>NC_137468.1:53892229-56471000 GCF_964235325.1 Thermobia domestica
CTTTACTAAAACCGATAGTGTTAGATACTTACTTCTACTTCGGTTTCAATATTGTAATATCCTACACGCAGTGGCGTATTTACGATTTTGTTTCGGGAGGGGCTTTGCTAACTTTCGGGGAGGGGCTTTGCCTGAAAATGTGAAAATTCTGCAAGATATTTCATATACTTTACTATAGTAAGTAAAATTTCGGGGGGGGGGGGCTTAAGCCCGGAAGCCCCCCCTTAATACACCACTGCCTACGAACAGCAAAACTACTTCTTATTTATAAATAAAACCACGTAGTTTCCAACTACGAGTACTAAAAGAAGCAGACAACAGAAATACTCATCATCATTAGCAGTGGCGTATTTAGGGGGCTTCCGGGCTTAAGCCCACCCCGAAATCTTACTATATAGTAAAGTATATGAAATATCTTGCAGAATTTTCACATTTGCAGGCAAAGCCCCCCCCGAAAGTTAGCAAAGTCCCTCCCGAAACAAAATCGTAAATACGCCACTGATCATTAGGCAGGCACGTAGCCAGGATTTCGTGAAGGGGGGTCCGTGACATCAAATACTGTGGTCATCGCACCAGGGGCTCGATCATTCTAAACAATTTTACTGGAACATATATTGGTTCGTTTAGCCAGGATTTCGTAACGGGGGAGGGGGGAGAGGCCTACATGAAATTCTGAAGGCCCAGGCGCTCGATCAATCTAAACTATTTTACTATCAACATATATTGGTTTGTGAGGATATGTTGGTAAGTATTTTAATAAACTATGAAGAAATCTCGAGTAAAATAAAAAAAAAAAAAAAGCGCATTGAAAAAGATTATACAATATTTACATCCATTCACTGTTTATTCAAATATAACAATTTTCCTTTCATTACGAACTCAACTATTATAAAAAGTACATATTCATTATTATAAAAAGTACATACTGAATAATGTCTTGTAAAATATTTTGCAATATCTGCGTTCCTATTTCTGTTGAATCAAATGTCAACACAACTTTCTTTCCACATATATTTTTGTTTTTATTTTTCCGTCAACTACTGACTGTTTCAAATGACAGGTTAAAGGAGCAGTAGAAAATTGTTTCTGAAATAACATGTTTGATTTTGCAAGGATACGATGAAGAAAAATTATGATAAAAAATGTCCACGCTGTTACTCAACGGCACTATGCTTTCGGAAGCTCGAAATCTCCCTGACTAGTAGCAGAAATTCTGAGAATTCCGCAACTTTTCTAGAAATTTTAAATTCCCTGACTCTTTCAGGATCTATCGCTCACCTCGCAATCATGTGTTGCAAGTAATACAAATTTCCTCATAAGAAAGAGTAACCGAAAGCTTCCTGTAGTTTATTTTTAACGCTGATCCTTCTTTTTCTCATTTCATTTTGTTTCATCCTTTCTTATTTTTTTCGTTTCTGGTCTCGAAGGGGGGGGGGGTTCGGACCCCCCTTGGCTACGTGCCTGCAACAGGTCATGTGACAGAAGAGGAACACTAGCGCTACAGCTGTCTAGCAGAGATTTATAAAACAAGCTGTAAGGACTTCATTGACGTCAGTTTCGACTGGTCAATTCTCTTCTTTAGCTTGTCTGGAGCTCTGAGAAATCTTAACCGCTACCACCTATCTTGCTGAGCTCTTTGATTTCCTTACCCGCTTAGCTTGCCTGGAGTTCTGCGGGACCTCAACCTTTCTTTGCGTGCTTGGGACACTGAGAATTTCTAAACCCCTACCTCCTGGTTTCATGGAGCTCTGTAGTTTCTTTCCCTTGGTCGCCTGGCCCTTGGGACTCCTATCTACCCAAAGTGCATAGGGACTTTTGTATTGGTCTTCGGACCACACTAAATGAGTTTGTGTTCTATTATTGTATATAACAGGAACCTTTATGGGAGAAAACCGAATCCCGTGTATTAAATTGCTCTGTCTGTTACCTTCTCAACGTACGCCATTTTACAATATTGATCTCCATAGGGCAAAAACTGTAAGAAATAGGAAAGAGTGAGAAATCTGCTATTCAGGTTTTTTGATATCCATTCAGCGTCCCAACAACAGGTTTCATCTACTTCATTAACCTTCTATTAAAACTGGAAGTGATAAAAATTAACTATTTTCCGATTCGACTTTGATCGCCATAGAGCAAAAAATAGTCGGATATAATGAGAAATGATCTTTGGAAATCGATTCAGCGACCCAAGAATAGGTTTCATTTTCTACGTTAACTCTGTATTCTAACCAGAAGTGGTAAAAAGTGAACATTTTCGGTTCCAAAGATGATCAGCGTAGAACAAACACGGAAACTGATAGCGAGAAGTGTATTTTTGAAATCTTTCAGCGTCTTAAGAAAACATAATCTTCATCTATATTTCTCTACTAAACCCGGAAGTGACAGACATTTACTATTTCCGGTTTCAGTATTGTTATCCATAGAACAGAAATGCTAAGAGGTAGCGACAAGTGTTTTTTTGGATTCTGTGTTCCAACACTAGACTATGTTGACACTGGGAGTAGTTGCAGTTCTCAATTTCCGGTTTTAACGTTGATTATCATAAAGCAAAAACGGTAATAAGTAGCAAGAAGCAGTTTTCTGCAATCGATCACGCGTTCCAATAATATATTTAAACTCTACCCTAACCCCTCTACTAAAACTGGAAGTATCACAAATTCCAGTTTTAATATTAACATGTATCAACAATTGAGTAAAAGGGGTGCGAAATAGCAAGAGGAAGTTTCTCCGAATTGACTCAGCTCTTCAAGAATAGCTACTGTCACTTACCTTAACCGTCTATTTAAACTGTAACTGGTATAAGTAAATCATTTCCGATTTTAACATTGATTACTATGGAACAAAAACTGTAACAGCGAGGAGCATTTTGATATGGAATGAGTATCGCAAGAATATATTCCACTTCTGACTTTATTCCTTCAGTGTAAGCGGATGTTGTAGACAAATACTTCCAATTTCGATTTGAATATTAATCTTTATATAACTAAATATGGTAAGATATAGCCAGAAATGGATTTCTAACATGATTTTAACGCTCCAAAAATAAATTCTGTCTCTGACCTTATTCCAGTATTACAACAGAATTTGTAGATCTCTGTACTATGTACGGTGTCATCATTAAGTTCGTTCTGCATAGATTGGAAGTCTTTCACAATGCAGAAAGAAATTTACTTTTTCTAAGTCTAACGTCCCACGAATATGCTCCGAGGCTAAAAGAACTGGTGAAGATGATATTGAATTAAACGGTAGAATGAAGAAAGGAGGAGAAAACGGGAGACCTTTGAGAAAATCCACGCATATGGTGTTCATCCAACACAAAACCCAGTTGGAGCGAGCTGGAGAAAGCATTTGGTAACGTTTGTTTGTCTATATTACATGAACATTATTCCTATAAATAAGAAAGCAAAAAAATATTATGCCTAAATCATAGTATTTGGTTCCATGCCACTATTTCAATTTATTAAATAAGGGCCAACAAAAACCCAGTTTTGTTTTATTGTCGAGACCATGGTGGAAAGACTACAAGGTGGTTGCATGCGCATGTCGCCTGGAGCGCTGTCGTGGCTGTGACGTCATCTGGTTTGCAAGAGACAACGGGAAACGGCGTGGCTTTAAGTGACAAGTGGAAATTCTTTGTTACTTTGTTCTTTTAAATGATATCGAAAATGCCTAACTGTGCAGTGTACGGCTGTAGTAATTATTACAGAAAAACTAAGGGAACTAATATAAATACTTTAGATTTGCTCAAAAAGAGAGGGAATGTCTCCAGAAATGGATTTTAGCTTGCTGATGACAGGACAAAATAAACCTTAAGTATGGTAAGTTTTACATAAAAGTAATAAATAAATGCAATGTTAAATGAAATTATAAAAAAGCGATTTCATTATGTAGTTTCCTTTTAGTATTAATAGTATGTAATGATAGTATATAAGGCTACAGTAGCTTGTGTTAATTCTGCATACAAAAATCCAATAGTACGATTTAAAAAGACGAACTTTGAGGCAAGACTCGGATTCGAAATCATGAGGGAGGGGAGCCGACAGAGGTGATCATTTCTATCATCATTTTCTTCTACATAAGATATTGAGATAAAATTTTCCCCACAGAGGGAGGCATGTAACTCGAGAAGGGAGGCACGATGATCTAGGAGGCTTACCTCCCTCGAGTTATGCAAATGGAGAGGATTTAACGCGTTAAAGTAGTTCAGGTCCCATTTCATTCTGGAGGTCGCATTTCCTGTAGCTTCGGTGCTAAAACGGGACGTTGCACTTGCACTTCAAATTAACTAACGAATGGAAGGTTCGTAATAACGATTAACGGTTACAAAGATATATAACAATGTATTAGATCAAGAGAATAAAGTATCCACCTACCATGTCAGGACGACATTGTCGGGATATTTTTACACTCAGATTTTGAAATTTTTGTTCATTTGAATCATAACTTTGTATAATTTACTTTGGATATATATTTAGGGGCCCCTTCCAGAATTTTTCAAAATTAAGAATGACTGCAGTAAATTTAAAAATATAGTAGATTCTCAACCAATCAAGGAAGCACGGTGGCTCAGTGGCAGAAGGCTCACCTCTGGTGCAAGGGACAGGCCCGTATCCACGTGGGGGGGCAAGGGGGCCGGGCCTCCCCTAAACTTTGGCTGGCCCCCATAAAATTTCATGGTAGGCTTGCAAATGAACTATAATATGGTGATGAAGTATAGGCCTAATATGATTGGGTCGCCCCCCCTAACTTCTACCGGGCTCCCCTAAATTTTGGGGCTGGCTACGGGCCTGGCAAGGGATACTGGTCCGCTTCTCGGTCAAGTGAGTTTGTGGTGAACAACAACGTGTCTGTGAGTTTTTCGGGGTACTCCCGCATTCTCATTCCATCAAGTTCCACATAATCATTCACTTGTATTTATCTTTTGTCTTCTTTAGTCCACGGGACAGAAAAGAGAAAACTTATCAAGAAAATTATGTAATTTTATGGTTTATATGTTTTCTAGTCTAGCTGTAACACTCCTACACCGTCTTCACCTACACCTAGTACTTTGTTTCTTGCTTGAAATAGTCATGTTGCAATTTCCTTGTTTGAGGTGTTGTATATACATATTTATTTCTATATATTTTTAGAACACAATAGTATATGTAACGTTTTATTTCGTACAAATGTTTAATAATACAGTTTGTTATGGCGTAAGTTTTGACACTAATATTCAGATAACTGTCAGTTTCACCAAACCTTTTGTTCAGATACAAATTCTATAAATAAGCGATCAGCGATTTCAAATAAGATGATATTTTTTATAAATCAAAAATAAAAACGATGGTTAAAATATTAAATACGTGCGTCCCTGCTCAATAAAGTTTTTAACCTCCCCTGAGATTCTGACGAAACTTACATGGGAGCAACCTCTTAAAAAAAAAAAAAAAAAAAAAAAAAAAAAAACTTGTCCAAGCATGAGGAAAATATACGTACGTGCATTTCTGTTTACGAAAACCTTGAATTCTCCCTTGAGATATTCTCAAAATTTATATGGGGTCATCAGTAAAGAATTCTCTTTCAAGCAAAATAATAATAATAGTAAATCAAAACCGATCAATGTGTTACGAAAATATACTTGAGCATACATAAATATATAATAATGAAATGCATTAACGACACACTGTGTTATAGATTGTTCAGGCCTATACATACTCGAGTGTATTACTTCAGATGTTTAAAAAAGAAAAGAAAGAAAGAAAGAAAAGAAAAAAAAAGCAGAAAATGTAGTGAGTAATATTGGCTTGTTCAAGCTTCAAAGGTGTTTAATATGAACTGACATTGCTGTTTCTTTTGCTATTGTAAATATCTTCCTCTTCACTTAGTTTAAGCATTGATTACATTACGTTTATATAATTATTGTTTGTACTAACAGTTTTACTTCGTTGAAGATCACTATAAATAGAAGTTTGCGTGTAAGATACCAGCGAGCAAGCGCTTGTTAAAAGTTCATCTGACTCTCGCTGGCCACGTCTGAGACCAAGATGACGTCATGCGCCAGAGCGACAAGAATGTAGCACTGCATTGCATCCACCTTGTAGTCTTTCCACCATGGTCGAGACATTACGAATTTTGTACATTGAAGAGAACTATTTGAGAAACAGCTGCGATAATTCAAATTATTGCTTACAGGTGGAAACTCCATCACAACATTAGATTAGCATAAGAAAATATATACAATTCGCAAATTATTATATTTTAAATCACTTTGAACAAATCTAGTGAATATTTGTTACGATACAAGCATGATAAATGAGCAATAGAAAATTTTGATAGTATTTTATCGTCTTGATTGAAGACTAATACGCGATGTTTTGTCAACAATGATAGAGTACTTTACTCGTGACACTATTCTTGTTACAAAAATTTTAATGGTTTAGTTTTTTCAATGTACAACAACGTTTGTTTGTGTTCCCAGTACTCTGTTCTATATAGTAAATATGCCGGGTTATATGAGAGTTTGTTTAGTACAATATGAGGTGGACAGAGTGTTATTCGCTCCTAGATACAAGTTGACCATCACTTCCTGATGTATTCGTTGGAAACTTATCGTAAATACCGCAAAAATTGAAGTTATTGAATTTTTCCCAGAAATGCGATGATCTAAAAAGTCTTACCAGCTTGCACGCCGCGTAGATCACATACCAATCCGACTTAGTAACACTGACCTATCACGGATTAATTTATGATCCTCCACCTATATGCGACCAATCATTTAGCAAATATCGCGACGGGCTAATAATAAGCCTATTAATTGACTCAATTCCCTGAAATATTTAAATGGTACAATTGGCCCGGCTTACACATACAGAGTCTCCTTACAACTGACCATAACCTACATATTCACAGCATTGATAGCCAAATAATCAAAATTCCACCAGAAACTTTTGATACTCGAACGACATGCTTTTCGCATAGGTTTCTGTTTCAGATTACCTATCTTCATCCAGGAATTATAGTATCCCATATTACATTACCACATTGAAAAGCTACATCTTATCTATATCACTAAACTTCTTAAACCCAGCACCTCTTATTTCAAGACACGTCTACATCTCATACCACATAGATATCATCACACAACGACTATTATGCTATCACGGCTATTATGCTGTATCAATACACTTTACCCCTAAGGAGGATGTTATCTGAGGGGGTATTACAGTGAAACCTCTCTAAAGCGGACAGCCGTGGGGAATCAAAAATTGTCCGCTATAGAGAGGTGTCCGCCTTACAGAGGTTTCAATATTTTCTTACGTAAATTAATAAACAAGGTAACATGCAATAAGAAAAAATGTTTTTGCATGCATCACGCATTTATGAATATTACCAAAATGATACTGTACCTGCATTATCTTGCGTCATCCAATTCCCTATGTTCGAGGCAGAACATGGGAATAAGATGTTATAGTTCTCTGCACTTTACACTTATAGCTATTTACTACGTTTTCGGTTTGTTGCTTTAATTTGTGAGTTAATTGCAGTCCAGTAATTACCGTACTTTTTTAAAAGACAATATGCGTACCCGTGGTCAAAAATGCAAAACTTATCTTCTGCTTGGTTAGAGATTCCAGCGGGATAGTAGAATGATGTCATCCCAAACAGATGACAACTGTTAATCACTTTTGTATGTGAAACAGGCTGGGTGGGAGTGAAATGCAAGCAAAGGATATAAGGGTGTTGTGAAACAGAGACCCTTCCTCAGGGTTGCTGAACAGACAGTTGAGGAGGCAAAATGTTGTCACACCCTCATGTTCTTCCTTGGTGACATAGTATGAATTACTAAAAGTGTATTTTTACTGTACTTTTCAACTTGTTTTTAGAATAAGTGTCCGTAATAGGAGGTAAATAATACCTATAAAAGACAAGAAAGACTGTCCGTGTCCGTACTAGAGAGTGTCCGCTTTAGAGAGGTTTGGCAATATGTTTTTTCCTATTACGACGTTTGGGGATTACAAAATATGTCCGTAACGGGAGGTGTCCGCTTTATAGAGGTGTCCGTTAGTAGAGGTTTCACTGTATTATTATTCGGGAACATGTTCCACTCATTCAGCTATCTTGTCCTGATCAGTAATTCCCTTTATCTATTCACTTCGCTTACTCACGTTCTCACCATCACCTTAAACTTGCCTATAGGCTACATTTGTTTACCTAATTTAACCCTGTGCAATGCAGTTCACCTCGTTTCCCCGTAACATTATCAACAATTTTCATTCAATATATCTCCAAACATTACAAATATCTGATCTGTTATATGTACATACATTCATTTAGTTCTGTTTGTTACATTTATCTTGAAATGTGTTTATTTCCTTTGTGTTCCTAATATTAAGGATCAAAGCTTCTTAAGTCTTAATTATTATGATAAAATTGCAATAAATCAAACAGTCTGTATCTGCTAGGACAGTGACGGGCATTTGTTTAGGAAGAGGTCCGAAGAAGGAAGAAAGAACTTCAGGCGGGCCAATAAAATTTATTAAAATCAGCAATGTTACGTTTGACAAAATTCTTGTAATAGTAAGGCCTAATAATAAATGCAATTTCTCATAGTCTGGTAAGAAGGGAAATGTACTGATTCTCAGAAGTGAAGTTTAATACTCATCTGTGAGTCTGTTTTGAATACAATTCTTTCCAAATAATTCTAGTATTCTTCCCATTCATTAGAGTAGAAATCATGTCGTGGGCCAGATAGGATCTTTCAGAGGGTCGCAATTGGTTCGTGGGCCATAGTTTGCTCATCATTGTGCTAGGAAACGCCTATATCCCAATTAAATGACTTTGAGCATGGTTCATCTATGAAAAGCCGATGAGTTTTCTGCAGAATTGCCACTTGGGTGGATCAAAACGCTTGACTTATCTATTGGTCGTGTGCACGGGGAGTGACAAAGGATTTTCATATAAGAAGTGCACCCAAGTTTTCTTGCAATGTACCAGGAGCGCCTGTACAGAAATATCATTTGAATCGGGAGCGCAAACAGAGTCTTGTTCTCCTACTCCTGCGCAGGACCATAACAAATCTCTTCGGTGGACTGACGCAGGAGAATATTTGTGGGGTTCCCCAATCAGCGGTAACACTTGAAACTTTATCTTCTTGTCAGAAGCCATAACATACGGTAGCCCGTTTGATTCTGCTGGTCTTTCTCTCATCGGGACCTCATGCTGTAACAATGGGTGGCTCTTTCCTTTTGGGGATCATTAGAACAAAACAAGTCTTCTTATTTCAACAAAACATATTACACTTTATGAATATCATAATTTTCAGTAGACCTATATTGACGGTCGGTTTCTCCTCGTTTTCTCAGTGACACTGTTATGCTATTGTGCATCCAAGGGTCCAGGCAAAGCTATAGCTATCAGCAATCTATTGAATATTGTACAATGCGAGCTATTAATCGTTTTAATGTTTAAATTACTTTTTGAACATTGCATTTTCACAATGGGGAGGGGGGATAAGTTTGCTACTACTCTGAAATTTTATACTGTACGTACATATCACAAATACACGAAATGAATGTCAGGGTAATTTTAGTATTCAGTATAAGTAATATGAACTTCAAGTAGCAGGTGACGGGGCTCTCTTCGTCAGCGGGGCTCGGAGCGTTGCACTACTTATATCGTCGGTTATCATAGATTTCTCCTATACAAAATACACAATCGACAGTTTGAGCTCATTTAAGATTCCTTTCCTCTCGCGCGATTACTCCTGACACTTGCTTATCACGAATATAATCTTCGGTGATGTTGGCTTGACTGTGGTAGTAAACTGAATGGAGCGCGGTGGTATTCATCAATGGAAGTAGTTTTTCTCTTTTGGACAAATAGATTGCTGTGAGCACGACAATAGATGTGCAGGTGAGCTAGAAAAGGCAGTGTGTGTGTTTGCCCTTGCTATGAAAAGATACTAACCTGTCATCCCGGTATTATGGGATACACATTATGGAATACACACCCTGGTGGACCCTGGCCTTCATAATTCACTTGAATCGAATGTAAGACTAGCATGTCATATCTTCGTAACATAATAATTCTTGTTCTTCCATCTTAAATGGACATTTCGCTAGATATCTTCCTGCAGGATAACGGACGTTCTTCTACCGCTAGGGCAATATTGCCAGACTCACAAAACACGAAAATCGTACGCAAGATAAAATGGATTGTTTTATCCTCCGGAGGATCGTATAATAAAATTTCTTATGAAATCGTTTTATTTCTTACACATACATAACATTTTTTACTGTATGTTAGTTATTTTGCTTCAAAATTATTATAAAAGTAACAGAGTATTATGATAAATTTTAAAATATTAATATAATATTAATGTTAGTTTGAAGCATGACAAAATAGAAAAAGAGATTCGTCAGTTATCACAATTGAACTTATCTTTCTCTTCCAAAAAGGAACGTTCTCTCTTTTTGCTTTGAACTAATTATACAGAAGATAATTTGTCATAAAGCATTTCGGGATGGTTTGAAATTCTCACATGCGGATCCACTATACTACATATAAAAATATTAATATAAAACATAATTAACTGTCGAGCTCGAGATGATAATTTTATTTCGGTTTTTCATTTTTGTAATATTAATTTTACTGAACGGCCATTGGGGAGGTCAGCGCCCAAAGCACACTACAAAGCATTGCAGCAAGTTGTGGACCAGAAGTCATAAAAAACAGAAAGTCAGGAAGGTAGTCAGGAAGATAGAAAACACAACAGAAGATAACTTTTTGGTTATTACAAAATTTCAGTAAGACCGTACATAACGAGTACCGACAAGGAATCGGACCATACGAGAAGGGCAAGTTATCGAGTTTATAAATTCCGGACCGTATGTCTCGCAATACTGCGCCAGGTCAACCAATTATGCTTTCTTCGTTAAATACCTTCAACTCTGGCGTGTTATATCTCAGAACTTTAGTATTATAGAGTATGTCTCGGCCATGTTGGGACAGTGCCTTACTGCCGGGAGGTGCTTCCAATGACCAACACCTGGCTATACTGGAATATTTGCTGCGAACTTGGGATGCCATACTCCAGACAGATATTCAACATTTGTACTACCGGCGAACGTCTGCTTGTGTAGTCGTTCGGAATGCTTGTACATGCTTTTATGCTATAACACATCATGCATTGAAATACCGTGTATAACATGTTTGCAATGTTCCACGAACCTTATGTTGGGAACATTATCACCTACCATCACGTACCTTCTCATTGTATAGTAACTTCAGGTCGGAGCTTTGAATTCCTACTGGATGATTTCTTTACAAGGTATTCAGAGATGGAAACATTAAAGAAGAAATTGACAGATTCATTACACTGGGTTAAAGAACATTTGGAAGGAACAGTTACATGTTAAAAAGTAAAATGTCAATGCATCTAGAGCGTTGAATAAAATTTTAACTGAATGTACTATTCTGTCTGTTTTGACATACGGTTTGGAAACGTTTATAGTAACATTTATCATCTGTAAAGCATGGAGAATCATGTGCAATACTAGAAATTCCATGCAAAGACGACAAAAAGATTCATAGAAATCAGAATAATGAAAGGAAAAAGGGGAGAATATCGTGGAAATAAGAGGACTGAAATGATAGTAGGAGCAAGAATAATTGATGTTGACAAGAAGAAACGATGCCCAGTTGACAAATACAATTCTTGACTTTGTACCAAGAAACGAAAAATGAACCTAGAAAACGTTCTCACAGGAAGTGGTTTAATCAAATTAAGAAGCACTGCTGAGTAACAAAATTATCCAAGGTAAACGGTTATAGAGAAGAGTTGTACAGAACCTCATTCAACTTGTGTATCAGGGGCGTTTTGTCCATGAAAGAGCTGCAGAAGTGCTACTGCCACCAAATAAACAAGATAATGCATTAATTTAAATTATTCAATAATGATTTAAGAATAATGAAGACTATTAAGAAAAATACAGAATATGAACAGTAATGCATTAAAACAAATAATGCAATAATGGTTAGGAATAACTAACTAACTATAGAACCCAAAGATTCAATGCTGCATTCACAAAAGTTCTCCACTGACTTCTATCCTTAGCCACTACATTCAGTGTCTACTTTGTATTATTAATTGTGTGAGACCCATTATGATATTGTCTTTCCAACTGCTTTCGATTGGCAAATCTTTTTTTCGATTTGGTTTACAGTTAAAAGTTTGAAAGCGTTTCTCTCTTTTTCGATTCTTACTACATGATCTGCCTACTTGAGCTTTCTACTAGGCTTAATCGCACTACAAAGTTACGTAAACAATATATATATTATGTAGTTGTTCGTTATGGAGTTCGCCCCATTTCCCATTTCCTGCCCTTTTAGGTCGAAATATTTGACTCAGGATTTTATTTTCAAATTGTACTTTCAATTTGGGTTGTTTCATCAGAGTATGCGACCATGCTTTTTCACCAACAGGCATTTATCGTTTTATATACAAGGGCTGGATAAAATGTATGACAACGTTGTTATAATTCGTACCTGGCTTTATGCACAGAACACCTGTTACATTTTTTTTTTAAATGCAATCGCCTCTCATCTGTTTTACCTCTTGCCACACATACTCTGTCAGCGTGCCAATCTTTTTTGGTACCCTGCAGAGCTCACCATATGGCATGGATGATGGCTTCTCTTGTGTCGTATTGTTACCTGCGAAGTGGTTTCATGATTTTGGCGAAAAGGTCGTCACGAAGTCTCTGAAAACATTGTTGTGCACTGCGCCTATGTGCTACTTCACTCTTGATCCACCCATGTTGTTGGTCTTTCCGAAATACATTGTAATGGTGCTTCCACTCTCCTTCTCTACTTTATGGTACCGCTGATTTTGACTAAACAACACACAGTCATTCTCACTCGTCACACTTTATCACCTCACATTCCTTAAACAGATACGGAATACTTATAGTGCTGAGAAGTCTCACAACAGTTTTTGAGATGAGGCATCCTCAACTTTGGTTTCGCAAGCAATTATAAATCAGAATTAATTGACTAATTTGTATTTATGTTCAAACATGAGAGCAATGTTGCCACTATTTTTATCCAACTTATGTATTTTAAGCTCGAATTTAATCTTCAGAATTCACGAAGACAAACGCGTCTGAACTGAATAACACGAATCCCCTGCTTTCAATCGACATTTAATTTCTTTCGTAGATATGATTAAGAATGTTGCAGAATGTTCTTATTATAAAAGGGAAAGTTCTCAGTCTGTGAGTAACGCTAATTTCTAAAATCTGAACGTGCTTTGATGTTCGTTATTAAGACAAGGGTCGCATTAAAGGCAAATCAGATTGTAAATTCATATATAAAAATCATAAGTACTTATTCCATGTCAAGAATGGTACAATCTAGTAACTAAACAATATGAACACATTATGTAAACTACATACAGTTGTTACCGTTTACCTTTAGGACAGTGTAATATTTAACAAGCTTTATCGCCAACCCACATGAAACATACTACCACTAACTATCCACATGAAACACCATTAACACTGTCCACATGAAACATCCTACCATTAACACTGCCCACATGAAACATACTATCAATAACACTGTCCACATGAAACATACTACCATTAGCACTGTCCACATTAAATATACTATCATTAACACTGCCTACACGTGAAACATACTACCATTAAAACTGGCCAAATGAAATACTATCATTAACACTGTCCACATGTGAAACATACTACCATTAAAACTGGCCAAATGAAATACTACCATTAACACTGTCCACAAGAAACATACTACCATTAGCATTGTCTACATGAAACATACTACCATTAACACTGTCCACACGTGAAACATACTACCATTAAAACTGGACAAATGAAACATACTACCATTAACACTGTCCATATGAAACATACTACCATTAACACTGTCCATATGAAACATACTACCATTAACACTGTCCACATGAAACATACTGCCATTAGCACTGTCCACATGAAACATACTACCATTAGCATTGTCCACATGAAACATACTACCATTAACACTGTCCACACGGGAAACACACTACCATTAAAACTGGTCAAATGAAACATATTACCATTAACACTGTCCATATGAAACATACTACCATTAACACTGTCCACATGAAGCATACTTGCAATTAATATTTATATTTGTGCATTAATATTTGTGTAACCACAGATTAGTGGGTTAAATGTAAACAATTACAACTTTCAATTAAGCAAGTTTTTAATCTATAGCGAATCGAGGGCTTGAGGAGAACAACTAGTTAAAAACAATGAATTAAATATTCAGAATAATGCGTCAAGCATAATGAATTTAAAACAACAGCTTTTCCTTAAGCGGAAAACGTTACTATGTCACTGAAGCGTTTCTATTACATTGATTAACAAGTAGTACGAGAGGATACGAATTCGAGATGTAAAATTATAATTGAAAAGTGCAACCACTTATTTTTAAGCTTTCAAAGAGATTTTATACTGGTTTGCTTTCCGAAAGGAAGATTACAGATATTAATACAAAACGAGAGAATCTCTCTTTGTACTTGATGAAGGCTCCTCTCTTTATGTGTAAAAGCGGATTCTTTTTTCTCTTTCTTTCCATACACAGAAATCAACATAAAAGTAATCAGGAATCCGAGAATTTGCTAGTAGTAAAAGGTTATTCGCTGGCGAATTTAATCGTTTTTAAAAATGCGGAGTTTTGCAACATTTCTCAAAGGCTTAAGAATCCTTAGGTTTCAAAGAGAACAGCAGGAGGTATTTCATGAAGAGAAGTTCAAAAGCGAGGAAACCATATAACGAAGAACATGTAAGTGAACAAGAAGAAGAAGAAGAAGAAGAAGAAGAAGAAGAAGAAATGAAAAGGCTGTGAGGAATCTCACGGATTTTCAATCATCCATTTCATCCACAACGTTTGTAATACTAAGTCAAAAGGTTTCTGGTATTTACATGGAAATTTAAAGATAAAAGGAAGAAATACAGATTAAGCTGAAGCTTCAATGAAAGTTCGGTTTGCGTATAGGAGATTAAACGAGAAAGAATTTTCGTAACGAGACAAAGTTCTTCCGATAAAAACAGATATACTGTCTGAGGCGGGACATAGATACTGGACACTAATATCTATCGTTATCGATTATACTTACAAGTCTCTCTCTTTCCAGCCCTCACCCTCATGTCTATGAGGCATAAATTTAGACTTAGATGGCATCGGGAAGGTAATTATTCATCTAATCGATTCTGAAAACTATTGATTTTACACTAATGTTGGTCGTTATTCATTATTTTTACATGTCACCCCTTCACACCCTCATATTGACCCCTTACAAACCCTGGTTAAAGCAAAGTTACGCCATGATCCACTCATGTATCAAAAACTATGAAAATCGGTGCAGTGATCTATGAATTGTTATCAAACAAATATCGTTACATTCATTTTTATTTATACACAGGGTAGCGCTGAGCCGACTGACTCATTTTAAACTTCAATATTACGCAGGCGTGATAGCTTGGAGTGGGTTGTGGCTAGGGGATGGAAAGTGGATAGAATGCCACTTCGTAAGAACATTGTAACATTTACAATGGTCCTTTAGCTTAATGCCAGGTAACAATGAGATGTCTGAAAAATCGCTGCACTTTAATGACTGACTTGGTTTCGTAATAAGTAAGAACACAGAAAACACATTGTTCAACGATCCAAGGGTGTCCGTGATAACTGTTATGGTATTCCTATAAAATGGCATCCTTCCAATCTTCCACCCATAACCAACTCGAAGCTATCGCGCTTGCTCAATATTCAACTTTTGAAATGTGTCAGTCGACTACGCTACACTCTGTACGAACTGTGAGTGAGGTTAGATTTACATTGAAGTTGCACCATCCGAACGTGACATAATGTCATGTGGTATTATAATGGGGATCAAGGTGGAACAAAACGAGCATGCGGGGCTTCTAAGCCCCTTCGCTCGCTCAGCTATGTTTCGTAACGTACGTAAACCGCTTTTTTTTATCAATAAAGTTGTATGTGCAAAGTGGACTAATTACCAAGTGACATTACATCACAATCGGATGATGCAACTTCAATGTAAATTTAACTACACCAGTACGAACTGGGGTAACACGATGTTCTGTGCTTCAGTGCGCCACCGTGACTGACGTGGCGAATGTTGCCAACAACCTTTCAAGAAAAAAGGCTAGATGGCATTCAGAAATAAGTCTTTTTACGCAAAAAATGGCTAGATTTTGAACTGCTAACCTGTAACCCACATTATAGATTTGAAATCCCCTTTTCACGTATGTGGGATTGTAAGTGAGTTAAAGTAAAATTTGAAATGTTGACTTTTATTCATTGGAGACTAACAAGTAACATATATGACTTTAAATTACAATAAAAGCCATCGACAACTCACGTGATTTGTGGAAGTCAAAAGCCATAATTATCACTGGAATTGAAACTGTTATCGATAACGTCGCTGAAGCGCTGAAACTGGATGCACCATCGTTAGATTGTTCATTGATTGTGGGGGAATTGAAATAATTAAAAAAGTAGCAAACGGGGCAGTTACGGAAGCGACATTAAAATTCTATCTGAGTTGACAAGTATTGTTGAATAGCTGTAAATTTGTGGGGGTTAGGACAAGGGTTTCTTGCGTAATAAAACATCCTCTGTCTTGAGAAAGCAGGTAATACAATTGTATATACATAATGAGAGGTAGCTTAATTGCTTTTACGTTTACGCTTTATTTCCAAACAAAAGAAAAACATTTTTACAATTAACAGCTAATAAATAATGCCAAAAATGGGAAAAGGAGTTTCATAAAATAAGATATATTTAAGGCTATAAGCATTCAGTAGATTTGTATGGCTAAATACCTCTCCAAATATGCTAGATTTAACCTAAAATAGGACAAATTGGCATTACTAAACGTGGAGTTCTTTCCTCTTTCGGTTCTCACCTCGCCAACCAATAGGTATTACCAGTGACGACGCCAGCTTTAAGTTCTTAGGGGGGCAAAGGAGGGGCAGATACATTTTCGGGGGGGGGGGAATATTTGCCATACCAAAAATGACATATTAATTACGTTTGACTTATTTTACATTAAATTGTGTATTTTGTTTCTGTTTTCATATTAGACCTATATGATTATAAATTAAACTTATTTCAAGTAAAATTTGTAACTAACAAATAAGTAATGTCTGCACATGAAATATTTTTCAATGAAACTTTTGAAGCCTAAACATAAATTGAATTACTTTCCCGTATGCTACAAGTAACACATTCTAGTACTATATGCTACGTCTCTCTCTCTCTCTCTCTCTCTCTCTCTCTCTATATATATATATATATATATATATATATATATATATATATATATATATATATATATATAGAGAGAGAGAGAGAGAGAGGGAGAGAGAGAGAGAGAATTTACGAGAAGCTGCTGAAAATGTCGTAGTCCAATACAGAAGGAGTGTAGGTACTAGGTAGAAAAATGAAACCGTAGTTTAGAGAAACATATCTCTGTATGTACAAATACAAATTTTCATATTAATAATGAAATTCTTATTGTTTCTCAGGCCTCTGAAGTGATTATGTGTGCCCAAACAGATAATTTCACAAACATCCAGATCCTAACTATTATAACATTTTTGTTCCACCAAGGAAAGTCGTCGAAGTAAATTAATTAGGAAATCAGTGAAACACCACCAGACTTTCTTCCGTTATACGGTGGTGAAGAAGTAAGTGGCTTAGTATAAACGTGGCGATTTCTCAACAAATTATGCTTTACATCCAGGATGATTAAAAGCAATGACTCTTCCCGAAATCATCGATGCAATTTTGTGACATTATGATATTCTTGAAAATTACAGCATTTCAGCCAGTGGTGGATATAGCCCAGGGCCGGAGGACCTAGGCCACTCCAGTTTTTGAGTGACAAAAATAATTTAAGCTATTATTTATATACTTTTTAAAGTGTATAGTAAACTCACGATATATATACTTATTATAGTTTGAGGTCTGGCTGCACCCCGCTTTCTCAGTTTTTACCTTCTCAGCAAAACTTGTCTCAGAGATTCTGGGCATTTCTTTGGAACTCGTCGGTAGCATAATTCAGAATGGCTTGGGTATGCGTAGGTTCTCGGCATAATGGGTTTCCAAAATATCTGTCAGGAGAATAAAAGATTGACGGCATTAAGAGAAGTTTTCTTACAATTTGACCGTAATGCTGATCAATTTCGCTCACGAATAGTAACCATAGATTAAATATGGTTGTACCACTATGATCCTGAATCGAAACAACAGTCAATGGAGTAGTAGTGTAGTAACCCTATTTTGGTTACTCCATGTATGTATATTTATTTACTTGTGACATTCATTTTAACTTTTAGTTGCAGGTAAATATGATGCAAAAATAACAGTAAGTTTATATACTTATATTAATCCTTAAATAAGGACATTTCAGCATTCTTTGTTGGTTCTAGTTATTTAGCTTTCGTTGTCTTCTTCTTCTACTTGGTAATGGAGAATTGGCGCACTTTATTCTGTGCACTGATGGGAAGAAAATGAACACAAAAGGAAGTTGTTATTCAATTGCAATTTTTAATTTTAATTATCAAAGTTTCTTGTGAGTGATAATTATAGAATTGTTATATACAGTTTGTTTTTGAGCTGTAGTTATGGTGAAAGAATTGCGAAGTTGAAATTCTTGCGACATATTATAAAAATATTCCGTTCACATATTTCGCAACTTGGTCACGTGTGCATTATGTATCTTGGATAAAGGAAGAATATTATTACTCATTGAGAAAAGTAACATTTATAATTTGTACGAATTACTGTAGTACAAAGTATTGCTAGTACTGCATAAATTGAAGTAGTTTGATTCTCGAATGGGATCATTCCAGAACCAGTTTATACAAGCTGCAGTGTAAGTTAGATGAACAAAGGAGATTGTTGGTGAACAGTTTGATTTTGTGAGTTAATTCCTGAAGCTGAAAAGGTGGAATGACGTAAAGTAATACTGGTTATCTCCAGAATAACTTGACACATGGAATAATACAAATTTTCATCCCTTGAACTGAATTCGTAGTGGTATTATCTACAACTTGTTAATGGTGAATTCCGGCACAGATGAAGTATAGTGGAGCATGTTATGTATAAGAGGACTAAATGCAGATTATCTTCGTATCATACAGGTTTGCTAGTGCATGCTTAACTGTCAACTTTGAGATAGTGAAACAGTTGCTACTTTTGGTATCTCCCATTCAATATATTAGTTAATTATGAAGCTATCTGTTGATTGGAATATCGAAGTACTTTCTAATCAAACAACATACGAAGTAAAGAGTGTCGTAGTGCTATAAAAAGAGAACTGTTCCTAGTCAACTATTTTACTAGTTTAGTAACTACCTATTTGATTATATTCATTGATTATGTTTAGTCATGTTAGTGTATTCCTTTCTTTTCCTTCATAATTTTTGAATACTTATATACAGGAACGATAATCTTTGCATATATATGGTTATTTTAGTTTTATTATGTAAATGGGATATTTCGGGAGTAGCTCAACAGAATTCTCGCTGCTCGTTTTAAGAACTTGAACTGTACAAAGCATTTACAATCTCTTTTAACTAGCAACATTTTATTTTGTCATTATTTTATTTGGTGAAGTGATATAGTACTGGTAATTATTTCGTTGTTGATCTTAACAAGAAGGAAAGAAAGAAGATTAATATTATCAGTATTTAACATTTGAAGCTTGTAATCTTGGTATTATTGTGAATGTGTGTATTTTTTTTCTCAAAGCAAAGACAGTTACGACAGGTAAATATGAAAGCAGTTGTAAAAGAAAATCATATGTTGCTTTTTGTGGACGACACTCGTAATTCTAGACTGAGAAGTATTTCATGTAACTCTGCGTAAACTCAAAGAACGTGAGTGAATATAGTAGTCTTCTAAAACATTAAACATAAATTTATGCATGTTCATATCTGTGTTTTGATATACAGTAATTACTTCAGACTAATAAACAGTTCAAATAAGAAATTTATTTCTATGATATCAAATATTTCTTGCTGTACTCCGTTCAAGGAATTTCGTACTCGGCTAAACGAGCTTGTACTATTGTCTTCTGATTATCTGTAGATAACCTAGATACGTATAGAGAGTAGGAGCTACAGATTTTAATGGCGACCCAGCCAGCAGGATTTTGTCTTGTATGATATTAATTGATCGGAAGTAAAAAAAGAAAAAAAGAGATCGAATGTGTACATTGCGGTTCAAATCCGTAAGGTGAGCGTGAGAAAGTTGAGCTATTCACTGTTTTGAGTAATTTTATTTGGGAGTAAAATCCATATTTCATTAGTTCAGCACGCTTTTAGTTTGGTAAAAAAAAAAAAAAGCATGTCAGACATAGAAGAAACCGTTGACCTAGTAGATAGTAAATTCTCATGTTGTGATAAATCTACAGGGAGAGCTGTAGAGTGTAGTAAGTGTAAATTTTGGAGGCACTTAAAATGTGAAGGGTTAGCAGCAAGTGCTTATGCTACGCTAACCGAACCTTCTGTTGTTTTTGTGTGTAAGGAATGTCGTCAGGCGTCAGTGTCTTCAGTGATTAAAGATACTGGAAGCGAAACTACTAATATAATGTTGATTCTAGAGAAATTAGCTAGTTTTGAAAATACTATGCAAGGAAATTTAGATAGTTTGAATCAAAATATGAATCAAAGATTTAATGAGGTTACTAAAGAAAGTGCTGAACTTAAGGATCAGGTTAAACAGGTTGTTGGGACAACTAAACAGGCATTAAGTGAAATAATATTAAAAGTTGATTCACTTGAGAATAAAACTGATGAGATGAATGTTAGTTTAAGAGAAGAAATAAATAATGTAGAGAGTGATGTAGAACAAAGAATGTCAGGGTTGAATGATCGATTCGTGGAGATCGAGAATGAAATTCACTTGTGTAAGAGTAGAGAGAATTCTCTTGTAAGTGAAGTTGAGTCAATTCGTTCCGAATTAAGTTCAGTCGTAGAAAGCATTCGGGAACAGAGTTCGGTAGTTAAGGAAACTAATAAAAGAGAAATTTTGGTCAATTCTTCGGCTAATACTTACCTAGGAACCGTACCGGTAACAGTTAGCTGTTGTTCTGTAGTTACTAGTAGCGTGGTTAATACTATAGCTGGAGCATCGGTTTCCAATCAATCAATATCTTTCCCATTTCCCAGTAATTTGTCTCATAATTCAAACTTTTCGGTCAATAAAACTAGTAATACAGGTCTTACGTTCACTAGCACAAGCAAACCTATTGTTAGTTTTGATGATGCCGCTCACAGTAAGTTTTTGCCTGCATGTAAGCACTCATCACCTATTTCTTTGACTAATTTAATTAATGGAAAGCCGCAATTCCAAAATACGATCAAACCACTTGAAATGGTAGAAACAGAAAGTCCTTTGGGGCAAAATCACAATTTCAGCCACACAAATGTTGGTAAAGCATTGAAGCTTTCTGATTTACCTAATTTTCCTGAATTTACAGGTCAAATTCTAAACTATAGTGCCAAAAAGTTCTTGAAAGAAATAGAACAAGATTTTGAAATAGCAAGGATAAATGAAACAGATAAGCTAATAATTGTTGAAAAGAGGCTTCGTGAGTCTGCTTTAGCTTGGTTTAATAGCGTGAAATTGCAGATACAAAACTACCAAGATTTTCGCATCCTGTTTCTCAAGCAGTATACCAATCCTCGAATCATTAGAGCTCAGTTGAAGCAGTTACAGTCTTTGAGATACAATAGTACGGAATATTCATCCATAGCAGACTTTGTGTGGTCGTTATATTACCAATATTCCAACTTAATAGAAAACCCGGACGAGGAAGAAGTTGTAAATCTTTGTTTAGACGCTATTCCATCCTCGTATGCTAAATATCTAAGATTACTACATTGTCGTACAGTAGGAAAATTAGTAGAGTGCATTACTGAAATGGAATTAGATTCGAATGTTCTTGAAGAAAAGAGTAAGTTGGGAATAGAGTCGAGTTACGGTTTTGGTAAAACACATAAAGTAAATTACGAAAGAGATAATAAAAGGAAATTTAATGTAAGAAATGTACAATTTCAGTCTAGTAGAAAGCAGGAGAGGAGTGATAACAATAATGAAAAGAATAATGGTACTAAAGACAAACAAGTGATTAATTATTCAGATAAACATGCTAATACTGTTGCTGACAAGAAAATTTTCAGTCAGAATAGTACTGCTAGGCAAGGAAAAAGTAACTGTAATTGTGAATACCATAATCAAAAGAAAAATTGGTATTTTAAGAAAAATCGTCGTCCGTATTATAATACCAATGCAGAGGAAAATAATCAAGAAATAAGTGATCAGATTAATAACACTGAGCCAACTGAACCCAAGAGCACGAGTTATGATGCAAATCATGGTAGGTTTAAGGGAAGAAATGCACAATCGCGTTCAGAGGTTGAAGTTTGTCAGGCTGAAGTGCATGCTGAAGACGATTCAGGTAATATTACAAACCACTTTCGGAGTTACTCATCTGCGCCAGTAAGGAGTAGTAATGAGGGAAACTTCTCACGCAGTCATCATCCAGGCCGCTGATTGGCTGCAGTGAACCAGGAGTAAGTCGGTCTGTTTTCGTGAATAGTTCAAGTATAGTTGATGATAATCTTTTAGGTGTTAAGGAAACTATTTCAGTTAATCCCACTAATGAGAATTTGGAATTTCCGTCTAATAGCAAGCAATTTGATAGGCCAGTAGCCATACAAGTAAGGTTCGTGGTAGAAGAAGATTTACCTAATACCTACGATTTAAATTCTGTTACCTATAGGTCCCCGACTATAGGAGGTTGCATTGCAGGCATGGAACTGAAATGTACTATAGATTCAGGAAGTGAGATAAACTTGTTAAACTACGAAGTATGGTTAAAAATTAAAGATAAATTTCCTTCGGCAAAGCTTTTGCCTGCTACTAATATTTCACTTTCAGGTTTTGCTGGTCCTACTAACTATAGTGTAAAGGGAATGCAGATATTAAATTTAAACATTAATGGAACATTGTTTGAAATGCTTGTGTATGTAATTAAAAATTTAAAAACTGACATGCTTTTAGGTATGCCTTTCTTTCAGGAATACAAGGCTATTTTAAATTTAAGAGAGAATATTTTAGAAGTTGAAGATAAGCATGGTTGTCAAGTAAAAATAAATTTATCTCAGGTTAATGTTTGCCTTGCAGGTTTGCAAATTAATAGCTCTTCAGCTGATATTGATGAAAGATATTTAGTTTCTGAGACAGAAATTCATGACTTTGTAAATGCTAGGTCAGACTTGGATCATGATGTCAGAGAACGTCTATTGAACCTGTTTTTAACATATCGAACTTTGTTTTCAGAGAAACCTCGTCTTCTCAATGTTTCTCCGTACAAGATCCAGTTGAGTGACGAGAAACCTGTAGTAGGGAAAATTTATCCAGTGCCGTGTAGCATGAGGAAAGAATTAGAAGCTCATATCCAGAAGTGGTTGGATTGGGGCATAATAGTAGAGATGCCAAGTCCATACCGAAACTCTATGCACTGCGTAAAGAAACCAAATGGTGGTGTTCGCCCTGTATTAGACTTAAGAGCTCTTAATGAGAAAGTAGAAGCGCCTCATATTCAGATGGAACCTATTAATGACCTGTTGAACCGAGTTGCGGGAGCTTCTTACTTTTCTTCGTGTGATACTAAAGATGCTTATTATTCAGTGCCATTACATCCTGACTCTTATAAGTGTACTTCTTTTGTGTTTGAAGGTAGACAGCTCTCCTTTCGTGTTTTACCAATGGGACTGAAGTCTAGTTGTGCTATTTATCAAGACATAATGTATCAACTCTTTAGTTTGAACACTAGAAACTTTGTAATTATATATATTGATGATATATTGACCTTTTCAGAGAATTTAGATAATCATTTTGAACATTTAGAGCGAGTCTTCAGAACTCTCTTGAATGCGAATCTTTCATTGAATCTAAAGAAGTGTAAATTCCTAATGAAAGAGATTACATTTTTAGGTCATGTTGTTAGTGGAAAACATGTTAAGGTTGACCCAAAACTGAATGAAGCAATTCGTAACTTCCCCGTACCACGTACGAAGAAGCACTTAAGAAAATTCTTAGGTATAGCTGTGTGGAGAAAAAAGTTCATAAATAACTTTACTAAAATTGCTAATCCATTGTTTGATCTCACAAAGAAGGAAGCGAAATTTGTGATGACCGAGAAAGCTTTGGAATCTTTCTACATTCTCAGAAGGTTGTTAAGTTCACCTTCCGCACTTTGTCAACCTAACTTTGAATTACCGTTTCATCTATTTACAGATGCAAATTCCGAGAGTTTAGCCGGATATGTTGCTCAAACCCTTGTGATGAAGATGATGTGAAAGTAATAGCATATGCCAGTCGCCGGATTAAGCCACACGAATTGTCATTGTCAATGTATCAATTGGAACTTCTTGCTGTTGTTTATTTATGTGAATATTTTGCTTGCTTTATTACAGGTAGACCTACCATAGTACATACAGATAACAAAGCCGTTACACATGCATTTACTGTTAAAAATTTAGATGTACGTACTACTAAGTTACTTCTTAGATTACAGCATTTTGATTTGAAATTCGTTCACATTGACGGAAAGCTCAACTTTGTAGCAGACACTTTGTCAAGGTATCCTCCAGAAGAAACTGGACAAGCAAAAGAATTCAATGTGAATTTTGTATTTCAGGAAAGTGAGTTATTTTTGGACCATGAAATTTGGAACATAGAACAGACTAAAGATCCATATTGTTTGTCATTAGCACGTAAAGTAAATTCAAACGAGAATTTGCAGGTATATAATGGTTTGATTTTCAGTAAATCATCAACCAGTAAACAAGTCCAGTGGCGTTTGGTAGTACCACAATCTTTAGTGAATGAAATAGTGTCTAAAATTCACAATCGAGCTCATTTTGGACTAATAAAATGTTATTCCCTTGCTAGGCAAATATTTTATTGGAAAGGCATGAAAAAGGACTTTGCTAAGTTCATAAATGATTGTATTGTTTGCGCTCGTATTAAACCTTCAGTAGCACTCATTTCTCCATCGCCCCAAGAAGTTCAAGAAATAGAAGTAGGTTAAGAAACTGTTTGCAACATTTTTCTGGGATAAGTATGGAGTCTTACTCATAGACTACCTCCGCAACGGTCAAATATTTAATCCAGAACCTCTATATTACTTACAAAACTGAAAGAAAAATTCAAAGTTCAACCCCGCGGAAAATGAAAAGAAAGGAATTCTGTTCCTTCAGGAGAATACACCTGTCCATCAAGCCCCTGCTAACACAACTGACATTGCATAATCTAGGATTTCAATGTCTAGATCATCATTCTTATTCCGCAGATTTAGCTCCGTCTAACTATTACGTGTACTTATTTCCCAAACTTAAATAACAGGTGAAAGAATGCCATTTTAGATCTGATAGGGATAGTGCTACGAACAGTGGTGCGAGGTAATCTTCAGATTTTTTAACTTTTCTGCAAAAACTGGTACACTGTACAAGGTAGTATTATGACTCTCGGAAGAAGTGTAGAAGAAGTAAAACCTCACCATTCCACGTGCATTCCTTCTGGGTTGGGCTACGAATTTTTCAGCAGTTCCTAGTCAATATGGTAGACGTCACATCAGTACCTTCAAACAAAATAAGTAAGGGAGCACTAGTATAAACCGATTACTAACTAAAGATCAGCACTCTGACAATACGTTTTATTGGGAATAAATTTAATTCCATAAATTTATTATTATCATTTGCAGGAAGGGAAAACACAACTCTTTTTATCCTATTCTAATATAAAGCCCTGGTAAGCTGTTATAAGCACATCCTCTGCAAACTAAGCTGTTATAAGCACATCCTCTGAACATTGAAAGCCGAGAATATAATGTTTCAGAAAAAAGAAGTAGGGCCTATAGAATCTTGAAACAAAACAAAATATGAAACTGAAAACTTCAAACCTGGATAAATGCAAACAAATTACGTAACTGGTTTTACCTTTCTTTTGTTTCCAATCGAAGTTGATCCAATAAGAAGAAAACAAGTCGACCAAATCTACTATTGTTCGCTAGGCACAATAATTAAAAATCATAAGAAAGAAGTATAACTAAAATTTACCTCTAAAGGCGCTAAATTAGAAAACAGAAATATGCGTGCATACCCCGACGCTCAAAGAAGAAAGATTGAGGACTAATCTGCCACATAGTAAATGCGTGGAAAGTAGACTACAATTTGTCAATGAGATTGGTTATGATACTGATACTGGGGGGGGGGGCAGTCTAGGTGGCAGTCAGGGGGGCAGAAGTAGGTACTAGGAGGGCGCTCGCACCCTTGCCCCCCCCTCTAGCGTCGTTAATGGGTATTACGCCTGCGCAGTATTCAAGTTTGAAATGTATCAGTTGGCTCGGCGCCACCCTGTCGTTAAGGCAAAATTATTTTGAGAAAAAAAGGAATACGTAATTGGACTTCTAGACAATTGAAGAAATAATTTAAAATTACATAATTAAAATGCCAGGCCATTTCAAAGAAAGGAAATCATATATAAATCAATGATGTGATTTTTTTTTTTTTAAAAAAAAGACGAGGTAGATATTCAACACTATTAAGTATGTTATTGTAACCTTCTCCGTAGCCATAACACTAAGAAAGATGGGAGGCGAGATGAGTTTCAATTTACCTTACTTTCATACATATTTATCAACAAATAACTGAAAGTTTCAGGGAGGTTCAGTCCCCTGACCCCCTCTAGCTACGTGCTTGACTATAACTAATCATGAAACGGACTGAAAGACCGAAGAAATGACTAAGGAATTCTCTTTGAAGACTAAAATCATACTCTTCTAGGGGGGGGGGGGCATCAATATTTTTAAAAAGTTTTAACCCTAGTTTGAGGTTTACGGTCTGCTTACTGGTTAGTGTCAACCTAATATTTCATTTCTGTTTACGTTTTAGGAATTTATTACTGTAATTATATGTATATATACGTTTTAAATTTTTCAAATGAATGTTTGCGTGTTTATTTTGTAGTGTTTGTGTATGTATGATGTGGAACATGCCGCATTTGATTTACTTTAAATGTAAATATACTAAGTATATAACAACTAAATACTTCATTATAGTGTTTTGTGACAGGCAAATTATAAAAATTTAGTAAACAACGCACAAATTATTGTAGCACGTAAATAAATTACGAAATTGCAGTATGTCAGTAAATATTAGTACGAAAAACAGAAGATTATAGGAGTTAATCCTATTTTGAATGTGCGAATAACACACATCATACAAAAATAAATAAATGCAATATCTGGTAGAAATATATAGAGATATGGATTTTTCGTCACTGTTTAAACTTCTTTCAAGATAAATTACCCATGTAATGATTCTTATAAAACTCCTTTATACCGAAACATCGCTGGTTAAAAGGAAGGCGTAACTATCTGAATCCTGCTCAATTATTTTGGGAATGAAATCTGTCCTTCTGGAAAGTTTATAACACATACTTAGTATTACATATAATTCATTCCTACTATCTCTGTAAATTTAATGTGACCAGATTTTTTTTGTTTTTTTTAAGCGACGGTAGGCAAACTGCCATAATTTGACAATCCACCTAATGAATCTACACGTAATTTCAAACATATCGACCCACGGAAGGTTATCGAATATCGAAACATGGAATTTACTACGGAACCATCTGTTCGAAACATATGTAACTATTTTTTTGAAACTTCGAAATCTTTCTAAATGAAATCTCGACTATTTACATTGAAAACATTCCAAACTTATACTACATAACTAGAACCAAATATGGGACGCTTTTTTATTTTATTTTATTTTTTTACAATGGAACATTTTGCACCCTGGTGCATTTTTCTCGGGGATTGGATGGCTTACTGAAAAATACAAATTGATAATCCCACTTGAATCAGGTCATCTGATCACCCTACTGTAATTGATATTCTTTTCTGTTAACTTGTTCAGTACTATATTATTCTGCATGTTTGACACTTTTTTTTAAAAACTTTGATTTCAGGTAACAATATTTTAACTCTGATGTCACGGTTGAGATACGTTTATAGTAATAAATCAAGTATATAATTAATATACAACCATAATATATGTATGAACTATTTTATATACAGAGTGGCCCAAAAGTAGGTACACACTTCTGCATTTATCAAGTATAACATTCTAGCTTATGGGTTTGCTTCGCCTGTTCGGGGCTTAAGGCATAAGTAAAAAGACATTAAGAACAAATAATAAAGAAGCTAGGTCTACCTGTTTGATAACAATAAGCAATGATATGAAACACAGTGAGCAGATCAGTATGGAGCTGTATATCTACTTTTGGGCCACCCTGTATGTCATAATCATAGTCTCCCTTAGCCTAACGGGCATAAGCCTGGGACGTTAAACTGAAAGATTTCATTTTATTTCATCTTCAATTTCCAAAGACTTTAATCTCTTTTTCAATTCTTTTCATACCTCCAATCATAACGGTGTTGGCCGAACTTTTGATACACACAGTGTATATTCTTAACAAAAAAACATTTAATATAGTGTTAGTTCATAGAGTTCATAGTTTTAGAATATTATTATTCTGTGATAGGCAAACGATAATAAATTTAAATCTACAAAATTAAATGTTTTCGTTCGTGTAACTTGAACTTTTAATCTGTTGATCGATCTTTACTCTCTAAAATCTTTTGAATAGAAATGTTACGTGTTTTATGCAAATACATGTGCCTGTCTTTAAAAAATGCGAGGAAAATGAAATGCAAAATGCATTGTTATATCTACATTATCAGAGGTTAAAAAAAAAAAAAGTCGAGTAAATTGAATCGTAAATAGCAAAGATTTTAAAACTCTGATTAGATATGGTTTAAACTACGTGGAGAAGGTTAAGTTCATGGGATGTGTTTTAAAAAAAGCTCAACTCGTAATGCAATCTATAAATATAGGAGCTTAAGGATTGGGGATACACACACGCATACAAACAAGATATGACCAAAATCCCTGCTGCAAAAGCATCCGTGTGATTCTGACATTTAGAGGTTTTCCTTCCCCTCTGTACACTTCTCACCTCTTCTTGTTCTTGTTGATATATTTTGAATTGCAAATGGCGGTCGTTCTCTCTCTCTGCACATGAAAGGTTTCATTTAGTTGAAGTTCGGTGCTGAAGATACAGGTAGATATATAGCGTCACCTATGAGAATGTGTTTGTGTCTGTGGCTGTGACAAATGGAAGTTTCTACACTCTTTTGTTATAATTAGATTAGCGTGTTCGGTCAGTCGAAGAGAAATTTCAGAAGATTATAACCAGAATGGTTTCAATTTGAGGAGAATTTGACTACTTCTCTTGGTGATTATTATGCTAAAATAACATGGATTTCTGCAATGTATGCATTCTCGCTCAGTTCTTATCTGTCTTACCGTAAAGCGATTCCTCGAAAACAATTTGAGGTGGAGTGATCAAGCTTTATATGTTGATGGTCTATATCATGTAGATGGGCTTATTTCGAGACGCTTGTGATCAATTTTGATCTTGAACAATGGCTGAAAACTGTTGCATTCATTTGATCGCGATCGAATTATTCCGATATAGTTTTGGGACACTTTAGCATTTGATAGCAGTCATAGTGCAGACCATCCTTTCTAATTAGCCGATGTATGACGTAGAAACACCGTTTCCGTTTCTTCGGTCGGGACTGTAGGGTGAGGTCACGTAGGACAGCCATGTTTTGTCCCTGGTGAGGATATGATCGAGGAACTGGTCACCTTCCTGTAGCAATACAATAGGAAGGTCAAAGCGAAATGTGTACTCCACTGTTAAGTGTTTTGGAAACCATCATGCACAGAACTTGTAATCGCTGGGTATGACGATCTCATGCAACAAGGAACGGAAGATTTGCGGAAACTGAGATGACAGTTAGGACATTGTGAACCGTCGGTTCTGGAAAAATGTTTGATGCACACTCTCCATCAATCGAAGCGTAATCACGACAACTAAAGTGTTCGTCGATCGCATGGTGCAGTCTTCTGTGAACAAATACCGATTAAATACCTTTCATTGCTGTCAACTACATTATCTTGTATGTTGGTTTAAACAAAACCACTTCAATAGAAAAAAAAATGAAATGAAATCTTTAAGTTTTATGTCCCGCAGTTATGCTGGCTAGGATAAAGCAGACAGTAATGATGAGAATGAATGAAATGGTGGAATGAAGAAACAGGAGACCTGGAAAAAACCCACGCACACTCTGTTTGTCCACCACAAAGCTCACTTGGCACGACCTGGGATCGAACCAAGGATCCCATGCACCAGAGGAGAACGCTCTACCACTAAGCCACCGCGGCTCCATTAACTCAATATATTGAGTACGAAAAATAATGTTGGAATTGACGGATATGATTAATTAGAGTTAAATTGTATAAGCAATACTGAGATTATATGAGACAAGATTTATTGTTTAAAGTGAGGTGTGGATCATTAGTCGCGTTTTATCCAGCCCTTGAAACACCAACGAGGACTGTACCTGCGAATACAAGCATATAAAGAGTTAGGTATTTAGCTATGAAGGAGTGTGCGACCTACAATAATTCTCCAGGCAAGAATGAAGATGGAAAATAAAAAGAATCTAGATGAGATCGATGATGTCCCGTCTCGTCTTCTCTCGATACCATCCCTAAATATACTATTGTTGGATCGTGTGTCCAGAGTTCGATTCTCGGTGGGAACTCTTGATTTTCCGATGTTGACCTAGCTGTTCGCTTAATTAGTTTTAATTTTCCCGCTATTGGCATTATGCCCCAACTGTACATACCGTATACGATTTCATTGTAAATCTAAAAGTTTTAGGGGTAGACCCACCAGTAGTAGTCACTATGTCTAGATAGTATTGAAGTGGTATTAATAATACGATAAGTAATTTTAAGGTATTGCTACCTATTTTCTCAGCAGCAATAATAGAACAATTGTTTTTATAAGCAAAGAAAGAGTTCAGATGTAGTATAAGATCAAATTTTTAGGTAAAGCAATCATTTCTCTTCTAGAGCAACCATACTTTTCTTAAGAAAGTGTAGAAATATCTGTCGAATTACGAAGTTTGGAAGGGGGAGAGGTCCAGACCTGGTGAACAAGGGCGCCCATGTTTTGGTTTCCAATGGGGGGGGGGCAAGTATAAGTGATGTTTCAAATATAGTTTCGAATTTTGTTGTAATTAAAGTAGAAATTCTATTGGGTTTTCGATATTCCCAAGTACAATTTCCTCTAGGAGGGGGCAAGCGCCCCACCTTGCTCCCCCTGATGGGCGCTCTTGCTGGTGAACCACTCTCGTGGGTGCTCTTTGATCGCAAGAATAACTTCTCTTCCATCTCTATTCTAATCTCTCTATTAAAACCGGAAGTGGTAGAAATCTACTATCGCTTCCAATTTCAATGTTGATTGAGAATATATCTCGCCCTACAAACCAAACTCCTTCTCGTGACATATTCCTGGCACTACCACTTGTTATGCTTTTCTGTGCTCCACTTTCAATAAAACTTTTATTTGATGCTTCCACTCTGACTACTACACTTAGCGGTTGAATTGTTAACCCATTTAATCCCCTAGGGTCGAAAACGACCCACTGATGTTTTTTGTTATTGCTAAAGCTTATATATTTGCCCCTCGGGTCGTTTTCCACCCAGTATCATAATTGGCCAATAGGAGATCAGCGAAAGAAATGACACAAAATTCACCAACAATAGATCAAAAACTAGACTATATTTTCTGAAGTAAATCGAAATACAAAGCACAAAAGATTAGAACATTATATGGGTTAATAACCTCAACTTCGGTGTACGATTCTCCGACATTAGATTATCGACAACATAGTAATAAAGTGAGTTGGGTTAAGACAATTATTTCTTCTTTATTCTTGATCAATTTCATCCCTAAATGTAGAGCAAATTGTGATGCAACAAAATTATGCAATTTAAAAGCCTACAATTTCCAGCAACTCTCTCATTACTGTACAAAAAAGTGTGAAGTCACAATGAACTTATATACAACCTGCTCTCTATTGAGAACAATTAACTTAAATGTACGGTACTAGAAACATTAAAGAGCCTTTATTAGTTTTTTGATACATCACTCAATAACAAATAAAAGACTTTTTTATATATATATAAAAAAATGGACCAGGATTATGTTTTGGTTTGGTGGGCCAAAACTAAGTAAAAAACGGAAGATTTACAGGAGAAATGAGTTGATGTAACATAAGGGTAATTAATTCGTGTGTAATTTAAGAGGTGAAGCTTAACGTAACCTAACCAAACATAACCTAAGTAGAAAGTCGGGTTGAACTTAACGTAACCTAAGCAAACTTAACCTAACCTAATGTGAACAGAAACAAGGAATAAGTGTTTTTATAATTCAAAGACAACCTGAAATTAGTGTAATTTTAGCGTTTTTATGAAAAAGCCCTGCCTCCCAAAACAAAATATATGCCTTGAGCCCACTAAACACTAGTAGAATGTTACGTATTAAGTGCTGCAGAGTGGGTTCAGGAACATGATACTTAAACTAATCTAACCTAAATAAAACTAACTTAACCCTTAACGAGTTTTCGTAACCATTTGGTTACACATGTTTTGATCTTGCCTATTGCGTTTGAAGACTATTATTTTTAGGTATTATTCCTTGTGGTTATTTGTGTACATGCTTTCCGCGATCCAGAGAAGCTATTGCTTCCTGGTGACAACTTTGGTAAATTTTACGCGGAAGGTAGTCTGTGGATATATTGTTTTGCAAGCAGTGCCGGAAACAGACAGAAAAGATAGTGAACCGTTAAGGGTTAAGTCTTAACATGCTGAATCTACTCTGCGGCATAAAGGTCATGTTATTAACAAGTAATTTATTTCCAGAGTTTTTCAGAAATGTTAAGCAATTGGAATGACTTACAATTATGATATTATTAACTTACTCAAAAGTTTTGGCCTGTAAGATAGGCCCAAGAAAGGTATTAATAACTATAATAGCATTTTGTAAATATTACTCGTCTGACATATTTGTTTTAGACAGCAAGATTACGAACTAACTTCGTTGTTTTTATAAATGACGTTAGAGATATGGCAGTGTTGCTAGCGGTGCTTCCATTTTCGTCTTCAAACCACAACAACAAAACAAAATGGGAAATTGACTATTTCTACTGAATTTTTAGGATCCTGCAAATCGGACTCAAAATATTTGGAGTGCTACTGCGTCTGTACGATCGTTCTATCATTTTCGTTCCGTTACTGTACAGCTACACGATAACTCTTGAATGAAACGGAGATTTTAAATTCTTGTCTTAGTAGATAGTTAGATCAATTAACGGCCAAATTCTTAAATGCAGTCAATCTGTAAACATCTTAACGAATAACGGCGACTTAAGTCCGTCTATTAGTCCACACGATAGCTATGGATTCAATCCGTTAACATCTTAACGAACAATGGCGACTTACGTCCGTCCATTAGTTCACATGATAACTATAGATTCAATCCGTAAACATCTTAACAAATAGCGGCGACTTCACACAATAATAATGGATTCAATCCGTAAACATCTTAACGAAAAACAGCGACTTCACACAATAATAATGGATTCAATCCGTTAACATCTTAACGAATAACGGCGACTTCACACAATAACTCTGGATTCAATCTGTAAACATCTTAACGAAAAACGGCGACTTCACACAATAACTCTGGATTCAATCCGTAAACATCTTAACAAATAACGGCGACTTCACACAATAACTCTGGATTCAATCCCTAAACATCTTAACGAATAACGGTGACTTACGCTTGTCCATTAGCCCATGCAATAATTTTGGACGAAGGTGAATTGAATTTTTGAATTATGTTTTTCCAATAGCTATAGAGTGTTCACCTCGGTCGAGTAGTTAGTTAATTAAGTCAATTGGTTAACATCTTTACTGGTAACGGCGACTTTCACGGTAGCTATCCACATCCCATCTCTACTATTGAAACAGAGGTAGCAGAAGTTACGAATTTTGCCGATAGATGGCAGCAAACATCCTGCACCAGTTGACATCTATTGAAACTTCTGAGACACCTCCAACTCCGTAACTTTACATACATACACTTACTTAATAAATTATACTTGTTTAACAGAGAAATAATTCATGTGAACTAAAAATTTGACCTTACTAATCATTTGAATTATTTCTTTTCTGACAAAATAATCTAGTTTTATAATTTTTCGTGAGAATATATGCAGCAAAACTTAGAAATTATCTATTGCTCTTTTCGACTGTAGAATAACACCCGTTCGAAAGGATATAAACATAGTGTATGGTATTATTGGATTCCTCCAAAACTTGGACTACTCCCAACAGAGATTTCTGGGTGCGCTCCTCCTCTGCAACATATTCAATTATGCATTATTGGAAAATGAAATGAAATGAAATCAGTGAGTTTTACGTCCCACGATTATGCCGGTAAGGCTAAAGGAGACGGTGAGTATGAGTAATGAATGAAATGGTGGAATGAGGAAAGTGGGAGGAAACGGGAGAACCCCGAGAAAACCCACGCACACGGTGTTTGTCCACCACAAAGTTCACTTGGCGGGGGCTGGGATCGAACCCCGGACCCCATGCACCAGAGGTGAACGCTCTACCACTTATGCATTATTGGAATCTACGACTAAAAATAATGGGAATTCTCTTTTACCGGACTTCGATATGATATTTTGTTCTCAAGTTACGACTGTTTTTGCATAGAGTTGAAAGGAAGTATTTTTAAATCTCGGTTGATGTATCATTTTTGTCTTATCTTCATGTCAGGGATAATCTACCAAACATTATCAGTGTTTTTTAGGAACATTGTATATAAAAATACAGACCATTAGTAGCGGATTTTGCAACCCAGCTCGGATATCAGAGTTATAGCCAGTGGCGTTTTTAGAATTTTGTTTTGGGGGCCTTGTACAGTCACGAACATTAATAAATGGAGTTTGGAGCTATAAGAAATAATGGCTTCAGCCCCCATTTATTAATGTTCGTGACTGTACAATACGTGAAATGCACTTATATTTTTCCTTTTGGTTGCCGACAAATTTTAATCAAGTTCATTTTCCTTCCTAAACTAACAAATTTATTTCGGGGAGGGGTGAGCCCGATATCCCCCTAATTACGCTACTGATTATAGCCTATACAGGCAGATTAAAAGAGAGAAAGAAATGCTATACGAAAACAGAAGCTAATATAAATACACATGCAAATGACCAGTGGTGTCGTTTCAAATTTTGCCTTGAGGAGGGAAGATTATCCACCAACATAAGAATTTCACGGATTTTATATATGTATTAGTATACAATTTATTAAAATGTGTGTGTCTTTCTTAAATTCAGGGGCGGAATTGACCCCTTCCTTTCCAAGTGACGCCCCTGTAAATACATACATATCCTTTATCAATATTACTGGAATAATACTCTTACTTATAATACCATTCTGTTTTGGTGGCCGTTAAATTATAAACTTAAATCTACTAGTTCTTATTTCCGTGAATAGTTTATTCTGTTATTCCTGAAACAGAAATAAAATGAGCGTAAGACAAGGGAAGATCCACATTTTTAGAATCAATAGTCGATAAGGCTGAAATATTGACATTGTTGGAGAGGTTACTTCCTTCATGAAATCATGAATAAAGCATCAGCCTCTGAGCAAAAGCTTCAAGAATGATTGGAACTCAGTTCACAAGTTTTCCGCTTCGGCCTCCAACAAACAGTGGGAGAACCAGAAACAGCGGTTCTTGAATTTGCACGACTCGGGTCTAACCTTTGAATGACTTTGTCACGCTCGTTCATTGAAATTCATGGAATTTGCTTACGTTATCACCATTTATATTCGCGTTCTTTAACATCTTCGGTTAAAAGAGGGAAAAAAAAAAAACGTATACAGATTTCGGCTTTAAAAACTCAGCTATGGATAAAAGTAGGATCGACTATAGGGGAAGTGTTTACGAGTTTTGTCAGAAGACAAGGGCGCAGATTTCTCTGTAACTTAGGGGATTGCCAATTTAGATGTGTGTTTGGTAGCAGATAAGGGTCTAAGAAGGCCTATATGAGGATTTTTAAGACAAATTGAACTAAACTTATGCCAAATATTGTATATTCGTAACAATAAAAATACATATTCATAAAAATGCATGGGATTCCACATCAGCATTAGGGGGGATGCTCCCCACTATCGGCGCCCTTGTCAGAAAAGTAATGGTTCTGATTTTCTTTTAACCAAAGTTTTTTTTTTTAACAAGTCAAAGTCATTATCATAACCAGCTAAAAATTTGCTGGAAAAATTCAAACACAGTTGTAACTCGAGAACAAAATATCGTGTCGAAGCCCAGTAAAAGGGAATTCCCATTATTTTTAATCGTAGATTCCAATAATGCATAATTGAATGTGGTGTAAGGGTGGCATAAGGTTGATCTCCACATTTCTGGGGAATTTTTAATAGTTGAATGACGAATTTGAAAAACCAAGTATAATGTTTCAACGTACGTACAACGTTGAAATTCGAACAATGGAGGCGTTATTCCCATTGTTCCCCATATAGCATAGAGACGTCCCTAGGACATTTAAGGAATTCAGTCACGGGATATAGGAAGTATCAGATGTAACCCCGCCATAGCTGTCACAAGTCCGTGTTGAGAAAGGGTGAGGGACTCCACAGGAGGTATGTCCGTTCCGGAGTGTCTAATTCTTCCGCCATGCAAGTTATTACATGTTAATACTCACACCTAACCTTAGGGAAAACCAAATCATCTCTGGGCCATAACACTCTTCTTTTCATAGACTAGGCAGGGTTACACAGAGATGAACATAGATGGAGGAGGTGATAAGGGATTCCATGCCGGGGAAACGATGGGTCATCAGAGTTCCATGAGTCATTAACACGGATGATTGGTCCCGCAAATGTATGCATTAAAGCAACACAGGAGACGAAAAATCTGAGTAAGCAACCATTGCTGCACTTACCGGGGGAGAGTATGTTTTTCAGTCACTACTGATTATTTTCAAGGTCAATCGGCTATCTGAAACCGCAAGTTCTAATTCTTTCTACATTCTCGTTCTTTTTTTTGAGACAAGATATCCCCACATGTACAGATGGTGATCAGAAAAATGGAAACACTTGTAGTTGACAACACGTCAGATGTATGGGTTGCCAGTGGTGTCGTGGCGCCCGCAGCGCCGGACCGCTGGTTGTGGTGTGTTAGGTCGGTCTCCATACTACGTCAAGCGCAGTGGAACAGCAATGTCCAGTGGCTGCAGCAGACGGAGGTAGTGTAAAATGGGGGACCTCTCAGATTTTCAAAGAGGGAAAATTGTTGGTGCGCGGTTATGTGGAGTGAGTGCGACGGCAGTGGCTACTGTGTTAGGTGTGTCGCGTGGGACAGTGTCGAAGGTGATGACGGCCTACACAACACACGGGATAACCACATCGGGGAAGCGGAACAGTGGGCGGAAGAAAATCATGAGTGACAGGTCACGCCGGGTATTAAAGCCATTGTCACGCAGAACCGTCGTGCCACTGCGGAGCAAGTGACGAAGGAACTCAATCAGCACGTCCCCCACCATGTTTCGATAATCACAGCCCTCCGCGAATTATATGACATGAACTTACGGGGTCGCGTTGCACGGGCCAAACCGCTCATCAGGGACCATAACGCTTTTGCACGCCGCAAATGGTGCTGCGACCATGCAACTTGGACCGTTGAGGACTGGAAACGTGTGATATGGTCGGATGAGCCATTCTTCACCCTATTTCCAACCACGGGCCGTGTTTATGTGTGGAGAACACCCAAAGAAGCTTATGATCTGCAGTGTCTCCGCCCAACTGTGAAACATGGCGGCCGCTCGGTGATGCTGTGGGCCGCCATATCATGGTTTTCATTGGATCCTGTGGTCACACTTAGCGGACGAATCATTGCCAACGATTATGTCGCAATTTTAGGAGACCACTTGCATCCTATGGTCCGGATGTTGTTCCCAGACAATGACTCCATCTTTCAGGATGATAATGCACCCATTCACACAGCTGGTGTTGTTGCAGCGTGGTTTGAGGAACATCGGGATGAAGTTAAATACCTCCTTTGGCCCGCCCAATCCCCAGATCTCAACATAATTGAACATCTGTGGTCCGTCTTGGAAACACGACTCCGGCGACGATTTCCACCTCCATCCTCTCTCACAGAACTGGCCGATGCCCTGCACGAGGAATGGTGTAAAATTCTACTTGCTACCATTCACGACCTGTATGCCTCCATCCCACGTCGCATCAAGGCTGTTCTGAAGGCGAAAGGTGGCCCGACACCATATTAATCTGGTAAGTTGCAATTTCGTTCAGGTGTTTCCATTTTTCTGATCACCATCTGTACTTCGTATATCATTCTTTCCCAGTTTTCTGAAAAGGTTTTGTAGCAGTTGAACACTTGTTGTCTGAGTAAGGAATGCCCTTCCAAAATCTTTTGTAACGTTTTATATGCCACAAATTACAGCATCAAATTGGCCACGTTTTGATGAAACGATGACAGAACGTTCTTGAGAAGTTTGCCTGTCCATTTTCATAATGCACCTTCACAAACTCAACTTCACTTTAGATGGTTTCAACAATCATGTACCAATCGTAGCAATTTCAGACTTACTTACAAAGAGTCTACAGCAGTGCTTTATCTAGCTGCTATGTGAGAGTGTAGTTCAATTTAAATTGAAGTTGCACTATCCGATTGTGAGGTAATGTCACGTGGTAATTAGTCCACTTTGCATACACAACTTTATTGATAAAAAAGTGATTTACTTACGTTACGAAACATAGCTGAGCGAGCGTCAGCAAGCGAAGGGGGTTAGAAGCTCTGCAAGGTTCGTTTTAATCCATCTTTGCCCCCATGATAATAACACATTACGGCACACTGGTGTGCCGCAACTTCGATGTAAATTTAACCTTACCCGCTATATGAGGAGAGAGGCAGCAGTGTTGCAGGTTCATGCATAGTCTTGCCAGTGTCTTTACTTTTCTGTATCTCGTGTCTTGAACATGGTGTTCCGGTGAAGCAAGTAGAAGAAGAGGATCAAGCTCCTAAGCAGTTATACCATGCACTACGTTTGCATTCCTAATGCAGTGGCATCTAGCTCGTATTGAAGTGTGCAAGCCCCTTACAGACTCGAAACTGGTCTTTTTTCATCAGTAAATGGCAGCACATCCCAGAATTACAGCTTATTTCCAAAAAATGCAATTATAACCAAAACGAATCACTGGTTCTTGCGAGGTACAGTCAGAAACAATATTATAATACAATATTACAATAATTAATATTGTTTCTGACCGTAGAAGATAATCAATTTCCCATTTGCACAACGCCAGACATTTAAATTTTGTGTTGAAAGAAACCTTCATGTAAAGTATGAAATAAGAAATAATTGAGAGCATAAGATTTTTTCTTTATTGAATACAATATGCCTCGAAAAATTTGTATTTTACACTTCATGTGATGTTGTGCGATCTGTGATTTTACCCATTTTAATGCATGCTAGCTAGTACTTAACGTTTGTTCGACTGGATACGTTACATGAATACAGTATACGTTACTTGCGTTAAATCTTTTGTTGGAACAACAAAAGGTAATAAGTAAACACTGGAAGAGCTCTTGTCAACCGAATACTCTCTCTCTTCCCAAATGGTTTACAACGTACTAACATTAGTGTTTTAAATTTGTAGTAACAAAGGGGCACGGTGGTTTAGTGGTAGGGTGCTCGCCTCTGTTGCGAGGGTTCTTGGTTTGAAGTTAAGTCAGATAAGTTTGTGGTGAATAATCCCGTGTCCATTACTTTTCCAATTTCCTTCCACTTCTCACAGCCTTAAGACCATCGGTCTGTGCGTCGCTTCTAGGGTACACCCTAGCTTTTTTTTTCTTACATTATTTTCTAGATGCATATTTGATTTGGCAATTGTATTTACAATCGACTGCCTAAGTGTCGTCAACCTCCAACCTGGAGAACCAAGATTTGGCCTTAACTTGAAAGCACTACTGCTACTAAAAGTTACAGACCTGTTACTAAATTTGCTAGACTCACAGTTTTAAAATGTACATTAAAACAATTAAAACAACAACCTAACATAATATACAAAGCGAATAATCTTTAATATATGTGCACATGCACTTAACACTTATTAGCCTTTATTAAGGGATCAGAAAATGTAAATTAGAGCGGGTTTTGATATAAAAATTGTACTTTCAATGGTATAGATGGAACAATAAATGAGTAAATAATTCTCAGTCTCTTTATCAGGTTTTCTTTTGTTATCCAGCTTGCCCTTCCACTACTTTAGGCAGAGAGCCCGGAATCTACTGTATATCAAAATTATTTAAAGTTATTGTCATCTAGTGACCTTAAATTAAATAATAAAAGAAAACAACGTGGTTACTACCAGCGGCGACGATTATTATATAACTTACTTTCTTTATGGTGATTAGATATGTGCGTATTTTTATCAGATATACCTGTATAAACAAAATCCGATCAAAGTTATACAAATCATAGTCCATGGCAACCTCATTTCTTTACGGGGGGTGGGACTCACTCCTCAAGAAATCGACGTTTCTGGTTGCTACCCTTTAGCACTTAATATATTTTGGATGTGAATAATTAGCGTGGAATATTCTATTTAACACTTTTGCAGATCTTGTCTTCCTTTAGGATAGTCCCTGGTTCGATTTCCGGTGGGGGACAGTTAGTCGAAAAAGTGTAAAAGCTTTTTCAGGCTAGTCATCCTGAGTGAACTTTCCTCATTCAGACCAGAGAAATGGTACCGGCACCGGGATGGTACCAAACATACAGGTATCAGGTCGCTTCTTTCTTTCCCAAATTCTTTCTTCCTTCCCATGCCTTTGATAGTGTGATCGCTGAGCAGGCCCGTAGCCAGCCCAAAAATGTAGGGGGCGCGGTAGAAGTTAGGGGAGTCCAACCCAACCATATTATAGTTCATCACCATATTATAGTTCATGTGCAAGCCTACCGTGAAAATTTTAGGGGTCAGTGAAAATCTAGCCGGGGCCGGGCCGGATTTTGTTAAGTGAAATACAAAATCTGGACAGGGTAAATATTTGAGAAGCTGTAAATGCAGTAGGTCCAGAGTCAATTGGTATCAATGCTGGTGGGAGGAAGGAAACATTATGACGTGTTTAAGGTTGTCGTCTGCCATCTTCGAATCAACTCGTTCATTTTAGATAGCAACATGGTCGTGAGAAACATTAAACAACATCCTCATTCGAGGAGAAACCAAACGGTATGGTTATTTTTCCAAAACTTGCAACAGTTTTGAAGTTGTGAATAGATTTAGGATATGATATGTGTGAAATACTGTGAAATGTGGTATGCAAAGTTTCGAATTGAAGGATAAAGATAAAGTAAATAACAAGCTTTGTAACATCTCACATTACGTATTCTTTAATAACCAGGAAAAGAGAGAACTAATACACATAAGACAAATACAATCACATGACATGTTAAACATGCCCATCGTTCTGTTCTACGCACATCCTTAACCGTGAGACCCAGTGCTTGTGCACTTTGAGAAGCATAGTTGGTGATATTTGTTCACATTCTATAATGATTAGCCTTTTCAGATAGCCAATGTAATAATTTTACTCTGGTAGACAATAGCTTTAAAGTGCCCCCAAAGATAGAAATCCAACGGAGTTAGGTCGAGGGACCTTTCTGGCCACTCAGCTGGTCCATAGCGACCTATCCAGCTACCGGGAAAACGTTCATTGAGTCATCGATTACATTAGGACCATAATGCGTTGTTGCCCCATCTTGTTGCCAATATTGATGAAATCACCCTTCCCCGTTAAACAAAAGTCGCATAACAGTGTTTTCAAACATATCTGCATATTGTGCAGCTTTCGAGGTCCCATGAATTAAAACAGGTCCAATAAGTTTTTCGCCCCATATTCCACACTACACCATTTCCTTACCTCCACATTACATCTTTGATGCATCTATCTAATTAAGATTTGTATTAGCCCAGTACTGAGAAATCCTGAGGTATTTTTTTTTTTTTTTTTAAGAAAATCTGCAACGGTTTTGAATAGATTATGTTATCATTTCGACTTAAGTTTTGTTATGTGTGGAACATTGTTTGGATGGAAACCGACTGTCTCTTTACATTTTTCTTGTAGGTAGAATGGAATGCTAACTAGAGAGGAAAGAATCGAAGTTATCCTTTTGGCTGGAGGACGCAATTCAGCAATAGTACCAGCCGTTTTCAATGAAAGACATCTTAATCTCGAGCCGGTGACAAGACAGTGATGTGCCAAGTGAACTTTGTGGTGGACAAACACCGTGTGCGTGGGTTTTCTCGGGGTTCTCCCGTTTCCTCCCACTTTCTTCATTCCACCATTTCATTCATTACTCATCATCACCGTCTCCTTTAGCCTAACCGGCATAATCGTGGGACGTAAAACTCAAAGATTTCATTTCATTTTCAAGACAGTGATGTATGAAAACTAATCCGCAAATTCATGGCAACGGGAAATGTTGATCATTTACCTCGATAAGAACGACTACAAATGCAACTGATCCAGACCCATTCAACAGCTGTATTGGGTGTACTGGTGAAAAGTCCTATTAAGAGTTTGCGAAGTCTATCAAGTGAACATAATATTATTGTCAAAAGTGTTCAAAGAATATTAAAAAGGGAAAACTGGTACCCTTAAAAACTACATCTGAAACAAAAACTGTCAAAGAGTGATTTTGATAGACCAATGGAGTTTTGTGAGTAGGCGTTGGCCCAGATAGCTCGTAACCCAATGTTTCCTCATAACATTGTTTTTATTGATGAGGCTAATTTCTATGCAGCAGGTGAGATTAACACCCAAAATTCCCGGTACTAGGCTAATACAAATATTAATTGGATAGATGCATCCCGGTACTGGGATAATACAAATATTAATTGGATAGATGCATCAAAGATGCAAGATAAGGTAATAGTGTGGTGTGGAATATGGGACGAAAAAAATATTGGATCTGTATTCATTGATGGGACCTTGGATGCTGCATAATATGAAGATACGCTTGAAAACACTGTTGTGCCAGTTTTGTTGAACGAGGAAGGGTGATTTCATCAATATTGGCAACAAGATGGAGCAACGACGCATTATGGACCTAATGAAATCGATGGCTAATGAACATTTTCACGGTTGTTGGATAGGTCTCTTAATAGGACTTTTCACACAGTTGAGTGGCAAGCAAGGTTTTTCGACCTAACTCCGTTGGATTTCTATCTTTGGGGGCACTTTAAAGTTATTGTCTACCAGAGTAAAATTATTATATTGGCTACCTGAGAAGGATAAATCATTACAGAATGTGAACAAATATTACCAACTATACTTCTCAGAGTGCACAAGCAATGGGTCTCACGATTAAGGATAAGCATAGAACAGAACGGTGGGCATGTTGAACATGTCATGTAATTGTATTTGTCTTATGCGTGTTAGTCCTCTCTTTTCCTGGTTATTAAAGAATACGTAATGTGAGATGTTACAAAGCTTGTTTCTTTTTACTTTATCTTTATCCTTCAATTCGAAAGTTTGCACAGCACATTTCACAGTAATTCACACATAACATATCCTAGTGGTTCGGATTCCACGTTAATCAGTAGGTCCACGTCTCATATAGCCTCGCTGCTGAACGGGACGTAAAAATCAATCAATCAATCAATCAATAACATATCCTAAATCTATTCGCAACTTCAAAGCTGTTGCAGATTTTGGTAAAAAAATAACCACACCATTGGGTTTCTCTACGAACGACAATGTTGTTTAATGTCACACGACCATGTTGCTATTTAAAATAAACAAGTTGATTACAAGATAGCGGTCACCAAGATGGTGGACGACAACCTTAAATATGTCATAATGTTTTCCCCCTTGCACCACCATTGATCTCAATTGACTCTGGACCTACTGCATTTACAGTTTCTCAAATATTTACATTGTCCAGATTTTGTATTTCACTTAACAAAATATATTTCAATTACTCCGGACATTTGAGCATTTTCCAATAATGCGACCGAAGAAGTTGTGGGATTTTAGTATGTCATTTAAATAATCTTTACCAGCATCTATGTCAAATTTTAACCTATTAATAATTACTTCCTAAGTTCAATAACATTTTAAATCAGTTTGACGATAATTTCCTGAATTTTAGAATTTAGAGCTAAATATTTCTAAAAGTGTGCGTCTTATGAAAAATTGATTTTCTATAAGAAATATTGTGTTATTTATGTTCTATAAAACGACACTATGTTTATTTCTTTATGTTCAACCATAGCGAAGATATTACTATTTTTATTTGGGTATTATTCATTTGGCGCTTCCAGCGGCCATTTTCCAATATGGCGGCGAAGGTCACATGGGATTTCAGAGGACTTTTAGTATGTTGTTTAGAACACCATTCCCAATATCTGTACCAAATTTCAGCTTGTTACTAATTTGTTCCTTTCTTCATTAATTTGAGCTTCATTTACTGCACTCTTACGCCTTCGCCTTCTCTTTGATACACGTTGTCATAGCATGGATTCAACCAGAAAACATTCTGTCATATTATTCTAGCATGAACAAAATACTAAGATAAATAAAAATACAAGTCATTCTAACATATTTTCTATAAGTTGGGAGTTAATTTTTTTTCCTTCACTGATTTCAACTCCAAACATAGATTGAATTGAGAAACTACAACATTATGCAATTAAAAATTCTAGAATTTCCAATAAGTCTCTCATTCTTATACAAAAAGTACAGAGTGAAAATGAATATACAGATTCAGTGCTCTCTGTTGACAACATTGAAGTTATAAACTGGAAACGTTAAGAGTTTTCATTTGGGATTCATTAGGGATCTACATGATTTGATAAATAACGAAATAATAGCTTTTTTTTGGAGGGGGGACGTAGGTGAGTAAGTAAATCATTTAATACTTAGAACACGTTATTAAAATTGAGTTAAATCTATGACTGAAATGTTATTAACTAAACCAGCGCTAAAAGTGGATCTGAAAAGGTAGGGGGAGGCATGACGTCACGCCCTCCCCAGTACCTATCTATGTCCAGTGTAATTTTTAGGAAGTGAAGGGACGCCATAGACATTTTCTGGAAGTGAGAAAATGACGTTCCCCAGCGTTTCCCCTCACCTTTACTCCTAAACTAAACTAATAATTGAGTCAGTCGTTTTGAAAAAGTCATGAGTAGAGCAACCTACATTATGCTTTATTTTTTGCTTAATTATGCTTTTTTTTCCAAATTATGCTTTATTGTTAGTTTCAATAATTGTTTTACATTAATCGTGTATAATGTATAATCTTTACTATACATTAAATATTCTAAATATCTTGGTCTAGTTATTAATATCTTATGCAAGCTGTTTCTTTCATATTTAATGAACTTTCTACTTAATGCACTGTAAAGAGATATACTTTATTCGAGTCAGGTTTTTTTATCGTTTGTGTGCGCCTTAGAGGTGCATATATACAGAAAGGGAAAGTAAATGATGCCACAAAAAATACAGAAGGTCTTAAGTTCAAGAGGTACACATAACAATGTAGTGTGGAGTTCTTGTGCACGTTTTGTACATTTCAAATCATCATATAAATGCTCAGTTTCACTTAGAAAAATACTATTGTTTATTCATTGTTGGCGGAAAGTTTTCTTCTTTTTTCTTTTCTCGACTTCAAAGGGTTACACCGAAAAGTTTACAAAAATAAAAATAAGGTTTGCATTGTTGTATTGTAAATATTGGTTTAAAAAATATTAATACAGTATGTTAAACTTGCAGTTAAACAGAATTTTTCAAGAATTGTGCTATATATATTTTAAATTATGCTTTATGCATTATTTTCCAAAATTATGCTTTATTATGCTTTTAAAATTAGTTTCTTCTGGACCCTTCGTCAACCACAACCATGTTTAAAGTACCAACCATATGCGTAAATTGATGTTATGTTTTTTATGCTTTTTGGTTGCTCTAGTCATGAGTCAGAAGGTATCGAGTTTGCATTGAGTACACATTTTTGCTACCAATTGTTCTAAACAAGTTATTCATTTCGTACACTCAGATGAAAACTATATTTTCCCTTAAGCTTTATGCTTTACGTAATAGTTTTTATTTTCTCGTAAAACAATTTCTTTCGTTCTTTGTAAATAAATGAAAGAAATGATAGTCCTGGATACTTTCAAAACGTTTCTGTAAGTTAGTGCGAGAAAAAAGAGATTAGAGGAACTGATTTCTCACGGACTGTCAGCAAAGCACTGTCAACGATGTTATTTACTAAACTTCTAACTTAGAAGATGTTACAGGTTGCGTTCTTATCTAACAGGCCGCGGCATCCCCAACGTTAGGTTTACTATCTGGCTCAAACCTCTTGACATTTAAGGCGTGGCCTCTTTTTTTTTTTTTTTTACAATATCCAATCAAAGTTACGCGAGCTTGTCTAATACTCGATGCTTGCACTCAAAAACGTCTTCGTTCATATAATATTAGTGTATGTTTAGGAAAAAAGAAAATCGTTTCTAAATAATTAGGGGAGGAAAGCATGATTCTACGCACAGTGGTTCGTTATTTTATTGTAAAATTGTTTATTCATACTCAAGTCAATCTAGACCAGTATTTATTCTTTCACCTTCTTGGTTTGAAGGTTTACTTCGTTCTTCCATCGGTGTTTCACGAAAGAAATGTTTCACATTATTCTTGCACACAAAAGGAAATAAAATCATACAACGTCGCTCTTAAGCGCCATTGGCTTTAGCCAAACGTCAAGAGGTTTGAGCCGGACCGTAAGAATAGTTTGGTTTCAGCCTCTTACCCTTCGTCTGTCAACACAGTCTCGATCATATCGCAGTTCTGATAGATCGTGATACACTAATGTCAGGAACAGAAGTTACTGATATTGTCATGCAAGGAATTCTTGCACGTACAAAAATAGTTGCAGGATCTTTTAGAGATACAAAGTCTTCATTTAAAATAACAACGATTTGTGTTATATACTTGGATGGTTACATTTGACTTTAGCGTTGCTTTCAGTAGTGAGGCTATATGAGACGAAGATCTACAGCTCAACGTATATACACGCAGACACATGCATGAATAAACCTTCCAATATGCATGAAAAATGTTAAAAACACAGGCAAGTTGATCGTGTATGGCTTTGTTCATGCATGTTGACTGTTCTCAAAATCTTCTGTAAACTTTACATGATGGCTTTGCCGTTCTTCATACATGTTTACCGTGTATGTGATCGTTCATGCAAGTTGGTTGTTTTATATTTAGGTCCGCCAATCACGACAGCGGAAGAAATCACGTGACTCTTTCCTTTGATTCATTCTTCTAGTAAGTTGGACAGCAAGTTAGTATGTTACGTGTGTGTAAAACGATACTTTTATTTTATTTCAACTTTATTTGTATTTGTGGGCAGAATATACTTTCAAATTATGCACAAACTGTTCAAGAAAAGGAAGAAGAAGTATATAAAAAAGGATATGTAGATGTAATTTCTTTGCAGTTGATATACGTTGCTGTTTTGCTATAATAGAGATTCGTTATCATAGCAACAAAGAATAAATAACATATAATTACGGATCCATCTTATGTAAACTACATGCCCAATTTAAGAAGTAAAGTTATTTTATTTGTGATGTGCCATAATAAAAGGTACTATTAAAAATGGAATGTGTAAAATGTTTTATGGTGGTTTTCGTAACCTTGCTTGTATGAAACTAAAAACTGAGGACCTTTGAGTAACGACATTCTATATATATATATATATATATATATATATATATATATATATATATATATGGTGGTTCATCTCATAACTTTATTTTGAATATATGTCCTTATATGTGGGCAATAAATTCTTCCAACATACATGACGAAACGAATCTTTCATGTAAGTTGGTCATGCAAGTGTGTGCGTCTATGGTCCTCGAGTGGCATGAGCTCACATTGGGAATTGTAAAGCACATTTTTGTGTTTTATGCGTTCCAAGTATTTTTAATTGGAAGTCCTTTTTCAATTAAAATTACTCGACGTTACTATATGTGAAACCATACATGTGCTTGCTATATGTAAATATCACATACCTTCCTTTTATTAACTTCTAGAAATCATAAAATATTCTTTTTTTCAGTCTAAAAAATCTTGTAAGCCTAGAGAACAGTCGTATACATAATTTAAATCGTTTTACGTGTACCATAAATGTGTAAAACTGTTTAACATGGGATTAAAAACATTAAACCATTCAGCTGGCTGCTAACTTAATTGTTGTTTATGAACAAAAAAGAACTTCAAATATCAATATTTTTTTAAAGAAAAAAAAACACCATTGAAGAAGAGGGACGTCCACAGCACTTTTTCCAACGGGGAGAAAAAGACGGATTCCATGGGTGTTGGGGCAAACTATTGACACACAAGTCGCAAAGGACTACTTTGATGTGCATGTGTACGTCATATAAAACAACAGTTATTTACGCAATACCATCATTAAGTACAGTTAATAAGCTAAAGTACTATAGAATTTAATGTAAATCATATATTAAGTAATATAGTATATGAGTAAGCAAATTATCATGTCTTGACATGTACTTCCACGAACTAAAGAAAATACAGGGAACCAACTATTCCTCTGCCCTCCGCTGAGGCTGCCATGTTTAACAATAATATATCTATAATGTAAGGTTTTTCTTCTCTACGGAATTTCTATATTTTATATATAATTTTTTAAAAATATCGGCCCCAAGCGTATACTGAGAAAAAAATTGTAGGTGGCGTACTTAAAAAGATAGGTTACATGCGTAATTCCTGTAGTTTTTGGACTTAACGTACGACAGACGTATAACTGAAAACGCGTGTTTTATAATACTTTCCGTATAAGTATTCCATCTATACGCACTTTTTGTATGAAACAATGTAGGCGGTCAGGATCTCACATACAAATGGACGTATATAACATATAGCTGACGAAGGTAACATAAGTATATGCATGTGATATACGGGAAACTGTTAGATGTCAGACATTCTGCAACGGCATGATGTAACATCTAAGGACAGTGCCTATGTAGCATACGGATAACGTATGCTGCGTACTGATTTCTATAGTAAGCAAGAGGATTCCGCATATTTGTACAATATACCGCTGTCCGGAGAACGGATTTTTCTCTGGGTACCAATCACGCTATATATACTGTATATAATAATTAAACGAAACGAGAAATAGATTATGTGTACTGACTTTTATTGCTCATATTTTCTGGCAGCCCTGTAAAGTAATGCAGAACACCACTCACACGTACCTACTCTTTCACCTCCTTTATCCGACTACCGTACACAATAAATTTAGTAACTAATGAAATAGTTACTAACTCCAGTAGTAATTGCGTGACTTGAGGCCATTTTGGACTTTGACCCCGACCTTTGTGACGTCATAGGTCAAAGGTCAATGACCTTGGCCCGGGGTCAATGACCTAGGGGTACCTAGGACCACCCCCTCTAAATTTTGGCAGGGGTACCTAGGACCACCACCCTTAAATTTTGGAAATTGCCAAATCTAAAAATTGGGTGTGGTAGCCTAGGACCATAGTATGTACCTCTATCAGTATTGGGTGTCTATGTCGTTCCCTTTCATGGGTAAAAAATTGCCAAAAATTCCAATTTCGGGGTTTTTTGACCTAATTTATCCCCTTGGATGAGGTGTTAATACCCTATATGGTTATATGAGCGTATACAGGGGTCCATTCCCTTTCATAAGACATGGGTATATTAATGCCCCCTTGAAAAATTTGGGAGGGGTACCTTGGCCCACCCCTTAAATTTTGGAAATTGACCAATTTAAACATTGGGTATTATAGTACAGGACCCTAATATGTATTATGATAAATTTGGGTGGTCCACCTCGTTCCCTTCTAGGGGTACAAAATTGCCAAAATATAAACGTAAGCAATACGTCATACCACGTGTTTTGTTTTGGCCCAATTTCACCCCTTTGATGAGGTTTTATTACCCTATATGGTTATATGGTCATGTATATAGGTTCATTTCCTATCATAAGACATGGGTACATTGATGCACCCCGGGATGGTTACCTTGGCCCACCCCTTAAATTTTGGAAATTGCCCAATTTAAACATTTGGTATTATAGTACAGGACCTCAATATGTATCATGATAAATTTGGATGATCCACCTCGATCCCTTTTAGGGGTACAACATTGCCAAAATATAAACGTAAGAAATATGTTGTACCACGTGTTTGGTTCTTTTGGTCCATTTTATCCCCTTGGATGAGATCCTATGATTACAGGGATCTATTTCCTATCATAAGACATGGGTATATTGTTGCACCTTTTTTTAAAATTTGGCAAGGGGTACACTGAAATTGTCCAATTTAAGCATAGTACAGAACCTCAATATGGTTCGGTGGTCCTATTACCAAATTATTTTTTTTTAGTACAACCACGTGTTCGGTTACTGACTCAATGTATCCTATTTGATAAGGTATGGACGGGTATCCCCTTTCAATTTGGTATAACCCTTCGGGTGTAGTACGGTCACGTGATCGATGATTTGGTTTTGATGCGCGACGAGGTCCCTGGTCAATGTTCTCTAGGAATTAGGTGGAAACTTTGTCCAGGGTTCTCGTCTTATATCGCACAGTTCTTTAGGAGAATCTGATAACGTTGTATATGGAATGGACAATAAAAACACATAAATAAGCATAAATTGTATTTTATTCATATTTCTGGTTTCTTCTTTTTCTTTCTTGTTACACTAAGGTATTGACAATGTTTGTATATTGAGCTGGGTTTCTTCATTAGACTGCCTCCTCTTCTTGATTGTAATGATTTGTTTCCATGTTTTGCAGCATAGCACCCGTTTGCAAAGCTTCGTATTGTGAATTCTGTAAAAAAGAACGAGGAAAAAGATGATTAGTATAGAAATAGATGATGATTAAACAAATACACTTACAATGATAAATATGATAAAATTACCTGGAAGGTATATTGCAGCAGTCTACGATCATTAACCGTGGGTACTGTTGTGAACAAGTATTGAATTTCACGCAGAGATTTTCCTTGGGCTTTACAGCACAAATAAAAATAAGCATAATAGCCACATACGGATGAACCAAGACTTTGCATTTGGCTATTATTATATTTATAGTACATACAATGAAGTTTTAAGAATGCAACATGTTGTGGTACATAAGGAGGAAGGCCATAGCTGTCAAAATATTCTCCAACACCGCGATTATCAATATAAATTGCAATCCAATGACTTCCTAGTTTTGTGGATGGATCTGTATTTACAATCATTGCCAGAGGAAGAGAAATCCGTGAGGGCAACTCATCGCTTGCAAATACCCCGGTAAAATGATTTCTGAATAATGGACTACCGTTTAAAGCACTAGCTAATTGTAATGTATTCAACATCGTGAATGGAAATGATACATAACGTATACGTATCTTGTAATTTAAAAGTCCAGGATAATGTTGCGCTGGTGGTCTATCTCTAGGAGTGAGGAAAACTCCCCATACACAATACAGTTTGCAGGTGCTGCTAATTTCTCTTGGAAATGAACTTCCAATCGGATGGCTCCATGTCGTAAATTCCAATAGTGACAATCTCCAGCAGAAGAATCGGGAGTTAGGTCAAATACAAACAGTGTATATCCATTCTTGTAGTCGACTCTTGAAATTGTATTTCCAGTATTGGTAAAATGTATGCCAGAACCTGAGAACAATGTGTGGTACGATGAAATGTAGAGATTTTCTTCAAAGTTGGGTTGCAATGGTTTTGAAGGTACAGCTTTTCCATCCACGTACAGTGTAAAGAAATTAATGTTTAGATGTTGAAATTCAAATGGATTGCTGGTAATAGTTCCACTGGATGCTTCATTCGATGTAAATCCTACAATAATGCGATTTGGCAATGTTCCCATAAACAGGTTATCAATACTTTTGGATTGTATATCCTTCGGGATGGTAAATGATTTCATTTGAACCCTTGTCAGAGGATACTTTACCGGTGTAGATTGTAAAATTTTATTGTGTGCCAATTTGACACTAGGGCTGATGCTGACTTTTTTCACCTGCAACGATGCATCTAGAATATTGATTTTTTCATTGACACCACTTTCACCGGCCATGAGACAAAAGTTTGGTTTTGCAGGAATAAGTTTCACACGTAATTCCACTCCATGAATTAAAAATTTATCTTGATTAAAAATGTCACAATGAAGATGTCCAATCATATCGAATTTCATACTTTGTTTTGTCAGTTCATAGCGTTGTTGAAATCCTTTGTTCTCACTTGTGGTTGCATTCATATGACCAGCCGTATCTTGAAACCACATTGCTGTTTGTAAATGTGTATTTTTAGCTCCATCACTATAATTGAGCAGTTTTTCCATGTACGAACGATATGGATGATTATGTGACGGAAATGAAATCAGTTTATTGTTCAAGTAGATTTGTACTTCACTAAACATAGCATTTAGAAAATCATTGACAGGTGCAATTGCTTTATCCGTATTGGTGAAGGAGGAACCATCTGGTTTCACAATTTGTGCTTGGATGTACAATAAGGTTTGTGGCAAATCAATGTATTCATCACTGCTACCACTCACTACAAATTCTATTGGTGAATTTTCAGCTATTGAACTAATTGGTTTGTAGCCTATAATACGATTGTCCAGAACACTGGTTTGCGTGGGTAACGTTGAAAAAATGTCCAATTCACTTTTTACACATTCACAGGATTGATGATGTAAGAAAGCCATCGTTGAATTAATCAAAAATATCTGGTGACGATGCCAATGATTTCTTCTTCTTCTTATGTGATAATTTACGTCTCTTTGTAGGATTGATGGTGTTGTTGATCGTTGGAAGGTCAACCTCAAACTGAGAGCAGTCATCCCATTTTCGTTTATGATATCCACTTCCCAGCATAGTTTTCAACTTATTTTTAACTTTTTCTTGTAAATTTGATTTTGCCTCTTGCATACGTTGATGAAACGATTCTTCCAGCGGTTGATTCGAGATCACAACATCATTAATCATATTGGCACCTGATTTTAATAATTCTTTTCCCACAGTTTTAGCTCCTTGCTTCACAAGTGGTAACACTGAACGAAATAAGCCACCAAGGAAATTTCCAATGCCATGTCCTGCTTGATAGGGACTTCCCACATAGACGTTGCCGATACCGGACAACGCTTGTTTTTGGTAGTATACGGATCAGTCATGACGACGACGACGGAAATGTAGTTTTGTACACACCGTTCCAAAGGTGAATGGCATCCGATGACCTGTGCTATCCCTTATATCGATTTGTATTTGCTCAAAATTCATTTTTTCCACCGGAACATAATGTGCAGGATTAAAGATTTGTACTGCATGACTTCCAAAACAGGATCCATGTTGACAATTCGTAGCAAGGGTACCATTGTATCTCCAACAATGACAGATTCAATAATGTCACAATAGACGTACATTTGTGATGGTAAGCCTAATCGTACATCCGGTGTATATTGTCCCTTTTCCATATCTTTTAAATCACTTTTCGGTTCAAATCCAAGCATTAAACTAACACTTGGTGAAATTTGTACAGAAGTATGGATTTCCTTTTTGGGATGTCTTATGAGGCATATATTATTAGTTGCGTCATGAGATATAAATAAATTTATTATGTATATTAATTGCATGAATAAGATCCCGAATATTGTTATAATAGCGTACAGGGATCGTTACAACCTTCCACGGTTCTTGATCATTACTACTTGATGATTTGTAATATATTTTATTGTTTTTACTGTTAATGTTCAGCAAAGAATGTGGATAATGAATCTCTACAATTGCCACATCCCATTTCTGGCGAAACTCTACACGTCGTTGTAATTTCGTAATATATGAAGTCAATGTATTTTCTGGAAAATAATCCATGGAACTATTACTGGGAAGTGTAACGTAAAAATCTTGATCAGGTTCCATTCTTCTTCTTCTTCAATGAAGTTGCAGGGATCCACGAATTGAATGAGGAAGGATATCCTTTCCACTGGACGAGATACTCCTTTCTGCGACCTTTTGTTCTTGTACGTAATATTTTATCGATGAAGAACGTCGAAGGGAGCGGTACTGGTTGTAATTCTTCTCTGTAGAAAACACCATCGATAAGTTGATGATTTAAATCCTCTAGTCGATACACTGGTGGGTTTCTTGGTACAATGGCTTTTACTCTGAATATTTCCCAAGTCCAGTTCTCGAGGTAACCCTTGTCAAAGATACGTTTTGTTTTACTTATACGAACAGTATCACCAACAGATAAATCCGTATCTTGTTTTGAGCGTTGTAGCTTTTTGTCGTATAAGTTATGCCACACCTCCAGTAAATTGTCCTGAGAAACGTTTGCAGGTGCCATTTTAATACTGGAATGCCGACTTTCATTGTATGCTTTTACAAGTAAAGGCAATACTTTGATGTAATTGTATGTTTGATATTTGGTAAAGTATTTCCACATACGATGTTTCAATGTCTGATTAAATCTTTCTGCGATGCTGGCTTTAATATCTGGATCCTTTGTTGTAACATGTTGCACGTTGTGTTTCCTGAGAAACTTTTGTACTGTCTTGTTGGTAAATTCAGTTCCTTGATCACTACGTAGCACAATTGGTTTCCTGTCCTGGAAAATCATTTCAAATGCATTCACTATATCCTCGGCACTTTTTGATTTTAGTGGTACAGCCCATCCGTACCGACTAAACACATCAATCACTGTAAGAATATAGCGGTAATTGTCATTATAGTTTTGAAGTGATTGTAAATCATTTAAATCACATTCCCATTGATCATCAATATTGTTGACAAGATAAAAATCTCTACGGAAATGACGACGTACAGGACGGTGTAACGTGTAGGTAGGTTGTTTGTTTAACCAAAGTTTTATTTTGGCTAGAGGTATAGATTTTCCTGTGGCTTGCCATAATTTCTTTGCAGTAGAAAATGATGCAGGATGTGCTGGATTGTAATAAATGGATTTCAACTTTTTGTTCATGGTTTGTACGTTGACCATTGTGGAATGATACGTTTTCTTTTTGGTCGGACTTCTAAAACATCATCATCATCTTCTTCTTCTTCTTCTTCTTCTCCGGAAGAAAATAATTCAGGTGCCGGTTTTGGTGGTGCAGATCCTTCAGATGCTGTTGTACTATTATGCTTGACAATATAGTTTAATCTTCGTGGATTACCAATCAATTCTTGAGGTGTGTTTGACGATGCAAGGTAGTTGCAAAACAATTCCCAGCCTTGAGGATTAGAATGTTTCCTCGGTCGAGTCACATCACACATTAAATCTACAATATTGGATCCATGTAGTTTATTGTCGTTGATGTACACTGTTCCTTTATGATCCCACGTAATTGCGTCATCTTGTTTTAAACGACGGAATAGTAGTTCGGCTTTCTTACGATACATTTGTGGTATTGCGGCTAAAATTTCTTGTTTCGTGCTATCGTCAACATTCGGGACGTCACCATCAGGTTTCATTGATGTAATTGTAAGTGGTATTGGTTCTTCTTGTTTACGTATCACATAAAGATATTTCTGTAATATTCTATTGTACTGATTCCATTTTTCTTCATCACTTGGATACGATGTATTCAATATAGATTGCATTTCACGATCGAGATTAGATTCTCGATTTTCACTCGCACGGGATGATGATGCATGCATTCGTTGAAGCATTTCTGATGGCACTAAAACCATCTTCTTGCTATGTTCCATGATGTTTATTGTTTAAACAAAATACTGGATAACACACTTCCTACAATAGGTGCAAGTAATGCAGGTAAGAATCCTCCTTGTTGTACGGCTAAATGTTTCTTCTTTTTATCCAATGATTTTGTATTGTCTACGAGATAGCGGAGCGTGTTCTTGTAACGCTTTAATTTTGACTTCTGCGCACTTGTCAGTGGAACATTGCCTTTTAAGACATTATAACAACATTCACAAATACTATGAATTAATGAAGCGTCTGCATTGGCAATAATAGCTTTACGCAATCTTGGTTTAGCTTTGTGCAGAGCACGTAGCAGATCAGCGTGTTTCACTGTAGGAGACATCGTGACAGACTAAATCATTCTTTTCACATGCACAATAATTTAAACATGTTTTGTTGGTACGTGAACATAATGATGCAAATCGTCGGGAAAAATATTTGTACGAAATCGCATTTCATCGGGTGTATCTTGTTTAAGATCCATCAGTAAATAGCCATGTGGATTTCTTGTTGCGTCTGCATAACTTTCTTGTAGAAACAGTGGATGCTCAGGCATGATTTGATAACTCATATGCTTGATTTGTGACTTGTCACGTGGATTTTTAAACAACACCAAATACGAACAATTTAAACTCATATTTCTATTTGCTTTACTTTGATGAAATACATTTTGTGTTATAAAAATCACACTAATATTTCGATGATGTGATCCTTTTGTGAACATATCAACAGTATCACTATTCACTTCTCGCATATGGTCATCAATAATAATCAAATGTGGTCCATCTTGAGGCTGAAAATCTTTCATTCGTGGAAGTCCTTCGTAAAATTCTACTGGAACCGTCATTGTTGAATACACGTCTTGCCATTCTGCATAATACCAGTATATCTTACGAAATTTTGCATTGATCATGGTTGGGAGATGTGACAGTAATCGCTTCACAAAATACGTTTTTCCACACCCACTAGGCCCTGCGAGAATACAGGTAAATGGATGTTTCCACTGTGTATCCATGATGAACACTAACACCTTGTTTCAAAAATGATGCGTATTTAAAGCGAGTACAACAATTCTTGCACTCACTGGTGTGAAAAGGAAAAATCCGTTCATCTGTTTATTTAATAGTTGAAAACCGTTTATTTGTTAATCGAATAGTTGAAAACCGTTTATTTGTTAATCGAATAGTTAAAAACCGGATAAAGTTTAACGGTTAACCGTGAAAGTTGATCACTGTTTGATTTAAATTCTATTTGAAAATTTTTCGTTTGAAATTTGTTTTGAAATTTTCGTTTCAAAAATTTTGTTTGAAAATTTTTTTGTTTCAAAATTTTTGTTTCAAATTTTGTTTGAAAATTTTTTCGTTTCAAAAAAATATTGCTTCAAACTTTTTTTTTGTTTTCAAAGTTCTTTAGTTTGAAAAAAAAATCGTTTCAAAATTTTTGGTTGAAAATTTTTCGTTTCAAAATTTTTGTTTGAAAACTTTTAGTTTGAAATTTTTTTGTTTGAAAATTTTTGAAAATTTTTCGTTTCAAATTTTTGTTTTGAAAATTTTTTAGTTTCAAGATTTTTGTTTAAAAGTTTTCGTTTCAATTTTTTGTTTTGATTTTTTTTAGTTTGAAAGTTGAAAAAAAAAATTAAATGCCATGAATCTTTCCTATCAAAGTTTCCACCTAATTCCTAGAGAACATTGACCAGGGACCTCGTCGCGCATCAAAACCAAATCATCGATCACGTGACCGTACTACACCCGAAGGGTTATACCAAATTGAAAGGGGATACCCGTCCATACCTTATCAAATAGGATACATTGAGTCAGTAACCGAACACGTGGTTGTACTAAAAAAAAATTGGTAATAGGACCACCGAAACATATTGAGGTTCTGTACTATGCTTAAATTGGACAATTTCAGTGTACCCCTTGCCAAATTTTAAAAAGGGTGCAACAATATACCCATGTCTTATGATAGGAAATAGATCCCTGTAATCATAGGATCTCATCCAAGGGGATAAAATGGACCAAAAGAACCAAACACGTGGTACAACATATTTCTTACGTTTATATTTTGGCAATTTTGTACCCCTAAAAGGGATCGAGGTGGACCATCCAAATTTATCATGATACATATTGAGGTCCTGTACTATAATACCAAATGTTTAAATTGGGCAATTTCCAAAATTTAAGGGGTGGGCCAAGGTACTCCTCCCGGGGTGCACCAATATACCCATGTCTTATGATAGGTAATGGACCCCTATACATGACCATATAACTATATAAGGTAATAGGACCTCATCAAATGGGGATAAAATGGACCAAAAAGCAAACACGTGGTACAACGTATTGCTTACGTTTACATTTTGGCAATTTTGTACCCCTAGAAGGGAACGAGGTGGACCACCCAAATTTATCATAATACATATTAGGGTCCTGTACTATAATACCCAATGTTTAAATTGGTCAATTTCCAAAATTTAAGGGGTGGGCCAAGGTACCCCTCCCAAATTTTTCAAGGGGGGCATTAATATACCCATGTCTTATGAAAGGTAATGGACCCCTGTATACGCTCATATAACTATATAAGGTATTAACACCTCATCCAAGGGGATAAATTAGGTCAAAAAACCCCGAAATTGGAATTTAGGCAATTTTTTACCCATGAAAGGGAACGACATAGACACCCAATACTGATAGAGGTACATACTATGGTCCTAGGCTACCACACCCAATTTTTAGATTTGGCAATTTCCAAAATTTAAGGGTGGTGGTCCTAGGTACCCCTGCCAAAATTTAGGGGGTGGGCCAAGGTACCCCTGCCAAAATTTAGAGGGGGTGGTCCTAAGTACCCCTAGGTCATTGACCCCGGGCCAAGGTCATTGACCTTTGACCTATGACGTCACAAAGGTCGGGGTCAAAGTCCAAAATGGCCTCAAGTCACGCAATTACTACTACTCCTTTTATTGCTTGTCCAAATGTTTGGTATTCTTCGTTCCTCTTCAGCTATTTAGTAAAATTCAGAGAAGTTGTGAGGAACGTAAGTAAAACGATCTACACTTTTATCGCATGAAATCAATTCTACTCTCTTAACCGAAGGGACCGAATGGTTTCAGAAGTTCAAATAAAATTTAGCATTATTTAAGAAAAAAAAAATGTTTGGAGAAAGGAAAAGCGCACACAGCTTATAAATAAAATAATACCACGAAATTATTCATTTTATATTTGGACTTGGGGAAAGTAAGATAAATCTATACTGAAAGGCTAGTTAATAAGTTCTAACATTTAAAATGAAAAGAACATCTTTCAGTGTAACGTCCCAAGGTTATGTCCTTTAGGCTAAGGGAGACGAATGATTAAGGCAAGTGAATTATGATGATGGAAGATTTCGTGGAATGAGAACGTGGGAGGAAACGGGAGTACCCCGGAAAAAACCCACAGACATGATGTTGTCCATTACAAACGTACTTGGCCGGATATCGAACCAGAAACCCCATGGACCGGAGGTAAGCACTCTACCACTGAACCATCGTCTAACAAACGAATGTTTATGGATCTAAAAATATGTTATTTGTGGTGAACACAAACACATCAAAAAATACGCCAACTAAAATGTACCGTCATCATGCCTTTAATTATGATAGTAGGAAAATGACGACAATAGTACACTTATGTAGAGATGCAAGGGATCGAAAAAAAACCGGCTTTTTTGGAAAAAAAAACTAGGTTTTTTTCTGCTTCTTCTTTTGCTTGGGAAATTTTGGGCTTTTTGAAAATTTTGCTTTAAACTGATACAGCAGACTTTGTTTCGCTTCTCTACAACAAAAAACTTATTTAAATAGTGGCTGATGCAGGTAATAATATGAAACCTCGAAAATAAAAAATGAATTTCAAAAAGTTTGTTTAAAATTCTTAACATATTTATATTATGAGTTCCAAGGGATTAACCAATATATGTAATAGTATTTTAACCCGTATATACAATAAGTACTTTAAAAATGATACACAAATAACTAGCAAAATTGTATGTAGTATTTTTTACTTCAAAATATGACACACCCTCTTTTTGAAGCAAAAAAAAAAAAAAAAAAAAAACATGAGAGAAATCTGCACATCAAGAGCTTCGTTTCGGGTGGTTCTGTACATTCTTGAAATTTTTCAGTTAAGTTTTAACTTTCATATACATTGTATGAATATTTTGAACAAATTTTTCACTGATTGATCACATACGTAATAATCTGTTACCACCTATCAGTACTTTCGAATCTGCAAAATCGGTAAAGCTCCAAATTCTGTAATGCACTGACTGCTCCTTAAACTTGTTCAGAATCGGGAAAGTATCGAATTTTCTGTTCATGGATGATATACGTAATAAACGGTTCATCTGAGCGTATGGTTTCCTAGGCTATAGAATATATAACCACCATCACGGTTTACCCAATGCTGAAGGTTTCTAAATTTTTAAATGCTGAAAGTTTCTAAATTTTTAACAAGAAAATTCAACATATAGTTGCGATTTTTTTTACAAAAAGAAAAACTATGGAATACATTTAAAAAGAGTGGAAGAATCAATCACTGTTCCAATTCACAAGAAAGACGACAAAATTGACTGTAATAATTATCGAGGCATTTCACTTAACATTCTATTAATAAGATTGACCCCATACACAGATGAAATTATTGGAGATTATCAGTGTGAAATTAGTCGAAACCGACCAGATATTTACCATTTAACAAATACTCGAAAAGAAATGGGCATATATTACCCAGTACATCAACTGTTTATTGATTTTAGAAAGGCTTACAACTCGGTAAGGAGGCAAACATTGTACATTCTTACAGAATTTGGAATACCGAAAGAGCTAGATTTAATAAGTGTTTAAATCAATTCCAGAGTAAAGTCCGAGTAGAAAAATGCCAGCTCCCACGTCTAGATTGACCTGAAACAAGGATATGCGTTATCGCCGTTATTATTCAGCTTTGTTCCGGAGTATGCTATAAGAAAAATCAAAGATAGGAACTAGGGCCTAGAGTTGAATGGTATTCACCAGGTTATGGTGTATGCTGATGATGTAAAGTGGATACTTTCAGTGGATACTTTCAGTGGATACTTTCAAATATCTTGGATCAGTATTGCCAGACCAAAATCATACCCACAAAGAAATTAAATGAAAATCAGGAAATTCTTGTTATTATTCAGTTCAAAATATTTTGTCGTCGCGAATTCTGTCAAGGAATTTAAAGCTTAAAATATATAAAATGATAATCATGCCTGTTATGCTTTATGGTTGTGAAACATGGTCGCTTACGCTGAAGGAAGAACGCAGACTGTAATTATTTGAGAATGAAATTCTGAGACGAATATTTGGACCCAAGAAGAACGGGAATGGGGAATGGTAGAAACTTCATAAGGAAGAACTACATAATTTATACGGTTTACCAAACATCGTTAGAGTCATCAAGTCTAGGAGGCTCAGGTGAACAGGTCATGTAGCCAGAATGGAAGAAAGTAGGAACGTTTCCAAAGTTTTAAGTGGAAACCCAATCGGGAAATGTCCATTAGGAAATTCTAGGCCCTAGCAGAAATAGGAATACAGAGTAGAAACTGGATTGAATAGGATAAGGACAGAAGTCAATGGAGAGCTTTTGTGGCCATTGAGAAAGAGAGAGAGAGAGAGAGAGAGAGAGAGAGAGAGAGAATACATTTAAATTAAGCACAAGTGCACAACAAACATGAGTGAATGGTTATCTTTCGCGCTTCTATCGTGAAGTCCGGGATTCAACTCCGCATTCGACCATTTTGACAAAAGTTTTTGTTAATTCCATCTGTGAATGTAGAGATAGTGCGTGTACTGTGAGTCCTGGCCGACTTACTTTCTAATCGTTTTTAAATCTTTGTTATTATTAATTACCAGCAGTGATGGATTTACGAAGAGGGTTAGGGTGGGGATGCCTTTCGGACTGAAGCCTCTACCCCGAAATTACGGAATTTCTAAAACAAACTAAATATTTGTTTTGCCTTTATTCATAAACTTCAAGCTGTCCTCAAGAAAAAAATTAGGAATTTTAAGAAAAACTAATCATTAAAAAGAACCCTCCCAAAATACTTTTCTAAATCCGCCACTGATTATCAGTATAAAATGGTCTTCAAGGTTGTATCTGGAAGATTATAGTTGAATACACAAACGAAACGAAATATTTGTTATGCCTGTACTCATAAACATAAGCTCCTCTTAAATAAAAGTTAGAAATTTTTAGAAAAACCAAACATTATTAAGAAAAAACCCTCCCAAATATTTCTCTAAATCCGATACTGATTATTTCTATCAAACGGTATTCAAGGTTGTATCCGAAAGATTATTATTAAATCATTGCACAGCTACAGTATAACGGAAATGTGGAAGTACGCTCTGACATATATATTGAGAAACGCACGCTCTGATGGATATATTGAAAACCACAAGTTTAATTATGTGATAGAAGCTAGAGTACTAAGCTCTAAGAAGTGAAACACGGATGACTAAAAGGAAATGATCTAGAGAAGAAAAAATGTCGATAATTCAGAAGTTAAAATCAAGTTAAATAGCTTCTAAAATTGCCCTCAAATACTACGTACTTTATTTTTACTTTAATTCATAAACCATGTGCTCCATCCATCATGATGGTGAATTACAGAGCGAAATATGGCATTCAGGTCATGAAATCTTATTTAACTTTAGTGTATACTATAAGAAAGCTATTTAAACAAAAAAAAAAAAAAAATCATGAAAATGAAATCAGCCAAAATTTCCAAAATTCTCGTTTTCCCCCCCAAAAAAGCCGGCTTTTTATGTGCAAAAAACCATCGATTCAAAAAAGCCGGCTTTTTTGCATCTCTACACTTATGTCCAAAATGATTGTCGCATATCTATAACTGTCTTCTTGTAAGAATATAATTTGATAATGATTTTGCAGGTACTTTTAATACTGATACTATGTGTATAATCGGAAAATGTCTATTTGTGGCAAATTTCATAGGAAAAGAATTATAAATACGAAACTTAGAATAAGTAAAACAAAATATTGCTAAACAGACAAGAAAGTTTTATTTTTGCTTTATTGTTCTTGTTTACTGTTCTTTTGACATGAAATTTGCCATATACATGTCTTTGCCAATTATGCACATACTAACATTATAAGAAATATCGGGCGAATTCGTTATCAAATTATATTCCTACAATAACATATTTATAGACATGAGACAATAATTTTGGGCATGTTCATACTACACTTAATGAGATACTGTATAATAATCTAAAATTATCACTAATCAGTAAGTTTTGTTTCTTAACATCTTCCAATTAATACTTTTAAGAGTTTTAAGTATTCCTTGCAATAACATCCTATTTTCTCTTACCTTTAATAGGCAATAAGCAAAACTATTTGTATCGTTTTGCGATTCAAAAGATAAACTACTCTGTTTTCTCTTACTATTGTAAATGACAATAAAGAAAACTATTTGTATGCATCCTCTATTCAAAAGATAAATTACTCTCTGTTCTCTCTTACTTCTAAATCACAATAAACAATGCTTTTTGTATCCTTCCGTTATTTAAACAATAAAATACTCTCTGTTCCCTCTTACTTCTAAATCACAATAAATAATGCTTTTTGTATTCTTCCGTTATTTAAACAATAAAATATTCTCTGTTCCCTCTTACTTCTAAATCACAATAAACAATGCTTTATGTATCCTTCCGTTATTTAAACAATAAAATATTCTCTGTTCCCTCTTACTTCTAAATCACAATAAACAATGCTTTTTGTATCCTTCCGTTATTTAAACAATAAGATACTCTCTGTTCCCTTTTACTTGTAAATCACAATAAACAAAGCTATTTATATCCTTCCGTTATTTAAACAATAAAATACTCTCTGTTCCCTGTTGGTTCTAAATGCAAATGAACAAAACTATTTCTATCCCTCCACTATTCGAAAGGCAAACTACTCTGTTTTATTTTACTTCTAAACTAGAATTAAGAAAACTATATTGTCCTTTCGTTATTCGAAAGATAAACTTTTCGTTGTTCATATTTTAAGAGGCAATAAATAAAATTTTGTATCCTTCCGTTGTTCGAAAACTTGATTGGCTAGTGATACTTCATTCCCAGTGATACTAGTGGTGCTATAGGATGAAATTCTGTCTTGAAGCGATCATGCAGCAGCAAACAATAATTACCTTTCTTAAAATCTTATTGAGCAACTAAGGATTATATTGATGAATACATGTGCTTTTTGTTAACACGTGAATTGAAATTTTTAGTTTACGTTCACGATTACGTTCTTTAGGCTAAAAATAAAAAAACGGATGAGCGATTAATGATAGTGAGTGAGTATGACGTCATTGCCGGAATGAGACGTGGTAGGAACAAAGAAAACTCGCAGATAGAATGTAGTCCACCACACAATCAAATTACTTGCGATCGAAGCAAGGACCTTTCGCACTAGAAGCGAGAGGCCTACAATTGAACCACGTGCTCTCTTTCGTTAGAGGAAGCAAAGCGTACAGAGTTGGTAGCCATATGAGATTTACCAATTACCATACATGCATAAAAGATTTATGGTCCCGTATGAATTATAAGAGAAAGTGTGTTCTGGAATGCTTTGAAATTACATGAGAGAAATGAGTTTTACATTTTCAAACTAGAATACTAGTTAATTAACTAAAATCATTAATTTTATTACATTCTTGATGTTTTCCTTTATTTTTCCCTCTAAAGATGACTCTCCATCTTCTGTTTGTGAAGTCAAGAGTAATACCGACAACAACGCCGCTCTTTCACGACATTTCACATATCTAATTGGCTGATAAATGGACATTTCCTTTTTGACCAAAGGTTGTAATTTAAAGACATCATCGTGTAGAAGTAGACTTCAATATACCATATCTCAGAAAAATATTTATTTGTTACGGAGATACAATGCTTACGTCACGCTTTAATCGCGTTAACTATCGAATTCACTAGAGGTTAACAGTGTTTGTAAATCACTGTGCTTTTATATTGTTGATTTTTTTTAAAGAATCAATAAAATTCGCTTCGTAAGGTTGGTCGGTGACCCCAAACATGAGAACAGTAATTAGTTTACTACCTCAGGCTACAATGTCAGTAATATTGCAAATTAGTATACTACAACTATGTCCTAAGATATTCAAGTATATTCAAATAACTGGTAATAAATAAATAGACAAATAGCTTTCTTTTTTAAAGAAGCCTTAAACTCTATTACTTTTCTTATTATTTATGTTATTAGCAACGTCATATACATTTGAAAAACATGCATCGTATCTTTCAGTAAACAGTTTTCCTAGTGAGCGGCGCAGACCTTTTTCCCTATACCGACGTATGACGTACAAACATGGTGGTCGTTATTTTAAGCGCAAGAATAGCAGACCGGAATTCAATCGCAAATTTCGACTGGTTAAAATCGTCACATGATCGAAATAAAGTGTTCTCCGTAATCAGCTAGCTCTGAAGTTTTTTTTAGAGCAATAAAAAAAATCAGTGGAAATGTCCATTATATAGCGTATAGATCTCTAATTTCAACTGATAATATTTGTATATTTCTATCTGATGCATAATCCATCTCTCGCATTGATTTTTTCGCACTTAATACATTAATGAACAAGAAATTTCATGGAAAACTATGATGTTATAATAATTTCAAACTGTATACCAAAGGCGGATCTAGGGGGGTGCGATCGGGACGATCGGCCCCCCCAGAAGAGGAAACTTTCTTATTTCCTATATAAATAAAACCCATCCCAGAGTTTGGAGCTCTTAAAAGTAACTCTCGTAAGTAGCAGTATTACAACCCATCATCCCCCAGAAGTCCGTTCTGAATCCGCTCCTGCTGCATACCGTATTAACTGAAAGGTCAAACAAACACTCTCAAACTAGGACTAGGATTTTTGTTTAAATAAACGAAATCAAACCTAAACTAACTTAAGCTATTCATAAGTCATTATTGTCATGTCTTTCAGGGGTTAACGTAATAAAAGCCTAAAACAGTAATGCTTTGATTGGAGTGAATAATACAACTAACTACAAGATTTAATAGAGTCAGGTCTAACAATATAATTTGACCTAAAGCATCAAACAAACATTCTGAGAGAAACGTGTACAAATATTTACAACTGCCATCTCTTGTTTTATTATGGTATTACGAGCGTTTATACGGACAAAGACTGTTAATATGGGACATTCAATTTCCGTTGTGGTTAAAAACTTTTTTTTTTTTTTTTTTTTTTTGTTTTTAATGAAAGAGAAAGAAACGCTTTTACAAATACACCATTTACTTGTATTTAAGCTCAAATACTAGACTAATTCTGAACGTAATATCAAAGAAATATATTCCAAGATTCAAGAAACTAGAAACAAAAAGGTAAGAACAGAAGAACTACTGTTAAGGCGGAATAAATAATCGAGTGCAATTTCCATGTCTGTTTGCATTTTGATGCACACGACGGCAGTCAGTCGTTTGCATTGAGGAAACTTCTCTTAACGATCGATGTGCCCTTTACATACAGGAGAGAATCTGGAAACTGTACTATATTTAGCTTTAACCCTTTACACACAAGATAGTTTTAAAGCAGTAGCATCATTTCGGATTTTTCCAGGAGGGACAACAGTGGCGGATCTAGGCCAGGGGCGGGGGCCCCCAGTTTTCTAAGTGACAAAATATTTAAACTATTTACATATTTTTGAAAGTTTATAGTAAACTCATGTTATACCTCTCATAGTCTGTGTTCTGGGTGCCCCCCCCCCAATTTTTACCTTCTAGATCCGCCACTGAGGGACAAGATTGTTAATTGACACAAGAGTTTCGCGTTCTTTATTAATATGTTAATATAAATTTATTAAATAGTATATTTTTCAAACCAGAAGTGGGAGGGACAATTATCTCTCCAAATGATGCCTTTGTTTTAAAGCAGTTTCGGTTACTGCAATTCCTTTATGGGTATATTTATCAGGTACATCCATCTGGAAGGCAAAAACTCTCAAGAACTAGTATAGATGGATCACCACCAAATTTACCCCCTTGGCTTTACATTTTTGTTGCGAGTGAATTACGGGCTGTATTCCGTAGCATGTCTTCCAATGTCTTCAGTGCATTAATACATTTATTGGTAGATTGGCACTATTCTGTTCAAATTTGAGCCGCTAGATAGCGCGAATACTTCTTTTGTCTCAGGGGAAGCTTGCTTACTTGAACACGTTGTTTTCACGTTTATGCTGTAGAAAATAATGTAATCGAACATTTTTGGTAGCTACTGATCAGATTTGGATACTTCTTGACAAGTATTCCGGTTCTGATAATTTTCTAATATACAGTGAAATATATAAATTGTTTATGTATTATTATTAATGTCAATATCTATACAATAAATAATACCATGTCGTATTTTTCTTCTCGAAAACGCGTTAACGAAAAAGATTTTCAAATATTAGAACAATTATTGTAAGTGCAACAAGTTATATACCTTTTCAAAGGGAAAGCTTTGCCGTTTTCTCAAATGACTTCTGCTTGGAAAAAACACCGCCCGCAAAGAGTTAAGATGCAAAACGAAAGTCTTCCACTTTCACGTTCATAGTATAACAATAATATATATAAAATCAATTTTTTCTTCATTCCATCCCGGGTTTCGACACCATATATAACGATTAAATCACTCTGGTTCTTTTTTTAAAATAATAAATTCGAGCCATTTTAAATAATACACACACTTCGTCCTTTATATTGATTCCATTTATTTATTATAATAAATCTCTGGTTGCTTCTGACAACCTGTTATCCAAAACCTTATTATTTTTGAACATTTGAATATCTTTTATATATTGACAATCATATTATTTTAAAACATTATTTCTTTCTCTTCTTCAGATAGTTAAAACCAGCCTAGTACATATATAGAAAATTTTATTGCCAAAAAATATAAAAATATACAGCGTACCGTTGTAATAGTTAAAAAGCATTAGGTTAAAGATGGTAGATGACAAATTGAATAGTAGAATGATAATGTGGAAGTAGACAGAAGATCCTCGAGAAAACACATGGATACGATGTTTTTAACCACAAACTCACATGTCCTGGGACCGAATTAGAGATCTCTTACACTAGAGCAAGCAGCTTAACCAGAACACTAAAACAAGAAAGCCAAGACCATTTTTGGAGGAACTAACTTCAGTTTCCCATTTATTTATTTATACTTACCAACAAACAACTGAACGTTTCAGAGGGCTCCGGCTATCCGCTAGCTGCGGGTCTGTACAAGAGGTAAGTACTGAACGACCAAGTCTAATGGGAAAGGAATTCGATTAGAAAAACGAGTTCTATTTTTCCATATACTGGAGAGTGATAGTGTATTACTTTAACTGAATACAGTTATTATAGACTCGTAGGAGCATCATCGATAAGGTCCACCTGCCAACAGGGCAGCCCAAGTTCGATTCCCGGTGAGGCGGCAATTTTTTCTTTTGTACCCTTCTTCCAAGGCAGTTTTAAGATTCAGCCACCCTCCCAATCTGTTTAAATGTAGGATAACCTGGGGCAGCAAAGAAAGTCCAAATTTGGCACTGAGTACATCACTTTCATGAGTACCAGAGTCAAAAAACTGTGAAGCATTTACGTCCGCACAAAACCGTTGGATCTCCATGCCTTATCCTGAAAGGGGGTGAATACCTTTATTTCTTAATACTTATTACATTATTCTAGTTCCTTCATTATATGATCTTCTTTAGCCGTGATGATTTAATGATTTAACCGTGTTCTCAAGTATTGCAACCTTAATTTAACTCATTTTCTGACGTCACGCAATGATGAAACTTTGCAGGCATTGAAATGAAAGAAACCACAAAGACATATAGAAATGAAACTCGAGCGTTGATCAAGTTTCTGTTCTCGAAAGATCGCCACTACAGCAAATATTTGATGGGGTGAAAGCGACTTATATAGACAGGAAACTCCATCATATGATGTTATGAAGCACCGTCATCGTTATCGAACTTTCGTAGAAGCGGCCCTCATTTAAGTGCAGCCTCAGTTTGCCATTAATGAAGACATTATTAGACAAGTAAACTCCGCCACCTCGCGGAAGTAGCTGAAACTGGCAAGATAAATTTGGGTTTGTAAGAAAAAGATATCCATAAGCATTTGCACGTACATAAGTGTCCGCCGAATGGGTTACCCGGCTACTGATACTTTCCACAAGCAGGGAAAAGTCACTTGTTCCGACGAACTTTTGCCCTGTACCACGAAAAGCAGAAGGACTTTTTTTTTTTTTTTTTTTTTTTTTGGACAGATTACTAATTCTGTATGAAATGTAGGACCATCACTATGATGCAGATACTAAGGCCGAGTCAAAGCAATGAAAGCATACTTCTCACCAACTCACGAAACGTTCGTGTCCAGCTTCAGCAGGCAAGGTCATACCGACAGTTAATGATGATGGATTTTCTGGCAAAGGATATCACAATTATCACAAAGGATATATAAGGTCATAGTATGCTTCAGTGCCTCATAAATTACAGGATTCCATCAAAACCAAAGACGTAGAATGTTGACCAAAGGTGCTTGCATCTTTTAAAACAACGCTCCAGGTCACATCAATGATGGTGCCCATAAAAAAGCACGATCTTGCGGGTATGAAATCCATTCCCATCCTCATTCTTTCCTGACCTTGCACCATCTGTTATAACTTCTTTCCAACATGGATCCATTGTGGAAGGAAAAGCTTTCCCAAGACGATGAAACATTGATTTCTGGGATCGAGTCATGGGTTCTGGAACATTCAGCATATTTCTACAAACAAGGTCTTCACAAGTGCACAAAGCGATGGGAAAAGTGTGTGACTATTAAGGTTCCTATATAGAGAAGGACTGATGTTTGAACCAAATTTCGTTTATCACAGTCAATGACAAAGGGATCAAGGAAAATCTTTAATGAACACCCCACTTATACAGACTGTTCCATAATTCGTGTTATTTTCTACAGCGCTGGGAGAAGATGAAGTTTATACACTATTAATGTAAAATTTGGCACTCTTATTGAGAAATATCTGAATTTTTCGAATTTCTAAAGAAAATAAGAGAAAATTGCTGTTTAGCCCACCTTTTAGGGGTGTAAACACGAAAGTTCATTTTCCTTATGGGAGATGCAATGTTAAATTTTAGAAGCAGTTTTCTCCAATAATTATTCGTGAAGACTTTGGAGCAAATGAGTTGTATTTGTTACAAAATGCTAAAACACTCATTCACAAAGCTAGTAAAGCCGTCTCAAACATTATTTTGCGAAGTTCCCCCTTTTGGGGGGCAAGGGGCGTAAAAAGGTGGTCGGTGATATGTTACCAAAATCAAAAAATTTATTTTCGGAATGCCAGTAAGCGTGAGATTAATCACAAATGTCACAGAATTTATGCTCCAATGTCCTTACATGTAAGAGTGACTGATAATGGGGGCTATAGCCCCCTTTCAAAAATTTAAAAAAATCACCATAAATATCCTTAGTAGGGACATACGAAATCTCTGAGTTTTACGTCCCACGATTATGCCGGTTAGGCTAAAGGAGACGGTGATAATGAGAGATGAGTGAAATGGTGGAATGAAGAAAGTGGGAGGAAACGGGAGTACCCCGAGAAAACCCACGAGCACGGTGTTTGTCCACCACAAAGTTCACTTGGCGGGGGCTGGGATCGAACCCGGGACCCCAAGCACCAGAGGTGAACGCTCTACCACTGAGCCACCGCGCCCCCCAGGGACATACGAGAAGAAGGTATTTTTTTAATTAATGTAAAATTAGGCGTCATTGTATAAAAGAGTATGCGTTTTTCAAATCTGGAATGTTATTTTGATAACGCACCGCCTTAACGGGGCACAGGGGGCGAAGCGCTCGATGATGGATCTTTATAAAAATTCAAAATTTTGTTCCGGAAATGCCAGTGAGCGTCAGATTTTTCACCACTGTCACATAATTAATATTCTAATGCTCCTTGCATGTGCCAGTGACTTATATGGGGCTACAGCCCCCTTTCAAAAATAAAAAAATCACCATAAATATTCTTAGTAGTGACATACGAGAAGAAGGTACTTTTTGTCAATTAATGTGTAATTTGGCGTCGTTGTAGCACAAAGGTATGAGTTTTTCACATCTGAAATGTTATTTTAGCAACCACTGCCTTAGGGGGGCACAGGGGGCGAAGCATGAGATAAAAATTCCAAATTTTGCTCCGGAAATGCCAGTGTGGGTCAGATTAATCACAAATGTCACAGAATTAATATTCCAATGCTCCTTGCATGTGTCAGTGACTGATATGGGGCTACAGCCTCCCTTCCAAAAATCATTAAAAATTCACCATAAATATCCTTAGCAGGAACATACCGGAAGAAACTATTTTTTTAAAATCAATTAAGTTAAATTTGGTGCTATTGTGCTAAAAGGTATGTGTCTTTTAATATGGGATGTTACTTTGGTACCGCGCCGCCGTAGGGGGACAATGGGCAAAACATAAAATGATGGTTTTTATAAAAGTCCCAAATTTTATTCTGGAAATGCCGGTGAGCATCAGATTCATCATAAATTTTGCAGAATTAATATTCCGATGTTTTTTGCATGTGCCAGTGATTGATATGGGGCTACAGTCCCCTTCCGAAAAATCACATAAAAAATTAGCCATAAATATTTTAGCAGGGACATCCGAGAAACCATTATTTCTTGTCAAATTAATGTAAAATAATTTGTTGTCTTAGTAAAAAAGATACGCGTTTTTTTAAAATTTAGAATGTTATTTTGGTGACACCGGATTAGGAGGGCACAGGGCGCGCAGCATAAGCATTTGAATCTTTATTTAAATAAATCCAAATTTTATTCTGGAAGTGTGAATGAGTATCAGATTAATCACAAATGACACAATTAAGATTCCGATGCTCCTTGCATGTGCCAGTGATTGATGTGGGGCTCCAGCCCCCTTCCACAAATCACGATAAATATCCTTAACAGGGACACACCGGAAGAAGCCATTTTTTTTAAATCAAGTAATGGGAAATTTGGCGCTGGCGTTTTTTTAATTTGGTATAATTTTGATAACGCACCACCTTTAGCGGCAAAGGGGGCGAAGCATAAGGTTGTGGATCTTTATGAAAATTCCAAATTTTATTTTGAAAATGCTAATGAGCGTGAGATGTCACAAATGTCACAGAATTAATATTCCGATGTTTTTTGCATGTCCCAGTGACTTATATGGGCTTAATATGTAAGTTGTCATTATTGCAAAAAAAAAAAAAAAAAAAAGTACAATAAACCTGGAAATTACTGTAAATGAATAACTTCTGTCAGTGTAACTGATTATGTATATAGCTTTGTTGTTATGGTGTCACTGGAATATAATCAAAGAATTTTATATTTTTAAAAATCAATTAGGGTTCTTTTTATAGCAGAAAATCTCACACACAAATCACCTACGTATTTTCTACACACTTAAGCAGAACCATCTCGAAATAGAACACAAAATGACAATGAAAAACGCAGCAGGAACAAAAAAAAAAAAAAAAAAAATCTTAATGAAAAGTAAGATCTTAAAAATTAAAAGTGAGCGTTAAGTTTCAATATTGTTTGCTTTATTCGTAAAAAGAAAAAGCATGTATTTTCATTACTTCTTACACAATAACCGTATTATCCAACTTTCCATATAACAACTTACTCGTATGTACTGCAGACGTAATACACACGGACACACGGTTGTAATAGAAACAAATGTTCCCCGAGGAATAAGAATCAGTTGCTGGAAATTATTCTTTGTTGAAAACTACTCTTTTTGGCTCTACTATCGCTAATTGTTTAAAAAGATCATTAACCTAAGTGTAAAACACATAAAATCAACTTACTTTTATTCGGCATGCCCTCCTGAACGAGCAAGACATAAATTAATGCGATTTACTAAAGAAACTGAACACCTTCTCCGGTATATCTGGAGTGATCATCTCTATACTCTGGACAATTCTCTGTTTCAAGTCCTCTACAGTGTTACATGATTTTTGGTAGGCAATTTGTTTTAGGAATCCGCACAAAAAAAAAAAAAAAAAAAAAAATCGCATGGTGTAAGGTCCGGACTTCTTGGTGGCCATTCGACACTTGACTCCATAGAAATAATCTGTTCCCCAAATTTCTCTCTCAAAAGATTTATAGTCGTATTTGAGCGATGCGCTGGCGCTCCATCTTGCATAAACCATAATTCATCACTTTGACCTAAATTTAAACGATCAAGTTCAGCAAATACTTTTTCTCTTAGTAGCTTTTGGTATGATGACGTTGTTACATTTTCATCAAAAAAGAAAGGTCCTATCACCTCAGTCGCAGTTATACCGCATAAAACCATTATTCCTCGTTTGTCCATTGACACTTCTGATCTCACGTTCGGCTGTATCGATGACCAATATCTTGCATGTGATGAGGACACAGAACCATTTAAGAAGAATTTTGCTTCAGCGGAAAACATCACTTGAAATAAGAACATAGGGTTTTCATTTAACTTCTCGATAAACGAGTTACAGAAATAAACACGATCACCATAATCACTTGCACACAATTCAGAAACCATTCGGACCTTGTATGGTTTTACCTTCAAGTTTCTTAAAATTCTCTGTAGCGTAGTTTTCTTAATATTTAAGCCTAAGCTTCGACGAGCAAGGGATTTCCGCGGTGAACTAGTAACAGATAACACCTGTCTTTTTGTTTCTTCTGTAGATACACTTGGAGATCTTCCTGCACTTTTTTCTAGATGCAAGATGGGCAGTGTGAAAACAATTGCTGCGGAACTGTTTGTACAAACGATGAATTTGTATATCGTCTACTTTTAATCCGAGTTCTTTAACTATACGGTATCTTGTTGCTCTTGCAGATTTTTCTGATAAAATGTACCATTCAATTACACTAGCACGCTGATCCTGAGTTAAAGACTGCATGATCGAAGGACACTACAGTATAAATGCACTCTTAAAGTATATTGGAAACGACAAGTAATTATCAAATGATTAAGCCAGTCTATCCCCGAGATTCACCTACTATGTAATGTCCATTTCCGAAGAAGTCAATCTAACCCAGGTGTTGATTACAGACACGAAATCCTATTGAACTGTCAACACGTTAACTCGTAAATCGTTGGTGTATTGCGATAAGAAAAGTGAACAAGAAGTTGAGTCAGGAATTAGAGAGTGTTTTATAAACAAAAGTTTGTTGACATTGCTTAAAATCAGCTTACAGTAGGACGCCAACAAATGATTCGGACGTGTTCCAGTGCTTCTTAAACACACATCTCTTAGCATGCATTCTGAATAGGCCAGAGAGAAGCATGGAAGATAATAAAACAAAGTGGTGTGGTTCTTTAACTGATTTTGGGACTGGGAAGGGGGAACTGAATCACTAAAGTGGTCGCTGGCACATGGAGGTAGCTTCTAAGCATTAAGTTTGGTATCTTTCCAAATTTCCAAATAAACATCCATCATTTTATGTTTCGCCCCTGTGGCCCCCTAAGGCGGTGCGTTATCAAAATAACATTCCAGATTTGAAAAACGCATTCTCTTTTGATACAATGACGCCTAATTTTACATTAATTTTAAAAAATACCTTCTTCTCGTATGTCCATACTAAGGATATTTATGGTGATTTTTTAAAAATTTTTTAAAGGGGGCTATAGCCCATATAAGTGACTGGCACATTCAAAGAGCATTAGAATATTAATTCTGTGATAGTGGTGAAAAATCTGACGCTCACTGGCATTTCCGGAACAAAATTTTGAATTTTTATAAAGATCCATCATCGAGCGCTTCGCCCCCTGTGCCCCCTTAAGGCGGTGCGTTATCAAAATAACATTCCAGATTTGAAAAACGCATACTCTTTTATACAATGACGCCTAATTTTACATTAATTAAAAAAATACCTTCTTCTCGTATGTCCCTACTAAGGATATTTATAGTGATTTTTTTTTAATTTTTGAAAGGGGGCTGTAGCCCCCATTATCAGTCACTCTTACATGTAAGGACATTGGAGCATAAATTCTGTGACATTTGTGATTAATCTCACGCTTACTGGCATTCCGAAAATAACTTTTGGGATTTTGGTAACATATCACCGACCACCTTTTTACGCCCCTTGCCCCCCAAAAGGGGGAACTTCGCAAAATAATGTTTGAGACGGCTTTACTAGCTTTGTGAATGAGTGTTTTAGCATTTTGTAACAAATACAACTCATTTGCTCCAAAATCTTCACGAATAATTATTGGAGAAATCTGCTTCTAAAATTTAACATTGCATCTCCCATAAGGAAAATGAACTTTCGTGTTTACACCCCTAAAAGGTGGGCTAAACAGCAATTTTCTCTTATTTTCTTTAGAAATTCGAAAAATTCAGATATTTCTCAATAGGAGTGCCAAATTTTACATTAATAGTGTATAAACTTCATCTTCTCCCAGCGCTGTAGAAAATAACACGAATTATGGAACAGTCTGTATAAAAGTAATATCACAATTCTCAATAGCGATAATATTGCCTGTAAAAAAAAATATAGGAGTGTATAGGAAAGCGAATATTTTAACTGTCGACGGTGACATGAACACTACAAACTATTGAGTAAAATCATATTTGAGTAATGTTCACGTCATGAACTTATTTCACAATTTCTTAAAACGACCCATTGAGAAAAATGTAGATCGTACTTACCAACCAACCCAGCGCTCTGTAAAACCAGGAGCGCCAATAGTACCATGACAAAGAGTATTATTGCCGTTGGAATCCGCTAGAGGTCGCATATATTGTAGCTTAGACCTATCTCAACATCCAAATTGTCTATGGAAGAGACGAACTTCGCACACATAACAGGAAGTGAATCCATTCGGAGTTTTCTATAAAGGAAGAAAAGAAAATAAAACTAGCAAGAAAACAATGAATCAGATACGAAGGATGTGATAACTAATATAATCATAGTTGACATTTACAGTTTTTTAATTGGATATGGATAATCAAGTTATGTTATACGATTTTAAATGTAAAATACAGTACAGTTCGTAAAAGTTGGCACTCGATAACCCGGGTGTCCGAATAACTCGGACACACCCTGGCAGGGCGAAAAAGCCCCGCGCCCCCTCTTCCCGCATTCCTTTTTCTCGCGTCACACTTCAATTCCTCCACCACGTGTTTAGCGCCGGCTCGCGCTCAGCCGTTCAGTCTATTATTATACCGCATTGACTTGATCCCTAGTCTTCTGTTGCAAGCGCTGCTATCGTCTAAAGGAAATCCACTCGCTTTCTTTCCCTTAGCAACAGCTGAACCCTTATTGGCTCAACGCGAGGGTGTGAGCTTTAGTTCGCATTTTTGCCACGGCTCAAGACATTTTGGCAGCACAATACCTGCAACTATTCCCTATTGTATTCTCAAAGCAACCAATACATACAAGTACAGTATTGTATTTTCTGAGGAAACACTCGTACTTATTCTTTTTTAACCACATTCCCGATAACCCGGCATTTTCACAAACTCGGCCTCCCTTCGGTCCACATTAGACCGAGTTTTCGAGACTCTACTGTAACATCTACAATATAATATATTCAATCGTTGTATTTGTTTAATCATTCCTAATGTTATGCATTATAGAATGCCAGTGCAACAGGAAATTGTTAGTCCAGAGAATTACTGCTCCGGGCACGTATGTACTCAATAATTTGTTTCGGGAGTAGTGTTGTAAAGGCCTGGAAAAAAACCGGAAATTTTGGGTAAAAAAAAAACATTTTTTACCGTTTTTTCCCCGAGCTTGAAAAAAAACCCGGAAAATTGGGACAATTTGAAATTTTCGAACATTTTACTGCATTATGCTTTTAAAATGAAAACTATTTTATATTTACTAGTTTACAGTTAATATCATTGAGTAGTTATGTTTCTTGTATTAGAATAGGGAAATTTTGTGGCAACAAATAAATTTGCACCGCTCTTTAAAGTTAGCACCGTGATATAATAGAGTTATGGCTACAAAAGATACAAACATATAATCCTCGATAGCTTAATTAATATAGACGCATTTAAATCATCTTAAGTAATCTTATAAAGTTACCGTTTTATAGCAAGGAAGTGTTAAAATAACAGGGCCAGAATCATTTTAGTTAATACCACTACATTAAAATCAAATATATATTTTATGGAGATACGTATCCTCCTTGTGCTGTATAAAATTTTCGGAAATTTTGAACCCATTAGAAAAAATCTTTTGTTCGAAAATATTGACAAAAGCCGGAAAATATAATTTAAAAGCTATTTCTTCGCGTGATACTAATCTTATTTGCTATAACGTGTCTGCAGCATATATACAACGTATTTTGCTAGCAGGAAAAATACTTAAAACAACAGCTTTTAATTTTACTTTTTAGTATTCTGATTTCTGATTTTAAAAAACACTCTTTATTGTTTACATATACACACATACACCGCACAAGTGTGTAAATTTGAACAGTGACAAATATATTAAAGAATTTAACATGTGAAATTTCCGTTTGTTTTTATTAAAGACTAGCAGAATACCCGTTCTTCGCAGGGGCAGAATAAATTTCATTTTGGATATAAAGGACACTAAAACTGTCACTAATGAACTTAGGGACCCCAAAAACTATGAATTCGAGACTAGTATCAGTCACTTTTACATGTCACTCTCCCCTTTAGGAGTAACTAATGGGGACTGAATTTGGATTTAAACGGCATCGGAAGTATCACTCTTCATCTGAGGACCCTAAAAAACATGGATTCGACACTAATATCGGTCATTTTCGATCATTTATATATATATTTCCCGTCTCTCCCGCCCCCAACTTACGAGCATGAATTTTGAATTAAACGGCATCGGAAGTGTTATTATTCACTTCAGCGATCCCAAAATCTATGGATTCGACACTAATATTGGTCATTTTCGATCATATATATATATATATATGACTCCTAGTTGCATGGATGAATTTGGATTTAAACAGCATCGGAAATGTCACTGCTCATCGCAGCGACTCCGAAAACTATGGATTTGACACTAATATCGGCCATTTCAGTCATTTTTATATATCTCTTTTTACCCAAGTTGCGGTCCTGAATTTGGATTTAAACGGCATCGAAAGTGTTGCTGTTCATCACAGCAACCCCAAAAACTTTGGATTCGACACTAATATCAGTGATTTCTGATCATTTGTTATATATAATCCCCTTCCCCCTCCCTAAAGTTTCGGCGTTGAATTTGGATTTGAACTGCATCGGAAATGTCACTGTTCATCTCAGCGGCCCAAAAACTAAGGATTCGATACTGATATCGGCTATTTTCAATCATTTTTATATATCTCCCCTTCCCCTTTCCCTCTCCTGATTTTTATTTAAATAGCATCGGAATAGTTACTGTTCATCTCAGCAACCACGAAAACTATGAATTCGACACTAATATCGGTCATTTTTGATCATTTTATGTATCTCCCCTTCCCCTCCCCCAAGTTGCAGTGCTGAATTTGAATTTAAGCTTCATCGAAACTGTCACTGTTCATTTCAGCAACTCCGAAAACTATGAGTTCGACACTATGAGTTCGGTAATTTTCAATATATACCTCTGAACTTCCTTCCTCCAAGTTGCACTTTCAAAGTGAAATGGTAAAATCCATCCCAGGCCCGAACCTCATCTACGTTGAAAATTTTTATCTAGATCAGTCTGGTGGTTCAAGAGTTGTTAAGTTACAAATATAGTCACTTTCATCTTATAGATAATTTGTCGCACTAGAAAACAGGTATTCGTTTCCATAAAATTTTGTACATAAAATTTATATAAAACTGTATATTAGAATATTAAACAATAGTAATTATATGTTTAGTGCATGAGTATTAGTGAAATTATCCTACTGCTCTGTCTTTTAAGTAATGAAAGAGCACATTAAGTACTCAGTTTCATTCAAGAGCTCTATTTGATGCAACAGAAACGGTTCATGATGGTAGATGTGTATGCAATTGTAAAAAGTTCTGTAATTAATGCAGAACCAGGAGTAAACGACTAAAAGGCACTTAAAGGAAATGAGTTCCGACTATTAATTTTCAACAATAATTACAATAGTTTTATTTTCGAATTCTTATTTTTTAAATATTCACAATATTGAAATTTCCCAATGTACAGTTTTCACGCGTTCAAAAAAAAAAAAAAAAAAAAAAAAAACGGTTCCGTTACTAGTAAAACTAACCTAATACAAAGATTTTTTGTTATTTTCCCAATTTTTCTAATTTTTCCGGAAAGAAACCGAAAAAAAGTTTTTTTTTTTTTTTTTTACCAACCTGTTCAAAATTTCCGGAAATTTTACAACACTATTCGGGAGGGCCCAAAACTTTTGGGAACGGAGTCCGAATTCAATATGAGAATAATTTATATTATTTTATAAAATCATCCCTAAAACTAGAGAAAAAATTATAGAAAAGAACTTCCGAGGGGAGGAAGATATGAAAGCGCAGGACCCACTCCTGCCTACGTCTCTGATACCGGGTAAAAAATCCATAGAAACCCCTCTTCCAAATCTCGATTATTTGAAATATTTGAAGTTGAAATCATAAAATGATATATATATTATACCTTTTTTGTTGGTGACTACATCAGGTGCCCAATCAGAAATTTTTGTTAAAGAGGCTGGAATACTACAAACTATGTTCCTGTAATATTAAGCTGGTGTTATTCTACAGCATCCGAGAAAACGATAAATATAATTTTCTATCTATATTGTCAGAAAAAGATGATACAACTTGTATTTTTTTTATTTGAAAAGAATGAGTATACGTGTAGTGTAATTACAAATCTTTAGGCTACATCAATAATTTCTCTGCTATTTATCTATCTATCTATCTATCTATCTATCTATCTATCTATCTATCTATCTATCTATCTATCTATCTATCTATCTATCTATCTATCTATCTATCTATCTATCACGCACCGCTGTGGTTCAATGGTTGAGAGCTCACCTGTGATAATACGTGGGGTTCCCAGCTCACGTCAAGTGGGCTTTGTGGTGGACAAACACCATGTGCGTGGATTTTCTCGTAGTTCTCTTGTTTTATCCACTCTCTTCATTCCACCACTATTATACATGTCATTATAATTGACTCCGTTAACCTTTGTACATAACATTGGGACGTTAAACTAAAACAAAACTAAGGCTGGATGGTGTCCGGACTGGCTAGATCCAAGGGCGCCGATTTCTCTGTAAATTTTTTTTTGGGGGGGGGAGGCATTCAGATGGAGGATTTTATATGAGGATTTTAAGACATATATGAGGATTTTAAGACAAATTGCATTCAAATTTTGCCAAATATTGTATATTCTTAAATACAATAAGGGGGACCCACATGAGCTTTGGGGAGCCCGGGCCCCCTTGGCCCGCCAGGATCGGTGCTCATGGGTAGATCCCACTTGAATGAGCTCCTGTTTTAAACAAAACACAAATATATTATTTTAATTTATTTTTGGGGGGATGGTGCAACCCTTTCTTGCAGTACATACATACAAAAGTCATGTACTTTTTAGAAATATAAGTTATTTAGGCTAAGATGTAATATGGTTATGTATATATCCAAATCAATTTGGATAAGAAAACTTAATAGTAATGGGTTTGGGTCTCGATTTGTAATAAATGACATTTATTTAATATTCAGATAGATTACAAACAATAGTCACATAAGGAAAGTTACGGTAGTATAGTTTGCAATAGGTATTTGCAATAGTATAGGCGACATTAGCGATCATTGACAATTGTGAAAGCATGTATTGAAACTTGTCAAATTATTTTTAATATCAAACAAATTAAAATGCAGAGTTTGACACTTGAGCAATAACAAAGCAAGACTGCAAAAATTATAAATAACTTTACTGGCTCAACTCTAAAGAAAAGACTCGTTAAGGTAAATATGTTATAAAAACACACTGAAATACATAGATTGTCAATAACAAAGAATATGCCTGCATAGCTATCGAAAGTTTGACCATGATCACTTGGAGCATAAATAGATATGTTAATATTTTTAATGAATCATTTACATTACAATATCAAACAAATAGTTAGGTTATGGACTGTCTTCGAATCTTAAAATTTACATTTTGACTGTCTATTGAGATTGTGATCTGGATACCTTTTCCGAAATTCTTAGAGTTTATATGCCGTATTTTTGATTTGTCTTTAGGTTGGTTTTGACTTTTTTTTACGTTTATCATAGAAACACTGAACTCATTATTTCTATTCGGAAATCCTGTTTTTATTACTGCGTCACTATACAAACCTTAGGCTAGCACCCATTAGAGGTTACACCTTCTGGTGGGAATTGATTTGCATTATGTGGGGGAAAACTAGTTACTTCGTTGGGCTATATGGATTTCTTATTATTATTGCATTTGACAAGAAAGGGATAGAATAAGGACAATCAGTGGCGTATTTAGGGGTGGCTATCGGGCTCAAGCTCCTCCCGAAATCAATTTTTTTTACATACGCAACTTCATTAAAATTAGTCGACACACAAAAGGAAAAAAATCATAAGTGCTTATTCACGTCTTATGCATAGCCCCCTCCGAAACAAAATCCTAAATACGTCACTGAGGACAATCAATACTCAATTTAATTGTGATACGATAATGAAGATGAAGTGCACAGTCACTAGACAACACTAAGAAGTTGTTAGTGTAATATATGAGGCTATCTTCTGTTCAGGAGTTACTCTGGACGCGATGAAGCCACGGAGGAGCTTTCTCAGCACATTAAGGATTATTATGCATGTGGCGATGGTGCAACGTACGGAGAAGGATGAGGGGTGGCATAGGCAAGAACTGGTTATCAGGAGACATTTGATAGAATATCTGTAAAGGACAAATACCAATGAGAGCAGATTATCTAAGTGCGAGTTCGACACATTGTATGGTACCTCCTCGGTTTCATTACCTGCAACAAAATGGAATGCCTGGAGCAGTGTTACCAAAAAGTTGACACGAAAAGTCGCTAAGTCGGGGTTGAAATGACTCCAATTTGGGATAAAAAGTCGCTAAAAATTATTCGTAGTATTCCGTCTTTCTCTCTGTTATATATATATAGAGCCTGGAGGTTCAATTCCGCGTTCAACAAAGCTCTGTAGGGAAAAACACATGAAATGTAAACTTTTGCAGAGAAAAAGACTCACACCTCTTCACCGTTTACTCGAGCTTTTAGAAGTAATACTGTATTATTTCTGCCTTTCACGGAAGCTCTGCTAGCTAAGTTACATGGAAGGTTAAAATTGTTTTTCGTTAGATGATAAGACGTATCCTATCAGAAAACAAAGCAGGATTCTGGAGATATCACACGCCTGTATATTAGTCAAGCAAACGCCATTAGTCATGCTATATGGGCTGTATATTAGTCAAACTCATTGGCGCTTGGGCTAATTCAATTAAGTAAAAGGAAAACAAACATATAAAAACTGTTTTTAACTAATAGCTTGATTTGTTCACATCACAAAAATAGCTGGATTTGTAAAAGGTCGCCAAATCGTTATTTAAAAATCACAAAAAGGTCGCTAAACGGAAACTTTATTTTCTGTCGCTATTCTGCAAGTCGAATCCCCTAGATTTAGCGACTTTACTCCCCAAATTGGCAACACTGGCCTGGAGTCAAATCTGTTTGTTATACATCTCGTTTGAAGAGTCCCTAAATAATACAGGAACGCTTATGATGGAAAACTGATCCGTTTTTAAAGTTATCGGATAGGACTAGGCAACTGAATTCTGTATGCCACGCAGAACGCATGTCGTTTCAGGATGTTAAGCTTTTCACAATAGAATTGTGGAGCTGTCACCCATACAGGATGTCCATAAGTCAGAACAGGTCTCAGGAAAACTATGTAAGTGCTGAGAATAGTGTCTGATCTTAATCCTCAGGTTGTGACTGTAAGCCGTTTCAACAGATTAAGGCGTGTGGTGGCTTTCTGCATGATACTCCGGAGGTGCGGGAGCTAAATAAGATGATGATCGAATACTAAGCCTAAATGATAGCTTGTTTTATAGGCTGGATTCGCTCATTATCAACTTTGACTTCCGGACGGTTTGGATTGCGTTAAATGCGCGATGGTCATTTAGGAGGCAAGAACACCACTGCCAAAGGTTTCGTGACATTAATGCTGAGACGCCATATTTTGTAGCAATTTAGAAACGAATCCACGCCGTTATGCAAATTCTTGATTTGTTGGATTGTTTTCCTCAGCGCAAGAAATTCCGTATCGACTGCATATTGGAACAAATGAATGCTCTTTGGTAAAGGAGGCATATCGGCTACCAACAACCTGTATGTTTTCCTTTTCATTAGTAGTATGCTTTATTGCTTAATTTTAGCTGAAAGTAGACTTAAACTAACACAGCCACTCAACAATAATAGAAATTCTGTTCACCGCACCCCAGAGTATGGATTCGGTGTATTTTGTTGCGCAGAATCCAAATTTCGAAACCCCAGGACAATCGGTCGTGCCATTCTTTTATGGACGAAAAACTTTAGCGATTTTGCATAAGGAGAATACACGTAAGACAGCCATACAAAAAACAAAGTTCTGTGGTGTGTACCCCAGAGTATGGATTCGATGTATTTTGGTACGCAGAATCCAAATTTTGAAACCCCATGACGATCGATCGTGCCATTTTTTTTATCGGTGAAAAACTTGAGCGATTTTGCATAAGGAGAATACATGTAAGACAACAATACAAAAAACAAAGTTCTGTGCAGTGTACCCCAGAGTATGGATTCGATGTATTTTGTTACGCAGAATCCGAATTTCGAAACCCCAGGACAATCGGTCGTGCCATTTTTTAATGGGCGAAAAACTTTAGCGATTTTGCATAAGGAGAATACATGTAAGACAGCCATACCAAAAACAAAGTTTTGTGCAGTGTACCCCAGGGTGTGGATTCGATGTATTTTGGTACGCAGAATCCAGATTTTTGAAACACCAGGACGATTAACCGTGTCAATTTTGTTTTATAAGCGGAAAAGGTATGTGCTTTCTTACGTACCAAAATTTGTCGAAGTTTTTCGCCCATAAAAGAAAATTGACACGGTAAATCGTCCTGGGGTTTTGAAATTTGGATTCTGCGTAACAAAATACGTCGAATCATATCCTGGGGTACACTGCACAGAACTTTGTTTTTTTTTTTTTTTTTTTGTATGGCTGTGAAAATCTTCCTTTCTCATCATTTACTATTACACAAACTTACTGTCAGTCTTTCATTTTCTGTTAGCTTTTATTAAAAGTTTCAAAGTCTATATTTAAAAAAAAGAAAAAAGAATAATATGTAAAGAGAATGTAACCGAAGATGGGAACATTGACATTTAACTTTAGTTTCCTTTGTCTTACGATTGTGTGGCGTCTGAATTCTTTTAGAAGACATTTGCCATAAAGTATGTTATGGGAAGTGGCGTGAAACCAGACGAAGGGGATAACCATACGTCTATTGTTCTTTTTGTATTGCCAACGTGCAGCACAATGCTTGAAATATAATAGAATCATCCAGCCTTTTAGATACAACGCTGTCGTTGACAAGACACACAATAGGGGGAACGACATATTAACCGAGCGTTATTTTATATCTTCTTTGTGTGTCTAGGTTTCATTTATCGTTTACAATAAATGCTGATGGAAGATTTCAAAAAGGAAACAGCGTTACAAGATCATTGTTTCGTTCTCTCTTTCAGGAGACTGGTGGAATCAGAGTTTCGTAAGCAGTGAAAACTTATAGATACGTGCTGGAGCACAAGGTTTCCAAATTACGTGAAATGGAAAAAGAGGCACTTCTGACAATAACATTTATTTACACAATGTGAACAAGTATCATCATCATCATCATAGGTATTCTGCCCTTACTGGCAGGTCATTGCAGCAGCTGAGAAGCTTCCATGCTCCACGGTCCTCCGCTAACCTCTTCGTCTTCACGTATGATCTTTCTGCTTTTATATCGTCCATTAATTGTAGTCTCCTTCGCCCCCTCCCTCTCTTTCCCGCCACCATACACTCTAGGACGTCCCTCATGATACAATCTCTTCTTAGGCAATGTCCCAACCAGTTTCTCTTCCTCTTCCTAATAATATCTAAAAGTGTTCTTTTCTCACCCACCATTTCTAACACTCTCTCATTCGTTTTCCTCTTGATCCGACTAATTCTTTCAATTCTTCTCCACGCCCACATTTCGAAGGCTCCCAGTCGATTTTCATCACCTTTACGTAATGTCCACGTTTCCGCCCCATACAGTACAACACTCCACACGAAACATTTTATGAGTCTTTTTCTCAACTCTTTATTCAAGGTCCCACAAAACAGACTTTTCTTCCTCCTAAAGTCTTCTTTCGCAATTCCTATCCTTGCTTTTATTTCACGTTCGCACTTCATGTCATTACTAAGAATACTACTCAGATATCGAAAACTATTCACTTTTTCTATTTTCCCCCTCCCACTTTTATATTTGACACAGACCTGTGCGTTCAAATTACCATGGCTTTTGTCTTTCTAACATTTATTTCATCCCATATTCTTCAAAGCTCTTACTCATTTTTTCTAACATTTTATTGATTTTCTTTTCATATTCTGCAACAAACGCCATATAGTCTGCAAATCTTATGCATCTAATCATTTTATCTCCTACTAAAATGCCGTCATCATCATGTAGACTCTTTTTCATTATTTCTTCTAGATAGATATTAGTGTTGGCGAGAGGCAGCATTCTTGCCGAACTCTCCTTCCAATTGCACTCTCTCCCGTCAGTTCAGTAGGTAAGGGGAACATATCTTAGCTTTTTGGTAATTGAAGTAATGAGTATTTTCAATGAGAGTCTAATTACGCTAATAGCGCAATGAGTATTTTGCAATTGAACTCATGAACGAGTACGATGTATGTAATTGAACTTATAAAAGAGTATGGGGTGTTAATGATAATATGAATTAATTTTTTATATGACTTACATATGTAATTGTTATTTACGTATGATATAATGTTCCGCGCAATGAGATGAATCCCTAATTATGATTTTTTAATGATGTACACATACATAATGTTTCGCACAATGAGACTTTTACCTAATTATGAATTTTACTTGTACTTTTATTAGACTAATTACGAATTTACCTTGCACCTTGTTAATGGGGAACAACTAATATTTTTATTGAATTTTAAACTAATTAACTTATAGAATAACTAATTACCTTTTAATTTATATTATGTACATACCTATTGGAATGGTTTTGTTGAAACGTCCTGTATGTATGACTGAACGAATGTAGCGCCACGAAATTAATAGCGGGGGAAAAAAACGGGCAGCGTTTGCTGCATGCAACTTTGAACACGAAAGATGAATGACGGAGCATTAATGATTTTTTTTTTAGTGCTAGCCTAAGGCTAGCTTCCTTTTAGAGGGCTACACCCTCTCTGAGGTGACAGAAGTGAAGGAATGGTTATCTATATAGGAATAAGGCATAGGTGGGCTAAGGGTTTTTTTTTATTCATTTATTTATTGTTATTTCAGAACAAGGACATTATGATCTTTTCGATCATAATCATTTGTGAATGGTAGGGATATTTGAAAACATAAGAACATAACAACAGTAACATAATATAAATATAAGTTTACACAAAATAAAATAAGGAGATGATAAAGGGAAATATAAGCACAAGATTTACAAGGAGTTTGATGATATAAATAGATAAAGAATGAACTTACAATACATATATATGGTTATTGAGTAAATGATCTGGGAATGGTAGACTGCCAACGAGATTCAATTTACAATGCGAGTGAGAGATGGGGTGATGTGCGATACACGAGACAACACAGGGTACATTAGTAAAACAAATGCGTGTTATCTTCTGCCTAGGGGCTGCTCTAGGCTGATGAAGACATGGGGAGCCCTGTTAGGAACAAAAGGCGTTACTGTGCAGTGAAGGATGGAAAGATGTGAGGTAGATGAGCATGAAGTTGGTAGTCTTCGAGCAGAAACAAATCCGGATGGTCAGGTGGCAGAGTATAGCAGTATAAGGTGAAAAGCAGACATAGTGGGGAATAAGCGTAGCGAGGGCGGACAGGATGGAGTTCATGATAGCGCATAGTATCCATGAGTAAAGGATGCTGAGTACTGTATCGCACTGTGATGAATTTCTGCCTAAGAGATTCGATATGGTGGGTAATGCTTGGAAAGGTGATAAGGTCATAGAGTGCTCGGGTCGGACTGGGGAGTTGTATGCGGTGAGCGAGTCGGAATGCATGTCGTTCTAGTATGCGTAGTTTTTCATAAAAGGTGGGCGGAGCGGAAAGCCAGGCAGGGAAACCGTACGTAAGGACGGGGCGCATAAATGCTTTGTACGTATTGAGAACTGTAGCTGGTTTTAGGCCCCAGGTAGTGCCAGTAAGACGCTTGAGAAGGTTTAAGCGTTGGTAGGCTTTGGCAGCGACTTTCTGGAGATATGGTTTCCATGTGAGATGCTGGTCATAGATGATGCCAAGATAGGTAACGGTGCGAGTAGGAATTATTGGAATATCATGGATGTGGAGGGAGAGCAACGATGGGTTTCGGTGGACTTTGGAGCGTCTGCGTGGCGGAATGAAAGTGATGGCTTGTGTTTTGGTTGGATTTATAGAGAGACTCCACTTAGTGCACCAACGAGTAAAACGATTAATAGCTTCTTGCAGGTCCTGATTAATCTGGCGAATAGTCTTTCCTAAGGCCAGCAAAGCAGTATCATCAGCGTATTGGAAAAGATATACGTCAGGAGGAAGCGGAGGAAAATCTGCTACAAAAAGGATGTACAAAAGCGGTGAAAGAGCTGAACCCTGAGGTACTCCAGACAAAAGAAAAATGGGATGAGACAGCTGACCGTTAATGTAGACGTAAGAGAGGCGACCAACCAGAAAGTGATAGATAAAACGGATATAGACAACGGGAAATTTGAGCTGAATGAGCTTGTGAAGAAGTGCCAGGTGCCAAACTTTGTCAAAAGCTTTTTCGAGGTCAAATAACAGAAGGCAAGAGGGTTTGACGGAATTATAATGTGAGGTGATGAGACTGGTGAGGCGAAGAAGCTGATCGTTAATTGAATATGAAGGGCGGAATCCTGCTTGGTGAATGGGAAGAAAATGTTTAGTTTCGAGATATGGATGTAATCTTTTAACGAGGATGCGCTCCAGGATTTTACTAAAAGTGGATGTCAACTGAATAGGGCGATAAGATGAAGTAGCAGTAGGAGGCTTGTTAGGCTTCAGAAACATGAGCGTTTTGGATGTTTTCCAATCTGTCGGAAAAAAGCCGGTTCGAAGGATGAATGTGTAGATGAGTGCAAGCAGATTGAGAAACACTAGTGGACCTTCTTTAATGTGGCGATATGTAATGTTATCAAAACCTGGGGCGGAATTTCGTTTGCGATTTACAACAGTCATGATTTCATCGGTAGTAACAGATATGGTAAGAGGATGATGTGGAAGTGAATGAGTGACGTCGGGCTGTAAGTGAGGAGATGCGAGATTCAGGCGATCTGTTGGATGTGGAGTGGAGGGTGCTGCAGGTGTAAAGATTTCTTGCAAGTAGTCTGCAAAGGCGTTAGCTTTCTCCAGATCTGTTTGGAGTGGTACATTATTATGAAGAAGAGGGTAAGAAGGCTTAGAGTATTTGCCACAGAGAGCATGGAATCGTTTCCAGTATTTAGTTGGGTGGCTGGTTTCGTTGAGGTCATTGCAGGTCTTAACCCAATTCCGCAGTTTGTATGCTTTGATGTAATTGCGAACAGTGCGCTGTAGTTGAGTGTGATGATGGAGGGTTTCAGGGTTTCTTGTGCGGAGGTAATCACGGTATAGCTGACGGGAGCGACGGATCATGGATAAATATTGAGGTGGAAGATGTGGTTTATAAGGAGTAGAGTAGGTAGTTGGAATATACAGTTCAGAGGCATGGCTAAGAGTAGAGGTTATGGTAGAGAGGCTGTCGTATAATTGGTCTTCGGTAGCAGGTGGTGTGTGATGATGTAAAGACTGAGAAATGTAGTCACGGTATTTTTGCCAATCAGCTTTATCGTATCGAAGTGTTGGCCGTGGAGGTGGTAGATTAGCAGATTTAGTTGCCTGGGTATGACGATACGTCAGCTTAATAGGTGCGTGATCGCTGCCAAGTAGTGCTAGAACGTCAACAGTGCAATGGGAAGCAAGAGTATTGGAAGTGATGACTATATCGGGAGTTGTCTGAGAAATAGGGCGAGATGGGGATGGTAAAGCGTGGATGATGCCTGTTGTATTTGAAGCAACAAATTGCGTGAACATGGTACGTTCGTTGTCTGTACGACTATGAAGATTGATATCTGCCATGATGATATAATGCTTGTATGTATTGGATATATCTTGTAGAAAAGGAAGTGGAATCGGATGACCTGGTCTGACGTAAATGGTAATGAGTGTGATGGCTATATTCGGGAAATATAATGTAGTTATCACATACTCAGGGAGATTGAGAATTGCGCTAGAATGATGTCTATATGGAAGGTTGTGGTAAAAGCCAATTGCTGCCCCACCGTTTGCTCGCTGAGCTGGAAGAGTGTTGTCACAACGAAGGATGTTATATCGTGCGATATGGCAAGTATCCGATCGTTTGAAAAAGGTCTCATTGAGTAGAGATGCATTTACTTTTTCCTCGAGTAGAAGCGTTTCGAAGAGAAGTTTGTTTTTGAAAAAGGATCGGATATTAAGAAATAGAAACACTAAAGCCATGATGATATGCTGTAAGAGTTGGCTGTTAAGAGTAAGACGGAAGGTGCGACGTATGAAAATGAGCATCGGTATTAGAGTATGTTGCGTTGAAAGAGACGTGAAAAATGATACGGGCTGCGTGTATGATTTGTTGAAGGATGTGAGGACGGATAAAGGGGTGGATGTTTTGCAAGGCAAGTGTAGTAAAAGCGAGAAGTTTATCTATAGTAACAGGAGTGGAGTCAATGGGGAAATCCGTGTTGGTAGAAGAATCATGAGTGCGAAGTGGGGCAACTAATTCAGGTCGAGTACTTTCAGGTTGAGGTTTTCCTTTGCACTTGTAACTGTATGTGGGATGTTGTTCGTTACAGGTAGCACAACGGGGTGGAAGTTCTAAATTCGGACAAGTACGGGTAGGGTGGGTGCCTGTGCAGTAGCCACAGATGGCAGTGTTGCGACAGTTGGCAGTGGTGTGCTGATTGTATGCTTGGCACCTTTCGCAACGAATTGGAAGTGGCGGGGATGATCGGGAGGGTTCTACACGATGACGTTTTTTATAGATCATGGCGCCATGTGCGAGCATGGTGTCAATTGCTTCTTGCGATGTTGTTAAGACTCGCATCATGTAAGTGGGTCCCTGATCGTTCCGGATGCGGAGTACTTTGGTGATGGTGTAGCCTTCCAGTTTCAGCTCTTCACAAACTTCCTCATCCGTGTATGTGGGATCAACGCCCCTGATAACAACGGAGAGAAGAGGAGGCTTTTTCGGAGGTGGTGGTTGTTTTCGGCGATAGGAACTGAGGGTGTCAATTTTGGCTGTTTTCCCAAAAATTTCGAAAGAAGCCTTGTTTCTTACAGTAGTAGCGAAATGTGGGTCCGTAGATTTCAAAATTATCCCATTGCGGGATTTGACCACTTGAGTGAGATTAATACTTGGGAGATATTTACGAAGTTGAAGAACTACGTATTTGACGTTATCGAATTTTTGATCAAAATTTTGAAGAAGGAAGCAATGAAGCTCTGGTTTTGATATGGATGGAATGACTGGGTTTTGACGCTGATATGAAGATGAAGAGTGAGCGATTTCGGTGTCCGTGTCGACGGAAGGTGATGTGCGACTTAAATGTTGTTTCTTTGCTGGCGGTGAGTTGACTAAACGCTCAGCATAGCTCTCTGAATGAATTGGCGATCGCGATCGACTGGAGGCGTTCGAGACGGTGGAGGCAGTGGAGCGTTCAGAGGCTCTGCGATGACGTGTGCCATCCTTGCGCTTTTCCACCTTTGTGGCATGAGCCGGTGGGGCGAGGAATACTGGAGGTAGTCCGCCATGCCGACCATCCATCGAAGCCCCAGTGATCTGAGGTGGATCCGCCATGGAGAGCAGGAATCGGGCCGAAGCCCCTGGATTAAAGAACGAACAAGATGCAGTGTGTGATGATTAAGTAATCGTAGGTAAGGTGACCCGTTTGGATAGCCACCAAGGTTGGAACAGTTCTCTGGACAGACCCGTAACACTACACACCCTTGGCTTGATTAGTCTGGAGAGTAGTGTTCAAAGGAATGACGCAGAAAAAAGCCCGGGATGAGGAACAGGAAGGATATCAAAATGCAGCTGTTCTGACGTCTGGTACGTCACAGCTGTTAAGATCGAATGAAATATCGATCGAGAGAGTGTGCATTAATGAATTTTTTTTTGAAGTGCTAGCCACAGGCTAGCTCCCTTTTAGAGGGCTACACCCTCTCTTAGGTGGGAGAAGTGAAGGGATTATAGTAACGAGTAAGGTATGGATGGGCTAAGAGTAGTTTATTAATTTATTTATTTGTTTATTACTATAACTAGGACATTATGATCTTTTCGATCATAATCATATTTAAATGGTAGGTGTAGTTTGAATAACATAAGAGCTGTAACATAATAACAAGTATAATTGAACACAACATAAATATAAATATGGTAATTATAGAATATATATAAGTGAGAAAACAAAGCAAAACATGAGAACAATAGAAGTGCGAAAGTTATGATGAGATAGATTACATAAATAGATGAAAAGAAACATTACATACATATGATTGTTATTAATAGGAAAATAAATAAGGAAGTAATCAAACATTATAAGCAAAGAACATTGATGATCATAACGTAGGAATAGGTATAGCATGCACGACAGTATGATATAGTAGTGGGCGTGAATGATGTGGCGAGGTGCATACACAGGACAACACGTGGGTGATATTAGTTAGACAAATGAGCTTATCTTCAGCCTAGGGGCGGCTCTAGGCAATGATGTAAACGAATGAGGCCCATGTTAGTAAATAATGATAATCACTGTGCTGGAAATGATGGGTGAATGAGAGGAAGATGTTCATGAATGACGTAATCGGTGATGATAAATAAAGCGGGATCTAGTGGTGGTAGAGTATAATGATATAATGTGAAGAGAAGCGAAAGTGGAGGATGATAGTAACGATGAGGTGTTGGATGAAGTGCTAAGTAACGCATTGTATCCTGAAGTAAAGGATGACGAGTTTCGAAGCGCTTGGTGATATATGTGAGCCGCAGTTTTTCAATGTAGTACTGTAAGGTCGGAAAGGTAATTAGATTATACAGATCTTGTGTGGGACTAGGTAGCTTAACACGGAATGCTGTACGGAAAGCATGGCGTTCTAGGATGAAAAGCTTATTGTAGAATTTTGTCGGGGCAGCTAACCAAGCAGTAAATCCGTATGTGAGGACTGGTCTTAAGAATACTTTGTACGTATTTAGTATTGTATGTGGTTTAAGACCCCAAGTGGTACCAGTCAAGCGTTTCAATAGATTAAGTCTATTATAGGCTTTAGTAGTAATGGTTTTTAGATGTTGCAACCAGGTAAGATGACGGTCGTATGTAATTCCAAGATATGTAACAGTATTACTGAGTTGAATAGGCACCCCATCAACGTGTAGAGAGAGTTTACGTGGATTTCTACGGTATTTTGAAGTTCGTCTGGGTGGTAAGAAAACTATCGCTTGGGTTTTAGCTGCGTTTATAGTAAGCCTCCATGAAGTACACCAGGTGTAGAAGTGATCGATAGCAGTCTGTAAGAAAGTGCTGATCTGCTGAATAGTTGTTCCAAGTGATAGCAGGGCCGTGTCGTCTGCGTATTGGAAGAGATGGACTTTATCTGGTAATCGGGGCATATCAGCTACGTATAGAAGATATAATAAAGGGGATAAAGCCGACCCTTGGGGTACTCCAGAGAAGAGAAAAATAGGATGTGATAAACTGCCTCGTACTGAGATATAGGTGATACGATTGGTAATGAAGTTGTATATGAGGCGAATATATGAGATAGGGAGCCGGAATTTGAGAAGTTTGTATATGAGCCCAAGATGCCAGACCTTATCGAATGCTTTCTCCAAGTCAAATAACACTAAGCAGGAAGGTTGAGCTGAATTATAATGTTGTGTAATGAGCGTTGTGAGTCGGAGTAGCTGATCATTGATAGAGAAGCCTGGTCGAAAGCCGGCTTGTGTGACGGGAAGTAAGTTATGATCGGCAATGAATAGATGTAATCTTTTAACCAGAATACGCTCTAAGATCTTACTAAAGGTGGAAGTAAGTTGGATAGGTCTATAGGATGTAATATTCTGCGGAGGTTTATGCGGTTTAGGAAACATAAGCGTCTTAGATGTTTTCCAAGCTAAAGGAAAAAAGCCAGTGCGCAGTATGAATGTGTAAACATTCGCAAGAAGAAGGAGTAGCGAGATAGGGCATTCTTTGATATGGCGATATGTTACGTTATCGAGACCAGGTGCAGTATTTCGTTTATTATTAAGAACTTGAGTGATTTCGTTAACAGTGATGGGAGCAGAAACAGCAGCATTAGTAGGTAAGATATGAGTAATATTTGGTTGAAGTTGCGGTGATGAGGTATTTAGCCTGTCTGCAGCGTGAGGTGCGTTGTCAGATGACGGTGTGAAAATTTCTTGTAAGTGATCTGCAAATGCATTCGCTTTATCACGATCGGTAGAAATAGGTGTGTCGCCTAATAAAATAGGGTAGGGCGTAGTAGTGAATTTCCCACACAATGCGTTAAAGCGAGTCCAGTATTTTGTAGGATGAGATGTTTCGGAAAGATTGTTACATGTCTTCACCCAGGAGCGAAGTTTATATGCTTTGACGTAGTTGTGTACTGTACGTTGAAGTTGTTTGTGATGTCGGAGTGCTTCTGGATTGCGAGTGCGAAGATATTCTCGATAGAACTGTCGTGAACGTGTGATCATAGTGATGTATTGAGGCGGAAGCTTGGGTTGATAGGGAACGGATTGTGTGGTTGGAATGTATAAGTTGCTGGCTTCCTGGATTGCAGAGGTAATGGTGTCTACAGTCTGATATAAATCGTCGCCTGTGGTGGGGTCGGTTAGATCTCTGGTGAGGTCTGAAATGTGTGTGCGATATTGATCCCATTTAGCTCTATCATAACGCAAGCTCACTCGCAATGGTAACGAAGAACTAGTTGCAGCTAAATATGGTTTATAGACTAGCTTGATGGGTGCATGATCGCTGCCCAGAAGATCAAGGATTTCGACATTGCAGTGTGAGACAAGGTTTGCTGAGGCGATGACTATGTCAGGCTTGGTGTTTGAGATGGGGCGTGTAGCTTGCGGAAGATCAAGAATGATTCCAGCAGTGTGAGTCGTTATAAAGTTAACAAAATTGGCCCTGTCGCCATCGCTGCGGCTATGCATACTGAAGTCAGCCATAATAATATATCTATTGAAAGTGTTGGAGATATATTGTACGAACTGCTCAGGTAATGGATGGTTTGGTCTGATATATATAGTTGCCAGTGTGATTATGATATTTTTGAAATAAACAGTGGCTATGAGGTATTCGGGAACAGCTGTTGTAGTATAGTGATGCTGGCGAAAAGGGATGTGGGGAGAAATCCCTATGGCCACTCCCCCATTGGCTCGAAGTGTAGGTAGAGGATTTTCAGAATGAAGCATGGTATATCGTGGTAAACGACAAGAGCGAGAGCTGGTAAGAAATGTTTCATTAAGCAGGAAGACTGTTACATGCTCCTCGAGAAGTAGCTGTTCAAATAAAATTTTGTTCTTTGGTAGTGACCGGATGTTGAGAAAGAGAAAAGTTAAAGCCATGATATTAATCAATAGTAGTAGCATGTGATTTATGGAAATGGACAGTATTGCCAGAATATGTTGCAGTAAAATTGACATGGAAAGTTGTCTTTGCTGCTATAATGATTTGTTGTAGAATATGAGGCCTAATGAAAGGATGAATATTTTGCAGAGCTAGAGTTAGAAACGTTAGTAGCTGGTCCAATGAAACAGGAGCGTCAATTGGATGTGGAGTGGTTTGAGCTGGCGTCGGTGGTCGCAAAGGAACGACGAGTTCAGGATGGTCCTGAATAGGGTCCGGCTTTGCCTTACACTTATAACTATAGGCCGGATGCTGCTCATTACAAGTGGCGCATTTTGGTGGCAATTGCAAGTTGTTACAAGTCCGGGTGTTATGCGGACCAGCACAGTAGCCACATTTACTTGTGTTTTTACAATCTGATGTCTGATGAGCATTGTAAACCTGGCATCTCTCACAGCGGATAGGCATAGGAACTGGTGTTCGTGATGGCTCTACTCGGTGTTTATGATTATAAATGTAGGCTCCTGATGCCAATAGCTCATCAATGGTGTCTTGGTGGTTTGTAAGAACACGAACCATATAGGTAGGGCCTTGGTCGTTTCGAATTCGTAGTACTTTTGTGATAGTATGGCCTTCGAGCTTGAGCTCCTCTTGGACCTCTTCATCTGTATAAGAAGGGTCAACCCCCCGAATCACAACAGATAACAAAGGGGATCGTTTCGGTGGTGGAGGCTGCTTACGTGTGGAAGAGTTCAGTGATTGAATCTTCGCATTGGGACCAAACGTGTCAATAGGCACTTTGTTTTTTATTGTAGCGAGCAGAGTTGGGTCCGGAGTTTTTAAGATGATACCATTCCTCGTATGGACGATTTCTGATATAGCTGCCCGAGGAAGGTACTTGCGGAGTTGTATGGCGACAAACTTCGCATTACTGAATTTTACATCGAAATTAGTTAGTAACATTGAGTGAACGGAAGGTGTAGTAGACCCGTCAGAATGATGCGAAGATGTAGCTATGTCCATTGGAACTTGGCTTACATCTGGATTTGAAGAGAGATGTTGTTTCTTTGTAGGCGGAGATTCTTGAAGCCGTTCGGCATAACTGTGTGTCTGTTCTGATGCATGTGGTGATCTGCTGCGAACAGAGCCAGAAGAAAGAACTGAAGTGGCAGAGGCAACTGAGGCTTGAGAACCTCGCCGCTGCTGAGATTTACTAAGAGTGGGGCTGACGTGACTTGCATCCCTGCGGGTCCTGGCCTTCGTGTTGCTCGCGGTTGGTCCAGATAAAACTTGCGGTAATCCTGTATGTTTGCCTTTCATCGGTTTGCCTGATCCTAGCCGTGGGTCCGCCATCGAAAAATCCGCCCTGGGCTGATGCCCAAATGAAAGGATATGTTACGATCGTAGATGTGTAGTGAATGATGTGATGATACAAGATGTAATGATGGTAGTGATAGGTGCACCCTCCAGCACTGAAAAGCGCTGTCAATCCCAGTGAGAGCGTATGCGTGCTGGTCTCGATTGTGCGTGTGCTACACAATGTCCTCGAAGGCACGTTAACACTTCTCAGCTAGGCTAGGTTGTATACAAAAGACAGCTTATGACGTTTGGTACGTCTAGCTGATGAGAAAGTATGATTAATGAATTTTTTTTGTAGTAGTAAAGGGTTAGGAATTTAGGGAATTCTTTATTCATCATATAAATTCAAAGAATATTTCTAACCCGAGCCATTAGAGGGTTACGCCCTCTCTTTGGCACAGATTTTATTACACTGTTGTTTAAAGATTTGATGATGGTCTATGTGAAATTATCAAAAACAAAGATTAATGAAAAAAAATCTAAACACAATATCAGTGCAAATATTAAATATGAGTGCACAAAAGAACACATATAAAAGTGGTGCAATTAGGATTTTTTTTTTTACTGTGTAAGAAAGAGTATATATGCATTGAGGTGTTTTATGAAATAAATATGATGACAGTGAAAGATGAGATGCAGTGCGTGCACGCCACAGTCACAAACACATTGTTAAGAAGACAAATGCAGGTTAGTTCTTCTGTCTCGGGGCGGCTCGAGACTGATGGCGACATGGGGAAAGCCCAGTGTTAGTGTTGAAATTATACATGGTGCATAGATGGAAACAAATGAGGGAGATGATCACCAATATGATAAATATGAAAGATATCGCGCTCGTCGGCGGTAGGATGATCAGTATTAAGATACAGCGTAATAAGTATATTTAATGGTGTGTGCAAATACTTATACGGAGCGTCAGTTTTAGCATCTGCTTGTAGGGTATCGAGAAGCAATGGGTGTGAAACTGGTAGACGAGAGAGTATATATTTCAAGCGGAGATCGGCGAGATGTTGAGTCAGTTGAGGAAAGTCGATGTGCTCATAAGTCAGAAAGTTGGGATATGGCAGCCTGATACGATGTGCAAGTCGAATGGCATGACGCTCTAGTATTGACAAACGGTCATAGAACTTCGTGGGAGCGTTGCACCAAGCGATGTGTCCAAAAGTTAAGATAGGGCGAAGGAACATTTTATATGTATTTAGGAGTAAGGCGGCGTTTAGTCCCCAAGTAGTGCCAGTTAAACGGCGGAGAAGATTAAGCCGGATATTAGCCTTTTGAGATATTTTCTCAAGATGAGCTTTCCAGTTGAGTTTGGAATCGAATACCACTCCGAGATATGTGGCCGTAGTAGTTGGTTGAAGAAAATGATCGTCAATTGTGACTTTAAGGTTTTGCGGATTGCGATGAACCTTGGAACGGCGTTTTGGGGGTAAAAAGACCAGTGCTTGCGTTTTGTCACTATTGACAGTAAGTTTCCAAGTTTTGCACCATTGCATAAATCCATTGAGAGTGGATTGTAATGTCGTGCTTATCTGATGCATAGTCTTGCCCAGAGCTAGAAAGGCCGTGTCATCGGCATATTGAAATAAGAACACGTTTTCCGTAGGTTTTGGTATATCAGACGCATATAGTATATATAAGAGCGGGCTGAGGGCAGAACCCTGTGGAACGCCACAATACGGAAAAATAGGGTGTGAGATAGAAGATCCTATATAAACATATCCAATTCGATTTACTAGAAACGAATATATGATACGTAAGTAGCAGATCGGGAGGTTTAGCTTCCGTAACTTTTGAATAAGACCATAATGCCATACTTTATCGAAAGCCTTTTCAAGATCCATTAAAACGAGGCACGATGGAAAGGCCTTGTTATATTGATTTGTTATTATTGTAGAGAGCCGAAATAGTTGATCGTTAATGGAAAAGGCTGGCCGAAAACCTGCTTGGTGTATGGGCAATAGGTTATTCTCTTGGATATGTAAATGAAGTCTTTGGACAAGAATTTTCTCAAACAGCTTACTGAAAACTGTTGTCAGTTGTATTGGGCGGTAAGAAGTCACAGAATGTGCTGGTTTATTAGGCTTAAGAAACATGCAGATTTTGGATACTTTCCAATCCGCAGGGTAAAAGCCGGTGCGGAGAATAAAGTTGTAGACTGTAACGAGTAGTGTAAGTAAAGAGAGTGGAGCTTCTTTTACTAGCCGGTAGGAAATATGATCAATGCCTGGTGCAGTATTTCGTTTCTTATGAAGTGCGCGTTGAAGTTCATGTGTACTGATTGGTGCTGTAAGAGGATGGTCAATATCTATTACATGTGAGAGTGATGGTTGTAAAGCTGGAATAGTGGACAAGTCTTTGCGTTTATGTGAACTACATGATATTACAGGCGTGAAAACTGTTTGTAATTGTGTTGCAAAAGAGTTTGCCTTATCTTGATCTGTAAAGAGAGGAACGTCATTGTCCAACAGAGGGTACGATATTTTAGTGCTTTTGCCTGTGAGTCTATGGAAAGCTTTCCAATATCGGCTTGGTGAGGCTTCGTCGTTTAGTTTATTACAGGTGCTGATCCAACTGCGACGTTTGTATGCTGTGAGATAATTTGTAACCGTTCGGTGCCACTGTCTGTGTTGACGGAGACATTCTTAGTTGCCGGTTCTTTTATATTCTCGAAATTGCTGTCGTGATTTCTGTATTAAAGGAAGATATTGTGGAGGCAATTTTGGCTTAGATGGATAAATTTTCTCCACAGGTATAGATTGTTGAGCACCAGAATGTAAGGCGTCTTTGATGTGGTTGACAATATTGTACATGTCGGATTCTGAATTTGGTGGTTGCAAATTGGAGACCTGGATATTTACGGTCTGTCGAAATTGAGACCAGTCAGCTTTATCGTAACGGTGTATAATATGTGGCTCTACCTTTTGTAGAGATGGCCGAATCTTTTTAATGGTTAGTTTGATAGGACAGTGATCGCTTCCAATCGTGTCAAGAACTTTCACCTCGCAGTCATTTATAAGCGAGAGAGACGTGATTACTACATCCGGAGTTGTTTGGCTAGCTGGTCGAGTGGGACCAGGAAGATTATGAATGTGAAGTTGTAGTGCAACTGAAACAAAGTCCGTAAAACGTTGTTTCTCCCTGGCACTTCTGCTATGGATATTTATGTCAGCCATGATGATTATGTTTGTAAAGTTTTGGGCGATATATTCAAAAAAGGTGAAAGGTATTGGATGACCAGGACGTATATATATGGTAGCTACATTAACTGTAAGAGAAGGGTAGTATATTGAGAATAAGAGATGTTCAGGAAGGTTTGTAAATGCAGTAGGATTGTATTGTCGATATGGACGTTTGGGAGAAAAACCAATCAACACCCCGCCCTGAGCACGCGCGTGTATATCGTGGTAATCGCAGCGTTGAAGTTGGTAACCAGAAAGTCGTGAAGAAGTGCCTGGTTTTAAAGCCGTTTCGTTGAGAGCTACGATATCGATTTTTTCTTCTAACAGAAGAGGTTCTAGAAGTACTTTATGTTGCTGGAATGATCGGATGTTAACGAAAAGTAAAGTAAGAGCCATAATGTATACTGCCGCTGCCATATTGGGTTTATACTTCTGTCTCTAGAGGTGCGATGTGGAAGTGAACGAAAGGTCCTGAATAGGTAGCAGAAAAGTTAAGGTTGAAGAGAGATTTGGCTGTTGAAATGGCGATACGAAGAATGTGTTCACGCTGGAAAGGGAAAACATTTTGTAGGACAATAGTTATGTAACGAAGAAGATCTTCGACAGTGAGAGGTTGAGCAAGAGATTGTGAGGGTGGTGTGGTTTTGTCAAAGCTTTGTACTGGCACTGTCAGTTCCGGGCGTTCCGGTTGTGCCTGAGGTTTTCCCTTACAGCGGTAGCTGTATGTTGGGTGATTTTCATTACAGGTAGAGCAGTGTGGCTGTTGTTGCTGATTTTTGCAAGCTTTTGTATCGTGAGATTCACCACAATAACCACATTTGGATGGATTAGGACAATGGCGAGTAAAGTGTGCGTTATATGTTTGGCATTTTTCACACCGAAGTGGTAAAGGCCCTGGTGTCTTGGAAGGCTCGACTCTATGGAGTTTCTTGTAGATAGGAGCGCCATGAGCTAACAAATAATCAAGTGCTGTCTGATCTTGGGACAAAACGCGTACCATGTAAGTAGGGCCATTGTTATTCTTAATGCGAATGCATTTGTTAACTTCAATGCCTTCTTGTTTGAGTTCTTCGAGAACTTCTTCGTCGCTGATTTCTGGTATCACTCCACGGATAACAACAGAAAACATTGGTGGTTTTCGTGGAGGAGGTGGTTGTTTTGCCTTCCGATCGGCTTGTTTGGTTAATTTAGCCGTTTTGCCAAAGATCTCGTATGACGCTTTGTTCCGAAGTGTGATACCGAAGTTCGGGTCTTTTGAGCGGATGATAAAGCCATTTCTAGTTTTGACGATATTATCTATACTGGCCCTCGGTAAATACTTATTTATTTGTATGAATACCATTTTAGGATGAGTATATTTTGTGTCGAAATCGGTTAGCAGAAAAGAATAGATTGGTTCTTTGGTTGTATAGAAATTGGAGCCTGATCCAGAAGCCGTGTCCATTGCAGAGTCCATGTTAGTAGTTACAGGAGACCGAGATCTGTCCCGAGGTCGTTTGCTTGAATGAGCGGAGTCTCCAGAATCAGTACGATCTCTGGGTCTGGTTGCTCGCAAACTAGTTTGACTGCCCCATGAAAGGTGCCTGGTACGACCGGAACGAGACAAAGTTTCACGGTCTGGTGTAGAGGAACCAGGAGCCGGTGGCCCCACGTACGGGGGTAGGTTCTTGTGCATCGGTCCAAAGACCAGCACAACCTATCCGTGAGATGAAGTGATGATCAAGTGATGACGAAGATGATAAAGATGATGACAATAGTCCAAAAATATAAGCGACCCTCCGAAAGTGTCAACTTTCGTCAGTCCTCTAAATAGAGTATGTCTGTGATGCTCACAAGTGCGTATGCTACACCTGATCCTCGCTGACAGATTAACTGCTATAAGAGAGGCTGGGTTCTGCTCAAAGGTAAAGATGGATTAATGATTTTTTTTTAACGCTAGCCATGGGCTAGCAACCTCTAAGAGGGCTACACCCTCTTTTAGGGAAGGGATTTGAGAGGATCACTATGGTAGTGAAGGATTGGTTGTTGGGCTATGGGCTGTGTTATTTATTTATTAAAGTTTATTATCATCTTCATCATTCTGGTGGAAAGGTCTTTATGATCTTTACGATCATAAACATATTGGCGGTTATCCTGGAACATAAACAAGGTATATACATGAGCATAAATACAACAGGGTTAATAATACAGAAATACGTGGAGAAACACATTCATATATAATCACAATCACATACACATTGACAAGATAGAAAACATATTCATAATCAGTTAGAGGAGAAAACAGAATATAACAAGTGTGAGAAATTTAATACAAGAGACAAAAGCAAAGAAAGAGAAATATAAAGCTTGATGAAAATGAGTGATGAGGTGAAGTGCACTTGGCGCCACAACACAACATAAGTTTGTTAGAAAGACGAATGAGGTTATCTTCTGCCTAGGGGTAGCTCTAGGCTAATGGAGACGTGGTGAACCCTGTTAGTGAAATGGAATCACTGTGCATAGGATAGAAAAAGATGGGGAAGATGGACATGCAAACGATAGTCTTCGAGGATCTGGAGATCGAGATGGTCGGGAGGTACTGTATAACAATATAGTGTAAAGAGAAGATGAAGTGGAGTATTATGATAGCGTGCAGGTGATGAGTGAAGTGCAAGATGGTGCATAGTTTCAAACAGAAGAGGATGGTGATGAGTGTAGCGTTGAGTGATGAATTTTAAGCGGAGACTTTCAAGATGGTAGTTCAGTATAGGAAATGATATTAAGGAATATAAATCACGGGTTGGGCTGGGGAGAGAAATGCGGAAGGCAATGCGGAATGCATGTCTTTCTAAAATAGCCAGTTTCTGGTAGTATGAGGAAGAAGCGAAGATCCATGCCGGAAAACCATATGTGAGAATGGGTCGAAGGAAAGCTTTGTATGTGTTGAGAACAACGGGTGCTTTGAGTGCCCAAGTTGTGCCAGTAAGTCGTTTGAGGAGATTTAGGCGGTTATAGGCTTGAGTTTTAACATGAGTAAGATGAGGCTTCCAAGTTAGATGATGGTCGAAAATGATACCTAAGTACTTAACGGTTCGTGTGGGAATGATGGGCGTATTATGTACATGAAGTGACAGAAGAGATGGATTCCGGTGAACTTTAGTCCGTTTACGGGGTGGTATGAATACAATAGCTTGAGTTTTTGTGGCGTTAATCTTGAGTCTCCATTTAGAACACCAGTGGGTGAAACGATCGATGGCTATTTGGAGTGAAAGGTTGATATCCTGAATAGTTTTGCCAAGAGCAAGAAAGGCTGTATCATCTGCATATTGAAACAGGTGGACGTCGGTAGGAAGATGTGGAAGGTCGGCAACAAACAGGATGTACAATAATGGGGAAAGAGCAGAACCTTGAGGAACACCGCACATGAGGAAAAGTGGATGAGATAGCTGTTCGTTAATGGCAATGTAAGAGATGCGGCAGACGAGAAAATGATAAATGATGCGAATGTATGCCATCGGAAGTTGAAATTTAATGAGTTTATAAATTAACGCTATATGCCAAACCTTGTCGAAAGCTTTTTCAAGATCGAAAAGGACAAGACAAGATGGTTGAATAGAGTTGTAATGATTTGTTATGAGGGTTGTGAGACGAAGTAACTGATCGTTAATAGAGAAAGAGGGACGGAAACCAGCTTGATGAGTCGGTAGTAGTTGACGGTCTAGGAAATATGGGTGTAGGCGTTTTACAAGAATGCGCTCGAATATTTTGCTGAAAGTAGATGTTAACTGAATAGGTCGGTAAGAAGAAACATCAGACGGTGGTTTAGCTGGTTTGGGAAACATGAGGGTCTTGGATACTTTCCAGTCTGTAGGGAAAAAACCTGTGCGTAATATGAACGTATAAATGAAAGCCAGAAGAGTGAGTAGTATAGCGGGGCTTTCTTTAATATGCCGATAAGTGATGGAGTCGAAGCCTGGTGAGGTATTGCGTTTGTGCTGGATGACAGAGGTGATTTCCGATACTGTGATGGGAGTGGTAAGAACATGATTGGGAAGTGTATGAGAGACATGAGGTTGAAGTGAAGGACAGTTAAGATCAACTTGATCTACTGGATGATTGTTGCCTATGATATCTGGTTCTGACGGTGTGAAAATGGTTTGGAGATAGTCCGCAAAGGCATTGGCTTTTTCGGTGTCGGAATGCAATGGCGTATCGTTTAAAAGAATCGGATATGGAGTCTTCGAGTGTTTGCCACAGAGGGCATTGAACCGTTTCCAGTAGCGAGTAGGATGAGTTGTATCGGATAGGTGATTACAAGTTTTAACCCACTGGCGCAATTTGTAAGCAGAAACATAGTTGTGGACCGTGCGTTGAAGTTGGTGATGAAGTCTTAGAGCTTCTGGATTTCTGGTGCGAAGAAATTCGCGGTAAGACTGACGTGATCGACGGACTAAGGCTAGATATTGTGGTGGTAGTTTTGGACGATATGGGATTGATTCAGATTTTGGGATATAAAGTGCAGAAGCCTGTTGAATGGAAGTGGTTATGAGAGCAACTTGGTGAGTAAGTTCGTCGGATGAGGTAGGGGGTTCGGAATCGACCAAGGTATTTTCAAGATAGGAGCGATATTGAGGCCAGTCGGCTTTGTCATAACGGAATGATTGGCGTGATGAAGGTAAGGAGTGTGCAGGAGCAAGGCCAGAATGATATATGAGCTTGATGGGTGCATGATCACTGCCGATTAAGTCCAGAACATCTATAGTGCAACGATTAATGATGGTATTTGAAACGATTGCTATATCGGGAGTAGTATTGCTGATAGGGCGAGTACAGCGAGGAAGATTGAGAATAGTGCCTGTAGTATGGACTGTGATAAAGTCAGTAAAGGAAGTTTGGTCGGCGTGTGAACGACTATGAAAATTGACATCGGCCAGAATAATGAAGTGCTTATAAGTATTTGAAATGTGTGAGAAGAAGTCATGAGGTATAGGGAGGCCGGGGCGCACATAGATGGTAGCAAGAGTGAGAGCGATATTACGAAAATATAATGTGGTGATGACATATTCTGGGAGATGCAAGATAGGACACTTGTGTGATCGAAATGGGAGTGTGTGTCGAAAACCTATTGCAGCTCCACCATTGGCTCTGAGGGCTGGTATATGACTGTCGTGGCGGAGTAAAGTGTACCGAGAAATCGAACAAGATGAAGTTTGTTTAAGGAAAGTTTCGTTAAGGAGGAAAGCTGTGACGTTTTCTTCTAGCAAGAGTGTTTCGAATACCACTTTGTGCTTAAGAAGAGAGCGAATGTTGAGAAACAGAATAACGATATCCATTATGAATACTATTATACAGAAGTTTCGAGTCGAGTTGTGTGGAAGTGGACGTAGTTATTTGAATAAGTGGCGTATAATGAGACATGAAACGTAGATTTCGCAGCAGCTATGATTTGTTGAAGGACATGCTGACGTTGAAAAGGATGAATATTTTGTAGAGTTAGGGCTAGAAATTCAAGAAGTTTGCTAACCGTGACGGGATCATTAACTGAGTTGTCAGTGGAAGTAGATGACTCGACAGTTTTCAGAGGAACAACGAGTTCAGGACGGGACTCCTGAGCGGGAGGTTTGCCTTTGCACTTATAGCTATAAGCTGGGTGTTGATCAGTACAAGTTGGACATTTCGGAGGCTGTGCCATATTAGGACAAACTCGAGTCTGATGTGGTCCAGAGCAAAAGCCGCAAACGGTCGGATTTGGACAGGCTGATGTGTGATGTGAATTATATTGCTGACATTTTTCACATCGTAGCGGCAAAGGTGTAGAAGACCTGGAGGGCTCAACACGATGTTTCCGTTTATAAATATATGCTCCATGGATGAGCAAATTGTCAATTGTGTCCTGGGAGGATGTAAGAATACGCACCATATAGGTGGCACCAGCATTGTTTCTGATTCGGACAGCCTTTTGGATAGTATGCCCTTCATACTGAAGCTCTTCTTGAACCTCCTCATCGGTATAAGAGGGGTCGACTCCGCGAATGACAACTGAAAGAAGTGGAGATCGCTTTGGTGGAGGCGCTTGTTTTCGTTTGGTGGAGTTGAGGGATGTAATCGTAGCCTGCTTACCAAAGATTTCAAAGGAGGCTTTATTTCGAATGAGTATGGCGAAATTAGGATCTGATGATTTTAATATAATGCCATTACGTGATTTGACGACTTGCGACAAAGGAGCACTCGGTAAGTACTTGCGAAGTTGAATGGTCACGAATTTCTCGTTGGAGTACTTAGTATCAAAGTTTTGCAGCAGAAATGAGTAAAGTATCGGATGAGTTGGTGAGGAAGATGGTAGATGAGATGAATGATTGGTGTCTGTCGGCTGGGCTTCCATGTCAGAAGTATTCGGAAGATTTTCTCGATGTTGTTTCTTTGCCTGATGGCGAGGCTGTTTAACAGAATCCGCATATAGTTGTTGATTATGTGGTGATCTGGATCTCGTGGAGACATTGGAAGCTGTAGAGGCAGTAGAACTGCCTGATTCCGTTCGCTGTCTGTTGTTCAAATCCTTCCGCTTGGTCACTTTCGCAGCCGAAGCAGTTGGAACGGCAAACACAGGAGGAAGGCCATGATGGCGTCCATCCACCGAGGATCCAGTGGCACCAGAAGGATCAGCCATAATGGAAAGCTGTGTGCCGAAATAATGAAGTAATGATGCGTGATGTAAATGAGATGAGCAAAGGTGGGACAACCCGTTTGGATAGTTGTCCAGGTGGAGCAACTCCCCTGGCTCGATCTGTGGATCCGGCTGCCCTTGGCTAGATAAGTCTGACAGACGGTTCGTGAGAAAGAGACAGAAGGTGAAGCCCAGGATGAGGAGAAGGAAGGTATTTCCAAAAATCGTCACCATATAATTAGGGACGCTGCAGAGCACAGCTCTGGGAAAGTATGGATTAATGATTTTTTTTTTTAAAGGTGAGGGAGTAGAGGTATAAAATATGTATCTTTATTCATCATTTTTGAGCATCCATTTTGAGGAAGAGATGTTGCACTCCCAGCCATTAGAGGGTTACGCCCTCTCTTTGGCACAGATGTTAAGACAAGTTAATTGCAGTTAAACTATTGTAGTTGGTCTAAGTGCGACTATGAGTAGATTAATATTTAACACAAAATATAAATACATTAATCTTGATGAGAAAAAAAAATGTTTATAATAACAATAATAATAATAATAATAACAAGAATAATAATAAGAATAATAAGAATAAGAATACTGAGAAAACATAAGTGCAGGAAATACATTCAAGGTACTAAGGTGCTGGATATGAAAAATAATACATTTAAAAGTGTAAATAAATATAATGTGGATATGAATAGATGAAATGAAGTGCATTCACGCCACAATCACAATGGGTAAGTTAGTTTAAACACATGAGGGTTATATCTTCTGTCTCGGGGCGACTCGAGACTGATGTAGACAGGATGAAAGCCCAATGTTAATTATGAATGAAAAACAAGTGCTAAGATGGTAGAATGTGAGGTAAATGTTCGTGAATCATGTAAATGGCAAAGATATCTCTTTCAGCTGCGTCCAGATTCGATGTTTGAATATATATCGTTGTTAGAATGTTGAGTGGCGAGTGTAGAAATCTGTACGGTGCGTCGGTAAGGGCATCAACTCGTAATGTATCGAGATATAAGGGATGGGAAGTAGTGATTCGAGACTGTATATATCGTGCCCTAAGAGTAGAGAGATGATCAATGATGTTGGGAAAATCAATGTGTTCATACGTGAGGTAATTTGGATATGGTAATTTAATACGATATGCAAGGCGAATAACATGGCGTTCGAGAATTGCAAGCTTTTCGTATAGCGTAGGTGAGGCATGGCACCAGGCAATGTTACCAAATGTTAATATAGGCCGTAAAAATGCTTTATAGGTATTGAGTAGTAACTTTGCATTTAGCCCCCAAGTTGTGCCAGTGAGACAACGGAGGAGATTTAATCTGCGCTTTGCTTGTAACGCAAGTTTTTGGAAGTGAGGTTTCCAAGAGAGTTTCGAATCAAAGACCACTCCTAAGTATGTTGCAGAAACTGCTGGTCTAAGGAAATGACCATCTACTGACACACGAAGATTTCCAGGATTTCTGTATACTTTACTGCGTCGTTTTGAAGGGAGGAAAACAAGAGCTTGTGTTTTCGCAGTGTTAACAGTTAATTTCCATTTACTGCACCAATTAAGAAAGTTGTTTAAGGTTATTTGTAGGTTTCTGCTGACCTGAAGGATTGTTTTCCCAAGCGATAAAAAGGCAGTATCGTCTGCGTATTGAAAGATGTACACATTAGGCGGTGGGCTCGGCATGTCGGAAGCGTATAATATATACAATAATGGACTAAGGGCGGAACCTTGTGGTACACCTGTATGTGGGAAAATGGGCCTTGATAGTACATTGCCTATTGAAACATATGCGATACGGTTACTTATAAAGGAGTATATGAGTCGAAGGTAACAAGTGGGCAAGCGGAGTGACTGTAGTTTACGTAGTAAGCCATAATGCCACACTTTATCGAATGCCTTTTCTAAGTCCATGAGGACTAGACAGGATGGAAGTCCTTTATTGTACTGATTTGTGATGACTGTAGTTAAACGAAGCAGTTGATCACTGATAGAGAAGTTAGGTCGAAAACCTGCTTGATGTATTGGTAATAGATCATATGTCTTAAGATGTGCATGAAGTCTATTTACTAGAATCTTTTCGAATAGTTTACTAAATACGGAAGTCAACTGAATCGGCCGATATGAACTGACATCATGAATGGGCTTATTTGGTTAATGGAACATACATACTTTGGAAACCTTCCACTGTAACGGGTAATAACCAGTTGAGAGGATGAAATTATAAACGGAAATTAACATAGTGATAAACGAGACCGGTGATTCTTTTATCATCCTATAAGAAATTTCGTCCAAGCCTGGTGCTGTGTTTCGTTTTCTACTAAGAGCTGCATGAAATTCATTCGGTGTAATAGGCCTTGTAAGAGGATGATTGTGATCAATGTGATGTGATGTAGAAGGCTGCAGAGAACAGATGGTGGAGAGATCAATCCGCTCATCACGACAAGGCGATTCTGATGGAGTAAAGACTGTCTGTAATTGGTCAGCGAAAGCATTTGCCTTATCGATATCAGTGTGAAGTGGTACACCATTAAGTTGAAGCGGATACGTATTTATTGTACTTTTACCCGTTAGTTGGTGAAATTTTTTCCAGTATCGGGTTGGATGTACTTCGTCTCGCAGTTTGTTGCAAGCACTAATCCAGTGCTTCCGTTTGTATGCAATAAGGTAGTTCCTAACTGCTCTTTGCCATTGCCTGTGATAAAGAAGCTCTTCCACATTACCAGTTCGGTGATATTCTCTAATGTGTTGACGTGAGCGTTTTACAAGTGCAAGATATTGAGGTGGCAATTTTGGTTTGTACGCGCTTATTTTGTCTTCAGGAATACTTACACGTGCGTTTGTTGTTAAGGTGTCACTAAGATGAGTGAGAGTATTATATAATTCGTGTTCGCTACTTGGTGCAGTAATATCCGTAATATCTCTGTCAATATTCTGCCTATATGTGCTCCAGTTTGCTCGATCATATCGCTTAACAGTACGGTATTCGGTTTTAGACTGTGGGCAACGGCCCCTAGTCAACGATAGCTTAATTGGTGCATGATCGCTGCCTATAGTGTCAAGAATTTGTATAGTGCAGTCATTGACTAGATTAAGAGATGTTATCACTACATCGGGTGTTGTTTGACTAATTGGTCGTGAATGACTAGGTAAACGATGTACATGTAAATTCAAATTTTGAGTTACATAGTCAAAGAAGTGTTGTTTCTCTCGGTCGCCTCGACTATGAATGTTCATATCGGCCATGATGATGACATTTCGGAAGTTATGTGCTATGTAATGAAGAAAATCAAATGGGATGGGGTGTCGCGGCCGTATATAGATTGTAGCGATATTGATAACAAGTGATGGGTAATAAATTGACAAAAGAAGATGCTCCGGATGATTGATGAAAATCTGTGGATGATATTGGCGAAACGATACCTTAGGGGAAAACCCAACTGCGACCCCACCCTGTGCTCTTGCACCATGCCCTGAATAATCATGGCGATATATTTGATAACCTGGTAGACGTACTGTGGTGGTAGGTTTGAGTGCAGTTTCATTTAATGCAAATAGATCAATGTGTTCCTCTAGCAGTAGCTGTTCCAGTAGAAGTTTTTGTAGAAACGATCGAATATTAAGAAATAGAATATTCATAATTGCCATAATGAGAAATACGAGTGCCATGGTTTTATACGGTTGTTTCAAGTGGTGCGATTTGAAAATGGGCGTATTGTCTGGAGTAGGTAGCATGGAGATTGATATTGAAGAGTGATTTAGCTGTGTCACTAATAGTGCGAAGGATATGATCACGTTGAAAAGGCAGTATGTTTTGAAGCACAATAGTTAAACAGCGGAGAAGATCCTCAACACTGACAGGGTGTAAAATTGATTGCGCTGGTGGCGTTGGCTTGTCAGAACTTCGGAGGGGTGCTGTAAACTCTGGACGAGTAGGTTCTGCCTGAGGTTTTGCCTTGCAGCGATAGCTGTAAGTGGGGTGTGAGTCTCCGCACGTGGCACATTTTGGCGGTTGCTGTTGGTTTTTACACAATCTAGTGTTATGTTGTTCACCGCAATAGCCACATTTAGGTTGATTAGGGCACGAGTTCGTAAAATGAGAATTATAAACTTGACATTTCTCACATCTAATAGGCACTGGTCCAGGAGTCTTTGACGGTTCTACCTTATGGATCTTTTTGTAAATGGGTGCACCGTAGGCTAATAAATGATCAATAGCTTGTTGGTTTTGGGATAATACCCGAACCATATAAGTAGGTCCTGAATTATTCTTGATACGAATGCACTTGTCAACATTGATGCCCTCTTGAATAAGTTCTTCACGAACTTCTTCATCGGTAAATTCAGGTAGGACGCCACGAATGACCACAGACAGCATTGGTATCTTCTTCGGAGGTGGAGGTTGTTTGATCCTAGAATCCGTTTTCTTAGCAAGTTTGGCATTTTTCCCAAAGATTTCATAGGATGCCTTGTTTCTCAAGTAGGTTCCAAAGTTCGGGTCTTTTGATTTTATGATATAGCCATTTCTAGTGTGAACTATTTGCTCAACATTAGCACGTGGGACGTATTTAATGATCTGCAGAAAGATCATCTTTGGATGTGTATATTTAGCGTCAAAATCGGTAAGTAGAAAATTATAAACCGGGTCTGGAGTTCTGCCGAGAAAAGCTGATGATGATTCTGAACATGGTGGTCCCGTGTCCATGGCGTTGTCGACGTGAATTGGTTGAGTGTTAGTAGTATGGGGTCCACCGCGGAATCTTTTGGCAGACTGGGTAGATTCAGTGGATGGATGTCTATCCCTAGATGAACTCGCTACCGGTTGACTTCCCCATGAGAAATGTCTAGTGCGCCTCGAAGGTCCAACGGATGCAGCTTGAGCAAACGAAGAGCTTGCGTTCGTAGGAACTGAGGCTGGTAATCCTATATGTCTACCGAGAATCGATTGCCCGTCAGTGATGCCAGAGTCCGCCATCGTAAGAAGGTAACCTAGGGCCGAAGCCCACATGAAAATGAATGTGAAAGAAAAGATGAAATGAAGTTCAAAAAGCAAGTTTGCCCTCCGAAAGTGAAAACTTCCGTCAATCCTCTAAGTGCTGTATACGTGCTTTGCTCACAAATGCGTATTGCAACACTTGGTCTTAGCTAGCACATTAACTGACACAAGAGAGGCTAGGCTCCTTGATTCAGAATGTGATGAAGTGTTTTTGGATTAATGATTTTTTTTTTAATGCTAGCGCGAGGCTAGCTACCTCTGAGAGGGCTACACCCTCTTTCAGGAGAAGATTTGACGGAAAAGTAGGAGTTTGGTAAAGGATGGCTGGTCTAAGTGAAGGTAAGTTATTTATTTATTTACTTTATTAACTTAATATCATTGTGTAAGTCATTATGATCTTTGCGATCATAATCATTAGGATTGAGGAGGAAAAACTACACATATATATAACTTAAACATATAGAAATTACATAGTACAAAATAACAAAAAAAAAAATGAATGATAGGAACAAATATACATATAGACAATAATAGATAATGGAGCATATGAAGATATCTGTATGGAGATACAGGCATAGATCATGGATGACAAATTGATATAGTGGCAGAGAAAGGACGTACGTAAGCTTCAATGATATTATGGTAAATCATGATAAAAAGATGAACGTGAAAGATGAGATGAGGTGCAAGCACAGGACAACACAAGGGAGATGTTAGGAAGACGAATGCAGTTATCTTCTGCCTAGGGGCGACGCTAGGCTAATGAAGACAGTAGGAGCCCTGTTAGTTACAAGAGGATTTACTGTGCACTATATGAAGGAAAAACATGAGGTAGATGAGCATGCAGACGATAATCTTCCAGAAGTGTGAGGTCTAGGTGATCAGGGGGTAGCGAGTAGCAATAAAGGGTGTAAAGTAAGTGTAACGGTGTGTAATAATATCGGGGTCGGGTGGGATGGAGTGCAAGATAGTGCATAGTGGCGAAAAGAAGAGGATGATGTTGAGTGTAACGTGTGGTGATAAATCTTTGACGGAGTGTCTCCAGGTGAAATTTGAGAATAGGAAATGTGATTAGTGAATACAGGTCACGAGTAGGACTAGGTAGAAATATGCGAAAGGCAAGGCGGAAGGCATGCCGTTCGAAAATATCAAGTTGCTTATAATAGGATAGTGGAGCGGAGATCCAAGCTGGAAAACCATATGTGATGACTGGTCGGAGGAAAACTTTGTAAGTATTAAGGACTATACTTGGAGATAGGCCCCAGGTAGTGCCGGTGAGACGTTTCAATAAATTAAGTCTGTTTCGTACTTTGGTTGTCACTGATTTGAGATGTGGGGTCCAAGTCAGACGGTGGTCAAAAACTATCCCAAGATAGGTTACTGTTTTTGAAGGCCGGAGGGGAACCTGGTTAACTGTAAGAGAAAGTAAAGAAGGGTTGCGATGAACTTTGGTGCGTTTGCGTGGCGGAATAAATACTATAGTTTGGGTTTTGGCAGCATTTATTGTCAAATTCCATTTGCGACACCAGGCTATGAAGCGATTAATAGCTTCCTGAAGACAGGCATTGATTTGTTGGATAGTTCGGCAGAGTGCCAGAAAAGCTGTGTCGTCGGCATATTGTAACAGGTGAACATTGGGAGGTAATTCGGGAAAGTCTGCCACAAAGAGAACATACAATAAAGGTGATAAGGCAGATCCTTGTGGCACACCGCACAGTAAAAAAATAGGATGAGAGAGTGCGTCATTGATAGCAACATAAGACAAACGACAGACGAGAAAATGATAGATGAGGCGGATGATTGTGATAGGAAGTTTGAGTTTAATTAGTTTATAGATAAGTGCCAAATGCCAAACTTTATCAAAGGCTTTTTCAAGATCAAAGAGAACCAGACATGACGGTTGTACGGAGTTATAATGATTAGTAATAAGTGTAGAAAGTCGAAGTAATTGGTCATTTATTGAATAGGAAGGTCGAAAACCAGCCTGATGAGAGGGAATAATGTTTCGATCTGCTAGATATGGATGTAAGCGTTTGACGAGAATGCGTTCGAAAATCTTGCTGAAAGTAGAGGTTAACTGAATCGGTCTGTAGGATGAAGTTTCGGATGGTGGTTTATTCGGTTTTGGAAACATTAGGGTCTTTGATACCTTCCAATCTATCGGGAAAAAGCCAGTGCGAAGTATAAAGGTGTATATCAGTGAAAGAAGCATGAGTAGTGTGATGGGGCTTTCTTTAATATGGCGATAGGTGATACGATCGAATCCTGGAGCTGTATTGCGTTTTCGCCGGACAACAGAAGTAATTTCTTCGACTGTAATCGGAGCAGTAAGAACATGTTCAGGAAGTCTATGAGTCACAGCAGGTTGAAGGGATTTAGATTGAGTATTTACTGCCTCAGCAGGATGAGGGTGGAACATATGATCAGGTGGAGATGGTGTAAAGATAGCTTGAAGATGATTGGCGAAAGCGTTCGCTTTATCCTGGTCGGAATGAATGGCTGTATTATCTAGTAGAAGGGGGTAGGGAGTCTTAGTGAGTTTTCCACAGAGTGCATTAAAGCGTTTCCAGTATAGCGTTGGATGCGATGTTTCAGCAAGATGATTACATGTTTTGATCCATTGGCGTTGCTTATAAGCGGTAATATAGTTGCGAACAGTTCTCTGGAGTTGATGGTGAAGGCGTAAGGTATCAGGGTTTCGAGTGTGCAGGTATTCACGATAACATTGACGAGAACGACGGATCATAGCGAGGTAGTGAGGTGGTAGTTTAGGTCGATAAGGTACTGATTCAGTTTGTGGAATGTATAGGGCTGAAGCTTGCTGAATAGCAGTGGTTATAGTGGTGACTTGCGTCGAAAGCTCGTCAGGAGTGGTAGGTGAATGATAATGGTGGATGGTAGAAGAGATGTAACTGCGATAATTGACCCAATCTGCTTTATCATAGCGTGGTGTGAGATGAGGGGATGATGCTGCTTGTGAAGGGATGAGACCAGTATGATATGTGATTTTAATGGGGGCGTGATCACTACCTAGTAAATCTAAGACTGCCACAGTACAACGTGTAACTATTGTATTGGAGGTAATTGCAATATCGGGTGTGGTATTAGAAACTGGGCGTGTGGGCGAAGGAAGGTTGAGAAGAATTCCTGCAGTGTGAGATGCTATATGATCTTGAAATTGGGTGCGTTCATGAGCAGAGCGACTATGAAAATTTACGTCTGCGAGGATGAGAAAATGTTTGAAGTTATTGGAAATGTAAGAGAAAAAATCTAACGGAATTGGAGTGCCGGGTCTGACGTAGATGGTAGCGAAAGTAAGAGCGATGGATTTAAAATACAAAGTAGCTACGATGTGCTCCGGTAAGGCTAGTGCAGGGCAACTATGTTGTCTGAATGGTAGATTATGGCGAAAGCCCATAGCAACTCCACCGTTTGCTCTTAACGCTGGTGTCATGTTATCATGGCGAAGCAACGTGTAGTTGGGAAATCTGCACTGCATGGACTGAGTCAAAAAAGTTTCATTCAGAAGAAAAGCAGTGATGTGTTCTTCTTGGAGGAGTGCTTGGAAAAGAGTTTTATACTTGGTGATTGATCGGATATTGAGAAACAGAAAGCTGATATCCATGACGACCAAGATATTAAACAGATGTTTCAAGTGGTGTAGTATGGGAATGAACGTAATTGTTTGAGTAAGTTGCATACAGGGCTACATGAAAAGTGGCTTTAGCGGCAAGAGTGAGTTGCTGAAGGATGTGGGGACGATGGAAAGGATGAATATTCTGCAGTGTTAATGTGAGAAATTCTAAGAGTTTACCAACGGTGACTGGATCATTTACTGAAGCTTCTGTGTTGGTGGAGGTAGACTGCGTACGTAAAGGAACTACTAATTCGGGGTGTGTTTGGTCTGGGGATGGTTTGCGTTTACATTTATAACTATAGGTAGGGTGGCGCTCCGCGCACGCAGAACATTGAGGTGGAAGGTTCATATTAGGGCAAACACGAGTTAAATGGGGGCCCGAGCAATACCCACATACAGTGGGGTTTGTACAATGCGCTGTTGCATGATTGTTGTACGTTTGACATTTTTCGCATCGTAATGGCAATGGCGCAGACGATCGAGAGGGTTCAACGCGATGTTTGCGCTTGTAAATGAAGACACCATGAGTAAGCAGATGGTCGATCGTCTCTTGAGATATGGTTAGGACTCGCACCATGTAAGTAGGCCCAGTGTTATTACGAATGCGAATAATTTTATCAATGGTATGCCCCTCGTTGCGCAATTCCTCGTGTATTTCATCATCAGAATATGAGGGATCGACTCCCCTGATGACTACAGATAACATCGGAGAACGTTTTGGAGGAGGTGGTATCTTACGACGAGTGGCGTTCAAGGAGACAAGTGTAGCATTTTTTCCGAAAATCTCGAACGAGGCTTTATTACGGACTGTAGATAGGAAGTTAGCATCAGATGATTTGAAGATAAATCCATTGCGGGTTTTAACAACTTCAGTGAGTGGAATGCTTGGCAGGTATTTTCGAAGTTGAAGGATGATGAATTTTTCATTGGTGAATTTAGCGTCGAAGTTTTGAAGTAAAAAGCAGTGAGGTGAAGAAGAAACAGGATGAACAGATGTTGATGATCGGCGTGCTGTCGGTGAAACGTCGGCTTCCATGTCAGATGATTCTGATACATCGATATGGTGTTTCTTAGCAGGAGGCGAATTTTTGACCCTATCAGAGTAACTGGGTTGGCTCCGTGGAGATCGAGATCGAGATCTAGAACCAGCTGATGTAGTGGAGGCGGTCGAGCGTTCAGAAGCTCGTCTTTGTCTCTCAGCATAGTCCTTCCGCTTCTCCACCTTCGTGGAGATAGCAGGTGGGCTAACGAAGACTGGTGGTAACCCTCCATGTCGACTTTCTAAAGATGCTCCACTGCCTGAGCCTGGGTCTGTCATCGTAAATATCGAGCTATTAGCACGAGACCTGAACTATACTCGAGAAGATGGATTGTGATATGTGTTGATGAGAAGGTGGGACAACCCGTTCGGATAGTTGTCCAGGGGGAGCAGGTCCCCTGCCTCGATCTGTAGAACCGGCTGCCCTTGGCTTGATCAGTCTGACAGACGGTTCGCGCAAAAGAGACAGAGAAAAAGCTCAGGATCAGGAAAAGGAAGGATATTTTCAAAACTCGTCACTGTTCTCTCAGTGGCGCTTCAGAGCAAGCTCTGGAAAAGGTGATGATTAATGAATTTTTTTTTAATGCTAGCCCGCAGGCTAGCTACCCTGTAGAGGGCTACACCCTCTTTAAGGGAAGGGTTGCATAGGAAGTATATGGATGTGGAGCGACGGGCGTTGGGCTATGAGACTTTATTTAACAATTACTACAGATATCAGGTCATTATGGTCTTTGCGACCATAATCATCAGTGAGGCAAAGGGTATACAAGACATAGAAAATATACACCATACATACATTATAGATTACAGAACAAGTTGATTAAAAGTATTTTAGTTGCAGAGATGATCATGAGGGATGAAATGAGTGCAGATGACGCCACAACACGTAGGGAATGTTAGCAGAACAAATGCGGGTTATCTTCTGCCTAGGGGCGACGCTAGGCCAATGAAGACGAGGGAGGCCCTGTTAGGTACAGAGGGTAATCACTGTGCTTGATGCGAGGGAAAAATATGAGGAAGATGGACATGCAATCGATGATCCTGCAATAGCTCTAGGTCGGGATGATTTGGCGGCAAGGTATAACAGTATAATGTAAACAGCAAATTTAGGGGGAGATGGTAATAGCGAGGGCGAGCAGATGAATTGGCAAGGTAGTGCATAGTGGCGAGGAGAAGTGGTTGCTGCTGCATATATCGGACAGTGATGAACTTGAGGCGAAGAGATTCGAGGTGGTAAAGTAATGTAGGGAAAGTAATGAGTGAATAGAGGTATCTAGTCGGACTGGGAAGAGAAATGCGGTAGGCAATGCGGAAGGCATGACGTTCAACTGTTGCAAGTTTGTAGTAGTACGAGGTAGGAGCTGAGAGCCAAGCGGTGAAACCGTATGTAAGGACAGGACGGAGAAATGCTTTATACGTGTTGAGAACCATGGTTGAGGTGGGGCCCCAGGTAGTGCCAGTGAGGCGTTTAAGGAGATTCAGACGATTATATACTTTGGTTTTGATGTAATTAAGATGAGGAAGCCAGGTGAGATGGTGGTCAAAAACTATACCAAGGTAAGTAACAGTTTTGGATGGACGGATCGCTGTATCTTGAATTTTTAGAGAAAGAAGTGATGGATTTCTGTGGGTCTTGGAGCGTTTGCGTGGCGGCAGAAATACTATGGCCTGTGTTTTCGAAGCATTTATGGTGAGGTTCCATTTATGAGACCAGTGCGAAAAACGATTCATAGATTCTTGTAAGATGAGGTTGATATGGTTGATGGTGCGACCAAGTGCAAGGAAGGCTGTATCATCTGCATACTGGAAAGTATACACGTCGTCTGGAAGAGAAGGAAAATCGGAAACAAATAGTAAATACAGCAAAGGGGACAGAGCTGAGCCTTGTGGGACACCAGAATTTAGGAAGATAGGATGTGATAGATGGTTGTTGATATTAACATATGTGATACGGCATGCCAAGAAGTGAAAAATGAAGCGAATGTAAGACATGGGCAATTTAAGCTTGATGAGTTTGAAAATAAGTGCAAGGTGCCAGACTTTATCGAATGCTTTTTCTAGGTCGAACAGAACAAGGCAGGATGGACGAACGGAATTATAGTGATTTGTAATGAGAGTGGTTAGACGTTGAAGCTGATCGTGAATGGAATAAGATGGGCGGAATCCGGCTTGAAAAGAAGGAATGAGATTACGTGCGTGGAGGTATGGATGAAGTCTGTTGACAAGGATGCGCTCAAGAATTTTGCTGAAAGTGGAAGTAAGTTGTATAGGTCGGTAGGAAGAGACTGCGCTAGGAGGTTTGTTTGGTTTCGGAAACATGAGGGTTTTGGACATCTTCCATTCAGCGGGGAAAAAGCCAGTTCTGAGAATAAAAGTGTAAATAGAGGCTAGAAGAAGAAGTAGAGAAATAGGACTTTCTTTGATATGACGATATGTGATGGAATCAAAACCAGGAGCAGAGTTTCGTTTATGCTGCACGACTGTTGTGATGTCTGTAACAGTGATTGGAGCTGTGAGTTCATGCTGCGGCAAAATATGATTCAGATTTGGTTGAAGGATAGGATGTGCGGTGTTGACATGATCGACTGGATGAGCAAAAATGTGGTCATGACGGGATGGTGTGAAGATGTCTTGTAGATAGTCAGCAAAGGCGTTTGCTTTAGCTTGGTCAGATGGTGCGTGACTGTTGTCGATGATGAGAGGATATGGGGTTTTGCTGTACTTGCCACAGAGTGCGTTGAGACGTTTCCAATAACGTGAAGGGTGTGCATTGTCAGTAAGGTTATTACAGGCTTTGATCCATTGACGGCGTTTGTATGCTTGAATGTAGTTTTTGACTGAACGTTGCAGTTGATGGTGAAGTTGAAGAGCTTCGGGGTTTCGTGTTCTTATGTATTCCCGATAAGCTTGCCGGGAACGTTTGATGTGAGTGAGGTAATGCGGAGGTAATTTAGGCTGATAAGGGGTGGAGCTGGTGGTGGGAATGAACAGTTCTGATGCATGGGTGATTTCTGAAGTGATCGTTTCAATATGTGTGTAAAGCTCCTCTGATGAAGTGGGAGGGTTCAAATAAGCTACGGCAGTGGTAAGATAGTTGCGATAATGATCCCAATCAGCTTTGTCGAAACGTGGAGTTCGAATTGGCGGAGGTGCATCGTGAGGTCGAGCATTTCCCATATGATATGAGAGCTTGATCGGGGCATGATCACTACCGAGTAGGTCCAGAACTGTAAGGGTGATCTTAGCAGCAAGTGTATTTGAAGTGATAGCAATGTCAGGTGTGGTATTTGACACGGGTCTAGTAGGAGTCGGAGGAATGTGGAGAATGCCAGTGGTGTGAGTGGTTATATGATCTGAGAATTGTATGCGTTCAACAGGAGTGCGACTATGATAGTTTATGTCAGCGAGGATGATATAATTTTTATAGGTGTGAGAGATGTGACTAAAAAATGCGAGTGGAATAGGATGACCTGGGCGAACGTAAATAGTAGCGAAGGTGATCATGATAGACTTGAAATATAAGGTAGTGATTATATGCTCTGGGAGGTGAGGAATGGAACAAATGTGATTGCGATGAGGTATGTGATTTCGAAAACCTATTGCTACGCCTCCATTTGCCCGTAATGCTGGTGCTGTGTTGTCGTGACGCACAAGCGTATAACGAGGAATGCTACATGAGGTGGTTTTCGTAAGAAATGTCTCGTTCAACAAGAAGGCGGAGATGTGTTCTTCAAGTAAAAGTGCTTCAAATAAAGTTTTATTCTTGGGCAGAGAGCGGATATTAAGGAAGAGAAAGACTAAATCCATAATGTACAGAGTTAGACGGCTGTTTCTTGAGGAGATGTATGGAAATGGACGTAGTTGTTCGTATAAGTGGCGTAGAAGTTAACGTTGAAAACAGATTTAGCGGCCTTGGTGAGTTGCTGTAGAATGTGATTGCGCTGAAAGGGATGGATGTTCTGTAAAGCGAGAGTTAAAAATTGAAGGAGTTGTTGAATGGTAACTGGATCGGTAGTTTGTTGGCTGGGAGGAGGTGAAGAGTCTGGGATACGGAGTGGAACTACTAAATGTGGGTGTTGTTGGTCAGGTTGTGGTTTATTCTTGCACTTATAGCTGTAGGCCGGATGTTGGTCGTGGCAGGTTGGACATTCGGGTGGCCGTTCGAGATTCCGACAAGTGCGTGTTTGATGAGGGCCTGCACAATAACCACAAACTGGTGGATTCTTGCAACTAGCTGTGCTATGATCACTGTAAGTTTGGCAATTTTCGCAACGCACAGGAAGAGGAGCAGGCGAGCGTGAGGGTTCGACCCTGTGCCGACGATAATAGATGTAAGCGCCAGTTGTAAGCAATGAATCTATTGTATTTTGTGAGGCAGTGAGTACACGTACCATATATGTAGGACCAGCATTATTACGTATACGCATGACTTTATGGATGGTGTGACCTGCGAGTTGGAGTTCTTCTTGTATCTCATTGTCAGAATAGGATGGGTCGACCCCTCGGATGACGACAGATAGGAAAGGTGGACGTCTAGGTGGCGGTGGTTGCTTCTGACGTGCAGAAGAAAGAGTGGTAATGGTAGCATTTTTACCAAAGATTTCGAAAGATGCCTTGTTCCTAACTGTGATGGCAAACTGTGGATCTGTGGATTTTAGGATATAACCATTTCTAGTTTTGACTACTTCTGTGAGTGGTATACTTGGAAGATATTTCCGAAGTTGTAGGGTAATGAACTTTTCGTTACTGAATTTAGTGTCGAAATGCTGGAGAAGGAAGGAGTGAAGTATAGGTTTAGGAGGTTGGTTTGTGATCGAGTGTTGAAATTGAGGAGTAACGGTAGTGCTTCTGTCTCCGGTTTCCATGTCTGAAGGTTCTGAAGTATTGTCTCTGTGTGGTTTCTTGGCCTGATGGTGAGGTTGTTTAATAGTTTCTGAATAGAGTTGCTGCTGCCTTGGAGACCTGGATCTAGTGGACACATTTGAAGCAGTGGATGCAGTTGAACTGCCCGACTGCGATCGCTGTCTAGTGCCCTTATCCTTTCTTTTGACCACTGTCGTGGTCGAAGCGGACGGAGTGACGAAATCAGGGGGTAAGCCAGAATGGCGTCCATTCCCCAAGGATCCAGTAGGAGCATCTGAATCTCCCATCCCAAGAAACCAGTGTGCTGGAATACCGTAACGCAGTACAATGAATATATGAGTGATGAAGTGGGAGTTGATGAAGATAATGAAGGTGGGACAACCCGTTTGGATAGTTGTCCAGGGGAGGACAGGTCCCCTGACTCGATCTGTAAAACCAGCTGCCCTTGGCTTGATGAGTCTGGCAGACGGTTTTCGAGAAAGAGGCAGTGAGAAAAGCCCAGGATGAGGAAAAGGAAGGATATAACAAAACTCGTCACCATGCAAGTGGTGGCGCTTCAGAGCAGAACTCTGGGAAAGTATGTTTAATGAATTTTTTTTTTTTTTTTAGTGCTAGCCGAAGGCTAGCTCCCTTGCGAGGGTTACGCCCTCTATCCGGGGTGAGGAGTGCAGAGACTGGGGAAGGAAGGATATTGGAGGTGGTCTATGGGAAGTAAGAGTAAGCGGAAAGAATCATTTATTTTATTTAGATCATAATTTCAGTTTACTGCTTTTATTGCATTTTCTTCAATTTCATTGGACATTATGAACTTTGTTCATAATCATGAGGACAGGGAAAAAAAAATGACAATGAAGTGCAAATGACAGGACAACACAAGGATATGTTAGTGAGACGAATGCAGATTATCTTCTTGTCCAGGGGCTGCTCTGGACAGTAATGTAGACAAGTGGAGCCCTGTTAGCACAATAGGTTACGGTGCAGCATATGTAGGTGATATATGAAATGGAAGGTGATCAGAAGAATAAGCTGAAGCGACAAAATGATCTGGATGGTCTGGTGGAATGGTTTTGAGATATAATGAGAAGAGTAGGGATAGAGGGCAAGTAGAAAATTGATATCCTAAATCATAGTGGCGGTCGGCATCCATAGTATCTAGAAGTAATGGATGACGTTGCTGAAACCGGTTTGTGATGAACTTTAGTCGCAACTGTTCAAGATGACGGAGAATGGTAGGAAAAGAGATACGGTCGTAAAGCTCCTGTGTCGGACTGGGAAGCTTGATCCTATAAGCCAGACGAAATGCGTGCCTTTCAAGAACTTGTAACTTCTGATAGAAAAAAGGTAGTGCAGCAACCCAAGCGGGATGACCATAAGTTAGAACTGGACGTAAGAATACCTTATACGTATTAAGGATTGTAGTGGGTTGCAATCCCCATGTGGTACCAACTAGACGTTTTAGTAAATTGAGCCGAGCATACGCTTTACGAATGTTTAATGAATTTTGAAGCTTGTATTACTATCCTATAGGCAAATATAAGAATTGTGAGAAATTGAATTTAATGTTTGTTTTTGTGTAAATTATATGTGCTTTATACATATCTTTTGACACTTGTGATTGTATTATTATTATATGCTTATGGATAACAGAAAAAAAATATATAGAATTGATAAAGTACTTGAGTTAATTTGTGCAGAATACTACTGATTGGTGCTGCCATCTGCTGTACATTTTTACAGTTTTTTAGGAGTATAAGAGAATGTGTATATGAAGTGAGGGAGATTTGATATGATTGGAATGAAATGAACTATGAAAGAGAATGAAGAGATATATTTACAGTTATGTAAAGCCTTATTGATTAAAAATTGTGCAGGAGATATAATAACCATTTTTTTATGCTTGATTGTTGAATGATATAGAATGGCAGGTGTAACTGTGGTATTACTTATTTTGTTATTTTTAAACACTGATGTTATTTAATACTGGATTGAGGAGAGTGATATTTGCAATTTAGCGAGTAGAAGAAAGGAAACATTATTTACGTATAGACATAAATTTATATGTTTTTTTTTAACTTTTTGGATTGCAAGAGAAATACACAGTGCAGATTAATGCTTATTGTAAGTACATTATTGCGAAAACAAGAATCGATTGAAGACATGTATATTTCACAGTAAATGGGTTGTTATTTTTTATTATTGCAAAATATTACGGAAAACATTCCTTATTTGGACATATTTTTTAAAGTTGGATTTAGCCTTGCAGGAATATACAGTGTTAACACATATTGGAAACGAAATATGGAGTAGGATTTTTTTTTTTAAAGATAGAGTGTGCTGATGACAGAATTGCTCATGGAATTTGCATTTTATGTTTTGAACAGAACGCACTGAACGCTATATATTTGATTAAACTCAGTATTTTAGGAATAATATTGCATTTAGAAATACGATATTATTCACATTTAAGAAAGTACGTTATATTACTGACCTTTTGAATTAGCTATCACTCTGTATGATACAGTCAGTTACTGAATGCTAGGCATTAGACACAGTTGTTTTTTATTGACGGCATTGAATAATAATATAGGAATAACATTTTTTGACTTGATTGCTACGCTATTGAAATATATTTTTTATAGTTTACTTTTTATAACTACATCTTAGAAATCTTGCTGTAATTTTTGAAAGAAAATTACGTTTTATTTTTTATGTGTGAGGTTTTACATTTAGTTTTTTTTTAAAATGGAATGAAATAGATCCTATGATTAATAATTTAATTTGATTTGTTAGGAATATTTTGGGTTTGGACATTTATGATTATTTTAGCTTGTAACGTGTGAAGGATGACGCCTTTTGGCGGCTAGATTATTTGATGAAAGGAAGGAAATGCTTAGGTGAAATATCGAAGTGACCTGGAGCATGTATACTAGGTATTATTCCGGCATTTATTTGATGTGAATGAGGAGAATTCAGGAAAATTTTTATGCAGAATAGCTGCTATAATTTTTTGAATGGTATCGAACATGGGACCATTTATACTGAAGGTGAGAATGCTTGTGACAATGCTATGTGGGGACACAAATTTTATTTGCGAATGTATGTGATTATAATTTTATGTATTTGTTTGGATAACTTGTAGCGTATGAAAGATGACGCCCTTTGGCGAGCAGATTATTTGATGAAAGGAAGGAAAAGATAGAAGGAAGGAAGGAAGTGACTTGGAATTTGTATACTAACTATTATTTAGGCATTTACTTGGTGTGAATGAGGAATCCGCAGGAAAAAAATTACTTAGGCTGACTGTTTGACTTTTTGAACGGCAATGAATACGGAACCATTTGTAATGAAGGCGAGAGCGTTTGCGACAATGTTATGTGGGGGAACAAATTTGATTTGTGTACGTACGTGATTATAATTTTATGTATTTGTTTAGAATGTGAGGAGAGGAACCTTTATTTTTACTATAAATATATAAGATTTGTAGAAATTATGGATGAAGGATGTAGCGTGTATTGTGAAATATTTGAAACTAATGAAGGAATGTTAGGGGATTTGAAAATCTGATATAGTGACTTTAATATTTTAGAGTACATTTATTTAGGAATATATGTAGGAAGTTGAAATATTTTACTTTTATGTTTGGAATTGAGCAGAACAGAGACCAGAGCATAGCGTTTGGTGCCGTGATTTTTACTGAATGAAGTATTTGGTACTTTAGTGTTACAGATTTTGTTTGTTATGTTTTGTTTTGGATTTGTATGATGGTACTTGTGGTGAGGCTCGTATAACTGGTTGCAGAGCAACAATACAGAAAGCATATAGAAATGAAATTATGTGCGTATATTTGTAGGATTTGATTTTGGCATATAGCAGGAACAAAGCTTAGCCGTTTAAAATTTTGCAGTTGTAAGGATTTTTCTTTTTGATTTACTTTATGAGCTACAGCATAAAACAGTATTATTGCTTGGGAAATAAAGATACTTACATTGCCATTTGGTGGTAGAAAAAAACATAATACATGATATAAAGATGTAGAAATACTAATTTGAGATTATTATTATTTCCATGTAAAATAAGGCTATGCGTTTTGGAAAACAAGGATCAAATTTGATTATGAAATTATATTTTTTTAATTAGTGAACATACACATGAACTATAGGCATTGGAAATTATAATTTAACCTATTTAAATAAAGTGAGATTAGCTGAGGAAAAGGACACTTTTGTAATCAATTTTGTATAATATTTATAATTTTGTTTACTGTATATGGGTTGTTATGGAAATATATTTTGTAGACTTTGTATGATAGGTTTTAATTATTGTGGATGTGGGAGGAAACGGAAGAATTTCTTGAAATTTGCATGTGTATTGTTGTATATTGTAAGTTGAAAGCTTCTGTGAACTAAGCCAGTTTGCTTTAGAATTGAGGAGTAGGGAATGATTTCATTGAAAAATATTGGTAGATACGTAACGACTAGCTTTTAGAATGTTATGTTCTAACGTGATTTTTTTTAGTTTAGCTTTTATTATTTATATCTTTAAGTATTGAACAGCAGTATTTTATAATATTTATTATATTTAAAGAAGGAATCAGATAAGCAGAAGAATGAAGAAAGTTATGAATATATGGTTTAACGATGTTATTAAATGACGAAACTTGATTGTGTAGTTGCTGAAACGCGCTTTGGGTAGTATTCAATGATGATTTACTTAGGACTGTAATATCTATGATTGACTAATTTTTTTATTTTAGGTATTATTTTATGTAGATCTGAAAGAAATTTACTGTAAATTTGATTTGCTTTACGTTTGAAAATGGAATTTTGATGAGAGATATAATACAGATATCTATATAATCCCTATGGATTTGACTTTTTGGTGGGAACTTATGTGGTTTGAATTTGGATTAATTAGTAGGTGCACGTTTCATATAGCCTTGCTGTTGAACGGGACGTTAACCCCAAAATTAACTCAACACAACCTTTGGATTTGCCCAGTTAAAATTTGGAATATTACAACGTATATATATTTTATTGTAGTCTTTTGAACATGTGGCATGCACGTCTTTGGTGTTAGGGTTGATTTTTTTTTTGTGATGATACGTTTGACGTATGTTGATAGTAGTAATTAATATGTTGATGTTATGTTGTGGAAGGATTGAGAAGTTACGACTTGCCATATATATGAAACGATTATTAAAATTTTGAGTTACAGAAGTACTGAACATTAGTTATTTTCATTTTTTTCTTTGCAGTTTTAGGGATACACTTGAAAAGATTTATTTACGTTATATGATTATTGCAGAATAGGTGTCTGCTGCGAAGTTTGTTTATTTTTATTACCGTTTTAGGATTTGAATGTATGGCTTTGAATTTCGTTTAAATAACTTTAGTGTATTTTTTCTGAGAGTAACCGAATATGTTTTTTTATTTATATATTACAGAAGCCATATGTATTGTTCATATTTAAGCTTTTGCATTCTTTGATTGAATTTGTGCCCCAAAAATATTTTATTGCGTTTCAATTACCATTTATTTGGTATGATTTGTTATTATTGATTTTAGATATTTGAAACTATTTACTTTGACGAGACTATTACTGGATATTTTAGTGTATTGATATTTTGCAGTATTACGAATGCAGCGTAGCGTACTTTTATGTATTTAGCTTTTTTTTTTTGGCAATTAGTTTAATATTTATATTACTGCAAGCGTACAATAAGACTGTTGTATTTGTTTCTATTGTTTTCCTATTAGATTTATATCATCAGCATATGCCATAACCTGGTGAATATGATACAGCTCTAGATTCTATCTTTGATTTCCTTATAGAATACGGCAGATCAAACTTGAATAATATTTTGAAAATGCATTTTCATGTTTTAGGTTACTTTGGACACAAAAGTTTGTGAACAAGACTTTTTTTAAAAATTGAACTTTACCACGGAATTGACTTAAAGATATTTCAAACAATATAACTAGTTTTGGAATTCAATTTTCTAAGAATACTATATAATGTGTTTTCTGTTTGAAAAAAAACTTAAAAGCTTTTGTCTTTAACGTTCCACAACTAGGCACCGAGGATAGGAAAGACGATAATTGTTATGAAAAATAATAATTACGGATTAAAGAAAATGGAAGGAAATGGAAGAATTCCGAGAAAACCTATGAATATGATGACTTTGAAATGCTTCTAAATTAACATATATTTGACGCATCAGAATTTTACGTTTTCATTTTTTTGGGGGGGGGATATTTGTGGAATAGTAAAATTTTACACGATTTACACAAACTTTATTGATATTTTCGTTAAATTTTGGTACGCAGGATTGTTTTTAATATCCCGATGGGTGAGAGGACTTATAAAATGATGACAGAAGAGAAATACAGACTTAATAACTATTGCTACTGTTTTCTTGTTTATGAACAGAAAGTACGATGATTTGATTTTGTACTACTACTTTTTTGTTACAAATAATGAAACTGATTTTATGTATATTGTTTACATTTTATTCCAATTAGCATTAAGTCGGTTATAAAATATATCTATGTTTGAAGGCAACTATTTCTTTAACTTTTTTGTACTAGCTTTTTAAAATAAATAATTGTCTGAAATCATTTTTTTAAAAATTTATTGGTGATTTTATACACATAATGAAGGATTTTGGTTAGTATTAACCGCAACTTTATTATCTTTTGATATCAAAATTGTATTTTTTTTCTCTAAATATTGAAAGTTAAATGTTTGATGACAAGGAATTTTATGTAGATATTTGTATGGATCTGGGAAAGATTAAAGTTTCCATGTTTATGTATGACTTAAGACTTTTTTGTTTGTATGTGTCACGAGTTGTTGGTATGTATGTTTGCATAGTTATTTTGCTTGTTACTGTTTGCAATTTTAAACTTATTATTTGTATTATTAACTAACGAAAGTTACAGGGCGCTATATAATGCTACTCACAGACTGTGATGTTTAGTATAGGAAATTTCGATTTGACTTAGCTGCGGTATTTAAGTAAATACAATTTTATTGATTATAAGCGACAACTAGAGACCAATTTGTGGACAGTTTTTTTTTTACTAAGTACAAGATTTGAAAAGGATAGGAACATCTCGAGAAAGAAAATCATGTATGAGCTTATTAATAACTTCATACTGATTAATTAACAAATAACAAAACCTAGAAACTTTTACTTAGTAGTATTTACAAGAAAAAATTAGGTAGTACGCAGAACTAAAAATAATAAGTTACATTAAGAAGAATGAAACGTACAATCAAAGACAGGAATATCAAAGAAGTGAAAACTTAAATTAATTTAAAATAAATTACTCAGATCATCTAGGCAAGATTATACTAAAAGCCATCAAATGTGTGTCGCAACACGACATCAGTAAGGAAAGCAAGCAGAAAAGATCTACCAAGAACTACGAATGAGGAGACCACAGAAATAAGTTAGAGCATCTTGAAATCAATTTTGAAAAAGACATAGTACTAATAAAAAGAAAAGCAGAAATAAGTTAACTGAAAGATACAAAATATAAACAAAGTTACTTAGAAGGCACGCTGTCAAAGCTAAGGTAAATTAAGTTGTAGTAGCATTAGGTTCCATAGGATTATTTTTTTTAAAAAAAGTTGTGAAACTCAAGCAAGAGAAGATATTATTATGTAAGTGGACTATAGAAAGAAATACATGCAGAAAACTGAAAATAAATATTTTAAAATAGCAAAAGGTGAAATAGAATTTTAATAGGATACCACAAAGAGCAAAGAAAGAAGACAAACAGAAAAAAATAGATACATAACTACAAAGATATAGCTAAGTAGCTGAAGAGAAAAAATGAAAGATAGGTAACTACATAGATCTAACTAAGTAGCTGAAGAGAGAAATGAAAGAAAGATAAGTACACAGAACTAGCTAAGTAATTGAAGAGATAGAGAAATTTTGGTTAGGCAAAGATATACATTACAAGAAAGAAAGTAGGTCGTGTGTTAAGTCATTTACATTAGGATCTTAGAAAATGTAAATTATTCCCTTCAAGCAAAGTTTTAGTTGGGGAACCAAGGCAAATCGTAAATAAAATAAATTTAATCTAGTTCACATTAGGAAATAAAATCAGAAAACATTAGTGGGTAACAGAAAATGAAGACTTGAAGGTAAGAAATCACATAAGGAAAATTTCAGTTCATAGCAAGGACACAATAAGTGATAGCTATATTCCTTTATCAGCAGTAATAGGTTATATTAAATTCAGAAATCATTTAAACCTACAGTACTAATTAAGAAAAAGTTAAAAAGTAAAGTTGGAAGGGCAATAAACATGCACATCGAATCAGGTCATACCTTAGATTAAGTTTAGTTAGAAGCCAAAAAATAGTAATGCCAAAGTTAAAATCAGACAAACACATTATGTAATACCAATAAAAAAAATCAAATTCATAAAGAACAACACTTGGATATCATGTCAAGGGAAATTTGTTCCTTAAGCAAAATCCAAAATTTGTAGTATCAATAAGCTTATTCAAATTAATGTAAATCACCTTCATCTCTTTACGTATTATCGGTATTACAAAAATATTTCTGTTGTTATGCTTCTTTGTTTCACGCTATGATAGTACGATTAACTTGAGTGTGCAGTAACATTACCTTATAAGCAAATTTTCGTTCGGTTGATATAGTAAAACAAGAATCCAACATTTCGTAACGTTTCCTTATAATCAAAGTATTCTATTTTCTCCATACTCACATTTCGTACAAGTGAATGCAGCACAAATGGAATCATTGACACATTTGTTTACACCGTTTTGCGTTCTATAGATACATAATTACCCGCTTGCATATTTTTCTCGCCCTATTGTTACTTTATACTAAGGATACTTAGAATAATAATAATAACGTATTACTGGAGTTTAGTTTAGTTACCAAAAGTGTAAAATAGTCTAAAATCAGCAAAGCAAGTGCAATCAAAATAAGTATATGTGGTTTTATTCTCTATATAATGAAAGAATTCTTTAATAAAGAATCAGGCGCAGACAACGTTCAGAAAAGCAAGGCAAGTGCATGACTACTGCTAATTAAAACCTTTCACCCGTAAGCCAATAAATGCTTCAAGGCGCCCCCAAAAAATAAAAATACTATGTACCACTGTGGTAATAGAGAATAAGGTAAAAGCTAAACCAGTAAGAGGTAGACAAAACATTCAATATCTAGATGCAGTCATCAAAGAGTAAATCTTAAGTCATTCTTCTCCATACATGCATTTTGCAATATATATGCCGCATCAATGAATATATGTTTCCCCTCGCAACGCTAAGTAAACAGCTAAAATTCAAAAGCAAACACACTGAAACTACAGTTCCTTCGTTTTCATTTCTACAGCCATTTGTTCCGTACCAATCATCGGTATTCTCCACACCCACATTTCAAAGGTTTGCCATGCATCTTCCCCTAGAAGAACGCATAAATCTAATAATCATTAGATTAGGTCTTATCCTAATTTCTCAATTCCTTCATTTAAGAAAAATCGAGTCCTATTAGTTACAAAAATGAATTAATTTCCAAATATAAACAGTCTTTCTTTGACCCGTCAAAATGTCCTTAACACCGTTTAAATACGTGTTTCCGTATCTTTCATATAAGTAAAATTCTGTTCTTTCCCTGATCTAATATTTACTTAATGATTCAGGTAGCATTTCGGTGTAAACTACCTCAAATTTCTGAGGGACAGCACAACAAATAATGGTTTTCAAATGCAATGCTAACAAGCCTCCTCGCAAATTTGCAAGGCCTTCCTTTCTTCTTAGCGCCTAAAGGAGTATATAGTAACATTACTTTCCAATAAGCATTTGCAAGCAACAATATATTTGATTTTACTTTATTAAAAAACATCTCTTCCCCTCCGCTCCTGCCTTTTGATACACTCAAAAAGTGTAAATACTTTTCAAGTTAAACTTCCCAAGTGTGTTTTTTTTTTGCAATATACCACCGTAACTATAATAGTTATTATAATTAGGGCGGCTTAGCAGAATGAACACTATTATCTAAATATTATGAAATCTTTCAAAGTAAAAAAAAATGTACAGAAATTCAGTTTTAGCTTCAGTAGTTGTCAAAAATTATAACTTAACATCGTCTAAAAAAAAAACATTTATTTTTTCAGAATAAACTGGGTAATGCGCAAATAACACAATATTCTTCCTGCCAAGCAAGTAAAAGCAATCCTACATTTTCCTGCTCCATACAATAAACAGAAAACAAGCCCAGCTCCCAACAAAAAATTTCCAACTACTATTATTTAAAATTTTCATGCCAATGCCAGTATCTCATATAGACAAACTATACAGAATGTTCCACATCTTAGTCAAGAGCAACATTATTTTTAAAACCCCACCACAAAATTATAACATTAAAACTATCTTTTGTGTCTGCAGATCGTTTTAAAAATAATGTAATAATAATTCAGAAGCTAAAACTGAATTTCTGTACATTTTTTTTACTTTGAAAGATTTCATAATATTTAGATAATAGTGTTCATTCTGCTAAGCCGCCCTAATTATAATAACTATTATAGTTACGGTGGTATATTGCAAAAAAAAAAAAAAAAAAAAAAACACACTTGGGAAGTTTAACTTGAAAAGTATTTACACTTTTTGAGTGTATCAAAAGGCAGGAGCGGAGGGGAAGAGATGTTTTTTAATAAAGTAAAATCAAATATATTGTTGCTTGCAAATGCTTATTGGAAAGTAATGTTACTATATACTCCTTTAGGCGCTAAGAAGAAAGGAAGGCCTTGCAAATTTGCGAGGAGGCTTGTTAGCATTGCATTTGAAAACCATTATTTGTTGTGCTGTCCCTCAGAAATTTGAGGTAGTTTACACCGAAATGCTACCTGAATCATTAAGTAAATATTAGATCAGGGAAAGAACAGAATTTTACTTATATGAAAGATACGGAAACACGTATTTAAACGGTGTTAAGGACATTTTGACGGGTCAAAGAAAGACTGTTTATATTTGGAAATTAATTCATTTTTGTAACTAATAGGACTCGATTTTTCTTAAATGAAGGAATTGAGAAATTAGGATAAGACCTAATCTAATGATTATTAGATTTATGCGTTCTTCTAGGGGAAGATGCATGGCAAACCTTTGAAATGTGGGTGTGGAGAATACCGATGATTGGTACGGAACAAATGGCTGTAGAAATGAAAACGAAGGAACTGTAGTTTCAGTGTGTTTGCTTTTGAATTTTAGCTGTTTACTTAGCGTTGCGAGGGGAAACATATATTCATTGATGCGGCATATATATTGCAAAATGCATGTATGGAGAAGAATGACTTAAGATTTACTCTTTGATGACTGCATCTAGATATTGAATGTTTTGTCTACCTCTTACTGGTTTAGCTTTTACCTTATTCTCTATTACCACAGTGGTACATAGTATTTTTATTTTTTGGGGGCGCCTTGAAGCATTTATTGGCTTACGGATGAAAGGTTTTAATTAGCAGTAGTCATGCACTTGCCTTGCTTTTCTGAACGTTGTCTGCGCCTGATTCTTTATTAAAGAATTCTTTCATTATATAGAGAATAAAACCACATATACTTATTTTGATTGCACTTGCTTTGCTGATTTTAGACTATTTTACACTTTTGGTAACTAAACTAAACTCCAGTAATACGTTATTATTATTATTCTAAGTATCCTTAGTATAAAGTAACAATAGGGCGAGAAAAATATGCAAGCGGGTAATTATGTATCTATAGAACGCAAAACGGTGTAAACAAATGTGTCAATGATTCCATTTGTGCTGCATTCACTTGTACGAAATGTGAGTATGGAGAAAATAGAATACTTTGATTATAAGGAAACGTTACGAAATGTTGGATTCTTGTTTTACTATATCAACCGAACGAAAATTTGCTTATAAGGTAATGTTACTGCACACTCAAGTTAATCGTACTATCATAGCGTGAAACAAAGAAGCATAACAACAGAAATATTTTTGTAATACCGATAATACGTAAAGAGATGAAGGTGATTTACATTAATTTGAATAAGCTTATTGATACTACAAATTTTGGATTTTGCTTAAGGAACAAATTTCCCTTGACATGATATCCAAGTGTTGTTCTTTATGAATTTGATTTTTTTTATTGGTATTACATAATGTGTTTGTCTGATTTTAACTTTGGCATTACTATTTTTTGGCTTCTAACTAAACTTAATCTAAGGTATGACCTGATTCGATGTGCATGTTTATTGCCCTTCCAACTTTACTTTTTAACTTTTTCTTAATTAGTACTGTAGGTTTAAATGATTTCTGAATTTAATATAACCTATTACTGCTGATAAAGGAATATAGCTATCACTTATTGTGTCCTTGCTATGAACTGAAATTTTCCTTATGTGATTTCTTACCTTCAAGTCTTCATTTTCTGTTACCCACTAATGTTTTCTGATTTTATTTCCTAATGTGAACTAGATTAAATTTATTTTATTTACGATTTGCCTTGGTTCCCCAACTAAAACTTTGCTTGAAGGGAATAATTTACATTTTCTAAGATCCTAATGTAAATGACTTAACACACGACCTACTTTCTTTCTTGTAATGTATATCTTTGCCTAACCAAAATTTCTCTATCTCTTCAATTACTTAGCTAGTTCTGTGTACTTATCTTTCTTTCATTTCTCTCTTCAGCTACTTAGTTAGATCTATGTAGTTACCTATCTTTCATTTTTTCTCTTCAGCTACTTAGCTATATCTTTGTAGTTATGTATCTATTTTTTTCTGTTTGTCTTCTTTCTTTGCTCTTTGTGGTATCCTATTAAAATTCTATTTCACCTTTTGCTATTTTAAAATATTTATTTTCAGTTTTCTGCATGTATTTCTTTCTATAGTCCACTTACATAATAATATCTTCTCTTGCTTGAGTTTCACAACTTTTTTTTTAAAAAAATAATCCTATGGAACCTAATGCTACTACAACTTAATTTACCTTAGCTTTGACAGCGTGCCTTCTAAGTAACTTTGTTTATATTTTGTATCTTTCAGTTAACTTATTTCTGCTTTTCTTTTTATTAGTACTATGTCTTTTTCAAAATTGATTTCAAGATGCTCTAACTTATTTCTGTGGTCTCCTCATTCGTAGTTCTTGGTAGATCTTTTCTGCTTGCTTTCCTTACTGATGTCGTGTTGCGACACATATTTGATGGCTTTTAGTATAATCTTGCCTAGATGATCTGAGTAATTTATTTTAAATTAATTTAAGTTTTCACTTCTTTGATATTCCTGTCTTTGATTGTACGTTTCATTCTTCTTAATGTAACTTATTATTTTTAGTTCTGCGTACTACCTAATTTTTTCTTGTAAATACTACTAAGTAAAAGTTTCTAGGTTTTGTTATTTGTTAATTAATCAGTATGAAGTTATTAATAAGCTCATACATGATTTTCTTTCTCGAGATGTTCCTATCCTTTTCAAATCTTGTACTTAGTAAAAAAAAAAAAAACTGTCCACAAATTGGTCTCTAGTTGTCGCTTATAATCAATAAAATTGTATTTACTTAAATACCGCCGCTAAGTCAAATCGAAATTTCCTATACTAAACATCACAGTCTGTGAGTAGCATTATATAGCGCCCTGTAACTTTCGTTAGTTAATAATACAAATAATAAGTTTAAAATTGCAAACAGTAACAAGCAAAATAACTATGCAAACATACATACCAACAACTCGTGACACATACAAACAAAAAAGTCTTAAGTCATACATAAACATGGAAACTTTAATCTTTCCCAGATCCATACAAATATCTACATAAAATTCCTTGTCATCAAACATTTAACTTTCAATATTTAGAGAAAAAAAATACAATTTTGATATCAAAAGATAATAAAGTTGCGGTTAATACTAACCAAAATCCTTCATTATGTGTATAAAATCACCAATAAATTTTTAAAAAAATGATTTCAGACAATTATTTATTTTAAAAAGCTAGTACAAAAAAGTTAAAGAAATAGTTGCCTTCAAACATAGATATATTTTATAACCGACTTAATGCTAATTGGAATAAAATGTAAACAATATACATAAAATCAGTTTCATTATTTGTAACAAAAAAGTAGTAGTACAAAATCAAATCATAGTACTTTCTGTTCATAAACAAGAAAACAGTAGCAATAGTTATTAAGTCTGTATTTCTCTTCTGTCATCATTTTATAAGTCCTCTCACCCATCGGGATATTAAAAACAATCCTGCGTACCAAAATTTAACGAAAATATCAATAAAGTTTGTGTAAATCGTGTAAAATTTTACTATTCCACAAATATCCCCCCCCCCAAAAAAAATGAAAACGTAAAATTCTGATGCGTCAAATATATGTTAATTTAGAAGCATTTCAAAGTCATCATATTCATAGGTTTTCTCGGAATTCTTCCATTTCCTTCCATTTTCTTTAATCCGTAATTATTATTTTTCATAACAATTATCGTCTTTCCTATCCTCGGTGCCTAGTTGTGGAACGTTAAAGACAAAAGCTTTTAAGTTTTTTTTCAAACAGAAAACACATTATATAGTATTCTTAGAAAATTGAATTCCAAAACTAGTTATATTGTTTGAAATATCTTTAAGTCAATTCCGTGGTAAAGTTCAATTTTTAAAAAAAGTCTTGTTCACAAACTTTTGTGTCCAAAGTAACCTAAAACATGAAAATGCATTTTCAAAATATTATTCAAGTTTGATCTGCCGTATTCTATAAGGAAATCAAAGATAGAATCTAGAGCTGTATCATATTCACCAGGTTATGGCATATGCTGATGATATAAATCTAATAGGAAAACAATAGAAACAAATACAACAGTCTTATTGTACGCTTGCAGTAATATAAATATTAAACTAATTGCCAAAAAAAAAAAAAGCTAAATACATAAAAGTACGCTACGCTGCATTCGTAATACTGCAAAATATCAATACACTAAAATATCCAGTAATAGTCTCGTCAAAGTAAATAGTTTCAAATATCTAAAATCAATAATAACAAATCATACCAAATAAATGGTAATTGAAACGCAATAAAATATTTTTGGGGCACAAATTCAATCAAAGAATGCAAAAGCTTAAATATGAACAATACATATGGCTTCTGTAATATATAAATAAAAAAACATATTCGGTTACTCTCAGAAAAAATATACTAAAGTTATTTAAACGAAATTCAAAGCCATACATTCAAATCCTAAAACGGTAATAAAAATAAACAAACTTCGCAGCAGACACCTAAATAATGTATTACGTTTACCAAAACAATAATAAAGCCAAGTGTGTACGTGGCTAAGGTATTCAAGTCATATATCCAAAATGGCAAAGAGTAAAACGCTTTTCAAAGCCAAAATTGAAAAATCAAATCGAAAAACAACCGTTAAGAAGACCTATATGTAATTCATTGAACAATGTTAAAATAATTCTCCTACAAATAAAAATACAAAGTAAAAATAATCAAATACAATTGATAGCTGCAAACCATAGTCAGTAAAAAATATTTGTAAACCTGTAAAATCCATATGGCTTTACGCTAGTTAATTAGTAAATATTTCCAAAGCTATAATAAGCAATCTGTACGATAGTTCTATTAGTAAAGATTGCTTCATTCATCAATAAAGGTTCAATACCATGCTAATTACAAATCAAAGTATTGTACAAATATTCTGCAATAATCATATAACGTAAATAAATCTTTTCAAGTGTATCCCTAAAACTGCAAAGAAAAAAATGAAAATAACTAATGTTCAGTACTTCTGTAACTCAAAATTTTAATAATCGTTTCATATATATGGCAAGTCGTAACTTCTCAATCCTTCCACAACATAACATCAACATATTAATTACTACTATCAACATACGTCAAACGTATCATCACAAAAAAAAAATCAACCCTAACACCAAAGACATGCATGCCACATGTTCAAAAGACTACAATAAAATATATATACGTTGTAATATTCCAAATTTTAACTGGGCAAATCCAAAGGTTGTGTTGAGTTAATTTTGGGGTTAACGTCCCGTTCAACAGCAAGGCTATATGAAACGTGCACCTACTAATTAATCCAAATTCAAACCACATAAGTTCCCACCAAAAAGTCAAATCCATAGGGATTATATAGATATCTGTATTATATCTCTCATCAAAATTCCATTTTCAAACGTAAAGCAAATCAAATTTACAGTAAATTTCTTTCAGATCTACATAAAATAATACCTAAAATAAAAAAATTAGTCAATCATAGATATTACAGTCCTAAGTAAATCATCATTGAATACTACCCAAAGCGCGTTTCAGCAACTACACAATCAAGTTTCGTCATTTAATAACATCGTTAAACCATATATTCATAACTTTCTTCATTCTTCTGCTTATCTGATTCCTTCTTTAAATATAATAAATATTATAAAATACTGCTGTTCAATACTTAAAGATATAAATAATAAAAGCTAAACTAAAAAAAATCACGTTAGAACATAACATTCTAAAAGCTAGTCGTTACGTATCTACCAATATTTTTCAATGAAATCATTCCCTACTCCTCAATTCTAAAGCAAACTGGCTTAGTTCACAGAAGCTTTCAACTTACAATATAACAACAATACACATGCAAATTTCAAGAAATTCTTCCGTTTCCTCCCACATCCACAATAATTAAAACCTATCATACAAAGTCTACAAAATATATTTCCATAACAACCCATATACAGTAAACAAAATTATAAATATTATACAAAATTGATTACAAAAGTGTCCTTTTCCTCAGCTAATCTCACTTTATTTAAATAGGTTAAATTATAATTTCCAATGCCTATAGTTCATGTGTATGTTCACTAATTAAAAAATATAATTTCATGATCAAATTTGATCCTTGTTTTCCAAAACGCATAGCCTTATTTTACATGGAAATAATAATAATCTCAAATTAGTATTTCTACATCTTTATATCATGTATTATGTTTTTTTTCTACCACCAAATGGCAATGTAAGTATCTTTATTTCCCAAGCAATAATACTGTTTTATGCTGTAGCTCATAAAGTAAATCAAAAAGAAAAATCCTTACAACTGCAAAATTTTAAACGGCTAAGCTTTGTTCCTGCTATATGCCAAAATCAAATCCTACAAATATACGCACATAATTTCATTTCTATATGCTTTCTGTATTGTTGCTCTGCAACCAGTTATACGAGCCTCACCACAAGTACCATCATACAAATCCAAAACAAAACATAACAAACAAAATCTGTAACACTAAAGTACCAAATACTTCATTCAGTAAAAATCACGGCACCAAACGCTATGCTCTGGTCTCTGTTCTGCTCAATTCCAAACATAAAAGTAAAATATTTCAACTTCCTACATATATTCCTAAATAAATGTACTCTAAAATATTAAAGTCACTATATCAGATTTTCAAATCCCCTAACATTCCTTCATTAGTTTCAAATATTTCACAATACACGCTACATCCTTCATCCATAATTTCTACAAATCTTATATATTTATAGTAAAAATAAAGGTTCCTCTCCTCACATTCTAAACAAATACATAAAATTATAATCACGTACGTACACAAATCAAATTTGTTCCCCCACATAACATTGTCGCAAACGCTCTCGCCTTCATTACAAATGGTTCCGTATTCATTGCCGTTCAAAAAGTCAAACAGTCAGCCTAAGTAATTTTTTTCCTGCGGATTCCTCATTCACACCAAGTAAATGCCTAAATAATAGTTAGTATACAAATTCCAAGTCACTTCCTTCCTTCCTTCTATCTTTTCCTTCCTTTCATCAAATAATCTGCTCGCCAAAGGGCGTCATCTTTCATACGCTACAAGTTATCCAAACAAATACATAAAATTATAATCACATACATTCGCAAATAAAATTTGTGTCCCCACATAGCATTGTCACAAGCATTCTCACCTTCAGTATAAATGGTCCCATGTTCGATACCATTCAAAAAATTATAGCAGCTATTCTGCATAAAAATTTTCCTGAATTCTCCTCATTCACATCAAATAAATGCCGGAATAATACTTAGTATACATGCTCCAGGTCACTTCGATATTTCACCTAAGCATTTCCTTCCTTTCATCAAATAATCTAGCCGCCAAAAGGCGTCATCCTTCACACGTTACAAGCTAAAATAATCATAAATGTCCAAACCCAAAATATTCCTAACAAATCAAATTAAATTATTAATCATAGGATCTATTTCATTCCATTTTAAAAAAAAACTAAATGTAAAACCTCACACATAAAAAATAAAACGTAATTTTCTTTCAAAAATTACAGCAAGATTTCTAAGATGTAGTTATAAAAAGTAAACTATAAAAAATATATTTCAATAGCGTAGCAATCAAGTCAAAAAATGTTATTCCTATATTATTATTCAATGCCGTCAATAAAAAACAACTGTGTCTAATGCCTAGCATTCAGTAACTGACTGTATCATACAGAGTGATAGCTAATTCAAAAGGTCAGTAATATAATGTACTTTCTTAAATGTGAATAATATCGTATTTCTAAATGCAATATTATTCCTAAAATACTGAGTTTAATCAAATATATAGCGTTCAGTGCGTTCTGTTCAAAACATAAAATGCAAATTCCATGAGCAATTCTGTCATCAGCACACTCTATCTTTAAAAAAAAAAATCCTACTCCATATTTCGTTTCCAATATGTGTTAACACTGTATATTCCTGCAAGGCTAAATCCAACTTTAAAAAATATGTCCAAATAAGGAATGTTTTCCGTAATATTTTGCAATAATAAAAAATAACAACCCATTTACTGTGAAATATACATGTCTTCAATCGATTCTTGTTTTCGCAATAATGTACTTACAATAAGCATTAATCTGCACTGTGTATTTCTCTTGCAATCCAAAAAGTTAAAAAAAAACATATAAATTTATGTCTATACGTAAATAATGTTTCCTTTCTTCTACTCGCTAAATTGCAAATATCACTCTCCTCAATCCAGTATTAAATAACATCAGTGTTTAAAAGTAACAAAATAAGTAATACCACAGTTACACCTGCCATTCTATATCATTCAACAATCAAGCATAAAAAAATGGTTATTATATCTCCTGCACAATTTTTAATCAATAAGGCTTAACATAACTGTAAATATATCTCTTCATTCTCTTTCATAGTTCATTTCATTCCAATCATATCAAATCTCCCTCACTTCATATACACATTCTCTTATACTCCTAAAAAACTGTAAAAATGTACAGCAGATGGCAGCACCAATCAGTAGTATTCTGCACAAATTAACTCAAGTACTTTATCAATTCTATATATTTTTTTTCTGTTATCCATAAGCATATAATAATAATACAATCACAAGTGTCAAAAGATATGTATAAAGCACATATAATTTACACAAAAACAAACATTAAATTCAATTTCTCACAATTCTTATATTTGCCTATAGGATAGTAATACAAGCTTCAAAATTCATTAACACATACTTAGCAGCTTGACGTACCATACGTCACAAGCTGATTTTTGAACCGAGCCTAGCCTAGCTGGGAAGTGTTAACGTGCCTTCTATGACATTGTGTTGCATACGCACAATCGAGACCAGCACGCATACGCTCTCACTGGGATTGACAGTGCTTCTCAGTACTGGAGGGTGAAACTTATTTATCATCTCTTTGTTATCAGGATAACTCGATAATAGTTTCAGTTTCTAATCGTGATTCAAGCCACTCGAGTGCCTATTGCATTTCTTTGGGATATTACTGGTCCAAGAGACCATGCATCGCCTGCCTCGGGTAGTTAAGGGCCCAGACCCGCCACCTCCGGGGGATAAGGGGAGGGATCCCCGTCAACAGCGCCGTAGTAGACAGCTTTCTGAAAGCAGTATCGGATCCGTTGAAAAGCGCTCTCGCTCTAAATCCCCGCACTATGTTGCTCCATCTACCAGCATTGAGGAACCTATGCAATGTTCGTCTAATGCAACTCTTGATAACAACCAAACTCCTAACAATCACTTTGCACAACGTGCACCTGTTTATTCATTTCTGTTAACAGATTTCGATCCGAAGTACAGTAATCCACGGCTAATTTTCAACCAAGTTGTAAAGTACCTACCCCGTGCTAGCATCAAACAGATAGTCTTCACCAAGAATGGTGTCATAATACGTTCAGAGGATCAAAACTTTGGAACCACACTACGCAACAAAGCTAGCTATGAAATCTTTGGAAAAAATGCGAAAATGAAGCAGCTTACTAGTAAAGTCAAGCAAACACCTCCGCCGTCCAAGAATCCAATGCTATCTGTTGTCATCCGTGGTGTTCTACCTGAGATCACTGATGCAGAAGTGCTCGAAGAGCTTACAGCTGAAGGCATCCCTGTCGATAAATGCATTCGCATCAGAAATCAAATGGGACCTACGTACATGGTTCGTGTGCTAAGCTCCAATAAATCATCTATTGATACTCTTCTTCAGGAGGGAGCGTACATCTTTAAGCAAAGGCACAGAGTCGAACCTTCACGTACCAATTCGCCCCTACCTATTCGCTGCGAACGATGCCAGATTTATAACTCGCATGTAACGTCAAAATGTCCAAACATTCCTAAGTGTGGATACTGTGCAGACCAGCACGAGACCAAAGACTGTCCGAATCATCAAAAGCCTGCTCACTGCTCTGTATGTCCCGGGTCACATCCTACATACAGCTACAAATGTAAAGCTAAGCCAGCTCCACCCGCAGATCATCCTGAACTCACAGTTCCACTACGTACAACTGATCCACCGGTTCATGCCCACCAATCAATCGCAGCAGGTCTTACAGTTGAAAACTTCCTCCGATATTTCACGCTTGTCCTTCAGAACATTTTTCCTTTTCAACGACAGTTCATCCTCGAACATGTTATCGCTGCCGCCACGAGCATTTTCAATATTAATCTGTATGCCACATATTCCGGGAACTATGTGCACTTTCACATATCTCCAAAAGAAACTGCTGTCTAAGCAAATAGCTTGCATCATCATTATGGGTTTGGCTTTCTTATTTATGAACATTCGATCATTACCACAACACAAAACTCTTTTCGAACACTTGCTTCTAGAAGAATGTATTGATATTTTTGCTTTGAATGAAACGGCTTTAAAACCATCAATGCCATTACGATTTCCACGGTATCAACTCATGCGCTATGATTTTCCAGTAGATAATGCTCGAGCGCAAGGTGGAGTTGCAATTGGCATCAATAACAAATTATCTTACCGACAGCATCAGATTCAGCTTCCTTATCGACTTCCTGAACATCTTATAGCCACTATCTATCTACCTAACATAGCACTTACGATAGCAACAATCTATGTACGTCCCGGACAGGTGATACCATTCGAGTATTTCAGCCGTTTGTTTCAATCATACAGGCATCTACTGATACTAGCAGACATCAATATCCATAGCCGCTCCGAGAGGGAAAAGAGACAGTTTGCTGACCATATAGCACTTCACTTACATGGTCACATATATCCCCTTCCGAAACACACAAGACCAAGTAGCCAAACTACACCGGATGTTGTTCTTTCTACCACTTCACTCATAGACAGGTGTCATATCGAAGTCTTGGATTGCATAGGTAGTGATCATTTACCGGTAAAAATAACAGTCAATGATGTACGTAAAAATATTTCTCATACAGCAGAACGCACTATATACTTATACGACAAAACGAATTGGCAGAAATATCGCTCAGATATTGACGCTGCTTTAGAAACTGTACGACCACCGGATACCGAGGAAACTCTTAACTCAGCCATAACTACACTCACCAAGGCCATCACCACCAGCGCACGTAACAACATTCCTACTTATCACGGTAAAACTTTTCAGCCAATTTTGCCTCCGCAATATTTGCATTTAGTCAGAAAATCTCGTCATTATTATAGACAATATGAGCGTACTCGTAATCCTGAATATCTAACACAGGCACGTAGATGGCAACGTACTGTGCATAACTATATTGTTGCCCATAAACGGTTGACGTGGCACAACACATGTAATCAACTAAACGATGAAACTCATCCCACACGCTACTGGAAAAAGTTCCATCAGTTGACAGGACAGCAAAAAACAACAAAATATCCACTGTTTCAAAACAACGATCCTTTACATTCAGATCGCGATAAAGCCAACGCTTTCGCCTCTCATTTACAAGCTGTGTTCACTCCGCCTGTTGAACCACATCAAGATAGTCCTAGATTTTCTGAAAAAAACATCACTCAACTATTACAACCGTCACCTACACATACCTTAGATGAAACTCAACCGTTAACAGTATCTATAACTTCTGATGAAATTCAGACGAGTATCAAAAGGAAACGTAATACAGCGCCTGGTTTTGACCAAATATCTTACCGACTTATCAAGGAATGTTCAGTACAGTTTTTTCTGCTTCTTGCAGTTATCTATAATTTTATTCTCCGTACAGGATATTATCCAGTTGAGTGGAAAGTCTCTAAAGTATGTATGTTCCTAAAACCGAACAAGCCTCCGAATTCTGTAAGTTCGTATAGACCGATACAACTAACTGCCACACTGGGGAAAATATTTGAAAAGATTCTAGTGAAACGTTTACATCCATATTTGCAAGACCATCAACTTCTTCCCACTTTCCAAACCGGATTTCGACCATCATATAGTATTAATGATCAGTTGCTTCGATTAACGACTACACTTGTAAACCAGTATAACAGATCACTACCATCTTGTCTAATTTTAATGGATTTGGAGAAAGCATTTGATCGAATTTGGCACTATGGTTTATTTTATAAATTGCTAAAATTTGGACTTCCTCTTACTTACGTTAGAGTAATTTTTTCATTCATACTCAATCGAATCGCATATGTCTGTATCAACGGTTCCATCTCCCATCCTATATTTCCATATACCGGGGTACCTCAAGGGTCCAGCCTGTCACCTCTTCTCTACATATTATATGCATCAGACGTACCAGTGCCTGCTCCTCCTACTTATTTATTCCAATATGCCGATGACACCGCTTTCTTAACTCTCGGAACAACTATACAACAAATTAATAGAACCTTACAACTCACAGTTAATAACTTTCTTGTGTGGTGTAGGAAATGGAAGCTCACCGTCAATGAAGAGAAAACTCAGACCCTAGTCATCATACCACCTAAATGCCGCAGTAAAGTTCACCGTAACCCCAATCGTCTTGATATCACTGTCGGAACACACAGATTAGAACCATCTAAATCAGTTACATATCTAGGAATAACGTACGATAATAAATTACAATGGACTGCTCATTTCCAGAAACTTGTGCTTAAAGCAAAAAATCGGTTGCAATTACTTCGCAGGCTAGTAGGACAGCATTGGGGACTAAACTCAAAATTGCTTATCAACACATATAAAGCGTTCATGCGCAGCATTCTTACATTTGGCCATATTGCTTGGTCTCCAGCTCAATCTAAGTTCTACAGTAGGCTCGAAATTATGGAGCGCCATGCAGTACGCTTAGCATACCGCATCAAACTACCATATCCCAACCGAGAATTATACAATCGAATAGACTTTCCACCACTTGTAGAACATATCTCACTTTTACGTAAGCGATATATAGCCAAATGCCTAGAATCTCATAAAGATATTTTTCTGGACACAATCTTCATAGATTCTGAGCAGGATTCCTCTTTCAAATATTGTCATACACCGTTGAGTATATTGATCACACTTCACGTAAATAACCTTCCTATGGATCACTTTCATCGTCGATTCTTTCAACGTCAGATCATTCATCAAGCCGTCCCTCATCTTTTTCCATAGCTGCACTGTTCTCCCTCACCATTAATCTGGGCTCCCCATGTCTACATCAGTCTTGAGACGCCCCAAGACAGAAGAATAACATGCATTCGTTACTATTAACCATTTCACTGTGTTGTGGCGTATAAGGCACTTTCATCTCATCAATCATGATACAGTAATTACAATTTCAATTATGTTCACCTTGTAGTCTTATATATCATTTATCATTATATACTATCACCTTTTTCCAGTTATTTATTGTTAATTTTTTCCTCATGATATGTATAGTTTTTCCACAGTTGAATATCATACAATGTTTATTATTTATGTTCATGCACATAGATCTATTTCAGCACCATTGAATGTACTCGTTCTATTTAGCACTAGTTATTTTCTTTATATCACATTGTCCAACTAACGTTGTTTATGTTTGCACTTGTTTTCAGTATATCACTTGCCGAGAGAGAGGGCGTAACCCTCTAGAGGCAGTTCAATATGCAACTTCTTGATGATCCATGCTAATAGAATGAATTATGTCTCATAAATCAATAAGAATGAATTCATTAACACGAACTGGCCACCTGGAATCTCTAACCAGGTAAAAAAAATAGGGTATCCGTAGCTGGCGGAGAAAAATAAGCAAGTCCTTTAGTATTTCCATCCCCATTTGTTGATTTTATTCGCGATCTTCGTTTATACGGTTGGATTACTTGCCTCTTTGGGGTTTAGGAAACAACCGTCGAATTGATTATAAGCCTCCACGGAGGTAAACAGGCGTAATTGATCATAAGTTGACGACCTTGCTATTTCTTTGGCTTTTCGATTTATTTTATTCTCTCCTCTTCGGAGGTAGAGCTACCGAAAATCAGTTGACGACCCTGGCATCTCTACCGGCTAAAGAATATATTTTCTACTTACTCTTTCATTGCAAAGAAATAGGTCCTTCCTATGATGGCCACGGGACACCACCCAGGGTTACCTGCTCAGGTTCTCGATCCACCCGCTAGTGAGAAACGCAAAGCTCGCAGAAGAAATTCTACTGCATCAAATTCTTCCTGCAACACCGAATCGTGTTCGGTACGCTCGCGTTCTCGATCACCACTTGTGTGCGATACTTTTGTGCAACCAGGTACACCTCCATCAAAACGCCATCACACAAATCGAGACACCGATGACAACCATAGCGATATCGATCAGGACTTCCCAACCCTTGAGTCTACTCTGAAACCGAAGTGGTATCCATTCAAACTCACCAACTATGATACTAAATTCGAAAATCCAAAACTTCTGCTCCAGCAGATCACTAAATATCTTCGAAGGGAAGCTGTATCGGAAATTATCAAAACTCGGAATGGCATTATTATTCGATCTACTGATCCTCGATTTGCAACCATCATTCGCAATAAGTTCTCTTACGAGATTTTCGGCAAGCAAGCCAAGCTTGAAAAGCTGCAACCACCAACTGCTAAACAACCTCCGCCGCCCAGGAAAGCACCTTTCTTATCTGTAGTTATCCGTGGCGTCGACCCTATCATCCAAGACGGCGAAGTAGAGGAAGAACTGAAGCTCGAAGGCATTGACATCCATAAGTGCATGCGTATTCGCAATAACCAAGGCCCGACTTACATGGTGAGAGTCCTAACGAATTCGCAAGATGCGATTGACACACTACTTTCCAACGGCGCATACATCTTTAAGAAACGCCACCGTGTAGAACCTTCTCGAACTGCACAACCCTTACCGATTCGATGTGAGAGGTGTCAAACATATAACGACCATACTACAGCTAATTGTAAGAGAGCTTCGAAATGTGGTTATTGCTCTGGTCCCCATGCTACTAATCAGTGTACAAATCTGAAAACGCCACCTGTTTGCTCTGCCTGTCCTGAGAGTCATCCGACATACAGCTTTAAATGTAAATCACGCCCAGCACCTGACACCACAAAACCAAGTCTAGTTGTTCCAGTTCGGCTTCATACAACACAGCAAACTCAAATGCCTCCTACACAAACGCAACAAACTGTAACTGTAGCTCAGCTACTCTCCTTCATAACCATCGCCCTTCAAAACATACATCCCTTTGATAGGCCACATGTTCTTCAACAAATTCAATATGCTGCCAGAAATGTTTTTCATATTAACCTCAATGCTACATACACCGGACAATCTGTTTATTTCCACGCTGCCCCCCTCGAAACAGCAGTCTAAGCATAAAGTGATCATGGAACTTGTGTTTATATTTCTTAATATCCGATCGCTACTAACGCACAAGCTTTTGTTCGAGCATCTTCTTCTTGAAGAAAAAGCTCACGCATTCCTATTGAATGAAACGTATCTTACATCCAAGCAAAGCTGTAAGATACCACAGTATCAACTTCTACGTCACGATAACACTGTTCCAGCACAACGCGCAAATGGCGGCGTAGCTATTGGCTATCCTGTTACTCTTGCCATCCGACAACATTTCCTCACATTTCGACTTCCGGAATACCTTATAGTCACGACGTATTTTCGCCAACTGTATGTCACTCTTGCAACCATCTATATACGTCCAGGTCACCCTATCCCACTTAACTTCTTTCATTATATCTCCAATAACTTCCGTAACTATATCATTATGGCAGATATTAACATTCATAGTCGGCCAGAGCGAGAGAAACAACAGTTCATTAACTTCATTGAAACAAACACGACAGGCATCATTCATCAACTTCCAGCGCACACACGACCCATCTCACAAACCACCCCAGACATTGTGATTACCTCTGCCTCCCTTCATAATCGCTGTAATGTTACAGTTCTGGGGAATCTGGGTAGCGATCATTTACCAATCAAGTTAACAATCACATGTTTAAAATCTTCTCAAACCCTATCCAGTCATACTGCTCGACGTATCCTGCGTTTCGATAAAGCAAACTGGGAAGCTTATAGAACTGATATAGCTACTGCGTTGGCGGAAACTCCTAGTCCAGAAACCGAAGAAGCACTTTATACTACACTAGATACTATCAACACAGCACTTCAAAATGCCGGGAATAAACACATCCCTACTACCAAGCTTACTTCTCCAAGCCGTCCTCCGTTACCTCCGCAATACTTACCTCTCATACGACGTTCCAGAGCCCTTTACAAAGAATATATCCGTACCAGAAACGAAGAAGCTCTTCGTCATCATCGTCAACTTCAACGCACCGTCTCCAATTACCTTAAAGCTTATAAATTACGCAACTGGATAAAAGCCTGTAATTCCTTAGCCGAAACAGCTCATCCAACACAATACTGGAAGCGCTTCCGTCAGCTCACAGGACAATCCACTCGTACTTCATATCCGTTAATAGATAAAGATTCCCCACTACAAGGTGACAAGGATAAAGCCGACGCTTTTGCAACGTATCTCCAGGGAATCTTTACCCCGTTACCACCTGCATACTCTCAGCGTCTTCATCCGGTTGAGAAACTTAATTTTGACACCTTTTGTCTTCAACCTGACATCTCTCACACTTTCCCGCACAAGACTGCTCTTACAAAACCAATTACAGTAACGGATATAACTCGAACTGTCCAGAACAAGAAAAATACTGCACCTGGTTTCGATGGGATTACTTATCGCCATATTAAAGAAGCGCCTTATCACCTGCTTTACCTTCTTTCTCTCATTTATACATTCATCCTGCGGACAGGCTTTGTTCCTTGTGAGTGGAAGACTTCCAAAACACTGATGTTCCTAAAACCACACAAACCACCAAATACTGTCTCTTCTTACCGGCCCATTCAACTTACTTCTGTGTATTGCAAAATTCTTGAAAGAATCCTTGTTCGACGCCTTCATTCTTATCTAACAGAACGTAATATAATCCCTCTGCATCAGGCTGGTTTCCGCCCCGGTTTTAGTATCAATGATCAGTTACTTCGTCTGTCTAATATTATTACCAATCAGTTTAATACACAATTTCCATCTTGTCTAGTGCTCTTCGACCTGGAAAAGGCATTCGATAAGGTATGGCATGCAGCTCTCATATATAAACTTATCCGTCTGACACTTCCCATATCATATATCAGGTTTATCTATAATTTTCTGCACAACCGTATTGCTTATGTTGCTCTTAATGACACTCTCTCGCACCCGATATTTATTCTTTCTGGAGTACCACAAGGGTCTGCCTTATCACCTTTGCTGTATCTTCTCTATGTAGCAGATATGCCACCATTGCCGCCAAACACACATATCTTTCAGTATGCAGACGATACTGCATTTCTTACATTAGGCCGGACTATTCACCGTATAAGTACTGAAATTAATGCAGCAATTCAAACTTTTCTCACCTGGTGTACGAAGTGGCGTCTGAAACTCAACCCAGATAAAACACAAGCAATAGTCTTTCTCCCGCCACAACGCAGATCACGGGTACATCGAAATCCTTCACTACTGAATATCCAAGTAGATAACATGCGGGTTCATCCAGCTAAACATGTAACGTATCTGGGAATTATTTTTGACCACCACCTCACTTGGCGCCCTCACCTTCAGAATGTAATACAGAAAGCATATAACAGGATTAACCTCCTCAAACGCCTCACGGGTACTACTTGGGGACCACGAGCAAATACCATTCTTAATACCTACAAAGTTTTCTTACGACCAGTCCTGACCTACGGATTCACTGCATGGATAGCCGCACTCCAGCGTCATTATGAAAAACTGAAGATACTAGAACGACATGCCATACGAATAGCCTACAGAATAAAACTTCCTAGTCCTACTCAAGATCTTTACGACATTATGCCTTTTCCACATCTTCTGTTCCATCTTGAAGCTTTACGGACGAAGTATATTATTAACCGATTCGAGTCCCGGCATCCGTTACTCCTCACCACAATGCAAGCAGACATCCCGTTCAATCCACCTCGCAAATTACAGGATACACCTTTGTCGCTACTCTTTGCACTTTACCGCTATACCCTACCTCCAGATCATCCGGATTTAGACGCAGTTGCAGCTTTTTCATCATCCGTCGTTCCTCATTACATAGCCCCTTCATCCTCTGCACAATAACAACCTTATGTCTTACCAGGGCACCGTTGGTCTTCATCACGTCCAAAGTTGGACAGAACATAGCATTCATCTGGTACACTATCACATCTGTGTTGTGTTGAGACAGTGCACTTCATGTTCCTCTTTTCATTTACTTCTTCTACTTTTCTTTTTTACCATGATCAAATAAAATAGAACCTGAATAAAATAAAGATTAACTCCCCGTGTAACCAAATTGCACTTAGACCATCTATTGTACTTGTATTAGCAACACCAATACGTATCGTAACCTATGCCAAAGAGAGGGCGTAACCCTCTACTGGCTGGGAGTAGGAACTTATTTTATAAAGATAAAGCAATAAGATGAATAAAACTTTCAATGTTACCCTATTCCCGTACCACAAAAAAAAAAAAAATTCATTAACACATCATACTTCGAGCCTAACTCTTCTTGTAGTTAGTTACTGTACTAAGCAGTGATCAAGTATTGTAGACGTACTTGTGAGAACGGTACAGATACGCTACTTAGGAGTCTGACAGAAGATCCTCGTCTTCAGGAGGGCTTTTTCTAAATTATTTTGGAGGTCATTGTTTATAGTCATACTCTGACCAACTCGTCTGTCTTTTGTAGCACATATTCGAACGGGGTGCTCTACGACTATATACTACCCACAGCTGAGTATTTTTGTTTCCATTGCCTTGATCCCTTTGGATCATGCATCGGTTACCGGGGATAGTTGTGCTTCCCACCAGTAACTCCTCGGAAGAAACAGGAAGGGATCCTCGCAGGAACCGGCGCGGTCGACCATTATCCGAAAGTAGTGCCGAATCTGTAGACAAACGCTCTCGATCGCGTTCACCTGCTTACATACAGAAACCACCTGTACAAGCAGAACCAATGCAATGCACTGCAGATATGTCGCCGCCATCGACATCTACTTCTGGAATGCAGCCAAACTTTATTGCATCTCTCACACGATCAAAGATACATTCCTTTTTGCTTACCGATTACGACAGCAAATACAGCAATAGCCGTCATATCTTTAATCAAATAATGAAATACCTTCCTCGCGCCAGTGTCAAAGAGATTGTGTTTACCAGGAATGGCATTATTATTAAATCTGATGATGAAAGCTTCGGTATCACGCTTCGTAACAAAGCCAGCTACGAAATATTCGGAAAAAATGCCAAGCTTACCAATCTCAGTACTAAGATCAAACAAAAACCACCTCCCTCTCGTTCACCGATGATGTCTGTTGTCATTCGAGGCGTTCTGCCAGAAATAACTGACGAAGAAGTCTTGGAGGAGCTCAAAGCCGAGGGCATAGAGGTAGCAAAATGTCTTCGAATAAAAAATAACAATGGTCCAACTTATATGGTTCGTGTTTTAACCATGTCTCAAATATCAATCGATACTTTGTTGCAAGATGGTGCTTACATCTTTAAAAAACGACATCGTGTTGAGCCATCTCGTACCAGTTCACCTCTTCCGGTTCGATGTGAGAAATGTCAAGTGTACAATGAGCATGTTACTTCCAAGTGTCCAAATGTCCCCAAATGTGGGTACTGTGCAGGACAACATGAAACTAAGGACTGCTCAAATACAGGGAAGCCACCACATTGTTCAACCTGTTCAAGTAACGCACATCCCACTTACAGTTATAAATGCAAATCTAAGCCAGCAGCCAAACCAGATCACCCGGAAATGACTGTTCCGCTCCGTACAACAGACGCTTCTGTTCCTTTTTCCCAATCTATTGCTTCTCCTCTCACCGTTGAGAATTTCCTGCGCTATATTACTCTTATCTTGCAAAATATCTTTCCATTTCAACGACAGCTAATTCTTGACCATGTTATTGCGGCGGCCTCAGTTATATTTCAAGTTAATCTCTATGCTACCTATTCTGGTCCGTATGTTCATTTCCATATTGTCCCACGTGATACCGCAGTTTAAACCCAAAGCTTTCTGTCTCAGTATGGCTCTTACTATTCTTTTTATGAATATTCGGTCGTTATCTCAACACCGAATACTATTTGAGCAGCTACTCTTAGAACACCATGTGGATATATTTGTTTTGAATGAGACAGCCCTTAAGCCCACAACATCTATACGCCTTCCTAGGTATCAGTTACTACGACATGATTACGCAGATACTAACGCTCGAGCACAAGGCGGCGCTGCTATTGGAATCTACCATAAACTAACTTACAGAGCTCATTCTATTCCATCACTTGTCCCCTTGCCTGAACATTTGGTGACAACCATATATCTACCAAATATGGCTTTAACCGTAGCTACAATCTATGTCCGTCCAGGGCATGATATTCCGCTCGACTTCTTCCAGTACCTATTCTCGCATTATCGTCAATTACTAATACTAGCGGATATCAATATTCACAGTCGATCCACCAGGGAGAAAGCTCAGTTTTCTGATTATATTTCCCTAGGTCTGCATGGCCATATATATCAACTACCCAAACATACCAGGCCGAGTAGTCAGACTACTCCCGACGTTATCATTAGTACAGCTTCAATAGTTGCTAAAACTTCTATCACGGTTCTTGACTGTATCGGTAGCGATCATCTACCAGTAAAAGTGATAATTAACCAAGCACGACCACCATCGTCTCCACAATTAACAAGAACTATTTTCTTATATGATAAGGCTAACTGGGAACAATATCGGACTGATATCAATACCACAATAGATCAGTTACAACCACCAACCTCTGAAGCTGATCTGAACAATGTCGTTCATAGCATTACAACTGCTCTTAAGGACAGTGCTGCAAAGAACATCCCTACGTATCATGGGAAAACATATCAGCCAATATTACCACCGCAATATCTTACACTTGTACGAAAATCCAGACAGTATTTTCGTGAATATGAGAAGACACGAAACCCAGAATATTTAGCCCAAGCACGTCGATGGCAACGCACAGTTCACAATTATATAGTTGCCCATAAAAGACTTACGTGGACTAAAACGTGCAACAAGTTGAACACCGAAACACACCCCACAAGATACTGGAAACAGTTTCACCTGTTAACTGGGCAGAAAGTCAGTACTTCATACCCTCTTGTCCAGGACGATCAGCCTTTGCACACTGATCAGGCGAAAGCGGATGCTTTCGCATCTCACTTACAAACAGTCTTTACGCCGCCTCTATCTGCACATCGTTTAAGTCCCCGCATATCTGAACCAGCAATCAACCAACTGCTCCAACCATCAATCACCCATGAGTTGGATACAACACATCCTTTAAATCACGAAATTACCTCAGATGAAATAAAAGATGCTTTAAAGCGAAAGCGTAATACAGCACCTGGTTTTGATCATATATCTTATCGAATCCTCAAAGAGTGCTCACTACAGTTTTTTCTCTTCCTGGCAACGATTTATACATTTATTTTAAGAACTGGATATTATCCACACGACTGGAAAATGTCTAAAGTTTGCATGTTCTTAAAACCAAACAAACCACCTCACTCCGTGAAGTCATATCGGCCCATACAACTGACATCTACTTTGGGAAAATTATTTGAGAAAATACTGGTGCATCGTCTCCATCCATATCTCAATGATCATCACCTTTTACCTTCTCATCAGACAGGATTTCGTCCCTATTACAGTCTCAATGATCAATTACTCCGTCTTACCACTATTATCACAAATCATTATAACAAAGCACTACCGTCCTGCCTCATACTCATGGATCTTGAGAAAGCATTTGATCGTATATGGCATTATGGGTTATTTTATAAATTGCTGAAGCTCGGTGTTCCTCTAAATTATCTTCGAGTTATCTACTCTTTTATATTAAACCGTATTGCCTATGTTAATATCAACGGCTCTCTATCACATCCGATTTTCCCCTATACGGGAGTGCCACAGGGGTCAAGTTTATCACCTCTTCTGTATATCCTATACGCATCCGATTTACCATCTCCGGCACCTCATACATATCTCTTCCAATATGCAGATGATACTGCTTTTCTTACACTCGGTAAAACAATTCAGCAGATTAACGTCAATTTGCAGACTACAATTACGGACTTTCTTTGCTGGTGCAATAAGTGGAGACTTACTGTTAACGAAGAAAAGACACAAACTTTAGTTATTTTACCGCCGAATTGTCGTAGTAAAGTCCATCGTAATCCGAATTTGCTTGAGATACGTGTTGGCGATCATCTCCTCCGACCAACTAAAACTGTTACTTATTTAGGTGTCATTTTCGATGATAAATTGAGATGGTCAGCACAACTCCAGAAACTTGTTACAAAAGGCAAAAATAGACTTCAACTTCTTCGTCGCCTTGTAGGTCAAACCTGGGGTTTAAATTCAACATTGCTACTGAACACTTATAAAGCATTTATGCGGAGTATTCTCACTTTTGGTCATGTCGCCTGGTGTTCAGCTCCCCAAAAGTTTTATAACAGATTAGAGATACTCGAGCGTCATGCCTTTCGGCTAGCATTCCGTATCAAGCTACCTTACCATAATCACGATCTCTACGACAAGATAAACTTTCCGCCGCTTGTACAACACATTGCCCAATTACGTAGAAAATATATAGCTAAATGCCTTCACGACTACAAGGATATTTTTCTAAACACCATATTTATAGATTTGGAGCAAGAATCGCAGTTCAGATACTTTTATACGCCACTAAGCATCTTACTTTCCATTTATGCTCGCACTCTACCGGACGATCACCATCATGTCAGATTTTTCCAACGACAACTCATTCATCATGACATTCCTCATCTTTTTCCATTATAGCACTGTTTATTTATCACACCACTAACAAGGGCTTCCCAGTGTTTTCTCATTAGTCTTGAGCCGCCCCAAGACAGAAGACTAACCTGCATTCGTCATACTTACAAATTTAATTGTATTGTGTTGTGATGTCAAGTGCACTGCATTCATAATCATCACTCGACTGTCGTTCTTCCAATTCAATACCATTAATGCTTTATATCTTTGTACATTCATTTCGTCACATTCTTAGTACCTTCACTGTTCTTTACCATTTCACTTCATTGTATATGTAATATATATTAGTTAGTTATATTTATATTGCATTCATTATATCTTTCTTATATATTAGTTATATTTATCTTGCATTCATTATATCTTTCTTATATATTAGTTAGTTATATTTATCTTTACTATGTTAAATTTTCTTTATGTTTTCTCTTAACTTATCAATATATATGTTGCTGTAATGTAATAGTTTCTTTGATATTTATTAATTATTAATCACTAGTATATTTCTCTACAGCTCAATGCCCAACTATAAGTAAAATAAAGGCACAATTGATGCAAACACACCCCATGCCAAGAGAGAGGGCGAAACCCTCTAGTGGCAGATTAATCTCATCTTCTGCTTTTGAAACAATAAAGATGTTCCCCAAACCTGCATCCCTCAAAAAAAAAAAAAAAAAAATTCATTAACATCTTTCAGGTCGATAGGCATATCGACACCATCAGCTGTGACGTACCAAACGTCAGCACGGCTGTTTTTTGTATACCTGTCCTCGATCCTGGGACTTGCTCGTCAGATATTCGGTGAGCAACAGCTATCAGACTTATCTCAGCCAAGGGTAGCTTGTTGCGACACGTTTAGACTGGGGCATTTCCTCACCTAGACCACTATCCGAATGGGTGGTCTTTAACCTACAACCTGATACCCATATTTGTTGTATCATCTTTGTGTTTGCTCTCGCTATGTCTTCTATAGGACGAACATCTGTTAATGTAGACACTTCTGTTGTATCCACTAAGGTGGATAAGAGAAAGGAACGCCGTTCTAATCCAAGTCCTGAGCGTTCACGATCGCCTCATTCTAAAGAGGACCCCCAGTCTCTTTCACCACGAGCTAAACGTCATCACACACTTAGTGAATCATCTTCATCATCCACTTCTGGTCACTTCAACATGGATACAGACTTTCCATCACTACCTCGTTCGCAAAATCGATCTTCAGTCAGTAACCTACAGACTCCAGCAACTACTTCCTTCCTACTTTCTAATTACGACCCGAAATATCAAGATCTCAAACAGCTTTACCTTCGTCTCACCAAATACGTTCCTCGTTCACAAATCACCCAAATCGTCTCGACCCGTAAGGGCATCATCATTAAGTCTCCTGATTCAAATCTGGCTGCTTCACTTCTTAACACCCACTCATATGAAGTCTTTGGCAGAAACGCAAATCTTACTAAGCTGGCTCCCTCTCGCACCAAACAACCACCACCACCTCGACGTTCACCAGCACTGTCTGTTGTCATTAGAGGAGTTCCACCTGACTACACAGACGACGAGATTGCAGAGGAACTCAAACTCGACGGGCACTCTATTCTTAAGTGCATCCGCATTAAAAACGCTTCTGGGAACACCTACATGGTCCGTGTACTTACAAATTCCTCAACAACTATTGACAATCTTCTCTCGCACGGAGCCTATATTTATCGCAAGCGACACAGGGTTGAACCATCTAAATCTCCGGCACCCCTCCCTATCAGATGTGAAACCTGTCAAACGTACAACTCGCACCATACTTCTCAGTGCCCGAACACACCCAAGTGCGGTTTCTGCTCCGGACCTCATAGTACCAAAACCTGCACGAATCTTCAGCAACCTCCACTCTGTAGTACCTGTGGTTCTCATGAACATCCCACATACAGTTACAAATGCAAAGCCAGACCCACAGCCGAACCTTTCAAGCCAGAACTCGTTGTCCCTCTGCGTCCTCACGGGACTCAAGATACTACTGTTCCTCCGCCATCATCTGTATACCAACCAATCTCTATTAATCAATTCCTGTCTTTCATTACTGTTACTCTTCAGAATATCCACCCTTTCCTTCGACATCACATCTTACAACAGGTTCAACAAACAGCTAAAACCATCCTTAACGTCGACTTCCAAGCAACCTATTCCGGTCCAACTGTATATTTTCACTCTGATGTGCTCCAGACGGCAGTGTAACCATTTTAGGTATCCCCACCAGAAACTCAAATCTTTCATTGCCTTCATCATGGAATTGAACTTTCTATTTTTGAATATTCGTTCCTTGTGCCAACACCAACCTCTCTTTGAACAACTGCTCCGAGAAGAACATGTTAGTACGTTTCTCCTCAACGAAACTTATCTGACTCCACGTCTCCATCCCCGCATCTCTGGCTATCAGATAGTTCGCCATGATAATGCACTCCCGGCACGCCGTGCAAATGGTGGGGTTGCCATTGGCTTTCCTCCCAGCATTCCTTTCCGACAACATACTTCTGCTGTTGCCAATCTCCCTGAGCATCTCATTATCACTCTCTATTTTAGAAATATATCTGTCACTGTCGCTACTCTCTATGTTCGCCCTGGCCATCCCATTCCGCACGACTTTTTTCATTTCATCTCTGGAAATTTCCGCTCTTTCATAATTATGGCCGATATCAACTTTCATAGCCGCTCAGCCCAACAACAGCAGGATTTTCGAACTTACATTACCACTCATACTACTGGGTTTATTCATACTCTTCCGAAACCAACTCGCCCTGTCAGTAATACCACACCTGACGTGGTGATCACATCATCCAATCTCTCTCACCGTTGCACGATCTCAGTCTTAGATCCGCTTGGAAGCGATCATGTTCCCATTAAACTGTCTCTGCTCCTGCAACGCACTCCTGTCAATTATCAATCTCTTCCCGCTCGCACCACCCCTCGTTTCGACAAGGCCGATTGGGTTAGTTACCGCTCCCACATTGATATAGCTCTCGAACCTCTTCTGCCCCCGACAACCGAAACTGAACTTTATACAACTCTTGACACAATCACCGACACCATTCATCTTGCATCTACGAAATACATACCTCAGTCTACCATTCATCCACACAAACCGCCCCTCCCGCCTCAATACCTTCCTTTAATCAGGCGTTCTAGACAACTCTATCGTGATTTCACCCGTACCGGCAATCCCGAATCCCTTAGGCTCCATCGTCAATACCAACGTACTGTCCATAATTACCTAGTAGCTTACAAACGCCGAAATTGGATCAAAACTTGCAATTCTCTCTCTGATAACTCCCACCCCACCAAATTCTGGAAGCGTTTTCATCAGCTTACCGGCAAATCCACACGTACTTCCTATCCACTTCTAGATGATGCACTACCTCTTCCCGACGATACTGCTAAAGCCAACGCTTTTGCCACCTACCTCCAGGATATATTCACTCCTTCTGCGCCAGATCCAGTATTTCGCCGACATCCCACTGACACTTTAGATCTTTCGTCACCCGATCTTCAACCTCACCCCGATCATCCATTACCTCTTCACAATCCACTTACAGCTCCTATCACCGTTTCTGATATCCAGCAGACCATCTCCCGAAAGAAGAACACTGCTCCTGGCATAGACAAAATCACGTACCGCCACATCAAGGAAGGTCCATATGTCTTGCTTTACCTTCTCTCTATCATTTTTACTTTCATTCTTCGCACTGGCTTCTATCCTCTACCTTGGAAAACTTCTACTACCTTAATGTTTCTCAAACCTGGCAAACCCCCACAATCTGTCTCTTCATACCGCCCTATCCAACTCACCCTTGTGTTTAGCAAGATTCTCGAACGTATCCTCGTCACTCGCCTTCACACCCATCTTTCAGCATATAATTTACTCCCTCTCCATCAAGCAGGTTTTCGTCCTTCATTTAGCATTTCCGATCAACTCCTCCGCCTTTCTACTTTCATCACTAATCAGTTTAACACATCCAAACCCTCCTGCCTCATCTTATTTGACCTCGAGAAAGCTTTTGATAAAGTCTGGCATCTTGGCCTCCTCTATAAACTTTTCTCCTTTCACCTGCCCTACTGTTATATTCGCCTTATCTATCAATTTCTCTCCTGCAGACTTAGCTATATATCAATTAATAATCACCTTTCCTATCCTATCTTCCTTCATTCCGGAGTCCCCCAAGGGTCAGCCCTATCCCCCCTGCTCTACCTTCTATATGTCGCAGACTTTCCCACACTCCCCCCGAACGTTACCCTCTTTCAATATGCAGATGACACTGCCTTTTTAGCCACAGGGAATACGATTCAACGCATTAATTCTTCTCTCCAACCTGCCATAGATTCATTTCTTTCTTGGTGTCAGAAATGGCGTCTTACCATCAATGCCGCTAAAACGCAAGCGATTATTTTCTTACCACCTGGAAAGCGCTCCCGTGTTCATCGCAATCCTACCAATCTCCATCTCCGTATATCCCATACTCCTGTCACTATCAGCAAAACAGTCACGTATTTAGGCATTACTTTCGACCAACATCTTAAATGGACTCCATACCTCAAGTACATCTGTACCAAGGCTTACTCACGCCTTAACCTTCTTCGCCGCCTTACAGGCACTACTTGGGGTCTTTCTGCTGTCACTCTTCTTAATACTTATAAATCCTTCCTCCGCCCAGTCCTTACCTACGGCTTTACAGCTTGGATCGACGCTCCCTCTTCTTTCTATAAACGCCTTCAAATTCTAGAACGCCACGCACTCCGACTTGCCTTTCGTATCCGTCTTCCCAGCCCTACTCGAGATCTGTATGACCGTACTCCATTTCCACATATTCTCTACCACCTTGAAACACTCCGCCTACGCTATATTTCTCAACGCTTCCAGAACCACCACCCCTTACTTTTTGACACCATGCACGCCGACGCCACTTTCCCAAAACGAGAACTCCTTCGTCATACACCGTTGTCTCTGCTTTTCTCACTATATCATTATTCACTGCCACCTGACAGCATTGATCTTCCTCTTGTTTCCGATTTCATCACTCATCTCGACTCACCTTACATTTTCCCATCTACTGCACAGTAGTCCTACTGTCTCAACAGGCCTCCCACTGTCTTCATCACGATCCAGAGTAGCCCTGGATCAGAAGATAATCAGCATTTGTCCAACTAACCAAATATCTTGTGTTGTGACGTCTTCTGCACTTCATCCTCATCTCATCATCACCTAATAGTATGATCATGGTTAAAGGCCATGATGTCCTGCAGCTCCTCCAGTCAGTACAAGAGCTGAAAATTGATGCTTCCCCCCTAATGTTATTATGATTTTGAAATAAAATAAAGATTTAATAAATTAATTAAACCTCACTTAACCCATCTATCTTTCTCCTCACCCGAGATTTCCTTAATTCCTCATCCCCTAATAAAGGGTATGACCCTTTGGGCGGGGCTAGTCGTGCGCGGCTAGCAAAAAAAAAAAAAAATTCATTAACCGACATACTCTCGATCGATATTTCATTCGATCTTAACAGCTGTGACGTACCAGACGTCAGAACAGCTGCATTTTGATATCCTTCCTGTTCCTTATCCCGGGCTTTTTTCTGCGTCATTCCTTTGAGCACTACTCTCCAGACTAATCAAGCCAAGGGTGTGTAGTGCTACGGGTTTGTCCAGAGAACTGTTCCAACCTTGGTGGCTATCCAAACGGGTCACCTTACCTACATCAACTTTCATAATCATCACACACAGCATCTCGTTCGTTTTTCAATCTAGGGGCTTCGGCCCGCTTCCTGCTCTCCATGGCGGATCCACCTCAGATCACTGGGGCTTCGATGGATGGTCGGCATGGCGGACTACCTCCAGTATTCCTCGCTCCACCGGCTCAAGCCACAAAGGTGGAAAAGCGAAAGGATGGCACACGTCATCGCAGAGCTTCTGAACGCTCCACTGCCTCCACCGTCTCGAATGCCTCCAGTCGATCGCGATCGCCAATTCATTCAGAGACCTATGCTGAGCGTTTAGTGAACTCACCGCCAGCAAAGAAACAACATTTAAGTCGCACATCAACTTCCGTAGACATGGACGCCGAAATCGCTCACTCTTCATCTTCATATCAACGTCAAAACCAAGTCATTCCATCATTATCAAAACCAGAGCTTCATTGCTTTCTTCTTCAAAATTTTGATCCAAAATTCGATAACGTCAAATACGTAGTTCTTCAAATTCGTAAATATCTCCCAAGTATTGATCTCACTCAAGTTGTCAAATCCCGCAATGGGATAATCTTGAAATCTACGGACCCACATTTCGCTACTACTGTACGAAACAAGGCTTCTTTCGAAATCTTTGGGAAAACAGCCAAAATTGACACCCTCAGTTCCTCTCGCCGTAAACAACCACCACCTCCGAAAAAGCCTCCTCTTCTCTCCGTTGTTATCAGGGGCGTTGATCCCACATACACGGATGAGGAAGTTTGTGAAGAGCTGAAACTAGAAGGCTTCACCATCACCAAAGTACTCCGCATCCGGAACGATCAGGGACCCACTTACATGATGCGAGTCTTAACAACATCGCAAGAAACAATTGACACCATGCTCGCACATGGCGCCATGATCTATAAAAAACGTCATCGTGTAGAACCCTCCCGATCATCCCCGCCACTTCCAATTCGTTGCGAAAGGTGCCAAGCATACAATCAGCACACCACTACTAACTGTCGCAACACTGCTATCTGTGGCTACTGCACAGGCACCCACCCTACCCGTACTTGTCCGAATTTAGAACTTCCACCCCGTTGTGCTACTTGTAACGAACAACATCCCACATACAGTTACAAGTGCAAAGGAAAACCTCAACCTGAAAGTACTCGACCTGAATTAGTTGCTCCACTTCGCACTCATGATACTTCTACCAACACGGATTTCCCCATTGACTCCACTCCTGTTACTATAGATAAACTTCTTGCTTTTACTACACTTGCCTTGCAAAACATCCACCCCTTTATCCGTCCTCACATCCTTCAACAAATCATTCACGCAGCCCGTATCATTTTTCACGTCTCTTTCAACGCAACATACTCGAATACCGATGCTCATTTTCATACGTCACACCTTCCGTCTTATTCTTAACAGCCAACTCTTACAGCATATCATCATGACTTTAGTGTTTCTATTTCTTAATATCCGGTCCTTTTTCAAAAACAAACTTCTCTTCGAAGCGCTTCTACTCGAGGAAAAAGTAAATGCATTTCTACTCAATGAGACCTTTTTCAAACTATCGGATACTTGCCATATAGCACGCTATAACATCCTCCGTTGTGACAACACTCTTCCAGCTCAGCGGGCAAACGGTGGGGCAGCAATTGGTTTTTACCACAACCTACCATATAGACGTCATTCTAGCGCAATACTCAATCTCCCTGAGTATGTAATAACTACATTATATTTCCCAAATATAGCCATCACACTCATTACCATTTACGTCAGACCAGGTCATCCGATTCCACTTCATTTTCTCCAAGATATATCCAATACATACAAACATTACATCATCATGGCAGATATCAATCTTCATAGTCGTACAGACAACGAACGTACCATGTTCACGCAATTTGTTGCATCAAATACAACAGGCATCATCCACGCTTTACCATCCCCATCTCGCCCTATTTCTCAGACAACTCCCGATATAGTCATCACATCCAATACTCTTGCTTCCCATTGCACTGTTGACGTTCTAGCACTACTTGGCAGCGATCACGCACCTATTAAGCTGACGTATCGTCATACCCAGGCCACTAAATCTGCTCATCTACCACCCCCACGGCCAACACTTAGATACGATAAAGCTGATTGGCAAAAATACCGTGACTACATTTCTCAGACTTTACATCATCACTCACCACCTGCTACCGAAGAGCAACTATACGACAGCCTCTCTACCATAAACTCGACTCTTAGCCATGCCTCCGAACTGTATATTCCAACTACCTACTCTACTCCCTATAAACCACATCTTCCACCTCAATATTTATCCATGATCCGTCGCTCCCGTCAGCTATACCGTGATTACCTCCGTACTAGGAACCCTGAAACCCTCCATCATCACACTCAACTACAACGCACTGTTCGCAATTACATCAAAGCGTACAAACTGCGGAATTGGGTTAAGACCTGCAATGACCTCAACGAAACCAGCCATCCAACCAGATACTGGAAACGATTCCATGCTCTCTGTGGCAAGTACTCTAAGCCTTCTTACCCTCTTCTTCATAATAATGTACCACTCCAAACAGATCTGGAGAAAGCTAACGCCTTTGCAGACTACTTGCAAGATATCTTTACACCTGCAGCACCCTCCACTCCACATCCAACAGATCGCCTAAATCTCGCATCTCCTCACTTACAGCCCGACGTCACTCATTCACTTCCACATCATCCTCTTACCATATCTGTTACTACTGATGAAATCATGACTGTTGTAAATCGCAAACGAAATTCCGCCCCAGGCTTTGATAATATTACATATCGCCACATTAAAGAAGGTCCATTATTGTTTCTCAATCTGCTTGCACTCATCTACACATTCATCCTTCGAACCGGCTTTTTTCCGACAGATTGGAAAACTTCCAAAACACTCATGTTTCTGAAGCCTAACAAGCCTCCTACTGCTACCTCATCTTACCGCCCTATTCAGTTGACATCCACTTTTAGTAAAATCCTGGAGCGCATCCTCGTTAAAAGATTACATCCATATCTCGAAACTAAACATCTTCTTCCCATTCACCAAGCAGGATTCCGCCCTTCATATTCAATTAACGATCAGCTACTTCGCCTCACCAGTCTCATCACCTCACATTATAATTCCGTCAAACCTTCTTGCCTTCTGTTATTTGACCTCGAAAAAGCATTTGACAAAGTTTGGCACCTGGCACTTCTTCACAAGCTCATTCAGCTCAAATTTCCCGTTGCCTATATCCGTTTCATCTATCACTTTCTGGTTGGTCGCCTCTCTTACGTCTACATTAACGGTCAGTTGTCTCATCCCATTTTTCTTTTGTCGGGAGTACCTCAGGGTTCAGCTCTCTCACCGCTTTTGTACATCCTTTTTGTAGCAGATTTTCCTCCGCTTCCTCCTGACATATATCTTTTTCAATACGCGGATGATACTGCTTTGCTAGCCTTAGGAAAGACTATTCGCCAGATTAATCAGGACCTGCAAGAGGCTATTAATCGTTTTACGAGCTGGTGCACTAAGTGGAGTCTCTCTATAAATCCAAACAAAACACAAGCCATCACTTTCATTCCGCCACGCAAACGCTCAAAAGTCCACCGAAACCCGACGTTACTCTCCCTCCACATCCACGATACTCCCATAGTTCCTACTCGCACCGTTACCTATCTTGGCATCATCTATGACCAGCATCTCACATGGAAACCATATCTTCAGAAAGTCGCTGCCAAAGCCTACCAACGCTTAAACCTCCTCAAGCGTCTTACTGGCACTACCTGGGGCCTCAAACCAGCTACAGTTCTCAATACGTACAAGGCATTTATGCGCCCCGTCCTTACGTACGGTTTCCCGGCCTGGCTTTCCGCTCCGCCCACCTTTTATGAAAAACTTCGCATACTAGAACGACATGCATTCCGAATCGCTCACCGCATACAACTCCCCAGTCCGACCCGAGCACTCTATGACCTTATCACCTTTCCAAGCATTACCCACCATATCGAATCTCTTAGGCAGAAATTCATCACAGCGCGATATAGTACTCAACATCCTTTACTCATGGATACTATGCGCTATCATGAACTCCATCCTGTCCGCCCTCGCTACGCTTATTCCCCACTATGTCTGCTTTTCACCTTATACTGCTATACTCTGCCACCTGACCATCCGGATTTATTTCTGCTCGAAGACTATCAACTTCATGCTCATCTACCACACATCTTTCCATCCTTCACTGCACAGTAACACCTTTTGTTTCTAACAGGGCTCCCCATGTCTTCATCAGCCTAGAGCAGCCCCTAGGCAGAAGATAACACGCATTTGTTTTACTAATGTACCCTGTGTTGTCTCGTGTATTGCACATCGCCCCATCTCTCACTCTCATTGTTCATTGAATCTCGTTTGGCAGTCTACCATTCCAAGATCACCTACTCAATAACCATATATATGTATTGTAACTCCATTCTTTATCTATTTATATCATCAATCTCCTTGAAACTATTGTGCTTATATTTTGCTTTATCATTTCCTTTTTTCTTTTGTGTACACTTATATTTATATTATGTTATTGTTGTTATGTTCTTATGTTTTTCAAATATTCCTACCATTCCCATATGATTATGATCGAAAAGATCATAATGTCCTCGTTCTAAAATAAAATTCAATAAATGAATTAATAAAAAACCCTTAGCCCACCTATGCCTTACTCCTATATAGATAACCATTCCTTCACTTCTGTCACCTAAGAGAGGGTATAGCCCTCTAAAAGGAAGCTAGCCTTTGGCTAGCACTAAAAAAAAAAAATCATTAACATACTTTCCAGAGCTTTGTGTTTACAGGGCTCTGAAGCGTTACCTGATAAGAGGTGACGATTTTTGGCTTTCCTTCCTTTTCCATATCCTCGGCTTTTTGCTTTGTCATCCCGTGGCGTACCGTTTCGTCAGACTGATCTAGCCAAGGGCGACCGGTACAACAGGTTTGGCAAGTGAACTGCTGCACCTTGACTACTATCCGAACGGGTAGTCAAACCTACTATAATATACCTTCTCATCACATCAGTTGACATTACATTCACCTACACTACCGTATCAACACCATTGGGCAGTCGCCCACGGACGGACTTTTTCATGGCAGACTCAGGCTCAGTCGGAGGTCGTAAGAACAAGGGAAAACACCATGGACTACCACAAGTTGTTAGCGGACCCTCCGAGAGCTCTACGAAGGTGAAACAACGAAAGGATCAATCTTCAGCTCGTTCTAAGAACACAACCAAGCATCATCTCCAACGAACGGATTCAGTAGGATCTATTGACTCAGCAGCATCTGTAATCTCTCATTCCTCCATCCGATCAAGATCACCGCAAACATCTGACAAGAATGACAGCTACGCCACCCGTCTTCAGCATTCTCCTCCTGCGAAGAAACACCACCTGGATTCAGCAACAGACTCAGACTCAGGACCAATGGATATCGGAGCCACCGGATCCCACACCGACAATCAGCAGCCAGCTTCAACTCACTCGATGCTTCTTACAAACTTCGATCCAAAATTCAACACACCAAAGATGGTAGCTGTCCAACTTCGGAAATACCTGCCAAGGGCATCCATTGCACACATCATCCACACCAGAAATGGCATTATTTTGAAGACGACAGATCCATCACTGTTCAGCACGATCAGGAACAAGGTACCGATCGACATTTTTGGCAAAAACGCGAAGTTGGAAGCACTCAACACACCTCGAAGGAAGCAACCTCCACCACCACGACGCCCAGTCCTTCTTTCCGTAGTCATACGCGGAGTGGATCCGTCGTATACAGATGAGGAGATACAGGAAGAACTGACCCTGGACGGACACACGATCACCAAAGTAATTAGGATTCGCAACGACCGGGGCCCTACTTACATGGTTCGTGTGCTCACCTCACATCAAGAGACTATTGACGAACTGTTAGCATCCGGAGCATCCATCTATAACCACACACACCGAGTAGAGCCTTCACGGTCTACCCCTCCTATGCCAGTACGCTGCGAACGCTGCCAGCTATATAATTCACACCATACGGTAGACTGCAAGAATACGACTAAGTGTGGATACTGTGCCGGACCTCACAATACCAGAGCCTGTACTAATCTTCAACAACCTCCGAAATGCGCTACTTGTAATGAGCAACATCCAACATACAGCTATAGATGTAAAGCGAAACCAGAACCTGCTCAGGAACATCCTGAATTGATCGTTCCACTGAGGCCTCCGGCCCAGCCACATAACACTCCGCATCCACTCAATACTCCTGTTAATCTCGATCAACTTCTCACTTTCCTAACACTGGCGTTACAAAACATTCATCCGTTTATCAGACCTCACATCTTACAACAAATTATCCTTGCGGCCAAAACTACATTCCATGTTACTTTCACTGCTACGTATTCTGGTAATACTGTGCACTTCCATAAATCTCATGCTTCATCCATCGATTAAATTTATTCGTGTTATGGCTCTAGTCTTCATGTTTCTTAATATACGCTCCCTTCCAAAAAACAAACTTTTATTTGAGCACCTTCTCCTAGAACACCACGTCACGGCCTTCTTACTTAATGAAACTTTTCTAACTTCGTCTCATTCTTGCCGTTTACCACATTATACAATGATTCATGCAGAAAACACTGTTCCGGCACTACGAGCTAACGGAGGAGTAGCCATTGGTTTCTCGCCCTCTTTACCATTTCGGCAGCACCACTACAACACAACGCCATTACCAGAATACCTTCTTGCCACAGTTTACTTGAAAAATATCGTCCTTACAATGGCTACTATATACATTAGACCAGGGCACCCCATTCCGTACCAATTTGTGCAATACATCTCGAATACCTATCGTTCGTATCTCATCATGGCCGATTTCAATATGCACAGTCGCACCAATCAGGAAAGAACAAATCTTCAGCACTTCATCACAGCTAACACCACGGGCATCATTGTTCATCTCCCTCAAGCTACTCGCCCGATATCCAACACCACGCCCGACATCGTTATAGTTTCTAATAATCTCATAACTCACTGCACCGTCGAAGTTCTTGACCTTCTCGGAAGTGACCATGCACCTATCAAATTAACATATCAATCACGTTCACTGAATACCGCACGTTCACTACTACCACCACGGACTAGTTTACGATTTGATAAAGCTAATTGGGACCAATATCGCTATCACATTTCCCATCAAACCATACATCTCAAGGACCCTACTACTGAAGAAGAGTTAGATGCTACAGTCGACAAAATCACCACTGTTATTCAAGATGCAAGTAACTCCTGCATCCCAACTTCTACAACTCCTTCATTTACTCCTCGTCTTCCTCCGCAATATCTCACTATGATCAAGCGCTCACGCCAGTCTTACAGAGAATTTCTGCAAACTCGTAATCCAGAAGCATTACGTCATCATAGACAACTCCAGCGTATGGTCCATAATTATATAAAAGCCTACAAGCTTCGGTGCTGGATAAAGACTTGCAATAATCTCTCTGACACTACTCATCCCAGCAAATATTGGAAGCGATTCAATATACTTTGTGGAAAGTCTTCCACACCAAAGTATCCTCTCTTACTAGGTGACACTCCCGCATCTACGGATACTGCAAAAGCAAACGCTTTCGCCAACCATTTGCAGACTATCTTCACACCTACCATGTCAGACAACGCTCCCCATTTGGTCGACAGGCTTAACACTTCCTCACCACAAATACAGCCGAATATTCACCATGCACTACCTGCCAATTCGCCCGTAACAATGCCGATTACCGTACAAGAAATCACTCAAGTCGTTCACAACAAACGTAATACAGCACCTGGCTTAGACACTATAACGTATCGACACGTTAAAGAATGTCCTGGCAGTCTGTTAGTCTTACTTGCACACATCTATACGTTCATATTCCGCACTGGATACTTTCCAATATCTTGGAAGACATCAAAAACGCTAATGTTTCTTAAACCTAATAAACCGCCACAGGATGTAGCTTCTTACCGTCCCATACAATTAACTTCTACATTTAGTAAAATCCTGGAACGCATATTAGTTAAACGTTTACATCTATATTTGACCACTCGCAATCTTATTCCTTTCACACAAGCAGGCTTCCGACCATCATTCTCTATAAACGATCAGCTCCTCCGACTTACGTCACTCATCACTCAGCAATATAATTCAGTTCAACCCTCCTGTCTGGTACTATTCGATCTAGAAAAAGCCTTTGATAAAGTGTGGCATACTGGGCTCATATATAAACTCCATGCATTAAAGCTGCCAATAATATATATTCGTTTCATTTACAGTTTCATCTCCAACCGCCTGGCATACATCTCTGTGAACAACAGCCTGTCACACCCTATTTTTCTACTCTCAGGTGTACCACAAGGATCGGCCTTGTCCCCATTACTTTACTTACTTTATGTTGCCGATATGCCTAGGCTTCCCGATAGGATCCATCTATTTCAGTATGCCGACGATACCGCCTTCCTTGCTTTATGTAACACCATTCAACAAATCAACCATGTCTTACAGATTGCAATTAACCGCTTTACCTCCTGGTGTACTCTTTGGAAACTCACCATAAATGCGGCCAAAACCCAAGCTATTGTCTTTCTACCACCACGTCGAAGATCAAAAGTACGTCGAAATCCTCGTCATCTCTCACTTTATGTAGACCATGAACCTATACGACTCAGTAACACAGTCACCTATCTTGGAATTACTTACGACCGTCACTTAACGTGGAATAAACATCTTGCAACTATCACGGCGAAAGCATATAATAGACTCAATTTACTGAAACGTTTAACTGGTACGACATGGGGACTTAACGCACAGACCATCTTAAATACATACAAGGTTTTCTTACGGCCAACTTTAACATATGGATTCACTGCATGGATAGCCGCATCAGCTAAATTCTACCAAAAACTTTTGATCCTCGAAAGACACGCTTTCCGCATAGCCTTCCGTGTTCGATTACCTAGTCCTACCCAGGAGCTATACCAACGCATAACTTTCCCCACATTACAGTATTACATCGAAAAACTACGTCTCACTTATATCAACAAACGTTTTCAAATCCAGCACCCTTTACTTCATGATACCATGCGATACCTCGCTTTGAATCCCACACCACACCGTTATTACCATACCCCCTTAACTTTACTGTTTACACTCTATCAGTACATATTACCTCCGAGAGATCCTTCGCTCTTACTCATTTCTGACTACATCATTGATGAACATCTTCCGCTCATTCACCCATCATACCATGCACAGTAATTACCTTTGTCTACTCACTTGGGCTCCCCCTGTTCTCATCATCGCCTAGAGATGCCCCTAGGCAGAAGATAATTTCATTTGTCTGACTAACAAAACCCACGTGTTGTCCTGTGCTTCGCACCTCGTCTCATTCTTTATTCTCATTATCAACATTTCAAAATTTCCTTAATCATCTATGTTTATTATTTTGTTCTACTTGTATATCCTCATTAATTTTTTTCTATTGTATTTTATTTTATGTTATATATAATTTTACCTGCACGTTCAGTTATTTGTTATAGTTATTACTTACTATATATATGTATGTTTTCCTTTCACAATGGTAAGGATCAAAGTTCCTTACGTCCTTTTTGTTAGTTAGTGTAAGACATAATGCTAAGAAATTTCAATAAAGCACATAGACCACCTACTGTACCTCGCACCTAAAATCCTTTTGTCACTCACCTCACAGAGGGCATAACCCTCTTATAGGTTGCTAGCCGCTTTGGCTAGCCGGTAAAAAAAAAAATTCATTAACGAACATATCCACCCGAGGCATAGTCCTCAATCCTGGTTGCCACAGTGTTGCCAGGCGGTGTGTACTTTCTGCGAGACTGAGCTAGTGAAGCGCAGAAAGTATCTACGCTTGACTGTGTGACGTGTCAGCCCACCTAAGTTAGTATCCGAACGGCTAACTTTCTACCTAAAAACCTACACCCATCCAAAGATGCACAAGGGACTTCCCCCGTGTGTCAACCCTTCCAACCAACCTCCTAAAGGGGTTAAGGGGGGACCAAACCAGTACTCCAATGCCATACGATCCAAACAACCCAGACCAACATCACCACAGGACACTACTATTCCAACCGGTACGATCAAAAAGGCTAAGACCACCGACCAACTGCTTCATCAAACTCCAATACCCATGGATACTGCATCTCCAAACCCATCCACCTCTGCTACTGCCAACAACACACCAACAACTCCAACCTCTGTTCACAACTTCCTACTGACCGGCTATGACCCAAAATATAAAACCGAGAGAGAAATCTTCCTCCAAATCTCGAAGTACGTACCAAGGGCCGAACTTCACCAAATCATCAAAACCAACAATGGCTTCATTCTGAAATCACAAAATCCAAACTTTCACATCCACGTACGCAATAAGGCCACATTTGAAATATTTGGACCGAAAGCAAACCTGAAACCCTTAAATCCTAGCTCTCCAAAGTCTCCTCCACCTCCCAGAAGACCTCCACTCCTATCTGTCGTTATACGCGGCGTAGATCCCGACATCTCCGATGACGAAATTCATGACGAGCTTCGTCAAGAAGGACTCGAAGTGAAGAAATGTCTTCGCATCAAAAACGACCGAGGACCTACCTACCTAGTCCGTATCCTAACAAACCAACAAGATGTCATCGATCATCTTCTTGCCAACGGCGCCTATATCTATAGACGTCGACATAAAGTCGAACCTTCCAAAACTCCAGCCCCTCTACCTGTACGCTGTGAAAACTGCCAGATTTACAATGACCACACCACCTCATCCTGCATCAACCAAACCAAATGTGGCTATTGCGCGCAAAACCATCCGACAAAAAACTGTCCCAACCTCAAAGACCCACCAGAATGTAACACCTGTGGAGAAAAACACCCCACCTACAGTTACCGCTGTCAAGGTAAACCTGCTCCCGACCCAGCCAAACCCGAATTAGTGGTACCACTCCGCCCTATAGACACTCCCACTCCTCCTAGCAACTCCCTGAAAGACCCCGTGACAGTCGAAGACCTTCTCCGCTTCATGACTGTTGCACTCCAAAACATCAATCCTTTCCAAAGGGACCACATTCTCACCCAAATCATCCTCTGCGCCAAAAGCATGTACAACCTCCAGCTGCATGCCACCTACAGCGGCCCGAATGTACACTTCGAAATCCATTCTACCGAGACATCCTAAATGATGGCAAGACCTCAAGCTCTCTCAACATACAACTTCCTATTCCTCAACATCCGATCTCTACCTACTCACCAAATCATGTATACCCAGCTACTACAGGAACACAACATAACTGCCTTCGCCCTAAATGAAACCTACTTGGCTCCCCAGATATCCTGCTACATACCAAAATACAACATAAACAGACACGATGGCCCTCACAGAAACAGAATCCATGGCGGAACACTGATAGGCATTAAAAACTACATACCACACCGAAAAATCATTCTTTCTCCCCAACTATCTCTACCAGAATACAACATAGAAATATTATATCTAAAACATCGTACTATAGCAATAGGAACAATTTACATCCGCCCTGGACACCAGATCCGCACTGATTTCTTCACACACATTGATAGGAACAATAGACATTACATAATCATGGCTGACATTAACTTCCACAGCAGAACCCAAGCCGTTAAACAGGACTTCCTTACCTTTATAGACCAACAAACCAACGGAGAATTCCATGTACTACCAAAACCCACCAGACCAATTAGCAATACATCTCCTGACATAGTTATAACCTCCTCAACGCTTTCTCAACATACAACCCTCGAGGTCCTGGACTCAATTGGCAGCGACCACGTTCCTATAAAAGTTACCCTTGAATTTCCTAACCACCTTCCCCTGATAACTCCAACCAAGAGAAAAATATACGCCTACCACCATGCTGACTGGAACTCATACCGACAACAAATAGATCACTCCATTGCAAATATTGCACCTCCTACAAATTCCAAAGAACTTTCACAAACCGTCCAATCTATCACAGATATCCTTCAAACAGCAGCAGATCAACATATTCCAATTCAAAATATCACTCCTCATAAACCCAAACTACCCCCAAATTACCTACCACTAGTCACAGCCTCTCGCCGTGCCTACAGAGAATACCTATTGACCCGAAACCTTGAAGCCCTTCGCCTCCACCGACAATACCTACGAATAGTCCATAATTACATAATAGCCTACAAACGCAGACAATGGATACTCACATGCAACAAACTCTCCACAGAAGCTCACCCCACTAAATACTGGAAGCGCTTCAACCAACTTACAGGCAAAAATAACCATTCACCATATCCTATCATTGTTAATAACCAAGCTCCAACCACAGACACCGAGAAAGCCAACATATTCGCAGATCACCTGCAAGATATATTTACACCCCTTCCTGGACGCACCTTACCCCGCAATCTATCCCGAATCATCAACCAAAGATCCGATCCACACTCCCCTACTCTAACCCCGAGCAATTATCATACCGCCAATGAACAAGATCCTCTCACAGCTCCTATATTACCAAATGAAATTCATAACATCATTACCCGAAAGAAAAACACCGCACCAGGACTTGACTCCATATCCTACCGCCATATCAAAGAATCACCCCCTTCCATGTACTCTCTCCTCTGCGCGATATATAACTTCATGCTCAGAACTGGATACTTTCCAACTGAGTGGAAAGTCTCGAAAGTTCTAGTATTCCTGAAACCAAAAAAGCCTCCCCAAGACCCCCAATCCTATCGACCCATCCAACTCACATCTACATTCAGCAAAATACTGGAACGCATTCTGGTCCGACGCTTACATACCCATCTATCCATACACAATCTCTTGCCACGAGAACAAGCAGGCTTCCGTCCCCACTACAGCATCCTAGATCAGCTCCTACGTCTTAGCACAGCAATTTACAACCAGTTTAACCAATCAAAACCCTCATGCCTTGTAACCTTCGACCTAGAAAAAGCGTTCGACAAAGTCTGGCACGCCGGACTGATTCACAAACTCCACAATTTCTTCCTACCACACAATTACATTCGGCTCATACATTCCTTCCTAACCAACAGAATAGCATATGTTACCATCAATGAAGCCTTCTCACACCCTATTTTTCTCCACTGTGGAGTCCCGCAAGGCTCTGCACTATCACCTCTCCTTTACATACTGTATGCCGCCGATCTCCCGGAATTCCCAAATAACCTAAACCTTTTCCAATTCGCAGACGACACAGCCTTTCTTGCAACAGCAAACTCCATTCAACAGATAGACAAAACACTACAGACCAGCATCGATACCTTTACCCGGTGGTGCTCCACTTGGCGCCTAAAGATAAATCCTACCAAAACCCAAGCCTTAGTATTCCTACCCCCTAAGACACGTAGCAAGATCCGGAGAAATCCCCGACTCCTAGATATCACCGTCGACGATACACCAATCCCTCCAACAAACACACTCACCTATCTTGGGATCACCTACGACTCAAAGCTAACCTGGAATCCACACCTGCAAACCATTACCTCAAAAGCCCGAAACCGACTAAACCTCTTAAAGCGATTATGTGGCACAACCTGGGGACTCAATGCACATATAACCACCAACACCTACAAAGCCTTCTTAAGACCTGTTCTCACCTATGGTCATACTGCATGGACCTCAGCAAACCACAAGTTCTACCAGAAACTAGCCATCCTAGAAAGGCACGCACTCCGCCTCGCATACCGAATAAACCTGCCCAGCCCAACGAGAGAGCTTTACGATCGGATAGATTTCCCTCCCATCCTGTCACACCTTGAAACCCTTCGCCAAAAATACATCAACAATAGAACAGAAACCGCCCATCCCATGATCCTAGACATCATCCAATATGATGCAAACCACGACGCGCCGCCAATCCATCAGGATTCACCTCTCCAACATTACATGACTTTACGCCATCTTTCCCAAGATCCCGCTACCGTAGACCAGGAAATTCTAAACATCTATAGACCTCAAGAACTATCATCCGATATCTACCCGTCTTATGCATGAACCTATACCTGGATACCGAACACCCAAAATTTCCTACACCAAAAGGTCGAGCAGGCACATGTCTGCTGTGGCCAGCCATTCTGACTAAGGTTTTCCAGGGTTTCCCTTAGTCACACCAGGCAAATGCCGGAATGGTACCGAACATAGGCCCTGGCCGAAAGAACCTTCCAAATCCTTGTCCATATTCCAAATAAAATAATTAAAAAATAGATAAAAAATAAAAATAATAATAAAAAAGGATTAAAGAAAACTACCCAAACCCCTCAACAAATAATTCACCCTCTCCTGATAATCCTTACTCCTCTAACCCGAAGAAAGGGCGTTACCCTTTAAACGGGATGACGACAAAAAAAAAATTCATTAACGAACGACATTCTTTCCTGGTATCAAGGAGCCTAACCTCTCTTGTGTCAGTTAGTGTGCTAGCTAAGACCAAGTGTTGCAATACGCATTTGTGAGCTAAAGCACACATACAGCACTTAGAGGGTGGACGGAAGTTTTCAGTTTCGAAGGGCAAACTTGCTTTTTGAACCTCATCTTTATCATCTTTTCATTCATTTTCATCTTCCTTTGGGCTTCGGCCCCAGGCTATTCCATAGTGATGGCGGACTCTGGCAATGCTGACGGACAATCGGTTCTCGGTCGACATACAGGACTACCAGTTTCTCTTCCGACAAATATAGGAACTTCGCGTGCCCAAGCTGCACCCACTGGTACTACTAGTCGAACTCGACATTTCTCATGGGGTAGTCAACCAGTAGCGAGTACGTCCAAAGAAAGACATCCATCCACTGACTCAACCCAATCTGCAAAGAGATTTCGCGGTGGATCTCAATCTTCTAACGTCCAACCAATGGACATTGGATCGCTACCTTCCGAATCATCCTCTGTAATTCCAGAACCTGTTTACAATTTTCTCCTCACCGACTTTGACACTAAATACACCCATCCTAAGATGATCTTTCTCCAGATCATTAAATACGTTCCTCGCGCTAATGTTGAACAAATAGTCCAGACTAGAAATGGATACATTATAAAATCTAAAGATCCTAATTTCGGAACCTATTTACGAAATAAAGCATCTTACGAAATCTTTGGGAAAAACGCAAAACTAACAAAAAAGTCAGATTCTAGGCCGAAACAACCACCACCTCCTAAAAAATCGCCAATGTTATCTGTCGTTATTCGTGGTGTTCTCCCAGAGTTCACGGACGACGAAGTGCGCGAAGAACTTGTTCAAGAGGGCATCAACATTGACAAATGCATACGCATAAAAAACAATAACGGACCGACATATATGGTTCGCGTTTTATCACAAAACCAACAGGCTATTGATTACCTTCTGGCACATGGCGCCCCTATTTATAAGAAAATCCATAGAGTTGAGCCTTCTAAAACTCCTGGGCCAGTACCTCTTAGGTGCGAGAAATGTCAATCCTACAACTCTCATTTCACTAACAACTGTCCTAATCAACCGCGATGCGGATATTGTGGCAGCCAACATGAAACTAGGTTGTGTCAAAATCAACAACAACCTCCCAAGTGTTCCACTTGCGGAGAGGCGCACCCCACTTACAGCTACCGTTGCAAGGCTAAGCCCTCAGCTGAACCTACTCGCCCGGAGTTTACTGCACCTATTCGAAGTAGCGATAAAACAACACCTCCAGCCCAATCTATCCTACATCCGCTCAGTATCGAAGATTTTTTTCGCTATCTCACCATAGTGCTCCAGAACGTGATGCCATTTCAACGCGATCATATACTTCGCACCATTACTGCCACTGCAAAATCGTTCTTTAACATCAATATGCATGGTACATATTCAAGACAATATGCTCATTTTCAAATCGCGCCTCTTGAAACTATTGTTTAAATCTATGTCGTTATTGCTTGTAGTCATGAATTTCTTATTTATTAATATACGATCTTTCCAGCAACACAAACTCCTCTTAGAGCATCTTTTACTCGAGGAACAAATTGATATTTTTGCTCTCAATGAAACTTCACTCAAACCTGATATCACAGCACGCCTAACAGGTTATCTCCTTCACCGACATGACTATAGAGAACCTGCTGTCAGAGCTCAAGGTGGAGTTGCAATAGGTTTCTCACCAAAATTACCATTTAGACAATATCACTTACAGGCTTGTATCAATCACCCAGAACATCTTCTTTTCTCCGTTTACTTTCCCTCCATCGTCATAAATGTTGCTACAATTTATATTCGGCCGAGACATCCAATCCCATTCGACTTTTTCAATTATATTGCCCAAAACTTTCGAAATGTCGTCATTATGGCTGATGTCAATATCCATAGTCGAAGCGACCGGGAAAAACAACATTTTAGGAACTACATAACTCAACAGTTAATTTTGCATATTCATGACTTACCTAGTCATACCCGGCCAAGTAGTCAAACAACACCTGATGTTGTAATTACATCACTCAATCTAGTCGGTGACTGTACAATACAGGTTCTTGACACAATTGGTAGTGATCATTGCCCAGTAAAACTAACACTGAACAAGGGGCCTCTTTGTCACACTACTCCAGTTTTTAGGACTGTTAAACGTTATGATAAAGCTGATTGGAATACATACAGAACAATCATTGAAAAAGACATCAGACCTCTCACAGCACCAAGTACCGAACCTGAATTGTATCACACTATTTCACGGCTTACAGATACCTTAACTACAACTGCTCAAATATCCATTCCGGAGGACAAAATCCACCCACACAGACCAAAGTTACCGCCTCAATATCTGGCCATGGTAAAACGTGCAAGGCAGCACATTCGAGAGTATCATCGTACTGGAAACGAGGTCCATCTTCAGTGTCACAGACAATGGCAACGGGCAGTTAAAAACTATCTTATTGCATATAAACGGAGGCACTGGATAAGTGCGTGCAATAAGCTGAGAGACGAGGCACATCCTACCCGCTACTGGAAGAAATTTCATCAATTAACGGGAAAAAACACTGTTACAACATATCCGCTCCATGTCAATAACATTCCGCTTCTTTCAGATGCAGATAAAGCTAATGCTTTTGCAGACCAACTGCAAACAGTTTTCACTCCAACCGAGTCTCCATGCCAGAGCGAACGCATTGATATTTCAAGAATACATTCTTTACAACCTTCTACATCACATCAAGCAGACATTAATCATCCTCTTACCAGACCAATCACTGCTCCCGAATTACATTCCGCTCTCCGACGGAAACGTAACACAGCACCAGGAATTGATAGTGTCTCGTATAGGATGCTGAAAGAATCTCCACCTCTATTTATTTCTTTGCTAGTATCTATTTATAATTTCATACTCAACACCGGTTATTATCCACTAGATTGGAAAGTCTCAAAGGTGTGCATGTTTCATAAACCAAACAAGCCTATTCATGATGTTTCTTCCTACAGGCCCATTCAGTTAACTTCTGTCTTCAGTAAATTGTTTGAAAAGATTCTCGTCAACAGACTACATGTTTATCTTAATGAACACAATCTGTTACCAATACATCAAGCAGGTTTCAGGCCTACCTTTTCTATTAACGACCAATTGCTACGCCTAACTACTGTCCTTACTAACCAGTACAATAAGGCTCTTCCATCATGTCTAGTCCTTATGGATTTAGAAAAAGCATTTGATAAGGTATGGCACTATGGCTTGCTGCGCAAACTACAGTCACTCCAACTACCCACTTGTTACATCCGTCTCATTTACTCTTTTCTAAGTAATCGAATAGCGTATGTTTCAATAGGAAGTGCCCTCTCTAGACCTATTTTTCCTCATACAGGCGTACCTCAGGGCTCCGCACTTAGTCCATTATTATATATCTTGTATGCCTCAGATATGCCTAGACCACCGCCTAATGTCTATATTTTTCAATATGCTGACGACACAGCATTTTTATCACTTGGGAAAACTATGCTTCAGATCAGCAGAAGCCTACAATTGACACTCGACAATTTTCTTATCTGGTGCAGGAAGTGGAAATTAACTGTAAATTCGGAGAAAACACAAGCCCTTGTTTTCCTTGCACCTAAACGTAGAACTAAGGTACGCCGAAATCCTACTAATCTTTGCGTATCGGTTGACGGGCATTTTCTTCGACCAACCGCCTCTGCGACATATCTTGGTGTGGTATTCGATACCAACCTCACCTGGAAACCTCACTTTAAGAAACTGGCGCAAAAAGCATCAAGTCGATTAAATCTTCTACGCCGCCTTACGGGCACGACCTGGGGACTAAGTGCGGATGTCTTACTAAAAACATACAAAGTTTTTCTTCGACCTCTTCTCACATTTGGTCACATTGCCTGGTGTCATGCTTCACCTCAACTGTACGAGAAGTTAGCAATTATGGAACGCCATGTTATTCGCCTGGCATATCGGATTCGACTACCATATCCAAATTACATGACCTACGAACATATAGACTTTCCAACTATTTTCGAACATCTTGCTACACTTCGGACAAGATACATTCAATCCCGCGTTACAAACGCTCATCCGCTCTATCTTGATACGTTAAGAGTTGATGCCCGTACAGATGCTCCATTTCGATATCAGCACTCACCGCTCAACATCCTCACCACACTTTATGTTCAGACAACAAATTTGGACGCTGCAGAGAGAGCAATATTTGGCATTTACATCGTCAGAGATCATCTACCTCATATTTTTCCATCTTAGCACATGTTTCTTCACTCATCACTAACATTGGGCTATCATTACGTCTTACATCAGTCTCGAGTCGCCCCGAGACAGAAGATCTAACCTTCATGTGTCTCAACTAATGTTCCCAATGTGATTGTGACGTCAATGCACTTCATATCATCATCATACTTGTTTATATATGATATATCCAATTTACGTTTATTCTTTAATTATATAATTTGCACCATTAATATGATACCTTGCACTATATTACATATTGTTCATTTCTCCAGACTAATTTTACGTTTTTTTCCTTTTTTTCAATTTCTTGTTTGTTTTTGCACTGCACTTAGACCACCTAATGTATATGTATTAGCACCACCAACGTGTTTTTCTGAAAACCTTCGCCAACGAGAGGGCGTAACCCTCTAATGGCTGGGGTTAGATTGTTTTAATATGAAACCAAATATGATGGAATAAACAGATGATTAAAGAAATTTCATAAACCTAATCCCTTACCTTAAAAAAAAAATCATTAACGAACTGGCCACCTGGAATCTCTAACCAGGTAAAAAAATAGGGTATCCGTAGCTGGCGGAGAAAAATAAGCAAGTCCTTTAGTGTATCCATCCCCATTGGTTTATTTTAGTCGCGAACATCTTATACGGTTGGATTACTTGGCTCTTTGAGTTCAAGGAAACAACCGTCGAATTGATAACTAGCCTCCACGGAGGTAAACAGACGTGATTGATCCTAAATTGACGACCTTGCAATTCCTTTGGCTTTTCGAGTTTTGATTCTCTCCTCTTAGGAGGCAGAGCTTCTGAAAATCAGTTGACGACCTCGGCATCTCTACCGGCTAACGAATCCTTCCAGTTATGGCAACGGGACACCATCCAGGGTTACCTGCTCAGGTTCTTGATCCACCCGCTAGTGAAAAACGCAAAGCTCGCAGAAGAAATTCTACATCATCTAATTCTTCATGCAATACCGAATCGTGTTCGATACGCTCGCGTTCTCGATCACCACTTGTGTCCGATAATTTTGTGCAACCAGGTACACCTCCATCAAAACGCCATCACACCAATCGAGACGCCAATGACATCACTATCGATAACGATCAGGACTTCCCAACACTTGAGTCGACTCTAAAACCAAAGTGGTATCCATTCAAACTAACCAACTACGATACTAAGTTCGAAAATCCAAAACTTCTACTCCAGCAGATCACTAAATATCTTCGAAGGGAAGCTGTATCGGAAATTATTAAAACCCGGAATGGCATCATTATTCGATCTACTGATCCTCGATTTGCAACCATCATTCGCAATAAATTCTCTTACGAAATTTTCGGCAAGCAAGCCAAACTTGAAAAGCTACAACCACCAACTGCTAAACAACCTCCGCCGCCTAGGAAAGCACCCTTCTTGTCTGTCGTTATCCGTGGCGTCGACCCTATCATCCAAGATTGCGAAGTAGAGGAAGAACTAAAGCTAGAGGGCATTGACATCCATAAATGCATGCGTATTCGCAATAACCAAGGCCCGACCTACATGGTGAGAGTGCTAACCAATTCGCAGGATGCAATTGACACCCTACTTTCCAATGGCGCATACATCTTTAAGAAACGCCACCGTGTAGAACCTTCTCGAACTGCACAACCCTTACCGATTCGGTGTGAGAGGTGTCAAAAATATAACGACCATACTACAGCTAATTGTAAGAGCGCCTCGAAATGTGGTTATTGCTCCGGTCCCCATGCTACTAATCAATGTACGAATTTGCAAACGCCACCTGTTTGTTCTGCCTGTCCCGAGAGTCATCCTACCTACAGCTTTAAATGTAAATCACGCCCAGCACCTGACACCACAAAACCAAGTCTAGTCGTCCCAGTTCGGCTTCATACAACACAGCAAACTCAAATGCCTCCTACACAAACGCAACAAACTGTAACTGTAGCTCAGCTACTCTCCTTCATAACCATCGCTCTTCAAAACATACATCCCTTTGATAGGCCACATGCTCTTCAACAAATCCAATATGCTGCCAGAAATGTTTTTCATATTAACCTCAATGCTACATACAGCGGACAATCTGTTTATTTCCACGCTGCCCCCCTCGAAACAGCAGTTTAAGCATAAAGTGATCATGGAACTTGTGTTTATATTTCTTAATATCCGATCGCTACTAACGCACAAGCTTTTGTTCGAGCATCTTCTTCTTGAAGAAAAAGCTAACGCATTTCTATTGAATGAAACGTATCTTACATCCAAGCAAAGCTGTAAGATACCACAGTATCAACTTCTACGTCACGATAACACTGTTCCAGCACAACGCGCAAATGGCGGCGTAGCTATTGGCTATCCTGCTTCTCTTGCCATCCGACAACATTTCCTCACATTTCGACTTCCGGAATACCTTATAGTCACGACCTATTTTCGCCAAATGTATGTCACTCTTGCAACCATCTATATACGTCCAGGTCACCCTATCCCACTTAACTTCTTTCATTATATCTCCAATAACTTCCGTAACTATATCTTTATGGCAGATATTAACATTCATAGTCGGCCAGAGCGAGAGAAACAACAGTTCATTAACCTCATTGAAACAAACACGACAGGCATCATTCATCAACTTCCAGCGCACACACGACCCATCTCACAAACCACCCCAGACATTGTGATTACCTCTGCCTCCCTTCATAATCGCTGTAATATTACAGTTCTGGGGAATCTGGGTAGCGATCATTTACCAATCAAGTTAACAATCACATGTTTAAAATCTTCTCAAACCATATCCAGTCATACTGCTCGACGTATCCTGCGTTTCGATAAAGCAAACTGGGAAGCTTATAGAACTGATATAGCTACTGCGTTGGCGGAAACTCCTAGTTCAGAAACCGAAGAAGCACTTTATACTACACTAGATACTATCAACACAGCACTTCAAAATGCCGGGAATAAACACATCCCTACTACCAAGCTTACTTCTCCAAGCCGTCCTCCGTTACCTCCGCAATACTTACCTCTCATACGACGTCCCAGAGCCCTTTACAAAGAATATATCCATACCAGAAACGAAGAAGCTCTTCGTCATCATCGTCAACTTCAACGCACCATCTCCAATTACCTTAAAGCTTATAAATTACGCAACTGGATAAAAGCTTGTAATTCCTTAGCCGAAACAGCTCATCCAACACAATACTGGAAGCGCTTCCGTCAGCTCACAGGACAATCCACTCGTACTTCATATCCGTTAATAGATAAAGATTCCCCACTACAAGGTGACAAGGATAAAGCCGACGCTTTTGCAACGTATCTCCAGGGAATCTTTACCCCGTTACCACCTGCATACTCTCAGCGTCTTCATCCGGTTGAGAAACTAAATTTTGACACCTTTTGTCTTCAACCTGACATCTCTCACACTTTCCCGCACAAGACTGCTCTTACAAAACCAATTACAGTAACGGATATAACTCGAACTGTCCAGAAAAAGAAAAATACTGCACCTGGTTTCGATGGGATTACTTATCGTCATATTAAAGAAGCGCCTTATCAGCTGCTTTACCTTCTTTCTCTCATTTATACATTCATCCTGCGGACAGGCTTTGTTCCTTGTGAGTGGAAGACTTCCAAAACACTGATGTTCCTAAAACCACACAAACCACCAAATACTGTTTCTTCTTACCGGCCCATTCAACTTACTTCTGTGTATTGCAAAATTCTTGAAAGAATCCTTGTTCGACGCCTTCATTCTTATCTAACAGAACGTAATATAATCCCTCTGCATCAAGCTGGTTTCCGCCCCGGTTTTAGTATCAATGATCAGTTACTTCGTCTGTCTAATATTATTACCAATCAGTTTAATACACAATTTCCATCTTGTCTAGTGCTCTTCGACCTGGAAAAGGCATTCGATAAGGTATGGCATGCAGCTCTCATATATAAACTTATCCGTCTGACACTTCCCATATCATATATCAGGTTTGTCTATAATTTTCTTCACAACCGTATTGCTTATGTTGCTCTTAATGACACTCTCTCGCACCCGATATTTATTCTTTCTGGAGTACCACAAGGGTCTGCCTTATCACCTTTGCTGTATCTTCTATATGTAGCAGATATGCCACCATTGCCGCCAAACACACATATTTTTCAGTATGCAGACGACACTGCATTTCTTACATTAGGCCGGACTATTCACCGTATAAGTACTGAAATTAATGCAGCAATTCAAACTTTTCTCACCTGGTGTACGAAGTGGCGTCTGAAACTCAACCCAGATAAAACACAAGCAATAGTCTTTCTCCCGCCAAAACGCAGATCACGGGTACATCGAAATCCTTCACTACTGAATATCCAAGTAGATAACATGCGGGTTCATCCAGCTAAACATGTAACGTATCTGGGAATTATTTTTGACCACCACCTCACTTGGCGCCCTCACCTTCAGAATGTAATACAGAAAGCATATAACAGGATTAACCTCCTCAAACGCCTCACGGGTACTACTTGGGGACCACGAGCAAATACCATTCTTAATACCTACAAAGTTTTCTTACGACCAGTCCTGACCTACGGATTCACTGCATGGATAGCCGCACTCCAGCGTCATTATGAAAAACTGAAGATACTAGAACGACATGCCATACGAATAGCCTACAGAATAAAACTTCCTAGTCCTACTCAAGATCTTTACGACATTATGCCTTTTCCACATCTTCTGTTCCATCTTGAAGCTTTACGGACGAAGTATATTACAAACCGATTCGAGTCCCGGCATCCGTTACTCCTCACCACAATGCAAGCAGACATCCCGTTCAATCCACCTCGCCAATTACAGGATACACCTTTGTCGCTACTCTTTGCACTTTACCGCTATACCCTACCTCCTGATCATCCGGATTTAGACGCAGTTGCAGCTTTTTCATCATCTGTCGTTCCTCATTACATAGCCCCTTCATCCTCTGCACAATAACAACCTTATGTCTTACCAGGGCACCGTTGGTCTTCATCACGTCCAAAGTTGGACAGAACATAGCATTCATCTGGTACACTATCACATCTGTGTTGTGTTGAGACAGTGCACTTCATGTTCCTCTTTTCATTTACTTCTCCTACTTTTCTTTTTTACCATGATCAAATAAAATAGAACCTGATTAAAATGATGATTAACTCCCCGTGTAACCAAATTGCACTTAGACCATCTATTGTACTTGTATTAGCAACACCAATACGTATTGTAACCTATGCCAAAGAGAGGGCGTAACCCTCTAATGGCTGGGAGTAGGAACTTATTTTATAAGGATAAAGCAATTAGATGGATAAAAATTTCAATGTTACCCTATTCCCGTACAAAAAAAATTCATTAATGCAAAAAACGTACTGAATCAAGGAGCCTAACCTCTCTTGTGCTAGTTAGTGTGCCAGCGAGGAACAAGTGTTGCAATACGCATTTGGGAGCAAAGCACACATACAACACTTAGAGGGCTGACGGAAGTTTTCACTTTCGAAGGGCAAACTTGCTTTTTGAACTTCATCTCATCATCTTGTTCATCTTTTTCATCCTCGTTTGGGCTTCGGCCCTGGGTAGTTTCATTAAGATGGCGGACTCTAGCAACACTAACGGACAATCGAATCTCGGCAAACATTTCGGTTTACCCGCTATAGTTTCTACCAACCTAGGCACACGGTCTGAACAAACGGCACCCATTGCACCTTCTAACCGAACTCGGCACTTTTCTTGGGGAAGTCAACCAGTATCATCTGTATGTAGAGATAGACATCCTTCTAGTGATTCTACACAGTCAGCGAAACGCATACGGTCACGGTCCCCAGCGGTATCAATGGATGTAGAACTCAATCCGCAACATACCAATATTGCTACTGGGGTTCAAGGTATATCCTCAATACAGTCAAATGTTGATCCTCTTTATCATTTCATTCTTACTGATTACGACACGAAGTATACCAATCCCAAAATGATTTTTCTTCAAATCATGAAATATGTTCCACGTGTACGGGATACTCTGGTTCAGATTGTTCCAACTAGAAACGGTTACATTCTAAAATCTAAAGATCCAAATTTTGGAGTTACTATTCGTAACAAAGCCTCCTACGAAATCTTCGGTAAGAGCGCTAAACTAACAAAATTAACCGATAAACGGCAAAAACAACCTCCACCACCTCGAAAACCGCCATTTCTATCGGTCGTTATTAGAGGAGTTTCTCCAGAGCTCACCGATGCAGAAATCCAAGAGGAACTGAAACAAGAAGGAATTTCAGTGGATAAATGCATTCGAATTAGAAATAATAATGGTCCGACGTACATGGTTCGTGTACTTTCTAAGCAACAAGATACTATTGATTACCTGTTACGTTTTGGTGCACCTATTTACAAGAAAATACATCGTGTAGAACCATCTAAAACACAAGGACCATTACCTATCCGCTGTGAAAAATGTCAGCTATACAATGACCATACTACAGCAGCTTGTTCCAATCCATCTAAGTGCGGATATTGTTCGGGGCTACATGATACCAAAGCATGTCCCAACTTACGAGGACCCCCTAAATGTAACACCTGTGGCAGTGGGGATCATCCTACCTATAGCTATCGTTGCAAAGCGAAACCAGTACCAAAACCAGAACACCCGGAGCTAACAGTACCCCTAAAAACGACCGACACGACAACTCAAGTTAACCAATCCATCTTACCACCGTTAACAGTGGAAGATCTTCTCCGCTACATTAGTTTGGTGCTCCAAAATATATTTCCCTTTCAGCGAGCCAATATCCTTCACCACATTATCTCAGCCGCAAAATCCATTTTTCACATCAATCTACATGCAACATATTCTAACAATTATGTTCATTTTCACATTGGATCTCTGGAAACTGCTGTTTAATACAATCTGCATAGTATTATTCCTCATGGGTATTACTTTCTTATTTGTTAATATTCGGTCTTTTTCACAGCATAAACTATTATTAGAAACACTGTTGTTGGAGGAACATATCAATGTATTTGCACTTAACGAAACCGCTTTAAAACCGAACATGCCAGCCCGCATTCCCGGCTATCAACTACAACATCATGACTATCATGATCACCTGGCTCGTGCGCAAGGAGGAGTTGCAATAGGCTTTTCTCCAAAATATCCAGTTAGGTCATATAATCCGCCAGCTTTTAGTACTTTACCGGAATATCTTCTGTACTCTATATACTTTCCTTCTATAATCATCAACTTTAGTACGATTTATATTCGACCACGTCAACCTATCCCGCTAGAATATTTCCGATACATCGCCCATAACTATCGAAATATTATCATCATGGCAGACATTAATATACATAGTCGCAGTGATCATGAAAAAACAGACCTTCAACAATATCTAACTAATAATCTCCATCTTCATCTTCATGTCCTTCCTTCGCACACTAGACCTATCAGCCAGACCACGCCTGACGTTGTCATTACTTCTCTAAATCTTCTTTCAGACTGTCAGCTAGAAGTTTTGGACTCGATTGGGAGCGATCACCATCCAGTAAAACTCACACTAACTCGAGGACAACGTCCACGCCAAGAAATCGCCCCTCGTCATGTTCCGAGATATGATAAGGCTAACTGGTCTCTTTTCCGGCAGGATCTTGAACGCATTCTTCATTGTGAAACGCCTCCAACTAATGAAACTGAGTTGCTTTCATGTGTTTCAACTATCACTAAAGCCATACAAATTAGTGCTCAGGACCATATTCCAACAGAACAAGTGCATCCGCACAGGCCCAAATTACCGCCAACCTACATTCCACTTATACAGCAAGCTCGAAAACATCTTCGAGAATATTATAGAACCGGAAATGATGCATATTTACGCCTACATCATCAATGGCAAAGAGCGGTTCGTAACTATCTTGTTGCTTATAAACGTAGAAACTGGATAAGAACTTGTAACAACTTATCCGAGGAAGCTCATCCTTCTCGCTATTGGAAGCGGTTTCATCAGCTTGTTGGCAAAAGCACTACAATAACCTATCCTCTCATAGCTGACGGTACTCCTCTCAATTCTGACGCAGAAAAGGCAAATGCATTTGCTGCTCAGTTACAGGCCGTTTTCACACCATCAGCTGCTTCCACACGTTGTGAACGGACAGATATATCTTGTCTTCCTGCCTTACAACCTTCCACGGAGCACGTCATTGACCCAAATCATCCTCTTACTTCACCCATCACAGTCAATGAACTCCATACGGCACTAGCACGGAAAAGAAATACAGCACCTGGGATCGATTCGATATCTAACAGACACATCAAAGAAGCCCCGCCATCACTCCTGCTACTCCTAGTAACAATATATAATTTCATCCTTAAATCTGGTTTCTACCCTTCAGATTGGAAAGTCTCCAAAGTTTGCATGTTTCACAAACCTAATAAACCTATACATTCAGTATCCTCTTACAGACCCATTCAGCTCACTTCAGTATTCAGTAAATTACTGGAAAAAAATCTCGTTTGCCGACTCCATAAGTACCTTGACACAACTTGTCGGTTACCTATCCATCAGGCGGGCTTTCGTCCTGGATTTTCCATAAATGACCAGCTACTTCGTCTCAGCACAATAATTACTAATCAATATAACAAAGCTTTACCATCATGTCTTATTCTTATGGATTTAGAGAAGGCGTTCGATAAGGTTTGGCATTATGGCCTCATTAAAAAACTGCAGTCGTTCAAACTTCCCGTGTGCTACCTCAGGTTAATATATTCTTTCATTTCAAATCGCATAGCTTATGTTACAGTTGGTACAGCACTCTCCTGGCCGATTTTTCCTCTAACTGGTGTACCACAAGGATCAGCTCTCAGTCCTTTATTATATATCCTTTATGCGTCCGATATTCCTTCTGTACCACGCAACGTCTTTATTTTTCAATATGCTGACGACACAGCTTTTCTTGCACTCGGAAAAACTGTACATCAGCTTAACATTGCTTTACAAACAACACTCGATAATTTCGTCAAGTGGTGTAAGAAATGGCACTTAATGATCAACTCCGAGAAAACACAAGCTCTAGTATTTCTACCGCCTAAATGTCGTTCCAAAGTCCATAGAAACCCAACTCTCTTAAGCATAACTGTTGATGGGTATCCTGTACGCCCTTCCACCACTGCTACCTATCTAGGCGTGGTTTTCGATTCAAAGCTCAGCTGGAATGCTCACTTGAAAAAACTAACGGACAAGGCCAATCTTAGATTAAATCTTTTGCGACGCCTCACAGGAACAACTTGGGGACTTAAAGCCGATATTTTGCTTCATACTTACAAAGCATTCTTGCGTCCGATCCTTACTTTTGGGCATACCGCTTGGTGCAATGCTTCTGTTTCTTTTTATGAAAAGCTTAGCATACTGGAACGACATGCTATTCGACTGGCGTATCGAATTAAACTTCCATATCCGACGTGGCTCACGTATGAATATATAGACTTTCCTAAGATCACCGAGCATCTCGCACAACTCCGCCTTAGGTACATAACCTCCCGCATCCAAACAGGCCATCCGCTATTCTTGGATATACTTCACACCGACTCACTTACCGACGCAGCATATCGATACAAACACTCACCTTTAAATATATTCATGTCTATGTATGTGAAACACGAACATCTTCCTGCGGCTGAAAGGGAAATATATGAAGTATATGTCATTGATCATCATCTTCCTCATCTCTTTCCATCTTAGCACAGAGATCCTCATCACTAACAAGGGCTTCCAAACGTGTTCATTAGTCCCGAGCCGCCCCGGGACAGAAGATTTAACCCTGCATCTGTCTTACTAATATTAAACTGTTTGTGATGTGTAAGCACTTCACCTCATTTTTCATAATCATCATTATTCTTTATTCTATTATATTTATTATGTATTGTGATTTCTATTAGTATCTTAGCACCTCAATAATATATCTGCACTTTTCTGTTATATATTTTTTCAGAAACAATTTATTAATTTATTATGCATTTAATAATATTTGTGTTCATGATTACTGCACTTTGCCCATATATCATTACCTTGAACTCAATAGTGATGCTCTAAACTCCATGCTAGAGAGAGGGCGTAACCCTCTAATGGCTGGGAGTAGGAACTTATTTTCTGCATGATGAAACTTAATTGATGAATAAAGATTTCACTATGTTACCCTATTCCCGTAACCCTTAAAAAAAAATTCATTAATGCTCCGTCATTCATCTTTCGTGTTCAAAGTTGCATGCAGCAAACGCTGCCCGTTTTTTTCCCCCGCTATTAATTTCGTGGCGCTACATTCGTTCAGTCATACATACAGGACGTTTCAACAAAACCATTCCAATAGGTATGTACATAATATAAATTAAAAGGTAATTAGTTATTCTATAAGTTAATTAGTTTAAAATTCAATAAAAATATTAGTTGTTCCCCATTAACAAGGTGCAAGGTAAATTCGTAATTAGTCTAATAAAAGTACAAGTAAAATTCATAATTAGGTAAAAGTCTCATTGTGCGAAACATTATGTATGTGTACATCATTAAAAAATCATAATTAGGGATTCATCTCATTGCGCGGAACATTATATCATACGTAAATAACAATTACATATGTAAGTCATATAAAAAATTAATTCATATTATCATTAACACCCCATACTCTTTTATAAGTTCAATTACATACATCGTACTCGTTCATGAGTTCAATTGCAAAATACTCATTGTGCTATTAGCGTAATTAGACTCTCATTGAAAATACTCATTACTTCAGTTACCAAAAAGCTAAGATATGTTCCCCTTACCTATAACAATTACATATGTAAGTCATATAAAAAATTAATTCATATTATCATTAACACCCCATACTCTTTTATAAGTTCAATTACATACATCGTACTCGTTCATGAGTTCAATTGCAAAATACTCATTGCGCTATTAGCGTAATTAGACTCTCATTGAAAATACTCATTACTTCAATTACCAAAAAGCTAAGATATGTTCCCCTTACCTACTCAGTTCTTCCCCTATCCTAACACTTACCTGTTGGTTTATGTATAAGTTTCTTATGAGTCTTCGATCTTTCCATTCCAACCCTATCTTCTTTAGAACTCCTAACAACAATACCCAATTCACGCGGTCAAAAGCCTTTTCTAGATCAATAAATACAACATACACCTCTTTCCCTTTTTCTATAAATCTTTCGCCGATCGTCCTTTATAATTCAATAGCATCTCTTGTGACTTTACCTCTTCTGAACCTGAACTGTTCCTCCTCAACTTCTTCATTTGTTCTTCCATATAACCTTCTGTTCAGTATTCGGAGCAAAATTTTAGTTGCATGAGATATGAGACTAATAGTTCTATAATCCTCACATCTCTTTGGGTTCTATTTCTTAGCCATCGGTGTCATGATCGTCTTCAGGAATATTTTTCTTTGAATTTTTCAACGGAAAAGATTTCTTATTTCCTCGTTTTTCAATTTTTCAGGATTCAACACTTTGTTGCTACTTTTCTTTTGTCTACATTGTTCAGTCGAACAAGTATAATTTAAGTCACATTTTCTTTATTGTTTTACACAACTTTAAACTCATTACGTCAATTTCCGATATATGTTCTGCGCAAATTATAGCTGTATCTTTCCTGTGCAGCATTAGCAGACAAGTATCTTCTTTCCTACTTTAACTATTACACACTTCCTTTGTAGTGTAGTCTATATATATAAGTAAGTGCAAGAATTAAGATGGAGCTATTTATTTCAACTTTCCATTTTTCAAATAGTTAGGAAAGCCGTAAAATCTCATTGTGGCAGAAAGCCGTCCGGACGCTAACTTTACTCTTAAAAACAAGAGAACATCTCTAGGTAAAAGATAATTTTTGTTGACTCTGGCTGGACATAGGTGATAATTGTGCAAGCGGGGCTCCTTCGGGCTCGCGCGGGCTCAGGCTTACTATAGTATCTATACTCAAAAAGGTTCATGATCACAGGTCTTAGTCAGGCACCCCGGGGCCTAGACATTTGTAGTGACTCTGTATCGACATTGTGCACATGAATCGATTCACGATGACGAAACGAATCCATCGATACCAATTTTGATCACTGTCACAAAGTCACTTCCAGTTTAAAGTCTCGATTTACTTTCTTCGGTCTAGGCATTTCTAGGGACTATGTAATGCACATTAATTAATTCAAGGTGGCAAAGGAAATGCATTGATACCAATCTTGATCACTTTCGTAGATTCACTTTCGGTTTAGAGCCACGACACTCCCACAATCTTTATTATACTATTTCAAAACCAACTTTGAATGCTTCTTTCGAACACTATTTTGTATACTAGATACTGCTTTTCTTCGGAAGCCGTACATCTCTTCTTCCTTTTTAGGCATGATACCATATACATACTTTAGGGTTATGTTTTTCTTGTCCTGTCTTCTTTGCAAAATCAAGGCACAAAGGCATCTAGGAACTGAAACAAAATCCTTGATTATTGAAACTTTGTATAAAGGATATAAGTTACTCTATCTATAAGTATATGACTATGAAACACCTCAACGGGTGCTGTCTGAAAACCGTAATTAACGGATTTCAGTGTGAGTGTTCACGAATACTTTTTACACAAGTGCACCAATTTTAATCATTCTTTTTTTGTTTGAAAGAGAATACTTTCTCAATGATCCAATATAAATTTCATGAGGATCTAACAGTGGTCTTTGGAGTTAGGCTATGACATTTTTCAACGACTGACAGTGTTAACACCATAAAATGTATCTATGATCATGTATAACTTGGACATAGGTGAACCAATTTTAATGATTCTTTTTTTTGTTTGAAAGAAAATAATTTATCAATCTCACATAGATGTCATTGGAGCTAGACCATGAAACTTTTCAATGACTGATAAAACCATAAAATGTATGTATGATTACGTATAACTGCGACATAGGTGAGCCAAATTTAATGATTCTTTTTTGTTTGAAAGGAAATACTTTTCGAATGATCCCATTATCAGCTGTCGAAGGGCATGAAACTCTTCAACAGCTGATAGTTAATACCGTGTGAATTATGACGTATAATTCCGTAACGCGTAGACCGATTAAAAAAAAGTATATATGTTCACACATGTTTCGTACGCAGACCCATTTTATAACTTAATGTCCTATCTTTAGTTTGGGAATCTAACAAATTTACGGGAGTCACGAAAAAGTTGGAAGTTAAAAGAAACAACTTAAAAGAAAAATGACGGACTTCAATACCTCACTTAAAAGCAGAAAAAACTGAAAAAATAGTATTAACTGATTTCAACAAAAGCCCTTCGAAGCAGAAAATAATTCATTATTATTATTATTATTATCTAGAAGAAAGTATGAAGTCAGTGCGAAGCCAAACAAATTAATTGCTAATATAAATTAGGTCTGGATGGTAATATTACGAAGCATTAATTTGTTAGCTTGGCACAGGCTTCAAAATTTTTAAATAGATTATCGTAGTGAATTATCTTCTGCTTTTAAGCGCTTTATTATTATTATTATTATTATTATTATTATTATTATTATTATTATTATTATTATTATTATTATTATTATTACTATTATTATTATTATTTTGTGCTCTTTGGTTTTATCTTCAAGTTGGTTAATATCATAGCCGCCGCAGCGTATCATTTCACTCACAATAATTTAATCACAAAGTAGCAGGGAAATACCAATCAGATTGGCTGTTATTACGCGATAGTTGAGTTCTTTTGTTTTATCTTATGAACAGCATTAAAATTCCCCTTGAAATAATTACGAAATAAAGAGCAGATGCAGCCATTACATCTACAAAAATTGCAAAATCATAGCTCGTAACGAGTAGCCGTTACAACATTGTGAATAACATTTTGTATATTCCTGTGTATTGTCTGACATGCATTGCTTTGAGTCCAGCATCCGCTGATTTTGTCTCCAAAAATGCAAGCGGCAATTTTTCTGTCTTCTTTTTTCAACCACAAGAATTTCTCTTATCCCTTTACTTCGCGAGGGTACAAAAGCGCCCGAATGAGAGTCATAGCGGCTCTTGTGTAAAGGTCGGTTATTGGATGTGAATTCGTTTTTTGTCTCCCTCGTTTTATAAGCTGGAGAGCAAGGCAAAAAGGCTAAAGTAGGTGACCCCTTTTGGGTAACATATGTTTCACTGAGATTTGAATGTTATATCCATTGTTTCCAGATTGAATTTTGTTAGGGAGAGTGTAATGGAACCAAGAACAAGAAGGCAAACTCGTTTAAGTGAGGTGGGTTTCATTAAGATTTGAAACTTGCAGCTATTCTCTATTGATTAAGTGCTTTGGACGGAGTACTGAGGTACTTCTCCAGTGCTGTAAGTTGGGCAGGAAACGTAACAAAAAAGAAAAGATCCTTGATTCATGGTCATTTGGGTATCCTATGAAATTCAAATAAAGAAAAAATGGAAACTGCACAAATATATATTTTTTAAAATCTGTCTCCTGTATAATTTTGACTATATTACTACCTGAAATACATGTTCTTCGAACGGAGACGATAAGGTTTATGCGATATAATCATATTGAAGGTAAATAAATTAGTAAAATAAATAGATAGGAAAAGAAACGTCTTCGTTCACCGTTACTCCTGTCAATATACGTGAAATACGCAAATAATGAAGAGTACCGCCGTCGGCGTTGCCCCTGTCAATATAAGCGAAATACATAAATAACGAAGTGTACTGCCGTCGGTGTTGCGTCTATCATTAAAAAAAATAAATAACAACGCTTCGACATTGTTCCTTTCAATATGAGTGAAATAAATGTAAATATCGAAGAGCAACATCTTTTGCCTGAATCTGACACTAACGTAGGTTATTTTGGACATACCTCCAACCCCGCACGGTGATGGTAGTTAAAGTTGGATTTGGACGGCGCTGGGAGTGTTACTGTTTATCTCAGGAACTCCGAAAACTATGAATTTGACACTAATATCCGATATCCTGGGTATTTATTATTTCCCTTCATCCATGCATTTTGACTCAGTTTATAATTAAAGCCCCGTGCCGAAATTCGAAAAAAGGGCTCCGTACAGAATTAGATATAAAGAAGATCCATCCGTGTACCAGATTTAGTGGTTCTAGGTCAATCCTTTCTATACAAAGCGCTTGAATCTCCTGTTACACGTAATTGTCGATACAAACTGTGAATGCCACTTTGAATTTCTCTCATATTGCACTGTAGTTGTATAAAATAGTTCTGAGAGATAATCCATTTTAATGTCGGCAGGACCAATCACTGAGAGTTCTCTTCCGACCACTGTTCCTCTTCGCCGATATTGTTTGCCGTGAGTTTTGTAGACATTCATCACCTTGAACACTGTCTCTCCAACATACACCTAACATGTGACACACCCAACTTACTTGCCACTTTTGTCACGATGACATCACATAACAGAGTGCCAACAATTAGTTATTTTTGGAATAAATCAGAGAGATCGCCCATTTTACATTATCAGCGTCCGTTTAGTTCACTTCACACCGACGTTCTGTTGCTTCTTCTAACACCGTAGTTTCTCCTAACACACTACTACTACTTCCAACAGCCCGTCGCTGCGGTTGCCGCATTGCCGTTCGCAGCCCAGAATCTGACGTGTTTCCACCGACAGATGTTTCCTTTAAATTGACAAATATTTGTATATCAAGAATCACGTATGTTCCATTTCATTTACGGAGTTAAAATGAAAAGCACTATTATATTCTCCACATGCACTTACAATAAAATAAGACAACAATAATATAAGGAGTATGAAATTGTACTCCTCATAATTTACTTTTTAAAGGAGGATTACAGTAAAACTAGATTGAGAATATCTTAAACAACATTCCTTCTACGCTGGTGAAAGTAACTCTAGAACTATATACATCACCGCCACGCTAATAATTGTTTGTTTTTGTGAAGTGTGTTTGTCTTTTACCAACTCGTCCTCTCTATTTCCCCTTCTCCGTTTAACCAACCAACTTTACTAACTCGTGCACAGGGGATAAAAAAGAATTGAGTCAAGCGCTGCTAAGTAGAGAAAATCTTATGGAAGTAAACTCGTAGTTGTCAAGTGACTGCAACCATTTGTCAGCAATATGAAAATATACCCGAGATGTAAAAGTGATTTTCCATGATAAGAAATACAAGTTGTTTTTACCATATGCTCAAAGCCATTGGATGTAATTGCTGCGCTCATGCAATTACAAAGGTAAATCGTCCCCTTTCTGTCAATTTTTATTTTTCTATCACTTTTGCGAGATAAATCAATACTGTCTTGCGCTGAAGAGCAAAGGTTTATTTGCACTCCATCACCATCGTAATCGTTCGAGAACTCTCTCTCTCTCTTTTTTTTTAAAGATTAAAAATATACACCAAGAACAGCAGCCCAACAAATATACGCCAAGAACAGTATGTAGTAATGATCCCCCACCTTACAGCGTGAGCACATGTTATTCAAGCAACACGTGCTATTGTTTATAAACAGCAGACGACACACAAAACCAGGAAGATACGAAAAACAGTACGACGGGAATCAAAGAGGAAGAAGCCACCTAGATATGACCTATAAAAGTGGACCCAAAGAAGTCGGAGGCATCAGTTGACCAATGATCGCCAACTCATACCTGCTCCGGAGGTCGCCTTGGATGAAGAAGTACTACTCTGCCTAAAATCCCTGCAGGCTGCCTTGAGCGAAATAAATTCCTGACCACAAACCGAACCTCACGAGGCTGTCATGAGCTAAGTAGGTTATCAAAGGACCATATCCTGAAGTCGTTGTAAGGCATCCTGGAGGCTGCTATGAGCTAAAGGGATTCCCGTATAAAACATCCCTTCCTTCACCTCTCTGGTCATAAGGAAGATTTAAGATATTAACTTTCTAGACACAAAGACTATTTTGTAACATTTTTAAAAATAAAATTAGGTGAAGGACTAGAATCCTGGATTGTCATTGTCTCTACCCACACAAATCTTATATATATTATATATAATATATATTATATATTTTAATGTAAAGGAGAGTTCAATCAATGGGGAAAAATGAAATCGAAGCCTTGATTCTTTTTTGTAAGGAGTACACAAACTACATACAAACACTGTCGCTGATTGTTTTTAAATGTGCCTCAATAGGTGGCAATAGCAGACATATAAATGTATGGGATGAAAATTGTTGAAACTCGGTGCAAGATATCTTCACAAAGAAACAACATGTTTGTTGTTGCATTTATTGTATTTAGTGTAATAAGAATCTTAGCACGAAAATATTCAGTTTTCTTTAAATACTTATAATAACTAGAGTTTCCAAAGTGCGTTATTTACGATTTTTATTACATGAAATAAGATGAACCAATAATAATTACGGCTTTAAGGGTGGCGAGCACCAAACTAGTATAAATTACTCTTGTAGTAACTCTTACTTCTTTAGTCTGGACTACTTTAGTAAATTACTTCCGTAGTAATATACTCTTTTAGTAACTGTTGGAGAGCTCAATTTCTATCTACTTCTTTAGTTCTAACTAAAGTAGTAACGCCTTTTTACTAAAGAAGTAAGCCATTTCTGCACACTGCTGGCACGTGCATTTCGTTTCCTATCGGCACCTTAAGCTTATCGGAAGATGCGCCTATGAAGAAAGGCAGAGAATATGGGGTTGTAGTGAAGACCAGGAAGTTGTTGGAAAAAGCAAACGAGCTTCATTCGTTAAAAATGCGTTTAATACGAGAGGAATATAATGCAAAAATGTTGTTAATTGAAAGACTGGAAGAAGAGCATAACCTTAAAATGGAAAGTTCAAGAATGAAACGGAGCAAACTTCAGGTTCCGGTTCTTCAGGCAATATGTTCGAGAAGTTTGTTTTTGTAAATAAATATAAATATATTTGATATGTATAAAACATATTTTATTTGCTTTATATTTTTTTAGTGGTTTATGTGTTTTTGTTTTCCACATGACATAATATTTTTGTATATTATTTCAGAATTAGTACATTTAATTTTTCTAATTTTTCTAATTTTTCTAATTTTTCTAATAGTAATTTGTGTTAGCAAAATTATAAAAGTAGACATCTTGTTTTTCTTAGAAATTATCAAAACACTTTTATTGTATAACTTTGTGTACTGAAGTAAGAAATAAAATGAAAATATTAATCCCCTAATTGCAAAAAAGAAAAAAAAAAGAAAAAGAAAAGAAAAAAGAGAGAAACGTAACTATAAAATTATACGTGAATAAATGAAGTGCCTTATTTATTCATTTAAAAAGGAAAAGTCTTTACACTAACTTGTTATTTTACTAGAAAATTAGGTAAAATTTTAATTAAAAATAATTAAGTATAATAAACCTTCTGACAGATTGCCTTGCAGCATCTGCTTCTGTATGAAATGCATATTGGTTGATGCCAATTGCATCCATAGCATTAAGGTGAAACACGCCTTCAGTTTTATTCCAAAGTAGTGTAGAACTGCAGCAGCCACAATAACATTCTCACACGTTTTCTGTTTATGTCGCATTATTTTAGTAAGAATTTGGAAACGTTTCTTCCAACACCGAATGTACGTTCTATTACACATTTTGTAGCAATAAGGGCTCTAGTCTAGCGCCCTTCGGCTCCTTTGTGGGGTAGAAATACAGAAATCATAAGATGTTTGGAGAGAGCATGTCCACTGTCTCCTTAACAAGCAACCCATCATACTGTCCATTATTAAATTCTACAGCAACTCTACTATTATCCCAAATGCGTGCATCATGTGTGGAACCCAGCTAACGGCTTACCATGTTCAAAAATTTCATATTGGCATCACAAATGATTTGTGTATTGATAAAAAAGAAATTTTTGCTATTTCTATATAGTTCTACTTGTGCTCCAGAAGGACAAAGTATGGGTATGTATATACATAATATATGACCCCTATGACATTCGGCAATCCACCAATTCGATAGAATTCCCTTTTGTTCATTGATATATTTTCTTGGTTCTGTGGCATGGATACATACAGTGGCTTTAAGGCAACAGAATTGTCTATCACTCTGTTAAAAGCTCCTCCAGCAGTTAATGAAATCCCCTGCTACAATTTGATAAGTATACCAGTGCGAAATATTTGCAAGCCACAAAATATTTGCAAGCCACAAGCGACTCGAAAGATTCCATACGAAACCCAAACCGCTCTTTGAAATCATTGTCGCTATACATCGCAAATGGATCTCTTCTCTCCGTTAAAAGCCCCTTTCTTGGGATGTGTACCTCTTCTGCCATCTCCTTATATTCTTCGTAGACCAGGCAATCCATAGAATTTGATATTTAACACGCAGAAACCAAAGAACTCATCTTACTCTCTAACTTTACTCCTACTACTGCTTAGGAGTAAATTTTGACCTTATTTACTCCTAAAGTTACTAATGTAGTAGTGTACTCTTTGATGGTGCTCTCCACCACTTGTGGAGTAAATAAATTTACTACAGTAGTAAATGAAAATTTTACTTCTGTAGTAATTTACTCCTTTAGTTCAGTACTCTCGATTGGAAGTCACCGATTTCCTTCTCTCTTAGTAAGTTACTACTTTAGTTGCACTTACTCTTGGTTGGTGCTCGCCACCCTAAGAGTAGTTATGATTTCTCTCTGTTTTGCATTAATGCCCGAATAGTTTCGATTTGGTCCCTAGATGGTAGGTTTGCAAGAAGCGATGCCAACCTGTGGGAAAAATCCATTAATTCCTCAAAAAGAAATAATGGAAATTTTAATCACAATTGGCAACAAATAAAATATTTTTCATCGACAAAATTCTTTATGAGGGAAAAGTAGACCAATTACTCGTCAATAATCTTGAAACCAATGTTTATCTAATTTTCTTACCGAACGTGCATGTTAGTGCAAAAATAACTTTTGGTTCTCAGAAAACATGCTGAAAGATATTGTAAATCGTGCTCTGGTAGTTTTTAATACAAAGAAAGTAACATTTAAAATGAGAAACAACCAACTTCGAAAACGTTCTATGTAAAACTACTGGGGAATAAAATTCTTGTAGTATCCTTACGTTCATTGCAATTTGATGATACAAATGAATTATATATATATATATATATATATATATATATATATATATATATATATATATATATATATATATAAGGTAAACGCGCCTGAATTCGACAGGCACCGGAATTCGACATACCCATGCTAAAATGGTGTGAAATAAGTTTTAGAAGTCATCAATGCAATCGTGCATAGAAGTGGCAACACTGTCTAAGCGTCTTTTCTCGTGTCAAAAGCGCGGTTACAGTAGGTGAGTCATACATGTGGAGAAAAGAATTCATTGTTTTGTGTGTGGTGCAATCTTCGTGAAAAGACGCAAAATCTTAAGAAAATCATAAGAAGGTAAGTTCTGTTCATAAGTGTTTTAGTACATTTAGATTGGCTTCAAGCAAATAATGGTTCTCTAATATTGTAAAGGAGGCTTAATCAATGGGTTTTGTTTGCCTGTGTGAGGACCGAAGTTGTGTTATAACATACTCGGGAGGTTGTCGAAAACACGAGCATTTATTTGTAACAAGATTGTCGAATTCAGGTTCGGTACTGCAAATATAATTGTAACTGATTATGGAAACCTATGTTCAAAGTCTTTCATAAAGCTATTTGTTGCATTGTTCTCCGACACTTGTAACCTCAATTCGACATGGGGTGTCGAAATCAGGTATACAGCATGTTGAATTGAGGAGCATAAAAGCAACTTCAGTAGTGGCAGTTCGTGTCCCGTTAGAGCAGAAAGTGTTCTATTAGCACCTTGATATCGACTGCGAGCTACCTGAATAAAATAAGACGAATTAATCTAGAAATCTCGGATAGCTCTGCACTGATCATGTTATAACTAAAATATTGGAATGTGTTCGGGGTTTCCCAAGGTTTGCTGCATATTTCTTTTTACCTCATTAAAACTGTATAAGTATTGAAGTTTTATATGTTGTAAAAAGTCTTATGTTATTGTTTACATTACTCTTTCTTTTCAGAGACATGGGCCCCAAAAAGTATCAACAATATTCTGAAGAGACTCTGAGAGAAGCAATGAAAGCACTCAATGAGGGAAAGAGCTCCAATTCTACTTCCAAGAAATTTGGGATTCCAAGGGTCACGCTGATGGACAAATATAAGAGTAAAACCCCACTTAGTATGAAATTAGGAGGCGTGACTGTATTCACAGCATAAAAGGAAAGTGTGCTAGAAGATTGGGTTTTAATGATGGGGAAAAGGGGGGTTTTCAGTTTCAAGGAATACATTTATGGATTCTGTTCGTAAGTTAGCGACTGAGTTGAAGCTTGAAGTTAGTAGTGCTTTCCCTAGTAGGAAGTGATATGAAGCGTTTTTGAAAAGACACTCCAACATCAGAGAGAGAATGTCTCAAAATTTAACTGCAAGCCAGAGACAGGTCATGGAAGACAATATTAAGCAGTGTTTTATAGAGGTGTGCCATTGTTGTGAAGAAAACGGACTGGTTTCAATTTTTGACGAACCCCGACGAGTGTTTAACGCTGATGAAACTGCTTTTTTTCTTAATCCAAAAGGCGGAAAGGTTCTGGCCGAACGTGGTAGCAAAATTGTATATCAATTAGCTGGAAATGAGGAGAAGGAGAAGATTACATGCCTATTTACAGGAAATGCTGTTGGGGAATTTGCTCCTCCGATGTTAGTATATAGGTAAGTAGTTTGGGTTTATTGGTTCAGTATTTATTAACATAGAAAAGTGAAACTTGTAAAAATCATCTTAATTATTATCATTTGCAAGTTGATCTTTAAGTAGCATTAATGAAAAAGGATTTTCTCCAACTTTCAAACTTCATGGTTGACTGTAAAAAAATATTTTCTTTTAATACTTACATGAACAGTAATGTTCCATCTTTTTAGGACCATTATTAAAAGTCTGAAGTAGTTCATACACTAAGATTAGTTAAATATTTTTCAAAATTTTAATCCAGTAACGCAAGAAAAGAGTTGTATGTTCATTCCACTAGCATCTTATTTTCAAACACAGAATACTTCAAATTTGAATTGCATAGAGTAAAATTTATGTTAATACAATTAATCCAACATGAGGGAACAGGTAATTATTAATCGTCAATATGAATTTCAAGTTTCAGACTTTATTTGCATCACTTCTATGAATCCGAACAGCCTTGGCTTAATTGATAGAGCACTGACTTAATATTTAGAAGCTTTTGGGTTCTAATTGGGCCATCCTGACTGGAATTTTCTGTTTTTCTTCGGTTATACCAGGCAAATGCTAGGACTATACCCTGAAATAAGTTCAGAGCCGTTTCCTTTCTAAATCCTTTCCAATGTTTTTAATTATCCAGTGTAAGTTTAAAATGGATTCTTACCTGTATCTGATGTATGTTGAAATAAATAAATAAATTGTTTATTAATTTTTGTTTTTAGATACACCCGATTATCGGCTGCAATAGCTAATTCAGTGCCAAGCCAGTGGGCCATTGGACGTTCTGACAGTGGATGGATGACTCATGAAACCTTCTTTGAGTACATAGTGAACATCTTTTACCCGTGGATAGTAAAAAACAACATACAACTGCCCATTATTTTCTTCCTGGATGGTCATTCATCACACTTATCACTTCCTCTGACTGACTTTTGTTCACAGCAGGGGATTGAAATTGTAACGTTATACCCAAACGCAACACACATTTTGAAACCCATGGACGTTGCAGTGTTTCGTGCGATGAAAGTGTCGTGGAAGCAGAAAGTTCAAGAGTGGAGGATGGAACATGGACACGTAAGTAAATTTGATTTTGCCTCTGTTCTGAAGTTGGTTCTAGAGGGCCTATCGCCTGAGAACTTGCGGAATGGATTCCGTAAATATGGGTTATACCCCTGGAATCCAGATGCTGTTACGATTCCCGAGTGCGTTGTGCAAGTAGCTCCAAGATCAATATTCCCGGAGTCTCAAACAGCAAAGTGTGTTTCTTGGCTGGAGGAGAAAATTGGACCGGAGAAACTCCATTCTTTCATGATGAACAAAGGAATCTGGACTGGTCCGGTAGAAGATATGTCCCTCTACAATCTATGGGAGGAAGCCAAGCAAGAAACTAGGAATAATACACCTCAAGAAGAAGTAGCAGCTGCACAGAGTTCTGCAGTGCAAGATTCAACATCAGCATCGATTCCTTCGTCCATCATAAATGATTCGTTGCAGCAATCTATTCATGACATTTTGGTAATCCCACCAGGCATTTCATCACCTAAGCCGTCTTTTGAACTTCAAGAAGAAAGTGATGGACCAGAGTCAGCTTCAGTTCCCAAATCTTGCACATCAGAAGCCAAAGCAACAGCAAACATTCCACATCCATCTACTAGCACAAGCCATGTGCCTTCGCCATTCAAAAGAGCTTTATTCTGGCAATCAACGAAAGTTAAAAGAAGGAAGGAAAACTTCCAGCTGTAGTAACATCATCTCAGATGAAGGAATATTTTAAGAAGAAGGAAGAGAAGAAACTTCAATTAGAAACGAAAAAAGAACAAAGGAAACTTGCAAGAGAACTTAAGAAGGTTGCTCAAAGTAAGGAGACATGGAGGAAAGTTGGACAAAATCGAAAGAAACTGGAAGTGAGTGATTCGGACACATCAAATGAAGATGCGGTGTCTTTTAAAGACAGTGATTCAGAATGGGAGGATGGTGACTCTGATAGTCTGTCAATAGAGGATGTCAGTAGTAGAAAGGTAAAAGAAGAGGATTATATAATTGCAGAATTTGTACGGGGGAAGCGAAATACTTGTAAGTTCACCTATCTATGTGTTGTTCAAGAGATTTTAGAAGAAATAATCAAAGTGATGGGATTGAAAAACACTGATAATAGTAGAAAAGAATTTGTTGTAAAACACATATCGTATATTACAAAGAGTCAAATAATTGGTTTTCTCCTGACTCCAGAGATTGCAACCAAGGGAGAAAGAATCATATATGTTTTCCAGAAGCCTGTGAACGTGAAAGAAAATTAGGTCTTCAAGAAGTATTACCTTAAAATGAACTTAAGTTGAATCAGTGTTATCATAGGCAGCTGTAGAAATATCATACACAAGTGTCTAAAATTGTACGTAGTTTCATAGGTATAATTATAAATAATCTATATTATATAATATTGAACGTTTATGTTCATCCGAATAGTAATTATACTAGTATGTGCACAGAATATACGAACTTGACGATTTGTATTAACACAAGTTTTACTGTATTACATTTTCTAATGTTTCGCATACTGTTAATCAATCGTTAAATCATATCAGTGAATCATTACAATAATATAACGATAATAACATCAGTTATTATAATAATATTAGAAATGACCATACTTTTGTGTGGCGCACATATTCCATCTCATAGAGTATACCAGCTTGTAATAACTTGTACGCCTCTAGTTGTAATTTAGGTTTATTTCTAGAGACATGTACCAATGAAACTGATAAAAAAAGACAAGAATGTTTGTGACTTTTTTCGTAATATAAGTGTTCAAAGGATTGTCCGTTAAGCCCACTGAATTAAACGTGCCTGTGTATTGGCATGTACTCTTCGATGCATCGCTGGTGTCACAGAGACACATGCATGAATAAATGTTTGTTGTAGAAACTCAGAGCTTTCAAGTTCCGCTTTAAACCTTTGCTCCTTAATGTAGCCCTACAACAAAAGAAACACTAAGAGTTAAATCTGGAGACCGTGGCGGCAAGGGTCCGCAAGTATACCAACCAAGTATACCACACAAAACATTTACATCCCGTCAGTGCTGAATATTTTGCGCACGCACCCATTACGGATTTTCAGCTGCCCAGTAATGCATGTTGTGCGCGTTGGAATAATTAGCAATATAACTCTATTATTCATATAGGTGACATTATTCATACACGTGACATATTATAGATGTAAACGGGTGTTCTCTGATGCAAAATCAAATTTCCAGCCAATGTTTTGAGTTTCGTAAAAATATCGTACACGAATAAAGTGAAGCGAAATTCGAAAATGGTGTGAAATTAACGATTATCTTATCTATCCATTACAGTGATTACTGATTCTTTTGTAATGCCGTAATTATGACAGTATCTTGTAATTTAATTTCTAGCGTATACAACACTACATAGCAAGGCTGTTGAAAGAATGATTGGAGCTGATATTATTTATGTTGTTACAAACGCTGTTAAAACATTAAATGTGGAAAAGTTCCGGGAGAAGATGAAGTTAATATTAGACATACTAAAAGGAGCTATATAGTAGAACGTGAAAAAACCCTAGCACGGCTTTATACTAGGACACAAGAAGGTAGTGTTCCTGAGAAATGGAAAAATACCATGATGATATTGTTGCACAAGAGAGGAGACATAACTACGGAATTACGGACCCATAAGCGTCTTTTCGGCAATAAGGTTACTGACGCGTCGACTAGAAAAAATGCTAGACCTCACCCAACCAAGAGAACAGACCGGATTTAGGAGTTGCTATTGCACAAGGGACCATATCAAAATAGTAACGGAACTGATCCAAAGATCACACGAGTATATGTTGCCTCTATCAAAGTCGTTGCAAAGATATATGAAGAAGCCAGTTAGACTTTCCATTTATTTGTTCTACGAAGACTGTGCGAATTGAAAAGGGAACATGACGGGGAGATACAATTTCCCCCAAACTGCTTACAAACATACTTGAAAGTGTATTCCGTTTTGTAAATCGGGAAAACAAGGGAATAAATAATGGGAAATGTAAGATCTATCTACATTTCGCCTATGATATAATTCTCTTATCTAACAACAACACAGAACTTCAAAATATGATAGAAGAGCTAAGTCAAAAAAAAAAAAAAAAAAAAGGAAATCGGGCTAAAAATGAATGTCAAGAAAACAAGGAAGCTGTTTAACAAGTTCGCAATGAAGTCAAAGATAGAAGTGGAAGACATGCAGTTAGAAAAATATAACATGTAAGTTTACCTAAGACAGAAAATCTCTATAGATAGAAACAGTAAAAAAAAAAAAAAAAAAAAAAAAAAAACTAGATTAGAGTGCATTGGGAAGAAACAAATTTATATTAGAAAGTAAAATACAGATGTCCCTGCAACGGAAAATATTTAAGGAATGAACTCTACATGTTTTCTCGTGTAAATCGGAGACTTGTAAACTTATATAAAATCAGACATTCACCGTCTTCGGACTATACAAGGAAGCATGGAGAAACGTATTCTCGGTAAAACCCGACAAAAGAGGAAAAGAAATACATGGATCAGAAAGAGGGATACAGGAGAGGCGGATACAATTGCTGAAATAGGAACCTAATCAAATTCTCCCAGTTCAACAATATCTTGTTGCAGTGTATCGATTGGTCGTGAGGGTTCTATCGCGTTGCCACCACGGTCTCCAGATTTAACCCTTGGTGATTTTTCCTGTGGGGCTGCATTAAGGAGCAATGGTTTAAAGCGGAACCTGAAAGCTCTGAGGTTCTTCAACAAAGATTTATTCACGCATGTGTCTCTGTGACACCAGCGATGCATCGAAGAGTACATGCCAATACACAGGCACGTTTAATTCACTGGGCTTAACGGACAATCCTTTGAACACTTATATTACGAAAGAAATCACAAAAATTCTTGTCTTTCTTTATCAGTTTCATTGGTACGTGTCTCTAGAAATAAACCTAAATTACAACTAGAGACGTACAAGTTATTGCAAGCTGGTAGACTCTATGAGATGGAATATATGCGCCACACAAAAGTATGGTCATTTCTAATATTATTATAATAACTGATGTTATTATCGTTATATTATTGTAATGATTCACTGATATGATTTAACGATTGATTAACAGTATGCGAAACATTAGAAAATGTAATACAGTAAAATTTGTGTTAATACAAATCGTCAAGTTCCTATATCCTGTGCACACACTAGTATAATTACTATTAGCAAATGGGATGAACATAAACGTTCAACATTATATAGTATAGATTATTTAAAATTCTACCTATGAAACTAAGTACACTTTTAGACACTTGTGTATGATATCTCTACAGCTGCCTATGATAACACTGATTCAATTTAAGTTGTTGGTGGTATAAACTACACTTTGCAGTAAGGAATGGAAATGAACATCTACGAAAGTTCTTCAAATGCTCGTCTACTAGTATTGTGTATCATTTGCTTCGGTGTGAATGCTACTTTAGAACGTTCAGCAAATTACAATCGTATAATCTTATTTTTAAATAGATAAGATGGTTTCTATATGACTTAATTGTATTCCCAATGTTCATACTGATGTGTTTGATGCTATTATCTGATATATGTGGATTAAGTCAGTTAAATGAAAAAAGAAATTCCATCATTAAATTGAAATCAAAGTTTTAGATACGTAATAAGAGGTTATTTATTTTAGGTGCAAGATGTCTTACTAAGTGCTGATTTTGAAACCTGCTGTCGTCTGCTAATTGGAAATTATTGATGAAGTTTAGATTGTTTAAACTAAGATTTTTTCTGCTTAACTGGTGAAGAAATTAGATCAGTGCGTTGATTACTAATTTCTAGTTTATTATTCAGTATTTCGAATAGACATAATTATGAACAATAACTCACGATAGATGCAACAGATCTTTTGTTATGGAGTAACTGTTGAAATATGTAACCTGCCTTAGCAGTTTTTGTGTCTCGGACGTTCGGAGTATTTTCCTTTTTTCTTTCTTTTTTATTTTTACTTCATTTACCCAAAATATAGATTGTTGTTAAATCTATATGTTTCTAGAAACAGTAATCTAAACAGCTTCCACGTCTCTTATGCTATACGAATATAGTTTGTTACCTTTGGTATCGGCGAAAGCGACTCGCATGATACCTCCAACGTAATTCTTAAATGTATGATATATTATTTTTATGCGAAGACGTAGTGCTTTTGTAAGCATTTTACGCAGCGGTCATAGACAACTCAGCTTACTCCACTGTATGGTTGGTTGTCCAACTTCAGCATTGTACGGCGCAAATGAACCACCTGGTATATATTTATATAATTACTTAGTACACTTATATGATCACTTAGTACACCACAACATGGCACTGCATAGTTACTTTCTGAACACCCGGTATATATATATATCCAGGGTGTTCAGAAAGTAACTATGCAGTTCACAACTTGCTGAATTTCATTTTCCATTAAAAAAAAAAAAACACTTTAAACAACTGAAATTAACTCGAAGCAAACTTTAATGTCATGGAAGTTATAAGAGATGCTGGAAGTGATCCTCTTGCACTTGAAGACACAATTACACAGGTTTCTGCATGTTCTTGAAAACGTTGTGCTCAACATCCGGAGTGATGTTCTGAATGTGACGTGTCAGTGCAGCTTGAAGTTCTTGTATGGTGCGCGGATTGCTTTCATAGACCTTTCCCTTCAACGTACCCCATAGAAAGTAATCCGGTGGAGTCAAATCGGGTGAACTCAAATGCAGCTTCTACTGCTGAGGTAAACTTGTCTCCATTTCGGAACACATCCTCCACAAGAAACACTTTTTGTTCAATTGTCAGCATGACGACCTGGATCACAATGATGTCACACAAGACGTTGGTCTTCAATCAAACTGGACCTGTGAACAAATAAAAATACCTGGTCAAATATGGTTCAAATATGGTAAACAATGGAAAATGTTGTATTACTAATTGACAATCATATCAGTCATCACTTAGTACACCACAACATGGCACTGCATAGTTACTTTCTGAACACCCGGTATATATATATATATATATATATATATATATATATATATATATATATATATATATATATGTGTGTGTGTGTGTGTGTGTGTGTGTGTGTGTATGGTGTAGACAAAACAATCTAAGAACACTTCATACAGGACACGTAAGTTTGGCCCTCCACTGTACAACACGTGTTGCGGTTGCCGATCGTTTTTTGTTTTCAATGTATCATGTGGATCTTCCTCTTCCGTCAGCAGTAACCAGTTCACCTGGGAGTGTCGTGGTGTGAAAGTAGTGTGGTAAAATGAGCGACCTGACAGAATTTCAAAGAGACATGATCGTTGATGCCTGTCTGGTTGGAGCTTTAGTGGCAACAGTGGCGAACATTGTGGGGGTATCGAAAGGCACTATGTCCAATGTCACGAGGGCATACACAATTCATGGGCAAACGACGTCTGCAAAGCACAACAGTGGTCGAAAGACAATCCTGTCAGGTAGGGACCTGTTAGATTTTTTGTCCAACTCCTATATATATAATATACTAAATCCTGATGACAAAAATGAACTACTTTTCGTCAACATTTTCAACTGGCTTTCAATTAAGAAAAACAGTTATTTAACAACTACTTGATAAACGGAGAAGATAGAAATTTACGGGTAATTTACTCTGGAAGAACATGTGTGACATACAATTATAGGCCTATCATTTTCACATCTGTTTTCCTTTTAAATTTTAAATTTCTAATTAGTATAACGTGGGAAATTCAAGAGCAAAATGGAAATTTTTGCCTCTCGAGATGGGATTTTCTAATGTTTCAGGTTGGCATCAGTGTTTGCAAGTGTCATAAAACAACAGAGGAATCACATGTTGAATGCTAAAATTTCATGGAAGTCAGTAGTGTCCCAAACACTTTCACATTCAATTCAGGAAGGTCCCATTACTCGACAATTTCATTCGGAGATGATATACCATGTTCCAGGAGGGAGGATGTCTATCGGGAGGGCAGACGGCGGAAATGGGGTCTGGCCCCTGCAAAACGAAAAATGAAATCTTTGTTTTACGTTCCACGCTTATGCCGGTTAGACTAAAGGAGACGGTGATGATGAATGAAATGGTGGAACAAAGAAAGTGGAGGAAACGGGAGCCCCGAGAAAACCCACAAGCACGGTGTTTGTCCACCACAAAGTTCACTTTGCGGGGGCTGGAATCGAACCCGGGACCCCAAGCACCAGAGGTGAACGCTCTACCACTGAGGCACCGCGCACTCCGTCCAAAACGACTTTCTAGCCATCTCAAGTTGAGTTCGACTGTTAAGTGTTTATTTAAAACATGTTTATTAAAGCAAATGATGGATGCTTATAATAGAAAAATAAAACTGTCCTTCTTCACACGAGAAGAATAAGGTTTAAATGCATATAAAACCGGAAATTTGAATGTTGTAAATATTGTCCCTCTTTTTCCTTTTAGAAGCAGAATTGTCGAAAACGCTGCAACGTGTATTTAATCTTTTATTTACATGTCGGATTTCATACCTCTAACTTAAGCGAATACTGACTTTAAACATTATTTTGAATAAAGAATCGAAAATGTTAAAACCAAAAATTGTCTCCTTTAGGAGCCAAAATTTTGAAAAGGCTGAAACAGGTTTTCGATTAATTACAATTAGAAGTGTACCAGATTTCTTACCACCAACTTAAACGAATACTGACATGAAGTTTCCGTATTAAGAATCAAAAATTTTAGTATTATAGAAATAGTTTCCTTTCCCAATTTGAAGCTGAACTGTCGAAATATATATTCTCTTATTTTTAATTACGATTTTAAATATCGAATTCCTCTCCTTTAATTTGAGTAAGTCCTCACATTTGATAGTTTCACAATGAAGAGTCGAAGTTTGTAAAATAGAAATTGCCCCCTTTTTTTCTATTCAAGAGTGGAATTCCCTTCCAAAATTCCTCCCATCAACTTTGGCCCCACTCTGGATTGGTCCCGGGTAAAAGCACACAACCGAGATGTATCTCGAAAAATACTATAGGGTTAGTTAATGAGTGTACCAAATTTCCTATTGATAGACGCAATAAGTATCAGAGGAAAGTTGTATACCAATACGCTCTGTACATACAAAACCGAACCTATTACCTGACCACCTGATATCATGATTTGTACTAACACACCCACTCACGCCTTTTTGTTTTCTTTTTCGTTCTTACGGTGTCATACTATCTTATCCTTTCTTTTAAGGATATACCTCCTATCTGTATACCTCCTAGTATTTTTCAAGGTACATTGTATTGTGTATTCCTACCAGTGTGCGACTTACCAGGGCAAAGAGGGGGAAATCTCCCTCTGAAGAAGGATGTCCCCCATAAGTTTTGAACTTCCCTATGTTAAATTTTTGGCATGTGCATTTTATCCTCCATGTAAAATATCCTTTAAGTCGCATACTAACTCCTATAGGTCCCGGTGTCATTTTAGAGGACGCACAACTAGTTATTTTGGAAGACATTTTTACGACTTATCCCCAATTTTCATCTCCATGTATCACGGAACACTATGCGTGTTTACTATTGAAACGCTTGCTATATTCTACAGAGAATTTGGTACAATTCTTGGTATCAGGGTAAATAGTACTGCATTAATATTTTTTATATTGGATATGATCTTTTTATGGGCCAGGTCATAGGTTCGGTTTTGTATGTACAGAGCGTATTGGTATACAACCTTTCCCTTCATGTATTCCTTCTATCAAAACGAAACTTGGTACATTCATTTCTTAACTTCTATCGTATTTTTCGAGATACATTTGGATTGTGTGCTTTTATTCGGGGCCACTCCCGAGGGGGCAAAAGTTGATGGGAAAGATTTTTGGAGAGAATTTTCTTCACATTATCCCAATTTTCTCTGTTCAAGTACGCTATGAGCGCCAATACATAGCACCTCTGGAAAGCTTGTTTCATGGTGGAGAGAATGAATATAAACCATGACTTTGCAATGAACAATATTGATACAATAGTTATTTCACTGTGAGTCTACGATTTTCTTTATACTAACAGGGTTAGTGAGCTCCAGGGATTTACTCCGTTGTACATGGTGCCTAATTTTTTGAGCATGAACATATCTTTGTTATGTTTATAGAATGGACTAGGTTTGATTCGGACGTCCGGATGGCACGCTCATGTCCGTTCCTTGTTAGTATTTAATTCTGCCGCCTGCAGAAATTTATTCCTTATAAATATGTCTTGCCATGCAGAGTATGGAATTTTACCTGTAAATTTGGCAAAATATGGTGTGCCTAAACTTGACCAGCATCTTTTGCTCAATGGCAAAACACATGTTTCAACTGCAAATAATAATAATAATAATAATAATAATAATAATAATAATAATAATAATAATAATAATAATAATATTAATATTAATAATAATAATAATAATGTGTAATATATATGTAGTCTATGCGTAGTAAGTTATTAATGCTTTCATGTTCTGAAGCAGGATTGTTGGTTCATATAATAGTATATAATAGTTCGGCTCCCCTGAAAAAGACTTGGGTCCTCCCAAGAAAAACTTGCTGGGTACATCTCTGATGTCTATGTAAAAGAAATAGCAGTAGTTGCTCCTCTGTGACGGAAGCGTAAGTGACAACAAAAGAGAAGTGCTTCAAAGAAGTCGTAGGAAACCAACTGTAAGACTAAAGCATCCCACTCCCTCTCCCTTTTGTTGTGCCGACAAAGTGAAATTATAAAAGACATCCTAGGCTCCAACCTCATCTATGTTGAAAATTTGATTGAGATCGGTAGGATGGCTCAAGAGGTATAATGTAACAAACATAGTCATTTAATTTTTATATATATAGATTTCCAAAGCATGCATTAGAATTTTTCTTGTCATTATTTTAATGTAATTATGTGTTATTACTAAATATATACATATAGTAATATATAGAACATTCTACATTGAAGAAATCGTCGTGAAGGTGTTTTATCCTGACGACATTTCTTCCCAGGCGACACTACGTCTCGCTAAGCTACGTGACGCTTTATTTAGACCAGACAAGATTCTGTGTCGCGAGATCATTACAACCAGGTTTTGGTCAGGCGAGATTTTGGGTACGGCGACATTTTGGGGCGAGAGGTTTTGGAAGACGAGGTTTTGGCAAGACGAGGTTTTGGCCCGGCGAGATTTTGGCCCGCGAGGTTTAGGGTGGCGAGATTTTGGCCCGCGAGGTTTTGGCCAGGCGAAATTTTGGCCCGCGAGGCTTTGGGCGGCGAGGTTCTGGCCGCGAGGTTTTGTACTTAAACCAGCTGGCACTTCGCATATAGGAGGAAACTTTACCTCATTTCTATGGGAAAGTCAGAGCATTTCTGAAACAGAGTTTAGTGCAGCAATGGATCGGGCTTAAGACTGAGATGATCAGAAGCCACTGTTCTGGCTTGCTCGTTCTTAACATCACGTAATACTTTCCAACTCTTCCTGGAGACTTGTGTGTAATTATGGACAATTTGATTCTTTTACTGGAATCGGTTTCTTCCAATCTATTCCGAACAAAGGATTCGTTCTTCTGAATCGAATCCTTTGCTTCCGGTAGATTGTATGATTCCGACTTCTTTGGTTTCCCAATTTGATTCTTTTAATCTATTCCCTCTGGATCCAACCTTTTGGTTCCGATGAATTGAATAACTTCGAATTCCTGAATGGTTCTTAAATATGATTCCTCCTTACAACTTTTCAAACCACTTTCGTCAATTGACAAACTGTAGCAAAGTTCGTTTTGGTAAAGAACGGGAATAAGTAGAATTGTATAAGAAGGGATTGCCATGTTTAGAAATGCGCAGAAAGTTTTATTTCTTATTTATTTATTTATTTATTTATTTTGTTAATTATATGCTAACAAAGGAGAACGCTAACCATGTTCTCTACCGTTTTTCTTCTCTGTTTAACCAAATTGAGCCACAATAGGGTCTACCCCTAATGCCAGTTATAGTACGTTCCCTAAAGGAACTGTCCGATAATATTACCCAGAACGAAAGCAAAATGTCAGACTCATTTCTCGACAATATTGTGTTTAAATTATCAATCACTATTGGTAATGCCTGATTTTTACATTAAGAGGCTCCTTCACGGCGAAATTAAAGTACAGCTAATTTTACAGTAATTATGTGATATCTTCAAATAAATAAAAGATAATCGAAAAGTGGAACAAAATCTCGCTAGGCATTATTATTTTACATGAGATACCGTTATCATGACTCACTTTTCTGCTTTCGATTTCCAGCCATTTAGAAAATTGGCAATTTATTTTCGCGTTTGAAATGTCTGCAAACGGAAAGCTACTAGGTGACTCGTAATAACGGTACCTCATGCAAAATAATATTGTCTAGGGCGTTCTTGTTCCACATTTCGATTATGTTTTACCTGTTTGAAGATATCACATAATTACTGTAAAATTAGCGGTAATTTAATTTCGCAGTGATTAGGTCTCTTAAATCCAGCATGCAAACTGTTTGCTCTAGGAAGAAAAAAAGCAGGCAAACTTTATTTTCGTTAGAAGAATAATGTTTATCGATGAAAGTTTACGAAAAAAAGGCTTTTGTACATTAGAATATTAATTTATACACGCACAATTACACACACAAACACTCTTAAATAAACTTCCAATACATCAGGTTTCTAATAGAAGTTTCTGGCCTTTGTCACGTACTTGCAATGTTGACAATCGTTATTAAGGTAGAGCACCTTCACTTTGTACACCAAATATAGCTACGAAAAGCACAATCACATAAAGATTTCTTTCCCTACGTAAAAGAAGAAAAAAAAAGTTGAAAAATGATTTTTAAAAAGTACCTACATGTAGGAGACCTTTTGTATGAGTAAAAAGTGTTGGCTTCCTACCAGAGCTCTTTTTTCTAGTTAGAATACGTATGTTGGGAAAATAAAAAAAAAAAGAAAAGAAAAAAGAAAGGTAAATAAATTTTGAAAAAAGCATGAATGTTGCCGGTACTCCTTTTTCGTTCCCATCCTTTCAAAGGACCAAAAAAGAAAAAAAAGAAAAGAAAGAAAAGTGTGTGAGAGATCAAAGGTGGTTGTAATATTGATTCTGTTTTATGGCAGAGTCTCGAACTTTGTTCGTAATATCTTCCAAAGAGAGAGAGAGAGAGAAAAAAAAAAACACGCCCCATTTTCCTACCATTTTCTTATGCCGACATTTTTCGTCTTTTGCCGTTCGTTCGAAATGTCCTCCCATACTATTATTACATTGGCCAAGGAGCTGAGACGATTAAGAGAGTATAACAACCTACAACGTTTGACTCTTCAACCTGCATCTCCACATTCACATAACGACACAAAAATCCATTTATTGGTTTCCACAACAAGAGGACGATTTTTCGTCTTGTCTTAGATTGCTCAAAGCTTTTACTTTGAATATTTTAGTGTTATTATTAAAAGGAAAGGGAGTCTTAAAGAACAAGTTCAGACACTCTTGTGACTTTCAGAGAACAAGTTTGAATATTTAATGTCCCATAATAACGATCCATTGGTGTACCTTTCCTTCTCTTGCCTGTAAAAGTTCAAGAAATTCGTCTACTTACGAGAGGACTCCAATAAATTATCTACCTAGACAGGAAGGAATGCTCACCTGGTCATCACTGTTTTTCGATGTAGTGCCCATGGAGATCTATGCACCGTTGCCACTTTATGAGCAATGAAGATATCCCAGAGACTTGGGTGGACTTCTGCTTGCTCTCAGGATTCCAATTGTGGATCCAAATTTCATCTCCTGTCAATAGTTGAGCCAGGAATTTGTCTTGGTACTCCTGAAAGAAGTCCAACAAGTCTTGGGACAGCAGCATCCGGCAAACATTCGCTACGCTGCGTAACACAAACACTCCGGTTAAATCCACTACGTTGTTCCCAATGTGGCCCCACAGTGGCATGGCGTGCGTGCCCCTCTCTTCCTGTCTATATAGATAACTTATTGGACGCTCCTCGTATCATTCAATATAGTAGAGGCGTCTCCTGAGGGAGTCACTCTGGTTTTTTCTTGTAGCTTAAAACTAAGAAAATAAAGTTTATATAATCCATTAATTGTTGTATTCAACAGTTAATATATTAGAAAAGTTTTTCTTCCTTTAATTTCGAGCGAAAAGCGTTAATTCTTACTGGTGCCATTTCGCTCACGAGACGCATCAGGATGTAGTCTTGAATGCTATACTGGGACAAGTTCATATCTTCCTCAATTGAAAGATTACACAAACCAGAAATTGGATTGGTAATATCCATGTTACTTACGAAATATATAAATGTAAGATACAATTTGAAAGTTGACTCTACAATGAAACATGAATCTAGAAATTTATTGTTTAACCATAGCGAATAGAAGTGGAAATGCTAACAAGATACTCGTTGAACACTTTGAGACCCACACAGTCCGTTCAATAAGTTCCGGAACTACTTCTAAATAAATATACGAGGGCTATCCAGAAAGTAGATTATGTTTTCGTCTGTGTCCGCTAGGGGCGGGGCTAGCGCGGCCATCTTGGGGTCAGAGCGTTGCGCAGCTCAGTCGGCATCTAGCCGTGCTAGTGAGAGGTTCGTGCTGTGCTCCGTTAAGATACTGTGACGGTTTGAAATGTCTGCGTTAATTGAAAATCCCGCGAGCTGCGAGGTGCGTGCAGTAATAAGGTTTCTGACAGCAAAAAACTGTAAACCGATAGAAATCTATCGGCAGCTGTGTGAAGTGTATGGGGACAACATTATCACTGAAGGTGGAGTGCGACAGTGGGTCATAAGATTTAAAAATGGCCGAACCAATGTTCACGACGAAGATCGAAGTGGGAGACCCAGCAAAGTGACTGCCGAACTTGTCGAAAAAGTCGATGTTAAAGTCCGTGAAAATCGAAAGTTCACAATAACGGAACTTTCTTTGAGTTTTCCACAAATTTCGCGAAGTTTGTTGCACGAAATCATCAGCGAAAAGCTTGGTTACCACAAGTTTTGTGCAAGATGGATTCCAAAAATCTTGACAGAGGACCACAAAAATCAGCGAATGGCTGCAGCGTTGCACTTTTTGGACGCCTACAATAAGGATGGTGACTCTTTACTCGATCGCATCGTTACTGGTGACGAAACATGGGTGAAACACGTGAACTGTGAAACGAAATTGCAATCAATGCAGTGGGGGCACACAGGTTCTCCCCAAAAACCCAAGAAATGCATGCAAACAATGTCGGCAAGGAAGATGATGGCGACTGTTTTTTGGGACAGAAAAGGTGTGATTTTGGTGGACTTCCTGGAAAGAGGCACTACAATAAACGCTCAAAGGTATTGCCAAACTCTGCAAAACCTCAGAAGAGCAATTCTAAACAAGCGCAGAGGAATGTTGAGCTCTAAGATCTTGTTGATTCACGACAACGCCCGGCCCCACACGGCAAATGTCACGCGTGAAGTTCTTGAATTTTTTCAGTGGGAGTTGTTTCCTCATCCGCCGTACAGTCCCGACCTGGCACCGAGCGACTTCCACCTATTCCCAGCAATGAAGAAGTGGCTGGCTATGCAGCGTTTTGATGACGACGAACAGCTGCAAGAAGAGGTAACGAAGTGGTTGAAGTCGCAGGCGGCCGAATTTTTCGACGAAGGAATTTCCAAGCTCGTACATCGCTACGATAAATGCCTTAATTTGAATGGTGACTATGTCGAAAAGTAGTATTTGTGTGTGGCTTTCATCTGTATATAATAAAATTTGTTTCCTATACTTTGTTGATTTTTTATTCCAAAACGTAATCTACTTTCTGGATAGCCCTCGTACTTAAAGATACCAGAAAAGAATATTACCACGTAATTGTTTTTTTCTTTTCTTTTTTACATACATATCTTTCCTATCTGCACTTTCACGGAAACAGTCGTAAAGGCTATTGGAACGTCATAGGAAAGTCATCTGATGGAGTGCACCGCAGTCACATTCGCTTGAATCAATGTAACATCCTCAAAACGCTTTCCCTTGAGGATAGATTTGAGTTAGGGGAGAGCATAAACTTAAATAAGACCAAATGAGGCGAATATGGGGTATTCAACGACTGTGACCCTTCTTTTAGCCAAAATCTGACGCATAAGAATATTGGCGTGGGCCGACGCATTTTCTTGCGCGTCAATGTATGGCCAAAAAGAAGATTCACAGTCCTTGAATACATCCCGAATTCACCCGATTTGACCTCAACTGTCTTAAGGCTTTTCCTAAGCTTCTCAAGGGGGAACGTTTGACGAAGTTGCTTCGATTCAAGCTAATGTGACAGTGATTCTCAACAGGATTCCAATGAACGACTTTCCTAGGACGTTCAAGAACTTCTACAATCGGTTCACGACTGTGTATGTGTGGCGCGGGAAAGAATGTACGTAGAAAACAATGAACTACCTTGGTGATGAACTAATGAACTAAAACGGCATAGTTGTAATAAATTTTTCCAGCATCGTTAAGTATATTCTTTCGAAGTAGAACCAGAACGTATTGAACGGAAAGTGTATTCACTAGTGAACTGCAGAAACCTAGGATTTTTAGGTAGCCTATATTTTAAATCATTTTTGGTATGAATATAATGGCTACCGATAAAATTTCTTGTCTTATTCTGTAAAAAGATTTATCAAGGATATGTTAAAAAAAATAGGAAATAAAATTGAACATTAATATTTGTAATTTAAAAATGCATTTCTAAAAACACTAAACTATCATTTGAAAAGAAAATCTGCTTCTAAAACCTACGAGTACGTATGGTTGCATTTGTGTCATACAATTTCAGGCATTGAGCCTAGTAGAAAGATATTTTACAATTTGGGCACCTTCAACTAGTTTCCTTTCTAGAAGCTTTGACAACAGAATCCTTTGATTTTCCAGACCACATTGAAAGAGGTATTTTACAGTTGGGCATCAACAACTAGTTTCAGTTCTAAAAACTTTATCAAAAGAATTTTTTGATTTGTCAGAACACATTTTGCAGATTCTAGTACTTTGTCTGGAAAAATGATCTTTGATTCTTTTCATAGTAATAATAATAACAATAATAAAACATAACGACAAGACATTTTGCCTATTTAGTATAATAAGTCCTAGCTAATGAACACAGTGAAGAGGGTTAAGTAATGAACGAATTTTAATACGTGAACAGTCATTTCTTATGGCGTACGAATACTTAAACTCAACCTGCATTCTGGTTCTTCATGACAAAGAAGAAATGTGCGTTTTGACACACACGAATATGGAATCGTGTAGCACTGTTCAAAACAGCGATGCTAAGAAGGATCCTAAAAGAATTCCTTCGTGTATAGAGTATCTTACAAGGTTTTCTGGAAGTAGTTTGTTTCTGAAATAAATATAATTACCATACTTATATTTGTTACTACGTTACGTAATTTAAAAACATTATTTCTTTCTATTCCTTATAAAAGTTGACATACCCAGCAAAATATCGTATGATTAGTTGTACACACAGTGCCGTACTAATGAATGAATGAATTCTTTTATACGTTTTCTGTCCATAACCAGGGCTAAAAGTAGATCTGAAAAGTTATGGAGACGCATGACGTCACACCTTCCCCCTTGCCTATCTTTGTCCATCGTGATTGTATTTTAGGAAGTGGAGGGACGCCATAGATATCTTTTGGAAGTGGGGAACGACATTCTTCCCTTTTCTCCTCACTTTTACCCCTATGTGTAACTTTATAACAACTATTATTAAGATGCAGCACTACTATTTTTTGTTTTCCTTCAAAGTAATTGTATAATTTTTAAATTCTATTTTCTTCCAATCGAACAAGTGATAGTGATAAAAGTACAGTCACAGAATACACTTCCCAGCGATTAAGAAGATTGACAAACAACTAATTATCGAATGCATGAAAACAGCCTGATACTACTGCGCAAATGTGAATTATCTGACCAGTGGCATATATGACCAGAGGTGGGTGTGCCCAATGGCTTTTCTGACCATTTTTGTAATGTGGTGTGTTTGTTATGTGGCGCTGTGACCTGCTCCGTTTCAGATTCTGATTGAACAGTATAACCTGTTAAGTCCGTACCAATAACATTTCAACAACTGCATATAACTTATTTTTTTAAACATAAACAGGTCCCCCTAAAAGGGACCAACAACCATACTAGCCACTCCCACTTAGCTGAATATCAGGAAACCAGTGTTGCCAACAGCAACCGTCAGAAAGTAGCTAAGTGATGTGTAGAATATCGTTAATATGGCTAAACTCTTCTAAAATTTGTAGCTAATAGAATTTAGTAATAAAACAAACAGAACGTTTCATAGTTTTACTTGATCTACAGTACTTAAAGCACTCTGCAATATTCATCTTGATATTCTCAAATCAACCTCGTTTACCCTTACTTAATATTTTAATATTACAGAGAACGCTTTGTTTGCATATTAAATGTAACTTGAAATCTCTCGTATGCCCTCAGTTCTTCCGGTAATGTTGGTTATAGGTCGCTGCACTGTTGACCTAGAACAACAGTGCTAGTACACCGACTTAACCAAAAATCTCCTTGAAATTAATATACAATTATCATTAAATATTAGAAATATTCATTGAAATTAGCTACTGGAAGGCGAAGTATCCAAGCCACGATTTGCTATTACACCGTGTCATGTGAACTGGAGTGATACAAATAAGATACATAAAATACATTATGAAGTAAGACTATAAAGAAGCACTACTGAAAGCAGAAGAAAATAACATTTCATTGTATTTTTATTCATATTATCAAAGAAATTTTAGCTGACAGAAATGTTTAATTACTGCTAAAGACAAACGGCTAAAAATTAGCAAGTATGAGTGTAGAACTGGACGAAAGTATAGCCAATAGCTAAACTACAGTTTTACTGGCTAAATACCATGTGAAAATGGTTAGATTCAAGTATAAAATGGCTAAATTCATAACCAACAGAAATTAAGAATCATGCTTCAAGAAGCATCTGTATCAAATTAGTGCTGCCGTACTTGCAGCCGTACATTGTTCTTATTATTCATGTGCACCCTTAACTTTTGAGATCTTTTTAAAGTAAGGGTAAAATACAGGATAATACGGTAGTTTTCAGTAGTTTATTTAAGCCGTAGGTCCTTGTTTTATATAACCTCTGTGCTAAGAAGGGGCTTCAAATTAGTCAACAACACTGTTTTTGATTTCATAAGTGATTATTAACTGATGTGTCGTGAAACTCGGTGCATGTGCCAGAAAGTTTTCGAAACAATTTTACAAGGAAGGTGGGAATTAAATAAAAGTAATATAATTCAATATATTAGGTCTAGTCATAGATAAATTCCGATGCAGGTAGGTAGAATTTATTTTTCGTTGTTAGCCATAATGAATCACTAGGAGTTTCTTTTCACTAAGTAAATAATGGATCAGTTAGTCTTCTGATAACTGTTTTGCATTAAACTGTTGTTCCTAACCCCTAAAACGGACCGTGAGAAAGTGCATAATCGTCATGTGATGCTTTGGGAATTTAAACAAGAGAAAAGTGCTAAGAGATGACAACTGAAAAAATATACAGTGTAGACCTATGCGTTGAACGACTAATAACCAATCGGGCAATTAGAAATTGGTTTACCAAATTCCGTTCTAGAGATACGACCTTAAAAGAAAAGACGAACCGAGGGCGGGACGTCTTTCCGATCTTGATTACAACCTTTTAAAGGCAACATTGGAGGAAATTTTGCATTAATCAACAAGAGATATAGCAGAAAGGTTGAATATACCACAACCAACTATTTGCCGCCACTTGGATAAATTAGTGGAAGTATGAGTAGCTCTCAATCTCAGTGAATGTAATAAAAAATATAACATGTCAACCGCCACAAGTCTGCTCTCACGGATAAAAATCGGGCCCTTTTCAAACAAGATTATAACAGGTGATGAAAAATTGGTCGCTTATGACAACATCGTCCGCAAAAGACAATGGCTTGATGAGAATCAGCTACCCCTACCAAATCTGAAATCAAACATCCATGCAAAAAAAAAAAAAAAAAAAAAAAAAAAAAATTGTATAATGGGATTGTCCAAGTACAGTATAATTGATCATAAGTTATTAAAGTCAAATTTAACTATTACTGTGGATACATACATTCAGCAGCTGCAAAGAGCGAGACAGAAATCCCATAAAATGAGTCCTGCACTCGTTAAATCTAAAACATCATTCTTTTATAACGAAAATGCGCGACCACATAGAGCAAGGATGATTCGAGAAAAAAATCCTGAGGTTGGAAATGAAAATGAAATAAAATCTTCAAGTTTTACGTCCCACGGTTATGCCGGTTAGGCTAAAGGAGACGGTGATGATGAGAAATGAATGAAATGGTGGAATGAAGAAAGTAGGAGGAAAGGAGAACCCCGAGAAAACCCACGAGCACGGTGTTTGTCCACCACAAAGTCCACACGGCGCGAGCTGGGATCGAACCAGGGACCCCAAGCACCGGAGGTGAACGCTCTACCACTGAGCCACCGCGTCCCTAACCTTGAGCTTGGATGGTCTGTTTTACCATACCTACCTTACTCCCCGGATCTTGCCCCTACAGACCACCACCTTCTCTGTTTCTTGAAAAACTTTTTGAATAGAAAAATCGCCAATAATGAAGAACAAGTCAGTCAAGCTGTCGAAAAATTTCTTCCAGTCCAAACCAACCACATTTTACAAGAAAGGAATTGATAAGATGCTAGTAAAATGGGAGAGTGTCATATATAATAGTGGTGAATACATAATAAATTAATACAATTTTCTTATTTAAAGAAAGCAAAATAAATGTTTGATAAAAAAGGAAGTTATTTATGGATGAACCTAATAAGTTATGAAAAAAAAATGATCAAGCCTAAGAAAGCTAAAAATATTGATTCCCCAAACCTAAAAATATTCATCTTCCAGAGACATTCAAGAATGAACACAAGTTATTATTGGGAATATGCTACAGTTTTATTAATACGTGCGTTAGTACATCGTGTATACACTGAACAAAAAAGACTATGGCGTGACCAAAAAATGGTCGAGAACCATTGGATTATACCATAAATTTCGGAAAAAGATGGGAAGATATTGACCAATAACTTTGTTAGCCGTGAATCTTTTTCTTTAAAAGATAAAAGAGACCACGTTAAAATAAATGTTGACAACCATTGCTTTAAGAGACAACTTTGTCTTTATGAGGGAGAACTAGGTCAATTTAAATCTAGGAAACTACAATCTACCACAATATGGTTTTTAGTTCTCATACAATATTCTGCATGGCCACAGCATTCTAGTAAACATTCAGAAACCGTATAATGAGAATGTTATATGAAGTAATGGTGCTCTGGAACACATTATTCTACCGGTGAATAAATAATACCTTAAAGGATCTTCCGACCGAGAAACATATCTATGTGTTGTATTTTACATGTCGTTATCATGACAACTGCGCTTCCTTGCACGGTAATTTTCCTCTGATAATGTTTCCATAGCAACTGACATGAAATGACCATTATCATCGCAGCGGCAAACAAATAACGACCTAGACACTTCAGTTCTCTCTGTCGAAAGCGTGACTCTCTTCTCCTTTCACGCCATATTTCTGTTTTTAGAATTATCTGTCGTTCCTTCCAGAAGAATACACTTTCTGAAGCTTTTCAGAAGAAATATTTTTTCTCCTTCACATTTCTTTAAATCAGTCTGAAATTATTGAGGATTGGTGTCAAATTTTTTAATAATAATAATAATAATAATAATAATAATAATAATAATAATAATAATAATAATAATAATAATAATAGGGTTAGGATTTTTATGTTAGGATTTAATAATAATAGGGATAGGAGGCCAAATGTTGCCTCCAGATGGAACTAGATATAATTTTCCAGCCTGTTTTCTCTGTTTGTGGAACTTTTATTCTTTTTTCTCCTGTTAATCCTGCTCCTCTTTAATTCCTGCTTTTTTCTTCTTTACACTACTACTTTCTAAAATTTTAATCGAATAATTTTAACCAAAAATCGTATTCCATTTTAAGTTAATTCATTTTGTATGATTCTAGCTGTACAACATTATAATAAATTGACATTTTCTATGTCCTGTTATGCAGAATATTGCTATTTTCAGATGACGTGTCATTTTTACTTTGAAGCGATTTTTCGTAATTTTGCAGCTTCCTAGTTTTATGTTTAAACCTTTGGTCTCAAAATAGAAACAAGGTTACATTGAATATCTTCGAATTGCTTAATTTTGTCCACTATGGTACAACTAGATATATATATAATTTCTATTAAATTGTTTTCAATCAGATAAGAGTAACTGTAAAAAAGATAGATGAGCAAATTAACACATTCTTGCTCTTTTCCACCTTATTTCAGCATCTTTTTTTTTCACTTTAATTTCAGGAATATTTCCCTTCCCTTTCCCCCAGTGAAAGTTGCCCCTAAAAATCTTAGCTCGGATACTACCACAACTACTACTACTCTTACTACTACAACAACAACAACTACTAATAATAATAATAACACTTATAATATTAATAATTTAAACAAGAATTTTAGAAATGATTAAAAAATGGATCAAAATATTGTGATCTTGACCAATAATTAGTTCTTGAATCAGGGGCCACAAATTTTTGAATGGCCTCTAAATCGAGTTTTCATATTTTTTTACGGAATAAGCACATCATAGTAAGTTAAGAGATAGTTTGAAAAAAAAATGAAAAATGAAATCTTTGAGTTTTACGTCCCACGGTTATGCCGGTTAGGCTAAAGGAGACGATGATAATGAGTAATGAATGAAATGGTGGAATGAAGAAAGTGGGAGGAAAAGATAGTTTGAGTTTGGGTACAATATATGTAGTTCTCCAGATATAAGGCATATAAGAATTTTTCTTTTTTGAAAATATTGGATCTTTTGATTTAAAAAATATGTTTTTACTTTTCTTTTTATTTTATTTTAAAACAAAGGCTTATTATTGGCAGTAGCGATGGTTTCTGTATAACATTAAGGGTCACGTTCTGGTATGTGCATTTCATTGTCGAAAATCCAAGCAAAAATCCAATAAATATTCAGACCCTGGGAGCCCAAGCTATATTTTGGGAGTGTGTGCCCTCTCATCCCCGTTCCCAGAATCGGCGCCCATGGTCATTGGTAACACCTGAAGCGTAACCTTTGCGACCTTTATGCGCAAAGGGAAGTAATAAAGACAAAACGAGAAAAGTTAAGAAGATACAACCATGCTAGCTGGTATTAAGGATTTTATCAACCTTAATTTAAAAGAAAAGTTATCTCTTATTTATTTATTTATTTATTTATTTATTTATTTACGTCATAATTTATATATTTCTTTTAGTGATGTTTTGAAGTAGTAAAAACAGACTTATGATTGTGTTTCTAATGTTTTAAGAATACTAAAATCCTACCTACACATTACTTTTACTCTGCGCATTTATTTATTTATTTTATTATTTACAAGTATATAGTATGTGTGTCATTGTTAGGAAAAAATCTCAAGAATTCACTTTGAAGCATCTCATTGTGTTCTATATATATATATGTATTTGCATACCTTTCGAGTCCGCGTCTGGAGACACAAATTAGAATTTGCTGCAACGTCACAAATAAAGAACCATAGATTAGATCTACCAGTCTATCAAATAGTTATATCGATTCTTTCCAAGTGGCAGCTAAAGTCGATATTGATTGACACTAGCATCACTTACTATTGTAGCAATCGATTCAACTTCTTGTTGTATTCGTAGAGTAATGCTAATGGCTCCAAGTTAATCTGCGACGTTGCCACATTGTGAAATTTTGATTCCCCATAGCGGCTGAAGGACTCCTCCGAGGGCAAACCATCACATAACATTTTTGCTTTATTTTGGCCTGTAGAATACTGCTCTGTGATCCGTGGGCGCCATTTTTAGAACACCCGATATATGTCTCACCTTTGGGCAATTCTTTCCCCCATTAAAAGGTAATAGTAATACATTATAATGTATTTATTAATTAAAAAATATGTATTAAATCAAACAAATCCTATTTTCTTATTACGGTTTTTAAAATTTTCTTTCATTTGCTGCAGACGTTTACAACGTCTCTTTTGCAATGACATCTATACTTGTGCATTTTTATTATACTTTAGTTGTATCAGGTATTTTAATCTACCCCAAGATTTCTTTCCTACCACCGACCCATTTCTAAACATGCCCCGCCTATTTTAAGACACACCGATTACATTATGCCTTTTCTTTTTGTCTATTTTCCATCCAATGTTTTTTCTTCAGAACTTTAATTTCGGAAACCTCCAATCCTTGTTTATATGAGTGAGTTGTTTCAATATAAGGATCACTGTACAATGAAAACGATTCCGAAAATTCAAATTACTACCTTATTACTTGCTTATGAGTAATGTGTTGAATTTCAAGAGTAATAGATGTCAATAGCCATGATTAGAACTTATCTCCTGAAAAGAATGGCAAATAAGTACGGTACCTACAACGTTCCAAATAGTGGCAGTGGTGGATTTAGAAAGTAAAAACTGGGACGGTCAGCCAGAACGCACACTATGATAGGTGTATCATGAGTTCACTATAAACTATAAAAAATATATATATAAATAATAGCTTCAATTATTTTTGTCACTCAAAAAACTGGGGAGCCTAGGCCCCCTGGCCCCGGCCTAGATCAGCCACTGAATAGCGGGTATGGAAAATATTGCGATCAAATTTGTCGTATTAACAAATAATTACGAAAAGTTGACTTACATTCATTTTTGAATAATAATAATAATAATAATAATAATAATAATAATAATAATAATAATAATAATATTAATAATAATAATAATAATAATAATAATAATAATAATAATAATAATAATAATAATAATAATAATAATAATAATAATAATAATCTTGTCTTTATAGATGATACTCCTAGCTTCGTTTCGAGGTAAACGGTAGTAATAGCATTATTAATGATTCTCAGTAGATAAGAGTAAGGCATACCCTTTTGCGACTATCGGGACTTTTCCATTTTCTTTGCTCATACATTATTTCTCCTGTGTGCGGTATAACGTCGATGCCTATCTGCCTGGCGGTATTCCTAAGTCCCCTTTTCCCATAACATTGTTGAGCAACAATAGAAGCAAAATGTATTTATATAGTCTAATGCACCCTCAATTTACTACTATATCAAATTATAGTCAGAAAATAGAATTTAGTCGGAAAAGGGTTAACCTTAGGTGATTACTTAATTTTTCGAATGCAACACAACGTCAATTCCAAAACTATAACTGACCTAATTTGATTATTTATATAGGCTAGACCCACTTCAGAAAAAGGTTTCCAATTTCTACTTAACGTCAACATGCAAGAGAAATAACCTTTTCTAATGGCATTAAAATAATCCGTTGTGCGATTATCTTAGAAGTTATATAGATGGTCTAGCATTACCATTTTTTAAAAAATAATTAGTGAAAGTTGTCTGAAGTTATTATTACAACAACTGGATTTGAACCCACAGAGTAGTTTAAAACCGTGAAACTGCATTACACGTAGCAAATTGCGAGCTATGAGCAAGGGCGCCGATTTCTCCGTAAATTGGGGGGGGGGGGCATTCAGATGCAGAAGGTATATATATATATATATATATATAAGGATTTTAAGACAAATTGCATTCAAATTATGCCAAATATTGAATATTCATAAATACAATAGGGGGGCCCACATTAGCTTTGGGGGGTAGGAGAGCGGCCCCCGGCCCTCCTAGGATCAGCGCCCGTGGCTATGAGACAGAACGAAAGTTAGTCCAGTAAATATCATGATATTCTGCGAAGATGATGACCTGACAAGGTCAATGACCTATTGATAAAAAAATAAAGTTTCACAAATTCTAAAAAGCAATTTGAAATGCAGTATATAAAATCTTATTCTGAAAGAACGTCACATTTTGACAATATATGGACTCTGCAGATACTAATATGAACGTCGCAATAACAGCTATGAAATCCATGGTTTAGTACGGTTGCTTACTTTCGGAATAATGTGGGTTGCATTTGGTCAACGTTGTGTTCAAGTCTCGGTGAGGAGACAATGAAAATGTCCACATTCCAGCAGAAAACTAAACACGGGGAATTTTTTCAGAAACTCCAGGAAAGTTCTACTAAATTAGTAGTTTGGGGTTCAGGAAAATACGTACAGTGAAAACCTGGAACTTATTTTCAACCATTTAGTAAAACGAAACGCAAACAAAACTGTAAAAAATATGTTACCAATAATTCCCGTTCCAATAAATGAACTTAGGGTAAACACGGAGCCAATAGGATGTCACAACTAAAAGTCGTAATGAGTAAGTTTCGCGATTTTAGCCTGAGTGACCTAATGAATATAATAGGATAAAGATATATTAGACGTAAGGCAAAACCTGATGTGCAATCACCATTTCGTAAAGCACGAAAAAGTGAGAAATTCACTGTAAAGCCCGTGAAAACACGTCAAATGTTCCATCAAGCCGTAAATAACAGGCAAGCAAGAAAGTTGTATTGATAAATGCCAATCAAGCCTGGAAAGGCGTCACCATTTCGTAATGCGCGAAACGCGTCGAGAAAAGCATGAATCGCTCTAAAGATGTCATAGTGCCTGAATATAAGATTTTATAAATAAAATAAATATATGACACGAGATGAATATTATTATGGATTGTAATTATTAGCTTCTCGACTCAAGCTCAGGAAAATATCTTCCATTGTGTAAGGATTTTAGGGGAATAACATCACAGGCCACAAACGGGCTGGCAAAACCAACAGTAATTTGCTTAAGCGCAAACAAAATTTTGTACGTCGTAAGTGTTGGGTAAGAAATAGGTGTCAACATCTTGGATCTTACAAGTAAACCTTACGTTTGGGTGAATCGAGTTGCTGACTGAGACACATATGAGAAAGTAGTACTAAATGTGGTCAGTATTTCAGTGAAGTTTTAGGTGCGAAGCTCCAGGGGTTTAGGAGATACAGCTACCAGAACATCACATGGAAGTACAGAATAGTCTTCATACAGTTGGAGGTAAAAGCTCTGTAAGACCTCTTGTAACGACAAAAGATAAATAACAAATATATGGGTACATATTAGGACTAGGGGGAAGTCATATAGTAAGGGTATATCTGACGGCGGCCATGTTGAAATCCGCCATTTTGAATTAAGGTTAAGTTTTTAAAATAGGAATAGGGTCATGTGATACATGATTTAAGACTCAAATTTAATCAGAAGAACAATGGTGACGTTAATTTTGATTTACGCGCAATTGGTAAAAAGTTACAGGGAAATTAAATATTGTTGCTGCATATGTATTAGTCCTTTACCCCACCTTGTAAATTTTGTTTTAATGATAATAATTAAATAAAAAGCAGATGGATAAATATTAGGTCTATGGTAAGAGTTGCCTTGATGGCGGCCATGTTCAAATCCGCCATTTTGAATCAGACAAAAGTTTTAAACAAAACGCATAACAGTGACACCTTATTAATAGCAAATTTTACCATAAATCCAACGGTATAACCATTTTTGCTTTATCATTAACCAGCATTTGTTATCGCATAAACAAGTTGCTAATTTAAATAAAAATGACCAAAGTGGAACTGAGTCATAATTGAACTTGGGTCTTTGGTGTTTTCCAGAAAAGTCCTCAATTAGTACAATCAATATGTAGTTCAGAAAAGAGTGCATGACTTGCACAAATGCTCTGCTCACAGTGAGCACACCTGACATAGGCAATCGAGTTACACTTGACACATTTGTCGTTAACAATTCCGTCAAAGCAGTAGTCGTAAGAAGCGATCCATTTAACTTTGTGCTGGTTAATGATAAAGCAAAAATTGTTAAAAATGGTTATGGTAAAATTTGCTATTAATAAGGTCTCACTGTTATGCGTTTTGCTTAAAACTTTTGTCTGATTCAAAATGGCGGATTTGAACATGGCCGCCATCAAGGCAACTCTTACCATAGACCTAATATTTATCCACCTGCTTTTTATTTAATTATTATCATTAAAACAAAATTTACAAGGTGGGGTAAAGAACTAATACATATGCTGCAACAATATTTAATTTCCTGTAACTTTTTACCAATTGCACGTAAATCAAAATTAACGTCACCATTGTTCTTCTGATTAAATTTGAGTCTTAAATCATGTATCACATGACCCTATTCCTATTTTAAAAACTTAACCTTAATTCAAAATGGCGGATTTCAAGATGGCCGCCGTCAGATATATCCTTACTATATGACTTCCCCCTAGTCCTAATATGTACCCATATATTTGTTATGCACCTTTTGTCGTTACAAGAGGTCTTACAGAGCTTTTACCTCCAACTGTATGAAGACTATTCTGTACTTCCATGTGATGTTCTGGTAGCTGTATCTCCTAAACCCCTGGAGCTTCGCACCTAAAACTTCACTGAAATACTAATCAGATTTAGTACTACTTTTTCATGTGTGTCTCAGTCAGCAACTCGATTCACCCAAACGTAAGGTTTACTTGTTAGCCAATATAATGCAAGCTCGGCTTGTAGTCAGCATGTCATACGACTTAAGAAAAGAAGAGAACGGCACGTTCAAAGGGCATATGTCACAAGTTAGAAAATTAGGTATCTGAAGGGATGTAATGGGGCATATACGGAAATGGACAGTGCGTAGTCCACTGGCGTAATATTTTTATACTCTAGCCATGAGTGCCCGGAGTGGGGGGCCAGAGGAGACAATTTCGAAAGAGGTTTGGCTCTTCGAAATACATGTCGAAACATATTAGATTTGCTTATTCCCAATACAGTATTCCCAATCTATTCACTGTACTTGATAAAGATATGCAATGTATGTCAATAATTATTGTTTTATAAAGAGTATTGTGTGTGTATCAAGGTGTATGTATTCGTTAATCTTGCTTATGTCGGTCCCTCCTCTCCGTTGAAAATCTCCTGATTCCCACGTATGCTAATCTTAAGTTTAGGAAAGAACGATCGTATATGGGGGTAGGTATTTTCTATATTTTTGAAAACGTTCGAGCGTATCTTGAAAATCTGTACATGTCTACCGCAAGTTACATGTGATACATTATTAAAAATACTCGTCATATTTTGATATTTTACAACGCGTACCCCTGGTATGAAGAGCCCTTATTTGACTCCAGTCACACAGGTTTGTGTTCGATAAAAAAACAAAATCATTTCCGTAGGATTTCCTCTATGTTCTCCCGTTTCCTCCCAGATTCTCACGCCAAAATATATTTCATAATCATCTGTCTCCATCCTAGAGGGCATAATCATAAGATGTAAAACCAGAAATTTCATCTTTACAATTTTTGTGTAACGAATGAAAGGGTGTTACAAATGGGGAGAAAGGATAATTTTGGATATAATTAAGAAGAGAAAGAAAAACTAGTTGGGACATTGGATAATAAGGAACGGTATAATGAGGTACGTTTTAGAGGGTATGGCGGCAGGAAAAAGAGGGAGGGAGGGAAGTAGACTACAATTAATGGACGATATCAAAACAGAGAAATCGCACGTGAAGACGAAGACGTTAGCGGAAGACCTGGAACATGGAAACTTCTCAGTTGCAGCAAGTGACCTGCCAATAATTGCAGAATACCTATGATGATGTATCTAACTTAATGATATATTAAACAGATAGAATATTATAATTATTACTGATCAAATTGGTAAATTATACATGTTATCGTATTCTGTAGATGCTGAAACCAAGGAAGTGTGTCTTATTTATGTTCTAAAATAATATCAACGTTTAACTGCAATAAAATAAAATAAATAAAATAAACATTAAATAAATGTCCAAAGAAGAGACATATACCAATGGATAGTTATTAGCGGAATAAAATTGTAAGGTTGAATGTTAAAAGACCTTATCACGGCAAAATAAAATACCGCTAATTTAACAGTAATTATGTGACACTTATCTGCTTTCGATTTCCAGCCATTTAGAAAATCGGCATTTATTTTCGCGTTTATAAATGACTGCAAAAGGAAGGTTTATTAGGTGACTCGTGATAATGGCACCTCATGCAAAATATATAATATTTTTTTAGCACGCTCTTGATCCACATTTCAATTACCTCTTATCTATTTGAAGATATCACATACTTACTGTGAAATTAGTGGTATTTTAATTTCGCAGTGATTATGCCTCTTAAACGTCATGCATAGTTTCTGAGAAAATTAAGGAAAACGCTTTTTTCTTTTATGTAAAACTTCATCATGCGCTACATCTACGACTTCTATTAACATGGAACTGCTAACACATGTATCAAACGATATATCACATCGAACTGAAGAGAGTGATATGTTTAAAGATTAATTCAGATACGTAGTTTTCGAGAAATCGAGAAAAAAAGAAACCAATTTTTATGCCACAAAAGGGATGTCATTTGTTGAAAATCTGATACAGTTAATATCATGTTATTATAGAATTATTTATTTATTTATGTATGGTTAAATAGGAGGTTGTATTTATTGGTTGATTCTTTTCTAACATTGACATACTGACACACAAATTCCTAACAGTGACGCACATAATCATAATAATTTCGTGCATACTATTTGTAAATAAATAAATACATCAATAATTTTAAAACTGGCTTACAAAGTCTCTATCTTCTAAGTAACATGTCGGAACTAACGAATGCTGCAGCGGCAACATTTCAATTTTTTGGTGCAAGAATTTCCATATCAAATGCATTACACTGATTCAGACCCCACTTTCAGCTGTAAGTCTTGTCCTACGCTGCTAAACAAGGGTAAAAGTAAGGGAGAACGCGGGAGGACGCCATTCCCCTACTCCCAAAAGAACCTAAAAAAAAATTACAATGGGCAAAGACAGGCACGGGGGATGTCATCCGTCCCACTACCTTCAGAGATCCACTTTTACCCTTGTTGCTAAGAATATAAAAATATCTTAATTTTTGTTTTCGTTTTACCTCAGTGTACCTTACTTGCTGTACTTTGCAAGATAATGTCCAAAAATAGAATAAAAGTGGTATCGAAACAAATGATAAAAAAAAAAAATCTAGCATGACACGGGGATGGATCCAGGACGGACTTCTGGGGGGGGGGGGCGGTTGGTTGTAATACTGCTACTTAGAGCTACTTTTAAGAAATCTAAACTCTGGATGGGTTTTATTTATATATAAAAAGTAATAAAATATCCTCTTTTGGGGGTGGGGGATCGCCCGATCGCCCCCTGGATCCGCCCCTGGCATGACATCACTGCTTCTGCTATTTTATAAGCTCGACCCCTGTGTACTGTTTTTCAAGGCCGATGTTAACATACAATTTTGCAGGGATGATAGGCGTAAGCCCCAAGCGTGACAATCATACTACATCATTTGCAAGCGTGCATTCATTATTAAATTTTGCATAAAAAAGGCCAACACAGTTTAAAACAAACAAATATCTTAGAATATAGATTATCCTTATACTTTTAAATACTTTTATCATCAATGTGTTACTAGATGGCGGACCAGAACAAATAATTCGGACAACAGAGAAATGAAGACCTTGAGTTCTCGGAAGGTTAACTTTTTTATTTACAAAATAGCTCTAAAATATTATACGCACGTATCCTGACGTATCCTAGCGATTCGTTAACATGTATTCAATTGACAGCACTTTTGCCACTTTACTGCGGTAGAAATTTGAGTTTCCGGCACCATTATGCATTTGACGATTTAAAATACGTGCAGTGCCATCTTTTCGTTCAAACAAAAAATTAATAAATCAGTTAACCCGTTCAGGGAATTTTTAAAGAGGCACAACTTAGCGAAGTATGCTGGTGCCTTTGAAATAATAATACAGCTTTCTTTGAAGAGGAAGAAGAAATTTGATAAAAAAATATAATTAGTTTATTATTCAAAAACCAAATGATAGCCTCTCTTACGTTAGAGCATTTGTAGAATCGGTGACGAAGTATAGCATACGTACTTCCGAAAACGGTACAAGTACAGCTCACAGATGACGAGAAGAACTCTAGCAGAAGTCGTATGACGTAGGTATGGGCCCGCCCGCTTTTCGCACGGGTGTTTCAAATGACTCCACGGAATAGCTCACAGATAACTACCCGGAGTAGCAGACGACATCTAAGTATAGACCACACCTCAAAAACCGAAAATGGACTTGACCGTGTCGTTGACCTTTCCCCGCTACCCTGTTTTAGGGTTCTTCTCGTCATCCGTCAGCTGTACACTCTTGAGAGGTTTGACAAAATAATTTTTACACCTTCTGGAGGTATTTGCCTTTTCTATATTTTCGATCGACAGATGAAAGGCTTGTCTTTCTGAAGTTACTGATGACGACCCATTCTTCGTAAACTGGATTTTGCATCTTCCATTAAGGGACAAAATCAAGGGTTACCATCGATTATCATGGGACCACCAGGAGAACCTAGACAAGAAACAACCTCGCAACCACAAGGCTTCAAATTCTTCTCAAGAGTTTGACAGCTGTCCTTCTCGAGATCGAGACTGGCCATGGTCACCTGCTCGTCCATCGTATACAGCAGCTCTAAAAAATCCAGCTAAAGCGACAACCACAACAATTGAGTCACCTAGTAGCACATCATCAGCTCCTATGGATGTTTCAGCCTCAAGCTCTGGTATCATTTCCATGCTATTCACTCAACTTGATTCTTCATTACATAATGTGAAATCATTTTTCTTAAAGCTCATGCGATATTGTACTCGCTTAGATTTACACCAATTAGCCGAAACACAAAACGGCATTATTCTCAAAACAACAAATTCTAAGCTCTATCAGTATATTATAAATAAAGTCGGGCCATCATTGTTCGGCGAAAATGTAGAAGTTCAATTGTTGAAGTCTCCTGGTCAGAAAATACCACATCCACCTAAGCGAACACCATTACTGTCGGTAGTTGTCCGTGGCGTCGATTGGATGAATTTAAAGCTGATGGCATACATCCTAGCCGTGCTCTTCAGATTAAAAGTGCGACTGGTCCTACATACATGGTTCGATTGCTTACTGATGATAAAACTCTGATCGATGACCTATTTTAAAATAGCACTGTCATCATAGAGTTGAACCATTTCGCGCATCACCGCCTCTCTCTTTGCGTTGCGAAAATTGTCTTACTTACAAGTCATATCCGACCAACAAGTGCAATCTTCCCAGTTTGTCCTCATTTCAAGGACTTCACAGAAACAATAATTGCACACTCTTAAATAAACTTTCTATCTGTAACATCTACAATGGAAATCATAGTCATCCATTTTTTAGTCATCCATCTCATCGTCACATTAACAATCTCAGCGATCCTACCCGAATATTGTTTACACCTGCCATAGAAAATCAACTAGATCCGATTCAACTACTTACAGCTCCTATTACAGGTGATGGTATGGTCTACTCTCCCAGGAATCGCTGTAATACAGCTTCTGGAGCTGATACTATTACTTACAATCAATTTCGCCATATACCAACAGCTTTCCATGTTATTCTCGCAATGCTCTATAAGACTATTTTAACTTTAGGCTTCTTTCCAACGTTTTGGAAGCTCGCTAAAATAGTAGTATTTTTCAAACGTAACAAGGATCGTACGATGCTTGAATGTTACCGACCGATTAGTCTTACAAATGTTTTCAGCAAGACTCTAGAACACATTCCATTAAAGTGCCTCACTCACCTCTTACTCACTCATCCTACTCTATCATCTACGCAAGTTGGTTTTCGACCGTCATTAAGCACAGTCGATCAACTTTTAAAATTGTCAAGCTATCTAATTAGCCATTACAATAAACGTCTGTCTGCTGCTTTGCTTTCATGTGACATTGAGCGTGTATTCGATCCTCTTTGGCATTAGGGGATTCTCTTTAAATTACTTCCTATTAAACCTCTAACTTATGTATGATTTCCCCCAATTTTCATCACCACCGCTCAGCATTTATATAAATTAATCAAGCACAGTCACACCAATTTATCCTGAAAGCCGGAGTTCCGCAAGGTTCTGTTTTGTCTCCACTATGCTGTATTATTTGTAACTGATATGCCTCAACCTCCACCACCAATCTATTCTTTACAGTTTGCAGACAATACCGCATACCTTGCTCTATGTTCGTCGGTAGATCGTGTAAACGTAACTTTGCAGTCATCAATTGATAAATTTGTCAGTTGGTACCTCAAATGGAAGCTGAAACTAAATCCATCTAAAACTCAAATGACCTTGTTTGGCCTCAAACGCAACAAATATTGTTCAACACGAAATCGCAAGCGATTATACCTCTTACTACTAAGTTCACAAATATGTTTGCAAAGTAGTATTAAATAATTTAAGGTGACCTTCGAAAAACACCTCAGTTGGAAAGTTCATATCTAAAATTTGAAGTTAATATAGACCGAAGAATCAATTTGTTAGGCAGTTTACGAGGAACAAACTGGGGCCACACGTACAAGATTTTTGTTCATCCTGCTCTCGCTCATGGATATATCGCCTGGTTATCTGCTCCGTCAAAATTCTATGACAGATTACAGGTCCTTGAACGTCATGTCTTGCGTCTTGCCTATTCACTGCCTGCAGGAACTCCAACACAAGAAGTCTATCGCCGTACAACTATGCATAGTCTTTCACAGCATCTCTACTGTCAATAAATCTATAAATAAATAATTCCTGATACCCTCCCCTAATACCTTTCTACAACACTTAAATTGATGTCACTGGCCCAAGAGAAGGCATTACCATGTATTGATGGAAGTGAAACTACACGTATAAAAATTAAACTACATATACAAAATTTACCATCTTCCTAAGTTTTATACTCAGCTACTTATTATTATTTTTAAAGTAGTTTTCAGAAGATTCTATATACTAGTGGCTCACCAATTCACCCACTTACTTTTACATTGTGGCAAGATTACAAGGTAAAGATAATACAAGTAGCAATGTAATGTGTACACTGCCTGAAGAAGTTTGGTTTTCTTCATGATATTTTTCTATATCTATATTTATATCTGATTTATATTGTGATATTTTCTTAATTAATATTGAAACGGCAAGTGGTTCCTACCACTTGTACAAACCTTAGAGTGGGAAAAGAATAATTAATTGATTGCAGAAACCAGCTTTTCTAGGCACCTGTTACCGTTCTTACGCTGGTCATTAAGTAAAAAGTGGTTGATATCTACCACTTCCCATTTGAATGGAGAGTTAACAGACCAGAAGATCCTTATTCTTAGAATGTCATATCGATTCCAGACCAAAATGTTTTTCGTAGATCAATATTGAAACATGATGCTGTAATGAATTTCTACCACTTTCGGTTTTAGTAACCAGTTAAAGATGGAAATATATTCTTGGGATGCTTAAAGTAGTACGGGTCCGTTATGGAAGATTTTGCCTCCAATGGTCCCTGGCTAAGAATCCAAGGTCTCTGGATCAATGACCTAGATGTATACAGAAGCATTTTCTAAATTTTGGCAACGGGTACTTTAGCCCACCTCCTAAATTTTGGGAGGTTTACAAAGGACCATCCCCTTAAATTGTGAAAATTGCCAAATTCAAAAATTTGGCATGGGAGTATTGGGTAAAAAATTGCCAAATTACATGTTGTCAAGTGCACACTACGTGGGTGGTTATTGACCTACTTTGTCTTCTTTGATGAGCTTTTATGATATTATATTGTTTAGTAAAGGGGTCGATTCTTTTTCATAGAACATGGGTGTATTGATGCTGTCATGTTAAATTTTGGGACGGATACATAGAACTACCTCTTAGATTTGGAAACTGTAAAATCTTTAGGACTTTAATATATACCTCTGTATATTTGGTTGGTCCTGCTTACCTCCTCCTAAGGGACACGGGTAAACTGTATCTGAAAAGGTAGGGGGACGCGTAATGTCACACCATCCTACGTGCCAATATTTGCCCATTGCATTTTTTTTTAGAAAGTGGGGACGTCACAAATATTTTCTGGAAGTAGGTGGGTGGCATACGCCCGCGTTCCCCCTCACGTTTACCCCTGGCAAGGGTAAAAATGCTTGTAGTATATCACGTGGTTGAATGTTGACCTAATTTATTTTCTTTAATGAGCTTTTATTACAGCACATGATTATATAATTCATTAGAGGGATCCATTATCTTTCATAAGACGTGTGTACTTCGAAACACTCATCTTAAATTTTGGGAAGCATACATAGGAACACCTCTTGTATATTGGAGATTGGGAAAAAATAAAATTGGTAAACAATCTCTACGGGGTAAATGCATACCGATGTAAATATGGTTGGTTTATCGCTTTATTCTATGGTTTATGATAATATTTCCGTTTGAAAAGTTTAGTTAATTTTTTTGAATACTTTAGTTTGAAAATTTTTGCACTCATTCAATTTTTTTTAGTTTGAAAATGTTTGTTCTAAGAATTTAGATTATTTTTGTTTGAAAATCTTAGTTTGAAAATGTTTGCTCTCACTGAAAATTTTTACTCAATAAATTGTTTTGTTTCAAAATTTTAGTTTGAAAATTTTTGCACTCATTCAAAATTTTTTAGTTTGAAAATGTTTGTTCTAAGAATTTAGGTTATTTTTGTTTGAAGATCTTAGTTTGAAAATGTTCGCACTAGCTGAAAATGTTTACTCACTATTTCTTTTTGTTTGAAAACTTTGAACTCATCTATTATTTAATTTAAAACTATTTCCAAAATGTAGCCTCAAATTTTTTGTTTTGTAAATTTTAGTTTTAAAATTTCTTATTTGAAACTCTTTGCACTCATTAATTTTTTGTTCTAAAATTTGTTTGATTAGTTTTTGTTAAAAAAATTCAAATTGAAAATATTGATACACTCTGAGATTTTTTTTTGAAAAATCTTGTTTCAAAATTTTTTGCTCGAAAATGTTATTAATTTGAAAATTATTCCACTCACTGAAAATTTGATGAAAATCATATTAGGTGTGTTTATTAGTTCTAACAAGGGACATCACCCAATTGTCCGGCTCCGATTTCAATGAAATTTTTGCTGCTGATAGAGGACATGTATTCATTACTTGTGGTGACAGAAATTTTTGCCATGGGGCATGTTTTCTATTTTTTAATAATTTTTAAAGGTTGTGATGTGGTTAATAGAGATTACTGCAGAAGTCCCTTACTACCCTTTGTAAACGGAGTGTTAATGAAAGAACAACCATGTAGATACATATAGGGCCTAGGGGGGAGTCGTATGGTACATATGACATTGACGACAGCCATCTTGAAATCCGCCATTTTGAATTAAGGTCAAGTTTTTTAAATAAGAATAGGGTAATATGATACATAATTTCGGGTTAGAATTTAATGCGGAACATAATGGTGAAGTTAGTTTTAAGATGCGCTCAATTCGTGAAAAGTTACAGGCATATCAATTGTTTATACTTACTATGTGCGTAAGTCCCTTACCTCCGCTTCTAACCCGCATATTAATGTTAATAAGTAGATAAAGGTTTCGGTAATATATAGTATGCCTAGATGGAAGTGATACGATAAGGGTATCATTGACGGCTGACATCTTGAAATCCGCCATTTTGAATTAAAGTGAAGTTTTGAAAACTGGAAACCATAGCATGTGGCACCAAATTTTAATAGTAAATTTTCCCCAAAAGCCAATGGTATGCTTATTTTTATTCTATAGTTAACCAATATGAATTTATGACTCTTCTAATGTGCACGAAACGTCCGTTCTTCGATCTTTCAAGTTGACAACACTCCCAATTTTTATCGCGTGTTTCAAGATTCCAACTGGCACTTTGGAATTGTTTCCATGGCTCATGTTTTCTAAATTTATTACATTTTTTTAAGAGTTGCGATTTGTCATTTCATGAATAGTATTGGGATAAGCATCCAGCAATCTTTCTGAATTTTCAAGACTTCCCATGTAATCATTAATTTTTTAGGCAGTGTAATTATTTATTTTAACCCAGAGTACATGAGAAACCTATGGACCTATGTGACGTAAAGAAATACAAATGAAATTATGAGAAATTGGTGTAACACGAACTCAAAATTATCATGAAGTGTAGCCTACATGTTGCGCAAACGACAAACGGTATTTTTTTAATAAATACAACTTTAAAGGAACAGTAGCAATGATAGAAAATATCAAAGAGACATCATATGACTGTTCCCAACACACTGTTTGTACCGTGAACAAAATATGAAAACAGGTAACTTGTTTATAAAGAGGTGTAACTTAATCGAGTTCCCGATCAATACTGATTATAAATCTTACACACATGAACCACGAACAACAATCGCTAGAAAACGAATGACTTTTTTGTCTGACTAGCTAAAATATAGCCATAAAAATAAATAAATAAATAAATATACAATAAACAAATAAATATAAAACAAAACAAAAGACCATTGATTTCCACAACAATCATATTTCGTTTCCTTTTTTGAAGTGAATTTTCAACTTGTTTCTCGTCGCGTCTACTATCCATTACAAGCTACGTCTCCGGTATTACCTGAATGCAAAGTTGGAGTTCTTTCGTTCTGCGATGATGCATGTCAGTAAACGAGTTTTTGAAGGGCAGGTATAGGAAATAAATAAAAACATTGCCAATGAAATTAATAATTACATGGCAAGTCTTCAAAATTCAGAAAGATTGGTGGATGCTTATCCCAACAGTATTCATGAACTGACAAATCGCAACTCTGAAAAAATGTAATAAATTTAGAAAACATGAGCCATGGAAACAATTGCAAAGTGCCAGTTGGAATCTTAAAACATGCGGTGAAAATTAGGAGTGTTGCCAGTTTGAGAGATCGAATAATGGACGTTTCGTGTACATTAGAAGAGTCATAAATTCATACTGGTTAACTATAGAATAAAAATAAGCATACCATTGGCTTTTGGGGAAAATTTACTATTAAAATTTGGTGCCACATGCTATGGTTTTCAGTTTTCAAATTTCACTTTAATTCAAAATGGCGGATTTCAAGGTGGCTGCCGTGAATGATACCCTTATCGTATCTCTTCCCTCTAGGCATACTATGTATTACCGAAACCTTTATCCACTTCTTATCATTAACACGCGGGTTAGAAGCGGAGGTAAGGGACTTACGCACATAGTAAGTATAAACAATTGATATGCCTGTAACTTTTCACGAAATGAGCGCATCTTAAAACTAACTTCACCATTATGTTCCGCATTAAATTCTATCCCGAAATTATGTATCATATTACCCTATTCTTATTTAAAAAATTTGACCTTAATTCAAAATGGCGGATTTCAAGATGGCTGCCGTCAATGTTATACGTACCATACGACTTCCCCCTAGGCCCTATATGTATCTACATGGTTGTTCTTTCATTAACACTCCGTTTACAAAGGGTAGTAAGGGACTTCTGCAGTAATCTCTATTAACCACATCACAACCTTTAAAAATTATTAAAAAATAGAAAACATGCACCATGGCAAAAATTTCTGTCATCACAAGTAATGAATACATGTCCTCTATCAGCAACAAAAATTTCATTGAAATCGGAGCCGGACAATTGGGTGATGTCCCTTGTAAGCATCGTAGCACATGTTTCACGTCTTCTATAATAAATAAAACTTATAAACTAGGTCTTGAAACCTGATAGGTATTCTTAAAACCAATTGATATACAATAACAACACTTTTACATTTTTGTGTCTCAGTGACAAATCATAGTTTGTATAATTAATGAAAAGTTATCTCTGTAGCATTTTAACTATTACGCAAATCTCTTGTTGTTATACTTGTGATAAAGTGTGGTATTGTACTACCAAAAGAAATTTTTAAATTTCCAATACATACAGGGGTGGTCGTATGTACAACCCCTAATCACTGACAGTGGTTGGAGCAAAATCAAGGTCCATTGGAGCAAAATCATTCATAACGGAACCCTACTACTCTTAATCGATTGCAAAAAACCTCTTCTTGCTACCTATTAACCGGATTTGCTTTATAGTGACCAACGTTACAACCGAAAATAGTTGATTTCGGCGATTTCCGGTTTGATCAGCACCTTCATCAACAAACTTTTGTTCCTCGACATCCTGGCCAAAATTGATGATGGTCCATCAAGTAGTTCTTGAGATTTTTTTTTTGACTAGACATGGACAGTCCAAACCAAACCTCCAAGTAAACTAAGAGGTACCAAACTAATAAGTAAAAATGTTTGTATTTTCGATTCAACATTATACACTTAAAAGATGATTTACGACTTACAGCATAGTATATTTGGAAATTCGAGTTGGATGCGATCGAGTGTATCTCGGATTACGAAAACGTGAGTTATATATGGGAGCATGAGGGCTCAATGGTGTCCGTATGGTGTGTAGTCGAACAATCTGAGGTGTTAGACTGATAATTGTGAGGGGAAATTGAAGTGCGGTTCAAGTTCTTTTTGAAGACCTTGGACGTAATTATCCTTGATACTTTTGTGTTCGCGTTCCTATCGAGTTTGTTTTGCACATCATGAAAGGTCAAGAAAGTCAGAGAACACTCACCACTTCCGAAGAGAAATGGCTCGGTAACAGTCTAAGTGTAAGAGTCCATGGTTTTCTTTGATATTTCCTCTTCCTCCCACAATCCCATCCCAGATTTTTTCCATAGTCGCCAAGCTCCTTTAGCGTAAAGGGCATAATGTAGGACATAAAAGTGTAAAAGTTTTTTTTTTTCTAATTAAATATGGAAGAGACAGCAGAACTGTTACTTTCACATTTTCTAGAAGTAAAGGGTGGCGTTTGTTAGCTGTCGGAACTTTTGGTCCACCCTGTTGATCAATAGCATTTCATACTGAAAGTATTGTCAATTTTAGCCAAATTTAAAAATAATGAGCATTTAAGAGCTTATCTACGAATATATTTACTTTATATAAATTTTTTTGCTAAGCATCTCAACCGCAATTAACTTCGGTAGTAAATTAACGATTTCATGTTGTTTTAGAATACTCTAATTTCGTTTTAAGTACAACAGATAGCAGTGACAAAAATTTAGTGGTAAAAATGTGTTCAGGGAATAGTTTCGAAATTGCTCTACAATTACTGTGCACATCTAACTGTAGAAATTTAAAACATTAAGAGTTACAGGTTTGTTATTATTTATTATTCAATTATAGATGAACACTTAGCATTTCTTTATTATATTTCTTAGAGCCATTCTTATCCTTTTTACATTAATAAATTAAAATTTAGTCACGCAGCATGTTTTTATTTTCATTAAGAAAGTTCTGTCAAATAAGAGCCGTTTTCTTTGCTTTGATAAAGCACAACATATTATGCGTTCTTTACAATTTCTTGCCTACTACGGGAAGGGAGAGCGTATGCAGTGACTCAGTGGTAGCGTGTTCACTTGTGTTGCAAAGAGCCAGATTAAATGACCTTGTACTGGATGAAATCATACTCGTGTTTTTTTAAATATTTTATTTGAGGCGTTTTCTTCTCGTGGTATATTTAGACATATTGCTACCTACGCAATTTTTGGTCGGACACCCCTCGCTATATATATATGACTGGTTTATCTCCTGAATAACTGCGTTCACTCACTCATCAGCTGTAATGAACGTTGAGTTAGCAGTTTAGTAGATTACGTCACACAACGCTTTCTAACCAATGTTGAGTGTGAATTATCAAAATCATTTTGTCAATTTTTTTGTTTGTTATTTTAGAGTACTATAGAAATGTACCAAACCAAACAATACGTATTTCTAATAATAATTTAGAAAAACAAAGTGACTTCAAACGTTGATTTTTCTTTCTTTCTTTCTTTTTTTCTTTTTTTTTTTTTTTGTATAGATCCTTTGAGTTCTACGGTCCTTGGCAGTTTGCTTAGTCGGAAATCCGACGCTGTTTCCTCCCATATTTTCATTCCGCCAATTCTTCCATAATGACTATCGTTAACAACCTATCACCTTCAGCCCACAGAGTATGATGATGGGGTGTTATACTAAAGATTTTATTTAATTTGATTTACTTGCAAACAATCGTTCCCTGCTGTAGTTATGCAACCTCGCACATCACACTAAAACTTTTTCACCATTTTGATTCTGTTCGAGATGTCGATATTGTGTCGACGAATTTTTATTACTTGCTTAGACGTCATTCCAAACACCGTGAAATCGGATCTACATTGAATAACCTATTATCCAATTGCTCATTTCCTGTGGAGGACTCCCATGCACTGAGGCATGGGAGATGCATTTTTGAATAGTGCAAATCACAAGTTTAAAGTGATAACATACCGTCTCAGTTCAATGGGTAAGTAGTTTCGGACATATTCGCATCCATAGTTCATTTTCCCATTTTTAGGCAGATTGTAACTCTGAAACAAAGCGATTAGGAGGATATTTTTCACTGGATTATTTTCTTGTTTTCATGAGTAGTTTCAGTTCCCAAGCGTTGTAAACGACATTTAGAAACACAACTGTATAACAAAAAGCAGTCATTCATTCCCGACTCGCCAATGTATGACGTAGAAGCGTGCTTTTACAATAGACTCAGAAGAGAGAGAGAGAACAGGTTGAGCAAAAAGAAAGGAAAGGAATGAGGTAGATGGAATGGTATAAAACAAGTATTGGGATTGTTATATTGTCATGAATCCACGATTACTGCATCTGCAAAGCGATCAATTCGATTTGAGACGACATGATAATTTATCGCCTTATCTCGCCTATTGAGAATTGAGGAGAGCTTGCGCGAGCGCATGTAAGACCCGATTCCAAGATGGTTATCTCTGCTTCTCTCTCGCTGAATGTGTAGGAATCGTCTCGTATCTATATGAGTAAAAGGATGAAGAGGGTCGAATGTCTCAAGTGCAAAAATCTAAAATTCAATTGTACTATAGTACAAACAGGTGCATTGAAACACGAATTTAAAAGTGGAAACAGTGGACAGAGGCTCAGGTTGATCTTTCGGTTTTTGGCTATAACACATTAGATCTATATATGAAGGATGACTTCTATAGCATCGGAATTATTCATGGAAGTTCTTAGGTCAAAATATTAATTAGTTAAGTTTTTCATTAATGAGCTTTTAAAATGTTTCTCTCCTAGGAACTACTAAAGAAAATAATTTCTATGTTTACAACAGAACATTTAAATTTGACTGGAATACGTTAAGAAATATGACAATTTGTGAATTGGAAAATGAATATTCGACCTCAAGGAGTGGACACCAATAATATTCTGAATATTCTGATGGTCAAATGCCAGCCTGTATGTTCCATTCGGCCCGAATGTTACTGATAATGTAGGATTTGATTCTCTTTTTCTTACAAGTCTATGTGTAACAGGACTCATCATAATGTACCTGAATCAAGACTTGACTTTTAAGCGTGAAAATACTTTTCTTAAATCTTTCCGTGACCAAGCTTATTCTGCAAGGAAAACGCTTCGCGTAAATATCAAACCGAGTTTCAGGAAAATCATAATTTCATGAATTTACTTTGAATCCCTTCTACCTCCAACCCAAATTAACCTTCAGATATGAAACAAGAAACAGGTGCTCATAATAGAAGAAATGTCCATATAACAGAATATATTCTTGTATATTGTCATAGCTATGTGTTTCCTTTTATTTTTCTATTTATTTTTACACTTCCAAACTATACTATGCATGAATATCGGAAGTCTTATAGAATGGCTATATCCATCTGTCGACAAGGGCGCCGATCCTGGAAGCCGAGGGAGCCTGGGCCCCCCAAATCTCATGTGGGCCCCATACATTTTTATTAATATGTATTTTATATGTGTATTTTTAACGTTATATGTATATGTATTGTTATATGCATTCTTTTACGAATATAGGAATCCACATCCGAATGGGCCCCCCCAAAGTTCGAGAGAAATCGGCGCCCTTGCCCATCTGTCGAAAGGTATCAAAGTGAAAACAGTAATACAGTGGTGTAACAGTAATACAGTAATATATATAGATACAGTGGTGCTATTCAGCCCGTTCACTAGAACCGGTTGTTAAAATATTTCCAGTTCGCAGAACCGTTTGTTATATCCAGACATCATGACAGTAAATGTTACCCTGTTATATCCAAGATCAGTAAATTTTAGTTTAATATCTTTGTTTTTAGAAATCCTAACAGCTACAAGGTTAAACATTGATTTTTCTGAACAAAGTGTAAGTTTTATTTTTTTAATCTCAAGAATGAGAACTAGGATCACATGAGTGTAGTGGTTGATCCAATTGTTGATCCATTTCTGAATTAAGATCTTTTCAACACTTTTTCACAAGCATCTATCTTGGATAAGTTCTTTTCAAGATATAGCTCTATCTTTAGTTTCCTCCTTGTATTACAACCAGAAGTTTCAGATGGTGCTTCCAATTTCAGTATTGAATCCGCACACCGTGAAGCAAAATTCACTTGTTAATTTTTCTGGTTCGAAATATCGTTTTTATTTTATCCTTGAATGCGATGCATTATTAATTGGTCGTTAATACTTGATAACATATCTGTATAATGCTCTAAAGCTGGTACGATTTCGGTCTCGTCCGTGTTAATAATTGATACCGAATCTGTGAAACCGTGCATTATAAATTGGCTATCGTTGCTCCATAAGATTCTACCTTAATATTGTGGACGTGATATGACTTCGGCCGCTTCCCAGTTACACTGTAAAAAATAATTCCTTAAATTTGAGAAACCATTTCTTATCTGTGCACCGAGACAATATTTTCTTAGAAATTAGACTTAGCAATTCTCATTCATTAAAAAAAACAACAGTGTGGTGTCTCGTTTCGCTTGATACAACTTCCTTTATTTTTCTTCATTTCTCATTAATGAGAATTTCAAACTCATATTTCTAAGAAAATATCGTCTCGGTGCACAGATAAGAAAGAGTTTCTCAGATTTAAGGAAGTACTTTTAACAGTGTGCTGACTAAAACCGGGTCTGAGAAACCGTGCATTATAAATTGATTATCACTACTCTATAAGGTTCTGTTATAATGCTGTAGAGGTGATACGACTTCGGTTACTGGTTAAAACTGGATCTAAGAAACCGTGAATTATAAATTGGATATCACTGCTCTATAAGATTCTGTTGTAATGTTGTACTCTATAAGTTTTAAGACTTCAGCCTCTTCCCGGTTACTGATAGAAACCGAGTCTGAGGAATGAGACCCAGACCCGGGTAACTGACAAAAGGCGAATCCTATATGACCCAGGTAACTGAATCATTCTGATCCGTGCCATTGGAAAAGTTCTGTAATCACAGCATTCTCGTATACGAATAGCCGTTTTAAGTTGCTACTTGCTCGTGAAGAATAAAAAGTACAGGCCACCACATTAAATTTTGTTGCTTCAAGTAAATTGACAAAAAGTAAATTGACCCTTGTGGATATTTTCATAAGAAATAACATACGTTACATTATAATTTATTATTGAAACATTTATTTATGAAATGAACAAAATTGCGTGTCATTTTTGAGAAAATTGTTCAAAAACAACACTATTCTTCTTTAAGGTGGATCACTAGGTGTTCTCGGTGCTATGCTAAACGCTGCTTGAATAGTGCGGCGTTGCCAGATAATGTCGAGTGTTTAGTGATGCCAGGTAATAAAAATGAAATGAAATGAAATCTTTGAGCTTTACGTCCCACGGTTATGCCGGTTAGGCTAAAGGAGACGGTGATGATGAGTAATGAATGAAATGGTGGAATGAAGAAAGTGGGAGGAAACGGGAGAACCCCGAGAAAACCCACGCACACGGTGTTTGTCCACCACAAAGTTCACTTGGCGGGGGCTAGGATAGAACCCGAGATCCCAAGCACCAGAGGTGAACGCTCTACCACTGAGCCACCGCGGCCCCATGCCAGCTAATAAAGGAAGTAATTCGGGAATTCTGCTTGGATACTTACTGGAGAAATTAGTTTTTGACTCTTATCGCAATTCACAGCTAAGTTCCACTTCTCGAACTGCAACACTAGAATCCAGGAATCTTCTTATTGTGACTACCACAGTAAACGTACAAATTTGGCAACAACGCATTACGGCGTTCTGCGCAAGTTTCTTCTCAAAATCTATTTCCTTAAATTTAAATAAAATGTGAAACATAACACGAAAAACGATCAAACAATATATCTATTTCGTAGTAAGATCGTTACTTTAAAATACTTTACACATACAAATAAACATTTCATAAAAGTGAGCACTTCTAGTAAGATGGAACAGCAAGTGCCATCTTGTGTGCTCATTGTAAAACGAATCAAATATTTTCTTTTATTTGTTACCTTTTTCTGTATCAGAAGACACAACCAAATGAATCAGTGTCTTGTATTGTAGCTGAAACATAATTTTGTCTTATAGTACAATATTTATAATATGTAACATTTCATTACGCAGTAGTTAAGGGAATGAGATAAAGTACTTACTTCCGGGTAGTGACCCACCTTAAAATTTTCCCCACAAAAACATGTACCACAGTACAGGGTTGTTTAATGAATATAAACAACCCTGTAAGAAATTATTGAAGTAAGTAAGAAATATAAACAAATAAGAAATATAAACAAAATCGTTAACGCCGTTTTCGAGAAAGTCACCATTTTTCAATTTCACTTTTTAGTAAACTACCTTTAATCTTGGAGATAGGAAGAAAATCCGAAATCTCCCTCCAAGAGAATCCTACATAAACCTTGAACAGGAGGATCTCTACGTGAGCTAACATGTTTTTATCGGGGCAAATAAACGGATGACCAGATTTTCAAAAATCACTTTCTCGGCATGTAAAGGCCATGAAACATGTAAGTCTGCCGAATTCGATTTTCTTTTACGCCAGCACACTTTCTTCTTTTCTATCATCGCTTTGAAGGTAAAAGATGCAACAAAAGTTAAGTAGTTTTTGAATATTTCAAATCACAATCCATCGTCTAGCGGCGCTTTTATATATTGTGTCAGAGATCTAGGACACTTTTCCCGGACATACTGTACATATTTTTTCATTGGTTATCTCATTCACAAGCTATAAACATATACTTGAAGAATGTTGTTCACTTAAGCAAGTGATGTATGAACAAAATATCTATGATAACTAGAACGCCTACGGTTCGAGTCCTGAGCTGTCAAATGAAATGTAGTAGGTTGAGATATCGTTACGCCTTATCAAATATCTTCTCTCTTCGTCTTCTCTCCTACGCAGCAACAGGAGGCACCATCCATCCATCATGTCGGAGGTTCTAGTTGGTTGCATTGCTTGTTATCGATTTGTAATCAACGAACAGTAGATTCTAGTTAATATCCATCCTTTCACGGAGACTTAGCCATGCAACTAAATCCTTCCCCTTTCGAATGCCTTCGCTGTCAACGGCCAAACGATATAACAGAGTGGACAATTTATCTTAAAGCGTTCTTGTAACTTTTAAATTATATATTAAATCTTGAGTCTAACTTCTTAGGAAGCTCCTATGGTTATGCCCTTTAAGCTACAAGAGACGAATGGTTAATGGCAGTTAATGGTTATCAAATTACTGATGCAATGATAATATGGCAGAAGGCTGGAGAACAAGAGAAAAGTCATATACATAATGTTGACCAAAAGTGCCTGCTTTGGATTAACCTCACTCAAACTCATACTCACAACATCATTTCGTCCTCACACTCACTCGATCTCACACTCACAACATTTTTTTCGACCTTACAACGCCATTGCGACCTCACGCTCACATCATGATTTGGAACTCGCGCTCACTCAACCTCATGAGAGAGTGAGGTCGAGTTAACGTGAGTTCCGAACTCATGAGCGCTAACCTCCTCATGACTTAGGGCACCTCTCATGTTAACCACTACAAACTCATATACATGGGTTTGCACCTTCGTATCAGACGTGAGCACTGTATCACTCAATCACTGTGCCTCTCCTCTATATATAAACGAAACATCATGCATCAATATTTGCTCATCTGATATACAAGGCCGGATTTAGCATTTTGGCGCCCCTAGGCCCAATAATTTTTTCCGCCCCCTAGTTTGGTTAAAGCTACTTTCCTAAAAACCTTTATAAAAAAATTATATAAGGTCTATATGATAATTGCTTAAACAGCACTCCACGATGCAATTTTATCATTGCAAGTTTTTCGAGGAATTTACTTGGTTCTGGGCTTAACAAAATACCGTTAATGTATTAACAAAAGATTGGTGAATAACTTTGGTTTTGTTCAATTTAGCCATTTGGGCAAATAAATAAAAAAGGTCTGTAATACATTATAAAATAGTTTTAATCTCAGGAACACAGCTTACATGAAGTATTTTGATAACGCGACACAAAAACTGTGTTTTAAAGTAAAATTAGATTTTTTTCTCTCGGCCGTGCGCCCCTGGGAGCTTGCGCCCATAGGCCCGGGCCTACCGGGCCTATTGGGAAATCCGGCCCTATTGATATACACTATAAAAGTAAGAAAAATATATACACAGCGGACTCTTGTTAATTCAAAGTCCAAGGTAGAAGAAAATCAAATTATTCAAAAACATGCATTTTTAAATACAGAGTGGCTTCTAATTATGTACAGTATATAATGTCTGACTGACTGTAGTGTTTGTAATTCTGGACAAAAAGTTTCGATGTGGTAACACTAGTGGCCTGAGAGCGTTGATAACGGTCACTGGTCTGAGAAGTGTTAATGTATACCAGACTTGATGTGAAACGGTTGTCTCTGGAACAGCGTGTGAGTTTCCATTCTGCAACAAATAATTATGCGGTGGTGAGATGGAGAACGACAGTCGAATTTGGAGGAAATGGCCCCTCTGTGTTAACAATCGCAAGGATAAACAATAAATTTGACGCTACTAATAGTGTTTTGCATGCGAAGGAAGCGGGTAGGTCCCGAAGTATGCATACCGATGATAACAGAGCTCGTGTGTTGGAAGCCGTTAACTTGTGTCCTGGGAAACCGAAATTTCAAAGGCGTATGTCGAAAGAGTTGAACAGTTCATGCACAACACTGCAGAGAATAATGAAAAATCTGAAATTAAAGTCATATCATCCTCATTTGATAAATTATCTTACCGACGATGATCCAGATAGGCGCTTGGAATTTGCAGGAAAATGGCTGGGAATGCTGAAGGAAAATCCAGGTTTGGAAGGACATATCACTGGTGGACAGACGAGAGAAAATTTCATGTTTCGGAAGTGTAAATCGTCACAATTTTTATGGAGTGTTTTAAAGAACAAAGTGAATCAACATCACATACGCAATTTGGACGCACTACGGGAAGCTATCACAGAAAAGTTCCACAGTATACCAGTACGGGTCTGTCAAGTTGATTGTAACAACGTTGCAGGCCCGTATCCACGGGGGCTAGGGGGGCCGGGCCCCCCTAAACTTTGGCTGCCCCCCCTAAAAGTTTCACGATAGGCTTGCAAATGAACTATAATATGGTGATGAAGAATAATATGATTGGGTCGGGCCTCCCTAACTTCTACCGCCCTCCCTAAATTTTGGTGCTGGCTACGGGCCTGCAACGTTGCTCTTCGTCTCCAGGCATGTATCGATTTGGATGATTGCTTTTCGTCTTTAGGCATGTATCGATTTGGATGGTTGCTCTTCGTCTCGAGGCATGTATCGATTTGGAAATGAAATGAAATGAAATCTTTGAGTTTTACGTCCCACGATTATGCCGGTTAGGCTAAAGGAGACGGTGATGATGAGAGATGAATGAAATGGTGGAATGAAGAAAGTGGGAGGAAACGGGAGAACCCCGAGAAAACCCACGCACACGGTGTTTGTCCACCACAAAGTTCACTTGGCGGGAGCAGGGTTTGAACCCAAGACCCCAAGCACCAGAGGTGAACGCTCTACCACTGAGCCACCGCGGCCCCCATGTATCGATTTGGATGGTTGCTCTTCGTCTCCAGGCATGTATGGATTTGTACCATGTCATGGAGAACAGAGATTAAAGTTCCTGTAAGGAAAGACATGAGAGTAATGTGTTTATGATCAATTTTGTGTTCAAGTTGTGTTGCTAGTTCCTTTACCGTAGTCTTTGAAACATAATATACATAATTACGGGTCACCCTGTACCTACAAACAGCGAAAAAAATTGCTGTACATGAAAAAAAAAATAGTACAGAATATTATTGGCATGGTCCAATACTGAAAGCAAATAAACGATATTTACTCATACATAAATTGAGCCAAATGCAAACTCATGTCCAAAATTATTGTCGCATGTCTATAAATATGTTGTTATAGGAATATAATTTGATAGGAAATTCGCCCGGTATTCCTTATAATGTTAGTGTGTGTATAATCGGTAAAGATATGTATGTGGCAAATTTAATGGGAAAAGAGCAGTAAATAAGAACAATAAAATGAAAATAAAACTTTTTTGTCCATTTAGCAACATTTTGTTTTACTCATTCTAATTTTCGTATTTATAATTCTTTTCCTATGAAATTTACCACAAATATATACGTGTATTTCCCCGATTATACACATAGTATCAACATTAAAAGTACCCTGCAAAATCATTATCAAATTATATTGTTACAAGAAGACAGTTATAGATATGCGACAATCATTTTGGACGTGAGTGTACGTACCATGAGAGACACACTTGAGTACAATACCACATACACCAAATTAACATACAAAACCACACACACGTATAACAACCTTAGTTATCTGTTCTTACTTAAAGAAGTACGTTCTGATATGATTATTTCTACACGGCCAACAAAAAAAATCTTCAGTTTCATTTATTGCGTGAAATATTACGTTATTACATCTGGTTGACATTCAACAAACCTTCTTAAATATCAACTGCTTTAGGAACTTCAGTTGCGACACTTTTTTTTTAACTTTCTTCTCTCTCTCGCCTTTTCTTTATTATTATTATTATTATTATTATTATTATTATTATTATTATTATTATTATTATTATTATTATTATTATTATTATTATTATTATTATTAATCCACAACAACAGCAGCATCGTGTTTCTATCACAGTTCCCTACTCCTACTGCTTCTGTATATCTGAAAACCAGTAGGAACTGCATTTGTTTGCTTGCAATCTTTCCAACACTAAAGTTCTTGTAATGTATTACTTCGAATTATTCAAGCAAAATGTTCAAGAATTTGATTTATCCACGACTTCTAGCATTGTTTTCAATGCAGTTTTCAACAGGAGAACATTCTTGATTGAATTATCCAATATTTCGAATTACCGAAGTTCGAATTAACGAGAGTTCACTGTAATTATATTAATGTAATATTTAGCCTAAAGCTACATTGTAATTTTCGAGATTCATTATGCAACTATGAGTTGAGATACACATATGTAAGTTGGAAAGTTACTAGGGTCGGGAGATTCAACCAATATTCTGAGACAATTAAAGTCCCACAAATTAGTAGATAACGAAGATCGGTCTACAAATGATAGCAATGGGACCACAAGGACAGAAAGCATTCTTTTATTTGTTGTTATTAAAGTGTAGCGTATCTTTTAGTACCGAGGTTATATGCTACTTGGACGTTATAGTTTAAGGTGAAATCCGGACTACCATAACGGGTTCAAATTTGAATGCTCTCTCGGCCCAAATTTGAACCTAGAACCCCGCGCACCAAAGGCGGAAGCACTAGCCACTAGACCAGCGGGAAGGATCGCTTCTTTAGTTAGGAATCCATGGAAATCTAAAGATGCTTCTTCAAATATTTTTAGAGCTCCCTCGTAGCTAAGCGATTAGCGTACGCGCCTGTGGATTGGGAGACCCGGGTTCGATTCCCCGCGGAGCTCATGTGGTTCAGATTCCACGTTAATCATGTAGGTCCATGTCTCATATAGCCTCGCTGCTGAACGGGACGCTAAACTAAAATAAACTCAACTCAACTCAAATACTTTTATGAAAAATGGTTGGCTTGAATAATATAACTTCAATTTAACGACAGAGATTTAACCCAGATGATTCTATCTGCAGTTGGACAGCGAGGGAATAGTAACGAGGAAAAAGATGAAAAATGAAAAGAAAGAAAAAATCATTCTCACCACATGTTTTATTCTGTGTTACAGTGATTCGTGTTTTCAGAATATACACTAGAATGACTAGATTTTTTTTTTTTTTTTTGGTAGAAACAGCAAGTGAAATATGGAATTGCCTTGTGTTAAGTACTAAAAAGTACCTTACTCTAAACAATTCAGAAAATATGTCACGGGGAATCAATAAATATCTCCATTATTCGTTCTCTTCTGGGCATGATGTATTCAACAACCTTTTGAATAATAATAATAATAAAAAAAAAAAAGAACAGAGGTATCAGGTGTGTCAACACAAACTGTCAACCCATAGATAAATGAGAAAAAAATGAAAGAACTTACATTATTGAGAATATGCTTACGAAGTCTGAGAAAGTAACACACATGTGCTACATTCATGACAATACTATTTATGCTACAGGGGTGGCCAACGCGTCAATTGCGGTCTACTAGGTGAGATAGTCCCCGATGGTTTGTGTCATATTGTCTGCATCGATCATTTGTATTGTTTATCATGATTCCATCTAGCGGACTAATGAACTATTAAGTACACCGCCAGTGATTTCTAAATGAAAAGTAGCTCCCAAACGTAAAAAGGTTGAACATCCCTGGTATACCGTAACTCCATGGTAGAGTGCTTACCTCTAATGTAAAAGAGTCCTACTTCAATCCCCGGCTATATTAGTTTGTGATAAGCAATTTTGAACTTGTGTTTTTTTTCGGTGTTTCCATTTTCTTCCTGTTTCCATCTACTAATTCCATAATCATTTACTTGCATTTGCATCAGTTTTATTTAGCTTAAGAGTATAAGAAGGGGACGTTACACTAAATATTGAATTTTAATGTTACAGGGTGGCGCAAAAACAGTTGACACATTTGAAATTTAGATGGAAGGAAAAATAAGCTGTAGGTGGCACTTAATAATCCAGAAGCGCGTTCTATAATTACCGATTGGCGTCGTATCGCAAGGCGCAGTCAAATAAATATATTCCTTTCCTGTTCTTATCCGTCAATGAGGAACTTACGCTGGAACGAGAAGCATTTCAAGTATTCAAACAAAATTTCTAGCTCATTTTAGAACTCGAAGGGCCTCTGCAAGAAACACTATCATTCGTTTCTACCGTACGTTCGAGGAAGAAGCTAGAGTGAACGAAGAGAAACGACCTCGCGTTGCTCCAGTCCGGATCCAGGAAAGCATTGTGGCTCTTCGAGTTATCATGACACGCAGTTCAAGGAAGATCTCCACGGTGTGCTTCACAGCAAATGAACATTTCTTGCTGTTCAATTCAAAGAATGCTACAAAGTGGTCTCAATCTCTCAATCCATACGCAGTCGAACACACTGGAGGTTTCTTTCGGCCGCCTTTAAGCCCAGACTTAAACCCGCGTGACTTTTATCTGTAACGCTATTTAAAAGAAAACCTGTCCCGTTCAGAAAGCAAAATTTATGGACATGTGAGATCAAATAGTTCAATCCTATGTTGATGACATTCAAGAAGATCGACGTTTCAAGTTTTGCCTATTCAAGATTCGCCTAATACCTCATAGCTATGAAAAAGTCAGTAAAAACTATGACACAGGTACTGTTCTTATTAAGGGAAAGCTGATTTTAAAACGCTTACTTTAACTTGCATGCGTTGGTATTCCTGGAACTCATTAAAGAAATGTTAATAGATCAAACAATTAATCATAAATGTTTTGAAATTATTGACATTTCATGTGCCGCAACCGAGACGATTTCATGCACCACGGTCTTCACCTAACATCTACGTCTTTATATATGATTTATGTTTTAATACCATCCATCAACTGAAGCCTCTATTGTCCCTCCCTCTTTTTCCTTCCACTATACTTTCCAGAACGTCTCTCATGATACAGTACCTTCGCAATCAAATACCTCAACAAATTTCTCTTCCTCTTTTCGATTACATCTAAACTTCTTTCATTTTTTCGCCCATACTCTTTCTAACTCTTTGTCATTCATTTTCCGTCCGATTCTCTCCATTCTTCTCCACATTCACATTCTGGAAGCCTCCAGCAATTTTTAATTGTTTTTCCATAATGTCAATGTTTTCGCCAATAGAAAACAATATTCCACAGTTAACATTTTATAAGTCTTTTTCTTAACTATTTAAGGACCACAAAATAGAATCTTCTTCCTTCTAGATGCTTCTTTCGCCATTGCTCTTATTTCACATTTTCACTTCTTGTCATCGCTAATAATACTACTAAGGTATTGAAAATTTGTAACCTCTATTTTGTCCCCTCTTATTTCCATATTTGACACCTACTTCTTGGTTCCAATTATCATTGCTTTTGTGTTTCTAACGTTTACTTTTTCATCCCATATTCTTCACAGCCCTTCTTCAAGTTGTGGCTCAGCGTAGCAGCTACAACTTCGAGCGAACCCGGGTTCGATTCCCGGTGGGGCAACTCGGTCGAGAAAGTGTAAAACGCTTTTTCAGGCCAGCCACCCTGAATGAGGTTTTCCTGGGTTTTCCTCATTCACACCAGGCAAATGCCGGGGTGGTACCTAATTTATAGTTCCCAGGCCGCTTCCTTTCCCCTTTCCCTTTTGACGTCATTCCTCAAAAACGTGACGGACTAAATGGCCTTAGATGCCGAAAGCCCAGAAATCTAAATCCCCCTCCTTCAAGATCTCTAACATGTTTTCTAAGAATGCAACAAGCGGAGTTTGAAACCCGCGTATATGTCTAATCATGCTACCTTCTACCGAAACGACTTCTTTAATATGCAGGCTCTTCTTCATTATGTCTTCCAGATGAACGTTACATCAACTAGTATAAACACTACTGTGTATAACGTATTTGAATGATTCATACAGATTCATTTTAGCTTAAAACATCAAGCTTTCAGTCATTTGTAGAGACCCCTAATAAGTTAGTATTAGTTCAGAGGAAGACTGTCTACCGCAAAATTAAGAGAACTTATATGGAAGAAAGCGGTCTTTGGAAAGGGGAAAGCGGCCATCCCCTCCGCTCTCCCCGTGGATCCGCCACTGACATCTAATTGTTGATGTACATGTTGATAGAATAAAACTACTCCCATTTCAGAACTCCTTCGTGGTTATATGGTTAGCGCACGCGCTTTGAGCGCGAGAGACCTTGGTTCGATTCCCAGTGGAAGCTTATGTGGTATAAATCCGACGTTAGGAAGTACATCTACGTCTCATATAGCCTAGCTGCTGAAAGGGACGGTAAACTTCAATTCAACAAACGAACCAACATATTCATTTCACGTGAGCTGAGTCGACAATAGACCCACATTGTCCAAGTCGTTCCAAGATCTTTTACAGTTCTTGACCACTGGAAATTTTTAGTAATTCTTTCAACAAATTCTGAAGCGCTTATGAAATTATCTTTCATTTATTCAATTACATGTAAACACCCTCAGAACCTTCTTTGTAATGACTCACGATGATCAGCAATTCGAATTTTAAATACATGAGTAAGATTAATGAGTAGGCCATTGCTTATTTCTGAAGAGAGAGAGCATGAAAATAATAATAATCATAAAAAAGAGATGCAAAGGATATTTGTTTACATTGCAACCATCTTCATTGGGTAATCATTCACTGCAATATTCATTTGTTTATTTTTGTTGACCCTTTTCTCCTGGTGGCTATTTTTTTTTCTTCGTGCAGTAATGGTTTGTTGCTTCTGACGACCACAGGAAGTGTGGAATGTATCAATGTGTTTATTTTTCTTGAATCATGGCCTAGAAACCTATATTTACTTCTTATTCTTGACGCCGGAAGGGTGATGAAGCTATCTTTAAATATAGGTTAATTCATTCCTATCCACAATATTACTTCTTCTGTTATTTATTTCTTCTTTTCAGGTCTTGGTTTCAGTGGCTTTCCAGTTTTGTTTAGGGCATGTATGCTCCTCATAGTTTCATATTTCATTTTATTATTATTACGCTTTTCTTATGGTTCCGTTTAACTTGTAAACACTCCTTCGAAGTCAAATAGTTAAATCTTCTGTTTTCTTTGAGCGTAGTCCTAAGTTCGATCTCGGTGCGTATACAGATTGACATTAAAGAATCAAGCAAACTCCAGGTCTGAGAAGTACCGATTTTCAAAAATGGCGGACTTGGATGACTATATATGCTGTATATATTGTAATAGAAAATGATTGTCTGTACAGTCCTTTAACTAACTAACTAACTCTTTGGCCTATGGAATCCGGAGATTCAATGCCGTTCACAAAAGCTCTCCATTGACTTCTGTCCTTATCCAACTGGATCCTATTTGTATTCCTATTTGTGGGAGATCCATCTTAATATTGTCCTCCCATATATACCTAGGTCTTCCTAATGGTCGTTTTCCGATTGGTCTTCCAGTTAAGACTTTGAAATCGTTCCTATTTCCTTCCATTCTGGCTGCATGACCTGCCCACCTGAGCTTCCTAGAGTTGATGACCCTAACAATGTTTGATAAACGGTACAAACTACGCACTTCGTTGTTTTGAAATTTTCGCCATTCCCTATTCGCGTTCCTCTTGGAGTCCGAATATTCTCAGAATCTTCTTTGAAATACTTTTAGCCTGTGTTTTTCCCTAAGAGTCAGTGACCATATTTCGCAAGAATACAACACAACAGGCATGATTATCGTTTTATTTTAAGCTTCAAATTCCTGGAGAGAATTCGCGACAACAAAAGATTTTGAACTAAATAATAACACGAATTCCCTGCTTTCAGTCGACATTTAGCTTCTTCGTAGAGATAGTCATTTAAAGAAAGAAAATTAAACAGTAAATGAAAAGCAAATGGAATTTTATTATTGGCTTAAATTTTATTTATTATTGGACTAAATCTTTGCTGAATCTTAAGATTGATCTGTACAGCAGCATATACACTGTAGACTCTAAATGTTAAAATAAGAGGGAATGAACAGGAATGCATGTTAGCAAATGCAGGTGAGTCTAGTATTGCCAGGTTTTCCAGAGGATAGAAAAGAAAGAAAGATTTTACAGTTTTTACTGAAAAATCGAACATGTGTGGCATTCAGAAATTATGTATAAACAACACATATAAGGTTTCACACAGCAACAAGCTCGCATCTACGCGGTTCTACGGGGCCCAAACCTCCCGCAAAACTTTCTAACTCAACATACATTATTCCTCAAATAAAATTATATTAGTTTAACAGGGAAATGATTGATGAACACTTGATTTGTACACTTTTTCTTATAAAAACGTTCTAGTTTCATCATTCTTTCCCCCTGAAAATATAGGTGAAAGTATTTTACAATTACTTATCGTCTTTTCTGGTGCAGAATAATACCCGCTCAATACTACATATACATAGTGGCTTGTATATTGGACCCCGTCAAAGCTTAGACTCCCCTCAACAAAAATTTCTGGGTGCGCGCCTGCACAATAACATCAAATAATGTTAATTAGAAACTGAAGATGTTTCATTAAAACAATTCTAACTATAAAACACGACCAGATATATTACAATTGTTAGTGGGAGCTCATGTGGTTTACCCATGTTTAGTATGTAGTTCCTTGTCTCAGATAGGATTGGTGCTGAGATACTAAAAGCAAATCCAAGCAACCAAGTTCATAATTCTTTGATGCCCTTTAATTTTGAAGACTTTGTATCTCTTACCATTCCCACATGCTTTTCTTTAACGTTCAAAATTTCGTTGGAGGACACATCGAAATTCATCAGTGCCCATTGCTCATGCCTTTTGTGCGCGGAGAGCCGGGTTTGATTCCCGGTTGGAGAGCATTGAGATTTGAACGCATTACGATTACGGTCTTTCGAATTTCATCTTAAATTATAGTTACACGTCTCGAATAATCTCAGTGCTAAAGAGAAACTTTAAATTTTAACAAACAACAAAGAGACAAATATCATTCAAATGTACAAGAGAAAGAATTTTCACGACAAAGACGAGGACAAGAAACAAATTATTTTTTACTCACTGTTCACTTGTCGATAAAAGTAAATAACACAGTTCATGTGTTGTTTGTATTGTATACTGTATTCTTTTGTTGACGACTATACTCACCGAGACGACTGAAAAGTCAAAAGTAGTAAGTAATATTGAAACTTATTTCGTTTTCCTTGACTCAATGAGTTTGCATAAAAGGAACTGATTTTTAGTGCAAAGTAAGAATAGGCCAGGGGAATATTCATATCGATAGATAGTAAATAAACTCATTGCATGATATCCTAGAAAGAATAGGAATTTGTAAAAAGAGGTTAGAAAAATCAAATAAATGGACGGTATTCTTGACCAGTGGTTCTCAAAATGGGCTTTAACGCCCTCAAGGGGGCGCTGTAACATAAAGGAGCGATTGGGAGGCGTTTCGTTGTATACTGCACGGATGTTTGGTATTTCATGGCCTGTTAGACTTTTTCTTATTATTGGACGAAAATCATTAATACATTTTTATCAAATTATTTAAAGTATAGATTTTTTCCAAATATAGTATAGATTTTTGTGTAATCTCTTCAAAGTTGATTTTAAAAATTGAAGCTCTTTTCTGGTTTTAGACTGTTTCACACAAGCCTTACGTTCAGCCTTGTGCATGGGTCGCTTGGGTTAAGATGAGGGGGTACGCTCAGGACAATAACATTCACTCCAATTGGGGGCGGGAGGTAAAGTGTTTCTTCTCAATACCAACACGAGGCTCACAATAGCAATGATCAGCACATGTGTAGTTCTGCGTAGGATGCACTAAATACAAAACAAAACACATTTTCAATTGGGTCAACTTTAACAGTTATGAAACAGTGTACAAAATATTTTGCAGTGTTTTCCGAATGGCAAGAATTCCTTGGATACAAATATGAATATATGATTACGGTTGAACGAGCACTAAGGGTTCTTATTTTGGATCAATCAAAGAGATTAAAAGTATTGTTAACTATTTTGTGTTTTTACATTTTTGAAGAAATAAGTGAGCGAGAGGATAAAAAAAATGTCATCTTTAATATATAGACTCACATGTGTATCAAAAGTGATTGATTCACAGCAGTACTACTTCATAGAAGCGTGTGAACCATCATTGATTGTCACACGTTTTTCATTCCTCAAGTCCAGCAAATCAATTATGATACATCGCAGCCTTTTCTTACCCTTTCAAACTATGCTACGCACAAGTATCTAAAGTACAACGGTCCTGTCCTTTTGTCTATGTGTTAACGGATATCAGAGCAAAAACGACAAGAAATCTTGAGAAGCGGGTTTTGAAATCGAGTCAACGTCTCAAAAATAGGTTCCAGTTCATCCGCTAACCCCCCATTCAAACCGAAAATACTAGAAATAAGAATTTCCTGTCTCAATGTTTATCGTCGTAGAACAAACTCCATAACATATAGCGATGGGTGGATTTTCGGTATAGACTCAGTTTATCAACCAAGTATGCTATCTTTACCCACAGTTCTCTACTAATACCGAAAGTGGTAGACATTTACTACTATTTCCGGTTTCACCACAAGATTTCTATAGGACGAAAATGGTAACATATAGGTAGAAGCAGTTTTCAGCGATCGATTAAGATTCTGAAGAATACGTATGTTTTATCTCCAATTTTATTTGTCTAATGCAACCAAAAGTTATAGAAACTACTACTTCCGGTTTTGATATATCGTCAATATCAAAAATGGCTTTCTGATTTTGATTTAAGCACTCCAAGTATAAGTTTCATTTCTGATATTATTCCTGTATTAAACTGGAAGTTACAGTTCTATTATGACCAGTTTCAGTATTGATTTGACATTGTTTTGGAAGCTCGCTGTTGCTTCAGAACGTGAAACTGAACTTATATACTATTCTATAGAACAATTCTCGTGAAGGGTTCACAAAGACGCACTTAAGACTTGCTCTCTGACTTTAGAGTTTCTGAGCTCTTAACGCGGAGTGGTATATATATATTTTTTACGTATTCTTTGTGTACAAATCTAGCAAAACAAACAAACAAACAAACAAAAAAAAATAACTGAATGAGTAAACATTTCATGAGTACTTATTAAACATATTTAATACTAACATCAGAATAATGTCACAGCAGACTGCCCATCGCGTTTTCACATTTTGTTTTAAACATATCAATCCTGAGTAAAAGCAAGGGCGCCGATCCTAGGGGGACCGAGGGGGCCCGGGCCCTCTCAAAGCTCCACTATTGTATTTATGAATATACAATATCTGGCATAATTTGAGTGCAATTTGTCTTAAAATATTCATATATATACCTTCTGCATCTGAATGCCCCCCCCCCCCCACATTTACAGAGAAATCGGCGCCCTTGAGTAAAAGTGACTCACTCATCGACATAAGGCAACACTACTACAGCTAGAAACAAAATTTAGACAGGAAATTCCCTTTGCCGTGAAAACAAGGAATAAGACTTGTAAAAATACGTATGGTAAGAAGCTTAAAGAGTGTTCAAATATCTTCTCCAAGAATGAAGTACCTCATTTAGGAACATAAACCTTTGCATATGAGATTCCCATTGAAAATAACTGAACATATGTTTGAGTATTTTTCGAAAATTTCTCTCTTAAGTAGGGGAAAGGAGGCAATTTCTATCTTACAAATTTCGGGATTCGCTCAAGTTAGAGGTCTGAGATTCAGTATTTACACTCTTAATTAAAAATAAGAGAATTGCGCTTCTAATGGGGAAAAGGGAACAAATTCTATAATATTCAAATGTTCGATTTTTTTAAACAAGAAAATTTAATGTGATTATTCGTTTTAAGTTCACTGAAACATTTTTTTTTTTTTGTAATTAAATTGCCAAACATCGATGTAAAAACATTTAGCCTTCATTTTGTAAGTTGATATACATTTCCTTAGATTAAATTACAAAATTTGCTGTTGTTTTTACAGATTTACAGTAAATTTATAAGAAAATATGATATTTTTATTGATAAATATGTAATTTTACAGCATTTCATCTTAGTAATTTTATTATATAGGTGTAAAATGATTTACATAGAGGAGTGGCAAACAGATTGCCACCGTTTTTTGTAAATTTACCTATGAAATTTTTTACAGTGTTGGAGGTAAAAAGCCTAGTACATAAATTCCTAATTGAAATATTCAAAAACGAGTGTCAGCCTTTCCGAAAATTTGGCTCTTACAAAGGACAATTTGTAGTATTAAAATATATGATTCTTTATTCAAGAATTGCTTAATGTGAATATTTGCCTAAGTAGGAGGCGTTAAACTCGGTATATAAACTCATAATCAAGCACGGGCGGATCCAGCACGGATTTCTTGGGGGAGGGGTGGTGGGTAGTAATACTGCTACTTAGAGCTACATTTAAGAGCTCCGAACTCTGGGATGGGTTTTATTTATATATAAAATAAGAAACTCTTCTGGGGGGGGGAGAAGGGTGATCGCCCCGATCGCACCCCTGGATCTGCCCCTGCAGAATGAATGAACATGTCTTGCAAGGTTTTCGGAAGTTACGTTTCTAAAAGGAAAAAAGAAAGACAATTTTTCCAATATTCAAAATTTCGGCTTTATATTCATTAAATGTTATTGTCCATATGTAAAGAATTAGCACTTTTATTTGTTCTATTAAGCATTCGTCATTTTCTGTAGTAAGCATATTTAAATAAACACATAATAGTCGAAGTTCTTTTGGGTTACAGGAAGGTATATGGAGGATCTGGACCTCATTTGTCCTCGCAAGTGCCTCCTCTCGATATTTACTTTCTCTAGGAACAAATCTCTGAGTTAGAACCAATAGCCTCCCCTTCCCTCTGCAGCACTAAAATATAAGTCATATACGAATCACGTTTTATAAGTTGAGGGAACTCCTAACGTTCCAAATGAATTAACCAAAAAAGAAAATCATTTGACTATCAAGTAAGTACATTCAATTTTACATTTTTTTCAACTGTAACATTATACTAACAAGCAACTGAAAATTTCTGAGATTGAACCCTCCTGCACACTCCGTGGCTACTCCCGGGGCAAGTTCAGTATACTACGCACTGCTTATAAGTTTAAAAGCAAAGAAATATTAAATGTTTTTGCTTTATCCATTCCAATAAACGAAAATAGCTCTTAAAATTCTACGCGTCCTTCTTCCACTAGATTCTATTGGCAAAAAACGAAGCCAGATTATAATTAGCTGTTTCTTTGGTTTTGAAGTACGTGACTACGTATGATTCCCAATTGTTACACGTAAAAAATATTCATTTTCATTGTTAAGAACAATGGAATAATAATTTAAAAGAGAATACAAAACGTTAAGATAAATTTTAATATATGCGATGTCCCATTTGCTTCACCTATAAATGGTCTTTACTGCTTATCTGGTTGGAAACTTTACACAACTGTCAAAGCCTACTTGCTTCAAATGGGCAGACGCTGCTGGAGCCTTAACAAATAACAACATCTTATTTACACCAGTGGTTCTCAACCTGGAAATCGTCATCTACCAGTCGTCCTCTTTTACCCGTGCATGTCATCCCTTTCAGGCTCTAAACATGATCCGACAGGTTTTTAGGAAAATGAGGAAATGTCCTTTCTTTTTTTAGTACAGACAGACAGTTCAAGGTTCAGGTGTTATACAGTATATTAATATTGTTTGAATGTTCAATTCGAAGGAAATAAACCACATCCAGCTATCAGCGCAAAGAGGAGAAAATATTTCCGTAATAGGTATCAGGCCGGTAGCCAGCCCAAAAAGGTAGAGGGGGGGCCCAGGAGAAGTTAGGGGAGGCCCGAACCAACCATATTATAGTTCCTTTGCAAGTCTACCGTGAAAATTTTAGGGGGGCCAGTGAAAATTTAGGAGGGCCCGATCCACCCTAGCCCCCCGTGGATACGGGCTTGATAGGTATTTTTAAAGTTTAGTCATATAAATTGAATAGATGATTGCAGAAAGAAGCCAAATTACATTTTTTGAAGTTTTGGTCTATGAATTGTCAAAATGTGCTCCGCGGAACCCTGGGGCTCCCTAAGAGGTGATCAAGGGCTCCACGAGATACTTGGGAATAATGAAGGAAGAAAGCACGAAACTCAAAAGTAAATAGCTACTTCGGAAACAAAATGTTCATCTCAATAGAAAAATAATCTCAGATTGTACTTGGTTGGAAGATATCTATGGTGTTTCATATACTGTGAAACCCTTAGTCAACACTGAATCTCCGTGCTCCTTGAATTTGTTGCTTTCTGAAATCTACCACTTGTAAGTAAAATGCATTTTTCTTCGTGCTACGTAATAACTTATTTCAAAGTGTTTGTTGACAATCTCTCTACGTACATTTGCAAATCTGTAATTCTTTTATCACAGTTTATATTCCACTGATTTGGGCAAGAAAAAGAAAGAAAAACGAATTTAAACTAAAAGTATTTTCCTCCCATGGATTTTATCTTCCGTCTCTATTTACGTCATCTTTGGAGGGAAGAAAGTGTATATCTTTGTAAAAGTGTATATAAACTGCTCAGTAGGTGTTCCTAGTAACCACATAACTCTTTTCTACTAACAATTCAATTTTTCTGCAGTAAATTCCATATTTCATTTGCTTATTTCTCTGGTAATGTATTTCCTTTATAAGCACAATCACAATATAGGATTTGAATATTTTCCATATTACAGTACCTACTATTTTTAGTTTTCACACGATAACTTACCCAGACATTCGTAATACATGTTTTAAAATTTGGATTCAAATACATATTATTGGAATACATCTTCCAATTGTTACTGGGAAATAAATTACCTCAAAATTTCGGTTGTAACTTGTCGATTGACTTGTTTCTGTGCAAAAGATGTATCAATGGCTAAAATTTGGGACATTGAAGAGGAATAAAAGTCACCATCGTCTTTATGAGTTACAAAGTCTGATGTGCAGGTTGTACCTTATTCACCGGATGTGAATCCAGCAAACATCTATCGGTGATTGAAAACAGGTCTAGAGAAAGCAACGCAAATAAAGAAAAAGAATCTACGTACACCGAAATGAACCTCATGGAACAACAAGGAAGCGTAAATATCATGAAAGTTATTGGTCTCTTGGATTCACTGACACCAGCAACAGCTTACCGCAGTGTGTTAAACGTAGAAAAATGTTTCCCAATAGCTTTATGTTTCCTACTAAAATACATCGCCGCTCTTAATCGTATCAGTAAGCCAATTGAATATTTTCAACGAATTGTTACACGCCCGAGAATTAATGTTTCAAGTGCCTTCACACTAAGAATGAAAATGCCACGGAAACATCTTATTTGATCAATTATAGAGTTGCGCGGACGGATGTGGTGAGCAACACGTCAAACCTTGTGCTATGGACGTGGCTAAGTGCATGCAACAGGATAAAGCATGTAAAGTTACTGATTGCTATATCACTTTCAAGTGACACTATATTTCGTCGAAAAAAAGATATAGCAGAAAATGTAAAAAGTAAAGTGATTTCGTGGCTGCAACGCTCTGCGTTCATTTTACAAACGCATGCAATATTGCTTGTCTTTGTCAGATACCAGCATGAACTTCGTCTTGAAAAAGACTTTCTTCTTTTTAAACCCCTAACAAGTCACGCAAGAGGAAATATTAAACGTTCTAAATACCCTATATTTTTTAACTGAAAATAACATATTATAGAATAAATATGTTGATGTTTGTACCGAAGGCGCCAAGAACAATGATGACGAAAACTACTGGTATTGTATCGCAAATAAAGGAAGTTTCTACAAGTTGCACTCCATCCTTCATCGTCGTGCTCTTGCTGTGAAGGAAATGCCACTTCATCTTTAAAAAGGTCTAAGTGATTCCGTGAAGATAATAAATTTCACCAAAACAAGGGCACTGAACTCTCGATATTTTAATATTCTCTGTGAAGGTATGGGAGCATCTGCTAAACTTTGCTTCTCTACACTGAGGTCAGGTGGTTATAGCGTGGGGAGACATTAGTTCGACTGTTTGAATTGAGGGCTAAAGTGAGTGTTCTTTTCACAGATCATTCATTTGACTTTGCAAGATCGTATGCATGGTAAGTGGTGGGTCTTCATATTTGCCTACCTGGCAGATTTTTTGCTAAAGTAAATGACCTATTAAAGGATCTACAAGGGCGAAATATTACGATATTCTCAGCTCATGACCAAATATTAGCATTTAAAAAAACATCAGTTTTGGAGCAGTTGTTCGCAATCGTTCAGTGGAATACTTTCTCGTACATCAAGAATGCTGTAAAGAATTGGGCCCTGATCAGGTCTCAGATGAGTTGTATGATGATATAATCCAACATCTTAATGTTCTGCGTAAGTCTGTCGTGCAGTAGTTTCCGAAGGAACTAGACGCAAATGCGCAAGAGGATTTTTGTATACTAAGTATACTAAGGTATATTTTAAACCTATTATTTTCGCTCTCCGTGTGTCAGGGATATTCCAGTCTGAAACAAGCGTTGATGACGCTTGAATCGACATTTGAAAGGTACAGCAGATGATGGTTTGAATACAAAACCTCACGGCCGAAATTTTACAGTCACAACCTTGTGCACCCACAATTTCACTGGCAAAACCCCGCCGCCTAAATCCTAGTGGACCAAAATCTCGCCCCATCAAAGCCTAGCAAGACGAAATCATTGCCTGGCCAGAACTTAATGGGACAAAAGCTTGTCGTCCAAAATCTTCAGGGACGAAATGTCGTCATGTTAGTCAATGTGAAAAACACTGCAAATTTTGAAAGAGGATTGATTCAGTAGGAAATCTATGTGAAATGTTAGGTAGCTGTTTAGGTTTTAATGAACATACACGAAACATAAATAACGAAACGAAGAATTTGACAGGCTATTTTTTTAAATCAATCGCCTGCTGTTTGACCGGATACATACATAAGGATATCCCAAAAGTAATGGCGAACCACAGATCCCTGGCACCATAACAAGAAAAAAATGTTGATGTGACATACAGTCCGGAAGTGGGCAGCGGCGGAGCTAGATAGCTTCGAATGTGGGGGAAAGGAAATTCACTCTTAGGGAAAGGAACTTGTCGATTTACAAATCTGCATTGAAGATACGTGTGAACAGTTACGCAACACACCGGGAGTGATGGAATGCATTCGAAACTCACGATTAGCATGTTGCGTAGATGTGAGAGGACAGTACTTTGAACATATGTAGGTACGATTATTGTTAGCGGGATACGGACAAGATCTTGCGGCCGAAACATCGCCGCCCAAAATCTCGCCGGCCAAAACCTCGCCGGCCAAAACCTCGCGTGGCCAAAACCTCGCCGCCCAAAACCTCGCGGGACAAAATCTCGCCGGGCCAAAATCTCGCCGCCCAAAATCTCGCGGGCCAAAACCTCGCGTTGCCAAAACCTCGCCACCCGAAACATCGCATGGCCAAAACCTCGCCGCGAATGAAACTTTTCTTTAAAATTTACCCAATGAGTTTCTTAATATGCAATTCCACATTACAAATAATAATAATAATAATAATAATAATAATAATAATAATAATAATAATAATAATAATAATAATAATAATAATAAGAAGAAGAAGAAGAAGAAGAAGAAGAAGATATAAAACATCGTGTGCGTGGGCTTTCTCGGGTTATTCCCGTTTCCTCCCACTTTCTTTATTCGATCATTTCCTTCATCCTGGTCATCTACGTCTCCTTTAACCTACAGGACATAATCAAGGGACGTCGTAAAAACTCATATATTATTTCATACTTTCATAAATATTATTAGATTTTTGTTAAAATTTTAAGTTATTGGATGTTCTAAAGTTCACGAAACTAACCCCGTTAGTTGTTATTACTTTCCTTATGCAGACTTTCTTTCCCTATAACCAGTTTAAAAATATTCTGTCGCCCTACCTTCACATTGAAATCCTCTAATACAGAAATAGAATTTTCATATGGTATCGCGGGACTTGGTCAAATGCCCGTGATACTTCTTCTGAAACAGCGTCTTTTATTCCGTCATCCTTATCATCTGTTGGAACATTTACATTTTCGTCAGGCGAGATTTTGGGTATGGCGATATTTTGGGGCGCGAAGTCTTGGAAGACGTGGTTTTGGTAAGGCGAGGTTTTGGCCCGGCGAGATTTTGGCCCGCGAGGTTTTGAGTGGCGAGGTTTTGGCCAGGCGAGGTTTTGCCCCCGCGAGATTTTGGCCCGTGACGTTTTGGGCGGCGAGGTTTTGGCCAGGCGGGGTTTTGGCCCGGCGAGATTTTGTCCCGCGAGGTTTAGGGCGGCGAGGTTTTGGCCCGGCGAGGTTTCGGCCCGGCGAGATTTTGGGCCGCGAGGTTTTGGGCGGCGAGGTTTTGGCCAGGCGAGGTTGTCGCCGCGAGGTTCTGGCCGCGAGGTTTTGTACCCAAACCATTGTTAGCACGTATGACCTAGTACTTTGTAGTGCTACTCTGTGTTAGATACTACGTTACAAATAGAGTACGTCGTTGTGTATTCTGCTTGTTATTTCATTACATGACACGACTAGTTATACTTGTTCTTATTTCTACCTTCTCTTTGAAAGTTTCTATCTGGCATACCACTTTCCATTGCCTCCTGAGATTACACAACCATGTTAAGTTATCTTTGCTTTATCCATTGTCCTAGGTACATGTGAGTGCAATTGTACCATGGAAAGTAACTTTTTTTCTGTATGGTTTCCATCTTTACTGCACCGTTTCATTACCCCTGCCGTTCAGACGTTAGGTGAATCCCTAAATGACGTATGGAGAATCTCTGACGCAGTTATGTAACATACGTTTAACATGTCAAGCCCATATGATTTTTATGTCTTTCTGAACCCTCTTCCTAGCTCCTATCATTATTCCGCTGGCAGGTGTAATATTCTTCTCCCCCACATTCAAAACTGTCTAGCTCCGCCCCTGTCCATTTCCCGACTATATGTCATATAAACAATTTTTCTGGTTTTGGTGTCAGGAATAAGTGGCTACATTTTTCGCCATTACTTTTGCGGCGCCCTGTATATTTCTACACAAATTATTGATGTCAAAATTAGCATGTGCATCAATAGTCTAAGGTAGCTTAATACAGACATTAGTGAACAAACTTGAAATGGATCAGACATGTTTTATTAGAATCTTATGCTTTAAGTTAGGTTTTGATTATTATAACAATTAGTCAGACTCCTGGAGGAAATGCTTTAAATTTGAACTACTAGGAGACAGGGAGAAACGCTGGCAGCGCCGTAGATTTTTCTGGAAGGGGGGGGGGTATTAATACGCGTATTTGGGCCCCCTAGAAAAAGTTATTTTTCTAATTCTTGGGCTCCCTCTTTCCATCTTTCTCTTACTCTTTATGTCTCCCCGGAGCCTATGGGCCCTCCTGCACGGCGAGGTATGTGGGGCCGGTAGTTACGCTCCTGGGCCCGTTCCATATATGACAAATTAATTAAGGGGACAATATTGACAAATCTCAACTCCATACGAATAAATAGGCCTATTATTTCTAGACCCCTAATAGTAAATATTTTTACTGAAATGGGTAAACGACTCATTTTTGTTTTATTTACCTTTTATGTGCTGTTTTGTTTATGTAATGTAGTGAACCTGTTTGATGCTTCATTTATAATTTCATGTTCGTATCGTTTATGGAGTAAGAAATTTTGTCTTAAAATGGGCCCCCTCGAATGGCGGGGAGCTTCCCTGGGGGCAGTTGCCCCTACCCCCTACAAGTTACGGCCCTGAATGCTGGGTTCGAATTTTATGGAAAAGATAACCCCTGCTATAAGTACTATATTTTTGAAAAAAAAAAGTCTCAAAATATGGTATAAAGATAAGAAGTATGCACTCTTTAGGCTGACTTGCCTCTACTCTTCCCAACGGAGTAAATATACAGAAAATTGCAATTCTCCTATCGCGACAGAAGCAGAGTCAGCAAAGCCGCCTGTAGCTGAAATAGACTGTTTTTCCTCTGTGCTTTCCACTCGAAGAATTGACTGACTTGCGAACTTTTCGAGTAATAATTAGGGATGCGCACGAGTCGAGTCGAGACAGAATTTTCCTGAGAAAATTCGAGTCGAGACACAGCTCTTCCAATAGAAAAATATATGTTTTTCGAGTCGAGACATCACTTTTACAGCACATTTTCGAGACAAGACAGCCTCAAATCTTGTCTCGTGCGCATCTCTAGTAATAATTTAGATGGAACTATCTGCATTTAAATTCATGTTCCAATTCGGAAAATTTTCTTCTAAAATCTAGAAGACCATGATTTTATAATTTTCTGGTTCTCTTCAATTTAGTTAAACAATATTTTGACAAATATAATATATCTCCATAAACTTTAAATCCATCTCTCCTTGAAAATTCCTGCTCATAATCGTGGATTACCACTATTATTTTATTGCACATTTCGTATTATTAAAGGTTTATATAGAGTTGAAAACGATGCTCCACTGTTACCAAAGCCAATATTAATATGAAACTAATAGTGAAGTATATCCTCTTCAAGCTTTTTCATTATGATTAGCAGTGGCGTATTTATGATTTTGTTTCGGGGGGAGGTGGGGCTTTGTAACTTTATTCCTGGAACTGTGAAAATTCTGCAAGATATTTCTTTATTTTAAAATAGTAAATAAAATTTCAGGAGGAAGGGCCTTAAGCCCGGAAGCCCCCTCTAAATACGCCATTGATGATTAGCAAGAGGACAGTACAATGTATGGTTACTGACACTTGTCCTAAAATTATGATAAACTCACCCCAATATTCTCCAAAGATAATACAAAAATCAATCGGTATATAGTGTCCAGCTGGAGCATATGGGGTGCTTTATGGACAAATTCTCATTTGCAATTCCCGAGGAACTCAACCTTTATGGTGCTAAAACTGAGGTTTGTTACCGACAATAATTGACATCTTTAACTCTCCTAGAACAAATTATTTAGTTTTCTTTATTCAGTTCTTACAGAACTTGGAATACCAAGAAAGCTAATTAGATTAATTAAGTTATGTTTAAATGAATCCCAAAGTAAAGTCCGGGTAGGAAAATTTTTGTCCACGAGCTTTCACGTCGAGAATGGCCTGAAACAAGGAGATTCGTTGTCGCCATTATTATTTAACTTCATACTGGAATACGCTATAAGGAAAATCAAAGATAGCAACCAGGGCCTACAGTTGAACGATATTCACCAGGTTATGGCATATGCTGATGATGTAGATTTAATAGGGGATGATAGGAGAACGATAGAAAGAAAAGCAGAGATCTTATTAAACGCATGCAGGGACATGGGTTTAGAAGTAAATGCAGAGAAAACTAAGTACATGGAAGTGCGTCGGGACCGGAATATAGCAAATTATGGATGCATTAAAATATTAAATAATACTTTTGATAAAGTGGATAGTTTCAAACATCTAGGATCAATATTAACAGAGGAAAATCATATTCACTGAGAAATTAAATGTCGACTAAAAGCAGGGAATTCGTGTTACTATTCGGTTCAAAATCTCTTGTCGTCGCGAATTCTGTCGAGGAATTTGAAGCTTAAAATATACAAAACGATAATCATACCTGTTGTTCTGTATGGTTGCGAAACATGGCCACTTACTCTGAGGGAAGAACATAGACTGAGAATATTTGAGAACAAGATGCTCAGCCGAATATTCGGACCCAAGAGGAACGGGAATAGGGAATGGCGGAAACTTCATAACGAGGAACTAGAGAAATTATACGGCTTACCAAACATTGTTAGGGTCATCAAGTCTAGGAGGCTTAGGTGGGCGGGTCATGTAGCTTGAATGGAAGAAAGTAGAAACGCTTTCAAAGTCTTGACTGGAAGAGCAATCGGAAAACGACCATTAGGAATACCTAGGCGCAGATGGGAGAACAATATTAAGATTGATCTCGCAGAAATAGGAATACAAAGTAGAAACTGGATCCAATTGGCTAAGGATAAAAGTCAGTGGAGAGCTTTTGTGAACTCGTCATTGAACCTCCGGGTTCCATACGCCATAGAGTTAGTTAGTTAGTTTCTTTAAGTACAGTATATGAAAAAAAAAAATTAAGTAGCAGCTCGTAGTACATTGTTATGTAGATACACCCAACTTCTAGTTTAGTTCCTGCTTTAGTTTGGAATTTGTTCCTCGGACTTTGAATGCATTTCAAAAAGCAATTCCTTCCAATTTCTTACTATTTCTGCTCTAATGAAGATCATTTCCGATACCGGAAGTAGTAGTAAACTTCTTAACACTTTGAGTTTTACTGGAATCACAATGAAAGGGTCTAAATGATATCCATCCTTGAGACTACAAAAAAAAAAAAAAAAAAAAAAAAAAAAAAAAAAAAAAAAAAATCAGGAAACCGCTTTTCACCGCTGTTTAGGGATGCGCACGAGACGAGTCGAGACAGGATTTTCCTGACAAAATTCGAGTCAAGACACGGCTCTTCCAATAGAAGAAAATATACATTTTTCGAGTTGAGACATGACTTTTACAGCACATTTTCGAGACGAGACAACCACAAATCTTGTCTCGTGCGCATCCCTACCGCTGTTTATGTATTCTATGACGAATAACGCTGAAAGCAAAAATGCTTAATTTCTACTACTTCCGGTTTGAATAACGCGTAAATGAACAAGACGGGACACATTATTTCCACATTGAATAAATCCACTTGCCACTATCACTTACCGTTTTTACTCTATGGAGATGGATATTGAAACTGGAAATAGTAGTAACTTTCGATCACTTCTGATTGCAAGAGAAAGAAGCAGCTGAATTTTTTTTTCATTTCATTTACACGCTAAACATGACCACGTAACATATTAAGGTGAAAGAAGCCCTCAACAAGCTTTTCACTAGAACACTTGCAAAATGACTGTACAATGTGGTTGATAAAATATAGCCCCAAATTATGATTAACTCTTAACCTCTAAATTTTTGTCTAAAGACAAAACTTTGGTCTATTTCAAATAAAACTGGAGAAAATTTGGGTGTTAAACGATACAATTTCATCTGTAGTTTTCGAAAACAAAATCGGGAAAACCAATATTTAATGCGCTTAGATAATGCCGTTTGTTACCGAAAATAATTGACAATATAATTTTGCAAGTCATTTAAGTACTTCATATGTTAAAAAAAAGTTTAAATTAATTCTCAGAAGTAATTTGGCAACATGTCATCAGCCGCTTTTAAAGTAATTATGTAAAGTAAAGACAACATTCAGAGTGAGGCACTACTTGTGGTTTCAACAATCTTCCGTAGATACTCTTTTCTTCTTCGTTGCTTTTGCTGATTGTAATGATTGAGTTTACGTCACTGGAGGACCCTCATTATATGTAATTTTTTCCCAACTTTTTTTAACTTTTGTTATTCGCCTTTCAGTGGTCGAAGTGAGACGGTATGCAGTGGTATGCCATACCACCTCTGGTTTTTCAGTGATGAAAGCATACCGTCTCTGGTTTTTCAATGATTAAACCATATTGTCACTGGAAAATAGATGCTAAATACTTTTAATAAATCCATTTTTATAGACAGTAATTGAAGAATAGCTTTACACGTAAAAAGATTTTTATTTCTTATGTGGAAGTTATTTCTAAGTTGACAACACTGACATTTTTCGTAGCTTTTTTCTACTATACACACTCCTACTATACTACTATACTCGAATACTACACCTTTTGTTTTTAAGGTGAGTTGTCTTCAAAGAAGTTCACCTAGTTTATATTTTGGTGTGTCATATTGAATTGTTTCTTTGTTATGTGTGTATGTGTGTGTCTTCTTGCCTTAATGCATATAAATGCGGTGTTTTGAGCATGGGTGGATTTAGGGGTTGTCTACTGTGGGGGCCGGACCTTCCGTTTGTTTGGAATATCCCACAGTTGAGTGGAAGACCGGGAGTTTTCTCGCAGGAAATTGTTAATATCCTCATTCCGTTTTCGAGCATTTTCGTGCATAATTCTCTATAACACAACTTAAGGGGATTTATTTTTTTCAGAACATTGTTTGAGGAAAAAAAAGTCTCTCCATATCCCATCCCCCTGCGTCACTACAGAGAAACTCTCCAATGGTTTTGTCATTATGTAAATAGAAATGCAATCTTTCAGGCAACATACCTTCACTGCATTTCAACATTTAGATAGCCGTATGTCAAGTCAAAATCGTAATAAAACTTACCGCCTCTGCTTTTTTTCCACTTCGAACACTACCTTAGATTATAAGCCCCTCATACTATTACAGTAATGCTATCAACTGAAGAGAACAGTAAATAGAGAGAATTAAAATACAGTGCTTTTATGTATATTTGTATGTATATATCATTTTTTAAAAAAGTGCATATTCTTGCCTCATTTCTGGAAAGAGTATCCTTTATTAGAAAATATCAAGTTTAGTTTGAAATAACTCTGTTCTAACATTTCCAGAAACTACATAGATTTTTTTAATATATATATATATATATATATATATATATATATATATATATATATATATATATATATATATATATATATATATATATATTGCAAACAAAAACAAGAAGACTTTTGTTTCCATGTTTGAGAATATAATACGAATTTATAGAATTATATTTCTTTCCTTCTTTTCTAAATAGATTCTGTTTTCCTTGTTAACAGATCGATCGTTGCAAAAAAAAAAAAAAAAAAAAATCTCCTCTTCACAACTTAACGAAAACACAAAACGGACTCTGTATAATTTATATATATAACGAATATATATCATATATATATATATTACGCAACTTTGGGTAAAACTAAACAAGAATCTGATTTAAAACAATTTAAATATATTATAAATTTTCTGACGGTAAAACTTTCTACAAACTCAAACATACATTTTCCTTTGATATTTCATTTGCAATTCTCGGGGAGAGGGGGCACTAAAGTATTTGTATTTTTACGAGAGTATCATCTACTCAATTGGGCTTGTAGTGAACGTGTACCTCAGCACGTAAAATTGAGGTAGGTGTTCAAGTTCCTCCTTGTTTCCAAGGGAGTTCCAGCAATAGGTTGGATTCTAGGTAGTTGTGATCATACCGTAGGAGTCGGTACCTTGCAAAAAGGAATATGAACTTAATTTAACACTCCGGAACCGACACTGGAGATGGTGGTAGATATACGCTCCATAAGGGAGTTCCCTCTACCAACAGGTATAACCGGGAGACGGAGATCGGTTCATCGGGCTAATGGACATATTCCCATTACATTCTTTCAAACAATTCCTTGTGTAGCGTGTTCACTCGAACGAGTAATTGATCCAAGTCATGCAAACTCAGATCTATCTAAAGTTATCAAGTACCAGTCTTAAACAAAAGAGCTTTGCCCATCTTAACATGGGAAAAGAGGTGTAATAGACACTTCCCCAAACTCCTATCTCACAGCCTCGGTGTTAACATCTGACGTTAAACAACAATCAACTAGTCTTTAGACTATTAAATTCACTCCTGAGATACACAGTCTGCAAACAGCGTTCTTGTCTCATAATCGGGATATAACGCTTTCAAAACTCAGTATTATTCGTTCTGACTAAGGCTTTCCAATATTTTTCTTAATTCTATCATACGAATACCTGAGCTATAGGTGTAAATCGAACAACACTCATCCAAAACTCTTCTCCAGATGATTAAGTTCAAGAGGTTCACAAGTTGTATCCAGATACACTCAAAGCATTACCAAACAAATTCAAGTAGATTCTTCGCCTGGAGAAACGTGTCCGGATGCTAATTGAAATATGGAACAGAATCAGCCACAGTATAATAGATGTTAATAAACCAATAATTTTGCAGATTTCTGGGCTTTCGGCATTTATGGTCATGTTAGCCCTTCACGTTTTGAGGGATGACGTCCCTCGGCGAGCATACTGCCCGAGGAATTGGAGAGGAAGAAAGGAATGAGGAAGGCAGGAAGCGGCCTGGAGCTATTGTTAGGTACCAACCCGGCATTTGCCTGGTGTGAATGGGGAAAACCCAGGAAAACCTCATTCAGGATGACTGGCCTGAAAAAGCTTTCTACACTTTTTCGACCAAGTGCCCCACCGGGAATCGAACCCGGGACTTTTGCAAGAAGAATAGATAAAAAAGGAGTAAAGTCTATGGTGGAATACCATTCACTACGAAGAAAGAAAGTCCAGTCAATGGAAAATTTATAGTTGCAGATGAAATCAAGACAGGCACTTATATGGGGTGGGCAGGAATTAACTCCCTGTTGAAAATTGTTTATAACTTTTTAAATACGTAGCCAATTTTCATGAAACAAAATGTATTTTGTTCCTTACAATTATAAATTATTATGCATTGCTGAAATTTCACATAAGCGTCACCATCATCCAGTAGTTTCAGTAAACTTTTGAGGATATTTGCGACTTACTTCTGCAGATATTCCTGCGATATGTTTGCAGGAACTTGGCGGATTCACTTCTCAAATTCTTCGAGAGTTCTGGTTTTGTAGTCGTGCCAATCCCTAAGAAGAGCTCACAGGGAGTTAAATTAGGAATTCTTATGGCCATTTAAGGGGGCCACGACCTTCCACTTAGTGTCCTGAAAAATGGATGTCGAGCCACGTATGGATAGGATGTGCGAAATGAGACAGGGTCCAATCTTGCATAAAGATTAGGTCGTTGTATTTGTCCCACTTGGATACAATACCGTGAACATTATCTTCAAGCAAGATACTTTTCTGTATTCATTGTGACCCGAAAGACGTATAGACCCACAATTTTCGTGGATGTCATGTCGTAACACACTGTAACCTTTGGTGATGTTCGATTTTTTGAACAACCACACTTGGATCCTCTTCTGTCTAATAATAACAATTGTGCCGGTTAACAAAACCTGAAAACACGAAACACGACCATATCTGACCACAGGATATTACCGAAAAGATTGAGCATACCGGACAAGCATCCCCATATGCCAACCGACAATCACAGTCTTCTAGCAATACTTCCTAACGGAATATTCGAATTTATTGTATTGTGTATATCTTCATGGTCAGGGGAAGATGCAGGAATATTCAGAAGAAAATTCCAGAGTTGGTAATTTTTTGTTTCAAGTAAGTTCTATTTGGACGATAATTTTTTGGACACATTTCTACATATTTTGTTAGTATCTTTTAAACTGTGTTAATGCTAAGTAACGTGGAGATTTGATGTAATTGAGTTTATCAGCCATCTGTTATCAATATCTATACCAAGATATTTCAGTAGAGCAGCCTTTGATATGATGAAAGGAAAGGGGTGTGAGGGTTCAGAAATCCCTGCATAAACTTTCAACGTGATTTCTTCAACAAAACTAAATCTCTTACTCGCATCCAAAAACATAAAGGTACGAATACAGGAAAAAGACTAGACGGCCTATGTTTAGCAGAAGGGGTCCAGCTCTTTTCTCTAAAAAATGTTACAATTTTTGTAATTTCTGTTCACATTCGGTTAGTTTAGAGTACCTTAGGTTAGTTTAGGCTAGCTCACGTTAGTTTAGTTTAGTTTAGGTTAGGTTAGTCTATGTTAAATTAGTGTAGAGGTCCCGTATAATTTTTCAAAAAACGATAGAATTTCGCTTATTTCTACTAATATTACGTAATTTTAGGTTAGTTAAGGTTAGCTTAAGTTAGTTTATGGTAGGTTAGGTTAAATTTGGTTACGTTATGTTACGTCGAAGTACTTGCATCATCCATTTCTCCTGTAAATTTTGTGTGTTTTACGTGCTTCTGGACCCCTTGTACTAAACATACTCCGACTAGACTATAGGAATGTAAGATATATAGATAGAGGTAAAGTTATGTTATCGTATAAAAATAAGAATGTTATTGTATTTTAAGTTAGCACAATTTGTAAAATTTACGGTAATTATCTAACATTATTTCAAAAGAGAACTACTAAAGTTGTCAACAGTGGCGGAAGGTAAAAACTGGGGGGTGGGGCAGCCAGTACCCAGACTATGATAGGTATATATACACTTTCAAATATATATATATATATATATATATATATATATATATATATATATATATATATATATATATATATATATATATATATATATATATAATAGCTTAAATTATTTTGTCACTGAAAAAACTGGGGGATCTAGGCCCCCCGGCCCTGGCCTAGATCCGCCACTGGTTGTCAAAATATATGGGTGTCTCACCTCTGGCATCCCTAATAATATTAAGAAACATAATTCAAAATGTATGTACACTTCCAAGCACATAGTCCATAAGGAAGTTATGATGGACTAAATTTATATGTTAATGCAGTGTGTTGAGTCATGATTCGTAAGGATAAAGGTGTTCGTCAGGTAAGTGATGTAGTAACATGAGTGTGTTTCTATTATCTTTTCATGTGCGTATAATCATCGTCGCCGACGCACCTGCTCCCTCTAGATACATCCCCTCGATATAGCGTGGGCCCACCAGCTTCACTCTCTCCTGACTCGGTTAGATAGCACTAGTTGTTTTTGTTTGGATCTTGTTTTTGTTTTTTGTTTGGAACCTAACATAGTTTGGATCTTGTCTGATGCACTGTAGTTTTTATGGTGTGTATCTAGACGCTGTATTTATACGCAAAATGGTACAGTGAATCTACAACAGGGCACCCAGAACTCGATTCTAATATCGAAAACGAGACAAGAAGTTTACTTTTAAATTCAAGATGGGAAACATGATAACTGTTGTCTCGTTTCTAAGAATTGAGACAAGATGAAATTTTCACGAATCGCATGTGCAACACTAATTCACCAAAGTCGAGGTCTTCAACATTGTTTTAGTATTACGGAATTCACAGAATAAAAACTATAATTTGATAAAGTTTAGTATTACGGAATTCACAGAATAAAAACTATAATTTGATAAAGTTTAGTATTACGGAATTCACAGAATAAAAATTATAATTTGATAAAGTTTAGTATTACGGAATTCACAGAATAAAAACTATAATTTGATAAAGTTTAGTATTACGAAATTCACAGAATAAAAACTATGATTTGATAAAGTTTAGTATTACGGAATTCACAGAATAAAAACTATAATTTGATAAAGTTTAGTATTACAGAATTCACAGAATAAAAACTATAATTTGATAAAGTTTAGTATTACGGAATTCACAGAATAAAAACTATAATTTGATAAAGTTTAGTATTACGGAATTCACAGAACAAAAACTATAATTTGATAAAGTTTAGTATTACGGAATTCACAGAATAAAAACTATAATTTGATAAAGTTTAGTATTACGGAATTCACAGAATAAAAACTATAATTTGATAAAGTTTAGTATTACGGAATTCACAGAATAAAAACTATAATTTGATAAAGTTTAGTATTACGGAATTCACAGAATAAAAACTATAAATTGATAAAGTGAACGTAATGAAGTACATTTATAAACGCTTAAAGAAGCACAAGACATTACACAATACACTACAATAATAAATAGGGTTTAAATGTTGTATCCTCTCTGTGATGTGAATCTCTCTTGACGCGGAGGGGTTCTGATAACTTCTAGATTAAATTAAGAAAAAAAAGTCAGGGCATAAATTTGGAAAATGAAATGAGACGAGATCACTTCCGGTTTCAATATTAAGAAAATATCACGTCGTGACACAATCTAAACCTCATCACGCAATGTACACGTGACATTGCTACTTGTTCTTAGTAAAAAAAACACCATCTAAGTTTCTTGTAGTGCAGTGTACTGCTGGAGCTCAGGGTTAAAAGTGAGGAGGAACGCGGGAGACGTCGTTCCCCCACTTCCATATCTATATGGAATCCCTCCACTTCTTAAAAGTTACAATGGGCAAATATAGGCACGGGCTACGACGTGACGTCATGCGTCCCCTTACCTTTTTTAGATTAACTTTTATCCTGCTGGATGAAGCTTAGTTGACTGCTGTACTATCAGAACTCGATAACCCATTACTGTTTACAGAAGAAAGTAGGCGTTCGGGATCAATACATGTTATTTTGTTTTGTTTGAAAGAGTTTTCATTCTTGAGAGAGTGAAAAAAAATATCTTTTCGAACTCTTCATGTATTATACGAATTTCTTCCTGCTACTAATGCTAATCTCAGACCAAACCTTTCTTTTTCATACATTGAAAATATTCTTCCAAGGTTATCATATATTTGTTTCCATAGCTGGTAAACACATTTCTTTTCTTTTGCCCTACGAAAGAGAAACGATAGGTCAACCATATTTCTTAAAAGAAAATAATATTTGCATACGATCTAGTTTCACAAAACTATTGGCACGAATTTCTATGAGGAATACATTATCTACGGTAATAAAATAAGAAAAACATAACGTTTTTTTTTTTAAAAAAAGTATTTCTAACATTTAGGTGTAATAATACCAAGTTATTTTTATCAGAATTCTTTCTTTTTCTAAAATTCAAAATCAATAGTATTGATTTGTTAATATGCCACGAACACTGTTGTAGCAAACGTTTTTTTTAAAAAAAGTCATCATAATATATTTGGAAATATAATGTGCTGGTCTTACCAACTTGCATGCTCAAATATTTGAACTACGATTGGTTTCCACAGTACAATGTAGGTGATACAGGGCGCGTGTGTGTAGTAAGCAAACCGATTTCGTATGGAAATATGGTAGCCCTATATAGTCAGTATGTACTCATTATCTTTGCATGAACAACAAATGTTAATAGCTCTGTCATGTATGGCTTGTCAGGTTTCACTCGTCATTGAGATTACTTCGACGGTTTTTTTCTTGTATTTATGTACGCATAGCGTGAATGATAATTACTTTTTCCGTATAGCATGTTGGAAGAAATATATCCACTGCCATTAGTATACATGCATCAGGTAGGCTATTAATAGAACTATAATAGCACTCAGAGAAGTATTTGATAATTATGGTGTTAGGACATTGTAAGATATACAAAATAAGCACCTTGCCGACAGTGACGTCAATTGGGAGAGGGCAGGAGGGGAGAAAGGGCGTATATCTTTCTTTCCTCCCCCAGCTGAATATAGGAATTAGAAATTACGTTTATGAGTGTTTGGGATTTATGGTTAATTTAGCCCATCACTTATGAGGAATGACGTCATTCGGCAATCACACTACTAGGGGAAGTACACTGACAAAAAAAAGTTGTGTGTAGCGTACGTAATAACGTAGGTTACATGTGTAAATCTTGTAGTTTTTGGACATATAACTAAAACAACAAACGTATAACTGAAAATAGTATATTTTATACGTACTTTCCGTATAAGTGTTCCGAATAAGAGTACTTTCCGTACGATAGAAAAAAAAACTGTATAAGGGCTGTCAGGATCTTACATACAGATGGACATATATATATAATATATAGTTGACATGTGTAACATGGCATACGTATGTAAATTCGGAAGACTGTTAGATGTCAGACATCTGGCAACAGCATAATATAATATCTAAGGGCATAGGATATGGATAACGTATGTTCCGTACTGATTTTTGCAGTAAACATAAGGATACCGTATTATTTTTACAACATACCGCTCTCCGGATAACGGATTTTTCTCAGTGTAGAGAAGGAAAAAAATGGAAGCGACTTTATGGTAGGGACCATCCCGTCATTTACCTGACGTGAGTGAGGAATACCAAAGAAAAATCTCACCCAGGATCACTGGCCTGAATAACCTTTTACACTTTTTTCGACCGAGTATCCCCACGAGGAATCGAACCCTGGAATGGTCGCACTAAACGCGAGACCTTAGCGTCCCATATTCCATATATTTATCAATAGAATACTAATATAATAATGAAAAACGTGAAAATTATATTGTTAGGTAATCTTGCTCCCCTTCCTCCAAAGCAAACTTGAATGAGGTGAGCTGATTTTGGGTTTAACTTCCCGTTCAGCAGCGAGGCTAAATGAGACGTGGAACTACTGATTAACGTGGAATCTGAACCACATGAGCTCCCGCCGGGAATCGAACCTGGGTCTCCCACGAAAAAGGGGCGTATGCTAATCCCTTAGCCACGAAGAAGCTCTAGAATCTTGTAGCGTGGAAAAAACATTTTAAAAGATCATTTCAAATGTTTTCATTTTGATAGCTTCATTTTTGTGCAGCAAAAACATGTTAAACAAAATTTTAAACTAATAAACACTCATTTAAAAACAAATTGAAATAAGAGAGGAATGAAATTCGTGAGAAAACTGCAGTTCGAAATACAAAGAGAAAATACAAATTCAACGGAAACTGCATATTAAAACACAATTCGAAATTAAGGCTATATCCATACACACAAAATTAGGGAATAAGCTGCAATAATCAAAAAAGCTTATCATCAATTGGAAATTCCTTCAGATGTCACTGGGAAGAGGATATGATATGCAATGAATTCAGAAAGCTAGGTCTAAGCAAGAGGCGTTGCAATGGTTTCCCTAGGCCAAAGAAGTTCCTTGTGCAGGTCAACGTAGAAATAAATGACAACAATATTTAGGGATAAGAAGAAAGTTCTGCTAGTGGACTACCTCCAGCAGGGTTCAAGCAATCAGCGCATCATATTACTGTGTGCCTTATTAGCGAAGTTTACGGAAAACATCATGGTAAAAACATCGGGAAAACTTCTCCGCATATTGCATGACATTGACTCGTCACAAACTGCAGATGAAACAACAGCGAAGCTGAAGACCCTAGGCTTTACAGCGTTACCACATTCCATCCTATACGACTGATTTGGCACCTCCAACTACCTAATCTCAGGAAACATGGATACCGTTTCGGGAGTATTGAAGATACAACTATTGCTGGAAGTGAATACTTACACAAGCAGTTGGAGGAATTTTCTTTGTCAAGACTTCAAAAGACGGAGGACAGATGTTGGTTGGTTGGAGTAAACACCGAGGCTACATGAGACGTGACGTGAATAATTTAAATTGGAATCTAAACCATGATAATGCTATCAAATATGAAGAATTTCCCACCAGGAATCGAACCTGGGACCTATGAACCAAAAAGTGCACGCTAGGTACTAGACCAACAGAGAGGGCAAGATTCTATTGACTTACAGTGGGAATATCTAGAGTGATGTGGCAGATTCAGTTTCCTAGTTTAATTCCATGAAGGTTTGGTTCAATCTTTATCAGCAGCCCGTCCTACAGGACTCATCTATGATACGAAAGGTCCAGAGTTAGATTCCAGAAATATGAAATTTGTACTACAAAGCATCATGTCTGTAGATCTTCCAGAGTTTTCTCCGTTTCCTCCGAAATTCTCACATCGCCAATTCTTTTACAATCATATAATGACAATTGAAGATCACTGACAAAATCCTCTCAGCTTGATGACTGATTTAAACTTCGGAAAGACGAACTCGCTGTCATCGTACTAATTCCTTTATATTAAACCCGTTCGAACGCTAATGTATAATTTCCCTGAGAAATAAACGGTACATACAATTATCTTTAATGAATATAGCGTTAGGAAAAACATACGATGTTCCCAAGGGAATCCAGAACTAGTCTAATAACTATATATATACAGCGTACAGTCTTAACCAATATCTTGTGTGAGCAGACAGTGTAGATTTGATACTAGACGAAGTACGATCAACATAAGAAGTAAAAAAAAAAAAAAAAAAAAAACTTAAAACCTGCTTTATGGTCCACGAAAATGATCTGGAAGTTAACGTACAAAATACAAAGGTACAGGTTGTGCCCTATTTGCGAAGAAAAAGCTGTAATATCCTTGAGTTTGAAGCGTATAGAAGGAAATGTAATCAACACGAAGTCCCGGTCCAAGACAAAGAAGGTAGTCTACAAGTAATAAACTACAACGAAAATTGGAAATTACGGGTCAGGGCCGTTGGGATATTCTCGACATAGAGAAAGAAAAACGTATTTCTCATGGTTTATTTCTACCAGGGCGGGAACTCATGTGGTTCGGATTCCACGTTAATCAGTAGATTCCGTCTCAAATAGCCCCGCTGCTTAAAGGAACGTTACAATCAACTCAATCAATTATTTCTACCATGGTATTGCTGAATTAACAGCCATGCAACAAGTTTCATACAAATAAAAGAAAACCTGGTAAGCGTCAAGTGCAAGAGCTGTAGTAAGCTTTTAGATTCAAGATACGAGTTAAACATTTCAATGTAGAAAAGAATTTATTAACTTACTAGCAGCGTTCACCCCGCTTCGCTGCGGTCACCCCGGAACGCAATAAACTTTGTTACTTAGATAATTTTTACTTTTTCGCTTTCAAGTGATATGATAAAAACCATAGAAGATTGCAGTAAATGTTAACATTATATCGCCTGTCATTTATGTTAACCCGCCCCGCTTCGCTGCGGTCACCCCGGAACGCAATAAACTTTGTTACTTAGATAATTTTTACTTTTTCGCTTTCAAGTGATATGATAAAAACCATAGTAGATTGCAGTAAATGTTAACATTATATCGCCTGTCATTTATGTTAACCCGCCGAGTGACACGGTCATGCGGGTTGCATATAAATACGTTTATTTTTACCTATGATGAACTAACAAAGGATTTGTACGTTATGGACACTTGAATGGTCAATTATCTCAAGACACTGGTAATTAAAAATTAAAGTGATATGATAAAAACCATCTAGGGTCCAAATCCTAATAACCCCCCAAAAATAAAAGAAATTGGTTCAGCCGTATTAGCGTGATGAGGTAACAAAGGATTTGTGCGTTCTCTTTTATATATAAGATTATATTAGTATTTACTACATTCTTCGACTTTCTTTAACGTTTTCTCTAAAGACACTAGGATTGGTAGGCAGTCCATTTTCCCCCTCGTTTGTTTGTGAATTCAAAGGGCACAGCGACTACATCACCACTTTTCACGACATATACCGAAACTGAATAGATGTTATTTCTACAATCCATAGGCCTCGAATTTCGACATAGAAAATTTAAAGGAGTTCGTCTGTATACTACTTGTCTATGGTCTAGCCGCTTTTATCCTTTATGTTTCCTCAGGTAAATTATTGTACAAAGGCTGAAGGAATCCCTGAGCTACTTTGGAACAAGAGTAGAAAAAGAAGTAAAAAAAATCACGCTTCTATTGGAGGTCAAACTCGGACTGTCCGCTTGAAAACTTGGCGCCTTTACTGACCAGTTATGAACGGGTCATGGTTCCTTGGGTCACTACTTTTCCTCAGGTCATCACGGTCTGACCCGGTAACCAAGACAGAACCAGAGACCCAGATAGACTTGGTTACCGGACAAACTCGGCGATGCATACAATTGTTGCACATATCTGCTATCAGCAGCTTGAACGCCTACAAATTGCATTGTTGGAGAAATGTTCTGGTCTGGTTCATCGCAAAGGTGTGGTCATCCATGATGCTAACGGGCACTCACAGACGGCAAGAAGGATCTATACTAATTGTAAGATTTAGAAATGTGGCTGGGAGAAAATTGCGTACGTGGCGTTTTCACCAGATCTTACATTAAGATAAGAGACTACTGTCATCTTTGAAGCTAGTAAAACCACTACAAAATGAGGATGGCGTACAACGAACAGTGACCCAGCTCTTTGGCTTCAAAGTAGGGAGGTTACGTATTTGAGCGGGAGATTCAACAACAGGTGGCAGAGTGTTGTAGATTCCGATTGAGACCATTTTCTTGACTAATGGCACTGTTCCAGGTAAGTTCTCGTTGTTTTTCCCACGGTAAAAGAATATTACATTACTATATTTATGAGATAACCTGCTACTTTATAGAATCAAAGAGGAAAGGAACTGAACATACAACCTCTGCTATATTGACTTAATGCCTTTGCCTACATTAACAAAATAAGCAAAACGTGCTGATTTTCAAAGTTACTGACACTAACAAATCTAGTTCTTTTCTCCTCTTCTTTTCTTATAAATACATTTGTGAGAGAAAAAGGAATCTCATGAAAATTTGGCAATGCACGAAAATTTCACTGTTCCTAGTAACTTTTTTCTGCTTTTTTTAAACAGTGGTATTTACAGAGTGGAAGTGGGATGTAGGTTCCGTTTAAACAGCAGGCTATCAAATCTCGATTTTCTCAATAAATCCATTTCATGATATTTCTTGTTTTCTCCCGACATCCTCTATATTTGTCATACTTGTGTTACTTCAGTGGTTTTATGATGTATTCTAATACGACAATTAAGCAGGGATTAGCCAGTACTTTTAGTTTGGAGGTGTAAAGTGAAAATTGGGAGGGTGTAAGTGGTTTGCAGGGTTTGTATCAAATTTTGACACTTAGAAAATTTTAAGTTGGGGGTTCTTTCAAGAATGTGAGGGTCATTTACTCACCCGCACGGGAGGGGAGTTGCCAGAAACCTTCATTTAAGATATTAATATCGTAAAATGTCATAAATATGGTGAAACGAAAGCAGATAAAATATTAGAACATTTTCCCTGGATCTAGTACTTTTTTTTCCCGCATAGGTTAGTACGAAATATTTTCGCTCGGTGGTCACACTGGCCAGAGGTACTGGTTGTGCTTGAAAAGAAAAACAAAAGGATGTGCAGAATCGAATCGAATTTAATGGAGACTCTTGTGTATATACAATACTTTAAAGTATTAATAGTTGTGCGCTGAATACATAAAACTACTTAATATGAGATCAAACACTAAAGCATGTATATAGCTGGAAATCTAATTTTCCCATATGAAAATGTAACTTATAGAGTATTAAATAGTATTTAAAAAAATATAATTTAACACGTCTACATCAGTGGCGGAAACAGAAAAACATCATGAGGCTAATAAAGTGCCATGACAAAGAAGCCCAAACAAGCAAGAAGCCGCAGCTGATGCACTGACAAGGGACATCACCCAATTGTCCGGCTCCGATTTCAATGAAATTTTTACTGCTGATAGATGACATGTATTCATTACTTGTGATGACAGAAATTTTTGCCATGGTGCATGTTTTCTATTTTTTAATAATTTTTAAAGGTTGTGATGTGGTTAATAGAGATTACTGCAGAAGTCCCTTACTACCCTTTGTAAACGGAGTGTTAATGAAGGAACAACCATGTAGATACGTATGGATAGGGGGAAGTCGTATGGTACGTATGACCTTGACAGCAGCCATCTTGAAATCCGCCATTTTGAATTAAGGCCAAGTTTTTAAAATGGGAATAGGGTAATATGATACATAATTTCGGGCTAGAATTTAATCAGAAAGACAATGGTGAAGTTAGTTTTAAGATACGCCTATTTGGGGAAAAGTTAGAAGCATGTTAATTGTTTATACTTATTACCTCCGCTTCTAACCCGCGTATTAATGATAATAAGTGGATAAAGGTTTCGGTAATACATATTATGGCTAGAGGGAAGTGATACGATAAAGGTATCATCAACGGCAGCCATCTTGAAATCCGCCATTTTGAATTAAAGTGAAGTTTTGAAAAATGAAAACCATAACATGTGGCACCTAATTTTAATAGTAAATTCTCCCCAAAAGCCAATGGTATCATTAATTTTGTTCTATAGTTAACTAATATGAATTTATGACTCTTCTAATGTGAACGAAACGTCCATTATTCGATCCTTCAAATTGACAACACTCCTAATTTTCACCGCATGTTTTAAGATTCCAACTGGCACTTTGGAAATGTTGCCATGGCTCATGTTTTCTCAATTTATTACATTTTTTTAAGAGTTGCAATTTGTCAGTTCATGAATAAGCATCCAGCAATCTTTCTGAATTTTGAAGACTTGCCATGTAATTATTAATTTCCTAGACAATGTAATTATTTATTTCCCATACCTGCCCTTCAAAAACTCGTTTACTAACATGAATTATCACACAACGAAAGAACTCCAACTTTGCATTCAGGTAATACCGAAGACGTAGCTTGTAATGGATAGTAGATGAGACGAGAAATCAAATGAAAATTCACTTCAAAAAAGAAAACGAAATATGATTGTTGTGTAAATGGTCTTTTGTTTTGTTTTATATTTATTTGTTTATTGTATATTTATTTATTTTCTATGGCAATATTTTAGGTAGTCAGACAAAAAAGTCATTCGTTTTCTAGCGATTGTTGTCGATGGTTCATGTTTGTAAGATTTATAATCAGTATTGATCGAGAACTCGATTAAGTTACATCTCTTTATAAACAAGTTACCTGTTTTAATATTTTGTTCATGGTACAAACAGTGTGTTGGGAACAGTCATATTATGTCTCTTTGATATTTTCTATCATTGCTGCTGTTCCTTTAAAGTTGTAAAGTTATATTTATTTTAAAGAAAAATACTGTTTATCGTTTGCGCAACATGTAGACTACATTTCATGATAATTTTGAGTTCGTGTAACACCAATTTGTTATAATTTTATTTGTATTTCTTTACGTCACATAGGTCCATAGGTTCCTAATGTACTCTGGGTTAAATGATTACACTGCCTAGGAAATTAATAATTACATGGCAAGTCTTCAAAATTCAGAAAGATTGCTGGATGCTTATCCCAACACTATTCATGAACTGACAAATCGCAACTCTTAAAAACTGTAATAAATTGAGAAAACATGAGCCATGGCAACAATTGCAAAGTGCCAGTTGGAATCTTAAAACATGCGGTGAAAATTAGGAGTGTTGCCAATTTGAAGGATCGAATAATGGACGTTTCGTGCACATTAGAAGAGTCATAAATTCATACTAGTTAACTATATAACAAAATTAATGATATCATTGGCTTTTGGGGAAAATTTACTATTAAAATTAGGTGCCACATGCTATGGTTTTCATTTTTCAAAACTTCACTTTAATTCAAAATGGCGGATTTCAAGATGGCTGCCGTTGATGATACCTTTATCGTATCACTTCCCTCTAGCCATAATATGTATTACCGAAACCTTTATCCACTTATTATCATTAATACGCGGGTTAGAAGCGGAGGTAAAGGACTTACGCACATAGTAAGTATAAACAATTAATATGCCTGTAACTTTTCCCCAAATAGGCGTATCTTAAAACTAACTTTACCATTGTCTTCCTGATTAAATTCTAGCCCAAAATTATGTATCATATTACCCTATTCCCATTTTAAAAACTTGGCCTTAATTCAAAATGGCGGATTTCAAGATGGCTGCCGTCAAGGTCATACGTACCATACGACTTCTCCCTATGCCCTATACGTATCTACATGGTTGTTCCTTCATTAACACTCCGTTTACAAAGGGTAGTAAGGGACTTCTGCAGTAATCTCTATTAACAACATCACAACCTTTAAAAATTATTAAAGAATAGAAAACATGCACCATGGCAAAAATTTCTGTCATCACAAGTAATGAATATATGTCCTCTATCAGCAGTAAAAATTTCATTGAAATCGGAGCCGGACAATTGGGTGATGTCCCTTGTGAGCAATCATCTCCGGTTGAAATCTTTGCCTCATTGCTAGACAGACGTCCATACGCTCTTACTTAGTATTAGGATTAGGAATTAGATTTCTGGTCTCCAGGCATCTACAGCCTGTTAGCCCTTTAAACGTGATGGATGATGTCCCCGGCAATCACACTGCCCGGGAAATTGGGGAGAAAGGATGAATAAGGATGGAAGGAATCGCCTTGGAACCAATATATTAGATACGATCCAGGCATTTGCCTGGTATGAATGAGAAAAACTCAGGAAAAACCTCTATCACGATGGTTGACCTAAAAAAGCGCTGTTACATCTTTCCGACCGAGGGTCCCCATCGGGAATCGAACCCGGGACCGCTCGCACCAAAGGTGAGACTACGTTATCGACTACGCAACGCGAGCTCACTCGTGTGCTCTTGCGTCATCACGTTATTTTAGTTCAGTACACAGAGATGAGCCGAGATAACAAGCAAGTCTCATTCGTTTAAGTCTTTCTTTTTTTATAGTCATATGGGTTTGAAATACTAATGAAATTAGTCAACAGATAGAAAGATGTACTCAGCCAAATGTTTCTACAACCCATGAAGGGCTATGGCTAGCCAGATGTAGCACGTTCAACTGGATGATGTATGTTCAGAGCATCAGCTCTTAGATGTCATTATTTCCGACTTCCTGGGCCCGAGTTTGCTACTTCTTAATCCACAGTTCCCCAGTTGCCTCATGATGATGATAAAATGAGATTAAATCTTTTAGTTTTACGACCCATAATTATGCCTTTCAGGCTAAGAGAGATGATGATGGCAATGAACGAAATGCTGGAATGAAAAATGAGAGGAAATAGAAGAACACGAGAAAACTGCTGATGGTAGTTCTCCACTACGAGGCCCGCTTGGGGCTTGCTGGGATCAAACGATTTTTGATTTTGATTTGATTTGTTTTCAGTTTAGCGTCCCATTGACCAGCGAGGCTGAGAAGTGGATCTAGAGCTTAACGTGGGATCGAAACCACACGAGTCCCCACCGGAAATTAAATTTGAGTCTCCCACGCCAAACGCGAAAACACTAACTGCTTAGGCACGAGAGATTTGCTGAGATCAAACGAGAGACCCAAGGTAACAAAGAGGAGCACTCAACTACTAAGTCATCGTGGCCCTTCAAGATGATGAGACAAAACAAGAAATCATTAGTGGTTCAAATAGGAGTAAAACTAGGGACCAGACACTACGAAGTCGCTGCGCTAAAAATTCGGCTAAACAAGTCAATAAAATGTAAGAGAAAAACATTTGAACAAGTTGTTTCTTTCTTAATGCTTTCACCTGCACCTGCAGACAGGGGCGGATCCAGGACCGACTTCTGGGGGGGGGCGGTGGGTTGTCATACTGCTACTTTAAGGCTCCAAACTTTGATATGGGTTTTATTTACATATATAAAATAAGAAAATTTCATCTTCTGGGGGGGGCGATCGCCCCGATCGCCCCCCTAAATCCGCCCCTGCCTGCAGACGATAAATTCTGGTGCTTATACTGCTTAGAAAAAGCCCATTTCCCCGAAAAAAGAAGAATTCAGTACAAAACCAATTTGTTGAAACCTTATGTAGGGTTAAAGGGAACTTCTGGGAAGTAAGTTTTTGTTTGTAATATGACTACACAATACTTGCGATAACTTATAAGAAAAGTCATATTATCAGGGATCACAAATGGCATATCGTGGCTGCGCCTCGAAGAACTGCTATGTGTTAAAACCACGACTTTTCAGGAAAAGCGAGGAAACGTTCCGAACTCTTAAAATTTTGCCAAATATACACTGAAACACTTGAAAAAAATATAATAAAATTGGTTTTGCGTATATTATGCACTGGACATTCTTGTAGCTTGCTTAAACAATATTACATTACTATTTTTGTGTTTACGTAGCATATGTCAATTTTTTTTGCACCTTTATAAGTACATAGAGGATTTGTATACATTAATCAATACGTACACGATGAGAACCTGAAGTCTTTAATTTCAATCTATTATTTTTTCATTACTGTGGCGAAACAATTGAATATTCACTTATTACATTGTAAATGACGCTGCCTGACAGCTTTCAGGTTTATTTGCATGGTATAACTTATTTTCAACAAAATTGTCACATAGCGGTTCTTCGAAGTGCAGTGATGATATACTGCATATTAGCACAGTCAAATTTTGATATGAGCTTCTTCGTGGCTAAGAGGTTAGCGTATGTGCCTTTGGTGTGAGAGATCTGGGTTCGATTCCCGGCGGGAGCTCATGTGGTTCGGATTCCACGTTAACCAGTAGGTCCCGTCTCATATAGCCTCGCTGCTGAAAGGGACGTTAAATTCAAAATCAACTCAACTCAAATTTTGATACTACTATACTAACAAGTGGTAGGCTTAAGCGCGTCCGCCTCTTTTCTACGTCACTGGTCTACAGTGTGGGTTTTTGCATATATTTTGAATAATATGGTTAAATAATATATATTAGTTTTAATAACACTTCTGTCTACCGCACAAACAACCATTTCTGTTTTATTAAATGCAATATGAGTTAATTTTTCTTGCTTTTCTAGAGTTTTAACACTTTATATATATCGCAATGCATTATTATTTTTTTGTTTTCATTCTTCACTTCAAATTACAACAAACGCTTTAAGAATATATAACAGAATAAGCCAAGGAATGGACCTATTGACTTTTAGTGTTCTTATGTTATGAGCACCCTGTAAAGTATTGAGTAATGCAGAGAAGCACTTATACCTTTCCTCTCGACAACTTCTTCAACCAATAACAGCATTTAAGCATACAAAAGCGATTCACAAAACAAACACAGAGACTCGTCAGATAACACCCAAGATTGCAACATGAGACACTGTTTTCGTAGTCTTTGGAAATTAACCTCCACATATCAAACTAACATGCAAATGAAAACTATATAAAGTAAGCAATTGTAAATGAAGTACCGGAAGTTCATCATATGAGACTTGCATTACATCCATCGAAAAATGGAATTATTAAACATTTTAATAAGTCGTATTCCTTTCTTTTCTTTTATTTTGATTCGATATTTATTTCATCTCTGTTCTTATACCCCTTTCCAAACGGAATTTCCTATATTGAAACTGGGACTGATAAATCTATCACTTCTGGTGAGAATTTTGGATATCTATAGTTCGGAGGTCTATCGCGGTATCCTATATTGAAACTGGAATCGATAAATCTATCACTTCTGGTGGGAATATTGGATCCTTATAGTTCGGAGGTCTATCGTGGTTTCCTATATTGAAACTGGAATTGATAAATTTATCACTTCTGGTTAGAATATGGATCTCTATAGTTTGGAAGTCTATCGTGGTTTTGTATATTGAAACTGGAATTGATAAATCTATCACTTCTGGTGGGAATATTGGATCTCTATAGTTTGGAGGTTTATCGTAGTTTCCTCTATTGAAACTGGAACTGATAAATCTATCAATTCTTGTTAGAATATTGGATTCCTATAGTTTAAAAGTCTATCATGGTTTCCTCTATTAAAACTGGAAGTGGTAAATCTTCATTTTTTGTGAGAATATTAGACTTTTATAGTTCGGAAGGCTATTGTAGTTTCCTCTATTGAAACTGGAACTGATAAATCTATCACTTCTGGTGAAAATATTGGATTTCTATAGTTCGGAAGTATATCGTAGTTTTCTCTATTGATACTGGAACTGATAAATCTATCACTTCTGGTTAGAATATTGAATCTCTATAGTTTGGAAATTTGTCGTACTTTCATAATGTGAAATAAAACGCACTTGTTTATTATTGAGAAAATATACTGATAGTGAGTGAAATAGTTTTATTATCGATTTACTCTTTATTTTGGAAGAACGTTTCTCCAAATAAGTTATTTACTCATAAGTTTAAACGACAATAGCCAATAAATAAAGTACAGGAATAAAAGATTGAATATTTCCGAAATGAGAATGTTGCACTGGGTGTGTGGAATAACAAGAAGAGGTAGAATGGGGAAAGAGAGAGTAAAAGGGAACAACCAAGATTGTAGAGATATCTAAGACGATCCAAGAAAGAAGACTACAATGGTATGATCATCTAATGGGAAGAAGAAACGACTATGTGGTAAGAAGAGTAATGGCAATGAATTGGATGATAAAAGAAATAGAGGGAGACCAAGAAGGAAATTGATGTAAATGATTAAGAATTGCTTCATGGAGAAAGGTCAAACAGAGGAAGAATTTCAGGACATGACTTTATGAAGAGGAATTATCAGAACCGCCGACCTCGCATAAGTTGTAAAACACGGAGGAAAAGAAGAAAAGTTGTAGGGCAAAATTTAGCAAGAATCTGGAACATCTCAAAAACATTGGTTATGCTACTAAGTAGTATTTACAACTTGGAAGAAAACTGCGCAGAGTAATTTTAATACTATTCTTTCATTTCTAAACTACTTTAATAAATACATTTAAATAATGACTGGAGACAAGACTGATGAACAGTTTTAATTTGTTTGAACATAACTCGCGTGGAGGAGCTGATTCAGGACAACAGGAGGATCACGTTACGGCATCTGGTGGGAGAATTGGGAATGAAGACCTAGAAGGATAATCCAGGAAGCTGTCGCTTCGCTTCAGACGAAGAAGTGAAACACTTCGTGATAACATGGATGAAGACGCATGGACAGGATTTCTACCAGGAGGGTATCTTCAAACTCATCCCACGATGCGACAAGTGCCTCAACCGATATGTCGAAAAATAGCTTAATGTATTTCTGTTGGCTGTATTGGTTATATCAATTAATGTATACACGTTTCACTGTATGATTTGTAACTTTACTTTCTGATTACCCCTCATATATATATATATATATATATATATATATATATATATATATATATATATAAGACGAAGATTAATTAGTTAAGTGATGAGACCACATGGAGCATTTATTTTCTGTAAATATGTCCTGTAATAATAAAGAAGTGCTAGTAACTGCATGTTCTTAGTTCACATCCTTTCTGTGTGTTTGCCCCTAAATTGTATTTCCGCATAGGACTTCTTGTCATTATCTCCTCCACCTGCATCTTTAATTCAGGTGTGCAGACAGATGGTCGTCTGTTCCTGGGAGCATTTTGCCGCCATTTTTCAATCAATTCCTGAATGGTGCTTTTTGCTGACACAGAACGTCCTGGAAATTTCTCCCGAAGCAAATTCTTTGTTTTCACAAAAGATCCAGTGAGAATGAACCCTTCAACAATGGCAACACGCTCGGGTATCGAATACGGCATTATCACACACTGACACTCACCCGGCTTAACACAACGAGGCCTTTTTCTCAACTGGTTTCGACAAGTTTCACTGGCTGCGGCTGCACGTGACTGCTGCAGGTCACGTAAGTCGACCCGACCTCGACACGCCATCTCTTGGTGGGAAGGTAGATTATTCAAGTGTTGCCAAAAACACAATATACCAGAATATTACGACGGGCCGGTTTTACGTGCCGCACCCTGTAGTAGATAATTTACTTGTATATAATTGGATATAATCCAGAAACTAGAAAATTATTTAATTGGATCGCAAGAGGTCGATAGGTGCTTTTTGAATTTATTTTGGGATGTATAACGAAAACACAATAGCTCATCAACTATGGTATTTAATGATTTTTGGAAAGTCTTTTCACTCAGATATAACTTCCATTTTGTTTTAGAATCTACATCTGCAATTACAATGTAAGAGGCTAAAGTACTACATGGCATTGAATTTTCAACTCTTAATTTGCATATAAGCTTAGGGTATAACACATTATCTTTCCATCATACATGGCTCAACAGAAATTCATAAAGCTATTAGTGACATCTTCTACAATCCAATTACATAATTTTCCAATCGTGTATCATTACAAAATAGCGTGAAGTACTTTGGTGTCACTTTCAACAAACATCTCTATTGGAACACCCACTTCTCGAATTTACAAGCTAATATTCGTCGTTGGATCAATTTGTTACGGAGTTTAAAAGTCACTAACTGGGGTCTTAACACCGAACTCATTGTTTATATATAGACTGTAAAGGTTTTGTTTGTTCTGGTCTTACGCATGAACATGTCCTCTCTTTATCGGCTCCAGAGAACTTTTATAATAAACTATAAGTTCTGGAACGCCGTGTTGTACGCATTGCTTATTCCTTACCACCACGGACGTGAACACAAGAGATCTACCGTCGCACATCTATACCAACACTCTTATCACATCTGTACAGACTTCGCTCTCGTTACATTCAACGCCGTATGGCAGACGCTTATACCATTTTCCATGAACTCTTATACCAGACTTCAGCTCTTCCACGTTACGTACATTCACCGTTAAATCACCTTCTTGCTATCCATGAATATGATCAGGCCACCCGCACTATAACCCCTGTCGTCGTATATATTGTCGCCATCCATTCACCCATTGCACATAATTTGATCAGTGAACTCCTTTGTTTTCTAAACAACAGGGCTCCAAGTGTTTAAACCCACTCCGAGTAGCTCCAGAGCAGAAGACTAACACCGTCGTCCCAACTCACATCATGTATCCTTTTGTTCTGTGATTGCACTTCATCAGGGGTGCCCACAAAGGGGGGACTATGACGCAAAGTGCGTCATTGAAATATTTGGGGGGGGGTTAAAAATCTGTATAAATATGTTTGAGGGAGTGTAAAAATTAATCGAAAAGAAGATTTTTTTCATGGAGGAACACCTACGGTAGACAATTGGGGGGGGGGGGTGCGTCATGGACATAAGGGGAGGTGGGCACCACTGACTTCATGATATAAATTATATACCATGCTCAGGTCATCTTCTTCTGTATGCTTAACCAGATAAATATATCAATCAATAAATCAATCCTGATATCCATCTCGCAATGATACTACCAATAAATGAATGCTCATGGCCCTAGAGAAGGCGTTACCTTCTACGGCCCGCATACCTTCCGATGGGAATGAAATGAACATTTGAAAAAAAAATACGTACGTAGATATAGATTTTAGACTTTAAGACTATGGTATGGATAAGTACGCCAGAGGAAGTCTTATAGAACGTCCGGATCTATCTGTTGACAGCTATTTGCGCAAAAATGGTAAGATATAGCGAGAAACGTATTTTTTTTTTATTGATTCAGCGTCTCAACAATAGACTCTTCACAGAGAAAAATCCGTTCTCCGGACAGCGGTATATTGTACAAATATACGGTATCCTCTTGCTTACTATAGAAATCAGTATGGAGGATACGTTATCCGTATGCTACATAGGCACTGTCCTTAGGTGTTACATCATGCAGTTCCAGGATGTCTGACATATAATATTTTCCGTGTATCACATGCATATACTTATGTTACCTTCGTCAGCTATATGTTATATACGTCCATTTGTATGTGAGATCTTGAACGCCTACATTGTTTCATACGGAAAGTACGTATAGATGGAACACTTATACAAAAAGTATTATAAAACATACGTTTTCAGTTATACATCTGCTGTACGTTAAGTCCAAAAACTACAGGAATTACGCATGTAACCTATCTTTTTAAGTACGCCACCTACATTTTTTCTCAGTGTACCTTTTCTGTTAACCCCTATTCGAACCGGAAGTGGTAGAAATTAACCATTTCCGTTTCGACATTGATCATCACGGGAAAAAGTAGTAATTGATAGAGGGCAGCAGTATTTTTCTAATTAGATTCTGCGTCCAAACAGTAGGTTGTACTTTGGACATTATCGCTCTGTTAACCTTTAAACGCCGAAGAACGCAATTGCTGCTTCAAGCCTTTAAACCTTAATAGCTCAGCTAGCAGTTGGCAGAAATTAAGCTAGAAGATAATTTTGGTATCAATGTGTTCCTGAAGGTTGAAGCTTACCGCCAATATGTATTTTATGGGGTACCACAGCGGAGAGGGTAAAGTTTATGTTTTTTTTTTTTTGTTTTTTTGCATCAGGTTTTTTGGGGAGTATTCCCCGCCTCCTTAGAGGTATAGTCATAAAAATTAGTATGTGAAGCAATGAAGCAGTTCACTAGACGATAATAGGCTTACCCTGAAAAAATACACTGAGAAAAAGAAAAATGTAGGTGGTGTACTTAAAAAAATAGGTTACATGCGTAATTCTTGTAGTTTTTGGACTTAACGTACAGCAGACGTATAACTGAAAACGCATGTTTTATAATACTTTCTGTATAAGTAAGTCAGCTATACGTAATTTCTGTATGAAACAATGTAGGCGGTCAGGAACTCACATACAAATAGACATATATAACATATAGCTGACAAAGGTAACATAAGTTGATGCATGTGATATACGGAAAACTGTTAGATGTCAGACATCCTGCAACGGCATGATGTAACATCTAAGGGCAGTGCCTATGTAGCATACGGATAACGTATCCTCCGTACTGATTTCTATAGTGAGCAAGAGAATACCGTATATTTGTACAATATATCGCTGTCCGGAGAACGGATTTTTCTCTGTGTACTTGTTGCTTATAGGGCGGGAATGGAAGAGGGTCAAAATTGGCCAATTTTTTGAGTCTCAGTGTTTTTTTAATGTAAATTATATTTATTTTCTGGACGGTTGCATGTAAGATAAAATAACATTTCACTGAATTGGTCTGCACAAACGTAACCTGGTTGGAATCTGGATTTCATAAACTTTCCAATGATGTAGTCTACAAATCATAACTCTGTGATAATTAGGGAGGTTACTAGGCCGACAACATGAGGGTCTGCAACTAATTAACTAACTAACTAACTCTATGGCCTATGGAACCCGGAGGTTCAGTACCGCGTTCACAAAAGCTCTCCACTAACTTCTATCCTTAGCTAATTGGATCCAGTTTCTACTTTGTATTCCTATCTCTGCGAGATCCATCTTAATATTATCCTCCCATCTGCGCCTAGGTCTTCCTAATGGTCGTTTTCCTATGGGTCTACCAGTCAAGACTTTGAAAGCGTTTCTACTTTCTTCCATTCTAGCTACATGACCTGCCCACCTAAGCCTCCTAGACTGGACGACCCTAGCAATGTTGGGTAAACCGTATAAACTATGTAGTTCCTCGTTATGAAGCTTCCGCCATTCCCCATTCTCGTTCCTCTTGGGTCCGAATATTCTTCTCAGGATCCTGTTCTCAAATACTTTCAGTCTATGTTCTTCCCTCAGAGCAAGTGACCATGTTTCGCAACCATACAGAACAACAGGCATGATTATCGTTTTATATATTTTAAGCTTCAAATTCCTCGACAGAATTCGCGACGACAAGAGATTTTGAACCGAATAGTAACACGAATTCCCTGCTTTTAGTCGACATGAGGGTCTGCAACAGCCCTTCAAAAATGATATACAGGGCGTTTTATAGGAATTTTGTTCTTATTATTTATCTAGCTTTCTATTGCAGCAATGGCTTCTATTTCCGGTTTTTTCTTTACATTATTGCTTCATTTTGTTAGCATAGAGTAACTGTAAGGGTTGCCAGTTTCCCCCCAAAATTCTATTTTTCATATTTTTTTTTTTAGAATTTTTGTTTCTTCTTCTTCTTCGTCGTCTACGAATACAGGAGGAATTTCATAAGTGTTACTTCTTGAATCTGTATTTTATAAGATTTCCAAGAGATATCAATCATTACCCTGTTATAATTAGGGGGTCAAAAGGGCCTCCGAAGTGAGAGTCTACGATTTCGTTCAAATCCCTGCCCGGTGTACAAAAGCTAATACCGGAAGTGGTAGGAATCTATATCATTTCCGGTTTCAATAATCATCATTGTAGAGCAAAACCGAGGAGACATTTATAGTTAGCATTAAATAAAATATGACTCAGCATCACAAAGTTAGGTTTCACATCCAACTCTATCCGTCACCATAGAGAAAAATGTGTATCATTTAGTAAGAAAATGTTTTCTGTAACGCATTCAGCATCTCAAGAGTATGTTTAGTAATCATCACTAAGGGTCTACTAAAACCGAAAGTTTCAAGAACCCTTCTCCATCTGTAGTGCTTCTTTGATCAAAGGTATTGCTTTTGTATATGATAGTTATGAAACCTATTAGCTTCTGATTAATTCCAAACAAATTTTCTGTAGAGCTCCTTCGTGGCTAAGCGGTTAGCATACACGCCTTTGGCGTGGGAGACCCAGCTTCGATTCCCGGCGGAAGCTCATGTGGTTCGGAATCCACGTTAATCAATATGTCCCGTCTTATATAGCCTCGCTGCTCAAAGGGACGTTAAACTCAAAATCAACTCCTCAACAAATTTCCTCTCTTACCGCATTCTCTCATCCCTCACGTAAAACTTCACCAGTGAAGTAAAAATGATGAATATCTCCTATTGTACGGACAAAACAATTTGCTTAACTGAGCACTGCATATTGTTCCCGAGATTTTGGATTTAACAAGAAAATAACGGAAGATCATTAAAAACATTTATTTCAAGAGAGTGACACTTAACTTGAGGAAGAAACTGTAGATGAATCTGCTTCTGAAAATGAAACTATTACAATCAAAACAAGGTTTCTAGCAACACAGAACTCGCTTTTGCCCCCGCCCCTCCTCATGCGACTCGTATTTCCTGAGGTTGAAATTAAGTTTTGTATTCCCCACAGAGTGGAGGCAGTGACACTAGACCAGGACGACAGACTTGTTTTCCCTCTCGCTTGTTTAAGAAGGACGTCTCGTAATAGAATTTCCGGTGCACTCACGACCCTCTTTGAGAAAACCAATATATTTAGAAATGTTGCCTGTCTTCTTTCCCCTTCCTTCCTTCCCTCTCGACTTCTCACTTTTTTTTATGTCTCTACTTACACAGCAACATTACTGGTTTTTGTTGCGGAATCTAAATCAGAAATTAACAGAATGATAAAAAACAAACAAAGAACAAACAAAGAAGGTGAAGAATGTGGAATGAGAAAAATAAAAGGGCAAAACGAACGGTGATTGGAACGAAAATAATGCGGTAAATATAGAATTTAAAGAGAAAGTTGAAGACGAAACTAGGTATTTTTCTGAAGCGTATTAGAGCTATTCGTAAAGTGTTCAAACCAGGGGCGTCATTTATGGAGGCTGGAGGGGCAATTGCCCCCTAAGATTTTGAAGAATATTTATATTTTAATACATTGTCTACTAATATACTAGTACAAAACGTCGAAGTCTTATGTCAGTGGTGCTCTTGCCTCACTCAAGCGAAGTCTGAAATAACGCCTCTGTTTCAAACGTTGAAGGAAAATAAACTCTATTAAAAATAATAAAGTGGATCTATGTATAGGATAATCAGAGGCACTTGTTTACAGTAAGACAACCTACAATATCCTTTTATTATAGGCAACCAATATTTCTTTACTGCTGTGCAGGTTACATAGAAGCCAGGATGTGCTATAGATTTTAAACGGGATATGGAAACCCACCGTTAAAAATCACCGTTACTCTGAAGATGTAATGAATACCTCTATTAACGAAAGAGACCAAGATAATCGCTCTAACTATCTATTGCAAAAACAGAATTCAAAAATTCGCTTTATCTTATGTACTAACGGACAGTCGAACAATTTTATACGAGTTCAACTAGCGTGATCTATAATAAAATACGGATGATTGTGAAAGAAAATTTTTGGCTTGGCATAATCATATGCAAGCAGATTCAACAAGTTCCTGGTCCGTAGTATACATGTGCCGGCTTACCTTAACAACACAAGGTGTGCTAGGCATGTGCCATTTAGGTGTCTTAGCTACTTTTTAGGTACCCGACACTTGGCACGTATGATATTTATGTGTTAAGTATGTACTTCACGTATGATATTTATGTGTTAAGTATGTACTTCAGCTACCTACAATTTTAGGTACTTGTTACACCTAATTGATATTTGCAACTATGTACCACAAATATAGCATTTATATACCTGGCTCAGTTTCGCACTCTAACGGTCATTTGTTTTTATATCGTCACGTGGGACTTATATCTGTCATGTTCTAGGTACGTCCTTTAGATACATGGTGTTTCAGATATCCTAACAGCACAAGATGTGCTAGACATGGGCCATTTAGGTGTTCTAAATTCATATCCCGCATTTGATGCATTTGTTGCTTCTTTTACTAAGCGATTGTGTACTAGAAGCAACAAACGCATCAACTTCATTAGATGGCAACTGTCGCCGATCATTTGAAGTGAATATGGAAGAACCATGAAATAAAATACGTAGACACTCGTAATTTTGTTATAAAATTACACGGCGAGGATATTTTATCTGATCCCAAACGGTTATCGTCGAATATACGCGATTAAAGGAACCAAATTAGCCAAATTCAAAACACCTCATCAACTTATCCCTCTATAAGCGACATTCTCTTCATCGCCGCCGAGGCCAAGTCGGAAGAGCACGCGGCTAGTAATCCAAAGGTTGGTGGTTCCCGCCCATCCTGAGGTACATTTTTTTTACTTGTTTAAAGTGTTTTTTAGACTCACCTTTATGTAAACACATTACACATATGGTCAATTTAACATATTTTGGGGGAGTAATTTTGTGATTCATTCACGCTTATGACATGGAGAACGTACTAGGCTCGTTCCCCAGGTACACATTAGGCATGTGCCTAGGGGCGGACATAGACTGTGACTATCACTTGCCATCCATATGATTTCTCTCTCAGAGGTACATAAGGCACATACTGGACACATTCGCACGTACTTAAGGGAACATGATAGGAATATGCCTGCTATGTAATTGTGCTGTTAGGGTAGCAGATCTACCAATACATAAGTGTAGAGAAACCCTTACGTTTTATTCTTGATTGCTTAACCTTTTAATGCCTCAGGTTTTTATTAAAGTAGGGATTTTAGACTTTCATTAGGAAGATAATTTTCCTTCCTTAAATACCTTAAATTCATGGTTTGAACATCATTATCTTTATAATTAAGCAATGATCCAACGATTTTACACTCATGCTTCTCAGATGCAAATTTTGGGAGGTTATCGAGCATTTTCCTAGGTGATGCAGGACCCTGGGTGTAGGTGCCATCCACGAAAAATACCTCAAGAAATAACACATTCCCTTGTCTCGAGACATTTTTCGAATTATTGAAATACGAGTAACAGTATGAAGGTAACAATAAATAAATAAATAAATCCAACTGACCGAAATTTCATTTAAAAAATTTCAACATATATATGTATAAGATTCATAATAAAGTTTCTACAACAAATAGGACACTCCAGACTCGCTATAATAAACAACTTTTAGCGGTTAACTCAAAGACTGGTACTTGACGAATTATTCATAGTTGCTGTTGCATTGAAATAGTTTTGAATGTTTGATAGCACAATCAGTGGCGGATCTAGACTGGAGCCGGGGGGCCTAGGCGCCTCAGTTTTTTGAGTGACAGAAATAATTTAAGCTGTTATTTATATAATTTTTAAAGTTTATATAAATTCATGATATCGCCCCCAGAAAGCAGAAACGTGCTAAGCGCCAAATTGAAAATTTCTCAGGAGAGCATAAAAACAAATGAAATACTCATAATTCCGATTCTTTCTTTCTTCTATAGAATTCAGGTTTCATTACAGACCTTTCATATTGCCTCCTGCCACTTATCTCCTTTCTGCCAACATTAAACATGAAATGAGAAGTCAGAATATGCACTTAGTTGGAAATCAAGGGAAGTGCCGCTTAGGACCTTTCTGCTTTCCGGGGGCGATATACCTATCATAGTCTGGATTCCGTCTGCCCCCCTCTCGGTTTATACCTTCTAGATCCGCCACTGACCACAATGTGTTTATCGTGTACAACGTTTCTCAAAATTGTAGTTGGTAGGAATATGACCATTATTGGCGGGAAAGATTTTCGAATAAGGGTTGGTTTTCAGGCTCCCTAACACATCAGCCACTGGAGGGACAAGAGGACAATCAGCATTAGGAACACGATGTATGCATAAATGCTGTAGACTTACAAAAAAACACACACATGTGGAACACATTATGCTTGCTTCAGTTTCACAAAAATTCGGGCAAAAAAAGAAATTAAACTTTTGTGTGCGATTGTAGAATAAGTTAGACGGAAATGCAATAATACGAGTGTTCCATTTACTCTCATGTTAATATTTAAAAAGCACGGCCCAATGTTAACAATTATTAACGAGGTTGCAGCATATGTTGTGTATTGAACTGACTTTAAAGCATTTGTTAGCAGATGGTTGTATATGCATTATTTAAGTTTCCTAGAAGAATTTCATGACTATTTTCTTTGTACTGTAGCTATCTACATTAGAAACACTATTTTTTATGTGAAGTTTCTTTTTCTGTAATCATGGTTGCATGTCACTAACAGATGTTCCCACACTCATTTGTTCAGTAGTTTATAGTAAAGCCCGCAAGGAAAGATAAGTTTTAGTTTATTTCAAAGAACACAGAAAAAAATAGATACTTATAAAATCAATGCGCTAAAACCAAAGGTGCTGCAGGTATTAAGATAGAAAGAAAATCACATTTTTGTTAGAAATAATTAAGATAATTTTTACTATATACAGTATAACCTCATTTAAGTGGCCCTCGTTGTTCCGGATCTCCGGATAATCCGGATCAGATCTGTATACAAGAAGATATTGTAGTGACATGCACATCTACTACCAGTTACGTAACTACGGGGCAAACGGGACTTGTTCCCTGGGCGCCGGATTGGGAGGGCACAAATTGGGACAAATATTTGGGAGAGTGTTAAGGTTTGATTGGTCAGGGGGCCGCTAAGGCGAGCTCTGGCCAGGGGAACAACTAGCGTATTTACGTCGCTGTCTACTGCAAACAGTGAGGAAGAAGATGACGTAGACGAGTAGGGAGTGATCACATCACAACAGCGGGCGATACATGCAGATGCTCCGCAGCACTGGTAGCGTCAACCGGATACTTCAGTTGAACTATTTATGATAAAGTGATTGCGTGACCGTGCTTCATTCAAACGCCACACGTGTTTGAAACACAAGACGATGGACCAATTCTTTCTTAAGAAATGATAAGAAAAGTTATCGTATTAAACGGTAAGTCTACGTATTTAAGGATTGTTTTGCTTATTACCCATAAGGCTATTACCCGGAATATCCGGATTTTAGATTTTCCGGATTACCTTCGGTCACAATTACTTAGGATAAACGAAGTTGTACTGTACTGTACTACCTGCAGGTGAGCACCTAGAAATTTTTGATGGGAGGAGTCCGAGCTTTGTGTGTGTGGGGGGGAAGGGCGGTCCAATATTACAAATCACTACGTCTATGTAGTATTGAACTGGTATTATTCTGCACCCAAAAAGGCGATAAGTAATTGTAAAATACTTTTACTTTCACCTATATTTTCAGAAAATATGATAGAACTAGTTGTTTTGAGTACAGATGAAGAAAGAATACAGATCTTTCTTTTTCGTAATCTTTTCAGGAGCAGCACCGTCGTGCCTGTAGTTTGGAAGGCATGCAGGATCTTATGCAGTGTTGCAACCCCAAGGCATTTCGTTTTATAGCTCTCGGGAACGGCTCCAGCTATCGACTCCTCACAAACGTCATTGAAATTGCTGCTCTACAGGAAGACTTCCTTTTCACATTTCTGCATTATGTCACATGGAACTTCTTATTTCTACGGCTACTCTAACATGTGCCCTTTTTCTATGTGAATCCTGTATCAAGTTTGTTAGTCACTAGGTGCTGTGCATGCTGTGATTTACTCCCTACTGTACATTTGTTTCTTCTGCAGTCTTGTTGTTGTTGTACATTTGTTTGTTTCTCTGTACGGACCCCATAATTTCTCAATTTTAGAGCCTCATATCTCCCTTATTTAACAACACTGATAACCTATCTTTTGCTTATTTTCTTCCACGCTTTATGGCAATTGTTTTAATATCATAAAATGGTATACATTCTATTTGAAAAACTATAAGTTTGGGTTGGGGCGGCAACACTGCTTGTGTAACACTACTGTTGTATTCTTGGTCATGTTCTCTCTTCCGTAGGTATCAGGTTACCTGCACATATTATTCATTTTCTGCTTTTTCCCGCCATTTTTAGGATATAACTCGGTACAGACTCACCCGGTCACAGTGCATCCGATTTTTCACTCCGGTGATTACGGCCGACCACGTTTGCCGACTGTTTGGTCACACTGCAGCCTATCCATCGTCAGTCTGTCTTCTTGTGGGATACAGTATGGACGAGGAATTGCTGCTATTAGAAAATCCTATGTTAAAAATATTACTTTTAGAGGAAGATAGGAGCGAATATGTTATACTATTTTTCAAGAAAGAGAGAAATATGGCGAGTTTCACTCGCTATTTCCAAAGTTGGTACAGCAGCCCCAGAAGTTTTTTCAGTACTTCAGAATGGAACAGGATACATTTTGGCACATCTTACAGAAGATCCGAGGACGCATAGAGAAGCAAAGTAATTTTCGAAAATGTATATCAGCAGAAGAACAGCTTGCTGTGACATGTAAATGGGAGTCTCAATACTTGCGATGAGTTGTAAACCACCCGCTAGTCTGGCGTAGTCTGACGACAAAAACAAAATAATTTGTTTCCGATCGGTGGTCGGTAGAAGTCGATCGTAGTCGCCAGAACATGTCGGCGCCAGTATGACCATGTACACTTCTCTCAATGCATTTGTTTATTTCACCGATGTCGTCAGAGTATGTCAGACTAAAATATCGGCGAAAGTCGGATCCACTGTGACCATAGGCTAATATTTATTATACGTAGAGCGTAAACAAGGCATTTCCGCACCGAGTGACTATCACCATGATAATTAGCGGTCCACAGTTAGTCAGGGTGTCAATTTTCATAAACATCTAGTTGTAACGGTTTGCATACGTCCCTTGTTAGACTAGTCACATTTTTCTTTCCTTTTAAAATCGATACTCTACATTTGTTCTTGGATAAAGATAATATGATTAACATCACATTATCGATAGCTCCTGTTATATAGTTTTGTTGAAGGATCTTAGATGCCGCTAACAAATTAAACTTTGGATTCAAATGTATGAATACCATAAAATTTTAAAAATTTAAATTTTTGAATGAAGAAATATTTATTACCTGTAACAGACTAGTGAATCAATGTAAAAAGTTCTTAATTTGGAACAAACTAACGTCATCTAAAGAATTATTCTTTCAAGTTCTGAAGGTACATTATTTTATGTTCTATTCATACTTCTCATCTGAACTGCGATACCTCGCATTCCTTAAATCATTAGATTAGTTTTGACGATGTACAAGATGCTCTCAAACATGAAGGTAATACTGTATCTGATTATGACATTATATTATCTTTCATGGGATTGAAAAATGTCTTAGAACCAAACAAACCGTCTCACTCCATGAAACCATATCGCACCATATAACTGACATTACTTTGGGATATTTATTTGAGAAAATACTGGTGCGCCGTCTCCATCCATATCTCAATGATCACCTTTTACCTTTTCATCAGACAGGATTTCGTCATATTACAGTCTCAATGATCAATTAGTTCACCTTTTCACCTTACCACTATTATTACAAATACAGGATGGCAATTAGTGAACTACATGAAATAAAATCGTCATAGTTTTTGAGCGGTTCGCGTGATGACGCCCAAACTGCGTCGCTAAGCACAGGGCATGTGGAAATTCGTATGCGCACGCTCATGCAACATGTTGATGTCGGCCATTTGCAAGTGAAAATTAAGATTTATAAGCGCAATTGGCACATTTGGTTGACTAAGAATCCGCATTTCGCAGCATTTGCAGAAGTCTCTCCACCATGAAGGAGTGACAAGGTGGTGTGCAATGTCCAGACGTGGAATGATCGGTAAGATATTCCTTCACGGCACGGTGACTACTGCACGATACATGACGGTTTTGGAAAATGATTTCATACTCATTATCCAAAGTGACCCTGATTTTGACAAGATGCCGTTCATGCAAGACGGAGCTCGACCCCATCGGACCATGAGAGTGTTGGAGGAGTATTTTGGGGACCGTATTCTGGCCCTGGGGTGCCCAGAGGCGACTGGAAGGGGACTTGCTTGACCGCGATATTCCCCGGACATGAACCCATGTGACTCATTTTTGTGGGGCTATGTTAATTACAAGGTGTGCAGCAATAGCCCCAAAACCATTACCAAGCTGAAAACTGCCATCCCAGATTTAGTCGACAGCATCGATGTTCCGACACTTCAGCGGGTCATGCAGAATTTTGCTGTTCGTCTGCGCCACATCATCGCCAGAAATGGCAGACATATCGAACATATCATAACCTAAACCGAATGTCTGTAGTGCCGTATACATGTGCAATGCAGTTTGTGTACTACGTAGTTTGTCACTAATTTCCGTTTTATTTCATATAGTTCATTACTTGTTACCCTGTAATTATAAAAAAGCACTATCGTCCTGTCTCATACTCATGGATCTTACGAAAGCATTTGACTGCATTTAGAATTATGGGTTATTTTATAAATTGTTTAACATCGCTGTTCTTCTAATTTACCTTAGAGTTATATACTAAACCGTATTACCCACGTTAACATTAACGGCTCTCTATCACATCCGATATTATCCTATACAGGAGTGCCACAAGGGTGAAGCTTATCACCTCTTCTATACATACTCTATGTCTCCGATTTATCACCCCAGCATCTAATACATATCTCTTCTAATATGCGGATGATACAGCTTTTTTTAACACTTGGTAAAACAATTCAGCAGATTAACGTCAACTTGTAGACCACAATTTCTTCGCTGGTGTAATGAATGGAGACTTACTGTTAATAAAGATAAAACACAAACTTTAGTTATTTTATTTCCCAACCGCAGCAGTAAAGTTCATTGTAATCCGAATTTGGCGATCCTCTCCTCCGATCAACTAAAACTCTTACTTATTTAGGTGTCATTTTCGATGAGAAGTTGCGGTGGTCAGTACAACTAGAGAAACTTGTTACAAAAGCCAGAAATAGACTTCAACTTCTAAGCCACTTTGTAGGTCAAACCTGGGGTTAAAACTCCTCACTCTTACTAAACACTTATAAAACATTTATGAGGAATATCCTCACTTTGGTCATGTAGCCTGGTATTCAGCTTCCCAGAAGTTTCATACAGGTTAGAGATAGTCGAACGTCATGTCTTTTTGCTACCATTTCACATCAAACTTCCTTACCATAATAAAGATATCTATAAAAGAATAAACTTTCCCCTTGCTTGTATAACACATTGCACATTTACTTAGAAAATATATCGATAAATGTCTTCGCGACCGCCTGAAGACAGAAGATTAATTTGTATTCATCTTACTTGCAAATTTCACTGTTTTGTGTTGTGATGTGAAGTGCACTGCATTCATCACCATTAGGCTGTAGTCGTCCCTTCAAATTCGACTTTATATGAATCACACTACTGTTTCTTTTTTCTGTACATTTATATCGCTGATCTCTTAGCATCTTTCACTGTTCCTATATCATGGAACTTTATTATATTACTACTATTTATTTTTATATTAGTTCAGTTATATTAGTTCACTACTTTTATATTAGTTCAGTTATATTTATTCTTACACCTGTTAGTTTTTCTCTATATTTCCGTTTGTAATAATTTATCAGTATATATTTTGTTGAAATATATTACTTTCTTTATATTAGAATCAGAAAAATACAATAACATATCAAACATTATGTACATAAGTTAAAATTAATGCTAAGTTAGAACAATCAATGGTCTCTTTCTTCTGGAGAAAGGTATATTAATCCTAGCGTCTCAAATACTGATTCTTCTGTTGGTATCGGAATTATGTAGCAGTCAGTTAGCTTATTCCTTCCCTGTTGTACAATTCCAGCAGTGAGTGTGTGTTCACTCAAAGTCAATCCTTATTTGGAAGCCAATAGTCTCATAGACCTATTAAACATACCAGATCTAGTGAAATGTATTAGAGCAGGTGTATACTCTGAATATGGAGCGGTAATTATATTTATTCTTCGGTACTTTGTTCCCATAATGTTCGCCAGGTAATACTAAATCTTCTGCTTTCAAAGGCTCCAACCTGTCATGTTATGCCACTGTCTTGACGTACAGTACAGCATTCATGCCGTAATTTTTCATATAAACTTATGGACTGTGAGCTGTCTCTCCATACTCCTTGCTCGGTTCCTACATAAATTGATGCACCAATGATGTCTGTTTACACTCCTAACCTCCCATCTCCGCCATTACAGAAGAAAAACTTCTTCTAGCTCTTTACTAGTGGGTAACGTTCCCATTATAGCCGACACGTTCCCACGTTGAATGCCTATGTTTATGCGTTGAATCAGAAAACTTTTTGCTCGATTATCTCTTGATTTAATTGATAGATGGTGGCCGATTTCTTTTATAAATTTGAGGCCTCCTTCTTCCCCAGAACCGCTAGACTCAATTGCTATTGCGACAAAGCAATAGTTATCGACTAGATTGCTATATTTATTCCTTTCTTTCGCTCTTCGAGCAGCTACGAGTCCAGCTTGCACTGAGGCATATTGTAGGTTGGAGGGGGGCATATGTGTCTGAACATGTGAAGTCCCAAATCAATGCCTTTCCTTTCTTCCAAGGTACTAATGTCATACCATCGAGTCTTTTTCCGTCAGATCGGCTGCATCCAATCGGTTCACTCACTGCTGGGAGCCCTGCTGATATTAATGCTCTTAATATTATATCATTTACACTTGAATGATGTTGGTGTCTGCCAGCACTGCTTTTGCACGACAAACCGTGTAATCCTTTTTTATCTACAAAGGTGTTACAAATGGGGCAGTGGTGTGGTTCACATATATCTGCTCCCAACCGTAGTGCAACTGATACTCGGAAGCTCTCATTGGATAGGTGTAGGCCCAGAGATGGTGGTGGTAGAGTTTTCTTTGATATTTGTTAATTGTTAATCGCCAGTATTTTTCTTCTCAACTTAATACCCAACTATAAGTATAAGAATGATAGATACAAGCATATCCCATGCCAAGAGAGAGAGTATGAAACTTTTAGTGACAGATTCATTTCTTTTTTATACTTTCTAACACAATAAAGATATTCCCTATCTGTTTCCCAACAAAAGAAGTTATTACGAGAAAAGAAAACATTGTTGAGTTTAAAGTAGTGATGTTTCTTGTAGACATCTTTTCAGGATAGATGGATAGCTAAGTTTGTTACTCGCCGGTCGAACGAAACAAATACTCAAACCAAGGGTCCACAAGTGACCAACATGAACAGTCACAACGAAATACCTGAGATTAAATATAAAGTAGATAATATTCAAAAAGTTGTCAAGTGCAAGAATTGCATTACACAAGCAACAAACCTCGGGGACGAAAGAATTGCTAATCTCAATTTATATTAGTACCTCAGAACATAGTTCGGTGAAAAAAACGTGGTCTTTGAAATTAGTGTCGCATAATACCTTGGTTAGAACATTCCTCATTACGGACTAAACATTCTGATATCTTTGTAGGAAGGTCTTAAGGAACAGTTTACGGGATCATATTTTTACTGTGACAGGATTTTGGAACTGGAAATCAGCTTTGGAACGGGGAAAGGATTTTAATAAGTATTTTTCCTCTTAAGACACTGCAGGGATAATACGTAATATAATTCTAGGTGCGAAACCGATAGGAAGAAATACGAATCATGTTAAGCATTTACCATGTTAAGTATGTAGCTGAGGTAGTAAAGTTTCTCGCATTAAATGAACCACCATGTTATGAGAATTGAGGAAGTGGAATCAAAGCTCTCCGAGAATAAAATCCTTATGAATTAACTTTCATTGGGTGGCAGGAAATAAGGGAAGTTTTCAAACACTATCACAAGAAGAACTTCAAAAACCAGGCTGTTATATTCATTGCTATGATCATCAATTCGAACTTTTTCAATTGTAATAATTCAAACTTTTTCAGCGATCCCTAATGTGAAATAATATTTTAAATTTATTGTACAGTTGCTGTTGCTGTACAGATTTTTCAGAAAACATTGATTGTCACAGATTTACAACAATCAATTAATCTCTTAATTGATCAACAATGAACTGGCAACTTGGAAACAGTAAAAGATATTCAAGAGAATTTTGATGATACAGTATCGCTTCTTTAGTTTTCTCTCAAAGGGGAATTGGGTCATGAAGATGCAGAGTTATCTATTAAAGCCACGGGACTTTTAAGAAAGGGTTGCACATCAGAATTATTTTTTATTGCCACTCTACTATTACAAATCCTATCTATAAATATATAGGCCAGTTAACAGTGCATTACAAGACAGAGAAATGAATCTCGGAAAAGCAAATCAAGTTGTGAGGTCTTGTCTGTCAATTTCGGATCAAAAAAAGGTAATCTGGATTTGACAACATGCTCACTACAGCAAACTACAAATTACAGATTTATACTAAAATATTAGATCTTCAGTTCCCTCCGTTGAAGCGAATTCGGAAGATTCTCTAGTCTAAGAGATTTGTTGATGAAGAACCTCTAAATATGATCCAAGATGAAGCAATTCACTTAAAGCAAATTTTTAAGAAGATATTTGACTGTACAATATGATAAACTAAAGAGAAGTTTGCAGGAAATAATAAACGGTACTTGAAATGTCTAGACTGTTTGTTGCAACAGTCAAAAACATTTTTAAACAGTTGCAAAGTATTGCCACCATTGAATCTCCTGGGCTGCAATAAACAAACTTTGGAATTGGAAGTTGAAGTTGTTAAAGTATATTTTATCCAACAACAAGATCGACAATAGTTTAAAGACCTTAGATGTACTTTCCTTAGTACGCATAAATTATATGTGGTAATAGGTAGTAATTGGTGCGAAACTGTAGTAATTGGTGCTTCAACAGCAACGTGTGAGAACATATTTTCATGCCTTAAAAGGATTCTTACACCACAAAGAGAATCAATGCTTTAGGATTGTAAATCCAACCTCGTTCTATAGGCATTCGAAAAACAATGCTCGAGTTCTTTAGATACGGAGTTCTTTATTGACAGATTTCGAAGACGTTCTTGATGATTACAACTATAGAAGTTTGCTGAAAGAGAAATAAAACTTTTTAGTGTTAGAAAGTCTTTTAAGTGGTTTCTAAAACAAGTGTACATAGAGAACTGGTTTTATCATGGTTTCACCATCATATTAGCATGGTTTTTATTTCTTCTTGTGCTAAAGAGGCTGAAAAAAGAAATGCTTGTGTTTGATTTTTCATTGGAAACAAAATAGCCTAATACTTCTTAATTAGGTATTCACAGCACAAAAGATAGAAGTTCTCAACTGTGATAAGTATTTATGCATCTTGTTCTGAAGCGTTTACGGTATATGTCTTCATAGATTCTTGAAATGTGTGTGATTAGTGTGATAGTGTTATATCGAGATCAACTGAGAACTTTGGTATTCATATTCGAATAATACAGGATTAAACCCAACAATAGTGCATTAAATACAACAATAATGCAAGTTAGAAATAATATTTTTAACTGTCTACTCTCTCTTCTTCTCTCTCTTATATAGCTTATATATAAGTGTTTTTCAAAAAGCGGTATCGTATCACAGTTTCCTGCAAAAATTACAGAATTGCGATAGAATCGAAAAATTGCATGGCAAAATACGATGCATCAATAGTCATAATTCATTAACAAAGTCAGGCATTTTTTACGACAAAAACAGCATGTTATGGCCTTTTCTTCATGACAAAAAGGGTTTCGTTTTGATATCACTTACAGTTGTGGTCTTTCTCTCCTCGAAAATATGAACGATCTTTGCTTTTAGGTTCCTCTTTGGCTCTCATTAACACATACCAATGCGCTATGGATTAAAGACTACATTATTTGAGACTGGTTGTAGAATTGACCACAAAGAAATAATGTACGCCTCAATGCTCTTTCGAAATGCAAAACTTCAGCTTACTTTTTGTAAATTAGAGAACAGTTAACTTTAGCAGTATTTTCCTTTTCGGTCCTCTGTTGTTTGAAGCTCTGGTAAATAATTCATAAATGACACATCTACGTAATTATTTCACAGTGTTGACCCAGAAATGTTCTTTTGCTATTTTGTCTTGTGTTTCATGGAAATAGCGAAACAAAAGTAGATTCGGTTAACAACTTTTAAAAAATGAAAGAATTAACTCAAACCGGTAGCATTTAACTACAATATAAGTTGGGAAATAAACACTAGTGCGAATTACGTTAATGACTTTCTACCATAAAAATGAAGAATCATTTCGTGGGCTACGTAATGCCAATTCTCCTTTTTCGACGATATTACGGGTTCAGCATAAAAAATCCCTCCCTATGAGCACATTCTAAACAAGTTACCATCTTAGACAGTCTGTAGAATAATAATACATACACTTGTTACATACAAAATTGTTTAAAGTTGTTATTTCATGGCTACGTAAAACACTACTAAAATGCACAGATTTCCTTCTCGTCCGAAAATGTGATACTAAAATTTTATAATTTGCGATACAAAGTTAAATTGGAATATATATATAAGGCCCCAACAAGAAAGTGTGCCCCCAATGAAGTAATCTCGACTATGGACCTTTTCTCGGTGCAGTCAGGGGGCGCACAAATGCCACTGGGACACGGCATTTCCTTACTTGCTAGACTATCCACAGTAGTGTGAAGCTTTTTGCACTTTTGTTAGAAATTCGATGACGGCTAGTGCGGAAAATGTGCCATTAGTGGCATCGACCTTATTGATTTAAAAAAATTTTTTTTGGACAACTCCTTACCCTGCCCCAACGGACTTAAAGTTTTTTAAGTACTATTTGGTTAGGCAACACGCACAACACCAATGACAGAAAATCTACTTGTGGTCGTTTTTAGAGTTACATGATGCCTATAATACAAATATTTTATTAAAAGAAACATGTAACAATGCCAGTAAATAATTTTAAAATGTTTATGAGTCAAAGTACAGCCATATTAGCTCAGTTTTTGGAATTAATGTCTAAATTTTTTTGTAATGCCACGTTAACTATGATTATAGACATAGCCTTTGATATAACACGATTTTCTTTGTGCAACTCTTCGCTTATCTTGCTCTGTACGCAAAATAACCCAGAACTCACCACGGGGAGGTGGTTCCTCCCAGTAGGCATACATTGACATTTGACCTTAGGTCACGTAGTTCTTCTTGGTCTCGAAGCGGGGCATTTTTGTTCTAGACTTCAGTTTGGCTCTAACATAGATATCTCTTGCGTTCTGGTAGCATTTTTCGACGCTGTCTCTTACACCAGCTTCATTGTGCGTTCCACAGCTTGACTATGGCAAAGGAATGTTGTTGTTAGAGTAGCTGAAGTTCGGATGTTTTCTTCAAGCTACTGATTCGTTAAGTTTCGTTTGTTTGGCGGCTCTGTTAGACATTTAGGCCAATTAATCATGTCGTAGTAATTTTCAACTGTAAAGTTTAATTTCGGAACAATGAAGTCACGTGGGCGGCTTGATCTCGGAGTCTTCTGGCTGCGGCACTTTTTTTTTTATCCTTCTCCAGCCTAACGTTCGAATATGCGGATTTTCATCTGCTGTCATCGCTATCAGGAGGTTTTCATGGTGAGCGTAGTATCCGTTTGTTTGTAGAACAGAATGAACTATGTGTTGTAGATTTTCTGGCAGAAAACGTGATAGCTTAACTATGCTGAACAGATGCATGGCGCCCATTTCGCACGAAGGATTTCGCCGTATTGAAAACCAGACGGGAGCGTACACTTTAACAGTGTACTGGCAAAGTAGACACAAACTTGAACTAGGTTTATCAGTACTGGTGTAGTGGCGAAGCATCCTACAGGCCAATGTAAGCCATCGTGAATGTGATAATGGTCCTGGTTTTCTGTTTGCTAGATCGATAGTACACATTTCTGTGGCAACAGCCTTACAAATTTCAGAGATAGTTCTGGTCGCTACTTAATCCATCTGGTTTTTCCATTTCAGACACCCATTCAACGGGAACGGGTGTAATGGAGACGATCGGTGAACGTTCACAACCCTTTAATTTCTTTCCGATGGGGCCGAAAAAAAGCGTTGGGTCCGGTCGTCCCACCATCCAATTCGGTAACCAAGTATCGAAATGCCACCTCGTTTGTATGAAGAAGGCAAATGAGATGCTGCAGTTCTTTCCTAGGGATCTTTGCATCTGACTTATCACGCCGTTATCCCATCCTGTGTTCGTGGCTTCACCATCGCTGCCGACTGCCTCAAGACTTGACACGTCGTACTGGTTCTTTTCTAAAAGCTCCAATATAGAGTCGGCATTATCCTTGCCAGTGCCTGACTTAGGTGTGGCATGACCCAAGTATTCTGAACCGGGCTACGATAGAACTGTGATATGATTTTCTGTAACCTCTCGTCTTCGTAGTTTGACGTTAATTTTTCTTTCAAGAGTTGCATCATTTTTTCCGTCGAAGTAGATACTTGTAATCGCTCGGCCTAGGTGAACCTTTTCTTTCTGGATCTTCTTACCCACTTTATCTTTTCCTCTTCGTACCTTAGGTCTGTCAACAACAAGATTTTTGTCCGCTGGCGTTATGAGTCTTGTGTCCTCAAGTACGGCAGAAGCGATCAAAGCAACCTGTCTGTCTGAAGCTCCAGTTTTAAACGCTGTATTTTGAAGACATGAACTTTATGCTATGTTTCCTTCTTGGTCGTGCCTCGAAGTCAGATCCCGACGTACTTCCCGATTCAACAGCTTCACTGGATTCCCCTGACTACACTAGTATCTTTGACCTGTGCCTGCCTAATCCCACTAGTTGATGGACTTGCTTCAACACTTCCAGCGTCTTTTCTTGTCGTATGCCTCTTAACTGTGCTCACTTTACGGGAAAACATCTTTGACAGAGATTTGCTTGTTCGGACGTCAATGCTACCAATGCTCATTTTCCGTGATGTTCTCTGGTCCAAAAGAAACTTGAATTCTCGTTTATGCATCTTGCGTGTCCTCTCACAGTTGCAATCTTCGGCGGTTTTACATTTGCAACATGCAATATCAAAAAGAGACTTTTCCGCGTGTGAAACAAAACCTGCACCACAAAATGTTGCTTCTTGTTCTTGTCAACTGAAATGTTTTTCCTTGGTGCAACACTTATTATAAAATGTTTTCTGCATGTCAAAGACTCTTTTATGAAACCACAAGAATGCTTGCTTTACGCCAAATATGTACAACTCTTTGTCCAACTGATTTACAAATGTCAGTGACTGGTAATTTAGTTACACTTTTGTCACCACTTAAACCACTTCGAAAAGAATGATCATGTCGTATAACGTCAGAATACGTGGGTAACTGCACTTCACTCGTTTCACTTGGAGTGCCAAATAGCCCTCGTTTCACACTTTCCCGCGTTGGTCTGCTATGAGGCTTTTTCTTCATCTTATATTCCATTGCATCCGAACTTGGAAACCAAAGTATACAAAATGTCTCTGAATCGTATCGCACTAAGAAGACTGTAACTTTAGGTACAATGCACAAACTCTCTGTCTTAACAGAAACAGTAGCGAACTAAAACCGTTAAACCTTAAGCTGCAATAAACTGGACTGTTGGATTGGTTGGCGGAAGTACGCAATATTTATACCACCGCCAAACTTCGAGCGAGAATATTCTAGAAACGTCGGTGTAAGTTCTGGAGCCAACGAGGCGAGCGGAAGGTGGGCGAATCTTCTGGACGGAGCCGGACGTTGCGACGATGCTCAAAGAGCGTGGCCAAAGTAAGCAACCACGAAGCTGTGTAGCCTGCCGCTAGATGGAATTTACTGTCGGTGTACATAACGAGCGAAGAGTTTCCAAAAGCAAATCGTGTTATATCAAGAACTATGCCTATAATCCTTCGTTAAGGTAGCATTTGAAACAAAATCTGGACATTAATTCCAACAACTGAGCTAATATGTTTGTACTTTGACTCATAAACATTTGAAAATTATTTACTGGCATTGCTACAAGTTTCTTTTAATAAAATATTTGTATTATAGCCATCAGGTAACTCTAAAAACGCTTTTCTGTCATTGGTGTTTTGCGTGTTGCCTAACCAAACACTTAAAAAAATTTAAGTCCGTTGGAGCAGGGTAAGGGGTTGACCAAAAAAATTAAAAAAAGTCTGTAAGGTCGGTGACACTAGTGGCACCTTTTCAGCACTAGCCGTCATCGAATTTCCAACAAAAGAGCAAAACGCTCCACCCTAATCCACAATACTGTTAGCTTAGCAGGTTAGTATAATATCAACGATACAAATTACTAATCTGAATCATTTTCTACTCAACAACCCTAAAGTTTTAAATTTTTCTATTTAGAAATAGTTATTCATTTAATTTAAGGTAAAATGTAATATTTAAACATAGGGTTGGTAAACTTTAGATTGTTTAGGAGTTTGGTCTACCAAAACCCAAATCAAACTCCTTCTCGTGGCGTACACTGTGACATTTCTACTTGTTACTCAATACTGCATCTTTTCCAAAAGGAAAAACTGGAAACACTTTTCCTGAGGGAGAGAAAAAAAATATTTGATGATAACGTCAACATAGACAATAATGATTTCATTCGAGAACAGATAGAGTGAAATGGTGAAAATGAAAGAGACAAACATATCAGTGTTAGAAATCAAATCAGCTGCCATAAATGATTAAACAAACTGTTCATTGTTCATTAGAACAATAGAAAACCAATAACCCATTTGGAAGACCGTTACTTCAATATACACTGTGTCAATATATTCTGTATCATGTGATTTTACCAGTTAGCAAATGCAATTCATTCATTGGGACCAGGGATTGTTTTCTGTGTGGTCAAAGATAATAACAGAATAATGGAAGAGGAATATATATATGCGTGGTATACGTGGATGAAAGAAATTACTTCACAGCATTCAGAGAGAGATATTCTCGAAAATTTTGAGCCAAATGAAATCCCACAGAGCGTGCATAGTTAATGGATTCTTTTGATGAGCAGAATTGTAATTCTGTCATTTCTTTTAATTTCATGGAGCAACTATATTCTGGTGGTCGTACATCGTAAATGGCTATATATATATATATATATATATATATATATATATATATATATATATATATATATATATATATATATAATGTTGTGTTTCATAATTAGTCAAAACAGCTATTCATCACTTTATATGGAGGCAATTTACCTCTCTTACATGAAAGACATGATGAAACATACATAGTATTGTTTACCATATTAAACCGAAAATAAACCAAGCTTTTATGATCCAAATTTTAACTATGAAATATTCAGGTGCAACTTAAATTCCTAGTCTTACACAAATTGACTTTTACAGCATTACATCAAACTGTATCTATACCTATATCTATCTATATCAATATATATAGTACACAATACATATCATACTGACTATAGTGAAAAATATAGGTTGTTCCAAAAGAATTGAGAAATCAGTATCGGCGGTTAGCAAAGGTTGTGTATAATCTTTATACGTTTTACAATGTATAGATCGGTTATTCTTGTAGGTATATAAACATATGCCAGATATTTATCATTTGTATTCTGATTTTTAGATGAACTTGAGTAACGCTGTACCCCAACAATTGTTTATACTTTATGTTTCCAGGATAAAATGGATGTGAAGGAAGAGCAGAACCGTGCCATCGAGTTTGGTTGTCTATTTTACAGGAGACTTACGAAGAAGAATGCCAGGGAAAATCAACAGTACACAGGTGGTTCAAAGATTTTATGGACGGTTATGAATCCCCCGCATTCATCCCGGACGAAGAAAGGTCTACAACGACTCAACAGTGGTGAATAGCAGAATTTTCGCTAAAATTGGACTTACGCACTTCATGCTCTCAAGCACAGAAATTAAACTTCAATACAGTTACGTCTGCACACGGAAGTAACAACGTTTGACACTTATTTCCTTTACAGCATGTTCGGGAATCCCTCCGTTCCTGTGGGGAACCCCATGCGCAGGCATAGCTGCGTTTTCAAACATGCATTTGTCAATAGAGTAGGTATGACTTTCTAAGTGACGTTTTTAACTGCACTCTCTACGATGTATTTTTTTTTAAGCTGTTGACCTCTGAAGCTTTCGACACTCTGTCCCTCCTAAATGGGACGGAATTTCCCCCATGTTCACTAGGACTTTTTTGCTTCTTTTTAGATGTACTATCATCCGTCCAAGTTTGTCCACGCAATTACCGTTCACCTGTAAATATATATATATATATTTACCGTTCACCTGTAAATATAGTATACACTAACAGCACAAAATGTGCTAGGCATGTGCCATTAGGTGCCCTAGCTACTTTTCAGGTACCCGACACTTGTGCATATGATATCCATGTGCTAAGTATGTACTTCAGCTACCTACAGTTTTAGGTACTTGTCACACCTAATTGATATTTGCAACTATAGCATTTACACAAATATAGCATTTATATACCTGGCTCAGTTTCGCACTCTTAATAGTAATTTGTTTTTATGATGTCGTTACTTGGGTCATATATCTGTTATGTTCTAGGTACATCCTTTAGGTACATACCGGTACTGTTTCAGATACCCTAACACCACAAGATGTGCCAGGAATGTGCCATTTGGGTGTTCTAAATTGATCTCTCACATTTGATGCATTTGTTGCTTCTTTTTCTAAGCGATTGCACAAGTGCAGTGTACATTATATTGATATGAACTTTTCTTTTTTTCGATGTTACTATGCAAGACAATTTATTTGCTAGTTGTCCAAAGAGTTGTGGCTAAAAAAAAAAAAAAAAAAAAAAATCCATTGCAAATCTCGTGCCAGAGTAAAGTAGTTGAACTCATTTAGGCATGTGAAAGATAAATGCAAATTCATAAAACTGTTTGCAACGCCATCTAGTAGTCGAAAAATTAATACACGAAACAGTCAACTTAATAGGAAAAGTTTTTATCGAAATTGTTTTATAGACCACGATCACGTTATAGGAATTTATATGCAGCGTTTTTAGTACATTATTTCTTTTTTACTTTTTACGATAAGTTTTGATTAAAACTCCAAACCTGTCATTTCTATGCATTTCCTTTCTTTTTTCTTTTAGTATTATTGTTATGGCAGCTCGACAATATCAGTCAATACACGCTTGAGAGAATACTTCTAATCCATAAAAATAATGGACAAAGCATAAAGAACACGAATTTCAGTGCCAAGTTTTTTTTTCTACATTTCGTTTCCTTTTCTCGGCAAGAGAATGCCAAAAGACATGTAACTTTCGTTTCTAACTGATTTCACGAAGAGTTTTTTTTTTTAATAAACTTTTGTCTCTAAGAGTTTTATAAAGCAGTTCCTCCCATAGTCAATGATCTTTTCAATAAAAACAGGAAACTCTGAATGTTGGCATCGGTATGGTAACATTAACGGTGAAATGGAAAGTAGATAATTGGTTATTGGAAGAACATACTTGAAATTACTCTCTGTATTAGAAAAAAAGAAAAGAAACTACCGTAGCTACAAATATCGAAGACAGATCCTATATTTCAAATCGTCTCGTATCTGTGCTATAACCCGTGTGTTTATGATAAAGTTTTAAATGCCATTTACATTGGTTGGTTGCTTGGTAGAAAAATTTAAATGAAATCTTTGAGTTTTACGTCCCACGTTTATGCCGACTAGGCTAAAGAAGACGGTGATGATGAGATATGAATGAAATTGTGGAATGAAGAAAGTGGTAGGAAACGGGCGAACCAGGAGAAAACCCATACACACGGTATTTCACCACCTCAAAGTTCACTTAGCGCGAGTTGGGAACGAACCAAGGACACATTCAAAATTTCAAGACTCTCGCTCCGGGAATCGAACTCGTGACAACGTGTACCAAAGGCGCGTGCACAAGTCACTAGGGCAGCGAAGAAGGTTAAATGACACTATTAATATTTATTTATATATCAATTTGTGGTTATTTAAAAAAAAATCCATTGGTATTCGCATCTTGAAATTGTCTATAGTATAAAAGACAATTAGAAATTTCTTTTAGCGCTGTCGCTTTCACAATTGAGGTGAGCAGTAGTTTTTTTTTGCAAGATTTCCGATAATAAACACTTAACATTTAGTGGAGTGAATCATAAACAATTATGTATATTAATAGTGCTAGGAACAACATTTACTGGGTAGGCTTTGAATGTCAATTCGTACACGTATGCATATGCATGTGTTACATATGTTAAGAGGAAGGAACAAAAATCAATGTGTGTTGCAGAGAAGGAGATAATGTCTGTGACATTATCTCATATGACAAAGGGGTGCGTCATTATGGAGGGACATCATTATCACCAGATATTCTGCCATGATTGGTTGACCACTTGCTGCAACTGACAAACTTCCATGATCCATGATCTTCAGCTATTCTCTTCTTTTCATGTGTTATGTTTCTGTTTTGATATCATCATTAATTCTAGCCTCCTTCTTCCTCTCACTCTCTTTCCTGCCAAAATACTCTCTAGCACGTCCTTCATGTTAAAGTTCTCTCTTAGCCAATGTCCCAACCAGTTTCTCTTACTCTTTTCAATAATATCTAAAATAGTCCTCTTTTTCCCTTATCATTTCTAACACCTTCTCATTCGTTTTCCGCTCAAGTCAACTAATTCTCTACATTCTTCTTCACACTCATTTCCAGTCGTTTCTTATCATTTTTGCGTAATATCCATGTTTTGCCTCATTGTACAATTCTCAATAGAAAGCATTTTTGAGTTTTTTAAAACTCAATTATTTATTTAAGATTCCACAAAATAGACTTTTCTTGTTTCTAAAGGCTTCCTTTGTCATTCCTATCCTTGCTTTCATTTCAGATTCACATTTCATATCGTCACTAACAATACTATCCAGGTATTGAAAAATTAGTCACACCTGTTCCATTTTCTCCCCTCCTACTTCTACATGTATATTTGACACCGACCGCTTTGTTCCAATCACCATGGTCTTTGTCTTTCTAACGTTTATTTTTATTCCGTATTTTTCAAGACCTTCCTCAAGTTTTCTAACATGTCATTGATTTTATTTTCAGGCTTCGTAACAAATGCCATATCATCTACAAACCGTATACAGCTAATGCTTATACCTTCTATCGAAATGCTGTCCTCATTATGTAGGCTCTTTTTCACTATCTTTTCTAGATAGCTAATAAATAATGTCAATAAACAGCATCCATGTCGAACTCCCCTTCTAATTGCAGTTTCCTCTGCCATTTCCTTTTCTATTCTAACATTTATTTCTTGGTTCATAAGTTTCTTATGAGTCTTCGACGTTTCCATTACAACTCAATTTTTTTAAAAAAAAATCACCAGAAGTGAGCAATCTACCGCTACTACACTACTACCCTTGGGAGTCGACTATTGTCACCGGCCATTGTAGCCAGAACAGGAAGACATTATATTTTTGGCGGGAGGTGCTGGCTTAGGTTCACCTTACATTCATACATACATACACACTAACAAACAACTGAAAATTTAGGGGGACTGAAGATGGTCGAAGGATGAACTCAGCCCTATGGCCACTCCTTAGCTAACAGGCCTGCGACAGCCACTGTACCATCGTGCTCCCTGCTGTATCAGTGCCTGTACCTGGTTTCATTCATTACACTTAGTATTTCTTAACTGTTAATAGCAAAGACAATTCTCAGAATACTTTCCCTCTCTCCTATTTTTTTTTTTAAAAAAAAGAAAGAAATTTAAAGAATTTGTTTTTGTTTTCATTATAAAAACTACAGTACAATTCACCTCTTAACATAGGGATTTCATTCTGAAAAAGGAAGACCTAGCACTTTGTCATATTGAAAAAGGAAGAGTAATTGTCAATAGAGGAATGCTGCGAATATGAATTCTATTCTTGAGATGCTGAATTTTATTTCTTATCATTTTGGCCCTGATACCTGTCAACAGACAGATGAACGAGCAAAGAAGATGTTCTATAAACTCTTCCATATTTATACAGAGCATAGTTTGGAAATCTAAAAAAAATGTTTTTCTAGAACATAAATTTAACTAATCATTCAAATCATTCGATGACAAACATTTTGAAGAAACGCAACAGAATTAATTTCCATTAAGATCTCACATCCAACTAAAAGCTTTTCAATTAAAATATCCAATCCATTAATACTCATTGATAAGGCAACGCATTAGTTTTTTTAAAAACTTCTTTTATAAAGCGAATGTATAAAGTAAATTTTCTATCATATTTATCCATTTAGTTTATTTGCTTTGATTTCTCTTTCTTTCTTTCCCTGTTAAACTTCTGAAATTGAGGTCTTCATTTAAGATGACAGAATGATTTATATCCTCGTCTCAAATACAACTAAAAGACTTCTGATATGACAAAGATAATCAAAATAATTTTTTCTCTTTATTTCTCTTCAGGAATATAAAGACGTTCTAGACATTTTCTGTCACAGGACGGTAGTATTTCAAGTGAAGAACAGTCCTAATGGATCACGTCTTAAAGTCTGACATCAATCGAAGAACTGATGAATATAATACCAGTTATAATGTCGAAGGCGACTAATATATTTGAATAGTGGGTATGTTGAATACAATCATTATCATCATCATAGGAATCTTGCCATTATTAGCAGGTCACTTGCCGCAACGGAGAAGCTTCTATGCACTGCAGTCTTCAGTTAAACTCTTCGTCTTCACTTACACTTTTCTGTCTGTTTTAATATCGTCCATCAACTGTAGCAACTTTCCCTCCTCCATCTTTTTACCTGCCACCCTTCCTTCTAGCACGTGCCTCATGATATAGTTCTACCTCAGTCAATGTCCTATCCAGTTCTCTTCTTTTCAGTTACGTACTTCTAAAAGAACACTTCCCCTACTATTTCTAACTACCTCAATCAGTTTTCGTTAGACTCAACTAGTTCATTGCATTCTTGTGCACACCCACATTTCGAAAACCTCCTCATCACTCCCCCTGTCTTTCCTCATCACTAGAGCAACCGACATTATGCTTTATTTTTTGTTTAATTATGCTTTATTTTTCCAAATTATGCTTTATTATGCTTTATTGTTAATTTCAATCACTGTTTTACATTAATCGTGTATAATGTATAATATTTGGTCTAGGAATTAATTCGTGCGGTTTTACAAAAGATGGCGTAACTAGCTTATTGTCCCATAGTTTCATTGATCCAAACATGCGTTGAAAACTACTGTCATTGAGCATCTTGTTTAGTATATGTCAGTTGCTTGAAGCGGAAACAACAACATTTTTTCTTCAACTGAAAATGGCGCATTTTGTGCCTGATAAAGTGTTTTTGCGGGGAGTTATTCTTCATTGCTTTAACATGAAGAAAAGTGCTACCGCAAGTCATCATATTTTAGTGGAAGTGTTTGGTGATCATGCTCTAGCTGAGCGAACGTGTCAGAAGTGGTTTGCACGGTTTAAAGGTGGTGATTTCAGCTTGGAAGACCAAAGGCAATTTGGACAGCCAAAAGAATTTGAAGATGAAGAATTGAGAGCATTGCTTGATCAGGATTCGTGTCAAACGCAGGACGAACTTGCAGAAGCATTTGGAGTTGAGCAAACAACAGTTTCCAAACGTCTCAAAGCCATAGGAATGATTCAAAAGATGTCTTATTGGGTTTCACATGAATTGAAAAGAAAGACGTTGAAAGAAGAAAAACCGTTTGCGAATTGCTGCTTCAAAGACAGAAAAGGAAGGGATTTTTGCATCGAATTGTAACTGGTGATGAGAAGTGGATTCATTACGACAATCCTAAACGAAAAAAGGCCTGGGTGAAGCAAGGTGAACCAGGTCCTTCACAACCGAAACGAGATATTCATTGTGCAAAGGTTATGCTGTATATATGGTGGGATTTGAAACGTGTGGTGTACTATGAACTTCTGAAACTTGGTGAAACTATTAATGGACACCGCTATCGACAACAATTAATGCGTTTGAAGCAAGCTCTGGCCTGAAAACGACCAGAATGGAATAACAGGCATAATAAACTTATTTATCAAGATGATAACGCTCGACCACATGTCGCAAAACCGGTCAAAACCTATTTGGAAAATGTCGGATGGAAAGTGTTACTCCACCCGCGATATTCACCAGACACTGCTCCGTCTGACTACTACTTGATCGATTGCATGAATAACGATTTGATTGGACAGCGGTTCACTTCTTCAGAAAATATCGAAAAATGGATCTTTGATTAGATTGCGTCAAAAGATGAGGAATTCTTTCGACACGGAATCCGTAAATTGCCTGAAAGATGGGAGAAAGTAGTGGCTAGCGATGGACAATATTTTTGTTAACGTATTCATTTACTTTGTTTTTGAAATAAATCTTCAATTTTTATTAAAAACCGCACGAATTAATTCCTAGACCAAATATTTACTATACGTTAAATATTCTATATATCTTGATCTATTTATTAATGTTTTATGTAACCAGTTCCTTTCATATTTAATGAAGTTTCTACTTAATGAACTGTAAAAAGGTATGCTTTACTCGAGTCAGTTTTTTTTATCACTTGTGTGTGCCTTAGAGGTGCATGTATACAGAAAGGAACAGTAAAAGATGCCACCAAAAAGTACAGAAAGTGCTCAAGTTCCAGAGGTACACATGACAATATAGTGTGGAGTTCTTATGTACTATTCATTGTTGGCGGAGGTTTTCTTCTTTTCCTTTTTTCTTTTCTCCACATCAAAGGATTACACCGAAAAGTTTACAGAAATAAAAATAAGCTTCTCATTGCTGCATTGTTATGTTCTCAATGACTTTGTATTACAAAAATTGGTTTTAAAAAAATATTAATACAATATGTTAAACTTGCAGTTAAACAGAACTTTCCAAGAATTGTTCTAATAGAATTTTCCAAGAATTGTACTATATATTTTAAATCATGCTTTATGCTTTATTTTCTGCAATTATTCTTTATTATCCTTTTAAAATTAGTTTCTTCTGGACCCTTATACAACCACAACCATGTTCAAGGTACCAACCATATGTGTAAATTGCTATTATGCTTTTTATGCTTTTGGGTTGCCATACACATCACTTTTACGTAATGTTTACGTTTCTACGTAGAGTACAATACTCGATATTTCACGAATATTTTCCTTGACTCTTTATTTAAGGACCCACAAAATAGACTTTTCTTCTTCCTAAATTTTTCTGTTGCCATTCCTATCTTCACTTCTATTTCATAACTGCATTTCATGTCCTCACTAATAACACTACTCAAATACCTAAAATTAGTCACCCGTTCTGCTTCCTCCCTTATTTTCTTCCTTAACTAACTCACTCTACGGCCTATGGAACCCAGAGGTTCAATGCCTAATTCTCAAAAGCTCTCCATTGACTTCTGTCCTTAGCCAACTGGATCCACTTTTCCCTTTGTATTCCTATTTCTGCGAGACCCATCTTAATATTGTCCTCCCATCTGCGTCTAGGTCTTCCTAATGGCCGTTTTCCGATTAACTTCCAGTTAAAACTTTAAAAGCGTTCCTACTTTCTTCCATCCTGGCTACATGACCTGCCCATCTGTGTCACCTAGATTTGATGACCCTGACAATGTTCGGCAAACTACATAAATTATGTAGTTCCTCGTTATGAAGTTTCCGCCATTCCCCATTCCCGTTCCTCTTGGGTCCGAATATTTCTTACAGCATCTTGTTCTCAAATACTTTCAATCTACGTTCTTCCCTTAGAGTAACCGACAATGTTTCTCAATCATACAAAACAACAGGTATGATTATCGTTTTGTATATTTTCAGCTTCAAATTTCTCGACAGAATTCGCGACCTTTATAATATAATAAATTCCCTGAACAACCGCTTCCTTCGAAGTGTCATCGCTTTTGCCTTTGCAACGTTTATGTTCATCCCATATTGTTGACAGCTTTACATTCGCAGTTTTCTAACATCTTTTCCATATTTCTCAACAAACGCCATATCATCTGCTATGAGCACAATTCTGGATATAAACTCATGATATATCATCTAACAATACACTAGTTAGTTCTCTAGACAAACGAAAGCTTTTTAGGCTGGAACAAAGGTATAGAAGTGATGAAGGGTGCGAAGAAGCAAAAGTAAAGATAAGCGGATAGCTTCTGTGCAGATAAGGAAAGCTGGCGTCTGATAGTTTGGACAGAACATGTGATACGTTGGAGGCACTGTTGCCAAAGGTTCTGTGACAATAGAAACAGCAATTCTGACGATGAACTTAGAACGTATAACAAGCCATAATTTCATAACCGTAGTAATATAACAGATTGATTTGTAACGTATTATTTCCAAAGAACAAAGTATTTAGAATGCTTGACAGAAGATCCAATAACATTCAATTACTGGCAACAGCGACCTTGATAGCTTAGAATCAGTGTGAAAGAATACTGCAGTGATTAGTGGACAACACTTCCCTTAGTTTTGTTTATGAAATGTGCATAACAAAGAACTTAGAAAACGATCAAATACCAGATAAATAGTATATGAAATCAAGTGTTTTGTAGGAAGTACAAGAATCTAGAAATGCATTTGTTTAAATGAATCAAGTGAGGAGGCACTTTTTCAGCAATGAATTGGTAGCGGCTAAGTTTTCATTACATGAATGAATTTGAAAAAAAAAAAATGAAATCTTTAAGTTTACACCCTACAGTTACGCCGGGTAGGCTAAAGGAGACGATGATGATGAGAAATGAGTGAAAGAATGGAATTAAGAAAGTGAGAGGAAACGGAAGAACCCCGAGAAAACACACGAACACGGTGTTTGTCCACCACAAAGTTTACTTGTCGCGAGCTGGGATCGAACCAAGGACCCGATGCCCCACTCTACCACTGAAGCACGGCGGCCCCTATGAATAAATTTGAGTAACAGTATTTTAAATGAAATGAAATAAAATGTGTAGTTTTACGTCCCACGATTATACCGGCTAGGCTAAAGGAGACGGTGATGAAGAGAATTGAATGAAATGGTGGGATGAAGAAAGTGGGAAGAAACGGGAGAACCACGAGAAAACCCACGCTCACGGTGTTTGTCTACCACAAAGTTCACTTGGCGCAAGCTGGGATCGAACCCGGGACCCCACACACCAGAGGTGAACGCTCTACCACTGAGCCACCAACAGAATTTTAAGACGCAAGCATTCTCATTGTAGGGACACTATAATATTATGACAAAGTTTTGTAGTAGCCATTAACTTCGACAACACATAGTTTTCTGTGTAATTTTCTTTTTTCTTTTCTTTTCTTTTTCCTGAAAATGAAATGATCTTGGTAACCTGAAAGACGGAATACCTCTTGAGAATATAAGGAAAAGAAAAAGAGAAGAGAATTCAGCCACGGAGGAAGGAAAAGGAATGTTGTGTTACAGGGAATTTCAAATATTTGCTCTTAACATATTTTATCTTACTAAAGGTAGTATGCTACAAAGGGGGAGTATCTTTCCATAAAATTACCTGAGCATTTTTAAGAAACGTTCATTAAATGAAGAAGCAGTGTACTTGCAGTAACACTTACATTTCCTACAATCAGGGCCATAACTTGTGGGGGGCAGGGGGCAACTGCCTCTCCCAGGTAAGCTCTCCGCCGTTCAAAGGGGGTCCATTTTAAGACAAAATTTCTTACTTCATATACGATACTAACATTAAATTATAAATTAATCATCAAACAGGTTCACTATATTACATAAACAAAACAGCACACAAAAAGTCAATATAACAAAAATGAGCCGATGGTCTATTAGAGTAAAAAATGTCTACTATTAGGGGTCCTAAAAATAATACTTACTCGTATGGCTTTGAGATTTGTCAATACTGTCCCCTTAATTAATTTGTCATGTATGGAAAGAGCTCAAGGGCGTAATTAACGGCTCCGCAGACCTTGCCGTGCGGGAGAGCCCACAGGCTACGGAGAGCCCATAACGAGTAAGAGAAAGATGGGAAGAGGAGGCTCAAGAATGAGAAAAACTTTTCTAGGGGGCCCAAATACGCGTATTAATGCTTCCCCCCAGAAAAAATGTAAGTTACGGCACTGGCTACAATTGGTCCTATGTTCGATTTCTTGTGGAGACTGTACTGAATTAAGATTTTTTTGAGAAAGAACATTAAATAATTTAGGGAGAGTGTTTCATAAATGCCATCATTACAGTGAAATAAGTTTATATTGAGTGTCTATGTAAAACTATCGTATCTTTCTAAGGTTTTCAGATAAAGCTCGGAGACGTCTCTAAAAATTCTCGCAAACGGGAATAGTTATGAGATGAAAATGTGTCTATCTTTAATTTTTCTAGCCCATTGATTTATATAGAGAATTAATTTTTTGTATTTTCCTTGAAATAAATTGGAATTTACATTATGTACTTTCGCTGATTTATTTTTTCAGGTCGTTAAATGTTTCTGTTTTTCAAGATGAATTTCTATTATATATATTCATTTAATATTATTTTATACTACTTAAATTACTTTTGATTATTAATTACTAGCATCAAAATGAAATGAAATGAAATATTTTAATTTTACGTCCCACGATTATGCCGGTTAGGCTAAAGGAGACGGTGATGATGAGAGATGAGTGAAATGGTGGAATGAAGAAAGTGGGAGGAAACGGAAGAACCCCGAGAAAACCCACGAGCACGATGTTTGTCCACCACAAAGTTCACTTGGCGGGGGCTGGGATCGAACCCGGGATCCCAAACACCAGAGGTGAACGCTCTACCACTGAGGCACCGCGCCCCCTTTACTAGCATTAAATACCCGCTTTGCTGGGTTAAATTAAATAAAAAGTAATATGTTCCGTTAGTCAGTCACTTTCTACTATTATGGGGGTGCGGTGGTTCACTGGTAGAGCTTTCACCTCCGGTGCTTGGGGTCCCTGGTTCGATCCGAGCTTGCGCCGTGGGGACTTTGAGGTGGACAAACACCGTGCTCGTGGGTTTTCTCGGGGTTCTCTCATTTTCTCTCACTTTCTTCATTCCATCATTTCATTCATTTAGCATCATCACCGTCTCCTTTAGCCTAACCGGCATAAGTGTGGGACGTAAAACTTAAAGATTTCATTTGGTTTTACTATACTAAAGTGCTCTCTGATATCAGTCATTTTCGATTATTTTTATATTTCTCCCCTTCCTCCTCTCTCAAGTTGCGGGCTGAATTTGGATTTAAACGGCGTCAGAAGTGTGACGCTTCATCACAGCGATCCCAAAAACTACGGATTCGGCACTAATATCGGCCATTTTCAATGATTTATATATATATATATACCCATGTTGCGGGGCATTGGAAGTTCCGCTGTTCATCTTAGCGATCCCGAAAACTATAAATTCGACATAGGTATTTGTTATTTTCGATCATTTCTGTGTATCTTCCCCCTTCTCCAAGTTGTGTGGCTGAATTCAGATATAAACTGGTTCGGAAGTATTCCTATTCAACTCAGCGACCGCGAAAACCATGAATTTAATACTAATATTGGTAATATTTTAAAATCATTTTTATGTATCTCTCCCTACCCTCCCCCAACTTGCAGAGCTGAATTTGGATTGAAATGGAATGGAAAGTGTCACTGTTTATCTCACGACCCCGAAACTTATGGATTCGGCACTGATATTGGTCATTTTCGATCATTTTTATATATTTCTCCTCCCTTCCCGTCCCCTAAGTTGTTGGGCTGAATTTGTATTTAAACGGGATCGGAAGTGTCACTTTTCATCTTAGCGACACCAAAAACTATGGATTCCGTACTAATATTGGTCATTTTTGATCATTTTTATGTTTCTCCCCTCTCCATTTTCCCTAAATTGTACGGTCAAAGTGACATCATAAAAACCATGCCAGGATCGAACCTCATCTGTGTTGAAAATTTGATGGAGATCGGTCGAATAGTATTAAGTTTTATTCATTTTTATATATTTTGCCCCTTTCCCTAAGTTCTACCGTCAAAGTGAAATGATAAAAGAACTTTCCATGTTCGAACCTCATCAATGTTGAAAATTTGACTGAGATCGGTAGCGTGGTTCAAGAGATCAAGAGGCAGAAACATAGTCACTTTCATTTTTATAATATAGATTAAAATTATACGTAACAAAATGTAATTTTCACAAAATAAGGAATATTCAAATGGATTTGAAGAAGAAATCAGTAAAATTCCTTCAAATCACTAAAATTCCATTTAATTTCAAAGCAAACAGTAAAATTATTCACTGCATAAATCAAAAAGAAATAGAAACAAAAACAAACAAAAATAGTGCAGTGGTGAGCATCGTTAAGATAAAAAATATTGTATTTCTTAGTAGCATGTGTTGTCGTTTGTTGTGAAATTCAAAACTAGTGATTTTTTAGTCCGTGAATATATAAACCTACATATTTTCTAGGCGAAATTCAATTCGTACATTATTGTTTTATTATTAAAATTGGAGAATATACAAATACCAGCTTTGAAATTGAAAATGAACTACAGTGTGAACGAGAAATGACGATTAAAAAATTCATTTTTTATCATCTTGGTTATCAGCGTACTCTGGATTTAGCCTTTTTGCTCTCATTTTCCCAGGTTGCGATCGGTGACGTTAAGTGGAGCTATCGCCAAGGATGTTATAAAATAGAGGATCTGCCCATATCAGAAAACCGTGAAACCATAGGTCACAGCTATATATATCGTATGATTGGTGATTTTCTTACCTTTCAAAGGTTATTTCGGGTAATCTCTTATCACTCCTATTTGTACACCCATATGTGCAGCATGTAACCATTGAATAATATAAATCTGAATCAAAGGCTTAAATAAAAATAAACGACAGACACACTATATGTCCACATATGAAGATCGGAATGGTTTGAGCCCACATATATGACGGTCATTAAGTTATCTAATAGGATGAAGATGCATATGGGCAGATCCTCTATTTTATAACATTCTTGGGTATCGCGAATTATCGTTCACGAGAACAAGTGAAATGCTGCATACCCAAAAGTTCCTCCATAAGACGTCACGGACAGGAGCTAATCAGAACTCTAAACGCTAACTGGGGCTACCCGTTATTGGTAGTTTCATATTTTAGTAGAACCTCTACTTAAAGCTTCATTTGCCTGTTTTAAAAAATATACCAAAAAACAGACAAATGAAACTGTAAGTACAGGATCCATTAGAGAATATTAGAAAATATGATTAAAGTACTCTTTTCCTGATAGTGTTTGATGAATTCAAGTGAATAGTTGGTGAAACTTTCACATGTTAATCATTTTTACAATAAAAGTATTGTTTTGCTCAGCGAGTAGTTTAAATCAGATTTGAAAAGAAAAGTGTCCTACAGAAACTAGAGCAACTCGCTTTAATTATAGAGACAATAATCCACAAAAGCCCCAAGTTGTCGTGTACGTGGTAAGTCACATGGTTGCAAGGCAAAAGGTGTTCAATTTCACTTGTGTAAAAAGTTCCAACACTTTGTTCAGTATTGTAAGCTACAGCGTAAGAAGGCACGATCATATACGCACTGCATAGATGAAGTGTCCCTACTTGACAATATAAGGGGTGCACTATTGAGTTCTAAGAACTCACCTAATGAATACGAACAGGCTCTAGAGGTCCTCCGTGGCTAAACGGTTAGCATACGCGCCTTTGGCGTGGGAGACCCGGCTTCGATTCCTGGCGGGAGCTCATGTGGTTCGGATTCCACGTTAATCAGTAGGCCTTATCTCATATAGCCTCGATGCTGAAAGGGACATTAAAATAAACTTAATCAAGAAAACCCTCGGTATAGGATGATTGTATAAAAAGAAGTTAAAAGTTAAAAAGAATACAATATAAAATATAAGAATAGAAGTAATTAGGATTATATTGAAGTGTTGTTTGTACCTTAATTACTGGTGTTGGTAATTAAGTGGTAGACAATAGGCCACTGACGTAAGATATTTTAATTTAACACTACAGTTATGCCCTTCATGCTGCAGAAGACGGATCATTAATGGAAATGAGTGATCGTGAAATAACTTTCGGAATAAGAATATGCAAGACCAAATTTGAGATGATCGTCGAGAAAATCCATGTCCAAGATGTTTACTATCAAAAATGTAACCTGAGACCGTCGCACCAGACGTGAGTGCTCTTCAGCTGAGCCTCGTGATCTCTAATATATCTGCGGTCAGAATCAGGCCGGTAGCCAGCCCAAAAATGTAGGGGGGTGGGGGCGGTAGAAGTTAAGGGGCCCGATCCAACCATATTATAGTTCATCACTATATTATAGTTCATTTGCAAGCCTACCGTGAAAAGTTTAGGGGGCAGGAAAAATTTAGGATGGCCCACCCCCCTAGACCCACCTTGATACAGGCCTGGTCAGAATAAGATTAAATAATGTTTTCTTGATCGCGTAGCTATCAGGGACAAAGAGCGAACCCAATTAGAAAGTAGAAGTAACCTGGTTTAAAAAAATCACCGACGCACGTATCTCGAAATGCACTTGAATTTAACATTGGATGGAGTTGAGTTGATTTTAGGTTAGCGTCACTTTCAGCAGCGAGACTATATGAGACGTGGACCTATTGATTAACGTGGAATCCGAACCACATGAGCTCCCGCCGGGATTCGAACCCGGGTCTCTCACGCCAAAAGTGCGTACGCTAACCGCTTAACCACGAAGGAGCTCTAACATTGGATGGAGTCCTAGATTATAGTCTAATGTAAGGGATCTAGAAACTGAATATTAAATTTAAATAACTGGTAACTTCGGGAACTTTGTCAGTTGGCCATAGAATGAAAACAATTTAAAGCTATTGCAAATTAACAACAATAATAACAAAAATTTAGGTCAACTTACATTTTTGGTTGGCATCCATTTTTTAGAACGAAGAATTTCAATTGAAATCTGTAAGAAAGAAGAAAAATTAGACAATTTTTGCTTTTATACTTAGTTTTTCTGTTTTGCAATGAAGATACAAATACGTATATAGTTTATCACTGAAGTCTTCAGAAATAAAATAGATGTCTATTCTATAGTGGTTATGAAACTTTTAAAACTTTTATACTGAAGACTCGTAATATTAGCTGAAGTTAACACATAGAATACTTTTCTGAAAGCAATATAATTTCCTATAAATATTTAGTTTTAAATTATATAATGGGCGCAGATATGGTAAACGTGGACAAAATACTTATTTAAATCATGCTGATTTAATGTAATGTATTCTGCTGAAAATTTCACGATCAGCAATGTACAAATATCAATATTGCATCATTGGTTCACAGACGTCATCTCAACTTGTTTAAGTAACCGAATCGTCAACGCTACTGAACAAGCAGTTCCGAAAAGTAGCTTGCACTCAAATTGGCCTAGTTTACCTCCTCACGCTCTCACACTTCTTCACCGATTTCACGAATATTTAGACGAATACAGGAGAACGAAAGATCACATCTTTCTACCGCTTCATCAGCAATTCCAGCGAGTGGTCAAACATTATGCAGTATCATCACTCAAAAACGATTAAATTGGTGTACTTCCGGTATCCGATTACGCAATGAAAGAGACTTAACAAAATTCTGGGACTTATTCAAATGCCTTATTCATCAGAAACACGAATCACAACATCCTATTCACTGTCCGTACTATCGATGCAGAGAAAGAAACATCTTTCGCAAATCATTTTGAGGACGTTTTCACCCCTCATTCTGCTCCGCTCTTTACACATCCGTCTCATAGGCTTGTCACATTCCCAACATTACCAGGCTTGACAATCCTACCCGACCATTGTTTACACCTGCCATAGAACATCGCCTTGATGCTAACGAACCACTCACAGCTCCAATTACCAAATTCTACAGGCACCATTGGCATTTTATACTGTCCTTACTCTGCTCTATACGGCCAGGCTTTTCCATACCTTACTGAAACTCGCCAAAATAGTGGAATTTCTAAAACCATATAAAGATCCTACCAACATAGGCTCCTACTGACCAATCAGTCTCACAAATATCTTCAGCAAAACATTGGAACGAACTCTGGTCGAACGACTCCTCTCTTATCTACATATTTATTCCCTTCTCTTATCTATACAAGCCGGATTTCGATCCTTATTTAGTACTACTGATTAACTTTTGAAACTATCTAGCTATATAGTAAGTTGGGTGATTCCGGACAGTCGCTGAATCCGTACATCCTAAGCTTACGATAATACTGTTCTTCGCATGTGTAATGTGGAGACTTGTAGTGATGCCTATTTGAAGCTACAGTTCAGTGTTGAGTAGGAAGTGCAAAGAGTACGACGGTGGGGGAAAGAAGAAGAAACAGGAAAGTTCATGCACGTTTGTTGACCTGATGTAACTTTTTAGTGGTATATGTTAAGGTTTTACACAGAAGTGGTTGTCAGCAAATGGTTAAGTAAGACATATATCGAAGCGAAGACCCTGCTTTACTCGTTGCATATTGGAATAATTCTATTACTTTGCGAGTGCCTGCTCAACGAGAGCACAAGTTTACAGTGTTCAAAACGAGCGAATCCGGATGTTTAGGGAAGGGTGAATTCGGACACGTTTATTACGTAAGCTGAATCCAGACAATCTGATTAATGAACTAAGAGGATTCAGAACACTCTCTCCTCTCTCGCTTTTCACGTTTATGAGTGTGAAATAGAGGTCTACTGAGGCAATACGTGAAGTTTATTGCTTATATCTATCGTGCATTCATTTTTGCCATAAATGGACTCCAAGGAATTATCAGAAAAAGTTATAAAATTATCTTAGGATCTACCAACACAACAAAATTACAAAATGCTAATCATAAGGTGCTCAGAAATTCTACACTAGTGAATGGCTACATCGTCTCCCATTTGATCCGTAACAAGTTCGGGAACATAAATTTCTTTTGTCGGATAAACATGATCCGCCAGTAGCAGGAAACAATTCTTCTTCTGTGTCATCAGACTTATCCTCAAACACGTCTCAATCGCATTGAGTCCTCAGTAAGTTCATATCTTTTCCTGCTGTTGCTTCTTCCAAACCCACATCCCAAAGGCCAGGTGCTGCTAAAAGATTAAGTGTCACGAATTGCAGTTTGTTTCAAACTGTCTCCTCAAACACAATCGAAGGTATGGATGAAAACCACTGTGGATTTTGTGGGAAGAATTATTATGCACCATCATCAAGCAAATCCTGGGTGACCTGTGCTGTAAGACCTGGTTTAATGAAAGATGTGTGGGAGGTGATAAGGAATTGTATTTTATCTGTGGACGATGTGTCTGAATTATAACTAGTGCTTCACGAAACTGGCAGACGTCATTAACGCAAATAATAATAATAATAATAATAATAATAATAATAATAATAATAATAATAATAATAATAATAATAATAATAATAATAATAATAATAATAATATATGCTAGTCTTAATGCACACATATTATACATTTTATTTACTAGCAAAAAATACTAGTACAATGTAGTTCTAATGGAAACAAAGGTGATTACTATATTTATTGATTAAACGCTATAGTGATAGTTACACTACTGTGCATTTAGCTTACAATTTCAACAGTAAAGAAATTAGTATAGAAATTGTTATGTTCGCAATTTGTATGTATTTATCATGTATTTGTATTTATATTCTGTACTTATCATGTTAGAATGTTAGTGTAGCAAGATAGTAAGCTGAAATATACCTATTATTTATATATCTTCCTTCAAAGTTCAGTGTCCGAAATCGCCAACCAACTGTCCGGATTCACCCTTCCACATTGCAAATCAAAGATTTTGTCAACTTTCAGAAAATTATTTTTTATTTTTTAACATGCCATTTGAGGAAAACTATTTCAGTTGTACATGCATACCAACATATCATTAAATAATATGACGAAGTATTGGATATTTTCGTTTAGCGGGGTAGTAGTAAAAGAAAGAAACATCAGAACTGTCAGGATTCAGCCAAACTTACCCTATTATTAACCATCTCAATAAACGTCTGTCTTCTGTACTAATTTCACTTGGTGTTGAGTAAGCATTCGATACAGCCTGGCATCAGGGGCTTCTTTTCAAGTTGATAAGCATCCTACCGTTAACACACATACGATTATAGCCAATTTTCTTTATTACCGTTCAACCTTCTTCCAAATTAATCAAACTCAATTCCACCACTTTGTACTTCGAGCAGGAGTGCCGCAAAGCTCTGTTTTGTCACCCCTACTTTACATCTTATTATGTCCCTGATATACCACTACCTAAACCATCAATATATTTTCTATAATTTGCTTATGACACTGTGTACGTAGCATTATATTCCCCAGTGGATCATATTAAAGCTAAACTGCAACCTGCAATTGACAAACTTGTTAGTTGGTTTCTCAAATGGAAACTGAAATTAAATACAACAAAAACTCAAATGTCGTTATTTGGACTCAAGTGTAACAAATATTGTCCAACTCGAAATCCTGAAAGTTTACATCCTACACCCTTAGGTTCCCCGTTAACTTACAAAATAGTGTAAGTATCATGGAGTCACCTTTGACAAACATCTCACTTGGAAAGCTTATCTGTCTAACCTCAAAGCTAATTTTACATCGAATCAATTTGTTGCGTAGTTTACAAGGCACCAACTGGGACTTCGATTCGAGACTGATACTTTATACTTACAAGGTTTTTGTACGTCCTGCTCTAACTCATGGAAATATTGCCTGGTTGTCAGCTCCATTAAAGTTTCATAACAGATTACAATTTCTGGAACGTTATGTTTTACATTTTGAATACTCTCTTCCACTTAGAACTCCAACACAAGAAGTCTATCCCGCATCGGTTTACCCACTTCTACACTTTTCCCACATCACTACCGCCTTTGCTGTCATTATATTCACCATGGTATCAAAGACACTCGTCCAATTCTATACGAACTTCTCGAACAGACTTCAGCATTACCACGTTACACTTATTTGTCAGTCGATTCATGTTACGCTTATTTGTCACTCGACGATAACACTCATCGTTGCATTTATAGTTGTCATCCATACATCTATAGCGCATCTCATTACTGCGCTCCTTCATTTTTATTAACAGGGTTCCAAGTGTCTACCGCCCGCTCTGAGCAGCTCCAGAGCAGAAGAGAAGACCCTTGTTTAAACTAGGGATGTCCACAAAGTTCCGGTTCCGGTTCTTGGAGATCCGGTTTTCAGAACTGGTTCTGGAACCGGTTTCATGCCTGGATCCGAAAACCCGGTTCCAGAACCGGTTCTAGACCTGGATCCGAAAATTCGGTTCCAGAACCGGATCTTATTAACCGGTTCCAGAACTGGATCCGAAAACTCGGTTCTAGAGCGCAAAGTTCACCTCCAAAACACTGCAAAGAGGACCACGCGCTTGTGCCCCACAGAAAAAAATTTTGGTCCACCAGTGGATGTTTAGCCAACTGAGTTTGCCAGTTTGCCTGTTTAGCCAATGAGTTTGTCAGTTACCCAGTTTGTATAGCCAAATGAGACAAGTAGCCGCCCCCTGGGCGCCTGCTTGTCGCTTCCACCATTTCATCTAGGACACTGTTCACAGCCTACCAGCAGCTCGGGTTTAGTGTAGGAATGGTCACAAAGTTCCGTTTCCGGCGGAACCAGTTCTTGGAGGTCCGGTTTTCAGAACCGGTTCTAGACTTGGATCCAAAAACCCGATTCCGGAACCGAATCTTCTAGAACTTGATTCGTTCACAGATGATAACCGGTTCCACCAGGAACCGGTTCTAGCCATCCCTAGTTTAAACTAACACATCTCCTTGTGTTCTGTTCATTGCACTTTGCCTCATCATTTACCTCATATGTTCTCTAAAAAAATAGATAAATATATCAATCAATCAATAAATAAATCCTGATACCCATCTCCAAATGATATTACCAATAATGAATGCTCATGGCTCAGAGAAGGCGTTACTTTCTATGGTCCGTCCACCTTCGGATGGGAATGAAGAGCTTGCACTTAAAATACAATGGAGCAGTTTAGAAAAGAAAAGTATTTGCATTTTGAAATCATTGAAGAAAGTTTCTTAGACAGTTTTCTATACGAACCAAATTTTCATCAAGATCAGGGGAAAATGAACTATTGTTAGTAGGATCACGCTGTAGACTGTATAAGATTGTAACATTAAAAACATGTATGTATGTTTTTTAATGTTACAATCTTATAAAGTCTACAGCTCATATGAAACTTGAACGAAAAGGAATTTTTGACAGCGATTATCTCTTCATGGTTCGCCAACGGAGTCAATTAGTTAACATCTTCACGGGGTAACGGTGACTTTAACGGTTATCCGTATTCCATGTACAGACAGCGACAAAAGTTTTTTTTTCGTTTGATAAAATTTATTTTGAGAATAATAGCAGTATTGCTGGGACGTAGAATGGTGGTATAGCTGGAACGTACAGAAAATTACATTCTCTCTAATTCACTGAAAACTGTATTCAAACTAGTGGTGGGCAGAAAAATCGGTTTTTAGAAAAACCGAAACCGGTCCCCGAAAATTTTCAGAAAACCGGTTTTGGAGAAAACCGAAACCGGTTTCGGTGAAAAACCGAACCGACTTTTGGAAAAAACCGAAATGTCGGTTTTTATGGAAACCGGTTTTCGGTTTTTATAAAAAAAAACCGGTTTTGTCCATCTCTAATTCAAACTGTCCTTCCATTCTGAAGTTATTTACGAAACTAATTTCATCAAATGGAAAGAACCTTTGTCGCTGACTATACAATATATGGAGTACTACTACCACAGACACTTCACTCATAAATGTTAATTTCGCGTGATTTTCGATACTGTCAGTACCAAAATTTAATTTTGGATGATATATTTATGCGAGAAATAATCAAAACAATTACAATAATTTTGATTGTACCGTTTTTCAGCCCGCCGATAGCTGACGTTCATATTATGTAGGTTTCATTGTCAAATATCCAAGCAAAGATATCCAGATTCTAAGGGGGCACGTACCCTCTCGGTACTCCCAAGAGCAACACCCACATCATTTACTTAAGAAACTAACAAGAAAGTGGAACGCTTCTTTTACTTTGTATTCGACATCAGAAATACAATACAGCTACTCCTCATCAAGTCTTCCTGGTTATGAAAATGATTACAAATAACTTGATTAAGTGCTCACAATTCATCTTTGGTTAAAGTAGGGATGGAGCGATTCCGATTCTCGATTCTTTGCGCTACCGGGTTCGATACCGATTCCGTTCGATTCCGACGAAAAAAATAGTGAAAACTCTCAAGACCATGTATTTTTATGATGATTTGTTACGAAAACACTAAGAAATGTACAGATTATATGCTTAAAGTATTAAACAAACCATAGAAACAGATTGGACCCAGAGAGGGTTCAAATGCTTGTTTTTCTTAACAGAAATTTGAAATACAATCCAAACTTTTAGTTTTTAAGACTTTTCAAGACATAATACCGTTACTTTTCTTTTCATTCTAATTCCACATTTCATTTTCAATTTTTCATTGTTTTGAAAGAGTTTTAATTCGTTTGCAATAGGCTAATAAAATGTTTTTGGATTCAAATGTGTTTTTATTACTTGTTTTATCCAGAATCGGTATCGAGTCCGGAATCGAGAATTGTGAGTAAAATTTCAGAATCGGAATCAGAATCGAGAAATTCTGGAATCGGCCCATCACTAGTTTAACGAATTAAATAATGTATGTCTTGCTCCATCACAACCTTTGTTTTGAAATGCGGCCCCGTGTAGCGTAGTCGCTAACGCTTAAGCCTTCGGTGCGAGCGGTCCCGGGCTTGATTTCCGGTGGGGGCACTCGGTCGAAAAAGTGTAAAGAGCTTTTTCAGACCAGCCATTCTGAATGAGATTTTCCTGGGTTTTCCTAATTCACACCAGGCAAATGAATACCTAACTTATAGGTCCCAGGCCGCTTCCTTCCTTCCGCAATCCTTTCTTCCTTTTCTTTCCTCGAATAGTGTACTCGCAGAGGGACGTCATCCCTCACATGTGTGACGAGCTAAATGATCATAGATGTCGAAAGCCCAAAAAATCTAAATTCTTTGTTTCGAAATCTGCACCTAAAATTGGGGATGGCTCAATGGTAGAGCATGGGGTTGTTGGTTCGATCAAAGTTCGCGCCAAGCAAACTTTGTGGTGGACAAACACTCTGTGCGTGGATTTTCTTGGGGTTCTCCCGTTTCCTCCCACCTTATTCATTCCATCATTTCATTCATTTCTCATCATCATCGTCTCCTTTAGCTCAACCGTCATATAATTGTGTGACGTAAAGCTTAAAGATTTCATTTCATTTTTATTTTTTGTACCCAAAATTATACATTTTACACAGTTATTTCCAAGAAAGGCTTCAAATGGATGAAGAATATCTTTCTTGCGGTCCTACTGAGATTAGAGATTCTGAAAGAGGGAGAGAATTGGGATATTCTAATGTTAACAAAGTTCCTACAAACGCAAGGAACTTAGAATACGGTTCTCAATTTATGTATATAACTTAATGTATCCTAGCGACAACTTTTACTTTGCATTCCACACAGCATTGCAGTATCTAAGTAATATGTAGTCCCAGCTTTATTGTCAAAAATAAATAACAACCACATTCAAAACTAAATAAGTACAAAATAATTTATAGCGGAAATTTACATATTTGCTTTGCGTGTAGAAAGACTAAGCAAAATGGAATTGGATAACGAAGTGGTTTGAGTTGCAAACAACCATAAGCAAACAACTAAGTAAGTTTAAACACAACAAGAAATAGACAAATGCATTATATTAAAGTAGAAATTCGTTAAAGGAATGTGTATATCCGTATGTGCATGTCTCAACATGATATATTTACAAGGTTTGTACTAGGGTTGGAAGAATAGGTTTTTTTTTTTTTTAAAAAAAAAAAGAACAAAACGTGTTTAAAACATGAAAAAGATGTTCAAAATGTTTTAAAACACACGAAAAAGCATGATTTAAACATTTTGAACAGTTTAAAACATGATTTTAAACATAATTCAAAAATCGTGTAATAACATATTTATTAAGCCGTTTTTTTCTCTTACAACCGATCTTTTCATTTACTTTATTCTCGTTAAGACTACACTGTGTTGGGTACAGAATATTTCAGTGTAGATTAGTAATTCTCAACTTATTTCATATCACGACCCCCTTTTATTATACCCTCTTGCCAGTGACTCTCGTAAGTACTTTCTTGGTTGTAATAAACTTTTTAGGTAGATTTTAAAATCTACCTACTACGTACAGAGATTTCAAACAACTTACGAATACACATGACAAAACAAAAGTGATCATCATTCTTGTGTATTGAGAACGGGTTGAGGGAGAATAATGAAACTTGGAAGAGGTCTGACATATCAGATGGTGCTATCAAGCATCATGATGGACATCTTTGATTGGTATTCGAAATTTCAAATGCAAAGGGAGTCATGTTATATGTTTTAAGGCTAGAATTTTACCAGAAATACAGTTGTGCGGTTATTTTAGCCCTAAAGCAAGTCATTTCGGAGTTACCGCTTCTGAATGTTTTCTTGTTATGCCTTTAGTTGCAAAGCTCGTTTTTCACGCAGGCAGGTGAAATTTTTGTTGCAAAATTTGATTACTATTTCAGAACACTGATGCTAATAAAATTATCCTAAAATAATAATTTTTCGAAAAGCAATGTTTGAAGCACACTTCATGTTGTGCTAACTTCATATTTTCTGCAAGCCTATGTAATTGGTTGTTTCTTGAGTCAGTAATTTATTGAAGAAAGGTAATATTTGGGGGGTTCAGAGCACAATGGATCCAAATCCATTTCAATCAAGTTCAGTTTTGCTCAGCAAATGAATTTTATTTGAAAACGTAATATCTTCGCAGTCAAGAGTAAAAAAAAAAAAAAAATGTAACTAAAACCATGCGAAATGGCGTGGGATATTTTCATATGACAGCAGCTAGACAGGGGCATCAGTGAGACAGGAGGGAAACCTCCCCCATCCCCACTCTGGATTTCAGATTTTGGGGGCAGTAAGTCTTCTTTCGAAGTTGCTTAGGCCCAATTTCCAGAATTTTAAGCAGGCCCGATACTCAAAACTAGAGCCATCTTTGGAATCCTTGGGAAAAAAATATGCAAGAGAGAGAAATATATTCCTATTGCTCTTTACGGCCAATGAAAATGGATTATAACTGATCAAAATCCGTATTCATTCGGTGTAGGGATTTCAATTTTTGTATGTTGGCCTTTGCTCAGCAAAAGGTTTCTAAATCTACATTACTGCCCTCAAAATCTGAAATTCAGGGAAAGGGGTGGATGACCTCTAAACCAACGCCCCTCTCTAGGGTCAATTATATAAAATTCTAGATTACATTTTGTCATGTAGTTTTTCTTTCTTTCATCTCGGATTCGTGGTTGTGAAAATATGACGTTTTCCGTCCGTGTATTCTTTTGTACACCCCCTGCATTTATTTAACGTAATTATGCGTCCTTGACTATGGCATTTGGAGCTTGACTTGTTAATCATTCCCACGCTGCAGCGTACACAATGTAATGTTAATATCTTAAATTTATGAGCAATGAGGAGGAAATTAACCCTCCTCCCCCATTCTATCAATGTCCTTGTCTAGCGGTTGTCCTATAAAACTCTAGTCCACACTCTTTCGCGTGGCTTTTGTTTCATTTATTTCGTAACCTTGGCTTCGAAGATACTACGTTTGCTGAGCAAAAGTTAACCTTTCTGAAAATGGACTTGGATCCCTTGTGCTCTGAACGCCCCATATCTAAAAATATTTTATAAAAACTGAGTTGGAGCCAAATTTATCCTGCAACTCAAGTTTGTTCGAAACACATAACACTAGTTTGTTTAGTTTGATTGATTACAGTCTTGCATCAGTAGCAAGGCTATATGAGACAGGGTTTTTTGTTTAAAGTGGGATCCGAACCACTAATTTTGAAATTTTACGTCGGATCGTGGTCAAAATCTATACAGCAAATTCCAACGTCTCGTGCCTCTACCCTCAAATTTAATGTTACAAGACCGAAAATTGCGCCCTGCAGCGTGGTGCATACATACATACAGACGAACAAATTGAGATCAAATTGTCCCAGACACTGATGTTCGGCACTGATGCTACAATAAGTATCACGCTTTAATGGTTAGTTACACGGGCGACTGCAATACCTTGCGTTTTCTCGCCTGCTCCCTTCATACAAGCTATGTCAAGGTGTAAAGTTTCTAAGAAAATGTAGAACTCAGGTGGGGAAGAGGGACGAAATAAAATTTTCATATTAAATAATATAATGGAAAAGATATTGTTTATGCAAAATTAATACTTACCTGAAGTTTCCAGTTGCATCTCAACCACATCACTGACGTTAGAATTAACAGAAGCTATTTTCAGATCAAAACTTTTACAATTTGTTTGGGTTTCCAGTTTTTTCACAGCATTGCAATTTTCATAATGATTCTTCATTCTTTGAACTAAACCAACCTTTTTTTTCTTACAGTTTTGCAACGAGCTCGTATAGTCGTTTTCTTATCTGATGGAATTTGAGTTACTTAACCCTTTTCTTGGCAAGGAGACTTGTGTTGCTCAGAAAAAATACTGGGTGCGACTTCCGTGCCATTATAAAATAATAGATAATTGCACATTTTAGTTACATGTTTTATTTAGACAAGGCTGTGATGTAATGTATCTCATAGGATACATTGCCAAAATAGGTAGTCAAAGAACTAAAAATGTTAAAAAAAACATGTATCCCAAAGGATACATTGTCAAGAAAAGGGTTAAATAAATTTGCTGCAAATGATATCCTTTTTTCCTTCCCGTGAAATTTATTGTTAAACGATTCCAAGTTGTACGGAGAGTGAGAACCAACATATGCTGTATCAACAAATGCCTGCCATATTTTAAATTCAGAATCGCAATTTAACAAATAACCTTTTGTTTGTTTTCTGAAAATAACACAAACATTTGTTTCCGTGATAATTATTTTATTTATTTTTTAATATCAGTTCTACAAGTACTCCAACCTTCGACTACGACAGTTTCTCGCAAGTTAAGTGAGAAGCATTTACACAATAAAATATACGTTAAAAATAAGGGGGAAAAAGAAACAAAATAAATTGTAAATCACCACATTGACCTGCTGTAGGCCACGAGAAATCAAAACATTCACATGGGATGAAAATAGTATTCTGAATGGGGAGCAGTTTTGACAATTTTCTTTCTCTGACATATTTTTTCGCAAAAATAAAAATAAAAATAAACATATGTTTAAAACAAGTCTTAAATATACACGTGTTTAAAACAAAATGTTTAAAACGGTGTCCCGACAAAACGTACCACTTGAATTTTCGCGACAAAACGTACTACTTTTGACGACCTGTCATAAATGACAACCTATCATGGATTAATTAAAAAAAATTCTAATATTTATTCCACGACAAAACGTACCACTTATATAAATTACAACCTGTCATGGACTAATTAAAACATTTCGGATATTTAATCCGCGACAAAACGTACTACTTTATGTTAAGAAACTACTTCCTTATGAACAGGTAAAACAACGGCAGTATAAGGTTGAGAAGAACAGACAGGTAATGTATCGAGTTGTCAAAGTGCATTAACTCATTGGTAAAAGAGGGCCATTTACAGAGGAAATGTAGCAGTCTATAAACTGAAAGACACAGCTATAGATCATGGAAACTTTTTTGATATTATTCCTTTCTTAAGCAAATTTGATCTTCCGCTTAAAAGTAATTTAGATAAGGTCACCGAACGTGTGATTCAGTTGATTTTGAATTTAACGGCCCTTTTAGCAGCGAGGTTATATGAGACGGGTCATACTGATTTACTGGAAATCCGAAGCACATGAGCTCCCGCCAGGAATCGAACCCAGGTCTCCCACGACAAATTCGCATACGCTAACCGCTTAACTACTAAGAAACTCAGATTACACGTGTGGTGTTACGCTCATATACTCAATCATGTCATATGTGATCTGACAAAAAATTGCATTGATTGTGTGTCATTTTTCTGCTGAATGACTGTGCGATATTTATGCGTGAGTCTTATCAGCGAATGTACATTTGGAAGATCAAATGTTAACAAAGGCGTCTTACAGTTATTGCGGAAACAAGATGGTAGAAAACACACTGTTTTTCAGAAAAAGTTTAGTCATTTTTCGAACCAAAAAAGTGCTTTGTATAGAGAGTTGACCATAACAATTAAGAAAATTGTTTCTACAGAAAATATCAAACCAAAAGCTAGGTGTAAAGCGAAAGGATAAGATCTCAAGTTCAAAACAATTCGGACAGCAGAAATGTTCCTTAAGATATTTCAAGTGACGACCTCTCGGTCAAACAATCTCCAAGTAGAGGGTGCTGCTAGTGTAGTCCTATCGGATGGTGCAGACTACTCTGTTCCAACGGAAAGAGTAGAGAGATGATTTTGAATCCGTTAAGAATGCAGCATTAAGCTTTGCAGAATGGGCCAATAACAAATTTGAAGACTTAGAACGTGATTTCTTTTTTTCTATTGACCTGTCGACAATTCGCCTTTAGAGATGGACGAAGATTTTTCCTCTGAATATGAAGATGAAGCTGCTTCTATCCAATGACCAGGTGCTGCATCGAAGAATTCAACACAATATTGGACATGGTAGTTTTGAGTATTTCTTCAAGATTCAACAAGCAATGTACTTTATGGATTATTTGGACCCTAGCCACTTCAACCAAGTAACAGAACTTCTAGACGTGCCTTTCGATAAACTTACATATTTTATATATATATATATATATATATATATATATATATATATATATATATATATATATATATATATAATCAGTTAAGAAGTTTTCAAGGATACTACAAATGTAGTCTCTTGGACTTTTGAAGGACGTGGATATCCTTGAAAGTCAGTCTTGATGACGAGCACAACCGAGGAAAAATGACTGTGCTGATGGTGCAAGTGATTCAGAATTAGGAGAAAATACATTTGTTTACAAGGAAAGTGAATGCAAAACGTGTTGCAAAATTGTCCAATGTGCTGCTTTTCAATTTTGCAGAATTGTAATTTGTGCAGTAACACTTATCCAGGTTTCCAGCATACAAATTTTTATTGACTTTGCCCGTAACTCAGGTAACATGTGAAAGAAATTTTTCAAAATTGAAATAAACTGAAATACATTAAAAATAGGCTAACGAGTACCATGTCTCAGGAACATTTGAAAACATTTTGTTGATGTCTATTGAAAAATATTTATATAAAAAAAATATATTTCGAATGCAAAAGTGATAGATACAGTAGCATCAAAAACTAGTACACTAAAACATCTGCTAATTTTGTAATATAGAATACGTTCTCCTTGAACTTCATATAATATTTTGAACAATTCAGAATAATATACTGATGAAAAAATATCTGGTTTAATTGTCAATTGTTAATACTATTGACTTACTGTAGAAAGAAAACTGCAATTGATTTGTGACATTGAGATGCTGGTGGCCCTTATGGGAGAAAGCGCCCGCACCCCTCTAATAATGCCTATCCGTCCCTGCTCCAAAGCCTGGATAAAGTGTGATGGAAATCAGCAAATATTCAAATATTGCATATGCAAGATTCTTGCTGGTCTTGGTGTTACGAGAATCTTGCAGGCATGGTCTTAGTCTTAGCCTTAGTCTTAGTCTTGGTCTTGCATCGGTACTTTTCTCAGCACCAATCTGTTCAACTTTTAACCTTATTTTGGCCGATATATATATACTTATTTACCATCCTATCAAGTGGTACGTTTTGTCGCCTGACATTATTTGATGGCTGATTGGAAGACTCTTCGCAAGTAGCCCTCCAGGCAAGTGGTACGTTTTGTCGCTTGTCGTTATTTAAAGTGTTTTTAGGAAACCTTTCACAAGCAGCCCTCGGGGTAAGTGGTACGTTTTGTCGGTGGTACGTTTTGTCGGTGGTACGTTTTGTCGGTGGTACGTTTTGTCGCTAGTACGTTTTGTCGCGTATTCGTTTAAAACATATACAAAATTTGTTTTAAACAAAATCAATTGTTTAAAACAAGTTTTAATAATTTGTTTTAAACAAAACAACCCTGCTTTGTACCACTTCGGGCTTGAATAAGGAGTTAAGAAAGGAGATGGAACCTATTCCTGGCACACTCAATCCATACTGAAAGACTTATTTCTCACTATTTATTACCCCTTTAGCTTTGATACCTATTCGATAAATGGTTTTCCCATCTTACGCATAGCATACTTTGAAAATCTAACAAGTAGGAGTGTCGCTTGTACATAACGTGAAGAAGTTTGGCTTGTACAGGGTGTTGCAAAAATTTGTCACAATAATTTGGAAATAGATTCCTCACATCAAAATACAGAAAAAAAAAGAACTCATAAGAACCTGAGGTCAGAAACGCATAGTTTTGTAGTTATAGCGTGCCGAAAAGGTGAGAGAATGAACTTTAAAGATACATAGTTCTACTACTATAGAACTGATCGTAGTCGGGCCAAGACAACACTGAGGAACTAGTATGAGATATATCCAAGTATCCACCTTTCAGAATCTTTGGTACTTGCACAGTACAATCATATTTAGACAGGCTGTTTGCAAGTACTTGATCACTCTCCAACTACTTCTCTAAAAAATTGGTGAGCAAGTACCGGAGCATTCTTAAACATGTATACCTAGTGTTACGCTGTGCTCATGAGGCCTTACCGAAGTAAGCATGGACAGTCGCATAGGGTAAGGTGATCCCAGTCGAAAAATGACCCCATGTTCTGCTTTACTAAATTTTGTAGTTGAAGCAGAGAGAAACAGAGATAAGAATTCACTAAATTCATCGCAATATTCCAGAGACCATAAAACATTAAACTTTTTTTTCACCAGAAAAACTAATTACTTGCCACAAAAATATCAAATTGTAATAAATTGAATATTTCACTAAGTTCTCCATTCAGGTTAAATGATAAGCTCTTATGAATAAATATGTCTTTATATGAAGTATTCAAACAAACGAATGTACAATTTCTAGACAAAACTGGAGCAACTGAGTTTTTAATCATCACAAACTTATATATCAAATGCGACTTACCGCATTCCGTTTAACCGTCTAAAGAATCACAGAAAAGCTATTAAACTTCACAATAGTTCTCCTCTTTCGCATTAGTAATTCATAAAACAACCTTATGTACTGTATATGTAATAATCCAATTCATATTAAACATGCGGAGTGAAATAACATAACTTCATTTACCAAAAATTGTTCAAATTCTCGTAACAATTCGTTTTACTCTTAGTATTCAATTCTACACTTGATATCATGTTCTGCCCTTGCTATCACCTATGTCAGTATGAAGCGGTGTGTTACGCATTTCACATACTTGTTGGTTTAGTTCGTCAACCAACCACTTGGCGGCGCTTATTAGCTATTAACAAAATAATATTCAAAAGCACAACTTTACAATTCATAATTACTTCCGTTTTATAGCCTAATTAAATGCGACACGTAATTCTAGATAGTTCACATACCAGTTCCTCAGTGATGTCTTGACTACGATAGGTTCCATAGTAGTGAAGCCATGAAGTTTTAAAGTTCACTTGCTTGACGTCTTTGGCACCATGTAACTCTGAAACTATTATAACGAAATACTTTAGTTTGTATAATATTTACCTGTACCGTGGGCAAAAAGTGCTCATAAATATGTAATATACTTAGTAGAATGTTCATTTTAAATTAACAGAAAAGAAGAATGTTTTTAATATATGTAAGAGATTATTATGGGATAGTTGTGGCTATGTACATGTTATGTGTTGACCTAGTCAAGTGAATTTATGTATTTTACGGTCTTAAAAAGAATATTTAAGACATATCAAGCAATAAAGGTGAGACTAATAATCTTTGAATATCTGAGTTGATTTTTGCATAAAGAAAAGTAATTATCGCTTCGTAACTTATATATTACGAGACGAACCAGGTTGACGACGCTTTTCTATAGAGTCGTTATAAAAATTTGGTTTACCAAACCCGGGACTTTTGAAAATTCAGTTCCCGAAGAAGGAAAGTAGGGCTGAATTTACTTGGATATTACCATTTATGAATACGAACTTAACCGTATTACGAAGCGGTAAGGTCATCAAAAGAAAAATGGATAGTGAAATAGGGCAACAGGAATCTAATACCAGTAATCCAGGTGAAATTAGTGCAACACCAAGTTTGTCATCTGAGGATCGACTTTTGTTAGCTGTGCAGCGACAAATTATGCAAATGACGACTGAGATAAAACAAACCATGGAACAGAAGCTCAATGAATCTAACACAAACATGGAACAGAAGTTCTATGAAGCTAACCAGACCATGGAACAGAAGATAGAATTGAAATTCAACGAAGCTAACAAGACCATGGAACAGAAGTTCTATGAAGCCAACCAAACCATGGAACAGAAGTTCTATGAAGCTAACCAGACCATGGAACAGAAGATAGAATTGAAATTCAACGAAGCTAGCAAGCAGTATGAAGAATTAAGTAAACGAATAGAACGGGTAGAACTGAAATCAGACGATACGAAACAAACAATCGTCCAGGTGATGAACGACATATCCTCGCAGTTTGAAGAGAAGTTAAAAAGGATAGCCGATGAGTGTCAAGAAAAGCACGATCATCAAAATCATGAAATCTGTGCTGTAAAAAAGGATTTAACGTTAATAGAATCTTCCGTTAAACATCAAAAGATCCAGTTGGCTACTATGCAGGAAGAAATTAAAACGTTACAGGCTAGAGACACCATTTATCGCAATAATCTGGGCAGTGACCGCTTCGAGTTTCCCCAATCACCGGATATAAATACGCCTTCGCCGGAATCTGAGGAGGATATTATATTAGAGGAAAATTGTCCGAAGATCACTGATGAACGAAATATAAATGGTATCATGACACAGCACGCTACAGACCGGAACAATCACACCACAAGAACAAGGAGTGAGAAAAGAAAGGTAAAGTTAAGTGTCAAGATGAGCGAAATCAAAGCCATGAGTAAATTTAGTGGTAAGTGCAATGAAAATGCTAGTTCTTTCTTAGAGAAGTTCCAAGACGAATGCAATATAATGTCTATCGACCGATCACAATACATGAAATTAATACCCCATGTATTACTCCCACCTTGTTCCTTATGGTTTAAGGCAATACGTGATCACATTAGTACATATGAGGAATTTAAAGCGGCATTGATCGCGAATTACGAAAATGACTTTTTGCTGGCAAACAGAGATGCCACTCTTAGAAATCAACATTTCAATCCTCGGTTGCACAAATCTATTGTCGAGTTTGTTGTAAATGTCTATAATGAATTAAAGGTTGTTAATCCCTTGCAATCGGAATCAAGAATAATTGCATCGATTCGCAATTTGCTTCCATTTAAATTACAGCAGATCTTATTTTCCACACAGTGTATGAGTTTCAGTCATTTATTAATGCTTGTACAATGCTACGAAACTCAATACCATGCTATGAATCTAACACAATCAGGAATGGGTAAAAATAAGCATAATTCAGATCATTTGGTCCCTGTTCGGAATTTGAATATCCGAAGTGTGAATAATAATGAACCGAACCTAAGACGAGTATACTCTAGCAATCAAAATGAACAAAGTAGACAAGGCTATGTAGGGAATCCGCCTAACCTAATCAACCGAAGTAGACACAAAAATAATAGAAATACATGTCGAAATCCTAGAGATGCTACCAATCCTATGTATAGACATAATCATTGTTCACGAGATGGTACTTCGTATCCAAATTCAAATCACGATGAAAGACATGTACAACCTAATGTAGAACCTAACCACGATTGTGCGGTACAATGCACTTTATTAGATTCATATGCCAGTGCGAATGTAACATGATTACCGTTAACGAAATTAGGTTAAACCCATGTTGGTTATAGATTCTTGTGAATTTTCGTTTTAAAGTTTGTGTTAACATTAATAATGAAAACGATGGTTATAAATATTTGAAATGCATCTAGTTAAAGAGTTAGTAGCACCCAACATTCTTGATCAAATAAATAAGAATGAAAAATAACAATAATAATGAAAAATGTGTTTATTTAATAACAAAAAGGTGTCTTTTGTTTCTGTAAAATAAATTTATTTACTTCCATTTGATTATTCAAACGTAGGTTATGTTTAATTTTTATTCTTTCTTATTAATGTGAAGAATCATAATTCAATTTATAATTAGTTAAAGGCAAAAATTATTTTATATCAGATTGATTTGTGTTTAATTATCAAAGATTATGTTAAGAATAAGATCCATTCTATAAAATCAATTATTCAATGACTACCTTGAGTGAAATTCTTCTTTATTTTGGACATCTTAGTGCTACTATGTATACATTACAATTGCAACATCTAACTTATTTGTTATACAATGCGCCCGAAAAGAACAAATATTATTTGTCACATTATCGTTTGTAATAATGATCGAAACTAGTAATCTTGATAATTTGTGTTTCACCCTCGTTAATTATATTTCTAAGCGACGATGTTTTTAATGATAAAGAATAAATAATAATGTAATAAAAGAGAAATATTAATGAAATCAAAGATTTATTGTAAATGTATTTATGTGAATGATAATAACTAATATTTTATATATATATGAGGGTTAACCAAAAAGTAATGAAGATATATACGAGGTGTGATCAAAATATAAAGAACATATGTAATGTACGAACATTAATCTAATCAGACCAGTGGTTCTTGAATATAAAAGCCAAGCCTACTCATGACTTTTATATTCAGTCCCTTTGTCGGGCGACATTTTCTATAACGAAATACTTTAGTTTGTATAATATTTACCTGTACCGTGGGCAAAAAGTGCTCATAAATATGTAATATACTTAGTAGAATGTTCATTTTAAATTAACAGAAAAGAAGAATGTTTTTAATATATGTAAGAGATTATTATGGGATAGTTGTGGCTATGTACATGTTATGTGTTGACCTAGTCAAGTGAATTTATGTATTTTACGGTCTTAAAAAGAATATTTAAGACATATCAAGCAATAAAGGTGAGACTAATAATCTTTGAATATCTGAGTTGATTTTTGCATAAAGAAAAGTAATTATCGCTTCGTAACTTATATATTACGAGACGAACCAGGTTGACGACGCTTTTCTATAGAGTCGTTATACTATTCACTTTTGAGCAAAGGTCCATATGAACTCTTTTTTTTTGTGAGAAATTTGTTCCCAAAATATTGTGATACATTTATACAACACCCTGTATAGCGTGATATTTTCTCAATTAATATTAAAACCGGAAGTAGTAGTAAATGCTGCTGCTTCCGGTTTTAGTAGAGCTAGGTTAGAATTTATGTAGATGGAATACATCCTTGAGACACTTAATTGATTACAGAAAACCACTTCACATTATCTATTACTATATTTACTCTATAGCGATTAACTAAAACCGGAAGTTGTTTGATTTGTGGCACTTCCGGTTTGAAAAGAAGGTAAAGAGATAAAATGGTGTTTATTCTTTGTACGCCAAAATCGATTCCAAACCGATATAAAACAACTTCTCGCTATCTATGGTTATTTTTACCCCTATGTAAATCAATATTGAAACCATACAGTTGTAGTAAATTCCTATCACTTCTAGTTTTAATAGAGAGTTAACGATGGAGATGAAATATATTCCTAAATAATAACATGAAACCGCTTTTCACTACCAGTTCATTTCTACCACTTCAGGTTTTAATATCATTTCATTTCACAAACTTGATTCCTAACGTTTGACCCTCCACAAGTCTACACCCTGGCCAAAATTGATGGTGAGCCATCAAGTAGTTTTTGAAATTTATTTGTCTCCCGGACAGACGGACCATTTAGAGAGGAAATATATAAAAGAGTTTCGGTAAATGAAATGAAACGAAATATTTTAGTTTAACGTCCCACGATTATGATATTTAGGCTAAGACAGACGACGAATAAGGCAAGTAAATGATGATGAAACAATTGGCGAAATAAGAAACTAGGAGGATATGGGAGTATCTTGAGAAAACTTACGGACACAATATTGACCATTACAGACTTACTTGACCGGGAATCAAATCAGAGTTTCCACGTACCAGAAGTAATCGCTCTACCACTGAACCACCATGCCCCACTGTTTCAGTAAAGCGAACTCCTTAGAAAGTAATTTAGCCCTTCGGTAAATAGTGATATTTGTCTGCCTTAGTTCTTTCCAAGGTGATTCAGGTCTCAAAAATAACTAAATTCTGAAAGATTTATGAAACACAATTGAAAACTAGACTGGCGTTTTGCTAAATGGTTAGCGGAAGACTCGATTTTGGTTCCTAGTGATACTCATAGGGTTTGGATTCCACTTTAAGCTGTAGCTCTACTCTTTATATAGCCACAATGCTGAAGAATGAAGATAAAACATCAAAATAACAAAGAGAAACACAAACAACACTTTTCGAGTTTGGTGTTAAGTTACTCAAAATATTTTACTGTCAATGATATTTCACAATACTTTTAAAGTTCTATAAGATTTTGTCGCCTTTAAGTATAATTTTCCTAGCAAGTGTTTTGGATCATTATTTAGTTATTTCGATTGTCACACTGTAACCAATAACCGTGAAAATAAGTGCCTCCTACCATAAAAAATGTACGGTTTACCGTTTTTCTAAAATAATGGTAGGAGACCGTTTTCCTGTCAGATGCTTGTGTCGGGCATGCGCATTGGAGAGAAAAAGCACATGTTCGAAGCGAGGATTCATGGCGCGTAGGTTCGGATGTGTTGTACTTTGTTTTGTTTCTTTCTTTTGTTTGTTTGTTTGTTTAGTGTGTGGTTTTCTGGTGTGATATACACGGTATTACAGTTGAAGATATCCTGGAAATTCAACATTAAGCAAGGTAATGTATGGGAAAGCACCATGTTAATATTTGAGCTTTGTTCGGTGACAAACAAAACTTTAGTTGGCTATCGTGGCAAGCAGATTGGTCCAAAGTGCAACGATTCGAAACCAAGAAGCTGCTGGATGTATAAAGTCTTATGATAATGAAGCCAACTACGAGTGGTTTGTGAAGCTAGAATTAGAATCACAATGTTAAAATACTATTTAAAAAAAAACTTTTTAGGAAAAGTGTTTCGTAGTTTACCGTAACAGCATTACATAACTTGTGTTGCATCAACTGGAATTTTTCATGTTACAGAAACAAAAGTATACTGTCACTCATGTGTGCCCGAAGGAGGGGCAGGAGGTCGCTCCCCTAGCTAGTGAAAACGTATTAAATTTCTTAATACAAATAAAAAATATCAGGGTATATAGTAACCAGGGAGTTGAGTCCCCTAGAAAATTTTCATCGGGCGCCCATGCTGTCATTATTTTTTCTGGATAAATAAATTGAAAAATATTTCTGTAAATGTTTTTATCTTTAATTTTGTTATGAGTACCTATAATCTGTTCTGGTGTCTTGTTAATACATTTGAGCGTTTAATAGTCTAAATATGATAAAGTTCGATACTCTGGAAGTTTGGTGACTTTTTTTTTTTTAACATTGATGCCACTGTTACATAATTATACAAACACGTATTTATTAATTTGAGATAGCGGATACTGGATACTATAGGCAGTGTTGTGAGAAGTCATATGGTTTTACACTTGTTTAGTCGTACTTCTGGTCATTCTAAGCTATGTTGTCGAGTGCCTGCTTGGTTATCTGAAACCGTAATAATGCGACTAATCAAATGAATCGCTGATTAGAATATTTGAGGTCTATTAGTCTACTGGTACTCATAGCGAAAATACATGTAATAAAGCTAGTCTTAACACTGCAACAGAATATCGATTTATGAATATCTTAAAAGGACATGGATGTTTGTTCCAACTACATCTTCAAAGCCTGCGAAAACAGCTATAAAATTCAAGATTTTTTTTTGTATGTAATATCGAATCCTCTTCTGGTGTTTTGTTCAATACATGACAAAATTAGTAATTTTGAAAAGAAAAACCAATGTATGTTCAAGATGATATCAGAACAAGGGTTCGATATTACAAACTAAGAATTAATTTCAACTTTTATTCTTATGGATATTATGCACGTCGTAGGTGCAACGCTTCTTTCGTTCACTTTTGTTTTCTTTAGTTAAGTAGTCTTTAACACCAGTGGACCAGTGTGCACTCTAGTTGCATCCATCCAGCAAAAATTATTGCTAGCGAGTGTGTGATACAGTTTCCAGCAATTCGATGAAAATTGGGTCAATATATATTGACTAGCAAGAATTCTTACTGGATCTAGCAAGAGGGCACAGGTGTGTTATTACCGTAAATCTTGTACGGTAATAACACACCTGTGCTTTTTTTAAAAAAACGACCCTTAAATATTACGGTAAATTACCGTAAAATATACGGTACCAAATTTGTTTCTAAACACGGTCAATATTATTTTGCTTCTAAATATACGGTCTGCCGTTTTCATGAAAAAACGGTGGTCCGTAAAATTTAGGGTAATCGGATGGCAGCGAGAGTTGACGGTAATCGGTCAGTAAATTTAAGGCGAAATTTTTTACAGTGCAGTTTTAAAAATTTTTAATTACCAAACAATAATAATAATAATATTTCTCCGCGATATTGTTGAACCACAGAAATCCCTGCATTAGATGAAACATTAAAGTGGCTTATGGAACAATTAGTTCCAAAAAATTCGTTTTTCCTGTCCACCATTTCTGTGAGCTTGATTCATTGTGGTGCTGCTTGATATCCATTGAAATTAACTGCAGGAGACTTCGCGATTAGCCATTTTCAGTCTGTGCTTTTTAATTTGTCTTTTTTTTAAAAAAAAAGTTTTTAAAGCCAGAGAGTTGGATCGAAAGCCATTTGGAATCTGCTGCCATTAGATAAAAACTTTGTGAATGGGACCTTTCGGTCGATATCTTTTGTATGTCTAGGGAAAGATTACTTGGAAGCATGTCAAAAACACCTTTCTCCTCTTTCTTTTTTTAATAATTCTTTTTTTGAGTACCGTACGCCTGGCTTTTCATATTCAACATATTAAATTCTTAAATCCGTCATATGTCAACCTAAGGTAGAAGCTTTGGAAAAGCGAGTGAGATAATGTACGTGGTTTCTATTTCGTCATATGACTGTGAAAAGGCAGTAGTTTCTATTTCCGGGCGAGCACAAATTAGATTTTTATAAAAATGAATAGAGTCATCTGAGATAGATATACATATATACATGTATCATGGAACAAGAACAATGTGTATTGTATCTATTCATATTTGGAAAGAAAGTTTAAAGGTGAAAGAAAAATGTTTTGAGTACTATTAACAAGTAGTATGTGCACCATTTCAGAAAGTGTGTGTGTCACTGTTAGTAATAAATGTGTCATTGTTAGTAATAGATGTGTCACTGTTAGTAACAGCTATGCCACCGTTAGTAATAGATGTGTCACTGTTAGTAATACATGTGTCACTATTACTAATAGATGAGTCACTGTTAATAATAGATGTGTCACTGTTAGTAATACATGTGTCACTATTAGTAATAGATGAGTCACTGTTAATAATAGATGTGTCACTGTTAGTAATACATATGTCACTATTAGTGATAGATGAGTCACTGTTAATAATAGATGTTTCATTGTTAATAATAGATATGTCACTATTAGTAATAAATGTGTCACTTTTAGTAATAGATGTGTCACTGTTAGAAGAAAACAGAGAACAATAGACACTTTTAGCTAGTTAAAATGCACTTATTTATTTTGCATATATAGTGCATGAGTAAACAAACAATCTTATGTAGTTGAATGTAAACTAAATATATTAGGCGTCCATTAATTATCTTTACAACTTCAGACTTTAATATGATAACTTGAAAACTATAATAGATAACAACAAACGGTTTTCAACGGTGACAAGGTAACTCATGTTTTTTAAAAAAATATTTTGCAGGTAACGCAGATTTGACGAAAATGTGGACGCCACAAGAGGAAGCTTAGTGTGTAGCCTGGTTCATAGAGCCGAAGTCCGATACCAAAGTACAACAAAAGTTTCAGAAACAGTATGGAAGAGAACTACCATCTCGACCAACTATTTGGGTTTGGTGTATGTCATTTATGGAAACGGGGAGTGTTCTCCATAAAAAAGGGACAGATTGCCCATCTGTTTCAGCTCAACTACCAACATGGGCAAGATACAGCAGGCGTTTGCAAGGAGTTCAACAAAATCAGTGCCTACGGCGGTTAGAAAGTTGGAAGTGCCACGATCAACATACAACGACTCACCAAAGGTAGTCGTCAACCCTGGTTCGGCTAATAATATAAGTATTTCTTTTTAGTGGCAGTAATCGTCTACACCTTAAAATATCTTCCGTAATTATATTCACTAGTATTATCACCTTTTCTATTGAAATTACAAGTCCATGATAAGTGTTAGATAATTTATTCGTTGATTCTCTTTTAACGTATATTCACACAAACACTGTCTTGTAATCATACATGTTAGTTAAGTATCTATAAACAACTACATAGCAACCAACTATACAATAATAATGTATATTTCTTACATATATTAAAACATTCTTCTTTTGTTATTTTTAAGTAACATTATATCAGGTATAGTGCTTGTATAGAAGCACTTTCTGCCCAAGATACAAGTAATTATCGACCGATACAAAGTATCTCGTTGTATAAAATGTCGCCCGATGATGGGACTGAATATAAAAGTTACAAGGTAGCTTGACTTTTATATTTAAGAACCACTGGTCCGTTTATAATAATGGTATTATATTAATTATGTCCTTTACATTTTGATCGACCCTCGTATATAACTTTATTAAATTTCCTTCATATAAATACATTTATAATAAGTCTTTTATTCCTTGAATATTTATCTTTTATTATAAAAACGTCGTCGCTTACTAATATAATCAACGAAGGGTACGAAGTCAAAAACGTAAGAAATAATTTCATTTTAAAACACATTACAATGATCAACAGTTTCAATCATTATTAAAAACGATGATGATAACAATGTTTGGTCTTTCTAGGGCGCATTATATAGTAATTACTTTAGATGATATTTTACAGTATACATCGTATCAATAAGGCGTCATAATACAGAAGAATCTTATGCGAGTAACATATAAGGTGGCGCATGTAGACAGTCGTCGGATAATTAACTTAATAGAATGAACCTTATACTTAACATAATTTTTGACAATTAAGTTTCAACACAAATCAATATAATATAAATAACCTTTGCTTTTAATCAATTATAAATCAAACTATAATTCTTCACATTAATAAGAAGGAATTAAAATCATTTGAAAATTATCATTTATTGAAACAGACGTAATAAAGTATCTACGGGTCCATTACCTACTCCTTTAATGTGTTGTACTTCAAAGTCATAAGGGTTGTTTTCATTATTGACATTAACACATAAATTTGAAGATAAATGTTCATAAGAATCTATAGCTGATATGGGCTTAACCCTTACTACATCAACTGCAGTCAGTTTAAATTCGTACTTGCATATGATTCTAATAAAGTACATTGTACTGCACAATCGTGATTATGTTCCGCATTATTTTGTACATGAATTGCGTCATTATTTTGATTTTGATACGAAGTGCCATCTCTTGAATTACGATTACGTCTATCCATGTAGTTTACTGTATTTCTGGAATTTCGCCATGTATTTCGACTGTTTTTGAGTCTACTTCGATTAAGTGATCTGACATAATTATTGTCACGATTGGTTAGGTTAGGTGGATTCCCAACATATCTTTGGCTATTTTGATCGTTCTGATTGTTTAAATTTGCTCGATTTAGGTTATGTTCCGTATTGTTCACATTACGGATATTTAGATTACGAACAGGTACAAGGTGATCTGAATTGTTTTTAATTTTACCTACTCCCGCTTGATGATTCAGTGCCTGGTATTGAGTTTCATAACATTGGACAAGCATTAATAAGTGATTAAAACTCATGCACTGCGTAGAAAACAGGATCTGTTGTAATTTAAACGGTAGTAGATTTCGAATAGATGCAATCACTCTAGATTCCGATTGCAACGGATTTACGACTTTTAATTCGTTATACGTATTTACAAAAAAATCAACAACAGATTTGTGCAAACGAGGATTAAAAGGTTGGTTTCTAATCGTGGCATCTCTGTTTGCAAGTAAAAAGTCGTTTTCGTAATTTACAATCAGCGCGGCTTTGAATTCCTCATATGTATTGACGTGATCTCGTACTGCTTTAAACCATAAAGAACATGGTGGGAGTAATAAATGAGGGATTAGTTTCATATATTGCGATTTATCTATACACATTATACTGCACTCATCCTGAAATTTTTCTAGGAAAGAAGTAGCATTTTCATTACATTTACCACTAAACTTACTCATAGCACGTATTTCGCTCACCTTTACACTTAACTTTACATTCCTTTCACCATTTCGTGTACGTGTTGAGTGATAATTTCTACCTACTGCGTTATGTGTGGTTCCACCATCTCTTTTCCGCCCATCTGTATTCCTTGGATGAATTCCTTCCAAAATAATGTCCTCATCGGATGGATTACTTGAAGAAGAGATAACGTAAGGTCCACGTTGATCTGCTGCGGGTGAATGCGATGTCATCTCTTGTGAACAAGGGAACTCCAAACGATCATTAACCATGTTGTTGTGGTATGCGTTGTCCTTAATCTGTAACGTCCTAATTTCCTCTTGTAAGGTAGATATCAATTGAGTATTTGCACGTATTTGGTTAGAATTATCTGTGACCTGAATCTTTTGCTGACGAACAGACGATTCTATTACTTCCAAATCCTTTTTTACACAATTGACTTCTTGGATTACATGGTTGTAATTATCCTGGCAATCTTCTGATAATCTTTTTAGCTTTTCATCAAACTGTAATGTGATGTCTCTCACCGCCTGGATAACGGATTGTTTCGTCTCTTCAGATTTTTGATCTATTTGCTCCAATCGTCTACTTAATTCTTCATATTGTCTACTTGATTCATCGGATTTCTGCTGCATCGTCTGTTTTAATTCGTTGGACATCTGAGCCAAATTTTGCTTCATGGCTTCTAAATCGTCTTTTCGGCTTTGTTCCTGTCGCTGTAATGCCATTAAAAATTTGTCTTCTAATGTCAACATTTCGGGTGTAATGGGAGCTATATTTTGCTCGTTGTTAACACTGTCAACAGTTTCGTTCTCTACTATCTCGCCGATCATAATTTTTCTTGTGATTACTTTGCCACTTCTGAGAATAGTTGAGTTCGTATTCATGAACCTTCTTACAGAGGTAAATTCACCCTTACTTTAGACTTCGGGATATGAATTTACAAGAATCCCGGGTGAGGTAAACCAAAAATTTTACAACGACTCACCAAAGGTAGTCGTCAACCCTGGTTCGGCTAATAATATAAGTATTTCTTTTTAGTGGCAGTAATCGTCTACACCTTAAAATATCTTCCGTAATTATATTCACTAGTATTATCACCTTTTCTATCGAAATTACAAGTCCATGATAAGTGTTAGATAATTTATTCGTTGATTCTCTTTTAACGTATATTCACACAAACACTGTCTTGTAATCATACATGTTAGTTAAGTATCTATAAACAACTACATAGCAACCAACTATACAATAATAATGTATATTTCTTACATATATTAAAACATTCTTCTTTTGTTATTTTTAAGTAACATTATATCAGGTATAGTGCTTGTATAGAAGCACTTTCTGCCCAAGATACAAGTAATTATCGACCGATACAAAGTATCTCGTTCTAAACAGTACATAAAGTCTTGCATGAGAGCTTACGTCTTTATGCCTACAAGGTGCAGTTGTTTCAGGCACTAAGCCTACGAACAAACCTTAGAGTAAACACCTCTCAGTGGATATGTTAGCCAAGATTGACACAAACAATGACTTTTGGGAAGAAAGGTTTGTTTCTCCGATTTGTCAACTTTTCCTGTATCCTGCAAACTAAGTCATCATAACGTTCGTATATGGCGATCCGAGCGTCTTGATATTACACGCGAAAGGGAAAGAAACAGCCCGAAGGTCAATAAATGGTGTATACTTATGCACAATTGCATCATCGGTTCATTCTTTTTCAGCTAGAACCGTCAACAGTGAAGTTTACCTGCACATGTTACAAAAATTTGCTGTGCCATTGGAACGCCTACAACTGACGTCGTATACTAGTAGGATGAGTTATCTCACTGGCCCCTAGATGTCCGTCAAAGTTTCCTTATAGATAGATAGGATGAATTGGTCTGATTCGATGGCCGCTACGATCATCTGGCCTCTGGAATATTTCTTGTTATGGGATTCTGTGAAGAACCGGGTGTACCCGAATCAAGGTTACAAACGTCCAGAACTTTAAGATATACATTTGCAATACACTTGAACATGTCACCACGGAGTTTCCTGGAGCGTAAATGGGCAGAAATTGAATACCAACTGGACGTTATCCGTGCCACTAAGGGAGCACATGTTGACATTTATGAGGAAACAGAACTTTAAGAGTTATTTTGGAAACTATTTGTTATTATCTAGTATAGATTTTAAGTAATTAAAATCTAACGATTTAAAGGAAATTTATGGTCACACGATGTATCAATTATTACTGACAACAAATGACATACTTTTAGGGGCTATACATTTTATTTTTTCTGTATTTTGTTGAAAACTGCGGATGGGATTTTACCTTCAAAACCATCTGATTTTCTTCAGCTCGATGTAACCTATCAATTGTTATACAATATTAAAGGTTAAGAGTTAATAATAATAATTTTGTTCTGTATACTGTCGTATAGCTAATTGGTTGATTGGTTTGATTTTAGCTTTCCATTTCAGCACTGATGTGGTATATCAGACGTGGAGCAGTATTAGCTGTGACGTATAAAAAGCCAGTAGGCCTACAGTTTAGGGCGGCCGCACATTGGCCAAAGGAAAGTCAGCCAAGTCTAGGCAGGGGGAGACAGGAGTGGGTCAGAGATGGAGTGGGTCAGTGGGTCAAGTGGGTCAAGTTTTCTGAGTGGGTCAGTGGGTCAACAGCATGTGACCCACTGTGACCCACCACCCACCGTGACCCACGGCGACCCACCGACTCAGTATGATATACCGACCCTCTCTGCTCACTGCATTGTAGACAGTATCTTCTGAAGACTGGTAAATTTGTCTCCGTTTTACTTTCAAGACCTTCGTTTCCCTTCCTTTTCCATTTGTTTCTGTCTACTTACCTGAGGTGAGTATATCTAACCAAGTGAAAAAAGAACTTCAGGACTTTTAAATATTGATATTTTTAATTGTAATAATAGCAATAGCACTTAAGCTACTACTTGGCTTTCGAGATCTGTGAGTTTTTAGAGGAGCTAACTACTGGAAAAAATACATTTTTGAATCACTGTAATTATAAATTTTTATATAAAAAATTGAATGTAACTATGTGTGCCTGACCATCACGGTCAAATTGCAAAGTCAAAATGAAATTACTTTTGGTATATAGTTAGGCCTTAATCCAAACTGGGATATTATATTGCTTTTATTATAACGCATAATATCCTAAGGAGATAGAGAGGATCCGAATTTTTGCGAAAAAAATGAGTATCTCGCAAACCGTTAAACTTACTGAGCTGAAATTCAGTGTACTAACTCTTTATTGAAAATAAACAGCATGTGTCCTAGCATTTTTTTAAATTCTCCTTTATGGGGGGGAGCACTAAATTAGTCCTAAAAGCGACAGTTCTATTAGCGACTGGAACTGTTATCTGTCCTATGAGCGATTGATTCATTACAATGAAATTATGGAAGATGATAAGATTTCCTCTTGTAAAATATGTTTTCCTCTGGCGTTATTAGCGTCCGAACAACCTTTCTATGAAAAATGTACGTGTCAGTGATACTATTCGCCAAATATATTTACCCTCAACTGTGAGTGCAAAGAAACTTATCTTAATTTTGAGTTAGATTTGACATAAAACATATCAAATAACAGAGTTATTTCCATGAAAAGTGCATTCCTATGTAATTAAATATTAAAATCCAATTGTAATATCCCCTTTCCTCGAAAGCTCTGCTTTATTCTATGTACCGGTACTTAATGTAATTCAAATCTAATTACTCACTAAGCAATATATTTCATTTTGGAAAAGTTAAACGTGTAACAGTTTCGCATACTATCTACCTTTTAGACTTCCTAAGACCCAATGAATGAAATGAGAAATACATTTCAATAATAGTGTATAAGAAAGCTTTTGAGATACATTACATCTGATTAGCTATTCCCAACCAACGCCATTTTTAATATGAACGAATAGATTACTCATAGGCCAGTGACCCACTGCGACCCACCGACTCAGTATGATCTACCGACCCTCTCTGCTCACTGCATTGTAGACAGTATCTTCTGAAGACTGGTAAATTTGTCTCCGTTTTACTTTCAAGACTTCATTTCCCTTCCTTTTCCACTTGTTTCTGTCTACTTACCTGAGGTGAGTATATCTAACCAAGTGAAAAAAGAACTTCAGGACTTTTAAATATTGATATTTTTAATTGTAATAATAGCAATAGCACTTAAACTACTACTTGGCTTTCGAGATCTGTGAGTTTTTAGAGGAGCTAACTACTGGAAAAAATACATTTTTGAATCACTGTAATATATAAATTATTATATAAAAAATTGAATGTAACTATGTGTGCCTGATCATCACGGTCAAATTGCGAAGTCAAAATGAAATGACTTTTCGTATATACTTAGGTCTTAATCCAAACTGGGATGTTATATTGCTTTCATTATAATACATAATATCCTAAGGAGGTAGTGAGGATCCGAATTTTTGCGGGGAGAAAATTAGTATCTCGCACGCCGTTCAACTTACGGAGCTGAAATTCAGTGTATTAACTCTTTATTGAAAATAAACAGAATGTGTCCTACCATTTTTTAAAATTATCCTTTTTTTTTTGGGGGGGGGGGGCACTTTCTATATATGGAATATTGGTAGTGAGTTGGTTTGTAAAAATGATCAAAAGCGATCGATGCTATTTAAGAAAAAAACAGAAACAAAAAATACAGTGCTTGGATTCATATATCCATTGCTTTCTACTATAATAATTGCTGAAGCTTATGTTTATTATATGGAGCGCTTACAGCACAGGGCAATCAACCCAAAAACTTGTGACTAAAATAGGCATAAAATGTGTACTGTAAGCTTAATTACATGGAAATTTTAAGTTTGGATTGTACTCATAACTATATGGAAAATTTTACACTTTTTTTCCTTTACGTTGGTCTATTTACCTTGATTTGGAACTTTCAAATTTCATCCTTTTTTCCACTGAAAAGTATTGATAATTCAACAAGGAAATAATTACACTATGATAATTTAATTTAAATTAATCGTAATTTGGCACATGGCAAACAGCAGTGTGGTAATTGAAGGGGAAGAAGGAGGGACATTCCCATTCACCTCTGAACACTTTCCAGGAACCTCGTTCCCTTTCGCTTTCTAGGAAACTTGGTAATAGCATCAAACCTTCATGTGTAAAAATTAAATTTATAAACAAATAAGAAATCATCAGTTTATCAGGCTTTAATTGATAATTTATTCACAAGACTCCCTATCGAAGGCGTGGTAGATGAAGTTTCTGTTCCCATGAGTCGACATTGCCAACTGACATGGTCGATATGGAAAAGATGTTGTATGGTGATAGAGAGATTATACGTACTTCTTGCTGAGTATTTCAAAACTGACTAAGAAAAATCGTTATCAGACTTAAGTCTAACAAGCAGATTGTCGATGAGGAGTTTCAAAAATCGGGTAGAAGTATTATCAATTTCCACGACAGAGTGCGAACGGGGATTTCCCCTTATGAATTTACAGATGACTGATATTAGAAATAGATTAAGTGCTCAAACGTTCTCTAACTTGTTGTTCATCAATGTTAATGGCCCACCGCTAGACAAGCTCAAAGTAGACGAACTAGTTATTTCTTGGCTGAAGGATGGACATCTTTCCGCTGCAGATGATTTACCACGAAAAAGTTACCAACAGGAAATAAACCCGATTTCAGGTTTAAGGTGGATGTATACTTGTATTAGTAATGGCTTATTTGTGTTATTCAACTTTGTATCTACTTTTTAGTAAGTCTCTTCTATGCTTTAGGTAAACTACTTTGAATAAATATTCATAATAATTGCAATTATGCATATTTGTAATTTAAATTTAACGTGGTGTTTTAGTGATTACACAAATTACAATTATGAGCATACTTTATGGAGATACTCTCACATAGGGTACCCGAGCACCTTTATAAACTATGAAAAACTGATTTTTCAAGTTTTTTGTGAGAAAATACTGTGAACTGAGAAACCATAAGCTTTTCCATATTGTACAGGGGTATTTTCCTGCGAATAGAAGTTTCTTTTGGAATGCGTTGAGAAATTAACACTTGCAAGAATACTCTCTTAGTACAAGTATATTTTAGGCACACACTAATTTCCCCCCACCTCGAAGTGTTTCAATTTCCTCACTGACAAACACTTTACCATTTGATATTGTAAAGATCAGATCCACCATTATTGTAACAGAGTGGTACTTGAGCGATTGACTAGAAAATCAAATTCAGATTAGTGACAATTTCACAGTCTTGTTTTATTACAAGTGTAAACTGTTTAGTCAGTACAGAAGAGGCCGTGTATCGTGTTCAGAGTTGATGACGATGGATTTTGGTAAGTCAGAATAGGTCACAGTGGATGAGAGTGGTTCATGGTGGGTCACGGTGGGTGGTGGGTCAGAGTGGGTCACATTGGGTGGTGGGTCATGGTGGGTCAGAGTGGGTCACGGTGGGTGGTGGGTCAGAGTGGGTCATGGTGGGTGGTGGGTCAATGGGTCGTGGGTCACGGTGGGTGGTGGGTCAGTGGGTCGTGGGTCAATTTTTCATTGACCCACGTCAACTCTGGAGTGGGTGCAGAGGGAGAGAGGGCTGACTGCATTGACTGTGTTGTGTGTCTCAGACACAAAGTTAAAGAATTCTTTCTCTCTAGCACGTGCTCGAGTGAATATCTGGTACGATTCTTTGTTGCGTTCCTCCCAGTACTAAAACTCTACTCGGCTGTCCTATTTTCTGGCCAATACACGCCCGGCCTTAAGGTACAATAGGATTCAACGTTTTGCTTTCAAATTTCAAGGCTCTCACTACTGGAAATCACACATTAGACTAGAACAATAGGGATGACTCGCCTTGATAGTGTCATAATGAAATGCTTAATGGGGTATACTTAATACCAGTTTATCTTAATAGATGGCGCAGATATCATACTACATTAATTTTTAAGTTTTCCTTTACAGTACTTCTAGTTATTAAAGCAGCCATCCCAGTTGATTAGTGGCTAGCACGTATGACTTTGGTGCACGTGATCCCAAGTTTGGTTTATTCCGTGCATTTTCGCAAGGTGCAATTTCATACTGGTACTGATCCTGGTGCCCATGCCAATTATCGAGCAATTCCTCACGGTCCTGTTTATCGGATTAATCACTCTGCAGGTGTTGTGCATTTTCATACGGGTTTAGCTGTTAATCACGTTATTCATCCTGACACCGCTTTCGCTACATGGGGAGGGATGACACAAAACAAATACCAAGTACTAACAGACAAAGAGCAAACACTAGTTACAATAAATACGAACAACTGTAATTAAAACTAGAGAAGCTATGAAAAAGACAGAAAAATGAGCAAACATAAGTTATAAAGAAGAATAGAAAAATAATTACAAAAATAACGAAAATTACAGTCTAGATGGAAATAAGATGAAAAATTTCAGAAAAGATAATCCTGTGAAAACAGACTACAATGTGTTGCTGGTGTCCTTTCCAGTGTTTTTGGAAATTGATATTGTTTCTACAGGTCGATTTTCAGGGCATTCTGTGGCTAATTTGGTCAAAGACTATTTTCGAAAATTAATGTGTCAACACTAAAATGATTTTCAACAATAATGAATAAAATAAGCATTTTGTTACCTCGAAATAAGCTTGAATATGGTACCTCGTACCTAGTTTTACTGTACGACGCAGTGGAAGGAGACAGGCGAATTCTGTGTTGTGGTTACCAGAGTTTGAAACTAGCATTCATTGACATCGAGCAATACTTTTCTGACGGAATTTTAAAGAGCTGTTGCAAATATTTTTCTCAATTGTACACCAAGCACACATGATAAGATGTTGGTTATATCAGTCTTGTATGTATGGCTGCTAGATCAAACAGAGGGAACATATGAGTACAAGCAACTGTACACATTTCTTAAAATGTAGTCTGGTCAGAACGAATCTCGAGTGCTGAAAGTGGATTTCCAGCTTGCAGCAACCAATGCATTGCGAGTGGTGTCCTAATTCAGAGGTTTCCGGCCGCCATTACAATTTCAGCCAGAGAATCTGGAGGAAGGCTCAGAGTATATGTTTCGTCGAAGAATACCTCCACAATGAAGATATATGCCATCATGTTCGTATGCATAGTGCATTAGCATGAAAACCATCAAGCCGGATCGATGCAGATGGACTCATCGTCATGAAGGACTGTCCATCTGGTCAGAAAGTCGAAGAGTTCAACGATTATTTCACTGAACAACGGATAGTCAATCCAAACATTCCAAGAGATATATGGAACTTCAATGATCAAAGGCACAGAACAAATAACCCAATGGAGGTTTGGCACAATGAGTTACTCCACAGCATATTTATGAGTACACTACATATCTTGAAGCTTGAGAGAGGATTAAAAGCAGATGCGACGTCTAATTTTCATACGCTTGCAAGACAAGACTTAGATTGCAATCCGGAAAAAAGTAGGAAATCAACTAACATCCGTCTTGACGAACGATAGCAATTAGTCCTGGAGAAGCTAGGAATTGGCAGGGACTTAAAAATTGCTCGAGAAGCTTTAGTTATCTCCAAAAGCTGGAATAATGAGCTATGAATTGTACAAAATGGATTGTCAATGAACAGATGTATGAAGGTTCCACTTTAACGACGTGCTGTTCGCCCGGAAAATAACGAGATGACAAGGTTCTTGCCTTGGAGCATAGAGCTAATGTTGTATGTTTCACAAATCACAACGTTTTCTTATGCTCTGGGGTGGGCATAGTTTTCTTCGATTTTTGAACTTCCTGATTGAATTCTCTCATGTGCTGCTTATTTTGTTCTTTATTTATTTTAATTTGTGATTGTTCTACCTTCTGTTCCTAATTATTTTAATTTTTGATTATTCTTTTTCTCTTCTTATTTGTTGTCATTTACTATTCTTTTTGTTTCTATCTATTTCAAATTGCAATAGTTTTTGTTATTTTCTCTTCATTTCATTTTCTCATTATTAATATTATTATTTTCTCTTCTTCTTTATTATAACATTTGCTTGTTCATTTTTTGTTCTGTCTTCTTCTTAGTTATTTTAATTTCCGGTTATTTTCTTTACTAGTCTTTATGTCAACGTGAAATATTTCTTAAGCTCTCATTCTCTTGTATTAATTGCAATTGTTCCTCTTTATTTTAACTTGTGTTTGCTTTTTTCTATTCTTATTTAGTTCACATTTGTTGTGTGTCATTTCTCCCCTCATTCTGAAAGCGGTTTCAGAATGAATCGCATGATTGACAAATGGGCCATGAAAAAATGCACGACACCTGCAGAATGCTTACTCTGATAAACAGGACCGTGCGAAATTGCTCCGATAATGAGCACCGTGGGAAAATGCACGACACCGCTCGGTTCCCGGTGAGAGAGCACACAAAAATTACTTTCACAATTATTCATTTCCACTATAGTCATCAGTCTTCTTTAGGCTACAGGGCATAACGTGGGACGGTAAACTGAAATATATATATATATATATATATATATATATATATATATATATATATATATATATATATCACGATATTTCAGTTACTAAGGTATTGGAAGTTCCTTATGATTGTTAAAAGAAAATAAATATATTGGCAGAAAAAAATAGTCTCCAAAACATTGTATATACACTCTGCATTTCTGATGGAGCACGAACTCATTATATTTGAATTAGAAGTCCAGCATGCTTCTACTACACTATGTTGCTAAATAATAATTAGGGGTAATATACAATTTCGTTGCATAATTTTCGTCATATAGTATTTTGTGAAATTACAGTTGACCGAGTTTAGTATTACAATATTTTTACATATAAATTTAATAAATTGGGCAAACCTTTTGAATGTCAGGTCTTTAGGTAATATTTCATAAATACGTTTTATTTAAATGCTCTGTATAAGATGCAGAAGTGAGTTCCAATTCTATTGATAATATGTAAATGTTAGCGTCTATGCTATACACCATGTAATGGAATTACGGTATATTTGCTTAATTACACTAGCAGGGAGAGCTTTGTTTGAGGTAGTGAATAGAAACGTAGCAGTAGAGAGGAACTCATAGTACAGGTATATTCTATCTGTTAAATACTTCCAAACTATGCTATGCATAAGCCTACGTCGTATATGACAGAATACCTAGGTCTAGGTGCATCTTTGTTTACAGATATCAGAGCAAAACCAGTAAGGTGGAGCGAGAAATAATTGAAGAGCTCAATTCCAAAAGAACCTAAGTCAAAAAAGTCAGTGTTTCAGGAGACGATTTTTTGTGTGTGTTTCCATCATTCTATTTCTGTGAAAGAAAAGTAATCTACATAAAATAAAATTGTAATTACCTACTTTTCGTAAGATAACGGTGAAATTATCATCTATAGCAAGAGTTATATAAGCGTTTTTAGGCATGAGTCAGAAAATAACTTCAGAGAATACTGTTAACTAAGGACATTTTGGAAAACGACACTGCTTTCTTTTGCCTACAATTAATTTGATTTATGGAGTTTTGGCATGAAATCCACTTTAATATACGGAGTTGCCGAAATGGAACTTCTTAGAACCAATATTTCAAAATTGATAAAAATTGACTTAGGCTCTTTTGGAATCCAATCCTTCAATTCTTTGGTGTTGATTCAGAGAACAAAGAATGAATCGTATTTTCGTTGCTATTCCTCTATTGAAACAAAAAATCGGTAGAATAAATACTCGTTTCCAATATAGAATTCCCATAGATCAAAAAGGTAAAAGGTAGTGAGATTTCTTCCCAACGTGATTCAACTTTTGCTTTTATTATTACAGTCAATTGCATTACGATTTTCTACTACAGTCATTTTCAACTGCCTGCTGTATGATGTCGCAACATGCTGGAGCAGGACCCAAAAAAACAGAACATGCGTAGCTTTCTAGAGCATGCCTATCTCAGAGTATTCTCTTGCCAACACTCAATCAGAAAAAAAGTAGCTAAAATCAATAGCTAAAAATGGCTAGAAATAAAAGAGCAAGCCTGTGCGCTGAGAAAAAGCTAAATAAATTCAGTTCCTACAATAACGTAAAATTAAAGCGAAACTTTTTAAACGGAAATAAGTTTCAGCATAATCTTCTTCTTCTTCAGGTTGAGGCGAAACTTCTTTTTTCTCGGTAGTTTGTACCGGGCTACTTTTGTTTCAAGTAGTTTCAAAACTGTGGCTGAAATTTCGTGTAGAAAGAACATTTTTGCACACGCGCAACCCAAAACTCACTCTTAGAATTGAAGAAAGCATTTTTCTTTCTAATCTTTTCTTGATTTTTTTTCTGTTTACTATAGTCACGTTTCATTTTCGCGTTCGCATATGGAAGCGTTAGTGCCGGTACGAAAAAAAAAAAAAAAAAACAACGAAATTAATTCTGAAAATCGACTGTCTCCTCCAGTATCTGTGGACTGATTTACTTCTTATAAAAATTATTTAGTTGAAGATTTGTTTACCCATTTTATGAAATTTTTATGTTCGCCATTGATTTTCAATTTTATCGATATTATCTTCAAATTCCGAAATGAAAGCCAACGCTAAGACAATAGAAGACTGTTTCATTTGGTTTCAAATCCTCATTGACTCTAAAAAGCGACATTTTCTAAAGCTCTGAAGGATGTACGTATATATTATCAGGTAGTCTATTCTGAATTTCTTTAATGATTTTTTTAAAATTAAAATTTATACGTCTTCCCCGAAGATTTTTCTCAGTGTCTACTGGTAACTTATAGGTGAGCACTTTCTCTACTGTGTGACCAAGATATGGGGGCGATCGATATGACATCAATGCTATCTCTTAAAGGGACAATTCTAGCGGTGGAGATTAGAATGTTACCACTTACAGACCGACTCAAACTTCAGAAAAATGACTCATAAAATATATCAAAAAGTGGATAAACTTATAACATGGCTAAAAGGAGAAAGCATATGGCTAAAAGAGCCACTAGTGGATTTTTTTCAAAATTTGTGGCTAGCCAAGTGTTTAAAATGGTCACATCTAGCCATAAACTATGCAAATTTGGCAACCCTACCTTCGAGAGTGGGTAACCGATCCCAAGGTCACAGCAACCTCCTTGACAGAAGAGGTAGGGTCGAATAGAGTTAGCGAGACTTAGAAATTATAGTTCGTTACTAGGACGTAAAATAATCTGATTGAATAATAAATTAATGGTTTATTTTACTTATTTTTCGTTCCATCATTATCTTCTGTTGGCTAAAGCAGAACTTATAATCAACGATGTCGTCGTTGATACAATAATATAATCAACGATATATAATCCTACATTTGTATGTCGGTCTTTTGACCCTGTCTTGGTAAAATTCCCAGGGTGTTACTGCTCTGCAAGTTTCGCTATGGTTATTTGTCTTTTGCAGAGTGGGAAGAAAGATATTGGAAAGAGGATAACAATATAGCAAACATATTTTTCATTATATATTTTGTCTTCGTCAGTATTAAAATTCTTGGCAACCTTGTCTTCACGGATCATGACGATGAATGTTACCAACAACAACTTTTATATAGAGGAAAGAAGTTTCCGAACAATATAGTAACAAGAAGTCTTGCGAGCGTCTACTTTCTACTTAACCACTAAGCCATACCAGTATAACACTAACTTACCGTCCCTTCCTCTTTGAGTAATATGAATCATATATATATATATATATATATATATATATTTAACTCTCTGGACGATCAAACGTATACGGTTTAACTTCCTTTTCTCCTATGAGGTTTGAATGATTTCTGTATCATTGTGTTACACAAAGGAAAATAAATGTAATTTTCTATCCAAAAGCAATACGACTTATAACTAGAGAATTAAAGAAAAGACTGAAATTTCGTCTTTGAAATGACTACACAATTACTCTCGATATAATTTTTGTTGACTACAGAGAAGAATAAGCAGTACAACTAAAGGAGATTCATTCCTGCTTCCTATCGTCTCTTGTGTATTGAGTTATTGCTCGTATATTGTAAAATATTTTACATATTCTTGAGGTCATATGTTTAATTCAAGACCACAGGGAGTAATCGATACCCCGAATTATATTAAATTTACGAGATGGAGGTGGAAATTCTATCCACAGCCCTTTCACAATGGGATGAATACAATGGTCCTCTCTTATGGCTAAGTATAGTTGATAACCGCACATTAGTTACTTCCATATCTCAGAGACATACATAATACAAGCTAATAAATACGCATATGTATTGAAAGCACTTTCAGACATCCATAAATTATACTCGAAGTCTATGTGTGGTGTAGCTACTAAAATCAGGAGCAAAATAGTTACTGAGAGAGGAAGGAAGGTATCAAGACACTGAGAATTTAGTTTCGTAGAAATACCTGTATGGAAGTTCCTAACTCGCTTCTTAGTTAATTAACAAAGTCTAACTTTGGTTTCTAAGAAAGATTAAAAAACAATCTTGAAACAGACAGATAAAGTTATGTAATTAGTATTTTAGAAATGTATAATCGGAAAGAAAAAGAAAGCTCGGTGTTGCCCCGACAACATATTACGAAGATGAACATGAACATATATTTGACGTACTCAATTTGTAATTTGAAACTAGAGAGAACAAGAGAATAGGGAGGAGAGAGAGAAAGGCAAGACAAGAGAGAGGGGAGAGAGACATTGGGTATCAAGTTAGTAATAATGAAACTTACAGTATATTGCTAAAGCATCAAAACAACAAGGTTAGCAATGGATGAGTTGTTATTAATTTTCAATGTATTCCGAGCAGCTGAACATTATTCCATTTCTGTAATGTATTAGTGATATCCACGCTAAAGTGTATTGTGTGATAACTATACATGACAAGATAGACATAAAGCTGGGCAGTTTAATATTATACATATACATATGTGAGATATGAAATCGCATATGTGCTTCAAACGGGGACAACCGCAATTGGTAACCACTGTGAATTCCCATGAGCCTTTAAGTGTTAAACCTATTGGCTGTGACAAGTATCATCCTACCGCAATGACATAAAGGATTAAAGTTATTTTGTACCCAGGTTATCAAACATGGCACCTTTCGTGTCGGTTATTACTCCATCACAAACACACAGTGAGAAAGGAAAAACAATGTTAGTAATTGGCGGAATAATATGCTTCTGATATTAATTTATGTCTGTAGTACTGTTCCACTGAATTATCAATATGAGCAGCATGAAGAGAAATTTATTTGTTATTTTTGAATCTACTACAATAGTTTTTACTGTAAAGAACTGGAATGACACACCATATTGTACAAAGTAGTATAATTTCAGTAATTCACTAAAAAACACAAAAGTGGCGGGAAATGTTACTATTTCTCGACTCTTCAAATAAAACTATTAAAACGTAACTTGTGGAGCACGGTGGTTCAGTGATAGAGTGCTTACCTCTTATGAGTGAGGTTCCTGGTTTGATCCCCTGCCAAGTAAATTTGTGATGGATAATATCGTATCCGTGGGTTTTCTCGGAGTACTACCGTTTCCTCCTACACTCTACCGATTCTGCCGTCGTTATTCACTTAATTAATCATCCGTCTTGCCTAGCCTGAAAGGCATAATCTTGCAAGTTAAATAGAAAGATTTACTTTTTAAAAGTACATTTTAACTGTACATTACTTTTATCGTTTCAGCTTTCTTGATAATTGGAAAATAAGGTGCAATAACGTTTCAAAAGGATTTAACGGCATACGTATACATCAGATGCGCCATTTGGGGAGGGCAAGGGGCAACTGCCCCATGAGTTTCAGAAACACTTAAAAAAATAAATTGTATATTAAGATACTAATAAAAACGTGAAATTTCTATGGCGGTGGCCAGACTTGTTCCCCTTTCCTATTTTGAGTCTTGTAGATCAGCCGTATCCAGAGGGAGATATTGGGAACAGAGCGACCCTTCGAAATTCTCAAGTTTACATTGAACAAAATAAAATTTTAAGCATCTATTTTTGACACTTGTAATAGAATTATGTCCAACTGAAAGCTTACTTTTATAGCTTGAGCAGTGACTGGGTAAAACAGGTAGAGCAAAGAAGGGGACTGGATTAGGTAGGAGAATGGAGTACTCAATTGTTGGCATTTTATGCATACTCATGTATGCACGAACAGTGCCCCTGCAAAAACATTGTTTACTTAAAACCACTATATTTTATCTCCGTCATGTTACCTGTCAGCTTCTTTTGTTCTCCGCACTGTTTACTGAGAAGGTGAGCAAAAATGGTGATGTCATAGAGCATTCATCTTGGAAGTCACTACTCTATTTACTATTATTTAAACTTATATCTGTGCATGAATGGGCACCTACAGCGGTGGTAAGAGAGAGCAAAGTCCGTCTGGATTTTCAAAAGGCGTTGAGTTCTAAGAAATACATGCCTAAAACACATTAGATTTTTTACTTACCCACCACAGTATTCAACAAAAAAAAAAGTTATTCAATGTACATCAATAATAATTCTTTTCCATTAAGTATTATGTGATTCAAGGTGTGTTCTTGCATGACATCGCTTATATGTCGGTCTTTTGCCTCCTTTCCTCCTTGAAAAGATCCTGCTGGCGTTTCTACCTATATGCGGTATTTTAAAAGCGTATTTTTTAGAGCTATGAGGCTACTGAAAGCATTACAAATAAAAGAAATATTTTTTTTGTATGGAAAATTGTTAAAGCTTAATTATATATAAAAAAAATCCACTGTGGCATTTCCTCCTAATTAATCCAAGGAAAAGACTGGAAAATCTTCTTTAAAAAGATAGTCGATTGCTGGTTTCGAATATTGGAGGATGTTTTAGTTTTCACACAAGACTCATAACAAATCATTTATGCCCAGTCAGATATTTTTTGCCATATGAAAAAAAAAAATTTTTCAACATTAGTAGCGTTTCACTAGAAACAAGAGAGATAGTCCAAGGATGAGACATATACAAATTGATATGGAGTTATTAAGCTAAAGAAAATGAAATGCGTGAATGTGAAAACTAGTGGTGGGCACAAAACCGATTTTTCGGATTTTAGGAAAACTGAAACCGGTTTTTGAAAATTTTCAAAACAACAGTTTTTCACCGAAACCGGTATTCTCCAAAACGGATACGGTTCTTCACCGGAACCGGTATTCCGTTTCCACATAAATATTTTTATGCATTTTCCAAAAGGTTTAGCCAAAACAGGTTTTGGTGAAAACCGAAACGGGTTTCGGTGAAAAAGACCGAAATGTCGTTTTTTCGGATTTTGCTTTTTCTACAAACCGGTTTCCGGTTTTTATAAAAACCGGTTTTGCCTATTCCTAGTGAAAACTTATGCGTATTTTTTGGGATTTTTTTTTAAAAAAAATATTAGTTTACAAATTGATGCTATACAAAAAAAAGCACGTTATCTATTAAGACGAAACTAATAGGAAAGCGTACCATCATCAATTTCTTCATTATAACAGCCTAGCAAGATAACAGTACATTTGTGTTTAATGAGATGTAGCCCAAAGTTATCAGTCTAGCAAGATAACAGTACATGTGTGTTTAATGAGATGTAGCCCAAAGTTATAAGTCTAGCAAGATAATAGTACATGTGTGTTTAATGAGATGTAGCCCAAAGTAATAAGTCTAGCAAGATAACAGTACATGTATGTTTAATGAGATGTAGCCCAAATTTATAAGTCTAGCAAAATAACAGTACATGTGTGTTTAATGAGATGTAGCCCAAAGTTATAAGTCTAGCAAGATAACAGTACATGTGTGTTTAATGAGATGTAGCCCAAAGTTATAAGTCTAGCAAGATAATAGCACATGTGTGTTTAATGAGATGTAGCCCAAAGTTATAAGTCTAGCAAGATAATAGTACATGTGTGTTTAATGAGATGTAGCCCAAAGTTATAAGTCTAGCAAGATAACAGTACATGTGTGTTTAATGAGATGTAGCCCAAAGTTATAAGTCTAGCAAGATAACAGTACATGTATGTTTAATGAGATGTAGCCCAAAGTTATAAGTCTAGCAAGATAACAGTACATGTGTGTTTAATGAGATGTAGCCCAAAGTTATAAGTCTAGCAAGATAACAGTACATGTGTGTTTAATGAGATGTAGCCCAAAGTTATAAGTCTAGCAAGATAACGGTACATGTGTGTTTAATGAGATGTAGCCCAAAGTTATAAGTCTAGCAAGATAACAGAACATGTGTGTTTAATGAGATGTAGCCCAAAGTTATAAGTCTAGCAAGATAACAGTACATGTGTGTTTAATGAGATATAGCCCAAAGTTATCAGTCTAGCAAAATAACAGTAGATGTGTGTTTAATGAGATATAGCCCAAAGTTATCAGTCTAGCAGGATAATAGTACATATGTGTTTAATGAGATGTAGCCCAAAGTTATCAGTCTAGCAAGATAACAGTACATGTGTGTTTAATAAGATGTAGCCCAAAGTTAACATTAAATCTTAAACTCTAATTTCTGTTTTACTAAAATAGTGCCCAAAATTGATACATATTAACTCAATCGGTAGATCATCTAGCTGAAGAAAAGACTGCATTGAGGTTAAATTCCCATTTGAAGTTTACGAGAAAATCGGGAAAAACTAAATTTTATGGTTCGTTTCCAATATTAACTGGGATTATTTATTTGGCTAGAAAATATTATTTATTTATTTATGTACCGCACTATTTTTTTTTGTAAAAAAATACTATTAAGTAACAGATTGTATTTAATGTTTTTTATGTTCTTCTGGCGATGACACACTAACTTCTAACAATGACAGACACTCCTTAGAGATATAGACATTGTACTTGTCAAGTAAAATGAAGTAAACTTAAGTAGGACTAAGAAAACTAAACTGCTGGTGCAACAGCCCTTACGGGGCAGGACGTACCAGCCAACATGTTGACTTTATGACTTTGGGATGATGTGCAGTCAGCACATCCACTTCCCTCGTCACTAATGCTCGTTTTATCACACTGGAATTCGTTTATTTATTTATTTATTTATTTATTTATTTATTTATTTATTTATTTATTTCAAATAGCTCCCCAAATATCCTCAGGACGCTAGATAGAAGACGTAATGCTAATAGCATCTGGTAAGTACGAAACATTACCCTGTTAGAAATGAAATGAAATCTTTCAGCTTAATTTGAGACGATTACACTCCTTTGGCTAAGAGAGATGATGATGGAAGAATTGGTGAATTGAAAAAAATGGGAGAAAATTGGAATATCCCGAGTAAATCCACAGTCACGATGATATTCACCACAAACTTACTTGGACGGGGATCGAACTAGAACTCCACACACCAGAGGTAAGCGCTTCGATACTGAGCCCCCGTGCACCCTTATCCATGTTAGGATTCTAGAACTGAATATATATATCAATAAAAATAATTCGTGCAACAGCAACTGTCAACAAGGATATAAGCTATGTATATACTTTACGTATATAATGACATTTGTTGTCTTGTATTTATTAATAAAGTATTAAACTTGTTTTCCGGAACTGAATCATATATTGAGCATTTCTGATAACTAGAGTTTCCCTGTTTTTGATCGAACGAATTAATTGGTCTATCAATCACCATTGAAATAACACGAAAGATTGTCAAGTGACAAGTAATGTCTATTTCTAGATTGGCTTCAAAATTATCGTTGGTTACGACAAGTGAATTATGGGCGGGCCGCTTGATGGATGATGTGTATATTGTGGTGGACATTTCTATATATACATATACATTCACACTGGTCAATATGCGTTGAATAACCGCTGCCCGATATCTCCCCTAGGGAACAGTAGTAATGATACTAGCATTGGAGATTTGGGAAGGGGAAGGATGACAGAACTGAGTGAGGGGAAAAAATCGTTACCTATACATTCATAAATACAAATACACTCTGCTAAAAGCAGTAAAGAGAATCACCGGATTCCATATCCTTTTAGTATAGGCAACTAACACATCTTTGCTACTATGCAAGTTGCATACAAGCTAGGGAATGTTATTCATTTTAAAATGATATATGGATAACCACAGTTAAAGTCATCGTTATCCCTGAATATGTTAACGGAATGCCTCTATTAACGAACTTGGCTGAGTAATTTGGTCTAGCTACCTTTTGTAAAAAAAGAACAGAAGTCAAAAATTCTCTTCCGTTCAACAGTTAGCGTGTGGAGTAATAAGTGTACAGACTAAACAGTATACTCTTTTATAGGTTTCTGTGGGTGATCCTAATCACACGTCTACTAGGAAAAAGTAGTTAGTATAAATCATGCGCGCATCTAGAATTTTTTTATTGGGAGAGATCAAAAGTTTGTGTGGGGGGGGTCCAATACTAGAAGACACTATGTCTACACCGAGAAAAAAAATGTAGGTAGCGTACTTAAAAAGATAGGTTATATGCGTAATTCCTGTAGTTTTTGGACTTAACGTACAGCAGACATATAACTGAAAACGCATGTTTTATAATACTGTCCGTATAAGCGTTCCATCTATATGTATTTTCCGTATGAAACAATATAGGCGGTCAGAATCTCACATACAAATAGACGTAATTACATAACACATAACTGACGAAAGTAACATATATATATATATATATATATATATATATATATATATATATATGAAATCTACGGAAAAATGTTAGATGTCAGACATCCTGCAATGGCATGATGTAACATCTAAGGTCAGTGCGTATGTAGCATACGGATAATATATGCTCCGTACTGATTTCTGTAGAAAAGAAGAGGATTCTGTGTATTTGTATAATATACCGCTGTCCGAAGAACGGATTTTTCTCAGTGTATGTAGTGTCGAATCAGTGTATTCTACATCCGAAAAAACAATAAGTAAGTCAAGCATTAGCGTCTATCTTCTCAGCACAAATGATAGAACTAGATTGCTTTGTCCAGAGTATAACAACCACAATGATATTATTGTTTATTTTAGCCCACTGTCCGTGTAATTCTTAAAATATTTCAACACGATCAAATCACATTAACTCAATCAAGACAACTTGTATCACTATTACCTTTTTTATTATCAAGACTCCATTAATTATTTTTTTTTCAGTTGTTCTGACAACTATATATGCAGATTACCTCTATAAAACCCAAGAATGTTATAAATAGAGGATCTGCCCATATGTATCTTCATCCTATTAAATCGGTGAAGCCAAAAAGCAACCGAGCATCAGCACGTCTGATTGGCTACTCTCGTTTCTACCATCGTCTGATTGGCTACTTTCATTTCCGCCATGATTGTTGGCTCAAAACATTGCGATCCTATTGGGCGGAGTGGGCAGAGTAGGAGTGGCGAAACTGTGACGTATGGCTTCAAGATTTTGTTTTAAGGGCAGATCCTCTATTTTATAAGTTCCTTGCTAAAACCAACGTATATCTTCAACGATTGAGATTAAATCTAATTTCTTTCTATTTAGAATCAACAACATATAATTTCTTTTCTTCTTCTTCTTCTACATGACAGATTGTGTATTTTTATGCACCGTTATCCCAAAATCAAAATATAAAAATGGAAGTAATCCAATGTACCAATGCAATGATACACGATATCGTTGTAAGAGTATACAGTACATGAAGTATAAGATTAAATTCTTCAGGCTAAATCAGTCAATTCTCTGCTAAACAAGTATAGCTTTACTACGAAAATGTATATACAAATATATGTCGTGTTACCAAGCTTGAGTTGGGGTCCAGACCGAGTGGAACGCCCGTAGGTGCACCCTTGGTATAATATATCTGTAACATTGTACTTGGAGTAAAAATAATCCCAATTCTACAAGCGTGAACAGCCATGATGGCTTAGTGGAAGAGCTTTTACTTCTAATGCAAGATTTCCCTCGTCTGATCCCAAGCCAAGTTAGTTTGTTGTGGACAACATCGTATCAGTTGCTTTTTTTTTTTTTTTTGATTTGTTCCATTTCTTCACACATTTTCATTCCCAAAAATTATTTCACTAACATTCAACTTCATTAGTCATCCTTGTCCTTTAGCCTAAAGGACATAACGCTGAGATGTAAAATTTCGCTTATTTATTTATTTTTTAATTCTACAAATCAGCACATAACGAAAAGGGAAAAAAAAATGGTCCAACAATAAGACAAGTACCAATTATTACATCACATTGTGCTACGCGCCTTTGACGTGACAGACTCCGGGTTCCATTCTCGGCGGGAGCTCATGTGGTTCGTATTCCACGTTAATCAGTAGGTCCGCGTCTCATATAGCCTCGCTGCTGAACCGATCGTTAAACTCAAAATCAAATCAACTCAAAATTATAATGAAGTTTGTAAATCGTAATCCATTGTTTTCGAGAAAAAGAATGAGAAAAACTAAACTAAAATTTATGCAGTATGTTGATCACACTTTCAATTACAATGAAACTAATGCTGAAGTAGGTGCGCATCCAGAAATTTTTGTTGGTACGGGTTCAATTCTTTTTGGAGGGGTGTCCAATACATCTATGTAGTATTGGACCTGTATTATTCTGCAGAAGAAAAGACGATAAGTAATTCTCAATTATTGCCAGCTATATTCTCAGAAAAAGTACGAGAACTATATTATTTTCATTTCTAAAGAGTACAGATGTTCTAAAATCAAATCCTTAGGCTATATCAATAGTTTATCTTTTAAACAAGTATAGGTATGGTTTGAAAGTGTACAAATGTCTGTCGAGTTAACCCTTTTCCGATTCTTGGGACTTTTAAGTCTCATTTTCTTTGTTCATTCATTATTTCTCCTGTGTGCGTTAAAATGTCCAAGCTTACCCGTCTGACGAGACTACGAAGTCCCCTTTCCCCTCAGCATTGTTGGGCAACAATAGAAGCAAAATTTATTTTATATAGTTTAATGTACACTCAATTTTCTATAATTTACTATCATATCAAATTATACTAAGAAAAATATATTTCAGTCGGAAAAGCGACTCCAGTGGGAGCTCATGTGGTTTGGATTCTACATTAATTAGTAAGTCCATGTCTCATATAGCCTCTCTGCTGAACGAGACGTTTAAACGCAAAATCAAGTCAACGACGTTTTTTTAAAAGGGAGATGGCGGCTCCGGACCCGGTGGGCTCCCTGTATGGTGAGTCCCTGTGCTAAAGTATAACTGTAACAGGCTTTTCATTTGACAGTAGCAAGAAAACAGTCCAAATGAAATAACCAACTCTCTAACTAACTAACTCTATGGCCTATGGAACCCGGAGGTTCAATGCTGCGCTCACAAAAGCTCTCCACTGACTTCTATCCTTAGCTAACTGCATCCAGTTTCTACTTTGTATTCCAATCTCTGCGAGATCTATCTTAATATTGTCCTCCCATCTGCGCCTAGGTCTTCCTAATGGCCATTTTCCGATTGGTCTTCCAATCAAGACTTTGAAAGCGTTTCTACTTTCTTCCATCCTAGCTACATGACCCGCCCACCTAAGCCTCCTAGACTTGATAACCCTAACAATGTTGGGTAAACCATATAAATTATGTAGTTCCTCGTTATGAAGTTTCCGCCATTCTCCATTCCCGTTCCTCTTGGGTCCGAATATTCGTCTCAGGATCTTGTTCTCAAATACTTTCAGTCTATGTTCTTCTCTCAGAGTAAGTGACCATGTTTCGCAACCATACAGAACAACAGGCATGATTACCGTTTTGTATATTTTAAGCTTCAAATTCCTCGACAGAATTCGCGACGATAAGAGATTTTGAACCGAATAGTAACACGAATTTCCTGCTTTTAGTCGACATTTAATTTCTTCGTGAATATGATTTTCCTCTGTTAATATTGATCCTAGATATTTGAACCTATCCACTTTATCAAGAGTATTATTTAATATTTTAACGCATCCAGAATTTGCTGTATTCCGGTCCCGACGTACTTCCATGTATTTAGTTTTCTCTGCATTTGGTTCTAAACCCATGTCCCTGCCAGCGTTTAATAAGATCTCTGCATTTTTTCTATTGTTTTCCTATCATCCCCTATTAAATTTATATCATCAGCAAATGCCATAACCTCGTGAATACCGTTCAACTCTAGGCCCTGGTTGCAATCTTTGATTTTCCTTATAGCGTATTCCAGAACGAAGTTAAATAATAATGGCGACAACGCATCTCCTTGTTTCAGGCAATTTTCGACGTGAAAGCTCGTGGACAAAAATTTTCCTACCCGGACTTTACTCCGGGATTCATTTAAACATATCTTAATTAATCTAATTAGCTTTCTCGGTATTCCAAGTTCTGTAAAAACGTTGTATAATGTTTCTCTCCTAACCGAGTGTACGCCTTTCTAAAATCAGTAAATAGTTGGTGTACCGGGGTATTGTACTCCCACTTTTTTCGAGTATTTGGCGAATGGTAAATATTTGGTCGATAGTTGATCGATTTCGTCTAAATCCACACTGATAATCTCCAATAATTTCATCTGCGTATGGCGTCAGTCTTGCTAATAGAATATTTGAAAGGGTGAATTGGAACAATGATTGATTCTTTTCACTCTTGTGGCAATTCTCCCTTGTTCCAGATAAGGAGAATGAGTTTGTGTATCTTGCTTCACAATTTTTCGTCCCCAGCTAAAATTAACTCAGTCGGAATTTCATCTACACCCGGAGATTTGTGTTTCTGTAATTTCTTTATAGCGGTTTCTACTTCTAATCGGTTGGGTTCTGGAATATACGGTTCTGCGGTGTGTATCTCCTTTTCTCCACGTACACTAGTTTTTAGTTGCATGTTAAGCAAATCGTCAAAGAAATCTTTCCATCTATTTAAGATGCTATCCGTATCAGTGAGAACTGAACCGTCAGATTTCTTTAATATATAAGCAGGATGTTGATAGCCTTTCTTAAATTCGTTGATTCCCTTATACATGTCTCGGATGTTTTTATTTTTACTATTATCTTCAAGTTCCTTAATTTTAGCTTTCAGAAAATCGCGTTTCTTTGTTTTAAAGTTTTGGAAGTTTCCCGCCTGATATCTGCGAAATTTTGTGTAGTTATTTCATTTGGATTTTGTAGCCAGCGTAATTTTGCCTATTTTCTCTTCTCTGCTTGTTTTGTGCATTCCTGGTCGAACCATAGTTTGTTCCGCGTGTCCCAATTTTTCTTTTGCTGAAATTTTAATGCTATCTCTAATTTCAATCCAGGTATCCTTAACACTAGTGCACTCCGAATCTTCTAAAGCCAAGAATCTATTCGAAACTTCAATCTGGTATTTCTCTCTTACCTGGCTCTATTCTAATTTCTTTAAATTGAATCTATTCGTTTTCGGACAATGAATATTACCTTTATTCAATGATAACCTCTCTCGTATTATCGCTGCTACCAGGTAGTGGTCAGTGTCACAATCAGCCCCTCTAAACGACCGGACATCAATTATGCTAGATTGCCTTCTTCCATCTACTAAAACGTGATCAATTTGATTATGTGTTTTTCCGTCTGGTGATGTCCAAGTGTATTTATGAACGTTGCGATGTGGGAATTTTGTACTCTTCACGATTAGGTTTTTGGATGTTGCAAAGTTCACGAGTCTAACACCGTTGTCATTACTTTCCTTATGCAGACTTTCGTTCCCTATAATCGGTTTGAAAATATCCTCTCGTCCTACCTTCGCATTGAAATCCCCTAATAGAATTTTCATATGGTATCGCGGGAGTTGGTCAAATATCCGTCCAAAATGACTAAATCTTGAACTTTATCTTTTTAACTAACATCAATATTTTGAGCAAAGACAAGACTTAAATAAAAAAGAAATGTATATCAATTGATAGACAATGTAGAGCTATGATTAGCTACTAGTATTTTTGCCTCTTTCTGTCTTCACTTACATGGCTATAGAATCGCTTCGTATGCTAAGTTAACAATGATTAATGTGTATTTCCGTTGTGAATTAAATCCAGTACCAGGGATATGGGAAGAGAGTTTGCGAACTTCTCTGTCACGTTTTGTAGAAGATAATCCATTTTGAACAAAATTATTATTACTGAACAGATTATATCGAAATGTTGCGTGTTGTCAGTGGTAAAAACAAATAATGATTAGGCCTATATATATTGTAGGCCTATATACACCCCCTTCGTTGTAAATATACACTATTTAAAATGAGAAGCGAGCAGTGAAAATAGCAACACTTTCCGAAACTTTTTTTTTCAATCATATTTCCGTTTGGGGCTTAAAAGAAAGCAGAACTTCGCAAAAGCTAAAGTTTAAGTCGATTTTCTAAAGGTAGATATAAGGAAAAGGATTCACCAAGCAAAACAATATAACATTGTCAAGTAGGTAAGAAAACACAACCCAGGGGTATAGAACATTTTTTCCTGCATAATACTTGCAACCCTCTGTTCTACAAAATATATTCCTCCGTTCTATGCATCAGTGTTGTCAGGGGTAAAAAATATTGTCCCATGTCACTTTGAAGAGTTTCAGTGTGATTGGTTATTTTGATAGTTATTGGTCCACCCCCCTCAGACAGTCCTGGATCCGGCCCTATATATATATATATATGTATTGAAGTAATGTCATTGATATGTGTCTTCTCAGTATAGGCCCAAACCTTGTAGTTTGCATTCATGAAATAACCATTTATGAGATTGTCAATAGTGATAACATACTGAAAAATTGATTTATGAGTAAAAAAAAAAAAAAAGTAACAAAGTATCAATCAGTAGCTGGTATATCGATTATCAACGCTATATTTTTCAAGTTTCTCTGCTCGATTTCTCTTCGCTTAAATGGGTATCAAATCGCCTCAAGTTCTGAATAACCACTGAGAATCGAAACTGATTCATTCTTTGTCACAAAAATAATCTATTTGGGCCCAAAAAACATCTTAGTATATGTTTTAATATTGCATGCTGTTTCTATGGATCCAATTTTCTCTTCATTTGTGTATAGTATCTTCTCGGCGGCACTGAAATGTTAACTGTCTTTTAATAAATAATAACCTAACCTACTAGCGTAAATTACCTTAATGCTTATGGCCATAGAAAAAAATCTGCACTGGATGCTACTTTTTGCAATGCCAACCCAGTTCAGATTATTCAATCGAGCGTTAGCGAAGCTTCTACTGTTCAACTCGATTGGCTTGTGTGTCTGTCCGTTCCGTCGGTAACTTTCGTAAATATTACTACAATTTGATGAAACTTGGTGTGTCTTCTTTCCACTTACAGAACCCTATTGTTTGAGTTGTAATGCATCATCTGTTCAGGAAGAGGGAGAGAGATTAAAGAGGGTAAAATCCACCCCTGTTGTAAATTTGAGTTGAGTTGATTTTGAGTGTAACGTCCCGTTTAGCAGCGAGGCTATATGAGACGTGGACCTACTGATTAACGTGGAATCCGAACCACATGAGCTCCCGCCGGGAATCGAACCCGGGCCTCCCACGCCAAAGGCGCTTACGCTAACCGCTTAGCCACGGAGGAGCTCTGTTGTAAATTTATATTATATAAGTTATATACAGGGTGTTTCAAAACAACACCGATAACGTTTGGGAGGTGATTCCTGACACCAAAATAAGACGAAATGTATAGACCAAAGTGGGTGCACAAATGCTTCCTTTCGGAGTTATAGGCTACCGAAAAAATGAAAAATGAACTTTAAAGGTCCATAGCTCCAAAACTATGGGACCTACCGTAGTCGAGTCAAGACTTTACTTAGGAACTAATATGTAGTTTATCAAAAAATATATTTTTCAGAATCCTAATGTACTCACGCAACAATTTTTGTACAGGCAGTTTGGTTACGGGCGTATAATCTGAAGTATTCACTAACTACCTCTATAAAAATTGTTGCGGAAGTACTACAGGATTCTGAAGCATATATTTTTGGATAGAGCACATATTATTTTCTTAGCACTATGTTTTGACCCAACTATACTTGCCGCGACCTTATCCTGATAGCCGAGATACGCAGCTTCAATTCAGGCGACTCCGCGCACATTACATAGTTCCTCCCGTTACACAAGTAAAACATTACTTAAGAGATCAATTCAAAGAGCTAATTGAGTTCAAGTATATAAAAATGTCAATACAGAAACAATACTTAAAATAAATGATACTACATTTATTAGTAAAGGGTTATGAAAATGACGTCACGACTCAGAATCGGAAAGAGAGAAGGAAAGAAAGGAGTGAAAAGCCGGCAGCTAAGATGCGAGTCTCTTGCAAGTGTTGCAAGATTATAAACTTGAAAAATCTTATAACAAAAGCAGAGGACCAGTAAAATTACTTTATTGGTCAATGTTAGAAACCGTCCCCAATGGATAGGAAATGGCTTAATATTTTTATATGATATATAAATTAAATAGAGTAACTACCCCGTAAGAAACTTCATTGCCTGCTGATAAATGAAACAAAAGAAATAACGGAACTCACATGTAACTTCTGCAATTTTTGTGCAGAGAGTAACACTGCTCTGTCAAATATCGTCTTCGCGCGTGCGTTAGAGTGGGTACGTGGGTGTACTGAAACTGAAACCATGAAGAGTGTTAAGCGCGAAGTTGAAAATATGAATGAATCCGAATTATCATCTTCTCAGTATTATCGCAAACACGAGGAAGGGAAACCTCTTTAAAGTCAAGCAAAGTAAATTGTCAACAATTTGTACGCTCAACTAAGAGAAAAATATGCAGACAAAACTATTGAAGAAATTGTTAATATGATTGTTGCCGGTTCGCTGTGGTTTACTCAGTGCCAATGTGGAGTTGCTGTGCTTTTAGAAAAAAATATCGTATTTTTAATTTATTGTGTGGGAGGGTGACTGCTCGTATGTTTCTGTTTATGATTGACCTTTTCCAGGTAGATATATGAGAATAACTTCATTTCTTATCCTTTCTTACCTTAATCAATTGAAATGAATAAGCAAAATAGTTTTCATGCTCTCAGGTTTTAATTGTGAAGATTGCAAATACATAACGTGCGAATTTCCAATACATTTATTACTATTGTCGTGTCTGCATGAATTATTAAAACAAATAGACCAAGAAACATATTTTTCGTAAGCGGCAGGAAAAGGACGAGAAATCATCGCTCCGCGCATATCAGCTGAAACTCAGAACAGCGCCAGTTGAAACCCTGGCGATTGAGAGCCAAACCAAAACACACACACACATATACAAAGGCTTCCCTGTGAAAAGGTTCGCGCGCCGACATGTATTAATGCGCTTGTGATGCGGCTCTCAAGTTAACATTGCGTTTAGTATACAGTAGGTTCCATAAGTTTGGAGCTATAGACCTTTAAAGTTCATTTTTTCACGTTTTCGGCAGCCTATAACTCCGAAAGAAAACATTTGTGCACCCAGGTTGGTCTATACTTTTGTCTTATCTTGGTATCAGGAATCACCTCCCAAACGTTGCCGGTGTTGTTTTGAAACACCCTGTATATACATGAAAGAAAATTTTCCAATATAAATCATGTAAAAATTATTTGGTTATGACAAAACTAAGTGAATATATATATATATATATATATATATATATATATATATATATATATATATATATATATATATATATATATATATATATATATATATAATTTCAAGAATGCGTTGCATGATAATTTCATTAAAAAATGTTCGGTTTTGGGGTAATATGTCCTAAATTTTCTCTCAGACTTCCCAATTACTCCCTAAAAATATGCAAGAAAAAGTAGTTTTTGAACATAAAACCCTTCACACACAATGACTCCCGAAAAAAAATTATATTACATATAAATTTTCGTGAGTCGGGGGAGGGGGGCGGGCCCCACTCTGCCATCCCCTTCGGGCGCCCATGTTCACAGATAATGTTTGCGGGAAACGTGCCAAAACATTACTAGGTGCTTGGAATTGTTGATACAACAGGCGTGTGTATGCGTTCACATCCTGCAATATTACTCGTTACTGTGGTGAAAAGTTGTTCACAAAATTTGTTCGTAAAGCGAACTGTACGCGAACTGAGTGGTTTTTAAATCGATCGTTCACTGTAATGAAATAAATTACTATTTTAAAAATGGCATTTGGTAATAAATAATCGAGACAGACTCCTAACAGAAAGCTTGAAATAATCGAGGGAAAACAAGAGTGGATTAAATGGATAAACAATCATTTGATTACATCGGTGAGAAGCTCAAACAAATGAATCCGTATGTGTTGTGGTTGGGCCATATGTAATTAGTGATTCCATCAAAATCAAGAGGGGGTGTAATTACGTGAAAATCACATAAACACTATGTCGTTGACAGTTACATACCGCATAAATGAATTCATTATTCTCCAAAGTGAAAGAAAAAATTTTTGGTAATTTCAGTTAATTAAATATTCATTTTACCTCGACGACAATTTAACGCTCTGTGCCCTCTCTGAGTTTGGTGCAATCATAGTAATTTGATAACAGAGAGAAAGTACATTCAAATAATTGGTTCTCGAACGTTTAAACAGATCCCAGATTATATGGTTTATCGCAATTTCTTAATGTGTACATTTTACGTATATATGCTGACATTTGAATGGATGATTGCAGAAAGGATGTAAGTTACACTTTTTTTTCTGAAATTTGATTTACGAACTTTTCCGATTCTCTAAGGCAGAGTTCCTAAACCTTTTTTTTTTTTTTTTTTTTGCTTGGGGGCACACCAAAGTTCGTTTTAAACTTTCGCGACACCTCTGCATGTGATTTTGTTTTTACTTGATGCAAAAATTGTGAAATTGAAATTACTTTTCTGTGTCCAGTGTTTCTTTCCAAAATAATAATAATAATAATAATAATAATAATAATAATAATAATAATAATAATAATAATAATAATAATAATAATAACAGTGTTAAAAGCAAACTTTCCAACTTGGAAGACAAATGTGAAATCAAGTCTATGGAGATATTTTTTTTTATTTTCTTCTAAAAATAATCTCTTTGCTGAAGATCTTAGAAGACATTAAACATCTCGCGATACACCAATGTGTTGCGACACAGCGGTTGAGAAACGCTGCTCTAAGGATTAAGATTAGGAATTAGATTTCTGAGCTTTCGGTATATAAGGCCATTTAGCCCGTTACGCATGAAGGATGAAGTCCCTCAGCGATCACACTATCCGAGGAAAGGGAAGGAAGGAAGCGGCCTGGGATATGTTAGGTACTATCCCGGCACATGCCTGGTGTGAATAAGAAAAACCCCAGGAAAACTTCACTCAGGATGGCGGGATTGAAAAAGCTGTTACACTTTTTCGACTGAGTGTCCCCCACCGTAATCGAACCTGGGATACCTTGCACCCTAACTTACGCTACACGAGACCACCGAATTTTCTAAGTGTATATGGAACAATGTATAAAGAAAATATAGGTGTCAAAAGTGTTACAACGGTGTGAACGCAACAGTGAACTCTACTATAGGTTAAGCGTAAGAAAGTTTTGAAGTTCTAGATTGTAGAAAGGGTCTGAGTCCATTTTGATAATGTTTGAAACTATATATAGTTTCAAACATATACAAAATAGACTCAGATCCTTTCTACAATCGCCAATTCATTTATAATTTACTTTACGTCCAATGGTTGCAGTTGCAGTTAAGGAAAGAGTCTTCTTAACGGTAAATCTTGTCTATGAAGAAAAACAAAATATTTCTTACATATTTTCTGTTGACTTTCAACGTAACAACCGAAAATGTCTGATTTCTACCACTTCCGGCTGGAATATCACTTCCAGAAAGGAATTTTTTTCTAATTTTTGAGCCTCTATATTCTCACCAAATTAACAGTTCTTGACATTTTTGTCTCCCAGACGGACACACGGACAGGGAAAATACACAAAGGAGTTTTGGTAAATCAACTTTTTTAGAAACATATTATTGCTTTTGAACAGAATATGCATATGTGATGATTTAAGATATACGCGTTATCAATGAACTTTATATAAATTTTGTCCGATTTCAGTTGAAAAAGATGTCGGGAGTAGGAGCAAAAAGAAATAACTAAATTGGGACGATTGATAACATTAGGTAAAAGTCCAGTTGGAAGTATGCTAACTTAACTATATTCGAAACTTTATGTCAAACGATTTAGCCGTTTGGCAATGATTCCATCGCTAACAAGATTACATTCGTTTTTATTAGTACAAATAAAATACTATAAAAAAGCTGAAATATGTGAAGATGAAACTAACAACTCAAAGCAAGGTTCTGGCAACATGGAAGTAACTTTCGGTCTGGCGACAGCAATGTTGAATTTTGAATCTAACTAATCAAAACCGTTGCGTGGCACACGCGGAAGGACCGTGGACAGGCTTTCTTCCAGAAAAAGTTTTTTTTTTTTCTGGTGGAAGGAGGAAATCAAAATGTGACGAGGCTGCATTTGGACATTAATTTGGAGTATTGGAAATAGAAATTTAACTTTTCTTAGCTTGGGGGAGGAGAAGGGGTGTTGTTCGACTCGGAGCGGCAAAGCTCAGCTGTAGGTAGGTCTAGACCTGGAGGAAACACTGGTCAAGGATTACTTAGACAAAGAAAGTAAGTAGGAAAGTGTACAGTCATTGTCAAAAATCTGAGCTCACTATTGTTTTTTCACAATTTTCCAAATTAAAGACATTATGTCCATACAAAATCATGTTTACTGAACTTGTGTTTGAAAATAAACAACGTTGTTCAAATAAGGATATGAAAATTCATCGTCTTGTAGACATCGAGACAAATTCATTAAGGAAAGCTGCTTAACAATAAAGAAATAACTAATTAACAAAAACTAACGTCACCCTTTGACGATGCATCGTTTCAGTAGTTGTCTCTTTATTTCAACAAACACAAGTGTATGCGCTATTTAATCTTGTCGTAATATGGACAAATATGGAAGGAATAGTTTCTTTACCGCAATCCTATACTGCAAACCATATATCTGAAAGCTCTCGATCACCATCCTATTTGATACTAGTTGGAAATGGCTTTTCAAAATTTTGTTGCTTCTTCCGGAGACGTTAATGTCTATTCCGTTTGTTTTTTCAGTGAGCTTGTCCTCAAGAGAAGTTGTTACTTTTGGACGATCAGTGCGTTTCTGTTTAGTATTTACATCACTTCGTGACTATCTTTCACGAGTCCGACACACTTCTCCGCCCGATCACTGAGCAATTTTTCGCAGAGAATGACTCTCTTTTTTCAAAATAACAACTTGAACACGTGTTTGGATTCTTAATTAACATTTTCTATACCGCATTTTATAACATTCGCGTGTTTTTCATACTATTCAATTGGTTGACGCGAACGAAAAAAAGTAAAAAAGTATTGCAGTCGAATATGTTTAATGGAATAATAGAAATACTGCATTTAAGCTTGCGCAGTGATTATGGCGCCAATTCAACCGTGGGTGACTTCTGTTTCAACTATACCACATGACACAGTACGAATATAATCTACATCTCCCCATACGAGAGTGAGAGTGATGCATCATTAACCAATCACATTCTTGAACAGAAGAAGGATACGAACATTGCTGGTTCTTACTGTTGTACTGTTGTATAACGAACTATTGTTCACCTGCATTTAGAGATAATAGGCTCTATTCTATTTAAATTTGCCATATACCTATCTTTTATTATATATTATACGTAATGATTTTTATATGGTCTATATAATTTGTAATGAAACCATGAACTGAGAATTTAAAAAATCATTTTTTCATAAAAATTATAATGGCAATTTGGTAGTGAAGATAGAACTAAGTTTTCTGTAATATTTTAACTTTTGGATAAATGCATCATATTATTTTTAAAACTCACAAGAACAGTACTTGTAATCAAGAAATCGTTGGAAGCAGAAGCAAAATAGTCAAGAATCACCTGTAGTCAAATAACATTGCTTGTCAGTAGTAATTAACAATTCGGATAAAATCACGAAAAAGATGAAAGCAAACCTCAGGGTAAATTAAAATTCAAAAATACTTATTTGTACATCATTAGACAACAACAATATTTTGTCAGGAAATGTAATTAGGACTTTCCTAAGATTTTGTAAATTTTTATATTGGCTTTTGGCGAAGTTATAAGGAAAAATAATTAAAGTAAACAAGGACAATAGTCCATATAAAATGACCAAGTTTGCAAGTAAGAAATCATTCTGCATTCTGCATTCTGGGTCCTGTATCCAGAATCGCAATGGAATGGTCTATACGAAATTACAAATGCCGCAAGAAAGACCATTGTCCGGCCAAGACCAAGCGAAATATGCAATAAGGTAATGTATGACTACAGAGAACTTTAACTGTCTATTTTGCATGTGACATGAAATTAGGAGGTCTCTGAAAGTGACAGGCAGATTTGAATGTTTAAATATTTAGCTTATTTCCGTTTGGTTAAGCATTGAGTAAAATTATAATGATCTGTTATACAATTAATCTGACATACTAATCTGATAATCTGTATTCAGTACTCTTGGATGTTCACTGTTAAATAATTTATATTGTTACAAAAATATCCACTATACTACCATTGTAAGTCAGTTGTTTCATCAATAAAATATTGTCATTTCATGACAATAAGAGATTGCAACCATTAGTTTAATTTCACTCTTTAATTTATTTAAGAATTCACTGTTCCTTTAGTCATTGATTTGATACAGTTTATTTTGATTTCTATTTATTTAATATTTTAATTTTTTACTTACGGTACAAATTTAAATTGTTTCACTATCCTTTTTATAATTTAAATAAATATTATTTGCTAGGAAGATTTATAGTACATTATTATGGCAAAAGGCTAGCTGGCACATTTATTCTTTCCCCCTTTACATCAGCTGTATGATGAAATGTCCTTGCATTTTACTTTGGAAAGTTGGTACAAGTACTACGGTCACTACGAGTATAGACCATGAGAGATCAAACTAGGTTGTTTTCTTTGCAGTATGCCACCAAAAGAAATGCTCTCATCGTCATCAATCAACGTTATCAAAGGGAAGTAGGTGACAGGGACTCAATGACATTTAAAATAGCATATAGTATCCTCCATTTGTTTTACTGTTTACGACATGTGAGATGTTGTCAAACGGATGCAATAAATATCTATTTAAACTTATAGGGAATGTTCTGAGCTGATAATCTCATAACAATTTGTTTTCATTCTACTTCTTATTGCTTCACTGTTTTCAAGGAAGATAAATTCACTGGTTTGCCTGCACAATAGTTTCATTTTGGTTGTTGTTGTTGTTGTTACAGATTAACGTCTCTTTCAACATCAGAGTTATATGAGACGTGAACAAACAGATTAACGTGTGATCAACACTACACGAGCACCTACCTAGAATCTAACCTGTGTCTCGCCGCGTATTCTAATCATATAGCTACAAGAAGTTCGTCTTAATACGGATAATTGACTAGAATCTTCATTCAAAATAAATACTGAAAAGATGAAAAGTAGAGACTGCAATGAATATAGAGGAATTTTGTCATTTTTCCTGGGAGGAAATTTCAACAACCTTTATGCCTTACTTTTGCCAGCAAGACAATTATTTTCTTTGTTTTCTTGTTTGGCACTTTCTTGGGATGTCTACGATCCGAAGGCAGGAGTGCTGGGTGAGAAGTGTCCGAAATGTCAGAAAGACCTGGCGAGGAAGCTAAAGGAGTTGATAGCATGATCTTGCAGAAAGGTGTGGGTGGCAGTGCAGTACATGCATGTTAGTAATATTATTTTGATAGAAGCAGAAAGAATTGAAAGGGGCACTCTGTAAAACATAGAAATCGGAGTACTTTTAAGTTTTTCCGAAGAAAAAGCTGTAACGCTAGATATTGGTCAGATGGGCATGCATACATATGCTAGTATCAATTTATCACATGAATTTTGCTCGTGGTAAATAGCTTCTTCTTTCAATAGCTTCTTTGATTGATATGTAATTTTTACGGGTTATACTGATCATTTTGTCTCACGAGATGCGCGAAACTACACATGTCACTTGCTATCATGGAATTTAAAAAAAACAGACCATAAAGAAAAGGAATTAACATTGAAAAGTAACTACTCAGTAGAAAGAATATTTATCTGTTATCTCTGAGAGCTAAGACGAACTAAACCATCTGGTATGAGTTTTAAAAAAAATCGTGTGTTCTGAAATCCGATTTTAGTCAGATATGGTAGTTTATACGCTGGAATTCAAATCCGACCATGGTTGGATATGGGAGTGAACGTGTTAAAAAGAGAGGAAAAACTAATTATTTTTTTTTAAAAAAAGTTAAACTTGATAAAAAGTATGATGGAAGAAAAAGAAGGAGAAGTATGAGACAATGATTAATGAAGAGTACGAAAGGTTTGCCCAGGACTTACTGTATGGAAACTTTTCAATTGAAAGCAAGTGAGTTACCAGTGATGATAATATAATACTACTAGCGGCCATGATAATTATGCCACTTAAGAATAACTAAAAGATACTGGACGGACAAATAATCCATACAGATTTGAAAATGATATTTAATATCTTGTACCTTCTTGTCCGAGCGATTAACTTTTGTTAGTATAAGTCGTATGTTTTTATTCGAAAACTCTCTGTAATTTAGCCACAAATAACTTACTCTTATTTATGAACTCTTATAATATAAGGACATTTCTTTAATGGTAACCTACTCTTATACTATACCCTTTATATCCAATAGGTATTTTCAACTAAAACATACTTCAGTCACCTTACCTTCATCTATTGATAGGTGTTGAAATTTGCAGAGTGCAGACATAAATCTGTTTCACTCACGTCCTTACAATTGAAAGCGGTGTAAAATTGTGGTTGTTGGTTAAAAGGTGTGCTATTCGACCTTTTTCGATTGAAATTGATAAAGAATGAGTGGCATAGTCACTCTATCTTCTTGGGAAACTTGAGTGATGTTAGTTCCGTGACATACAGGTATCCTTGAGATACGGAATAGATTTGTTTTAGTAATGTATTATATTTTTATCTTTTTATTTTTTTTTTCCAGCGGAAGATGAATTGTAAAAGGAAAACTATGATCTTATTAAATAGGTAAAGACTAGAGTTTTTCAAAGGGTAAGTCCATTGTCTTGAAAAAAAAATAATTAACATGCTTCAGTCACTAAAATGAATATGAATTGAACTTTTTTTCTGTTTTTAAGGTTGCTCATTCCTCCCTGAGCATTTTTCCGCCCAATTTCTTACCACATACAATTATCTTTACATTAGCGTGCCCCTCGATTTATGTGCATGTGATCCTCCCCTCTGTTCTCGACGGAATATTTATCTAAAATAAAGATTGAAAAAGATTTTCCTTTATGACCTGATCTCTGTTTAAGCATTATAAACATTTCGTCTCGTGTAGCGTCGGTGATAAAAAGGAACGTAAAAGCCTTGAATCAATGAATACTGTCTTGCATTCAAAGTAGTCTGTTCGAAAGCACGTTTTAAGTTATTTCTTTAGTAGCTTAGCTTGTAGGCCCTATATAGGCAATTCTATGATTCGAGATTGATATCTGCGAAAATAAAGTTCAAAAATATGTTGGTCAAAGTGTGTGTTACCCTACCAACAAAATTACCGTCATTTATCCATTAATTTTGACACCGTACTCTCAATAGGAATTACACTTCTTTCGTAGAGGTTACTTTGACAATTAAATTCATTGGCTAGTGCTTAATAACGTAACCAATTACGACACAAGCCTAACGATGGCAGTTGCCTAGCCTATCATTCCCACCGTTGAGCCTACTGTCTATGATGTTACGGTTATCAAAATATAGGAAGTTAAGTTAGTAAGTGCTCGGCCATGCGGCCAATCACAACTCACGGCCAACGATAGCAGTTGGCTAGTCTATTATAATTATTTACCACCATTGGGCCTACTGTTAGGGTTATCAAACGAGAAGTTAACACAATACTAAAGGTGGTCGCGGTGTCTCAGTGGTAGAGCGTTCACCTCTGGTGCTTGGGGTTCCGGGTTCGATCCCAGCCCCCGCTAAGTGACCTTTGTGGTGGACAAACACCGTGTGCTTGGGTTTCCTCGGGGTTCTCCCGTTTCGTCCCCCTCTCTTCATTCCACCATTTCATTCGTTACTCATTATCACCGTCTCCTTTAGCCTAACCGGCATAACCGTGGGACGTAAAACTCAAAAATTTCATTTTCACAATACTAAACTTTGGAACAGGATCAGTAACGAAGTTTTATTACGATGAATCTTAGAATTGAAGACGTCGGTTCAAGAAAGGGACAACTCCAATTTTGCTATTAGAAATCTATTTATTCTACTTCAGCCTCTAAACTTTTTACAAAGAAATGTTTTACCTCTATAATATTACATTTATTTACAAAATGTTTGGAGGCTAAATGAAAATAAATTGCGTTTTAAGTTTTTTGTTTCAATTGTGAATCAAATCCGCAATTGGAGCTATCCCCTTCTTGCACCGAGGTCTTCAATTACATCTTTATCTTTTCTATACAATATGCGAATTTCTTCTTTAAGCGCAGTACCTTTTATATGGTAGTGGCTGACTAAGACACCGAGAATGTGTGAATATTATTACTGTCATCGATCTTCATTGATTTTACCACAGAGAGATGGGTAGACACTAACTAACGAATCATTGTGAGCCAGTGTGATATTGTAATGGGAGCTGAGAAGCGGTTTCTGTGGTGTTGGTGGGTAGAGACAACACTAGTAGCTGAGTTTAATTAAAAGCCCGGCTGCTATGTTTCTCCCAAACAAAGAACAAAACTGTGCTGTGAGAATTTCTATGTAAAATAGAGATCCGGATCTGAGAATGTAGTGTACAAGCTCAAACTTCGTACAAGGGCATATATTGTTCTCGAATGTGGCATTTGGACGAAACTCATTTTTTTAAAAGTCAATTAAATGGCTATGAATTCTTATGCTTTACAATACTTGTATATGATATAATGCTTACAAGTTTAATGTAATTCAAACCACATTATTTATTGTAGCTTTATTATTTAATTATTTTGTTGAAATTGCAGTTTTTCTTAATCTATACGTGAATTATAGTGTAATATATTTGTTAGTTGCAAAGTGGGGCCCTATTATAATTTATGGCAAACGCGATTCCATTCGTTCATTTCACAGCTTCTTTTGTATGCTAAAAGTTCATGTTCCAGTTATCTAATAGGCATTAATCATTTAATTTGATCCCAATCTGTGTAAACGCTGTGAAGTAATTATTCTTTATTATATTAGCATGATATTTAAATTGTTAATGTTTCTATGGCAACACGCCAAACAAATAACGTGTTTGCTTATATGGTAAAACCCTTTAATTTGAACACTCCACTACCCTTTTTTAGGTCGAACAGCTTTTCCAGGAACTGAGCAAAAGCCTATGTTTTTATGCGTATTAGAAACCCTTTATCCTGTATCTTGAACATATCTTTAGACCAACAAAATGCACACTTGTAAATAAGTTTGGTGTTATACACATCGCTCTTGGTGAGACAACACAAATGACTTGCTGTGTTAATTAACAGGAAAGGGAAAGCGTTAAAAAAAGTTTTTTTTTTTATGGTTCTGCTGTCTCTGTAAAGCACTCAAGAACAGAAAGAGGAAGTAGGGGAGGAGGAGAAAGGGAACGTGGTCAATCCATTGTGAGAAATAAATACGTATAATTTGAAGTTTTCTTTTCTGTGATTCACACTTATGTATTTTGTCAATATTGTGCATATTCCAAGATAAGTAAAGGAAAATTAAACGAACTTTGTAATGAATGGAAGAAAGTGGTTTTGAAACGCCTTAACAAAGGTGTAAGCTGAAGGAAGTTGACCAAAAAGTTGGGTATTTCTAAATCAACACCGTCCAACATATATATCAATAAACTTAATATTATCCAGGCATGAAAGAAGAGGGAAAAGACTACGCAGAACGCCACATGACTCTGTGAATGATAAAATTTTGGATTTTTCAATTCTTCTGTTAAAAAAAAAGAAAAAAAACTGATCGGGACGACGCTGCAGGAAAAGCAAAAGAAATTTCTATTCAATTAAATGTTACTGATTTTATAACCAGTATTCGGTCGTTTAGAGGAGGTGATTGGGACATAATCACTACCTGGTAGCAACGATAATAATAAGATACAGATTATTATGGAATGAAGGAAATATTCAACATCTGAAAACGAATGGGTTTAAATTAAACAGATTAGAGGAGAGGCAAACAAGAGAATATTATACCAGATTGAAGTGTCGAATATATTCGCGGTTCTTAGAAGGTTCGGAGTGCATTGGTGTTGATGATATTTGAGTTGAATTTACGAATAGTATTAAAATTTCAACTAAAGAAAAATTATGGCACGCGGAAATGCATACGAACAAACATGGTTCGACCAGGAATGCACTTAAGTAGCAGAGAAGAGAAAACAGGCAAAACTGCAATGGCTACAAAATCCGAAAATCGTAACTGTGACATGTTTATGGGACTCCTGAAGTTCTCAATCGGAACAGTGAATCGGAACACTGTTAAGTGTAAGGAGCTTATTAGCAATAACTATCTGCTAGAAACCGTTTCTCAAACTTGAGATAAATACCATTGATACAAGGATAATACGCATATAGAATAAGCACTGTTATATTTAAACATCCTATATTTGATTTTATTTTCCTTTAAATGTCTACATGACAACTGGGAACTTTTTTTTAACTTTAACGTCCCACAATTACGTTAGAAGAGTAAGGGAGACGGTGATGATGAATGAACGATACATGTGATAAAGAAAGTGGTAAGAAACGAAAGAATCCCCCCCACCAAAAAAAAAAAAAACACTCACACGACGTTTGTCAACCACAAAGCTCACTTGACACAAGCTGGGATTGAATCAACGACCGCACGCACCAGTAATGTTACTTTACTATTGAACCACCACGACTCTTTAATAACTCCTTGGAAGAATCATAATTCTATCTACTGTAGTTTACATTCTAATTTATCTTCGATTTGAGTATACACAATAATTAGCGTACAATAGGAAAGCTTATTTTTGTTTATATAATTTGTTTCTTAGATTATATTTATTTCTGACAAGTCTGATCTATTATCTACTAAGGATTAAACATATAAGGAACCCGTACAGTTTACCTGTACACAAAATACAACATCAATAAAGTCAGATACGCTTGTAGATGACTGTAATTACACTGAACTGTCACAACTGTAAGCACAAATAGAAAATAACAAATATGAAAAATTTTGGTGTAACAAAATAAATTACCCTGCAGGGTTAGTATTAGTAAACATCAATATATTGTCCACCGCAACAAGTAGTGCGTTAGTTAGGCTTACTAAAGGAGAAGATTTAAAGCAACAAAAAAGGTCAATGAAATTGTATAGCGTGCAGGCCACACTGACAGGGTGTGTCATATCTAACACAGTTTGCGTGCGAACAGATCGAAAGAATGATTAATTAACTTTTTCCATATTCTTGGAAAGGTTGCTAATACATTAAATATGCAAGTTACAAGGATAAGAGATGAAATATTTAGTACTATTACTCTGATCTTTACTTCATGTACAGTACAGAGACACTGCTGTTCGTGAAAATTGTAAAACCAACAAAGACACGTGTGAGTTACATGGAATTTGTTTTTTTTTATTAGTAAGTTTAAGAAATGATTAGAAACTTCAGAATTGTTACTTGAGTATAGAGAAACGATTAGAAACTTCATTGGCCTACAGTCGACATTCGAACTCAGCACACTTTAAGATAAATTGAGGCGTTCTCCTGACGAAGGACTTATCTGCTTATGTACCCCCTTTCCGGAGATCCATTCAAATTAACCAACAGAATTAATTCTATAATCTCTGAAAATATCGATTTTATGTGGCAATCCAAAGCGTAGTTATGCATTTATTTGTTATAATACAACAACCAATGTTTTGCATTGTGACGCATGCGGTGACTAGAACAAAACATTAGCTCGGTCAAGTTTGCTATATGGTTCGGTATAAAGAATAACATTAACATTCATCAAAATTTCGCAGTCAGAGGATGTTCACTCAAACAGTGCGACAGGAATTTTTGATTTTGTGAAATTTGTCGTGAAGTTGGAGGCCAGAGATTATCTTTCAATGTTCTAATCGATCAAAATATTATTAGAAAGGATAGAAAGGTTGAACCGTCTGTCTTTGGAAACCCCAAAACCAGAAAGGAACCAAAAACCATCTTTCAGATCCAGACGAAGTACACAAATATTGGTACTGTATATTGCTGTATTCCAAGACTTTCAATGAAACTTACTTACCATACCAAGTATGGTCAAGCAGAAATCCAAATACAAATATATCCTTGAATCCGGTTCCATGTAATGGTACTAATCCGACAATAGTGAAAGACATTTAAGATCTTCTAGTTTTCATGTCACACAAGACAGGAACTGGATTGAAAAATGAAATCTTTGAGTTTTACGTCCCACTTTATACTGGTTAGGCTAAAGGAGACAGTGATGGTAAGAGATGAGTGAAATGGTGGAATGAAGAAAGTGGGAGGAAATCGGAGAACCCCGAGAAAACCCACAAGCACGGTGTTTGTCCACCACAAAGTCCACACAGCGCGAGTCGAACCAGGGACCCCAAGCACCGGAGGTGAACGCTCTACCACTGAGCCACCGCGCCCCCTAGGAACTGGATTGAATCAATAACATTACTTTCTGCTGGTAGTTAAATATATCCAAATTTACATGAAAATACTCTTCTTCACGCGTAGAGTTGCCCACAAGACAAAATGAGACAGAACTTTTCTAAGAGAACCAGAAACAGTTTCTGAGACGAAACATCACTATGATATCTTTTCGAGATGAGACACCGACAACTATTGTCTCGTAGGTTTTAGGTAAATCTATGTGACGTAAAGAAATAAATAAAATGAAAGTCTTTCAGTTTAACGTTTATGTCCTTAGGCAAGTGAATGATGATGGAAAAATAGTGGAATGAGAAGGTGAGAGGAAACGGGAGTACCCTAGGAAACCCATGGGCACAGTGCTGTCCTCCACAAACTTACATGTCCGGGGATGGAACCAGGAACCCCACGCACCAGAGGTAAGCGCTCTACCACTGGGCCACTCGAGTAGTTGTCAGCATTAAGTCCACTATAAAATTGTGCAGCAATGCTGTAGAGCTGATATTATTTCGCTACTGCTTGATAACTGGGTCACTGGGTCACTGGGTCATTGGGTCTGCAAAGCGATATGCGGAACTGGTTGTGACCTAGGTGTCCTGGTGACTCGTGTCTCATGTCCTCACTGTTAACAAAGAAAAAAAATAGAGATACAGTTTTCCGAAATCCCCATATTTCTTCTCCTCCACCACCAGATATATAGAAATCATGTTTGCTACAAGCCTATATACTATTGTAAATCCTGCAAGCCTTGCTATATTACTAAAACACAAACTATGGATATTTCAACAGAACCCAACTATTTCTTTCAAAATGAATTTCATGGTCATAAATGGATCAAAAGTATTTTCTCTGCCACTGATAAATAGTTTCATTTTTCACTCTTTCTTTCAGTACATAAAACACATGTCTGCTTGCAGTTTTTTTTTGTTTTACTGAGTTTACCTTTTTCTCTTTGTGTTTTCTTGTCATATAAATATTCCCATTTCCGTGGCTGACAGAAAATGGGTTGCTAAGCAACCGATAATTACACTTTTATTGTTAGGTGTAGCTCTTTTGAGAATGAGCAGAGGATACAGGGTTCACTCTTCAATTTATCATGTTTACGTTCTTCAAAAATAACGAAAGAAAATGAATTATACACTGAAAAAGGAGGTACCGTATACTGAATACTTCAGAATATCAAACCTACTTGCTTTCTTTTGCAATATGAAAGCTTTACCTACGTTTGTAAAAATAATGACAAAAACAACTGTTCTACAAGTAGTACAAATATGTGTGGATCAACTTTTAATATGTGGATCAACTTTAAAAAAACGTCTGGGGCAATATTTCTTGCAATGAAATGGTCTACCAGCCGGATTGTGACACTCATTCTTTCGCGGAGTGATGTGTGGTCAGCACATTAGCTGAGCTCGACGTTATTCCTGCCTTGGTAGTTCAGAGTTCGCTGAGTCTGTTGTTGTAATAGATCCCAATTGACGCCAGTAGTAGAAAATGGATCGATCTGGATCAGCGTTGAACAACTCACAAGCCCCTGGGAAAATGACCACCGTGCACCGTGAGCCCACGGTCTTTTACGACCTCCATTTTAGGGGTGAATTCGTTCCCTTTTATGACCTCCATTTTAAGGGGTGTTCTCGTTCTCTTTTACGAGCACATTTTAGGGGGTGAACTCATTCCCTTTTATGAGCATATTTCCAACACATAACATAACATCAGACTACGTAACATAACGAACATACAGAAGAGCAAATTGAACTCATTCTCTTTTATGAGCACATTTTAAGGGGTGAACTCATTCCCTTTTATGAGCATATTTTTCAACCCCTATTTTAATTACGAACACAGCGAAGAGAAGATAACACATAACACTACGTAACACACAGTAGAACAGATAACAGATAAGAATATGAAACATAGAAGGGGTGTATTCATTCTCTTTTATGAGCATATTTTTCAACCCCTATTTTAACATAGCAGAAATTACACTGACACTACGTAACACACAGCAGAACAGATAATACATAAGAATACGTAACACACAAGGGTGTATTCATTCTCTTTTATGACCACTTTTTAAGGGGTGAACTCGTTTTCCAACCCCTATTTTAACATAGCATAGAATACATGGAGACTATGAACATACAGCAGAGCAGATAACAAACACAACCACCTCCATTTTAGGGGTGTATTCATTCTCTTTTATGAGCACATTTTCCAACCCCTATTTCAACATGACAGAGACTACGAAAAATGGCGGACATAGCACAGGGGGTGTATTCATTTTCTCCACCCCTAATTGAACATAGCAGAACTAGTAAAAGAGTATGACTTATTTTTCAACCTTAATTGAAGACAGCAGAGAATAGATAATATTCAACCTCTAATGGAACATAGCAGTGAATACATAAAACATAGAAGAAGTTACATAAGACTACGGGGGTGTATTCCACCCGTATTTGACCATAATGAACATAGCAGAGAATGGGGGTGTATTCGTTTTGGATTCCACCCTTATTTGAACTTCGTTACCTCTTACGAGCATATTTTAGGGGTGTACTCGTTTTAATGTAACATAGCAGTGGGCCTATTTTTCCACCCTTATTTGAGCATAGTCCATTTTTAGGGTGAACTCGTTTTCAACCCCTATTTCAACATGACAGAGACTACGAAACATAGCAGAGGTGAACACACAGCAGATACATAAGACTTGTTCCACCCTTATTTAGAGTATGGTATAATTTCCAACCCTATTTGAACCCATGGTTTTTTAGGGGGTGAACTCGTTCCCTTTTCCAACCCTTATTTTAACATAACAGAGAATACACTGAGACTATGAACACACAGCACAACAGATAATACATAGCTACGGAGGGAGGGTGTACTCGTTCTCATTTTTCAACCATTATTTGAACATAACAGATAATACATTCGAACCCTATAGCAAAGATTCTTTTAAGGAGTGAACTTGTTTTAACCTATATTTGAACATAGCAGAGATGATTATTTAAAGAATGCGAAACTTCCGTGTTTTGTTATCAGTTACATAATAACTTCCGCCATATGTAGATAATTCTCATTACGTCATTCATCCGGATTGTAAAAAACATTGACCTAGTTTTCTCTTTAACAGACAATAACTTGTCATTCAACGATAGGAATCCCTGAACGTAATGTAATCAATCACAAAGGTATAAAAAAAAGAGGGGAATTCCCGAGGATGACTCATACTATTGCACAATATTACGCAATGCGGTCAGACAGGTATAAAAGACTGACCGACATGTTTTTTTGTAATCACTTCATGTTTACCGTGTGAAGCGTAAAGTTCAGATATTTTTTGTGTGTGTGCGTTTATATTATTAGTGTGGTTTATTAATAGTGTGGTTTTGTTTTCTTTTGTAAGTAAGACATTTTATAATAATACTATTAATATTATATTATAAAAACACAGTTCAAAATTATTATAGTAACTTTGAAGAGTTAGTTTTTTAAAAAAATGGCAACAAAAAAGGTCAAATCAAATATTATCAATTCTGATACTCTATTTAATAATAATTTAAAAAATTTTATTTTAAAATGTGATACTGATTTAAATGAGGATAGTGGATGTTTTTTAAAGAATAAAAGAAAAGACTGTTTAGATATATTAAAACAGGATCAAGATAATTCAGCATTTAAAGTAAATTTTTCGTTGGCTACAACTTCTGTGAAACCAGTAGATTTAGAAACATGTCGATTCTTTGTAAATAGTGGTAACGAAATTATTTTACCGAGTACAGATGTGAATTCTATAATAGAAAAACTATTTAATAAAATTTTAGTTGAACAAGAAAATAGAGCAATTAAGAAATCAGGGTGGTCTTTATGTTCTGAACCAAACCATCACTTAGAAATTAAAATCAGTAAATATGATCCTCTTTCCGCTTCTTCTTTTATAAAATTACCTCAATGGATTTTATCCAAAAAGAATTGTGTTTTAAATATTCAAAATAACGATAATAGATGTTTTATGTACTGCATTCTAGCTGCGTTGCATCCCGCAAAAGATAATCCACATCGTGTAAATAATTACATACAATATAGTAATACTTTATTACCATTATTTGAAAAAAACAATATAAAGTTTCCCGTCGAAGTAGAACACATAAGCAAATTTGAACATATGTATAATTCCGTATTTCCTAAGGAACAAATTTCCATTAATATATATGGCATTAACTATGATCATGAAACTATTTTCCCGTTACGTATAAGCGAAAACACATGTGTAGATAAACGTATAGATTTACTGTATTGTGAAGAAAATTGCAACAGTCATTATTGTCTTATAAAAAATATCAATGCGTTATTGAAGAGTCATAAAGAGAAAACTTATGTAAAATTGCCTCAATGGATTTTATCCACAAAATGTGTTTTAAATATTCAAAATAACGATAATAGAAGTTTTATGTATAGTATTCTAGCTGCTTTATATCCAGTAAAAGAAAATACAAATCGTGTGAATAATTACATACAATATAGTAATACTTTATTACCGTTATTTGAAAAATTTCCAGTCGAATAGCACACATAAGCAAATTTGAACATATGTATAATTCCGTATTTCCTAAGGAACAAATTTCCATTAATATATATGGCATTAACTATGATCATGAAACTATTTTCCCGTTACGTATAAGCGAAAATACAGCTGTAGGTAAACATATTGATTTATTATATTTAAACTCTCATTATTGTTTAATTACAAATTTAAATGGTTTAGTCAGACATCAGTTAGGTAGTCATCAAACATTTATTTGTAGACGATGTTTAATATCTTTTTATAACAAATCAAAATTAGATGAACATGACAAATTATGTAAAGAACACATTCCAACCAAAATTAACATGCCGAAACAAGGAGAAGTTTTAAAATTTCGAAAATTGAAATTGTTATTACAGAATGATGTGATAATAATTGCAGATATGGAAAGTTTATTAAAACCTATAAATAAACAAAGTGGATCTCATACAATACAAATTCACCAACATATACCATGCAGTTTTGGTTATATTGTATGTTGGAGTAACAACTATATGAAATCAGATTTAGTTATTTATCGGGGAGAAAATGTATCGATGAAGTTTATGTCTGCTATGGAGAATGAATTAAGAAAAATCATAAACATATTAGATCAAGAAAAACCATTAATACCATTAAATAGTTCTCAGTTACAGGAGTTTAACCTATCCACTGAATGCTCAGTTTGTGATAGTAAATATACGAGTGACAATAGAAAAGTTAAACATCATAACCATTTAACTGGTCAATTTATTGCCACGGTATGCAACAAGTGTAATTTACAAATTAAGCGTCAAAGTAATTTTATCCCTGTCTTCTTCCATAATTTGTCTGGGTATGATGCACATTTATTTGTGAAAGAATTAGGTTGCACCCCTGGAAATATTTTTGTAATTGCTGAAAGCACTGAGAAATACATAACATTCTCTAAGCACTTTAATTTTAATGGTAGACCTATCGAGTTACGTTTTGTAGACTTATTTAAATTCCTACCGTATAGTCTCGAAAATTTGGTGTCAAAATTAAAACCTGAGCAATTTGTCTATACAAAGCAATATTTTTCTGATGAAAAGTTTCCTTTAATTCTCCGTAAGGGAATTTATTTTTATGAATACATAACAAATTTAGATACATTTAAAGAAACTGAATTTCCTGGAAGAGAAGCGTTTAGTAGCAAATTGAGTGGAACACAAATTTCCGAGACTGATTATCAATATGCAAAACTGATTTGGCGTGTGTTTAAATGTGAAAATTTAGGGGACTACCACGATCTATATTTAAAATGTGATGTACTTCTCACAGCAGATGTGTTGGAGAATTTTAGAAAGACATGTTTAAATGCCTTTTGTATTGATCCAATTAATTGTTTTACTGCACCTGGGTTGGCATGGCAAGCCATGTTATATAGAACAAAAATTGAACTTGAACTTTTATCAGATATCAATATGTATATGTTTGTAGAAAAATCGATTCGCGGAGGTATTACTCAAGCTGTGTTAAGATATGCCAAAGCTAATAATCCTTACGTACATGATTTTGATGCGGAAAAAGAAAAATCTTATTTACTGTATATTGACATGAACAATCTGTACGGACTATCAATGATTGACTATTTACCATATGGTGGTTTTCGGTGGGAGGATAAAATTGACAATTGGCAAGACAAACATAAAATTATTAATTGGCCCACGGATAGTGAATGGGGATTTTTTCTAGAAGTGGATTTAGAGTATCCAAATTATTTACACGACTACCATTCTGATTTTCCGTGTGCTCCAACTAATGAAGTTCCACCGAATGGTAAATATTCAAAATTACTATTGACACTTAAATCGAAATCGAATTATATCTTGCATTATAGAGTATTACAATTTTATCTAAAACAAGGTTTAATATTGGTAAAAGTACATAAAATATTATGGTTTCGTCAATCTAAATGGCTTGCATCTTATATTCAAGAAAATACTCAACGCCGTGCACATGCTACAATTGAATTTGAAAAAGATTTCTATAAGTTATTAAATAATTCTGTATACGGAAAGACAATGGAGAATGTACGAAAACGAATTGATATAAAATTAATTAACAATGAAAAAAAGTGTAAAAAATTAGTAGCGCAAAATCAGTTTGAAAATTGGGTAAAATTGGCTGATAATTTGGCATTGTTTCATATGGTAAAAAAATCGGTAACCCTTAATAAACCAATTTACGTAGGAGCGACAGTTTTAGAATTATCAAAATTAGCTATATATAACTTCCATTATAATATAATGAAACCGCGATATGGAGATAAAATTAGAATTGCATATATGGATACTGACTCTTTCATTTACCAAATTAAAACTAACAATATTTATAACGATATAAAAGATATGATTGAGTATTTTGACACCTCAAATTATCCTGAAAATAATTCTTTATATAGCACACAAAATAAACACGTTTTGGGTAAAATGAAAGACGAATTAGGTGGAGTTCCTATGATTGAATATGTTGGGTTACGAGCAAAAAATTATGCAATAAAAACTGGTGAAAATAAAGAATTGAAAAAATGTAAAGGGATCAAGAAAAATATAGTTAAAGAACAAATTACGTTTGACGATTATAAATCATGTATATTTAAAAACGAAACGATCTATAAAACACAATTTGAAATTAAAAGTAAATACCATAATTTAACAACAAATCAGGTAAGAAAATTAGCATTAGATCCGTATGATGACAAAAGAAAAATTTTAAATTGTAATATACACACTGTTCCTTGGGGGTATTATAATAAAGATGTAAAATGTACGATTTGTATATTATAAATATGATATAATTTTTTTGGATATATTAGTATTAAAAAAAATATGTCACAATCAGTTCGAGAACAAATAGTTGCAGAATTACATAAAAGTGCAAGACGAAACTATCCTCGAATACCTGTTATAACGAAAGGGATTCATGATTTATGGCAAGCTGATTTAGTTGAAATGAATAGTGGAAAATTGAAAGGTCTAGCAAAAATTAATCGAAATTTCAAATATTTATTAACTGTGATAGATACATTCTCTAAATATGCTTGGGCTATTCCTGTGAAAAATAAAACTGGGAAAGAAATTACACAAGCATTTATAACAGTACTGAGAAAAGCAAACAAAAGCCCTAAATTTTTACAAACTGACAGGGGTCGAGAATTTTATAACTCAGAGTTTCAGAAGGCGATGAACCAAAATAACATTAAACATTATTCCACGTACAGTGATGTGAAAGCAAGTATTATTGAAAGATTTAATAGATCATTACGTAATTTAATGTGGAGAAAATTTACACTGCAGGGAAATTATAAATGGATTGGCATTCTTCCGGAATTACTACATAATTATAATAATACTATTCATTCCACTATTAAAATGAAACCTATCGACGCTATTAAAAAAGAAAATGAAAAACATCTATTGACAAACATCTATTGCAAAAAGTTTTCTGTGATAAAAAGAAAAAGTAAATTTAAGATAGGTGAATATGTAAGAATTAGTAAACTTAAGCGTCCTGGTTTTGATAGAGGTTTTACACGCAATTGGAGTACAGAAATTTTTCGAATTGCTAAAGTTTTCTTCACTAATCCTCCGACATATCACTTAGTAGACTCAAATAATAAACCTATTGATGGAAGATTTTACGGACATGAATTACAAATAACGAAATTTCCAAAAACATATTTAATTGAAAAAAGTGTTGCGAAAGAAAAATAATAAGGCCTATGTGAAATGGTTAGGTCTGCCAAAAAGTGAAAATTCTTGGATTGATTTAAAACATACTATATTGTAAAAAAAAGAGAAGTCAAGAATTTATAGGTGAAGCATATCGTTACAAATATTTTAAATTCTAGCAATAGAGATGGAATGGAAAATTCCTTTTACATGTATGGTAGCAGGTCCTACAGGTTGTGGAAAATCATATTTTGTTAAAACATTTCTTGACCATTATAGTAAGTTATTTAAAAATATTGTATGGAGTTATGGTGAATGGCAACCGTTGTATGATACTCTTTCAAACTGTACGTTTAAAGAAGGTTTACCTCAAAATAATGAATTTCAAGCACATGAGGGTCCACATCTTGTCATTATAGATGATTTAATGCGTGAGTGTGACCATCGGATTGTAGATATATTTACTAAGGGTAGCCATCATAGAAATATAAGTGTAATATTTATCACACAGAATATTTTTCATCAACAAAAAGGAATGCGGGATATTTCGTTAAATTGTCATTATATTGTTTGTTTTAAAAATCCTAGAGACCAAGCTCAAATTAATTATCTCGCACGACAATTGCATCCAGGTAATACAAAATTTATTCAAGAAGCATATCAAGATGCAACTCGAATTGCACATGGTTATTTACTCTTTGATTTAAAACAAAATACTCCTGATGAGCAGCGAGTTCGAACAAATATCTTTCCAACAGATTCTTTTAATTATGTTTATGTACCTGTAAAAAAATAATAATTGTAATATGGTTTATATTCTAACAACTATTTGTGCTTTAATAGCCGTAAAAAATGATTAGTAAGGAAAATGCACATATGTTAAAACTTTTAGCAAAGTCAAAACCGAAAGCACGTAAGGCAATTTTACAAAATGCAGATCCTGATTTAATTCGCTCTATTTGTGAATGTTCCTATAACGTATTACAGGGAAATGTTCCATTAAATAAAACAGAGATAAATAAGCTAAAAAAATATAAAAAGGAACTGAGATATTTGGTGAAAAAAGGTCCGTCATTAAAACAAAAGAAAAAACGAATAATTATACAAAAAGGTGGTTTTCTTACTGCTTTGCTTGCACCTATTATTGGAGGTATACTATCTAGTTTAATTAAATAATTATGCAAAACGCACAAAAACTTTTAATTGCACCAGAAAAATTACATCATTATCAAACGATATTTAATCTTGATGATGAAATGAAAGAAATTTTAAATAATAAAAGTTTAAATGCAGAAGAAAAATGGACAAAATATAGAGAAGTCTTACAAAAATATTTAAATATTATTCAAAAACCGGCAGCAGTTACAACAACAGCAACAACTACTACGGAGGAAGAAGAACAGGACGAGGAGGAGGAGGATGATGAAATAATATCTACTCTCCCTGAAATTTGTAAACGTAAAGCAAGACCTTTATTACGTAAATTGAAACAAAATCCAAATATTCAATGAGACGATAATGGAAATGTGAATATTAATAATAAATTAATTCCAGGTGCAAATATAGTGGATTTGATATCCGATTTTGTTAGATGCCGTAAGAAAAATATTTCAGTTGCTGACTGGAAACCTTTTGCTACATTATTAGCAAAAGCCAATATACCCTTAGAGTACATTGGTAATCCTCAACGAATAGATTATATTAGAAAACTAACAGAAGACGAAGAAGACGAAGAGGATGGTCCTCCACCCCGTAAACGCAAATGGTGTACTTATAAGCAATAATAATAATATTCTATTGTTATCTATTGATATTTTTAAGTATATAGAAAGAAAGAAAGATGAATGAGCCCTACCTCAATTATTACATATATCAAGCAGGAGGTAATTATAACGTGTATAGAGGTACACCATATCAAGAAGGTTATGGCATTGGTAGTTTTCTAGGAGGTTTATTTCGTACTGTATTTCCTTTATTAAAACAAGGTGCAAAAACTGTTGGTAAAGAATTGATACGTACAGGAATTAATGTAGCAGGAGATGTATTAGGTGATAATAGACCTATTGAAGAGTCTTTGCATGATCGATGGCAAGAAGCTAAAACAAATTTAAAAAATAAAGCTCAAAATAAATTAAATCAGGTGTTGGAAGGATCTGGAAGAAGAAAAAGAAAGAAAGTTCATTTTAGTGGTGCTGGTGTGAAACGGATAAAAAGATCCAAAGATATTTTTGATTAATTATGGAGCAAAGTGATAGTTTTTATCTCACACTTCCTAGCAATAGTTCTATGAAATATTTTCCTCAAAATACTCTTGCTTGTTATACTACTAAATTATATCAACCTATTGTACTGGAGAAAGGAGTGTGGGAAACAGCTGTTGTTGAAGTGCATTATACAAGTTCATTTCAGAATGTTTCCAAATATACAAATAATATTTATTATCGTCTCATGAATACAAAAAACTGGAACATAACTCAAATCTTACCAGGCCACTATTATCATGTTGATGATATTCTATCTCAAATTAATCATAAAAGTGATATATTAAATTTACAATTAAAAGTCAAAGCATCAGTGAAACGAATTGAGGTTAATAGAGTAATAAAAGATCAAGAGAAGCATATAGAAGTACGCCTATCTCCTGAACTAGCCCGAATACTAGGTTTTGATCATATACAGCAGGAAGATATTGCACTTGTTCATCATGCTCGTTATCCACCTGATTTACAAAAAGCGCTACCTACACTTATGTATATTTACAGTGATATTGTAGAACCACAAATGGTGGGTGACACCGTAGCTCCATTGTTACGTATTATAAATACAAATATTACAGAGCATGGTATTAATAATGTACATATTTTTGATAATCCTCATTATGTCACTGTGCAACGTAAACAATTTGATCAAATTATTATTGATTTAAGAGATAGTACAGGTAATCCACTTCCTTTCCAATATGGCAGTGTATGTGTAAAATTACATTTTCGTAGACGTAATATGGTATTGTAAATTTTACCATGTGTGAATATTAATAGTAAGAAAAATGCAGTGTGAGTGTATGAAATCAGAATTAGATTTATTTGCTGGTTTACCCACTCAAACCAGTATTATAGGTAATAAAATAGTTCCATATAAACCTGTGGCTTCAATAGCTGATAATGCACCAATAGAATTTGTAGTCCCCGGTCATGGGGATGACTATATTGACTTACCGCACACAATGTTATATGTTAAAGGTAAAATTACTAAATCAGATGGTTCTAATTTAACTTCTGCCGATAAGAAAATCGGCCCTGTAAATGATTTTCTCAATGCAATGTTCAGTGAATTGCAATTATATTTAAATAATCAACTTATTTCCTACTCTTCACATACATATCCATATCGATCGTATATTGAAAAACTACTAAATTATAATACTGAAGCTAAATCAACGCATCTTCAAACATCAATGTGGTTTAAAGATACTGCAGGGCATATGGACAGTGTGGCCGATGCTAATGTAGGATTTAAACAACGTTTTCTTCTCACTGCTTTAAGTCAGTCATTTGAATTATTGGGCTATATTCATGCTGATATATTTAATCAGGAGAAATTTTTACTGAATGGTGTACAATTGCGTATTAAACTAATTCCAGCTAAACCTACATTTTGTCTAATGGGTGACGCAGATGCTGATGGAAAAGTTGTAATTACAGATGCAACATTGCTTGTGAAGAAGGTTGATGTATCACCAGCAGTTAAAATAGCACAAAATAAAGTATTACAAAATCCTAAATTTAGAGTAAAATATCCTATAACAAAAGTGCAAGTGAAGACAGAAACTCTGCCACAAGGAATTATGGATAGTGCACTTCCAGATCTATTTTCAGGCCTAGTGCCTAAGCGTATTATTATTGGTTTTGTTACTAATACTGCTTTTAATGGTAATTATCAAACAAATCCATTCAATTTTCAACATTTTAGTATGTCATTTTTTACATTGTATGTTGATGGAAATCCAATGCCCTTCAAACCTTTACAGCCAGATTTTGATAATAAGCTATATGTACAAGCATATTCTACGTTATTTACAGGTTCAGGTATTTATTATTCTAATCAAGGTAATGATATTTCACTCGCTGAATATCCTAATGGTTATACTCTACTGGTGTTTGATTTAACTCCTGATTCAAGCGCAAGTGCTGCATTTCATACTAGTCCGCAACGGCAAGGAAGTGTACGTTTAGAGGTTCATTTTAAAGAAGCACTGCCATCTCCTGTAACAACAATTATTTATGGTGAATTCTCTTCAGAATTAGAAATTGATTTCCAGAGAAAAATATATATTAATTAAAGAAAAAAAAATGTTAAATACAATTGAGCTTTATGAAGCATTACAACAAAATTTGCCTAAAGATCATTTTATTGGTGTGTATGCTGCTGATGAGTTACCTTTGTTTATTCATACATTTCCAGCCGCCATAATTATAAACCCTGATTCTAGTGATAAGCCTGGTGAACATTGGGTTGCTGTTTATATATCTAATATGTGTGTGGGAGAGTATTTCGATAGCTATGGTATACCTCCCTATATACAACATCATATAAGGTTTTTAAAACGAAACTGTCTGTATTATACATGGAATAATAGACGTATTCAAGGTGATTTATCTCAATTTTGTGGACATTACTGTTTCCTATATTTAGCATGTCGTGCATCTGGTTATTCGATGCAGGATTTTTTAAACAAATTCTCACTCACTACTATTGATGCTAATGATATTATGCTTTATTCATTTATGAGAGTATGATGATGTTATTTTTTTAAACTCCGCCATTGCCGGTCCCAAGCCCTGGATGAGAAAGGAGGAGGGTTGGGGGTGTTGCTACCCCTGTAAAAGAAAATAATCTCTGCTATGTTCAAATAAGGATGGAATCCAAAACGAATACACCCCTATTCTCTGCTATGTTAAAATAAAGGTTGGAAAACGAGTTCACCCTTAAACAGTGCTCATAAAAGGGAACGAGTTCACCCCTAAAAATGGAGGTCTGCTATGTTAAAATAAGGGTTGAAAAATATGCCATGCTCTTTTATTAGCTGTGCTATGTACTTTCTGCTATGTTAAAATAAGGGTACACACCCCTTCTATGTTTCATATTCTTATCTGTTATCTGTTCTCCTGTGTGTTACGTAGTGTTATGTGTTCGTAGGGGTTGAAAATGGAGGATGTTGTGTGTTACGTAGTCTCAGTGTAATTTCTGAAATAAACCATGTTCTTTTATTAGCTGTGTTATCTGCTATGTTAAAATAGGGGTTGAAAATAGAACGAGTTCAATTTGCTCTTCTGTATGTTCGTTATGTTACGTAGTCTGATGTTATGTTATGTGTTGGAAATATGCTCATAAAAGGGAATGAGTTCACCCCCTAAAATGTGCTCGTAAAAGAGAACGAGGTCACCCCTTAAAATGGAGGTCATAAAAGGGAACGAATTCACCCCTAAAATGGAGGTCGTAAAAGACCGTGGGCTCACGGTGCATGGTGGTCATTTTCCCAGGGGCTTGTGAGTTGTTCAACGCTGATCCAGATCGATCCATTTTCTACTACTGACGCCACAATGCCAACATAATCTGATAAGTACGAATAATCACTCATCGTTCTTCGGACTGGTCACGACACTGCTTAATTACACTGATTCACGAGAAGAGTTTCGAATGTTGTTAAGACATTGCTTAAAAAAATACAGATAAATATGCTACTTTACAGTGCTTTTACAATGTAATAAATAAAAAAATAAATAATGTTTGAATTTAATAAAAAACATAAAGTTATTGTTGTCAAAGGATGATGGTGTATGCATGTTTCAGTGACATAGAAGTTAGTTTTTCTCGATTTTCTCAAAATCAACGCATGAGAATTTAGTTCTAGGTCTGTCATTTTCATTTAGATCGATTGATATACGAGGTGTGTTCGAAAAGAAACCAAACCTTTGAAATACCACGAGAACTGGGCGAAGATTACTCGTCGGATGCAGTGACATTGAAAGAGCTTGACGACCATGCCTGTGTGTGTGAAAGTTTGCTACAAACTCGGCAAAACATTTACTAAAACATTTCTATTGTTTTTCAATTCATTCAGGGTCTCCTTGTCTATAAAAGCACGAATTACTCAGTCAAAAGTTCAAGGTCATATTGGTTGTGTCTTTTTTTCCTTTCTGAAGGGAAAGACAATATCCCTCATGTATTTATATCACGTGGTCAGATGGTAAATAAACAGTTGTACTAGGACATTTTAGCGAGGTTGTGCGTAGGAAGAAGTCTGAATTGTGGGAAAACCAGACTTGGATGATACACCGTGCCAATGGGCCTACTCACGCTTTGCTCCTCATCTGCAATTAACTGGCAAAACGTCAGACACCCGTTCAGCCCTATTTATCCTATTCCCTGGATCTAACCCCAGCAGACCTTCTGTTCCTTCCCGAACGTAATATCACTTTGAAAGGATGGTGCTTCGAAATCATAGAGGAGTTTCAGGACGATGCGACAAGAGACTTGCGTACCATCCCAGAAGGTGTGTTTCAGGAGGCTTTGTAAAAATGAAGAAAGAAAAAAAAACGTTGAGAATGGTGTGTAGAGGGAATACTTTGAGGGTGACAGTGCTTAAAATGTTGTGAAATGAGTAATACAAATTTTGTAGCAGAACGGATAACAACAGACATTTTTTTAAACTCAATCATAATTTTGGGTTATATTTCATTAACCACGTCATATTGTCTACTGCGTACTACTATTGTCATTATGAAAAGCATGACTAATGCATGCTTCGATAGTACTTTCACCTTAATAATGTAGCATGTGGTTATCGTGTAGCATCAAATTTTAAGTTTAACAAAAGTGTTTCACGGTAGTCTCGAAAGTCATGCATGAAAATTCATACTTTGTTCAGCTAAACCATTTTCCACTGAAATTACAAGTGCTGTAGTTCTGAACCTGAAACTGGAATATAGCCCAGTCATTTTAGACTAAATTTGGGTCAAATCGTGCGAAAAATAGTCTAAAGCTGAAAATTGGCAGATTTGCTCTATTTGGTGTCCTGAACAACAACAACAAACGTTCCCTAATCTCAAGTGGCCGCTTCCTGGAATTAAAGATAGTTAAAATCTGGAGTGCTGGAAAAGCAGAAGTTATCACTGGAATGGCTGTTACATACAAACGGCTAAATCCAAAAAGCTAAAATAGGTCTCAAATGAAAGATAAATAACAGGGCTTCAGTTCAAGCTGCATATTGTTTTAATTACACACCAACCAGGGCCGCACGAAACGATTGAACTCCTCTAAAGCTGAAATTATACCTATACTTTTCCACCACTCTAGAAGTTAACCGCATGGAGTTCCAGGAAGCGACCATAGGTGATTAGGGGCAGTGATGAAAATTTTCCGAAAAATTTCGAAACGGAAAATTTTCTGGAAAATTTTCCCGGAAAATTTTCCGATTCATAAAAACATACTCCACTTATTCCTACATCGTTGTTTAGTCGAGATGTGAGGTGGAAAATTTTCTTCCATATTTTTCCGGAAAATTTTCAGTTCTTAACAAATATCAGTGATCAAGTAACAATTCGTCAGTATTCGTAAAATTGATTGAATTCATATATAGAAACGTTAAAAAGTGAAAGATCGTTGAAAGAATCTGAAAATTTTCATGGCTCAGACAATTTTCAGTACGATGTAGGAACTAGTGGAACAATTTTTCATGAAACGAAAAATTGTCTGTCCTGTACAATGAAAATTTTCCGGAAAATTTTCCGATTCATAAAAACATACTCCACTTATTCCTACATCGTTGTCTAGTTAAGATATGAGGTGGAAATTTTTCTTCTATATTTTTCCGGAAAATTTTCCGTTCTTAACAAATATCAGTGATCAAGTAACAATTCGTCAGTATTCGTAAAATTGATTGAATTCATATATAGAAACGTTAAAGAGTGAAAGATCGTTTAAAGGATCTGAAAATTTTCATGGCTCAGACAATTTTCAGTACGATGTAGGAACTAGTGGAACAATTTTTCATGAATCGAAAAATTGTCTGTCCTGTACAATGAAAATTTTCCGGAAAATTTTCCGATTCATAAAAACATACTCCACTTATTCCTAGTTGAGATGTGAGGTGGAAATTTTTCTTCTATATTTTTCCGGAAAATTTTCCGTTCTTAACAAATATCAGTGATTAAGTAACAATTCGTCAGTATTCATAAAATTGATTGAATTCATATATAAAAATGTTAAAAAGTGAAAGATCGTTGAAAGAATCTGAAAATTTTCATGGCTTAGACAATTTTCAGTACGATGTAGGAACTAGTGAAACAATTTTTCATTAATCGAAAAGTTGTCTGTCCTGTACAGTGATGAAAATTTTCCGATTCATAAAAACATACTCCACTTATTCCTACATCGTTGTTTAGCCGTGATGTGAGGTGGAGAATTTTCTTCTATATTTTTCCGGAAATTTTTCCGTTTTTAACAAATATCAATGATCAACTAACAATTCGTCAGTATTCATAAAATTGATTGAATTCATATATAGAAATGTTAGAAAGTGAAAGATCCTTTAAAGAATCTGAAAATTTTCATGGTTTAGATAATTTTCAGTACTATGTAGGAACAAGTGGAACAATATTCCATGAATCGAGGAATTGTCTGTCCTGTACAGTGATTAAAATTTTCCGGAAAATTTTGAAACGGAAAATTTTCCGATTCGTAAAAGAATAGTCCACTTATTCCTATTTCGTTGATGTGAGGTGAAAAATTTATTCTATAGAGAGAGAGAAAAACTGTGGTAAAAGTTTATTTCCCAACTTGAGATACAAAATTTTCCGGTTCCCGAAAGCTAATTGGAAAATTATAATTTGTTGCTGACTAACTTTCCTCTACTGAAATTCAATTTTGTAGCTCTATGTGCTGTTAAATATAGTGGAAAATTTTCCACCTAACATCACTATACATAATATCCAAATTTGTCAGGCCTATGGAAAGTGTTTTCCACTTGTTTCTACATCGTAATGAAAATTTTCCGATCTATGAAAATTCCTCTCACTTGTTTCTACAGAGCAATAAAACTTTCCGATTCAGAAAACAGTTGTTTTACTTCTTGCTTCGAAATGATGAAAACTTTCCGACTCATAAAAAATTCTTCAATTTTTCCATATAAGGCAGGAAATATTTCGATTCATGAACAATTGCTTAACTTGTTCCTACATAGTACTGAAAATTGTCTGAGCCATGAAAATTTTCAGATTCTTTAAACGATCTTTCAGTTTTTAACATTTCTATACATGAATTCAATCAATTTCATGATTGCTGAGGAATTGTTACTTGATTACTGATATTTATTTAGAACGGAAAATTTTCCGCCTCACATAATTAATTAGGGGACTTTTGATATGTTGTTCAGGACATCTAATAGAACAAATCTGCCAATTTTCAGCTTTAGACTATTTTTCGCAAGGTTCAAACCTAAAATGACTAGGTTAATACAAATAACTTAGCATTTTGACATATTTGCAAGAGAAGACAATTCATGCTATGTTGTGTTTCTGATCTTGTTGGCAAAGAATACGAACATTTAAGGATTACTTAAAATATCAAGCTCTTATTTTATTTGCTTACTGCTCTATTCGTTCTTTTTTGGTGATTTCTTCTTTCGCAGTATTTTCTTTGCGAAGAATAGTTGGTGCCTTTTCCTGTCATCTTTCTCGAGATGCATGACAATAATATTCAGCTTTCTTGCAAACGAATGGTTACTTTTCTTTAAAAGAGAGTGATGATGCACTTTATCTCTCTTCCGATATGACCATCCGTATATTCTCGAACATAGCCTACGTACTTTTCTGCAGATTATTGCAATTCATGTTTCAGAACTTGAGTACTGTCAATTAGTTAATGAGTTCCGCTTGGCAGAACTTCTTTCACTTTCTTCAAGGTTATGTGTCTGGCTGAGATGAATATTTTTTTTTGTGCTTGACCCTAGGCACATGTTTTAAGCTGGTCACAAGGAAACACGTGAGGTTCGATTTACATAGTAGTTGCACCTCCGAGTGTGATGTATTATCATAGGGCTCAAGGTGGAACAAAATGAGCCCTGCAGGGCGTCTAATCCCCTTCGCTCCCTGACGCTAGCTCAGCTGTTTCGTATTGTAAGTAAATAATTATTTTTTATCAATAAAGTTGTGTGTGCAAAATTTATGCATCATATATTAAGTACAAGCGAGAATGAGTATCATTTTCATCTTATTTTAATGAAAAAAGCGTTATGGAAATTTTTTTAAAAAATAAAACCTTCCTTAGTCCGGGTTTGAACCCACCCCAAAATCGATTTTCACTACTAGCCCGTTCACTAGCGCGCTCGGCAACGAGGACCAACAGCACCTTGTGTTTGCTTTCTGCTATATGTGTGCTACGTGGCTAGAAACGGATAACTCCAACCAATCAAAACCGTATGTTTAGTTCCTATGACTAGGGTCGAGTGTGATTAAAATATATGCGGCTGAGATAGGGTGCGTGTTTGAAGCATTTTAAACGTATTGTAAAGAAAAGATCATAAATACATGATTTTGTCATTTTTTAAAGTAGTATGTGGGAAATCAAAATTCTAGCCCTACTTAAAATATTCAAGTTAGAAGCAATTTTTAATTTGTTAAGAAATTTTTAGTTTTTTTTTTTAATCTACTGACCTTTTGATACACGAAATCTATCTAGAAAGAAACTGAACATCCAACTTTCAATTCTGAAAATTATGATTAACGAAAGTGCCTTTGACTTTCTGCTTGCCAGCGCCACGTAGGTCATTTTTATTTATTTTAAACGATATTTCAATTTGTTTTCAAAAATGTATTGATTTTTTCATATACGAGCAAGGGCATCGTAACTTTGGGAAAAGGGGCATTTAGATGTCTATTTGGTTGCAGGCAAGGGTCTAAGAAAGCATATAGACCCTTCGGGAATGGCGGAAACTTCATAACGAGGAACTACATAATTTATACTGTTTACCCAACATTGTTAGGGTCGTCAAGTCTAGGAGGCTCAGGTGGGCAGGTCATGTAGCCAGAATAGAAGAAAGTAGGAACGCTTTCAAAATCTTAACTGGAAGACCAATTAGGAAACGACAATTAGGAAGACGTAGGCGCAGATGGGAGGCAATATTAAGGATAGAAGTCAGTGGAGAGCTTTCGTGAACGCGGTATTGAACCTCCGGGTTCCATAGGCCATAAAGTTAGCTAGTTAAGTGCGTTGTTCATTACGAATACGTTCCATGCTAGCCTATTTACCTTTAAACTTAGCTTTCGTTAAACAGGAGTAGGGAAGAGAGTTCCTTTCCCTATAGATAAAAAATAAATTTAAAAAGTTGAAAATTAGAAAATTGAAGTGAAGGAATTGATAATTAGTATTCGGGTTACTAGTACACAAAAAATCAGGAATTATAAGAAACAGAGACATGGACAGGTGAATTAACATTCCTGCCTAAACAGCTATTTTGACTTTCCGTTCTGTAAAGAAGCCAGGTCTGTGACAGAGGTATTGACCTGTTTGTTCAGAGGCAATTATAGTCGTAATGAATACGTTGCATGGTCATGTTTCGACAATGAGATCACACATTTCTGAATATATCTATTAATAAGAGTATTCAAAGATATGGTAATGTGGTGAATGTAGTAATTTACATATTCCCCAGAGCTAGATTTGGATGACAGTTTTAGTTGATCCATGATGTGCATGCATGGATGAAAATAGTTAATTACAGCTGTTATAACAGAAACCATGTATAAACTGAAATATCCTAAGGGAAGGAAACAGTTTAACTCATCACTACCTGCTTGATCCACCTCTCTCTATGTAACGTTGAACGATTGAAAAGGAAAGTCTGTCTCTTTGGCTCCGTGGCTTTTCCCTGTCGTGGTGATTCCTTCTTCATTAAATTTGTGGCTTTCCCTCTCAAGAAGTGTCATCGCAGCTTTTCCTTTCAAAGAACTACTTTTGCTAAATCGGACAAGACCAATCACGACGAATGAAATAGACACACTTTCTAATGTAAGACCATTACTCCATTTAAATCTTGCACTGTTAATATACAACTTGTATGAAGTTAAACTACTGCGGTGAGCTAGTCATGCTAATCCTCTTTTACTATTAACACAGTGACGACACCAGCTTTAATTTCTTGCAGGGTGCAAGTGAAGGCGCAAAGACATTTTTTGCGGAGCAGTTATTTTATGTATACCTAAAATCATTGTTTTATATTATTTAACCTACATTACAATAAGTTTGGGCAGACCCGTAGCTTTGGGGAACCAAACAGAGGTCCCAAAATTTAGTATTGTTCCCAAGTGAAAAATTAACAAATTGTTTGATATGTTTTATATTAGCTATCGATCAGTGCTAGTTTTCGTCATTTCGGGATTCAAATACAACGAAGGTTAAAGTAACGGGGTAAAAAGACCAAATGTAAATAAGAAGGATTTTAAACCTTATCTTAGCATTATTCGTTGATATTTACACCAGGCGTGGTTTGACAGATAAAAGTTTTAAAAATAAATTCGATGGTGTTTTACATAAGAACAGTATATAATATTCCGAATTAAATCATTGTATATTTTATCCGAGTTTTATTCATTTAAAATATATTAAAATGCTACAATCTTAAACCACTTTCAAAATAGCCTCCTTAGGCTTTCACACACTTCTCCTCTCGGTTCTTCCACTGTTGAAAGCAGCGCTGGAACGCCTCTTTTGGAACTGTCCGCTGCTGGTCCGTCCGATTTTCTGGACCAAATCTGCTTCCTTTCAGAGGCAGTTTTCAGGCTGCAGAAAAGTCAGAAATCACGCGGACATGTCATTAAAGTAAGGAGTCTGAAGTAGGGATGGCCAGAACCGGTTCATAGTGGAACCGGTTTTCGGCTCTGAACCGATCCAGTTCTAGAAGATCCGGTTCCGGAACTGTTTTTTCGGATCCAGGTCTGCAGCCGGTTCCCAAGATTTGATTCCGGAACCGGGTTTTCGTATCCAGTCTGGAACCGGTACCGGAACCGATTCTGAAAACCGGATCCGCAAGAACCGGAACTTTGTGGCCATCCCTACGCTAAACCCGAGCTGCTGGCAGGCTGTGAACAGTGTGCTAGATGAAATGGTGGAAGCGACAAGGCAGGCGCCCAAGCAGCGGCCGCTTGTTTCATTTGGCTAAACAAATTGGGTAACTGGCAAACTTATTTTGGCTATATACCCACTGGTGGCCCAAAACTTTTTTCTGGGGGGAAGAAGCAGTTCTGGGCGGGGAGGCCACAACGCGTGGTCCTCTTTGCAGTGTTTTGAAAGTGAACTTTGTGCCTCCTTTACGGGTTTTTCGGGGCTTTCGGATCCAGGTCTGGAATCAGTTCTGAAATCCGGATCTTAAAGAACCGGAACTTTGTGGCCATTCCTAGTCTGAAGAAGCATAGATATGCTGCGTTTATCCAGAAGTGTCTGTATCGAATGTAATTAGGCGATTGGTGGTGCCCATTCCTTCGTTCACGAAGACCTATCGAATCTTGCGAACGATTTCAACTTGGGATTTTCCAAGCTTGACACAAAATTATTGCAGAAGTGTTGTTTAAGTTTTACAAACATTTTGCCGACACCGTGCCGCTCACTTACGCCTCTTCACTCATCGGCGGTGCGCCGCAGAGTGGCTGCTTCTGCATGCTAAAAAGAATCTGCACTTTAGGATCACGCACATACATGCATCAACCCATATCTCCCTAGCTACAGCTGTTTACTCGAAGAAAAAGAGTCAGATAATTTTTGAAGAAACCTCGTATGTTTCTAGAGGGAAACTATGCCAGATATAAATAATGTAATAAATTTATATAAAACATAATTACCTATATTTGAAAAACTCATAGTTTAGCTTGTTTTATAAGGAAGATACAACATTTTGAGATTGAACTTTTTCGAAATTTCAGGGAATAGGAAGACAAGGGCGCCAATTTCTCTGTAAGTTTAGGGGATCCATTCATATGTGTGTTTGGTAGCAGACAGGATCTCAGAAGGCATATATCGTCGCATGAGAACCAGAAGGAACATAACTCCAAAAATGCGGGTTTCGTTTTCTTCATGTTTGGACATAATTTTGAAAGTCCCACTTATTGTAAATAGAACGTAACGCCATCTGTTCTCCTTGTCTATCATGTGTTGTAATGTAGCTCAATTATTATCTTATTAAAAACACATCTTTCTAAGAAAATAATATTTTTGTCCTTTCGCTTGTAAACCTACGAAAATGAAGTTACGTTCCTCTAGTTCTCATGCGACGATATGAGGATTTTAAGACAATTTGAATTCAAATTATACCAAAGATTGTAAATTCATAAAAAAATACATATAACAATAAAAATACATATAAAAATAAAATATTCTTAAAAAATACATTGGGGACCAAATGAGCATTGGGGTCACGGGTCCTTGGCCCCTCCAGGATCGGTGCCCTTGTAGGAAGAAGCTCCCTCCTCAAGAAAAGAAAATTTTTGGTTTTCACTTCCTTGAGGTCCAAGGCGTGTTTATATCCAAAATCTAAAAACTTCATAATTTTTTTTTCTATTTTACCTATTTAAAATGGACTATAATTACTTACAAAAATAGATTTCCCAATACAACTTATACATACTAAAAGTATGCTGAATACATCGAGTGGCTGAATATTAATAACCAACTTCATTTAGATTGAAAATTAGAGATATTCGAATGAAACATTTATATATTGTTCATTGTTACTTCATAGTTAACTTTAAACAAACAACAAGCGAACAGTTGCTAAGAATTAGTTTATCTTATTCATGTGGTGAAACGTAGTGTGTAACGTAGATAAGTCATTTCCCTACTTTTTTTTTTCTAGTGGCGTTGAGGCTAAAAACGCTACTAGGAATCAGACAACGACGTATGAGGACTAACATGAATTTACTGTACGTAATATGGTAGTTTGTAACTTGGCTGTTAAGGTTACTTAGAGGTAACAGAGTGAAGAGGAATGGAATAAGGCCCTCTATGAAAAGGAAGCTTCGACGGTTGTTTACCTTAATTGTATCTTCCTCAGGTTCCTTTTTCCTTTGTAATTTGCAGGCCATGGGCGCTGAGGGCCTATATACGATGAGCTGGCATCTTCTTAGGCCCGGCAAATTCCCGAAAGATGCGTGGATAGTAAATAAATGTAAGAAATTTAACTATGAGCTCTGTTCCTTAAACTAAACAGTTACATTCACATTTTAAAATTCTTTTTTTTTAAATTTTTAAATGCTAATTTATAATAATAATAATAATAATAATAATAATAATAATAATAATAATAATAATAATAATAATAATTATTATTATTATTATTATTATTATTATTATTATTATTATTATTATTATTATGAAATTAAATTTTCAAGTTTACATCCCACGATTATGTCGGTTAGGCTAAAGGAGACGGTGAAGATGATAAATGAATGAAATGGTGGAACGAAGAAAGTGGAAGGAAACGGGAGGACCCTGAGAAAACCCACGCACGTGGTGTTTGTTCACCACAAGGTTCACTTGGCGGGAGCAGGGTTTGAATCCGGGAACCCATGCACCAGAAGTAAACGCTCTACCACTGAGCCACCGCGGCCCTCTATTATTATTATTATTATTATTATTATTATTATTATTATTATTATTATTATTATTATTATTATTATTATTATTATTATTATTATTATTATTATTGCTTGTAATGCTGTGCATTGTAGAAGGCGAGCGGGTGAAGTTAAATTTACATTGAAGTTGTATCATCCAATTGTGACGTAATGTCACGTAGTAATTAGTCCACTTTGCACATAACTTTATTGATAGAAAAGTGATTTATTTACGTTACGAAACATAGCTGAGCGAGCGTCAGCGACCGCAAGAGGCTAGAAGACCCACATGACTTGTTTTATTCCACTTTTGCCCCCATGATAATACCACGTGACATCACGTCACACACGGGTGGAGCAACATCATTGTAAATCTAACCTCACCCGAAGCGAGCAGCAACCCTCCCTCTTCCTTCTTACTAATTTTAACCCCAAACCAGAGTTGATAATCTTAGAGAACAAAATTATCGATTTTCATCTTAAAAATTATTTGTATATTACATATATATATATATATATATATATATATATATATATATATATATATATATATATATATATATCGTATATTCATTATGGACGTGATAATGGTAGAAACAAGTGTAATAGTACTAATAATAGCAATAATATATAATAGTAATCTTCAATTTTGAACTCATCTTACCTTTAAACGACGTCACTGTCCTCACCTTCAAAAAATACTTATTAACAGTACTCTGAACAACAACATTTTTACCCCTTCGTAAACGTAATTGAATTTAAAGAATGGATGCAGAGTTGTCATTTGCCAATTTTTAAATAGTTATTGATTTATTTTTTAGCGGGATGACTGTTAAAAAACCTCAGTGTATGTATTTTATAATTATTTAATACACATCCATAATTTATTAGCACACTCAAAAACGTGTGCGTTCTAAAATTATCGTATGTTCACCTATTATCGCAAGGGTATTATCGTATATAGCGTTAAGGTACAAATTATTGCATATCACGATAAATTATTGCGTGGTTGGCAAGCCTGCCCCCAAAACTATACTAGTAAGTTTCTAATCTCGAATAAAATACACATTATGTTTTGTAAAAAAATTGGAGTACTGTATTTTACGGAATCTTTTATTTACAGTTGGAAGAAGGGATTTTATTTACAATTTCACTACCCCACTATTAATTTTATTCAACACTAAGTACACTAGTTAACAAAGGTTTTGTTACATAAAAGGAAATACCTGTTTTTAAAGGAACTTTTTGCGCTGAATTCGAATATGCACTCGGTTTTTCTCCATCACGTACGATTTTCCCGTAACAGAGGGATTTTCGGGAAAATCCCTCAAAAATTTCCCTTTTCGTTTATTTTACACCCCAAGATCTTGTCCCCTTGCATATACTAACATAGAAATTATACCTAAGTATACTTTGATTCATATTTAACAAACCCTCCAAGTTTCGTAATAATCGCTTTATTCTTTCTAGAGAAATAAGTATGTTTGTATGTATACCGTGTATACTGTTTATTGCACCTTATAGTAATGCTTTCAGATCTCTTAAGTTGAGGTAAAACGTTTTGCTTTATTACCACAAACACATATATAAAATATAATACAATATAATTTACAAGTGTGACAATTTACAATAAACAATAATACAAATGTACCAAAAGGTCATGAAAAGACAATCAAAACTATCACAATATATGAAACTTCCATTGGGTTACAAAAACGTACACTACTTCCTTCTTTTGTAAGAAATGTTGCATTCTCTAACAAGACCCCAACAATAGTCCCCCATCATTGAAGGATCCCATCGTCCCTGGTACCTTTTCTCCATTGCCATTATATCTTGGTGGAATCTTTCCCCCTGTTCGTCGCTGAGAGCACCTAGGTTAGCAGGAAAGAAGCTGAGGTGGGAGTGCAAAAAGTGGATTTTTAAAGACATCCTACAACCCAACTCTTTGTATTTCTGTATCATGTCCTGTATGATTTCTGTGTAACTCTCAGCTTTGTTATTGCCCAGAAAGTTGCGCACAACACACTTAAATGCTGTCCAGGCAGCTAGCTCAGCACTGTTTAACTTGCTGTCAAAGCTATCATCAAGCATTAATTTCCTAATTTGGGGACCAATAAACACTTCCGCTGAAATCTTAGCATCACTCAGGTTAGGGAACTTATCTCGCAAATACTTGAAACCTTCACCAGATGTGTCCATGGCTTTGACAAAGTTTTTCATAAGTCCTAACTTGATATGAAGTGGCGGTAGTAATATCTTATTAGGATCTACCAAAGGAGCGTATTTGACGTTGCATTCTCCAAGTACGTAATTCACTCTAGGTTCCCATTCCTTCACTTCATAATGTTTGTCATCAGCTCGGCTATCCCATAAACATAAAAAACATTGGTACTTCGTGTAACCGCACTGCAGTCCTAATAAAATACCAACTACCTTGAGATCACAACATATTTGCCAACAATGGTCCTTGTAATTTATAAGATTTAGCAAAGTTGACATGGTGTTATAGGATTCCTTAATCTTCACTGAGTGCGCAAGTGGTATAGAAGGTTTTTTATTTCCATTATGTAAAAGGACAGCTTTAAGGCTGACCTTTGACACGTCGATAAATAACCTCCATTTTTCTGGAACGTAAGGAATTCCTAGCTCCGCCATCAACCCATTTATATCCGTACATACGCACACATTATCTTGCATTGAGAAATAGCTTGAAAATTGAACATGCCTTTTCCTGTACAGTGGTATGTTCGTTTCTGCTTCCAATAAGTTCCACTGCTGGAGCCTTGATCCCAGAAGTTCCGCCTCTTGTTTTGTCAGGTGCAAATCACGGACTAGGTCATTAAGTTCACATTGCCGGATGAAATGTGGCTCGCGAACACAGTCAGGGATGAACGTTGGATCCTTGGATGTACATGTTGATGTCGATGGTTCATCAAGGTCATGATCATCATCAGAGTCTTTTGGCCATATCTCTTCCCAGTTGGTAGGGGGATCGGGAAGTGGAAGTTCATTCCCGTGTGGAATAGGTCTAATTGCGGATTTAACGTTGGGATAACTTATTGTGTATTTGCTTTTTTTTAGAATGTCCCTTAACTACTGTGAGACAAAAATAACAATCATCCAGATGGTTGGTGGGTTCTCTCCACACCATTAGTACAGCAAATTTCATGAACCTCCGTTTCCCTTTGGCCCATGCAAGTAAAGTGACGTAGCACGACGCACAAATTATGTTGGGTGCCCAAGATTTGTCCTGATCTCCCACACGACATCCGAAATATATACAATATGCTAGTTTCACCGATGGTGTAATGGATCTACACTGTCCTTTAACTACAAACTGGCCACACACATAACAAAAACTATTTGGTGAGTTAACACACGAACGCCGTCCTCTTGACGCCATTGTACTGATCACAAACTAAACTTCTGGTCTTAGTTGGGTATAATGCCGTTAAGATCAAAGATGAAAGCACTCTTAGCAGCAAAGACAACTTTGAAAGTGAAGTAGTGTTAAACCACACGTCAATATAAAAATGTACAAAACTCCCTCACCAGGTGTCAAGAACACAAGAAAGAAAGAAATGCGCGGGGGGGGGGGGGAGCGATACCGTAGTGGAAAATTCAGACTGCATTAGTTCATTGTTGTCAACAATGAATCTGTATTCCATTCTTTCTTTCTTTTGCATTCTGTTACATTTGATAACAAATATTGATAACCATTTCATGAACAAAACGAAAAAACTTGGAGAATTGTATATATATGTATTAAGATATACATATACTGTACGTTTAAAAAAATATACGTTGGAAGTATTTACAGAGAGCAATACAAGTGTGTTGTTGACTATTGGAAATATTAATTTTTATTTCTGTGTTTGTAGTAATAAAGCAAATCGTTTTTACCCCAACTCAGGAGATCTGAAAGCATTACTATCAGGTGCAATAAACAGTGCACACAGTATACATACAAATATATTTATTTCTCTAGAAAGAACAAAGCTATTTTTACGAAACTTTTAGGGTTTATTAAATATAAATCAAGGTATACTTAGGTATAATTTCTATGTTACTATATGTAAGGGGACAGGAGTTAGGGGAATAAAATATCTGAAAAAGGGAAATTTTTGAGGGAATTTCCCAAAAATCCCTCTGTTACGGGAAAACTGTACATGATGAAGAGAAACCGAGTGCATATTCGAATTCAGCGCAAAAAGTTCCTTTAAGATCAGGTGATTTTTCTCATGTAATAAACAAAAAGTTTAAATTTGTTAACTAGTGGTAGCAGAGACGACTGGGAATTCTCAGAAACTTTAACGTCATGAAAAGCGTCATACTTGCCAGTAACTGTATATCTATGTTCCTAGGTTTCCCCCTCTAACTGATTCAAGTCATACAAAATTTTTCCCTTTTCATATCAAATTTTCCCGAGTTTGTTGAGTATCCAATTCTTATGACACAAGTTATGTAATATGATTAATTTAGCTATATTAAGAGAAGTCCAAACTTCATTTGTTTTATTCATTTGCTTTTTGCTTCAATTTATTTAACTTTTCTCCTTCACTTTTCTTTCACAAAGAAAAAAAAAACAAGCCAATATTTTGAACAAAAACACACACAAATTGTTAGTACTATAATTGGTTTAATTTTGAAGAACAAAGAAAACATTTAAGCATTTACATTATTGGTTAATCAGCCGAGGCGAGAATTTCCCTGGATTTTCATGTTTTATCGACAAATTACCTTTTTCCCTTTTTGCTAAATTAATCTACGAAATTTCCCTAGATCAGAGAAATTTCCCTCAAACTATAAATACTCAATACTCAAAAATCGACAGGACAAATCTCAAAGATGTCAACAACAGTGTCGGATCTTTTCTAGGCGCGGCCGGACGTGGAGTCTAGACCCAAAGTTTTGAGTGAAAAAAATAAATTTAAGCTATTAGACTTATTTATATTTTTGAAAGTTAATATATCATATTAAACTCACGATATACCTATTATAGTCTGGGTTCTGTTTGGCCTCCTTAGTTTTTACTTTCTAGACTCCCCACTGGTCAATAGATCATTACTTCTGACCAGCAAATACCTATTTCTGATTGGTTGAACGTGTCTCCATGATATTTAAAGGGATATTTTATATATATATAAAATTTCTTTATCAGGCTTCTAATAACTAATTGTGAATTGCTACTCAAAGTTGAACTGGGATATTCTATGATATTCACACACATATAATTAAGAATTATGGAATTAGCCAAATTCTCGCAACTTGTCAATTTGAGAGATTTGAGATTAGGAACTGTTAAAAATGGTTAAGGAATCAATATTGATGCAAAAAAAAAAAAAAAAAAAATACAAAATGGAAGGTACAAGTTGATTACATTAGATACATGCACTTGCATAAATGTTTCATCAAGCAGAAATGCTTCCAAAGAGAACAAAGGTTCATGTATCGCACATCATTATGTAAGAATTTATCCAGGGTAGGTTACTACCTGACAGTAGGGCCACGGTTCGATCTCAGCTCGGGCCAAGTGGGCTTAATGGCGGACAAACACAGTGTGGATCGGTTTTCTAGACGTTCTCCTATTTCCTTCAGCTTTCTTCATTACATCATTACTTTATTCATCATTATCACCGTCTCAGCATCGGGGCACAATCGTGGAACGCTAAACTAATAGAACACTCACGAGACAATGACTGAAACTGTCTTGTCTCAAAACTGAGTCTGGAAAGCGATGTCTCGTCTCAAAGAAGGTATATGTTTTAGGAAGAGATTTGTCCCGTCACGAAAACTGTGTCTCATCTCGGAAATATGTGTTTATATTGAAAGAGCCTTGTGTCATCTTGTATCTCTTCACGAAACTTCTGTCACAAGTCGGAAGTATGTGTTTGTGTTGAAATAGCCCTGTATCATCTTGTATCTCGTCACGAAACTTCTGTCACAAGTCGGAAGTATGTGTTTGTATGGAAAGAGCCCTGTGTGGTATTGTATTTCATCACGAAACTTCTGTCACAAGTCGGAACTATGTGTTTGTATTCAAAGAGCCCTGTATCATCTTGTATCTCGTCACGAAACTTCCGTCACAAGTCGGAAGTATGTGTTTATATTGAAAGAGCCTTGTGTCATCTTGTATCTCGTCACGAAACTTCTGTCACAAGTCGGAACTATGTGTTTGTTTTCATCCTGTCATCCTGTATCTTGTCACAAAACTTCTGTCTCATCTCGGAAGTATGTGTTTTTTGTTGAAATAGCCCTGTGTGGTATTGCATCTCGTCACGAAACTACTGTCACAAGTCGGAAGTATGTGTTTGTATTCAAAGAGCCCTGTATCATCTTGTATCTCGTCACGAAACTTCCGTCACAAGTCGGAAGTATGTGTTTATATTGAAAGAGCCTTGTGTCATCTTGTATCTCGTCACGAAACTTCTGTCACAAGTCGGAACTATGTGTTTGTTTTCATCCTGTCATCCTGTACCTTGTCACAAAACTTCTGTCTCATCTCGGAAGTATGTGTTTTTTGTTGAAATAGCCCTGTGTGGTATTACATCTCGTCACGAAACTACTGTCACAAGTCGGAAGTATGTGTTTGTATGGAAAGAGCCCTGTGTCATCTTGTATCTCGTCACGAAACTTCTGTCACAAGTCGGAAGTATGTGTTTGTATGGAAAGAGCCCTGTGTCATCTTGTATCTCGTCACGGAACTACTGTCACAAGTCGGAAGTATGTGTTTGTGTTGAATGAACCCTGTGTCGTCTTGTATCTCGTCACGAAAATTCTTTCTCATCTTACATTTCTTCACGATAATGCAGTCTCGTCTCGTCTCGTGGGAACCCTAATCCATGGCCTACTGTTCTCTTTTTCAAGGAGTCCTTGTTTCGTTATTTCAGACGCTGTTGGAAATTAATCATAAAAGATACGGAAAACATTTACCATCTACATCTTTATTACTTTATGAGATTAATCTATAATTAGATTATGCTAAAGAAAAACAGTAAAAAAAGTTCTTGGAGTATTTCTTGGCAATAACAAACTATTAAGTTTCTAAGAATTTTGCAATTACTTAACTTTCACATAAGAAGATAAAAGAAATGAAAGAAGTATTTTAAGAAACGCCTAATACGTTAATCACAAGTTGCTTTTTGTAAATTAATTTTTTACAATTTAATTAGGAACACTGCCAAATTACTGAAAAAAAAGCTTTAACACAATTTAACTAAGAACAATTTTGTTAATAGCATGAAAGTCAAACTGTGCAATATCATTAATGATAGTAATTATGATTTATTTGACCATTTTTTTTTAAAAAAGCTCTACGTACGTATGTAGTGCATTTGTACGTAAGTCTTTAGAAGTAGAAAGTTTTGTTTATCTTTTCCTCGAATAAACGTCATTAAATTAAATTTATTAGATGGTTTTACAAACAGAATTTTCATATTTGAAAGAGGCTAAAAACGTTTTTGCTGATTGAGAAAAATACCACCCTTTCATTACATTCTATAACATATTGACTTGTCATTTCTTTGAACCTCTTTTACGAGCCAAACAAAACCCACCTTTGTTTATCAAAAATAGATCAAGACATGAAGTCGAGACTTTTAACCGGTTTAAAATTAAAACAACAAAAGTTTAATTCAACTTTCAAATTGAATGTTGTGTCGAAATATGAAGTTTTGTTTGTTTTGCACCAGATTACTCTTAACCTACTCAGTTTTTTTCTTTTTCTTTTAAAAAGAACCTTGAATTTGAACGGGTAAACAGAAAAAATAATTTTAAATGAAAAAGAAAGAAAAGCAAATGGCAGTTGGGAATGCTTATAATGCAAACATTTCTTAGCAGTTTGTTCCATCTGCGTTTGACATCTAAATATTTAGTTCACGAAGCATTAAGCGAATCCGAAATAGAAACGAATGGACTTTTTAAAAAGGGCCGTCTTGTTCTATGTATAAAGGTAACGCAAATAACATTGGTTTAGAATTTGAGGGAAAATACATTAAATAAAGACTAACCTGAACTAACTGGATTAACGCATAGGCTGTGTAGGCAGGAGTCTAAGGCAACATGCAGCCTAAGTGCGGAATATTGACTTCCTCTGCCCCCTCCTTCATTATTGGTCAATGCATTAATTCACTGTACTAAGGATTTCCATTGTAGTCGTTTCCGTGTTAGGCTTCCCCCACCCTTTTCGAATGATTCTGTCGTATGAACGAATACTACGTCATGAAGCCTCGACTGACTGCTGTATCCATTATCGACTACAGTTTGGTTGTTGTAACTTAGAACAAAGTATATTATAAAACATTCTACATTTATTAAAGAAATTGACAGCAGCAGCAACAGTGCCATCAAATTTTGCTAAGTAATTAGAAATACTGTATATCTAAAAAAAAATGAAATGAAACCTTTCTGTTTAACGTCTACGAATACGTCCATTAGCATAAGAAAGACGGATAATTAAGGCAAGTGAATGATTATGGAAGAATTGGTGGAATGAGAACGCGGGAGGAAACGAGAGTACCCGAGAAAACCCACGATGTTGTCCACCACAAACTTACTTGGCAAAGGATCGAACCAAGGACCCCACGCATGAGAGGTAAAACCGCTACCACTAAGCCACCATGTCCCCAGAAATATATTTGAAAATAGATTACATTATTTCTGTATTTGAAAGAAGAAGGGTGTTTCCGGGAGTTTGATATAGGGGATAAGAGTGTGTTAATCCGGCTCTAACTAAACGCGCTGGTATGAAGTCCCAAAAGGCCGGTCAAAAGTTTGGGAATCAGTGACGACGCCAAAGGAGGCAAAGGGGTCAAGCCCCTCTCCTTTTGGTGACTAAACATGCTCCCAGAGATTATGTATTTGAATACAGTTAAAGCAATATATTATACAGCTGTCTGTTCGCTATACAAAAATAGCTACCCCCCAAAATTTCTCAACTTCCCCACCAAGTATATATATATGAAGAATTTCCTCAAATTCGCTACAAATGGCAGGACCTAAAGATTCTGGTTGAGTTCAGTCGAACCTCTTAGAAGAAGAAAAACCGAAATGCAGTTTTCGAGGAAGAACAGAGTTCTCCCTTCGCTCAAATAATGTAATCCTCGCTACAATTTAATTCTAATTAGGGAGCTATTTCATACAATATGCAGAATATAACATCTTAAACATATTTTCCCATGATATTTTAAGTGAATGTTGGCTAAAAGTGATGAATTTCATCCTTAAAAGAAATTTTAATTGACAATAATTACAAAAAGCTCCTGCCATTGCGGCTTCGTTATTCTAATCCAATGGTTTCCAACTGTCGTGTCGCGCAGTCGCATAGAGTGTCTCACAAAATTTTAGAATTTAAAAACCATGAAATATTTAATAATTAGTTCAAATAAATTTTAAAACAGACTGCACCAGTCAAGCTTCCAGCAACAGCAACAATGCCCATGCAGTCAATACTTTATAGAAAAATATAGTGTTACGATACCATAATTCATATTATTATTAATTTAAAAAATCAAGTTAGTGAGTCGCAATGTGCTGAGCGTTCAGTAAAATGAATCATCAGTCAAAAGGTCGGGAACCACTGTCCTAATCCCTCTATATTACTCGCTTACCTCTCCTTGCTATTCCTCAGTATCTTTTATTTACCTTTGCTCGCTATCTCTCTGAATTTTTCGCTTACCTCTGCTCGCTATCCCTCTGAATTCTTCGCTTACCTCTGCTCCCTTCCCCTCTGTATTAGTCGCTTGTGTCTGATCGCTATCTCTCTGTATTACTCCCTTACCTCTGCTCTCTATTCCTCTGTATTACTCGCTTATCTCTGTTCTTATCTCTCTGTATTACTCGTTTAACTCTGCTCCCTACCCTTTGTATTACTCGATTAACTCTGCTCGCTATCCCTCAGTATTTTCCGCTTACCTTTGCTCGCTACCCCTCTGTGTTACTTGCTTACCTCTGCTTCCTATCCCTCTGTATTACTCGCTTACCTTTGCTCCCTAAACCCTCTGTGTTACTTGCTTACCTCTGCTCCCTATCCCTCTGTATTACTCACTTACCTTTGCTCCCTAAACCCTCTGTGTTACTTGCTTACCTCTGCTCATTATCCCTCTGTATTACTCGCTTACTTTTACTCTCTAAACCCTCTGTGTTATTTGCTTACCTCTGCTCCCTATCTTTCTGTATTACTCGCTTACCTTTGCTCCCTAAATCCTTTGTGTTACTTGCTTACCTCTGCTCCCTATCTCTCTGTATTACTCGCTTACCTTTGCTCCCTAAACCCTCTGGGTTACTTGCTTACCTCTGCTCATTATCCCTCTGTATTACTCGCTTACCTTTGCTCTCTACACCTTCTGTATTACTTGGTTACATCTGCTCCCTATCCCTCTGTATTACTCGCTTACATCTTCTCGCTATCCCGCTGTATTACTCGCTTATCTATACTCGCTATCCATGTATATTACTCGCTTATCTTTGCTTGCTATATCTCTGTATCACTCGCTCACCTTTGCTCGCTATCTCTCGCTCTGGTTCTGCGTTTTTCCGTGGGTCAAGAAAAAGTAGCCTGTTAAACATTTTACTTCTAGAAGTTACGTATCACTGACACATATATACAATAATGGTTGTTGAAGATGTTTAGATGTCATTTCGCTCTATTGATTTCAATGGAGGTAGACTTCCCGGTTATTATTCTTCCATAGTTTAATCGACTTCACACTATTTTTCTTTATAAACCTTGCTGCTAATAGTCTTGATTGTCATGCAAACCTTAATCAAAATGCATGAAGTAAGGGATTTTTGGGAATATGTTGCTTTTCTTGGAGATAACAAGGTTTTCTTCACAAAGACAACAGATGTATTTTATTGTAAGGCTGGAATGAATGAGGAAACGGAACAAATTCTTCTTTTTTCTTCTATCGCCAAACACCGAGTAATAAAACTGAAGATTTAAACATTGTGTTCTATTATTATCTAGGCGAGGAAACTGGAGATGTTTATCGTACCAAAGAATAAAGGAAGTTAATATTAGACTCTTGAGAATGCGCTTGTAGAATGTGTTACCGCTTTTTATAACCTATGCTCTAGAAACACGAATATCAATTTAAGGCGATAAAAAGAAAAAAAATATTACAGAGCATTCCTTTTAACAACCACGTTTGGTATTTCAACATATATCCTTAGTTGTATATGTATAAGCATTGGAAAACAAACAAAAAAAACAGTGGCTTTTAATTGTCAAGGGGTTTGTGGGATAAATTTAAACATAACACTTACAACAACGTACATGTGTTAAAAACGAAACACACTTCTGTCGCTTGTTTCTTGGGAACTTACCTTCCCTTTTCAGGGCTGGGATAATGTGATGTGAGATGGGAATCTGCAGCCTACTGCGGAATTTTAATCATATAAGGGGGCACGTTAGCTCACTATGCCGTGACAATTTGTGAAATAAGGGTGTTTTGTTACGATTTACCTTTACATGAGATGCTCTGGAGGAGGGAAGATAACATAGTGTTATCACTTCGAGAATGGAAGTGATTAAACGCACTCATCTAAATTAAGACGATTATTGAATATATACACACGACGGGGATTCCAAAAGCGGACTTTGTTCTAAAAAATAATTTATTAAGTTTTTTACAAAATACTGTAAGTCTCCTTCAATGTAATCTTCATTAGATGCGATGCAATTCTTCAGTCTTCTTTCTCACTGTTTGAAGCATCTCTGGAACTCTTCAGCTTTGATATCGTCCAGTGCTCTCTGCTAAGCTCTTTTTACACTCTCCACATCATCAAAACACCCTTTTTTAGAAAGATTTTTTCATTATCAGGAATTAAAAAAAATGTCTCACGGGGCTAGGCCTGTCAAATACGGAGGGTAGGGAACGATTGCCTACTCGTGAGAACCCAGATACACATATTATGTTTGAGTAGGCGACGAACAAACTTAGCAGCAACGCGTCCCTTTTGCAAATCCTTATTGGAAATCCGCTGGCACGAGCTCTAACTCACTTCTGTCTGTCCTGAAATTTCATCGATCGTGAAACAATGATCTTTGTTGATTTTTTGGTTGATTTTTTCAATGTTTTCATTGTTTTGAAATGATAGGAAGAGCGCCCAGAACGAACATGATCTTCAACGATGATCTCATTATGTTTAAACCGCTCAAACCACTCGAAAACTTGTGTGGGCTCATAGCATCTTTCTTGAAAACCTGTTAAAGCATTTGGTAAGCTTCCATTGTAAGCAAGAAGCAAATTCTCTAACATAGTTTTTATTCCTTTAAATTTCTCATAACGATTTCGCAGCCGGCAAACGAGAACAGTTGAGAAAAACAACACTATAATTAAACGTTAACCTTCTACGCAGACGCCGCTTGGGCAACTGATTTGAGGTCTTTACTACACCTACTTAGCAGAACTCACTATTACGCCTAGAAACGGCCGCGCGCTTTCAGTCCGTTTCTTAAGTCCCCCTCGTACGTATAAGCAACAACAAATAAGCATAAACAAAAAGATATGAATTTCCCAAAACCAAATCAACAACCTGAATTTATTAAAGATATGCAGACAATTATGTATCATCTATATTTTTCATTTTACAAATTGAATAATGTCATAACCAAGTAAATACTATTTTTATCTCATATGTCTATGAAACAGATAAAGTGATGGGAGACTTTTCCCAATAAGCCATGACTTATTAAAGTGAAATTACTTTTATAGAAGAAAATGCAATTTTTGATATAGAAGTAAAAGCATACTTCACACGATAAGCAAGCTGTGGAGATTAGACATTTTTGACTCTACGCGTAGTCAAACTCGCACGGTTCTGATTTAAGTTCAAAACTGAGAGCAGAGTCCAGTCCGGAAGAAAGAAGGACCCTTGCTGTTACAAATTTAGAGTGCATATACACTTTTGTTTTTCAATAGATTAAGATTTCTGGTTTCTGTAAAATGTTTTTCTTTTCAAGGAAACTTGGATACTTGGAACTTTGTGAAAACCGGTTTTCGCTTTTTTTAAATCCAGTTTTGCCCATCCCTAGTCTCACTTAAGTTGCATTCATTTCTATCAACTATCTTCTTCAGAGAAAATAGGATGCACTAAACCAAGAGGGTATCGGGTTATTTCCTCAAGTACGTTTTCCTCAAGTCCAGAAAATGTGGGACATTTCCTCAAGTGCCTTATCTTGATATTGATCATGAACTAGAAATCCAAGTCAGAGATACAAATCTTGGCCAACAGCCAGAATGGGGGGATATGATTTCTATGCGTGATAAAATAAATACAATATTGCCATTGGTTAGATAAAATTTTACTATTAACTTTTAAGAATGAAGGTCTTTTATATCAAAGGACATCTGAATATTCCTAAACTATATAGACTACACAAGCTTTCAATTTAGAATTAAATCATAGCAGTTTCCACGTTTTCAGTATTCCATTTGAATTAGGAAGGCAAAACCTACATCTGAACCATTCAAAACAAAAGGTTTCTTTAAATACTCAATAAATAATTACAGGCGATATTGTTTTAAATAAATTGTCCTATACGCACGATTGCCTCAGTAAATCATATTAGTTTCTTGGATTGTGTATAATATAATTCGAATCAGCTGATTAAAGAAAACTATAGTAAATTCTCCAGTATTGAAAACAAAACAATATGGTAATACACAGTGGTCTAGGTGAGACGATATACGGTGGTATGCCGTACCGCCTCTGGTTTTTCAGTAATGAGGACATACCGTCTCTGGTTTTTCAGTGATCAAGACAATATTTAAATGATCAGAGGCGGTTTGGGACTCAACAGGTATGTTGAGTCAAAATCATAATAAAACATACCGCCTCTTTTTCCCCCCCACTTCGAACACTGGTAATACAGATCTCGATAAAACTGAGTCACACTATTATTTTTAAAAAAAATTATCATTGTTTTGACCAAATAATGTACATGCATCACAAGATCTTTTGGTCTAGTTGACAGAATGAGATACAGGATGGATTCCCTGTAAATAAAACCTTAGGATTGCTACCCATAATTTATTTATTATTATATGTTTAATAATAATGTTATGACCTCATAAATTTATCGTGTTATGCTTAGCACCTAAATATAACATATCAAAACTCTTACTATTCTATTTCTTAGTGCTTCCCATGTTCTAGATTAGTGCTATTTAACCGGGGGTACGTGTACCCCTGGGGATACGCGAAGATGTTTCTGGGGGTACGTAATGCTGCCTCTGGGGGTCTGCTGGAAATGTCCGTTGACAGTTCACTGCAAATGAAATCGGATAACTTGTCAATTTGTGACTTTTGTATTTATGCTCGAAAAGAGTAAAATGAAATTAGTGACAGTGCTATTTCACAACTTCTTCCATTCCATCAACATATGTGTGTGAACAGTGTTTCTCTGCATTAACATCAATAAAAACGAAACACAGAAATTGCTTGAATCCAGAATCAGCTCTGATTCTCGCACTCTCGAAGATTCGACCAAGAATAGAGTAGTTGGCATTCCGGAAACAAGCTCAGTTATCTCATTAACAGGTTAGGTCTAAAGTTACTTTTAGTTTTTGAATTTTTAACATTGTCTTCAATGTACGAATTATCAGAGAGGATGAGGCGAAAATCCTCCTCAGTAGAACTGGATGTCTCCCATATATTTTTAAATTTCTCATGTTAATTTTTTCGGATGTGCACTTGTCCCCCTAAAAATAGTGTTTTGATTGGCCCACAGATTTTCATTTTGTTAGGTCTCTCTTTGTCCCCCTTTTTAATCAACAAAACGTGTATTAAGATTAATAAGTTCATTTTGATTTAATTTCTCTTAAACAGCTTCAGGAGTACACAATTGAATGGTGAATTGTGTCTAGGGGTACCCGAGAAAAAAGGTTGAATAGCACTGTTTTCGATCACTATGTTCTATACAGCATAATAATGCCTTTTGCTTATTTTAGATTCATTTAAAAATGTAGAATATCATCAATTCTACGTCGAATGGCTTTTAAAAGAAAACTGTTAATCTCATTAGAATTTGTCGTGTTTTCAAATCATGAAAATAAATTTAAATAAATAAATAGGTATTATAGAACTTTTGGGGTACGACACAACTGTAAGTTCCCGACAGTTACAGCTTCAAATCACTGAAGACATAAGCGATTTTAATAATAATAATAATAATGTTTCTTCTTAGTGCAAGGTTTTAAGCGCTCAAGGAAACTTATTTACTTTCAGTTCAAGATACAACCGGAAAGTCTTTTCACTTTGAAAGATTAACAAGTAAAAGAAAATTTGGGAAAAACCCAGCCAGGAAGGTATCATCGTGTTAAGACTGAGAAAATTAGCCTGCCTAATCAAGATATACAGACTTGAAATTTGAATCCAAGATCTCACGATTGAAAAGAGCAGCGCAAACTGTTTACCTCACACTCTTTTAACTTGATCTTATACATAACTACTAGTAAGCTTACGTGTCAACAGAAAGTTTGACCAATGAACTAAAGTTTGAATTAAAACAGATAATTTCCTTCGAAAGTGATAATAATATATAATTTATTCAACAAATATTGGAGGAACATGGTTCCAACAGTGTCAATAGAAACTCGGCAATTGATTAATGTAACTTCTCATTGTCTGTGTGACTTGTTCCATATCACAATACTTTACCCAACACTTTTAGATTTAAGGGATTTAAAGAATAAATCCGTGTAGTGATTCTGCCTTGAGATTTGTTTCTAAAGAACAGTTCAATGAATTCATTGTAAAACATACATTTCATACTCTGCAGATATACCGTATGTTCATTTTTAGTTGGATTAATATTATAAAACAAGTAACATTATATGCAATTTTGTTCGATAAAGTATGATTTTATTTGACACCCTGCAACCCTAGTTATCAGCAACAGCTCAAATAGCCAGCAGCGAAGTACCACCCCTCTTCTTTCTTGTATTAGTTAAGAATTTCAGCAGTTGTCCTCCTTCTTTTGGTTAATGATCATCAGATTAAGAAGAAAGATAAGCACTTGAGGAAATGACACCTTTCTGGAAAGTTGGGGAAATAGACAGTTGAGGAAATAACCCTATTTCAACCAAGAGTGGGGGATCTTTTTTGTTTTAAAGCCCGCATATGATAGTTTTCAATATACCTATGATAGTTTTTGCTGTTATTTTACAGTAATAATTATATTAAAATGTACATGGAAATGTATATAACTACATTATATAACACTTTGACATTTATATACTATGTAACTTCAAAATTACGTATCTCGTATATTTCACAACTCTTAAGTAATTACTATTTCTCACAACAGTCCAAGTAGTCCACTCTGAAGGTCAGAGGTTCCCCACTTCCTGAATTAAACTATAGATCTTCCATTTTTCTCAACTACATTAAGCTACTTACACCAAATATTAGTTCTTTAGTCCTTAGTCACAATGGAATTCTGCATTTGTCATTGACATCAAAATGAAGTTACAGAAGAAAATACTGGGGAAGACGGAATATTTCTTTGGAAGGAAGTTAGCTACTGACTATATATTAAAGGTAACCTCTCAGTATTCGTCTGATGAAACTGTTTAAGCGACTGACCTTCCTTTTCTCACGTAAGCTATTTTTCGTTTATTTACACGCATCTTTTTATTTTTTATCCTCAATTATACTCTTGATTTCCAAGCACTATTTCTAGACTGTGTTATTTGGTTTGTATATATATCAGTCGCTTCCTTCCTCTAATATTTTTCGTTCTGCCATTCCCTCCATAGCTAATGATTCGCGATTAATCTATGTCTCATATGTCCAATAACCCCATCTCTTCTTTTATAAATTCTCGGCGGGACCTCATGTGGTTCAGATCCTATGTTAAGCTGTAAGTCTACATCTCATATAGCCTCGCTGCTGAAGGGGATGATAAACTAAAATCAATCAATCAATTTTCTTTTACAAATATTCTTCAGTACATTGTTTTCTTCTCTTACCAATTTCAATCAACCATGCAACATTTGAAATACGAAAGGAAGCAGGACGAGCGGCTGTAAGATTTCAATCTAGGACTTTACTATTACTAATAAAAATATCATCCATCCACTACGCTTGACAAAAATGATTACAATCAATAGAACAAATCTTACAAGAAGGAAGGATAGCTGAGTGGTAGACTCTGTACCTCTGGTATGAGGGATACCTAGTTCGATCTAAAACCGTCACGTGAATCTGTGGTGGACAACAACTTTAATTCTATTGTTTCCTGCAATATTCGAGAAAAAGTCGAATAGGGGAAAAACGAGATAAAAGAGAAAAAACATTCTGTATCATTCAAAAAGTTCTTAAATATACGTTTCCAATGGCTAATTGCTCAGTTAGCAAATTTACAGTGTAATAAGAACGTACATTATATGGGAACTTGCAAATTTCACAAAACATGGGCATCAATTTCATTAGTCATTAAAATACATATATTAAGGATTTTTTTCTAAATTAGTGAAAAGTCGTCTGGTATCGGATAGCGGGTGGTATCGGACAAAACCAGTTTTCGTTATTTTTTGCTTCAGGCAACATCTGTCAAGCATACAGTGAGTTGATCGAAATGAATTAGCCAAACCCGCGCCGTAGTGGATTTGTCCGATGAACGGTGTATCTCGTGCTTCAAGGTTTTTGTACTTTTGCGAGTGATCAGGTGCATGGAGATAGATTTGTGTGGCTGCAACTTGTCACAAAGTAAATGTATTGATATATTGTTGCTATCACAGCATTTATTAGGGTATATATATATATATATATATATATATATATATATATATATACAGTGGCGTATTTACGATTTTGTTTCGGGGAGGGCTTTACCAACTTTCGGGGGGGGACTTTGTCTGAAAATGTGAAAATTCTGCAAGATATTTCATATAGATACTTTACTATAGTAAGTAAGATTTCGGTGGGGCTTAAGCCCGGAAGCCCCCCCTAAATACACCACTGTATATATATATATATATATATATATATATATATATATATATATATATATATATATATATATATATGGGTGGTCCTTAATTTTCGATTTCCGAATTTCTTTGCTCCCAACCCCTAAATTGGTTCCATGTTGGACCAAATTAATCTGTGAAAAAAATGGGCTCAATCAAAGAATATTTAACCGACCCCCAAGCGACCTAACCATCTGAATGCATTTACAATGTATAGTATATGGCAAAAGTTTGTAATAAACTCTTGTAAGTTAAAAATGGCTGATGGAAAGGAATCATATCTTGGATAGAGGTTGTAGAAGTAGATCCATACCTGATACTGAGTAGTGACCGAGATGAGGCATATATTTACGTCCACAATCTTGGATTCGTGCACCAAATTTTAAATAGAAATGATCTCGTACGATATATCATTTTGAGGTAGCTTTTGACGACAAACAGACGTCTGCCTTTATTTTCCACTTATCTCTGAACGTGTAATAATTATCAACTATGGAAAATAAAAGCTCCGAAGTAATAAAACTTAATATTCTGTGAGTTTATATCTCTGTACGGGCTGCAGATTTATAAGATTGTTGAATAGTTTCCCTTATTTGAATTAAACCATAAAGTAAAGAAAGAAATGCACATGCCCATCTACTTGGAAAGAAGATGTGAACTTTCAACGTGGGTTGAATATATTGAAAAACATTATGGTGGTGAATGATGTTGCAGAGAGAGGTGTGAAACTGATACAAGAATACGGGAACATTTTAACAAAGGTCGAAAAAGAGAAACAATACATATTGCAGATAGTCAGTGAACACAGAATTCTTTTATTATCATTTTAAACATTCATTATATTATTTATGTAATTTCATTTCATATCAATAATTTCAATATAGGCTGGTGTGTATTTCGACGGGATGTAATTATATAACAACATATATAATTATTTCCTTGTTACATGTATGTAATAGTTTATTAATATTTCAGTAACATATAAAAAAAAAACAATATTGAAAGATAATAAACTATTATTTCAAAGCTAAAAAGAATTAAATGACCAGAGATAAGTTGAGAATATAGGAAGATGTGTTTTTATAATGAAAGGTTACCCAAAAACGATGTCACAAAAACATCATTTCCATTTAAAATTTTGGGTCCGAATACAAAATTGCGGACTTCAAAATGGCCACCATCATGCTATTTCTCAGGGTGAGATGTGGATTACTTCCAATCCCTGTATTCAAGATTTGGTCCCTTTCCCTTCAGCTGCTTTAAAGTAAGAAGGGTTTATTCCAGGCTTTTCCTATATATTAAGATATTGGATTTGCATTCAAACTTTAGGTCGCTTGGGGTTCGGTTAAATATTCTTCGATTGAGCCCATTTTTTTCATGGATAAATTGGGTCCGACATGGAACCAATTTTGGGGGTTGGGAGCAAAGAAATTCGAAAAAAAAAATTTCGCCATGTAATTAAGGACCACCCTAATATATATATATATATATATATATATATATATATATATATATATATATATATATATATATACAGTAGAGCGTCGATTATCCGAACGTCGGTCAACCGAACGACCGCTTAACCGAACTGTGTACTCGCTCGCCCCTGTTACTCTCCCACCCTACCGTCCATCATTCCCCTCACTCCCAAACCAAGTTTCCCACAGTAGTCGCCGCACTGAGCCACCGCTGGCGGAACATTGCTTCTAATGGGGCCTTCATAAGGTGCTGCTGACCGGCCAAGCCGCCTGTCGCTGTGTTTCAACAATCAGCACACTTCTTTTTATGAATAAATTTACTGTACAGTACTTCTTTTTGGCAAATAAACATGTACAGTTCGATTATCCGAACAAACCAGTTTTCCGAACACCCATGTCCCCCAATTACTTCGGATAATCGACGCTCTACTGTATATAATAATTTACGCGTAGAGTTGCATTCATGTTGTTACAAGCCGGTAGATAGCCATTTATAAGTTGTAAGTCTTTCGGCTGGTATCGGACAAAATGGAATCGCGTGGTATCGGACAAAAAAACCGGTAAGTAAACTTGACGTTTTTTAATGGTTTCTGGCTTTTTCAAGAAACCATGAGGAAAATACGTGGCAATTTGGATGAAGAAAATATGAAGTTGGCCATGGACAAAGTTATTTCCAAAGAAGCACTTGCGGCCAGTGCTAGCTATGGTGTTCCTTAGAGCACATTATGAGATCGTGTCGAAAAACTGTCGGAAGGGAAGGAGACAACAGCTAAGCCTCGCTGCTCGGATGCACATTTAGTAGAACGTGACCAAGAAGAAGTACTATACAATCATGTAAAGGCTTTGTATAGTTAACTAGTCTAATGCCACTAAGAATATCAGAAGTTTTAAAACTAGTTTACAAACTTGCTGAAAAACTAAACATTATAATCTGCGGGGAGTCTTTTGGTGATTGGATACAGCGCAATATATGTAAAGATTTGGCCCATGAACAATGTGAAAATTTTGATGGTAGACTGTTTTATCATTCTGATTTGTGTCAGAATAAAAAATAACAACTCTTGATGAGACTAAGAATTTTAAGAACTATTTTTACTTTTATTTTAGGCTGTATTTCAAAGCGTAATAAAACTGTATTTTGTGTGTAAGAACTCCTGTAAGTAAACAGCTAATATTTGCAATTTGTTCTGTTATTAAATTACCTGGAAAGACTAATTCTCTGTAGTTTCATGTTTGTCCGATACCACCCTCCAATTTTTAAGAACGATAATTTGTGTTACCTTTGATTTTTTTTTTACAAAAATATATATTATTAGTTTTTACCTGTCAAATCACCTTTAACATGTTATGTGTAAGATACCAAGGTATCATTTTGTGCATTAAGTAATTTGATATAGCTATTTTTCAGCCTGACAAACTAAAAAAAAAAAGCTAAGGTGTCCGATACCAGACGATCTTCCCCTACGTGAATTTATATTGCAAAGTTCTGCTTGTGCGAAGTAGGTAGAGTATAAGTAGAGCAAATTACAGTCCGAAATCGTTTCTCACCTCCATAAACAGTACTTTACAGAAATACTACAATAATGTAACTTCTCTAATATAAGGTATAGAAAGGTGGCACAAGGCCCCAGCAGCCTAGAGCAGGTCTCCACAGAGCTCCGCAGCAAGCTATGTGGAGTGGATTAGGAATCCCCAATGCTCCGAAGCAAGCAGAGAGGGGGTTAAAAGTTACAGAGCTCCGCAGCAAGCTAGGTGGAGTGGATTAGGAATCCCCAATGCTCCGAAGCAAGCAGAGAGGGGGTTAAAGATACAGAGCTCTGAAGCAAGCTATGTGGAGTGTATTAGAAATCCCCAATGCTCCGAAGCAAGCAGAGAGGGGGTTAAAAGATACAGAACTCTGAAGCAAGCTATGTGGAGTGTATTAGAAATCCCCAATGCTCCGAAGCAAGCAGAGAGGGGGTTAAAAGATACAGAGCTCTGAAGCAAGCTATGTGGAGTGGATTATGAATTCCCAATGCTCCGAAGCAAGCAGAGAGGGGGTTAAAAGATACAGAGCTCTGAAGCAAGCTATGAGGAGTGGATTAGGAATCCCCAATGCTCCGAAGCAAGCAGAGAGGGGGTTAAAAGTTACAGAGCTCCGAAGCAAGCTAAGCGACTGAGGTGAGGAATCAAGACAGAGTTTCGAAGCAAACTAAGCAGGAACAAGGAGAGCCTAGAGTTCTGAAGCAAACTAAAGGCTTAGAATTAGGTATCTCCTAGAGCTCCAGAGCAAGCTAGAGGAGGGTTTCACCAGTCGAGACATAGCTGCCGTTGAAATCACCTCGGGTTATATAGGCACTCCAGGTGAGGAACTGGCGCTGCTGTTCCATCGTTGTTATGTGACTGGTGGTGGCGCTGTAGTCTCCGTCTCTGCAATTGTAGTACTCCATAGTAAGGTGCACGTGGTTGTTGTTTATAAATAGATTCAGATATCAGGTGTTTGTATATACAAACACATGTTAGATGTTTGAAAACCCAAGCACGCGTGTCTTTACAATATCATTTTAGTATTATCGTATTCTAAAATTTCGATTTCTTTAATTCGGAAAATAATTTCAAAATTATTAAATCAGTATATCTGATGATTATTAAAAATAGGCAGATTATATAACGAAATACTGTGGATAGTTTAATAATTACCTGTACCTTGGGCAGAAAGTGCTCATACATGTGCACTATACTTAATAGAATGTTAATTTAATATTAACAAAAGAAGAATGTTTTTAATATCTGTAAGAGATATTACGGGATAGTGTTAAGTAGTGTCTGGTTATAAAAAAGGTTTATGGATATCTAATCATCTTGTATGTGTGCGTGACAATTTGATTGAAAATACATAAAAGTGTATCAACTAATAAATCATTTGATATCGTTCAGCGACTTTATAATTTTGATAGAAAAGGTGAGAATAATAATATGTATAATTATTAAAGATATTTTTACATGTAAACTATTACTACCACTCGAAATTCATATACCATCGATCGAACCAGGTTGACGACTACCCTTGGTGAGTCGTTATAAAAATTTTGGTTTACCTCACCCGGGATCTTGCTGTAAATTCACATCCCGAAGCAAAGTAAGGGTGAATTTACTTTTGTAATAAAGTTAATGAATATAAATTTCACAAGACTGAGAAGTGGTAAAATAATTATAAGAAAAATGAACGGTAAGGGAATAGAAAATGAATCCAATGAGGGTGATGACGGTGAACATAGTGTAGCACCAGGAATGTAATTCGAAGAACGAATCTTGCTAACCTTACAGCGGCAAGAACAATGTCGAAAGGATGATTTTGAAGCCATGAAACAAAATTTGGTCGAATTGAAGCAGACGATAGAACAGAAGATAGAACAGAAGTCTGAAGAATCCAATAAGCAATACGAGGAGTTAAAGCGGACGCTAGAGCATAAGTCCGAAGAATCTAACAAGCAATATGAGGAATTAAGCAGACGAATGGAACAAAAGTCGGATGAAACGAAACAGTCAATTGTCCAGGCGATGAATGACATCACCTCGCAGTTCGAGGAAAAGTTAAAAAGAATATCCGAGGATTGTCAAGATAAACACAACCACCAAATCCAAGAAATCAGTGGTGTAAAAAAGGATTTAGAAGTAATAGAATCTTCTGTTCAACAGCAAAAGATTCAGGTCATCAATAATTCTAACAACATACGTGCAAATACGCAATTGATAGCTACTCTACAGGAAGAAATTAGGACGCTACAGGTTAAGGATAACACATACCACAATAATATGGGTAGTGTTCGCTTGGAGTTTCCCCAATCACCAAAGATGACTTCGCCTTCACCTGTGTCTGATGAGGATATTATCTTGGAAGAAATTCATCCGAAGAGTACAGATGGGCGAAAAATGGATGGTGCAACGACACATCACGTTATGGATAGGAATTGTCACCCAATAAGTACACAGAATGATAAAAGGAAGGTAAAGTTAAGTGTTAAGATGAGTGAAATACGGGCTATGAGTAAATTCAGTGGTAAATGTAATGAAAACGCTACTTCTTTCCTGGAGAAATTTCAGGACGAATGCAATATAATGTGTATAGATAGATCACAATATATGAAATTAATCCCTCATGTATTACTCCCACCATGTTCTTTATGGTTTAAAGCAGTAGTGATCACATCAATACATATGAGGAATTCAAAGCGGCATTGATCGCGAATTATGAAAATGACTTTTTGCTTGCAAATCGAGATGCTACCATTAGAAATCAACATTTCAATCCTCGTTTGCACAAGTCTGTTGTAGAGTTTGTTGTAAATACATACAACGAATTAAAGGTTGTAAATCCCTTGCAATCGGAATCTAGAATAATAGCATCGATTCGAAATTTGCTCCCATTTAAGTTACAACAGATCTTGTTCTCTACACAGTATATGAGTTTCAACCATTTATTAATGCTTGTTCAATGCTATGAAACCCAATACCATGCAATGAATCAACAAGCAGGAGTGGGTAAAAGTAAAAATAATTCAGATCATTTTGTACCTGTTCGGAATCTAAATATCAGAAGTGTGAACGATACGGAACACAACCTAAGCCGAGTAAATTCTAACAATCAAAACGAGCAAAATAGGCAAAGTTATGTAAGGAATCAGCCTAACCTAATTAATCGTGGTAATCCTGATGTCAGATCACCCAACAGAAGTAGACATAAAAACAATCGGAATATAGGGCGAAATTATAGAAATACAACAAGCTACAGGGATAGACGTAATTGGAGAACAAGAGATGGCACTTCGTATCAAAATCAGAATCACGATGAAATACATGTACAACATATGGTGGAGCCTAATCATGATTGTGCAGTACAATGCACTTTATTAGAATCATAGGCAAGTATGAATGTAAGCTGATTACCGTTAATGAAATCAGGTTAAACTCATATCAGTTATAGATTCTTGTAAACTTTTATTTTTAAGTTTATGTGTTAATATCAATAATGAAAACAATTCTTATAACTGCGCTATACAAGCAATATGAGGAATTATAATTCGATTCATAATTGATTAAAAACAAAGATTATTTATATTAGATTGATTTGTGTTGAAAACTTAATTGTCAAAGATTATGTTAAGTATAAGATTCATTCTGTTAAGTTAATTATTCAACGACTATCTCGAATGAAATTCTTCTATATTTTGATGCCTTAAAGATCCAATGTTCATTTTAAAATATCACCCAATATAATTATTATATAAAGCGCCCTGGACAATGGTAACGCAACTGTAATTGCCTTTTACAATTTTGACTTCGTACCCTTCAAAGATTAAATAAATGAGCGACGATATTTTAATAATAAAATATAATAATAATTTAATGAATGATAATGAAATAAATATAATTAATGTAATGAAAGATAAATATTAATGAAGTGAAAGATTTGTTATAAATGTATCTATATTTATAATATGTAATGAAGATACATACGAGGGTCGATCAAAATGTGATGGACATATGTAATGTAAGATCATTATTGTAAACGGACCAGTGGTTCTTGAAGATAAAAGCCAAGCTCGTTTATGACTTTTATATTCAGTCCAATTGTCGGGCGACATTTTATATAACGAAATACTGTGGATAGTTTAATAATTACCTGTACCTTGGGCAGAAAGTGCTCATACATGTGCACTATACTTAATAGAATGTTAATTTAATATTAACAAAAGAAGAATGTTTTTAATATCTGTAAGAGATATTACGGGATAGTGTTAAGTAGTGTGTGGTTATAAAAAAGGTTTATGGATATCTAATCATCTTGTATGTGTGCGTGACAATTTGATTGAAAATACATAAAAGTGTATCAACTAATAAATCATTTGATACCGTTCAGCGACTTTATAATTTTGATAGAAAAGGTGAGAATAATAATATGTATAATTATTAAAGATATTTTAACATGTAAACTATTACTACCACTCGAAATTCATATACCATCGATCGAACCAGGTTGACGACTACCCTTGGTGAGTCGTTGTAATTACATATAGTTTACCACATGTTTTAATGTAACATTACTCTGGAAACAAACGTGTGAACCCCTGATTTGAAGAACGTCTGGGTTTGAGATTAGAGTAGTTGATAGAGAGTGTGCAAATGGATGCTAGTCGTATTTAATATTTTGTTCTTGAAAACATTTAACAATTTTGCTAATTTTATTAGAAATAAGGTATATCAAATACCTGAAGTCTAATTATGGCAATAAAGCTTAAAGACAAGTATTGAACTGAATCTGTGGAGGAAATTCTACTAAATAAAACAATTTGGGAAAATATCTTTAAAAAATACTTTTTATTTCATCATTGATTCAACGTATTTAATCTGCTTGCTGATTTAATAAATCTTGAGCATTACCGTGTAACACATATATATAATTAAATATTGCGGTCCCAGTTCAATTAAAAATTACTTTAATAATCACTAAAACTTATCACGATAGCTATTTCAATAAATTCTGTTTTTCTTACTTTTAAACTTTGTATTTCCTTAATACTTATCATTCATTTTACAGAAATTAAAAATACGCTTCAATCACTTATGTCTTCTTCACTTATTTTATTTTTAACAGCATAAATCAAACAAGTTTAAACAAGTCTGGCCACAACATTTGTTATCATAAGGTACCGGACTGTGTCCTTGTTGACCTATAGCTAAATATATATAAATGTTATCGTTGCAACCGTGACTTATTTTGGCATAGAGAATTCTTCAAAATTAAATCAGAGCTAAAAATAACGGTTCGGCAGTTTTAACATTACAGTTGAAATTAATTTTGATGGCAGAAGAAGTTGAAATTTTGAAAGCAACTAATTTTGGTAGAAGTTGAAATTTTGGTAAAGGCAACTAATATGATTTCAGCAAGTATTGTTTTAATCTTCCTTTCCACAGGTTAAATAAAATAACTGTATTTCCGAGCACTGCACAATATTTTGCTGCGTATTTAAATTATTAATATTTTGTTAGAATGAGGTGAACGAGAAAGTAATTCTTATTTTTAATTCAGTGATTCTAAAGTCACAGTAACTTCAAAATCTTTTAAACCAATTTCGTTCTGTGGAATACTACTTATTATCTTCTATTTTAAATGAAATAAAGAGTTTGTTTGTCTGTCTGTCTTTGTGCGGCCAGGAGACCGGACGAGTGGGCCGACAGAGTTACCAAATTTTGATCACGGGTACCTTGGTCCAGGCCCCCGACCAAGACAAAGCGTTTTTCGTTTCAAAATTCGAACCAAGGGAGTGTCAGGGGGCGTTTACCGGGACCAACTTGGGGACCAGACGAGTGGACCGAGAGTTACCAAATTTTGGTCACGGGTACTTTGGCCCAAGCCCCACACTGAGACGAAGCATTTTTTTCAAAATTCATCCAGGGGGTCTGAGGGGGGAGACATGTAAAAAAATAATCCACAATTGGCCGATATTACTGTAAAATCCATGCTTTTCGCGACAGATGAGATCAATGGTGGCACTTCGATTAGCGATGACTTTCAAATTCAGCTACCATTGTATGCGGGGCGGGAGTCGCCTGCGGGAGGAGGGAGGTTACTGAGACATGTAGGGTCTAAAGATAATCGAAAATGAAAGATATTAGTGTGAAATCCATAGTTTTCGCGGTCACTGAGATGAATTGGGATACTCCCATAGGTGTTGACTTCCAAATACAACCCTCATGCAAAGAATAATTATAAGGAATGAAATGTGAATTATAAAATATAAAATTAGTACGTAATTTCTAGTTATGTAATAGCCAATATTAGAGTAAGGTAGTGATGTATGTATGTGATTATATATATATATATATATATATATATATATATATATATATATATATATATATATATATATATATATATTTCTTTACATTGCATGTATAGAAAACAATGTTTTCGCATTTCATAAATTATGCATGTAAACACCTTGTAAAAATAAATATAATTTATTTTATTAGAAATTTGACAATTACATAACTACTAAAAATCAATTACAGCGACACCTATTAAGACAATTGTGAATTAATTCTGATCAGCTGTAAATAAATTGTTTGTTACAGATTTTTCCTTATCCTGTTTAAAATGCTCATATATAATTTGCTGTGAATAAAAATTAATCTAATCAATACAAAATATTATTTCAGTGTTTAGACAAATTAGTTTTTCGAATTTGGAAAGTAATTTCGTAAGAATACTGCGTATATCCAATTATAAGAAATTATGTTTTTTAATTAGTTAAAGTAATAGGGGCCTCAAGTGATTAAGACGAACGTGGAATACCGTACTCACTCGTACAACTGAATGTTTGAAAGATTTATGTTTGCCGTTGAGAATGAATGATAAATATTAGTTTTTAATTTAATTAAATTTCGTTTTTAGCATTTGTAAGGATATACCTAACAGCTGCTAAAATGACGGGCCAATTTAAATAAATTAATAATAATAATAATAATAATAATAATAATAATAATAATAATAATAATAATAATAATAATACATATGTATATTTCAAATACATACATACAAGTACAAGGGTTTTACAACTTCTCCCTATGCCATTAGACCGCACAGAGAGAAAAAGGAGTAAGCAGATAATATAACGTTAATAAAAGACATGGCGACACGCAAACACGAACATCGATGATTCTGTAGGCACATTCTACTCGTGACTCCATGACTGCACGCACACTGCCAATACTTGCTCACCTCGTTCACCCCTTTCTCCCTCATTTGCTCATGCTGTTTCTCGCTGCTTTCCTGTGGTCTCGGTTAGTGTAGCCGCCAACACTCTCGCCCTTGTTGCGAGCGGTCCCGGTTTCTCAGTGGGGACATTCAATCGGAAAGGAGAATCAGCTCTCATTCTGAGTGAGGTTTTTCCCAGGTTTTCGTCGTTCATTCCACGCAAATGCTGGAATACTACCTAATATATAGGTCCTAGGTTTCTTCCTCCCTTCCCCTACACCGGATAGGGTACTCGCCGAAGGACGTCATCCCTCACACATGACGGGTTTAAGGCCATATATCCCGGTAATGCCCAGAAATATGTATAAATAAATAAAATCTGTACTTTCTTCAGATTGTAAAAGTATGTTCGTACATCATAACATCGACCAGTTGACTGTTCTATTTTATCTAATTATAAGCAGCATTTGTGTGTAATAAAAATATGTTTACTAATATACGAGGGCTGTGCAAGAAGTCCCAGACGTTTTGGCCTATCAGCCAGTGGGCGGGACTAGAGTCGCCATCTTGGTATCAGAATATTGCGTCACTCAGTACGCATCCAGTTGCGGTAGCGTGAGAACTGTGACGCTTTTACTGTGCTTTCTGTGATCGTGTTACAACGTCCGCTGCAATAGAAAATCCTGCCTTTTGTGAAGTGCGTTCTGTGATTAATTTTTATTGGCAAGAAACCACAAACCAATTGAAATGCAATGTACGGACATGGAATAATGAGTGAAGGTCTAGTGACGCAATGGTGCATTGATTTTAAAAATGGCCGCTCCAATGTTCAGGATGAGGACCTCAGTGATAGGCCCCGTCTTGTGTGTGATGAACTGGTGAGGCAAATAGGCGCTAAGCGACCATCACCTCTTCCCAACGATGAAGACATGTCTTATCACACAACGCTTTGCTACTAGCGCCGAACTGCATACCGGTGTAAGCCAGTGGTTGAAATCGCAGGTATTGAAAAACGTGTGCCACAATGTGATAGGGGCCTTAATTTGCATGGCGATTATGTGGAAAAATAGCTTAAAGATGTATCTTTCAAATATATATAATACAACTTGGTTTGTTCATTCTGTTACTTTTTAAATTTCAAAACGTCTAGGACTTCCTGGACAGCCCTCGTATTTTTAGTAATTAACTGGTGCATTATATGAGGTTCTAGCTTATAAATTAGGCCTTGATTATACAACGAGATACTTTGTATCGTTTAATAATTACCTGTACCTTGGGCAGAAAGTGCTCATACTCAAACAATATACTTGATATAATGTTAATTTAAAATAACAAAAGAAGAATGTTTTTAATATATGTAAAGAAATATACATTATTGTATAATTCGTTGCTATGTAGTTGTTTATAGTTACCTAATCAACATGTATGTTTGAAAGACAGTTCTGAGTGAAAATATGTTAAAATAGTATCAACTAATAAATTATTTAATACCGATCATCGATTTGTAATTTCGATAGAAAAGGTGAGAATAATAGTGTATATAATTATTGAAGATATTTTTATGTGTAAACAATCACTACCACTCAAGATTTACTTATATCATTAGCCGAACCAGGTTGACGACTACCTTTGGTGAGTCGTTGTAAAATTTTTGGTTTACCTCACCCGGGAACTTTGTAAATTCATATCCTGAAGTACAAAGTAAGGGGGAATTCACTTCAGTAATAAGGTTCATGACTACGAACTTTACTATACTTAGAAGTGGTAAAATAATCACAAGAAAAATGATGATCGGTGAGGTAATGGAGAAAGAAACTGGTGACAGTGGTAACGAAGAACAAAGTACAGCTCCTGTTGTACCTGAAGTGTTGACCTTTGAAGACAAAATCTTAATGGCTCTACAGCGACAAGAACAAAATCTGGCTCAGATGTCCAATGAACTAAAACAGACGATGGAGCGGAAATCTGAAGAATCCAGCAAGCAGTATGAGGAATTAAAACAGACGATGGAGCGAAAATCCGAGGAATCCGGCAAACAGTATCAGGAATTAAGTAAACGATTGGAGCAGACATCCGAAGAGACGAAACAATCTATTATCCAGGCGATGAGTGACATCACCTCACAGTTCGATGAAAAGCTTAGAAGGGTATCTGAAGATTGCCAGGATAATTACAACCATGTTATTCAAGAGGTCAATGGTGTAAAAAAGGATTTGGAAGTAATAGAATCTTCTGTACGGCAACAAAAGATTCAGGTCACGGATAATTCTACCAAAATACGTGCGAATACTCAGTTGATATCTGCATTACAAGAGGAAATCAGGATGCTACAGATTAAGGACAACGCATACCACAGCAACATGGTTAATGATCATCTGGAGTTCCCTTGTTCACAGGAGAAGACCTCGCATTCACTCGTAGCAGATCAAAGTGGACCCCACCTTATCTCATCTTCAAGTTACCCATCCGATGAGGACATTATTTTGGAAGGAATCCATCCAAGGAATACAGATAGGCGGAAAAGAGACGGTGGAGCTACACATCACGCAGTAGGTAGGAATTGTCACGCAACACGAACACGGAAAGATGAAAGAAAGGTAAAGTTAAGTGTAAAGATGAGTGAAATACGTGCTATGAGTAAGTTCAGTGGTAAATGTAACGAAAATGCTACTTCTTTCCTAGAAAAATTTCAGGATGAGTGCAATATAATGTGTATAGATAAATCGCAGTATATGAAACTAATCCCTCATTTATTACTCCCACCATGTTCTTTATGGTTTAAAGCTGTACGAGATCACGTCAATACATATGAGGATTTAAAGCTGCGCTGATTGCAAATTACGAAAATGACTTTTTGCTTGCAAACAGAGATGCCACGATTAGAAACCAACCTTTTAATCCTCGTTTGCACAAATCTGTTGTCGATTTTGTCGTAAATACATATAACGAATTAAAAATCGTAAATCCGTTGCAGTCGGAATCCAGAGTAATTGCATCAATTCGAAATTTGCTACCGTTTAAGCTACAACAGATCCTGTTTTCGACCCAGTGTATGAGTTTTAATCATTTATTAATGCTTGTACAATGTTATGAAACTCAATACCATGCTCAGAATCAACAAGCGGGATCAGGCAAAATTAAAAACAATTCAGATCACTTTGTACCTGTTCGTAATCTAAATATCCGTAATGCGAACGATATGGAACACAATCTGAATCGAGTGAATTTAAGCAATTCGAACGAGCAAAATAGGCAAAGATATGTTGGGAATCCACCTAACCTAATTAGTCGTGGCAATCCTTATGTCAGACCATATAATCGAAGTAGACACAAAAACAGTCGAAATACATGGCGAAATTCTAGAAATGCTATAAATCCTATGTATAGACATAACCATAGCTCAGGAGATGTCGCTTTGTATCAAAATCAAGATAATGACATAATTCCTGTACAGAATAACAATGTGGGACCTAATCACGATTGTGCAGTACAATGTACTTTATTAGAATCATATGCGAGTACGAATGTAAACTGACTGCAGTTGATGAAGTAAGAGTTAAACCCATATCAGCTACTGATTCTTATGAATATGTTTGTGTAAAAATAGATTTATTTTCGTCCTTTTGTTCGTCTGAACGTAGGTTACGTTTAATTTTTGATTTTTACTTAATTTAATTTTCTTTAATTCTCGTTAATCAATGATAATTTTCAAATGATTTTAATTCTCTCTTGTTAATGTGAAGAATTATAATTCGATTTATGATTGATTAAAGGCAAAGGTTATTTATATTATAGGTATTTGTGTTAAGAATTTGTTGTCAAAGATTATGTTAAGGATAAGGTTCATTCTATTAAGCTATTTATTCGACGACTGTCTTTATGCGCTACTTTATATGTTACCCGAATAAGATTCTTCTATATTCTGATGCCTTATGGATACAATGTATATTTTGAAACATCAGCTAATGTTGTTATTATATAATGCGCCCTGGAGAGATCAAATATTATTTTTCTAACATCACCGTTTTAATAATGATTGAAACTGCTAATCATTGTGTTTTATGTTTTAAAAGGTAATTTGTCTCTTACGATTTTTAGCTTCGCACCCTTCATTAATTATATTATTAAGCGACGACGTTTTTGTAATAAAAGATAAATGATAATGGAATAAAAAAATTTATTATAAATGTATTTATATATATGAAGCTTAATGAAGATATATATATATATACGATGGGCGATCAAAATGTAAAGGACATAAGTAATGTAACATCATTATTGTAAACGGACCAGTGGTTCTTAAATATAAAAGTCAAGCTCGCTTGTAACTTTTATATTCAGTCCCATCGTCGGGCGACATTTTTATACAACGAGATACTTTGTATCGTTTAATAATTACCTGTACCTTGGGCAGAAAGTGCTCATACTCAAACAATATACTTGATATAATGTTAATTTAAAATAACAAAAGAAGAATGTTTTTAATATATGTAAAGAAATATATATTATTGTATAATTCGTTGCTATGTAGTTGTTTATAGTTACCTAATCAACATGTATGTTTGAAAGACAGTTCTGAGTGAAAATATGTTAAAATAGTATCAACTAATAAATTATTTAATACCGATCATCGATTTGTAATTTCGATAGAAAAGGTGAGAATAATAGTGTATATAATTATTGAAGATATTTTTATGTGTAAACAATTACTACCACTCAAGATTTACTTATATCATTAGCCGAACCAGGTTGACGACTACCTTTGGTGAGTCGTTGTAATTTAACATTGAATATAGCCTACAAAGCCAATAAGAAAGTAGCTTTTCTTATCAAATGCTTAAGTAAATATCTAAGAAAACCATCTTTAAATTGTAGACATCAATATGAAGTAAGTAGCTTCTTTCTCTATTCTTGACCTCCTATCTCATCTAGTAACTGGCAAATGTGGTTCTGATTCATGTCGCCTCGGGTTCGATTCCTGGTGTAGAGCATTGAAAACTTGATTCCATCTTTCATTGTAGATCCACATCTCATATAACCTCGGTTGTGAAGAGAGATGCAAAACTGAAATAAATAAACAAAGAAACCTCATCTGTTCATTATAATACGACAGTTCTCTATACCACAACCAATAAGATCTCATTTCGAAGTATGTGAGTAATACCTTGAACGGATTATCATTTTGACAACATGAAAGTAAACCGAAAATCAGTATACTGAATAACCACCAAGGACTTGTGTGTCTAAACAATTAACAGAAAATTATGACATAAAATAATAATTATCTTTACTCACAGAATTATCTAATAATGGTCTAATTTGCTTCGTTACTGGAACTCTATACACAAACATGTAGGAGAGCTGTTTTAAAACTGAGGAAGAACAAAAATATAAGGCTGAGAAAAGTTTTAATTAGTTGTAAATGAGTGAAATATAACACTTCTCCCGCTTCTATTCTTATGTAGAGGACTAACAAACAAACAAACACACACACATACATACACACACACACACACACACACACAAACAGCAATTTGCCTAAAACTGGAAAATTAAAGCAAAGTTACCAACATCAGTTAATTTTTTATCTAACCATTTATGAAGTAATTCGAATTAGAATTTTAGAGTTATGGGTGAAGTTTGGTATATATACTAAATACATGGATAAAGTTCGATTTTGTTCACGCGTTAGAAGATTAACGTTGTTCAGAGACTGATCCGTCATGTTTTCTCAAAGTTCCAAAGAAACTGCGAATGAACTTTTACACTAACTAATACTATTTTGTACAGCTCGGTAAGATCTTGAATTGATTGGTATAGAATGGACAATTTGGATTTTTTTTTCGTTACACAGCATTTACCAAGAGCGTCTTTTATGGTCAACACCAGATATTGACTGCTAACATGTTCCTGATATATGGCGCTAAGAATATACGTTTGAGAAGCGCAATGTTCAAGGAGAATTTTGGAAGATAACGAGTCTATATTTTACCCTTTATATTTGTTCATTAAATGGGATGTTCTATCTTATTTGTGGAAAGCATTGAGGAATTTCGGTGGAACTTCTTGAATTGTGTAAACATCTTTTGGATTTGGATTTCCAGAACTTGTTATTTTATTGCTCTTAGTTTCGCAAAATTATCGAAAATAATTGGATTTGATCTTCAACTAAGAAGAACACGTTTTGTTTTAAAATAAGAGGAATTCAAATGAGTATTTCCGAAGCTTACTGTATATCTACTACTTGGTGGGTGTTAATCTATACCTTTTTATATTTAATATAAAAATATAATAGAAAGAATAATAGACGATAACTAATGGTTAATTAATGCCTGCCTATGTTTTGAAAAGTAGTAGACCCCCTACCTATATTCTCATAAAAATGATAGAACTAAATTCTTTTTATAAGAAAAGAACAAATGAACTGTAAGATCAAATATTTCTGCCAATTCAATAATTTCTCTGCTAAACCAATATAGTGTTATGAATAAAGTGTGCAAATATGTGTCGATTTAGGAAGTTTTTTTTTGGGAGGGGGGCGAACCCGTGCACCTCTGGCCATTATATACGTTCTTTGCATGTAGAGTTGCTGGATTGTACAGGGTGATTATTTCGGTATTAGACAGAAAAAAAAACTGCAAATGTATCAGCGAGTTATGGAGTATAATTATCAAAATTTTCGTCAAAGAAATGTGGGTTTAGAATCCTAGTATTTGCTGCCATATCATACACTACGGCAAGGGTGCCGATTTCTCAGTAAATTTGGGAGGGCCCATTCAGATGCGGAAAGCATATATGAGGACTTTTAGACAAATGCCAAATATTGTAAATTTACAAAAACAACGAGGGGACCTACATGAGCTTTGGGGTGGACCGGGCCCACTCCGCCTCCCAGGATGGGCGCCCTTGCACTACGGTACCATGTCTAGCTCTTTCATTGTGTTGTAGTGTTCCCAAAATGTTGACAATAAAAGTAGCTAAACGACAGATGAAATGACTCCAACTTTGGCTCAAAAAATCTCTGAAGTTTGAGTCATAATACTTATGACACTATCTCGTATACAGAAATAGATGTATGTATGTTTGGATCACTGTATGTATGCTCCATTATATCTCAGGAATGCCTAGAGCGATTTCCATCAAACTTGGTACATATATTACTTACAAATTACGACAGCTATTAGAGATTAGGACAACTTCAACATTTTCGGGACTCAAAGCTGATTGATGACAGTTCCGATGACATTTAAGATCAAGTTTAGTGAAGAACGGGCATGTCGGGTAGCTCGGGAATTTCAACTCAGCTTTTCATTTTCTGATAGGGTCAACGCCAAACGCACTGCTCGTCGAATAAAATATATAACGGGGTAGGAAGGGATAAGTTAAAATAAACGCAAATGTGGAATAAGGTTTGATCCATCTCTCTATTATCCTTAATCCACAACTCAGTTCCGTTGCTACTGGTATTTACTATCAAAACTGATTTTGTTCTTTCTTAATTTCTTGAAATTTGGGCACATTATAATACATTCAAGGAAAGTATTATTAAAAGCACAAGGTTTTGCTAAGATTTTTAGGCGGGTGGGTGTAAAAACGAAAAAGAACTAATCTTTGACACTTGGTGTTGCAAATGGTATGAGACGAGACGAGAAATAAGATATTCTCGTATTGTTTCGTTAGTTTTTGTAGAACTGTCATCTCGCCTCGATTCTCCAAAAGCTTTTACTTTCTTGTCTCGTTTTGTAAATTTATGAAATTTTGAAATTTTATGCCCTGACTTTTTTTCTTAATTTTATCTACAAGTTATCAGAATCCTTGCACGATACGAGAGGGCGTGATAAGTAACAACAGTTAAAACATATTTATTATTGGAATATGTTAAGTAATGACGCTATCTTTAAACGTCAACAAATGCCCTGTATTAATTATTATTTTTTAAATATTATGAATTATGTAACATTACGACTGTTTGAAAACTAAGATTTGGGTGTACTAATGTTGCTCATGAAAACTCGAGAACTTTCTCACCTCGAAAAGAGAAAAAAAGTGTCATGTTTTTTTGTTTCATCTTGAATTTGAAGTAGTACTTCTCTTGTGACTAACATTACTGACACTGGACTAAGACATGTAGTCGTACGAGGTGTGATCAAAAAAATATGGTAAATAATTTTACTAGAAACAAATTAATAAGCTTACATAGAATTGTATTTAATCTCCTTCAAAGTGCTGTCCTTCGCTAGCAATTTACTTATTCCAATGTTGAATCTATGACTGGCAACATTTCTGAAAGGGCGTACAGATACTCTGTCATGATCCCTCTTAATGTCAGAAATGGTGTCAGAACGTTTTCCATTAAGCACGGTTTTAATTTTTGGGAAAAGCAAGAATTTGCATGCTGTTATATCTGAAGAGCACCCTGAATGTGGACAGACAGGAATATTTTTACTTCGATGAAAAGAAAGCTGTAGCACTTTGCTTTTTTGTGGTGAAGAAGGAAGCCATTTGCCCATTTAATCGGCGGTTAAAATGCTTTTTACGGACTCATATTTCCGGATATGTTTAGTTCTGCGAAAAGCTCTCGAATAGTCATTCACCTGTTTGAGCAAATCATTTGTGACGCTTTTTGCAAGTTTTCATGTTTTTGACGTCGAAGGACGTCTCGATCGTTACTCGTTTTCAAATGACTCCTTGCCGCCTTTGAATCGCTCGTATCACTTGTAAATAGTTTCAAATGCTACCGCTTCATCGCTATACACTTTTGACATTTCGTGAGCTTCTTTGGCACGTTTTGCAGTTGAGAGCAAAACTTAATGTCGGCGCGCGATAGACACTCTTAGCACGTCCTCACTCTTCTGCCTCTGGGAGCCAACTAACATGTCACAACTCGTTCAAACACGACATTTCGTCAGCTTCTTTGGCACTTTTTGCAGCTCAGAGCAAAACTTAATGTCGGCGCGCGACAGACACTTTTATCACGTCCTCACTCTTCTGCCTCTGGGAGCCAACTAACATGTCACAACTCGTTCAAACTCGGCAGTGATTGTACCAAACGATTATACTGTACCGTTGGTGGGTCTCAAGTCGTTTTTTGGTGAGTTGCAAGAAGTTTATGCTTTTAAAAATATAATTTAGATGCAGAAACATATGTTGTGAGGTATTGCTCAGAAAATAAAACTTGGAAACATTTGTTAATGAGGTGATGAGTAAGTGGTTACACAGAGTCCTGCCCTGTTGTACAATCACTAGAAATGGTGGGTTAGTCAAAATGTTAAGAGACTGGGTGAGTCAAAATCTGTCACGAGGTAGGCCACTGCGTTGGGAGTAGTGTTAGTTTGTCTTACCTTTCTATGGAAACACTTTAACTCTCTTTGCACGTGCATACAGTTTCATACGATGTAGTTATTGAGAAAAAATATATTACACTTCCTCCACCGTCACCGACTGATATTCTCGTACCAACAGGGCCACTATATTCATAAATTTACATTACAATTTAGTTTGAAAGTGAGATATTTACGATAGACATGAAATAAAGCAACTAAATTTTGATTATTAAAATATAAGCATCGAGCTCTACTTTGTAATGTTCGTGGTCGCTTGAGGAGAGCACAACATCCCAAAATAAATTTCATGTACATCACTCATACGGACTGATATTGAACGAACTGGAATTAGAGATAGGATTTACAATATTTAAGCGCTTTTAAATACACCACCATTACGTAGAATGTCAATGTGTATTTGAATAAAAGTAGGTAGGCCACAAAATACTTTTTATTAATAGTGTGGGTCGCAGCAACAAATTTGAGATCATACCTTGTATTTCCATTTTCGAAATCTAATTATTAGTCTTCAAGATACCGGTCTAGTACCGAAAGAACCATCCTTTGCAATACATTTCCTTTACCAATGTCTCGTCTATAACTCAAGAAAAACATAGGAGAAACAAAAAAATAAACGAAGATAGGAAGAGAAAATTGTTGTGAAGGAAACAAGTTAATTGAATTAAACCAATTTCCTTTTGTTCATATAGTAAATTTAAAATCTGACAGGAAATCTAGATTTTCTAAGGGAAGAAAAAGAAAATGTTTTATTACTTCTCGTTTAATTGCTTCCAATCAAAATAAAAGGAAAGACCTATTGAAACAAAACAAAGAGCAAAATTTAACTAACGTTCTCGTACAGTGAAGGAAACACGTCATACAAGACAATACAGTAAAAGCTCTTGAAAATGGAAGTGAATCTGGAAGACAGACACTAAGTGGGTGAAAAATATGAGATGAAGAGACAGACAGGAAAGGAAAGAGATAAAGAGAGACAGACAGACAGAGAGAAATGGATAGACAGACAAAAAAAAAAAAAAAAAGATCTGTTTATTTTGTTGTAAATTTGATTACTCAAGGGCTTCGTTGTAGAAGACATTTTGAAGTGCAGGCATACAACAACAAGAAGAAATTTTTTTTTTTTAATTTTTTAAAAATAATATTCTTGCTTTTATTTCACGTTTCCATTTAGCGTCTGTCCTTTTTATTTGTTTATTTGTTCATAGAGAACCCGAACTTCAAAGAATACGTTTTTTTCTTCTTTCATAGTTAAGTCGTGGGAAAATTCTACAAAACTAAACGAGAAAAGTAGGAAAGGAATAGGTCAAGGGTTATTTTGGTGTTTTAAAAGTGTTGTTTGTAACTTAAACTTACTTCTGAAATATATATATATATATATATATATATATATATATATATATATATATATATATATATATATATATATATATATATATGTATGTATGTATGTATATATGTTGAATACTGTAATTTTAATATTTTATATGCCGTTTTACGATATGCATGGTTACTCGAGACACTGTAGCATCCATTCACATGGACTTTCTGTTATCTGTTTGTTCAGAAAATAACATTAAACATAGTTTTTTCTTTTCTTCATTTTTCTTTTATACCTTTTCTTTTTTTTTTTAAAAAAAAAAAGTTAACTGGAAGCCATTAGCTTGAAAAATAATACTAATACTGGAATCTAGAGGTACTCCTTTGGAATACGTACCGGTACTTGAAAAATGTCCTATTTTCCTTTTTCTTTCAAAATAACTACTCTTCTGCTTCTAATAGTTATGCCCTTCTTTCGATAGCAAAAACTTTTGATATTAAAAATTTCATTAAAACTATTGTATGTGCCATCTTTTTATTTAAGAGTATTCTTCCCGGCGAAATTAAAATACCACTAATTTTACATTAATTTTATCTGATATCTTCAAATAGATAAAAGATAATTGAAATATGGAACAAGAGTGCCCTAGATAATATTATTTTGCGTGAGGTACCGTTATCACAAGTCACCTAGTGGCTTTATGTTTTCATCTGTTTAGAAACGCGAAAATAAATGCCGATTTTCAAAATGGCTCGAAACCGAAAGCAGATAAGTGAGTCGTGATAACGGTTTCTCATGTAAAATAATATTGTCTAGGGCGCTCTTGTTCCACATTTTGATTATCTTTTATCTATTTGAAGACATCACATAATTAATGTAAAATTAGCGGTAAACGCAGGACCGGATTAAGGGGAACTTAGGGGACTGCATAAAGTGCGGAACTAATGTCATTGAAAACATCGAAACTATGCAGTATGTAAATATTTTCTTTCGAATACCTTTACAACAACATGCATTACTATTAAGTCAAACAGTATGGATTACCATATGATGAAAGTTTATGCCATATTTTTTAACATGATCTGTATATGTAATGGGACTATCGGCCATGTGCACCACATGTAAATGGAATTTAAAATCGAACTATTTCTAAATTGAACGTAGTTCAAGGAGTTTTGTTGCAATATTAAAAATCAACGCTGAATACACTTGATTCAGTACTGTGGAGACTAACCAAGATCAAACTTGATCGAACTTTAACGTTGAACTTCGTTAGAACACACGGCCGTAGGATACACATACACACACTCACGCGTGCACCTGTACAAAACCAAGGAAAATCAATTTAGATAGTGGTCTTCTTAGGGTCAGAGAGAAACAGAAAGAGAGAGAGAGATAATATTGGAAAAATAACTAGACGTAGAATCCATCTCTGCGCAGAAAAGTTTCTTATTTCAGTTCACAACTCATTCCGTCCTCTCCATTGATTTCCGATGATTTGTTGTGAATACTTTAACAGAATGAAGGTTATTGTCATAGAATGACATCTTCTGAATTACCGGAAAAATAAAAAATAAAGTTTTTGTCATTTAAAAAAAAATATATTTTTCATTCAGTCTTCTGTATTTCTTTTTAAAAAAAGTGTTTTCCTTCTCTTTCTTTAGAAGAAAAATATAACTGAAGGTGGAAAGATGAATAATAAAGGATAAACGTTTTTCTTAAATTAGATCTTGAGGAAAATATGGGTCTATACTGTCAACGGAGACGAACAAACAGAAGAAAATTATACATTTTGGATCTGAACAGATAATCATCAGCAAAATAAAATGTTAATAATTAAATTGGGACGTTTAAGATAGACGGGAAACATGGTTCACATGTTAATTATATATATAAATTGATTGAATGTCCTTTGGAAGGACGATGGCACTTTGAGTGCCTTTAAGAAAGACTGCCGAAAACTCGAAAAAATGAAATTTAAAGGTCCATAGCTCAAAGACTATGGGACCTACCGTAGTCGGGTCAAGATTTCACTTAGGAACTAGTATGTTCCCTATCCAAATATCCATGTTTCAAAATCCTAAGATAATTCCGCAAAAAAAAAAAAATTTTTATACCGGTTGTTTGGCTACTCACATATAGTTTGAAGTTATCATTAACCACCTCGGTAAAAATTGTTGCGGAAGTACCGCAGGCTTCTGAAACATAGATATTTGGGTAGGGCACATACTATTCCTAAGTGAAGTCTTGACCCGACTACGGTAGCTCCCATAGTACTGGAGCTAAGGATTTTTAAAGTTCATTTTTTCATATTTTCGGAAGCCTATAACTCCGAAAGGAAGCATTTGTGCACCCAAGTTGGTCTATACCTTTTTGTCTTATCTTGGTGTCAGGAAACACCTCCCAAACGTTGTCGGTGTTGTTTTGAAACAACCTGTCTACATATACACACATATATAGCCATACTCATATACATATATCGTATACACACAGACACAAGGGCACAAGAATATTAAAATTAATCTTCTTAATCAACGATAAAGAAATTGCACTTTCACTACAAATAACAATACAAAAACTCTACGAACATTTTACTTTGATAGTTTAGAACAGTTTTTCTTAGAAACACAGAACTTACAAGGGACATCACCCAATTGTCCGGCTCCGATTTCAATGAAATTTTTATTGCTGATAGAGGACATATGTTCATTTCTTGTGATGACAGAAATTTTTGCCATGGTGCATATTTTCTATTTTTTAAATAATTTTTAAAGGTTGTGATGTGGTTAATAGAGATTACTGCAGAAGTTCCTTACTACCCTTTGTAAACGAAGTGTTAATGAAAATGCAACCATGTAGATACATATGAGGCCTAGGGGAAAGTCGTCTGGTACGTATGGCCTTGACGGCAGCCATCTTGAAATCCACCATTTTGAATTAAAATCAAGTTTTTTAAATGGGAATAGCCTAATATGATACATAATTTCGGGCTAGAATTTAATCAGGAAGACAATGGTGAAGTTAGTTTTAAGATACGCCCATTTGGGGAAAAGTTATAGGTATATTAATTGTTTATACTTACTATGTGCCTAAGTCCCTTACCTCCGCTTCTAACCCGCGTATTAATGATAATAAGTGGATCAAGTTTTCGGTAATACATATTAAGCCTAGAGGGAAGTGATACGATAAGGGTATCATTGATGGCAGCTATCTTGAAATCCACCATTTTGAATTAAAGTGAAGTTTTGGAAAATGAAAACCATAGCATGTGGCACCTAATTTTAATAGCAAATTTTCCCCCAAAGCCAATGGTATGCTTATTTTTGTTCTATAGTTAACCAGTATGAATTTAGGAGTCTTCTAATGTGCACCAAATGTACATTATTCGACCTTTCAAATTGGCAACACTCCTAATTTTCACAAGATTCCAACTGCCACTTTGCAATTGTTGCCTGGCTCATGTTTTCTAAATTTTTTACATTTTTTTAAAGAGTTGCGATTTGTCAGTTCATGAATAGTGTTGGGATAAGCATCCAGCAATCTTTCTGAATTTTGAAGACTTGCCATGTAATTATTAATTTCCTAGGCAATGTGATTATGTATTTCCTATACCTGCCCTTCAAAAACTCGTTTACTGACATAATCATCGCACAACGAAACAACTCCAACTTTGCACTCAAGTAATACCGAAGACGTGGCTTGTAATGGATATTAGATGAGACAAGAAATCAAATGAAAATTCACTTCAAAAAAGAAAACGAAATATGATTGTTGTGTAAATCAATGGTCTTTTGTTTTGTTTTATATTTATTTATTTTCTATGGCAATATTTAAGCTAGTCATTCGTTTTCTAGCGATTGTTGTCACAGTATTGATCGGGAACTCGATTAAGTTACCCTCTTAAACAAGTTACCTGTTTTAATATTTTTTTCATGGTAAAAACAGCGTGTTACGAAAAGTCATATGTCTCTTTGATATTTTCTATCATTGCTGCTGTTCCTTTAAAGTTGTATTTATTAAAAACATTTTATTGTTTGTCGTTTGCGCAACATGTAGGCTACATTTCCTGATAATTTTGTGTTCGTAAAATACCAATTTGTTATAATTTCATTTCTATTTCTTTACGTCACATAGGTCCATAGGTTCCTCATGTACTCTGGGTTAAAATAAATAATTACACTGCCTAGGAAATTAATAAATATGTGGCAAATCTTCAAAATTCAGAAAGATGGCTGGATGCTTATCCCAACACTATTCATGAACTGACAAATCGGAATACCCTTATCGTATCACTTCCCTCTAGGCTTAATATGTATTACCGAAAACTTGATCCACTTATTATCATTAATACGCGGGTTAGAAGCGGAGATAAGGGACTTAGGCACATAGTAAGTATAAACAATTAATATGCCTATAACTTTTCCCCAAATGGGCGTATCTTAAAACTAACTTCACCATTGTCTTCCTGATTAAATTCTAGCCCGAAATTATGTATCATATTAGGCTATTCCCATTTAAAAAACTTGATTTTAATTTAAAATGGTGGATTTCAATATGGCTGCCGTCAAGGTCATACTTACCAGACGACTTCCCCCTAGGCCTCATATGTATCTACATGGTTGTTTTTTCATTAACACTTCGTTTACAAAGGGTAGCAAGGGACTTCTGCAGTAATCTCTATTAACCACATCACAACCTATAAAAATTATTAAAAAATAGAAAACATGCACCATAGCAAAAATTTCTGTCATCACAAGTAATGAATACATGTCCTCTATCAGCAATAAAAATTTCATTGAAATCGGAGCCGGACAATTGGGTGATGTCCCTTGTTAGTTCGAATGATACCACATATTGCAAATTTCAGATTACACATCAAAGGAAGTAATTGGAAGACATATGATTTAAGCATTTTTCCTGTTTCTTATAAACATCGGAAATGTCTGTGGTCTCAAAATTTTAAGAGCGAGAATACTGGTCTTAAATTTTGCCAGAAGCTTGGTGACACACGAGCAGAAATAATTATGAACATTATTCATAAGAAATTTGGTGACTATTGAATGGGAAATATGAAAATAAAAAATAGGTAGAACCAGTTGAAACAAGATTGAACATCAGTGAAGAGCAACTTGTGTTAACGAGAGGCCGTCCGCAAGACGCAATGCGGAGATCGTTGAGCGCACTTGCTTTAATCATGGATTATCGTTATTTAACCCAGATGTATTGATATAGCCGGGACACATAAACATGGTCCTTTCAGTGGAAATATTCATACTCGACAAGGTTTAAAAAAAAGCTTGAGGAACAATATTAAAGTGATATTTATTATTTTCCTTGACTACCGTGGAAATTTTCATCATGGGTACGTACCAGAAGGGCAATCACTTACGGAGAGTTATTATGTCCAGTAGCATACGTTATGCAGTTTGAGCGTCTAACACAACTGCCCAAGCATCACGATAATGCGCCAATTCTTTGTTCACAAGTACTTTACAGTGTATGGCAATCAACAACATTTCTGTCGTTCGCCAGCCTCCAACTCTGCAGACACTTGCGACTCCTTGCGACTTTCAGCTTTTTCCCAAAAAGCAAAAGAGAAATCAAAGGTATTCACTTTAACGCCATAGTGGACATAATGCGTAACACGGCGAATAAAGTGACAACAATTCCGAAGGAGACGTTCCAAGTCTGGTTTCAGTAGTGAAAGTACTGTTGGATTCAGTGTGTGGTAGCTTTTTTAAAAATTATTATTACCGGGTTCTTGTTGGATGAACCTTGAATGTTTGCAGGTTTATGCTACAATCTAAAAATGAGAATGCTTATTGCTTGTGCTTTGTTTTACACGTTAAAAATGTCTTGAAAAAGAGTGAAAACTGTACTTGTTTCTATCCATGTAGGTTGCAGCAATTATCTCTGAGTGATGTTGAGATTCAATTAGCCGGAAGGGTGCACTCTAAAACTGGTATGCTATTAACAAAATAAGCCACTAATTACATGAAAACATAGGATGGCATCATAACGGTAAGAGAAAGAAAACTACAGAAACACGGAGCAAACCTCTTTTTTCTCATAAAACAATTTAAAGCGACTTCTATTGTAGATTTACTTAACAGGGTGAGAATTTTATTTTGCAGATCCTTAATTAGCTGTGAACCATCACATAATACAAATTCTCAAAGCTAATTTCTTAAAGATTCTTAGTATATATACAGGGTGAACCTGAAAGATGGGCACATACTCCGGGAGGTGATTCGTGACAACAAAAGAAGACAAAAAGTCCTCTTGCACATTTTCTAATTCCGCGTCGTGTAAGAGTGACAGGGTTGCCTATTTGGAGTCGAAAATCGAATCGTGACAATTGAAATGGAATAGAAAGACGTGCACATTCTTCGAGAGGTGACATCAAAAGAAGACAAAAAGTCCTTTTTTTTGCATTTTGTCGAATTCCGCGTCATGTAGAGTGGCAAAGGTGCTAATTTGGAATCAAAACTTGAATCCTAAAAATCGGAACGAAAGAGAAAGGTGTGCACACGACGCGGAATTCGTCAACATAGAAGAGGGATTTTTGTCTTCTTTTGATGTCACGAATCGCCTCCCGGAGTTTGTGCACATCTTTCAGTTTTACCCTGTATATACAAATATAGACTAGACTTTCAAGTATGTGGCCTTATGTGGCGGAAGTATAGGCCGGATATGCCCCAACAATACTATTAAAAACAGTTTTTTTGTTATACCGAACCTGCTCTTATTCATATTTCCTGACCTCTTAGTACAAGCTAGTTCTTTTCAAATATTTTTTTTATATATATTATCCTATAGGTTTAAAAAATTATTATAGAAGCGGGAAACCCAAGAATTAAAAAAATATATTGTACACATTTTAAGATAAATCTTGTAATGTCTAACTTAATTGATGGAAACATGATAAAATGGTGTTCACTGTACATAAAAGTTTAAAATATACAAAATATTAACACAAAACGTAGCCCTAATTCTTAAATAAATATTTAAGTTTATTTTACTGTCCATTGATAAATGATTACACAAATATGAAAAGGTAGGCCTAAAATAGTTAAAATTTAGTTTTTAACTAATTCGTTCATATTAGCTTTGCTATCTTAAATAATTTGAACTAGACAACAGGGGCGGATCCAGGGGGGCGATCGGGGCGATCGCCCCCCAGAAGAGGAAACTTTTTTAAATTTTATATATAAATAAAACCCATCCCCGAGTTTGACGCTCTTAAAAGTAGCTCTAAGTACTAGTATTGCAATCCACCTCCCCCCCCCCAGAAGTCCGCCCTGGATCCGCCCCTGCTAGACAAACGAATCACTGAACAAAGGAACGTTTATTTGAAAAAATATGCGAAAATTTGCCAACTAACTGAACATATTGGTTACATGAGACAAGGCTGTAACAACAAGAGAGAGAGTTGCATCTCAATATAACAGAATCCCGCAAAATGGTTCTGAACGCTGATTGGCTAATCAAAACGGAAGCTGGCCAGATTCATAGAAAAAGAGAAAAACTGTGTTATGAATTTCGAAGAAATTAAAATACCGCTAATTTTACATTAATTATGTGATATCTTCAAATAGGTGAAAGATAATTGAAATATGGAACAAGAGCGCCCTAGGCAATATTATTTTGCGTGAGGTACCGTTATCACAAGTCACCTAGTGACTTTCCGTTTTCAGCTGTTTAGAAACGCGAAAATAAATGCCGATTTTCAAAATGGCTCGAAATCGAAAGCAGATAAATGAGTCGTGATAACGGTTTCTCATGTAAAAATAATATTGTCTAGGGCGGTCTTGTTCCACATTTCGATTATCTTTTATCTATTTGAAGATATTACATAATTACTGTAAAGTTAGCGGTATTTTAATTTCGCCGGGATGAAGACTCTTAAAACTGGCGAACAATGGCGCAAGTTATTGGAAAGACTTAATTTGTAGCTTAGTTTTCCACTGAACCAGGGAGGGAAATAGATGTATTTTCGATGTTTAAGTTTCATTTTTGTCAACTTTTGTTATGATTTGTTGAATCCATTTTCATCAGCCAATCAGCGTTCAGAACCAGTTTCTGGGATCCTGTTATATTTAGAAGCAACTCTCTCTTGTTTTTACAGGGTCTGATGAAGCCAATATGCTCAGTTACTGGGTGAAACTATCACACAGTTATATTTTAAAAATAAAAGTTGCTTTTTTCAATGATTTGCTTGTCTAGTTCAATTTTTTTTTTTTAAAATCCTTGATAGTTGACTTCTTTTCCTTGGCAAAGTCATGCTTTTCCCGCCGAGTAGATCATTGATAAAAGAAATATTCTGCATTTTGTTACGAAGTTCCTTTCTTTTTCATTTCTTTTTCTTGGAACTAGGGCGGATAGTCTAAAGTCTACTGTATTGTTCGCTGTTGAACGAGATGCTAAACGCATATCATATTATATGTACTTTATTGTATGCATAAGCTTTGCACCTCATGTACAAAATAAATCTGGCAAACTTGTCTACTATGACTATCTACTTGCATGTATGGGTCATTAGGGTGGTCCTTATTTCTCAAGTTGTGTATATCTGAGACCGCACCCCTTAATCTTTTTCCTTTTAATGAGAAAAGTGTTACCTGTAAATTTCAGTTCGTTATGACAACGATAAATGGTGCCGCAAAGACATTTTAATCGTTATATTAATGAATTTAGAAAACAGTAGTTTCCTATGTTGCTCAATAAAAGGCAATACATTCACTAATTTAGATTATTCTATTTAGTCTCATTTTTTAAAGTAATTTGGAGCAGATTTATGAAAAAAATTAAATTCCAAATAATAAATAAATTGCACACAATTATTTTTTTTACGACCGTTTACAACTAAATCGTTTTCTCCTTTGTTTTTAAATACAACTATTATTATAAATCAAATAATTTTAGACTACTTGTAACATGTGTTTGAGTTTCTCTGTTTTGCATTTATGATCTTTTGATATGATTGTAATTTTTAGGGAATTGATGTTTTATTGTGGGTCTTGTATCATCACATGTGATTAAATGAACAAGGTGATCATTATGTGTTCGATGTCTAGTGAAATCAGTTATCGTAGTGGTATTTACCTCGTTGGTAATACGAGTGAACAGATATTGGGTTGTAAGTTACTGTTCAACAGACAAGTACTTGGTGCATTCTTTTATAAGATACGAATGTGAAATTACCTTTAAGAGAGAATGCTCGGTTACTAATTCGTGAAACAGAAATGTTTTGGACTAAAGCAAGAATACCGATCAAGGATACTCACCACAACACAGAAACTACAATTCCAATGGAAGGAGTAGATTCTGATGAGGTAGTGACAGGAAAGTACGTTTTATTACTCCACGACTCGTTGCGGCTTTTGATCGCTAGAAATTGATTGATAGAGCTCAATGCACATATTGATCGCAACAGCAGAGGCATTGGTACACAACTTCTTCTAATACTGTACGTATCAATGGAGCTTGTATTCTTCTTGAACAAAAATTGGAAAAAGATCTTTTATATCTTCTGTGTAGGCATCAAATTTTTGAATTGATATTAAATTGTGTATTTGAAGAATGTGTTTCAGTTTCTTCCGGTCCGGAGGTGCCAATTTTTAAAAGTTTCCAGAAAGAGTGACCGAGATTTCAACACAACAATTTTGTTACATGAATTTCTAATCGAAGTATTAATTCAGTTCTTTGCAATATGAAGAAAGATAAGCTAGTTTTTGCTGTTCAAAATTTGGAAATGCAGAGAAGATTACAGAGGACTTTTGGAGCTTACAGTAATTGTTTTAGGAAGTACGCCTCCTGGAGGTATTTTTATTCGTTTCCTTGGAGCTCTACATCAGACAAGGTGGATGGGAAAATCCTTATGATGTTTAAAAATATTTCTCTTTAGTAATCAGTTTAAATTAAATGAGCGGGAAGAAGAAGGACTGCGTCAGGTGTGCACTTTTCCTGTTCTAAAAAGCTTGGTTTACTTGGTTTTCTTGTCCCAGTGCATCTCGTTCACCACATCAACATTTACAATTTTTGAAGAGCCTTCAAACGTACAAACTCATAAACTCTGATGTCTCGAGAGTGACTTTATTGAAGTTTTGCTAACATCTTTGGTACCTCTCAGAGAAATGTGAGCACTTTTATTTTTTCACGAGAATATCAATAATGAACAAAACACAAAATAGCAGAAAAATTTAAAAATAATGACAGTTCATATGAAACGATGAAGCGATTTGAACTGCATGCTAGTGAAATAGATGATATTGAAGAAAAAGAAATTGTTGATTTTGTGATAGGAAACACGAAGAAGTTCTTCGAAAGGTTTCGGATTTCTACAGGTTTTCTAGACCTTGATCCAGTTTGTTGGTCGACAAATGATGAATTTCTTTTCGGGAAAAAAGTAGTTGATAAGCTGCATGTTACAAATGATGCAGTGGAAAGAGCGTAAAGTTAATGGAAAATCACAATGCAGTTCTAAATAAAAGTGAAGAACAAAAACAATTCCTTTTGCAAGTGGTGAAAGATTATAGAAACTTGTTTCCAGGATGTGGAAACGTCGCTCTCGAGTCACTCTCGAGACATCAGAGTTTATGAGTTTGTACGTTTGAAGGCTCTTCAAAAATTGCTACCTTGCGTAAAAAGTAAACGTTATCATTAAGTCGATCTACAATTCAAATATATTTTTTGTCCATTTTTTGGAATATCAGCCATTGTCATTAAATTTTTTACTTGTATTTATTAGCTGATTGATTTCTGACTCATGTAAATTTTACTAACGAAGCAAGTGGCATGAGAAACAGATCCAAATATCTTTTCCACAGTGGTTCATAACACTGTGCATTACCATAAGTACTATATATACGGACGATGATCGTGATGCTTGTAGCTTGTTGCCTGATAACCAACCAACTGTATTTGAAACCCAGTCAATTCTGAATTACAGAGGAAAGCTTTATATTGTCCTATTTACATTAGTGATAATTATTATACGTTTATTGACAAATAGTAAATCGAGTGCCATTGAAATTCAAATGGACTTCTTTTTACAGAAATCAACTGCTTTGCGGCACGGGTTAACGTTGACGGATTTTTGTGAAATTTTGTGTATGATGTTTCTATTACCAAAGGAAAAGAAATAGGGGGTGCGGCGGAAGAAATTCGAAAATTTATTTTTTTCCATATACCTAAGGACCACCCTAATGGGTCATATACAAACCTTATCTATATATAAAAAAGAAAAAACAAATATGGGACAGTTTTTCATCACAATTATTACATGAAGATCCTAAGATTTTCTCAAATCTAAGATTTTTTTTTTTATGAGAACATGCAATCTCTTCGGCATTTTGAGGGACATAAAATAATAAAACTAATTTTGATTCAGAGCAAATCAATCATAATATCAAATAGGTTATTACTGTGTCCTCTAGTGACATTATCCTCGCAGGATACCAATGGATATGACTTTTTTTATGACGATATCTATCAATTTCTTGGGAATTACATGTGTTAAATTTAAGAATAAGAACGTTAATCACAAATTCACAAATTATTATAGGACAATTCTGCGTTCTGATTTTGGGACACAACGTCGTAATAACGGACAATCCCGTAAAATAACGGTTGTATACAAACCACAGATAGATACATACAAACCACAAACTCAGTGATCTGTAAATCATTTGATTAGCATTAAACGTTCCATAGTTAATTATAATCACAACTACATATTTGAGTTTTTATGCGTAGTGGCGCCTCTGTTTCCTTCGACATGTGTTCTATCAATGTTTGGAAAATTCCTATCTATCCACGGTTGCAAGGAACTGGGACGCATGTAGAAATTTTTGTTGGGAAGGGTCCAAAGTTCGGGATGTGGGGTTTCAATAATACAAGACATTACGTTTATATAATTAGTATCACATGAATGTTATTCTAACGAAAAATAATAAAACTAGATTGATTTTATCACAAAAGAAATAGTACAGATGATGAATAAGATCAAATCTCTATTCTATATCAGTTGTTTCTCTGCTAAACAAATATAGTTTTTTTTTCGAGGGTGCCGATTTCTCTGTAAATTTGGGGGGGCATTCAGATGCAGAAGGTATATATATGAGGATTTTAAGACAAATTGCATTCAAATTATGCCAAATATTTAGGGATGCGCACGAGACAAGATTTGTGGCTGTCTCGTCTCGAAAATGTGCTGTAAAAGTGATGTCTCGACTCGAAAAAATGTGATGTTGGAAGAGCCGTGTCTCGACTCGAATTTTGTCAGGAAAATCCTGTCCCAACTCGTCTCGTGCGTATCCCTACAAATATTGTATATTCATAAATACAATAGGCTCACACGAGCTTTAAGCCCCTTCCCATACAATAGCCCCCCAGGATCGGCGCCCTTGGTTTTATTAAGAAAATGTACAAATGTAGGCGAAGTTATGAAGTTTTTTCGGCCGGCGGAGGAGGGAAGAGTCCGAACGTGGTGGATCTTCCGCGTGCATGCGCCCTTCGCAAGGAATGCATTTTGCAGAAGGGATAGTGCGATTAATGACATTACATAACAAGTTCGAACTTTGAAGTTTTCCAGTGTTATCGATGTTGTAGACATGTCCTTTAACAAGTCAACCCCACATAAAAAAATATCTAATGGAGTAAAGTTAGGTGAATGTGCTGCCGTGGCATGTTAGAAAGTTAGCGACACGCAGCAGGGAATAGCATTGTGATTAATGATCAACTTTTTTTAAAAAAAGCATACAAATATATTAGGCAAATAGTAATTTTAGCAGTGATGCACTCACTCGAAGAGAACTCTAAGACGAAACCCTACTTACTTACTTAGCGGAACACACCATTAGGTATATGGTTTTAGATATGTTTTCTGCTTTACATTTTTTCCCACCGGTGTATAAAACACAGAAACGCTAAACCAGTGGTTGCCAAACTTATAAAGCTTGTGAGGTACCGTTTTAAAATCCTACCTTGAGATGCCAATTAAAAGAACTAGCAACTTTTTTTTTCTAAAAAGAAATATCTTACATTCCTTTTATTACCTATAAACTTACATTTATTAGGTAGCCAACCGGAGCGTTAGCGCGATCTACCAAAAATGTCCCCGCTAGCTAGTAGTAGCTTGTGATCGACGGTTTGGCAATAACTGCGCTAAACTCTAGTCAACACGGTGAGCGGACTTAACCTATTAAATCTCATAGGATAGGGATTTCAATTATTACAGTAGATAGCAGCCCATTGAATGATAAACAAATTGGTCACTCACGATGAACGGAGTACTAGAGTGTTCACCTCTGATGCGAGAGAACCCTGGTTCGATTCCAGGTCATAAGTGAACAACATCGTGTTCGTAGGTTTTCTTGATTCACTTGTTTCCTCCACATTCTAATTTAACAAATTATTTCAAAATAATTCACTTTCAATAATCATCCATTTTCTTTTGCCTTCACGGCATAATCATGTGACGTAAAAAACTAGAAAAAATACTCAGTAGTTCCAGCTTCTCCTAAATATAGTTTTTTGGACACCCTATGTTTTTCGTAAATTTTTAATAAATGCAATATATGTTATTAGAGAGATTAAGTTGAATTTGAATAGACAATTTGCCATGTTAACGGATCAAGAACAATCATCTCTATACTGGTCTGGTAAAGGAAAAGTGTAAATTCCATATCTTGTGTGGTAGCCCTCACTTGCAGGCGGTGTTATATAGATTACTACTGAACACTTCCTAACCTTCTGTGTGTAAGAGGGATCCTCATTATTCAGTCCCTTTGACTTGAAATATTTAAACGCGTTTCTGCGTTAGCTTCCTTCATGATCTAGTCGTACAGTTGTTATGAACACTTTTTTCCCCCAGCATTTTCTCATTAAAACTTGTCTTGTGTAGCTGACACTATACGTGACTTTGTCTCTGCCTGAAGTCAAGAGAATTCACTCGCTCCGAGGGATGATACTTTGGTTCACTGAAGAAGGTAACAGTGACACGATTCTTTCTCTGCATCTGCTGTTACATAACTAACGACTCTGTAACAGAAGCACGGAACCTTTCAAATATTTACCTCATTGTTTAGTATGTGAAAATCAATCCATGTTCATACGAGGAGTCTTCAATAAGTTATGGTTTCGTTTACATTTCTTTTTAAAGATTGGAGTTTAACATTTTTCCCCCAGGATTAAAGCATTGAGGGTATGTGAGACAAAATTCACTGCTTAAAGTGAATTCCGAAAAATTACTCAGCTTTCTGTCCGAGACAAACATACCACCGGTGGTTGAATTTGGGACCACATATAAGGAGAATACACGCGTTTGTCACTCGCTCGCAAAGGGAGTTTAACTCTTGTTATCTAATTTATAGAAATGAAAGTAACTCTTTGAAATATTTTTTTGTATATACGGTAGTTATCACCTATACTAAACCAGATTCTTATTGTGTCAATTTAATTAAAACGCTTATCTTAAGGGAGTCAAAATTTATGCAAAAAATCAAGTCTCACGAGTCCCACAAATTAGGAGATGAAAACTTGAAAACTGCCAATTAAAAATAAGCGGAAATGTGTCCCCACGATTTTGAAAATTCCGGTTTTAAGGCTCTTTGCTAAGCCCACCACACTAGAAAAAAGTGAATAATTTAAATACAATTAAGAATATCAAAAATGTGAAATTAAGACGTATAGTATATACAAAACGCCGAAAATGTTAAAATAAGACGTATAGTATATACAAAACGCCGAAAATGTGAAAGTAAGACGTATAGCATATACAAAATGCCGAAAATGTGAAAGTAAGACGTATAGTATATACAAAACGCCGAAAATGTGAAAGTAAGACGTATAGCATATACAAAACACCGAAAATGTGAAAGTAAGACGTATAGTATATACAAAACGCCGAAAATGTGAAAGTAAGACGTATAGCATATACAAAACACCGAAAATGTGAAAGTAAGACGTATAGTATATACAAAACGCCAAAAATGTGAAAGTAAGACTTATAGTATATACAAAACGCAGAAAATGTGAAATTAAGACGTATAGTATATACAAAATGCCGAAAATGTGAAATTAAGACGTATAGTATATACAAAATGCCGAAAATGTGAAAGTAAGGCGTATAGTATATACAAAACGCCAAAAATGTGAAATAAGACGTATAGTATATACAAAACACCGACAAATATGAAAGTAAGACGTAAAGTGTATGAACTAGTAATTGTTTCCGAGACCTCTCGCATAGTGTAAAAATGTAAGGTGTTCAACAATTCTGACATCATAAACTGCGCAAACAAATTTCTGCTTTAAAGAAAAGGTTTACGAACGGTTATTAATTTATTTATAAAGGTAACCAAGAAAGTTCTGTCACTTTTTGTGGAGGCTTGTGTCCCATTGGCACACCGTGAGTTGAATGCGAAGGGAGATAAGGCGAAAATCAGTTGTTGATGTAGGTATATCCAACATACTACCTGGTTGTGGCAGTTCAGTTACACCGTAAACTTGCGTAAGGACAAAGTGAACATGGAACCTCCACAGAGCGTTATAAGGTCGTGTATGTTATACGAGTTCAAACTGTGGTCAAACGCCGCTGTAGCAGGGCGGAAAATATGCCAAGCCTCTGGTGAAGGTGCCGTGGCTACGTGGACAGTGTAGCGATACTTTAACAAGTTTAATTACGGTGACAAAACACTTGAAGACGCATCACGTGCCGGAAGACCAACTCATGTACAAAATGAAGATCTTCAGGCAGCAATTGAGGCGAGCAGTGGTCAGACGTGTGAGGAACTGGGACTACAATTCAGTGTGAGTGGAGGAACCATTCGGCAGCACCTCCATCAACTTGGGAAGTACTATAAGTTGGGCAGATGGATCCCACATGATTTGACTCAGGGCCAGAAGGCAACGCAAGCAGACACCTGTGTTTCTTTGCTGTCTCGTCTGAGGAAGGAGTCATTTGTGGACAAGGTGTTGACATGTCATGAGAAGTGAATCCTGTACAAAGCTCCACGTCGTTGTCATCATTGGTTTGCATCCCATGAACCGGTTCCAAAACAGCCGAAACCAGCACTGAACCAGAAGAAATTTCTCTTGTGTGTTTGATGGATTGCTCGCGGCATCCTGCATCGGAAACTGGTACCAGCTGGTCAGAGCATCAATGCAACTATGTACTGTCAGCAGTTGAGATGTGTTCAAGAAAAACTCAAGTCTGGAGCCAGCACTTCTGGATCACAAAGGGGTCCTCCTGTTACAGGACAACGCTAAGCCCCACGTGGCTAGGATGACCCGGGACACCATTCTACGCCTAGGATTGGAAACAGTTGCATCCGCTATACTCCTCGGACATTGCACCGTCCAATTATCACCTGTTCTATTCCTTGGCCCTCAAGTTCTACCGCGATGGAATCCATGTCCTTCTAGAATGTTGGCAGAAGTTCGTCGATGCTGATGGGGACTATTTTTGATCTTCCAGGTACGTCTTATATAGATGTTCGAAAGTAGTGGGTGGAAAAGTTCCTTACCACCTTCTTATCTTTATAGTAGCATTTTGTAATTAATACCATGATAGCTCTGTGGAGGGCGCTTAATTCTAGTGCGTGGGGTACCTGGTTCGATTGTCGGCCAAACACGTTTGTGGTGGATAACATTGTGTCCATGGGTTTATTCGGAGTACTCCCGTTCCCTCCCACTTTCTCATTCCACCACTGTTCCCATAATCATTCCTTTATCTTATTAATCGTCTCTGTTAACCTAAAAGAGCATAATCATGGGACAGTAAAATGAAATATTTTATTTCATTTTCTTACTGCATGTTGACTATTCCTGTTTAGATGAATACACAGTCCATTAACCTTGAGTTGGAAGTAGAGATGCCAAAAAAGCCGGCTTTTTTGAATCGATGTTTTTTTTCACATAAAAAGCCGGCTTTTTTGGGAAAAAAAACGAGAATTTTGGAAATTTTGGCTTTTTTCATTTTCATGATTTTTCTATCTAAGTAGCTTTCTTATAGTATATTCTATAGTTAGATAAGAATTCCATGACCTAAATGCGATATTTCGCTCTGAAATTCACCATCAAGATGGATGGAGCACATGTTTTACGAATTAAAGCTAACATGAAGAATGTAGTATTTGAGGGCAATTTTAGAGGCTATTTAACTTTATTTTAACTTTTGAGTTTTCGACATCTTTTTTCTTCTCTAGATCATTTTAGTTTGTCATCCGTGTTTCATTTCTAAGAGCTTTTAGTACTCTAGCTTCTAGCGCAAAAATTAAACTTGCCCGTTTTTCTATTTATCCGTCAAAGCGTACGTTTTTCAATATATCCGTCAAGCCGTACTTCCACATTTCTTTATACTGTAGCTGTGAAGTGATTTAGCAATAATTTTCCGGACACAACCTTGAATACCAATTTATACAAATAATCAGTAGCGGATTTAGAAAAGTACTTTAGGAGGGGTTTTCTGATTGTTTCGTTTCCTAAAAAGTCCTAATTTTATTTGGGAGGTGCTTGAAGTTTATGAGTACAGGCATAACTAATATTTCGTTTCGTTTATATGTTTAGCAATACTCTTCCGGATACAACCTTAAAAATCATTTTACACTGAGAATCAGTGGCGTATTTAGGAAAGTATTTTGGGAAGGGTTTTTCTTACTAATGTTTAGTTTTTCTAAACATTCGTAATTTTTATTTGACGGGAACTTAAAGTTTATGAGTAAAGGCATAACTAATAGATATTTCGTTTGTTGCAGACATTCCGTAACTTTGGGGAACAGGCTTCAGTCCGAAAGACCGCCCCTAACCTTCGCAAAACCGTCACTGCTGGTAATTAGTAATAATAACGATTTAAAAACAATAAGAAAGGAAGTCGGCCAACTTACAGTACACGCACTATTTCTACATTCACAGATGAATGAAGAAAAGCTTTGTCAGAATGGTCGAATGCTGGTTGAATCGAATATAGACAATAGAAGCGCAAAAGCTAATCACTCAGTCATGTTTGTTGTGCAGTTGTATTTAGCTTAACTTAAATATATTCCGTAGTCCTTTTTTTTTGGGGGGGGGGAGGATTTCCGTAATGATATGTTGAATCCCTCTTGTTAAAAATTCAGAAAACTTGAGGATATGGTAAACCGTGATGGTGGTTATATAAAACTTAGCTGTAGAATTTCAAGAATATACAGAACCAAAAGCTCTGGATGTTTTTGAATGTATCATATAAATCTAAGTATTTCTCTTATGTTTTATTTTAATTTTATTTTGTTTCAAAAAGACGGTTGGAATATTTTGAAGCAAAAATAATAATACTATTTTGCTAGTTATTTGTGTATTTTTTAAAAAAGAAATGTTTACTTTTAGGGTTGGCTGGTTTACACCAACTTTTTTTTTTTTTAATAACTGGTTTAAACCAAATAAATAAAAAAGAATGAAAAATGCGAATCGTGTGAACTTCGTGGTAACGTTCCCAGATATCAAACCATCTGCATTAGTTGTATTTCCTTTTCACCTTTTAATCAAAGTGTCCCATGTTCAATTCTCGGTCGAACCACAACCCTTCTTTCATGCGTAAACCAAGTAGCGGTTTAAGCGAAAGTCTTCTCCTTGATAACCTCGATATTTCGTAAGAATGTTAAGCCTAAACATGCGAAACGAAACCAAATTGTATATTTCTGCATGCCTAAATGCCTGCTGTTTTATAAAGAAGCCAAGATTGCTTAAATATATCGAAATTGGCAAAATTTATCGATTGCCTACGTAGCTTCCAACATTAGCTTAGATTGGACTTTCAATGATATGTACGTAATAAATTTGTAATTTAATACCTCCGTTTTAGCGTACTGATTATAATACGTTGACCTTTAAATTTTACATGCAAAGCAATAACAGGATTTTCCCGTTATTGTCTTACATTTCAAGTAATGACGGGATTTTCGCTATGGCTAGGGCGGGAGATTCTCAATTTAAGAAATTTACTCACCGGACTTCTTTAAGCTTATGGGACTTCTTCCGGCATAACCCCTCTGTTGCATAATAACACCAAGGCGAAACAAACTTATTTCTGTGAATATGTAATATAAATACATAAAGCAAAAAATCTAAATCAAAAAAGCCTGGATTAAACCAAAAAAGCCTGGTTTAAACATCCCCCCCAAGAACGGGTTTTTGGCATTTTCAAAAACAACCATAGTTCTTGCCAACTCTACTTACTTTTGTATATAGGAGGTTAAAAAAATTCTTATTATATATATTGGTTAATCCTGTGGAATTCATAATGTAAATATGTTGAAGAAAAATTGTTTGAAATATCTTTTCGAAATTCATAGTTTATTATCGAGGTTTTATATTATTATCAGCATCAACCACTAATTAAATGACTTTTGGTGTTATAGAGAAGCGAAACAAAGTCTGCTTTATCAATTTAAAGCAGAATTTTGAAAAAAGCCCAAAATTTCCCAAGCAAAAAAGCGAAGCAGAAAAAACCGAGTTTTTTTTTCCAAAAAAGCCGGTTTTTTTCCGAGCCCTTGCATCTCTAGTTGGAAGAGTGTGTGTTTCTCTGTATGTATGAGTGTGTGTGTGTTAAGGAAGGAAAGAAATAATGAATCGATGATGTACGTAGAAGGATAGCTGAGAATATCAGTATTTTCCGTTTTCAATCTAATTTAGCTTAAAGTTTGCTCATTCTAACCAGTTTTCAGAATTTTCCATTTCACGAAAAATTTCTATACAGCTGACAACAGTGGCCAACAATACCAATTTACTGTTAACTGTATAGGATCAGTAACGTCAAACAGCGCTGAGTCACTGTAGCCAATACTCAGGCGGGTGACCGTTCGGGAAAATCGAACTCTGTTTACAGTGTGACGTTTACTCAGCGTCGTGAAAACAATTGAAGAATTGGTACTTCAGTAAAAGGAATAGATGGAGAACCACGATCGAGAGAACCAGAAACAGACTTCTATGCGCTGGGGCACTATTCTAATGGCGTTCTTTCTGTAGTTGGAAGTAACTGTTAAAGCTAGTAATTCCATCCTCAAAATAGAGGATGTAACTAGAGACTCCAGTCAATGAAAGCTTCTCATTCTGTAGTAAATAACCTGAAAGATAAACTTTTTATTATGAAAGCTAATAATCGCTTCTATAAAATTTAAGGTACAAAATGACATGAAAATGGGCAGATATGGTATTGAGTTTATTATGCGTGCGTTTTCATCGTTTTAATATTTTAATCCAATACTTTTATGAAAATGTTATTTTGATTTTTTTTTGGCAAAAAATACTTCGGCAGCAAGTGCTTTACTTTAAAAACCTCTCACTTTTTTCCTTCAAAAAATTCATGTTTTCCCACTTCTTCTATCAATTAAGGTTGAGGGAAATTCTCACGCATAGTTTACAAAAAAAACGTGACGGAATATAATTTTTGTTTCGTTAAAAATATTCGTTGCTAACAGTAACTGATAATCTTATATTCTACTGCACTAAATCTGTTTTACAGTATTTTCGACAATTCCGCTTCTAAAAGGGAAAGGCGGCACAATTTTAATAATATTTTAATCTCTGGTTTTTTGTATTCATTTAAACCTTATTCTTTCAATGTGAGGAATGAGCACGTCTATTTGTTCTGTTATAAGCATTAATTGGCTGTAGTAAACAAGTTTAAATAAATACCTCACAGTTGAACTCCATTCGGAGAAAGCAGAACGAGCAGCGCAAATCTGTCTTTAACATAGGGGCCGGACAAGTAAGACAGTATTCTTTTGTTTCTTGTTAAGCGATGCTCAAATTATTTGTGAAGTTGGAAAACAACCCTGTGGAGGATGAGGGAGCAGAGTTGTCTTCAACATTAGAAGACGGGCAGATTTGAGGCTTATTCTGGGGGTATATCAATTTCATCTCACTCTCCTTTGTGGCAATCGGACACAAATCATTACAATTCTTCCCCCCCCAAAAAAAAACACATTTCAAATCGGATTATTGGGAGGGACATGTCCCCCTCATCTCCCCAGGATTTGCGCCAGAGGCCAGAACATCATTCCGGAAGGAGGGCGCATTTGTCCCGTGAGTGTACACTCCTGGTTCTACTACATCCGGTTTTAGTAGAGAGTTAAGAGTAGTGATGGCTCATGCCACTACTTACCATAATTTGTCAACAGCGATTAATGTTAAAACCGGAAAAGATAGAGTTTTGCTACTTCATGAACAGTTGAATCCAGTGGCATACCTAGGGTTTCCTCAAGAGGGGTACAAATACTTAATCTCACATGCTTTCAGGACACGCATGATTTTTGTATGTGTACTGTAACTTAATATAGTAAATGTTTACTTTCTCATAATATCTTGCGCAAGGGAAGCGAGCTAAAACCTCGAACTCGAAGGTCACTCATTGAATATATCTTTTTGGGTACTCAAGTCATATCATAAAACCGTTTCTCTCCATTTATGACGATTTTCGTCAATGAATATCAATATTTGGAACCGGAAGTTGCAGTGGATTTCAACCATTTCCGGTTTTAGTATGGTGATAAGGGGAAGACCACCGTTTTTGCGATGTCTGTACACAGATGGACGGGAATTACAGTTATATAAGACTTCTCATTTGCACGTGTAGAATACTATGGTTTGGAAGTCTAAAGTTATACTGTACAATGTTATTTCCGTTTGTTAGTTTTTATTACAATGTTATTATTTTATTAAAGATATGCCTAAGTCATGGTCGCCCACAGCATGAAGTGTCCAGTTCTTGGAAATACATGTCAACACATAGCTAACTTGCTTTCAATATAGCTATAATGTACGTATTATACTGTGGCTAACAAGGATATATGCGTGTAAATAGTTTATATGATGTGCTACATGTACGCGTGCATTAAAATGTGCGTGTATTCAAGACTGTGTTGATCTTATCCACTACCCCGACCCCTCGCTTTGGAAGAAAAATGCTGGGAGCGTTCCTGCCCTGATTATGTAAAAACTGTATATACTTATGCATAGTTTCGTAAAAAATCAACAAAACAGTTTTTTAAACTTAAAAAAATGATGCTATACAATAAGCATGGTAACTTTAAAAAAAAAAGGAAATTCGTACTAAAGAATATTCTAACCAAGTTTTTCATTATGTTACCTATCAAGACGATATTACACAAGAAAGTTAATGAGATATAGGAAAAAAATATTATTAATTCTTAAACTTCTATTTTCGTGCAACTATAATATTGTTCTAAGAGAAGACATAACCAATCGATAAATAACACTCATCTGAAGAAAATGAGTTGCTTTAGGTTAAAATCTCATGCGTAGTTTTCGAGAAAATTAACAAAAATTACAATGGCCAACAAATTTTAAACAGTACTTGAGAACATGAAAAACAAATATTGTTTTATACAAGTTTTGGGATGCTGATTTCAGATATGAACTAGGAAAATACCTAACACCTAAAGTTTTTAAATTATGATAATCTATATTTTCTCATTGCCATACAACTTATGTATATATTTGACTTTTTATAAAGACCATTGAGTAATGATTTTACATTGCTTTCTTTGATCTCTGCATACGTAAAAATATACAAATAAAGTTCAACACTATAACTTCCTAGGTAGAATATAATTTTATACGTTTACATAACAAATAATAAGTTTACATACAGTAATGATTGATATAAGTTTTGTTCTATTGAATCAGATTATTCGTCTAAGTACTCTATATGTAAAGAAATAAATATAGGGTCTACTGCTAAGTAGCAGATTGTATCTATTGTTTGTCTTTTGCTAATAGTGACACACACTTCTAAGAATGAGTCTCATTGTTCTAACAGTGACAAATATAGTACTAACAGTGACAAATATGGTACTAGCAGTGACAAATATAGTCCTAATAGTGACAAATATGGTACTAATAGTGACAAAGATAGTCCTAATAGTAACAAATATAATCTTAACAGTGACAAATATAATCCTAACAGTGACAAATATGGTTCCAACAGTGGCACATACTCCCAACAGTGATAACTATAATCCTAACAGAAATACACACTCTTACAGTGACAAATATAGTCTTAACGGTGACACAAATACTACTAATGGTGACACACACACTCCTAATAGTGACAATTCTTGTTCTAACAGTGAACACATACTCCTAGCAATGACATATATATATATTAGATACAGGGGCGTCATTTCAGACTTTGCTTGAGGGGGGCAAGAATACTACCGACATAAGAATTTCACCTTTTGTACTAGTATATTAGTAAACAATCGACTAAAGTATATGTATTCCTCAAAATCTTGGGGGGGGGGTAATTGCCCCATCCTGCCCTCCCTAAATGACGCCCCTGATTAGATATCAAGAGAAATTGCATGTTCTTGAATTTGAGGATAAAAATGTGCTGGTAAAGATTATATCGTTGCATACCACACAGAAAGAAAAGCACCGTTTCTTCCGTTTGTGATTGTTGTTTCACACGTTATGGCTCTTATGCTATATGACGAAGGAATTGGATCTTTCTGCTTACATGCCCTTTTCCAATTTTATCCTTCTTGTTTCGATAACATGAGTCAAGCTTAGCTCAGCAGGTTCTTCCAATAGAAGCTGATGATGGTGTGACACGTACCGGTGAAGAAGGTTAAAAGAGGAGGAATTTTCTGCTGAGCGAGGCTTGAATTTGACTTTTTAAGAACACTTGTTTCAGAACAGAGAGAGAGAGAGAGAATGAGAGAGAGAGGGGAAAACAATGGAGGTGGTAAGTACGAAAGAGGGAAGAACTTTAACGGAAGGAGAAATGTAGAAATCTAAAAGAAGACCAAATAATTATTAAATAATCCACTCTATTTTAATATACTGCAAGACATTAAACTAACAGTGGTTCGATAACCCAACAGCACTTGCGCCTGTTAATGTGACTTGAGCACAGGTACCTAATCTCACAGACCCATTTGTTTTAAATCTTTACATAATATTTTTTTTGTTTAAATTATTTTATTGATAATTGTATTTTGTATTAGGTATATTAAACAAGTATATTGCGAATTTCAAAACAAATGTTGCAATTTAGTGTATCTTTGGAAAAATATGAAAAATATGGTAGAATTACAATTATTATTGAGTAAAAAGTTCAAAAGTTTCAATATGTTATCACAAGGTAATAAATAATGTTCAGAAGTGCCCATTGAAAAAAAAAAAAAAAGATTTCAATTTCAACCCAAATCAGAACCAACGGCCAGCTACTAGTAACAGGCTACAACAACAGGTGGCACGGGCCTATGAAACTTGGCGCCAGTGCCGCCGGGTTAACAATTATATTGTCATAAGTTACAATCACGTGTAATACGAAAACTACACATGATATTAAAATAAATAATCCTAATTATAAAGGGAAACATGCTGGTTTTTGCATCAAGCAACACAGTAAAAAATGGTTGTGTTAATTCAACTCAATTTTAAGACAAGGCAGTGGTTCCATCATGATTACCTCTATACGGTGTTAGTTCAACACATACCCCGCGGTGTTGGCGTTTAACACAGGGGGTGTGTTACGTCTTTAACACACAACCGGTGTTGAGCCGTGCCGTAAGTGTTAATGAACCACAAAATTACTCCCTCAAAATATGTTAAATCGCCTATATGCGTAATGTGTTTACATTAAGGTGAGTCTAAAAAAAAAAAAAAACACTTTAAACAAGTAAAAAAAAATACTCCAGTGGCGGGTGGAGGGCCCGAACCACCAAACTTTCGATTACTAGCAGCGTGCTCTTCCGACTTGACCAAGGAGGCGATGAAGAAAACGTCGCTTGTAGAGGGATAAATTGTTGAGGTCTTCTGAATTTGGCTAATCAGAGTGCTCCTTTGAGCCGTGTATATTCGACGATAACCGCTTGGGATAAGATAAATTCTGTTCGCCATGTAATTTTATAACAAAATGACGACTGTTTATTTACTTTCTTCCATATTCACTTTTAAATGATCGGCGACAGTTGCTATCTAATAAAGTTGATGCGTTTGTTGCTTCTAGTACACAATCGCTTAGAAAAAGAAGCAATAAATGCATCAAATGTGGGAGATGAAATTTTGCGTATATTGGATTTGTTTAAGTTTTCTTTCTATTGTGTTTGTCTGTAGCTTTAATTTATAAGCCTTTATAATTAGATGCCCAACATATTTGGCAATCACGCAGAAAACAACACCGAAGATTCTACACTTGTGTTAATTTAACACACAGGTTGTGGGTCATTTCAACTACTGGCATTTGACACACAACTCCAAATGGAGAGTGAGTTGTTCTAACCACCTGTTTGTGTTATATTTTAACACAATCGTGTTAACACATACACATGTTGTTGAAATAACACAACGATTTTTTAGTGTATCCTGAAATGTTATACAACCTTCCTTAAGATCTTTAATGTGAGCAACAAGGAGCGAAATAGGAATAAATGAGAAATATCACTGTGCTTCACGCTAATTCCTAATAGTAAATGGTCACTCTAAGAGATGTAGCTATTAGCGCTACCATTTACCTGACTAATGCTAATGGGTATCGCTATCTGCTTGATTGCTGTGTGTAACAACGTGCTTGCCAAAGACAAGAATAGCAATGATGGAAGTTTGCATACCTAATTTTTGCAAACCACTTTGAGTTATAATACAATCTTGGAAATAAAAGATTATACGTGGAATAATAAGTTTAGTCACTATTTCAGTACAAAAACTATCAGCACCTGTACTTTTACAGACTTTCAGCTATAGAAAATGAAATTCTAATAAACTGTGATAGATGCTGAAAGAAATAACTCACTTGTAGTTTCAATTTTGTCCAATACATTTCAACTGTTAAATGCTCCCATCTAACAGTGTGATGTGTGACTTCTACCACCTTTGTTTCAATACTAGAAAATTGGATATACACAGTTAAAGTGAACATTAGCCATTAAAATATTAACGGGCTTATTCCACTAATGAATTCGATCGAGATAATTGCTCTAACTATTGCAACAAACAGAATTCAAGAATTCACTTTCTTTGAAGAGTTTTTGTGTGGAGTAACGAACGGGTTAAAGTCGTCCTTACGTCTTAAAATCTTTACGGATTGTCCCTTTAAAGAACTCGCTCGATATAATCAATGTAGCTATCTATTCCAACAAACAGAATTCAAAATTGCATTTTCCTTCCAGACAGAATGGAAGAGTAACGACTAGGTTATAGTCATCGTTTCCCTTTAGGATGTTAACGGATTCACTCTATGAATTAAAAAAATGAAATGAAATTTTTGAGTTTTTCGTCCCACGGTTATGCCGGTTAGGCTAAAGGAGATGGTGATGATGAGTAATGAATGAAATGGTGTAATGAAGAAAGTGGGAGGAAACAGGAGAACCCCGAGAAAACCCACACACACGGTGTTTGTCCACCACAAAGTTCACTTGGCGGGAGCAGGGTTTGAACCCGAGACCCCTAGCACCAGAAGTGAACGCTCTACCACTGAGCCACCGCGGCCCCCTCTATTAATGAATTCAGCTTAGATAATCGATCAACTAGCTATAAGAGCTATCGTGTAGTGCTCTCAAACGGGTCGGCTCGGGTCAGCTCGGGTCGGATTGTCGGGTTAGGCTACTCGGGTTGGGTTGTCGGGTCAGCTCGGGTCCGGTTGTCGGTTCGGGTTATCGGGTCGGGTCAATCGAGTCAGCTCGGGTCGGGTTGTCAGGTCGGGTTGGGTCAATCGGGTTGAGTCGGGTCGGGTCGGATCACGGGTCGGGTCAGTCAATTCGGGTGACGGGTCCTTTCGGGTCGGTCTTTAACCCGACGCGACCCGACCCGTTGAGAGCACTAGTGTAGAGTCACGGATGGGTTAACTGAGCGACTAGTTGGTCAGTAGTCACTAGTTACTATTGGTATCAAAATCTTTGTCCAAAACAAAAAAAAAAAAAAAAATACATTTTAAAAAAATGTTTTCATGAAATCATTTAATTTTCAATACTTCCCGTTTTTTCGAATCACCCTGTATAAGACATACTGCTGAGTTCAAATAATGTTTTGTTAAATCTTCAACTGTAGTATGTGTCTAAAGCCACTGGATTATTATTATTATTATTATTATTATTATTATTATTATTATTATTATTATTATTATTATTATTATTATTATTATTATTATTATTGTTAGCATTATTATTTTTAGCATTGTGAGACGAATAAACATGAAATTATATTGGGACTATGGAGTGGTGTGCTTGGAGAAATTAATGACATACAATTGCACTACTTGAAAACTAAAGAGTAGAGTGTCCACGACTGTATGGCAAAAATCCGTGCACTAGGAAAGTTCTTATTGAAGAACAAATATAACCTTGAGAATGATGGATCAAGCATTTGAAGAGCCTTTTCGACATCGAGTTTATGCCACTCCAAACAAGAAAGAAGAAGCAAATTCACGGTGATGGATCTGCAGGTGCTGGAATTATCACATGAGCAAGGACTGAAAATACAGGTGTTTATATCCTTGAATAAGATCACTCAAGAAATCTGTACATGGTTCCAACAACTTCTGGATAACCGATTGTACTTCTTGGCACCATCGAACCTTTTGGATCCTAAATACGAGTGCAAACTGGTGATGACATTAACAAAGACGATATTGAACTGAAGTGAAAGCATTTGCAAATCTTCATTGATGGAACAGAATGAACTTATGGACTATGGACAAGATTCCTATTGAAATTCCTGGTATCTCTCCTGGTTTAACCCTGGTATCTCTGTTCCAAATATTGTCATAATATTACGGCGTTTATGACAATTGAAAATAGCACTGCCAGTTGTAAGTGCAGCTTTTCTTAGCTAAAACTATATAAAAATTACTTAACAATTTCGATGACTAAGGCAAAATTGATCAACTTGACAATTTTGTTGGTTTAAAGAGAATTGCCAGTAGAACTGATTTTGCCTTAGTCATATATATATATATATATATATATATATAGGGTGTAACATTAATGCATGTCCAAAAGTGACGAGGTGATTGTGGACATCCAAATAAGTAATAATGTTGCTATAAACATGGGTCCGATGCCGCTTCGTTTCCGAGATTCAGGGTGTTCAAATGTCGAGTCTCTCCAATGGCTCACTATGGGAAAGTGAATGGAAATGTTCAATATTGCAGGAATGATATAATCATGTGGAATTATGCCAGTGCAAATACATTTACACTAACATAGAGAATAAAACGTGTGATCAACATTTAAGGTTATTGGGTCGTCAGTGTTGAAAACGTGGTACAAAGTGTTACGTTTTCAAATAGCACTAGACGTCCACACGTTAACATATGGTTGCTGACATCAAAACGTTCCTAAACATGGGCCAAATCCCGCTTCGTTTTCGAAAGACAAGACGCCCAAATGTGAAGTCAATTAACGGCCCACAATAGGAAACAACGGTTCATAGATCAAAACTCTTGCATGAAAGTGTTATTGTGTCGTTACAAATGAATGCACATGAGAACAATTTACGCATGAAGCTACAAAGTAATTAAATGTTAAAAGCCACGAAGTAATGTTATTGAGTAACAATGTTGCCCACTTCGTGTGGACGCCTAGTAAGGTAAAGGCACCGAATATGGAATACTTTTTGTTTTTCCTTTATTTCTCAGAAATGCGTATTCCAGAATAAAAATATTATACATCATACTACTTGTGGTACCTTTGCAAAACAAAATACAAGTATGAAAGTTTGTTCCTCATTAATGATTTTTTATAATATTACAAAATTGAAAGAAACTCAATTTCCCATATTAGGCACACCCCGCTCCTAATATGGAACACTACCTGTTCTTAAAATGGAATACTAGAACAAAACATGCTCATTTGTTTACAATGCAATATTTGGATTATTCGAGGATGGGCACGATCCCTGCTCAGACCGCCTATCCTGGCGCCGGCCTTTGGTGAGGTTTTCCCTGCTTTTCGTCAGTATCATTAGGAGTATGCTGGGATGATACTTTTTCCTTAGGCCAGGGTCGAGTCCTTTCCAATTCGTAGACTTAACTTAAAGGCCGATGTGATCTCGGAGTTCGAGGCCCGAACATTTCCTTTGTTCCTTTCCTTAAGCTACGAAATTTATTTATTTAAGAGTAGTAGTAGTAGCAGCAGTAGTAGTAGTAGTAGTAGTTATTATAATTAGGAATATTCCAAATTAGGATCCTGCTAGTATTCCATATTGGGAAAATCGACATTTTGAATAGTTCTCTTCCTACACACGCTTACGTGATTCTCTGTGTACTGAATCTTTATGCCTTTATGGTACACTATATATGTAATCTAAATATCACAAACTCAACAATAATACATAACTCTTTGCGTACATTCAGCAGTCTGGAAAGATACGTTCGAAAAACTCAAGTTCTTCAGAAAAATATTCTGCAACAAAAGAAAATGACTTGTTATCGTTCGGCAGCAAACCACTCATGCGCAGATTAAGGGCGCCACGGTGTACACGTTTACGTACAGTCCACTCAGTGGCAGAACATAGCAGACAAAATAATTTGGTATTTCATATTAGGAACGTATTCCATATATGGCGCACCCACCCTACTATTTGAAAACATAATACTTTGCACCAGGTTGGCAACGCTGACAATCCAATAACCTTAAATGTTGACTAGTTTCATTCTCTATGTCAGTGTAAATGTATTTGCAATGGCATAATTCCACTTGATTGTATTATTTTTGCAATATCGAACATGTAAATTCACTTTCCCATAATGAGCCATTGGAGGGACTCGACATTTGAACACCGTGTATCTCGGAAACGAAGCGGCATCGGACCCATGTTTATAGCAACATTTTTACTTTTTGAATGTCCGCAAGCCCCTCGTCACTTTTGGTCATGCATTAATGTTACACCCTGTATAAAGGTAACCAAGAAAGTTCTTTCGCTTTTTGTGAAGGTCTGTGTTTAATTGGCCCTCACACCTTGAGTTGAATGCGAATGAAAATAAGACGAAGGTCAGTTGTTGGTGAGGGTATATCCAATATACTACCTGGTTGTGGCACTTCAGTTACACCATGAACTTCCTTAAGAACACAGTGAACATGGGACCTCCACAGAGCGTCATAAGGGCGTGTATGCTGTACGAGTTCAAACTGGGGTCAAACGCCGCTGCACCGGGGCGGAACATATACCAGGTGTGGGTGTCGTGACTACGTGGACAGTGCAGTAGTGCTTTAACAAGTTTAAGAACGGTGACGAAACACTCGAAGACGTTCCAAGTGCCGAAAGACCAACACATGTACAAAATGAAGATCTTCAGGTAGCAATTGAGGCGATCAGTGGCCAGACATGTAAGGAACTGAGACTACAATTTACTGTGAGTGGAGGAACCATTTGGGAGCAACTCTATCAACTTGGGAAGCACTACAAGTTGGATCGATGAGTCCCACATGATTTAACTTCGGGCCAGAAGACAACGCGAATAGACACCTTTGTATCTTTGCTTTCTCGCCTGAGGAAAGATCATTTCTGGACAAGGTGTTGACATGTGATGAGAAGTGGGTCCTGTATAAAGCTCCAGGGCGCCGTCATCATTGGTTAGCATCCCATGAACCAAAACAGGCGAAACCAGCACTGCACCAGAAGAAGGTCCTCCTATGTGTTTGGTGGACTGCTCGCCGCATCGTGCATTGAGAACTGCTATCAGCTGGTTAGAGCATCAATGCATTTGTGTACTGTCAGCAGGTGACCCGTGTTCAAGAAAAGTCAAAAGTCTGGAGCCAGCACTTCTGAATCGCAAAGGGGTTACAGGACAACGCTAAGCCCCGTGTGGCTAGGATTACCGGGACTCCATTCTATGACTTGGATAGGAAACATAATTGCATCCACCATACTCTCCAGACATTGCACCGTCCGATTATCACCTGTTTCATTCCTTGGACGCTCACCTTAGAGGGCGCCAATTCAGATGCCTAGTAGAGGTGCAAAATGCACTTGATACTTTCGTCGCTTCAGGGCCCACCAAGTTCATTCGCGATGAAATCCATGGCCTTCCACTAGTGTGACCGCACCAGCTGAAAATTAGGGTCAACCTAGAAGTAATTGGTATAAAGCTGACTTTGGTCTCATTTGACCCACAATCTATCCAAGATTAACACAATAAAAGCCCACCGCAATCCAAGTTGAGATAATGTATACAGGGTGGTCCAAAGTTGCTGAAATTACCATATAAACTGCTAAAAGATATTTTGTAGAATCACTTTATGTAGCAAAAAATTGACTCACACGAGGACTTTCATCCCTTTTCAGTAGAAGACTGCACCCTTCGACATACATACATCCTCCTTTAGTCACAGATCTATGCTCACATACAGGGTGGTACAATATGTTATTTTTCCTTCTCGTAATACAAGCAAAGATGTAGCAAAATACATTCTGCTCAAGATTTAAAACGTTCTAAACATTATAATTTTGGTGAGGTGTCAGGTTTGGAATATTTTTCAGTATATAAGAAATGCACGCTTCCCAATGTATAATTATGCGTAAGAGCTCGTACCACACGAATTAAATCAGATAAAACGAAATACGTAAGTAACAATAAACTAATGCCTGTACCCTTTATAAATATGCAGGCTGTTTGAATTGCAACTGAAATTGAGCACAACGTTCATTTCAAATAAATTTTATTACATGTTGGACGTAATATACACGTTTACATTTCGTTGTCAAGATCTTCATTGTCACTGTCACACAAATCGAGAATATCAGCATTGCAACATAATCCACTGAGAGAGTGAGCACATGATGATACACACTTCAGTCCATGCTTCCGATATGAGCAGATATTTGTGTTGCACGGGCTCCTGAATGAAGATTTGCATTTGAAGCGGATTACCAGGAGATCCTCTTTCGCTGGTGCCAGATTGGTTTTAATTAGAATGTAAGTATTATTGCCAAGCATCCAGCCCCATTTCACTGGATCAAGCGCGTTGTGGATAAGTGTTTTCCAACGTACTATTTGCAAATATGTTCGTAAAATATGGAAATACGCAGCATTCTCCGTAGGAGGCAGTCTTTCCGGAATAATTTCGTTCTTTGATCCGACGATTGCTCGTATGTAACTCAAGTGCCGAAGTTTGTTTAAAATCTGTCAGAGGATCCACTATAAAGAATAGATAGAATTGCTATGCCGATTACATCGAGCTACATAGATTATATCGAGCTAGTTCTTAAAAGGGACAATCCGTAAAGATTTTAACACGTATCGACGACTTTAACCTGTTCGTTAATCCACACAATAACTCTTGAAAGAAAGCGAATTTTTGAATTTTGTTTTGCAATAGCCAGAGGAATTATCTTTATCGAATTCGTTAATGAAGTAAGCCCGTTAACATTTTAATGGCTAATGTTCACTTTAACCGTGTGCATCCCATTTTCTAGTATTGAAACAAAGGTGGTAGAAGTTACACATCACACTGTTAGATGGGAGTATCTAGCAGTTGATATATATTGGACAAAACTGAAACTTCATGTAGCGTAATTTCCTTCAGCGTCTATCAGAGTTTATTAACATTTTACTTTCCATAGCTATATATCATTAAAAGTACAGGCCCTGATGGTTTTTGTATTGAAATTGTGCCTAGACTTATCATTTCACGTATCATTTTTTTCCAGATTGAACTAGACCTATAACTCAAAGTGATTTGGAAACATTAGTTATAATTATCACGGTGTATTTTTTAAACAGGAATTTCAGGTGGTTCATACCATAATTTATTGTGAAAACTCATTTACAATGATCATAAACATGTTACGTAATTACACTGTACAATACAGATTTTTGACAAGCAAATTACAACTGTAATACACCCTTCAACACGGAAAAAATATTCATCACACGTTAATATACATACATTTTTAGGAACTTTTAAAGAAACAGTAAATAATTTTGGCCAGGTTTTTGGTACAAATATTTCAGATTATGTTTCGTGTATTCCCTGGAGTTAGAACGCGATTTCACTGAAGATCTGTTTCTCGTAACACAAAATTTTCTCCTGAAATTCGTAATCTATAACAGCATGGCGTTGTGGCTTGGAACATTGTGAGTCCGTTTAATTTCAATTCCAGGAGAAGTGCACGCCGAGTAACCACCACTGAATCATTGTGTTGAAAAAGAAGTCTCCTTGACCAATGGTTGCTGGTCAACGATTCATGGCGACTGAAATGATTTGAGCTGGCTACAATGTTACAGTCTACTTCTACCTCAGAACTAATCAAATATATACTACTTAAAATTAGAAGCTAGCAGTGAAAATAGCAACATTTTCCGAAAATTTCTGCTGTCATGTTTCCGTATGGTCTTAAAAGAAAGCGAACTTTTGCAAAATCAATAATTTAACTCTATTCTGAAAGTTGAAGGAAAAGGATTCACTTACAATTTCCAGGGCAATTACTCATTCACACCACAGATGCCTAAAGGGTGGTTATTGGTGCACCCCATCAGAAAATGCTGGATCCGGCCCTGTATATATTGTTAGACAAGGTCGGATCCAGGATTTTCTGAGGGGGGTGCATCAAATAACAGCCAGTGCATTTGAATTAAATTTAAGTTTTTTTTTTTTTAAAAAAAAAATGCCTTTAGGTATCTGTGGCGTGAATTAGGAATTGCCCTGGAAATCCCTAGTGTCTGCTCTCGATGAACCGTTTTCCTTCAACCTTCAGAAAATTGACTTAAACTATTGATTTTGCAAAACTCACTGCTAGTTTTTCACTTTAGGTAGTGTATATTTACAACGAAGGGGGGTGCACGTGCACCTTTGCACCCCCCCAATCCGGCCATGCTGTTAGATATTAAAAAAATCTGAGAAAAAATATTGTTAAATATTGAAAAGGATCAAGCACTTGAAGTTTCAATTTCGTCTTGGAGATGTCAACCTGTAGAGAATGTTTGCTACCATCTAACGGCGAGACGTGTAACTTGTACTATATTTGTTTCAACAGTACAAAATGATATAAATATCTACCATTAAAGTTACCGTTATCCTTTAAGAACTTAACGGATTGACTCCATTAAGGAATACTTGTCCGAGATAATCGCTCTATTGCAAAAAAAAAAAAAAAAAAACTCGTTCAAGTTATCGTTAGACTAATGAATAGACGTAAGTCACCGTTACTCCTTGTGAGATTATCGGATTAACACATTAACGGGATATTAACACATTAACGAGCATGGTCGAGATAATTTCTCTAGCTATTTACTTAAAAAAAAAAAGAAACTCAAAAATTCGCTTAGATTCAAGAGTTAACGTATGATGTAACGGATACAATATTATAAGTCCCTCCTTGCGATATCCTAACAAGATAGAAAGAATAAGCAAAGCTTTCAGTTACGATAGTCGTGAATATGGCTCTCACGGGTTAGATATGAAAAAAAAAATCTGAGAAAATGTAATTTTCAAAAAGGTTGGAGCAGTATGTTTCGGAACTAATTGTTGTAAACAAAACATTTTTAAGTATTAGTTCATTTGAGAATTAAGAGATGGTATATTAAATTACTAGTCTGGTTCCAAATTCAGTTTGAAAACCATCAGTTTTTCTGCTTGATCCTTCCTGTATTTAATAGTTGCCTGGGATAAAATAAAAATCTCAAGTATCCATGTTAATTTTCTCCAAACTAATTCATCTGTAAATTAGTGGCGGTTCTTGAGAGGAACCACATCAGTAAACAAATTACCAGCATCATCTGTACACTACGTGAAGAAGTTTGGTTAGTGCTTTGTTGTAATTAATATTGAAAGCAGACGTATTAATATATTTCTACTACTTCCGGCTTTAGTAGGACTCTATTCTTAGGACGATTAATTGATTGAAGGAAATATCTATGGAGATTACTTTTTGCTATATATTGCCGCTTTAACTCCAGAGCGATCAGGGTTAAAACTGGAAATGGTTGATTTCTGCCACTCTGATTTGAATAAGGCGTTTAGAGCGAAGATGTCACCTATTATTAGAAGACAAATCGGTTTCATAAAAACCAGTCCTCCCTATCTCTTATTGTTTGTGCTCTGTGTAGAATAATTTTGAAGCCGGAAGTTGTAATGGATTTGTATCACTTCTGCTTTCAGTAGAGAGTTAAGGATGGGCATATAATGTATTGTTGAGAGTCTTAATCTGTTGAAGAAAACCACGTCTTGCTATTTATTACCGTTCTGGTTCTTTATTGATCAACGTAAAACCGGAAATGATTGGTTTCTACTACTTCCGGTTTTGAATATCAGATCCTACAACGAACTCGGTTCCTAACTTCTGATTCTCTACATCTTGTCCAAGATTGATGGTCATCTATTAAGTAGTTCTTTAGATTTTGTTGTCTCCCGGACAGAGTAAACATAAAGTTTTGGTAAAGCTCATAATAATAATAATAATAATAATAATAATAATAATAATAATAATAATAATAATAATAATAATAATAATAATAATCATCATCATCATCATCATCATTACCATCGTCATCATCATCATCGGTATTCTGCCGTTGTTGGCAGATCACTTGCTGCAACTGAGAAACTTCTATGTTCTATGCTCTTCCGCTAACCTCTTCGTTTTCAATACGAATTCTCTGTTTTGATATCGTTAATTAATTGTCCTCTCTTTCGTCCACTTCCTCTCTTTCCTGCCACCATACCCTGTAAAACGTTTCTCATTCTACAGTTCCTTCTTAGCCAATGTTCCAACCAGTTTCTCTTTCCCTCTTCTTAAAAATACCTAAAATTGTCCTTTTCTCCTCCACTATTTCAAACAAAATATCATTAGTTTTCCGCTCGACCCAGCTAATTCTCTCAATTCTTCTTCACACCCCATTTCAAAAGCGTTAAGTCTTTTTTCATATTTTTTCCGTAATGTTCATGTTCCTGCCTCATAAAGTACAATACTTCACACTCAGTTTTTTATAAATCTTTTTCTCAACTTCATATTTAAGGTCCTACAAAATAATACTTTCTTCCTCCTACAGACTTCTTTTGCCATCTCTATTGTTGGTTTTTATTTAACATTCACACATCATATCATCACTAATATTACTAACCAGGTATCGAGAACTAGTCACTTCTATTTTCTCCGCTCCTACTTCTACACTTGACACCGACTCTTTCGTTCCAATCATCATGAGTTTTCTCTTTCTAACATTTATTTTCATTCCATATTCATAGCTCTTCCTTGGTAAAGCCAACTCATTAAAAATTGAGGCTCAGTGGTAGAGTGTTCACCACCTCGTGTACGGAATTCTTGGTTCAATCCCAGATCGCCACAAATGAGCTTTGTGGTGGACAAACACCGTATTCGTAGGTTTTCTCGGGGTTCTCCCATTTCCTCCCACTTTATTCATTCCACCATTTCATTCATTTCTCATCATCAGCGTCTTCTTTAACCTAGCCGGCATAAACGTGGGACTTAAAACTTAAAGTTTTCATTTAAATTTTTCATTAAAAATTAAAATTTTATTACAAGCTAATGGTTGAAACTTAAAATATGGACTATTTTTTAGCATACATTCTTGTAGTAAAGCCATTCTCTTAAAAATGTTAAATTTTTCCTAGTTGACTTCTGAGAGGCGTCACTGCTATGAGAGGATATTTGAAATGGAAATATCGAAAATAATTGCACAGCAAGTCATAAAAAGAAGGTAGTTCCGTTGACTTATTCCGTGTTTTCATGATAATTTTCCATCCTTCGTTCGGTCTATAGATCTGTTGAACCCTTATCTCTTTGTAAGAACCGTGAAAGAAAAGGAAGTTCCATTAATTAGAGTCTACAGCAAACTAAATCTGAAGTCATTATCTCAGAAGGAGAATAACGAAGGAGAGTTTCTTTGTGTGTGTGTGTGTGTGTGTGTCTCGTCGCGGCTTACTTTCCCTTCTTAACCACCTGTTTCTAAAGTTTACCTGCATTAATTACACTCCTTTTTTTTGTTTTAAAATTTAGTATAAGTTTCTATTGAGCTTGTGTCTTGCATCATAAGATTATGCTGGCGGTACTGAAAAGCAGGAACGTGTAATGAAAAGGGGTATTCATCTGAATTTCGTCTGAGTTGAGATTTAAGAAACTTCTTGAAATATGATATAGGCCTATAATAATATAGGAAATACGATGATATCAAATGAGAGTTGAAACTTAATATAATTCTTGATAATTTTTACTTACGAATTTCATTCATCTTTTTGTATTACTTTTCTTTAAAACTTTCAAATTGTGATATGCAAGAGTATGAGAAGTGTTATGGAATGGCTAAATTCGTCAGTCCGTCCACATACACTTGTGGACAGATATACTTGTAAGTACACACATTGTAAGAGATAGAGAGAAACGTAATTTTGAGATGGATCTAGTAATGTCCTTAGAAGAGATTTATTCTCCAATTGAAGCCTGTATTCAAACCGGAAATGGAACAAGTCCGAACTACATTCTGCAAAGTAGGGACATTTATACCGAGTAGATTTATTTAAGAAGAATCCATATTCATATAGTTACTTTCAAATATACGTAGTTTGAGTCCTTATTAGCCTTGACACATTAAATTAGAAAAAGAATACACATAATAGAAAAATATTTAGAAAATTATGTATTTCAGAAAAACGTCGCGTCAGCAGGAGGGCAAGGAAAATGAAACATGGTTCCCGAGAAGTGTTAGCCATGAAACGAAATGAAAAGTTAGTGTTATCATCTCTCGTAAATTTCGTTGGTCTCAATTCTCAAAGGATTCTTTCTCGTCTCGTCTCTATTCTCGAAGAATTCTTTCTAGTCTCATAAAGATTCTCGAAGAAGTCTTTCTCGTCTCGTCTTGATTTTCCAAGAATTATTTCTCGTCTCGTCTGAATTCACGAAGAGTTCTTTCTCGTCTCGTCTCGAAAATTCCTATCTAGTCTCGTCTCAATTCTCAAAGAACTCTTTCTCGTCTAGTTTCGATTCTCGAAGAATTCCTTCTCGTCTTGTCTTGATTTTCGATGAATATTTTCTTGTCTTGTTTGGAGTCTCGAACCATTCTTTTTCGTCTCATCTCGATTCTCGAAGAATTCTTTCTTGTCTCGTCTCGATTCTACAAGAATTCCCTCTCCTCTCGTCTCGAAGGATTCCTTTTCGTCTCGCCTCCATTCTCGTAGAATTCTTTCCCGTCTCGTCTCGATTCCCAAAGAATTCCCTCTCGTCTTGTTTCGTCGCATCTTGATATTTTTCTCGTCTTGGTTTGTAAATTGGTGCATCGATAGAAAATTTATGCAATGTTGAATGATCTCAATAGGAAATTTCAAATGAAGACCCTATTGGTAATATACACTCAAAACATGAGAACTTGAGAATCTAATAATTGCGTTCCGTGAATATAGTTTTACTGTATGCTTAGAGTGACTACATTACAGTAACAAATAAACACACTGATATAATTAAAGTGTCTTTTACTATATGTCATATATACATGTCCCGAAGAAAGAGCAGACCAAACCAACAGGAATACTCACAACTATCGTAAAAATTCTTCTGTATGAATATATAAACATACATGTCGAGCGAATATCTGACATAACGAAAACCAAAAATAGTAACTTATCCCTTTTTACTCCACCAGTTCAACAATGCCTTTTCACCTTTATAATCAAAGTCACTTGCACAGTTGGTAGAATCGAAACATTTTTCTTTTCCTTGTTGATAATCTTAAGTAGCTTCATCAGATATTTAATTTGCATCCGCATAAGGGTTTGATTCACAGTTAATTAATCTAATACTTGACCATTACACTTTACTTCAGAGCATTTTCTTCAGAATTATTTTGATCTTTCTCTTCCCGCCCTCTGTCTTTTCTCTTATTATTTATGGACACGGTACGTATATCCATATTTTTTTCCAAGTGGTGCTAATTTAGAACTGCAACTCATACTTTCTCCTATGAGCAATTATTTTGTTCTACTTGCATCATTGAGCTTAAAGTCAATGGTATTATGAAGATAAATCGACTGGAACTTGTCTTCGACCAGAACACTCAGATAAAAGATTTCTAGTAAAGATGAAGTTGATAACTTGGGACTTTAGCGCTTAGACAAGTTGCGCACATTCTTATGATAAATTCAATTATTATATGGTATTTGAAGGGAACATGGATTCAGTGGTAGAACGTTTACTTTTAATGCAAAGAATCCATGGTCCAATCTGAAGTTATACAAATTGTCAGCTTGCTATATTTTTTTCTATTCGTATTACTATCGTTTCGTATTTCCATAATGCCAATTTGATCATCGTAATTCCGTTCCATTATGGTGCATAATTGTGAGACGTTAAACTAAAATGAATCATTAGTGGAAATGTCATAAGCTCGGACTTCATTTAATTACAGTTTTCACTTGAGTTTTTGTTGATTTATATGAATTAAAGGACGACTGCGGAGAAATGCAAAATGTAATATCAAGAATCATAAAAACAAGTGATATCCAAGATCCATTTGCCTGTAGCTGTGGTTAGTGTCCACCTCAATCCTATCTTTAGGTTTAATGTCCCTTGCACTCTATCACGAAGAGCAAATCTCATGGTAACAAATCAGATCTGTACGTTGAGTCATGCATTTTTGTTTTTATTTTAGCGAAATATCTTTAACAGAGCGCTGCCGTCCAACATAGATATGCAGTCGAGCATTATCGTGAGAAAGGAAGGATCATAACTATGACGTTCAGAAAATGTGAATCATCATTCTTGTTGGGCGACGGAGAGCTCTGGTGAATACGTCAACATTGGCAATGATCGGACTAGTTTCAATTTTCGTAGGTCACCATTTCGAGTTCAACCATTGTCGTTTGAATGGCCAAATTCTTTATGATTATGCTTAATTTTGTAATTGAAACATAACATGCTGACACAGAAGAACGTTCTGACTAATAAATACAATGCTTACTTTCTTATTTTACGAATTCCAGTAAGCTCCAGAGAATGTCCATTCTAATCTTAATTTAGCAGACCCTCAATGATCTTCTTGGAAATATTGGTCAAAGTCTGGCATAAGTTCTGGGAAAATGTTATAGAAATTTTGTGCTGTTTTCGGCTGTTGTACATGACAAACGTTGGCCTCGGCTAATCTTAATCGAACTTTGCAGACTACTTAAAAGAAACTATTAATAATATGTACCAAATTTCACATAAGTAAATCCCCACGCTAAGCGGGTTTGCATATCCAGGCTCCTAACTATGAAAATATTTACGATCACTCCAACCCCAATCATTTCACAGATTCAACCTGTTGTATATAAGTTATTAGGACGTAAAATTGAATGTAATTTATACGAAAAACCCTTTTATGCATTGCAAGACCTGTAACGTCCAAATATTCACCACAAACTTATAGTTGTATCGACGTAAACAAACAAACAAAAAAAAAAAGTGTGGAGCAGGAAACCACTTTACACAAAAGTCAAAAGAGGTCATTGAAGACATACGAACTGGTCGAGCGGTTTGTGTCACTAGTCTATCAAGCAGAAGTTTCTGTGTTCAAACCCTGTAGAAAATATTCGTTTTTTTTTCTGAAAAGTGTGTTCCTATTTTTATCAGAGGACTGAGAACATTTCTTTGAATAAATCTTTGGAAACTACTTTTCTCTCAAATTCGATTAGAAGCGAACATTATATGAATTGCTAATCTAAAATCCACAGCTGAGAACAAAATATTAAGTATGTTCAATATGTCGTTATTATCCTTTGATTTGTAATTAAAAACTAATTATAAGCATTGACGATTTCAGAAGATTCTCCCCGGTAATGGTCAAGATATGAATGAGAAAAAACTGATAAAATATTATTAGTCTACTTTGAGCATGATCGAAAATAACTTATGGCCACGAAGGGGAAATTTATGTCGACAGGGTCTCAAATTCTCCGACGGGTCATGACCTGAAATTATCATTGTTTGAAAGGTTTCCTTAACAAATAGAATATTATATTTATTTCTCGTTTTACGTTTTGAAATGGAAAAATCATAATTTTAAATAGAATTATAATACGATAAGCATAAAGATTTATACAACTAATGAAGTAAATATTCTTGTGTAAGCTATCGATTTCTATTCGGATTAAAACTCGAATACTCGTTTGCATCGCACTTTAAAGTAATTCCTCTCTCTATATATATTTCCTACTGGAAAGCATGTTTAACTCCAATCACTTAATCAATATTTTTAATAATATATTTTTATTGTAATACTCTTACTATTCAATGTTGTATGCACTTAATTTCTCAAAGCAAAACCTCACAAATGTATAATTGACTAGTAAATATTATCAAATAAATTATCATTTAGTTTACGTAAACATTGCATCGCCTGATTTGAAACTTCGTATTTTAAATAATAATAATAATAATAATAATAATAATAATAATAATAATAATAATAATAATAATAATAATAATAATAATAATAATAATAATAATAATAATAGTAGTAGTAGTAGTAATAAAATCATAGCCATATCTTTATCAGAATTTCAGGCTTAGTCAATAAATGAATTCAACATAGTCTCTATTCGAAGCTCTATTTAATCGAATCAGATAGAAATACGAAGAGGAACTTCGAGAACAGGTAAAAGAAAAATGTTACTTTGGTGGGTTTGGAAGTAACTTTTAAGAGTTTTTTTTAAAACAAATTACAGACAAATGCCTTGGACACTTTTTTCTTTTCTTTAAGTTAACTGATTCACCGAACGTATCTGACATATGAGTAACTTGTCTCTATTTTCTACTCGGTTATACACGTTTTACAATCTTTTCCATTAACCTTGAACGACAAGAACACGAACACAAAAACATCCACATAGGTATGACAGTTAAAATTCCTAACTTCCCCCACGAGGAATCGAACCCGGGGCCACCTACAGCTGAGGCGCACGTGCTAGCCACTAGACCAGCGGGAAGAGCAAATGAAATGTATTTTGTAGTTTCTGAAGTTTATAGCTATTTCACCCTATTGTAGTATGTCTATTGATTTTTTAATGTTTACCGTATTCGTTACTTTGAGGAATGATATATATTATTGATATAGGCTTTATTACATATTCGGCCATAAATATTATATAAATTATCAGAATTATTCATGATCTTCCATGGAAATTCACTGGTGCATGCACAGTAGACAGACAGTGTAATTGGAAGATGAGTTCAACAGAGGTTATATATTCCGCCGATTATATTTTATTTAATAACTATTTAGAAGAGATAACGAAAACGAGTCTACATAATGAAGATGGAATTTCCGTAGAAGATAGAATGGTGAGGTGTATACGGTTTGGGGTTGATATGGTTGTTGTTGCAGAATCTAAAAAGAAAATTAATAAGATGTAGAAAACTTGAGAAAGGCTTGTGAAGAATATGGGCTGAAAATAAATGTTAGAAAGACAAAATCCATGGTGATTGAAACGAAGCGATCGGTGTGAAATATAGAAGTAGGAGCGGGAAAAAACAACAAGTGATTAGTTTTCGATATCTGAGTACTATTACTAGTGATGATATGACATGCGAACGTGAAATAAAAGCAAGGATAGAAATGGCGAAAAGAGCCTTTAGGATGGAGGAAATAGTATTTTGAGGGGACCACGAATAGAGTTGTAAAGAAAAAGACTCATAAAATGCTTCGTTTACTGCATTTTACTGTATTTATAGGACATAAACATGGACGAAACTGTAGAAACTGTTAAGAAGGAACTGTATCATGACGGATGTGCTAGAGGGTATGGTGGCAGGGAAGAGAGGGAGAGGACGAATTAGACTATATAGAAACAGAATTAGGCTATTGGCGATATCAAAACAGAAAAATCGTATGTGAAGATGGAGAGGTTAACAGAAGATCGTGGAGCATGGCAGCTTCTGAGCTGCGGTAAGTGACCCGCTGGTAATGGCGGAATACTTCTGATATAATGATACTGATTATGCACAGTAGGAACAGAAATATCCACTTTACTGTCATTGCTAATACGAATCACAATGCAAATTTCTACAGGTTGTCAAAATACCTCGCTCTAAAAGCTGTAGAAAACTATCTGTTACTATGCGAGGGAAAATCATAGGTCGAGCAACAATTAGACAAATTGCCAATCAGATAGCTAGGGGTATGAGCTGTGACGAGAAAACAGTGAAGAAATTGATTTAGCGGTATGAAGAAGGTAGTGAATATTGGCCAAGAAGTAGGAGACCAATAATAATAATAATAATAATAATAATAATAATAATAATAATAATAATAATAATAATAATAATAATAATAATAATAATAATAATAATAATAATAATCCCAGGAATTTATATTTATTTCCAGCAAGACTTTTGCATACCCTCCTAGTGCAATATGATGTTTTTGTAAAACGGCAATTATAAAATTGTCAAGCTGAATTTGAAAGTCATAATAAGTAGTGATTTATTTATTTATTGCACAATTCTTTTATGCCAGTAGCTTTCGCCACCTTACTCGCTCTTCATGCTTACTCAGAAGGAAGCTGCGGGTCCCTAGGTTGGGAACTACTGCTTTCCACCAAGGAATTCAGACATCCTGTTAGAAATTTGTGTTCTGACCAACATCAGAAAGTTGTGTTCTTCTGTTTCTACTGCGCATGCACCAGTGAATTTCCATGGAAGATCATGAATAATTCTGATAATTTATATAATATTTATGGCCGAATATGTAATAAAACCTATATCAATAATATATATCATTCCTCAAAGTAACGAATACGGTAAACATTAAAAAATCAATAGACATACTACAACAGGGTGAAATAGCTATAAACTTCAGAAACTACAAAATACATTTCATTTGCTCTTCCCGCTGGTCTAGTGGCTAGCACGTGTGCCTCAGGTGTATGTGGTCCCGGGTTCGATTCCCCGTGGGGGAAGTTAGGAGTTTTAACTGTCATACCTATGTGGAAGTTTTTGTGTTCGTGTTCTTGTCGTTCAAGGTTAATGGAAAAGATTGTAAAACATGTATAACCGAGTAGAAAATAGAGACAAGTTACTCATATGTCAAATACGTTCGGTGAATCAGTTAACTTAAAGAAAAGAAAAATGTGTCCAAGGCATTTGTCTGTAATTTGTTAAAAAAAAAAAAAAAAACAACTTAAAAGTTACTTCCAAACCCACCAAAGTAACAATTTTCTTTTACCTGTTCTCGAAGTTCCTCTTCGTATTTCTATCTGATTCGATTAAATAGAGCTTCGAATAGAGACTATGTTGAATTCATTTATTGACTAAGCCTGAAATTCTGATAAAGATATGGCTATGATTTTACTACTACTACTACTACTATTATTATTATTATTATTATTATTATTATTATTATTATTATTATTATTATTATTATTATTATTATTATTATTATTATTTAAAATACGAAGTTTCAAATCAGGCGATGCAATGTTTACGTAAACTAAATGATAATTTATTTGATAATATTTACTAGTCAATTATACATTTGTGAGGTTTTGCTTTGAGAAATTAAGTGCATACAACATTGAATAGTAAGAGTATTACAATAAAAATATATTAAAAATATTGATTAAGTAATTGGAGTTAAACATGCTTTCCAGTAGGAAATATATATAGAGAGAGGAATTACTTTAAAGTGTGATGCAAACGAGTATTCGAGTTTTAATCCGAATAGAAATCGATAGCTTACACAAAAATATTTACTTCATTAGTTGTATAAATCTTTATGCTTATCGTATTATAATTCTATTTAAAATTATGATTTTTCCATTTCAAAACGTAGAAGGAGAAATAAATGTAATATTCTATTTGTTAAGGATACCTTTCAAACATTTAAGATTTTAGGGCATGACCTGTCGAAGAATTTGAGACCCTGTCGACATAAATTTCCCCTTCATGGCCATAAGTTATCTTCGATCATGCTCAAATGGACTAATAATGTTTTATCAGTTTTTTCTCATTCATATATTGACCATTACCGGGGAGAATCTTCTGAAATTGTCAATGCTTATAATTAGTTTTTCACTACAAATCAAAGGATAATAACGACATATTGAACATACTTAATATTTTGTTCTCAGCTGTGGATGTTAGATTTTCAATTCATATAATGTTCGCTTCTAATCGAATTTGAGAGAAAAGTAGTTTCCAAAGATTTATTCAAAGAAATGTTCTCAGTCCTCTGATGAAAATAGGAACACACTTTTCAGAAAAAAAACGAATATTTTCTACAGGGTTTGAACACAGAAACTTCTGATTGATAGACTAGTGACACAAACCGCTCGACCAGTTCGTATGTCTTCAATGACCTCTTTTGACTTTTGTGTAAAGTGGTTTCCTGCTCCACACTTTTTTTTTGTTTGTTTGTTTATGTCGATACAACTATAAGTTTGTGGTGAATATTTGGACGTTACAGGTCTTGCAATGCATAAAAGGGTTTTTCGTATAAATTACATTCAATTTTACGTCCTAATAACTTATATACAACAGGTTGAATCTGTGAAATGATTGGGGTTGGAGTGATCGTAAATATTTTCATAGTTAGGAGCCTGGATATGCAAACCCGCTTAGCGTGGGGATTTACTTATGTGAAATTTGGTACTTTAAGCTTGGTTCAAAAGGGTGAAGCTATCGGTGCTATGTTTATGGCTTTGGCCAGTATCTACTAAATTTAACGAGTCCATATAGATAGACCGTTAATGAAATTCATACTACTCTTGGTCTAAATTGGTCAACTTCATTTTCGCCAAATGGCGTTGGTGGACTGCAACCATATATCGCAGGGGCCGAAGTAGCACATAAACCAGAAGAATAAGAAATTAAAAATTTAGCTCCTACACGTCAAATCCTACACAAACAAATTAATCAACTATTAAAATTCCTTGTCAAATGTTGCTCAAATTCTTCAAGTAAAAGCTAAAAAATAAAACTTTAGATCGATTTCAGGTTTTAGTCATAAAAAAATAGCCTTTTTCGACCGACCTCAAGGAAACATTGCAAAACTATGACTGATCTGTGTCCTACTTTTTATCGAAAGATTTTAAGCCGTACTTCCGCATCCAACTTAATTAAATCTTGTAGACCTTTATTAGCATTTATACTAGTTTTGGTCCAAATTGGACAACTCAATTTGTTTTTTTCTTTTTCAATTTTGCTTTATATTAACCAAATTCATAGACTGCCTAAAGTTAGCCATCAAGTGCCTTTAAGTCAATTTAACACTAAATCGATGCAGCCATTCTTGAAATATGGAAGGTCACAGACAGATGGACGACTAAAGTGACTCGTTGCCAGAGTAACCAATAGTGTTAATGATATTGCTTATAGTTCGACTAGAATCTAAGACAATAACTACATTGCCTGTATACTATCATATAATAAGCCAAAGTGCAATGCGCAGAATACGTTTTGTTCACGCAACGAGTGGAATAGAGTAAATACAACCACCGCCATATCACGTTAGACCGAAGTAATACACTGTACATTAGGAAAAGCTTTTACGTTCACAGATAACAGATGCTAAAAGATTGATATGGCGCCTGTCGTTGTTTAACATTCGGTTGACTAGGTAGCCTTTCGTGACCAAATAACAGTTTAGTAAAAAGCCTTCTTTGTTTACACGATACAGAAAAAAACAATGCTTTCCTTGCTTATTTAATTCATAACAAATGCCAACGCTAGTTGCATATCATTGATTTAGTCACGAAACAGGAGCTTACAGCTACAATGTTCATATGAAGTTTCAATGTATAAATATTCATGTATAAAGAGAATTCCATATTTATAATGGATGAATGTGAACCTGAATTATTGAACAATGTGAACAAAATGCAAAAATAAATAATTCAAACAGTTTTGCTGTCTGCTCAGGGTATTACAAAAATAGGTATAACAAAAATCTTATACCAAAGAGACATCAAATGATATTGATCAGACATGGATTTGTGAGCTCCATTTTTTTGTTTATGAGCTTCTAGGAGGAAAATGCCTGTCCTTACTTGTTGAAAGAAGATGTTAAATGATAACTTTTGTGTATTGTGCATGATTTCCACTTTGATACAGAATTTCATTTATTGAAATGTTAAACTACTGTACAAGGTGTTTCGTAAGTTTAGATTTTTAGCGACAATGTCCAGTTTACAATACGGGCCATCGTTCAAAGATGTATATTTTTCTCGAACAAACTAGGGAAGGATTTCTTAAGGATTTTCGAGGTCAATGTAAAGGAATTATAAGTCACCCAGATAGCACAGAGATATCAACATGTCCCATTTCTTTTACCAATGGACATCGCACGCATATACCGAGGAAATTTAAATATATCCATATGTCCCGGAAACGCGACTTCCTGTGGGACATTTCTGGACACCGCGGGATAATTCAAGATAGCTTGAGTACATCGAAATGTGTCCAGTAGTAGGCGCATTCCATTGAAATGCAAGGCTAATTTGGTGGATTCACTCCGTACTTGAATGAGTCAGGTCAAAGAACGTCCCAGGTAGACATGCTGTGTTATGTGTGTACCTGTTCATTTGATAACGTAGCCCAAGATGCATGGCCGTAGGTGAGAAATGCAATTTTTGCTATACATTTACTCAGATCTAAATATATTAGAACTTGACCTTAAAATTGAGGTGTAAGATTGAGCCATACACGACTTCGATACTTGTTTATCTCTTGAAGCGTATTACCTATATTTTAGCACCGAGGCCATACGAAACGTGTACCTACAATTCCAAACACTGTAATGTGTTAATGGTTTTCCAACGGGAATCGAACCTGAGGCCATATGCTCCAAAGATGCGCGCACTAGCCACTACATTTTAGTGGTTGAATTACTGAGACTTCTTTTCTAGAACTACACATTGCTGTAGTTCTACAACTACGAACCCCTACGCTAGTTACAAGATAGATCTATTACATTTTGTAAACTTTTGTTAATAGTTTTATTGATATGTCACAGGCTAAGAAGGAATATCATAAGTAAATGTAGAAATTGAGATGCCAGGTTGCATCTCTTGCATTTCACTGTTACATTTAACATGTAGAATCAGCTCTTCTTACTGATCTAGAGGAGCTAACGTGCTCACCTTTGGTCCAGGGGCCTCATGTTCGATTTTCGGTGAGAGAAGCATAACATTTGAACACAATATGGTAGATCGGATTCCACCCTAAACTGTAGGTCTTCGTCTTATATAACATTACATTAACGGAGAGAACACTGAATAGTGAGAAGCTTCTTGAAATTGAAAAATTCGGTACGATAGGCTGTTATTAAAGGAAATGTACGATATGTTACTTTGTTGTGAGGAAAGTGATAAGAAGGAAAATGATACTGGTAATCAGAAGACATGAAGATTTAGTCCACTATACCAGACGCTATCAAATGCTTTCTTCAGATCCAACAGTAAGACAGAGTATGAGTTTTGTGGCACAGCATGTGTATTAGTTACTGATTGAAGTAAATCGTAATATGGGTCCGAACTATGGTGAAGTGTAGTAAATTATTCAGGAGACTACGTATATTGAGGGCAATCTAAAACCTACAGTTTAGGAGAAAATCTGATCTAATTCAATGCGTTTTAATTATAAATTCTTTCTAACCGAGAATAGAACCAGAAACCCAGTGTAGCGAAGGCGCGGCGCTAGCCACTTGTTTTAAAAATCATCCTAACCGGGATATTTGTCTCTACGGTCTTCTGGGCAGTGTTGTTCAGGTGACGAGGAAGTTTTCGTCTCTATGGTCTTTTGAGTAATATTGACCACGAAGCGAAGACGTTCTCGTCTTGTCACGATTCAAGACTTGAAAATGAGGCGAGCAATGCCTTTTAAATTTTTAGACGAGAAGAAAATGAAATATTTTAGTTTAACGTCCCCACGATTATGCCCCTTAGACTAAGAAAGATGATTTGCATGACAAATGAATTATTATTTAAGAATTGGTAGACTGAAAATGTGGGAGTAAACGGGAGTACTCTGAGAAAACGTACAGAGAAAAGTACAAACTTACTTGACCGGGGAATCGAATCAGGAAAGCCATGTAGCAGTGAAAAGCGCTCTAACGCTGAGCTATTTTGCTTGCCTGAGACGAGAAGAGAAACTTGACAATTCTCTTCGAGGAAAGAAATATCACAAGTCTCTTGGGCAAAACTAGTTCACTCAAGTCTTACATCCCAAACACTTTTTAATGCTATATATATATATCATAGTATAATAACTATAAATTAATTAAGCTATTACACAAACACAATTACGAGAATTTATCAACGTTTAAAGATATGGAAGTCATTACTCAATATACTCCAATAATAAATATGGTTTAAATACTCTTCAGGACCTCTCGTAACGCGGAACGGTTTTGATAACTTATACATAAATCAAGAAAAAACACACTAGGGTATAAATATTGTATATACATAAATTTACGAGTCGAAACGAGATGAGAAAAACGTTTGGAGAATCGAAACGAGACAAAAAGAAACGAATTCTTCAAGAATCGAGACAAGACAAACTAATTTTTCGTCTCGTCTCTTCTGTTGAGTATCGCTACATCTGAATAATCAACTTTTTTTTTATTACGTAATCTAATATGATAGGAATATGAACACAGAAACTTCGAGGACACTTAAGAGTCTTCATTCCGGCGAAATTAAAATACCACTAATTTTACAGTAATTATGTGAAATCTTCAAACAGATAAAAGATAATCGAAATGTGGAACAAGACCGCCCTAGACAATATTATTTTACATGAGAAACCGTTATCACGACTCACTTATCTGCTTTCGATTTCGAGCCATTTTGAAAATCGGCATTTATTTTCACATTTCTAAACAGCTGAAAACGGAAAGCCGCTGGGTGACTTGTGATAACGGTACCTCACGCAAAATAATATTGTCAAGGGCGCTCTTGTTCCATATTTCAATTATCTTTTATCTATTTGAAGATATCACATAATTACTGTAAAATTAACGGTATTTTAATTTCGCCGGGATGAAGACTTTTAAGAATATGTCCATGTTCGTCAGAGGGACTGGAGCACCTAGTGGGTTTCATATCACAATCATGAGCTTAACTACTCACATCGCTCGACTAAACCATACAGGCTCCAAGTAGACTAGTGTGAAGCGATTATTATTATTATTATTATTATTATTATTATTATTATTATTATTATTATTATTATTATTATTATTATTATTATTATTATTATTATTATTTTGATCTATCGAAAAGTTCTGTTTGTTTCTGTAGCTATGAAAGCAACTTTATATTTATGTTGACAATTATTTTATTGTTTCACATAATTTTCCTACTAGCCAGTGGCGTATTTAGGGGGTGGCTATCGGGAACAAGACCCCACCGAAATAATTTCATTATTATGGGGAACCTTTTCTTGCTTTAAAAGTCATATTGATAATGCCCATTTCCCAAAAAAGGTCCCATATGATAGATTTGACTAGACCTAAATTTTGTACATAGTTACACTAATATTTTACATGAATATCTATAACAGTGTAACTTATTAAAATGTAAGAAAATTAAGAAAATTTCATTTACTTTTTCAGAATCATATTGCTCGTAATTTCATTTTCTTTATGTAATTTAGCATTTTCACAAAAAGTTCAGAAAATCGCATTTTTTTACTCTGAAGGCCCTCAACTATAGCCTACTAGACGATGTAGGATTTCTTCACTTCTATATCTAGCAAGAACAAAGTAACTGATATTCTCACGATTCTGTCGATTCTTCTCATAAAGTTCATGTGAAATCAATTTGGAGTACTTTTTCACAAATCACAACTGTCTGACATGACCAAAAACTATTTGTTTACTAATACCAAGGTTTTGCACAACTTCTCATGTAGTCAAAATGCATCTTCTACCAAAAATTTAGGAAAAGAAACATAATCAATCACGGAAGGTCATCCAGAGCGTGCTTTATCTTCATACGTTGGGTCTCTCTTCTTGAATTTCTCGAATCATATTCCACATGTACAGTGAAATACTGCGTTCTCTCCAAAAACAGTACACAAAATTTAGCTGCTTCCTCTGCTGGAACTCATACAGTGTATAGAGATGCAAATAAACTCTATCAACACACATTGATTAGGGTCATAGACTCTGTAAGAAATGTGTGTACGAAAGAGAACCATTGCCATTTTTAAAATCACTCAGTATTCACAGAATAAAAATACATGACGTATGATACACGTATTAATGCAGAAAGTTTTACTTAATATATGCATGGGAATATAATTTAGTGTTGCAAGAACGGACGGAACTGTACGGTAGACCTTACATTATTAATACTATTGTTATTATTAGTAGTAGTATTGGAATTAGCACTACTACTCGTAATAGTAGTAATAATAGTATAAAAATATCAATTTCGGAATATCTACAAAACAGTTTTCCCAAAACTTGTAGTTACGCTCCGCTACTATGGTAGTCATAGGATATTAAAGATATAAAAAGCAATGGGAAAGAAACGGGGAAGAAAGAGAGAGGAAGAGAGAGAGAGAAAGAGAGAGAGAGAAAGAGAGAGAGAGAGAAGAAAAGAATATTTGATTTAAAGTTCATTTCCTGGTGAGAAGTCTTCTTACGGTAGAAGTCCCTGGCCTTCATTTCCTCTTGGGAGAATCCACGGTTCAAGCTGTTTCCTTCGCTACTCAGCCGTTGCAAAATGCAGAAACACCACTGACGGAAAAGAACTTGGAGAAAGCGAAAAAAGGAAAATAAAAAAAAAAAATCACGTAACAGTTTCAGGTTCTCATCTGAGATAGTCCTTCGGGCTTTAGCCCGCAAATTTACTACTTCAGTGGCCATCAACATCAAGGGACAAATAGAGACAAAACTTAAAATATATATTACTCTTGTATCTTTATATATATATATATATATATATATATATATATATATATATATATATATATATATATATATATATATATATATATATATATATCAGTGTCCTGGCTTTCTTTATTTTATTCTTCTTCTTGCTTGACTGTACCTCTGTGTGCACTTAAGATGTAGAAATCTTTGTATGCGCAGTCCAGTGAAGAGTAAACATGTTAGAAACACGCTCCAAGAAGGAAAAAAAAAATACTGGTCTCATTTCAGTATGATAGTACAGGATATCTATGTGTGATACTAACATAGGAAACAGGAAAATTTATATACTGGCCAATTGAGGATAAAACTAAAGTAAAATCCTCAGTACACCCAACGGTTATAAGGAATGCTAAGCTGAAAAATATGGGACGGAACGGGAGGAAACAAAAGGTCATGATCTTGTCTATCATAGTTCATATTACCCGAGACCGAACTAGGAAACTCTCGCACTAGAACTGACCGCTGTGTCTATCGGAAATGAGATAAAGTTTTTGATATTATTACAGGAGAATTATATTATATCTACCTAAAGAATATTGGAGTATGTTTTGCTTATAACTCAATTAGGTAATCATTTTTACCTACAACGAGGACTATGCCTTCAATGTTCGTAAAATATACTGTACAACATCACAAATACTTACAAGATGTCTTGTTCTGCGAGACACTTCATACTGCAGCTAGTACTTCAACATTACTCTTAACTGCTGAATAAAACTAACTCCAAATACAGAAAGGCACTAGGGGCAAAAGTTTTGCTTTTATCTGACGACTTTCAGAAACGAACAATTGTAATAACATACCTACAATAGATGGCATGAAATCCAACAAACATGTTTCGAATTATTGTTAACCCCTTTCTGCATGATTTTTTTCTTTTAGTATAATAGAAATATTGGATATCTATTTCTATTATCTATGGAAGATATCCAAAAATAATCAGTATTGGATATCTTCATATGGGAACTTGAAAAATGAATTAAAACTTGAATTTAAGGTTTTTCACTTAATTCCGACGAGAAATAAATAAGTGCCATATATATGACACACTTAACACTCACAAAGAACATGCCAGATGACATCAAAATTTCTTATTCATACACGTCCATATCTCACACAGCAGAGTAAACAGTCATTTGGTGCCTTTGATAAATCACAAAAAAGATAAAGTGAAAAAAAGGGTATGTGCCATATATGGCACAGCATGCGGTAAGGGGTTAAAATAATGCATTGCATATGTTTACTTTTTTGTGATAAGTGTACGAGGACCAGAGTGTTGAACTGCTCTTGTCAGGCGAGCACACAGAAATTTTTGTTGGGGGACTTCAATACTTTAAGCTACTACGCCTATATAGTATTAAACAGATATATTTCTGCACCCTAAAAGACGAAAAATAATTGTAAAATACTTGCTCCTATATTATCAGAAAAATGATAGCAATAGATGATTTTTATAAACGAAAGAGTGCAGATGAAATGTAAGATCAAATTTTCATGCTACATCAATTATTTCCCTGTTAAACAAGTATAGTTTTAATGAGAGTGTACAAATGTATGTTCATACAAATGTAGGAAAAAGTTTTTTTGGGGGGGAGGGAGGCCCCGGACCCGGTGGAACCTCCCCCTGTGGTCTTACACATCATTAACTTCATTTAACTGGCATGCGATTATTCTCTCTCAGCAGCTATCAACCACAATGTTGATTATCGTGAACCAGTACTGATTCACATTTTTTTTAATAGTCCCTACTAATTTTCCAAGCGCATTAGTTGATTGAACTCCCTGGACGTTTTATATACAGGGTGTCCGAGAAGTCCTTCCCTGATTACAGAAAGTGATAACTCAGGCTAGAAATAAGATAGAAATATGAAACTGGTGTTGAATTGTTTACAAACTATAAAAGTTTTTGTCTGTGTTAGGTTTGTTCTGTTTTACCAAGTCTCATTTTTTGTTTGTTTTAGGTTTGTAGTACGTAAGTAAGAAGCCCAAGAAGCCATGCCAACCAACCAGGAGAAGGCACAGTGTGTCCTGTGGTACCATGAGACACGATCACCAACCACGGTGCACAGACAGTTCCAGACAACATTTGGGAGGACTCCACCTGATGTCAAGAGCATTAAAGCCTGGTATGAGAAGTTCAAGAACACAGGGTCGGTTGCTGACCTTCCGAGATCTGGTCGACCAAGAAATTGAATATCGCCTAGATGTGCTACGTGCTACCAAGGGTGCTCATGTGGAAGTGTACTGATGTGACCAAAACTTTTATAGTTTGTAAACAATTCAACACCAGTTTCATATTTCTATCTTATTTCTAGCCTGAGTTATCAATTTCTGTAATCAGGGAAGGACTTCTCGGACACCCTGTAGAACTCATTTAGCAGTAAGTACTCTCTGTGTTTATTCATCTTGCCAATAAAATGAATGATCTCTACCTGGTCGTCTTTTAATCATTTTTTTTTAAATTTTATTTTTTCCTTTTATGATTAACCACAAGGATAATATGCATCGTACGCTATTTATAGAATTATTTGATCTTCACTAAACTTGGGATGGAAATAAGACTTCCGACTTGCCTAGTACACATGTAAAACACTTTCCTCAAAGACCTTTGATGCTCGAGCTATTGGTGATCGAAGTTAGGGTTAGAATTTACTAGGAAGGATAAAGAAAATTATGACAATGAAATGAAAAGTTCTACGTGCCATTCAATAAAATTCCTGATGCCCTGTTCACGTCAGAACTATTCACAATATTTTACCACGTTCGACTTCATTCCAAAAATCAACTCATTATATAAACTGAAACTGAATATGTTTGTGACCTAATAACATTTGAACCACCTGATCGATCTCGATAAAATTTTCAACATAAACGAGGTTCAAGTCTGAGATGGATTTTATCATTTTACTTTGACGGTGCAACTTAGGGGAGGGGAAGGGGAGATATATAAAAATGATCGAAAATGAACGATATTAGTCTGGAATTCATACTTAGTTTCCTGGGTCGCCGAGACGAATAGTGACAGTTCCGAAGCCGTTTAAATCTAAATTCAGCACTATTATTACTTCTAAGAGGGGCTGGTGATATGTAAAAATAATTGAAAAGAAACGATATTAGTGTCGAATTCATAGTTTTTAGTGTCCCTAAATTGATTGGCAACAGTTTTGGTGACCTTTATGACCAAAATGAAACGTATTCTCGTACGAAGAACCGGCATTCTGCTAGTTATATCTGATCTTTTGACTTGCCTTATTTTAAATATTTGTTTTCTTTACTTATAGAAACTTGTCTTCGGCGCTATTACTAGCAGGATTAAGAGCAAACAAGGCTGCGGTAAGTTCACCAAGGATATATTCAACGGAGATTCTGAAAATCTTTTGTTCCTTGAACACTGGGTTCCATTCACTAACTGACAGAGTTGATAGGATTGAACCACGAACAGAACTTACAAAACCGAATAAAGATTTCTTATTTGTAGTTCTTCACATGGTTTTAGCTGTAGTAATTTGGACTAGTGTGTCATTGCGAAGTGATTCAAAGTTACCACATGGAACATAAATAACTATTAAGTTCGTAAATTGAATTTGTAAAGAAAACTGTAGTTGTGGGTGTATGTAACTTGAGATATAATGGATCTCGAACGCGCTTACCTCAGTCTCAAAGGATGGATCACGACCGATCTCCATGTAGCGGGAAGGACCTCTAGCGACACGTTATTGTGAATGGTATTTAAATACCACTATAGCTATAATTATAATCTAGATATATTATAAAATTTAAAGTCACTATATTTGTGTCTTTTAATCTTTTGAACCACCCTACCGATCTCGATCAAATTTTTAACATAGATGAAGTTCGGGCGTGGAAAGATTTTCTATCGTTTCACCTTGACGGAGATCTTCGGGGAGAGGGAGGGAAGGGGGAGATACATAAAAATAAATAAAACTTAATAAGTCTTGAACAGCCCGATCGATCTCGATCAAACTTTCAACATAGATGAGGTTGGTCTTCATCATTTCACTTTATCGATACAACGTAATGGAGGGGGAAGGAGGAAATATATTTAAAACTTAAAATGAAAGTGACTGCTTTTGACTTAACAACTACTGAACCACCCGACCTATCTCGATTATTATTATTATTATTATTATTATTATTATTATTATTTTTACATAGGTGAGGTTCGAGCCTGGAATGGTTATCATATCACTTTGACGGTATACGGCCTAGAACTTAGGGGAGGGGAGGGGAGGGTGAGATGAAAAAATGATCGAAAATGACCGATATTAGTGTCGAATTTATAGTTTTCGGGATTGCTGAGATGAACAGTGATACTTCCGATTTCATTTTAATCCATACCACTAAAAACAGAAACAGCATATTTCGAGAACCAAACCCATGATATAAGGAGTTGTGCACTGAAAATTTTTATTTTAACCCAGCGAAGCGAGAAATCGATGGCAATATAATATACCGGTAATAATATTAAAATATTACTAAATAAAAATAGAAGTAAAGAGTTGAAATAATAATAGGCTTTATTCCTACTAATACCTAGGTGTATTACCTTAGGCAGTCGATGAAAATGAATACAGTATACTCCCGATAATCTGGAGTCGTTAGGACCGAAGCTATCTTGGATAATACGGACTGTGAGGTTATTTTATAAGTTATTTTGAGGTTATTTTATAAGTAGACTTTCCTAAGCAAGTAAATTAATTTAAAACATCTTTATTATCATCTTTATCTTTATTTAAAATGTAGAATATTAAGTATATAAGAAAATTATTTTAAAGAAAAACAATTCAAAGATAAACAGTTTTAAGAATGATACAGTGAAATGAAATTGTTCATGAACAACACTTAACTATGCAAACATGAAATTTAAATTTAATTTCAGGTACTAAAAAGCCCTTTATTATCTTTTGTTTTAGTTGTTTCCTTCGCTTGTTTGCGGCAATATGACCCCATCTCTTGAAGACTAGAATATTATGAGGGGTGCACTTTTCTGTTGTTCAGCAATGGCAATGCAGCTTAGATAATCGATTTCAGTCCATCAGAGTCCTACGGAAAGGTCCAATGCTACACGAACCTGTTCATTTCTTGCTGCTGAGCGGTCGGCAGACGACTCACGCAATGAAGAGATTTTTGTCTTTCATGAAATAGATCTAAATCTTATGATTTTCACGTTACAGAAGTGCACCGATCCCGGGGTGCCGAGAGGGCCTGGCTCCCAATGCTCATGCAGATCCCCATGTATTTTTTATGAATATGTATTTTTATATGTTCTATTATTTTATATGTATTTTTATGAATATACAATATTTGACATCATTTGAATTCAATTTGTCTTAAAACCCTCATATATATCTTCTTAGATCCTTGTCTGCAACCAAACACACATCTGAATTTGCCTCCCCAAATTTACAGAGAAATCAGAGCCCTTACGAGTACAGTTTATGTATACAACTCTAATACTGTTTGTTATATACAATTAATTGCAGTATGAAATTAATTTTAAAATTCAGAAAATTATATACTAGTATAAGTTCTTAAAAAAACAAGCTTTAACTCTTAATTATTACGTTCAAGCTGAAATGAAAGTAAATATTTATAAGGAATAACCACCTCGGATAGCCGGGGTTCGGTAACCGAAAGTTTACTGTAATTTTGCTGCAGTTGTTTCGCATAATCATTTCTTTTGTTGCTATTCTAATAATAAAACAGACACAATAACTAGGTGTAGAATTAGCTGATACAAACAGAAGCAAACTGTGTCGGTTCTCAATAGATCTTTCTCCAAGCAGAAAAAATAAATTTAGACACTTGTTTACTTATTTAAATTTCATCCATTCCTCATCTCAGTGCGTGTTTAATAGACAGATACGAATGATTAAATTAATAACAAAAAGTCTAAAACAATGCTACTCTAATACCAGAGATAAAGAAGCCAAGTCCATGAAAGCCCAAGTACCTAAATATTCTTAAACATTAATCAATACTTCGTCTCCAAAACAACTTGAGAAATGAAAAAAGACAGTGAATATACATAATCATGTCAGGTCACTAACAGAGCCTCAGATCTGTAGGCCCTACACACCAAGACGTAAGCTCACACTCCTAGATGGAGGAATTCTGCCTTATGGACGTGGTAAAACAATAACCAAATTTCATCAGTCGACGACAAATAACTTCAAAGAAAGAAGGAAAAAAGCCATTCCAAACTCATTGAGACGGAAACTTTAAACATCCAGAATAATAAATAAATAAACGCTACTGGAAGTTTCGTTAGATGTTCAAGCAGTTCAGTGAATTAGTGTGACCGAACTAAAAATTCTTACCACCAGCTGACACCAAAGCACAATCACAGTGAATGCTGGCTTTAAGCTGTTAGGTTGATTAATGTTTCCACAATGATCCGTGTCACTGCTGATTGGTTAATCAATGAGCAAGTTCTCACAAGCAAGCGAACATCTACGAGTATGTACGATTGCAAACTTTCCTCACCTTAAGCTTCAGTACACAGTCCAAACTTACAGACGAATACCATATACGAAGAATACGCATTATTTGTACTCGTAACTTACTTGAAACTCTAAATTTTCTTAACCAAGGAATTACTATGAGAATTGTTTCTGCTTCTGGAGACAGTAAGATCTTTATGGTAAAGTTAATTTATTTATTTAATGTACTCTTTTGTACCATTTACTGCTAAAGAGCTTTGTGGCGTAGAAGGATATTTTTAAAGGAAAGAGCAGTGACATCTAATGGTTTTTACAGAGATTATTTTTGTTTTATCTACAGTTACCCGAATGTAATCACGACTTCGCACAGTGTTTGATTGTGTTTACATTAATTGAACACTTCAATGAATAACTGATAACGCTGCTGTTCCCTTGTCAATCAATACGTTATCTCTTTTTATTACCCTTGCTTTTCGAGTCGACAAATTGAGTTATTTCTGTGTCATTTTGTATGGATTTGTGTATTATGAACTTCTCAAGGAAAATACGGATTTTATAATTGTTTGGTTTTAGTGAAGTAGCTTTTATATCAGAAAGGAAAATTGTATTTTTTTTTACAAATATTATTTCAATTTAAGATGACATTCGGGAAGAATGTACTTTAGGCAATTCACCCAATGGTTCGACTCCTCGACAGGCCCGTACCAAGCCCAAAAATGTATAGGGGTCCGATCCAACCATATACTTCATCACCATATTATACAGTAGTTTATTTGCAAGCCTACTGTGAAAATTTTAGAGGGGGGCAGCCTCCCTAGCCTCCCGTGGATACGGCCCTACTCCTCAAGACACCTAAAACCTAACCTAACCTAATCTAACCTGACCTAACTTTTCACTGTGGATTTATCTTTAATAGCTAGCAAATTGAATAAAAAATCATTATAATAAATGAATTACCTAAAGTAAAGACTTACCAGACATTCATTTACACACTCGTGCTTACCTCTAGAATCACGACTATTAAAAATAAACACATAATACAATATGGGAATTTTTGTATGCAAACATATGTTAATTATATAAGTATGATAGTAAGACTATCCATGGCTTTGAATTGATTATTTTAACCAAAGAAACACTGACCAAAGCTTAAAACACACTTTATTTTAAATTATAATAACGGTTTCGGATATCTAACATATCGTTCTTCAGACAATATTGAAAATATATGAAAATACAGACATATACGTATATAGTCATTGTTATGACAAAGTTCAAATTCTTTAACAGTCATATATATATATATATATATAGTTATTGTTGTACTTTTTTTTCTCCTATTCACGTACGTATTTATGAATATACAATATTTGGCATAACTTGAATGCAACTTGTCTTAAAATCCTCATACATGTTGTATTTTCATTTATTTTCGATATTGTCTGAAGAAGGATATGTTAGATATCCGAAACCGTTATTATAATTTAAAATAAAGTGTGTTTTAAGCTTTGGTCAGTGTTTCTTTTGTTAAAATAAGTATAATGTTTCCTGTACTTACAGTTTCAGATTTTCTTTGCATAATACGTTAACTTCATTTCAGAAACGACACTCACCTATAAAATAAGAAAAAAGATCGTATTAATTACATAAATATATTTATTGCTAATGAAGTTAGACAGTAGAACCGTAACAAATTTCATTAGTCTAATAATATTATTTTGTTTTCAAATTAAAAATGTAAAATTAATTGAACAATTAGTACAAGTTTTGGTACGTAGCCAACGGCTCCAATCCTGGGGGTGTCCGGGCCCCCCAAAGCTCATGTAAGCCTACCCGGCTTGTATTTATGAATATACAATATTTGGCATAATTTGAATGTAACTTGTCTTAAAATCTTCATATATGCCTTCTGTCTCTGAATGGGGCCCCTCAAATTTACAGAGAAATTGGCGCCCTTGTACGTAGTTTCTGGTGAATAACATAGTCGAACAGTGCCAACAGTCTACCTTGTATATCCTCGAAACAAAAACGTGTAGGGTGCAATGTACATCAAAGTCATTCATAAATACAGTATCAAAGCAATTAACATTTAATTTGCATTACTAGTCTATATATACGAGGAATGACTGAAAAGAGTTGAGCCTAATACAGAAACAAACAAGCGAGGCTGCGTCAAGTGTCAGAAGTTGGGAAAATGGAAATGATCGAGCACAGAGCTGTCGTAAAGTATTTGCAGTTGAAAGGAATGTTGCAGTTTACTATATACAATATGGTAAATAGTTGAGGTGAATCTGCCCCTTCATATGCCATCATCAAAAAATAGGTGCAAGATTTCAGGCATGAAAGGAAGAGTGTTGAAAATCAACCGAGACCAGAGATACCATCAAGTACTACCAACAAAAGGAAAACATTGTCCACCTGTACTTCCATATGAATTATGCAAGATCGGCGATTGTTAACTCGTCAGACAGCAGATAAGCTGCATACATGAGCGCCCGCAGTGGAGGGTAAGAAGAAGCAGTTGCCCCCACAGATATTTAAAAAGTATTCAGATTATGCCAAAACATACTACTGTTCTGTCACACTATAGTACTTAATATATTTAGCTTATATTAAGTATTATATTACTACAATAGAAAATATATTTACTGTAGTTAATAAGGATATGTTCGTAAATAATTGTTTATTTTATATGATGTTTTATACACAGGGTGTTTCAAATAACAGCGACAACGTTTGGAAGGTGATTCCTGAGACCAAGATAAGACAAAAGGTATAGACCAACCTGGGTGCACAAATGCTTCTTTTCGGAGCTATAGGCTCCCGAAAACATGAAAAAAAAAAAGATCTTTAAGGGTCCATAGCTCCAAAACTATGGGACCTACCGCATTCGGTTCCAGACTTTATTTAGGAATTAGTATGTGCTCTATACAAATAACCATGTTTCAGAATCCTAAGGTACTTACGCAACAATTTTTAAAGAGGGAGTTTGGCTACGGGCATATCATTTGAAGTACTCACCAACTACCTCTATAAAAATTGTAATCCAAATTTGTAAGTGTGATCCAAAAGTACAGTGAATCATTTTATTACGAACAAAATAATAAGTTTAAATGGAATTTGATTTAATCTCCTTCAAAGTACTGTCTTTGGCTATCAATGCACTTATCACAATGTTGAATTCATGACTGGAAGCATTTCTGGAAGGGCGTTTACTGCTCTGTCATGGCCCCTCTAAATCTCAAGAATGGTGTCAAAATGTTTTCCTTTAAGCATAGTTTTATTTTTTGGGAAGGGTCAGAAGTCAACTGGTGCTAAATCTGGTGGGTAAGGTGGATGTTTACTCCTATTGGCCTGTTTGAACAAATAATTTGTGCCACTTTTTGCACATTTTCATCTGTTTTTGACGTCGAAGGACGTCTCGATCGTTGTTCGTTTCCAACCGATTCCTTGCCACTTTTGAATCGCTTATATCATTTGTAAACTGTCTTCAATGCCACTGCTTCATCGCCATCAGGGCCGGCTTTAAGCGATTGGACCGATTACTTCCAATCGGGCCCCGCGCCTAAGGGGCCCCCGCGCTAATGCCGTCTACTTTGCTGTCCAGTCTAATGTACTCTCCAGTGTCGCATATTAGACATATTAGACCCCAGAGCAAACAAGTCTGTTTGTTGTCTCATATCTGACTCTATGACTAAATTTTGCTAGATTGGGAATGATACGTGATACAAACGAAAAAAAAAACAACATTCTAGTAAAACTTTGGTGTTAATTATTCAAATTTGACAGAATACAGCGTATATCTTCTTTATGGGTTTTCAATTGTCCGCGAGGAATACGGTGGCTCAGTGGGAGAGCTTTTATCTCTAGTGCGTGAGACCTCTCGTTCGATTCTCGGCCAAGTAAGTTTGTGATGGACAACATCGTGTCCGTAGATTTTCTTGCGGTACTCCCATTTCCTCCTACATTTCATTCCACCAATTTTTCCATCATGATTCACTTGTCTTAAGCATCCGTCTCTCTTAACCTTAATGGTATAGTCGTGAGCCGTTAAACTGGAAGATTTTAATTGTCCTTATTTCTTGGGGTTGAAATTTTTCAAACAGTAGGAGAGATACGAGAAGTAAATTCACACCTAATTAGAAAATGTTTTCATATGTACATAAAAATAATAAGAAAATATTTATCATATGTAACTTCCGTAAAATTTTTACAATTGCAATTCAATATGAGGTATATTTTCTTTGAAATTTGTACAATCCGCGGCAAAAAACCTGCAACATGAACATATAAGTTTATTGTGAAATGAAGAAGTCTTTTGCTCCAAAATAAGTGTGCACGGAAGGAGGCCGAGGTTTATCCTGGCGTGATTCGTTCCACTTAGACGTTATGTTCATTCCCTGTGCTGTTATGCGTAGTTTCACAATAAACTTTACATCCTCATGTTGCAGGTTTTTTGCCGCGGATTGTACAAAATTTCCACTGTTTGAATTTGAACTTGGTCGAGAATGAGGTGTGAAAGAATCTTTAAATTTAAAAAAAAAAATGTATATTCTACAATAAATGTCGTAAAAGCTTCTGATTTTTGAGAAACAAAGCGTTTCTTCAAGACGTTTGACAAACTGTTATTGTTCAGGATTGAAGTGAGAGAAATATGAGAGATTAGATTCATAGTATCTTAGAAAGCAAATTAAGTACATAGGGGAGAAAGGGGGAAAACTGGACACTTAAGAATTTCGACCGTTTTTTTTTGGAAGACCGTAAAACACGAAGGAAAATTTTCTAGGGTAAATGAAAGAATGATGTCTTGTGCTTTAAATGGATATAATGTTTGACCATTATTCTAAATAGTAGAAGGTACATGAGTATTATAGAAGACATATCGAAATTCGGATTTACCCCATTGGTGGGGTAAGTCCGAACGACCTATTTACAGTAATGTAATTAGTAGAAAATGACACTGACAAAATATGAATATGACTGACAATATGAATGTGAGTGTGAATATAGCTGACAAAAGGCTATATGAACTTAACATACGAATAGAAAACAGGTTACACCATAGCGCTTGCCACTAATTTTTTAAAATATACGTAAATCTGCTGTCTTAATATCTGTAACAGACAAAGTATGGAACCTTTTAGTCCACTGTAGCCCTCCCTACCCTGATACTACTACAAATTATTTCTGTATTTTTTTAATTTGTTTTAGTGGCTCAGGACCAAGTAGAGTTACAATTGTGCAGGCTTCGTACTTCGCTCTTGACTTATCTACACCTACTCATTTTTGCACAGCAAAGATCACAAGTATAGAGGTTTCTTGGTCGAAGTCACTACAATCCTTATGGCACCACTTCTTACACTTGTCGCACTGAATCCAATTCTCCACAGGAGGATCAAAGTACTGTCCCGTGCAGAAAATGCAGTAATAGTCTTTATTTAACTGCCCGCCTTCATCCATTAAAACCAAGTTACGACGGGAACGAGGAGCTTTGCAAGTTAAACTGTCTCTCTTCTTATTGCAAGCCTTCCGTTCGTCTTTACCCCACTCTGTACTTGAGTGGAATATTCTACTTCCCGTCTAAACAAAGCAGAGCAATATGGATATGATATTACACATTGGTAACTTTATCTTCAGCAATGTCAATCATAAAATATTATTGCGAACACCATAATGCTATCTGTGCCATGTGGCTACAACGACGCACTTATCTTTATAACAGTATAAATTGTACATACATAACAGATGAATTAAAGATGCAAATGATGAAGTACTTGCAACTTTATCTTTCAAGACTCTGGACCTCACTAAAGGAATACTTAACATTTATTTATTAAAATTAAAATACAGTATAACGGTTTCGACAACCTAACGTTATCTTCATCAGACACTAACTGAAAGAGATATCTTCATAGCATAGAAATATATACTAAAACACAGGTGGATTGCAGATGTTTAGGAAAGATAAACGCAGGTGGGAGGGTAATTAAGTCAGGGTATGTAGCCGACAGATGAGGCTCATGAAAACTCAGGTGGCTTACCGTAGAAACAATAAATCTTAGCACTTTCAGTTTTAGTATATATATATTTATCTCTGAATATATCTCTTTCAGTTAGTGTCTGATGAAGATAACATTAAGTTGTCGAGACCTTTACACTGTATTTTAGTTTTAATAAATAAGTGTACTGGATATATTCTCATCAAAAGTCTTTAATTCTTTTTGAAGTAATTGTAATGGAAATAACATACAAGTTGTACATTGAAATTATAAGAAACATAGCTACATAATGAGAACATACAATGAAAATTTATAAATGATATATGTGGTACACATTGAATAATTTTCCGTTACAATTTAGAAGATGCAAAGGATATAATAGTTTCTTTCGGTAATAATAATAATACTATAGTTTATTTGGAGCTGTTAAAAGGATTACTCCCATTGTTTAGTAACGATATTTTTCAAAGATAAGTATTACCTGACCAGGATAGCAGTGCGGTTTTGAGAGGATGGCGCTGCTGTTGTGTTTACATCAGTTTCTTGGCAAGCGCGGTGGAACAGGGGAGCGGAGAGCTTCACTTTGCAGTGTATCCAACGGTTTTTAAAAGTTGCAGTTTAGATGTTCATTGCCTAATCTCTTTACGCTTAATAAAGAATGCCGTAAGTTATGTAGTTGTAGTCAAACATTCCTGCAGTAATGCAGATATATTGTCAATAGTGATATATGAGTGTAAATTACCAATTTAAGAACAACATAGCACAATTAACAATTCAGTGAGCTTTTACCAAAAGTTCTAGTGTTTCTTATGAGTACTCTATAATTGGTTTCCTCCGATGATTTTTTGCCCCGAGCTTTCCTTGAATTTGTCCCTATTCATATTTTATAGACTTAATATACCAGAGACAGTCACCAGCAAATAATGAGTACACATCCTACACATCCTCTCGTCAAAAACTTCGGAACGAGTCGAATCAACCAATTTTAATTCGTTTTCTTTGCCACAGAGAGCACCTGATCCTTTGTACAATACTGAGGTTAGTTTGTTCGCAAGTTAATATAGAGGGTGTATTTTTTTCTTGTTACTTAAAATGTTCTGCAAATAACTTCAATAACTTTTGAAACTGTTTGTTTTAACTTGAGCCACGGACGGATCCAGACTGAATGTTTGGGGTGGGCGGTCGTTCGAAGTCAAATCAAGTAAGAGTGTATTGCAAACAAAAAAAAAAAAGAAAAAAAAGTAAAACAAATTTAAAAAAGAAGTAACTATTGTCTGCAATTTCTAGAACAGAAATGGCCACCTACGATTTCGAAGGTGGGCATCTGTCTGAGCAAGAACGCCAAGGAAAGTAATTTCTTGCTATTTATTGCTTTATTTGACTTCTGCAACGTAAAACAAAAAAGTCAGGCCTAGCTATTTTGGGTTTTATGTTACCTTTATAATGCAAAGGTGAAAATTCTTAGGTTTTATTTTTAAAATAAAAAAATATCATATTCTGGGGTGGGGGCAATTGCCTCGAACGCCCCGCCCCTTGGATCCGCCCCTGACTTGAGCATATGCGTAAAGTGGCTTATTATGAACAGGACAAAAAGAACTGTGATAGATTGATTACAAGTAATCCGGTTACAAACACTGCTGCTTGCATTTTAGTTCCAAAAGCGGCTGCCCGCCCTTGTTTGCTGATCAGATAATAGTTGGAAACCCCAAACTTAAACAAACCTTTCGTTCATTTTTACACTGCATGACTCTATTACCTAGTATGGGCAGTTCTCAGCACGTCCTTCTAAATTATGTCTGAAATATGTTTTAATTATGTCAAAAATCCATTAAGTGGATTGAAATTATGCATATTCATATAGCTACATGAGAATATTAGAATACAAAATATGTAAAAGAAGAACGAAAAATTTATTACAGAAGATTTGAAAATAAAGTTCCTAGACTGGTACTGGTCCACTGTTGCTGCTAATCACAGAAATTTGTTTAACATGTGAGATTAAGGCCATGATATTCTTGTGTTACAAAGCACGTGAAGGTTTGGTAAAAAGAGCATCTGTGTCCTTCTAAACATCGGTCATCGAAGACACCTTAATTCCCATTGTCATCCATACAAGGAACATTAAGTTTTGTTGTAAGTTAAGGAAATCAGCAACAAAGACTTACGTGATGACCACAAATATTTACCGAGAGAATGCGCTATCTCGTGGTTGTATTCGAATGGCACTTCTGATTTTGTAATGAAGATGAAGATGTTTCTATTTACGCCAGAAATAGTGTTACCAACACTCAACTGGAGAAAGTGGCTAAAATCAATAACTAAAAATGGCTTTAAAAGAAAACAATCCTTTTGCGCTGTAACATGCAAAATAAATTCGATTCCTATAACATCATAAAATTAAAACAAAACTCTGCTAACAGAAATACAGTAAATGTGATCATCATTTTCAGGTTGAGACGCCGCTTCATTTATCTGGATTGTTGGTAACCGCCGGTTTTTATTATTTTATTTTATTTTATTCATTTATTAATTTTTACTGTATTCACCTGGTTAAGTACACATTCCACTTCCGCGTTTGAATGTGGAAGCGTTAGTATAAAAAAACCAACAAAACTAATTCAAAAAATAAACTGTCTCCCTCAGCATCTGTGCATTGATTTACCTCTTGCAAACATTCTACAGTTGAAGACTTATTTACTCATTTCATGAAATTTATGTTTGTCGCTGATTATCAATTTTATCCACATTATCTTCAAATCGCAAAGTGAAGCGAAAGCTAAGTCTTTTAAAGTGTTTCACTGGTTTCAAGTTCTCATGGACGCTGAAAAGCGACATTTTCTGAAGTGTGTCTATCTATATTATTAGGAATTCTATTGTGGATTTCTTTAACGAGTTTTTTTAAACTCAAACTCACACTTCTTCCCCGAAGATTTTTCTCAACGTCTCCTGGTAACTTACTCTACTGTGTAACCAAGATATGAGGGGGGGGGGGGAGATCAATATGATCATCAATGCTATCTTTTAGTAGATCAAGTCTAGCACTAGAGGTCAGTTAGAGAAGGAATCAAACTTCAGGAAATAGAAAGTAACACACAGAACATATCCAAAAGTGACTAAAGTCCAAAAATGGCTAGAAATGGCAAAAAGCAAAAAGCATATGACTAGAGAAGCCACTAGTGGCTTTTTAGAAAATTTGTGGCTAGCAGAGTTCTCAAAATGGCCAGATTTAGCCACAAAGTGACTAAATTGGCACCCCTACCCAGAAGTAGACTTTCATGAACCAGTCGTTGAGAGGACAATGTGGAGCGTGTTCGAACCTGCTGCAGTTAGACTGCCCATGTAATACCGGTCATGCAGCACATCAACCGTGGCAGACAAGACATGAGGTAAAAGGGAGATTTGTGCGAGTTTATGCCTCGCTCAGCAATAATTATCACATTTCTAAACGAAGTGGGAGGTCTTCAGGCTCATTCGGGTGGCTCCCGTAGATTTCTTCTTATTCCCAAAACTCGAACTGGCACTGGAAGGACAGAATAATACATCACGACTCTTCTGGATATTCATACATCCATGGCGGTACAACTCAACTAAATTCAAGAGAATAACTTCAAAACCAGCTTTAGAGACTTCGTGTAACTAGTGTCTTGGAAATTAAAAAAAAAATCCACTACTTAGAATAATCTGCACCGCAGCTACCGCTTTCTCCAGTAACTTTCCACTTACCAACATCAGTCCTGGAACTTGACTCTCAAATCTTATGCAATTAAAGTTTATAAGTGTGTGTTTAGCTATTAAGCTTCATAATAGAATAGCAATTCAAGTAAAGAAGGGAGAAATACTAAAACTTATATATAAAGCAAATTTTCAATGGATACGATAATTGAGAGGCACCCAAATGAACCAATGCTGCTCGCTTTTCCTTTCAGTTTTGAACATCCGGTTACACGTACAATCATTAATATTTGGTACTGAAACTATTCATGTTGTGTCTTTGCTGTATTTTAACTGCCTTTTTTATTATTTATTTTTCGAAGACAATTAAGCCATCTCTTTGGTGCAGCACTAGCTTTGACATTTTACTGTATTCTGAGTGGTGTGCAGGAGATTATATTAACTCAAACCTTTAACCAATTAATGCTTATTAGACATAAAATTGTATTACTTCAATTTTCCAAATTTTTTAAAAGTGCAATTTCGTTCCCATTTGAGTGATCCCAATGCTTCCCTTGCGCCGTGAGTATTAATTTATTTGTGGTTTCATTTGACGATGGATAACAGGATTTATTTATTTATTGATATGTTTAGGGGGCTACAATGTAAAATTACAAAATACAGAAAAATACAGAACAATACAAAGTGAAATTAGAAAAATGCATCTTATAACAAGGAATGAAGTGCTGAAGTGCAGAAAAGGTTTCTTGACTTCATGTTAACAGTTCAGAGAAGAAATACATGAGAAAGGTGACTTTGCTGAACAGATCTGGGGTGTCTTTCAGCTTTGGATGTAGAGGTGTGTATCGTATGTACTACGTTGGTCAGGTTTAAATTCTTCAGAAGTTGAAGAAGTTCTTTAACAGTTTGGATGATGTCTTTAGAGGATGAATTATCATTAGAAGACTTCTTTAGTGTTGAAGCTGCGATTGTACATGATATTGTAGGTTCAGGTCTTGAAGTGGATGTAGGAGTGGTGTCTTGAAGAGGTGCTGAATGTGAGATTGTGCTTGCTGGTATTGTTTTCCTTTTTGCTTGTAGATTTTTTTTGTATTCGCGGAATGTTCCAAAAATAAATAAATTTAATCCCATTCTGATTGCTGATACAGTTTCTACCACTGATGCAGGGAAAGCGCGAGTCTTCATACATCCATCTCACCCAGTCACGCTGATCTGTAAAAATCTACTCTTTTACATAATGTTCTAAAAATAAAATAAATTATATAAATAATATTATTTAAAAGTACATGACGAGAATGAGGTTCGTACCAAGGATTTACTAAATAAGTGTCTGTTTTCTCTGTTTAATGTGCACTTCGTTAAGATAAAGTACTGAGGTCATCCGCTCTGTCTTTGTATATTTTGGAACAGAGATTTGAAATAGTGCAGAACTGAACCGGAATAATGCCTATCTCTACAACTTACACTAAAATGAAACGTTACAATATAGAATCATCTTAGAGATCTCGAAAACTATGAATTTGACACTATGTGTCGTTTTCGAATATTTTAACATGTCACTCCTTTTCATCCCATCCAGGAGATGCTAGAGGTGTCTTACCCACAATGAAATTGGACTTAACAGCGTAGGAAATCTCAGTATTCATATCAGTGACCTCAAAAAACTATTTATTCAACATTAATATATGTCGTTTTCGATTAATTTTACGTCACTCCTATCTACTTCCACTCCTAGTAGACCCTACATTTAGGACTATCTTACACCACGGCAATTAGATTGTAAACCATACGTGCATTGAGGATTCCTCTATGGCGGTAAACACACAATTGAAGGATGCAAACTTCCTCAAAATGGTCTACAATTTAAATCTCTTCCCCCTTCTTTATAATGCTTTTGCACCTCACTAGTGATGGGCAAATTCCTGAGAAGATATTTTTCGGGAATATTCCCGGGAAGATTCCCCAAAATGGAAATATTCCGGGAATTTATGTAAAAACACAAAGAACATTGCATTCTATTACTATATAATTATTGAGAAGTTAAATTCCTTTTTTAAAATCACAGTATATTTATTACTGTTGTCTTCAGAGGATTCTTTTAAATGTATATACCGAACATTATGTTATTTTATTAATATTTTATTATATTTAGAGAGTAGGCCCTATACATTAATGTATATTTATTTATAATATGATTTGTGCGAGTAAGTATGTTAAAAATATAATATGTTTATAAAAGTAGTGGGAACAAGTTTAGAATATCCACTTGCATGTAAATTTAAACTGTTTAGCGGTGTAAATGTATGTGGACTTTCTATACCAATTTTTTTTTCAAAAGTTATAAACAAATTAATTTGGATAACTTCCAGAAAGCACATGTCTCAACCATTTTATCAACATTTGCGCAAACATATTTATGTCCACAATATTTACAAGATACTGAGTTATCTTTATAATTTTGCATTCAACATTGCCACACACGACCTTTCCTAATATCCATTTATCGAAATTTCATGCGTTAATTCATACGTGAGAGAAGATAGAGTTGAGTTGAGTTGAATTTCAGTTTAGCGTCACTTTCAGCAGCGAAGCTATGTGAGACGTGGAATCCGAACCACATGAGCTCCCGCCGGGAAATAAGAGAAGATCGAGTACCTATTCAGAAATCCGAAAATGAAGTGAATGTTTCAGTTTTACGTCCCACGTTTATGCCAGTTAGGCTAAAGGAGGCGGTGATGATGAGAAATTAATGAAATGGTGGAATGAAGAAAGTGGGAGAAAATGGGAAAACCCCGAGAAAACACACGAGCACGGTGTTTGTAGACTACAAAGTTGACACGGTGCGATTTCCAAAGCACCGGAGGTGAACGCTCTATCACTGACAGGTAAACCTTACGTTTGGGTGAATCGAGTTGCTGACTGAGACACATATGAGAAAGTAGTACTAATTGTGGTCAGTATTTCAGTGAAGTTGTAGGTGCGAAGCTCCAGGGGTTTAGGAGATACAGCTATCAGAACATCACATGGAAGTACAGAATAGTCTTCATACAGTTGGAGGTAAAAGCCCTGTATGACCTCTTGTAACGACAAAAGGTGAATAACAAATATATGGGTACATATTAGGACTAGGGGAAGTCATATAGCAAGGGTATACCTGACGGTGGCGATCTTGAAATTCGCCATTTTGAATTAAGGTTAATTTTTTAAAATAGGAATAGGGTCATGTGATACATGATTTAAGGCGCAAATTTAATCAGAAAAACAATGGTGACGTTAATTTTGATTTACGCGCAGTTGGTAAAAAGTTACAGGGAAATTAAATATTGTTGCAGCATATGTATTAGTCCTTTACCCCACCTTGTAAATTTTGTGTTAATGATAATAATTAAATAAAAAGCAAGTGCATAAATATTAGGTCTATGGTAAGAGTTGCCTTAATGGCGGCCATGTTCCAATCCGCCATTTTGAATCAGACAAACGTTTTAAACAAAATGCATAACAGTGACACCTTATTAATTATGCTGCAACAATATTTAATTTCCCTGTAACTTTTCACGAATTGCGCCTAAATCAAAATTATCGTCACCATTGTTCTTCTGATTAAATTTGCGCCTTAAATCATGTATCACATGATCCTATTCCTATTTTAAAAACTTAACCTTAATTCAAAATGGCGGATTCCAAGATGGCCGCCGTCAGGTATACCCTTACTATATGACTTCCCACTAGCCCTAATATGTACCCATATATTTGTTATTCATCTTTTGTCGTTACAAGAGGTCATACAGGGCTTTTACCTCCAACTGTATGAAGACTATTCTGTACTTCCATGTGATGTTCTGATAGCTGTATCTCCTAAACCCTTGGAGCTTCGCACCTACAACCTCACTGAAATACTGACCAGAATTAGTACTACTTTCTCATATGTGTCTCAGTCAGCAACTCGATTCAGCCAAACGTAAGGTTTACTTGTGAGCCACCGCGCCCCCTATTCAGAAATTCGAGTCAGAGACAGTAGACATATCGACATCTATTGCTAACTGTGGTTCGGGGTGTGGTACTTCATCTCTATTTCTACATAATTTCTACATTACTTTATAAACTGTCTCCTTTTTATCATTTGTAATTTAGTACTTTTCTACTTTTTAGTGCAAATGGAAATGTAACTCAAAAAGTCATATTATTATTTATATAAAGCACAGTCAATCAATTTTAATTTTTTAAACCTCCAAATTATTTAAAACGTAAAATAAATGAAAATAAATTGAAATAATTAGTGACATAGTTCTTATAATATGATAATATGGAAAAATAAAATAGAAATAAATTCCCTCCCGGGAATTTATATGACAGGAAAAATCCCGAAATATTTTTATTTTTATTTTTCTTCCCACTGAGAATATTCCACTGCCCTCACTACGGTTCACTACAAGAAAAAACGCCAGTACCTTCTAGCGGATAAAAGAATTATTAAATTGCGTTTCGTTTACCGCACCAAAATAGAGAGAACCCAATTATTACGAGTTAACGCTACCAGTCGCAAAAGAGTGTAGAAGAGAAACCAACTTTTCATGCACCATAAAAATACGTGGCAAATTGACCGCTAATATATGCGCAAAAAGCTTTCTGCTCAAGGGATTCCTTCCCCGAAGGCTGCAGAGGAAGGAAGTGGATATGGTGCCACCTATTAACAATATTTAAGACCGTCAACAGTAGACGCAAAATATACTACTCCGTGTCGATAAACACAAAATTAATTATATTTAGTACATTTTAATATATTGATCAGTTTAATTTCTTCAATATCTGTTTCTAAATATATATATATATATATACAAAGAAGACAAAGAAATACGTTTGTCATACTGCTGTTTTCATAGCACATTTATTCTCTTTCTTGGCATTACCTACACAAAATAATGGATTCAACAGTTATCACGGTCATCTTAGACGTTTTATTTTCACCCCCTCTCAGCCACCATACCGATCGGAACTGAATTTGGACTTTAACGGTATTTGGAGTGTGAGTATTCATCTCAACGATTAGAAAACCATGGATTTGATGCTAATACCTATCGTTTTCATTTATTTTTGCATACTTCATTTCCATACCCTACGAGATGAACGTGAAGTTACACGGAAACGAATACACCTAGAGGTGCTATGAAGTTTTACCGACACTGGGAGCTAAACTTCAGGTTAAACTGCATGTGTCACAATTCGACAGTGTCACAATTCAACTCAGCAACCCCAAAAATTATGGATTCGACCTTAATATCGATCATCTTTTATTATTGTTACAAGTAACCCCTTTCACGGCCACCTACTAGAGCTAGGGGAAGCGTAATCTCATTGGGGGCAGAATGTGGACTTAATGGGCACCGGAACTGTTACCAATCAAGTTAGAAATCCCTAGAACTATGGATTCGACACTGACATCGGCTGTTTTCTCTTATTTTTAAATGTTACCACTTAAATCCTCCAAGGATGCTTGCTGAACGTAGACTCAAAGGCATTTGGATTGTCAGTATTTATCTAAGCGATGTCAGGAACTATGGGTTCGATTCTAATATCGTTCGTTATCAATCATTTTATGTTTTTCTCTCCCATTCACCCTAAGAAAGCAAGGGGTGTTACCCCCACTAGGATCTTAATTTGGACTTAAACGGCATGGGGACACTGCTACGAATTGACTCAGCGACGCTGAAAACAATTGATTCGACTCTAATATTAGCCGCTTTCGATTATTTTTGCATGTCAGAATTTCATCCGGCTCCCAAGGTGATAATGGGAGCCGAAACTGGACTTTAAACTCCATCTGGAGTGTCACTATCTAAATGATCCCGAAAACTATGAATTCGACATTAATACCGGTTGTTTTTGGCCATTTTATATGCATCCTTCTCCTACTTTAGTAGTTGTGCTAGGGAATCTTATCCCAATTGAACCTTAATGGCATTGGGAGTGTCAACGATTCATCTCAGTGATATAGAAAACTATGAATTCGTTGCTAATGTTGGTCGTTTTCGAACATTTATAAATCTCAGCTCTCCCATACCAACTGGGTATGCCACGGGTTCTTACCCACATAGTACTGTTTTTAGCTTGTAAGTAATACTGTAAGAATGCAAAGTTTGGTTAATATTACTTTAATTATTCCAGAGTTATGCTAGAACATACACACACAGACACAGATACATACTGTATCTACATATATACCTCGAGATGTAATGTAGATCAAGTAGAATTATCCTCCTGGGTATACAAAAAATGTCTCTCAAAAATCTTTCTCGCCCTCCGCTTCCACCCCGAAGAAATTTAGTTAAAGTCTTCAGCGATGTAGTATATTTACCTTAGCCACTCTGAGCTAGTTTGGTACAACCTTTGTGTAAACGTCGTGTGCACTTTATTAACTTCTATAGCTTGCCTATTTGCCTTGTATAATCTATTAGGCCTATATGACTGTACTGTATTAATTACTTTGAACAACATGTACACTTTATAATTACTATCTATATAAATTGCAGGTAAGTTACAAGACGTTTAGCGAGTTTTGGTGTCGGGATTGTGGCACTTAACAGAAACAGAAACCAATTTAATCGCTCGTTCATTAGTTTATCGCATGTTTGAATATTTTAAAAGGAGTTTGTATCCTAGAACTCTTTTGTACATTTACTCTGTCTGTTGGTGTGTAGCTTCATCTGTACGGAAGATAAAACATCAAGATCTCAAAACCACTATCCATTTTGACAAGATTCCAAAGTTACAATGCCTGTTTTGACATAAATGATTATAGAGCAAAAATGTTAATAAAATTGAAACAATGAGAAGTGGTTTTCTACAATCGATGAAGCGTCCCAATAATATGTTCTCTCCAGTGGCGTATTTAAGGGGTTTCAGGGCTTAAGCCCTCCCCCGAAATCTTACTTACTATAGTAAAGTATATGAAATATTTTGCAGAATTTTTACATTTTCAGGCAAAGCCCCCCCGAAAGTTAGCAAAGCCCCCCGAAACAAAATCGTAAATACGCCACTGGTTCTGACTCTACTTAAACCAAAAATGGAGGAAATCTAGCACCATTTCCAGTTTTTAATATTGAGACAATATCTCGCCGTAGAGAGTCATTTGAGTGTTTACTTTACTCTTATGATCACCATTAGGAGTGACCTTTTAAGACAGACTTATTGCTTATGACAGGCTCTATTGATCAATACACGTGGAAGCTACGTATGTGCATGGAGTGCTTACAAGGCAATTCAGAAGAATGTCCCTGTAAATATTCCCCAACAATCCTTCGTTTCGCTCTTTTAATCGTCAGTTCCCTGGTGAATAGGGACCATGCAATGATGGCACTCGAGTATTATAAGGTATGCTCATCTCTCCCTTGGGGAATATAGTCACAAGTTACCGAATCCCTTGGTATGACCATAGCCAGCCAGAATCCAATCCATACCAGGATCTCGGATCCTGGTCCTGACTACCTCAATCGTTCAAGCACTGTTAGGTGGTGCCGCACACGCGTCAAACAAACCATCTCTTGGAACAAAGGGTACGCCTTAGTCACCCATTTAGTAGGTATCGCCAAGGTTTCACGCTCCCGATAGAGATGACAAGACTCCTAACTTCTGCCTATTTCATTTTACGGAAGAAACACACTTTACATTGCCGGTAGCAACGAGTGATGCAGTCTATCTCCACAAGACAGATGTTCCCCTTTAGGGTGCACCAATCGCTCCTCTCCGGTAGGTGTGGCTGCGTAGCTAATAAACTATGATTGGCTCCTCACTGCTTACTAATGCTGTAGTGAGGTACCACATGCACTCTTCGGCGTTTTGGTCTATGGTATTGACCCACTTAGAAGGCTAGCAACCTCTTCTGACTCTTTGTATCCTCTAGTAGGGGATCTCATCACCACTTCCAACTACGTCCATCGTAATATCAGTTTGAAATCTACAAGGGAAATCCGAGCATAAAGGCGATGTTTTGTTTCTCCCAATCCAGCTATCAAAATAGATGTATTCAAAATTTAGGCAGCGCGTCGGTTTGTGTCTTCTCTCCCTTTCTCAACAGGGGCTTCTGACCGATTATGGGATGGTTATCACGCCATACAAAGGAAAGACCTTCACGTGATGTACACGAGACACTGTTTCTTGTTTTCTTTTCAGAATTTTTGTTTCAAAAGCAGTGATCAGACACTGAATTCATGTATAATGTGAAAGTGATAGATAAAATAACATAATCATCTACCAAATCATTGAATCGAAAAATGGTACTTGAACTATTCTTTATCAGAGAGCTGTCAAAAAAAAGCTTACCCCTTCTCACAGATGAAGAGATTAAAAAAGTAAATAGTTATCACATTTTTGATGCTAAATCCTCGTAAAAAACTTTGTGCCAGATGATTGAGTTTTACTTCTCATTCCTGTTCGTACAAACAGCAATGCCGGTTTCTGTATAGCTCTGGAACGTTCAGATACAAGTGTTATATTGACACATATCCAGGGTAAAAGTGAGGGGCCGCGGGGGGGGACGCCGTTCCATCACTTCAAAAAAATAATTATGGCGTCTTTCCAGTTAATAAAAAATTACAATGGGCAAAGATAGGCACTGGGGGCGGCGTGACATCAGCCGTCCCCCTACTTTTTCAGATCCACTTTTACTCCTGCACATATCCAAACAAAAATCCAGGCAAATACATCCAGACTACAGGGGGAGCAAGGAAGCAAACTTTGAGGCTTCCTCTGTATCAACGCCTATGCGTACAAACTATATATTTTAAACTAGCAGCGTTCACCCCGCTTCGCTGCGGTCACCCCGGAACGCAATAAACTTTGTTACTTAGATAATTTTTACTTTTTCGCTTTCAAGTGATATGATAAAAACCATAGAAGATTACAGTAAATGTTAACATTATATCGCCTGTCATTTATGTTAACCCGCCCCGCTTCGCTGCGGTCACCCCGGAACGCAATAAACTTTGTTACTTAGATAATTTTTACTTTTTCGCTTTCAAGTGATATGATAAAAACCATAGTAGATTGCAGTAAATGTTAACATTATATCGCCTGTCATTTATGTTAACCCGCCGAGTGACACGGTCATGCGGGTTGCATATAAATACGTTTATTTTTACCTATGATGAACTAACAAAGGATTTGTACGTTATGTACACTTGAATGGTCAATTATCTCAAGACACTGGTAATTAAAAATTAAAGTGATATGATAAAAACCATCTAGGGTCCAAATCCTAATAACCCCCCAAAAATGAAAGAAATTGGTTCAGCCGTATTAGCGTGATGAGGGAACAAAGGATTTGTGCGTTCTCTTTTATATATAAGATACGTTGAATATCTACACCATCTTTCCCCTTTAACCCACACTGTAGAAAAGAAAACAATGTTTAACCTATTTTATAACAGATTTTATTGAGAAATGGATCAAATAGTGTTCTGGGCTTATATAAATAGCTCTCATTCTCGAAAGAATGTTCCAGTAGGACGTATTTTAAAGTCTTTGTTATTGCCAAACACTTTGAAAAAGAAATTATGATGTATTTTCAAAAAATAAATAAATAAATAAATAAATAAATAAAATAAAATAAAAAAATAAAAAGTGGGACATACGGTAGTTGGAAAACACCAAATGATAAATATATTTTAACCTGTACAATATATTTTAGAAATTTCAGTAACCAAATCTGAGGGGTGATTATTTATGAAATAAATTTTCTAATAAACATCTCCTTCTTTTAGAGTTATGAGTCGCTGAATATCCGAAATATCATCATCTAAAACGCTCTGGCTTTGAAAACTATGGGACCTATTGCCGGAATTACACAGGAACTAGTATGAGCTCTATCTAAATATTCAAGTTTTATAATCCTCCGTTGCTGGCGAAATGAATGGGATATAGCAATATACTTTGAAATACTAATTAAGCATTCGTTTCACCGGAGAATTTTTCGAAACTTGTTCCAATAGATTGAAACACGTTTTCTTGTCGAGTACTTTGAAAGCAAAGTTATGCCACATTTTTGCAGACGTAGTTGGACACAGTCTCTGGGACTAGTTGGAAAACACAGCTATGATAACTTTAGTTTGGCCTAACGAGAACTTAATATGAAGAGTTCTCAGATAGTAATGTACTTTGCACAGTTGCCCAAACTCGCGTGCCCAGCTCTCTGACTTAATTGACTTCGAGCTCTTGAATTGAGCGTGCGAGTAGGTTGAGGAAGAGAGGATTATGTAATTTCCTGTGACTATGCTATCTTTCACAAGCCGCGGGAGCTCAGCGGTAGAGCGCGCACCTGTTGCTCGTAGGTAGTGTTCGTAGCCACTACGCCTCGACTGCCACAAAATTTTCCCTTTTCTTATCAAAATTTTCCTTGGTCTCTTGAATTTCCAGTTCCTAAGACAGAAATTACGTGATAAGATTAATTTCTCTATATTAAAGGCCAAATGGGTTACTGAGGCCAACCACATTTCTGTTATTCATGTGATTTTTGCTTCTATTTTTAACCTTTTCTTCACTTTTTTTTTTTTACAATAAAATACACACAAATACACCCAACCATTGGGTGGAAATTATGCTACTTGTACACAAACACATACAAACACGCAATAGCTTATTTCCGAAGAACAAAAACAAGAGCATTTTATTGGCCAATCAAATCCAATTACTACTCTATTAACCTTGAATAAGATTAATCAGCACGAGAATTTCACTGTATTTTCACATTTTATCGAAAATGTCCTAAATTTCTCTCAAACTACGAACACTGCTCGTAGGGATTCAGCACTAAATCTTGCCATTTTTAAAATTATTCTTAATACATTCTTTTTTTATGTAGGGCTAATTGCATTTTGCAAATATAAATTTAGGAAAAAAAAACTGACTTCTTTCCCCCAAAACTAACTTTTGTATAGGCTGTCTAGTCAGGTTTCCCAATAGACCCCTATACCGAAAAAGAGTAAATAAGTGTTGTTATTCGTGGTATCTTACAGAGTGCCATTCGTTTTTCTGTAATTGTACTGCCATCTGACAAAGAAGACCTAGATGAGGTTACTTCAATACTGATGCTTGCCCTTGTAAATGCCTAATAGCAGTGATAATATTGTATTTAAGAGAATTATCTGTATTAATGTAGACTCTGATTGTCGGCAGGACTCGTCGGACAACCGGGTAACTTCATAAAATTACAGAAAAATTGTGAATTAAGTGCGTATTAATGGTAAGTGATTGGTAAAACATTCTGACAATTAAGAAACAAGGTAATTACGAGGCTTAATCACTGCGAAATTAAAATACCACTAATTTTACAGTAATTATGTGATATCTTCAAATAGATAAAATGATAATCGAAATGTGGAACAAGAACGCGCTACACAATCTTATTTTTCATTGTACAGTTATGACGAGTCACCTAGTAGCTTTCCGTTTGCAACCATTTAGAAACGCGAAAATAAATGCCAATTTTCTAAATGGCTGGAAATCGAAAGCAGATAAGTGAGTCACGACAACGTATCTCATTGAAATAATATTGTCTATCGAGCTCTTGTTCCATTTTTGAATTATCTTTTATCTATTTGAAGATATCACACAATTATTGTAAAATAAGCGGTGTTTTAATTTCGCCGTGATCGGGCCTCTTAATAAGGTTTCTTGCTACATAAAAGTAAGTGAAATGCAAGGGTAAAAATCATATGAGAAAGTTGAATAAAAACGATGTATAAGTTCGACATACATTATGCATAAAACAGTTGGGTGTAACGAACCAATAGCAAAAGATGATTAGTTATCTATTTATATATATAATTAATATTTTAATTTAATATACAGAGTGATTCAAAGTCTGGAAACTATTTGTAAGTTGGAAATGACTACAGGTATTGGGATGAAGCCTACGTTATCGCTGTTAAGGGCTGGGCTCTATCTAAGAGGGCATATGGCCTCATGGCGGCCATCTGAAAGTCTGCTATGTTGAATCCAACTGAAATGTTTCAAACGGGAAGGGCATCACTTGAGGTCTGAATGTCATTAGGAACACGTATCCAATATAGACCACTGACTGAATGTTGATAGCTGTAACTGTACTTTTCCTTACATTTTATATAACAACGACTTTGAAAATAAAAATTTATTCGTATTTCATGCTCTTTTTATAAATTTGGCTATTTGGCATAAATAAATAATACAAAAATGATGATTTTGTCAAATGAAATATTTTTTTCTTAGGAAAAATCTTTTTTTTAAAAAAAAAAAAAAAAAAAAAAAACGAAACGGTTACGGTTTCGTAAAAGGTGCTAATAACGAAATGTGTAGAACGTATTTATACCTCTCTTTTAAAAATAATTAAAATTAAAATCGAATGATAGGAGCGAAGTTATAAGGGGTTAAGCGAGCAATGATTCATCATTTCCTCTCACCCCTCCCCCTTCCCAGTCGCAGGTCTGACATGTCCACCATCACTTTTCTTATTCCGTACCTTTTAAGGAACAAAATGATACCATCCACAATACTCTACCATTAAATTGCACACGGAATGAAAAAAAGTGACCACTAGAAAACTGGCTAATTGGTTGTGAAGTGAATTAAGAGCTCCGAGTTTCGGTAAAGGCGACTGATTCTAGTAAATTATTGTGGTGTGATATGTAAAACAAGAACTGTGGTGGAACATTCACCGAAAAAGTAATGGTTGCAAAGACTTTCATATGTTTGTTCTCGTAGAAGAACAAAGTTAAGCTAAATTACCTTAATTAGATGAGACTTTGAACAAGTGAACTGAGCAAGTGAACATATTTAACGTTTAAGTTTAAGGATTAAATTCCGGGTTGTGGAGCTGATGTTACTATTTGATGAACTATAATATGGTTGGCTCGGACCTCCCCTCCCCCCCGCTAACTTCTACCGGGCCCCCTTTACATTTTCGGGCTGGCTACGGGCCTGAGCCAGTGGCGTGAGTAATCCATCTTCTTTGGAGGTAAAATAGTGTGGTGAGAAATAGCTTACCTTAACAGTCGGATCAATTATTAATAAGCTCTGTGTTGCACAAAGACGCAGAACACAAGAATTCATTATAATCCTTGTAGTTATTTTCTAACTTACAAGCGTTTATCTACTATTTTTGGATCATCCATATATTTTAAAGATTTTTCTCTTATATATTTTTCGCCTTGTTATGAATTTCTTAATTTAAGAATTACAATTGTGTGTATAGATGAAAGGAATAAAAGCTACTTGCTGTATTGAAATTGATTGATGATATTAATCGATTTTTAAAACTGTTGATGATGTAGCCGACTCATTCTATATAGTAAATAGGAACATTATTCCATATACTTGAAGGTTTCGAAAATTCTCAAGTTTTCAAAAGCAAACAAAGACCAGACCGAGCTACCAATATACCGTTCTATTTAGCTAATAAGCTCCACTGGGATTTTTTTTTGCCTAAAAATAATAGTTCGATGTTCTCACATTCACCTTTTTATAGATACAGGCTTCTATCATTTACATCAAAATGGTTTCTGCCTTCAATTTAGTCTTTTAGATAATTTTCTCTGCTTAAGTACTTCAATCACTATTTCATTCTGTTCTTGAATTAATCTCTGAACTACTCTTCAATTAATTTGACCTTAAACTTTATTTCTTGCTTGAGAAAAGGAAATGTTAACACTGTTCTTTCTCTTAAAGTTTCACTGGATGAATAACTAAAAGTTACTTTTCTTTTTTGCATGTGTTTAGATCGCTTGCACGTTTTTCTTTTTAACTGATTCTGAGATGATATTTTAAGTCAATAAATACAAGGGTCATTCGAAAAGTTGTTTTGAACGGCGTACAGAACTTTTACTAGCCTTTTGAAAAGCTGTATTTATGTTTCAATATATCTGTGTTGGCAATAATACACTTCACAGTCAAACGACATTCTGAAGGCTTTTGTAATTCCGGGAATCAGAGAAAAATTTTCAGGACTATAAAATACCTTTTCATTGATACTTTATGCTCTTTGTGTGAAGAAATATAAGTCTATAGGATGTAAATCTGCTGAATAGGATGGATGTGGCATATAAATATTTTTTATTTATTTATTTTAATTCCAATTTTAATATTTATATTACTTTTTAACATTTAGCAGGAACCACGATTAGCGACATCGATTGTCTCTTGATTTTCATTTTTTATGATTGAGTTTCATGTAGAAGGATTGGTCTTTCCTTAAAAAAAATAAAAAATGTAGATCATCATACAAGAAAATACTGATGTATTACATGACTACGAGCCAAAAATGGACATTTTTTTAAAGATGCCCCGTTGTCCTCTTGACACCAGACGGCTTTCTATGAAAAATGACAATCTCGATGATAAAAACGGAACGTATGGTCAACCTATCCAAAAGTGTTCTACTGTGTAATATTCACCGATGGTGTTTTTATCAAGTGGAAGGCTGTTAATGATATATTTTGCATCTAAAAGAAACTTAGGCCATGGTCTTTCCGACAGACTTGACACACACAGCCTCCTTCGGAGATGGAAAATCAAGACTGTTGTGGGCTATTTGTCCATTCATATTCTTGCTGTTTAGTTCCTGGAGTGTGGTAGTCTATAGGTGGCTATCCATGTTTGATAGGGGGCTGCAAATCAACTCAAAGTTTCAGAGCTCTCTTAAAACGGGCTAAACTGACATTAGAAACTTCAGTGTGTTTAATTTTTGTTCAAGCTTCAGTAGCCGCAGCACTCTTATTGCAGATACTTCTTTTAAACATAATACAATCGGTCAAATGTCTCATATAACCAGAGGCGATTCTAGAGGGAAGTCATATAAGTTAAAATTAAAGTTTCATCGCCTCAAACTTACGAAAGAAAACTTTCCTAATGTTCTGATTACAGTATAGCCTACAAGAGTTAGTATATAGGTAAGTTGTCTTCTCTTAGTTTGAAGCGATAAGAGTTATTTTTTTCACTGCTGTGACATCCCTCAAGAGCCGTCACTACATATAACCTCGCTACTGAAAAGGACGCTAAACCACAACACAACCAAAATGTGATATATTTGTATATCTCAAATACCTAGAGTTTTTGCAGTAACAATTACCTTTAATCGGAGATGCTCTGGTAAATTATTGTGCACTTTTCGACTATGTCTGATGAAGTGGCAGATTTTAGTCATCTCTTTAGCAGGCCCATTAGCCTTTCACAATCGTGCTCTAACTCTCTTAGACACTCACTTGATATCATACATACGGAGTGAGTCCCGCAGTACCTTCGTTAAATGTTTAATGATCGCTCGGTGCTTAAGATTTGTTATATTTATTTAATGTAGACAGATGTGCATTGGAAGCTTTTGACGATTAGTACTTGTACATATAAGCTCAAGCCGGTAGGCAGCCCAAAAATGTAAGGGAGGGGGATCCAACCATATTATAGATCATTTGTAAAGCTTATGGTGAAAATTTTAGGGAGGCAATAACAATTTAGGGAGGGCTCGTCCCCCTAGAACCCCCTTGGATACGGGCCTGATTAAGCTGTTTACTGACCCACACAAAATTAAATTAAATGAAATCTTTCACTCTAACGTTCACGATTATGCCGTTTGGGCTAAGGGAGACGATGGTTAAGGCAAGTAAGTGATGATGGAAGAATTGAGAAATAAGAAAGTGGGAGGAAACGTAAATACTCGAGAAAACCCATGGACACAATACTGTCCATAAAAAATTTACTTGGGAGAAGATCGAACTAGGAACCCCAAGAACCAGAGGTATACGCTCTATCACTGACTCACCGTGCTGTCTTGATCCACACACTAATATACATAGTTATCATAATAGAAAATGATCCATAATAACGTAGTTGAAACAAGCACTTCCATCCAAGGACGCCAATTTCTCTGTAAATTTGGGGGGGGGGATATTTAGATGCAGAAGGTATATATATATGAGGATTTTAAGACAAATTGCATTCAAATTGTGCCAAATATTGTATATTCATAAATACAATAGGGGGACCCTACATGAGTTTTGGGGGGCCCGGCCCCTCCGGCCCCCAGGATCGGCGCCCTTGCTTCCATCCAGTGGAGGTTTTCAGATTTCCCCAGGGTGACTTTTAATACACAGAAATATTACGACAACACTTGTAATTCACAAGAAGCATCGTTGGAGATAATGCCCCAGTGGAGAATTTAGTATTCCCGGGGGGAAATCGCCATCCGAGCTAGCACTGTAATTTTCTGAGAACTTATTAAATCACCCTCGTAATAATAACAATAGTAATGTAACTTATCTTATCAGTAAGTAAAGCCAAATCAATACAACTTGAAATATCCTGGGAATAAATTGTGGCAAAATACATTAAAATACTTGAAAAAATAAATTCAAATCTTTAGTTACTTTTTTATTTATGAAAAAATAATAACTCAAATATAACTACAAAGTGAATAAACGTCTCTTGCAGAGCAACTTTGTCATTTGCAATGTCAACATCGAAGACTGAACACATTTAATCTATTAAAAAGACACTTATTGATCCTCAACAGAGCTATTTTTTTTCCATCCAATGCGTGTCAATCAATACGTTCCTTTATATATATAATGTTTGGCTTTTTCGAATGCTGACATAGCAATGAGAGAGAAAAAAATACCGAGTTCTTACTTGTTAAAAATATGTTGAGGTTCAGGTGGTGCGAGATTTTCTTTCTTTCTTTTTTTTTTTTAAATGAACTCCATGAAAGTAGATTTGCACACTAGATGTCTCTGAGTATGCTAGTAAATTCATGTTTCCTTAATTTGACTGTAATCCCTAGACATTTTCAGATACGAAACAACTTTCTGAATTGAATGCTTAATGTTGTATACGTTTATACGGTATCAGTTTTACTCTTCTCTTCGTGTTCATAATGTACTAACTTGTTTCACTTCACTTTGTTAGTAAGAGGGCACTTCTGGCTCATATAAGAACATATATCAGTGTTGCCAGATTGAGAAATCACCGACAGTGTTAGTAGTTTGGAAGAAATTTCCGTAATCTAGAAATTTTCGTAGGTAAATTTAACGAAAAGGAAAAATGTATTTTTTTTTAAATAGAAAACTGAAAATCCAGGGAAATTCTCGTGCTAATTGATTGACCAATACAAATCCCTAAATTTTCCTTTGTTTCTCAGAAGTAAACCAATACAATAGCAATTGTGTGTCGTAAGGTGGGGCAAGGTGGGGCGCTCGCCCCCCTCCGTAAGGGAAAATTATACTTGGGAATATCGAAAAACCCAATAGAATTTTTACATTAGTTACAGCAAAATTTGAAACTATATTTGAAATGGCGCTTATACTTGCCCCCCTTGGAAAACACAACATGGGCGGCCTTGTGACTGTGTGAGTCTACGTCTGTCTGTCCAAAGTAGCATTATTTGTACCCATTATTGACTGAGTTTAATTTCTTATAAAAATTAAATGAAATCTTTCAATTTCACGTGTCATGGTTATGCCGTGTATGCTAAAGAAGACAGCGATGATGAATAATTTAATTATAAAGGATGAAGTGGTGGAATGAAAAAAAGTGTCAGAAAACGGGAGAAAGCCGAGAAAACCCATGCACACGGTGTTTGTCCACCATAAAGTTCACTTGGCGTGAGCTAGAATCGAACCAAGGACCCACACGCACCAGAGTTGAACGCTTTACCACTTAACCACAGCAGCCCTAATTTCTTGTTAAAAAAAATATGAATTAAAAGTAAAGAAACTAGAAGCAAAAAGCAAATGAATAAACCAAATGTGGTTGGCAATTTTCATTTTCATTTATAGTTAAATTACTCTTTTCACATTACTTCTGTTATACGTATTGGATACTAAACAAACTAGGGAGAATTTGAAAAGAAAAGGGAAAATTTTGTGTCCGTTGAGGGAAATTTTCTTAACGAAACCTACGAACACTGTACAGACATTGAAGGGGAGCTGCAGCAAAGCGTCAGGCCTGTATCCACGGGGGTCTAGGGGGGACGAGTCCACCTAAATTTTTTCTGACCCCACTAAATGTTTCACGGTAGGCTGGCAAATAAACTATAATATGGTTGGATCGGGTCCCCCCCTAACTTCTACCGGGCCCTCCCTACATTTTTGGGCTGGCTACCGGCCTGCAAAGCGTCGAAGTTTATATACGAAATTTTACCAATATTATTATCGTTTTAACGAAAATGAAGTCAAATTATTAGACATGCCACTTGTTAGATCTCATTAAAGCAAAGGGGCCGCGGTGGCTCAGTGGTAGAGCGTTCACCTCTGGTGCTTGGGATCCCGGGTTCGATCACGGCCCCCGCCAAGTGAACTTTGTGGTGGACAAACACCGTGTTCGTGGGTTTTCTCGGGGTTCTCCCGTTTCCTCCCACTTTCTTCATTCCACCTTTTCATTAATTTCTCATCATTATCGTCTCCTTTAGCCTAACCGGCATAGGAGTGGGACGTAAAACTCAAAGATTTCATTTAATTTTTTTTATTAAAGCAAACGAAATAATATGCATGAGTGTTGCTTTCGAGAAATCGGGAAAAATCCGTAAACCTAAAACATAATGCTGTACAAGAACTAGGGCGCACCTACGTGGAAGGAGTCCACTTTGTCCGCATCCCTCCAAACTTCCTAATTCAACATACATTTGTACACTTTCTCAATAAGACTATAACAGGGAAATCTTTGATGTAGCATAAAAATTTGATCTTACACTTCATCTGCACGCTTATAAAAATAACAATCTAGTTTTACATTTTTTTTTTTTCAAAATATAGGTGGAAGTATTTTACAATTATTTGTCGTCTTTTCGAATGCAGAATTATATCCGTTCCATACTGCACTGACGTAATGGCTTGTAGTAGGGAAGATCCAGGACGGACTTCTGAGGGGGCGGTGGGTTGTAATACTGTTACTTGGAGCTACTTTTAAGAACTCCAAACTCTGGGATAGGTTTTATTTATATATGAAATAAGAACGTTTCGTGTTCTGGGGGGAAGGGGCGATCGCCTCCCTGGATCCGTCTCTTATTTGTAATATTGGACTCCTCAGAGTTTGGAACCATTCCAACAAAAAATTCTCGTACTCTGCTGTCAACAGATAGACGGACAGACGGACCGTAGACGAACAGTATGCATACCGTTGTTTGGAAATTTAAATCGAGAAAAACATATGAAAGAAATGATTAAATATAGCTGATATATATGGAATAAAGTTATAAGGTAATCAAAAGGCATAGGTACTATTTTTAAATATTGTCACTTGATGACAAGTTTTGCAAAGCTTAATTTACATGTCAAGTTGTAACAATAAAAGCAATAATGCCTCCAAGTGTTCAATAAAATATTAACACATATTCAGGCAAAATGGAAATTTAAATAATAATATAAATAGTTGACAAATATGTTTGTAATTTTTAAAGTATTACTTAATTTCTTTGGGATAAAAATGCGAAAATATAAAATAAAAACAAAGATCTTAAAACGAACCGTCAAACTTTAGTGTTCCTGAAGTTTTAGGCTTAATTATGTTAATATTAATCTTTGTTAACGTAGAGCAAGAGCCAGTGATGCCAACCTATGGGAAAAATCCCATTGGTTATTAATAAAGCGAAGGAAATTCTCCCCCTCGGGATGGGATTTTATAACGTTTCAGGTTGGTATCACTGAGTGAGACTAACACTATGGTAAAACAATTGTTAATATATCAAATCTTCTTATTTATATTTATAGCCAACTCAATGAGGAAGCATCAAGAATTCATTGTGAATCTAAACATATAGAAATGAACGTGACTATGTGATTTCATACCTCTTGAGCCACCCGACCGATCTCGATCAAATTTTTAACATAGATGAGGTTCGGGCCTCGCTCTCCCACCGAGTGGTTCATTACCCCATTTCTGATGTAAGGAGAGTACAAAAAAGGGCTAAAAGCCATTCATTTCTTCCCTTAAAAAATCTTCAGCGCCACCATTCCGGAATTCTACGTGCTTTCATCCCTGGTGAAGAATGCCTAGACTAAATATCCCTCCTTTGCGCTCTATGAAAATATCGAGCCTTCAATTATTTAAGAAATGTGGTCAAACATTCTAAAATTTCCTCTTTTTGCTTTCTTTTTTCTTTTCTTTATTTTCTCTCTCTTTCTTATATGGGTGCTGAATCTCGCACTAAACTTTTGCGGGGTGCTGAAGCACAGGAACATCCATCCCTTTTGAGACATTTATCCTATCTGTCTTATTTAGTGCAAGTACTAGTAACTTAATTTCGGAGCGGCAACATAGGCATAAGTATGTGCTAATTCGCTAAAAATAAGAATTCTATAGACGTATACGAAATCCAAACAAATAGACGTACACACTTATACATATTACCTAGATACAATACTGTAAAAGGAGATCGAATGTCCAGAATAATTACCGAGGTACTTGATGCTGAGAATAGGATGTGATCCTAATAACAGACCATTTCCGATTGTACTTTTAATCGGGGACATGTAAATGCCTCGCAAAACACAGTCGTATACAGTTTATATACATAGGTCTAACAAGCAATGTTACTAGGGCTCAAACGTCCCGGATTTATTTAACTTTCCATCCAAAATACATTCAAAACTTTAAATCTTCCGGTTTTTCTCTAAAATATAAGTTAACATCATTCTGAAGATATTTAAAAATTATAGCGTTTATTAGTCATCGATACTTAACTAATGGAATAATCACTTTTCGTAAGTATTCACCTATTGGTTAATTATTTGTTATATTTCACCAAGAAGCATTGCAAAAGTATGACTTACTTTAAAATGTTCATAGAGTGTCCCAATTTTTTAGTCTGAAATTCTGGAAGCCCTAAGAGTAAATTATTAATGTTAATACAAACACAGTCAACATACTTATATACTAGGATTTGTTAGAACAAATTACTTTATTGTCCTTACTTAATCATTAAGATTTTACTGATAAAAGTTCTGACTTCATAGGATATACAGAGTAAAGGGGGTGACCCTGCAAAATCTTCTGACGAAATTTTCTTTGATCGGAATTTCACGTTTCTTTTCACCACCAAAGTTACAAACGATTGATTGATTGAATACTGGGAAGGTCAGTATTGATCCCTGACAAACGATTGATTGATTGGTGGAATACTGGGAGGTTAGCATTGATCTCTGACAAACGATTGATTGATTGGTGGAATACTGGGAAGGTCATCATTGACCTCTGACATATGCTTGATTGTACAACGATAACGTTGTATGTAATATTAACAATCTGTGCCAATTTACAGAAAGGGATCAGAGGCGAATTATTTGAGCAGTATTATGTATAAAGAAAAGAAAGACATATAGAGATTTCGAGACATTATTTTTGTAATCGGTAACTAAAAAGAGAGTTGTTACTATAGCAACGCCGTAAATAAATGTACATGTACGTAGACATCTTGTCGAGAAAATAAGTGTATGTATAAAGGTGTAGACATCTTGTTGTATATGCAGAAAGTTGATTATGTACGCTTCTCATGGTTAAGTATTAAAAACCAGCTAAGAAAGTGTTAAAACGTTTTGAATTATTTTGAAGATTACTAAAATACGAACCAGGACTGACCCCTTACAAATTGGTGCCTCACCACCGGGAGTTATATAAGTGTCGTTTTGAAGGATAGTAAAAACGGCAAGCTTTCAACGCGACCTTAGTATTACCATATTGAGAAGTGGAAAAGTAATTCATCGAAATATGGCCATGAGTACACCAAGTAATAATATAATTGGTGAACAGAGTGTGTATCCTGAATTGACTCCTAGTGAAAATTTGACAGACATTCTAAAAGACTTGGCCCAACAAATAAGAAACCAGTCAGAGCCAATTCAACGCTTTGATGAAAAATTTGACCATCAAATTCAACACTTGGATGAAAAATTGGATCAGAAGTTAACACAGTTAGCCAATGATTTCGATAAAAAAAATAGTGAAGTTGGAACAATGCAATGAAGACAGATGGGATCGTGTTCAACATCAATTAAATCAGATGAACCATCATGTAGTGGAAAAATTCGAGAAGTACGATGAGGAAATGGAAAAAGTAGTACAAAGGAACACGGAAGTTCAAGAGTCAATGGATGTTCTAGAATCAACGATTAATGCCCATGAAAATCATTTTAAATTACTGCGAGACGAAATAAATTTCATCAAGGAAAGATGTATTCCCGGAACTCCATTTCAGGATAACGAATGCACGAATCATCCTACAGTCACAGGTTGGGTACCTGATCGTCCTCCCAGAACAAGTTTAGAACTTGATGGATCTTCGAGTGGTGCAGAGAGTACTGAAAGAGAAGGAAGAGTGAGGCAAACATCCAGGCGCAAACACATCTCCAATAGAGGTATGAAGACGTACACAGGTCAACAGTTGCGATTCAGCGAAGTTAAGTCGCTTACAAAATTTAGTGGCGTGCCAGAAGATATACCCGCTAGGGCATTTCTCGAAAAATTTCAGGATGAATGTGAGCTCATGGGTGTAGATGAGTCTCAGTTTTTAAAATTATTACCGCACATCTTGTTACCACCCTGCTTAACATGGTTTAAAGCTATTAGAGGTAGTCTTCATACATATTCAGATTTTAAGAATGCTCTTCTATCAAATTATGAAAACGATTTTATGGTAGCGAATAGAGATGCCGTTTTGCGAACGAAGCATTACAATCCAAAATTACACCGGAGTATTACTGAATTTGTAGTATCTACATATAATGAGTTAAGATCATTAAATCAAAACCATCCGGAATCCCGAATTATAGCTTCCATTAGGATCTTATTGCCATTTCGACTACAACAGTTGTTAATGTCGGCACAGTGCATTAACTTCAACCATTTAATTATGCTCATTCAGAGTTATGAGAGCCAATCGGCAATACAGAATAACAATAAAATGCAGGATAGAGGTCAGGGTAATTATGTACGTAATCAGACACAATATGCTTCTGTTCGTAATGTAGATATACAACCTGTAAATGATTCTAATGTTCGTAGTTTCAATAATAGAATGAGTAGTTATAATGGTACCGGAAATCAAACGCAACCTAACCATAGAAATAGAGCTAGGAATTTCAGAAATAACAATAGGAATTTCAGTAGAAGTAATAATTATCGTCGATCTTCACAAAATCAATTTACAGATGGCAGGATTTCTGTAAATAGAAGTCAAAATATGGTATCATCCTATGAAAGACAAGAACGTACACAAGATTGTGCCATACAATGTTGCTTAAATGAACCCTTCGAACGTATAACTTGAACTGTCAAAAAGGCGTCCGACAGATTTGTATTAAATTAACCTTTGCTTACGTCTATGGTTAATATGTTCTTCAGTCTATTTATTATTAAAATGTATGTTGAAAACATATGCAATTATAAGATCAGTTAAGAAAGTGATAAAATTAATTTATGACAATTAACTGAAAATACTATTGATTTGTTCCTTATAGTTTTGTTGCAATTTCCATTTATAGCATTAATTGAGGAAATGTTAATTTGTGTTTCATGTCTTTTGCAAGGTTCTCTCATAATTACTTATATGAATATTATAGATATTTAAAAATAAAAGATCATAATTTTAATGTAAACTTATGAAGGTAATGACACGCTTATATACAATAGATGCATCTTATTATATGGAAAGAAAAGAATAAGGAATATCGAATCTCTTAGTTTTTCAAAGTTTATTAATGTATTAAATGATAATCTTCAATGTGTTTATATGTTGTAATTTTGTTGCCTTCTGACCCTGCTAATATTTAATATTACGAAGATCTTTGTTTGTAAATAATGTTGTTTGTATATAAAGGAATAGTTAATTTGTACCCTAGAAGGAAACTATCAGTTAGGTTTAATTTTTGAATAGCCTCATTCATGATAATTGTAATTCATCGTTATTAATATTGAGATATATTGACAAATATAAAAAAATGTGTAATGTTATAACATATTATATAAATGGGAAAGTAGAATATGTGTATTAAAGGTGATATTAAATATACGAGGGCTATTCAAAAGGTAAATGTTTTATGATATTTAACCCAGGGTTCTTTCCTTCATAGTAGAACTATTATGGAAGTCCCGTCCGAGCGACATCTACAACGATAACGTTGTATGTAATATTAACAATCTGTGCCAATTTACAGAAAGGGATCAGAGGCGAATTATTTGAGCAGTATTATGTATAAAGAAAAGAAAGACATATAGAGATTTCGAGACATTATTTTTGTAATCGGTAACTAAAAAGAGAGTTGTTACTATAGCAACGCCGTAAATAAATGTACATGTACGTAGACATCTTGTCGAGAAAATAAGTGTATGTATAAAGGTGTAGACATCTTGTTGTATATGCAGAAAGTTGATTATGTACGCTTCTCATGGTTAAGTATTAAAAACCAGCTAAGAAAGTGTTAAAACGTTTTGAATTATTTTGAAGATTACTAAAATACCAACCAGGACAGACCCTTTACAATTGATTGGTGGAATACTGTGATCAGCATTCATCTCTTACATATTATTGATTGATAGGTGGAATATTGGGGACGTCAGCATTAACCTCCGAGTCAGAGACAATCTCATAAGAATTGCCGTAACAAAGCAAGAACGTTAAAACGGACTCTACATACTGAACCAACAAAAAGAAGCACCAGGTCTCTAACGAAGTAAAATGTTTTTGGAACAATAAATCATACCTTTTGTTCGTGAGCTTTGAATACTTTACTGTCAAAGTTGTTGTAAATGATAGTAAATTTTAAAATAATGTAGTTGTCACATTAAACTAATATATGAGAAAATCTACGTTACAAATTATCAAGATCAGCTTCATACTTCTGTAGTTATTGATTAACAGTGATATCACACAATCTTGTACACTCTATTGCTTAGGACAGAAAGTAAAAGCTTTAATCTAACACAGATAGGCTGTGAATGTTGATACAATATGTTTGTTATATGATAATGTGAAGATATGTGTGTTTGGACACATAACGAAACATTTTATTTCGAACTATGGGACATTTTATTTTAAAACTCATAACAGTGAAAAGCATAGTCGCTCATTTAATGTTGAATCACTTTTCGATTTTTTTCTAAGTTCATTTGCTTTTGCTACTAGGAAGCTTTCTTGCTGTCCGTCATTTCCTTCTTACACTTGTAATTTCTCAATCAATAAAAACAACAGATTGTTTTCCTGTCAGCATTCCAATCATTACCCCACCTTGGTTAATCTATGAGCACGCACTTTTTCATCAAGACAGAAGACATAGTCATCGACCGAGGATATCAACCCGGAAGAAAGATCGAACCAAAAACCTTTGGGACACTTTTGGAGTGGTAGTCCGGATCGCAAGAGTAACGGATCAACATGTAGGAGCACGAACCACGATTTCGCTTTTACAAGAAGTTTTACCTTGCTCTAACTTAGAGAGCACTTTGCCTTAGTCAGCGTTGCAATTATCAGTTGCGATGGAAAAATCCGTTAAAGAGTGATTTCGACCTTGATTAGATTTACTGTATTCGCAACGTTGGTTTTCCTGTCCGGGTTTCGCTAACCCTTAACTCTCAACTACTTGAACGACCAGCCGACCAGATAGAAGGAAGGACATCAATCCACTGGAAGGATCATCAAGAAGGCAACACCACGATCTACAAGTAAGTGCAAATAGATTAACCAGTCCTAAAAGTTGCTCCCTTCTTACCCCTTTTCAACCCCTTTGACATCATGATGTGTCTCTTTTTGCACATGTTTGATTTTATTTACATGCAACCTAGGTCAGATCTCGTACCTCATGTTCTGCCAAATTCATGTTTACAAAATCCTAGGTGCAACTTGTCAGTTATGACATCCCCAATTACGCTACCTATAAGCGCATTATCTTAGCTCTCAGACTGACAAGAGGCGACTGCACAATAATATCTCCACACTGTGAGATCAGTCTTCGCGGTAGAAAAGCACCGTGTGCGTGGTTTTCTCGGGAATCTCCCGTTTCGTCCCACTTTCTTCATTCCACCAATTTACTCATTGCTCCTCATCACTGTCTCCTGTAGCCTAGCCGGCATAAGTGTAGGACGTAAAACTTCAAGATTTTATTTTGTATCGTTTATAAGTGACATCAGTGTCCAATTAACACACTCTTGCCCGTTTTTGTGTAGTCAGTCCCGATTTCGGAGAAAATGCCTCGCGTCCCGACGAGAATCTATTCTGACTTTAAAATACCCCGACTTTCATATTTATTGATGAAGTTGGTAATTATTATTGTTATTAGTATTGGAACCTAGTTTCTTCATTATTATACAGGACATTCAAAATAAAACAGAAACCTCACAACAGGGGCAGGCAGGTAGCAAGTGTCTGGGAACAGAAAGTCTAAGCACTTTGCAACTGATAAAGACCGACTTCTCAAGACTGCAATAAGTAACAACAAAAATACATTTAAATGTGAGTTGTAGCAGTAGACCTGGCAGTGGTACCAACTGTAGCATTAACAACAATAAACGGTACCGTACTGTTCCTAGAACAAAAATTATGTTTGAATATTGGGAAAAGTTAATTATTTCTTTTTAACTTTGCATTATTTAGAGATGTAACATATAGGCCAGTGGTTCTCAACCTAATTCCTATCACGACCCCCGTTTCATCACATCATCTTGCACGCGAGCCCCTTATAATTTCTGGTTTCTAATAAGCTTGTGTGGGATTTTTGATATACCTATTGCGGAGATGTCAGAATTCCTGTCTATTTCTAGTAGTAGAATCAATTTCTTGTATATACTGGATACAGTAACTTCCCTAAAAGCGAATTAATTAAAACCAAGTTTGGTCAGTTAGTTCATATTACAAATATCAAAGCTGATCCATCATATTGTTTCAAAATGGGGGTCATTTGAAAGTTTTACAACCTTATAATTCCCTTAATTTTGAGTCATATGATAAAAAAATAATAAAGCGATTTTAAAATTTGTTTTAAAAAATGTTGGACAGTTGTTAAAAAAAAGTTACTGAGTATTTTAAATGACTTGATAATGTGCGTCACGAAGATTGAAACGGACACTGCCACACTAGTGAATCCCACCATTCTCAGATATCTCATTAGCTCTCAATTTTAATTGTGTTTCAACATTGCATTGGTTTTGTTGCATTTGTATTTTTCTGATATTCCAATATGCAGTTCTCATGAAACGGCGTGACAAAAATCTTGGCATTTGAAGGCTGCGCTCCAAATTCCCTTTAAATGCTGCTAGCAAATGAGAGGCCAGCGGTATTGCCACGTTTATTTTGTACACATCCACGTCTATCTCCTATCACCTGATCGCGCTGTAGTTTGTCTGTTTGACCATAGCCACACCCGTTTACCACTGGGCAACGTCGCGCCAAGAGCTTGCGTTATATTCGCTTAGCTGAAATGGCAAGATGTTTGTCACAGGCTTTAGTTTCATATCATACCTCTTCTTTTAAATTGATTTTTAAACAACTCTGCATCTACTGAAAATGTTTATTAGACCTATATTTTGTTGTTCTTAACAGTATGTATAAAAATAAAAATATGCATATCAAAATAAAATTCAAAATAATATTTAAAAATATTATCCGGTATTAGATTCAAAAAATATTATTTATCTCTTACGCTTATCTTCGCGACTCTTCTTAGGGGTCGCGACCCACAGGTTGAGAAACCGTGATATAGGCCTACGCATATTCTTTATACTATTCAAATTGGCCGTATTCTAATTATATATTTAATAGTCCCTATATGATTTAAATTTTCTCACTTTCACTATAATATATTATTATTATTATTATTATTATTACGCGAAAATCGCTGGTAAATCCTTTTCCTCCCGTATAGGTGCATACAGTGTCCCTACATTTTGCTTGGAAAGGTAGCAACCTTCCTATAATATACTTCTGGAACCACCCGTAGAAAGTAATGCAACTTCTGATAATTATATTTCTACTTCGAAAAATGTCTTGTTGTTGCTAATTTCATTTCAATATACGAAGAAAATTTTAAATTTTTTATCAAACTTTCAGACTTTACTCTACGCTAAATGAAGAAATGCTCATCATACAAAGTATCATCGTACAATACATTTTTGTGGAGCTGTATCAATCTAAAAGAAAAAAGAGAGAAAAAAACATATAATCTCTAATACAGATTCAATCATATGGAAATTTTTTAGTGCAATAAATAAATTTATTGAATAATACGTATATAAGATAAGGGAGAGATACAAAATATGCCACCTCTAGGGTACATACTAGTCCTTTGCTCCAGCCTCTCAGCCTAGATGTTAAGTGGGATCGTAGACAACGTAAACGTGTGATTGGATACCAGGTTATGATGTAAATTCAAATCTCACATAGCTTCAATACTGGAAAGGAGTGTCCTACTACAAATAAACAATAGAAAATACTAAATCTGTTATTATTATTATTATTGGAAATCGTAAATGAATTATTTTATAATAAATTTTTACATGGATAGTTGAAGCACGGAAGCAACTAATAGGTAGGCAAGGCAGCCTATTCAAGCCGAGAAGCAGTAGTACACGCAGGAAACTGGAAACAATGAAATGAAGAACAAATATTTAAGCGAGTGAATGCGTAATGTAGAGAAGGTCTCTCAAAGGAGTATTAAAATTTTCTGTGTAATAAGAATTGAAGCTTTCCTGACGGCGAATATTATAGCGATGTTTTAGGCATATCAGCCAGGTGAAGTCCGACGATAGAGCCGACGTTTCAAGAACTGACATCGTTCTCATCTTCAGAGCGATTATACTGAGACCAGTTCGTGTGTACTATATATAGGAGAGGTAAAAAAGGGGAGCTTAAGAATCCGTGTCTCTGATTGGATGGTCTATAAATTGACGCTGATTGGTCGTATTCATGTATGCTTTCTTTATGACTGGTGTCCATGTTTGGCTGAGTTGAAATCCTGTATCCCTGTTGATATTGTTGGGTCTTTGTAGTATGGCAAGAGATTCTTTAATTACCGTATCCTAGTGGTTTGAGCTCTTTGAAATAATTTTAGTATCAGAAAATAAAATTCTATGTCCTTTCGTTATACGGTGTTCCGCCAGGGCTGATTTCTCCGGATAAAACAGCTTGATGTATCTGTCATGCTCCTTGCATCGATGTTCTATTGTTCGTCTTGTTTGTCCTATGTAAGTTTTCCCACATTCGTAGGGAATGCAGCATACTCCTGGTGTTTTAAGACCCAAATCGTCTTTCACTGGACGGAGTAGTTTTCTGATGTTTGATGGCGGTCTGCGTATTGTTTTGATGTTGTGTCTTTTCATGATTCTTGCAATTTTTCCAGATAGTTTCCCAGTGTAAGGCAGGACTGCAATGTTGATTGGATCTTCAGATTCTGTGGTGGTCTTTTTACTGGAAAAAATCCTTTCCAGGATCAATCGAATGTCATCTTCCTTGTATCCATTCTGCAGTAAGGTCTTCTTGAGGTGTGCAAGTTCACTGGAGAAGCTTTCTTGGTCCGAAATGGCTTTTGCTCTAAGTGCAAGCGTGCTGATGACTGTATTGCGCTGTGATTTATGCTGATACAGGTCAGTGTGGGTAGGTTTTCTGTAAACACTGTGGTCCAGACTTCCACCAGCTTTACGACGAATGAGGATGTCTAGAAATGTTATGCAGTCTTCCGTTTCTATTTCCGTGGTAAACTTGATGTTGCTGTGTTGATCGTTGAGAAATTCAAGGAACAATTGCAGTGCATTTCCCCCATGAGGCCAGATGGCAGAGGTATCATCAACATACCTATAGAAACACGATGGCTTTAATGGTGTTCATTCTAGTTGTTTCTGCTCGAAGCTTTCCATGAAAAAGTTTGCCACTGTTGGTGAGAGAGGTGACCCCATGCCAACGCCGTCCATTTGTTTATCGAAGAGGAAACATGTGAAAGTTAATATGATCTTGAATAAATCAACAATCTCCGGCGGGAAGTGCTCACTGAGTAAATTTAATGTGTCTTGTACTGGAACTCTGGTAAACAGAGAAACCACATAAAAACTTACTAGGATGTCGTCTAGAGAAATGCTTATGGTCTTCAATATTTCCACGAATGTGATAGGCACGAGTATGATTTACGGTACGAGTATATGCACTTCGGATTCAACGTTTTAAATAGGATGTTCTCAAAGTTAAAAGAGATGTTGAATTTCCAATCAATTGAGGGACCTAAGCTAACAAAGAAATTCGTGGTAATAAAAATGTCAATGCAATGTGGAAAATGAAAATATCATGGGCTGTGTTGAAATATCATTCCTATTGTTCTTTCGTTTTGGAAGCTAAAGTACTGACTTTGCTCCGTAAACATAACTCTACTTGATATATCTAAAGTACCGGATACCAGTTAGCAGAAAAGTTCAAGTATGAAAAACGAATTTTAAAAGTTCATAATATATAGTTATATAAAATAACATCCTTCGAAAATACGTTCGCGTGTTAGTTTTCTTTTTGTCAATATGCCTCGTCGACGTTTTGGGATGCAAGATAAACTCGCAGCTGAGTTTGAATAAGGTTGCATGGACGGGCTACGACAAGACGGATGCTCGCACTAAGAAATTGGCAGGAGCTGCGCGTACAGATCATCCCAGCATGACACTGATGCGTATGTGGAGTCAATGAGCAAAGGAAAACTGTATACGAATCAGGCAGTGAACGCAATGTGAACAGACGATTGGATTTTTAGATATTTTGTTCGCAAGGCTTGACTATGCAAGTGCTTTCATATGCATGCATCTGGCCATGCCTTGTTGAACGCAGTATATTATGTTCAGCTAGTCTTTTACGAAGCGATTTAGTTGGGAACATTGTAATTGATTAAACAGCGGCACAACATGCTTCTCCATATGTATTACATTCACTACGCGGTTCTATCTTTGACACATTCTGAACGCACGTTTCTTCCAATTAATCAGGATTGCTATACGAGGTAAGTTCTTTCAAAAGCGATCTCTACAGAAAGCCGTTCTGTGTGTGATCGTTCGTGCAATTGCATACCTGTCACTAATCGTTCCTCAACCGTGTAAACGTAACTACTCACATCAATCAGTCTTGGTCTCACAATTGAAACGCAATGGGTGACCTTGAACGCAGAAATACAAGACAATTTTGTCTGTAACCATGAAAGTAATACTTCCAATACCATAAGTAAAATTTCACTGATAATATTATTTATAGTAGTCAATCAAACCTAGTGATAAGGGGACTTATCGCATACCCTGTACAGTGTCGTCCACAATGTTAACTGCACGCTGAAACATCGTAACCTGCGTGAACGTATATGAACCGACGGTTCTACGGTGTTTGTCGAATGCTAGAGTGCTAAGACGCATGCGTCGGTATCGGTTTAAAATCTTCTGTATAACCATGTTACGAATCTATGATAGAAATGTCATCCCTCACACACGTGTCTTTCTTGGTGTATTCACAAATAACAATTTAAAAATACAGAAGTAACTGTATATAATCCTTTAGGAAAGTAGGAATTTACTTTAACAATGTAAAAGTAAAAGAAAGACGACCGAGTGAGTGTAGGAACTATTCTTTGAAATGTATTTGCACGTAACAACATTCTAGGAAGCTTTCCTTCAACTTTTTCTTCCCTTATTCTTCCGATTCGTTCTAAAAATTAAAAACGCGAAACACGTGAGAATATCGTGGGAAGACTCTCTATAACTCTCTGTACTCAAATGTAATGAAGTTCTTATCTAGTCCAGTTATTACAAAGGAACATACTGAGTTACTTTAGCGAACGTTCTAGTAACTTGCTAATTTCAGACACACCAGAGATAAAAATAATACAAACGTAATTTCCTTGACTTCTAACCTTTTGTTTCTTCTTAGAATTTAATGAAGCAAATACGTCGATATATTGAACGTTTACTACATCAATTTTTCCTCTCAATTTTTTTCTTTTGAGACTTCAATTCTATCACACTTATAAAAGTAAATAAACATTTATTGTATAGTGCGGTACAAATCCCTTTAGCACTTAGATATTACTTTCTAGATTTCCTAACTATGATACGCATGAGTGGAAAATCTTATAGAACTGCATGACTGTAGTTTTAGCTTTCCAGAAATAGTCCCATCCATGGGCGCTGATCCTGGGGGAGGGCCGAGGGGGCCCGGGCCCCCCAAAGCTCATGTGGGGTCCCCTTATTGTATTTAAGAATATACAATATTTAGTATAATTTGAATGTAATTTGTCTTAAAATCCTCATATATGCCTTCTGCATCTGAATGGGCCCCTCCAAATTTACAGAGAAATCGGCACCCTTGGTCCCATCTCCTTCCTTATCTCTCAATTAGAACTGAAATATATAGGAACAAAACTATAGTAAACGCACAGACCAACTTTTCCCCTTGGAAATCAAGATTTATGGCTATTTTTATTATCTTTCAATCCTATTTCAACATAACAATAAAGTTAGAGATTGGATCCATTTTTGACATATCGAATCCGTATTTAAAAAACAGTTTCTGTCTACCTTATTCTCGCTCTATTGGAGCCAAGATTAAAAGCAGAAGTGGCTGTAGATTTTTTTTTACCGCTTTCGGTTTAAATAAAAAAAAGATAAGAATTGAGATGGATCTAACTATGTGATCCTAACAGACATGAAACTCCGTGCTCCACTATCTATCACAGTTTTTTTTTACTGCACGGGGAATCAATATTAAAACCGGAAGCTTCGGCAGATTTAAGCCATTCTTGGTTTCAATTGATTGATAAAGCGGAGACAGGGTTTATTGATTGAGTGTTGATTTCATAGCAGAAGCCAATGTTTCGTTATCTTCCATCGTTCGTTGCTCTGATAGCTGTCAATAGATGGACACACATGGATGATCTAGAAGGTTTCTTCGCCATTCGCTTGAGCACTTCAGAGTTCGACTCCAGGGGGGACACTCCGTCGAAAAAAGTGTAAAAGCTTTTTCAGACCAGTCATCCTGAGGGAGGTTTTCCTGGGTTTTCCTCATTCACACCAAGCAAATGCTGCGTCCTTCCTTTCCCTATCTTTTCTTCCTTCCTTTTCCACGGGTAGTGTGATCACCAAGGGACGTCATGCTTCATACCTGACGTGCTACCATTACCATAGATGCCGAAATCTTAGAAATTAATTTCTAATTCTAATCCTAGAAGGCAGGAGTGTACACAGTATTTTTTTTCGGGAGGGCTTCAAAGCTTTTCTGGAAGTCCTAACCAATTTCAGGCTAAATTATATTAAAAATTGTAAAATTGCCCCTAAAATTAGACAAAATTTTCAAAAAAGTCCCGATTTGGGCGGGTTCGGACCCCTAGGACCCATCTCCTGCGTACGTCCCTACTAGAAGGCTTCTTATGTTTAAATATAAACGTATTTCGAAGTCTAAGAAGTTTCAGAAAAATAACTTTTGCAAAAATTACCCATGTGTATGTAAACGTATTTCTCACCCTCCCAATGCCATGGTCTCATATTCTTACATCAACTTACACTCAACGTTAAGTGTGACTTTCATAATGGAAACGCTGCTCATTCAAATCAACACGACTCTCCGCTCGTATGTTTATGCTGAGAGTGTGTTTACTTACAGAAGAGATGAATATATTGTTACATTGGTAATTGCATTTCATAGCTCGAAAGTGTTATCCCACCACAAGCGTGAGAAGCACGCATCCGCTTCACGAAGACGACACACATTCGATAGAATGAACTGAAGCTATATCTAACTATATAACTTCATTTCATTGGAAAGAAAGATAGAACGTGTTTAAAATATTTTGTTAAATCATTCTGGGCTTCTTATGCACTTAAAATGGGCATTTATACATAAATAAATCACTAAGAATAATTAATGAAATTATTTAGATGAGAAGAGACGGTTATCACATTGAACCATGAGTTTTACGTGATTTCGTGATGCAAGATGGTTACCGTTGATGTGCGTGGTTTCAAGTTAGATTCTCGTTGAAGTTTAAGATTTTTGGTGTTGAGTCAGCACCACAAGACTAATAAGATGGAAATTGTAGTCTAAGAATGTGTTCCCACGTATTTTGTTGACCTATTTATTTCGGAAATCAACAGGCAAATGCGTAATTACAGCTTTTCATCACTGTATGATAGTACACTTTCAATTACGCATATAACAATATAATAATACGATAGCAAAACACATGTTTTATACTTCAAAATACATATAGCACGATATACAGCTCATTTATTTAAAATATAATTTTGTTCATAACTAAAATGTATATTTCTGGGTGCCCTAGTGGCATCCTATTTATACAATAAAAAATATTTTTCTGACAGGCGATACATCCAATGCATAAGTTCTTTGCGCTGAGAGATGGAATATGACATTATGGGGTCTCCGTTGCTATATGTGGGATATGAAGCTTGATTTCTGATAATAAATGTTCTCAATCTATTGTGCACTATGAATTATTTTGGGGCCGCGGTGGCTCAGTGGTAGAGGAGCGTTCACCTCTGGTGCTTGGGGTCCCGAGTTCGATTTCGCCCCCGCCAAGTGAACTTTGTGGTGGACAAACACCGTGTGCGTAGGTTTTCTCTGGGTTCTCCCGTTTCCTCCAACTTTCTTCATTCCACCATTTCATTCATTACTCATCATCACCGTCTCCTTTAGCCTAACCGGCATAACCGTGGGACGTAAAACTCAAATATTTCATTTCATTTAATTTCATATGAATTATTTTATGTAAGAAAGATAAAATGAAATGAGTTCTCGTGCTTTCAAGTAATTATAATGAATATTTGCTTCATCTTCGTACGAAGAAGATCTTAGTACTTCTCAAATTTCGGATATATTCCTATTCTTTAAATGTATTTGCGAAAGCACACATACAATTTGAAACTTTTCAATCTTGATTATATATTTCTTACTATTAGAAACCCATATTATCTCTACATGTTCCATCTTAGTCCTTATGCAGGCAGTATAGTGTTTTGAGGCCATTAGTCTTAGAAAAATCACTTCCTAATCTTGTCACTAAGCCAAGGTTCCTAAAGGCCTCACCAACTACTCTGTTGACATGAATATCGAATAATAAGTTTGATTGCAGAGTGACTTCAATATTAATTATATAATTCACTCTCTCAATTGGCATTTGATTAATATATAGTATTACACATTGCGTACATGGTTCATTTTCAAGATGTATTATACTATTATGCATTTTTTAAAAATATTTAGCAACAATATAATCTCCTCATTTTTCATAACAATGACTATATATATGACGGTTAAAGAATTTAAACTTTGTCATAACAATATTTATATATATGTCTGTATTTTCATTTATTTTCAATAGTGTCTGAAGAAGGATATGCTAGATATCCGAAACAGTTACAAATTATAATTTAAAATAAAGTGGGTTTTAAGCTTTGGTCAGTGTCTCTTTTGTTAAAATATGATCTCGTTAACGATACAACTGGCTCAGTTGTCACATATTACGCCATATCTTCACAATCTATATATATAAAAGAGAACGCACAAAATCCTTTGTCCGCTCATCACGCTAATACGGCTGAACCGATTTCTTTCATTTTTGGGGGGTTGTTAGGATTTGGACCCTAGATGGTTTTTATCATATCACTTTAATTTTCAATTAGCAGTGTCTTGAGATAATTGACCAATCAGGTGTTCATACGTACAAAAAATCCTTTGTCCGCTCATCACGCTAATACGGCTGAACCGATTTCTTTCATTTTTGGGGGGTTGTTAGGATTTGGACCCTAGATGGTTTTTATCATATCACTTTAATTTTCAATTACCAGTGTCTTGAGATAATTGACCATTCAGGTGTCCATACGTACAAATCCTTTGTTATTAGTTCATCATAGGTATAAAAATAAACGTACTTATATGCAACCCGCATGACCCTGTGACTCGGCGGGTTAACATAAATGACAGGCGCTATAAATCACTTGAAAGCGAAAAAGTAAAAATTATCTAAGTAACAAAGTTTATTGCGTTCCGGGATGACCGCAGCGAAGCGGGGCGGGTTAACATAAATGACAGGCGATATAATGTTAACATTAGTGCAATCTTCTATGGTTTTTATCATATCACTTGAAAGCGAAAAAGTAAAAATTATCTAAGTAACAAAGTTTATTGCGTTCCGGGGTGACCGCAGCGAAGCGGGGTGAACGCTGCTAGTTTACTATACAAGTGCCATTAGTGAGGGAAACATTCCTTTTGATTAACCAAAAAAACTAATTACCATATTCACAATTTTAGGTTCTATGCTAAGGAGAACATATTTAGAAAATAAAAAATAACATTTTAAAGGAAGGACATTCGGCAAACTAACGTAATTCGACAATTCATGTAGGTTAGTCATTGTTATGTAGTTATTTAGGGCAGCGAGAGAGAAGTAATTTTTGTTATCGACTAATGAAATCTTATAGAATATCAAGAGTGGAGTTTACTATGGAGCCATATGTCGAAAAGTAGGAAACTATTTTGCAAACTTTAGAAATCTTTCAAAACGAAGACAAGTATGAGGTTTAAGAAAACGTAAAAGTTATGCTACATAACTAGGAACCAAAAGCAGAATACTTCCTTCCTTTTTTAGATATATTTTGCGTGTCGTTCGCATTTTTCATGAGACATTAAGTGACTTTCTAAAAAGATAATAATAAGGTCAATTTCGTTAAAAATGAGACGTCTGGCACCTTAGTCTAAGCTAATGTTACCACAGTTTACACTAAACGGTAAACACCTAACACAAATTTATCTGAGTTTTTTATTTTATTTTTGGCTAAGAGATGTCTCATTCCATTGAATTGGTGACGTCTTTCTGACCTCCTTGAATTTAATTCTGATTCAAATGTGAAGGTCATTTACAGTTTTCACGTGATCATATTCATTGCAAAATTCATCTTTATTGAAAATACATTGATCTAAATACTTAATTTCTAAGGAATTTGGAAATTCCACTGCAAAGATGTTGATTTAATTCTGTATATAACAAGCATTACAAGAAAATATATTAATTTACTTGCAAATTTTCCTGCATCAATTGTATTAATTTACTTGCAAATTTTCCTGCTTCAATAAATTACTTTTACGTAATATCACTTTAATTTAGGATTGTAGATCTTACGTTTTTCTGGCACGTTATACATTCTTATTATTCCCCTATAAAGATTTATTAGGTGTTTTCAATAAATGATAGTACTGCACACTTTGAAAACGTTTCCGTAAGTTATTGCACTTGATATTTCAATTCATCTGAATTTTTTTTATTAAAATGTATTTATTTGTGAGTTGTATGTGAAAATTATTTACTATTAATTAACACGTATCAGTTGTTATTTGATGTCTTTTAAAAGTAACAATCATACTTTTACCAATGACGCACATTCAACTTGTAAGCATCATCAATTAGATAGGTACGTGACAAACAATGGTGCTTCTATTGAAGAACTTTTTAAAAAATATCTTTCGTTTCAGACTCCTGTTTGAAGTCAACAAAGCCTGCCTCTATGGACATACAAAGCCACAATGTATTTGGTGTATATGGTATGTTCGTTGGGTCGAACGAAAAACGAATGAGAGGGTGTTAGAAATGATGTACGAGAAAAGAACAAAATTAGATATTGTTAAGAAGAGAAGGAGAATCCGTTTGGGACATTGGCTAAGAAGGAACTGTATCATGAGGGACGTGTTAGAGGGTATGACGGCAGGGAAAAGGAGGAGGGTTGAAGCAGCGCCGTAACTTAATTTCTTTCTGGAGAGGCAAGCATTAATACGGGTATTTGGACCCCCCAGAAAAGTTATTTTTCGAATTCTTGTGCTCCTTCTTTTTTCAATCTTTCTCTTACTCTTTATGGGTTCCCCGGAGTTTGTGGGCCCTCCCGCACGGCAAAGTCTGCAGGGTCGTTAGTTACGCCACGGGGCCCGTTCCATACATGACAAATTAATTAAGGTGACAATATTGCCAAATCTCAAAGCCATACGAATAAATATTATTTCTAGGGCCCCTAATAGTAGACGTTTTTCTAAATAGTGAACATGTTTGATGCTTCATTTATAATTTTATGTATATAATCGTATATGGAGTAAGAAAATTTTGTCTTAAAATGGGCCCCTCTCGAACGGCGGGGAGCTTCCCTGGGGTACAGCTGCCTCCCACAAGTTACGGCTCTGGGGTGAAGGAAGCTGCAATTCATAGACGATATCAAAACAGAAAAATTGTACGCGAAGACGAAGAGGTAAGCGGAAGACAGTGGAGCATGGAAGCTCCTAAGTTGCAGTAAGTGAACTGCCAATAATGACAGAATACGTATGACGATATATTTAAACATGCATGAATTTGGAAAGAGTATTCCACGTTGTTTCTCATTATAATAATAATAATAATAATAATAATAATAATAATAATAATAATAATAATAATAATAATAATAATAATAATAATAATAATAATAATAATAATAATAAATTTTATTATTATTATTATTATTATTATTATTATTATTATTATTATTATTATTATTATTATTATTATTATTATTATTATTATTATTATGCACTTAAGATGCTAATAGAAAATTACAGAAACTACCAGAAGGACCTCCATATGAATTTTATCGACTTAAAGGAAGTGTTTGATAGAATGCAACAGTACTTTATTTGATGGACACTGAAGAACAAGCATATTACAAACACACGTCTGTATAATTCAAGATATGTATGATGGATGCAGGACAGAAATGAAGAGGGCGTGTAGAACAACAGAAGAGTTCGCAGTTAAAGAGGAACTTCATCAGGAGTGTACTCTTAGCCCATATCCTTCTGTAGTTGTGATTAGTGCTCTCAACGGGTCGGGTCGGGTAGGGTTGAAGACCAACCCAACCCGACCCGACTGACCCGACCCGTGATCCGACCTGATTGACCTGACCCGACAACCCGACCCGAGCTGACCCGATTGACCCGACCCGACAACCCGACCCGACAACCCGACCCGAGCTGACTTGATTGACCCGACCCGACAATCCGACCCGAGTAGCCTGACCCGACAACCAGACCCGAGCTGACCCGACTGATCCGACCCGACAACCTGACCTGACAACCCGACCCGTAACCCGACCTGACCTGACCCGATCCGAGTCGTGTCGGGTCGGGTCAACCCGACCCGTTTGAGAGCACTAGTTGTGATGTACGAGCTTACAAAGGATGTCCAAGTGTTAGCAACTTGGAATGTGCTCTTTTCGGATAACAACGTACTATTAAGTGAGACCAAGGCAGTACTCCAAGATAAATTAGAAACTTAGAGACAAGCATTGGGGAGCAAAGGACTTAGAACTTAGTAAAACTAAGACGCAATATTTACATCGCTCATTCATCATAAATATAATCGAAAATACAAGAATTCAACTGGACGAAGAATAAGTGGGAGCGACAAAGAAAACCAAGTACTTGGGATTAATACTGCTGAAATATGCAGAAAAATGAGAAGATATAAACAGCAGAAATAGCAGCGGTTGGACCAAGCGCCAAGAGCATTGTGTAATCGTAAGTTAGTAACACGCCTCAAAGGAAACGTTTACAAAACAATGGCGAAAACTGCCATATAATACAGAGTTTAATATTGGACCTCGAAGAAGACAGGAACAGAAATTGCGTGTTTTTGAGGTAAAGACATTGCGATGGGAATGGTAGTGAGATGAAAGGACAAAATTAAGAATGAATAATAATGAAGTGATTCGAGTAAATACGAGAGCAGTAGTATATAAATAAAATAAAGCGATGTCAAGCTTTGAGAGAACATTCTTGTTAGAACTTTAGTGGTGTCTTCCTCTGGATCAAAATGCGGTTTGATAAAGATACTGTAGCACCTATTTTCCCTAACGGATATACAACCCGCATATTCAAGTAGATAGAAGGGTTTCATATATAAAAGGCGTTGATCTACCAGTGAAAATATGTAAGAACCATGACCATATAGGAACACATTACATAATGCGTTTTTATTTTGTTCTGGTGCGTTTCTGTTATTAATAGTATTATTTTCCACGTATGTACGAATTGGTGATTGGTTTAACAATTCAGTTTATAAAAAATAACTAAAAAGCAATAGGTACGTACACATAAATAAACGATAATACGGTATAAACTGAGTCAAGTATTGCTCTTCCGTTGGTCTAGTGGCCACTGCGGAAGACTTTGATGTACGGGGATTCTGGTTCGATTTTTGGTAGAAGAGCATTGAAATTTTAACAAATTTGGTGGTTTGAATTCCACTTTAAACTATAAGTTCATGTCTCATATAGCCTCGGTGCTAAAGGAAACGCAAAGCTCAATCATTTAATGACTAAAGTAAAGACTTGTGATGATATTAACTACAATTGAAGAATGTGTAAAACGCTAGTGCGAAGGGTCGCTGGTTCGATCCTAGAAAATGTTAGTCCCTAGCGCACAACATGATGTCCGTGGGTTTTCTCAGGGTTCTTCCGTTTCCTTCGACAGTCTCATTCAATCAATTCGTTTCATAATTATTCACATTCACTAATCATACATCTTCTTTGATATACAGGGAATGTAAACCGGAAATATTCAATTTTTATGTACAACTAGCACGAATTACCCGCTTCGCTGGGTAAAATTAAAAAAAAAATAATATGTTTCGTTAGTCAGTCACATTTTACTATTACTAAAGCGCTTTCTGATTCGATCAATTTTATATTTCTTCCCCATCTTCCTCCTCATGGTGCGTGGCTGAATTTGGATCTAAACAGCATCGGAGGTGTAACTGTTCATGACAGCGACCAAGAAAACCACGGATTCGGGATTAATTTCTGTCACTTCCGATGATTATATATATATATATATATATATATATATATATATATATATATATATATATATATATATATATATATATATATCCCTCTCTCCCATGGGCATGGCATCGAAAGTGTCACTGTTCATCTCAGCGAACCAGAAAACTATGGATTCGACACTAATATCGTTATATCGTTCATTTTTAATCATTTTTATGTATTTCCCCCCTCCCCTCCCCAAGTTGCGCGGTTGAATTTGGACGTAAACGGGATCGGAAGTGTCATTGTTCAACTCAGCGATCCCGTAAACTATAGATTCAACACTAATATCAGTCATTTTTCATCATTTTAAAATATCTCCCCTCCTTCCCATCTCCTAAGATGCATCATCGAAATGATCTGATAAAAACCATGTTACGTTTTAATCTCATCCATGCTGAAAATTTGATCGAGATCGGTCGGGTAGTTTAAGAGTGATGAAGTCACGAAGACGGTCATTTTCATTTTTTAAATGTATTTATGCCCCCTCCCCCCCTATGTTGCATCGTCAAAGTGAAATGATGAAAACATCCAGGCTACAACCTTATCTGCGTGGAAAGTTTCATCGAGATTGGTTTTGTGGTTCAAGATTTATTAAGTTTAATTCATTTTTATATAATTCCTCTCCTCCCGTGCCCCTCCTTAAGTTCTACCGTGAAAATGAGATAATAAAAAACATCCCAGGCACGAACCTCATCTATGTTGAAAATTTGATCGAAATTGGTCATTTGGGGCAAGAGTTATTAAGTTTTATTTATCACAGTTACATCATCAAAGTGGAAGCGAGCTCTCCAGACCCGAACCTCATGAATGTTGAAAATTTGATCGAGATCGGTCGGATGGTTCAACAGATTAAGAGTCACAAACAATGTCATTTTCAATTTTATAATCTTATATATAAAAGAGAACGCACAAATCCTTTGTTCCCTCATCACGCTAATACGGCTGAACCAATTTCTTTCATTTTTGGGGGGTTATTAGGATTTGGACCCTAGATGGTTTTTATCATATCACTTTAATTTTTAATTACCAGTGTCTTGAGATAATTGACCATTCAAGTGTCCATAACGTACAAATCCTTTGTTAGTTCATCATAGGTAAAAATAAACGTATTTATATGCAACCCGCATGACCGTGTCACTCGGCGGGTTAACATAAATGACAGGCGATATAATGTTAACATTTACTGCAATCTTCTATGGTTTTTATCATATCACTTGAAAGCGAAAAAGTAAAAATTATCTAAGTAACAAAGTTTATTGCGTTCCGGGGTGACCGCAGCGAAGCGGGGTGAACGCTGCTAGTATAGAACAATGAAGAAATACATACTTTTTTCTTTTAGAACTGTTATACTACGTTTAAAAGAATTTTTTGAATTACATACTTTATAAAAAAATATTATTTTCTCATTTGATGGAGAATTTTGTTTCAAATCAATTGTAAGTGGACTTTGTACTACACGCTATTACATAACGCGGAACAGTAGCATATTTTTAGATTTTGCTATGGGGGAACGGGAAGGCAGAATTGTATACCAACATAAGAATGTCACGTTTATAATTAGTATCATAATATACAATTGATTAAAAAGCATGTGTTTGTCAAACTTAAGGAAACAATTACATCCTGCCTTCCTGATATGATGCATCTGTCACGGGCGTAGCTTGGAATTGATTAATTGCGTCATTCAAAATATTTCGGTCTTTCTTGTACTTCTTTTCTGAGTACAATACACAGCTGAGTTTCAAAAACCTGTCCAAGCACCTCTGTTAAAAGGCATGTAATAAAAGTGAATTAAACAAATGCAAACATTCTTTGTCTACTTGTAATCTTTAAGTCAAAATACTAAACCATTTCACCTGGATTGTATGAATATAGCATTTTAAAGAGCTCCTTCGTGGCTAAGCGGTTACCGTACGCGCCTTTGGCGCAGGAGACGTGGGTTCGATTACTGGCAGCTCATGTGGTATGAATTCCACGTTAATCAGTAGGTCCCGTCTCATATAGCCTCGTTGCTGAAAATCAACTCATAGCATTTTAAACAGAGAATGGTTGTCAAGTTTTTATTGAAACAGCGTATGTAAACATTAAGTCAATTTCCGTTGCTTTGTCTCTAATAGAGCAATTCAAAGAAGAATTCAAATAAACAAATATTATGATAGAATGTCTGGTATGGTCAAAGTATAAAAACTTATTTAAATTCTACGTAATGTTATATTTTTTGCACAGAAATAAAACAACATATATGGTGGACGTAAAAACGTACGTTACTTGCGTAAATCCTGTAGTTTTTGGACTTCAGTACGACTATGTGTAACCCTGCAGCAAACGTGTAGCTGAAAACGCATGTTTTATAATACTTTCGTATAACTGTTCCATCTACAGGTATTTTCCGTATGAAAAGAAAGAACTATATAAGCTGTAAGGATCCCACATATAGATAGACATATATATAACATAATATATAAGTATAAACATATATAACATATAGCTGAGGTGTGTAACATACGTATACGTATATAATATACGGAAGACTGTTAAGTGTCAGACATCCTAATACTGCATGATGTAACATTTATACTGGAAAAAGGCAAGACAGTACGTATGTAGTATATGGATAATGCATGCTCCGCACAAACATAAGGATAATGTATATTTGTACAATATATCGCTATCCAGATAATGCATTTTTCTTAGTGTGGTATACCTAGGTAGAAGCGTATATATAACCCAGCTAAAGTGATTAACAGATTTCTAAGTTGTTTCTTGTTGGAAGCAGATAGCTTTAAGAATGTTAGTTCAATATTGGCGGTAATTAAGGAGTTACGTGGTTTAAGCCATAAGAATCAGCAGTTAAGAAAGCCAGATTAAAATAGGTCTATGCGAAACTTTCAGTAACACGCCTTTCATGTCTAATGTCATGATGTAATGCTTTTTTTTTTTTTTTTTTTTTTTTTACAAATAAAGGTACAAGTTACCACACTAAACTTTGTAACTTTGATGTATTAAAAATAATCTTTTCAAGCCAGAGTTCTAACGGGAATATTTGTTACAAAATATAAACAAAATTATTATAATAGGTATTTTCGGAAAACTTTGTCCTACGGAAACTCACCTCCAACATAAAGTATCTGTTGTGGATTTTTCTTTAAAAAATATTTATGGCACGAAATATAAGGAAAATAGAATGCTTAGTTTTTTTTTGAGAAAATCGCCGAAAACGAGTCCATCCTTAAGTGTAAGAAACCCTTTGTGAATGTTTTTTTTGGAAAAATAGCTCACTACTATATTAAAACGTTGTTAATGAAGCATTGCTTTATGAAAAGTGAACAAAATCATGGAACCATTTTCTACAAACTAACGTAAAATTATTTTTTTCAATTTTTACCCTTATCTTTGGAAGTAGAAATAAAATTAGGAAATTCCTTCTGGGGAAGTCACGAAAACCTTAACTTTAATTAGGATACGTTGAACAAATGTGGCCTCTATATGAGTGGACAATAAACTGTATGTCACAAGGAATGAATGGATGGAATTTAAATAATCACTTTTTCGGTATGTAGGACCTACAAAAGATGTAAATTCACGGAAATCTGAAATTCATTTTTATCATGATTACCATACTTTCTTCTCCCCTATTGCAACTTTAAAGCAATAGAAATTACGCTATCATGAATTCATAACAAAAAAAGTGTACTTGCACGAAAACAAACACTAACTGATTAAAATGAAAGATCTCTATAATTTAAAGAGAACATCATTAATATTTATTATCGCCATTTCATTGATCGATGTTATCATTAAATAATTATTTAAACAGGAATATCATGTAGGATCAATGCATTATAGATTATTAATATGCCAAGTGTATGTGTATGAGTTAGTGAGAATTAATATTGTCAGTCGGATACATGGTTCTCGCTTGGATCTATTTTAGTTACTCAATGTTTTGGACATGATTGGCAACGTCAATTTAGAAATACAGTATGATAGATTTAGGATTGTGCATTAAGGACTTTAATTCTACTGTCACCAGGTTTTCTTGTTTTTCAAATAAAACGGTATTTGAAATATGAATAATACTTCAGTTTCGTTCATAAAATGAAAAAGCATATTTCAACTTCGTTATGTTATGCTTTACTAGGTTACTGTATATTATCAAATGTTAAAAAAGGGGGAGATATTGAATAAAATATTTTTGTGTGATTTTTGTGACGTAGTCTACTTTTCACATGAGGTGCTATAAAGGTATTTTTTTTTTTTGCCAACTTTAATTTTGTTCAGGAAGTATGTCTTAAATACGATACAATCATAATAATTAGTTTTGTGTTTGACGTTTCAAACATAATAATGCCAGTGTTCCAGTGTTCCAGTGTTATTATTCGTGATACTTCTCTCACCCGTCTACTGAACTTTGTCTCAATTCTATCAGTCTTTACGTTTATAATTTTCATACTCTAACACATACACTAAGGATACTTCGAAAATACAGAAGGAACCAAATTTCGTTTTGTTAATATTAAAATTTATATACCGGTTCTTGTACTGATCTAATGACTATAGGTTCACTGAAGATGTGAAGAAATGACTATTCATATCAAGTAATAAACTGCAATTTATATATAACTTTGGACTGGTATTATGAATACACTAGACAAAGTCTAGAAGGGAGTAGGCGAAATCAAGCTCGTATTTATGCACGGTCTACAGAGGCTGATCCAGACCGGGAAATTTCAAGGGGCCTCATATTAAAAGAATTGAGGTAAAAGTATGATATCCTGGAAAAAGAGCCTGTTCACAGGAGAGAAATTACGGGAGAGATGTATATTAGAAACAATGTTGGTACCAGAGCGCTACCAAGTTTACTGGTTACGACGCGACTGGCTGCTAAAGGGAGGCCAGGCTTGTAACTTATTGGTTGCCAGCGTAATCCCTGCGTTTAGTTTTGTATGCTTAACCTCATTTCTGCTGGTTCAACGTAGGCACACACATTCGTCTTATTTAGATGGACATTGAAAACGAACAAATAAGGGAGAGTTCATAAACATTTTTGGAGCAGGGACATTAAATACTTAAATATGGAGATAGGTGAATTAAGTTACAATGAATTGTATAAAGCAAGCAAAGGTTCTCACGAACTTTATCCTCCTGATTTCTGGAGATGAAGAAGAACAATTACTTTGCTTCAGTCACACATACAGGCGATTTTCTTTAGCACTTTAGAGATAATTAAACTTGAAAAAAAAAGAGCCTAAAATGGATGATACCTGGTATAATATGGGTAATCTAGTAAACTTAGCCTTATTCAAGTAATATACAATGGTGAAATATCAACTAGCACTAACTACAATAGTGTTAGCAATTATTGGTTAATTTACTTTTTTAGGTCAACATTTCTTATTATGCTGGATTTTTTAACATATGATTCAGTGGGTCATCTGGAAAATATGTTACGTTGGATTAGATAATCTACGATCCACATAATGCAAGGAACATTCAATGGACATTTCGTGTAAATTGTGATGTCTCATTGTGTCCCGGGACGGAGATTCTTGGGCTCTTTATGGGATATTTATGGGCGACTTTTGGACATCGAGTTTAATTGAATTTTGGCGTTTAGCGTCTTCTTCAGCTGCCAAGCTATATGAGGAGTGAACTACAGCTTAACGGCGAATCCGAACCACATGAGCTCCTGCCAAGAACCGAACCCGTGTCTTACGACTTTCGGGCATCCAAATATTATCCCGTACTAGGCACATCTCGTTAAAATCCAAGGGAATTGCATAGCTTTAGAATTATCCTTGTACCACGAGTGTAAATGTCCCTGGGCCGTTATGGGATCAATGGGACATCCAAAGGGGATTCCTTGGACACGTTATGCTTTGTATGTATTCATTGGTCGAATTGTAACAAAAATGTAAAGTTTAATGTAATGAAATATCAAATGGTTCTATGTTTAGACACCTGTGTAATATTGCTACTCTTACGCTGTATGACTGTATGGCTACTAGTGTATTATAGCTCATTAAGATAATATAATTTAAACCATCAGAAGACAATTTGACTTGTATATTTTGATTTATTATAAGAAGAAAAAAGTTTTTCTTCCCATAGCGAGTACAGGCGAGCATGATGTTAGAATGTCTTATATTTAGCCAGCAATAAATAAGCACTTGGAGTTATTAGCATGAAACGTCTACGGTAATGTTTAAGATAGCTAGGATACGTTATTAACAATAACTAATCTTAAGAAAGATACAGAGATCTAGGAGGAAAACATTTGGAAAAGGGAACTTTATTAAGGTTAAGAAGAAGATAGGATGAATAAATATCAAAATGTTAGCCTGGGTTAGACGGGCTCTAATAGTCCGAACTGAGTCCACATAGGCTTACACCAAATAACATTTTCTCTAATTAGCTTGGAAACAGAAGAGCCGATTTCCATATGAATTCGATAACTTCCAAACTCAATAGTAAACAATTCTTTCCGTATCTGTTATAAATTTGCCTGCGAGAAGAACACGAAAGAAAAAATAATAACCTTACTTCTGTATAAAAAATCCACTCCTGATTTGGACATGTTAGAACGTATCTTTGAATTTCTTAAATTTTAGAAACAAACCTTGTTAGAAACAATATAGTATATACAACAGTACTTTTTGGACGATTGGCACTCAATTCAAACAACTTCAGGATTAAAAGATTTGATCCATAATTAATTCAAATATTTTATTAAATATCATTAACGTTTCAAAAATTATAACTAGTTTTAACAGCTACTACAACGAAAATAGTTAAAAATATTCGCATACTCATGACAAATTATTGAAAAGGGAAAAAATGTTTCGAAGTGCAGAAAGAGGTAATCTTATTTGAAGTTCTCTTATTGGTTCTTGCGATGTAGATTCAAGATACACAATGAAAAGTGTTCGTGGCCCAAACTGGATCTCTTAATCCACTTTTGCATCTTCATAAGATAAAACATTCTCATTTTCGCACATACAGATCAATGGCTTTCAAGCCTTTTCGATATATATATATATACTCATTAATTATTAGATTCAATGGATCAATAATCTCAAACAAAACCAAAGAAAATGTATCTAATCATATACATTGAATTAGAGCCCAGCAAACAAGGAACAAAGAACACATCTTTTACAAAAACACTCTACCTTATATTACATAATCAGATAACAAACACCATTTACTTGAGAAGTTATTGACGTAGTAGCTTAATTGGAGATTAGACAGGTTTTCTACAACCCTTTGTACTGTCATGTCAGCATCTACAGTAAAATTTCTGACGATTATTATCGTTATCTCTGTGCTATGAAATCATTTACAGAATTTTTTTTCAGTATCTCGAGAGAATACAACTGTGAGATCATCGAAATCCTCCGTCGCTATATTTATTATGAACTAAAAAAATGAGGTGAGAATCAAGAAAACACGATAAAAGGAAATTAAACTGGAAAGAATGTTCTACAAATTTCTTTACAGCTCTATCCTATATACGTAGTGCATACAAGGGCGAGTCAAAAATTATATACATATTTCATTCTACAGTTTATTACAGAAAAATAGAGGTTCAGCATGTATATCATTTTTCTACAAAGTCACGTCCCTTGCCAATGCACTTGGCCTAACGGAGCACAAGCTTGCATATTTCTTCCAAGGAGAAGGTTTCTGTTGGTCGCGACTCACTTTTACACCGCTTCTAGCATTTCTAAATCTGGAAAATCAATAACTACACCATGATTAATTCTCAAAGATGCTAGTAATTCAATAGCCTCACCTACTCGCCAGAACCATTTCTGGAGCCTGCTGAATCTTGTCGTCCTTGGTGGAGGTTGACGGGTGTCCAGCTCCCTCTCCGTGCATCATATTTGTCCGGCCATTTTTTAAACTTCTAGATTCAAGAAAAATATCACTTTTACGTGATAAAGTACTGTCTCCGTATCGTGTGGAATGTCTATGATAAATTTTGGGACCATTAGACGAGAAAAATCGGATCACTGCTTGTTGATCCTCCTTGGTGTAAACTGCTAACGAAGAGGACGTGTTTACACTGTATTAGCCGGAAGGCAAATGATGCTATCGGGATGAAATTTCTGACCTATAACCACTATTGCACTAGTTCTAGAAGATAGTATGACAATCTTAAGAATGTATTATAGCAAAAGTGTAGGTAATTTTTGAATCATACTGGTATGTAGAAAATAAAATAGAAAAAAAAAGATTTCATATGGTATGATACTTCGATAGAAGAATATGAGGTTAAGTGTATTTATAAGAAGATGGGTTTACTCTTACTGCAGAATCTAAGTGAAAACTCAATATAATACTAGAAGAAGATGTGAAAATATAAAATTAATAAAAATAACGAAGAATGTTTGTCCTGTTTCACATTGTGAAGCTGCAGTAGGCACCCAAAATATTGGGAACTCAATGCTGAAACTGGATCAATTCCTGTTTAAACAGAAATAAGCTATTGCAATTATGTGTGTGTCATATATCATTCCAATGTAACTTACACCGTAATTTTTGACGGATGCCGGCGTCACTAAAATATACGAACAAGTAAGACGAGCAAGTAGAATGAGGTCAACTGCTGTTGCAGTGGATTAATATATGATTATTACTACCACTACACAAGACGAGTTCCTTTCAGATCAAAATAACAAACGATGTATTATATAAAATTCTCAAAATGAATTTAGAAGAAAATAAAATATAAGTTGAAGAAGCTGAACCTGTCACAGAAATTTTCAGTTTTCATTGTATCAGTTGTCCTACAAGAAGCTGTTATATGAATTGAAGTTGTTGTTGCAGATTGCGATAGTTCCTTAATAGTTTTAGAATCGCTTAGGGACTATTATTCTGCGCATTACTGGTATCTATTACCTAGATAAGCCCGTTTTGGGTGAGGCATTGCGTCTCTAGGCGATTACGTTGCGCCTAGGGAATTGAGGAAAGAAGAAGGGAATGAGGAAGGAAGGAAGTTGCCTGGGAAAATTATGTTACGTACCACTCCACTATTTGTCTGGTGCGAATTAGGAAAACCCAGGGAATACTCAGGATGCCTGGCTTGGTGGAAGAAGCTACTACACCTACACCTTCTACAATATCTTCACCAGGTATCGAACCTGAGACCGCTCGCACCTTTAGCGAGAGGGGTAGCGACTGCGCTTCACGAAACCATGACTTATTAGTTTTATTAACTAGCTTATCTATCGTAAAAGATAACTGTAAAAAATGACTTTTGCAGCCTGAACTGAATACGGTAACAAAAAAGAGGAAACTTCTATTTGTAATATCTCGAAGCAGAAATCTGGTCTCAAAGACTTCTGTGAGACTTTTCCATTTGCCCGTGCAATGTGTAGTTGTGATACTACTTCGGAGCTTTTTCGGAACGACGAAATAGAAGTATTTCCTTTATTAGAACAGAATGAAACTCTTATGTTTAACAAACAAGCAGAGAAGAAATATCAAGCGCTAGTGAAAAAATCTTCTTTCATTGTGATTCTAAAAGACAAAAGGTGCAGGGGTGGCAGAAAGAACCCAGACTAGATAGGTATATCATGAGTTTACTATACATTTTCAAAAATATATAAATAACAGCTCAAATTGCTTTTGTCACTCAAAAAACTGAGGATTCCGACCCCGGGCAGATCCGCCACTTCATTATATTGAGCTGTTCTTCACACGTCTTTAAATGAATGTAGGTATTCCTACTGCAATCACATCGTTGGAAAACCGATGCTATATTCAAAGTTGGAATTAAAAGTTACTATTAACAGGTACTGACACTGCTCAGCATTCTTACAAAGATTATTTTCAAATACAATTACATTGTTGGAAAATACATGAGATCGCACCAAATGAGAATTGAGTTATATTAATAGTTCACTGAAATCGGTTACCGCAACTCTAGAACCAGGGCCAGCTGCTATTTTAAACTTCATTATATGTTCATGCAAGTTATCTTGTCAATGAAGATGCAAATGTGTTAGGAGCGGTCTACACCGCTCAGCAATGTGTAGTAGTTGGCAAGGAATGCCACGTGAAAATAATTGTAATGATGTCAAAGAATAATGTGAAAGTAAGCTATTATGATACGCATAGGACCGGAGGAAATATTGATAATTGTTGAGCAAATTCGATTAACAGCTTCGCTACAGTTTATTTCAAACTTGTAGTGCATGAAATGAAAGGTATATGCTTTGTCTAGCTATAATTTTGCTTTTATAATAAATTTAATACGGATTTCGAGGTATTTTGCGAAATGTTTCTAATACTCTGAAACTGTGATTATATACGTAATATAACTAGTTACAAATAAATGTGTAATTTGAACGACAATTTCCTTGTGTAATGTGATGTTCATTAAAATATTTTTATTATAACGGGTGTTATAGCAAATGTTAACAACTCTAGCTTTTTGCATGTCGTTATGCAATCCGCAAAGAAATATCCCTTTGTTAGAAAAAAAATCATATTTTCTTTACGGTTTTACATATCGTAACCAAACTTGTACCAGATGAACGAATAATTTTCTACTTGTCTTTTATGTTATTTTGAGTCCTCATATTTTCCATAGTATTAAAGGTATTTCTTAAAGCTGCTTTTGTACGTTCCAAAAAAAATAATTATATAATTATTTTTTATATGTTAAAAACAAAATATACAAAAAAATATTATAACGGATTTTGTATTTATTTCTCTTTGATTTGGTGGAAGCTTCACGACAATTTGCCAATTAGTTAGAAAGTTAAGGTGTATTCCGTAAATTTTCAAGAAATAAGAAAATCTTTTACGACTGCGGTGAGAGCAACGCATGAGTTTTAGAGGAAATTTGATATAATTATTGGAACATCATAAGGAAACCTTCTTCATAGTTGCTTGCTTTTATTATTTTTTTTTCGGGCTTGAACCTTTATTTCCGGGACCAAAGTAGGAATCAATTCTGTTTATAATGCAAGAATATTTTACTCAGTGAGTAATGTTTTAAAAGTTACGTGTCACATAAACATCTAGGCGCAAATATTTAGATATTTTTCATTCTTATAAAAAAAACACATAACTCCTCATTAGTGTTCGTAAGTTTCCTTAAGAAAATTTCCCTCAACTGGCAAAAAATGTTCCCTTTTCTAATAAAAATTTCCCTAGTTTGTTGAGTTTTCAGTTCCTATGATAAGTTGTGATAATATTATTTACCTAAACAGGGTGTTTCAAAACAACACCGAAAACGTTTGGGAGATGATTCCTGACACCAAAATAAGACGAAAAGTTTAGGCCAACCTGGGTGCACAAATGCTTCCTTGCGGAGTTATAGGCTACCGAAAACTTGCCAAAATGAACTTTAAAGGTCCATAGCTCCAAAATTATAGGGCCCACCTCAGTCGGGTCAAGACTTTACTTAGGAACTAATATGTGCTCTATCCAAAAACATATGTTTGAGAATCGTAAAGTACTCCCGCAACAATTTTTGTACAGGCAGTTTAGTTACGGGCATATAATCTGAAGTACTCACTAACTACCTCTATAAAAATTGTTGCGGAAGTACTGCAGGATTCTGAAGCATGTAGTTTTGGATGGAGTACATATTAGTTCCTTAGTAAAGTTTTGACCCGGGGTTCTCCCATTACCTCTCACTTTCTTCATTCCACCATTTCATTCATTTCTCATTATCGCCGTCTCCTATAGCCTAGCCGGCATAGCTTGAGACGTAAAACTCAAAAATTTTATTTCACTTCTCTCTCTCTCTCTCTCTCTCTCTCACACACACACACATATCAACGAATACACAACTAATTGCTATTGAATAGTATATTTCTGAAAGACAAAGACAAATTTAAACATTTACATTTGTCAAGAATTCCTGGATTTTTCATGTTTTATCGAAAATTTTCCTTTTTTGCTAAATTTACCTATGAAATTTCTCTAGATTAGGGAAATTTTCCTCAAACTACGAACACCGTTCCTCATTCTATCAGCCACGTTAATTCCTAATAGTTCATAATTGAGCTAATAGTTGTCATTAGCGTCGATGCCACCGGACGTCAAGGGATGCCAGTATGCATTTAATATTCCGATAAACTGAAGGTTTGGGGAAACCGTTAACGATCTTAATTCGAAATTGTTCTAAATTTTTCAAGCTGTTGTTGGGAAATAAAGATTGAACACAGTTTTGAATGTTGACAAGTATTCGTATGTTTCCGCAAGAAAATTTCCTTTGACTGACACACACACAAAAAAATCCTATCAAATTTTCCCTAGTTTGTTGAACTAAAATGTAATGAAATCTTTGAGTTTCTATGTCCCACGATTATGCCGGGTAGGCTATAGGAGACGGTGATGGTGAGAAATAAATGAAATGATGGAATGAAGAAAGTGGGAGGAAACGGGAAACCCCCGAGGAAATCCACTTACACGATGTTTGTCCACAAAGAAGTTCACTTGGATATCTGGGATCGAACCAGACACCCCAAGCACCAGAGATGAAGGCTCTACCACTGATCCACCGCGGTACCAGTCCTATTTTGTTAAGTGTCCAATTACACTCTGTAAAGAAAAAATAGCGACACCTCAATTCTCAAACTAACTTACGCAGAAAACCATAATTGCAGCCCGTTAGAAGAGGAATAGAAGGAAATGTAGAGTGGGGTAGTTCATTTGCATTATCTGTGACACCTGTGGTGTACGACATCACTTGCCAATTGTTTGTGTATCTGTAATATTTTCGCTAGATGGCACTGAGTGCTTCTCATAAATTATTGTAATGAGAATTCTCCATTGCATTTCTGATGTGTAGGCTGAGGTAAATAGCATTTTATGATTGTTCTTTGCTTTCTCACTGTTTGGAAAGTGTGAAGTGGCAATATTGTTGTTGTGCAGCGCTGTTTTTGTGTGATATTGTTGCTACACGTGGACTGTAAACAGGAAGGATGGTTAAGAAATGTGACTTGTCGCCATGTGAACAAGATATAATTCTTGCTTTGCACAGCTAAGGCAAATCTCTAAGGGAGATAGATGGAATAGTAAAAGTATAAGATAGATGGAATAGGATAGAATAGTAAACTGCGGAAGATGCAATTAAAACAGGACCTAAAGAAATAACATCGACCTATTCTTCCGAGATCCAGGATGCTTCGTGCATTTGAAGTTCGCCAATGTCAACGACGCAAAGTTCGGAGCAGGGACATCACGTTTGTGAACAATTTTTCGAGCATCTTCTTTAGACTTTGGACTTCAGTTTACCACTTTACAAATTCTTCTTGTTCTAAAACAGTGCGAGAATGCGAATAAAGTCGATTTCTTCAGAAATATTCAAATCCAAAAATTGAAAAAAAAATAGTGCGATGTTAATATCTGACGAATTATAATATCTTTCGGTTTTTAATATCCTTTGGTCTGCAAATCGTGTATCGTTCCGTCGCGGAAAATATTATTTCACGAAAAAGAGTTTCTTCTGTTTCACATGCGAAACCTCTGAGAAGAAAATAGTGGGTAACGATTCGAATCAAAAGTTTTAAATAATATTCTCAAAAATAGCAATACGAGTCGGAACGCGAAGGAATTTTAAAGCGGTGGTTACTATCACTAACAACTAACTCCAGAAAAGCGTGTGTCGTAAATGCAATGCTGCGATAGCCACAAAACGGAGTTTTATTGTATTGCAATACACACAGAGTTCCTCATTAGTCATGCTGGTGTCTAGTGCATCTTGGAATCCCTACTGTATGATTCAATTTATATAGGTTATAGTTCACAACTTTCCAAAATAATGGAAAAATCTATCTATCTATCTACCTATCTATATATAATGAAAGTGACTACATTTGTAAGTTAACTCTTGAACCACCCGACCGATCACGATCAAATTTTCAACATAGATGAGTTTCGGGCCTGGGATGGATTTTATTGCTTCACTTTGAAGGTGCACTTTGAAGAGAAGAGGAAGATATGTAAAAATGATCGAAAATGACCAATATTAATGTCGAATCCGTAGTTTTCGGGGTGGCTGATATGAAGAATGACACTTCCGATGTCATTTAAATCCAAATTTCAGTCCCCATTAATACTCCTAAGCGGGATGGTGACGTAAAAATAATTGAAAATTACCGATTAATTGGAATCCAAACTGAAAAACCGAATAACGTTGTTTTTACCAAATTTTCCATCTGATATATGTTTTTTTTTACACATTAGTTACAGCATACAAAAAAGGTAATGCAGGCTACTTACAAATCAGTTTAGTACCATTGTTGTATGGTAGTATTTATAGTACCTTGTTAAAACATTTGTTTTCAAACTGTCAAACATAAATCGCAGTAAATTGTGTAATCTGCTGTGAAAAGGAAAAGTATACCATACTATTTTCCGATCGGTGTAAGGAAGAGATACCATACTATTTTTCGATTGGTATGGTAAAATAGTATTTTTCCATACTATTTTACAGTAAATTATTAATTATATGTAAACTTTGTTATTTTTAAGTGACTGAAACGAGGTAATCTTACGATGATGTTTTAAAAGTTGGTCATTTGGGGGGAGGGCGGAAATCATTTGGGGGAGGCCTGGCCCCGATGGGCCCCCCCTTGGCTACACCCCTGATTGTAATCAATATTGAAACCCGAAATGGTTGATTTGTACCATTTCCTTTTGGGATAAAGAGATAAGGACATAGGCAGAAACTATTTCTGGGGCCCTGAATTCATACCAGAAAACAGTCTCCAACTATTTTTTAAAACAATTTTTGCTCCGATAGTTGATTACGGACAGGCTCCTAGCCAGCCTAAAAATATAAGGTGGCCGGTAGAAGATAGGGGGGACCGTTTTAACCATATTATAGTTCATTTGCTAGCCTATCGTTAAAAGTTTAGGAGGCCAGTAAATATTTAGAGGGCGGCCCTTACCCCCGTGGATACGGGCCTGACGACAGACATGCCCGTTCTAAGAACTTTCATGATTATGCGCAGCGTGGTTTGAAAGTCTAGAAGTATAAATTTTCTTGTAATAATGCTTTAAAGGGTGATGATGATGATGATTAGCGTTGTTTTGTGATTCTAACCTGATACCTCTATCAAAGTAAAGGTGTGAAATACCTGATTGATTGGCTGCAATTTAGCGTCTCTGTTTATTTTAGCAAGGCTATATGAGACGTGAAACTACAATATAAGAAGAAGTCTGTCCACAGCAACGTATTCAAATTCCAAGGCTCTGTCACTAAGATTCAAACCGGGACCTCAAACACCAAAGCCACATCGCCAGCAACTAGGCCAACCAGCGAGGACAGCTATGTGCTACTTTACTACACACTTCTCGAAACACATTTGCATTGTAGTAAAACTACAATAAATCGGTGACATTGTGCTGCTAGACCATCTACCTAATATTACCACGAGCAATAAACTTCATGTGGAAATGATTAATATTGAGTGAATATTAACAAGGATGAATCGTGTTTCTTAAAAATATCAACCACATGCTCTTTCTCATTGTAGGCAGTTTAATCTAAGCACATCCAGACTATTGAATATTTCATATTAGTGGTTTTAGCCACGCATAACAGCGGACTCTGCATTATTTACTGTATTCCAGGCGATGAATTATTATCAATTCTGCGTCTATAAAGACTATAAAGATGGGGGAGACATACATAGATATCGTAACGTAAATAACAATATAAATACATATTATAACAAACACTAAAAGATACTTTGTACGAATAAATAATGAAAAGTTCAATCAAATAAGCTGAAAATCATAAAAGAAAACAAAATAAACTAGGAATAACAAGAATAAGCTAATCAAAATAGCACGAAAAATCAAGTTTGAAAAGACCAAATTTTTGATCTGTTGTACAATTGTAGTCTAGGTACTGTTTCTAAAGAATCTCTATAGACATTTTTGTTATTCAATATCTCAGTTCATGACAACTGCTTTATTGAAGTGAAGTGAAACAAGCCTTTAGCTGATCGAGATTTGTCTCTGTGAAACATACAACCAAAATCGATTCGCCCATTTTGGAATGATGATGTCACTTAGAAAGTCATACTTCACCTTATTTCTATAAATGTTAAGAACACTCGTAAATTAACAAAAAAGCAATTTATTTCTTTCATTCATAGCCTTAAACAGACGAGATCATTTGCTAAAGTTTCTGGCCTGTCTCTAAAATAGCAGTCGCAGTGCGTTGAGCTAACAGTCTGCAAAACAATGCTTCAGTGCACACGGCTGTTGGTGTCCAAGACTGCAGTAATAAACTACTAAGATATCGAGAAGATTCAGCACCCACCAGTGATAGACTAAGACTTCGAGGAGATTCAACACCTACCAGTGATAGACTATGACTTCGAGGAGATTCACCCCCTACCAGTGATAGACTATAACTTTGAGGAGATTCAGCACCCACCAGTGATAGATTATGACTTGGGGGAGATTCATCACCTACCAGTGATAGACTATGACTTGGAGGAGATGCAACACCTACCCCACAGTGCAAATTTAGCACGGGAGCTTTGGCAACAGCCACCGTACGGACAGACACATTCTCATGCGTAATGCGAACTCAACGCACAGCGACTGACTCCCTTCAAACGACTCCCTCCAAGGAACAGTTCGACAGTTCAAATTGACACATCATTTATGCCATAGATGACACTAAATGCCACGAACGGTTTATTGCAAGAAACTTTTGAAGATACCATTTGCAAGTATTGTCATATTCGGCTGCTTACACGTATATAGGAATAATATTACGAGTCCCTGTTCTTTAATGGCTAAACGATTTATTGCTACGAATCTGGTAATTTTATTTATGTTTATTTTGCGTATGATTTAATAAAATAAATTCATCAAGGAAGAGTGAAAGATTATGGTGTTAAGGTGTTATTAACTAATATGAATGTGAACGTAAATCAAAAAAATTCCACGTTTCGCAAAATAGTAGAGAACGGATTACACAATAAAGTATATCCAATTATCCATGCACGAAAGTAAAAATGATCTTGACTTTGATCATGCAATATATTAGATATCGGATCAATAAGACCTGAAACCCGTAGTGATCTTATTATGTTTGATAAATTTCACAACCACATTAAATTAAAGCAGATTCCTATGGAATGTCCAAAATGTAGCAAACTACTCTACATTAAATAATTCACCACCAGATTCGGAGTAAGTTAAAAAAAAGGGGGAAGAAAACCCCAAATATTTTAGTTTACATTTCTACAATTATGCACGTTAGGCTAAGGGGACGGATGCTTATGGCAAATGATTGATGATGGAAGAATTGATGGAAAGAGAAAGTGGGAGGAAACGAGAGTACAAGAGAAAACCCAAATATACGATGCTGTCCACCACAAAACTTGCTTGGCAGGGGATCAAAGAACGAGATACCACATGCATCAGAGGTAAGCGCTCTATCGCCGAGTCATCGTGCTTCCATAAGAAAGAATTTAAAATTTGGTTCTGTTTAAATTTAATTTCAATACTCATTTTAAAAAAGTCCAGATTTCTCCAAATCACACGCTCTAGAGAAGAGTTAACCTTTTTATGAAAAATACAGTTATGCAACCCAAAAAATGCCCTATCAGAAATACTCCTTTTGGCTCTTCGTAGCCGAGTGGCTAACGAACTTGATTTCTTTGCTAGTGGTTCCTGGTTCCAATTTCTCATGTGGGTTCTTACCTCAGCTACAAACTTGAGTAGTTGTTCGGATTCCACTCTAAATACTAGATTCTATCTTATGTAGCCTAGATGCTGAAAAAGGACTGTAAACTTCAATCAGCTGAAGCTCTATTCGCTAAAGTAGTTGCTAGTGCTCGCCCACATGGCGCACATGGTTAAAACAGTTTTTTAAAATTATGTTATTGAGCCATTAAATACTACGTTGCAATTATTTCATTTATTTTTATATCTGGTTGTCCTGACAACCTCCTATTCGAAATCCTATTATTTAAAAGCTATGACAACATATAAATATCTTCTTTATATCCATCTTATATCTAACTAACTACGGTACGTTGTGGTATATTTGTGCATTGTTATCACTTGTAAATTTTGGGCGTAAAGTATTTTTATATATGTACTAAACTATGTTTTTTTCAAGAAGAAAAAGAAGTTAGTTAGATATAATGTCGATATAAAGAAGATATTCATATGTTGTCATAGCTTTTAAATAATAGGATTTTGAATAGGAGGTTGTCAGGACAACCAGATATATAAATAAATGAAATAATTGCAACGTAGCTTCGTTTTATTTCAATAACATAATTTTAAAGAACCGTTTTATGGTCCTGGATTCGGTTCCTGGTAGGAGAACGTTTAAATCTGAATGCATTACGGTTGTTCGGATTCTACTTTAAAACAATAGGTTCACGTCTCATATAGCCTCAGTACTCACGAGGAGCGCTAAATACCTACTAACCAAACCAAATCTAATCAGCCATTAACTAAAATGGGAAAGCTAAAAGTCAACTGGCTTCATCATCGAAATTCTTGTATACTTGCCAAAACTGCTTCAATAATGTACAAATTGTATAATCTGCTCCGTAAACTGTTTGTTTTGTTTATTAAGGAATAGGAGAAGCAGGTTATGTGTCACAAATCATTGAGTAGAAAATGATTGGGTTAGACGCAAAACTTTAAATATAAATTAATACTCTAAGTTTTTCCATTAAAAAGAATGAAGAATGAATTGAAAAAGTGTGTACGATAAATAGTGAATTTAAAGAAACGGAAAAAAGACAATATAACAATCGGGTATAAAGAAACGAGAAACAAACTTAAAACGTATCACACCCAACTCTATTGTCACCCTTTGCTCTTTTGTTTACGACATTGTAATAGGTTTCCTGTGATAGAGGAACATTTTATGTGCTAAATGTTATTACTTTTCCACGGCGCTACAATGAGAAAGAAACTTGGGGACATTTATACAATCGATACTGCCTGAATGTAATCTTCAATTGTATTTCCTGCAACTATAGAAAGACTAGCAAAGACACGATAGCAAAAAAAATAGGAAGGAAATTGATCGGAAAGAAAAGAAAGAAAAGAAAAAAAGCGAGACAAGAAAATAGCATATAAGCTTGAGTGGACAAATGGACTTTGGACCATTAATCGATAATGGTCAATGTCGACCTCAATCTAACCGACCGAACACGTGCAAAAACCTTTAAGACAAAGACCAAAAGAAGAAAAAGAAAAAAAACGAAACAAAGCAAGAAAATCTTTTGTAGTGTTAGTAGTAGAATGAAACAGAGTATTTGATGTAGGATAGGAGATAATTAGGAGCTTTGTAGAGAAGCGAGAGAAGTACTTAAGGGAATTTCCCTTTCATTTTCTCTCGCTGCCTCCCAAACCATGATTAGATGTCTCAACCAGAAACATCGTTTTGTGCTTTTTCTTTTTAACTGTAACCAATGAAATGGAACTTGAAGTTGATGTCAGTATTTGTCTCTAAGTATCTTGTTCGTGTTTCTAACATTCAAAGATTAAGGATTCACTGCTAAACAGAGGTAAAAGTGAGGAGGAACGCGGGGGTATGTCATCCCTCCACCTCAAAAAAAATATGTACGGCGTCTCCCCAGTTCCGTAGAAAATTACAACGGACAAAGATAGGCAGGGGGACGGTGTGACGTCATGCCGCTACCTACCGTCCTCCTACGTTTTTATATCCGCTTTTACCCCTGCTGCTAAATATTAGAGTAACGGCTTTATTATCGTGTTCCCTTTGATCAAAGTTAAAAATTCCATTACAATTTAACATTCTCAGCATAATGCACACGAACAATCGATTTTATTTTCTACGTGTTACATTAAAGAAAACTGAATTACTGAGGGCCATAATAGCTTAGTGGTAGAGCGTTCACTTCTGATGCATGGGGTCCCGCGTTCGATCCCAGCCCGCGCCTAGTGAACTTTGTGGTAGACAAACTCCGAATGCGTGGGGCTTCTCCCGTTTCCTCCCACTTTCTCCATTCTACCATTCCCTTCATAATTCTTATCAATCACCGTGTCCTTTAGCCTAGCCGGAATAACCGTGGGACGAAAAACTTAAATTTTATTTGACTTTTTTTTTGTTTCTTCAAAACTAAACTACAGGGACCACAGTGGCTCAGTGATAAAGTGCTCACCTCTTGGGCGAGAGTTCCTGATTTCAATAACAGATAATTTGATTTTTGGTAGGTAATATTGTGTCCCAGGATCAATTTATCGGAGTTCTCCTGTTTTTCTCACATTCTCATTCCCCCATTTCATTCTCATGATTCAGTTTCATTAATGATCCATTTTCTAAAGGGTATAACCATTGGACGCAAAACTATATATTTCATTTCATTTTTCACGCTATGGCCAAATTTTTCAGGAATCGGAAGTTCCAGTTTCCTGATTGCAGAAACATTCGGGAATTTTCTGAAATCGGAATTTTTCCGAATTTCGGAATTTTTCCGATTTTACTTTCCGAATTACGAAGAGCAAAAATTCTGGAATTTATCATCTTTACTCAAAACTAAGCTACTCCCTCTCCCTTGATTTAGTAGGTAACACAGTCATCTTTGGCGCATAGGGTTCTGGGTCTTATTTTCGATGACAGTATCTTGAAGTTTAAAAGGATTACGGTGTTCGGATTCCATCTTAACCTCCTGTCTCCAATATCCTCGGTGCTGAAAGTGAGCTGAACTCGAATCCATCCAATCAAACCGAACTTCTTGAAATTACAGTTCCCAGTCACAAAGGTGAACTTACAGAAGTTCTGAGGGAGGAAATAAGGGAAGAACTAACTTCGAGCATGCACTGATACTAACGTACTCTGTTTATAATAAAAGCTTAATTCAAAATGGTTTAGAGTTTCTTCATGATTATATAGTAAATGTACCGAATCCGGCTTTGATTCTCCATTAAACTGACTGTTCACATCTCATATATAGTTCGATCCAGAAAGGGTTGCTTAATTCAATCAAATGAACCATGGAAAATATTTTAGTACAAATTTAGAAACTATAGAGAAGTCCCAATCATTTTCCGGACTTCATCCCATCTTATCCCTTGTGGCACTATTCCTGGAGCTTACTAAATGTACACGTTGAAGATTTAACTATAACGGAGTAACCTCGCGAGGCATAGTTACCTTTGGTGCCAACTGTCTCAGATTCGAGTCCCGGTGGGGACACGCGATTGAAAAGACATAACACCTTTATCAGCCCACCGTCTTGAGTTTTCCTCATTCACAGCAGGCAAATCCCGGGTTAGTACCTAATAATACAAGTCCTGGCCACTTCCCCCATTCCTTTCTTCCTTCCCCTACAGAAAGCATGCTGATCGAGGGCATCTCTCTCACACATGATGGGTTTAAGGAGATCGTTTATTCCATATTGATTTATTTTCTCTATTATGTTTTAGTCAATTGACTAATTTGAAAACGAGTTTCGGCAACTTAACTAGAAGTACAGTCATTAACAATAAATTAGCGTAATTTATGTATAGCCTGCATAATATGAAATAGTCGCAAACTATATAATCTATCTAATAAGCTTTCATTCACTAAAGTAGCATAACTTTTATTTTATTTGTAACTTCGATGTAATTAATAAAATGGACTTTTTCCGTTACCATAGAAGTAACTATATTCTTAGTAGTTTACGTGAATCACTCTCAATTACGTTAATTAGTTTCAAAGTTAAACATTAATTAAAAAGTCTAGGAGTGTTAATGCACTCAGGAGCTTCATTTACCTAAAATAAACTACAGGTTGGTCCAAAAGTTATATAACAGATAAAGGAGACATAGTGAGGCAGTGTTTACTACAACACATTTATTCTTCATTTTCGAAATGGTTGGACACCTTTATTCAAAACAGGTGCAACAAAATTTAAGGCGGTCTGTTTTCTAGAACATTGCAACTATAGCACGGTCCAAAATGAAACCCATAAAATCACTTACACCATATGACCAGTAGATAACGGGATACGACTTTCTGCGAAAGATCGAAGACAATTTTCTACTTATAGCTACTAGTGGAGGAAACTCCTTCAGAGTGTAAGAATTTACTTACACCCAAGCACAAGTTCATGTAGTAGCACCATTTACGTTAAGCAGTCAGGTGAACCGACATAACTGTCACTACTGAAGTGACGAAATCCACATTGGCTGATGGAACATACTTTTGACTAACCCTGTATACAGATTCACATGTATGTTTTTCCAACAAAAATAAATCAGGTACTGTCCATGCAATATAATTCATCTAATACGCATTTTTATACTTCGATCTCAGGCTTTTGTGAGGTGGGGCCTTTTTTTTTTTTTTAACCAGAGCAATTTTGACCGATACCCTTCTGATGCGTGGCCATTGTGACCCGGGCCCTTTAGACTTGGGCCTTTCTTTCTTCGCTTTTTTTATCCAGGCTCTTCTGACGAGAGACAGTTTTATAAGTAATTGTTATATGCCAAACACTTTGATTTAAATTTCAATTCGGAAATTAAAAGACCATATATAAGATAGTCATTCTGGTCTTAATTTCAATTTAAAAACAATCAGGTTTTTCAGATGTACTCTGTTATTTTCGTTTAGAAGCACAACACTTTATACTTGTGAATATTTCATATTTTAAAACGACCAATACATCAATATTTTGATTGCTGGCGAAGAAAAATGCAACATCTGTTTGATCCTCAATGTACTCAACGTAAGCTCCATAGTTTCTATTAAAAGAATAAAACAAACAGAAATTACTACGAAAACTTAAATTATGTACATGCTTTAAGAAAACCGTCTAATTAATCAGTTAAAAATAATTATTTTGTATGAAAAGTGGATTCTCTTAACTAAATTCTTAAGAAAAATTAACAATACTTATTACCAAATTTACGGAAAACAATGTTTTAAGTAAATAATTGTTCTGGCATCTAATATGCATAAGAGATATTATAGACATACGTCTAACTTAACGCTCAATAAAAATTGTTTTTCATTAAAATAAGAGTCTCATTAGGGCACAAATGTCCTAGACAGGATTTTAGTCGAGGGTACCCGATATAAAGGAACATTCGGCCGTGATAACTGATACAAGGGCGACACAAATTTTAGTTTTTCATCTTACTGAGCGGAAGTAGATGTTTCTTATAGTTTTTGATCTCCTGATTAAGAATCTGAAGTCAGATATGCTGCATCAGTTCTGGTGTTTTAGAAATGTTGAAATTTTGAAGAAAACCCCACACTTTAGAAATGTATGATCTTTAATAAAATTGTTATTTTTATGTACAATGCAAACCAGGCCCGCAACTAAAGGGGGGGCTAGGGGAGGCTTGCCCCCCTAAAGTTTTCGTGGTCCCTCCATACAAAAATACAATTTAGCTATTTGTTAGAGACATTTTGATGACTTGGTCCCCCATAACATATTCATGGCCCCTCCAAACATCTGTGACTGGTTTCGGGCCTGATGCAAACTAGATGAAAAATATGTTTATGATGTTTATTGCACAGTTGAATATCAGAAGAATAAGCCATTATTTATAACTTAGTTTTGCGTACAGTTTTGCATGAACAATAGACTGAAAAAAAAAACAACATAAAAATGCACAATGTATGAAATAATGTGTATGTGTATAAAGGTCAGCTGAAATCAATGTATTTTACATTGCCAAAAGCGAAAAATTGGCAAAGGCATATACATATATTGATGCATATTAAACAGTACCAAATAAAAAAAGTTTATGAAATCTTCCTTCGCGTGATATGGAGAGCATGTCAAGTTCCAACGGTAATCTGCGAGCATTGACTCAGCAGATTATCTTTCGTATTGGTAGTCCAGGATCTAAATTGATTGGTGTAACCCCATGCTCATTAAACACAACTATTAGATTTTGCGGAAAAGATAGACAGGTAGCTATGTAAGAAATGCATCTTGACCGACATATTGCGTCGCATAGTGTGAAAGTTTGTCAACACTTCCTCAACTATTATGTATATGACCCTTTCCCGTACATTCTTGCGCTAATTCTGGCGGCTTTTCAGATGTCTCCCATGATTTACATACGTCTATTTAGTAGAGCTCTACATGCATTCCTCATATCCAACATTTGATCTTAATCCCTGTACTCGTTTCAAAATTAACAAGCCATTTCTAGACATTTTCTACGTTCTACCTTCGCATTTTGCCCTCACATATCTCACATCCTATATACGGTCTGCCACTAAAGATCCTCTTTTTCCCTGTTTCTTTTGGTGTGAATTCAGTAATAGGAATCATTTTCAACAATTGAATTCACTAAATCGGAATGTTCCCTTGTGAGACTTAAACTGATTTTTTTTTTACCCTTGAACGTTATTTTTTTTTACATTTGAAAGACAAAAGTAGAAGTCGTGTAAGTGAGCACGTGATTTAAACCATAACATTGATATAGTGAATGACATACATTTGTTAGAACCACGTAATCATCTTTTTAGATTCATTGCACAGGATTTATGGCAAATCTTCGATACTCAGGATTCGTCTACGTGGATCTTTGAAAAACACAATTCATACAGTTTTCTAACAAAAGGCGTTATCCTCTTGAGCTTCGGGTTTAGAGTTATTCGTCCACTCACGCAACGGAAGTTGTGACGCTCGATCTTTCATTCCTAGGCATTTTCATAACACGAAACAACATTTGCAAATGGTAATTCACAATAAAACCTCCAGATTAATATATTAAAAAAAAGAAACAACTTTCAGCGGTGTCTACGGCTATAGCACCTTACATCAACAACGAAATGGCGATCCACATACGAGCAATGAAAAAAAGTAAACAAGTTATTTTTAATACTAAATTGTTTCAGCATCGTCCCCTGTAACCAAGTACGGGTAGATAAATTTTCCTGCGATGATCACTTTTCCCTTCTTTCCCGCAAAAGTTTCTGAACCTTTCGCCTGTGATGAGGAAGGAGATTAGAGGGTAACTTATTTTATATAAATGAACATTGTGTTTAATATATTGAAGTGTATGAATAATTATGACAAACAATATTATAATCAGGAAACTTTTTTAAAAACATATTACAAGCTAGTTACAGAAAATTGAAAATTCCGTTATATTTTTAGTTTTTTTTAAAAAAATTGAGATCTGATATGGGAAAAGGAATGTTATTGAATTTGGCAGAAAAAATATCCTTTGAGAATGAGCTATTACTTTTCAGGAAAGAAATTCATTGTTGGACAGAATAATTGGAGGTATGTCGACGCTCTCGCAATACTCCCATATAGAGAATTCGTGACATTTGTTCATCTTTACAGGGCTTTTGGTGGTGGCAGAGAGTGTAGTAGTGAAGATAATAGACAGCGGTGGTTTTCAACAATAAGAATAGTTTCTGTTTAAGACACAGTCTGCCGTGTCACAACAAAACGCTGTAACTTGAGTTACATTGTTTTGTCGCTATAAGCATTTTTGAATTTCCCGCCACCGATATTTGTGTTCACCAGGCCCAGTATTGAGCTGGGTCAAATACTTTTGAAAATACAGCAAAGAAAATTTCGATGTAAGTAGGAAATTAGCCTGTCTGTAGCGACAAAACAATGCAAATCGAGTTACATTGTTTTGTCGCTACTGAACGACTGCGTAACTGAAATTACATTGTTCTGTCAATGTCATTGTAAGTAGTAAATGTGCATTTTGTAGCGACAAAACGATGTAACGCGAATTACATTGTTCGGTTGAAAAATGAATGTAGGATGCTCTGTTTTTACGCGTGTCTGAGAGTGACGTCACCGCTGTATAAACCAATCAATGGTTCAATCTGAATCAAAGTGGCGTGACCAACGCCCCGAATCATGGGAACAAACCGGCCAAATAGGCTCGAGATGATGAACCCGCTGGTATCACATTACAATTTAGAGCATGCTCCAAACAGGAGATATCTCCCCTGCGGCTACACTGCGTCGAAAGCGTACGAAGAGTACCTCGAAGATTGCAAGGAAAAAGAAAGAAGGAAATGCAGCTGGCCAATTTTCCACGAGGTGATGAAAGATCTCCATATCTCCACTTCAAGACCCACTCAGGATGCGAGGAACATCGTTTGGCCGTTTACAACGACAACGACGGGCCGCAGCAGGAGCACTCCTGCGAAGCCTGTGGGTGCGCGTTGTGCAAACAACAGATCTCCTACCTGAAGAACCGTGATCTGGCCCGGGGGCACATGCACGACTTTCTAAGCAATGAAGAAACTCGTGTGTCAGTCTATACTGTCGATATGCAGAAAGTGCTCTCGATGCCAAAACTGTCTACCAAAGACAGCTTCTTCTTGCGAAAACTTGTACTGTTCAATGAGACGTTTGCTCAGGTTGGCCAAGGCGCGGAGGCAGTTTGCGTGCTGTGGCACGAAGCGGAAGGCGGGCGAAGGGCAAGCAACATTGCGTCTGCCTACGTGGCTTTCAGGTCATGCCAGGGATTTGGAAAACATCTACCTGTTTGCAGACAACTGCGGCGCCCAAAATAAGAACCGAATCCTCTTCGGGGCGCTGTTACGAGTCGTCAACGATTGCATTGTATCCTGTTCCAGGATCCGACTGGAATATCTAGAGCCAGGTCACACCTACATGAGTGCCGACAGCGTGCATGCGTGCATCAGCACCAAAATTCGACTAAAAGACCTGTACGACATGGATGACTTTGTGTCGACGATACAGGGCAGTCGAAAGAACCTCAAGACGGTAACGCTGTCCCACAAAGAGATGATATTGTTCCGGGATGAAACGAAAGCCAAACTCCCGAAAGGGTGGTCCTTCAGCAACATGAAGATTGTGGAATTTCGGAGAGGTAGTTTGGCAATCTACGTGAAAAAGGACTACGATGCAGAAGATTTTCGCGAGATTTCAATTCTTAAGCAAGCCACGAAGAGAGTCCTTGCTAAGGAGTTGGGGAAACAGAGCCCAGATCTGCTGTCAGCACTGCCGAGGCAGGAATTCCCAAGAGGCATCAGTGCGGAGAAGAAGGAGGATCTCCTCAAGCTCTGTCAGTATGCCTCAAACCAGACGAGGGTTTTTTCAGAAGCTTCCTGTCACGAGCGGAGTTTTCGATCTCGACAGGGTCGTTGACGTCGATTTTTGAAGTGACATTTGACGTTGATACATCAAAGAACTGTCTAGTGTGTAAATTCTGGTAAATAAGTTTTTCAAAGCACAGACTAATTTGTGACAGATAATTTGGTCACTTGTATGTCATTTTCCCTTTTTTTTGTTATTATGTGAAGGAATAGTATGTGATCGATAAGTACGTTTTTCAAAGAACAGCTTCGGTTTTCGTTTTATATTCTTCTTAAGGTTCTTCACCACATCGAAATTTAACTGCCGCTAATTTCAGACTTTTTGTAATACAGTGAAACCTCTATAAAGCGGACAGCCGTGGGGAATCAAAAATTGTCCGCTATAGAGAGGTGTCCGCCTTAGAGAGGTTTCAATATTCACTTACGTAAATTAATAAACAGGGTAATATGCAATTAGAAAAAAAATATTTTTGCATGAATCATGTGTTTATACCATGACATCATTACCAAAATGTTAGTATGCCTGCATTATTTTGCTCCATGCAATTCGAGGCACAACATGGGAATATGTTATAGTTCTCTGCACTTTACACTTATCGCTACTTACTACGTTTTCGATATGTTGCTCTAATTTCTAAATTAATTGTAGTCCATGAATGACTTTTTTAAAGGACACTATGCGTACACGTGGTCAAAAATACCAAACTTGTCTTCTGTTTGGTTAGAGATTCCAGCGGGACAGTAGAATGATGTGTCATTCCAAAGAGTGGGCAACTGTCAATCACTTTTGTTTCTGGAGCAAGTTGGGTGGGAGTGGAAAGCAAGCAAAGGAAATAAGGGTGTTCTGAAACAGAGACCCTTCCTCTGGATTGCTGAATAGACAGTTGAGGAGGCAAAATGTTGTCTCACCCACATGTTCTTCCTTGGTGGCATACGTATGAATTACTAAAGGTGTATTTTTACTGCATTTTCCAACTTGTTTCTAGAGAAAGTGTCCGTAATACGAAGTAAATAATACCTATAAAAGACAAGAAAGACTGTCCGTGTCCGTACTATAGAGTGTCCGCTTTAGAGAGGTTTGCCAATATGTTTTTTCCTATTATAGTGTTTGGGGATTAAAAAATATGTCCGTTATGGGAGGTGTCCGTTAGTAGAGGTTTCACTGTATCTTCAAAACAAATAACAGTGCAAAAAATGCATCCGCAGTTTGCTAGACAATCTCATTTTGCGTGACTCACTTCTCTCTGCTTCCGTTTTGTAGCTATTCATAGATTTGTCATTTATTTGCGATTTTTTGACTAGCTGCACAGCGAAAGCAGACAGGTGAGCCGCGACAACGATATGACATATAAAATAATATTGTCTAGTAAGCTGCGGATCCATTATCCTATACTGCTATTTGTTTTGAAGACATTACAAAAAAAAGGTGAAATTAGCGGCAGTTAAATTTCGATGTAGCGAAGAGCCTTAATGTTTTATTTAATAATGTTAAAGGAATGTAACGAAAATATGTTCATACCGAGCGAAATATTAAAAAGGGGTACAAAACTAAATCAACATGCATGGTCGTTCAAATTACGTATTAGCAAATATAGCATACTCAATCCTTCAGCAATTTTATTTTGTGTGTCTATTTATGGGCTTTCTTTGGTTATTAGCAGTTTTCCCCACAATTTTGCAATAAACATTCAGTTACCATTTAACAGTGAATTTTGTGTATGCCATGAGCTGCCAATACGAACGAAGGAAAACATATGTGATATTCATGGGTATCTTAAGTTGTGTTTAGAAAGCCGACTTGGTTATACTTGGTGAATGGAACATGACCAACACATTGAACACAAAATAAGTTGTATATATCATAGGCAAATTCGATTAGACCTATTACAATAAACGAAACAAAGAATCTGTGTGAGCTCGCTATTATTTAACATAGGAATTGCCTCTATACCGTACGACTTTCCCGGGGTGGAAAAGTGGGGTTCTTAACAAGTCCCTATGCCTAAATTACAATTACGTACTCCTAACGCCTGGGTATTTCAGTTATTTCATTTATTAAATAGGTACTATTTGCTATTAAAATGAATTCAATTTCAAATAATGCTGCTAAATCGTGTACACTGTAGCCACAAAATGATGCAACTGTAGATACATAGTAGATGCTGTAGCCACAGATTGATGTAAGTCTAAATACAAGCTCAGCGCTATAGCGACAAAACGATGTAACTAGGCAATAATAGTCAACCAATCAATTTTCACCAAATTTAATCACACAACATGTATTTACGTAACATTACATGCAACCACGTGTTTCCAAAGTCAAGATACACCGGTCCTACACGATACAAATCAAATTTTCGGATGAAAACTTTACGGCTCTTTTTCTCAAAACTGCTCCGCCAAAGTTACAGCGTTTTGTCACGACACGGCAGCAGTGATGATTCTTTGCGCATCCGCAGACACACAGGTAAGCAACTAAAACCAACGTGTTCACTCTCGTCATGCAGGACTCACACCTGCTACTTTTCTATGCTGTAATTTTTTTCGTAATTATTTGGACAAGTTCTAGAACTTCATCTTCCAGGAGGGTAACGCGTGCCATCTTAACACTAGGACATCCCTATATTTGTTATGTAACTTGTACGACGGACACTTGTTCCCCTATTAACAGGTCTCTTCAAATGCAATGTTTATTTACTTTGCTTCATATTATTGTACAGGGTGTTTCAAAACAACACCGACAACATTTGGGAGGTGATTCCTGACACCAAGATAAGACAAAAAGTATAGACCAACCTGGGTGCATAAATGCTTCCTTTCGGAGTTATAGGCTGTTGATAATATGAAAAAAATAACTTTAAAGGTCCATAGCTCTAAAACTATGGGACCTACTGTACTCGGGTCAACATTTGACTTTGGAACTAATATGTGCACTATCCAAAAATACATGCTTCAGGATCCTAAGGTACTCACGTAGCAATTTTTATAGAGGGAATTTGGCTACTGGCATTTAATTAGAAGTACTCACCAACTACTTGTATAAAAATTGTTGCGGAAGTGCCGCAGGATTCTGAAACCTGGATATTTGGATAAATCACATGTTAGTTACTAGGTGAAGTCTTGACCCGACTAAGGCACGTCCCATAGTTTTAGAGCTATGGGCCTTTAAAATATATATTTTTCATGTTTTCGGCAGCCTATAGCTCCGAAAGGAAGTATTTGGGCACCCAGGTTGCTCAATACTTTTTGTCCTATCTTGGTGTCAGGAAACACCTCCCAAACATTGAGGGTGTTGTTTTGAAACATCCTGTATACATTTCACTTTAAATTCTGCAACGAACTATAACTTTTGTTATTTTTCCCAAATAACAATTCAAGTATCTTCATGTTTTGAATCATTTTTAATTGTTAATTTACTATTTATTGGAAAGACATGGTGGCTCAGTGAGGGAGCTCTCACCTCTGGTACATGGGGTTCCTTGGTCTATCCCTGCCAAAGTAAATTTGTGATGAAGAATATCGTGTTCGTGAGTTTTTTTTTTCAGAATATTACCGTTTGCTCTCATATTCTTATTCCAGCGATTTTTACATCATAATGCAATGGCCCCGCGTAGAGTAGGCGCTGACGCTCTTAACTTCGGTGCGAACGGTCCCGTGTTCGATTCCCGGTGGGAGCACTCGGTCGTAAAGTGTCACAACCGCTTTTTAACAAACCATCAATAAGTTTTTCCTGGGTTTTCACCATTAACACCAGGCAAATGCCGGGGTTGTACAACATATATAGCCTAGGTCCGAGGCTTCTTGCTTCCTTCCTTCCTTTTCCCCGAATAGTGTGCTCATCGAGGGACGTCATCCCTCTAAAGTGACGAACTAAATGGCCTTACATGCCAAAAACCCAGAAATCTAAAATCCTAGATCCATCATAATTCATTTGCCTTAACCCTCTGTCTCCCTTAGCTTAAAGGGCATAATCATGGGACGTTAATTTGAAATTTTCCGTTTCATTCATTTCCATTGTTTATTATTTTCACGACATTGATAATATTTTCGTTGCTAATACTTACCATTTTCACTCGTTTGTTTTCTTTTTCATTTACACAAACACGTGGATAAAGTAAAGAAATAAGGCCGTTAGCAGTTATAATGTTTATTTGCTTGCGTATCACTTACAAACAAAAGAAAGAAAAGTATTACAGTGACGCCTGACTGTTCCGCAACACACAAGGCAGCACTGTTTAAATAGTTGCGTGACTTCAGCTGTTTCTTAATGTGTACTACACATGATTTTATGAAATTTACGACACATTTTTAAAGCAGTTTTGTCTTTTTCTTGTTAATAACTCATGTCTAAGATAAACAATATTTTTTTCTAATCTGTCTTATACGAATTGCAATAAATTCAACAATAGCAGCTTGTGTATTCTATAGTAATATATAAAATATAGGACAGCAAACTGGCTTCTTTAAAGGCAAAGTTCAGCTCATCGGTTCTCAAATGTTTCGCAAATTCCTTTCATAATTAAAATAATATAAAAATTCAAAGTTAATAGTAATAATCAGTGTTTATTCCAGACACGTTTTTGGGGGCACTACCTCCCGGAGCTCTGAGTGTGCCCCCCCGGACGAGACCAAAATAATAAGTCTATAATATAATAATAAATAAAATAGTACCCGCAGTACCCAACGGAATATTACGTGTACTCCCCGGAACATTTTTTCTGAAAGAATAATAATGAAATAATATAATATGATAATAATAATAATAATAATAATAATTATTATTATATGAATGAATGAAATAAAATTTTAAGATTATGCCTTTTAGGCGAAAAGAGACGGATGATTAATGAAAGTGAAAATAAATTTTTGCACTCTCCCACCTCGAATCGAACCCGGAACCACAAACACCAAAGGCGCACGCACAGCTTGAAGGAATAATAATAATAATATAAATGACATAGCAGTAACCAAACAACTAACGATTACGCCATAAACTTAACGTGGCTGATGAGAGTTATGGAACTTGATGAGTCGAATATTCCAAATATTAATGATAGATGACAGTGAAACCAAAAGGAATAGCATTTGAGAAATTGATCAACACAAGTATGTCAACTATTTGACAAAGCATAGATTTTAAAATAAGAGGTAATTTATTATGGGAAGACGTAGTTCAAATATGACAAAATCCTTGTGTTTATTGCGATGGAAATTACCTTGTTGTTCAACATCTACGAGTTGTAATGAGGACTTTTTAAATCTTATAACAGTACGCATCCAACTGATCTGAGAAATTTATTTATTTTAACACAAAATATGTACTAGTAAGTGGGAAAAGAAGACGACTGTGAGTTCACATATTAAATGTTCACCAGAAAAGCTTCAAATCAGTACCTAAGAAAAAAAGCCAGAGAAGAGAAGAAAGAAGACATTTCTTTTTACTATGGTAATTCGGAAACAGGATCAATTCAAACATAACTCTCATACAAATACAGTTCTATGAAACAAGGTTAATACCACACAGTCAGAACCAAACCTTACGCCTGAATGGTCTGGTAATTTGATTCAGTTACGTCAGAAAAGGAGAATATTCGGGTTAAGTTCCAAAGTTGGGCGTCCGTTTCCAGCAAAAGTTTTAAAATTTACAGGAAAGATATGGATAATTTGATCGTTTGTGTGCTTGATAATATATAAGAGTCTCGAAAAATCTGTTTATTTGTTCTATATAAGCGGTTATAAACATGGGACTATACGGCGAGCGGAAGGAACTACTTGGCGCAAGGTAACCGAACAGTTGCATTGTGGGAAAGAAACGAGCATTTATGTTATCAATATGGCGAATGTACAAGGGCAATGAACTAACAGTTTTAACATTTGTGAAACAATACGTTGATAACGAGCAAAATCTTTTAAAAGTTTGTGAAGAGCACGGATTAATGAACCTAATAACAAATTGCAGAAAGTGTGGAAAGGAGATAACAGTGAAAAAACGTGGCGAAAGCGGACACCCAACTTCGGAATAAATGCCGAATATTCCAACCAGGTGGCAAGTGGCGCGCAGTAGCACGATTGTCTATCAACAATAATGACAAAAAAAAAGAAACTCATCTCGCAACAAGTATCCAATGCTAACCTGCTGAGGATACAAGAACAAGAGTATCATGGGCCGCAATTTTTAGCCCGGGATGCAATTTTTTGAATTTATAACATGAGGCCTGATCCGAGTCCGAAATATGTTTCAGCATTTAGGCCTGAGCCCCGCCCGAGCTCGTGTAATAATCAAATGCGCCCGAAATAAGCCCGAATTACAGAAAGTTTATAATTAACGCAAAATTGTATTTTTATTTACAGCAATTAGAAGTTTCATTTTGTAGTTGTGCTTTAAAGGTTCTCTAGAAAGAACGGTCCAAACGTCCAACAAATATCATTGTACAGTACATTTACAAAGTTAGGCCCGAAAGGGACCGAGAAATATGATTGTATATTTAAAAATTCATGGCCCGAAGTGATATATGCTTTGTAGGCCCGAGCCCGTGCAGACCTCTATCTGGTTGTTCAGTTTTTCTCTCATAACCGCAATTAAATCAGTATTTTGCGCCAGCAGAGGATTATCTTCAAAAACAATAAATATTTCGAGAAAGAATCATGCAGGAATTCCAGACCTCCACCATGTTGGAATTGCTCTCTTTATGTTTTTTCTCTCGAGAATATCAAACGGAACCAGCATGTTATCGCTATAACGTTTAAAATCAACCTTGTGATCTGCCTTAAAGAAGTATCATAGGCATGAGCGCCCGAAGGGTGGGGTCCGGGTCCCCCTCTGGCTCACGAAAATGTATACGTAATATAGCAAACCACGTATATTAAAGACTAGAAATACCAGACGTAATATAGCACAATGGAGATGCCCCCCCCCCTAGAAAATTTTCTTTGGGCAACCCTGATCATAGATAGTTGCACTGGGGCGAGAAATGTCCCAGCCGACCACAGCGCAACCAGCATATCAGACCTCATCAAGTTCTCACAATCGAAGATATTTCACCTAATCAGAATCAGTTCACTACTGAAGAACATACAACACAGAACGAACCCACCATGAAGCAAATAATGTGCAGTTATGCTAAGAAGCATGTAGTAAACAAATTTCAAGACATTAGATAAGCATTTTAGAAAACCAGTACTTCGTGTTATGTTACAAAAGATCTTACCATGGCAAACCATCCAGAACATCGTGCAAGGCGCTATTAGGGCCATCACGATCTGGGCCATTTCTATGTCCCACATCATACCACCCCTGGACTTGGATTAACTCACAGGAAATACTTAGGTCGCAAATTCGACTTTTCCATAGCATCTTCGGTGGCAGGTATTTCAATGGATAAACTACATTAAGCAACACCACCATAAGTTTTCCACAAGTAGGTATCAATTTTGCTTTCAGGCCATTGTCCAGGGATACGTAGCAGATCACACGTACAGGGCCACTTCTGTTGTACGCCAATCAGGATCTAGGAATTCCAACTAGAAGACCACGAAACAAAACACCGGGTTTCAATTCAAAGTTACAATTGAGAGCACTGTATTAAACACAGTGTCACTATCCTCTCTTAGAAAAATCTTCTGAAAAAGTTAAGTTTAAATTTTCGTCTAGGTCTCAAGGCAAGTCCAAACCAAGTGAGACTAATGGTAATACTGACGAACGGACGGAGAATGGACATCGAAGAATCACTTTCCTGCTTTGTAGAGGTCTAAAACGTGTAAATATGTTGAAATTTCGAGTTAGATTCTCTTTACAATAATCATGATCCTTTTTCCCTATTGAGACTCGAAAGTAAAAACAAAACAAAACAAAAAAGAAAGGGTAGAGGATCCAGGCAGCTAGCAAATGAGTTGTTAAATTATAGCATCATTTAGAAATTGCATTATTCGATCTTTTACCCAAGGGCAAATCAAATAATTATAAGTTTTATAAGAAAAATGCCTGAAATTTTGGCCTACGTAAAGGAAGACTAGGTATCTTCTTTCCCCTCACTATCCTTAACAGTTTTTGTTCTATGGCGATAAAAGTTGAAACCAAAAATAGTTAGTTTGAACCACTTGTGAGTTGAATAGAGGATTAAAGAAGAAGATAAAATCTATTATTGGGACGCTGAATCGTTTAAATAATACTTTCGATATCTTTTACAGTGTTTGCTCTACGAAAATCTGTATTGAATGAAACCACAAACACTAGTAAATACAACCACTTTCTGTTTCGAAGTAATATGACGGGTTGTAATGATATCTATACTCTTGAGACGCTGTATTGATTGAAATAAAACATTTATCGCTATCTACTTTCATGTGTTCTACGACGATAAATGTTAAAACCGGAAATGGTTAATATAAACCACATCCAGTTAGAATGAAGGGTTAACAAGAAAGATGGAAAATATTCTGGGTAAACTGAATTGATTGCAAAAATCACATCTCGACATCTCTTACCGTTTCCGGCTCTACGGAAATCAGCATTAAATCCGGGCATAGCAGTAAATTATAACCACTTTCGGTTTTGTTAGAGTGTTGTGGATAGTCATATTATGTTACCGTGAGATATTCAATCGTTTGCATGAAACGCTTCTCGCTGTCTTTTACCCTTTTCATTCTAGGGTGATAAAAGTTGAAACCAAAAATGTTAAATTGAATTACTTTTGGATTGAATAGAATTTCAATAGAGAAGTTGGAATCTATTCTTCGGACGCTAAATCGAAAGCAAAAAGCTGCTTCTTGATACGTATATTTTACAGCTTCTGCTGTACGGAAATTATTATTGAAACCGGAAGCAATAGTAAATTTGAACTACTTCCGGCTTCAATTTATCTTGCAGGTTGTGGTGATATATCTACTCTCAAGACGGTAAATCGTTTGCAAAAGCTACGCTCGTTGCTGTCTGTTATCATATTGGTTCTGCGGCGATAAACGTCGAAACGGAAATTACTAATTTGAACCCTTTCTGGTATTAATAGAGGGTTAGCACAGAAGATGAAAAACATATTCTTGGGACGCAGAATCGTTTGTAACAAACACTTCTCGATTTTTGCTCTAATGCCTGTCGATAGACAAACGGACGAACAAAACCGTTGTATAATACTTCCGACACTTATGCATAGCATAATTTAGAAGTCTAAAAACCGATGAGTTATTAAAAAAAATAGTCAACGCCCTTTTAATGTGGCGCGGAAATATAGATAAAGCCTTCTTTCTCCTACCTTAAAACGGGAATTTTGGAAAACATAGGCGACTAATATATCTTATCTTTAGACAATGTTTTTAGTTAATGAGAAAATATAATTTAAAAATTAACCGCTTGGCTACCACTACGTACAATCCTACATCAAGACTGCATTCTTTCTATCACTACGTACGGGCCGTACGTAATTGGTTTCAATGGCTGAAGAGAAAGTATTCTTGCATGGTAATGGGCACGAAAACATACCAATGATTCTGGCCGGGGAGGACTGAAGTCTACGTGTTGCCTTTTGACATCATTAGAGCACGCGACCCTTGCAAGCAATGGGGCAAAGCACGATTGTTATGCTATTTGTTGATGAGAATACGAACCACTGCTATTTATGAGATGTGTGTTTTTATTTGTGTATACTTTGCAGGGATAAAAGTGAGGAGAAGGCGGCGGGATGCCATCCCCCCCTCCAGAAAACATGTACGGCATCCTCCCAGTTCCTAAAAACTTAGAAAGAGAAAAGATAGGCAAGAGGATGGCGAGATGCCATGCTGCTACCTATCGTCCCCCTACCGGTCGTTCATTCAGAAAAAGTGTTCCGGGGACACACGTAGTATTCTGGGGGCACTGCTGATACTATTTTTATTTATTTTTATATTATCGATGTATTATTTCAGTCTCGTCCGGGGGAACACTTTCAGAGCTCCGGGGGACAATGCCCCCAAAAAACATGTCTGAAAGAAACACTGCCCTCTATCTTCTCAGATCCACTTTTACCCCTGGTATTTTGTATCAAAAACAGTAGAAAATGAAGGAAGAGGAGAATGAATGTAGTGACTCTGAATATCCCGATTTATCTAATGTCGAAGATGAGGATTTTCGTTATTTGTTGCCTAGCATGTTGTCTCCGCTTAGCATGGTCATGTGGTATCTATCAGCACTGTATATACAGGGCTGGGATTGCAGAGATTAAATATAATTTTGGGCTATATCGTTTTAGCCACACCTTGTACTGTCATATTGATAATGTTATAATGACTAACGCAATGAAGTTATACTGTATATTAGTATCAGTTTGATGTCAATAAATTGGATTGTTCTCTTTCAACATGAATTCTTAGATTTACGATGCATTTCATTTTGCTCCATTTTTTCCGAAAATTATTGACGTCACAAGACGATAATAACATTCTGTCGTTTCATCTCTTAAATTAAGTAGAAGTCTCGTCTCATCTCTCAAAGAATCCTCTCTTGTCTCGTTTCGATTTTCGAAGAAAGCTAAGCATGTCTCGTCTCGTTTTATTAAACTTATGTATGAAAATTGGTGCCATGATTGTTCTCCTAATTTCATATATAAGTTATCAGAATTCTTGCAAGTCATGAGAGATTCACGAATTGTATCATATAAATGAATTTAATTTAATTTGCTTTAATTTTCAGTTTAGGCTGCCTTTCAACACTAAGGCTATATAAGACGTAGCTTAACTTGCCATTAGAGCCACTTGAGCTTCAGTTGAGAATCGAACCGGGTATCCCACGATAAAGGCATGTATGTTCACTGCTTAACCACGAAGGACTTCGGTATATAAATTTAAATTACATGTATAATTGGTATATATTATGTAATGACTTATTTATCTTTAAACGTTGATAAATGCTCTTCGTTTTATTCGTAGATCTCAATCATTTTATCAATTTATAGTTTTTATACAATGAATCGTTTTTATACACTAAAACAGTGATTGAGATCTATGACTTGAGTGAACTAATGTCGCCCACGAGGTTCGAGAAATTGATCGTCTCGTCTCGAATTTATAAAACGAAATTTCTTGTCTCGATTTCATATCTTGTTTTCGATACAAGAATCGAGGCAAGATGAGACATATATGGGCTATACTGCCGAAACTACGCTGAGGTATTACATGCACGCATACATTTTTTTCAGCTTAACTGGTATATATATACATATATATCACATCTCTGGGCATTATTCTCTTTCTGAAATATAACACTGAAGAATTAAACGCTACAAAAATGAAAACTGTCTTTTGCGAACAGTTTTTCGGTCGGAACTTGACGCAAAAAACGCCAATGATCCTTTTGACTAAACTAAGATAGTTTGGTTGAATTATTACATACTATGTTGTGATCGTTGGCTTCTGTTAGCTTTACTTTAACCACAGGGGACAAGGAGGACTCCACAGTTTCAATGATATCAACTGATTCTAAGAGACAATTGAATTCTAGCAAACAACGCGGCAAAAACTGTAAGATAACCAATCTCACGAGAAAACAAAAAAATCCCAACAGAAAAAAGTATATGAAAACACGTATCTTGAAGTTTAAAGGAGTAATAAATACCATTCGGACTTAGATTACCAATTTCCTTTTGAGACAATAAAATCAACGTCTCCCAAGAGTAGCATTAATCTGAATTGCTTTTGTAGTTTAGGTGTATATTTAATACGTAAAAACGTTTGCAATTAGAAATGCAATTACAAGAGGATGATCACAGGGTCAACGCACGAGAGTACAGTTACATATTTAACAACCACAGCTTCTAATTGGAACTTGAGAATCATTATGATAAAATCAATTACACGAAAACGTTTATTTAACGATTCATTTCTAGCAAATTAATTGAAATGAAATTAAATCGTTTCCCAATGTTGTTTACTGTTTTACTTACTCGTAGAAGAAACCAATTGCATAATTGAATCTTCCGAAAAATGTATTAGTTACACTGAGTCCCTAACTTTTTACGAGGGATCGTATAGCCGAATAAGCAGAGAGCTTGCGTTGGAAAAGTAATTTTTCGTTTCATGCAAGTAAGAGCATAATCCTCTCCACTAATCTAGTTGCTATCGCTTTCGTTTTTAGTTCACGAAGGCCTGGTTTCAATTCTTGGTTTAAAACTATTACAATGGTCGGGATTCTACCTTGTGTTTCAAAACGATACAACACAAACAAAACAACACCGACAACTTTTGGGAAGTGATTCCTGACACCAAGATAAGGCAAAAAGTATATACCATCCTGGTTGCACAAATGTTTCCTTTTGGAGTTATACGCTGCCGAAAACATGCACAAATTAAATCTGAAGGTCCATCGCTCCAAAACTATGGGACCTGCCCTAGTCGGGTCAAGACTTCACTTAGGAAGTAGTATGTGATCTATCCAAATATCTAAGTTTCAGAATCCTGCGATACTTTCGCAACAGCTTTTATAGAAGCAGTTGGAGAGTACTTCAAATCCCATGCCCTTAGCCAACTCTTTCTATAAAAATTGCTTCGTGAGAACTTTAGGATTCTTAAACATGTATTTTTGGATAGCGCACATATTGGTTCCTAAGTGAAGTCTAGACCCGACTACGGTAGATCCCATAGTTTTGGAGCTATGGACTTTTAAAGTTCATTTTTCATGTTTTTGGCAGGCCATAACTCCGACAGGAAGCATTTGTGCACCCAGGGTAGTCTACACTTTCTCTTATTTTGGTGTCAGGAATCAAATCCCAAGCGTTGTCGGTGTTGTTTTTTGAAACCTCTCTCCCCCTATATATATATATTACTGTAATAATCTCCATCCGCATCCTCCATTCCTCGTCGAATTTCCAAAAATCCTTCTTTAGTTATACCTTACGTCAGAAATCCTTCTTCTAATGGAAGAGATATACCCAATACGTTCCAACGTTATAATGCCTCGTGAAATGTTTGTAGCCCCAAATGCATTTTCCTGTTGGGACAAAATAAAAGATTTCTGATAGTAATGTTAGTGACTCTATGTCTTTTGTATAAGTCTCTTTAGAAAAAAAAAACAAAAGAAAATTAGCTCTTTTTGCTTCACGAGAATGCAGTAAATAATTTCGTAGAAGTTCAACGTATTTTTCATATCGATAATACATTATTGTATGTTTGTATATTGAACGGTATAATTTGTACGGTTTATGAAACATTGTTAGCGTCATCAAAATTTAGAATGCTTAGGTGGGCAAATCATATAGCTAGGATAGAAAAACGTAGAAACACTTGCAAAATCTTAACTGGAAACCCAATCGAAGAATAAATATTAGGAATACCTAGACGAATATAGGAAGATCTTGCAGAAATAGGAATATAAGGGAGAAACTGGATTCATATTTCAAGTTTCTGGTTTAAATAGTTTGGGCTGGACATTCATAATCTAATTAGTCAGTCAGGACTTCTTCTTTTATCTTTCTGTGTGTATAACAACAGATGTCCTGAGTGACTGATCAAAGTCCAGGCCAAATCGCGTAAACTAGAAGCTTAGAAGTTTTGACAGTTCATAGGATTTCTGATGTAAGGTATAACAAAAGAAGGATTTTTGGAGATTCAACGAGAAATGGAGAATGGATATGGCAAATTATTACACTAAAATGTCCATATCTATGAATTTCTTAAGGATAGAGACATGAAATTTGTTATATTGACATCCTATTTAAAATAATTAGACACGTATTTCACCGTTGTTGGATATTTCTCTTAGAAGGGAAGAAAAATAAGCGAGAAGAAATTGGTAGAGTTACAATTCACGGGGTATAGAAGCAAAACCTGCTAAATCCGTTTTTCAATTTTGTCAGGAGACGAAACAAAAGTGACTCCCTTGTGTTTCAGAATTGTTGAACAATTGGTTTTCTTTAGTGGTAGATTTTACTAATCTGCATTAGGTAGTGACCACTAAACAAAAAAAAAAAAAAAAAAAAAAAAAAAAAGTTCAACAACTCTGAAACATAAGGGAGTCACTTTTGTATCATCTCCTGACAAAATTGAAAAAGGGATTTAGCAGGTTTTGCTTCTATACCCCTGAACTGTTATAACAGGATGACTATATATCAAAGTCCTTTAAGATTAGAGAGAAATTTAGTATTTAGATGTTTCATTTAGAATAATTAAAGATATGTTTCAGTGTTTTTTAAAAAAGATATTTCCCCTACAAACGAAGCAAAATGGCCGTTAGGAAAAATCAGTGTAGCTTTGAATTGTTAAAATAACATGGCCATATATTGAAATCTCTTAAGGTTAGAGACATTAAACTTGATATTCAGACTTTTCAAAGACTGAAAGAAGAGATTCGAGGCCGTAGGCCCAACAAATATGGAGAAATGAGGACGAAGTACCCAACCATCCTAAGGTTTTCCGAAGTGCCGATTCGTGTAATTTTGATTACATTATTTAAACTAATATTTCATCATAAATCACCTTAATACATTACACAAGCTGTTTCTCATGAATACATTCACAAAGGGTAGTTTACTTTTCGGGATAAGTTTTTTTTTTTATTGTACTAGGTTTTCCGAAAACTTATCATTTTGTTTGTATTTCAGTAATAAATGACTCAGTAATAAATACAGCATTACATGATTTATAATACCGGTAGTTTAAGAATTGAAGCGAGCAAGTTTAGCGCTGAGGTACGTAGCTTTCATTACAATATGCACTAATACAATAATAAAATAATTTGGTTTTGAAATTTTGTCCTTAATATGATAGTGTGATCATTCAAAAATTAAAATTGTAATTCTTCTCATAACAATCTTTTTTAAATATTACTTTCTTATTTACACTAAAATCATAAAAACAGAAAGATTATTTTTAGATTAGATTTAGATAAAAAAAGAAAATCTTATAACTTTAATTATGTTTATTATTACGAGTATTATTCAACTTTTTGTCTTTATTTTACCATTTGCAGAAGAGTTACAGTAAGCCAACACACCTTAGGAGAGTATTCTGTTCACAGTATACTTTGTAAATAATTGTCAAAATATTTGTGGCCTACATGTACAGAAAATCGTTTAAAAGCAGTTTTAAGAACTGTTACATTGGTATATCCATTCCCACAATGACATATGTCCATGATACAAATTTCGTTTGACCAAGTAGCCACGTGACACTGTTGGTTTTCCTGCTTGAAAAAAAACTATATTCTGGGATCAAATCATAAGCTGAGTCAAACGTATGTGTAGGTACACAGCAAATCACACTTAACAGGCTTTGTATTTTGCCGAAACAGAAGAAGAGTGAACACACAACATCAGTCTGAGTTCAAGCTTATCTGTGTGATTACATTGTTGACACATGCCGACAGGGAGTACACCAATACGTTCTAACCTAACCTTCGTAAGTATAAGCTCATTCACTGTCATATACGAAACACTCATGACTGTTGAAGATAACGTGGCCTTATGAATATTCTACCGAATTCTTCACCACTTTTTGTTGGAAATTTCATTGTCTACGTGGAACTATGTTGTTGTATATAGAGGCAAGAAAGTGTGTGACAGAAAGCGTTTTTGGGAGTAGTTGGTAGTATCATCTTTGCAAGCAGTGTTCAATATACACCGGGCCTGGAAGTCCAGGAAGCGAAGACATCCGACAGCAAAGCCATTGATGAGTGATCGGTCAGTAGTCAGTAACTTGAAATTGTTTATTATACTTTTTTGCTAGAAAGAATACATTACATATAGCCCTGACTGATATTAGATTCAGGCCGCACACGGTTAAATCCAGCCAAGAGAGCTTGTAGAATAACGTGAAAATAAGATTTTAGCTTTAGACCCTTCTTACTCCCATACCTTTTGATCTATGGCACTCAGATTTTCTATTTTTACTAATCTCGGTTTGTATTTTAAGAACATATATATATATATATATATATATATATATATATATATATATATATATATATATATATATATAATTTCTAGATTCCCGATTGTGTGAGAACGTTTGCTTGTGAGACCTTGCAGTACTTCAGACACTAAACTTTCTCGCCTACCGTACACCTTAAAAGCATTGTGTTTTCTACACATTGCAACGCTTTAACTATAGCTGAATAAGATTATACTTTCAATTTCCATGCCTCGAAAGTGTTAGCATACTTGAGATATGCGAGAAGTACGTGATTCGTCAAGTAACATTCTCGGTTGGTAAGTGGTTAACGTCGTGGCTTCATAATCGAGAGGTTCTTAATTCGAAACCTGTCTCCGAACGATGTGACAGTTTTAATTCATCATCCTCCAAATGTTAACATCTTTTTTCTCCCTGTGTAATCATCTGATTCTTAAAAATGAGTTCTCCATCTTAATTCAACAACAGAGGTGTAATGCTCACAGGTTTGACTGAGAATCTTTGATCTATATGCTTCACAAAATCACAATTTTCGTCAGAATATGGGCGTTGTCTGATCATTTATTTCTTCGTTTCTTATCTTCCATATGTGAATGTATTCCTCTCTCTTTCTGCCTCCCTCTCTCTCTCCATGTCATGCGCCACGAACTTACATGGCCTGGAATCAAACCTCCGATTGTTGAAACCAGATATAAATCATTTAACAATGGGCCATTATGACTACCTATAGGATCGTTGTTAGTATAGGCTACGGTTATTTAGGCACTTAAAACACAAAATATAGACACGAAAAACAGTAGAAAAGTCGCTTTCATTCTGGAAATTTCGATATGGAAGATGCCCCTCGTAGTGGATGACCAATCTGATAATATTCTAACCAAGTAAATAAGATTCTAACAAAGTTGAGCACGGTCGGCATAGGACGAGTGGGACATGTTGTCCCAACAAATTTTTGATTAAGGACAAAAGTAGAAGGTGATCAAAAGTGTTAAAAGAAAAACTGAGGAAATACAAAAAAGGGAAATAGAATATAAAATACGAGTAATTCTAATAAAATCTACTCTTAGATTTAGCAATGCGATAGTAAAGTGGAATTTAATACTCAGAGACAAGTTTCTCTAAACTAAATGAAGCTGTTGCTCTGGAGTAAATAGGTACTTAATCAGGAACAGGGCACAGTTGTTTTCTTGGCGAGATTACTCTGAGTAAATCACTACTACATGAATAACATTTATTACGTCGAACTTGGGCGAGTAAATTCAAACTCCGCGAGTAAAGTATGAATTCCTGCCAGAGAAGAAGAATGGTGAGGAGGCTGAGGCAGTTAGTGTTTGTTAATAATGCGAGAAGAAGATGTTTATGATATAATTCGGCGAGCAATATAAACCAAGAGCAGAGAAAATTTGTTTGAGGATTACGATGATGCTGTATTTGTAATATTTTGTGTTAAATAAAGATATTAACCAATACTTGCTTAGCTTCATTGAGCTTAAGTTAGAATTTTCCTCTGATACGCGATTTATTGCTGGCTTTCTTTGGTGCTATTTCGATGTAATAATAGGACATCTATTGCTCGACAAATTTTTAAATGAAGCCTACATATTTAAATCTTGAATGTCGAATGTTAGTGCATGAACTTTGATTCTACACTTTTATACTTGATTTTTAAAAGCTGTACCAGGCAAGGTTGCGTTTAATGTTGAATGCTTTGAACGGTTAAGTACATTGTGCAAATTTGAGTTTTAAGCACTTAGTACAAGTGTAATCTCATGTCAGGTGCTTTGCTAAGGAGTCCCTTCCCTTAGGTATTACCAAATCTAATATTTGGAAGTAAATAACACAGTAAACCAAGATCATGAAATTACTACTTACGATATTAAAGACTTAACGATAAAAAGAAAGAATATTTGCAGCGATATTCTCGGGAGACAAGCGGCGCTTTGTAATGTTACTAAGCGAGTTGCGAACACTTTATTTTTAATATCTACATTCAGAGAGACATTTCTTAAGCTAGTAGTGTTGATAGTTTAAACAAAAGGAAAGCATTGTTTTCAGGTGGAACGAGTTTCCTCTATCTAAGACGCCTTTGGTGATATTTTCAGAACTTGCTTTAAACTGGCAAAACAAGTCCTTGTGAGTGAAATTCGGCTTCATCGAGTGGCAGATAAACAAACAAAAATGAAGCATCAATCAAGCAATTCTCTGGAAGAGTATTTCAGAAGAGCACTCTTTGCACCATGCTTAGATTATTTGATTTGCGGTCTCAAAACATGATTTTGTGACAAGAGAGCGTTATGTTCTCTAGAAATACTTTTGCGAAGACGTTCTGAGGAAGGAAAACTAAAAGATCTCGCAAAAATTCATAACTAGTTTTCTCCAAACCCGTTCTCAAAGCGAGTATGTAATATGAAGACAGTTTTTAATGTGAGAAATGACATTATGAACCAAATAAACCTGTCGAAATTAGGGATGTAACGGATGCCTGTAATCCAGTCTTCTTTCCAACACTTAGTAAGCTGCTCAATATCTTCGCTTGCTTGCCTGTTTCAACCGCGTAGTTAGAGATATCATTTTCATTAATGAAAAGAATCGGGTACTATATTTGAAACACAATCTGTGGCGAGCGACTTACAGGATTTGTGCTCCTATCAAGCTATTCCCACGTGTCACCTAATGTTGAGAAGGTGATCGATATTATAGCCGTTAGCGGACAAAAGAAAATTGCTTCTGGGAACGGACGGATGAATGCTCTTCACTGAGTTTTATTGTAATTATATGTCTCTGTTTTAGAGAAAAATGAGAGTTCAGTGTTTTTTCACTAATAGTCAGTTATCAAGTTGAAATTTAATGAATTTAGGTTTTTTTCCCAGTTGCAAGATGAAGACCTATAGACTGTAAAGGAAGTTCCTGATGCAGAAACTTTCAAATATTTTCATGTCCTTCTCCCTTTCCCAAATGAAATTCTGACTACATGCCTGTAAATAGTCATGACAACAACAAGGACTTAAAGAAAACCCATCGCTGGTGCGAAAGCTATCTAAAAAGGGTTCTTATCCCTTGTTTGTATGCAACTAACCTTACTTTGTCGAGTTTCTGGTTGCAGAATATTTCAGAATAAGCTTTTAATCATTAAGAGTTGCAGGAATTATTTGAGAGAGAATACATTTTTTTTTTTAGAATTTTCAAATTGTAATTATAGTTTTATACACATCTCGGCAATGTTTTGTACAAATAAGAAAATCAAAATCAGGTCCGGTTATATCTAATAGCCTAATAGGAGGATATTACTTACCAGTTTCAAAAATACAGAAATCATTATTATAATTTTGATATACAGAGTAATTAGATCCAGGTGGAGACTATGCATAATTCACATATAGAGAAGAAATATTATTTACAGTAATTTTCATACGTAGACAGCAATTCAATTCAAAATCTTTTGTTGTCGTGAATTCTGTCGAGGAATGTGAAGCTTAAAATATATAAAACGATAATCATGCCTGTTGTTCTGTATGGTTGCGAAACAGGTCGCTTACTTTGAGGGAAGAACATAGACTGAAAATATTTGAGAACAAGGTCCTGAGACGAATATTCGGACCAAAGAGAAACGGGAATGGGGAGTAGCGGAAACCTCATAACGAGGAACAACATAATTTATACGTTTTACCAAACATTGTTAGGGTCATCAAGTCTAGGAGGCTCAGCTAGGCAGGTCATATAGCCAGGATGGAAGATAGTAGGAACGCTTTCAAAGTCTTAACTGGAAGACCAATCGGAAAACGACCATTACGAAGACCTAGACGCAGATGGGAGGACAATATTAAGGTGGATCTCGCAGAAATAGGAATACAAATAGGATCCAGTTGGCTAAGAACAGAAGTCAATGGAGAGCTTTTGTGAACGCGGCATTGAACCTCAAAGCCATAGAGTTAGTTAGATGGCTTTCTCTCCTAGCTACTCCCAAACGTGGACCTATGGACCGATATCGCCATAACCGATGAAAACGCATCAATCATTAAGGAACTATAATGCTTGTCAACACGAAGCTACAGTGCATTACGTGTTAGCTTTTTGATCGATTTTTGTACATAAATAATCGCAGAATGTATTATTAAGTTAATAAGCTTTTATTCATTAACGTAACATACTTTCCTTTTATTTGTTTCTTCGATGGAGCTAATAAAATAGTTTTTCTATTAAGGAAGAATATTCGTATTACACTTTTCTGCACGGATTTCCTCCCTGTGATAAAAATAGTAGTTTCTAACGTTTTCAAGAATACTGCATTCAAATATGACAGACAAATTGCTCATCATCACCTACCAATTTGTAAGAAGAGTACGTTTTAGCATATCTTTATTTGGACCACTTTTTATGGGGACTCGAAATACAGGGTGTCCGAGAAGTCCTTCCCTGATTACAGAAATTGATAACTCAGGCTAGAAATACGATAGAAATATGAAACTGGTGTTGAATTGTTTACAAACTATAAAAGTTTTGGTCACATCAGTACACTTCCACATGAGCACCCTTGGTAGCACGTAGCACATCTAGGTGATATTCAATTTCCAGCCACGCATTTGCCAACATCACTGGAGGGATCGATGCAACGACTGTGGTTATTCGTTGCTGCAGGGTTTCAAGATCTGGTACACGTGTTCGGTAGACCTCATCCTTGACATAACCCCATAAAAAGAAGTCTAATGGGGTTATGTCAGGAGAGCGTGGAGGCCAAGGAGCGTGGAGGCCTTCTCCTGGTTGGTTGGCATGGCTTCTTGGGCTTCTTACTTACGTACTACAAACCTAAAACAAACAAAATTGAGACTTGGTGAAACAGAACAAACCTAACACAGACAAAAACTTTTATAGTTTGTAAAGAATTCAACGCCAGTTTCATATTTCTATCTTATTTCTAGCCTGAGTTATCAATTTCTGTAATCAGGGAAGGACTTCTCGGACACCCTGTATTGTCAATAGATGGCGCTGCACGTAAATGTTGAAATTATTTCGTTTTATTCCGTCTTATATCTTAAGGAATGGAAGTTTGCATTGCGTTTAAAATAATGCATTACGTAGTAAAACTTACGCATTGTAGTTTTCTAAAACTAATGAAAAGAGAAGATAAATAAAAATAATTTCAGTATCTCTTGCTAATTTCAGTCTCATATAGATTTATATAAGAGATGTTACAAATACTATACTTTAACTATACTGACAAATACTATTCAAAAACAGCGATTTAGTTGGGTATCACGTTTGATCACCATCTTACATGGCGTCCACACCTCGGTACGGTCGTAAACAAAGCCAAAAACACTGAATTTACTTAAAAGTCTTACTGGTACAACGTGGGGTCTCCGTTCCTCTACACTAATCAACATGTATAAGGTCTCCCTCCGTCCCGTTCTTACGTATGACTTCACCGCATGGATATCAGCAAGCGGAAAACATTACGAAAAGCTCCTAATAATGGAAAGACATGCTCTCCACCTAGCATACCGCATTAAATTACCGAGTTCAACTCCTGAACTATACGACTGCATAACATTCCCGCACCTTCTCTACCACATCGAAACCCTACGACTGCAATATATCAACCAACCCTATGACAGTGAACATGCTCTGTTGTTCGAAACAGTTTATAACGACGCTCCCTACATACAAAACCACCGCCGTGCACATACATCTCTCTCATTGCTTTTCGCACTGTATAAATATACTCTTCCTCCAGATCATCCCGACTATGACTTCATCCACATGCTCAGCACGTCAACCATCCGGCGCATATATCACCTTCATATGATGCACAGTAAATACTAACAGGGTCTCCTTACGTATCTCATCACAGAAGAAAACCAGCATTCACAGCCCCTCATTCTCATTTCCTTTCGCAATTACTCGAACAGCATATCCATTCCTAGCCCCCCGAACTGTCTATGCTGATTATAAAGAAATGCTTATCAATACTGAAGTTAATAAATATCTCTTTGCTTAGCTACAAATTCTTCCTACTGCATGATTATGTGAAATCTCTTTCCCTAGTAGAGGGTACAGTCCTTGCAATGGGTGCTAGCTACTTCATAGCTAGCTAGCAAAAAATATTATTGTTAATGTGAACGATCAGAATTGGTGCAGTGAGTGAGTGTTCTGTTTCTTAATTTCAATCATGTCTCGTACGTGTCGTAACAAACCAAACCGTTCTTGTTATATCTGTGGCGAATTGACTCTTAAACTTCAACGGAAGCCATTGTCACCACTCGTGAAGAAGGCATATGAGCTTTACTTTGGCTACAAAGTGGGTGATTAGGACAAAGTTTGGTCACCTAAGATAAGCTGTAGTTCCTGTTCAAGGACCTTGTTAGGCTGGTTAAAGGGTACGCATAAAGCAATGGTTTTTCTGGTAAATCAAATAAGAAATTGAAGTACCGAAACATACCTTCAGCCCTGAGACTTGACCCTCACGACGACTCGATGCCTGTGTCAGTACCTCCAGAGTAGCACACCGTGGACTCAGAGGTGGAAGTAAAAGATGATGGCGAAGAGGAGGAAGATGATGATGATGATGATGATTTTCCTTCACCTGAGACTTCCACACCACACCTGATAACACAAGCTGAGTTGAACGACCTAGTTCAGGACTTGGATCTACCTAAAACGAAGGTGCGACTGCTCAGTTCAAGACTTCAACAATGGAACCTTCTGGAAAGTGGGGTAAACGTGTCACAGTACAAAAAGAGCCATTGCCAAGTGGTATGAAACGGATGGTGATTTAGTGTATACTAACAGTGTTCGAGGGTTGTTTAACGAACTGAAACTAGCTTAAAAGCCGTTTTGCTTCACAACGAGAATAAGCTGCCGTCAGTACCAATTGACTACTGATTTCACACATGAAGGAGACATATGAAAATTCTGAGAGAATGATGCAAAAAATATGTTATGATGAACATCAGTGGAGCATATGTGCGGATCTAAAAGTTGTGGCGTTATTGACAGGATTGCAAACAGGTTAAACAAAGTTTTGTTGTTTCTTTTGCGAATGGGACAGTCGAGCAAAAGAAAGCACTACGTTATAAGAGAATGGCCAGTTCGTGGACAGAAGACAACCTGGACAGAAGAATATAGCACAGCCAGCCTTAGTTGAGAAATCTAGTCATATTACCTCCCCTGCATACAAGTTTGGCCTCATGAAAGTATTTGTTAAAGCAATCGATAAAGAAGGACAGGGTTTTGCTTACCTGAGAGAAAAGTTTCCAAGAATTACTGACGCGAAAATAAAATAAGGTATCTTCGTTGGTCCTCAGATAAGGCAGCTATTTAAAGATCCTAATTTCAAGCAGATATTAAATGGTGTGGAACGAAGAGCGTGGAATGCGTTTGAAAATGTATGCAAAAATTTTCTGGGAAACAAGAAATCGGAAAACTATGTAGAAACAGTGGAAGAATTTATTTCCTCTTACATGATTTTGGGGTGCAAGATGTCGTTAAAGCTTCATTTATTGCATTTCCATTTGGATTTTTTCTAGAAAATATGGGAACTGTATCGGACGAATATGGTGAAAGATTCCATCAAGATGTAGCCGAAATGGAGAAGCGATACAGCGGTAAATGTACTTAGAATATGTTAGCTGACTACTGTTGGACTATCCTGCGTGACACACCTCCCCAGCAATACAAGAGACAGAAGACGACAAAATAAGAACTCAGTATTACTTTCTAAGGGTTTTGGATATGCCTATTTGTGAAACCAAATACACTGAACCACTGCATTCCAATTGATCCATATTATGTTATTGAGACATGTCATATGCTGTAGAATATTTTATTTTTGTGTATAAATTTTATATTAAAGTCTATCCTATTTCGTTCTAGAGATGTAGACTTATTAAACTTTAACTTACAGAAGGAATTGGAGTTTTAAATTCCCTTGATTTTTCCTAAACATTATTCGGCGTAAGCTCTAAACTCCGATAAACAAAATATTTGTATTCTTCCGCTTGTCACAAATACGATTGGCTAGTGATGTATCACTCCCACTCCCCACGGGGAGGAGCAAATTATACACGTGCATTTTGACAATACTGTCTCGTGTTGTCCAGATACTTACAGCAGCAGCAGAAAAGAAAGAAAAGAAACTCGAAAGATTAAAAAAAAAAAAGTATTTGAATTTCGCTCGTAAACAATTGTTGCTTAGTGAGTAAAGGTTTGCATTGTTGGTGTTTCACCACAACACTCGCGGAACCGAGATTCATGCCAGTCATCTTTCAGACTTTAAAAGCAGAACAGTTGAGTTGGCGCCAGAATTACTGCGCATGCTTAGTGTTTATTTTTATTGTTTCATTAGCCACACTCAATTGCAGTATTATTAGATAATCCGTATTATATTTGTCATTTATAATAATATAGCAGTTTTATAGGAAGCTTCATAGTAAAAGTAATAATGCAATCACACGAACTATTTTGCGGAGGAGTACAAGCGTCGGTAGGACAACAGCAAATCAGCGAGATTTAGTTTCACGTGGCTTTGTTTATCGCAGTTTAGAGCTTACGCCGAATAATATCTGAAACAGATACAGTAGAGCGTCGATTATCCGAACGTCGGTCAACCGAACGACAGCTTAACCGAACTGTGTACTCGCTCGCACCTGTTACTCTCCCACCCTACCGTCCATCATCCCCCTCACTCCCAAACCAAGTTTTCCACAGTAGTCGCCGCACTGAGCCACCGCTGGCGGAACATTGCTTCTAATGGGGCCTTCATAAGGCGCTGCTGACCGGCCAAGCCGCCAGTCGCTGTGTTTCAACAATCAGCACACTTCTGTCGGTTTGGCACTGGCTGTAGAAGTAGCGGCAGTATCAAAGCTGTTCACAGCAACAGCTGCGCCAGCTTAGAGTTGAGGCGTGCCGCTCCGCGCATGGCAAATAAACATGTACAGTTTGATTATCCGAACAAACCAGTTTTCCGAACACCCATGTCCCCCAATTACTTCGGATAATCGACGCTCTACTGTACATCTATTGAACGTATTTAAATACTATGGAAAATTGGCAAAAATTAAGCGATTCTCTCTCGAAATTGTTGGGTGATGGAGCAAAACTTTTTCGGATTCTGCATGAGGAGTTCGAAATCTATATGAATCAGCAAAAAAAAAAATTGCAGGGAAGAACGAAAAGTTCAAATTTGCGGAACTGTGTTACCGAAAACTCCTCTCAAATAGATTAGTAGGTTCCGAAGTTACAAACTAAAACATATGCGATGTTAATATGTTTATAAGCTTCGTTGACCTAAATGAGGCTATATTTAAAATGGCGCATCGAAGCACTACAATGTATAATCAATTGAGACCTTTGATTATTCGTTCACTTTTTAAATACACCTCACGGAGATTCAGTGTCTAAAGATGACAATTAATTATACACAGAGGCCAACTAGTTTTTAGTAGTAGGACAAACATACTTTCTACGAAAGCTTAAATGAAACACATAATCTGGATCAGACAAGTTATTCGGTTCAAGTACATTATGCTCATTCAACTCGGACTTCTTTCGAGTAAATTCCTATAGAAAATTAATAACTCTAATTCCAAAACTTATAAAAGTGTAGTAAGAATCAAATAACGAAATGCTCTGACATCTAATAGTTGTAGATAATATGTAGCTCTTTTTGTAACTTTAATAGAAGAACGTGAAAAAGTAAAAAAAAATATTAGATAAAATTACATTTGACCATCTGTCGCTCCCAGAACAACTCTGACATAGGAGCTTTATTTGGGAAAAGGGAAGGGTCTATACATTTTAATTGAATTTATACTAATATAATAATAATAATAAAACTTAAAGCTTATCGATGGAGAATCTTCCCCATGGCAAAACCTGAACTTAGGCTACTGCCTGATGCAACGTGGAATGCAGTCATAGTGGTCGTGAATAGTAGCAAGTGGTAGGCTTGTCAACTATACGATAATTTATCGTAATATACCATAATTTAAGCTTAAATGCTACATAAGATAATACCTTTGTGATAATAAATGAATATACGATAATTTAAAACGCACACTTTTTTGCAGTTTTTGCATGTGCAAATGAAGTTTAGATATGCATTAAATAATTAGGCATTTATTCCGAAGTTGGGCGTCCGCTTTCGCCACGTTTTTTCGCTGTCATCTCCTTTCCACACTTTCTGCAATTTGTTATTAGGTTCATTACTCCGTGCTCTTCACAAACTTTTAAAAGATTTTGTTCGTCATCAACGTATTGCTTCACAAATGTTAAAACTGTTACTTCATTGCCCTTGTACATTCGCCATGTTGATGTCATAAATGTTCATCTCTTTCCCACAATGCAACTGTTTTGTTACCTTGCGCCAAGTAGTTCCCTCCGCTCGCCGTATAATCCCATGGTTACAACCGCTTATAAATAGCAAATAAACAGATTTTTCGAGACTCTTATATATTATCAAGCATACAAACGATCAAATTATCCACATCTTTCCTGTAAATTTTAAACAATTTGCTGGAAACGGACGCCCAACTTTGGAACTTAACCCAATAATTATGAAAGAAGACAACGCTGAAGTTTTTTTTAACAATCATTCTCGCTAAAATAAATCAATAACGATTTGAGAATTGACAAATGAGAAACCTGCATCCGTTCTCTAAATTCATTTACGCTTACGAGGTTGTGGAAATATAGTTGTTGTTCAGAATAGTGTTAACAAGGATTAAAAATTGTTAGAACACTGACACCTATTTGGAGTTTGAAACAATATTATTACGATGATTTTATGTAACGTACGATAATTTTAGAGACGAAAATCGAAAAACTTTGTTCTCTGAGGTTGGCAACTCTGAGAAGTGGAATCATTCCGCGTGCACTGCATCACTCAGTTCCGTGAGAGAAGATGGAGGCGGAAATCTGTGTCGGATTTGTATCTTCAAATGGGACCACATATGCTTATTTATGTTTAGTGGCCCCGCGTAGCGTACTCGCTAACACTCTCGCCTTCGGTGCGAGCGGTTCTGGGTTTGATTCTCGGTGAGGGCACTCGGTCGAAAAAGTGTAATACCATTTTTTTAGGCCAGCCATCCTGAATGAGGTTTTCCTTGGTTTTTCTCGTTCATATCAGGCACATGCCGGGGTGGTATCTAACTTATAGGTCCCAGGTCCCTTCCTTTCTTCCTTTTCCCCGGATAGTGTGCTCGTCAAGGGACGTTATCCCTCATACGTGACGGAATAAATGGCCATAGATGCCGAAAGTCCAGAAATCTAAATCCTAAATCACTTGCTTAATTATGTTCAAGTCAGAGGCTGGGCTGGTCAGAGAAGATGTTCAACTTGATCCCGATAGGCTCGTAACCAGAACAAGGGGGACTGAGACCATTTGTAGGGGGCTAACTTAAGTTCACCTTACATTAATGCATGATAACGAGCAAACAACCGAAAGCTTCAGGGAGGTTGAAGATGGTCGCACAGAGGGTAAGTGTCCCCTGGTAACCTAGTTACAGGCCTGGATCTCAATGTTCCTCAAACCAAGTACCAGCACCAGCACTGCGAATCGCATATTATCATCTTCGTTATGCATATCGTCCTCTAAAATGACGGCATAATCACAAACAGTGAGACAACCAGTGATCGTAACCATAGGGCCCCCTGCATATTGTAGACCTCAGCATCGTAACATCGGCTGCTATGTTTCATTGTTGGACGGAGGCACTGCGGATCAACGTTTGTTCGTGCATCTGATCCGTTGTTTGAAATAAGGCAAACATTAACTCGTCCGACCATATCACCAGTCATCAGCGGTCCATGTTGAATGTTCGTAGTGTCATGGTAAAGCGTAATAACCCCAGAGCACACGGTTTAATCGTGCAACTTAAGAGTGTTCGCTAACCTTACGCTCATTTTTTAGTCAATAACTTAGAAAGAGTGGAAAATATAAAAAATGCAGGACGTGAGGCAGGTAGTGTCTACAGAACGTTATTACACGAACTAATAAATATCTTTATAACCTTTTGTACCGTATAGTGCATATATTTGTGTTCCCGACAATTATGACGTAATAAGCTGCACACCAAAGTTTCTGGTCTATAACTAGAGGTTGGGAATAAGTTTATAGTTTATTTAATAGAGCTTTCTAGGTAGGCCTACTACATGGCTCATTTCCTACTTTTTCGATATTCTTCGTGAACATGATAAGACAGCGAGTTATCACCAGCCGGGCTTCGATTACGACTATGGTTCACATATTTCTAAATCTAAAGGACACTTGATACACCATATATTTGAAAAGCATCAGCATGTATACGACGGACGTGCCAAAATAGGTACTTGGATGACTACTTGGTGTGGCTACACGTGATGCTAAACTTAGTATTGTATATCTTAGAAACACTTTGTAAGTGTATAATATTTTCTGGATTTCTACCGGTGTCGTAATGGAATCACCATGTTCTAACATATACGTGAATTCCTACTAGGCGTCTTTATAATAGATCTGCACTAGCGCGTATACCTACACACAGCTGTGGTTCATCTGATTAGGTTAACATTTAAACTGTAGATGCACATCTCAAACAGCTTTGATGTTAAAAGAAGGCGTAAAGATGCGAACAAATGAAGTTAATTCCTTTAAAACTGATGGGAAATTAATTAAATGTTATCTTCCAGCATCACGGCTATAATTAGAAATGAACCTTCAATACAACACTGACAGCAGCGTCATTTCTGATTTTTCTTGGAGGAAATGTATGTATTAGTAATAATTTGGGAGGCGTTTTACCCCTGTTCTGTCAAATAACGCCTATGAATGCTGGACTTCATAAAAACATACCACTGGAAATTGAACACGGTTATCACACAAGAATGATAATAATCATCTGAATTCACTGATTATTCACATGATAATATCCACCAAAAAAGGCAGTTATTGATTTTTGTAAAATTGTAGATAATATAGCCACGTCTATTTCAACTAAATTTTGCCAGTATATGGAGAAAAAGTGATTTGATGAAAATTTATTCTCCAACAAATTCTTCTGCTTAATAACTGGAAACAAATCCGATCAATATTGTTGTTACAAAACATCTTCAACTTAATCTTCATACATTGTCAGTCCATTTTCTTCTAGATTTATCAAAAGTTTTGCTTCTAAAAGTTTCCGAATTCAATCACTATGCGTCTAGTGCTGTGCATCATCCGTATTTAGAAATCCCAAATAGATATCGGTAACATATTGAAACTGTTCAATAGATCAATATAATCTTTTAACGAAATGTGAAACATCAAGATAAGGATATATTGATCGACATAACATACCACTTCGGGATTTGAAAATATCAAACACGTATCATATGTGAACCATGGGTCGTCACTAACATTTTGTGGGAACATAAATACGTCTATTAAGTCGTATTTGAAGAAACGCTGAGAAAGAATAGATGGTATGATGTGTACCACTGTATTTTGTATGAAGTGACAATATTTAAAATAATTCAGCCAAATTCAAGAAAGTAATGTTTTAAAAATCAATGAAATTGAAGACACCAATATTTCAAAAACAATTCAATCAAATTCAAGAAATCAATATTCACAAACAATTCAATCAAATTCAAGAAATCAATGTTCAAAACAATTCAATCATGTTTAAGAAACCAACATTCCAAATAATTCAATTAAATTCAAGAAATCAATATTCACAAACAATTCAATCAAATTTAAGAAAACAATATTCAAAACAATTCAATCAAATTCAAGAAATCAATATTCACAAACAATTTAATCAAATTCAAGAAACTAATATTCAAAGCAATTCAATCAAATCCAAGAAACTAAACTTTTCCTAAAATTCAACTGAATTTTTTTTAGAGATACGTTTTGATGTTCTGTTTCTTGTCTTTGTTGAGAGAGTTTCATCATTAGAAGCATATTTCTGAAGAGTGAAATTAGGTGCACTTTTATAGTGAATAAAATAAAATTATTAAAACAAACTGTAGGAATTATTCTCTGACTGATGAGTCAGTTTGTTTTGAGGCAAAGTTGGAATTTTTGATATCTTAAATTTCACTGAATTATTTTGAACATTCTTGCTCCACACAAAAATCCTTTGAAAGATTAGGTTGATATTAGGCAGCCCTCTGTTGGCAACAGTCGAACTTTACACTCATCTTCAAATGCAAAATTTTCTCACTCAGATACTGATTACTTGATGGATGTTTAGGCATTAAAAACCTGGAAAATAGGCCCTCAAAATTTAAAAATAGGTAGTAAAATAGGCACTAAAATGTAACTCGAAATAGTGAAGATAAATACTCAATATAATTAAAAAATAGATTAAAGTCATAGATAATTTTCAAAAAATACAGAAATATGCCTGTTTGTTAATATCTTCTTTTACTGTATGTATAAACACGAAGCTAGGTATGCATTCTATACATATTGTAATGTATCACGTGCTTGTATTTCAAACACCTAAGTTATATATGTGTGTTATTTATATTAAATACATTATGTATTTTGCCAATGAAGGCTTATTTTGAAGAAAATGCATAGAATATGTAACATTACGCACAAAAGCAATTATTTAGACAGTAAGGGGCAAAATACGCAAAATACAATTGGTTTAAATTGAAAGTATAACCACTCATATAAACTATTAAACGTTATTTTTGATCATATCTTTAATATAAAATAATAGGCATTTTGCCTAACATCCGGTCTCTACTTATTACTGTATATATTTTGTTTTAATCTCTGGAACAAATCGTAATGATTATATCTCCTTTTATTTTCCCAACTCCCAATTTAGCTTCGTTTAATATCGTATTTTTAACGGCTTTAGCATGCTAATTTCAAAATTTACTGCTTCCTTAATGTTGGTACTATTTTTATTTCTAATAGTTATCACTTCCATTCATTTGGTTTCTTCTACGTTTACACGATCATGTGGATAAAGCAAAGAAACCCGAGTCGTTAACAGTTAGCACGTCGAACAACGTGATTCCCTGATTAGTACTTACGAACAAAAGTTAGAGAAAAAAATAGTATATTGACGCCTGGCTGTTCCGCAACACACAAAGCACTAATGTTTATATGGTTGCGTGATATTAGATGTTTTCTAATACCGGTATGATACATAGAAATACACACACACACACACACACACACATATATATATATATATATATATATATATATATATATATATATATATATATATATATAGGGCTATATATAATTTACACGTTTATTCTTCCTGAACATTTATGTCTTCATTCGTTAATAAATTGTGTGTCTAAAGTGAAAAACGTATTTATTTAAATCGTCTTACATTGAGTTGCAAATAGAAAAGGTATTTTTTAGAAGAACTTCACGAATTGCCGTTTCATTTCTAGAACAAGTTTTATTTTGTCAGACAAATTTAAAAAAAGTCTGTAAAATTTCTACACTTTACAGGCGTCATATCTCCCTTATTTGGTAACATTGATAACCTACATTTTGCTTATTTTCTTTCACGTTCCATGCCAATTGTTTTAATGCCATAATATGGTATACGTTGTATTTGAAAACTATAAGTTTAAGTTGGGATGGTAACACTGATTGTGTTATTGTCGTGTTCTTGGTCACGTGGACCCCTCCCGTAGATATCAGGTTGTCTGCACACATTTTTCATTTTCTGCCTTTTTCCGGCGTTTTTGGGGTATGAGTCGCCACAGCCAAAGCCGAGTGACATGATGATTAGCGATCCCCAATTAGTCAAGGTACCAATTTTCATAAATATCTAGCTGTCACGGTTCGCATACGTTCCTTGTGGGACTAGTAATAATGTAATTCTGAACTCGCTATAAATCTAAAATTCTTTTGTTTTTGAGTATAGCCTCCCTCGATTATATTTTGAACCTAAAGGGATTGGTGATGATTACACGCGTAATGAACAAAATAGTGGAATGGCGAAATTGGAGGAACAGTGAAAATCGTGATGAAAAAGTGCAAAAGACTGTCCAACACAAAGTTCCCTTGGCGGAAACTAGGTTCGAACCGGGAACTCATGTACTAGAGGTGAGTTCTTTACCGCTGAGCCACCGTGACATTCAAAAGTTGATAGAAAAGCAATATGCTAATGGTTGTTCAAATATTTGAAGTAACCAAAACAACGTACATTTGAATAAATTAAAAACACATGTAAAATGAATTTAAAAAAAAATAAGCTTGGCTTGATAATTAACAAATGGTGATTATGTTCGACGGAAGCAAGACAGTTTGATCGGATCATTAGATAGCAGTGTTGTGACCATTGCCTTCTGAGAGTTGTAAGTTTATCAGACTTCATAACTAAGCCTCCACAGCCTTAAGGTACGAATTACTTCTAATGGAGAACTGATTTCGAGCCTACAACGCGTCAGTAGTTACAAGTTAGCCTTCCAAAATTTAAAAAGAAAAAGGAATTTAGACCACATCTTGGAAGATTAAGTAAGTTATACCGTTCAGATTGAGATTACCAATTTGCTTCCAGACAATAAAAACAGTGTTTTCCAACGGATAGAGATGAATTGCTTTTTTATAGTTCAGGTATATATTACATACGTTAAATTTTGTAATTGGAAATTTAAGTGCTACACGAGGAGAGAGTGAAAGCATATCCAACAACCATTGTCTCTGATTTAATTTGAAAATAATTGTCTCAAAATCAATTACACGAAACGTTTATTAAACGACTCGTTATCGTCTATGAAATTAATTGAAATGAAATTAGAGCCTTTTCGAGTATTATTTATATTACTAGTATTTTCTTGATTAAGAAAAAACTTTTCAATTGAACCGTTTGGAAAATGTATTAGTAACTCTGATTTATGATATAGTCGAACAATAATCGCGCTTGCTTTCTTCACGCGTGGTAGCAGAAGCGGAATTTGAGGGTGACTAATGGGGAGACCGCCCCAGGCCCGGCGCTTACAGGGTCCCCGAGTTCTGATCATGGTCCATCCAAGAAGTAAATACGAAAGTATATCGCGATTTTTACCAGCACTCTGGCCCCGTGGGATCATTATTGGCACTACGCCCCGCACGCAACTGAATCCACTTCTGCATGGTAGTCTTTAGCTTGATTCAAATAATATAATTTCCGGCTTTAACGAACGAGTGTATCATGTAGATTAAATTAATGATAAATAAAAATTATTGTGATGAAAACATCGGTGAACAGAACTTTATCCTTAACTAGCTACAAACTCATGGACTGACTACAGCGCGAGGAAATTTAGTCTTGTTTGATAAAACATGCAAAAGGTTTTCACTCCTAGTGACAACATGCGATTTTAAGTGTTTTAGAAACAAAAATATAGTTTGATTATTTGATATTAACAAATATTTAATTAAGCTATCTCATACACAAATATGTTATTGTATATTGGGACATCTATGCTCCATATTAGCCCCCCCACTCAGGTGAATTCATTTAAACCATTAATCATAAGCATTGAAGGAAAATTTGTGGTGGGTCACGCATTGTAACTCTTATCGCAATATTTTCCGCTAATTTCTCCAAATATAAATATTTCCAATATGGAATACCTCATGAAGAGGACACTGAAACATTTGCATGCCTCACCCGCTTCAATGATAATGTTGGGCTAAGGGACTGAAGCTGACTGAGCCTCTACCCCGTTTGGACGCCTATGCTGCTAATGGTCTGGAAAGCTTCGGCTATACTACCTTCCTATTTTGAATAGTCATTATAAGCAACTTTATCCAGCTATCTACTTAAACAACCTATCACAAATAGTCACTGGCGCAAATCCTGGAGGGATGAGGGGGACATGTCCTTTCCAATCTTGGAAGTAGGGGAGACTGTTCCGCAAATAATCCGATCTGAAATGTGGTTTTTGGGAAAAATGTGATGATTAGTGTCGATTGTCACAAAGGAAAGTGAGATGAAATTGATGTCCCCCAGAATAAGTCTCAAATGTGCACGCCTTCCAATGTTGAAGACAACTCTGTTCCCTGATCCTCCACAGGATTGTTTTTCAACTTCATAATTATTTTAGCATCGCTTAAAAAAGGAAACGGTCTTACTTGTCCCCCCCCCTCCCCCAATGTTGAAGACAGATTTGCGCCGCTGCAAATAGTTCGTTTTGTAAAATTTCATTGGAGGCCGTCGTGACTCAGTGGTAGAGTATTCACCTCTGGTGCATGGGGTCACTGGTTTGGTCCCAGTTCAGAGTTTGCGGACAAAGCACACGTTTCAAAATGGAAGGTTGCAGCGTGTCTTCTACTCCAATCCTGCTAATTAAGTCAAACTTAAAGAACCTCATATTGAAGTTACTCACGACCACAAAATCTGTATAGTATCCACAATCTACCAAAGAATAACAAAGAAATTTTATGTACAAACTACCAGAAAAACAAAAAAGTGACAATATAACGCATATTGACAGCTTGGGCTCTTGAAATAAATCTGTTCTTTTCATAGTGGAACATTCGGTTCTTTAGATTTCTTGTTAGTTTCTTTAGTTACTAATTTTTAATAATCAGAACATACATATAAATATATAGCTAACATATAGCTAACATTTGTAATTACAAACAGGCAATCTGATTCAGAGCGTGTATTAATTGAATCAATATCTTCTCCTGAATTTTTCTAAAAGAAGTACAAGTATCACTACTTATAAAGTACGAATATCCCCAATTTTACTCTGTTGACGGCCAATACTCAACGAAGTGATCGAATTATTTTTATTAAAATCTATTTAAAAATTTAAACCACTCAAGGTCATGAAAGTAGATCCCCTGCCCAGTGACAACTCTGGAAGGGGAAAAGTGGGCGGGCGGAAGACCAATGATAATATCACTCACCTTCCGACTACTCCTTCCCACCAGACGTATTGTAGTTTAGATTAATTAATGTAAAGATATTATTTTCGGTATACAAAAAATCTGTCCCTCAAAAATATCTGCTCCTCCCCTTGCCCCTTGAAAAAATTAAAGCTGGCGTCATCACTGCTCGTGCTGCGCGGGAATTATAACTTGTTGGCAATTGCAAAGACAAAAGTGCTAACACAATTGGGGTTTCAAGAGAGCTAATAATTTGTCATGATTGAGGAAATGGATTACTGCAGTAATTGCCACCAGTTTTGACTGACGTTACAATTTACTGAACGCTTACGATATTTCGTACAGTTTCGTTCGGTTAGGTTAAGTTAGATTAGAATTCATCACTGTTGCTGTCGCATAGATGAGTGTATTACTTATTTTTAAGAACTTCATTTCCAAAATAAAATATTTCGTGCAAAGTCTAAACATAAAATTCGAAATGACATAATATTTATTTTTATATCCCATATTTCGCGACATATTACATGACGCTACGGGACACAGCGGTTAACAAAATCTAAACGAATGCAACGGGGGTCAGTGCGTCTATTTTGCAGTCTGCAAAACTATCTAAGCTGTTCATTATTCAAAGCTCAGACTCTTTTTCATCCAGGGGCCGCGGTGGCTCAGTGGTAGAGCGTTCACCTCTGGTGTTTGGGGTCCCGGGTTCGATCCCAGCCCCCGCCAAGTGGACTTTGTGGTGGACAAACACCGTGTGCGTGGGTTTCCTCGGGGTTCTCCCGTTTCCTCCCACTTTCTTCATTTCACCATTTCATTCATTACTCATCATCACCGTCTCCCTTAGCCTAATCGGCATAACCGTGGGACGTAAAACTCAAAGATTTCATTTCATTTCTTTTTCATCCTATAAGGGAATTGATTTCTAGAAATAGGAGGATGTTGGAAGGTTACGCCATAACTCATTCTCCTCCTTTCCATTATGTTAGCGATGTATCCGCTGTAGCTGGGGTTGTAGAAGGCAACACATGTACCTGTTGCGCTTTGCTGCAATTATATACTTTTCCAGGACTGAATGGCTCTAGTGCCGTGCTACTCGCAGTACTCAATTCTGGCTTACGACTTGAATCTTTTCCTGGAGTTTTCTGATCAGCAGGAAATATATTTCGATAGTCGAACCAAACGGCATCATATCTAGTGTTACTGTCTGCTTTTCTACGCCATCCAATGATATTACACCTTATTTGTATAGATGTTCGGTGTTGTCCTTTGTGTTAGAGAAGAAACAAGTGTGTACCAAGATGCCTGAGAACCTCTTTTGTTAATTTCTGGAAGATCTGTATCTGTTAAATTTTTCCATTTGGTAGAGCCTTCTTGAACTGTGCCATCTGGGTCTAGGTGGCAACTTTGCGGAAGAAGAGCTCGACTAAACGAAGAGATCCGTGGTAGGAAGCTAAACAGGAAGGAATCGCCATATCCACGGATCACCGAATACCAAGACCCCCTAATCTCACAGGTAAAGTTGCTTGAATCCAAGATTCGTCGCTTAAGGAGCAATTAAAAGTTGACTCCAGACACATTTTAAGGATATGATCATATTTCTCCAGTAGTGAAGTAGTGGAATTTCATACATATTAAATATTTTCGGCTGTATCTCACTTAGTATAGTGTGCACTAGTAATGATATTGCGAGTGTCATAACACGAAGTTTATTGAGAGTACATTTTGGTATCAGTTTCATCTCCGAATTGTTGTTATTGTATAAGATACATCATTAGGTTTATATATATATATAAAATATAAAGCACGATTCTCTTGAAAACTACTTATAAGGATTTACACTCAACCGCATCATTTTGGCAATTTCACTGACATCTATCATTGGTATATATATCAAATTGAGACACTTTTCTTGCCCATGATGTCCTATTAATATTGTACAATATTTTCCGTTTAATTTTATTGTTAGATCGATGACGATGCTAGAAGGGACCGTGCAGGTTTACTTTTGGCGTAGCGCTCTAAAGTAATTGTTGAAAAAGATGTAATTCTTTCACAAACTTCCTTCTCATTGTCCCCTAAAAGAATTACGATGTGCGACATGAACATATTCAAGGGGGTCATTAGGGGTAATTGTTAAAAAATTATAATTTTGCTTCGGTTTGCATATAAATATGGCTTCCAAACGTATAGCATAAAAACTACAGTGCAAAAACATAAACCAACCTGTGTTAGGTGGCCACTAAAAAGCACGAATGCTACCTAAACGTGTCAGGTCAGAATGAAGCTGTTGGGCCAATGTTGTAGCGCAAGGATGCGTCCGAAAGGAGCACGTGCGTCATCGATGGTGGGCAGTGAAATGAAATGGGTTTTGGCAATGATACGACATTCAACTAGCACTTGTCATGTTTTCATACTAGTAACGCTCCACTTGTATACATAAAATGTAGCTCCTCTACACTGTGCAGAAATACACAGCCAGTGGGAAATAACATATAATAAAGTAATCTTTCATATGCACTCACTTATTTTCGTTCGAAGGTACTTGTACCGATTTTACACTAGTAACCATGCACTTGTAGACCTAAAATACAGTTGTATTACTTTGTATTTAATTCTGTCGCCTGCAAAAGTTTGTTTCTTATAAATATGTCTTTCATGCAATGTATTTAATTTTATCTGTAAATCTTTCTAAATGTGGAGCGCCAAAACTACACTAGCACCGAGGGGACAAGGGAGTGGGGGCGCCTCCCGTTGGCATTATTTGCCCCTCGATTGCCCCCAGATATGCACTATAAGAAGAGCTGGATTTAGGTTTGGTGGGGTCCTAAGCTACTGAAGATAAAGTATCCAAATGAACGTTGGATCCTATATAGAAACGATGAAACCAGTGATATTTTAGGAAACAGGCCAGCAGATGGGGCCCCATTACTTACATCATAGTGGCTTACACAAACGAAGCACTGTACCTATATGTAGATTTTACTTTATTTATTGTTTTTGTTATATTTTGGAAATGTGCATTCATTTTTTCTTTAATTTTTTGGGCCCCCAAGAGCGTGGGGCCCAAAGCTATAGCTTGTTTAGCTTATACGTAAATCCACTACTGACTGTAAGGCAGGGGCGGATCAAGGACAGATTTCTGGGGGGGGGGCGGTAAGTTATAATACTGCTACTCAGAGCTACTTTTAAGAGTCCAAACTCGGGGATGGGTTTTATTTATACTAAAATAATAAAATACGAAAATCACCTTTTCTGGGGGGGATCGCCCCGACCGCACCCTGGATCGCCCCTGCTGTAAGGTAGGTCAAGTAATAAAAAAAACTGATTCTTGGTTTACAAATCAACTGTTTGCCCCTCCATAAAACATCCTCTGCTCCTTCACTTACCCCCCTTAACCCCCAAGGAATTAAAGCTGGCGTAGTCAGTGGTTTAAACGATTTTATTTTTAAGTATGTTAGAGATTCCGAACAGGTTTAACCTATTTTTAAACTCCTTTATATTTCAGTTTGATCTTTGCTGTCATGAATGTGTACATTCAGAAAGGAAGACACAAAGCTTCTAACTGTCTGTATACATTTAGCGGTTAAGACCCATCTGGTGTCCAAATGTTTAACAAGCCCGCAGAAAAAACAAAGCAAGGCAAACATAACATTATATGTGCACATACATAACATATATACGTGTATTCTCATGCTTTTTGAACTTGAAAGAAAAGAGAAGAAAATAAAAGAAAATGGGCGAAGAGTAAAGAAGGATTAACGAGGCTATAAAGGTGAAGAGATGGTGAAAGACTTTTTATCTTCTGATATGCACTTTCAACAGAAGGCTCTTATAAATACTAAAATAGGTAGACTATACATATAACTGTCTGGATGGAACAAAGGATTAATTCTTATAAATTGCTTTCTATAACTACGAAAACCTAAAGGCAATGATTTTTTTTCTAGTGGGTATAGCATATGTTAAAAAAAAAAAAGTTGTGTCTCAGATAAACTTTTATTTCCCAATAATTTACGAATGGATGGTAAAATGTTATACCATTTTGATCAAGTATATTTTACGTCTGCTACAAGTAAATCAATAAGGCTCCCTCGTAACTGTACGATTAGCGTACATGCCTCCTGTGCGGAAACGCTGGATTTGATACCCATTGGAAAGTCATGAGGTTCGAATTCCATGGAGTCACGACGCCAGGGGGCACAAACAGTGGCGGACCTAGGCCCCCTAGTTGTTTCAGTGGCAAAATAATTTAAGCTATTATTTTTGAAAGTTAATATATAGCTACCTATTATAGTCTGGGTACTCGCTGCCCCCCCCGGTTTTTATCATCTAGATCCGCCACTGGACACAAGGAGGCGAGCACCCTCCTAGAGCATACACATAAACCCCTCCTACCCATATGCTGTGATATTCGAGCTCGAACTAGCTGTGTTTTTCGTGTAAACCAATGAAGCGTAGGAGACTTCCTTCCGTATAGATAATAGAGGGGACACTTATCTGCAGTCGTGATTTTTTTCCCGCCCGCAGAAAACTACAGTCGCTGGCAGGCGGCCAACAACTGAAGACATCTAGTGAGCGATCGTCGGATTTCAGTTCTTTTTTTGTAAAATGTCCGAAAAACATGAGCAGCAATATTGCATCAAATTTTGGCAAAAGCTTGGCGATACCCAAGCGGAAACATCGGTACGTTCAATTTTGAACGAGAATTCTGGCATTAACAGAGTGTCCGCGAAATTTGATTCAGGCTTTTATCACCAAACACAACGTTCCTCTGTGTCGTCAGGCTCCTTACTCACCCGATATGGCTCCGTATGGCTTTTGGTTATTTCCCAAGCTGAAAATGTCATTAAAGGGACTCGATTTGAGTGAAGGGAAGACATGATGCGAAACGAGACGATACGGTTGCTCACCACTCCGAAAAATGCATTCCAGAAGTTTTTCCAACAATGGTGGAAGCGCTGGGAGAAGTGTGTGCATTACCAAGGAGACTACTTTGAAGGCAATTAGTGTTTCGGATTTTCAAATCAATAAATATATTTCTGCCAAACAACGGTTCGATACTTTTTTAATACACTTTGTAGGCCAAGTACTATAATATTCGTTAAACAAGAACTAGCTGCCTCCCAAATTTATGCCCTTCCGTTTCCCCTTTCCCAAGAAATTAAAGCTGACGCTATTACTGATCCCACATTAAATTGTAGGTCAACATATCACATGGTCTTGGTGCTGAAACATAACATAAAACTTCAAATCAACCAACAACAAAATCGATATATAAATATCACATTTCTTGAAACAAAAATATGGCACATATAGTGGGCAGCAATGGATGGGTAATTAAGAGTTTTGATTTAACGTAAACCATAAAACTTTAAACTATATGATAATGAACTATATCGATAAACTTTAAGAATACACACTGAAATAAGCGGAAAAGTTTACATGGATCTGTGGAAAAAAGAGCATAATAATAGGTTTTGGAGCTGGGAGAGTTCAATATCGTTGGAAAGATCGATTTGAACACGCTTTATTTCGAATTTGAGAAACCGTGAAGTGATGGTCCATATCAGCGTAAAGAAACTTAACATTCTCCAACAAAAATGCATATTTCAGCAACTTGCAACGGGTGCTCAAAGGTCTCCCTGCCAGAATATATTTCATGTTTTTTTAAATTTATTTATTACACTGGCTTACAGTGGTTTTGGTGCCGGGTGTTTCTTAGCTGATTTGAAGTAGAATTGGGACGCTGAATCCAAATATGCCGTTAGTTTTCCCCTAACAGCTTTATTTTTTGAGATATAGGAATTGCAAGACTGACCTGCTACAACGTTGAAAATTGCATAGGTGCTGTTTTACTGTAAGTGAAAAGAAAACTATGACATTTAAATCTGTTATTTGGAACACTTTGAAAATAATGAAAACCATATAAACACAAACATCAAGTACATAATAACTCTGTAACTACATTTTATAATAGTTTTTATGAATAAAAAATCAAATAATTTGTTCAAAACGATCTATTCAACACTTCGGAAGCTTCGTTTTCGTGACATCCTTGAATGTTTCTTTGCACAGTCTCTTTTTAGGTTCCAGCAGTAATCTGCCATCATATGGGCATCCCATCTTCCTTGGTAGCGGTCCTCCATTGTTTTAATATCTTGGTGAAATCTTTCACCTTGTTCTTCACTCAGACTGCCTACGTTGTCTGGGAAACGGTCCAAATGGCTGTGCAGGTAATGAATTTTGATACTCATATTACATCCAAGTTTTTGGAATGCATTAAGTATCTGGTTCACTAGCTCAACATAGTTTTCAGCTTTATTATTGCCAAGGAAATTCTTGATAACTTCTACAAATGAGGTCCAAGCTCTACGTTCAGTCTCATTCATGGACTCCACGAAAGCCGGATCTTTCATGAGTTGTCTTATTTGGGGACCATCAAATATTCCAGCTTTTAATTTTTCTGTGCTGATCTGAGGTAGCTTGTTTCCCATGTAAGCAAAGCACGGCCCGTCCTTATTTAGCGCCTTTACAAACTGCTTCATCAAACCGAGCTTGAGATGTAGAGGTGGCAAAATGATTTTGTCACACTCAACAATAGGCATGTTAATAATATTTTTCTTACCAACAACCATGTCGTCTCTCTGCGGCCACTCTTTTTTTGACCAATGGTTTGCTTTGTCTCTGCTATCCCACAGACATAGAAAACAAGGATATTTTGTGTAGCCACTTTGCTGTCCAAGAAGAAAGTTCACCATCTTTAAATCCACACAAATCACCCACTGATGGTCCTGATATTTAATTTTTTCCATAACCAAAGCAATTGCTTCATATTCTTCTTTCAGTCGTGTTGAATGAGCGATTGGAATTGAGCCATATTTATTGCCATTGTGTAGAAGGACGCATTTTAAACTTCGCTTGGAGCTATCAATAAACAGGCGCCAATCATCTGGATTGTATTCTGGAAGACCCATGTGTTCTAGGAGACCTCTAACATCGTGACAGAATACGAGATTTGTGTCTTCAGTGAAAAATGGTAAAAACTCCTTTTCCCTTGTTCGGTAGAATATGATTTTAGTTCCTTGTTCTAGTACGTTTTTCTCCTTCAATCTGGAAGCAAGTAATTCAGACGATTCTTTTGAAAGATTAAGGTCCCTAACTAGATCATTTAGCTCATCTTGATTAAACTGTTGAGGAATTGTTGACATTCCCTCATAATCACTGTCACTTCCATCATCCATGTCACAAGAATGTTCACTACGTTCGTTTTCAGTCTCACAAAGCTCTGGCAAGTGGTGAAACGTTGGGATTGGTATTTCATCGGAATGAACAACTGGACGTCTTGCTGAAGGCAGATCAGGATATGTCCACTTGTTCCGGTTATTTCTATTCATACCCGTAACATTTACCAGGCAGAAATAACAGTCATCAACATGGTTTGTGGGTTCCCTCCAAACCATTGGAACACCAAACTTAAGACTTTTTCTTTTTCCAGTTGTCCACTGTCGCAAGTGTTCAGTACACATTTTACACACAATATGTGGAGCCCACGTTTTATCTTGGTCCCCTAGGCGTACACCAAAATATGCATGATATGCTTTTTTACAAAGTCACTGATATGTTTTCTATTGTCTTTAAATGTGTACTCACCACATATGTAGCAAAACACATCAGGATGGTTAACACAACTTCTTCGACTTGAACTCATTTTATGTTCAGGCCACTAACACGGATGTTAAATATAAAGCCTTAGTATACGCGATACAAGTTATGATTTCAGAACAAAACTCACATGTTCCAACATGTCACTCCACCTGCAAGACAACAACTACGATCCACTAGCCAAGTAGAATACCAATGCAATCTAGTGGACGTTCCTGGAACTACTATATGACTAGTTTCCGTTTAGTACCGACAGATAGCAGCACTAATGAGAAAAGAGCGCCGTTCTTCCAAATAGAAATCTCTATAGAGCACAGTAGGATTTATTTGAGTTGCAGAGTTTATAAGATCATATTCAAACTTGTTATTACGAGAATATTTGTATTTCTTTTGCTTATTTTGTATACGTAAATAACGTAAATAACACTACTGGTACAGTAGCCTGTATCTACCAAAGTAGAGCTGATAGAAAAAAAACTGCTTACATTATTGGATTCAGCGCCCCACATATAGTTAAAATCAGCTCTAAAATTTTAGGCACCAAGAAAATTTTTTTTTTTCTGTAGGCCTGTGTTATTATTTAGGTTATAAACGTGAAACGAAATATCGTAGCATTCCTCGTTTCGAACACGAAGAAATATGGTGCTGGTAGTCCCTAACACTTCCGACTTTACAGCCAACATCTTGCGTTTGATTATAAGAATTTCAATAGCTTCCACTGTAAACTGTCAAATTACGTACGACTTGACCCGCTGCGACTTATATACTCCATAATTTGGAACACGAATATAATTTTATGCACAAAATAAATATTTTTTCCACTACTTGATAATAATGAACCCGGGGCATTTAGTGAAAAGTGTTATATCTTATACTGAATCCTAGCTCATAGCTAAACAATCCTAATTAGCTAAATACACTCCTGACCCTCGAAAGAAGTCGCGGAAAGTTAAAGTTCATAAAAAACATTTCCATTTAGATTTACTTTAGCACAAAGAAATTATCTGTAAATGTCATTTTTCCTCGTAATTAATATTTGTATAATTATTAGGTCTACTTAATTTAATTTTAAATAAAGTATAGTTAATTAATCTTATTTTAAATCACTTATTATTATATAAGTAGGAAGATATTTGAAATGAAATGAAATCTTTAGGTTTTACGTCCCACGGTTATGCCGGTTAGGCTAAAGGAGACGGTGATGATGAGAGATGAGTGAAATGGTGGAATGAAGAAAGTGGGAGGAAACGGGAGAACCCCGAGAAAACGCACGAGCACGATGTTTGTCCACCACAAAGTTCACTTGGCGGGGACTGGGATCGAACCTGGGACCCCAAGCACCAGAGGTGAACGCTCTACCACTGAGCCACCGCGCTCCCAGGAAGATATTTGATTGGAGAATAATAGTTTCCCTTTGGCCTTTCCAGTATATAAATACTACTGCTGCTATTACTACTACTATTGCTACTACTACAACGTTTTTCGTAATTAGCTAGTTCTAAAGTATTCTATAACACAAAAAACAAAAATCATTGGAAATCAGTGGCGGATCTAGAAGGTAAAAACTGGGGGGGGGGGAGGCAGCCAGAATCCAGACTATGATAGGTATATAATGAGTTTACTATAAACTTTCAAAAATATATAGATAATAGTTTAAATTATTTTGTCACTCAGAAAACTTGGGGGGGGGGGCTTGGCCCCGCGGCCCTGGTCGACATTCGCCACTGGTGGAATATCCATTGTTTAGCATTATTTAGTGAAAATGTATTAATTTTGATCTAATGATAATGTGAATGGCTGTTTTGAATGAGCAAGTGAAAGGCGGCTCATTAGATATGAGCGATAGTGCTTTAGGAGCCAAGGACCTTCGGGAGTCATGGTTCTTCAGGAACCGCGATTCTTTAGGGAACATGAACCTTGTATGTCTCTTTTGCTTCTCAATTCTTGGTTCAGTCAGTTGTTCCTCTGGAGAGAGAGTTGATTACTATGTCTCATTAAGCGGTTCTTCAGTTCAGTTTAGTAAGTGTTCATAGCCACCATATGCGTGTAACGTATGGTATGCATAGTCATATCATGATAAAATAAAAGAAATAAGACCAACAAAATAAATGTTTAATACTTTGTTGTTGTAGTTGGATCCATAATTTGGTACTTTTACTTACAAAACAAGAAACGAATCGTTACAGGCAGATATTTTCCAACTGAAATCCTAGAATATCAAGAGATTATGTACTTTTTGTTATAAGTTTAAAATATCAAACAAATGAAACAGAGAGGTCGCCTAAAGAAGGGACGGCGGTAATTGCTCTCCCTGAGTTTGATGAGCCAATACCTTTTAATTGATTGTGTATTAAAATAATGACAAAAAACATGAAATTTTTAAGTCGGTGGATAATCTCCGTGACCCCTGAAGAAATCTTATATAAAGCGACTGCAATGGGAAACTTCCGATAAAATAATACTAAGCATTTCTTCTTTTAGCTCAGCGAATTAACGTTCTGATGGAAATGAATTGTTCAATTGGAGTTGGTGCGGTTTCATAGAGGGCGTCAACAATTTTTGAGTAAGATTGAATGATGGTACTAAATGTATATAGTGTAGGGGTCTTCACGGGCTCGAGCTGAGGCCGGGCACGGGTTGTAAATTTTTAAATATACAGCCATATTTCTCGGGCCTTTTCGGGCTTAACTTGGTAAATATACTGTACAACGTTATTTGTCTGACCGCCTTTTCTGTAGAATTTTAAAACTACATTTAAATTTATAACTTGAGATGCCCAGACTAAAATTCTGATTATCATTAGGCCTATGTAATTGAAAGTAAAGTTGTGTAGTGGAGAGAAAAAAACTAAAAGTAACAGAAATAAACATACTTAGCTTATCTGTGAGTGAAAGTACTGCTTCTTACACTGAATTTAAGGAACAAAAAAGCATTCAGAACAAGTTGTCTTCATTTTTTTCTTCTTTAAGATAATGCTAGGTTATAGTTCGAGTTTTTTTTATTATTATTTCTTCCTTTTGCTGATATCGGAAGCATTTCTTTCACAAATTCTCCACAAAAAAAATATAACATTTCCATTTTCACTTGTTAAAAGAGGAACCAAATGTTGCCGAAACTGTATCGCAACATATGGATGTTGAAAATATTACAAAATTACATAAAGGATAATATTTATTAGTGGAAAAGAAGCGCTGTGAAAGTAAACTGCAAAATTAATCGTCTAATTGTTGTAAATAAAAATTCAATTTTTCGTTAATTAGTAAGTAATGTAATTTGGGCTTATTTCAGGCTCGTTCGATTATCACTCGGGTTCGGGCCGGGCTCGGGGCTAAGGCTAAAACATATTTCGAACTCGGGTCTCATAAATTCATGGGTCGGGCCTGGCCCGGGATAAAAATTTTTACCCATTCAGACCTCTAACTCAGTGCTCTATTTTAGCACTATATATGTGTATTATACATTATCACTATCGAGTCTTTGATAACTCCAGGGAGCTGAAAAAGTGCGCAATTGACAACTGTTTGTCTTGAATTTTGTCTCTATGCGAATATATGTGACTATTTCACAAACTGAATGTGATATATTTTACGGAAAACCCCAGAAATAAACAATTATAAATTCATCAGCAAGAGACCTGAGTTAATGTGAATCATTTAACCGTTATGGCACTATACAATATTATTTTAAAATTTGCAAATAAATTTTCTAAGCCTATCTATGAAAATATTTAATGTATGATGTTTGTGAAATCCGCTACAAAAAACTGGTATTTTTAAACTACTATTTGAAAACTATTTTTTTAGAATCTTCTTGATAAAGCTACTGATTTTTTAAAAATATTTTGATAAACAATATTAAGCCAATGTACATATCTTTGTATTTGAGATATCAGATTAGTTCTCTTTGAAACTATTTTTGTCAAAAAGTATTACTTTTTCTCGTGTATTTTGCAATCTATGGATCAAAATTATAGCATATATCTTCTCAAATATGTTTTGTAACATTGTTACATATATTTTTGTTAACCAATATGCAATTTTCTCATATCTACCTCATTATATGACGTAGTGCTATTTCAAAGTACATACTGTGGAAACTGTATATCGATAATGAAGTTTGATAGCCTCTATAGTATGTATAAAGTTGTTAAGATTTATTATAGATTGCTTAATTATACTATTTTGAAGTTATTTGAATTCCTCTTAAAATCTTACCACTAGGTTTACTTTTCCCAAATCATTATTGTGTTACGACTTTATTATTTATGAACATTAGCAGGTAAAAACTTCGGAATAAAGTATATTACACCTTCGGAAGGACTATCTAAATCTGTTTTCAGATTATGCAAAATCCATTTAACAGAAAGGAAGTTTCCTGACAAGCAGTACCGTACTCAGCAATGCAAATAAATAAATAAATAAATAAATAAAATTTAAACATCTTTGTTTCTTGAAGCGTAACCACAGATGATACATTTTGATTCATAAGCTAACAAGTAAGAACTAAAAAATATATCAGCAATACAATATATAAATAATTTACTGAAATCTTATGTAGTAACAGATAGAACTTTTGTGAAGTTCTTTTTAACATGACGGTTCAGTACCTTTTTTGTGATAAATTATTTTTTAAAAAAGTCGGTGTAAGATTGGGGCTACAGAAATAGAGCGCACTGCATGTAACCAGCATCTAATTTTGATATCACTGTACTAAGGGGAACTTAAGTCGGGTCTGCTCCTTGCCTTCTTCACTTAAGTCCGTGTTAAAAAAAAAAAAAAAACTTGTTTAGAGTGAATGACGCATTAAAGTGGCTATACAATTAAAACTACTTTTAAAAATTGTAGTTAATTTTTAATGATATTTTACAGTAAGAGATAATAATAGGTTTTAGGTAAAAACTTAGTTTTACAATTTTCTCTGTAAAGGTAATTTGTTTTAAAGAGGTTTTAACATACTTTCTGTAATATAAACACAAATTCTTCAGGTTGAGCGGTTACCCTCAGAATGACTAAAAGGACCACAGAAAGAGTATTCAGAAGTTGATATTTCCTGAGATGGACAAGATTAGTATTGTTGAGGCTGCTTTACTGGAATGTAGAACTCACGTTGACTTGGAGGGAAGTACGTTAGAACATAAAAAAATTACAATTTATGGAGATTGAATTCATATAATAAAAGATTTTAGGATTATGGTCACATCTTTTACTTTTTTGATTATAATATTGCTTTTTAGGATAATTTTGTTCATTGTCCTTCGAGTTTCTAATATATTTACTTCTGTTTGGCTTATTTTTGTTGTCAGAAGCCTTATTTCCTGATTGCTGAGTTTCGTTAACCTTGGCAATTTGCAACGTTAATTTGTCTAGTTATTGCTGTAATTGTTCAATCTTAATTGTGTCATTAGCATCTGAAACATGCTGACTGGTATTTAGTGGTGATTCTTGATTTACTTTTGATTACATAAGCCTTTCTTACAAACGCGTACTTTTCTCATTTGTACCGTCAATCGAGACGGAATCTTAAGATTCAGTGCTTTGTTTGTATCTTAGCTTTGCAATTACAAATGACCAAGATTTCAAATTGTTTGTTTCTCGTTGTTTCCGTCGTTTTACCTCCGATTTTGTTTTCTCAATTTTTATCAAAACCGGAAGTAATTCTTAAAAACTTTTAAACGTTTGCGTTCCTACCCGTTAATATATGGCTGTAAAGCGGAAACAATAAGAGCGATTGTCTCTTCCTCTGCCATAGGATCATCAAAATGTCCTATTAATAATAACATATCGTATAAAAAATTAGTTCATCTGGGCGTTGAACACGTTCCCTTAATCGGTCTTGTATATCTAAGTAAAGAGTGGATTTTCCAAATTCTTTAATGATACAAGCATTTAAATGATCATATGATAACCTAGAAATGTCTCTACGCTCAAAATTACCTAGAACCATTTCCGGACCGGAAGTCTTCCCTGAAAGCTAAAAGTAACGTACTCTTGGTTTTGTTATCGTCCAAAGAACTGTATATTAGCAATATCATCATATTTTCTAGAAAGTTTTGATTATCATCCCCTGTTCTTACATCATTAACGTTGAAGTGAATATGTTTCTCTACACGTTTGTAGTTGATTTTTTTTTTTGCTATGTCACAACTTCCTTGACCATCAGCTGTCTCACTTTGAACACACGTAGTGTTCGGGGTCATGATTGTGTTGCAGCGCGTGCAGCACGAGTGTGGAATATGAATTTGTGAGTGTTTTTCTTTTTTACTTTTAAAACTTAGATTTTAATATTGTATAATAACTGACCTAATTCAACAACAGTATGAAAATTATTCTAATAAAACTTAAACATTAAACATGTCAAAAAATCAAACCACATACTTTTTATTGCCTAATGCAATAAAGCAATAAATGTGTATCAAGCATTTCGTGAACAGAAACACACACACAATGCGGAAAAGAAAGAACAAAAATTGAAGAAAAATGTACCTAATTATATATTAATTCTAAAAATTCTGTACACTGAGAATCAAACCCAGAACCCTACAGGTTAATTAAGGTGCATCCACCATGTTCTGTGAAGCATACTAAATACTCGAGTGTCAACTAAGAATTGAACCTTTAGTTGTAGGTTCTAAATCTATTTGAATCTTAGGTTATTCACTCAAAGAACATTGCGAGAGATGGAGACAAAATTCAATTGAATAGAATAGGAAACTGACAATTGAGTGATAAAGAGGTTTTAATTTTATTAATTGTTCTAATAACATGTATAAAGCTGTGCTTGAGATACGAAGCAAGGAATCGGAAACTGTCAGAAAAGGTCAACACTAAAAGGCACTTAAAATGTATTTCTTGTGGTAGTTGAAGTCAATCCTGGAGGATCCAAACTTACCAAACTATAGACGAATGGCAAATCTAGAGCTGAACTGTAGACTTGAAGTGTAGGTAACTGTAAGTAGATAGTCCTTTTTTTTATATATGAAACTGCTTAATGTAGTCCTCATGCCTTTCGTATTTCCTTGCCTTGAATTTCCACTTATATGTCTGATAGAATAAAATAAGTTTTGATCTTGTATCAATAAACCAAATTAGATTCTGGAAACAAGCATGACTTAATTCTTTTAATTCAGTCAGTTGGTATTTTGTACGCAAGCCAGCCGTGAATTATTTACATGAATTTACAAAATTTAAATATTTAGAATTATATAGTTCTTTTTCGAAGTTTTGGAATACTGCAATATTACTTACACGCGAAATTGAACATAAAAATGAAACATTTATAGTCACCGTCTCTCCCTTATTCTCAGAACATACGTTTGAACGCAAAAATAAAAAGAGAAATAATACGGCAATGATGAATGCTATTCTTTGTACACCTGTAGTTCCTTATTTCATGTGCGTGCAATTCTGTGTCATATAGCTATTAGCGTTTTTTGTCAGCTTTTCTAAGATTCTAAGCAAATATTCACAAAAGAAAGAAGGAAATTAACGAGGGATAACATTCAGAAAATACTGTTTAACAATAATTTTCATTCAGTCTAAAGTTGTAATAGTTTGGAGTTGCTTGCACTTAAAAAAGAAAAAAAAAACTCGTATTTAGAGTAAATTGCGATATTTTGCATTTGCATTGCATTTCTTTTAGAGTTGTTAATTATAATTTGCATTTGTTAATTATAATAGTCTAAATTTGTTTTTCCCAATTGGTGGTCCACGGACCTCTAGAGATTGCTGCCATTATTTCTATTTCATAATTTATAAATGAATATAAATAATTCTTTGGATCATCTGTATGTATGCCCTGTATATTGAATGCTTATATCTAAATAAAGGATTACAATTTAATTGTTCATATGGCTAGCAACCTGTTAACTACTATTACTGCGCAGATACCACAATTAAAAGACATGTCTTGCCTTAAAAGTAAAAAGGTGGTCCGCAATCCTGAAGTAATTGGAAACCACTAATATATATAAGTGAAGTCGGACAAAACCGGGACCCAAAATGTTTTTGCTTGTTCCTCAGTATCTATATGGATAGTTTAGTTTGAATTAGTTTTTAAATGCTAAATAAATTTGTTAATGACACAAAAATGTTTATTTCAGTGGTAAAAGCTGGTAAATTTTGAGAGCAAAACCATTTTTTAAAGGGTATGCAAAAACACCGAACAAAACCGGGTACATATAACATAATTATATAAAAAAACCTTTTCTTTTACAAGAAAAATATGTAATTACTCCAAGAACTAGTACATTAAGAATCAATACAACTGAAAAAATATGTCAACTTAAAAAGTACGTTAATATAGAGGGCTAGACTATATTAGACCAATAACATAGAAAAAATAATTTTAGGTCACGATTTTGTTAAATCTAAAAACAAAAATCACAAATAAAAGTTTCATCATATTCGTAAACATTGTTACAAGCTTCGTGTACCCATTCTTTACAGTTAAGACACTGTATCTAACCATCTCAGATTTATACTGTATTACCAGATTCTTTCCGGCTGTTGATGTCCCGGTTTTATCCTACTACGCCATTATTCAGAACTACATGCCTAGCACCTCTCAAAGAGCACAATAATCCTGATTCAAGACATGGAATAACAGCTGGAAGAGTTATTATACGTTGTATACTTACATAAGTCAATCTTCCAGTGGTTAGGAACAGCAGTATCGATGAGAGACAAATCAAAACTTTGTACACAAATTCTTCAACACATTTATAACGACAAAGGAGCCACTTACTCAGCTTTCTCTTAAACTAAGAATGACATGGCGGTTGTTTGCAACAAATTCCATGCGTTGGCCGACAGATAGTGGCATTAATATAGCCAGAAAACCCAGGGACCGGTTTTATCCACCTACCCGGTTTTATCCGACTTGCCCATATATATATATATATCTATATATATATATATATATATATATATATGCATTTTATTCGACAAGTAGTAACAACAACTAAAAGAGGATTGTTTATAGTATAGGAGGCAAACTATTCCAGGAGAGATATATTACCTATTAATTTTAATAATAAGATAGGCCTCTAACCAGTTCAATGATTTATTCTATATTAAGATATGGAAGTAAAGTTTAGGGAGCTAATTGCGTGGAAATACAATAGATAAATTGAATAATAAATTTTCTAAGCAGATACTAGGCATATCCCAAGCAGTTCTTAACTGCGTGGCTCTCTTAGAAGCAGGCAGGTTGCCGAGCAACACATCTACAAAAATACGTACCTAGGTACAAACTTAAATACTGGGTAAACTTAAGAAATACGAGGGTCACTAGAAAGGTTTTGAGATATGGAGCTCTGGGTACACAAATGTCTATTTCAACTAACTTTTCGAAGTATTCTCTCTGACATTCTATATAACGTCTCACCCTCGTAAATGAATCCCGGAAGCACTTGTGCCGCTGGATTTTAAGCACTACACGTAACTGTTCTTTGTAGACATGCACAGCATACTCAGGAGTGGAAACCCGATATCCACGAAGTTTCTCCTTCAACACAGGGACAGAAAAAAGTCACACAGCACCAGATAGAAGCTGTATGAAAATAGGATAAAAGTTTGACAGGGGCATGACGAATGCAATCAACAGTTTGTTTAGAAAAATGGGCTGAAGCATTATCATGGTGCAGAAGATTCCTCGCAAACCAGCCCTTGGTCACTTCTCCGTCATTCTGTTAAACACTTCAGGTAATGAAAGGTTTGCGTACCGCTTGGCAGCAACTGTGCCTTGGTCTTCTAGAGTGACCGCAGCTACATGTCCATTTTTTGAAAATAATGTGGCCACGATTTTCTTCCCTACGCTCAATGGCATCTTGGCTTTTCTTGACTTCTTTGGTGGTTCTTCACCACGAAACACTCAAACAGATGACTGGTGTTTTGTCTATAAGTCAAACTGGTAAATCCAGGTTTCATCATCCACCACAATGTCCCCCACTTTCAAATTTCAATCTCCTCACAGGCTTGTGTGAACCTTTCTAGCGACTCTAACTCATTTAAACCACATTTAAAGTCGTACAGAATCATGGCTCGCAAATCTCTTCGTTCCGATTCAATGGCTGTGGTGAAAATGATGGCAACACCGCCCATCATGTGATATTGAGACTGGTTGAGTTCGATAGGGAGTTCCTCTCATCCAAACAAAATTTTATTCATGCAGTGTATCTCTTGGCTGTATCTCGATACTCGTTACCCTTGTGGCATCACAAGCAAACCTTTACAACAAGATTGCTTCAGGGCGCAGAAAAAAGGAATGAATGTAACTTGTTAACAGATATTAACAATGCTTAACGAATTTGATTCGACAAGTATGACAATCGACAATGAATTACCATAATAATAGGGTGCATCGAATTTCCACTTTGTTTTTAAAATCAGCTTACCCTTAGCGAATTTTTTTGCGAAATGGTCTCTATATGTCATATAAAAAATCGCAGGCCGATTAGTTAATTTATTTAGGTGCCACTAACGGGCTAAAGTTTCAAAAATTTGTTAAGGGATACATTTTTTAAAAAACAAATTATACATATTTACTTTTACGAAAACATTTTACCCTTAGTAGTTATTTTCGGCAGAAATGTAGATATTTTACGTGAAAAAATTTCAGCTTGATCGGTCAAGTCCTTCAGGTGCTACCGGCTTCTTAAAATTTGGACAAACCCCCCCCCAAAATATATTTTATTCAGTGTTTTGTAAAAAAAATCGAGTTTTCGTCTCTTATAAACATCTAATTATGTAGAAAATGGGGCAATCAAGATAAAAAATCAGACTTTACAGTAGATTGAATGTTATCAAGTAAGACACATACCGGTAGTTGTCCAGCTTATGTTCGTAGCGCGAAAAAAAATAACAAGTAATTATTGTTGTAGAAAGACTCCTTTCGATAATACACCTGCACTGCATAGAATGAAGTCGCCCAAAAGCTAGTTTGTTGTAAAATTAAAAGTCGAGTAGCATCGACAGAAAAGAAAAAAAAGTGACTCCTTGTTAGTGCGTCTGGAGATGAGATTAGGAGTAATTTTGCGTTGCTTTCTAGACAGAAAAACTGGTGTTCGGTGTGGAAACTGTTTACGTTGCTGATTGTGTTTAAGTGAAAATGCGTGTGCATTTGTGTGCGTTTTTGAAGGATTGCGTCCTACTTGTGCTTGTCGGCAGTCATTGAATGTGTCAGTTCGTCATTCCAATGGTGCGGCAAGTTTCTTGAGGTCTTGCGTTGACAAAACTGGTTGACGAAAAGTGTCTAACTGTTCAAAATTGGTTTCGGTGAATAAACTATCAAGTGTCCGTAAAGATGTCACCTAAGAAGTCACGTTTGAATGTAAGGAACATTGTCCATAATGTCTTTGGATCCCCTGTGGAATTCACTTTTAATCAGCTTCCAACAATCGCTGGTGTTCTTAAGCAATTCTTGTGGAAAAGAGAGAACATGAAATGGGAAGCAGCATTTCAGAAGGACCTCTCTGCTAAGGTGCTAGCCTATTCAGTGGCAAGGAAAGTAATTCAAATTTGGGAAAATGCATCAATCAGCGGTGCAGCTATTTTGAGCGAGCAACGGGTTATAGCGTTGATTTTACATTATCAAAAAAAGGTCCGTCAGCTGCAAAAGTTCAAGGACAACCCCGTTTTTTTACTTCCAAAGTTGCAGAATTCCAGGAGTTCGCCAGCAAAACTTTGTTTGATATCGCTTCTTGCAAATGCATCGATCCGGTTGCTTGCGCTTCTGCGAGAGAGAAGAAAGTGCCTAAATTGAAGGTTTAATTTTTAATTGACCAGAAAATTGCCCGACAGATGAGTTTGGCAGGACTTTATAGAAAGGAGACTCACAAACGTGTCAAACATTTATTGCGAAAAAATGGAGGTAAGAAAAATCAACCAAAGCCCAATGAAATTAGTATTTCCAGAAGACAAAACGATAGTGTCCCTTTACAAAATGATTCGGGAGAAGAGTCAGTTTCCACTGTCGAGTTTCTTCCTGCGCTTAAAAGAAAGAAGACTAGCCCTTCTAAACAAATGATAGATTGCCGACATTCTCCAATGCAGTATATAGATGTAATATATCAGACCGCAAGACCGCAATTATCACTTCGTCGCTTTTGGCAGATATCGGACTGGTTACCCCAGTTCATAAGCAGAAGGTGATCGACAAAAGCAAGATTCGGAGAGAGAAGAAATCTTTAGGAAACGCCATCGTTGAAGAGGCGAGTGTATCGCTTGAATCGACCATAGTAAAAGCGTTATACTTCGACGGAAGAAATAATCAGACTCTCACCCTTGAGACTAAAGACGACATCAACCACCGAATAATGAAAAAAGAAGATCACTACGTACTGATACAGGAGCCCGGATCGAACTATCTTGGCCACGTCTCTCCTTCATCTGGAAGAGGATAGAGCATACGGGCTGCCATCACAAAGTTCTTTGTTCATCAAAATATCCCCCTGTCCGATCGGTTTATTTTGAGTTGCGACGGTACTGCTACCAACACTGGTCGGAAGAATGGTGCGATGGCATATATTGAAGTCTTCCTGAACGAACCCCTTCAGAGAATCGTCTGTATGATACACACGAATGAGCTCCGATTTCGACATTTGATTGAATTTATAGACGGCAAGTCTACTGGACCAAATACATTTAGAGAACCAATAGGATCAGCACTTCCAACCTGCGAAGAGTTGCCACTCCAGAATTTTCAGCCCGTTCCAGTAAACTGGGACCTCAACTTCACTGAGGATGCTTTAAGCACGGATCAAAAATATTTACTGAATATCTTCCAAGCGGTTTCTTCAGAAGAATGCCCCATTGGGTTAGCTCACATGAAGCCTGGTAAAATTCATCAAGTCAGACGGTTAACTACAGCAAATAGAGTCTTACGTTTGTACGTAGGAACAAAAGAACCCAGTAATGAACTTAAAACCATCGTCCAGTACATCATGATGGTCTACACGGCACTCTGGTTTGCTGTGATCCGTAATCCATCGTGTGCAGAAGGAGGTCGTCATTTGTGGCACCTTATCACGACTTTTCGCCACATGGAAGCGAAATAGAGGAAAATTCATCCAGTGATCCGTAGAAATGCTTGGTACGGCCATCCTGAGAACCTACTTCTATCAATGTTGACTGACCAAGATGCTAAAGTACGAGAATTTGGCTGGAGGAGAGTCCTAAAAGCAAGACAAACGACCCAATCTGGTGATTATGTACCGGTACGAGAATTCGTCGTCCCTGAAATCAACTTAGAAGCGACAAACTATATTGATATGATTAGTTGGTCAACATGCACGCTGATGGAGCCACCACTGACGAAACACTTGAGCCTGCAGAAGCTAAGAGAAAATGTAAAGACGGCTCTAATGGCTGATGAATCTATTAAATCCCTGTCACACTCGCGCTGTAAAAAGAATGGTGAAGTTGGTGACAGAAGCGGCTTCAGCGGTATGTGGGCAAAAAGCACGACATAGATTTGTCCTAGTAACACTACAATCAATAAAAAACCTACCAGAATTTAATATATATAATCGAAATGTCCATTTTTCGCACGGGAAGAATATGTTTATAGAAAATATTTAAACCTTGTTCTCCCTCTTAGAGAGATGTTGAGCACGGTTGACACTTAACGAACGCGAGTCAACAGCATGAAAACTTTTTAAGCAGTTCGCGAGTCAGTGAGACAACTTATTGACAAACGATTTAATTTACGATTTATTTACAGAACAAACTGTTAGCGTAGATTTGAGTGTATTATGATCTTTACATAAGCACGTGTTTCTAGAACTGAGGAGGAACAATTGTCCTCCTGCCCTCCGCAATTGACACCCTTGCTCTGGTGATAAATAAAATGGTAAGATTAAGTGTCAACCAAGTTAAAGTTGATACAATAAGGACAGTTTAATATAAAGAATTATTAATGTGGTAATATTATATTGATTCTATTCCCTGTTCGGCGTAAGCTCTAAACTGCGATAAACAATGCCACGTGAACATAAATCTCGCTGATTTGCTGTTCGGCTACTGACCCTTGTACTCCTCGGCAAAATAGTTCATATGATTTGATTATTACTTTTACTATGAAGCTCCATATAAAACTGATACATTATTATAAATGACAAAAATATAATACGGATTATCTAATAATACTGCAATCGAGTGTGGCTAATGAAACAATAGAAATAAACATTAAGCATGCGAAGTAATTATGGCGCCAATTCAACTGCGGAAGCATTTTCTGTTTTTAAGTCTGAAAGATGACTCACATGAATTCCAGTTCCGCGAGTGTTCTGGTGAAACGCTAACAAGGGAAAACTTTACTCACTAAGCAATAATTGCTTACCAGCGAAATTCAAATCATTTTTTGAAAAAATCTTTCGAGTTTTTTCTTTCTTTTCTGCTGCTGCCGTATGTATCTGGACAACACGAGACAGTATTGTTGAAATGTACGTGTATAAATTGCTCCTCCCAGTGGAGAGTGGAAGTGATACATCACTAGCCAATCATATTTGTGACAAGTGGAAGGATACAAATATTTTGTTTATCGGAGTTTAGAGCTTACGCTGAACAGAGAATAGTGCATATCGTCGTATTAGAACCAGAGGAACTGTACCGTATTGACATTCCGATTTTTTTTCTTCCCTATTTCTATTGAAACGGCTATGCAACCAGATATGCGATTTTAAAGCGCCATATCTGGCAATATTGGGAACTACTTGTTCTTGCTCTAGCCCTCTGGGTGACGTTGAGGTCATTCAGACTAAAATGACTAAAGTGGAGAGTTGGAATTCCAGAAGTTGTAAAAGTGTATAAACTCGTTTGCGAAAGTTAGATGGGCTACTCGAAAAGTAAAATAGCATTACATTTGCAATATATATAGGAAAGAAGTATTTTTGAAGTTGAAGTGAATTGTATTTCGTTATTTATTAAAAGAATTATATTTAATAGTGATATTATCGTGAGAAGTTATTGTCCAAGATTAGCCGGTGGTCTTTGATCATGGCGTATATGAGTGCACATATTACAATCGCCTTGGTATAACATGATTAAGGTGAGTTTGTTTTTTGAATTATATATATGTTTTGAAGAAATCATCTTTACTGACTAAAAGAAGTAATATTAAAAGTAACAAGTGAATTATTTCGGAACTAGTGTAGTATTTAAAACATTAATGTTCGATTATGAATTATGCCAAGTGCTTGTTTAAATGGAACAGTCTACAGTTCTTGTTAAATGTGTGTATTGAGAAACTTTTCGTATCTTCTTTTTGGAATATATTTTGAAGACGTTTATAAAGTTATTAGTAAAAAGAACTTAAAAATCTTATTATTTCGCAAATATACTTTTGCCTAAATTTATGGTTGCCCTGTGTTTGTTGAATAACTTTCAATATTCTGGAATCGTCTTATCATTGATGATTATTACTAACAGGTACGTATATAGACCAATTTTATTTTTACGTGAAACGTGTCCTAGCCTATATTAAAATAGCTAGAGTCTCCACGAACGAGCTTCAGTTTTATAACGAGAGCACGTTACACAAAAATTTTAGTCTGAATCCACTAATATATGTACGTACCAAGTGGCATATATATATAAATAGAGTTGAGGAAAAAGGACGATATAATTATAAAAATTATAGTATTGATGAAATAATATGGATATGTGGAAAGTGATTAAATCCGGTTTGACGGTTTCTGGCAGTGGCTTATGGATCATTTATTGTTAAAAGGAGTCCGGTACTTTTCTTTTCCTTTTTTCCTGTTGCTTGTAATAGTGAGTCTAATACGTGGTAAAAATATGGAAAATACTAGGTCACAACTCTTTTTAAATGGTTGTGTAGGAGGCGATGAAGGAATTGTAATCCCTGAATGTGCTCGAGGTCATTGGGATCTATCATATCTGGAGGACGAAATGTGGAGGGAGGAGAGTCCTTCAATTAATAGTGTTAGCTATTCAAGCAGTTGTGTAGCAGGTGTCGAGTCAGGAACGGGAAGGCAGCTGCACGTGTACGATGACGTAACTCAACCCTTGTTATCAGGTAGTAGCAGTGGTGTGAAGGAATTCCATTCAGTGCACATTAGTAGTGGTGAAACAGCTGATTTTATAAAGGAGGAAAAAGAAAAAGAGAATAAAAATCCATTTGTGCCTTTTGGTCGTGAGTTAAAATCGGAGCAAGAAAATCAAACTTCGCATATTAATCAGAGGTTTTTTCCTTTCAATATTAATTTTGATAAGATTGCTGTTAATACAACAAGTGCTCTTTTTAGTGAGAAAATAAAGCAAATTCCGTTTACAGACGGTAAAAGTGATGTCGGTTTGTTTCGTTTTATGGTCACGGTTTATAATATAATAAAGGGTGGTTTGTTTCCGATTGAAGCAGTATTGTTAGCTGCTTTGAGTAAATCACAGGGGCGTTTAAATAATGAATTATTGCATGTATATGAGCAAACGAGACAATGGACAGACATAAGTAGTTACTTGTTTAGGAAGCTCATCACTCCATTAGGTAAACGGGACTTGACTATACGATTCTTGAATGCAATGCAAGAACCTAATGAAAACATTCTTGAATACGTAAATAAAATTGTGGATTATCATAAAGTTTGTTATGGCCGAATAAATGAAAGGGAGGTATTGGATATAGTGGTAAGTGGAATGAAACCACAAATAAAATTTGATATGTATAAATATAGACAACCGGAGTCTTTGAGGGAACTGATGGCTGATATCCATAATTACGAGACATATAATAGGAATGTTGAAGTATACAATTCAATGATAAATTTTACTAGAGCTGATAGTGGAATGAAGAAACAAATTAATTGTTATTTTTGTGGTGCGAACCATCGAATGGCGACTTGTAAAGCGTATAAACAGTCCTTATTAAATAAACAAATGGTAAAGGTGAATATGAGTAGGACTCCAGCAGGACGCTTTGCAGAGGGATTGGGGTCTTCTACTCATATAAGTGATCAAGGGGTTCGATATCCGCAGGATGATGGTTTCGTGGGGAAAAATAGACAGTTTATAAATTCTCAGAAGGAATGTTTGGGTGAAACAAAAAACTTTTTGTCCTTGAACACGGCTCTTTCCCCGACTAGGGGGCCGGATGGTATTTATAAAAGGGAGCGTGGTAAAGAGGATCGAGTGCTGGAAAAGAATTATAACATTAAGCATCGCTCGCCCTTATTTAAGCAAGAAAATAAAGTTGGTGATAAGTCTCAGTTGTTGGATTTTAGATATGCGAGAAGTGGTGTGAGTCAGATGGACCATAATTCTTCCCAAATTAATGAACGCTTTGCAGGGAATAGGGGGAATTATGTGAATTATCGAAAGGATTATAAGAGACCCAGTGTTGGGGGTAGAAAAGGAGTTCAAAATATAGACCATGAGAAGGTTAGAGATGGTGTAGGTGAATTTAATGAAGGCAGTGAACAGTTGAATTCATTGACTTGTATGACAGAGACCGGAGTTCGAGTCGAAACATGCGATGAGGGTGGATGTACAGCCAAAGTGGGTTGTGATCCTTATAGTTGGACAAAGACTAGAAAACCTTATTCATGTCGTGATCAAAGAAATTTAGTGGCAGCTTTTATTCCGGCTTATATAATGGGTAAACAATATTTAGGTTGTGTGGACACTTGTTCTTCCGCCTCATTGGTCAGTAAACAAATATTTGATGAGTGGAATAAAAGTTTAGCTAGACCTATAGCAGTTTACAATGAGAAATTTACTGGTGTGGGGGTGAATCAGAGCAAAGTGACACTCAATCAGTGTGTTATGCTGCATCTTAAATTTCAAAAGCGGGTTTACAAAATGAAGTTTTTTCTTATTAATAGTTTAAATCCACCTTTCATCTTGGGTATTAATGAACTTAAATCTATACAGGCGCAAATTGATTTAGTTCAAAATGAATTAGTGTTGCCTTTGGAAAATGGAAAAATTCGGTTACAATTTTCTTCAAAAACTTGTCCCCCTTCCACTAGTTCAATTAGGGAACAGCTCAATGGTGAATTATCTTCTTTAAAACAGTCCGAAATTTTTACAAATTTATTCATTAAAGCTAATAGTGTTGGAGATCTATCATCAATGGGGGAGAATGGAATGGATCCAATGGGAAATATTCCAGTAAATCCAGGGATGGTGGCGGATCCAGGTTTGGCGAGTGGTCAGAGACTTTTGGGAGGCGCCGACAGAGGCAGGGTTGGAAGATGCATGAAGAATATCCATGAAACAACTGGGGATACTTATCTGAGTCCAGAGATCGAGCGGGCATCCTTGATGGTGGATTCGGAAGTGGTTGACCAACATCCACATATACAAGGGTATGTTAATAATTTAGTTACAAAATTTCCTAATGTATTTTCTGATAAAATTGGATTTATATCAGATTATTCTTATAATATAATATTAGATGATTATTCTCCTATTCGTAAAAAGGCATATCCTTTATCACGGGCTACTCAAAAGGATCTTGATAAGATTTTGGATGAATTATTGAGTGAAGGAATAATAGAAACGAGTGAAAGCGATTTTGCTTTTCCTTGTTTTGTAGTTAATAATAATGATGGAACAAAACGCATGGTTGTAAACTACTCTTCTTTAAATTCTCGTTTATGCTTAAATACTCAATATACGCCGCGTATGGAGGATGTATTGGCTGAACTCGCAGATGGTAAATTCTTTTCACATCTTGATATACGTAAGGCCTACTTAACAATACCGCTAACTAAAGAAAGCCGTAGATATACAGCCTTTTTGACCCATAGGGGACTATTCGAATTTAAATTTTTACCATTTGGTTTAGCAGCTGGTAGTCACGTTTTATCAAAAATATTAACAGAACTGTTATATCCACTTAAGGAGGAAGGAGTTGAATGGTATATGGATGATGTCATAATAAAGTCAAAAGATTTAAAGAGTCATAAAATTATTTTAGAAAAGGTCTTGAAAAAATTGGAAGACAAAGGTTTAACCTTATCTAAAAAGAAATGTTCCTTTTTTTCAACTAAGGTTTCCTATTTAGGATTTATAATTGAAAATGGAAAAATGTATATGGACCCAGCACGGGTTGAAGTAATTCGTAAATTACCAGCTCCTAAAAATAGGAAAAGTTTAATTTCGCTTAGCTCTTTTCTACAATATTATGGCAAGTTTGTTCCCCAATTTCATGAAATAATGGAACCTATTAATCGTTTAAGGAGTGCTTCTGTAAAATTTGTTTGGGGGCACGAACAACAGAAAGCCTTAGACGATATTAAACTCATGTTTGAAACACACATAATGTTGAAGCTTCCTGACTTAAATAAGAAGTTTATTTTGAATGCGGATGCGTCACTCAAGAGTCTGGGCGGCGTAGTTCAACAATATGATGAGGAAGGTAACTTGTTACCGGTTGGGTTTTTTAGTCGTCGCCTCAAGAAATATGATTTAAATAAACCTATTTATTTACTTGAAATGATGGCGGCGGTGGAATTGATGGAACGGTATAGTACCTATTTGCATTCACAGTTTGAATTGCGTATTGATCACGCGGGATTAGTATATGCCATAAAGAATATGAAAAGAGTCAAGCGTTATGGTTCATTATTGTATCGTCTTTTTTCGTTTAATTTTGTTGTAAAATCAATTTCAACAAATTTAAATATTTCAGCCGATTTTCTATCAAGGTTGTACGATAGTAATAATTTTGAGGAGATGGATGTTAACCCATCACATGAGGAACAGGTAACTAATTATTTTTTGATAAATTTATGGAATATGCCTTGTGCCAATATAGCCATCAACGAACATCAAGAAAATGATCCGGATCTGAAAGAAATTATAAAACAACTAAAAGCGAAAAAGACTGTTGAGGGATATAAGTTGGTACGGGGGATATTATGCAAGAAAACTAGGGCAGTTAGAAACCCTTATAAAGTATGTCTTCCGACGACTTTAGCAAAAAGCATCATTCAATTCTATCATTCTAATATTTTGCCCGGATCGCACTGTGGGATAAAAAGAACAATTGGAAAAATATTTGCGCGCTTTACATGGCCGGGAATGATCCAACAAATAAGGGATTTTGTATCTACTTGCAGGGAGTGTCAATTAAATAAAAGTTCTAACGTGAAACCCCAGGGACAGTTAGTATCTCAATATGAAAAAATGGTTAATGGTTGTTGGCAAATGGACCTTTTGGGACCAATGGTAGAGAGTCGTTCGGGACGTTATTGTTTGATAATAGTTGATTCTTTTTCCAAAAGAATTTTTCTAGAACCCATCAAAGTTTTGTCGAGTCAGTGTATTATTAATAAATTGTATAAGTTAATGTGTAGGAACGGATTTTGTTATTCAGTAGCGCATGATAATCATTCAGTGTTTACTTCTGCAAAATTTAGGGATTTCCTTTATGGAAATGGGATAAGGGACATTAGAATTGCTCCCTATCACGCTGCTTCGAATCCGAGTGAAAGATATGTCTCGACTATTAAAAATTCGTTAAGAATTTACTTCAATGATAAACAGAGTAAATGGGATAGAGGATTATGGGAAATAGAATTTTCTATTAATTCAGCTATACACGAAGATACAAAATGTAGTCCCATGGAAATGGTTTTTACATACAATCTGTGTGACCCTTTAGATATACGGTGGAATGTAAGGTTGGAGGAAATTTATACTAAAGATCCTCAAATATGGAAGACAGCCTTAGAAAATATGGAGAGGGCATGGCAAAGAAAGAAAAAATTGTATGATAAAAGAAGACTTCCTAATACATATGAAGTAGGAAATAAGATATTGATTAAAGCTCAATTTCAGTCATCTTTGAAAGATAAAAGAACTAAGTCATTATGCCCAAAATGGCTGGGGCCATTTTTTATTGAGCGCTGGTTGGGAAGGAATACTGTCCAGGTGCGAGCGGTAGATAACAACAATGATGTGCGTAAGGTTCATATTGACATGATTAAACTGTTTAGAGAGGGTAGAAGAATTGTAGGAAATTGAATATATATATTAAACTCTAGTCATTGAATGTATGATTAAACTAAATTAAGTCCTATTAATTAGTATCATTAAGCTATAATTATATGGTTATAATTTCGGGAAAACTATCTATTTATATATATGTGTGTGTGATAATTATATGTGAATTTTAATATAAATTTTTTAATTCCAGGCCTGGGATTAATATAAAGAAAATGTATACATTTTAATGTACGCGGATTTAGAGGATTGTAATTAAATGTATGTAAGAGAACGCAAATTTGACTGGATTGTAAACGTCAATTGGATTTTTGGTGGAGCATCGCCCTGGAGACAAGTCGAAAACCTGAGATATTAGCGATGTAAATATGTAATTATATATGCTGAAGACACACAAGTATGTATCTGTAAATTTATATTTTTAGAATATGAAATGTTTAAAAAAAAAAAAAAACTCACCTAATTGATATTAAGAATAAGAGTAATTTATAATACATATTATAAATTGAAAATTATATTATTTTGTAAAGGTTATGAATAGTCCGACCTTGGACTCAAATTTACTAACTTGGATAGTGTCAGTAGAAGGATGAGTCGGTGTGAGAATGATTTTTGGAGGATAGTTTTTTTTCTTTAGTTTTGTTATCTTTTTCTTTTGGATGAATGAGAGTTGTTGGTATGTGGTGGTAGTTAGTAGGTTTGGGGTAGAAAGGTAGTTATAGATACTAATTCAACATGACGTGTAAAACTGACGATAAATTTCCTATTCATAACTTTCAATACGGTATTTGTAAAATGATCGGGTATTTAAAAAGTTTGTCAACTTTTTATGTGGGGTGAGTGATATGTGTACCGTATTGACATTCCGATTTTTTTTCTTCCCTATTTCTATTGAAACGGCTATGCAACCAGATATGCGATTTTAAAGCGCCATATCTGGCAATATTGGGAACTACTTGTTCTTGCTCTAGCCCTCTGGGTGACGTTGAGGTCATTCAGACTAAAATGACTAAAGTGGAGAGTTGGAATTCCAGAAGTTGTAAAAGTGTATAAACTCGTTTGCGAAAGTTAGATGGGCTACTCGAAAAGTAAAATAGCATTACATTTGCAATATATATAGGAAAGAAGTATTTTTGAAGTTGAAGTGAATTGTATTTCGTTATTTATTAAAAGAATTATATTTAATAGTGATATTATCGTGAGAAGTTATTGTCCAAGATTAGCCGGTGGTCTTTGATCATGGCGTATATGAGTGCACATATTACAATCGCCTTGGTATAACATGATTAAGGTGAGTTTGTTTTTTGAATTATATATATGTTTTGAAGAAATCATCTTTACTGACTAAAAGAAGTAATATTAAAAGTAACAAGTGAATTATTTCGGAACTAGTGTAGTATTTAAAACATTAATGTTCGATTATGAATTATGCCAAGTGCTTGTTTAAATGGAACAGTCTACAGTTCTTGTTAAATGTGTGTATTGAGAAACTTTTCGTATCTTCTTTTTGGAATATATTTTGAAGACGTTTATAAAGTTATTAGTAAAAAGAACTTAAAAATCTTATTATTTCGCAAATATACTTTTGCCTAAATTTATGGTTGCCCTGTGTTTGTTGAATAACTTTCAATATTCTGGAATCGTCTTATCATTGATGATTATTACTAACAGGTACGTATATAGACCAATTTTATTTTTACGTGAAACGTGTCCTAGCCTATATTAAAATAGCTAGAGTCTCCACGAACGAGCTTCAGTTTTATAACGAGAGCACGTTACAGAACGTAACTCCAATTTCGTAGGTTTACAGGTGAGAGGACAACAATATTATTTTCTTAGAAAAATTTGTTTTTAATAAGATAGTAATTGAGCTACATTACAACAGATGATCGACAAGAAAACCAGATAGCGTTACGTTAAATTTACACCGAGTGGGGCTTTCATAATTGTGTCCAAACGTAAAGAAAACGAAAAACGTCTTTTTGGAGTTACGTTCCTCTGGTTCCCATGCGACGATATTTAAGATATACAATTACAATTTCAATTTATTAAAGACCGAGTTAAAATAAAGGACTGACACTGAGTCCTTCTCCTAGGCTTACTACATAATTACATCGTCAGCAACAAATAAGAATAAAATAGAAAAGGAAAAAAAAGAAAAAATTCAAGTATGACAAGAACATTGGAAAGAGAACATAAAAATACAACATCTGAAAAAACAAAATAAGAAAATAATATTAATAAGAGCAATGACCATGTGTTAGATAGAATACATACCGAAGTAAGTATTGATTTAGTTAATCGTGCTGGTAAGTCTGAAACAAGAAGTCATTTTCGAGTTGATTTTCAAACATGGCTATCGAGGATATCTTCTGGAAGGTTATTTTATAATTTCACGGCTTTGACAGTGAATGAATCTGACACAGTACTAGATTTATGCCGCGGCAGAGAAAGTAGCGACGTCTCATTACTCTTGGTGTTGCGTTGATAAGAGTCGTGCTAGTCTTGAAATCGTGACATTACGTACTCTGGTTCTCTACTTATTAATATCTTAAATAAAGTTGTAAGTATGAAATGTCTTACTTTCAATTTCATCCACTTCATCTTTTCAAAATAGCTAGTTAAATGATACGAATATTTCAAGTTAAATTTATATCGGACCCAGGGATTTTTTAACACTGTGTAATCTATTCGGTAAATGGTCGCAAAAATCAAAAGAAACCGTATTGCACTATTCTATTCTAGAAAGTACTAAGTTTTCCACAAGTTTCTTTTTTATGGCAATCGGTAGATTTTTTTCTTTCAGTCTACTTATAGGGTGATGAGATGTGAAAGCTATTCTGCATTATAATCAACGTGACTTCCAAGTTCAAATGTTTATTTTTTTCTTAAAAAAAAAAGCTTTACATTTTTTTACCTTATCAACAACAGATATTATTAGGTTATTTATGGATATGTTTGGAATATCACTAAAGTCCGTTTTTGACATAATTCTTTTGGATCCAATGAAAATAGTATAAGATTTATTCCGGTTGATTTCGAGTGCGTTTTCTTTTGACAACATTTGGGTGTTCTGAAGATCATTACCTGTTTAAATTTCTTTGCTTTAAAATGGGGTATTCTATACGTTTAACAATGTAAAATGTGAAATTTACAGTTAACAAAATATAGTATATACTTTTAAACTGTAACTCAAAAATTGGTTGGATATGCTAAAATAAAATTAAATCCTTCAGTTTAAAATTTGACGATTATGCTCTGTAGGCTAAGGGAGACGATGATTAAGGCAAGTGAATGATGATGGAAGAATTGAGAGAATGAGAATGTAGGAGGAAACGGGAGTATCCAGAGAAAATCCACGAACACGATGTGGTCCACCACAAAACTACTTAGCCGAAATTGAACCAGGCACCCCACGTACAAAAGGAAAACGCGCTATATCACTGAGTTACCGTGTTGCCCATCATTGAATATTAGTTTTATATTTTAGGAAGAATTGATTACTTGGTTTGGTATAATAGAACTATAATATCTTAAACATAGTATCTTAAACTCTTATTGCGATTCTGTTTACAGTAATAATACGAACTACTAAAGAAAGTTAGCAACTGTACTGTAACATTTTGTTACGTTTTTCTACCAATGATTTAATATTTAAAATTAAGATAACGATACAAACAGATGGGAAACGGGATGGTCAAGCGAGTATCAATGCCAGAGGCTTTGGACATAGCAAGTTCGGGCTTGATTCCGGATAGAACATGAATAAAAGGTGTAAAGACGTTTATTTAGAGTTAGTGAACTATAAGGCTTTTAAACATATCGATAACCACGCCCTCACATTTACAATTCCTTAAATCAATCAATTAATCAATCAATTGATTGATTAGAATATAAAACCCTTTTTAGTACTGAATGCAGTTACGACCATAAGCTTCCATGCAATAACAGGAAAAGCTAAATTAATTGATTCGAGCTCAATAATATGTGTTTAACCGATCAATGTATCGAAGCCACTGTACGATATCTGCTTTTCCTTGTGATCAAATGAAATTTCTAGATTTAGCTCCTTAGGATGATGGAAACAATTAACAGAAGTAAATGTTTATGAAGTAATTGGCGGAATGAAAATGCGGGGGAAATGGGAGAAAGTCGGGAAAACCCTCGCACACAATATTATCCACCACAAGCAAACGTGAACTGAGATCAAGACAGGGACTCCTCGCACCAGAGGTGAGCGCTCTACTAGAGCTACCGTGGCCCCATAGCATTCACTCCTTTTGCAAGGAAGAATCAATTTCAGCTGGAAGTTCATATGTTCACATTCCTTCTGGACAAGCTGTAAATCAACATTTTATACAGAGTACAATACATTCTCAGGGATGTCAACGTCTCTCTCTCTCTCTCTCTCAGAAGTCCAGTGAAACACTTGGTCTTTACAGGTGAAATAAAAATTTCAAAGAGTAGATGGTCAATTTGCCGTTAATTTTCCGAACATTTTCCAGTGATATGGCGTGTGGTCCGTCGTGGATTGCTTTATGTTATTGAAAACCTACAAGAAAAGGGTTTTCCAGGAAACATTTATAATCGAATTATAATGATATGAAACTGAGATCGAAAGAAAACTTTTCTGTCACAAAGGAAGAAACAATTCACCGTATTGCTTCTTGTCGCAAAAGTAGCTCACTTAGGTAATAAGTTGTGACCAAAGATATATCCTATTTTGGTATATTACGATATTATATTCATTATAAAAGCTTAGACTGATGTATATATTTACCTAGGTATACAATCAAAGATGTAAACACCTACCTTTATGTATCGGGCTTCAAATTACTGGAAAGGAATTGAAATGACTGGCATTGGATGCAGGAAATAAACCACTTTTTCCCGTTTTTCTTCAAAACACTCACAATATCACAATACACACTAATAAAAATACTTTAAGTTTATATTTGCAAACGCTCGGACTTTTTACAGCACTAAATATTTTTAAAATGCAACACTATTCCTTTCGTACACAACACAAATTTGAGTAGTAATCTAAGAATATCACGTAATTGCTATTTATTTTTCCCTTTTCATTTACAACAAAGTTAAATTGAACAAGAATTTATCATTCTTGTTTTTAAGTTGTTTGTCACTTGTATTTGCTTTTAATATGTCAACGACGTATATATTTTTTATTACTTATCATTAAATAGCTGCAAGACAGAAATAAGCACATTGAACACAACGTAAACAAAGATAAAAGATGTAAACATCAACACACACGGTCTTCGCCCACCACCTTCCCTTTAGGAGGTTTAACTTAAAAGTATTTAACGACAGAACAGCGCATGGTATGTTACGTTTCTCTTCAGTGTCAAAGTTTATACGTCACACCTTAACCCGATGCACAGCGATTCTGCCGAACGCCACGAACGAACGAACGAATGACTCTCTCGGCTCGAATTCGCTCCGCCCAGTTTCTTCGATCCATTATGTCTTCTGCTATATGACGTTATACGTAACGTCATAGTTCAACGATGACGTCATGGATTTGGAACAACAAATCTATGACGTCACTTTACCACTTGACCTGTTACATTTATATGACAGACAGAAAGAGAGCGAGAGGGAGAAATAGGTTCTACACGAACAGATTTCCATTTTCAAACGGACTTTATTTCTTTTAAGGACAAACCAATTTGGTGAAAGATATTTATATTTTTACATTCGTGAATCGTGACTTCTTTCTTTTCATGTCAGCATGACAGAAAATAGCAGTAGCTATGAAAAAATTCTTAGAAATTGTCAATGAATAAACTAGTAACTTTAAAAGTCAAAGGCGGTAGTTGCTATTATGTTTGTCAGCATTGTTTTAGTTGAAAGAGGATAATAATGGTAATTACTATAAATTGTAATTAAGTTAGATTTTGCAACGAATGATATTGAAAATCTTTTAGTATTAAGTTCCATGGTTATGTCGTGTAGGCTAAAGCAGACGGTGATTGATGGTGAGAAATAAATGAAAGGTGGAATGAAGAAAAGGGGAGGAAACGGGAGAACCAGGAGAAAACCCACGCACACGTTGTTTGTCCACCACAAGGTACACTTGGCATGAGCTAGAATCGAACACGGACCCCACACACCAAAGGCGAATGCTTTAACACTAAGCCACCGCGGCCCCGTCGAATGATATTGAACGGAATTCTATAGTTCGTACTGTCTTTTAATGAGAACGGGATTTTGGGAACTGCAATTTCACACGGTGCCCATTATCGAGCAATTTCTCACAGTGCTGTTTACCGGATTAATAATTATGCAGGTATCGTGCATTTTCAAGTGGTCCACCTATCAATCACGTGATTCATATTAAAATAGATTTCACTATAGGAAAAGGGAAAACTAAGTGAGAATTGGAAAAGATCAAACACAAGTTATAATAAATATGAATAATTGCAACTAATACTAGAGAAAAGGAACTCAGAAGATGTTTCACTTTCACAAAGAGAATAATAAAGGAAATAACCGGAAATTAAAATAATTAAGAACAAGAGACAGAACAAAAATGTGCAAACGAAGGGGTATAGTAAAAAAGAAGAGAAAAATAATAACAATCAAAGGAAAATTGAAATAAATAAAATAAAAAGAGTAACAAAAATATCACAAATTGAAATATAGGAAAACAAAAAGGATAGCAAATGAAAATAAATAGAAGCAGAAAAAGAATAATCAAAAATAAAAATGATTCGGAATAGAAGATAGAACAATCACAAATTAATAAATAAAGAATAAAATGTGCAGCACATAAGAGAATTCAATCAGGAAGTTCAAAAATAGAAAGAAAAAAATGTGCCCGCTCCAAGCATAGAAAAACGTTGTGATTTGTGAAGCATACTACATAAGTTCCATACTCCAAGGCGGTTCTAAGAAGAACTTTGCCATCTAGTTATTTTCCGAGCGAACATCACATCCTTAAGGTGGAACTTTCATACTTCTATATATCGTAATTCCATTTTGTATATATAATTCATAGCACACTGTTCTAGATTTTGGAGATAGCTCAAGCTACTCAAGCATTTTTTTTTGTCTCAGGCATTTCCTAGATTCTTCAGGACTAATTGCAGTCGTTCGTCAAAGGGGATGTACGTTTTTAAACAATGGGTTCCGATTTGATTGAGTAAGTGCTTACTTTATTCATTATTGTTGACATACATTAATTTTTGAAAATACAGCTTTTGACCACCTTAGCCAAAAATGCCTTGAAGATCGGCCTATAGAGACGATATCAATTTCCGAGAACTCTGGAGTAGAAACGTGTTTGTCATGATGAATCAGGTGGACCATGTAAAAATGGACGACACCTGCAGAATGATTAATCCGATAAACAGGACCGTGCGAAATTGCTCGATAATGGGCACTGTGTGATAATGCACGGAATCTTAGTATAGTATACCTAGGTAGTAAGTGAGATATATAGGATTTAGCCTAAAACTACGATGAACACTTAAATTTTAATTTCTGTTTTCCTACAGGAATTAATTAACCCTATGGCCTATGGAACCTGGAGATTCAAAGCTGCACTCACAAAATCTCTACATTGACTTCTGTCTGTGCTTTTGAGAAAATTAGGAAAACGTTTCTTCTGTTTTTAAATGGGGTGGAAAGTATGTGGTTCATTCTCAATAATAACATGTTATTTACAGATTAATGGAACAGATTAGAACATATTATTAATTTATTTACTATATATATATCATTATTTGGTTGTAAATTATATCTATTCCCCATTGTCTTCTCCCAACAGTGATAGACACATTTAGAGTTCTAACACTAAGGCATACACTATTAAATTTTATTAGGCTAAAATACGGTGTGTGTATTTATAGTGGAAATCAGGTTCTGATAAAGAGTAAGTAAATTATGTATATGTTAAATAGGGCGTGAATTAAAAATGTGCCTTCTTCAGTAGAAAAAGATCTTTTTGGAACTCGGAACAAATTTTGAATTGTAGAATAATATATGATAAAAGTGGAGTCCGGTTTTCCAGGGATATAAGAGTTTTCGCAGTGCATGGAACAACAAACCTACTCCTTGGAAAACATTTTGTACGGTTTGTCGTAACATTTTATTAAATGTACTCCCAAAATATTCTTTACCAATTTCTAAACGTTCCCGCGTCCTTCTGGAATGTAGTAGCTAAGGCACATTCTTGCTCTGCCCACGGTTAAGGATTCAAAATAGGGAAGGGGATTTGCCATAAATACAAAACTAGATAGTGATTCTTCTAGTTACTTTAAATAACTCATAATTTACTTTGCTCATAATTTATTTTAAATAGTAGAGGTTCCTTGTCATATAATCTCGGTCTTAAAAAGATACTCTAAAAACTTCGAACGAGGGGCACGGGGGAGTGGTGGAGCATTAACCTCTAGTGCTCGGCAGGCCCGTATCCAGGGGGGGTCTAGGGAGGCCGGATCCCCCTAAATTTTTGCTGGCCTCCTAAAAGTTTTACAGTAGGCTTGCAAAAGAACTATAATATGGTGATGAACTATCATATGGTTGGATCGGGCCCCCTCTAACTTCAGCCGGGCCCCCATAAGTTTTTGGGCTGGCTACGGGCTTGGCGCTTGGGGTCACTGCTTCAATCCCTGGCCAAGTAAATTTATGATGGAGAATATCGTGTCAGGGTTCTCTCATGTCCTTTCACATTGTAATTCCACTAATTCTTCCATCATTATTCCCTTGTCTTAACTATCCATCTCCTTTAGCCTAACAGGCACAATCGTGGGACGTTAAACTAAAAGATTTCATTTCATTTCATTTTAAAATTAAAATCAATCGATTTAACATCTTTTCCGTCATAAATATTTTTTTTAATTACAAGCAACATGCCCGTCATTGATAGAAGTAATGAATGTCACTGTTAAGAAAATTGTGCGCAACTGTTTTGACTAAGAGTGTGTCACTGCTAGGAGAAATAGTGTATATTTTTCGTATACAGTAAACAAATTATTGAATCAGCACAGATAATAATGGTAAAGAGAATTATGGGATTCAATATCCTTTTATTATAGGCAACTAAAATTTCATTGCTGCTATGCAAGTTGCATAGAATCTAGGAAGTGTTAAAATTTTTAAAAAGAGAGATGAGCAGCCACTGTTAACTCAGTTATTCTCGAATATGCTAACTGACTCATACCATTAACACATTTGACCAATAGCAACTACAACTGTCTGTTTAAAAAATGCTTTCGTTCAATAGTTATCGTGTGAAGTAACGAACAGACGGACGAATGGATGTGTAATTGCCACTGCCTGATTCTAATAATATATAATCCATCAGAATAAAATAAAACCATCAGCTGCATCAGAGGACAATGAACGGCAACAAATGACGTAGTTTTTAACAAAAAAATCATCTTTCTTTATTTCCTCAAGAACTGCGCATAAGAATTTATCCTCAAACATATCATTATCTTCAGTCCGATATGATTTATCGATTGATATTTATCTTTTCTTTGGTAAATATTTGGAGTGTGTCTCATTAACCATACCGTATGCTGTAAACTTCCTATCGTAATAATAATAATAACTAAAAGCTTAATTACTGCATAGTTCACTACCAACTTTTATCTTAAATGGTAAAGTGGTAATCATACAGCATTCATATTTGTCTACAAAAAGATAGTGTGTTTTCTTGATTTTCCCGGAAAACTGCTTTTCACAGATATCACTTTCTTCTGTTCTATGTGCTCTGTAAATTGATATGTCTCGTCTTTGGACAAAACTTTATCGTTAGATACTTGCAATATTATATGATATAAACTTTCAAGTTTATATTTCAGACTTCCTCGATTTACCAACTGAGAAACTACTTAATAATCTGTAGCAGTATCAATCCACTAATTTCTGTAGTTGACGCATATTTCTACGTTCCAATAACTCTGTTACCATCTTAATATTTCATATTTTTAATATATTGTTATGCTTTGCTCAATACTAAATACTAGAGTGTAAACTGAGAATCGAAACCTTGGTTGTAGGTTCTCAGTCTATCTAAATCTCAATCTCACAGAATATTGCACATGCATTGAAGAGAATAAGAAACTGATAATTAAATGACAAAGAGGTTTCAATTTCATTACTTGTTCTCATAACGTCTATAACGGCTGTGCTTGAGAACAAAGCAAGGAATCTGAAAGTATCAGAAAAGGCACTTACATTGTCTCCTTGTGGTAGTTGAAGTAAACCTCGAAATCTCCGTCAATTCTTGACTTAATTCACTTATAGGCGAATGGCAAGTCTAGAGCTGAAATGTATTGTGTGTTGAGTCAACCCAGAAGGTCCTTTTTATGTAAAACTGCGAAATGCAATCCGCGTGCCTTTCATATTTCATTGTCTGGAAGATCCACGTGCACGTCTAATAGGATTTAGGATTTAGATTTCTGGGCTTTCGGCATCTAAGGCCATTTAGTCCGTTACGTTCGAGTGATGACGTCCCGCGGCGATCACACTATCCGAGAAAGGGGAAGGAAGAAAGGATAGGGGAAGGAAGGAAACGGCCTGGAATCTATAAATTAGGTACCATCCCGGCATTTGTCTGGTGTGAATGAGGAAAACCTCATCAAGGTTAACTGGCCTATAAAAGCGTTAAGTATTGGGCTTATTTTGATAAACCAGATCAGATTTTTGAAACAATCCTGACTTAATTCATTCAATTTAGACAGTTGGTATTTTGTACGGAAACCAGCCTTAAATTGTTTACATATTTCTTTTTACAAAAAATTAAATATTTATTATACGAAATGTGTCCTAAAGTAAGTACCGTTGTGAAAAAAAATACTAAAACAACTTTTTTCAATCCAAATTTATTTTTACATGAAAGACCACACCTTACACTATTTTTTGACATACTTTCCACCAATGTTCAAACATTTATCATAGTGGGTGACCAACTTCAACGAATCATCCCGCCAGTGTCCGGCAAGTACGCACCGTGTCATTTGAAGGCCACCGCAGCGCTAGTGTCGGCATTCCGCTCACACACACACGTTTCACTGGTTCATTGTCTCTTCACTGACGCCAGTACGATTGAGTTGTCTCAAGTACACTGGGTCCTATGATCGTTTATAATGTTTAAAACAATTGCTGAACCAAACGACTATGAGATTCGTTACGTTCTCGTTATGGTTGACTTCGTACCCAAGGTAGAAACCATCAATGCTGTTCGAAACTGTGAGACTTTCAGAAAACTTCGGAGTGCAATCGAAGACAAAAATGCTAGGAATGCTCAGTAAAGGAGTTGTCTAGCTCCATTACAATGCTCGTCCCATGCTGCAGGTGCCGTTGGAAGCAGTTTGACCATCCAGCGCACAACCCCGACACGGTGTCGTCTGACTACCACTTGTTCCTGCACCTGAAGCTCGAGCTCGGCAGTAAACGCTTTGATCGTGATGACGACACAGAAAACGCTGTGGATTTATGGTTGTCTTCACTGGCACAATGTTTCTTTGATTAAGGTTTGGACTAGTTGGTCACCCACTATAACAAATGTTTGAACATTGCTGGAAATACTTTAAGGTGTGCTCTTTCATGTAAAAATAAATTTGACTTGAACGAACCTGTTTTCGTATTTTTTTTTTTTTTTTTTACAAAACAGTACTTACTTTCCGAACACACTTCGTAATTTTAAAATATACTTTACTACAATATTAACTTAACATCTCTTTTACATCCCATTCTCTTCACAGTTTTTCCATAACATTATTACAAAGTAAATTATTTTGATTGGAAAATGTGAATTTTTCAAAAATGAATAAAAATACAAACTTATGAGTATGTATTTTACACATTTTCACGGAGATACTAGTAGTTAAATAACATTAGATCTCCGATATTCCTTCTGTACCAATGATGTTGTAAAATAGAGGATCTGCCGATATGTATCTTTATCCTATTAAATTAATGAAGCCAAAAAAACAACTGAGCATCGGCAAGTCTGATTGGCTACTCTCGTGTTCGCCATCGTCGTTTTTAGCTACTTTTGCTTCCACCATGATTGTTGGCTCAAAATATTGCAATCTTATTGGGCGGAGTGGGCAGAGTAGGGGTGGTGAAACTGTGACGTATGGCTTCAAGATTTTGTTGTAAGGGCAGATCCTCTATTTTATAAGATCCTTGTTCTGTACCATATACGAGATAACAATACCAAACATTAAACTTATTTAAAAATACATATTGACATTAAAAGATTATTGCTGTATCAGGTAGACTTACTTATTTGTCAATTATTTTTTTTATTTTCTTTAATTTGGAGTGGGAGACTCGTGTTCGATTCCCGGTGGGAGCCAATGTGGTACAGTTAGCTATTCATCAGATTGTACTAGAATATCATAACAACTCGTTTTCATCTTGGCAGAGTCAGCATGGTATAGCTATCATTATATGCGTACATTCCTATGTATTTATCTTAAGATCACTTACTAAAATTTTACACTCTATTCCTGGTGGGAAGTGCTTCGAATGCATAATGGTGGTTTGGATTCAATCCTAAACTGTAGATCCACGCCTCACGTAGCTTCGCTGCTGAAAGTGATGCTAAACTGAGATCAAATCAAATCAATCTGATTTGTTTTAAAAAGAACTGGATTTTTTCTTTAAAATGAACTTGAAAATGAACTGAAACTGGACTGGAAAATAGGATTTTACTGGATTCTTCGTCAAATCTCGTTAAATGTATCTTCCTTTCCGAAAATTATTTTGCATTAAAAATATATAGTTTAATCTAATAGGGTAGGGCGTCTGGACCCGTTTGATCTTCAAGTGAATGCACCCATGGACGACATTCATGTCGTCAGTTTATAAAATCTTTGTTATTTCTGTTGTTGTTTCTTATTACAGTTTACCGTCCCTTTTCAACATTGAGGTTACATAAGAAGTGGACCTACAGTTTAAGATTGAATCCGAACTATTCAATGCACTTCCCCCAGGAGTCGACTGTAAGAAATTTGTAACTGATCATAAGATAAAGACTTAGGAATGTACCCCTATAAAAGAAAAACAATACTGTGCTGGACTCTGTCAACACGTAAACGAGTAGTTATGAGACTCTAGTACAGCGTTTCTCAATCACTATGTCGAGACACATTGGTGTGTCGCGAATATATGTCAAGTATGTCGCAAGATTTTTAAATCTCTTCTAAGATCTTCTGCAAATAATTTATCTTTAGATGAAAATAAAAATTTATCGCCAATCGACTTCTATTTCTGATGGTAATATTTCTTTTTCATATTCGTACTTAAGAGTCATAAGTTTCTTTTATGTTTATATGTTTTTATTTGAGAGTCTTACGTAATTTGCTTGTGAGATTTGCTCCATAGTCGTTCCGCAATAAAAAATATTGTATGTATTTTTACGTATTTGCTTTTTTGCATCTAGGGAAAAAATCACATACAGTGGTGTAGTGAAAGTTTGAAACATGCTTCGGTGTGCCTCAAAGGAAAAAAAAAAGTTGAGAAACGCTGATCTAGTACAATACAAAGAATAGCTAACTGTAAAAATGAGTGTCATTATAGGTGCGTGATTGAATGATCACGAATATCCTTTGCTCTTACATTTTGAGAAAAACAGAATGGCGACATGATCACAAGAGAATTTATTTCTGTGTATGAGGAAGAGATAGCATAACCCGGAAAATTATATTTTCCTAGATTCTGAAATATTAACGAAAGAATAAGGAAGGTTCGCTTGTGAAATCTCCGTCAACACAAAATGTTTTCTCAATGTGGAAGAAAGAACAAAAGACTGAGATGTACTCAATACCTACTCAATGTATGTTTCTTGTTTCAGAGAGTTGTTTGATCAGTAATAACGTCAAAATACTTCCTTGAGTCATACCATATTTTAAGGCATTACGAGAATATATACTCTTAAAAAGGACCTGAAAATACATTTCTGGAATCTTAAATACAACTTAAACATTTTTCTATTCCTTGTATAAGTCGTCAAATATAATATAATGAAACAAATATTACTTCAATAGTAAAACATCACTTGGAAACACAGAAATGGCTACTCGTAGTTTGTGATGCCCAACTTTTATTTTATAAGTTTTCGTAATTCCTAAACTCGTTTCTGCATTTTTTTAAAAGGCAAAATATCAGGCTGGTGCAAAGGAAATATCTACCCGAGGTGCGTTCTTTCCAAAGACCATGAAAATTCAATACCTGGTAAATCAAAATAGTCGTCGTCTGCAGCCACGTAATTTTTAAAATCTGTTTCTCAGCCAATGAGTAGATTGATTGTCGAAAGAAATCCTGAGTCTTAGATTTGAAGAAGTTTTCAATCGTATGTTGCACCGCCCAATCACCAGGGAAATGATCGAGGTTCCGGAACAGATAGTAGTCGGAGAGAGAGAAACGTTATCTGAATACGGTGGGTATGAAAGAATTGAAAACTGTAACCCATGGAGAGTTTGCACTGTTGTTTGAGCTGCACGTGTGTAACAGGGGGACATTATGTTTCTCGATCATTAATGGATGCTTGTAGTCACATATGGACTGCACATCATGGAGTTTAGATGTATAACGATCCGAAGTGATGGTTTTATCTCGACGGAGGAAGACATATGGATCAATCGACCATCAACACCTTCTGCGTGGTTTGAAAGAGGTGTTCTGGAGAGGTGTTGATCACAATTCAACCACTGTTCTCACTATTTGTGATTACCGTAAGAGATCCATATTTAATCAGAAGTGACAATCCGGTGCTGAGAATCTTACAAATTATTCTATATATTCAAAGAACTGCAATCATCAAGACAACTATTTACTTTTTGATTGATGTGGTACCCATGGGCAAACTGATGTACCCATGAGTACAACCTTTTGACCTACGATTGCGCGCAGATGCCAAACTAGAGTGATATGTTGTTTGCCTAACCATCTACGTACAATGGCAAGGACAGTTTTCCATGGGCCTGTTTCCGTGGTGTTCCTGAGGAGGTCATCCGAACCTGATGTTGATCGATGCCCAAGGGGCTCATTTTGGAATGCTGTGACACCCTAACGAAATTTGACAAAACAATGGCAAATGGTGCGTTCAATCGCCATTACTAGCTTAAAAACACTATTAACGTGTTTCTTGGCTTGTTGTCCAGAATGTTCCAGTGCGAATTCGCAAAGAAAAATTGTAGTGCACCAGTATTTACTTTTATCTTACATAATAGATATTATTCATTATTTTGTTCATTGTTCTATATTATCTTGTTTGTCATTTATTCTATTGTTTCAATTCTCTTTATATGCATGCTTTGAAATGCTTTGATATGCTTTGAAATACAAAGCTTGAATTAAATTAAGGCAACCTGGAATGAGGGTCTGTACCAGATGATAACAATTAAAAAGAAGAAGCAAAATGTTGCAGAAATACAATAGTTGACTGCTCTATTATGTTAAAACGTAAAAGGTGGATGAAATAGAAACATTTAATATTCTATACCGTATAATTCCAGTATTAATATATAGAAAAGCACATTTTATATCTTCAAAAGTAGTTACATTGTATTACATAGGATTCTTTGTTAAAAAGTTGAAAAAATGAAATGAAATCTTTCAGTTTTACGTCACATCCTTATGCCGGCGAGGCTAAGGGAGACGGTTATGATGAGAAATGAATAAAATGGTGGAATGAAGAAAGTGGGAGGAAACGGAAGAATTCCCAGAAACTCCCCTCCCTCGGTGTTTGTCTACCACGAAGCTCACTTGGTACGAGCTGGGATCGAACCAAGGACCCCATGCACCAGAGGTGAAAGCTCGAGCACTGAGACACCGCGGCCCTTTGAAAAGTTAAAGACGTACAGACTATCTGAAAAGTAGAAGCTGAGAAACACAAGATAAAACCTATACACTTTGAAATTTGCATATTATATTTTACGAATGAAAAGAACAGTACCGAAATACAAATTTTAATACAGTAGCGGCTTTGAGGAGACCATGAGACCTCCTTCAATAATCTTTTTAAATCTATTCTTTGAGAAGAAGACAGCATTCTAAATTGTGAAATCGAAATTTTAAGTATGATAGCATTGCAAGGGAAATTCTGTTAAATCAATATATAGCTTTATTCATATTAAATATCATCTAGGTTTGGAGCGTTTTATCTCAATGTAGCTTAATATCAGAAACAATATATACATATTTACCCGCATGTAGATAAGTCCATGTCTATATAATGTGTAGTTATTTGAAAGTTGATCTAGATATATTATACTATATAGATCTACTTACCTGATGTAGTTATTGGAGTCTTTTAGGAACATGACCTGCAAAAGGAGAAAAAGGAAAAGAACATATAATTACATAAAGTAAATTCGACTAATTGAATTGTATAAGAAAAAATGTTACGAAATATAATACAAATGGAATGTAAATAATTAATACTTAAATGAGTAAAAACATGAATATAAAATGAAGAAATAATGAGTTTTAATGGTTATTAATAGTAAAGAAAATAACTAGCAAGGTAAAAATTCTACTTACTTTACTCTAGAACAAAATACGTTGTTGGTAACGTCCACTGGAGTCATCGGGGAAAAACCTAAAAGAAAGAAAGCAAATATTAGTATGTATGATCAAAAGAAAACTGTACTATACTTAAGATCTAACTAAACTACTACTACAGTACAACTAAGATCTAAAACTAATTAAAACTTAAAATTACAACCACGGAGCATCGAACAAATTCATAAAAATAGGCCTAAGAACTACGAAATAGTAAAAATGGTCATGATTTCATACTTACCATGTAACTCGTTCCGAGCGTATAACAATATTTGTTATTTCTAGGCTGTGTATTTATGAAGATATGATAAACGAGGACAAGCTCGATAGTCTCTCTATATACGAGGGTTGTTCCAAAAGTTGCGAAATCTGTTATTATGGAAACAATTTAGTAGAATGCTTTGCATATGTTGTATTTTGAATTCAATCTGTTATTATTTGATTTGGAACTCGTATAAACTTGATATCAACTACATTCTTTTTTTTTAGTGTTATACATTATTCGTGTTTAAATGCAGTGACGGTGTGAAAGGGGCCAGCGATGCCTTGTGAGAGTCCGGAAGCTGAAGCAAATAATCAATTGCTTGTTAATCAGTGTAGTATATCGAGGGTGATTGGTGATGCAATTTAATTGGAATTATCTCAAAAACTTAACTTATGTTCTTGGCTGTACTTATTGAAAGAAAGACTATCCGCAATCTAAGTAACCGTGCTCATGCATAGACTACAGCGAGAGAGCAAAAATTTATCCATGTTGCAGTCTTGAACAATCTCGAATTCCTGTCCTTACTTGGCTCCATGCGTCTATTATCTAACTTGCTGATTGAATCTTGGGTGTCTGTCTCGCTTTTATGTTCTGTTATATAACAGATAGACATATATTTAATGGACAAGTTGCATACACTTAGAATCCTTAAAATATAATATTTACTGTGGAACTTCCTACTTGCTGTTGGAAGTCTTATTTTCTCTTTTCTTGCTGTTTTATTTTTCTCATGACATTCAAAATGAATCATTAATCTTCTTGGAAATAGAGTTCGGCAGCACATTATTGAAGCAGATAAATGTGCAAAATACTTCAGTACTCTATTTGCTTTAATCCCTGATCTCTCTCATGTGGAACAGTTGCCGCAAATCATTCAACTAGTGGAAATAGAGCGAAAGTAAGTTCAAATTTGGGAAACGTTTATTGATTATATTGCTGTAGAGGGAAATACTGTTAATATTTCTGCTGACATATTGAAGGAACTTCTGCTGTGTGATGGAGTTGGCATTCATGACTGCAGAGGATACGCGTATGGCAATCAAGGTACAATCGCCAGTTAATATTCTGGAGTTTAAACTTTGATAGGGAATAAAAATCTTCTTATTATATTTGTTTCCCGTAGCGATCACTTCTTGAGTCTTGGTGTACTCACTGCACACGCTAGCATTCTAGTAGTCACTTTATTTCGAACTATGGAATGCATGTTTTTCTCTGGATGTGCCCATCCTTGGTGTGTTTCTTAATAGTGCATCAAAATTGATCTGAAACGCGAAAGTGATACTCTGTGGCGCTCAGAAACATAAACTGTAAAGGTACTTTTTAGTCAACTGATCATGTTATAGATATACTGGAGGAATTTCGTGACGTCTCGACTGAAACGCTTGATAGCCGACAAGATGGAGGTAATCTTTTTTCAAACATCCATTCATTTAACTTCATTGTCTTAGTTTATTTCTGGTCTGAAGTTTTCCAATATAACGATTAAATAAAAAAAAGTCGTCTGCAGTCTAAGAATATCCATTAAAATCGTGCTCTGAGAACATAGTGAATAGAATTTATACTTGGATATTGAACCTGCCGGAGCATGTCATACATGTGGCAGAAGAAAAGTGCAGAGAATGAAGCGTAACAACATGAAACACGTTATGGAAGATGAACAAGCATGCACGAAGAAGAACCAGACTATAAACCTTTGACTCCACAAACTAATATGAAGCACTCTAGACATTAAAGTTGTAGATGAAATTTGGCAACAGATGTATTTTCCCAGATCTCAAGTCGTAAACGATAGGTTTGGAGTCTTCTCTTCCATTGCCGATCTCGTTCAAGAGCAATCAGATGTAAGTGAAAAAAGGCTAAAAGTATGTTGTTTGATTTGGCATTATTTTATCCCAATGTCTTTGACAGTGTGGAATCATGTCAGGAGTATAAAGACAATATCCATTCATTAAAGTATGAACGTAAAACTAAAGGAAAACTGTACTTTTCTCTACAAAATATCTTAAAGTATCTTAAAATATATATCTTTCATGGGGTTCAAGCCTATTAGAATTTGAAACTGTACTTCAAAGTTTGAATACAGTGCATATATCTGAAGCATCATGTGGACAATCCTTCAATGAAGTGAAGCTGATAAAATTGTACATGTGTTCCGCTATGTGTCGGAAGAGACTTTAAGACCTGTCTGTTCCTTTTATTGAGCATGATACAGAACCGACTTTGGATTTTTGGATATAATTGAAACTTTCAAAGCTACCAAAGCACTAAAAATTTCGTTCTAAATGCTAATGCAAAAACAGTATAGCGAGATAGTAGTACAGTAGTTGGAAACATCATCTCGTATTATACTAAATAGTCATTTATCCAGATCATATTACATTTATACCCCATAAAAATACCAAAAAAGTAATTAAAAACAATGCAGAATACAAAAAGATAGTATATTTGTAAAAATGAATGGCTAAAATAATCTGACTACTAACTTGCGCACTAGACGAGTTGAGACAGGATTTTCCTGACAAAATTCGAGTCGAGACACGGCTCTTCCAATAGAGAAATATACATTTTTCGAGTCGAGACATTACTTTTACAGCACCTTTTAGAGACTAGACAGCCACAAATCTTGTCTCGTGCGTATCCCTACTGATGGGTGGTAATGGAAAATAGTAATACTATGCGCTTATATTGTTTTCGCAAGCTGATCTTGATTATTTTTCCTTACCTTGAGTCCCAGCTGTATTTACGCATCCTCTGTCTACATGTAAGGGATATATCCTAATGTTACGTACATTCTTATTTTGAGTTAATATATCCTAGCATTGTGATTCATGGGTCCATATATTAGAGCAAATTCTACCTCCCGAACTCTTATTTTCTTGGGAAGCGATTCTCAAGAATGGCGGTTCCAATTACTGGGCCGCCGGCTCAGTTGTCTGGGACTGGAACTTCTAAGCAGGAAACTGTACTGATTTTTCATCGTTGCGCTGGAGATTGTTTTACAGATATCCCACATCATTGGTTCGTATGTTTGTCGTATGCAGATTTGAGAAAGAGAGTGGATGGACGGGCAGCACGGATCATGTGTAAGCAAACCAAGTGTTCACAGCATTTTAAGGTAAGTTAAAGTAGAAACCTCAAATTCCCAGGTTATTTCAACACAATCAACGTGAACGATCCGGATAGGCACCTCAAATCGATTTGAGATAATTAACAGATGATTGATTTCATTGTTGAAGTTTTAAATTTTAAATTGAATGGAACTGTCAACCACTACAACAGTATGTACTAAGCAAGAGGTAATCCCCATTTTATGGAATAACAAGCTGTAATCTTTCTAGGTTATGAGTGTAGTGTGCTATGTCTGTCATTCTATTTTTGAAAAAGAACGGTGACTGGTGTATTTTGAAAAAAAGTGTTGAAAAAAAATGTGCCAGCTGTTCATCAACTGCACCTAGATGAAGATTTTTTTTCAACAAGACGGAGCATAGCCACATTACCATCGAGATTTGTAGCAATTCCTGGATGAAACATTTGTTGAGAGATGAATAGGTCTACGAGAAAGTGTCGAGTATCCACCCAGATCTCCCGATCTAACTCCGTTAGATTCTTTCTCTTGAGAACTCTGAAAAACACTACCTACAGTACACAGGATGCCATGATAAAGGCCATTGAAACTGCCTGTGAATCAATTCCAATGGGAACCATATCCTGCGTTTGGAGGTCTGTTCGATAGCGTTGACGACGATATATTGTTTCGAATGGAGGGCAATATAAACATATTCCACATTAGAATATCATCATAGTGTTTCGAACATCTTTGTGGCATAAAAAATCAAATTTTGTTTATTTTAATTCGAGCTGTTGAAGTACGAACGGTGTAAATACCTTTGTGGGACACCTTGTATTTTTTTCAAATAAAACCTGGTGAGGTTTGTAACAAGATATATATTCAAAACAGCTGAAATATAACTACATTGATCATTAGATATCTACGGACTGGATTTCTTTTTACGAATTTGGATTTCCTAATTCGAAATCATTAAGATATATTGTTTTGTTATATTGCAAAATTTTCCGGTTGTAAAATAATAAATTAAAGAATTCCTCACCATCTATTCTGTATTTAAATACTGAACAAATGACTTGTTATACAAAATATAAAATATATGTATTTCTTCTATAAATTTTAAAAATGAATTTATCTTGTTTTCATTTTGCCTCGAATCTCCCGAACGTACATAAATTCTCGAATCCCCCGTACCTAAAGAATCAAATGACTCTCCAGTAGCAAAGACTGCCCCACGTTGGAAATCACGAATAAAAATTAAGGAGTGTGTATTGAGTTCTGTTTTTCTTGGCATTAACCTTCTGTTAAATGTATGCTTTGGTGTTGTAATTTGTTATTGTAGAAATGTTATCGTTAGAAATACTAACTATATAACACATTTGCGAAAAGATAATAGAATTAGAAGAAATATTGTAATGTAATACGATATGTTATTTCGATATACGTAATTAAGGGATACAGACGTTGAAGGGTTGAAGGGTTGAAGGGTTTAAATAATGAAATACTAGATGGCTACAAATGTACGAAACATAGAATGTCACAGCGAAAAATCAATCAAAATTTGAAGCAAAATATTATCCATCCACTTATATTTATTTGTAACTGTCATTTCAAGTTAACCACTGGGAGATAACTAGATGTTTTAATGATGTAATTCTTCTGCAATCAATATTATCTCTCATTATTTCTTTATATGACAATTTGCTATAATTGCTTCTATATTTTATCTTTCATTATAATTATAGTGCTCCTTTTGTATTCCTTGCTGTCTATTAACCAGTTAGGCTCTCGTTTCAGAACTGACTTCTTCCACAAGAAATAAGCTCCAAAATATATTTCTATTTAGTACAATAACATTGCATTGTTGCTGTTTTGCAACGTGTTTTAATACACGAACAAATTTTTATATTTTTGATCAAGTTTTTAGATTTTTATTATAGACTAATAAGGATCAAATTTTCACATCAATAATGATGCCAAAGCTCAGTCGTGGCTGTACAGTCTTATTATTCAATACATATATATACACGATAATATCTATCAAAACGAAAAAAATATAGTCTGTAATCCGAAAACGTTTACGTAGAAATATCTAGTACAATAAAGTAATTTATTCCATAATACGTAAGGAGTGAAAGAGAGAAATATGTTGGCCGTAGGCTCCATTGTACTCTAGGCTACAGTGTACTCAGCCTAGGCATTATTCAGGGCTTATTCTCAATATAAGTTAATTTAAACTAGTTGTTCCGTCCAAGACTTCGGCCTCTTGCACGCTATAGGTTATACCGTACTTTATTTAAAGCTGTAATTCAGGCATCACCAGTTTGAGCAGTTTCCTCTGTTTGAACTGGTTAGCGTTGTTTCAGGAGTCTTGCGAGCAAGATTATTGAACACCTGTAAGGCAGTTTGATCACGTGCAAGAGAGTTGCAGCTTACTATCGAACGAGAAACACACGATAAATCATAAAGCATATGTGCACAACATGCAAAAAGAGTATTTAATAATAATGTTACCTCCTAATGTTAAGCTCTGTAATTATATTTTTCGCTTAATGAAGTTGTTTTGCTGAACTTTCTTTTTCGGCTGAAAATGAATTATATGAAAATAATAACTGAAAGAAAATGTAATTAAATAATCTAATGTTTTTCTACAAATAATAATTGAGAAGATTTTGAGGAATAAGACAACGGCGCCGACTTTCTAAAATCAATGGCAGGACGTGTTATGCTTTCAGGGGAGTCTAGATATTTTTTGATTTCCTTTTAGTTAAAATCTTATTAACACTGTTATAAGGGCTGTGCTGTGATAAAGTAAAATATTCCGGTAATATAAGGAGGGGCTGTTGTAGCTCAGTCGGTAACACTGCTGACTTAAACGCAAGAGAGACGGGTTCAAATCCGGATCCAATTTTAAGGATAAGTTACTGTAATGAATAAAAAATTTTAACTTCCATCTCAATGTTTTAATTGCTTATTATTTTTTGATAATGTAAGTCAGAAATATTTATCTTATTTCCTTTCCATCAAGTTAAAAATCTTGTGGGTGCTGGAGCCCTGGGGCACCCAAGTGGTTGGCGCGTATGTATTAAGATATACTTTAGTTTGATATTTGAATTATTACTCTAGATGAGGAGTAAATTGACGTGAAGTTCCAAAATGGGTAGGCTGAAATAAAAAATGCTTACCGGAAAGTGGTAATTCAGGTAATGTATTCTTTTGCAGTCGACTGTACAATGCAATAAAAAGAAAAATATTCTGTTTCACATTAAATATTACTGCTTCCAATAAATAAAAATGAAATGAAATCTGTAAGTTTTACGTCCCAACGTTATGCCGGCTAGGCTAAAAGAGACGGTGATGATGAGAAATTAATGTAATGATAAAATGAAGAAAGTGAGAGGAAACGGCAGAACCCCGAGAAAACCCACTCACACTGTGTTTGTCCACCACAAGGTTCACTTGGCGCGAGCTGGAATCCAATCAAATAAATAAGTAAAAAACTGATTAATATTAACTGTTCACCATTAAAACAGGAACTCAAGGTATTCACTTCACTCATAACAATAACTATCAACGTGCTAAAACAAAACATTACGATTGTAGCGCACAATAAAGAACAGAAGTGCCCATTTCTCGCACGGAAAGAATAAAGTATAGTAAATATAAAAGCCATAATTTTGAATATCTCAGAGGTTTTATCTTTAGAAGCGGAACTGTTGAAACTAATGAAATACGTGTTCCCTCATTTTTAATGAAAAGTTTAAATAGCAAATTCTAAGAAGCGTAAATTTTAGTATTATAAAAATTGCTGCTTTTCCCTCTTTAGATAATGAAAACATGTATTTTCTTTCTTTTTAATTAAAGGTTAATACATATAACGAATTTCACATTTCCCACTTAACAGAGTCCTTATATTGAACATTTTCTGAATAAAAATACACCAATTCGAATATTATAAAATAGGAAGTGTTTTCATTTTTTTCCTTAGAAGTGTAGTTTACGAAAATACTGGAACATGTATTCTCTTCGATTTATTGAATATTTTATACACAGAATTTCACATTTCTAACTGAAATCCTCATATTGGACACTTCCTGAACAAAAAGTCTAAAATTTGTATATATAGAAGTTTTCTAGAATGCTGAAATATGTATTAAGTTGTTTCTACCATAATGAAGAGTTTACGTATTAAGTTCCACCTTCCTAATTGATTATTAGTGGGATCATTCCCAAAACCATTGAATCCTCTTCACCTCCCCCTTAGGATATGTACTTCACAAAATCCTTTATTATCCTTTGCTATCGAGACAAAAGGAATTTTCTGTTGAAATCCATGTTTGTGTATAGAGTAGTACGGCGTGGACGTTAACGAGTAAGTCAGTTTGAGTCTTCTATATAGTAGTATAGATACATATAGTTTGACAGCAATAACTGCCTTGACATTGACTATGAAGGAAAGAAATGATAGGTCACTTGTGATTTAACACTAACACAATAACAACATTGTTTATTATTATTGTTATTGTGTTAGTGTTTAAAAGTGACTGAATGAGATTTGTTTTTCAAAATTTTGATATATCTGCGGAGAACCACTTAAATAATGCAAAATCTCACACTTGATTTTCTAAGCTCTGTGCCTTGACTGTCCCTCACGTTTGCCAAAGTTTCACGAAAGGCTACCCATAATCAGCTTCGTTTGTCTTCGTCGTTTCGTTCCGAATTTTCATATTACACTCAACAGTTTATTCTGCTGGAACTGTGACGAATTGATTGTGCCTCTGCTCATTGTCATGCAATAAAGAATAGATAGACTATGGAACCTAAACTTGCAAAGCTAGTATTGCTTGCCTCATGTTTATAAGGAACATTATTAAATAAATCGTGTACTACTAAACTAAAGCTAATTAACGATTAGGGACATAATATGAATTTAATTTATAAATGTTTGGATTGGTTTAGCCTTATGGCCTTAATGGATCCTATATCCCTATATATACACACACATATGAGAGGCATGTCCAACAAGAAAAACGCCCGATTTTTTCACAAAAACAAAGAAAATGATAGAAGAAATTTATTGTGATTGATATACAAATACATACCTAGTTATTTCTCGACATACCCATCATGAACCTCAAACAGTGTTGGTAGCGAGGCACAAATTTCCATATATACTCTGTAAACTTCTACCGCCTAAGAGGGCAGCCGATCTAGAACAGATGTCTTGAGCAGTCTAGTCTTGCTGAAATACTTCGATGCAAACCACCCTTTCAAGTAAAACAAAATCGCTGGAAGCAATGCCGGTGCTATAATGGGGATAATTGAAGAGTTACCATCGAAATGTTTGAAGTGTCTCAACAGTACGAGCAGCTATGTGTTGACGAGCTTTATCATGGATCAGAAGAATCAAAGAGTCTAGCATTCCTCTCCGCCGATTTTGAATGGCACGTCGCAAATTATATAGTGTTTGGCAATGTATATCTGTTATAATTGTTTGTCTTGGTTCTAAGAATTCCACAAAAATCACATTCTTTTTGTCCCCAAAACATAATTGCCATGAGTTTGTAAACTGAAAGTGTTTGTTTGTTCGCATTAGAAGGAACAGAGTTCCGCCATTGAGAAGATAAGATGCATATTTCTCAAATATGTACGACGTTGCTAATAACACAAAGAATAAAAAGTAACAGAATTTAAGGTTTATTTAAAAAGCAAACTATTTATTTATTTGTATATTTATTACCAAGTATTTGAATATACTTGAATGTCTTAGGACAAAGTTGAAGTGTACAAATTTGCTATATTATTGACATAGCTTGCAGCCTGAAGTAAGATATATATATATATAAAGATTTTAAGACAAAATGCACTCAAATTATACCAAATATTGTATATTCACAAATACTGTAGGGGGCCCACATGAGTTTTGGGGGGCCGCAAACTCTTGGCTCCCCCAGGATCGGCGCTCTCATGTTTCGGTCACCGACCGACTTTACGAAGCGAATTTTATTCATTCTTAAGAAAAAAGTCAACAATATAAAAGCATAGTTATTTGATAGTAGAGTGCTAATTTCTTATATGCAAGTTCATCCTGGATTCGATAGTTGTGAGCTCAGGGGGAAGCCCAAGGAAATTAATACATGAAAAAGAAAAAACATTTCTCTAAGTAAATGTAATCTAAATTCTCTATTGAGTTCAACACAAGGACGCAGGGACGTACGCAGGGGGTGAGTCCTGTGGATCCGGACTCCCCAAAATTTCGACTTGTGTAAATTTAACCTAATTTAACCTATTGATCCACTGTGTCCTTTGATAATGAATGTTTGTGATTTGTCATGATGTGTAATGAACACAACAATCTGTTCCAATGAGTGAAACAATATAAAAGAAGTCAATCTACTGGACGAAACGTAACAAAGGATTAACGCTTAAAACGTTTGTTTTTGTGTATGATTTTTTTTAAAACTTGTGGACCTCAGAACACAAAACACAATACTTTCACGATATAATATTTTGCAAGTGTACTACCATATACCAAACATTAATCATCTCAGAGCTGAGGGCAGGCTTGTAGCCTCCCCAAATATGTAGGGGGGCCTGAAGAGGTTAGGGGGTTAATCCAACCATATTATAGTACATCACCATATTATGGTTTATTTGCAAGCCTACCTTGAAATGTTTAGAAGGCAGCAAAAATTTAGGAGGCGACCTCCCGGGGATACTGGCCTATCTGAAGGCAAGAAGAATATAAATAAACTTATGTTTGTATACTTAGAACACTATTTCGTGTGAGATTATTGAAAAGTAAAAGCTGAAGTTTTAAAGTAACAACATACGTAACACATAATGAATTTCTGTCAATATTCCTCTTGGTCAGGCTCGAAAAATCCTAGACGCCAGTTAGTCAAGCTGATTGGAAATAGGAGACTGGCTCATAAATAAGTTAAATCAAAAATAAAATTATGAAGGTCCATGTATGAATTATTATTATTATTATGGTGCCTAGGTTTGAGAACCGGCGCCTAGGTCAGAAGAAAAATTCTCGAGCACTTATCTTGTTCATGATGGTCTTTCGGCAGCCTAACTATCTGTCTGCATCTAATCTCTACAGCTTCCTTCAGCTTCAAACCACCGCGGTGACCACAAAAGCATTTATCTTGTAGAAATATATGAAAGTAAAACGCTATATAATACGATTCTTGTAGCATTAAGATAAGAATACTTGTAGTAATGGGGTGGGGTGACCGATTGCTAATATGCAGAGTAAATAGTAGAAGAATGGAAGGATGTAATAGAATATGAATATGTTTGAAGGGATTAAGAGCGTTTTGGTGCATAAAGTGCTTATTTGTAGCCGTAGCATAATAGCATGGAAATTAACGACAAATCTTCAAAATAAAGGAAAGCTATATGATGGCCTAGATATTCTCAATCTGTGCATGAACTAATATAGTGCTTTGGCCCTAATGTTCTTGGGATAATACAATAGTAAAGTAATCCTCCTTAAGTGACTATAAACAAGCTACTGGTTTGAACGAACAGAAAATACGCTTTATTTAGGCGAACCAGAGTAAGTAACGCTTTAGGTGAATAGTTAACGTTAAGATTTACCAATTTTCTGGCCCGGTTTCGATTCCCGCCTGCTCCCTTTAGTTTTTTTAAAGGTGTTTCATTTACGAGGCTGAGCTCCAGTTGGATGCTGCTAAATGAAAGATAATCACCAGTGGAGAAATTCAGTGACGATATAATTCTGAAAATAAAGGAAGAAAACTGGATGCAGAAAACGAGTTGCAAAGTTAATTCTGTCAATGGTTCTATATTTGATATTATCGGTTAATTCCGTGCATTTTTAATTTGTTGTTTATTGACAATATATTCTTCCTCTTTCTCTTTGTATCTCAATGTGTAAATTTCCCCCCAAAATTATACAAATCAGGAACTTTCAGTTATATTTGCAACCTAACGGGAAATATGTTAATACGGATAAGTTCTCCGTGTTATTGAATTTTGCACTTTAATATTTACAAATAAATTACTGCATAACAATATTTAGCATTTTTCAAAACTCATTTAACGAATAATGAAATCTGACAATTTCTTCTTTCGAAGTGTTATAACGTATCAATCAGTGGCGCCAGAACCTAGGAGCTCAGGCACTGTTAGACCCCAAAAAATTTTCATTGGGGGTTGGGCTCTTCCATTCATATTTTTAAATTAATTTGCAGTTAGGACCACTGTTAAGAGTTTCAAAACTCAGCGCAAAGCTTTGAGTTAGTTAAAAAAAATAACCTACCATATATACCGCATAATCTATCCGTATATTATTTGATACGCGAATATGTATAGTTATTTGAACTAAGTAAACTTGTTTATATAATCCCTCATTTGAGTTAATTACAGTATAAGATTATTTAAGTCCCCTCACTGTTATCTACTCATCGGCGCCTTTGGTATCCGTATATTTTTTGAAGTGGCTGTGTATAATTTTACGTGTGTATCATACAAACAATAATTATTGCGTTTCCCTCCACTTGTGCACAAAAGCACTCTTTACGATTTGTGCTTTTATCAGCTGGGGGCAACTTCATGCTACTGTGCAAGCTACAACCAAGCGTAATTAATCTTGGAGCAGGCGTTAGTTGGGTTGCCTAACTCGCGGATTTTGTACATGAAAAATTTCTATGGCGTACTGTACAACAAATGTTAACACAGACTATTAGTTCCAGCATGACTCCACTTTAGCGTGTAATTTCAACAAAAAGGGCTGGTATTTTTGGTTTAGGTACAGAACCGGTGCTGGGTGATGTGAAAATAACGCTGCGGTGATGAAGAGAGCCCGATGGAAAATAGAAAGACAGAGACATGGAACATAGCATCCATTATTATTTTCTTTTTTTTCTTTTTTTCCGTACGCAATATAACATTTGCACCAACTAATGAACAATGTGTTATAGAGTGTCTAGTATTTCACGTACATAGATTTGTGAGTGTATGATTTATCTGACAAAATTTACATGATATTTCAATGTTATTATACTATTTTCCATGTTATTATACTATTTTCCAAAGTATTTCAACTTATTAAGACCATGTCAGGTAGTTGATTTAAGCGACTACTATTTTAACAACTTGCTTCAAAACTGATTGAGTTAAAGTAGCACTAGGGATGTGCTCAAGTTTAACTCAAGTAGGATAACACTGAGCCATAGAGCTGAATTAATACAATAATCTTTTGTGTTCTTACGAGTCCGAACCGTTACTTTAGTTTGTATGAGAAATAAGCCACCACTATAAAAAATCGAAACACGTATTATACGCATAGAGAGCACGGGAAGTTAGCTCTTTGGCCACAAGGGGACAGTAGCATTTATATTTTATGAACAAAAGGCCATGAAAAAAAGCATGTGTCTATCTCGAGGAAAACAAGCCACAAGAATAGCTACATGCATAGCATTGGCGGTTTGTGTAGCGTAACCTATAATTATATCTATTATTCAAATTAGAGAACACGCGATATTGATACTTCCGTTAGATTAGACCGCAAAATAGCTTCTTCTTTTCTCTATGTAGCTAATCAAACTTTATTTTTTAACCTATCATTCATACGTGTGAATGAATATTCACGTTTCTGCATGTTTAATTTCACAGCACGCATATCATTAATGAATGCAAGATGCATCCCATAAAGTAATTATATATTTTTTTAATCTCGGTAATTTCCTGTTAGAACTTCGTAAGTCTTCCTATGCTCAGATCAATTGATTTCGTTGGTTGTAAATGTTTGTCCTTGACTTAAAAAAGAAACACTCAATCACAAGCATGACGCTGCTACTATTGTGACGCCACACTATGTACGCGAATAAAAGTAATTTTACTATATGAAAGAGGTGGTGCTGATCAGTAATAATTTTGTGTGGTCCTGGGGAATACCCCCTGGAACTATGAAAATCCCCCCGGAGCATAAATCCGAACGTGGATTACAAGTATTTTTGCAGTTTTATTCACCTTCTATAAATTGAAATTTTTCCCTATGAGATAATGTTTTGTGATTGTAGTATTTACTTTCTTCAAAAAATAGAAAGAGAAATATATTGAATAGAGAAATATAGAGATACATGGTAGAGCGTTCACCTCTGGTGTTTGAGGTCCCTGGTTCGATTCCAGCTCGCGCCGTATGGACTTTGTGGTGGACAAACACCGTGTTCGTGGGTTTTCTCGGGGTTCTCCCGTTTCCTCCCACTTTATTCATTCCACCATTTCACTCATCTCTCATCATCACCGTCTCCTTTAGCCCAACCGGCATAACCGCGGGACGTAAAACTTAAAGATTTCATTTCATTTTGAATAGCACTATTGCCGGGTGCATGTAAGTAAAAGTTTTATCATGATAGTTTCAAAGTTTGTTTTTCATTGTTTTCAGGAATTGCATAATCTAGAGAGATGCTTAACACACCGTTTGATGCACTGAAACATCAGCAGGGTTGCCAATTCAGAATGTTAATTTATGAAAACTACGATTTCCCTAGTTCTCCCTTACAGAGGCATCATCCGATTAATTATCGGTAGGAATGAAACATTCGTTTTTCTGCTCCATAGTTTCCAAGCTACTCCAACTAAAGGAACTGAAAATTAACGACAGAACATCCATACGTATGAGTTATGAGTCAATTTACATGTTTTGCAAAAGAAATTGATTTATACCTTCGGTTACACGTGGCAACACTGTGTGGTTCCTAGTGTACTTCAATCGTTGCTTTCTAGTTTAAAAACATATGCATAAACAAGGCTTCATTTTGGTATAACCATTATTCGTGTATTACTTCAGGCTCAAAAGTTCTACTATCCCAAACTCCGGATTGTATTGTATATTGGACATCCTTTAGCTATATTACAGATAATTTTTGACTTACCATTGTATATTTTAATTTGATTTATTTTACAGTTTTATCCGAATATTATTATTTTTATCCGTTAATACGTACTTTATCCTTAACACAGAGTTATTGTTAAAATTATGTGGAAAATTCGAGTTTTCAACCAAGCAATGGATTCATACAGTTTCAATTATTCCAAATAAAAGAGGGAAACTTATTTAGGGATTCCAACGGGGCTTCTAGAATAGATTAAATTCGGATTCCAAGGTATTTACTGCACTTTACTAAATAAACAGAACAAAAAGTTTGTTAATATTAGCAGAGAATGACATAAAATTTAATGCAATAACAATAAGTTTATTTCTAAATTTACTCAAAAACTACGCATGTGATTTTATTCTCAAGCAAGTTTTTATCCAGCTCAACCTCATCTATTCATTGATATATATTTTATTTTTGTACAATTTTGTTCGTAAAAACTTTTGCACCCATCTCTCTTTTGAAAAGCCTTGTGCTCTAACCAGCATTTTGAATTAACTTAAATAAATGTTGATTTTCTTAGGCCTTTTGAGACCTTTATTTAAAGTCAAACTATTTGAATTTCCTAAGTACGGTTGGCAAAATATAGCCTTTTAAAAGGAATGTGGGTGGCCACAAGTTTTAAACAGGACTGTACAATGATAATTAAACAAAATATTAAAGATTACTCATAATTTTCGATATAGTATCTATTTTTTGGTTTAGAAAGAACTTTCTTTTTTGTAATTCTTCAGTTTGATGAGATCTGTTGTTGGTATATGCAGCGACGGAAATACACTAGTTGTCCATAAGCTAGAACTTGCTTTAGTGCCCCCTTCCTGACCAATTAAACCTAAACACTCAACCCAACATTTGCCCAATTTTGCGCCCTCCCAATCCGTCGCCCGGGACACAAGCTCTGTTTGTCCCATCTTAGCTACGTCACTTATGCAGGTCTCGTCCTTGAGAAATATATAATTGCCCAGTCGTAGAGACCAACAGGACATATTTTAATTAGAAAGTCAATTTTATTTGTGCAGAATCTGCGCAACCACTACAGTAAAATTAGAAATGTGGAGTTACAATGTTGGAAAAATACCTCTCGACAAATGTTGTCCCCATTTCTTGTTAAGTGTTTGTTAAGAACCACTCGACAAATTTTGTTAAGTTATTTCAATATAGCATATTGGACAAAGACACAAATGTTGCTTTGTATAAAAGTAGTAAACATCAGACGTCGGCTGTGTGACCAAAGAAATGAACAAATATCCCTGTCACAGAATACAATCTGGTCAAACATTTTGTCCGAAACATATATGACAAATGCCAGCAGTTACAAATTATGTATGAAAATAATCTAGCATTGTTGTGAAACCCTAATGTTGGTTGAACTTACAACATCATTATTGTCCTTTGTTTCTTCTAGCGCGGGAGTGGAATGGGGGAAAGAAAGTAGTGAGTGGTGCAGTTGTGGCTCTTATACAAGTGAGAACACCCTCCAACCAGCATCATTTAGTTACTGCAGAAACTGATCACTATACAGAGATTTGTTTATCTCACCACACAGCGATATAAGGAAACATCGTCTGTCGAGAATAAGCCTCACACTGGTAGACGGGGACTAAAGTGTACCAGGAGGACAGTCTCGACAAAATGGTGAAACCCCTTGGCACTACTATGTTCAAAAATAAGCTTTGAGTTTTCCAACTGGACTCAGCAGCAGCTCAGAACACGATGACAACGCAGTAGTAGTTTCGTCGCAACAAAATTGCATTCATCACAACCGAAGACTTGGTTCAGACTTGAATCCCCTTGACTGTAAGATTTGGTGTTATTTGCAGCAGACGGTGTGTGTTCTCAACCCCACATGACTGTGGACTACTTGAAGTATGCTATAGTGAAACCAGTAGCTGATATAGACATAAATGTGGTAATCCTGTCGTTGATGATTGGCCGCGTTTTTTAAGAGCCTGCCTCGAGGAAGAGTAACGACATTTTAAATGACTGCTGTATCCATATTGCCTAACAAGTAACGGACCATATGGTTGTCGCGCAAATCAGATGCAGACATACGCCATCTGATTGGGCATGAAAAGATATGGAGAACACAGAAATTTAAGGTGCTAAAGGCCATAGGGAGCAAAACGAGGAAAGAGGAAACATTGAATGTCGGCAAAATTGAAGAAAGTTAGGAATGACGGGAAAAGTTAATTTCTTGCAGGGAAAGAAAGTCAACCAAAAGAAAGAAACTAAACAAAACAAGGGCATCAAGGACGAAGAAAGATCATAATCATGGTTGCCATCCGGACCGCAGTGTTGCCAGCGCTGCATAACATTGATATGGAAGGTATAGCACAGTATAGCAATTCATGCACAAGGAAAAATATTAGTAACACAAAAGACAATTGAAAAGACTCTGTACACGTGCGTAAAAAAGTTTAACGTAGTCGTGAGTGAATATTACACCCGTGTGAATACAAATGGAGAAAAATAGAGAATAGTACGCACCATTTGTAGTTTAATTGCAGTTGACGTGAAGATCACGAATGAATGTGTGGTCAACACACAAACATTTCTCGCAGTGAGCACAGCGGATGAAAGCAAGCTGGTCACACGCGTCTCTGCAGCATTCCTCTGTGAGTCCTTTTCCAAAGCAATATGCGGAAGGTGTTTCAAACTGTCCAGGATGTTCATTGGAGTAGCATTTGAAAAACGCAAAGCGTATCATCTGTTGGAATCGCCTAGAGGAAAACCGGTAATGAACAAATGACTGAAGGCGAAGAAAGTTCTCACGTTGTGTAACGAGTCGCCTTGAGGACACCCCCCGGCTCGTGACTGAATGGATTCGTCCCATGTTGATGACGACATATGAGAAGCAAGAGAATGTAAAAAAATAGAAAATAAGGGAATATAATTACATTATGTTATAGTATTGTTTAAAACAAGTTAAATCTAACCTGTATATATATTTATTCTTTGTATTTTTCAGTTTTTTTTTTTAAAAAAAGTAGAAAGGAAAGAGTAGGAGTGCGCGTATATTTGAACTGAAATGGAAATCATTCATGTCTGCTAGCGCGTCACGTGATCGTTCGTAGCTTCGCGGTATGCGGTTGCCTTGAGCCCGCATACTCTTTCTTAGTTCATCAGCCAGGACGGATCGTTGACTCATGGTTGTAGTTTTGTCGTTCAGGACGGATCGTATACTCATGGTTGTAGATGGTCAGCCAGGACGGATCGTATACTCATGGTTGCATGTGTGGTGACGGTTATGGAACGAAACGTGTACCAGTCGTTGCTTGGTGTCGTTGTCTGTGTCTATGTTTAAGAGTGAAGTTGAACTGGGGCAATGAATATATTGGGCATAACGGCAAAAGGAGTGAAAAGTGTGGAAAAAGGTGCTTAGTGATATGAAAATAATCACAGTTTCTCAGAAGCAAGCATTTCTGTTAAGCTTCTTTTCTTATTTTAAGCAGAAACATTACAGGAGTATTGGAGCCGAGGCAGGAATTGTGCGGGGGACCAAAGGAGGTCAACTTAGTGCCCGTTTATATGTTACGAATTTGTCCTAATAACAAGTGTAATCGTTTTGATTACTATAAGTCTAGTTGTTTGGTTAGTTTGTGGAGCATTTTTGCCCCAAAGGACGAATTCTGCATTTTTTGTGGGACAATAAATCTGCGAAAAGAAAAGAAAGGAACTGAGAAACGATAGTTACTTGCTTTGGTTTTGTAATGCAGGAAGCTTTCCCCTTAATAAGCTCAACTGCTATTGCAAGTAACCGTTTGTATGCCAAAACTATTTTTAGTTTGAAATTTTGGCGAGAATCTTTAAAAAGGTTCTACTTAAAAGTGCCGTTTGACCAATGTGTTTGTTCGCTTCGAGTTTCATCTCGATGGTCAGTCAACGAAGCCAATTCCAATATTGTAACACCGTGAAACAAGGTAACAAGAAGACGGAAAATTTGGGTGAGTGGATTTTTCAATTTAAGTAGTAGATGGGTCACTTTGTTAACAATTCCTGTTTGGTTGTGATTAGAGTTGTTTCCGCTTTGGTTAGGACGCTAATTGCATTTGATTTTAATTGCCACAGTAGGGATCTGTTTCATATTCTAGTTAAATCCTCCCCAGAGAGTAATTTTGAAATTGGTGGAATGATAATCCGGAAGTATTGATCCGAATAATTCTTAAGAATATCAAGAAGTTCGCCATTATTCCTTGTGGATATGTTTATGACTTTTAAAGCGTTATTAAGACTCGTTAATACGTGCATATTAAATTTACTTCTGATGAATGGTTTCCATTAATATTCTAGATCGAGCACTTAAGAGTAAAACTTTCCAAAGAGCATTTAAATCTGAAGGTTCATTGTGCGATATTTTGAGTATCATAAAGATTAGTAATTGTGGAATCAGTATGTTACGTGATTTGGAAATCAAGTATTAATTTTCAAGTTTGTACAGTCACTGTCAAAAATTATAGGATTAGATACAATTTTAGTAAAGAGTGTTGTATTATGAATAAGAATTTGATTCAAAAGAATTTCATAAGATTAATTGTGATATTTCTTAATGTCACCAATTAGCGATTGTTGTACAGTCGGTGACAAAAGTAATGGAACCTTAGATTTCGAGTCAACATTGAAACTTTCACCTAATATTTAAGAGAGAAATTCTTTGAATAGTATATTTGAATTGATATAAGATTGTTGAGACTTATTAGCTTCAGATTTATTGTATTATTATTAAATTTTTCTATTACTTTGAGAAATTACCTTTTGACTTTTGTATTATACTCAAACGGATTTAGATTCATATCGAGGTACTGAGATTGCTATTAGGTATTGCAATTAAATTAAAAATCAATAGGCCTATATTTGAATCAAATTAAATTATAGTTTGAATTGGAAATGACTTACGAATTATTTCGCGGGTTATTTATATATATATATATATATATATATATATATATATATATACAGTAAACCCTCGTTAACACGAATTCCAAGGGACTGAAAAATCAGGAGTTCGTGTTAAAAAAATTCGTGTTAACCGGGGACCCAAATTTTATTATTCGAATACATTTTCTCCATACATACGCACTACAGTATACAGACTATACATACCACTACAGTATATTATGCATGTCATAGAAAACACTAGAGATGGTATCGAGACGAGACTGAGTAGTCTCGGTTTCAAATTCGAGACGAGACCAAGACTCTTCTCCGTCTTGATACCATCCACAGAATTGTATCGAGACGAGGCTGAGAGTTTCGGTCTCGTTTCGATTTCGAAAAGCACGGCTCGGTCTCAAATTCGAGTTAAGATCGAGATCGATACTAGTTTCGGTCTCGGTACCGTCCTCTGAAAAGTGAAAACACTACAGTAAGTTTATTATCCTATCTTCGAAGATAAAAAAAAAAAAAAAAAAAAGAGAGAGAGAAAGAGAGAGAGATTCCACGCAGAAAATCCAGGTCAAGTTATAAAATTGATAACTCCGCTAGCAGGTTGGGTACCGCTAGTAACGGAAAGGTATTTATGACTGCTGTCACCAGTTTGGAGTTACAGGGGAGAGATGTTTTGTCTCGAGCTGTCGCCAGCAGCTCGCCTGCCAAGCTCCTGCATGTTCAGCGCTTGACGGAGGATAGAATCAACACCTCATATGAGAGGAAAGATACCTGTTTCTGGTTTTTCTCTTATTTACAAAGCAATTTTCGTCTGTATAAATACTGTATGACAAAAACTGATCTGGAGTGAAATCTGAAATAAGAAAAATGATCTGAAAAAAAAAAACAAATGATTGAAAGTTCGTGTTAAATAAAAACCTTTACTGACTCAAGGGACTAAAAATTAGTTCGTAATTCGTGCTAACCGAAATTCGTGTTAACCGATAAACTTCCTATAAGATAACGTACAGCAATGCCGGGACCGAAATTTTGTTCGTCCTAACCGAGTGTTCGGCTTAAGCGAGTTCGTGTTAACGAGGTTATACTGTATATGTATATATATTCATTTTTTTCTTTAATTTTGTTGTTATTGTTGCTTTGTGCATATATTTTAATCTAACGTATTAGTATATATGCACAACCATCTCTTTGAAATAAAGTTTGTTATTGAAAATTTGAAATCTGGTTCTTCCATTATTTATGATTATTTGTATATCCTGTTTATTTTGTGCATATGCATATTCACAAGGAACACAAGGAATATCAATCCGTCCAGTCTGTCGCGGCGACTTTGGGTTAAGTGTTTGTTCGGCCAAGATCCTTCTTTCGGGTTTGCTACTCGAGTTTAAATTGATTATTGAGTTAAAAATTAATTATTTTAAGACTCTCGATTTGGATTCGTGTAGCGTGACTAGGAGGAAAGGGTCATTACAGTTGCCACACATTAATACTGGAGAACACTAACGTATCTGTGATGAACTTCATCATGTTTTTGTATGGACGAAAGAAGAACACATCAGCAGGTTGTCTAAGGCCTGTACATTACGGAGGAATCAGCTTTTTGTAGAACTGAACACCGTCAGGAACTGTCATGTTGTAAAGAGTGTGATCCTTGTTTGGAGTCCAGGAGTCAACCAAAAGCAAAACACGATCCTTACCCTGAAGATCGGGCCACAAAACTTCTTCCAGGAAGATTTGCAAATCCCATTTGGTCATATTCGCTTATCTGCTTGCATATGCTTTCACATTGGGGAATTCAGCGACCATGCGCGCTGGAAAGTTACCACCGGGTTCCGAAACAAGAACATACATGTGTGGAAGCAATGTACCGTCCATCCCAATCACCGGCATAATCATATAGGAATGCGTCGTCAAAAGAGATGAAAAGTTGCGAAGATTGTTCATGCTTTTTCAAGTAACATTAAGAACGACTCTTAAGTTTATACTAAAGTATGGATTGGCCCTTTACTGCATTTTGAAATACATTATTCCTGATTGAATTATTTTCATATGGTAAGCTTTAGAATGTAATGTAATTCAACCAAAGTCACAGGTGAGCTGGTAATGGTCAGAGGCTCACAGTTTTCAGTTAATCTAGTTTAAGAATATTTTTTTTAAAGTTGAATATTCATAGATATCAATTTATTGCTTCATCAGTTAAGTTTCTTAATATTTTACATTATCTGAAATAGGACACATATGTTTCGTGACCTTTGACCTCTTTTGAGATTACTGACCTGATTATTAGGTAAGTTCTTTATTTTTATATTGAACCATCTTAGTTCTGGTGAATTGATTTGTTGTGGGAACTCGCTGAAATGAGTGTTTTTATGGGTGACCTGATAGAGGTAAAACGTTTCACACATTTTTCACCACTTGTTTCATATCGAAAACTATACAATATGTCAATCTTTATTAGTTAAATATCGATATTTCGAAAAATCACACATCCTACCAGAATTTAGCACTCAAATCCCATAAGGAGAAAATCACGTTTTGACCTTTGACCCTATATCTCATTAATCATTGACACTCTTAATCTCGCTCTAGTGTCAAGCAAAACCTCGGATCTTCGTTTACAATCCCAGTACTTGTGACGTTTTTAGGGATTGTCATTTGTATGCAATACGAAAATGAAATTTACACATGAATTTTGGGACAGTCGGTTTATACAAATCAATATTATAATAACAGATTTTCACAAAATAAAATTTAATACTTTTATCAGAGAGTTTATCTCTTCCCAAGCAAAACCTAAAATGTTGCTGTTGGATTCAATAGCTAAGATTTTCCGTAAATTGGGTTTATTTTATGATTGTATCAATTTAATTAAACCTGTCATATTTTTAGGTTTGTAGTGGTAGCATGTTACTTAAGTGCTCATTATTATTATTATTATTATTATTATTATTATTATTATTATTATTATTATTATTATTATTATTATTATTATTATTATTATTATTATTATGTTCCCAAAAACTCGTAGACATTGCTACGGCGAGATTTTATTGTGATGAGTTAGTCTGATACTGGCTGATAAGTTTTAGCCCAGTTAGATTTGTTCTACTAGGTTTTGGACGGTAAGGGTTCGACCAGAAGATTTATTGGCGAGCTAGATTTTGAGCATAAAACACGTTGGCTAGGATAGGTTTTGGCCCGCAAGGTTTAAGAATGGGAAATTTAGGAAACGCGAGATTTCAGGCTGTGAGATTTCTCACTACGTGAGATTTTGGGCGGCGATGTTCCGGCCTGGAGACTGTCCGTATGCCCTTGTGGTATCATAGACTGAGTTTAGTTTTCGAACTCGAGATCGATTGATTCCGATTCTCTCTACATTACCAAGTACCTCAGCCTCTAATCTAGCCTCTTGCATGGTTGTTCTTATTCTTGTCTTTTGTTCGTTACTCCACACATCCTCCTCTCCATTCTCATTTTAGCTTGTACACAATCAGACGAAATAAGTTGAACCACTGATTGGAAAAAGGGAATAAGTACAATTTTTTGCGATTTTAACCTGAGATAGCAGATGTGTTCCTTTGAGATAGTTACATCGTTGAGTAGAAAATAGGAATGTTTGGGCAACTCTATATGACCAATGTAGAAGACAAAATATCTCGCTGATTAGAAAAAGGAAATCTTCTTATTTCTTTCTTTCAATCACTATAGGATACCACCACAACTGTGAGACTGTGTGTATGTAGACAACCATTAGAGACCTCTGCTGACGTTACGATACTTCGCATTGTCTTCGCATTGCACAATCTATAGAGAAATATTTGGCCCAATCAGTTACAGATTTACGTGTTTTCAGTGATACAAGTGGTGATCATACAATACCAAAACTGGAATCATACAATTACATTAATGCTTTTCAGTCTGATCGTGTCATAACGCTTTACCACTGTACAGCAATATTTGTTTGTCAGAGGTCACAGTTTTTATCATGTGACCGAAATTTTGTTATAATCAAACGATAACTCAAACGACACAATCGCATTTATTTACCAGCACAGTATAACCACATGATTACAAATGCAAGAAATACTGATACTAAAGTTCAGGTTTACGAAGTTGTCAATGAAGAAATCTTCAGGTAGCATTGTGGACAAAGCAGTGAAATTCCAAGTAAGTAAATAGAGACACTGTTTATAAAACAGAATCTCTACGTTATGTGCAAGCTCATAAGTTTATCAATGAACTAAGAACTGATATTTTTCGATTACTCAAAAGTAATGTCACAAACGTTCCACTGCCAACGTCAAAGGGATACGATTGGCAAGTCCCGATCAATCAGAAAAAGATAAACGATTCTTCACAAATCATCAAATGCATACCTGACCAATACAAAAAGTTTTATAGGATGATTTGTTCATGGAAAACCACTGATCAAGAAACTGCAGAAGACGAAGATGCAGACGGGTAGGACCCTATGTAAAGTCATTCTATTTTGACAACGTATTTTGCTACGTATTTTGTTCAGCTGTCTATTGTACTACTTTTCTTGCTGTACGAATAACATGTGCTGTACAAAAAAAAGAAAAAAGAAAAAAAGAAAGAAAGAAAAAGAAAAAGAAGAAAGAAAGAAACGAACGGTGACAATAAAAGGGTTAGAAGCCTAACATGCGTGATAGTTCGGATACATACTGTATATATCCAAGATTAACATACAACATTGTATTCAGCATGTATATTTTCATAGCTTTCTATCATAAACTGCACATTACATGCCCTACACACAATTACAATTGCGTCCAACTCTAATTGATTGGAAAAAGGGAATATTTTTTCCATTTTTAATCTTATTTAACCAATTGCAGTGCTGCAATACAAGATTCTCCTTCTTGTCTTAGTGTTTGTTAGTTGTTTTGCTACAAGTAATCAATTATACAGTTTTTGCAACAAGTACAAACAACGCCTCGGGAAGGTTTTTTTAGCGTTTTTGAAAACTTAGGTCTGATGCACTTATTCCCTTTTTCCAATCAGTCATTCAGTTGTAATGATAATATTTACCAATGTTTGTTTAACTATTTTCGAAGAAAGGGGGAATCACTTTGTCTGGATTCGAAGCCTGCACAAGAATTTCTACTTTGAAGCACTTCACTGGACAGTACCGTGAAATACAGTAATACAGTACACCTTACTTAAAATACAGTAATACCTTCTTATTTCATAGTATAAATACTGAAAACGAACTTCAAAATCAACAAAAAATATCCAATTTTACTTTAAACACCAGATTCTGTCTCATATAGGCCAGTTGTAGAAAACGGACGCAAAACTTACACAATCCAAGGAAGGGGAGATGGCAGCTTTACTTTTTGGGGGGCGTACAGAAGGCAGATACATTGTGTAGGGAGCAACTATTTTCTTTTACCGAAAAGGACAGTTCTACATTACGTAACTTACATTAAAACAAAATGTCCGGATCAGTCCTGGAAACAGGGTTAGCATGCGTGGGGCACCCGCCACCTTGCCCCTCTGACATCAACACTGCTCCAATTCAACCCTTATCCGGGCAAGCTATTTTTGTAACGTAGACTGCAACTGGGGCCTTACCAACTCTATTAGCCTTACCAACTCGATATGTTTCTAACTTTAACTTCGACTAAAGATAGAAAAATTCAGAATTTTATGGCATCGAAATATTTATGGTTATTAAGAAATTCGAAGAAAAATATGAAGCTACTGGGTTGCCCCGGTTGCCCGGATAAGGGTTAAACAATGTCACATATTCTGAGATCGAATCAGGAGCCCTTGCCAACGGAGATGATCGATAGACTACTTATCCATTGTTCCTAATAAGTTCTTTCGTGATATTTAAGAATTCTGACCTTCATCTTTGAAGTCGGTAAAATAAAGTATAATTGCTCTGTCCTCTTATTTTCAAAAGCAAAATTGCTAAAGAAATACTTTTTTGAAAACGCGAATTCGATCAAAAACTGTTAGAATAGATGAAAAAAATAGTTCACGATTATTTTAATAAAAATAGCATCTACTATTAAACTTATCATTTACAAAAATACTTAGAGACCATCAAGAAAACTGTACTTTCTTTACTTGTACAAGCGCCACTCATATGCTACTTCACATGAATAATTAAATGTGCAATTATTGATAAAATGAGGGAAGAAACTAAGGCAATCTTTATTGAAATATTAATACAGTTAGTTCTTGTTTCTTTTGGTGTCAGATAAGTACCCTCTATGGAGCATAACTTAAGATATGAAATTATTATAAGCATTCATATGTATTATTCATAATTATGATTGTATGAGGATACTTTCAAGTAAGATACACATTAGTTTTGCATGAAATGCAGGTTAGCATTTACATCGTGAGGCGATAATGAGTGGTTTGGTCTGTCATTTATCTTTTTGGTTCATGATGTAGTGAAAAGGTGCCAAAATGTCTCTTAGATTATAGGTTATTGGTTCTCTGACTTGGTAGATATACTAGCATGATTTATTGAAGCAATATTGGAGATGGACTTCTTTGATGACTAGAATATAGTTGGAGATTGTATCGAGTGGATTATTATCGGGAAAAAGAAAATCAATACATACCACATATGAATGTATATATATATATATATATATATATATATATATATATATATATATATATATATATATATAAGAACATTAATTTCTCTTGTTTATTGACATCGTCCTTGCCATTGGAACTACAAGAAAGTTTAATGAAGTTCGTGATAAGACAACACACTGACATAAGATAGCCAGTAAAAAAAAAGTTATATAGAAGCAGCAACAGTGAGAAGAACGCAGAGATGAAGTGCCGTTACTAACTTTCATCTAAAATTACTGGGTTTCTCAGCTTAATATTTGTCGGCTTGATAACAACATTGAATGTCATGAGAGTTCTATCACATTTAGAACTTTTTTTTAGTCGCATAGTGGATAATAGACGTAGGATAGCAAGATTTTACTGACTTTGTGATCTCAATAAATAAATAAATAAATAAATAAATAAAAAATAAAAGAATAAATTATATATAATGTATTCAAATCAGTATACTTTTGCTAAAAGAAAATTACAAAATTTAATTTTCCGAATGTGCATATACAGGGTTTTCCGGTGTCATATGCTCAAAATATGGGAGGTCACTTCTGAGGCTATACGTACTAAAATTATCCTGTATGCAGTGGGGTTTTAAGAGGGGGCTTCCGAGCTTAAACCCTCCCCGAAATTTTATTTACTATATTAATGGAAAAAATAGAACATTTTTCACTGTTTGTTTTAGAAAATGATCACAACCGGAATTCTAGTGAAGAAGTTCTTAAATCTGATCAGTATCCTTTCTGAACAGCATTAATGTGAGTGTGATGTGTTAAGTAAACTCCCCTGTGATAAAATATATCTGTGCTATCTAGCGACTTAAAATTGAACAAAGTAGTGCCAATAAATGTGCACAGGAGACAACACTGCGATTATCCACCGAAATGAAAATGAAATGAAATCTTTGAGTTTTACGTTCCACGATTATGCCGGTTAGGCTAAACGAGACGGTGATGATGAGAAATGAATGAAATGGTGGAATGAAGAAAGTGGGAGGAAACGAGAGAACTCCGAGAAAACCCATGAGCACGGTTTTTGTCCACCACAAAGTCCATACTGCGCGAGCTGGGATCGGACCATGGACCCCAAGCACCGGAGGTGAACGCACTATCACTGAGCCACCGCGCCTGCGAGATAGCCACCTACCAAGACTTGTCTAGAAAGTATTCATCAGGTCCGAGACCGAGCAAAATGTCTGCCACCCAGCAGACAATTTCTAACTCCACCCATGGTCTACAGTACTACTAAACAAAATTTCCTAGTTTATATAAACAAATCTTATTTATTGACGAGTGCTATTGTCACTCAAAACACTTATTGCCAATAACACTCTGTGAACAGGTATAAATAAAACTTTGAGGGCACACATTATGTCATACATGAGTATAGAAGATTCTGTGTATGATTCCAATGGATATTCAGAACAAATAATGTAAAGTTTAAGGAGAAAAATGTTTCATAGAAATTTTCCTGATTAACTTCTACAGTACGTAAATATGTTTCAAAAGTTATCTTATGAAATTTAATCCTTTGAAACTTCAGCCTGCATTAATGCAAATGAAAAGAACCCATTAACGAGAAATAACGTAAACAGATGAAAAAGAATAGTTTTGCATGTTACACGAAATGGGAATCCTTCATATTACTTAGAGACTTCAAGTAATGATGATAGTAGGTAACAAATGATAAATTTTTCCCTAGGTTTATGGTATTGCACGTAAAGTACGTAAAGGAGGAAACGACATATGTTGAAACATTTTCGGAAATATTTGCTTAATTAATTAATTAATTCTCCAATCAAACACAAAAGAAGCTTGAGAACATAACGCCTAGTTCAATCTCGTTCAATAATTCTGAATATAATCACCAAATTGAACTTTTTATGACGTTGAGCTTAGGGTTTGTTATTCCTTTCTGCAGTAGAAAGTACGACAAGCTGTAATAATTATTTATGGGGAAAATCCCAATATTTAGTAGTGACATGACCTAATTGGCTGAAAATAAAGCAAGAGAGTCTTGGTAATTCCATTTTTTCTCTTTATATAACAAAAAGGAAGATCACATGTTATACTGTATATATTAAAATTATATATTTTATATATTGTATATAATTTATTTGGTCTAGGAATTAATTCGTGCGGTTGGTACGCACACATTGAAGCTGTAGTACAAACACAAAATACATAAATACCTTAAGAAAAATATTGTCCATCGCTAGCCACCACTTTCGCCCATCTGTCAGGCAATGTACGGATTCCGTGGCGAAAGAAGTCCTCATCCTTGGAAGCGATCCAGTCAGAGACCCATGTTTCGATATCTTCTGAAGAAGTAAACCGCTGTCCAATCAAATCGTTGTTCATGCAATCGAACAAGTAGTAGTCCGAAGGAGCAACGTCTGGTGAATACGGCGGGTGGGGTAAAACTTCCCATCCGACATTTTCTAAATAGGTTTTGACCGGTTTTGCGACATGTGGGCGAGCGTTATCATGTTAAACAATAAGTTTATCATGTCTGTTCTCCCTTTCTGGTCGTGTTCTGGCCAGAGCTTGCTTCAAACGCATTAATTGTCGTCGATAACGTTCTCCATTCATAGTTTCACCCGGTTGCAGCAGCTCATATATGGTCTAGGAATTAATTCGTGCGGTTGGTACGCACACATTGAAGCTGTAGTACAAACACAAAATACATAAATACCTTAAGAAAAATATTGTCCATCGCTAGCCACCACTTTCGCCCATCTGTCAGGCAATGTACGGATTCCGTGGCGAAAGAAGTCCTCATCCTTGGAAGCGATCCAGTCAGAGACCCATGTTTCGATATCTTCTGAAGAAGTAAACCGCTGTCCAATCAAATCGTTGTTCATGCAATCGAACAAGTAGTAGTCCGAAGGAGCAACGTCTGGTGAATACGGCGGGTGGGGTAAAACTTCCCATCCGACATTTTCTAAATAGGTTTTGACCGGTTTTGCGACATGTGGGCGAGCGTTATCATGTTGAACAATAAGTTTATCATGTCTGTTCTCCCATTCTGGTCGTGTTCTGGCCAGAGCTTGCTTCAAACGCATTAATTGTCGTCGATAACGTTCTCCATTCATAGTTTCACCCGGTTGCAGCAGCTCATAGTACACCACACCTTTCATATCCCACCATATGCACAGCATAACCTTTGCACAGTGAATATCTCGTTTTGGTTGTGATGGACCTGGTTCACCTGGTTTCACCCAGGCCTTTTTTCGTTTAGGGTTCTCGTAATGGATCCACTTCTCATCACCCGTAATAATTCGATGCACAAACCCCTTTCTGCTCTGTCGTTGAAGCAGCAATTCGCAAATGGTTTTTCGTCTTTCAACGTCTCTGTCTTTCAATTCATGTGGAACTCAATGTGACATCTTTTGAATCATTCCCATGGCTTTCAAGCGTTTGGAGACTGTTGTTTGATCAACGCCTAATGCTGCTGCAAGTTATTCCTGCGTTTGACACGAATCCTGCTCGAGTAATGCTGTCAATTCTTCGTCTTGAAATTTTTTTGGCTGTCCAGCTCGCTCTTGGTCTGCCAAGCCGAAATAACCACTTCTAAACCGTGCAAACCACTTCTGACACGTTCGCTCAGCTAGAGCATGGTCACCATACACTTCCACCAAAATACGATGACTTTCAGTCGCACTTTTCTGCATGTTAGAGTAATGCAGCAGGACACCCCGCAAAAACACTTTATCAGGCACAAATTGCGCCATGTTCACTTAACTACAAACTGGTGTTGTTGACGCTTTAATCCACTGCCCTATACTACGAACGATACGCGATGACAGGGGTTTGCAACACATGTGTGGATACACGGAACTGTGGGACGCTCCGTTCGTTGCGCCATCTCTTGTCCACCCGCACGAATTAATTCCTAGACCAAATAGTATACCACACCTTTCATATCCCACCATATGCACAGCATAACCTTTGCACAGTGAATATCTCGTTTTGGTTGTGATGGACCTGGTTCACCTGGTTTCACCCAGGCCTTTTTTCGTTTAGGGTTCTCGTAATGGATCCACTTCTCATCACCCGTAATAATTCGATGCACAAACCCCTTTCTGCTCTGTCGTTGAAGCAGCAATTCGCAAATGGTTTTTCGTCTTTCAACGTCTCTGTCTTTCAATTCATGCGGAACCCAATGTGACATCTTTTGAATCATTCCCATGGCTTTCAAGCGTTTGGAGACTGTTGTTTGATCAACGCCTAATGCTGCTGCAAGTTGTTCCTGTGTTTGACACGAATCCTGCTCGAGCAATGCTGTCAATTCTTCGTCTTGAAATTTTTTTGGCTGTCCAGCTCGCTCTTGGTCTGCCAAGCCGAAATCACCACTTCTAAACCGTGCAAACCACTTCTGACACGTTCGCTCAGCTAAAGCATGGTCACCATACACTTCCACCAAAATACGATGACTTTCAGTCGCACTTTTCTGCATGTTAAAGTAATGCAGCAGGACACCCCGCAAAAACACTTTATCAGGCACAAATTGCGCCATGTTCACTTAACTACAAACTGGTGTTGTTGACGCTTTAATCCACTGCCCTATACTACGAACGATACGCGATGACAGGGGTTTGCAACACATGTGTGGATACACGGAACTGTGGGACGCTCCGTTCGTTGCGCCATCTCTTGTCCACCCGCCCGAATTAATTCATAGACCAAACCTCATTCAATATTTAAAATTATCTGAAATTGGAATAGTGCAATAGTAAAGAACAACCATTTACTATGGAAGTTTTAGAGCAGTTCCCTTTTGGCTAATTTTACCTTTCTGAATAGTTAAGGTATATACAATCAAAAACAATTTTGCATACGAATTTCTTTTTGATTCATAACAAAGGAAATACCTATTTTTCATGTGTATTGGCCGAGTATTTTATGTGTGTTGATTTATTTATTAATAATGGAAATAATTAATTAGTTAAATTTTATTGTATTATTAAACATAAATATTGTCAATTGTGATGCATATGTAAAATAAATATTGAAGAATAATGAAAAAATGAAATCTTTGAGTTTTGTGTCCCATTATTATGCCGGGTAGTCTAAAGGGAATGGAAATATTGAATAATAACACAGCCATACGGAAAAACAAAAGTTCTGTGCACCGGACCCCAGGGCATGAATTCGATGTATTTTGTTACACAGAATCCAAATTTCGAGACCCCAGGGCAGGGATTCGATGTATGTTGTTACACAGAATCCAAATTTCGAGACCCCAGAGCATGAATTCGATGTATTTTGTTACACAGAATCCAAATTTCGAGACCCCAGGGCATGGATTCGATGTGTTTTGTTACACAGAATCCAAATGTCGAGACCCCAGGGCATGAATTCGATGTATTTTGTTACACAGAATCCAAATTTCGAGACCCCAGGGCATGGATTCGATGTATTTTGTTACACAGAATCCAAATTTCGAGACCCCAAGGCATGAATTCGATGTATTTTGTTACACAGAATCCAAATTTCGAGACCCCAGGGCATGGATTCGATGTATTTTGTTACACAGAATCCTAATGTCGAGACCCCAGGGCATGAATTCGATGTATTTTGTTACACAGAATCCAAATTTCGAGACCCCAGGGCATGAATTCGATGTATTTTGTTACACAGAATCCAAATGTCGAGACCCCATGGCATGGATTCGATGTATTTTGTTACACAGAATTCAAATTTCGAGACCCCATGGCATGGATTCGATGTATTTTGTTACACAGAATCCAAATTTCGAGACCCCAGGGCATGGATTCGATGTATTTTGTTACACAGAATCCTAATGTCGAGACCCCAGGGCATGAATTCGATGTATTTTGTTACACAGAATCCAAATTTCGAGACCCCAGGGCATGAATTCGATGTATTTTGTTACACAGAATCCAAATGTCGAGACCCCATGGCATGGATTCGATGTATTTTGTTACACAGAATTCAAATTTCGAGACCCCAGGGCATGGATTCGATGTATTTTGTTACACAGAATCCAAATGTCGAGACCCCAGGGCATGGATTCGATGTATTTTGTTACACAGAATCCAAATGTCGAGACCCCAGGGCATGAATTCGATGTATTTTGTTACACAGAATCCAAATTTCGAGACCCCAGGGCATGAATTCGATGTATTTTGTTACGCCGAATCCAAATTTTGAAACCCCAGAAAGATAGACTATGTCAATTTTATTTTATGGGCGATAAACGTGTATCATGACTATCCAAAATTGCTAATGTTTTTCGTCCATAAAAAAAAAAAAAAAAACAAATTGACACAATCAATCATCCGGGGACTTCCAAATTTGGATTCTGTGTAACAAAATACATCGAATTCATGCCCTAGGGTCTCGAAATTTGGATTCTGTGTAACAAAATACATCGAATCCATGCCCTGGGGTCTCGAAATTTGGATTCTGTGTAACAAAATACATCGAATCCATGCCCTGGGGTCTCGAAATTTGGATTCTGTGTAACAAAATACATCGAATCCATACTCTGAGGGTCCGGTACACAGATCTATTATATTCTTTTTGTTTGTGTATGTGTGTGGCTATGTATAATTAGTGATTTAAATCGATATACGGTTATACAGTAGTATCAATATTGGATAAAAATAGCCTAATCGGCAAATGAAGAGTGCTAGGACTACTGATGTCGATATTCATGAATTTGTACATAAAAGATATCTTACATGTAGACCTACAATATATTTGCTTGAGTTATAATCCATTAACATAGTTGCGAAGTAAAACGTTTCAGCTGTACTGTATATAATTTTATTGTGAAGTAATGAAATAACTGAAATAAGAAATATGAGAACTGTGTGCGTTTAAAATCATGATTTTTGACTGATAGCTACATTTACAGAAAATTAATAGCACACTATCTGTTTTAAGACTTGCAAACTATTTTTCCTTTAATTGCAATAGTTTCCTTTTATTTTAAGGTGAATTTGTTTTTCCAGCGATTTTCTTTATTTTTCCACTTATAATAACATTTAAATTTTTAGAAAAGAATATTTCATTTGAATAATAATAATACACGTCTCTGTAATTTGTGTAAAATGTTAAAGGTTATTTTTAGTAGCAATTGGAGGGCTCAACATAGGAACGAAACTAGTTAGATAAATAAATTACTGGATTATTTTTATAACATGCATAAACGAGAAGAACCTGATATATATATATATATATATATATATACAGTGGCGTATTTACGATTTTCTTTCGGGGGGGGCTTTGCTAACTTTCGGGGAGGGCTTTGCCTGAAAATGTGAAAATTCTGCAAGATATTTCATATACTTTACTATAGTAAGTAAGATTTCGGGGGGGGCTTAAGCCCTAAATACGCCACTGTATATATATATATATATATAATACTGTATATGCTTATTCTTTGATTTATCGGATTCCATTTACAAGTTAGATACACAGATAGCGTAAATACTTTACATTTCTGAAATAAAAATAGTTTAAATTATTCTCTGTCTTCCTCAATAATCTAATCATTACTAATTTTGTATATTTAAAGTAATAATAATAATAATAATAATAATTGAATCCGACTTTTTTTTTTACAACTAACCTGCGCTTCGAATGATTGATTGTACGGTACACTACTTACAAGGATGTATGCTTATGGAGTAATTTGCTCCGTCAGGAGTTTGTGGCACTTGTTGATAAACTTTATATTTTAGGAAAATCTACTAAAAACATGTGGCGACGTAAGTCATGCTAGATTGTCTTTAAATCAGAATCATTTCGAATTTTCCTTGCTCAGGCAAATCTAAACTTAGTGGAGTGACAGTAGAAACCCATTTGATAATGCAAAATATAAGGAAATAAACAAACGAAACGGAAAAATTAGTTAAAAAAGCACAAACGAACAAACACAAAAGCACAAAACAAATGAACCAACTCAACGTATATACCCCCAAAAATATTCAATTGAATGTATAGTTTCACTAGCACTCAAAATGTGAAGTAAAAAATAGGCCTACTTCAAAACTAATAAAAATTGGCCAAATGAATTGTCTGATAAATCTCTTGAACAATTAGATTAATATCTTTCTCAATTAAATGAATGTCAAATAAAATATATCGGATACTCTCTAAGGTACCATGGTGTAGACTATGGTGAAATGAAACTGAAAAAGTGCTTGGCAGACAACTACGATTATCACCGCAGTCTGCACCTACTGTAGTTGCATTACCGCGAACGATCCAACTGAATTATTCGAATTCAGAGCTACATTTCACGCCAACTGGAATTGAAAATAAATGTTTCAGAAAAGAATGTTCCTGTTTCTTGCTGATTCATTTTGTAATCAACTTGGAGACTCATAATGACGTAACTAAAGGGGAGCGAACGGGGCTTGTGCCCCGGGCGAAGGATTGGGCGCGAAAAGTTGAGTAAATTTTTATTTTCAGTATAAGGCAAGGAAAGGAGTTTTAGCAAATTAAAGATCATAAAAAATACCTCAGAAACTTAACAGGAAAATAATGACTTACCAACCTTAGCATCATATCCATAGAGCATATGATATGATGCTCTATGGACTCCATAAAACTCCATGGAGAAGTTTTATCTTTTGAGGACATTTTGAAAATCTTTGCAGTTAAAAGTGCTCGGAAAGTAAAATTTTAGTTTCATTTTTTTTGGTGTTTTCATTTAACTTCCACCGATTAAGAGATTTGCAAAATGTCTGAGTATAATACCCGACACAAGAGCTCGACTGTTTGTCATAATTAAATATCCTATTCTAAGGCAACAGATTGTTAGGCCATTGATTCAATCTACATATATGCACATCCCAATATAATTCCAAAAACATTGAGATTTGCAGTTATTATGAAACGACTATAAGCGTATGTCAAACATTATATTATGTACTGAAATTTAGAAATCAAGCGTTACTACTTGAAGAAAAAATGGAATTGAAGAATTGTTATGTGATGCCAATATCACGTGTAGTCAGGGAGCGTTTTGGTTTGGTTTGTCGGCGAAGTGGTGCCCTAAGGTGAGTTCTTGCCCCGGGCGACAACTAGCCTAATTGGGTCGCTGCTCACAATTGAAGAAACCTTAGTGAAACTAATTTTCACTAGTTACAGCGTTATCTATTACGAATTGGGGAAATATTTCCAAGAAAAGTTACTTTTTCTTCTTTAGATTCCAAATCTGCAATAAAAAATGAGGATCATCATTTAAATTTTCAAAGTTGCCCCATCCTACTCCCAGTCTAATGCTTATTTTTTGTTTGACATTACCAGACATTTTGTAGTCTCAAGTTAAAAGCCTCACCCCATTTCTGTTCGGACGCAATTTAATCCATATTTTAAAACGGTTGATTCTACAAAAATACGTCTAAGCACCGTTTTATATGGAACTTTATAAAGTGCAATTTTCTTCATAAATGTTTTCTTCGACAAATTGGTAATATTTTTGATAATCGCGAAAAAATAATCTAGAATTTAACTTAGAAAAACTACATGTTTTTTCAGAATATGCTAAAAACATCAAATTACACGCCTCCAGAAACACCCAGCTAAGTCAGAACGTTTTCGAGCTCCGAAGTTGTCATCAGTAGCTCAAAAATTCATTGTAGTTAATAGTAGAATTTATGTTCTTACCATAAACAACATATGGAGCAGCACATAATTATAATTTGCTTTTATTATCCGAAGTCATCATTATACATTTAACTTAGAAATATAATCATTAATATGTATAAAGGTCCATAAATGGATAGGCATTTTTCAAAATAACAATATAATTGGATGCCCAGAAAGAAATATATCCAAACTGACTCTTTTAATCCAAAAATAATTTCTTATCAATGTTTGTTTTACAAAGTACAAATTACCTCGCAACTTGAGTTGAAATATATTACCTCACTAGCGCCATGCAGTGATTATTAATGAAACACTTAATTCCACAATGTTACTGTATTAAGGTATAAGCCTAACAAAAATATGCAAACATGAGACAAATATTGTTGATAGATCTAATCAAGATAAACATGAAATGGGTTCATTCTTAAATCTCATGCGTACTTTTCGAAGAAAGAGTACTTTTTTGTAAATCTAAATTAATATGTACTGTACTATAACTATTCTAGCTATTAATATGGATGTGATACTGAATGTGTACTGTTACCACATTTTTTTTATTATGTCTATGGCAAAATGGCAGTACATGATAATATGGTAAATGAGAGATAGCCCAATATTAATATTAACTCTTAAATTTTAATTTTGGTTATTTTTTAAACTTTAATGTATATCAACAAAGATAGGTATTCTAAGGTTGAGCACCAACACTACCTTAGAGTACCTATGTATATATGCGCGGCCAAATGTTTTTGCTTAAAATTCGTACACTCTTGCTATGTTGTTTGTATTTTTAATGGGTTAGGTTAGGTTTGTTGCTTTCCACCAAACCAAATCCTGAAATGACACTTCGGTCTTTTCAGGACCGCTGACGCAGAAATGACGCTGAAATGATCCCTAGGTCTTTTAAAAATTACAGAATAAAAGTATGTGCAAAACGAGAATATATTCCATTGACAAAAGCTGTCCATCAATTATCTCTTCATATAATTAATTTCCAGATTACAAGACACATTTTCGAAAAGAACCATGAAACGATAGCAAAGAAGGTATATGCAAGAGGAAAAATGTACTTAATAAGTTACAAGAGGTAATAGAAAATAATCCATACACACTTGAAACCGAATTGGAGATCACAAGTACAGAGAAAGTAAAAGTGTTCTAATTTATATTAGATATTTTAAAAACAACTGAAATTAGTGTGTTAAATGCAAAATGTCCTTCCATAATGTGTAACTATGTGTATCCATTGTTTTTACTTTACGGAAGTTTTATTGAATTTGGGCAACTTATTCTGGACGTACGTTCGAAATATTGGTAGGGGCCGCTGTGACTCAGTGGTAGAATGTTCACCTCTGATGCATGTGGTTCTGGGTTCGATCCCAGCTCGCGCCAAGTGAGCTTTGTGGTGGACAAGCACCGCATGCGTGGGTTTTATCCCACTTTCTTCATACCAACATTTCATTCATTTCTCATCATCACCGTCTCCTTTAGCCGACACGGCATAATCATTTCATTTTTTTCTACATATTGATAAAATAAAATCTAGTTGTAGAAATCACGTTTGCTTTCGATTATTGCAAAAGCCATATAATATACTTGATGGCCCTAATTTGCACGGCTTATAAACAGGATGCTTGGTGAAAGAAATAAGAAGGGAAAGAAAACCTGAAAATTTGCTCGAGAGTTTGTCATCACTGAAAAAGCAATATGGGCTTAGCCCAGTGGTTCCCAATTTGAGAGGCGCAAGCTATGACAGGAATAAAATATGAAATTATGAATAAAACACAACTTCTAATAAGCATTTATACTTTAGCTCTAGCAAACTTCAAACAGTAATATTTTTGTTGTCTTGGGACAGAGTTGTAGAAATATGTACTCTCTTGGAGCTCCTGGAAAGTTAGGTTCGCGGCCCTAAATTTATAAAACTGGCAAAGTCAGAAATCCTACAATTATTCGTTCTGTTTAATTCACAGGTAATCTTTAGCGGGAAAAACTTTACAAGTAAACCTGAAGCAGGCACTATAATTGACTATTGAAATTGTTAATTTTGTAAACTAAAGTGCACTGAATGCAGTCTCTTCGAGGCTTTGTGTGACGACCTCAGTCCTGATCACAGAACTTTGCCTTGTCGAATTTATCAACGAATATCATGAGACTTGTGAAGGGAAAGCAATGTCAACCATCAGGTTGAGTTTTTTCTCTGTAGTTACTTGATAAGTTTTTGAAGTACATCTTACACACTGAAACAGCATTTTCTACTCATTTTTTATCATTTTGTTAACAAAATAATAATTTCCATAATTATTTAGTTTTTAATGAAGTAGAAATCTTGAATAGGAATAGGAAAGAGAAAATGACAACTTTCTGAAAACAATATTTTTTCCATTAATCTCTTTTTCATTTACAAACCGAAAGTAAACTTTTAAATGATAAAGCTGAGATATGTTTGTGAAACCATTACACTGAGGGTGAAAAATGGAGATTTTCTTACCTTTACAATTACTTGATCTTTTAAATCCAAGGCAATTTTATTAACCCTAGAACGCAGAACATGGGTCAAAAATGACCCAGCAGTAATTTATGTATAGATTTTTGTCTCCAATATTTGTTGCACAGTAGTTTTTCTCCGTGACATCTTCTATTGGTTTGTTTACTACATAAAAATAATGTATTTAATTTTTTGGTTTTGTATTTATTTTTTACATTTTATTATATATATTTATATACGTAGTATACATAACATGGGTCATTTCTGATCCGCGGTATATTTTAGTATTAGATTACTATTATATATTAGTATTAGTATATAATACTAATACTAATCTTTATAGTAGTATTAGATTAGTTCTTTACTATAACAAATTAGTATTTGTTTTACTGAAATGTTATTATATTTGTAGTAGTATTATTACTACTAGTATTGTACTTTGAATTGGATTTTTTTAGAAATATATACTCTGAACAGACTAATCTTATGGACCATGTTATGGACCCATGGACCCATCATAAAGACCCATGTTATGGAAACTAAGATACAATTCATGTCATGCGTTTAAGGGTTAAGTATATGTTTCATAGTATTGTCCGAAAGAGAAATATTTTGTCATCTTTTTCTGGTTTTCTTACTCAAATACAATTTTGGTTGCCTTTGGTTTGACAAGAGTCTCACCAACAGTATGAGTTTCTTTGTCTTCCACCACCTTCTCATTTTGCTCGTGAAAGATTTCGCAGGAGTTCAACTTTATACGTTTCAGCGAGATTCTTTCACAATAAAAAAATAATCTTTAGACATGTTTTTGAGAACTGAATGTACTGTTGACAAATGTCTTTCTAATCGGACGAGAATGCTTGGAAAGCATCATTGCTATGGACAGCATTGTACCAACATACTGTGGTAGTTAAATATTATCTTTTCCAATGAACGTAAAACAGTACTTTGTGTAATCTTCACCAATAAATATTTTCTTTGAACTGGAAGCTGCCATTTCACTTCACACACACACGCTGACACAAACGAGAAATTAGAAAGTCAATATAACATTCAGAACACTATAAAATAAACTTCTCAGATCAAAACATTGAACTAAAAAAGTAACGAAACGAACAATAACTTGTGTGAATGGTTCCAATACTGGAGATATAGAGATTCTGCATTATCTTTATTATTCAGAAGCACAACAACGACACTGTTGAAACAAGAAAGAAAAAGCCTGTCATCAATCAATGACTAATCAGCTTCAAACTAAGTAATGTAGGCTTTACGTATATTAACGTATTTTACGAACTGTAAATCGCACCTTAATTTTTAAGCGATTTTTTTTTAATTTTTAAAACACCGTAACACCTTCTCAGTTTTTTCCGAGAGTATAGGTCTGTATATTCTAGTTTGTGGTTCTGGATTTGTCATAGCGAGGCGGGAGGGAGACAGTGATAGCAAGCTTGTGAATCCCCGCAACTGATGTTGGATCGGTGCACTGCTGCGGCTAGAAGAATCCAATGTTGTCAGATAGAAGTAGGTTTTCCGAACATTTTTATATTAATTTCGACTATAGGACGCACCTGAGTTTTGGAGGCAATTTTTCGAAGAAAAAAGTCCGTAAAATACGATAATTTTACCACTAGTACTAGTAGAACCTTTGCTGAGAGAGGTTAAATTTCCCTTTATATAGAAGGTGAAAGGTAACTCCACTGAAAAACTTCGGGAAGTGAGTCCTTATATCAAGTAAAGGTAAAAAGTTTCAACGCCTTCTTTGAGAGTTATAAATTGCTGCAAATGCAAAACATCACGTTTGTAAACGCTCTAGTTTCAAAACTACGCGAACTATCGGTTACGTAGGAAGTAGTACACACTATCCAAATACTCACTTTTAGAATACCGATGCAACAAATAGAAAAAAATATAATTATACTTCAAAGTGTATCTCTATACCCCATCCTCCATTATTCAATTCGTTTCGTCGGAACCAGAGAATGGTATAACGTGGTGGTGTAAGAATAGGAAATCTTTAGCTATGTATAGTGCATGCTAGCTTCCGTGTAATTCCTTGAAGCGCTTGCGTTATGGTCCCATAGTTTTCAGGCCAAGGTATTTTAAAACGTTATGTTTCTGATTTTTGGCAGTTTATAGCTTTCAAAGGAGGCATTTTTCCATCCATATTTTTTTAGAACTTTTTTTTTTTTTTTTTTTTTCGCTTTCTCTTGATACAAGGAATTTGTCGATGGAATTACCTCTCATCCTCTATATAGTTTAATGATCAAGTTATTGGTTGGTTCAATGTCCCTTTCAGCATTGAAGTTATATGAGATCCTTAAGAAGGAATTCGAACTAACATAATATGCCAAAATTTTAGCCTCTCTCACGGGACATCGATCTGGAGATTATAGGCGGTGCTCTCTAGCTAGTAGATCAGTACAGACGGCTTTTAACTTCTGCATAATTGATTCGAAGTTAAATGATACATCTACAGATTTTGCTAACTATATTCATAAATTAACCTACTATTTTGCCGTAAAAACTTGACATACATAGTACAAAATCGATTTAGTGTTTATTTCAGAATGTTGATGAAGAGAAATTAAAGAAAAAAACATGTATCTAAAATAAGGCATTTTCAACTATTTTACGTCATTATTGTTTGTTTGCTATCTGAACACTTAGTCATTTATTTTTAATAAGTGCATGAGCAACTGAGTAACATCATTATCCTGACAATGTAGTTACGAACCTCTAATGTACGAAGCCTTTTCTAGAAATACACACAAATCTGCAACGATACAAACATCCGTTGCTTACTACAAGTTATAATTGTACCAAAATACAACACATTAAATATTATATTTACAAAGTAAAGGAAAGAAAACAAAGATAGAATATTATACCTATATCGTTATAAAAATACGCTCCAGACCCCAAAATATAAAATATTTAAAAAAAAAAACATCTCAGCTGGGAATAAATTTCGTTTAGTAACATAATTGGATTAGAGTAGTTTGCAATCAAAGTTAATAATCAAAATATAGCCCTTCTCGCTAGTCTAGTGGCTTATGCGTGGTTCTTTAAACACGTTGCCTGAGATTCGATTCCCGATGGGAGAGTATTGAACGCATTATGGTGGTTACGGTTGTTCTCTCTAGGTCTACGTCTGATATAGCCTCGGTGCTAAAAAAAAAAAGGTTTCAAAATTTAACAAACAAATAAGTAAAAAGTATACAATATGATGATTTGTCCTTCTGTAGAACACACTTCATTTAGTGTTTTTTTTAAAGATAGCAATATTTTGCTATATATCTAACTGTAGCGGACAAGGTGACTCAGCAGTAGAAAGATTACCTCTGTTCGTGACGTCCTTGGTTTGATACCCGGGCAAGTAAGTTTGTAGTGGATAGCATCGTGTCCGTGGTTTTTCTCGTGGTTCTCCCGTTTCCTCCCACAGTCTCATTCGACCAATTCTTCCAGCATCATTCCCTTGCCTTAATCATCCGTCTCCCTTAACCTAACGGGGATAATTGTGGGACGTGTTACTGAAATATTTAACTAACTGTAGGTTTAGCGTCCCTTCTCAGTACTGAAGCTATGCGAGACGTTAGAATGCGAACCACCATAAGACGTTTAAATTTTAAATGATCTTTCTCTTGGGAAGGGAACTTGGGACAATGTTTACAAAAGGCGTATACGCTAATCACTAGACCAGTGAAAAGTCAGATTACATGTCTTATCTGTCTTCTTTAGACTTCATTAGTAATAGTAAGGCTATAGTAAATAATTAATCTAATTGATTTACTCGTTATTCTTAATGGTAACGAAAAACACTCATACAGGACATGTCTATTTATAAATTCATGTATAAATTCCAAAAAGACCAACCTGACACTTTTAGGACCCAAAATATAGATATAAATTAAATAGAAAAATCTAATGAGAGTCTGGTTGTGTTAAGGCCAATGACTAGTACGCCAATTCCTCACAAGATGGAAGTGTTCACATGAATGACTACCAGAGCCACCAAGCGAGTGACAAGAAAATCAATTATCAATACCGAACTAGCAGTACAAGATTAAAACGATCGCTTTGAATGAAACTTGATCCAAATACGATGAAACTGAAGAATTAATTGACTTAATAGGAAATCTTTAACAAAACTAACACTTAAATGATTTTGTAATGTTTATAAATAGAGGCAGTTTCAAAGATGAGCAGGCAATAACGTATGCTGAGAATATATTTATTAGTATGTATAACATTTTCGCAATAGCAAAAAATATAATCTCAAGAAACATCATATTTCTTGACGTCTGTTTTATATTTGTATGTGTATAAATTTGTGTTGATATACCAAATGACTAACTTACAATATTTACATATATACTAAGTGAGTAAATTCAGCTTTTTTGCCACAAAGTACGCAAGCTATATCGAAAATAATATTTCGAAGTGGATTATTTTTCTGTTTAAAAAGGAACTACTGAAGGAATTAAAATGTAATTTTATCAGTTGTAAATTTAGGATGTTTTTGGAATTGTGTGTGACCTGATTATGGAATGACAAACCACAAAATCTGTTTCAATTTCAACACCCTCTCAGTGACACAATTTCAATTAATTGAGTTGATTGTGAGTTTAACGTCCCATTTCAGCAGCGAGGCTATATGAGACGTGGACCTACTGATTAACGTGGAATCCGAACCACATGAGCTCCCGCCGGGAATCGAACCCGGGTCTCCCGCGCCAAAGGCGCGTACGCTAACCGCTTAGCCACGGATGGATTTCAATTAATATTTCCTTTTACAGTCGCGGCATATTAATATACTGCAACGGAACCACATGTAATGGGAGAAAATTTAAGAAATTAAAAATTAATTATTCAGATTCCTATCGGTGTTAAATTGCGTGAGGAGTTCAATGAAAGATGGGCAAATGTTCACGACGAACCACGAATGGGGAGGCATTCTCTTGTGACTGATGAGTTGATGAGTAAAGTGGATGATGAGTTGGGAAAAACCATCAAAGCGAAATAATACTCTGAGACTCCGAGAAAACTTTGGCCTGCAATCCAAAACAAAAGGCTAAAAACGCCCAGTAAAGGGCTTGTGTTGCTGCGTGATAATGCTCGTCCCATACTGCTGTGCCACCCAAACGTTAATCCGACAGTTCGTTTGGGATCAGTTTGGCCACCCGCCGTACAGCCCCAATATGGCGGTGTCTGACCACCACTTGTTAACGCACTTAAAGCGCGAGCTCAACGGTAAATGCTTTGAAAGTGACGACGACGCAGAAAACGCTGTAGAATTACGGTTGTCTTCACTGGCAGAATGTTTCTTCAAGTAAGGTTTGGACAAGTTGATCACCTGCTAGACAAGTATTTGAACATTGGTGGAAATTCTGTCGAAGAATAGTTTAAATTGTGCTCTTCCATGTAAAAATAAATTTGTCTTGAACAAAACTAATTTGGTGTTTTTTTTTGAAACGATACTTACCTTCCGGATATCTCTCGTAATTTTAAGTTTTTAAAAGTTGATTGTACTACAATGTTAATTTAATATTTCTTTTTACGTCTCCTTCTTTTCACACTTTTTCCATAACATTATAATAAGGGAAATTATTTTGGTAAGCAGATTAGAAACTGAATTTTATTACAGTGAATAAAAATACAAAGTCACGAGTATGTATTTCACACATTTTGACGGAGACTCCTGTAATTAAATGAAATTAGATTTCCGGTACTCCATCTTTACCCTATACGAAATAAAAAATACCATAAATTAAACTTATTTAAAAACTATATATCAGAATTATAAGTTTATTGCTGTTTCTAGTAGAAGTAGATGTATTTATATGGCCAATTATTTTTCTATTTTCTTTAATTTGCGGTGGGAAACCCGGGTTCTATTCCTGGTGGGTGCTCATGGGGTACAGTTAGCTATTTATTGGGTTGTACTAGAATCTCATGACAACTCGTTCTCGCTTTGCAGAGTTCAGCATTTCATAGCTATTATTATAGAGGTAGAGAAAGTGCGGGTAATTTGGATCCCCATTAAAAAAAATAAAAAAAAAAAAACAGAAATATGTCAATATACAAATATATTGAATACTATTATAACAAAAGAAATTCTTTGTTTGTTTGTACAATATTTGAACACAACAATTTCATTTACGTTGTATTATGTTTTTAGTTATTCTTTGTTAAATAAAAAAAGGTGAGTTTCGCCCGTTTGCAAAATGGTCGGATAAAGTCTCGAAATTGCAACTACAACTAAACGATCATATGTTGTTTCACTTTCCTGATACCTAACCACAGAAAGCTATCTAAGCTTTCACAAGAACATAAGTAATAAAAATAGCCGAACAATAATTAAAATAAAAACGTACTATGTGCTTTTCAGTTCATGTCAAAACAATTAACAATTCAAAATTATTTGAGCACCACTTAGCTATCCCGAGCTGAGCAATATGTTATCTATTCTTTACCTAAATCACAAACATAACGCTCAACAATATCTATCCAGTGCAAGTTTCATGACACCACTCTAAACACTACGCTCTGCACCCACTTTCACACCACCAGCACCATAAACGTTTCGTTGATGGTGCTAAAATACACCCCGTAGTCTGACACGTCCACCACGTGTTGCAGATGGAAAACATGGTGGTAGTGGTTAATTATCAGGACTTGGGAAGGAGGAACTCGAAATCCGGAGTTTGATGACATGGTTGACATATGACATCAGGATACATATGACATGTGCTGGAACACATCAAATTCACTGCATCTTGATCTTCATCAGCAAAGTCTATCTGGAAACACTCATCTGTTGATAGAGTAGATTCCTATAGCACGAAATCCAATCACCGTTATTTCTCCTGTTTGTGACTTCAAATATGCTTTGCCAAAGAGTTCAAAGAGTTCTGCCAACTCATAATGAGTTACAGGAGGTCCTGTAGTTGTAAGGTAGGTTCTGACTTATTGGCTGTAGTAATGTTTCATAACTCCAATGAATGATTTGTCTAGCGGCTGCAGTTTGTGCCTGGAATGAGGTGTAACATATAATACTATGCGTATTATATAATTAGTACGTGATTTTCTCGAGCAATTGGTTAAAATATTGTTATCTTCTGGTACTATTTTCGAATACAAATTCATGCTCTTTAGTTTAATTATTATTTCTATGTTTTACTATGATGCATCATCTTTGTGTATAATATTCATATACTGATAGTAACTTCATAAATTTTACGTTATGCGTGTAATAAATAGTAAGTAACAGAAACAATAAAACACTCTACTGAAAAGGTCGGGCAAAGTGGACCCTCCTCCAGTTTTGCCGCCATGGTGGGATCCACTTTAGTCGCCAATAGTGATGTAACATGTTTGTTGAATAAATTACACAGTATTCACTTTTAAGGTCACACGAAGCTAATGTAATATACAGCGATATTTCATTCGTGTTACAACATTGTTCATATAATCCTGCATTGTACACATTATAAGAAAAAAACGTAAATCAATACACCTTTGTCAAATGTTAGAATCTTCTTCACACATATAATAATACCTCCTGACTCGAATTGAATGGCCTCCTTACTGAAAAATTACGTAGATAACTAAGGAGGAAAGTGGCACCTTCTGAGAGTATTACTAACTCGCTGTGCTTATTACTTCCGGAGGAAAACGGAGGAGCCACTTCAGCTGCCCGGGTCCACTATACCTGCACTTCCTCTATGTTTCTAACTAAGTCTTTATCTTACGATCACCAACAAAAATATATCTCTCTCAGAGAGTGCATTGAATGCAAACTGGTGGTTAGGCTTCAATCTTTAAATTCTAGGTCCACGTTTCATATAGGTTAGTATTGAAAGGAACGCTAGACTAAAATCAAACCAAATCAATCTATTCCATTTAAAATGAATTGGAAATTTTCTTTAAAATGAACTGAACTGTACAGGAATATGTGACTTCACTGGGTTCTTCTTCAACTTTGGTTAAATGCGTCTTGCTTTCACAAAATTATTTCGCATTTAAAAAAAAGTAAGTCTAACTTAAATTGATTTGACAATAAAAATTGATATTAATTCAGCAGCATGGTTTTACGAGACGTGAACTTTAGTTTATAACATGGGATTCGAACCGTATGAGCTCTTCATTTAAAAGCAAACAGAAGAATGATGGCTGAGTAGAAATTAATAAGGCGAAAAGAAATGGTGACGAAGGTAGTTAATGTATGACCAAAAAATAAAATAAAATACAATTAATAAAGATAAAGCTCAAGAGATATTTAGGACGACGTCAGCCGCGCACACATAATTTTTTGTTGAGAGGAATTCAGGCTTTAAGGCGGGAAGACCTATACTACAAGCCGCTTCATCTACTACGTAGTTTGAATAGTGGTGGACAAACACCGTGCTCGTGGGTTTTCTCCGGGTTTTCCCGTTTCCTCCCACTTTCTTCATTCCACCATTTCATTCATTTCTCATCTTCACCGTCTCCTTTAGCCTAACCGGCATAACTGTGGGACGTAAATCTTAAAGATTTCATTTCATCTGTAGTATTGAATAGCTATTATTCTACACCCGGAAATATAATAAGTAAAGGTAAAATACTTCCACCTATATTTTCAGAAAAAATGATAGAGCTAGATTGGTTTTATAAGAGAACAGTACAGATGAAGTGTAATATCATATTTTCATGCTACCTCAATCATTACTCTGTTAAGGAAGTATAGTTTTATTGAGGAAATGTACAAATGTATGTTGAGTTAATAAGTTCGGGAGGACATCTGGACCTGTTGGATCCTCCCCGCGAGTACACTCCTGGACGACATTCATTTACTCTCAGCTTATAAGATCTCTGCTGTTTCTATTGTTGGTTCTTATTACAGTTTATCGCCCTGTTTCAAGACTGAGGCTACATGAGTAGTGGACCTAAAGTTTAAGATTGAATCCAAGACCACCATTATGCATTCGATGCCCTCCCCAGGCACGTAGCCAGGATTTCGTGAAGGGGGGGGGGTCCGTGATATGAAATACTGTGGTCATCGCACCAGGGCCTCGATCATTCTAAACTATTTTACTGGAACATACATTGGTTCGTTTAGCCAGGATTTCGCAACGGGGAAGGGGGGGCATGAAAGTCTGAAGGCCCAGGAGTTCAGTTTAGGAATCAATCTAAACTATTTTACAATCAACATATATTGGCTTGTTAGGACAATAAAATGAGGATATGTTGATAACAATTTTAATAACAAACTACGAAGAAATCTCGAGTAAAATAATAAAAAAAACGTACCGGTATTGAAAAAGATTATACAATACTTACGTCCTTCCTCTGTTTCTTCAAATATAACAATTTTCCTTTCATTATTACCTCAATTATTATAAAAAGTGCATATCCACTATTATAAAAAGTACATACTCAATAATGTCTTGTAAAATATTTTAGAATATCTGCGTTCCTTTCTTTGTTGAATCAAATGTTAACAGAACTTTTTTCCACATAAACTTTTTTTTTATTATTCCGTCAAATGACAGGTTAAAGGAGCAGTAGAAAATTGTTTTTGAAATAACATGTTTGATACTGCAAGAATGCGATGACGAAAAATTATGATAAAATATGTCCACGCTGTTACGCAACGGCACTATGCTTTCGGAAGCTTGAAATCTCCCTGACTAGTAGCAGAAATTCTGAGAATTTCGCAACTTTTCCAAAAATTTCAAATTCCCTGACTCTTTCAGGATATCTCGCTCACCACGTCACCATTTATTGCAAGTAATACAAATCTCTTCATAAGAAAGAGTAACCAAAAGCTTCCTGTAGTTTATTTTTAACACTGTTCCTTCTTTTTCTCATTTCATTTTGTTTCATCCTTCCCTAATTTTTTCATTTCTTGCTCTCGAAGGGGGGTCCGGACCCCCCCCTGGCTACGTGCCTGCCCTCCCCCAGAAGTGGAGTGTAAGATTTTTGTAAGTGATCGTAAGGTAAAAACTTAGGAACATACCTCTATAAATATAGCTATACCATGCTAGATTCTGTCGAAACGAAAATGAATTGTTATGAGACTCCAGTACAATCCAATGAATAGCTAACTGTACAAATGAGCGCCAGTATACGTGCGTGATTGAATGATGACGAATGTCCTTTTCTCTTAGGTTTTGAGAAAGACAGAATAGCGTCATGATCACAAGAGAATTCACATCTGTGTATGAGGAAGTGGTAGCAAAATCCGGAAAATTACACGTTCCTAGATTCTGAAATATTAAAGAAAGAATGAGGAAGGTTCGTTTGTATAATCTCCGTCAACACAAATGTTTTCTCAATGAAGAAGAAAGAACACAGGACTGAGATGTTCGAAATGCAGGCGCGTGTGCTTCTTCTGTCAAAGAGTTATTTGATCAATAAGTAACGTCAAAATACTTCCTTGAGCCTTACCATATTTTAAGGAATTACACGAGAATGTAGTGTAAAAAAGAACCTGCTAATTCACTTCAGGCATCTTGCATAGAACTTAAGATTTTCCCGATATCTTGTATAAGTTGTCAAATATAATATAACGAAACAAACATTACTTCAATAGTAAAACATCACTAGGAAACACAAAAGTGGGTGCTCGTAGTTTGTGATGGTTAATGTTTACGTATTTTTGAAGTTTTTACACGTTTCTACATGTTTTAAAAAGAGAAAAAACATCGGGTTAGTGCAAAGGAAAGATTCGTCCGAGGTGTGTTCTTACCAAATACCACACAAACTCAATATCCAGTTAATCAAACTAGTCGTCGTCTGCAACTACAGAATTTATCTAATTCTCAGTCAACGAGTAGATTGCTTGTCGAAAAGAAATCACGAGATTTGAAGAAGTCCTCTACCGTATGTCACACTATCCAATCACCAGAGAAGATTCCCCCACCCCCTTTAGTCCTCACAAGAAGTGATCGAGATTCTGGAAGAGAGAGTAGTCGGAGAGAGAGAGAAACGTTATCAGAATACGGTTGGTAAGAAAGAATTTAAAACTGTAACCCATGGAGAGTTTGCAATGTTCTTTGAGTGACATGTATGTAACAGGTGATATATGGACTACACATCATGGAGTTTAGAAGTATAACGATCCACAGTGATGGTTTTACATCGACGGAGAATGACTTTTGAATCAACCCCACAGTAAACCATCAACCCCTTCTACGGATAGAGGGGTGGTTTAAGAGAGCTATTCTGGACGTTGATTACAATTCATCCACTCTTCTCACAATTTGTGGTTACCGTAGGAGATCCATCTTGTATTGAGAAGTGGCATTCCGATACTGAGAATCTTACAAATCATTCAATATATTCAGTGAACTCCAACAATCGAGACAACAATTTTCTTTTTGATCGATGCCAACTGATGTGACATCCATTAGTCGAACTTCTTGACCCAAGACTGCGCGTAGACGTCAATCGACAGAGGTATGGTGTATGCCTAATCATCTACAGTGGAACGACTATTTTTCAAGGGCCTGCTTCCATGATGTTCCTCAGGAGTCATTGGATTAGGATTAGGATTCTGGACTTTCGGCATCTATACTATGTCAGCCCGTCACATTTGAGGGATGACATCCCTTGGCGAGCACACTGTCCGATAAAAGGGAAGGAGAAAAGGATTGGGAAAGGAAAGAAGCGACCTGGGACCATTGTGTAAGAATTTGATGTTGGCCGATGTCTATGGCACTCATTTCGGACTACTGTGTCACTATTAGCATGTTTTATTGTTTGTTGTGCAGAATGTTCCAGTTCAAATTCACAAAGAAAAGTTGTAATCCACCAGTATTTACTTTTAGCTTACATTATATATATATTATTTATTATTTTGTTCATTGTTCTATATTTTATTGTTTGTGATTTATTCTGTTGTTTCAACATTTTTACATGCACCGTTTGAAATATAATGCACCGCTTGAGTTGAATGTAGGCATAATGGAATGAGAGTCTGCATCATATGATAACAATAAAAACAAAAGGAATAAAATGTTGCAAAAATACAATAGTTGACTGCTCTATTATATTGAAAAGTAAAAGTTGGTTGAAACAGAAACATTTAATACAGTATTCCATAGAATTCCAATATTAATATATGGAAAATACATATATTTCATCTTCAAAAGAAGTTACATTGTATTCTTTGTTGAAAAGCTGAAAAAATATGAAATGAAGGCTTTCAGTTTTACGTCCCATGCTGAGAAATGAATAAAATGGTGGAATCTAAATCTTAAGTGCGATAGTATTGGAAGGGAAATTTTGTTAAATCAATTTATGTATAGCTTTATTCGCATTAAGTATCATCTAGGTGAACATATTTAGTTGTTTCTCTGATCCTGTGGTTCAACGTTAACGTAGTAAGTTATATTTCATTTTTTATCTGCATCAGTTATCCACATTCTGCAAAACACAGATAATCGCCTCAAACAAGAAGTTTAAAATACATCCTATAAGCAAAATGAAAAAAAAATCATATAACTTAAGTTCTGCGTTACACACCCACAAAACTTGGAAACATCTTTCATTGGCGATTAGAAGTTTTTTTTTTTTTTTTTTAAATAACGTAAGATCTGGTATTTATGAAATCCCTTGTAACTATTTGAAGATGAACGGATTGTATCCATTTTGTATGTGATAACGTTATGACAACTCACCTATCTCTTTCCGCTGTGCAGCTATTTATAAACTCGCAAATAAATGCAAAATCTATAAATACGAGGGTCACTACGAAAGTTTAGAGATACGCATTGTTGTGGCACAGTATTTGAATTCCAACAATTGCATTCGGTAGTGGTATCCAGAGCGAAGAAGCGAAGCAAGTTTCAACTCGCCTCGCTTATCAGCGTGGCCGTATCGCCTTCACTTGTTTGTTGATGTGAGCAGTATTCGGCTGTCCAGAATGGAGCTCGAAAGGAACATTTCGGGCAATGATCCTTTACGACTTCAAAAGTGGTTTGAACGAGACACAAAGCCTTGACCGTTTGCAGAGGGCATTTGGGGACCTTGCTCCTTCCCGTGCTACAATTTTTCGGTGGTTTGGTAAATTCAGAAGAGGCCGAACATCGCTTAAAGATGAAGAGAGAGCTGGACGTCCGGCAACAGCTGTGTCAGATGAAAAATTGCCGCTGTGGAACAAATGATTCGAGAAAATCCTCGAACAACTTTCAAGGACATTGAATCTACAGTGAACATTAGATCGTCAGCAGTAACAACAATTCTTCATGATCATCTTCGGCTCAGGAAGGTTTCATCTCGTTGGGTGCCTCACACTTTGACTGAACAGCAGAAGCGCATGCGTGTGGAGTGGTGTGAAAAAATGCTTGCAAGATTTGATGGAGGCAATTCTCGACGCGTCTCTGACATTGTTACTGGTGATGATACTTGGATCTATCATTTTGACCCTGAAAATAAACGCCAATCTACAGTGTGGAACTTTCCAGACAAAAATCCACCCACGGAAGTGAAGCGACCGCGAAGTGGGGGAAGAAGATGTTCAACTTCCTTTTCCAAATCTGGCCATGTTGCAACTGTTTTACTTGAAGAACAAAGGACTGTTACTGCTCAGTGGTATACCACTGTTTGCCTAACAAAAGTTGCAAAAGTTTCGGGAACGGCGTCCAAGAACTGGATTGCGTGGGATCCTGCTTAATCATGCCAACGCGTCCGCACACACGGCCAACATCACAATTCAGTCTTTAGAATCTACGGAGGTCAAACTTATGACTCATCCGCCGTATAGCCTTGACCTGGCCCCGTGTGATTTTTTCTGTTCCCCAGTATCAAAGATCTCATGCGTGGGAAGAGATTTTGCAGCCCTGAAGAAGCTGTAGTGGCTTACTAGAATGCACTTTGAACACTTGAAGGAAAAGACTGGCAACACTGCTTTCAAAAGTGGCTTTCGAGGATGCAAAAGTGTGTACAGTGTAATGGTGAAGACTTTGAGAAAATATAAGTGTTAAATTGATTCTAATTATTAAGTTATTTCACATCTCAAAACTTTCGTAGTGACCCTCGTAGCTGCAAAGCGAGAGTAGATAGACGAGTCGTGATAACGGCACTACATGCAAAATAATATTATGTAGTGCACTGTGTTTGTTTTTCGATTAACGTTATTTGTTTTGAAGATATTACAGAAAATTTTGTATTTTGAATTACCATTATAGCTCGAGAGCTTTAATAAAATTTGTCGAGTTCCTGACAGAAAATAAAACCACAGAAATGAAAGGATTTGGGAAGAAGGATTGTTTTTTTTACCGTTTTTCTGTGTTTAAGAATATTTTCCATATATCGGTTCAATAGATCACTAAATGGACTAATATTTAGTAATTTTTAGAGATATCTTGCATACATTGTTTTAATTCTGGACGACTGTACACTCTGTAGAGCGTCTCAACATAACCCACCTGACCCTATGTATTATGTTTCCTACTTTACGAATATGTTTTCTCACTGATATGAGAACAAATTATAGATTGTGGAGTTTTTGAAAGAAAGCAGTAGATGTAATGAGACTGAGAGTTTGAACGTTTCTCAAATATTTTCCGCATTCATTGTTATACACATGTTCAAACGGACACGACTCCCAAAACGTAATTACTCTTAAATTCAAAACTTGTTTTTCTTTTTAAACCTATCCTATTGTAGAATGGTAACGTCATGTCTTTTTTTATAGGGGGCCGCGGTGGCTCAGTGGTAGAGCGTTCACCTCTGGTGCAAGGGGTCTTGGGTTCAAAACCTGCTCCCGCCAAGTGAACTTTGTGGTGGACAAACACCGTGTACGTGTGTTTTCTCGGGGTTCTCCCGTTTCCTCCCACTTTCTTTATTCCACCATTTCATTCATTACTCATCATCACCTTCTCCTTTAGCCTAACCGGCATAAACGTGGGACGTAAAACTCAAAAATTTCCTTTCATTTCTTTTTTTTATATGTTTACTTCATTTCCTGGATTGAAAGCTGCGCTCCTGTCCAAAGCAAGACGAAGTACAGGGGAAAGGACACAAGTATTTCAAAAATATTCATATTTATAAACTTACAGTTAAAATAAGAAAGAAAAGAAACTCATGAAAATCCGAGCATCTGCTGAAAAGTTACAAAGGATGATGTGCTTAATAATGTGTGCTTTTTTAAAAAAACTTCTTGGGAAATTTAAAGTTCCTGTACAGCATGGTGAACGAATGGCTGTGCTATTTCTCTTTTATTTGAAAGGCAATTTCATTACGAGAAAAAAACACTCTATCTCATTTACAAAGAAAGTTCATATACATGTTCCCGAATGATCTCGAACTCAAAAATGTCAATCACATCTATTTACGCAAATGTAGTCAAACTGTCAAAATTTGTAATTCGAGAATCAGTGAACTGATTGTGAGACAATTTGCAGTTTTGAAATCAGCATACAAATTTCTAGTAACAGAAATCTTTAGACGGTCTTGGGATAGTCAGGCTTAGGACATGGACTGAACCTACATGACATTATATAAGTACAAATGCTATCAATTATGATAATCACAATGTTAAACACAAGCTATAACTTAATACTGACTGCATACTCTATTAAGGAACATTTTCGGGGGACAACTGCACCATTATCAGCTTGAAAAGCATGAAAAATATGAAATAACGGTAAAAATCATGCGGAAGGTTAAAAGGATAAAAAGGGATTAAAACAACTGCACTGCTCCATGTTACAGAACACAATGTATAGACAGACTGTGTTCTGCAGCCTAGAGTAGTGCAGTTTTTTAAAATACCTTTTTATACTTTCGCATTTCCATATAATTTTGAGTTATTCAACCTTCCTCGGATTTTTAAAGCTAATAATGGAATGTTGTTCCACGCAAATATTACTTACATTCTTATAGAAATTGCGTGTAGTATAACTGTTTTCTTTGTGTTCATCATTGTGACATAAAATTACTCAAAATTGGCTTAAAGATATTTAATTATATACGTTTGAAGTATAGTATATGTTAAGTTGATATTTAATTTATATGGAGTAAGTAATAGGAACATGTGGATGATTGAAATGCTTATGAGTGTATAATGTCCTGTAAGAATAATGCGAAAATGTGAAAACATTTAAAATGATGTAAAATGCTTTGTTAAGTAAAATAATTATTAATATATTTTTTTAAATCTACAACTTAACTAACGTATTATGTACATTAAGATATATGACTACTATCTGCAATTTCAAGGTGATTACTAATAACATTCATATATTTATAATTTCAAGAAGGTTCAGATCTCCTTTCAGATCTTGAAAGACACCATTTGAAAATGATAAGATTAGGAGGTACTGTGCAGCCCTTACCAATTGTAGTTGCACCTAATGTGTTGGAACAAGAGCATTTTTATGTGAGCATAGAAGGAAATATTTACAAAGTGGAAAGTGCACTCAAGGCGGTAGATATATGCTTCAAATCATTTCACGTCGTGAATGCAAAGTACCTACAGGAGAAGCAGGCGTGGAATTTTATACATCATATGTATGGAATAGAAACAGTGTGGTATAAGAGGTTCACAGCTGTAAGTAGCCTCATTTCCACGTTAAATACCTTGGAAAACTAAGTACTTCTCTAAGGTGAAGTGACAGGTTGGTCCGTGTAAGTATCGGTACAAGCCAGTAATAACGAAACGGGTGCGTGGAGGAAAATCAAATGTTGCAAGTGCGTATTGCTACAAAAACTGCATTGAAAGGGAGTATTGTCATCATGGTAGCCATTTTGGATTCCGCCATTTCGGATGTCTCATATTTTTTAAATGGAAAACGGTATGTGAGACATATTAAATTGGGCTAGAATTGTCCCAACACCAAGAATCTGAACTTATTTTTGACCTATCGTCTTTCGTCTACGAGTTGGGCTGATCTATGTTTATTACTTGATTCTAATAGTCAAAAGTATTGAGACAGGCCAGTAATAACGAAATGTGTGGACGGAGGTGATATATGTGACATATTAAGTTAGCCTAGAATTTCCATAAAACAAGAATCTGAACTATATTTTTCCTATTGTGATTATTTTATAAGATACGTTTGACATTCAATTTAATAGATTCAATTATTAACCCTAGAATAACCTAGCTGTTAGACGAAAAAGATAGGTAAAATTAACTTCAGATCAGTGTTCGAAGTGAAAACAAAGCAGAGGTGGTATGTTTTATTGCAATTTTGACTTGACATACCGGCTATCTAAATATGGAAATATAGTGAGGGTATACTGCCTAAAATATTGCATTTCCAATTATTTAATGATTCAAAACCATGGGAGAGCATCTCTGTACCTACGAGAAAAGGGAATATGGAGGGGTTTTGCTCCCCGTCCCCAACTTTCTGAGAAAAATAAATATCCCCTTATGTTGTATTATGGAGAACTACATTCTACACGAAAATGCTCAAAAATCTAGTTTTTTTATGAACGTTTTAAAACAATTTTTTAGCGGGACAACTTCCGGACTCCCACTCGACTGAGGGGTATTCCAGACCTCCGGAAGGAAATTTGACCTCCTATTGTTCTCTAGTAAGATAATCAGGAAATGCAGCGAAATTCATATCATGAGGCTCAACTTCCTGATAAATGAATTTATTGGGGAAGCATGTATTTTTTTTAATTTTTACTAAAAACTTTTCCATATGGAAAATATTTCATTCCGATTCAATTATCTAAAAGCATTCGCCACAGAAATCTAAATATTAGGGATAAATTCACCGCATACGTATTCACAGTGTTATACAATTATTAGCAAGACGCAAAAATACTTTTTTGGGAAAACAACAAATTTTTTGATTGCACAAAATATATTTTTCCCCTCGTAAATATAGGACTTAGTTATGTATCATTTTAGGCACAAAAGAAGTCCCGATGAACTCATAACAATACTTTCCGATTTCAGTTTAAACGAGTCGCCTCAATACACTACTTTTTCCTTGGATTTGGCCCATGATTCATTCCTTTCTGTCATGGGACCTTTACCTGCAACCAACACGAATTCTTGCGTAAGAGCAAGAGGTGAACCTTTTTTTTTTTTTGTAGACACTTTATTTTGAAAACAAAAGGTAGAGAAAACAACAAAAATGTCTGTGTTGGCAACGTGGAAATTATTCCTAAATAAGAAACTAAATCTTTAACGTACAAAGCTATTCATCAGTTAGGCCTACTGTGCATAAAAAAGGATTTATTAAAGGCTCTATATTACAACTAACTTTCCAGAGACGGTATGTCTTGATCACTGAAAAACCAGAGGCGGTATGGCATACCACCGCATACCGTCTCACTTCGACCACTGGTTCAGATTCTTGTATTTGGTACAATTCTAGCCTAATTTAATGTCACACATATCCCTTTCCATTAAAAATATTATGATATCGAATATGGCGTAAACCAAAATGGCTGCCACGATGAAAACCCCCCGCCCCCCTTTGAATTCAGTTTTTGTAGCAATACGCACTTGCAACATTGGTTTTCCTCCATCCATTCGTTTCGGTATATTACTGGCCTGTACCGATACTTTTGCCTAAGCCTGTATAATTATCCGTTGTAAATAGTTCAATATTTAACTATCTTTGTTTATTTGTGACACAAGTAAAGAATCCTAATGTAAATTGTATAAACTATTTACTTTTACATTCTTCTTTAATATGACAGTTTTCAAAAATTACAAATAGTAAATTTTCTCGCTGTGAAATGATTTTTTAGACAGTGCTACAATTAGAAAGTAAATTATATATTTTATTAATTTATAACATCTTTTTCTGTTATAAAATATGTAACTACACATGCTATAACTGTTTACTAGTATTAAAAGTTTGATAATACGTATGTCATGTACTGGCTGCAAGTAAATGCATGACACTTAAAAGTACTTCAGAAAAAAATCCTAATAAACATAGGTCTGGAAATCTTAATTTCAGAGATAGAAGCGTCTTAAAGATTGTGGAGGCACTTTATTTTGGTTTACCGGAGATATTCTAGAAAATTTACCGGAAAACGAAAATCACACTAGAACTTTGTTTCAGTATTGCGTAGAAAGTAAGGAAAGTAAATTCGTGTCTTATGAAATGTTCCTAAAGACGGTTCTCCAGAGTCGCTAAAGAGGGAACATTTAGACATCTTCACGTTTAAACCGCGTTTCCTAAAGATCTCGTTTAGGGTGTTCTATATGACAACAAATTGCCTTTCCTTAGTATCTTCACAATGCTGAAACAAATTTCAGTAGGAGTACCATTACTCTGCAAATGTTTTCTAAGATATAACGGGTGGGTTACTATAACGTTGCAACACCTCTTTGAAATTAAACATTTCTTGACCTATATTCATAATTTTTTCGAGGTCTGTACAACGGTATTCTTAGTAGCCAAGCATATGTTTACAAACGAAGATTAATAGTATATATTTCGGTAATAAATAATGATCGAGTGGTGTGATATTTTACAGTGTAACTCGTATTTGTATATTATACAATAATGTTGTTTGATGTACTTGGTCACACAATGTTACATTGTATAGCTTGTATGCAGTATATTATTGAAATATATAAATTCTTGATTAAGAAATTTTCTTTCTTCTTAAATCTATTATCTATTTTTTTCTTATTGGTACATGTTTCTGCTTATATAAAATTCTGCGCAATACAGGATGTTCTCTAATGCGAAACCGTGAAAAGTCTCTTGCACAGTGTTCTTAACATAATTGATTGATTGATTGATTTCGAGTTTTGGTATCCCTTTTAACAGCTAGGCTGTATGAGACCTGAACCAGCAGCTTAACATGTTATCCAAGCCACATGAGCTTCTGGCGTTGTTCACATAAGATCAAGAGAAATTTTTACTTAGTATTTACCACAGGTATAAGTGTATTATGACAAAAAGGCCTTGTGTCCATCTTAAACACAAACTACACACACTTTCTTACAAGGTTGTCTATAATCTTTAGATCTTAAACTAGAGATGTTACAGTTTCGGAAGTATATCACTTCCTTCTTCAGACTAATTCTCCAACTAAAATTATAAATAATATTACAAAATAAAAATGATGATAACCGCTTATCTCTGATCTTTCGCAAGCTGATCTCGATTATTTTTAATTACCCTGAGTCTCAGTTGGACTTACGCCTCCTCTGTCTAAATGTAAGGAATATTAATTTTGTAATGCTACGTTCATTGGTATTTTGAGTTACGTCAGGAGTCAATTTATCCTAGCTTTGTGATTCGTGGGACCATATATTGGAGCATCATCTACCTCAAGAACCCTTATTTTCCTGGAAAGCGATTAAAAGGAATAGCGTTTCCAATTACTGGGCCGCAGGCTCAGTTTTCTGGGACTGGAACTTCTAAGCAGGAAACTCTATTTACTTTTTATTGTTGCGCTAGAGACTATTTTACAGATATCCTACATCTTTGGCTTCTGTTGTTTGTCGTATGCGGCTTTGAGAAAGAGAGCGGATGGACGGGCAGCACGGATCATGTGTAAGCAAACCAAGTGTTCGCCGCATTTTAAACCAAATAAAGTGGAGACCTCACATTCCCAGGTTGCTGCACGCAATGAATGTGAATGATCCGGATAGGCGCCTCAAATCGATTTGCGATAATGAACAGGTGACTGATTTCATTTTTTTGGAGTCTTAAATTTTAAATTAAATGGAACCATCAATTCCCACAACAGTGTGTACTAGGTAAGAAGTAATACCCATGTTATGGAAGAATGAGCTGTAATCTTTCTAGGTTCTGAGTGTAGTGTGCTATGTCTGTCATTCTTTTTATAGAAGAACAGTGACAGGTGTATAATACTTCAACGTATTGCAGAAGAAAATGTGATAACTGTTGGACAACTGTACGTAGAAAAAGTTCGGAGCACAGCCATCGAGATTTGTGGCAATTTCTCGATGAAACATTGCTGAGAGGTGGATAGACTGACGGGGAAGTGTCGAAAAGCCACCCAGATCTCCCGATCTAATTCCGTTAGACTTCTTCCTGTGGAGAACTTTGAAGAACACTATCTACGACACAAAATTACGTACGCTGGATACTATGGTAGCCAGGGGCGTAACTAAACGCTTAGAGGCCCTGACGCAGACAGCGTGGAGTGGGGCCCGTTTTCCACGTCCCATTTCACGATTTGGGGGCCTCATGATGGCTTGGGCCCCCCGCAATGCGGTGTCTACGGGACCCTTATTTACGAGCCTGATGGTAGCGATTGAAACTGCTTGTGAATCCATTCCAATGGGAACCATATCATATGTTTGTCGGTCTGTTCGACAGCGTTACCGATGATGTATTGCTGCCAATGGAGAACAGTTTGAATATATTCTATATTAGAACATCATCATAATGTTTTGAACACCTGTGCTACATAAAAAAAAATCAAATTTTGTTCGAGTTATTAAAGTATGACGTTATTAAACAATTTTGGTTCGATTTATTAAAGTATGAACAGTGCAAACCACTTTGTGGGACATTCTGTCATTTTGAAAAAAAAAATCTGGTTACGTTAGTAACAAGGTATATTTCAAAAAAGCTTAAATATTACTACATTGGTCATGAGATATCTACGGAAGGGATGATTTTATGAATTTGAAATACTTATTTGAAATTATTCGCATATATTGTTTTGTCGTGAATTTTCCGGTTGTAAAATCATAAAGGGTTCTTCACTATCTATTCTATATTTAAACACTGAACAAATGACTTGTTATAAAAAATATAAAAATATGTATTTCTTCTATAGATTTTAATAATGAATTTTTCATGTTTTTGTTTTCTCTCAAATCCCCCGAACGTACATAAATTCTCGAATCCACCGAACTTAAATAATTAATGACTCCCGAGTAGTACGACTACCTGATGTTGGAAATCACGAATATAAATTACGGAGCGTGTATTGAGTTCTGTTTTCCTTGACATTAAATGTTTGCTCATGAATACTTTCGTGTTGCAATTTATTATTGTAGAAATGTTATCGTTAGATATACTAAATATATAACTCATTTGCGAACCGATAATTAGTTTAGAATTAGAAGAAATATTGTAATTTAATACGAGATGTTATTCGATATACGTAATTTAGAGATGCAGATGTATTAAGGTGTTGAAGGGTTTAAATAGAGGAATACTAGGTGGCTGTAAATGTACGCAACATAGAATGTCACGGCGAAAAATCAAACTTTGAAGGAAAGTGTTGTCTGTCCACTTACATTTACTTGTAGCTGTCATTTCAAGTTAACCACTGCCAGATAACTAGTTGTTTTAATGATGTAATTTTTCTGCAATCAATATTATCTCTCATAATTTCTGTTAATGATCATTCGCTATAATTACTTCTATATATTTGTCTTTGATTATGATTATAGTGCTCTTCATGTACTCCGTCATGTATATTTACTCGTTAGGCTGTAGTTTCAGAATTTACTTCTTCCACAAGAAATCACTGTTGCCACACTTGGTACAATTGTACCAAATTCAGCCCTTTTTGTCATTCATCGGCCCGTTGGTACCACGCTGGCATTTTCAGCCCCTTTTGTAGAAAAGTTGGTACTATTCTACCCAATTCAGCACCATTTAATAAATACTGGTCACATTTTCAAAAGTGTCAGTAAGACTTTCCCTACATCTCTTTCTTTTGATGTCTTTCAGGGGAGGTTCTAGTACCCTGTACGACGGACCGCGTACATCCGTTAGTGACGGTGGATAACCAGCTTGGAATTCCCATCCGTCGTACCTGGATCGGTTTTATTTTATTTATTTATTTATTTATTTTTTACAAATGTCAGTTTACTTACCTTATATTCTTCTTACATTCTATTATTCTCCTTTGGTCGTGAAATGAGCAAGAATAAGGAGCAGTAATTTATATTTTAATATTTTATTATAACGTATTATTTACACACAAACTCGATGATTGATTTGTTTCTAGTTTTATATTTTTCATACACTGGGAAAAAATTGTAGGTAGCGTACTTAAGAAGCTAGGTTACATGCGTAATTCCTGTAGTTTTTGGACTTAACGTAAAGCAGACGTGGCTATAACTGAAAATATATGTTTTATAATACTTTCCATATGAAACAATATAGGCGGTCAGAATCTCACATACAAGCGGACGTATATAACATATAGCTGACGAATGTAACGTAAGTATATGCATGTGATATACGGAAAATTGTTAGATATCAGACATCCTGCAACGGCATGATGTAACATCTAAGGGCAGTGCGTATGTAGCATATGGATAACGTATGGTCCATACTGAATTCTGTATTAAGTAAGAAGATTCCGTATATTTGTACAATATAACGCTGTCCGGAGAATGGATTTTTCTCAGTGTATATGGCCATAATACTTTTTTGGTTTATTGATCACTTTGAAATAAAGGCGCGTTTGATTTCCTTACAATACATACCGAAAATGATAACTGTTTTCCCTTTTAATTTGCGTCCTCTGTTAAACTTCCTACGTTTCGATAAAAGTTTCATCTACTTCCACGGTTGTTCAGGTTACTCCTATTTGGATATTTTTAAAAAGAGTACTTTCTTGGTTTGCACTCTTGGAAGAGGGGGGTGGGAGTGTTCTAGAACTTCACCTTTTTTGTTTCGTGTTATAGATACATGTATTTCACCATGTGTTATAGATGTATTTCACCATGTATTACCATCTGCGCAAATTTGTCTTCAACATTGGGGTGGACGGGTAAAACCGTTCCCCGTTCCCATATTATATATATATATATATATATATATATATATATATATATATATATATATATATATATATACGATGTTCAAAATATTTATGAAGTTGAAAAACAATGCTGTGGAGGATCAGGGGAGCAGAATTGTCTTCAGTGGCGTATTTAAGGGGCTATCGGGCTCAAGCTTCCCCCGAAATAAATGGGTTTGTTTTTCGCATTCCACGTACAACAACAATCCTTCTTACCATTTCTAAGAATATCATTGACTTTCCACTTTCTTATGCTCTTTGTTCAGAAACTATACTGTATTTGTCAAATTTCAGTCCATGTAAGAACTGCGTCCTTTTTTCTTTATTTCGTCCTTTCTACTTTTTTGTTTCTTTTTCTTGATGTTACTTTCTTTCGTTTCGCCTATTATACTTTCGACCGTTGTCAGTTCTGATTCAAGTCGGCCGTAATCAGTAACACCAAAACTGGCGACCATCATTTTTGGAATGGCCAGTGCGTCTGACTTTGAAATTTTGCGCCCTGCCAAAACTATGAAGAAAGATAATCAAATATGTATGACGCAACAATACTCTTATTTGAGCAAAATGATGATACTCGTAATCTCAATAGCATTACAGAAATCGTTACAGAAATCTGACGCATGTCATATACGCTTTAGTTAACAGATGTAACTTTAAGATTGTGGAGAAAAATATTCCAGCAATTGAATTATTTTCTTTGCTTACGAAGCATGAGCAGATGCCTAGGCTAATACAACAAATAAATGAAATGCGCATTTACTGAAAAGATGGGTTTTACTGACATAAGGTAGTCCATATAGACCCTACCCTTCGTGTGCTAGGGCCTAGGGGAGTGGAGGAGATAAGATATCACATCAAGTTACGTCACGCATAGACGCACCTTCATTTTCATTAAAAATGGAAAAGCCAAGAGAAATCAATTTCATCTCACTTTCCTTTGTGGCAGTCGGACACAAATCATCACACTTATCTGCAAAAAGCACTTTTCAATTCAGATTATTGGGGGAGCCTCAGTTCCAATGTTGGAGGGACATGTCCCCTCCTTTCCCCGGGATTTGTGCCCGTACGTAGAGCTGAGACAATTTTCCAGCATGAGGAGAGGAGCATATCCTCCTCTGGCATTTATTGCAATTTGTGCCCAAGAAGCAGAAGTAGAATTAATGCATATTGATGAGACTACTAAACGCACTACAGCACGAAGTTCAGTTTGAAATACTACAGAATACGATTCTTTTTTAAAAATGGAAAATCCAAGATAAATCAATTTCATCTTACATTCCTTTGTGGCAGTCGGACACAAATCATCACATTTATCCCCAAAAGCATTTTTCACGTCTGATTATTGGGGGGGAAGTACTCCCAGGTACAAGATTGGGGGGACATGTTCCCCTCATCCCCCTGGGATTTGGGCCAGTGTGTATTACGTTGGTATAAAATAATGAATTCAGCCCTTTTTGCTTCGATTTGGTACTATTTTTCAGCCCACTCCAGAGATAGGACTGTGGCAACACTGCAAGAAATAAACAACCCCGAATATATTTCTATTCAGTACAATAACGATAACAATGTTGCTGTGTTGCAACGTGTTTTAATACAAGAACAAAAGTTTATATTTTTGATCGAGTTTTTAGATTTTATTATAGACCAGAGTTGTCCAAATGGCGGCCCGCGGGCCGCATGCGGCCCGCCAAACCATTTTCTGCAGCCCACAAAGCTCTCACAACATACGATTGTTATTACTGATAATATTTTCATTTATGTTCATTCTTTTAATGTTTTCACTCTTCTTTCGAATTAAGGCATCCGTTTAGCGCTTCTGTACAACAAAAAGGCCCGGACATCCAAGACAACACTGGAGTCAGTAATGTAGCTATAGGCAAGGCATCGTTGCTGAAAGAACGATTACTTCAATTAACCAAACCAAACCAACCATACCAATTCACCATGAAAATTGTGAAGAACCGCTTCAGAAGCTGCCTTGGAGATTCTTCTCTTTTACATATTCTGCGGTTCCCAACAACAGGATTGGATGTAGATATCCCAGCCCTTGTAAACTCTCCTAGTCATCCTCATTTATCACATTGAATGTAATATTTCAAATACATTTTTATATTTTTCTTTTGTAGTATAATAATAATAATAATAATAATAATAATAATAATAATAATAATAATAATAATAATAATAATAATTATTATTATTATTATTATTATTATTATTATTATTATTATTATTATTATTATTATTATTATTATTATTATTATTATTATTATTATTATTATTATTATTATTATCTGCGGCCCATCACCTTGTTAGCAAAGACGGTTATGGCCCTCAGGCTCATAATAATTGGACACCACTGTTATAGAGTAATAAGGACCAAATTTTCACATCAATAATGGAGCCAGAGTTCAGTCCTGGCTGTACAGTCTCATTATTCAATACATACATACATATACATATACGATATATATATATATATATATATATATATATATATATATATATATATATATATATATATATATACGATAATATCTATCAAACGAAAGAAAATATAGTCTGTAATCCGAAAACGCTTACGTAGGAATATCTAGTACTATAATGTAATTTGTTCTATAATACGTAAGAAATGAAAGAGAGAATTATGCTGGCCGTAGGCTCCATTGTTCTCCAGGGTACAATGTACTCAGCCTAGGCGTTATTCCGGGCTTATTTTCAATATAAGATAATTTAAACTAGTTGTTCCGTCCAAGTCTTCGGCCTGTTGCACATTATACGTTATGAGCTGGTTAGCGTTGCTTCAGTAGTCTCGCAAGTAAGGTCATTGAACACGTGTAAGGTAGTTGGATCACGTGCAAAAGAGTTGCTAATTATCGAACGAGAAACACGCTAAATTATAAAGCTTGTGTGCCCCAATATGCAAAAAGATGTCTGTAATAATTATGAAATTGAAATCTTTCCCGAGATTATGTCATGTAGGTTAAAGAAGACGGTGATTATAAGAAATTTGTGCAATGGTCAAATAAAGAAAGTGGGAGAACCCCTGAGAAAACCCACGAACATGGTGTTTATCCATCAGAAAGCTCTCTTACGATTGTAAAGAACAATAGGGAAGAATAAAGTTCAGTAAAAACTATAAAGCCGCAAATTTGAATATTGCAGAAACTATACTTTTAGAAACGTAAGTGTCGAAAACGATAAAATCACATGTTTCCTTATTTCTAATGAAAAGATTAAATAGCAACTTAAAAGCAACGTATATTTTAAGAGTATAAAAAATTATTGTGTTACCTCTTAAGATAATGAGACGATGTATTTCCTTCTTTACAATTAAGGGTTAATATACCGAATTTCACATTTCCAACTTAAGAGAATCCTCATATTGAGCATTTTCTGAATAAAGATATACCAATTCGAATATTATAAAATAGGAATGTTTTCGTTTCTCCCTTAGAAATGGAGTTTACGAAAATGCTGGAACATGTATTCTCTTCGATTTAAAGAAGATTTTATAAACAGAATTTCACATTTCTAACCGAAATCCTCATATTGGACACTTCCTGAACAAAAAGTCTAAAATTTGTATATTATAGAAATTTTCGAGAATGCTGAAATACATATAAAGTTGTTTCTAATGAAGAGTTTATATATTAAGTTTCACCTTCCGAATAGAGGATTAGTGAGATACTCTATTCTTACCAAAACCATTGAACTCCCTTTACTTCCCCCTTAGGATACGATATGTATTTCAGAAAATTCTTTATTTTCCTTTGCTTTCAACACAAAATGAATTTTCTGGTGGAATCCGTGTTTTTATGTAGAATAGTATGGTCTAGGCGTTGACGAGTAAGCCACTTTAGTCTTTTTATATAGTGGTATACATATACGAGTAGTTCGACAGCAATAACTACCTTGACATTGACTATGAAAGAAATATATGATAGTTCGCTTGTGAATTAATAGTGTCCATAACAGCATTTTTTATTATTATACTATTGTTTCTTTCCTGTCTGCGCTTAGAAGTGACTGAATGAATTTTTTAATAATTTACATATCTCTGTGGAAAACCACACAAATAGTGCTAAATTTCGCACCTTCTATTGTACGCTTTATAAAGAATATAAGAAAATTACAGTTATTAGCCCTCGCTGCTGGTCTAATGCACGTGGTCCCGCGTTCGATTTCCAGTTGCAGAGCACTTAAATGCATTTTCCCAAACATTCACTATCATTAATTATCAGTATCCTCTACATTAACGAGCTTCTTCGTGGCTAAGCGGTTAGCGTATGCGTCTTTGGCGTAGGAGATCCAGCTGGACCTCATGTGGTACAGATTCCACGTTAATCAGTAGGTCCTGTCTCATATAGCTTCGCTGCTGAAAGGGACGTTAAACTCGAACTCGACTCAACTCCTCTACACTAAGAGAGCATAAAAATAGGCCATTAAACTAAAATATCATTTTTATTTTACAAACCTGTAATGTAACATTACCTCTTAGGTAGTGAAATTTTTGTTTGGAGGGAGTTCAATATTTTTTAACGTACTGTACTATGAGATTTTTCCAAATATATTTTTCGGTCCATGTAGTATATTCATTATTTCTTTCTTTATACCAAAATCAATGTGGAAGCTTTGAAATAACCCAGTAGGAATTATATTTCGGGATATAATATCTTTATTCATACATTATTTTAATATAAATCCTGTATATTGGCTGTTCAAATGAATGAGTATTGATATTATATACCTTAATGCTATACGAAAACATAGGCCCGCGATTGGACAGAAATTCTTGAAATTATCCAACAATCTGATATTTGGCAGAGTAATTTAGACCCCCTTCGTCCCTCTGAGATGCCCATATCCTCCCAAAAATCCAGTTTCATCCAGTTTTTACCATTTCCTATTTGTTTTATATTGCTTCCGCCGCCACCAATTTAAATAAAATATTTGCGAATACTAATTTTATCATTATGCGCAGGTAATTAGTCAAATTTATATATGTGCGATATGTCGGATTTTTTTCTCATGTAAAGTATTGCAACCTACAAATTCAATTTGTCGGGATTATTAATTTGAATATATATATAATTATTGAATATATATATATTCCTCTCTCTCTCTCTCTCTCTCTCTCTCTCTCTCTCTCTCTCTCTATATATATATATATATATATATATATATATATATATATATATATATATATATATGTGTGTGTGTGTGTGTGTGTTGAGATATGAATATGTGTGGAATATGAGTATAACATTGAAGTAAAATTTATAATATTGAATTGAGTAGATAAATATGTGTAAAAGGTCTTAGTACCTACCCCGAAGGGTTCCTGGTTGCCATAGTTACGAAATATCCGATAAATGTAGAATGTAAATGTTAGGAAATACCGCCGCATGGTAGATATTCTCTTCAAACTTTGTAATGTTATTAAGTAATAAATGTAATAACTAACATCCTCTGTAATATACTAACTGCATGTAGCATGGGATTTAGGCAGGCCATCGTAACCTTAATGTGTCCTTAAATCAACCCTCAAATTAGTAAACTAATATCCTTCTTTAGAACTACACTTCGATTATCATCCCTCCTATTCGAATCCTCAAACTTCACCAGTGTTTCCACCTTAGGAGTTGTGTTTACAATAAAAACGAAAGTCCTTTTGAACTTGAAAAATTCTCTTTCATTCATATATATATAGTGCAAATCAACGACATATGTGTGTAATTAGTAGCAGAAAGCGATTTTCATTGAAGAGATAGCAAATGTCATAGTAAACTAATGATTGAATAAGTAACATAGTCATCGTGATGCCAGTGATAAGACTGATCTTTTTAACCCCCGAAATGGAAGAGGTGTAATAACAAATATCTTTACGAACCGAATACGTGTTGATTATGATTAATATATATATACATCCTAATGTGTGAATATAAGAAATGCAGAAATTGAAACGTGTGGACACCAGAAAGGGTGCTTAGACAATATTCATAATATTATAGCTAATCTGAAAGTACGAGAAAGGACTCGTTTAAAATTACTTCAAAGATTTTCATATATGACAAAAAGACTTATTACTATCTCTCATTCATTTTTTTTTCCATTCTTCATATTGTATACTATACGTATGCACGAATCTATATCATTTTTTACCAAAGGTTAAATACAAATATTTTTTCTTTTAAGCTATATATACAGGGGTGTAGCCAGCAGGTTTGTGTAGGAGGGGCCCGTCGTTTTTGAGGGGGGGGGGGCAGCTACAATGTACAAAGCCCAAAATAATGTGTTGCTGCTAGTGTTTTTGAGGCCTGAAAGAAAGGAAAACTAAAAACACTATTTTAGCTTCTTCTTCTTCTTCTTCTTCTTCTTCTTCTTCTTCTTCTTATTATTATTATTATTATTATTATTATTATTATTATTATTATTATTATTATTATTATTATTATTATTATTATTATTATCCCTAAATTATATTCAAGATAGTTTTTATTATGCTTAATCAAGAACTACTGCTCGGGACCAAACGCTATACTTTTGTGTATAACTATAAAGGTAACCAAGAAAGTTCTGTCCCTTTTCGTAGTGGTCTGTGTTCAATTGGACCTCACACCGTGAGTTGAATGCGAGTGGACATAAGGCGAACGTGAGTTGTTGGTATGGGTATATCCAACATACTACCTGGTTGTGGCAATTCAGATACATCGTGAACTTGCGTAAAGGCAGAGGGCACATGGGACATCCACAGAGCGTCATAAGAGCATGTATGCTGAACGAGTTCAAATGGAGGTCAAACGCCGCTGTAGCGGGACAGTAGATATGCCAGGCCTTTGGTGAGGGTGTCGTGACGACGTTGACAGTGCAGCGATGGTTTAACAAGTTTAAGGACGATGACGAAACACACGAAAACACCACGTGCCAAAAGACCAACACATGTACAAAGAGTAACTGGAACTACAATTCAGTGTGTGGAGAAACCATTCGGCAGCACATCCATCAACTTGGGTCGATGGGTCTCACATGTTTTGACTCCGGGCCAGAAGGCAACGCGGCAGTCGCCTGTGTTTATTTACTGTTTCGGAGCCATTTCTGGACAGGGCGTTGACATGTGATAAAAAGGTCCTTCTGTGTATTTGGTGCATCGTTCATCGGGAACTGCTACCAGTTGGTCAGAGTTTCAATGAACTGTGTAGTGTCAGCAGTTGAGCTGTGCTCAACAAAAACTCAGAACTCTGGAGCCATCACTTCTGAATTGCAAATGGGTCCTCGTTTACAGGGCAACACTAAGTCTCACGTGGCTAGGATGACTCAGGACACCATTTTCCGCCTTGAATGGGAAAAATATTGTAACCACTATATTCCCCGGGTATTGCACCGTCCGATTATCAACTGTTCCATTCTTTGGACAATCACCTTAGAGGACGCCAGTTCAAATCCCTAGTAAAAGTCCAAAATGCACCTGATACCTTCTTTGTTTCACGGCCCACCAAGTTCTACCGCGATGGATTCCATGGCTTTCCAGAACGTTTTCAAAAGGCGTCGATGCTGATGGGGACTATTTTTGATCTTCCAGGTTAGATGACATATCGATGTTCGAAGGTGGTGGGTGAAAAAGCAACAAAACTTTTCTTGGTTACCTTTATATTTAAATTTAAGACCTTGTATACAGAACCTATCTACACAAGATTGATTTTCTTTGAAATTTCACTTAATTTCTTTACGGTTTCCTGACAAAGATATTTATTTATTATTCGTGACTTTAAAAAAAAATCAATTATTTTATTACACTGAGTAGAAATAAAGAGGGAGCGAATGAAATCCAAAATGAATAAAAACATTGTTTCTCACCAAATTTTCCATCCTCTATGTCTTTTAAAACACTTGTTAAAGCATATAAAAATATACTGTACTTACAAATCAGTTTAGTACCTTTGTTTTATGGCTGTATTTGTAGTACCTTGTTAAAACGTTTGTCTTCAAACTGTCAAATATAAATCGCAGTAGATTGTGTAATCTGCTGTCACAAAAAAGTATTATATTTTTCGATCGGTATAAGGAAGAGATACTATACTATTTTTCGATCGGTATGGAAAAACAATATTTCTCCATACTATTTTACCGTAAATTATTAATTGTCAATAAACTTTGTTACTTTTAAATGAATAAAGTGAGATAATTTTACTATGATGTTATAAAAGCTGGTCATTTGGGGGGGGGGCAGGAAACTATTTGGGGGCGCCTGGCCCCGATGGGCCCCCCTTGGCTACACCCCTGTATATATATATGTGTGTATATAGTATTACATTACCAGTATTCGATTTCCTGTATAAATTGATACATTTATATGTACGCTTATTGCATGTTTATAAAAATCTGTGTCGTCTTAATTTCTCAGTAAATGTAATAAATGTTCACCAAATTGCAGTTAGATGGTTTCTCTTAAAGCTATTATCACCCATGTCAATACACTGTCCTGTATATATGTGAGTGTGTGGGAATGAATGATAAATTTGGTTTTAACTGGTAGTTTTAATATTGATTTACTGTGACAGTGTTCATAATAAGTGTATAATAGCATATTATATGCATTAGTGTATGACGGAGGTCATGAGAAATAACCAATTCTAAAGTAGTTTAAATCGGCTCTGGGAGGGAGGCCAAAATAACAGGATGAGCCTGAATAACGACCGTCTTTTCAGAAATCTCAAAACTTCTATTTGTGAAGAATATATACATTACTTTAATTTTTTTCTTGGCTGATTCAAATGTGTGTTCGATCTCCATTACAAAAATTCAATTACTGAATACAGGTTATTTAATACTTTGAAATAATAGACAAACAGTTATATTAAAACTTCTCGTCACCTGTGCTGGGTTAAGGTAACTCCCACTTGTGTAGTTGATTGGATCCAGGTCGGGGTCGTATGAAGGAACATGTGTCTTTCCAGGACCACTTCAGAATTGATCCTCCAGTAATAACCTTCGAGTATGAACCACCTTTTAACAGCCATTCAAGTTTCTTTACCACATGTCCATAATTATCCGATAGTCATTTATCCCTAATTTCTCCTTTTCCTCTTTCTCCTTTCCTCCTTTCTTCTACCTCCTTCTCTTCTTTCTCACTCTTTCATTTCATCTTTCTTATAAAACTGAAGAGGGGTCGTGACTGAGAGTTGTCGCTATGGACAGGGTTATTAAATTGGTTTGATGTTTCTCTTCGGAAGTCCGATATGAATTAGTTGATCATAAAACATAAATATGAAGCAAGAATTCATTACTTCATTTTAATTTCATATTTGACTAAATTATTAAATTACAAGATTACAATTCAAGCTAGCGACTACATTTCCCACTCACGACTTTATTTTCCCTCTTCAAACCTATTATTATTATATTATCCCTCCCCATCACGTAGTGACTAACGCACGTGCCTTTCGTGCGCGAGGATGCGGGTTTGATTTCCAATGGGAAACTCTTGAAAAGTGAACGCATTGTTGTAATTCAAATTCCATCTAAAACTGTGAATCACGCCTCATATAGCCTCAATGGTCAAAAGGGACGGTAGACTTCAATAAATAAATAAATAAATAAGAAAATTAATAATCAAAGGGTAAATCAAGCCTTGTTATCTGCTCAAGTTGGTAGCGCCTTTGATACACTGAATAACTTGTTTCATTCCCACTTGGAAATGAAACGCAATCTTTGAGTTTAACGTCCCACGTTTATGCCAGTGAGGCTGAGGGAGACGAATTGACTCCCATTTGGAACTCATATGGTTCTGATTTCTCATTATGCGGTAGCTAGTATTCTGATTTCTCATATAGGTTTGGTGCTAACAAGGGTCATAAAATTAAAAATAAACTATAATCTCACTCGTATTTTTAACGTTTGCAAGAGAGGAGGCAGAAGGACAAAATCTATTAAGAATACTTTGTTTAAGAGTAATACTCTTATAAAAGGAAGAAAGCCGCTGAAAATAAAAGTCCTAACGTATATAAAAATATCAGGAAGTACTATCATTGCAGAAATATGAGTTACAACATAGGCTATTTAAAAGAATTATCTTCCTAAATTCTAAGAGAATAGGGCATGAGCTCAAGAAGTTCAAGGCCTCATGGTATATACATAAATTCAACCTTGCTAACACATATATATAATTTAACAGGGTTCCCTCTTGACTATATGGTTAGCGTACGCGCATTCCACCCAGCAGACTTAGGTTCAATCCGCTGAGGAAGCCCACGTGGGTCGGATCTACATTAAAGCATAGTTCCACGTTTTATATAGCCTCGGTGCTGAGAGGGATGCTAAAATTTCAATATAATTAATCAACCGAAGTGTGTAATTTAAATCCAACCATGTTACTCCAGGAGTTTTCAGCTTTCTAGGATGAAACACCTATTACAACTATTTCGCTTTTTGCTTAGAAATAGTCTGGAAGCTCTACCAGTGAGCTCCTTTCTTTGTTGACCGTTTAATATTTTTCACTTAACAGCATGTTCACACACTTTCTTAGCTACGGCATGTGAAGAAGTTTCTGTAGTCAGCACTATGCACTGGCCTTAGACAAGGTGAAACTTAAAGTTGTATTGGTACGAGCGTAAAATGAAAAAAAAAAAAAAAAACGTTCTTTGCTAGGAACCAAACTCGGTCTGACTTGCCGAATACGCTACTGTGGTTCTTAACTTACTATGAGGCCTTCTTAGAAACAAAAAAATATTACAGTATTTATATTTGGATTTAACATTCAATACTGCAAATTGAAACATTTAGTATTAGCTACTTTTATTGTTTTCAAATTGGTAACTTTAAGAGTAGCTTTCATTAGTACGTAAACACAAAAACAATTTCATAGAATTATTGTGCATACATTTTATTGTGCGATAGTATACGAGCAACTGTTTGAGAAACAGAATTCTGTATATATTGAAAGTAAATTTGAAAATTGTGTAGCGTACTACGATATTACTCCGTATCCCTCAACTATGATGAAAGGTTTGAAAGCCGTAGTTTATGATTTGTAATAAAAATACTTTGAGATACTTAAGTTCCTTTTTTCGTTAATGCAGGAAACTAAATCGCCTATGTAATTCAAATTTAAACATATTGATTGGAATTATAAGCTGATCAATGGGTGATATGCATAAAGATAAGTAAGTATAGTGAGATTAATCTCACCTATTGAACGAGATTAATCTACAGCCGCTTACATAAGTACCTGGACAACTGACTGTTATAATTCCATTACTTGGGGTCCAGGTCATTTGCAGGTGTGAGAACGCCTAGACGGATGCAACCCAACTTACACGTAACTTTTCTCGGCAGTGACAACAGTTGGTGGCCCTAATCCAGGTGTTTATGCAGGTTATATTGTAAAGTAGGTGACTAACGAAACAGTTCTCATTTCCAAGATGAATCTCTATGGTTAGGATCGTTTTTTCCAAACGAAAACCATATATTAATCTCAATATTGATGTGTATGTAATGTATTGTTTCTTTATATACTTTATGTTTAGAGAAATAAAATATTGACCACGCATAAATAAGGAAATGGTTGAAAGTAGCTGAAAATATAAAATTTAGAACAACTGCTGGAAATAAGATTGTAAATTGCCTCCATTGAGAGACATTCTCAAATTCTCCTCATTCCAACATCCTTTTCTTTCTGGAGGAGAGCAGATCTTGCTTGTCACACTGAGAATGTATTGAAATTGAAATTGAAACATTTGAAAAATTTTCAACGTGGCTGGAATTCGAACCCGTGTCCGTCTTGCCCGTGGCCTGATCATTATTAAAATATCTGATTTAACATTATTTTTAAAAATAAAATTCATTTACCAACATAATCTGAATCCCTTGAATTTAGTTGATTTGTCGTCCCCGCGCACCCTGTGGTCGCGACGCCGGGGCAATCGCCCCGGTGGCCCTGCCCACGCGACGACACGGCACATTGTTTCACATTGGAAGCTACGTATATAAATATGCCAACTTGTGTGGTTAAATATCAATATTTCGAAATATTGATTATCATACCAGAATTTAGAATTCAAATGTCATAAGAAAATAATGACAGTTTGACCTTTGAAACTGTATTTCATTAATCCTTGACACTTTTGGTATGGTTTTAGTGTCTCAAAAACTTTTTACCTTTGTCTATAATACCATTAAATTTCACCTTTCTACGGCTTACTATTTGTGTGCAACACGACAATGAAATGTATACACACATTTTGGGACAGTCAGTTTATATAAATCAATATTATAATAACAAACTTACGACAAAGTGAAATTTAATACTTATATCGAAAGGTCTGCCCTCCACAGGCAAAAACCTGAAATAATACTGCTGGATTCAATTGATAAGATGTTCATAAATTGGGTTTATTTTGTGATTATTTGTAGTGAATTACATCCTCGTATTTTTAGGATTATAGTGGGCCCATGCTACTTCAGTGATTCTTCTTTTTCTTATTGTTATTTTGCACACAGAAACTCATATACATGTATATTGTTATGGCGAGATTTTATTCAGACAAGATATCAGCTAGTGAGTTTTTGCCCAGCTAGATTTGATGGACGAGGTTTTTGGCCAGAAGAGATTTTGGCCAGTGGGAGTTTGATCACGCAAGAATTTTGCTAGAGGAGATGTTGGCCTGCAAGGTTTAGGGATGGCGAGATTTCGGCAACGCGAGACTTTTTGGCTGCGAGGTTTCTGGTTACTCGAAATTTTGGGTGGTGATATTTCAGCCTCGTGCTTGGCTTTGTCCATATTACCGAGCGAAGTAGCTCAAGTGGTAGAGCATAGGCTTCGAATTCGGAGGTCGCGGGTTCGATTCCCGCTGCCGACCATCCTGACTAGGGATTTCCAGGGTTTTCCGAAGTCCTACCAGGCAGATGCCGGAATGGTTCATACTAAACAGGCCCTGGCCGATACTTTCCCAAATTCTTTCCATTGTTGTTATTGTTGATATGGTTTGATATTTAGTATAAAATGGCGTCTGAGCTGTATCTGGTGATTGCTAAATAAATAAATAAATAAATCAAATACATATGCCATTCTGCTCACATGAACTGGATTTAGTTTTTCTACTCGCCCCAGAACTTGACTTGCGAGTTCGGACTTCACCCTACATTCCCAACAAATCTCAGATTCCGAGCTCATCCGTGGCTAAGCGGTTTCCGTACGCACCTTTGGCGTGGGAAACTCGGGTTCGATTCCCGACAGGAGACCATGTTTTTCAGATTCCACGTTAATCAGTAGGTCCCGTCTCATATAGCCTCGCTGCTCAAAAGGGACATTAAACTCAAAATCAACTCACCTCAAATCTCAGCCTCCATTCCTGGAACTTTTAGTCAAAAGCCCTACCTCTTCTGTGATTGTTCTTAATCCTGTCTTTGTTCGTCACACCACACATCCTTCTTTTCATTCTCATTTTCGTCTGTACACAATCAGATGAAATAAGTTGTAATAAATGCATATACCAAAATTAATTTAGCTGTTTAGGAAAAAAGGTAGATCGTTTCGTCTGGATTCTGAGGGTGCACAAGAATTTCTGAGCAGTACTTCCTATTTTTCAAATATTTCACTGGAAGATTAAGCTAAATACAAGTATAAATACTGAAAACGAACTTTAAACAAAATAAAACATACAATTTTACTTTAAACTGTAATTTGCGTCTTATATAGACCCAGATACAGGAAACAGATGTCAAACTGAGTCCAATCCAATGAGGACCGTAAGTTGTGGGGGCTGGGGGAACTGCCCCTACAGGGAAGCTCATCGCCGTTCGAAGGGGGCCCATTTTAAGACAAAATTTTCATACTCCAAATACGATACGAATATGAAATTATAAATGAAGCATCAAAAAGGTTCACTACATTACATCAACAAAGCAGCACACGAAATGTACATAAAACAAAAATTACTAGTGAGCGCATTTCAGTAAAAAAACAGACGTCTACTATTAGGGGCCCTAGAAATAATATTTATTCGTATGGTTTTGAGATTTATTAATATTGTCCCCTTAATTAATTTATTGTGTATGGAAGTGGCCTAGGGACGGAACTAACGGCTCCGTAGACCTTGCCGTGCTGGAGGTCCCACAGGCTTCAAGGGCTCATAAAGAGTAAGAGAAAAATGGAAAGAAGGGACCGAAGAATTAGAAAAACAACTTTTCTAGGAAGCCCAAATTAGCGTATTAATGCTTTCCCCCCAGAAAAAAATCCAAGTTTCGGCGCTGAATCCAATCAAGTGGCGATGCCATCTTTATTTTTTTGAGGGAGGACGAGAACAGATACATTTTTTGGGGGCAGGAACAGTTTTTTTGGGTGAGAAGAACAATTATATATTATCTAACTGATATTAAGAAATATCATATCTGGAGTAGTCCTAGGAAGAAGGTTACACTCCATGGGGCACCCATCCCCTTGATTTTAAATTGGATCTGACGCACCACTTATCCAATCTAAATAACGTCACATATTCTGAGATCAAATCAGGAACCCTTGCCAACGGAGACGATCGACAGACTACTTATACATCGTTCCTAATAAGTTCTTTCTTGGTATTTAAGAATTCTGACCTTCATTTTAGAAGCCAGTAAATTAAAGTATGATTACTGTATTCTAATTATCAAAAGCCTAATTGTTAAAGAGCTACTACTTTGTTCCCAACTTGCACTTTATGGAAACTCTTAGTACTAAAGAAGAAAACAGTTTACGATTATTTTAAATTAGAACTTAGCATTTATTTAGAGGCTATCAAGAAAAAGACACATTACTTGTACTAGTGCCTATCATACACTATCTCACATAAAGGTAATTACGAGTTTAATTATTCATAAAATGAAGGAAGAAACTAAAGAAATGTTTGCTAAAATATTCACATACTTAATACTTGTTTCTTTTTGTACAAGTGTATGCTCTCTATGAGGGACAAGTTCAGATATGAAATTATTATAAGCGTTCATGAATTATTTATACGCATATATACTTTCAAGTAAGATACATTAGTTTTGCATGTAATGCAGGTTCTCGTTTATATTGTCAAGTAATGAGTGGTTTTGTCTGTCATTTATCTTTTTGGTTCATGATGTAGTGAAAAGGTGCCAAAATGTCTCTTAGATTATAGGTTATTGGTTCTCTGACTTGGTAGATATACTAGCATGATTTATTGAAGCAATATTGGAAATGGACTTCTTTGATGACTAGAATATACTAGGAGATTGTATCGAGTGGATCATTATCGGGAAGAAGAAAATCAATACATACCACATATGAATGTATATATAAGAACATTAATTTCTCTTGTTTATTGACATCGTCCTTGCCATTGGAACTACAAGAAAGTTTAATGAAGTTCGTGATAAAACAACACACTAACATAAGATCACCATTAAAAAAAAGAGCGATATAGAAGCATCAACAGTGTCAAGAAAGCAGAGACGAAGTTACGTTATTAACCTTCGTCTACAAGTAAGTGGGTTTCCCAACTCAATATTTGTCGGCTTCATAATAACATTGAATGTTATGAAAGTTCTATCACAAATTTAGTATATTTCAGTCGCACAGTGGATGATATACGTACGTAGGATTGTTACACTTTGTGATCTCAATAAATAAATAAATAAATAATAAATTAGATATATAATCAAATGATCATGCTCTTAGAGTAAGTTAAAGGAAATTTACAAAATATAATTTCAGAATACGCAAATACAGGGTGTATCGATGTCTTATGTTCATAGTATGCTAGAAACTAAAACATCTGCATGAATGTATTTCCTTCCATAGATCGTTACAACGGGCGGACTTCAAAATACAATGTTTCTTCCAATAGACAGGAAAGTTTTGTTAATTTTTCAAAACATTTTGTTTATAAGAACATTTTGTTTATATTTTAAGAGATTTAACTTTTTATAATTACAACAATTACTCCGAAATTTAGAAATAATCTTCCTCACCGCTCTTTACTAAATAAAACGATTCCATTTTCCAGAATTTATTGTGAAGATATTGATAATAAAAAATATGTAAATAATTGATACGAAATGTCTAAAATTAAATATCCTTTTCACTGTTTTTTAAAGAAACAGAACCGGAATTTTCATGTAAAGGTTCCAAAATCTAATCAATGTGCATTCCGAACAGCATTAACGTGAGTACGATACACTGAGAAAATCCGTTATCCAGACAGCGGTACATTGTATAAATATACGGAATCCTTATGTTTACTACATAAATCAGTACGGAGCATACGTACTCATATGCTACATACGAATTACCCTTAGATGTTACATGATACCGTTGCAGGATGTCTGACATCTAACATTCTTCCGTATATTATATAAGTATACATATGCTACATACGTCATCTACATGTTGCATACGTCGATTTGTATGTAAGATCCTGACCGTTTAGCTTATATACAGTTCTCTCGTTCGTACGGAAAGTATGTTTATTAAGAACATTTATACGGAAAATACGTATAAAATATACTTTTTCAGTTTTACATTTGCTGTACGTTAAGTCCGAAAACTACAGGATTTACACATGAAACCTACGTTTTTAAGTACGCCACATACCTTTTTTTCTCAGTGTAAACTTATCTTCGCTGTGACAAAATTGTATCCGTGCCATCTAGCCTCTACAGACCTGAATTGTTTTTTACTGCACCAAAAAATTATTTCTGAATATTTTCTACTTAAATATATGTATTTCGGTGTATTAAAAGAAATTTCTTATTAAAAAGTGCCACAGGGACACAGGGAGGGCATGTGCTCATTTGAGTACTTTTGGGGCTTACTAAATATAAAAATAAATATAAAAATAAATAAAGGATGTTTTTGCTAAGAATGAGGCAAACATTAGCAGCTAGTTATTAATAAAAAAATATTTGCTTTCGTTTTCAAGCAGAATTCTTTCTTTTAGCATCACTCAAGATCTATTCAGCATGAGTATAATTACTGCTGAGAATTTGGTTGAATTCACTCCATACCATAAACCACTTTTTGCAACTGTAAAATGAAAAATCGAATGAATGACAAAAATATTGTTGTAGTGTTTACAACAAAGTTAGAACGAAGTAGGCTATATTGTTGTGATGTATCCTAATAAAATAAGAAATAAAGAATAATGTATTAATTATATATTTACCTTCAGTATCTTATAAGATAAGCTGCTATGATAATCATGTACCGTCAATGTTTCGTTAGAACAACCATACATTTTACATCACGAGAATAACTTAAACGAGAACACTCTTATTGCCTTTAACTATCACATTGATCTAGTTCATACATGCTATGTTCCCATATAATGTCTCTTTTTGGTGCTTCGTTTGCAAAACAAGAAATGGAATTTAATTCCATCTTAGTCTGCTGAGCATCATACTCTGATATAGTACTGGTGGTGGTTTCATTCAATATGAAGTCCCTATTGCTGGCCTCATTGTCGTCTGATATTGAAATGTCACTAGGACATTACCTAAATTTGTGATCAGGATTATTCAGTACTTTTCTTCTATAAGATCCTGAAATAAACTAAGAACAATTCCTTAGAATTTAACTAGCTACTGCTGAACATTACTCCATGAAAGAAAGTTACTTGAATTTAGTCGTAAGCAAAGAAAAACTGGTAAAATTAAAACAAAGAAAGAGCGCAAGATAATATAGAAATATTCAGAAATTATAGTAGCGATCGCCCTCATGATATTCCAGCAGTTAAAACTTTGATTAACATTACTTAATCGGGAAACAAGTTAAAAGCATAAACAGAGAAAGGATAAAATCAATGTTATGGTTGGTAACCTCAATTAAGGCTTACGCCCGTAGCATAAATAGATGTAAATCTTTATAAAGAGAATATTACAATACAAGCCTATTTTATTACATTATTTATATCTCAACTGCTTTTAACATATCTTCTTAATCCAGCATCTAATGCGTATTTATTTCCAAATGCAACTAAAACAAAACAAAACTTAAAATACCTTTCGAGAGATAAAAAATATCTAGCAACATGAAAAGTACTCAAATGAGTACGGGGGAATAATATGTATACGTAAGTACCAAAGTACTCATTTGAGTACATGGTAGTTTTTACTCAGTTCTGAAATGTACAGAACGCCCCTGCTACAAATAATACCTTTATATTAAGAAGTTGACATTAAATTACAAGAAAATAATTTTTTAAACCATGCCGAAGGTAAATAAAAGAATATACTCACGTTTTTTTTTGTCAGGACCTTCAATCCTTTCCTCTTCTGCTGCAGCCATTCTTCTGAATCTCACACTGTGTGCTCAATGTTGCCATCCAATAGACCCAGAGTGCACTAAATGTGTCCTCAAATAAGTACCTGAGCAGCAAAACGTGTAAGGATGCGATTGAAATGAAACAACATATATTTACGTAGTATTAAAATGAATGTACTCAAATGAGCACTAGGGGACAGTAGAGGCTAGAGGCTCAAAATTGAATAAGTGTCGATGCCAATGAATATGGTGCCAATCAATATCTTCAAGAGAGGCTGCGACTATCTCCCGAAATTCATATACAGTGAAAAGTTTAAGGAGGGCGGACTATGGCCTTCGTTTATCCTGCTGGACATTAGTTGCATCTTTCGTCCGAAAAATATTAATAAGAAAGCCCTTAATAAATGTCGAGAGCCTAACGGCAAACTGTGCTACAAGTTCGCTTTCAAAAATAAATTTGAAAATAAAATAAGATACAGTTGTTTTACAGACAAGGTTAGCTCCCTGTTACGTGGATGCCATAAAGATTAGATTCCTATGAGACCTACCAAATAACTGTAACATTACCTATAAACCTATACACTTTATTTCATTAAGTTGAATACATCTTATAAATGAAGGACATACTGTACATAGCGATCTTTTGGCCTATGATAATTACGAATACATCAATGAGATTTCTCGAGTGCACACAGTTACATTAACTTCATGCACCTCTACAATACTACAAAATAAAATTTCTCTTCTTTATATAAACAAATCTTACTTATTGACCAATGTTACTTTCACTTCAAACCTTTCTTGCCACTCTGTGAAGACTTATAAATAGAACTTTCTGGACACATTTTATAAGTTATACATATGGAGTGTAGAAGACTGTATATGATTCCAATGGATATATTAGGAAATATAAAGTTTAAGACGATTTTTAAAAAGTATTTTGTGCAAATTTTCCTTGCATCTTCTACAGCACATAAATACGTTTAAGATTTACGTCCCACGCTTATGCCGGTTAGGCTAAAGGAGGGCACATAAATACGTTTCAAAAATTATCTTGTAAAGTTTAATCCCTTGAAACTTCTTCCTGCATTAATGCAAATGAAAAGAGCCCATTAACGAGAAATAGCGTAAACAGATGAAGAAGAAGATTTTTGCATGTTACACGAAATGGGAATCATTCCTTTTTACTTGGACATTTCAAGTAATGATCGTAGATAACAAATAAGAAAGTTTTCCGTGAGTGTATAGTGTTGCATGTATTGTACGTAAAGAAAATACGACGTATGTTGAGACATTTTCGGAAATATTTGATTTATTAATTAATTAATTCTACAAACCAAACACAATAGAAAACTTGAAAACATAACAGCTACTTCAATCCAGATCAATATTTCTGAATATAATCACCTATTGAACTTTTATGATGCTCGTGGCCGGTCCCAAGCCCGTACTGAGAAAGGGGGAGAAACCCCCGTGTTTTGGTGCTCTCGTATTGCTTTTCGGGAGCGGTGCCTACGCGGGGGAGATAGGGTGGCACTGGTGCCTAGCTCGCTGCCGCTACTTTAACTGCCATATGGCAGCGGGTGAATAGCGGTGTCAACAACCTACCGGCAGAGGTGAGCTTTCGGGTATCCCCCGAAATGGGCAACTAAGCCGTGCCCTTGGGTCCGGAAGATAAGGCTGCGTGGTACCCCAACACGCTAAAAAGAGTGGGTAGCTGGTGTGCCCAAGGTGTGGGCGGATCTAGCGTCCTACCGGGAGGAAGATGTAGGTACTGCCCTCAAAGAGAGTGTAATGCGTTCTCTTGGGTCCGGGATGGGATACCTAGTATCCTAACGCATACTCGTACCTCAGGAGCGCTGAGGAAGTGGGTCCCTCCTTCGTCCCAGTAATGTGAGCTGGGTGCAGGAGCTACGACCCTACCAGCGGAGCCGCCGCCCCCAAATGGCCATTGTCTTTAAAGGTAGACAGTCTACATCAGCCATTGGGTCTGGTAATGTACGGTTAATCTCTCCCGTAAGAAGAGGTAGTTCCGTATTGTTTGGACGACCCTACCGGAGGAAGGGTGTGGGTGTCCCTTCTAATGGTGGCTTACACGTACCATTGGGATTCGGACAGTTAGCTTTGCTACAACGTGTACGTGGTACCTAAACACGTTAAAGATAGGTAGCCCCGTGTTGTTTGGGCGGGCCTACCAGGGAGACACGACTCCCAAATGACAATGTCTGCCTATGAGCAAACGGTCTACATCAGTCATTGGCTCTGGTAATGTACGGTGTACCTCTACCGTAATAAGAGGAAGTCCCGTATTGTTCGGAGGACCCTACCGGGGAAGGGGAGTGTTGGATTCCTGTCTGCGAGAGACCAAACGGAGATGGGGGAGGGGCCAATCCCAGGAATCTGGGTAACGGTTCTGATCCTGCTAAGGAGAGGAAACTCTCTGGGATGTGGGCCGGCACCAAACTCAAATGGTGACTTAACACGTACCATTGGGTCCGGGATGAAATACGGGAGTATCTCGACGTGTGCGTGGTACCTCTACACGACAAGGCGGTTGCCAGTTGAACGATAGAGGTAGGCAGGGTCGGGATTGAACAAGCCCCCTCGGGCATTGCCTGGGGCCCCGGATTGGGTTGGACTCTGCCGGGCTGTGGTCATACCGTGGGATTCGGTAGCTTGTGGGAGCCAATCCCAGGAATCTGGGTAACGGTGAACACGGGCGGGAGGTGAGCTTGCCTTATAACGCTCGGGCGCCATGCTTGCAGAGCATGGTAGGACTGACTCGCTAGCAGTCTGCCTCAACCAGTAGGTTAGCTGGTAGGCACTCAGGACTTCGGTCTGGCCGCGCAGTGGGTGTATCCCACTCCTTCAGAGAATGGGGGTTACATCGCTTCGGCGAGTCAGAAATAGGGGACAAATTCTGACGGTGCACTTCGTGCACGAGGAACAGTAGCGTATATTGTGGAACTACGGGCGGGGTGAATTACATTCTTGCGGAACCCGTCCATTAAATAGACCGAACGGTAGCGGGCATGCTCTCCATGCATGCAATTAAGCGTGGCATAGTAGACAACTAGCTCCCAATGTATGAAATTCGAATAGAATAATAGTAAATAGCAATCATTTAATATGAAAACTTTATCGGAGTTACCTTTTATCTAATTTTATCTTTCTCGATAGCTAACGCACAGTCAAAAACTATTTTTCATATGAAATTTCTTTAGATTCTTGACAAAATATCCTATTTTGCATGTGTTTTGACCGGTTATTTACATGTGTTGATTTATTGATTCATGCAGAAAATAATAGTTAAATTTATTGTAATATTAGACATAAATATATTTAATTGAGATGAACACATAAAATTTCTGCGAAAACGAACTAAGCGCCACTTTCGTACTTTTGAGAAAATTACGTATAAAGGTTGATGTCCAGCATTAATGTAGCAATAATCAAAAGTGAAAATATGTTTCTTTTTTTTGGAAATGTGTTGGTTTTCCTCTCTTTTGGATTGTGCAAAACGTTCTAATGCTTATCAGGAACCAATCGTCGAATTTACGTGGAATTTCAAAGTTTGGCGCTTAGTTCACTTTTGCATAACACGGTACAAATATTGAGTAACAATTAGCACTTTAAATCGATATACGATTATACTGTAACATAAATATTGGATAAGAATAGCCTATTATACAATGTTGAATATAGCTATACGTTGATATTACATGAATTTGTCCATAAAAGATATCTTAAACGTAAACGTAATCAATATATTTGCTTGAGTTGTGATCCATAAAACTAGTTTCGAAGTAAAACGTTTCAACTGTACTGTATATAATTTTATTTTAAAGTAATGTAATGATTGTAATAGAAAATATGAGAATTGAGCACATTTAAAATCATAATTTTCGATTGACTGATATATTTACATACAATTAATAGCGCGCCATCTCTTTTAAGACTTGTAACTGTTTTGTTAAAATAGTTTCTCTCTACGCTAACTTAAATTTGTTTTTCAGCAATTTTCTTTATTTTTGTTCGTATAATAAAATTTAAATTTGAAGAAAGGGATATTTCATTTGAACTATAATAATACACGTCCATGTAATTTGTATAGAATGTTAAAGTTTTTTAAAAAAAATGCAACAGAGGGTCTACGGAGGATTGAAAAAAAACTTGGATAAATCAATTACTGGATTATATTTGTAATATGCATAAATGAGAACGACTTGAAATAAATATTGACTACGCTTGTTTTTTAATTGATCGGATTCCACTTAGATATATTGCGTAGATACTTTACATTTCTCAAATAAAAGAGTTTAAATTATTCACGGTACGTTAGGTTAATCCCGTCCCTGCTGGTGATCTGTCGCAAAGTAACTCAATCCTTATTACATTTATTTGTTTGGAGTAGTAATAAATACATTATTATTTGTATTAGTAGATTTTTATTGTACAACTTACCTGCACTTCGGATGATTGTAAACAACTTATTTTACTTTATTATTAAGTATTTTGCCTTTTGGCAAGTCGTAGCACTAATGAGTTTATTTTAAAGCTGGTTTTAGGATTGGGCTTGAAAATGTTTCTTCCACACTTCTTGATCTTCAGGTTCCTTTAACCCCAAACAATTTCTTCTATATTTCAAATTATCGATCATCAGTTGTGTTCTTCTTCGTATTCCTCGCTTTCCTTCCATATTTCCTTCTATGGCGGTATGAAGAATGCAATTCCTTCGCAAGATGTGTCCAATCCAATTGTTTTTTTCTACCAAGAATACCGGCTAATAGCGCCCTTTTCTTTTTTATCCGCTACAAAACATCTGGGTTTGTCATTTTCTTTGTCCATTTTATCATCTCCATCATCCTCCAACACCACATTTCGAACATCCCTAAAAATTTCGTCTCTAACTTCCATAATGGCCAAGTCTCTGAAGCACACAGTTCAAATACTCCATATACAATATAAAGCACTTGACCAACTTCTTCATTAACTTACTAGTTAAGAGTGACCTTTTCTTGTTGAATGCTTCTTTGACTATAGCAATTCTTAACTTGATCTTCTTGGAAGCATCTCTCGTCAAAATACTTTCTACATACTTGAAATTACTGACCTCTTCAAATGCTCTTTGTTCTGTTCTCCTGATCCGTAAGGGTGTGTTTCCACGAGATATTCACATGGCTTTCGATATTTCGATGTTAATTTGCATTCCATGTAGTTTTTCAGTGTCAACTATTTTGTTAATCATCTCCTGTAGACCTTCGGTCCTATCTATAATAACTGTATCATATGCATACCTGATCTTGTTAATGATCTGGCCTCTAATTTCCGCTTCTTTCGTTAAACATTCACTGCAGATGTTGAATAATTGGGATGCGTGACATTATTATATTCTTGTCTGACTCCTCTTTCAATCTCCACACTATTAGATTCTCTTTGGTTCAAGTGCAGTTTCACTCGTTGTCGTATATACAAGATGCGAATTAGTCGTCGGACTTTCGTTCAGTATGCGTGCAATAATTTTTCCATTGTGGGAAATAAGACTAATGGTTCTGTTCTCGCTGCACTTATTTGCTTGCTTTTCTTTTGGCAGTGCAATCATTGTAAGATCAAGAAAATCCTTGGCTATTCTCCATTCTGGCAGATTTTGTTAATAAGTGAAGTCAGTATTTTCATTGCATTGTCTCCTAATCCCTTGAGCAAATTTACTGGTATATCGATGTCTCAAATGTCCGCACTTGTTCGCATGCTATGATGGCTCATACTACTTCACTTTTTAGTATACTGGGTCCTTTCTTTTCGTCATTTACCTCTTCCTCGGCTTCGATCGCAATATCTTTCGGGAGCTTTTTCTGATTATACAGATATTTTATGTGTTCCTCCTAGATTCTAAGGATTTTTTGATAGTCAGCGGTTATATGTCCTCCTTGATCTTCGATTCCAAACGTACTTATACTTTTGTTAGCTTTTCTTTCCTAATTCTTGTGGTTTATCATAGATCATATCATATGAAGTTACGTTCCTTCTTCACGTATCTGTTCCATGTACTTTTATTTGACTTTGTCTGTCTCTGTTCTCACTTCATTATTCAGTCTTATGTATTATTTGATGCACGTGGTTTACGTCCTTCTGCGTTCCTCCATCTTATAAGCTTCGCTTCGGTTGTCCATGGTTTTCTCGGTGCTCTTTCCATCTTGCCAATTTTCTTGTGGAGTGGGTCTAGTTGAATCTCTTTAACTTTTCTCCAACTATTTCCTACATTGCCTACCATATCACCCATTACACTGATTTTTTCTTCAGTATCTGTTCTCACATCACTGTGCATATTTCTTAATCGCTTTAAGTACCACTCTCTACTTCTACCAATATTTTTCACCAAGTTAGGACTTCCACTACTGGGAGACTGTGATCCGAGAGTCAATGTCCGCTCTTGATTGGAATTTCTGAAAAATGACTCAGGTGATTTTGTTCATATTTCAAATTAATAGATGTTTCATTAATAACATAACAATGTGGCATAACTCATTTGCTATGAAAAAGGTCATAAAGAGTAGTTTATTCTTGGAGGTAATTCATTCTTAAAAAAACGACTCATGGGTCAGACAATTTTGTATATTTCACTGAAAACTCTATAAGATTGCACAAATCACTTGTCACGAAAATATTTACAAAGGAAGTTTTATTATTATTATTATTATTATTACTATTATTATTATTATTATTATTATTAACTATTTCTTCAACTACAACTCATAAGATTTTGTTGACATCTTACAACGAAATGCTTGGTAAATAACCCTATTTCCTGATAAACATTTATCATTAAAAAGTCCATAAACGATAGTTTTCTATTGAGTCCGAGGTTTCTTCGAAGTTCTGCGGAACCACATAAATTTCAGTAATAAGTACAGCATAAGAAATTAGATCGAGAAAGTTCAGTGTAGTGCTCCGTACTTTTTTTTTGTACTTAATAAAGGCGAAGTTAAACATATGGACTTAAAATAATTTCTCTTTTCCTATGAGTAATTTATTGGTACATTTCCTATCACCTATCTTGCAATCACAAAATCCATATTTCAACTGCAAATACTACTACTACTACTAATAGTAATAATAATAATATGTCTAATATATATTAATATGTATTCTATGCACGATGACTTATTAACAATATAACCTTCTGAAGCAGGACTTTCGCTCCTTTTAGTGCTTAAAATCCAGTCGCCTTGAAACCTTCTTGCCCCCCCTACCAAGAAAAACTTGCTGGATACAGGCTTGATTCTATTATAATCATAATGCTTGATAGTCTGAAAGTATTTAGTGTTATTTTCTTGGTGATACTCCTTAGATAAATCACCCCAGTAAAGACAATGAGTTAAATGGGTGCAGAAACCAATTTACTGCGAGAAAGAATAGAGAAAATCGCACCTGATGTACGAGCAGAAACTACGAAACCCGTTAGTGGCGGCTCTACAAGGTAAAAATCGAGGGCAGCCAGAAACTAGACTATGGTAGGTATATAATGAGTTTACATTTTTTTATGAGCCCCGCAGAAGTTTCCAATGTACATCTCTCCCGATGATTGGCGCAAATCTGTCTTCAACATTGGGAGGGGGGGGGACGGGTAAGACCCATATTATATATATATATATATATATATATATATATATATATATATATATATATATATATATATTTATATTTATATATAAGCGATGCTCAAAATATTTATGAAGTTGGAAAACAATGTTGTGGAGGAAGAATTGTCTTCAGTGGGTATTTAGGAGGCTATCGGGCTCAAGCTACCCCCGAAATAAATTTGTTAGTTTTTCACATTCCACGTACAACAATAATCCTTCTTAATATTTTAAGAATGTCATTGACTTTCCATTTTCTTATGCTTTTTGTTCAGAAATAATACTGTATTTGCCAAATTTAATTTCATGTAAGAACTACGTCCTTCTGTTCTTTCTTTCGTCCTTCCTACTTTTCTGTTTCTTTTTCTTGATGTTTCTTCCGTTTCGTGTATCATACTTTATCGACCGTTGTCAGTTGTGATTCAAGTCGGCCGTCATCAGTAACACAAAAACTAAGAAGAGTTGATAAGCAAAACTGGTGTTCCACACCAACTTGCGCGGATATCAACGTGACGGGACTTCAGTTATTATAACAAAGGAAAAATTATATAGTTTAGTTATTTTTAAAAAAAGGAAATGTTTGAATTCATTGAAAGAAAATCAAAACGGGGGAATAATTAGCCCGGGAAATTAGGTAGGCCAAGAGGATGCTTCCTTTTTCTTGTATGAATAGAATAAAGGGTTAGATTCACTCCTAAATTTTTGTATCATATTATATAGGATTTATCGGTCTACAATTCTTACCATTATAACTTCAATTTATGGATAAATTAAAATACATTTAATTCTCAAACTCAGGTGGGCAATTGCCCACTTTCTTTCCTGTCTTGGTCATAGCCCCTCGAAACAAAATCCTAAATAGGCCTACGCCATTGCTTGTATTCAACATTGAGAGGTGGGCAGATTTGAGGCTTATTCTAGGGAAGGGAGATGAAACTCACTTTACGGTAGATGAATCTGATTTGTGAGGTGAACCTGATGTAGAGTATATTATATATTAGGCAATGTAGATAAAGTAGTAGTACACATCAGTATTACAAATCACTGCCGTGAACACATTCTGAAATCTGAATACATGCATATTCATAATTAGTATGTTTCTAATTAGGCATCCACAAATATCCACGTTAAAATCGTTTTATAATAATATAGTAATATAAATAATGACTTCCCTAAAACTATGAAGAAAAAATATCAATTATGTATGGCACAACAATACTCTTATTTAAGCAAAATGATGATGATTTGAATAGCATTACAGGAATCGTTATAGAAACCTGACGCGTGTCATATACTCTTTAGTTAACAGATGTAACCTTAAGATTATGGAAAAAAATATTCCAGCAATTAAATTCTTTTCTTTGCTTACGAAGCACCCTCTCTCAAAAGAAAAATTGAAACACGCGAGAATACGTAGGAAGAAACCATGGTTCGACCAGGAATGCATTAAACTAACAGAGAAGAGAAAACAGGCAATATTACGTTGGCTACAAAATCCGAATGAAATAACTACACAAAATTTCGTAGACATCAGGCGGGAAACTTCCAAAACTAGTAAAAATAAAAACATTCGGGACATGTATAAAGGGATCAACGAATTTAAGGAAGGCTATCAACTTCATGCTTATATTAAAGAAAACTGACGGAACAGTTCTCACTGATACAGATAGCATTTTAAATAGATGGAAAGATTTCTTTGACGATTTGCTTAACACGCAGCCAAAAACAATGTGCGTGGAGAAGGGAGATACACACCGTAGAACCATATATTCCAGAACCCAACCAAATAGAAGTAGAAATCGCTATAAAGTAATAATTAAAGAAACACAAATCTCCGGATGTAGACGAAATTCCGGCTCAGTTAATTTTAGCTGGAGGGGCAGGCACGTAGCCAAGGGGTGGGTCCGGGGGGTCCGGACCCCCCCTTCGGAACCAGAAATGTAAAAGATTAAGGAAGGATGAAACAAAAAGAAACGAGAAAAAGAAGAATCAGCGTTAAAAATATAAAGCTACAGCAAGCGTTTGGTTCTCTTTCTTATGAGGAGCTTTGTGTGGAGGAAACTGGGGGAGTCAAGTTGAAAATGGATATTATTCTAACGGAGCATTCTGAATTCCATCTATCTCCACGCTAATCCTATGGACTACAAATGACGATTATAAGCCGATTCGATCAGATGGACTCTCAGAAGAACTTCAGAAACTCGTAAAATTATGTCTTTTTCAATACTTTTTGTTATATTCTTTTACTCGAGATTCTTCATAGTTCGTTATTAAAATACCTATATTGGTTTGTTAGGACAATAAAATGAGGATATTTTCCTAACATACCAATATAGATATATTGCCAGTAAAATAGTTTAGATTGATCGAGCCCCTGGTGTGTAACCAGAGTATTTCATGTCATGCTCCCCCCAATCCTGGCTAAAAAAACAATATATGTTTCCAGTAAAATAGTTTAGAATGATCGAGCCCCTGGTGTGATAACCGCAATATTTCGTCATGGACCCCCCCTATTACGAAATCCTGGCTACGTGCCTGGGAGGGGGAAAATTGTGGAGTAAAATATACAAACTCATCTTCCTTATCTGGAACAAGGAAGAATTGCCACAAGAGTGGAAAGAATCCATCATTGCTCCAATCCACAAGCAAGGCGACAAAATTGACTGTAATAATCATCGAGGAATCTCTCTTCTGTCAACATTCCATAAAATCCTTTCAAACATTCCATTAGCAAGATTGACCCCATAAGCAAATGAAATTATTGGGGATTATCAGTGCGGATTTAGACAAAATCGATCAACTATCGACCAAATATTTACCATTCGTCAGGTACTCGAAAAGGAGTGGGAATACAATACCCCGGTACATCAACTATTTATTGATTTTAGAAAGGCTTACGACTCGGTTAGGACAGAAACATTATAAAACGTTCTTACAGAATTCGGAATACTGTAAAAGCTAATTAGATTAAATAATGCATGTTTAAATGAATCCCAAAGTAAAGTCCAAGCAGGAAATTTTTTGGCCACGAGTTTTCACGTCGAGAATGGCCTGAAACAAGGAGATGTGTTGTCGCCATTATTATTCAACCTAGAGTTGAACGATGTTCACCAGGTTATGTCGTACGCTGATGATGTAAATTTAATATGGGATAATAGGAGAACAACAGAAAGAAATGCAGAAGTCTTATTAAACGCTTACAGGGACATGGGTTTAGAAGTAAATGCAGAGAAAACTAAATACATGGAAGTGCGTCGGGACCGTACCGCGGGAAATTATGGATGCGTTAAAATATTAAATAATACTTTTGATAAAGTTGATAGTTTCAAATATCTAGGATCAATATTAACAGAGGAAAATCATATTCACGAAGAAATTAAATGTCGACTAAAAGCATGGAATCCGTGTTAATATTCGGTTCAAAATCTCTTGCGTCGCGAATTCTGTCGAAGAATTTGAAGCTTAAAATATACAAAACGATAATCATGCCTGTTGTTCTATATGGTTGCAAAACATGGTCGCTTACTCTGAGGGAGAACATATATTGAAAGTATTTAAGAACAAGATCCTCAGACGAATATTCGAATAGAGGGGAATGGCGGAAACTTCATAACGAGGAAGTACATAATTTATACGGTTTACCCAACATTGTTAGAGTCGTCAAGTCTAGGAGGCTTAGGTGGGCGGGTCATGTAGCTAGAATGGAAGAAAGTAGAAACGCTTTCAAAGTCTGGACTGGAAGACCAATCGGAAAACGACCATTACGAAGACCAAGGAGCAGATGGGAGGACAATATAAGATGGATCTCGCAGAAATAGGAATACAAAGTAGAAACTGGATACAGTTGGCTAAAGATAGAAGTCAATGGAGAGCTTTTGTGAAAGCGGCATTGAACCTCCGGGTTCCATAGGCCATAGAGTTAGTTAGCTTACGAAGCATGAGTAGATGCCTAGGCTGATACTACAAATAGATGAAATGCACATTTACTGAAAAGATGGGTTCTACTGACATTGGGTAGTTTCTATACTCTTCGTATGCTAGGGCCTAGGGGAGAGGAGGAGATAAGATTTCACATGAGATTACGTCACGCATACTCGCATACCTTCATTTTCATTAAAAATGGGAAAGCCAAGAGAAACCAATTTAATCTCACTTTCCTTTGTGGCAATCGGACACAAATCATCACACTGATCAGCAAAAATCACTTTTCAAATCGGATTTTTGGGGTAGGCTAGCCTCCAGCTCCAATGTTGGGGGGACATGTTCCCCCATATCCCCGAATTTGTGCCCGTACCTACATTTGAGACAACTTTCCAAGATGAGGAGAGGGGCATATCCTCGGGCATTTATTGCAATGTGTGCCCAAGTAACGGAAGTGGAATTAATACATATTGATGAGATTACTAAACGCACTACAGCACGAAGTTCAGTTTGAGAGATGGAAAAGCCAAGAGAAATCAATTTCATCTTATATTCCTTTGTGGTAGGCTAACACAAATAATCACACTTATCCCAAAAAGCACTTTTCACGTCAAATTATTGGGGGGGAGACAGTCCCCCGGCCGAAGATTGGGGGGACATGTCCCCCTCGTCCCCCCGGGATTTGCGCCAGTGCTCCCGATTGATATTACGGCTGCATTGTTTTACACATTGCATAACAGAAAAAACTGTAACTGAAACTATATCTTATGCTAAAAAAATCCTAAAAAAGAATAAAACATAACAGTTTCTATAAACTTTCAAAAATATATAAATAATGGCTTCAATTACTTATTTCACTCAAAAACTGGGAGTGGGGCTAGGCATCCCCGGCCCCGGGATAGGAAAAGTAGGGTGAAAATAACGAATATCACACTTGAATAAAGCTTTCGTAATGATATTCACTGATAAGAATAGCATGAACTTGGACATAGACAAATCTTAACGCATTCTTTTCCTTTATCTTTCCGCTATTTTTTATCTCTCTTTCCTAATTGCAGAGGAATCAGAAAAAAAAAAGTATTTCACATGATCGTTATACTTGAACAGTGGTTAGGAATAGGATATAAAAGAAAGTAACGTAGTCACTTGATCACTGGAGACATGAATTGATTAAATAAATAAATAAATAGAAACTGGATGCAATTAGCTAAGGATGGAAGTCAGTGGAGAGCTTTTGTGAACGCGGCACTGAACCTCCGGGTTCCATAGGCCATAGAGTTAGTTAGTTAGTTAGTTAGTTAAATAACTGTTATAATGGATATAGGCTTAGCGTCTATCTTAAATTCTCCCTATATGTTGTTGTTATTCTTCAAACAAAAAAAGTAATTATTTTATAATAATAATAAAAAAAACTTGCCTATGTTGTCACCTCATCTAAATACAAATTCATGCTTACCATTCTCTTCCTAGTTTCTGTAACTTCATCAAAACAAACTCAACAACACCGTTTCAGCAATTAAAAAAACTGTTATAACCTTTAAAAACTGTTAGTGTTGGGTGCTGCTTTATACACTTTAGCCGCAAAGTTCTCTTATAATGTTAGGCTTACAAGTTAGGCCTAACAATATATATTTTTTCCACATATATATAATATTCCACTAAACCAATCATTGCCAAAATAGAAATATGAATGTTTACTTTAATATAATCTATAATTCCAATGAAAAGCTGATCTAAACAAAAACATATTTTTAAAATATGTAACCATGAAGAAACACTCAATACATCATAGTAAAAACTATATAATTTGAATCTAAACAATCCACATAATACAGTCTCATTTATGTCTTCTTTAAAACATTTTCACTTTGACATGTGGGTATTTATTGCAGCATTTATTTAGCAACATCTTCCCCGGGTCTCCGCAAATGTAGTTAACTCCAAAACTTTCCTCGGATCGTCACAAATAACCTTTCAGTACTTTTCGTCCAATCTTTGTGACTAGCAACCTCTTCATTAATGTACGTTTTCTGTTCTGAAGCACCTCAACATCCTAATGCATGAGCACTAAGCTCCTTTTGAGCACACAGCTCCTCCTGAGCACATAGCTCACTATCAGAGCACAAAACCCCAAATGAGCACACAGCTTCTCTAAAAGCTAATCCTGTGGCTGCCCCAAATGTGCACATAGCTCCTACTGAGCACTTAGCCCCCCTAGAAGCTCCTTCTGAGCCTCAATTGAACACACAGCTCCTCTAAAAGCTCACCCTGAACCACAACCGACCACACAGCTCATACTAAGCACTTAGCTCCTTTAAAGCTCCTTTTGAGCCTCAACTCAGCACACAGCTCCTACTGAGCACTTAGCTTCTCTTGAGCCCAACTCAGCACACAGCTCCTACTGAGCACTTAGCTTCTCTTGAGCCCAACTGAGCACACAGCACCTTTAAAAGCACCAACTGAGCACACAGCTCCTCAAAAAGCTAATGCTGAGCTTCCATTTAGCACACAGCTCACTTTAATATGAGCACAAAGCTCCAAACGAGCACACAGCTCCGACATCTGCATAGGATTTACGATTCTTCAGATACCATCTTTAGCTATATTCAGTCGAACTAAATTTTACTTTTCCAAGACTGCGTCATTGTTACAACCTTTAAAAACTGTTAGTGTTGGATGCTGCTTTATACACTTTAGCCGCAAAGTTCTCTTATAATGTTAGGCTTACAAGTTAGGCCAAACACAAACTTCCCTATTAACCAAGATAATTTTGATGAGTTAATCACCCATGTGCGGAGCACCAAAAAAAAGCAAAAGCAAAAAAGTAAAACTAAACCAGGTGACACGGAACCCTGGAGGTTAAAAGTGCGACAGAGGCAGCCAAAAACACACTTTAAACCGCTATTCAAAAGAACCATCTTAACAGAAATTCAAAAACGGTTGGCACGCCTGGGCCCTCACCATCCATTGCATGACAAAGGTGTCATTCCAAAGAGGCCAGGACATCTAAAAGCTGTTGCCCTAAAGTCAAAAAATTCTTCACTCTCAAACGTAAAGTCCAAAATCAATACCAAACAAAACATTCAACAAATTAAAAAATAAAGCTTCACCGAATATTTAAAAAAGCTCATCACATCAAAATGGCTGAGGTATAATAAAACCCTTTCTCTGTAATATTTTCTATTAAAAAACATGCATTTCATTTCATTCATCCCTAATTAATTACTCAAGCGCAGTACTGCTCAAATCCCCACCTACTTTCTCCCTTGCCATGCAAAGTGCTATTCCCATGTTCATTTAGTAAAAACTAATAATTAAAACAATTAACTGTGATTGTAACCCTACAGTACAGTACAGTAAGATGGTGGAGATGCTGGGTAAACGAAACGAAAGCTCTATAAACCTTGAAGTGAAAGGTAGAAATATACTCTAATGAATAGTGTAGAGCAGCCATGTCCAACAGCAACCCTTCGGCCTGCCCCAAGCGCAGTGAGTCCTTAAATCCGATCCTTCTTACTAGTTATTGAAAATGAATTTCTTACGTAATCTCTTAAACTGAGTTGAAAGTTTTTTTTTTTTTTTAAATAACTGATGTCCTTCAGAATATCCTTCGGGTAGAAACATCCAGTATAGACTGTACCATTGAACATTAGCAAACTGGCCAAGTGTTCCACTAAAATGGTAAATAAATAGATTTTCTGCTTTTCTTTATAAATAGTAACTACATATATTTTTGTTACCGTTGTAACAGTTTTTATATTCCTGTGATATTAGTCTACGACACAGGATTTTATATATTGAATACGGCAATTTCATTCTTTTGACAGCCCTCGACGCCACTAAGTCCTCTGTGGTTGGTCCACTCCCCGTTCCAAGTTGCACATGGCTGCTGTAGAGAATGTGCAGCATACACCCTCGCTTCAGCGTGCGAGTGCAGCCCTAGATATTATACATATACAATTAGATATTATACATATTATTCAGAAGAAAAACTTTTTCTAATCTTTTTCGAACACTAACCTTGAGGATTTGCGAACACTCACAATATTTAGCTCAGATTGATTTTTTCGCTATTAAGTGCTAACAATATTTGTCATATTTCAATATTGATTCTTTGTAAAGATATATTAACCAATGAATATGGAAATAACCTTCATTTTCGTATATACAAATTCATACTTCCTTAGACTATGGATGGACAAAACTGGTTTCTAGAAAAACCGAAATCCGAAAACCGTCATTTCGGTTTTCTGAAATACCAGTTCGGTTTATTCACTGAAACCTGTTTCGGTTTTCTTCTAAAATCGGTTCGGTTTTTCCACCGATACTGTTTCAGTTTTATCCAAAAATCAGTTCAGTTTTCACCTAAACCAGTTCAGTTTTTTCATCGAAACCGGTTTGATTTTCTCAGAAAACGGGTTCGGCTTTCTCCGAACACAAAACTATTTATGTGGAAACTGAATCGGCTTCCGGAGAACGAAATATTATTCTGGTCAGAAATAGAACCAATTTTGTTAAAACTGAAACAGGTTTCGACGAAAAACTGAACCGATTTTGGAAAAAATCGAGTCCAATTTCGGTAAAAGACTGAAATGGTTTTGAAGAAAACCGATACCGGATTCGGTGAAAAGCCAAACTGGATTTGGAGAAAATTGAAAACCGGTTTCGGAGAAAGCCGAAACCGGTTCCGGCGAAAAACAGTATTTGAAATTTTCTAAAACAGGTTTCGGTTTTTCTTAAAACTGGAAACCGAAAATCCGTTTTTTGTACCCACCACTACTTTAATCTTATTAGTTTGGCCTGCACATAAGAAAGGATAGGGTCTAGACCTACGGGGCAGAAGAATATACTCATCTTAAGACACACAATTTAACACAATTATTATTGCCACAAATTGCACAACTTCATTAACTACAGTAAATCAGTAAATATATTAAATAGTAGGTAACTAAGAATATATAGTAATATGTTTTCACACGTATCTTGAAACCGAAACCTTTTCGAAATTCTAGATTAACAATCGCTCCCCATTGCTTTCGGCTGTGGACACCCATGCCTATCCACTTGTTAGTGAATATATATATAATTTACATACAATAACTGCTACCAGGTGTATATGAAAATTTACTAATAGATTGTATAATTTCCTTCTTGAATGTTAGGAGAATTAGAAGAGATAGAATAGAGTAATCATATTGTTGAAAAGGAATTTCGTTCTTTAATTATTATATTTTCATTGTTGTTGGAGTTAGTGAGAGAGAAGGTGTGTGGTTGCAATACTAAAAGAATAATAAGCATGTTCGTTCAATAATACTATATAATAATACGGAGATGATGAGGAAGAAGACTGTTAAATATAAATTTGAATGAGGCTATGAATTATAACAATATTTGATTGTTAAATTTTAAATGTAAAATAGTTAGGTAAAAACCAAACGCTTTGTTTGTGATTATATTTTACATCATTTATTGTTTAAGATGATGTAATTTTAAATGCTCCACTTGGTGTAAGAAAAAGGTAGGCAAAATTTCAGTAGTGGATTCCTTGTGGGTAGACAAGCAAAATAGTTCATATGACCATATGTCAGGAAATGTGTCGTTACAGATTTACGGGCATTGAACAGCCTGACGGTGTAAAATAATCACATTCTTATATTAAGTGAAAGAAAGAAGCTTTGACGTCTTCTTTGAGAGTTATAAACCGACGAAAGTGTAAAAACATCATGTTTTAAAACACTCGAGTTTGAAAACTATGGGATCCATCACGAGCAGTTTAATGAATTACATAGGAAGTAGCAGACACTATCCAAATACCCAGTTTCAGAATACTTTGGTACTGGCCTCAACGAGTAGAAAAATATTTAGTTAGCACTTTGACGTGTATCCCCCTTTATTCAGTTATTTTCGCTGATGCCAAAGGATGATAATTCATGGACATTTAGATAGTATATTGCATGCTAGTTTCTGTGTAATTCCTCGAACCGAGCCGGTTAGAATGAATCCCATGGTTATGAATCCAGGGTGTTTTAAAACGTGCTGTTTCGCGTTTTCGGTTGTTTATAGCTCTGAAAGGGAGCATTTTTTAAACCACTATTTAATAGAACTCTTTATCTTTTTTTCATATAGTGAATCAATTCCCTGAGTTTTTCGAAGGAATTACCTGTACTTTTAGGATCAACTGGCTGTTTGATTTGGCGTCCCGCCCAGCATCGAGGCTATATGAGATACTTAACATAGAAACTGAACTAACGTAATGTTTTAAAATTTTAGTCTCTCCCATAGGACATAGATGTGGATATTCTAGGGGGTGCTCTCTAGCCACTAGATCAACGCGGAAGACAGTAAACTTCTACATATCTTATTGCAGAAGTGAAATAATACAACAAACTCGTTGCATTCTATGTACTAAAGTTAAGCTGCCTTTTTATCAGAAAAGGCAACATACATAATATAACGTCAATTTAATGTTTGTTCTACGTACTTAAAGAATGTGTTGAGGAGATATTTAAAAAAAATGATATGTTAGAAACAGCGAATTTGTACGATTTCATGTTATTATCCTCTGTTCGCTATCCTAATACAACTCATTTATTTTCAAAGAGTGCCGGAAGAACTGAGTAAAATCGCTATCATGGCTATAATATAGTTATGAACCCCTATAATACAATGTAGAGAAATATTTTGCTACTTAATTAACTGTAGGGGAACATAATGTCTCGGTGATAGACCCCTTATCTTTGCTACGTGAGGTCCGTGGTTCGATCCCGAGTTTGTGGTGGGGAGCATCGTGTCCTTGGGTTTTCTCGGAGTTCTCCCGTTTTCTCCTACGATTCATTCCAGCAATTCTTTCAGTATCATTCACTTGCCTTAATCAACCGTCTACCTTAGCCTAATGGAGACAATCCTGGGAATTTACACTGAAAGATTTAACTAACTTTAAGTTTAGTGTCCCTTTTCAGTACTCAGGAGAGACGTTAAACTACAGTTGAAATGGAATACGAACAACCTTAACGTGTTTACATTTTAATGATCTTCCTCTCCGGGAATGGAACCTTAGAAAATATTCACAAAAGACGCATGCGCTAATCACTAGACCAGTGGAAAGTGAATTTACATGTCTTATCTGTCATTTTTTAGACTTCATCAGGAATAGTAAGGCTACAGTAAATAATTCATTAAATTGAATAATAAGTTATTCTTAGCGATAACGAAGAAAACGCATACAGGACATCTCTATTTATAAATATATATAGACCCTATATATGAATTCGGAAAAGATCAATTACTGGTCTTATAACGGTTCCGAAAGGAAGCAGTCTAACGTTTAATTAATACTTTTTTTTTTTAGAATCCACAATATAGATATAAATTAAATTGAAAAAATCCTACGAGAGACGACCCGCTCGGCAGAGTAATACTCCCGGAAGTACGTTTTTTCGCGCGCTACTGTAGCCAGCTGTTTTACGTGCTATCCTAGTCAGTTGTTTTAAGTTGGTCACAAAATGTATATCATTTAGTACAAGGGGAACAAAACGAGTCTTATATCATAGAGTACAAGGGCAACAAAACGAGCACTGCGGGGCTTCTAACCCGTTCCTACTACTACTACTACTTATCTGCACAAAAGTAAGTAAATCACATTTTTAAGTATTATTTTCGTATTATTTTAATTTAAAAAGTGTTATAAAAATGTAAAAAAAAATTTAAAAAAAAAATTCCTCGGGCCGGGTTTGAACTCACGCCAAAAGAGATTTTCGTTACTAGCAAGTAGCGCTAACTCACTTGGCCACGAGGACGGACAAGAACAATTGTCTGAATTCTGCTATTTGAATGCAACGTGGCAAGACATAGATAACGCCAACCAATCAGAACTGTGTTTTTCGTTCCTACTTTCGGGAGCATTACTCTCCTGAGCTAGTCCTTACTAGAGTTTGTCTTGTCTTGTCGTAGCCCATTACCGGTCAAATAGGTAGGTGCACCAGCTCGCTACGCGTGTGTGCTACGAATGCAAAATGGTCAAATGTGTACCTCACACGGAGTATTTATGATTCAGAAACAAAATTGATTAAAGTACAGAGCACAAATGGGAAGAAAGGACACAATCGGGAAAAAGACCAGAGTCGGGAAAAAGTCAAAATCGGGAAAGAAGTTCAGACAGTGAAAGAGAGCTGAAAGCCAAGTTGAACAGGGCAAAAAGTTAGAGGAAAGTGGGAAGTGTAAAATGAAAAAAGAACAAAGAGTAGAAAAAAGAAGGGGATGTATGTACGTGTAAATGTAAAAGAAATGTAAGTGTAGCGTAGGTGTATAGGAATTCTCACTAACTCTCTTCCTCACAGATTGCACCACACACGAGGCACCTACGAGAGTTTTCTGTGCTAAGGCTGATAGTACCCTATTTCCTCGCAAGATGGTACTACTTACATGAATGACTGCCACAGCCACCAAGCGACTAACTAGAAAAAACAGTTATCAATATCGAAGTAGGAGTACAAAATTAAAACAGCCGTATGGAAGCTAAACATCAAAATACGATGACACTGAAGAATTAATTGACTTGGATGAGGAAATCTCAAACTGGACTAACAATTAAATGACTTTGCAATATAACAATAGAGACCGGTTTTACTCCAGAGTTCAAAGATGAGCTGGCAGTGTCATATGCCGAAAATATGTTTACCCCAGCAGCTTGCATAATGTGTTACCAATAGACAAAGTCTAATCTCAAATAATATCTTTTTTCACGTCTGTTTTATATGTATACATATAAAGTTCAGATTGTGTTACCAAATGAATTCGTGGAAAAAAATATTGATAAAGTTCGTAGTTAAGTTAGTAAATTCAGCTTCCATTTTGTTACCAAAAGCTTCGAAAACTATATCGAGAATAGTATTCCAAAATGGATTTTCTTTTTGTTTAAAAATGAATTACTGGACGCTTGGCATTGATTTAAAATGATATTTTATTGGATGTAAATTTAAGAATTTTGTAAATGTTTTGTCAACTCCTTAAGGAATTCCAGACAACAAAATCTGTCTTGAATCTCCATGCCCTCTCAGTGACACATTTTCAATTAATATTTCCCTATGCAGTCCCGGCACATTAATAGGGTCTATACTGCAACGGAAGCACTCAAATTTAAATTAATTATCCAGACTCCTATTATGGAATAATTATTCCTCATTTTTGAAATAATATTTTCTGTTATTGTATTGCATTTCTTGCAACCTGTAATGTCCCTTTATGATCAAAAATGCAAGGTAACTTTGCATTAGATATGGAAAAGAGTCATTTCCTTTTCAAATAGGCATGCCTAGAATTGTAAATTACACTGTTAATGTACAAAAAGTGTAAAAGATAGAAAAACTCTGGTTTAGAGTCACATTTTCTGCGTAAGCACTTAAACTTATTTCTTCTTAGCAGAATCAGCAGATTTAGCGTCGTTTATGGTAGGTATAACTCGACAAGTTTCAAACCAAGATGCGCAGATCGCTACGGAGCACTTCGTATTCCGCCATCCTCCCCACTACTCTTCCATCCACTGGTCTGGCTTTGAAAGTTCCAGTGATACTAACTCAGCAAACTTATGTTACAACAAATATCACCTGCTAAAATAAATATTACCATGTAGCGTTAGAGTACCGACTCGTAATTCTCATATCAGTGGTCCATTTCATTTAATCCCGCTTTTGAAAATGCGTTGCGGTGGTAGCTCTTCGTATTCTACGGTAGTATATTCACGTATGTTCGTTATTAAGCTTTATAACGAAGAGAAACCAAAAGGCGAATGACTTAATTTTCTAGATGCCACATTAAAGACTGACCTGACAGCCGAGCCTACTAGAACATTACGATACTGAACCAGGGGCGAATACAGAACGGGGGCGCATCTTTCTGAAAGGGAAATATTTCTGTCTTACTTCAATGAGACGAGTTGACAAAAGTATTTTTGTCAATATAAGACAACAAATAAGCTGCTTTCAGTCTATTGTTAGTACAAACTATGTCTCAAGTGTTATAATATTTAACATTTTGCGCCCCCATCCTTCTCAGTAAGAATGAATAATTATTCTCCTTCCAAGGCTGAAGATACTTGTGCAAAAAAAAAAAAAAAAAAAAAAAAAAAACTATAACAATGATAACTAGTAGAGAAAACTTTGTTCAACGATTTCTTTTATTTCAGCTAGTTCCTCTTCCAGAAGTGCTTATCAAAATATTTGGCACAGTTACAATTAAAATATTTGATTTAATCATCACCCTAGGTATACGATCGAGACGAGACGAGACATAATTTTTACGAAAAGATTCGAGACGATACAAAATTCTTGCAATAGAAACATACATTTTTCGAGACGAGATATCACTTTTACAAAATAGTTTCGAGTCGAGACAACTTCAAAATTTGTGTCGTGCGCATCACTAATCAATTCAGTAAAAATATAAATTTAAGTTTATTATTCTATAAAGCAGGTGTTCACGGTGGATAAATGTGTAAGCTCGTCGTCTTGTAATCAAGGCATCCCAGGTTCGATGGGGATACGAGTGGTTCGGATCTCACTTTAAACTGTAGACCTCGTCTTTAGGACGTCATTTTCATCTCATGGAAGGCAATAGCAAACCACCATGGGTTAACCTTTCACAGGGAGCTGCTGCAGGTCAAAGACCTGCCTTCAGGCAGAACACGTCATCATAATCATCATTCTGTATAGGCCTATATAAAGATGTTTCCTTCTAACCATAGCTCTGTAATAATAAAATGGAGTGAAATATTCAGTTTAACATCCCACGATTATGCATCGAGGCTAAGGGGGACGGTGTGATGAGGAATGAGTGAAATGGTGGAATGAAGAAAGTGAGAGTAAACAGGAGAACCCCGAGAAAATCCACGCACACGGTGTTTGTCCACCACAAAGCCCACTTGGCGCGAACTGGGATCGAACCATTGACCCCACACACCAAAGGTGAACGCTCTACCACTGAGCCACCACGGCCCCTTGTAGCTCTGTCATAATTGGGAATGTTTAAAGTCCGAATCTTACTTTTTTTTAGTAGGTAAGCAACCTCATGGTAGAGGTCTTCACGAGCTCAGGCCTAGGGCCGGGCTTGGCCCGTAAATTTGTAAATAAACAATCATATTTCTCGGGACCTTTTCGGGCATAATACAACGATATTTTCTGGAGAACTTTTAACGCACACCTAAATTTGTAACTTGAGACGCCCACACTTAAAAATCACTGTGCAATTGTGAGAAAAGTTGTGTAATAGAGAAAAAAAAAGAAACTAAAAGTAACAGAAATAAATATGCTTACCTGGTCTGAGGGAAAATACTGCTTCTTACACTGAATTACCTGTAAAGGAACCAGAGCGTTGGGAACAACCTGTCTTGGTTTTTTCTTCAAGACAATGTCAGTTTATAGGGCCTATTATATGAGAATTTATATAATGACTTTTTTAAAAATAGAATTCATATAAATGTCAAGGATAACCTTTATTTCCTTGTTGTCTCTGAATCATGAAAGCTTTTAAACTGCAAAATTAAACATGTAATTGTTGCAAATAAAAAATACAATTTTGCCCTAATTGTTAAGTTTTTGTAATTCGGGCTTATTTCGGGCTCATTTGATTATCACATGGGATCGGGCCCAAATGCTAAAACATATCTCTCTCTGGTCGAGCCTCATATTATTAATTCACGGGCCGGGCCCGTGCAGACTACCTCATGGATACACTGTAAGCAGTGACGCTTTCCAACGAGGCGATCCCTTCACGCCTTCTGAAGGGAAAATTTCTCTTTTTGTTATTATTTTTTCATTGGTACGAACCGGCAAGAGAATTTTTCCAATTTATTAAACCAATAATTTGCGACAATACGGTGCGGCAATGCGACTGAAGACGGCGGCATTCTTTCCATAATCTCACCATATACACAAAATACAAAAGTAACGAACTCTTCATTTCTCCCCCAACAATCCTTCCGCGACCTGCCTTCAGGATGTCATTGCCGAATAGTCTATATCTTTGAAACAGAAATGGACCAGTTGGTAATACATTGGGCGGCATTGTCACAGAAAAAAAAATCCAGCTCCTAAATAGATCAATGGGGTGCTCCGCCCTGTCAAAGACAAAATGTGTGCTTCGGTTCAATGACCACACTTAAGGGTTGAGAAAGGTCAGCGTAAAGAAAAGCACATTATCGAAGTTCAGGCGAGGAATCAGTGATCTGTTAAAACTGCTGACATTTGTGTGGCACCCATCTACCCGATTGATTCGTGTCGAAGAAGTTGTTGTTCTCGGAGGTGTTTCCCTGTTTTTGAAGTAGTGTCTTTCTTTCATGTGTTTGCGTTTCTGAGCAGTAGTGAGTGTGTGAGGCGCATTACGTGATTATTGACTGTGAAAATCAAATCATGTCGGGTCCGTCCAAATCCACAATGTGCTCTGGAAAACCTCTTAGAGGGCAAGCCAGAGAAATTGTTTTCAATGTTGCAACGTATTTGCAAAATCAAAAAGAGTTATATAAACTTAAGTATAATGTTGTCGAATCCACAAGCGCCGCCACGGGAGTATCTAAATGGATGGTTTCTCAAGTTTTAAAAGAAGGAAAACAGTCGCTGGCTAAAGGTGAGCTGAATTTCTCTACACCGACAGGTAAAAAGAATCCAAGGAAAAAGCGAATACAAACAGATGATTTTGCTAAAGGTGCAATTAGGCGAAAAATTCATGAATTTTACACAGTAAAGAAAATAGTTCCAACATTACGAAAACTAACTAAAGCTATAAGAGAGGACGGCATATTAGATTGTAGCAGTGAGTATTTAAGGTGTCTTTTAAGGTCTATAGGGTTTAGGTGGAGAAAATGTCAGTCAAGGAGAAAGATTTTGATTGAAAATCCGAACATTGCTGAGTGGCGTGCACGATATTTAAGGGACCTGCGTGAATACAGAAAACAAGTTAGGCCAATTGTATATGTTGATGAAACCTACATTCACGCATCACATTCAGTACCGGCGTGTTGGCAAAGTGAGAGTGAAATAGGTGTAACAGAAACTGTTGGAAAAGGGCCACGTCTTATTGTTGTCCATGCAGGAGGGGAATTTGGGTTTGTTGATAATGCTTTATTAATGTTCAAATCTAAGCAAAAAAGTGGAGATTATCATGATGACATGAACAGTAGAAATTTTTCAAAATGGATCGATGAAAAACTACTTCCTAATCTTCCCGAAAACAGCGTTGTTGTCGTTGATAATGCCAGTTATCACAATGTTCAAATCAATAAAAGACCAACTATGTCTTCACTTAAAAGCGACATGATACAGTGGCTATCAACGACAGACAAACCTATAAACGAAACCGAAATTGAAGCGGAGAATAGAGTAAAAACATTGTGGAGAATGAACAAAAGACAACTGTTCTTAAGAATTCAAAGTGTACCTTATGTGAAACAATTCGCGATTGACAAGAAATTTATAAACGCAGGGCACACTATAATAAGACTTCCACCTTACCACGCAGACTTAAATCCTATTGAACTTGTGTGGGGGGAAATCAAGACCAAAGCGAGGCAATGCATTTCCGATTCACTGGATGCAAAGAAAGAATTACTGGGAAAGTTATTTAATGAATATTCACCACAGAAATGGGTAAAATGTTGTGAACATGTGAAAAAAATTGAAGATTCTTAATTTGAAAGAGACGGACTTATGGATGAGCGTATAGATGAACTCATAATTAGACTTGGTGAAACCGATTCAGACTCAGATTCATCGGCCGATACAGACTCAGATGAGTGGGAGAGTGAAACTGAAGGAGAAATGGAAAACATTTAGAAGGTGAGTTCTGTTCTATCGTTTATTTATTTTTCATTAAAATTAATTTCGAACTTTTCCAACTGTTTTAATTCATATATTACGTTGGTAAGAAATACTTAATTATTTCCCCTAATCGTACTTAATTCTTTTAATATTCAAAGAGAAAATATTAAAATGCATTAACAATTTAAAACAGTCAATATACAGCATTTACACTCAAATGTCGTAGAAAATCCTCAGACCATTCCGCTCCCTGCAGATTGCAACACTGCAAAACATCATTGTCGCGGAGAAGGGAGTGGGGAAATGTAGGATTAGGTGCGCAACAGCTAGGCTGCAGCGTTCTGTTTACAAACTTGTTCACTTATAGGAATATTTCGTTAGATGGCCCGTAAAACAGCTTCCCTCTCCTCAGGATGTCAAGAGATTTAGTATGATGCTCTGTATTCACAGATTTTAGCAATAACCTTGCCGGCTGTTTAGGATGCAGAAAGCTGTCCTTTAACGCCTATCCGCCATTCATAAGGAACATAGTGTGCTGCAGTAATCTAAAATCATGTATGCTACTGCCACTGTGTTATAACTAAAAGCAAGTCAAGTCGACTCTTTAAATCATTTTTAAAACCTAATTATTCTAAATTTCTTATTAATGCAGATGTAGAGCATTTCGTTGTGTGTGTACATTCTCTAATATTAGCTTTTAACAAAACCACAGGAGACACGTTTCTATAGATACACCACATTGACTGGACACCTAGTCTTCCGTTTCTTGCACTGCTATCAGCAGAAGGATTCCACTCACTTTCGCTAAGACTTTCTCGCTTAGCAACTGCTGAACCCTTATTGGCTCGACACGTGGGTGTGGGAGGGTGTGAGCTTTAGTTCGCATTTTTGCCACGGCTCAAGACATTTTGGCAGCACTATAGTTATAGATTATTCAGAGATGTAACACCGAAGAGAAGAACAGCAAACGCAACTGGAGATAACTTTGCTCCAGGCACTCGGATCACAGACAAGGGGGTTCAACACCACAGACCATCATCCAGGGATCGAGAACAATCTACCTTGGAGTTCTATTCATCGTCCCTGGCAGATTGGAATCGATTTCGACCCAAACGTCAATTCCATCTGGTTGGTTCGATTTCCAGCCAGGAAATGGGGAAACGTAGACAAGAGTTTATTCATCATCCTAGACAACGACGACATCTACATGGGACAGAAATATCTGAAGCTAGTGCTAATTCCTACTATTTTAATGATCTTTTTCTCCCTCTTTTACCTTCCATCTAAGCTAGTCTTTGTTTTATCAAATTGAATTAGTTGAGTTTTATTCATGCATAAACATGAACTATTCTTTTATCTATAAGCACCGTATGACTCATCAGTTTTCATCCTCATTTAAATGCTTTTGTCTAAGATTTTACAGTAATTGAGTAATAGGTTGGAATCCAATATATGGACTATTGGAGTTGATGATTGCACCGGTACATGGCAAAACAGGCACAACAGTGTCCTGTTACATTTTGATAATATAAAAAAAGGATAATTATTCTTGCACTGGCAGTGCCGTGCCGTAGAAAATTAGCGCCCGGGGCGAGAGTATAGGACGGCTACCCCCCATCATATGAGTGAGGTCGATAGACCAGCGGCGAAGCGCCATCATGATTGGCGCAAAGCAGAAGAAAAGTTTCAAAAATATACCCTGCTTTTCCTAGATTTTGAGCACTTTTTTTATTACTTTTTCCTTTCATTATATATATATATATATATATATATATATATATATATATATATATATATATATATATATATATATATATATATTCTTTTTTCCTCCCGAAATTTGCGGCCCCTTACGTCGGCGGCCGGGGCCAGGGCCGTTGCCCAGCTCGCCTTCCTGACGGCACGGTATTGTACATATATATTGAATTAAAAATTATCTGATTACGGATATAACGTAAATTTATTGCTTCAGGGAGCAGTTACGCCTACCCTTGCATCGTATACTGCCATAATAATTGTTTCTAAATTATTTAAAGTAGCTCCATAGCAAAAGGAGCTTTTTAACATGCAGTTCCTCAAAGAAATATTTTGTTCTAACAAGTATCAGTGCCATTTGTATATCTCGTGAAAGAGTTTGGTTTGAATGGTGTGATATTTTCTAAATTATTATTTAAACCGGAAGTAGTATTGAATTTACACCAGTTGCGGTTTTAGTAGAGAGATTACGGTGGAGATGGAATATATTCTTGGATTGTTTAATCAATTTCAGAAATTCGCTGCTCGCTTTCTGTTACCGTTTGCACTGATTAATCATCAAATTTATACTGGAAGTGGTTGGTCTTTGAAACTTTCCGTTTCAATACAAAGATTAGAGTAGAAATGGAATACTTTTGGACGCTTCATTGATTACAGAAAACCTTTTTCGCACATATATTATTGTTTTCACTGTATAACAATCAATGTTAAAACCAGAGATGGTTGATTCCCACTAATTCTGGTATGAATAGGGTTTAAGAGTGGTATCTATTCCTAGAATCCCAAATGATTACCATAAAACCGCTTTACGCTATCTCGGAGCGTTTTTGCTTTATGTAGGTCAATTTCGAAAACGGAAGTCGTAGTAGACGTATACCATTTCCGTTTTTGGAAGAGACTTGAGAATTGAAGTGAAATAATTTTTGAGACGCTTAATTGATTGTAAAATATCGATTCTCTCTGACTATAACAATTCTACTCTACAGCAATCAACGTTGAAACTGAAAGTGGTTGATTTTTCGTCATTTCCTGTTTTAGTAGAGTGAATAGAGTGGGGAGGCGTCTTTGGACGCCTCATTGATTACAGAAAACCTATTCCTTTTGACATTTGAAAACGCAACACAGTCACAACACAAATAAAAACCTTTTTAAACTCAAGACCAATCACAGTTTTGTTCAATGATCCTGGTAAAAAAAAAAAAATCGTCATTGGAAAACCTATAATAAAAATTCCCTAACCAGAGTTAGCAGGTATTCCAAATAACCGATGGAATCACTTTTTAAAAAAATGATTCAGCACTTTTAGAAAATACGTATAGTCCAAGGATTATCTATTCAAACTCCAACAGAGAAGAAAATAGGCAAGATAACAACATAATCTTTGTATTGGAGATGGAGTTCTAGTTAAAGAAGACAATTTTCTACTACTATCATGCAAATTAGAACAGGGGCAGATCCAGACTGAATGTTTGGGGGAGGGGCGGTCGTTCGAAGTCAATAGGTTTTATTTTACATTCATAATACAAAGGTGAAAATTCTTAGTATAGGTTTTATTTTTAAAATAAAAAAATATCTTATTCTGGGGGAGGCGATTGCCACGATCGCCCCCTGGATCCACCCCTGCTCTAGAAATGTTCCCCGGAAAAGACGGGCTAGTGGCAGTGGTAGTTGTGTACTGTAAGACAAGAATTATTGGAAGAACAATTACCACTGTGTTCACTGAAAAGTGATGATGTGTAAATTGCTTGACTTAGTTCAATCAAGAGAGGAAGGGCAATGTAGAGTCTTGTAGTAAGTTAGTATCATTGTAAATTACATTTACATAACGCCTTTCTTTTGTATAATTCATTGAGAGCATGACGTACGCCTAAGACCAGTTTATAGGCAAGTCCTCCGGAGTTGGGTGAAAATAACAGCATTTGTGACGCTAGACACTTGAGGTTGGTCCATCACAGTGTTGTGTTGCTGAAATGATACTCAACCCAGTTGTCAAAGTGGACAGTCCATTCACACTAATTTAATACTTGGTATATTTAACAAAAGATTAAACATTTAACTACTGGCGCCAGAACTGCCAGTACCCCTAGTTATCTAGAAACAGTGCTACAAAATATTGCACCGATGAACAACCTTCGTTTTGTTTGCAGTACGTACAGCTGTGTCAGACAGAAGCTCTCCTGAAGCGTACGTGATTAAAAGCTGTCTCTTGTGTAACAGTTCATAGTATATGCGTAATGCAAAACTTTTCAGAGTAGATATGTCACTGTTAAGAGTATTTGTGTCTTCGTTAACAAAGCAGAATAACAATACATACAGCCTATCTTACAAGTCCCCTGACATAGGGTAACTCTGTTATTATCAGATTTACAACAAAATGTAAGAGGCGAAACTGTCTCCAGATATGATGTTTTCAATCTAAAGTGAAAGAATTTTTAAAAATCGGATTAGCCGTTTGGGCTGTACAATCTTTATGCGCCCAATGTTAAATAAAAATGCAACGTTGCCATTTACAGGTTGGTGGATAAATTTTGTAAGACTATGGTGAATGAGGGCATGTTTGAAATGGGGCTGGCCATTGACACGTTAGCGTGAAAGACAATAACTTCATTGACATATGTTGTGGGTCCAGGTAAATGGCAACGTTGCATTTTCATTTAACATATTGGGTGCATAAAGCTTATACAGTCCAAACAGCTCATCTAATTAAAAAAAAAAAAAAAACCTTCACTTTATAGTGAAAACATCGTATTTGGAGGGGGCGCGGTGGTTAGTGGTAGAGCGATCACCTCTGGTGCTTGGGGTCCCTAGTTCGATCCCAGCTTGCGGCGTGTGGACTTTGTGGTGGACCATCACCGTGCTCGTGGGTTTTCTTGGGGTTCTACCGTTTCCTCCCACTTTCTTCATTCCACCATTTCACTCATCTCTCATCATCACCGTCTCCTTTAGCCTAACCGGCATAACCGTGGGACGTAAAACTTAAGGATTTCATTTCATTTTTTCATCATATTTGGAGACATCATGTTTCCCCTATTTGCGTTTTGTTTGCATATGTCTTAATCGCTTAATATACTGCATGTCTTATATTTAGACAACATCATAGTAAAACAGGATTTTAAGATTTAAGTAATATCCTATTTTGTAATCTTTCTAATATTATAATGAAAATACATGGTTAGGATATAATTTTGTATCAGTTTAATCTGAATAGGTGACGTAGTTATATTACGTCAATTTTAATCTTTCGAAAAGGTTTTTCTTAAAAATAATTTTCTCGCCAACTACGCATGAGGATTTACACACACACACACCACACACACACACACACACACACACACACACATATATATATATATATATATATATATATATATATATATATATATATATATAATTTTATTAACCTCAATGAGATGTATGGATTACATTATGTCTTATCTTTCAACACTTTTTCCATTAACTAATTCTTCTTCTTCTTCTTCTTCTTATTATTATTATTATTATTATTATTATTATTATTATTATTATTGGTGGCCCCCCGTAGCGCAGTCGATAACGCTCTCGCCTTCGCTGCGAGCGGTCCCGGGTTCGATTCCCGGTGGGAGCACTCGGTCGAAAAAGTGCATAAAGCTTTTTCAGGCCGGCCATTCTGAAAGAGGTTTTTCTGGGTTTTCGTCATGCACACCAGGCAAATGCCAGGGAGGTACCTAACTTATAGGTCCCAGGCTGCTTTCTTCCTTTCCTTTCCCCGGATAGGGTACTCGCTGCGGGACGTTATACCTCATAGTTGGACGCGCTAAGTGGCCATAGATACCGAAAGTCCAGAAATCTAAATCCGAAATCCACCTATTATTATTATTATTATTATTATTATTATTATTATTATTATTATTATTATTATTATTATTATTATTATATAGCAGTAGTACTAGTAGTGATTATACATAAAAAATACAGACTGATATAATTAGAGCAGATGTTATATACTTATGAACACCTTCTGTACTGTCAGAAGAACTGGGAAGAATACGAGAAGAAAAAACCTTAGGGAATCATTTGCTACACGCTGTTTGGCAACGAAAAGACCATCAAAAATGTACCAAATCTCTGGAGAAACATTTACCTACAGCGTTGTTTAAATTCGAATCGCCGATTTTCTTCTTTCCTTTCTATATTGCTCCTTCCTTCAGCTGTGTACGATACTAAAAGTGAGACTATATTTCTACAATCCGTACTATGTATTAAATTTTGAATTGCGGATCATCGTGGTCTCTCGTTCCTATCTAGTTCTGTTAATCTTGAATGTTTACAAAACTTGTCTGCGCCACTCTAATATTCTATGTGTTTTAACGAAGTTATCTTACATTAAACTTTAATGTGGGGTAAACAAATAAAAGAAGTGAGTTACATTCCACGTTGTGAAACTGCAGTAGACTTCAAAACTAAGCGGATTTAATGTTGCAACCCCCTAGAAACAGGCCGGTAGCCAGCCCAACAATGTAGGGGGGCCGGTAGAAGTTAGGGGGGGGGCGATCCGACCATATTATAATTCATCACCATATTATAGTTATTGGCAAGCCTACCGTAAAAGTTTTAGGGGGCCAGCCAAAATTTAGGGGGCTCGTGCCCCTTAGACCCCCGTGGATACGAGCCTGACTAGAAGGGTAGGGCAGACCTCCATGTCAAGTTTGGTAGCGAGTGGATAAGTACTGCTGACCGGATACTTTGCACTCCACACTTGGGATTGATCTTTTGAAATGAAAAGTCAAAAACGAAAAATGGGAACAAAACAACTTAAAATTTAGATGTGAAGTTACTGCTAAAATTACAATACAAATATACCAACTAGGATTGGAATATTCCTAAGTCTTTGATGGAAAGGCTGCTTCTTTAACCATGGTTCTGGCTTTCTTTGATTTGAAAGATAGCAAACCGTATATAGTAGATATAAGCATAATTACAGCAAACATCCAAGATATTCTTCATCTTTTGTTCTTAGTAGCTGGTAAATTTTCAAAAGTTCCGAGTTCAAAATGTTGAAACTAGTACATCTCATCATACAAAAAAGAAGGATAATCTGAATAAATTCTTCTCGACCTTTATGCATTTTTAGTTCAAAGCAGCAGGGAGGAACTCAGAAAGGAGCGAAATTTAGCAATAAAAACCATAAATGTTCCATAACAAGAAAAATTATTAAATCAATCGTCACAATTAAACAAATTTCTCATATTTCTCTCTTCTGTTACCATCTGCAACTTCATCCAGGAATACCTTTGAGATTTTGTTCATGTTCACATAATATTTTGTTCTCTTCTACGTGTGTTGCAAAATAATATTTTAAAAAATGCCATGTCTAACCGTTAGATGACAGTGTTTGTAAATGAATTGCTTACCCGCACTGACTTTCAACGTCTTCAACAGGAAGGACATAGGGACTCTTCTTTTTAAGAGGAAAATTTTCCTTGTGAACACTAATATTTCTACTTTATTAAAATTTGTAGCTCAAGATTTTCTCTAGGAATTTTTTCCACATGTCCACGTATATTCCTTGATGCCACTTGCATTTTCTTTCTGTACTTAGGTTCCATACCGAAAGCACGTAACTGGAGAATTTCCGTGTATAGTCTGAAAGCTATGGCCATGTGAAGTACGAATCTGTTTTGAAACGAGGGGCAAACCCACAGTCTGACGTTAAATGGAATCAGTTTGTTGGTATTTGTGATCCTATGTATGGTATATTAGAAAGAAGTAAATATTAATGTTTCGATGATTCACATGTAAGCCCTTGAGCCCATCATGTTCCTGTTTGGCTCACTGCTAGAACGTGTCTCGGCAAAGACTTTATATCACTTTGCACCCAAACATACCCATTGTAAAACAGGTTCCGTACAATGAGACGTTTATACCCCAAGCTTGGCAGAAACATCACAAGACACTATAGCAAAAAGACGTTGAGTGTGACCGTCTCCCAACCATTCTAGGTTATCAGTGTTTGCTAACAAGTGTAAATATCACAATGTTGGAAATGGCGAGAATGCCATTGAACGAATATATGACAAATGTGAAAGAAACAGAATTGGACAATGGAAAAGATAGTGTGAGTGCCCTCATCTCCCAAGCATCTCAGTGTGGCAGTGTTGCCAACCAATGCGAATATTCAAGATTTTCGCATGAAGTCTACAGCATTGGCGGATATATTAGACTATGACCCATACTAAGTTTGTAGTATGTTAGTGTGAACCCACAAGCACCCATGTTCTTATCTTATGTTTTGGAAACGTTCACTAATCCGTTTTCCTTTAAAATTTTCTGGGCCCTCGAAATGAGTGGCACACAGAAAAATCCTTTCTCCGGACAGCGGTATATTGTGCAAATATACAGAATATTCTTGCTTACTACAGAAATCCGTATGGAACATACGTTATCCGTATGCTACATAGGCACTGGCCTTAGATGTTACATCATGCCGTTGCAGGATGTCTGATATCTAACAGTCTTCCTTATATTACATACATATACGTATGTTACCTTTGTCAGCTACATGCTTTATACGTCCATTTGTATGTAAGATCCTCACCGCCTACATTGTTTCATATGAAAAGTACGTACAGCTGGAACACTTTTACAGAAAGTATTATAAAACATGCGTTTTCAGTTTTACGTTTGCTGTACGTTAAGTCCAAAAACTCCAGGATTTACGAATGTAACATACGATTTTACGTATGCCACATACATTTTTTTCTCATTGCACCCTAAGCTATAACTTGTTTAGCTTGTACGTAAACCCAAGAAATTGTGAAGGAGTATTTTCCTTCTATCTATGAGAGCACATCATTTAGATGAATTTAATCATCTTCGCACTCGTATCGAGTGAAAAGCTTTGATTATTTATAGAATTAATATGCAGGACTATAATGTACAGCATTAGGATGTCCCCACTACGTGTCTCGTCTTCGGGTCTGCCTTAAGTGAGCGCCAGTATTAATTCCAGAAATCGAGTAGAAGTAGCGTCATTTCAGATTTTGCCAGGGGTGGGGAGAATAATTTCCTCCAATCAGAATTTCATGCTTTTTATTAGTGTAAAGACTATGCCTTTCAAGCTCGGGTACCATATTGCTCCTTGCTGCCCAAATGAGACTCTGGAACCGGGCAGTAATTAGCTCTAATTCGCCAGTAATTTCTAGCACCAAAATGTTTCGATTAGTAGAAGTGGTTGGACCAACTTCACGGACATGATTATCCCATGCTTATGGCGTGACGATCTGGTGTTTACAATCTTGAAACCAAGATACAGACTTATTGCTCTTACGAATTCTGTATGTTAGGTTTTTGAATACATTATGAACAAGCGGTCCTACAGTATTTAGAGCCGTACTGCTGAGTAAGTTTTTGCTTAGATTTCGTTACTTCTGATCCGCTTTAGATGGTCTTGCTCATCTTAACAGCCGGATTCAAGAAATCTGCTTCAACTACAAATACTTTGTTGCTATGTTCTTGATTTAAAGAAGGATTAGAACACAAATGGAAAAAGTGAAGAAAAATCAAGAGCAACGGAAAGTAGGTTCTATACATATATGATATAATGGAAAAGTTTGGCGAAGATTACCCCCCCCCCCTCCCATAGCTCTGCCAAAATATCAAAAAGTCTAGCTTAAAATTTGTTTCCGTTACAACAACCAAACTGATTTTCTTCGTAATAGGAAAACCTCTGAAATACAGTGTGTATTTCATGCATTTAGTTGGTGAATATTTTTTAGTTTTATTTATTTATCTTACTTCTTGGCACAGCATCTATGACCTTAATTCCGTTATACCTTTTCTACCGGGCGTTCCCACCGTGAATCGAACTCGGGATTGCTTGCACCAGAAGAGAAATCGCTATTTATTATGCTAATAAGGGCTAGTGTGGAATGAGGACAGATCTGTGATAGATTGGACCAAACTGGATTAACTTGACAGGAGATAATAACTAGGGAAACCAATAATCTTTCTCATGCAAGAAGTAAATAAATAGACCAAATTAACCAACTTTCTAATAAGAATTTACCAAACAGTTCAGAAAACTGTCACAGACTACGAAAGCTACATAAGAAAGTATATATTATGAAGTATGTAATGCATAATGTCTGCTTGTAGTTGCAACAGGTCCAGATGGTGCAATGTTATTACTCTTCCACGTGGGTTATACTTTGAGTGTTAGTCAGTCAACACAACGGTTTAGTTCAAATAGTGTATTCATTATCGTGTTTAAGTGGCACACATTTATTTTAGACACTGTTAGGTAACAAAGTTGAAGGTTCTTCAGTGACTTATATAGTAAAGAAATGTGTAACTTCACAGTTTACAATTGTGTTGACTATTGAATATGGAGTGATATTTACATCACAACTCAAAACTCTAATTCGAAAATGTTATACATAATGCGTGAAATTGAATGTAAGTTCCAGGAAGTGTGTCACGAGTACGGGAAAAGAGGCGAACAGCGCATATTGGTTGTGGGCCTCACTGGACAAGCCGTGACAAGCGTCAGCCTGCTCCTGTATGGGAAGATATCGAACACTTGTGCCTTGGAGCTGAAGTTCGCACATTCTTTATAGATCTAGTGCGTTAGTGAGCAGCAAACATGCCAAGTTGAATGCGATAATATGCCATTTTCATGCGTTTACCAAGGTTCGCATCATCAGTGCCAGTGTTCTGTATGCTTAAGACTAGTAATATACAGTACGTTTCTCAGGGGTTTCACTGAGTCCATCGTACAAAAAGGCTCGTTTACGATGTTGTCGGGAACATCGCTAGTGGACCCACAATGAATTGAGCCGGGTGCTGTTCACGGATGAATACCGATGTAACTTCCTGAGCGATTCCCATCTCGCATTGATTAGGCCCGACCAAGGAGCTGGCGTTTATCCCGTGAAAACTATAGAAAGACATTGGTATGGTGGTAATGGTATAATGATCGAAACAGGCATTACGTTCGTCATATAGACCATAACATCTTCTACACAGCATCCACCACTGCCCATAGGTAAAGGGACGAGGTTTGGCATGCCTGTGTGTGACTCTGTAACCACCCGGGTGTCAAGTCGCTGTTCGGGCTGCCATTTATTTGTAACCAATTTGAGGTCAAGTCTCTGTTCGTAGTTTTGTCAGTAAGTATTCTGCTGAGACCTGAACTTACCTGGATAGGACGATGAAAGACCTCTCCAAGAAGGGGTTACAAATTGTTTCCAAATCGCTCGTCGGTCTTAATGATGATATGAGCATTAGGCGCCGAGAGGTTTGGATATCTCGTCCCGAAAACCTCACGAACGATCAGACGGTCATCTTTTGGCGCGTTTGTAACTTTTGGCGCACAAGGTTTATGAACCTGGGACTTCAATAGTTGGGGCTAGCCGTAAGAAAACGTTCTTCACCGGCTAATAGCTGGTGCCCCTTAACACAAAATCATACTTAACTCCCGATGCAACGTGCGTGGTTACGGCTTCTAAACCTGGAGTCAAACTCCCCGAGGTCAAAAGTTCAAGATGAGAGCTGCAATGGTTGACTGAAGAGTGTTGGCAGTTCATTCCAAAAACCACTCAGTTAAATCACCTGTATGCACATGCAAACAGAATACGGAAAAGGATTTATGTTAATTTTAGTCCACTGGTCACGATGCACGAGGCACTGCGATAACTCGAGCCTGAGAAGGTACAGATAAGGAACTGGAAAAGTAATGTGACTGGCGTCGCTCTGGTCACTTGAACACCTGTTCTGGTCTGGTCTGCTCTAATCTACTGCAATATTTCCGTGAGCGATAAGAGAAAGCACTTAATTCAGTTCGAAATGACTGCAGAATATATACTGTGCATAATAATAAGTCAAGGTGAAACATTGAAAAGGTTCGTAACTCACCAAAAAGCAATGTTTTAGATATATATGAAAAAACAATGTGAGACTTCTTTGTCCAGTTGCGTGGGAAGGAAGCAATTCCAATCGAAGAAAGAAATTATTTGCGTCAGAGAATAAAGTATAAATCGGAAATAATAATCACTGTCTTTACGAAATATACAGAGCGTCCACAAAAGATACTTCTATAACCTGGGGCGGTTATAACTCTTCAGAGCCGCATTTCCCACACAGTTTCTGCTAATGGTTGTGAATGCTCGTTCTCCTCGTACCAATCTGGCCAACGACTACCTAGGGACGGAACACATCCTACGCATGAGTGGCCAGCTCAATCTTCCGACCTAAACTCGATAGAACATGTCTGGGACAGACTAGGAAGATGTGTTGGAGGTGGATACTCGGGCCTCAGAACACGCAGTGAGCTCTGCACTTTTCGAAACGAGTGGAGTCAGCCGCTCTAAGAATTCCTCAATAACACAATCTTTAGCATGGAGTATTGATGGAAGACATAAGTGGCTAATCGGGGTGACCATATCGCATATTAAGTGTTTCCGGTGCAGCCAGTGCGTCTTACAGTGTTTTTTGTTATATCGTGTTGAATACCGGTCTACTGTTTGCGTTTGCGTTGTGTGACCTCCTGCTATCATAGTTCTTGTATATGTTGCCTTCCCATGTAAAGTATGTGTGGTGTGTTGGTATGGTGGATCCCTTAGGTTATTTACATTTTTCGTGCTCCATATTCTCGAACAGTCATTATGCTTATGATTTGGACGCCAGCTCCTAGCTGGTAGCTTAAGCTCCTTCGTGGCTAAGCGGTTAGGTGCAAGAGGCCTTTGGCGTGGGAGACACTGGTTCGATTACTGGCGGTAGCTCGTGTGATTCGGATTCCATGTTAATCGGTAGGTCCGGTCTGATATGGCCTCGCTACTGAAAGGAACATTAAACTCAAAATCAACTCAACCAAATTAGCTTGTTGAACGGCAATTCTTTGCTCTAGAAAAGCAATCCTTATTACCCAACCCTCTTGACTTGGGGCTGTTCCCTAACGTGAAAATGTTTTTAGAGATGCGTTTGTAAGCGTATAGGTTCTCAATAAGAATTTGATGGCAAAGAAAAATCTTCTTTTGACGCTGTCAGCAATAGTAGTATCTACAGAACAACTTTGCACATGCGCGAGATTTCCAGTTTTAAGATGATTGGACACGTGTTACCTTATGTCCTACATATTATAGAAGTTTATGTGGTTCAGATGCCACGTTAAGGTATAAGTTCACGTCTCACTTATTATCGGCAGTGAATGAGAACATTAAAGAAACAAATCAAAATCAAAATACTATGTTAGTAACTTTTAGATAACTCGTGATATTAAATTTATAAGTAATGTGTACTTATGTTGAGAATCTACAATGACTATTAGGGTTATGTATGACACCGTTAGGAGTATTGTGTTATATTTAATATTACGTGTCATCGTTGAGAGTATTGTGTTACCGTTTGGGTTATGTGTGTCACCGTTAGGAGTATTGCGTCACATTTAATATGTTTCATCGTTAGGAGTATGTGTGCTACAGTTCGTATTATGTGTGTTACCGTTATGAATACTGTGTCACATTTAATATTATGTGTCATCGGTAGGAGTATGTGTGTTACAGTTTGTATTATGTGTGCCACCGTTAGGAGTATAGTGTCACATTTAATATTGTGTGTCTACGTTAGGAGTATGTGTGTCACCGTCAGGAAAGGAAAACTACAATAGTTGCAATTTATACAACAACAAAAAGAAAAAACTAACAAAATATTTTTGGCAACGAAAGACATAAATGTTAGCGCCATAAACCAGCTTGTGTCGGTTTTCTCAAAAAGTACGCATGAAAATTTAATCTAACACATTTTGTTCAGCTCGGTATGATTCATCGATTGGTATTTGTTTCATTTTTACAGTAGTTGAGATACTGGGAATAGCAAATCAGTTATTACCTTAATTTGTGAGTTATTAAATTTTATCTGTAATAGTTTTAAATATTAATGTCCCGACTCTTAATTTGCACCTTTCTCGTTATTGTGGGTTACCTCTCGAAACCACAGAACAAAATACTGTGTACGATATGTTAGTTTTGATGTAAAGGTCATTGGAACCATATTCTTATTTTTCTTTCTGTTACATTGCAATTAAGATATATTTTCTTCCAAACTTATATTCTAACCCGTTTTTTCCCCTCGATCTCTAACATTCTCCCTTCTTTCTTTCTCTCTCTCTCTCTTTCTCTCGTTAATGTAACAGCGTATTCATTGTCAAATGCTTCATCCATGGTCATAGACAATTCTTTTTAGCTTGATGCACTTACCCATACTGTCTAGAAATCTATCTAGTCTATTATGCTAATAGTTTATGAGTAATCATACAACTTTGTGTGGTTTACCAGCGAGACAGTCAAATCATTGATTCCTGAATATTATGACAGATGAATCGAATTGAAAACGACTATGATAATACTTTTTCTTTCCATCAATATATTTTCGAAATTCCCCTTCATATTCACATTTCAAAGTATTCTTGTTATTTTCTTATTTGTTCGTTTAAACTGGTATTCTGTACAATACTACATGCAAAAGAATATCACAAACTTGCTTCAAGTGAGGGTCACGTTTATTAGCCAAAATCTTCTACGGACCAAACGACTCTTGTTTCTTCGAAGCAAAATTTATATATTTTACATGATTATTTTTTTAATTTTCAATTACTCAACTGTTTGAATTTAATGATAGCTATCAGCCATTTTGTATGCAACCAGAGTTATCTTTGAGTAAAGCGGGGTTATTTAGTACACAAGGACAAATAGTTCTATTCACATGCTCGTACAAAATTTCAGATCTTCACGATTTGTCGTAACACATTGGGTATAATAAAATGAAAAATAAGATTAACATGTTTCCTTTAAAATATCTCAAACAAAAATGAAACAAATTCTACGAAAATATAACTGCATTTTCAAGAAAATTATTTTAAGAAAGTTCTTTTTGAGCATTACTAAACGGAAAGATCACACTCATTTAAAATTGGTTATACATGAGAACTAAGAATTTATATGTTGACTAGCATCAAATACCCGCCTCGCTGGGTTAAAATGAAAATTTAAATGCACAACTCCGTATCTCATGTGTTTGGAATTCGTGAAATATGCTGTTTTTTTGGTTTTACTGGCATCAGAAATATCACTGTTCATTTCAGAGACCAAAAAAGCTATGGATTTGGCACTAATATTGGCCATTTTCGATCATTTTTATGTATTTCCGCCTCTCCCAAGTTCCGGAACTGAATTTGGTTTTAAAAGAGATCGGAAGTGTCACTGTTCATATAATCGACTCCAAAAACTATGGATCAGACACAAATATCGGCCATTTGCGATCATATTTATATACATCCCCCTCCTCTTCCTCCATGCTGCGGAGCACAGCATCGCAAATGTCATCGGTCCTCACAGCGATCCCGAAAACTAAGGATTCGACACTAATAGGTGTTATTTATTTTTTACCAGTTTTATATTTTTACCTTTCCCCCCTCGCCAGAAAGGCGGTTCTGAATTACGACGTAAATGAAATCGGAAGTGTCACTGTTCATCTCAGCGACCCCGAAAACCATGGCTTCGACAATGATATTGGTCATTTTAGATTTTTTAGCATATCTCCTTCCTCCCCTTTCCCCAAGTTGCTGTGCTGAATTTGGATTTAACCAGCATCAGAAGTCTCAATATGCACTTCAGCGACTACTAAAACTATACATTCGACACTAATATCAGTCGTTTTCGATCATTTATAAATGTTACTCTCTTTCCTTCCTCCCCTAACTTGTAAAGTTCGCGGCATTGATAGTGTTACAAAATTTCTAAGTCCAAATTAATAACAAACTCTTGCCCGTTTTCTTATGCAGAAAACCCACTAACACGATGTTGTACGTCTCAAGTTTACTTGCCTTGGAAACGAACCAGGCACCCCACCCATCAGATAGTTCAGTTGGCGGGGTCTCAGTTTCGATTCCCGGTGGGAGAGCCTTTGAAATATTAAATGTCCAAGATGTATCTGTGTTAGTGTCCCTGTCGTTCAAGGTTACTGGAATTAAATGTAAAACGAGAATAACCGAATATAATAGAGATAAGTTACGGAGATACTTTCGGTCTTTTTTAAAAATTTAAACTTGAATTCTCTGGACTATAATATTTTATCATGACCGAAATCAATGTTTCATCGTTAATAAAATATTGCAAACGCAAACGTTTGCAATTTGCTATATACACAAGTGTTTCTTGACTCTTACTTAAAAGAGCAGTCTTAGGATAGTCGCTTGAGCAGTCGTCTCGTGAGTCAGGGGTCTGCGGTTCTAGCCACCCGACGAAATTCAGAAATATTTTATAATTTATAAAGTTGATATTTCTAATGTACAATAACATAAAACCTAGACAGTTTCTCTCGTTCTTACAGTTTAGAATTGAAACGATGAAGACAAATCCTACTTAGTTTTTGTTAAGGCAATTGAAGGTTCGATTTTCATATTGTCCACTAGCTGACACCTTCTTTTCCCCCCTCTTTTCCTTCCAAAGTATCTCCTATAAGACAATTCATTCTTATAGAGGCTCCAAAAAACTTTTGATTTTTCTTAACTTCAGTATGCTTATTTGCATTGGACTTGGACGTAATATTTAGGTCTCAAATATTCAGTAATAATAATAATAATAATAGTAATAATAATAATAATAACTGTATTAAAAGTTTTAAAGTTGCCCTAAAATTTGGAAAAACTTTCTTGAACGTAGAGATTTCGGAGAAATGGGTTCCGTACCTTCAAGTTACATCTCTGCAACTACCCACATTTTAAACAAAAGCTTTCCACTAACGTTTCATGTAGAATGTGTTCTACTGTATGTTTTAAGAAAAATAACAGTAATAGAAATAATGGAATATCACTAAACAGTAAGGCATATAATAAACTAAGTTTTAGGATATGCAGAGGTAATAATAAAAGCTTTGCTTAAAAAAATACCTACACAGACCATAATTCAATGAGCTGTAAAATACAAAGTAACAAAAAGCCTGTAAGATGCAATCTACAGAGCAATTGTTACTTAAAGAATGGACATATACTATTTCGAGAATCGAGACAAGACGTGAAATGTTTACGATACTTTTCATCTCGTCTCGGCTCTCATCTCAAAAGCGACATGATAATTTGAATTAACCTTATCCCGTCTCAAATGTAAAATGTTAACTCTCATGTTATTTTGTTTGTTTTAGAAATAAGATGAGAAATTTCTCTTCTCGTGGGCAGCATTAAACAAAACCGAAATATTCTTGCCAAATGTCACGCTTCTGCTTGTTATGGTATGACCGGAGCGATAATTAGCTCCTAGCTTTTAATCTTCTACGAGATAATAATAATAATTATTATTAATATTATTATTCCTGAAGATTTGATAGTTCAAGTATTGAAACATCCGAGGATTCAAATATCCGAATATAATAAAACGTGTGTCATCGTCGATCAATCGCCATCAAAAATCCTAAGGTAAAAAAATGCCCGACGCAGATTCTAACCACGAACTTCCAGATTACTGATCCAGCGCCTTAGCGATCAACCACGATCACTACGCCGTAAATGATTCGTCTTTAGTGTTATTACGTTAGGTTTCTTTGCCTCCGCTTGCAAAGTTGCATGTTATATTTCTTCGTTTTAGAACGTCTTTCGTGTTTCTTTTATTATGATATAAGTAAATAATCTTCGGCAAAGTTTATATTAATAACTTGAGTTGTTCTTAAACCTCTGGTTCACAAGTTTGTTTCTTCTCCACACGAAACTACAGATATGACAAATTTAATTCTCATATTTGGCACTTCCTTTCAAAGCAGTCACCATTAACCCTGGAACTACAGTCAAAATTTTATACCTCTAAATACCAACGGGGTCCAATGGACCCAAGGTGATTGTTTTGATTTTTTCTAGCCAATACGTACTCTTTTGGAAGAGAACAATCTTGGTTAATCAGAACATCAATGAAATATATTTACATTTAATGTTTTTCTCTCTTTAAGAAAAAAAGGATTTTTTATTTATAAAGTAGCCAATACTATGATACATAATACTGAAATGTAGACGGCAGAAATGTATTCGTATGTAACAAAAAATAAAATTATATAAAATTCGCCAAAGAGTTTTCACAAACTCGCAGTAGTTCTTTCATTTCAGGGAACAAATGAAAGCCACATGGACTCTTGTCCGGTGAATAGGATGTGTGCTCTAGAACTTCGCACCCTTATCGTGCAAACAGGTTCCTCACAGGAACTGTGTTGTGACAACGTGCATTGTCATGCAAAACTATGGGTGGATCCCTTATGAAATTGGGTCGTTTCCCGCGCAGCGCAGGACGTATATTTTCTTCCAGAAACCTGTTGTAGTACTGCACGCTGCATTTACGGTATGGTTCGGAGGGACTGCGCGCACGTCGTATACCGCTATCAACACCACTTTCATATTCTCCCTTTGTTACACTTACTTTCATGCTGACGCAGCTTATTGGGTCTGGGAAATGATGTGTGGTACCATTCATTGAATTAGCACTTAAGTTCTGGCTCATACAAGCACACCCATATTTCATAAAGTGCGATAATCCTGCTCTGGAACACGCGACCTTCCCGTCTGTAATGTGCCAAATGATCACCGGCGAGAGTGTATCTGTGCCATTTTTGAACGCCTGTAAGGCGGTGTGGTGCCCACAGGGATGCAATTTTTCATAACCGAGCATATTGTGCAACAAATTCAACACTGTAGTGTGGGATATTCCTACCTCATCAGCAAATTCCTTGCCTGTCCACATCCTGACTACATGCAGCAAACTGAATCAATTCACTAATCCAATGTCGTTCTCCGCCTAGTTGCACACTATCACGTTCTGTACGAAACGCTACAACCAGTGGTTGAAGTGAGACGGTATGCTGTGGTATGCTATACCGAATCTGGTTTTTCAGTAATGAGGACATAGCGTCTCTAATTTTTCAGTGATCAAGACAATATTTAAATAGCCGGTATGTTGAGTCAAAATCATAATAAAACTTACCGCCTCTGCTTTTTTTCCACTTCGAACTCTGGTTACGAACCAAAGTATCGCAGTCTGATACCGCAATGGGACATTACCACATGCTTCATGTAGTCCAGAAAGACATTCCTTGGCGTTTTTTCTTCACGGGCCACTTTGATTTTTATCCATGCACGTTGTTCTAACTTGGAAAACATCCCTTTAGGGCGGTGTGATTTGACTATCTAAATTCAACATACTCCACTACTATCACTGTAGCACCTATACTAGGGCCGCCACCTGTGTTGTATAGCTGCACACACATGTGTTGTATAGCTACAATAAACAATTTCAACCGAAGCTCAAGTTTGAAAAATATGTTTGCACTCAATAAAGGTCAGGGTCCAATGGACCCGCTTGGAACTTGATGCTATAAATTAGTGAACCTACCACATGACTTACAAAAATAAAATAACACATAAGTAATTTAAAAGAAGAATGCAAACAGGAAAAAGTGAGAGAATATCAATACTTGGAAAAGCACAGTATCGTTTTAATTACTGACAAAACAATCCGTATGGGTCCAACGGATCTATCTGGTAGGCGAAGGGTTAACTGGTAAAGCAATTTTTTCCGTCACGATTAATGAATTTTGTAAAAACAAATCGTCAAGAAATGAGTTAAATAAAGGATGGAAGAGTTGATATCAAAGTTTAGTACTGCAAGCTAGTGAAAAGCATGTAATAACGTCTCGTATTTGAAAATAATATCAGCTACTTTTAATTCACTAACTGGTATTAAATTTGGTTCAAGCTTCAAGATCTGGAATGCACAAACTCAGTGTAACTAAAAGAAAAAAGCAACAAGAATGGACGAGATTCGAAGGTAGGACCACCAGCAGAAGAATCCCGTTTACTAACCCCTCATCTGACAAGCCAACACGTTTTATAAGTTATAAATTTGCATGCAAATGATACCATTATACGTTTGTGCAATCAATGTTTCGCTCTTTTTCCATTCAAAAACGTAACATGTATAGACGATTCGTTTCGTTTACATTAGAGCTTTGAAAGACATGATTTGTGTTTGAGTGTAGGATCTTACTTAAAAAAAAGGCAATACATTAATGTCGAAAAAGTAGTTAACGAATTCCTCTCCGAAAAAGATCACCTGAACACTTATTTTTCAAATGGTAATTTATAATTGTACTTACGTTGGTTGAAATATCTCCATAGTTATGGGGAGGAGACACTGAAACCACCCCTACCAAGAGGTGAAGATGACATGTCAAGGATGTCAAATACGAACGATATTAGTGTCGAATCATGTGCAAAGATGAATAGTGACACTGTGGATGCTGAGTAAGTCCAAATTAAGGCTTGGTTGGCATGGAGTTGACAATAAGAGAGTGACAGGCAAAAAGAATCGAAAATATCCTTTATTTGTGTCGAACGGATAGTTTTCGGGATCTCTGACATAAAAGGTGATATTTCAGATGTGGATATGTCCAAGGTTGATCCTATTGGCATGAGATCACAGGGAGAATCAGTGAAAACTTCAGAACAGTTTCTTTTTAGTAATTTTCAATACTGTGCGGGTGAAAAGTAATAATGCACAAATACTGATATCACACTCGGAATTATCGGAGATATAACTTCTGGGGAAACATTACTAACTGCTCGCACTCTAAAATTTTCACTGCTTTGCAGGGACACAAACAAGGCTTTTTGAGGTCATGCTTTACTAAAATGTCTATCATCATCTCTAAAATTAGATATAATTTACAGAAAAGTATTGATTTCGTGGGGCAGGAGCTCTGGGTTGCCAAGGCCTGCATTGTGTGTATGTCCCTGCTGCTCTGAATTGCCATAAGCTCCTCTTCAAATGTAAGACGTAACATGTAAATAAGAAACGTATAACATAGAATACAATATATGTAGAAAATATGTTATTATAAATAAGAAATACAGTAGAAAATAATTGTAAAACATAATGTTGAAGGACAAGTTCTTTTTTTTAAACAATTATACTTGAATGTAAAATATACTTTTAAAACAATTTTCCATTTATGCAAGGTTACAAACAAGTGAGGAGTGCCATCTAGTAGCCACTATTCATCTCTTCGAACCGGAAAACTATGAATTTGACACCAATATTTTTCGTATTCTATTACTTTTTTTTTACTTATAACCCCTTTCCCTCCCTAGAATGGTTTCAGTGTCTTATCCCTTACAGTAGATTGTTGAGATGGTAAATTATACGTATAGTAAATTCGTTTGAAATTCCTCCAAGAGTCAATGTTGCACTGTACGTATTTTTTCTGAGTCAAACTTTCTAAATATATAATAACATACATTACAGTAAAAACTGAATTTTGTATTAACGCCTGACTGTCGTCGTTGTGCAACATTCATGATGATATGCCGTAGGGAAATGAGTTACATTAAGGTTGTAAGATCTAATATCAAGTTTGAAACATCGCAAGTTAAAGAAACGCATGTAATAACAAATATCATATTTGAAAATAATTTCGAATTAAACTAGCTGTGACTACATAACTTCAAAATTGAACTTGTGTAATGCACAGTATGAGCGTAGCTCAAAATAAATAATCAATAAGAATGAACTTGATTCGAAGCTCGGACCATACACGTAGTAGTAACTTACAATAAACATTCACCTAACAGACAATGATGCACAGGGTTTGGCACTACTTTATAAGATGGTTCTAAAGATCAAATGTAACCTAATTAACACAATAGCAACCAATTTTACTGACGTAAAAAGTTTTCTGAACAAGGAAAAGTTCATTATGGACATTGCAACTAAGTTACAAGAGATTTAAATCCTATCAGAACGGTGAATTCACCAAGTCAACTTTTGGAATATCCCATTAAGTTAGCTTTCAACGTAGCTAAAGGAAACGTATGTGAATGAGTACAGAGTTTTCCGTAGCAGAATGGATAAAGTCATAGTTCGATAACTACAAGGTTCAGGGTTCGAAACCCGTCCAGGATACTGCAGACTTTTTAAATTCTTAATTCCTCAGTTCTCAAGATCTTTCTTTCCATTCGTAATCGTCTGATGCTCTCAAAAGTGTTCTCCAGTTTAATTCGACAACTGCCTAATGTGATCCTCGCAGTTCGAAACCTTCCCTTCTTCTGTTTCACAAAATCACAACATTTGTCATAATACGAATGTTGTCCGATCATTTTCCCCAGTTCTAAATCTGTGTATATAAATCATTCCTCTATGTCTCCATATTTCAATCTCTCTCTCTCTCTCTCTGTCTCTCTCAATGTCGCCCAGGAACTCATATGGCGTGATATCAAACCTTCGACTCTTGAAACCAAATGTAAGCTCTGTAGCAATGTGCTATTGTAAATCTATAGGTTTGTTGCTAAAAGCAGTGCCATTTTATATTTTATTCTGGGTGGCGGAGAGTCTCCGCCGACAAAGAGTTTTCACTTTTTTATTAGTGTATTACTATACATTTGATCAAACAATACGTATTTATGAAGCTCAAAGGATGGGGAATTACACCCTCCTGTCCTGCCCAAATGACGCTCTTGGAACATTTGCTTATATTACTGAAAAGAAATGAAATGAATCATTGAATAACACTCATTTCTGTCAGTAGATATTCTCAAGCTCTGTGCGTGCATCACAGACTTTAGGAAGCACAAATCTTACTGCCGTTATTGGCGATTTCCATAGATTTCTTAGGGAGCATCTTACTAGCTTGCCGTCATTAAAGAACGGAAAGAATCAAACTAGAGGTATTAATGAAGCTATGGGAAGATTGTGAGACTTTTTTTTTTTTTAAAAAAAGTAGGCTCTTAAAAGATATTTCAGAACAAACGAATGAAAAAGACTGTTTTAGAGCTATAACATTGTAAACTTGATTCCTTTTTTTTTTCGTCTGAATGGAAATATTGTATTACGTTACACATACTGCTTTAGACAAGGATAGCTGAGGAGGAGAGGAGTTAAAGTTGGATCGTACTAGAAGCAACAAATCGATTGAGACATGTATTTCTGGATGCATAAGAAAACGGAGCAAGAGTTTATTAATTTGGACTTAGAATTTTTGTAATAATTTCTATGCCGCGAACTGTACCGTCAAAGTGATATGGCAATATCATCTCAGGTCTGAACTTCATCTATGATGAAAACTTGATCGAAAACGGTCGAATGCTTTGAGAGTTATTAAGTTTTATATATCTCCCCCTCCTCCCCTAACCCGTAAGTTCTATAGTCAAAGTAATATAATAAAAACGATCCTAGGACGAAATCTCATCTATGTTGAAAATTTGATTGAGATCTGTCCAGTGGTGTAAGTCAAGAAACCTAGTCGCTTTCATTTATATTCATATTTATATTTATATATCTCCCGCACCTCCCTCTCCCATACGTTGTTCCGTCTAAGTGATTGATGTAATTAATCCCAGTACCGAACCTCATCTATGTTTAAAATTTGATCGAGGTCGGTCGGAGGTGGATCGCTAGGTGTTCTCAATATTATGCTAAAAGCTACTTAAATAGTGCGGCGTTGCCAGATAGTGTCGAGTGTTTACTGATGCGAGATAATACAGGAAGTAATCATGGAATTCTGCTTGAATACTTACTAGAGAATTTAGTTTTCGACTCTTATTGCAATTCCGCTTCCCGAACTGCAACGCTAGAATCCAGAAATATTTTTTTATTGTAACTACTACAGTAAACGTACAAGTTTGGCAACAATGCAATTATGGCGTTCTACGCAATTTTCGTTTGAAAATCTATTTCGTTAAATGTAAATTAATATTTAAATAAAATATGAAATATAACACGAAAAATGGTCAAAGAATATATATATTTCGCAATAGGATCGTTACGTTAAAATAATTTACTGATACAAATAAACATTTCGTAAAACTGAGCACTTCTTGTAAGATGTTAATGCAAGTGCCATCTTTGTGTGCTTATTGTGAAACGATTCAAATATTTTATTTTTACATTTTTCGATATCAGGAGACACAACCAAATGAATCAGTGTCTTGTACTGTAGCTGAAACTACTCTATCATATAGTACAATATTTATAATATGTAACGTTTCATTGGGCAGTAGTTAAGTGAGATAAAAAAAAATATGTACTGCGTTCCGGGTGGTGATCCACCTTAACAGCCACTTTCAATTTTATAATATAGAGCAGTGTTGCCACAGTCCTACCTCTGGAGTGGCTGAAAAATAGTACCAAATTTAAACAAAAAGGGCTGAATTCATTTTTTGTCAAAAAGTAAAATATTTTTGCCCACGTATGATCATTCCTACACTGAGAAAAATCCATTATCCGGACAGCGGTATATTGTACAAATACAAGGATTCGTTATGTTTACTAAGGAAATCTGTACGGAGCGTACTTTATCCATATACTACATAGGTACTGCCTTTTACCCGCTTAGATATTACATCATGTCTCTGCAGGATGTCTGATATCTAACAATCTTCTGTATTTTACATACGTATACGTATGTTAAATACTTCAGCTATACGTTATATACGTCCATCTGTGTGTAAGATCCAGACCGCCTATAGACACTCTTTCTTTCGCCATGGCTGACGTCATTGAACTACCGTCTTTTGCTTGCGAAACGAGGTTGTTTACAAACGGAACAGAACAGAGGAAGGAAACAAAAGCCTGGGTAAGTACAATAGTTAACTATTACTTTAGTTAAATATTCCCATTAATTATATATTCTTTTAGTGTAACTTGCTTTAATATAGTACTAAGTAAGTAATGTAGTTTATGACTACAATTCTTACTATTGTAACTCGTAAATGATTGAGGAGAATGGAATGGGTGAATCTGAATTTTGAAAAAACTTTGAATATTAATGTTTTGAAACATATTATGTTTCAAGGTAGCAAAATGAATGTTATGTGTTTATTCATTCCATTTTATATGTGACGATTTATTACTTGGTGCAGATTTACTACAGGACTGCTTAACATAATTGCTAATAAACCGTTTTCAGCGCGGAAATTTCCTTGTGTAGTGAAGATTTAGGATTTAGATTTCTGGGCTTTCGGCATCAATGGCCTTGTTACCCCATATGAGGGATGACTTTCCTCGGCGAGTACACTATCCGGGGAAAGGAAGGGAAGAAAGGATTGGGGAAGGAAGAAAACGGCCTGGGACCTATATGTTAGGTACCACTCCGGCATTTGCCTGCTGTGAATGAGGAAAACCCAAGGAAACCTCATTCAGGATGGCTGGACTTAAAATCTTTTGATACTTTTTCGACCGAGTTCTCCCCCGGGATCGAACCCGGAACCGTTCGCACCGAAGGCGAGAGCGCTAGCGACTACCCTACGCGGGGCCACTTGTGTAGTCTAGAAAACTCATTTTTACTAGGATATTTGCAATTTTTTTTTTTTTTTTTTTTTTTTGCTTTTAGTTTAACGCCCCATGATTGTACATCAATGTAAGAGAGAAGGTGACAATGAGATACATGATAATGGTGGAATCAAGAAAATGTAAGGAAACTGGAAAGTCTTAAGAATAACCACACCTACAGTGTTCACCAAAAGGCTATTTGTCGGGAGCAGGAATCGAACCAGGGACCTAACGCGTCAGAGGTAAGCGCTCTACTACAAAGCTTTCTTTTGTTTAAAGAACTTGTTTACATTGAAATATATATATTTTACGAAGATACTGACATATTTTACAGCCTCACTGAAATTAAAAAAAAAAAAAAAAGTAGTCAGGGAGAGTTTACTTGTCAGATTTTTATTTTTTAATTTAATTTATTTTTATTTTTATTTATTTTTGCTTTGTTATGTTCCCTAGTTAATTAATGTTTGGGTTACTGAAAATTAAAACCTTTTTAGTATTATTGTTATGTCATCACTTTGGAACCAAAAAAGTTAGATTTTTTTTTGTGTTTTCATATAGGAAGTTGGTAAGTTTGTGCCTTAGCATTGGTTTGGTTTCTAGAACGTAATTGAAGGTCATGTTGAGTTGAGTCTTGGCGGGTTTAGAGTTCGTGAAGTGTCAGGCACTGCTTGTGCCCCTGTCTTCTGTCTGTGATGTTTCCTGGCTTTGGGCTGTGAGGTATTTATGTTGAGGAGTACCAACGCAGGCCGCGTGATATACAGGTAGCTTCAACAGCTACGAGTGCCAGATGTTCATCTTTCGTTACGGCGTGACTAATGCAGTATAGTACTAGGTTCAAATTCTATGGGTGGTAAAAATGGTCGTGGTGTGGTAAGAAATACAACGTAATTGTTATTAGTTTATTAGTGTTTCTTCATAGTATAGTTTCACTATTTCTAGAAGGAATTAAGTATTAACGAAGTAATGAATAAGCAAAAGCACACTTTGATTGGCGTTAACTATTTCTCATACTCCATTGAGAATGTTTTGATCCTCAGTTGCGCAAACATCCAGTGTGCGTTTTTTTGTTTGCTTACACTGCCTTATAGATGAGCTCCCTCGTGGCTAAGTGGTTAGTGAACACGCCTTTGGCGTGGGACACCCGGGTTCGATTCCCGGCCGGGGGCCGCGGTGGCTCAGTGGTAGAAGGTTCACCTCTGGTGCTTGGGGTCCCGGGTTCGATCCCAGCCCCGCCAAGTGAACCTTGTGGTGGACAAACACCGTGTGCGTGGGTTTTCTCGGGGTTCTCCCGTTTCCTCCCACTTTCTTCATTCCACTATTTAATTCGTTACTCATCACCGTCTCCATTAGCCTAACCATCATAACCGTAGGACATAAAACTCAAAGATTTCATTTCATTTTTTCGATTCCCGGCCGGAGCTTATGTGGTTCGGATTCCACGTTAATCTGTAGGTCCACGTCTCATACAGCCTTGCTGCTGAAAGGAACGTTAAAATCAAATCAGCACTGTTTTACAGATGCAATTGTTCGATTCCAAGTTCGAATGAAGCTTTTTACGGGCAGGGGGCGACTTTTATATATACAATCCAAGGATTTTAGTTATTAGTCAGTGATGCAATATATAGACCTATATATATTACAAAATTGAAAGTGACTATGTTTGTGACTCTTAATCTCTTAAGAGCTGCGGTGGCTCAGTGGTAGAGCGTTCACCTCCGGTACTTGGGGTCCCGGGTTCGATCCCAGCCCCCGTCAAATGAACTTTGTGATGGACAAACACCTTGTGCGTGGGTTTCCTCGGGGTTCTCCCGTTTCCTTCCACTTTCTTCATTCCACCTTTCATTCATTGCTTATCATCAGCGTCTCCTTTAGCCTAACCGGCATAACTGTGGGACGTAAAACTCAAAGGTTTCATTTCATTTTTTCTTAATCTCTTTGGAATCTTGTACTTAGGTTCACAGCGGAAGCGACGAAATAACTCGACTCATCCATTGTAGCTCTCTTCGCAACCAGTTTCCAAAATGTTGGCAATAAGTTTGCGAAACGGGACGACTCCAATTTTGGGTGAAAAGTCGCTATAAAAAATAATAGAGAAATTCATTGTCTATAAGCATTGTTTTAAAGTTGTAGATGTAAACTAAACAATATGTTCTACTCACTGGCGCAAATCCGTGGGGGGGGGGGGGATGACGGATACATGTCCCCTCCAATCTTGGAACTGAGGGGGACTTCTCCCCAATAATCCGATTTGAAATGTGTTTTTTGGGAGAAATTTGATTATTTTTGTCCGATTGCTACAAAGGAACGTGAGATAAAATAGATGTCCCCCAGAATAAGCCTCAAATCTGCAGCCTCCCAACGCTGAAGACAACTCTGATCCTCCACAACATTGTTTTTCAACTTCATAAGTATTTTGGACATCGTCAAAAAAAGTATGGTAACGGTCTTACCCCCCCCCCTCCCAATGTTGAAGACAGATTTGCGCCGCTGGTTCTACTCACATCTTTGTAAATAGGGCGCAACCAATCCTTTAATTCAGGGATCATTTTTTTGTAAAAGAAAAAGTGCAGAATAATTAAAAGACCCCAAAGGACAAATATAACAAACATCTTCTTCGCCTTTATTCACGCAATCTATAGCTAATCTTGTTGCTATCGGTAATGATGTATTACGTGTGTTTCTCAACGGAAACTCTGCGAACTAAAGGACATCAAGTTTGTAGTTGTTCTTCGTTAGAGGGCAAGGGTAACATAACAATGCAGGATTGTGGGGCAGTGAGTATGCTGTATTTCCAAACTCTTCATCAGTTGCGCTGATTAAAACCAACAAACAGAAAAAAAGAACGTAAAAACTGTTTTGAACTAATAATGCTTCTCTACAGATGAACATTTTGTTTGGAGCAGAAAGTCGCTAAATGTGTAAGTAGGTAAATCGTCATTTAAAAATCACCCAAAAAAGTCTCCAATCGGAAAAAAATATTTTTTGTCGCTATCGTAGGGCGACCATACGTCCCGTTTTGACCGGGACAGTCCCGTTTTAGTGGCGTGTCCCGGCCGTCCCGTCAGTAGATGGAAAAAGTAGTATTCGTCCCGTTCTATGTAAATGAAAGAAGTAAATAACAAACCCAGTATCTTTACTCCTTTTAAAAGTATTAATAATTAATAATAACAAAGAGGCAAAAATTGAACTGAAATTCCCTATATTAAACATACTCTATAGTTCGCAGTACTGCTCGAAAGGCAGCAGAGGTTTTAGCAGTTGGTTGTGTGTGGAACAAATTTCAACGTGTCTTTCCTTTTTCATAAGTACCCGTTCTGTAACAAAGAGAGAGAGGAGGAAATCTGATATCAAGGCACTGATAAGAACAAAGGTAGATCTAAAAGTCTAGGGTTGCAAGAACCTGTCCCGTTTTTAACTGAAAATTTTATGGTCAACCTACGCTATCGTTGAGGTCGAATTCCCCTTATTTAGCGACTTTACCCAAAATTGGCAACATTGACCCCCACCGAACAACCAGGGTTGAATTCAGGGGGTAGCCCGGGGGAATCTCCTCCCCGAAGAAAATGCATTCCCCCCCGGAGAAACTCCCAAAATTTCAGTCACAAAATGTAGAAATTACTTCACCCAATTATTTGCTTTTCTGTCCGTGTACGTGCAGACGAAATCCGATCTCTCAATATACATATAAATGACGCAGACCCATTCTATATAAATGTTAACATGTAACATCTAAGATAGAATACCAAATAGTGAATAAAACTTGTATTTCTTAACGCTATGACTGAGTTTGGCAGAACATGAAATTGTTAACTGTTGAAGAAAGGTTTGTATTTTAGTAGGTACTATACTCTCGCCCTATATTATATATTAGTAGGTAGCACTAGCACAGGTTGAGATACGAAAGGAAAGATAGGGAAGATCTTTCGATCATTCCATATAATCTCTCATGTCAGCAGACTTCAGTTCTTGAAAATATACAGTTCCTACATTATTTGAAATAGGGCGCCTAAATCCCATTTCTCGCATCGGAAGTAACAGACGTAAATGTGTTTTACGATTGTTAAAGTAAACACATCTTTCTTTAATTAAAAATAATTCAGTTAAAGGGTGAGATTCAGTGGGCGTCATTTAGAGGGATCAGGGAGGAACAGTTATCCCTCCTTGATTAGAGACTTATATAGAATTTATCAATATGATAATAGTATATAAGTGAAAGATTGCTATTGAAGGTGGCCAAGATCCTGCTCAGTGCCGTTCCATGGGGGAGGGGCAAGCGGGGCGACGGCCCCGGGCGCCGAAGTAAGGGGTGAAAAATTCGGGAGGGAAAAAGAAAAAAGAAGGAAAGAAAAACAGAGGAATGAAATACATGTGGACATATATAAAATGAAAGGAAAAAAGTAATGAAAAGTGCTCAAAATCAAGGAAAAGCAGGGTTTACTTTTTAAAATTTTCCCACCTTTGGCGGCTGGTCTGTCGACCTCACTCATATATACGGGGATGCCGTCGTATACTCTCGCGCCAAGCGCTGATTTTCCACGACACGGCACTAATCCTACTGAAGATTTCGTCAACTAAACTATTGATGTATATGCAGTGAAGAAACCAAGGCTAATATGTTTGATTTAGAATCAGAAGTGTGAGAAAGAATGATAACTTTTTATTAAGATATTCCTAAGTATGTTTGTTTTAGGAGAAAAAATATTTCAGTTAATTTAAATCTTTTTAAAAATTTTTACATTAGTAACAAACAGTAATTACTGAATATAGGAAATAATAAAAATAGTTACTGTAAATAGCAGTTAAAGTTTAGTGTAAACTATTTTTGCCAGTCTTTATTTAATGTTTTAGATGAAATCAAACGATTGTTTTCTTAAAATTATAATCTCATTGAATATTTATCAGCAATTAGTCTCAATATTAGGTAAGATGTGTATGTGAATGGAATTGTTAAATATGCTGCTTTCTTGAAAAAAATACAGAAAAATAACCCTCCCCCGAGCAGTTGACATTCCCCCCCGGGTGTAAATGTCTGAATTCAACACTGCGAACAACACCCCGTTATCTTTAGCCTAGCCAGCATAATAGTGGGACGTAAAACTTAAAGATTTCATTTCGAACAACACTCCCAGAAACCTATTGTTATACCATTCCCAAAACACCCTTTTGTACAGTTCTCCCTATTCGAAAAAAAAATTGTAAATAGCAGTGTTCATACATAAATATGGAACTCAATTTCCCTGAATTTTCCAGGTTTTCCAGGTATTAATTTTTCAATTTCCAGGTCTAGTGGAAGAAACTAATAGTACGAGAACACATAAATTTTAAGAATACTATATTTATATATTTGAGAATGGCCACCCTTCTCCCCAATGAACGATTGCAATTAAATATTGAGTCACAAGAAAATAAATAATTAAAATAAATAAAATTTAAGTTGAAAAATATGAAGTTGAGAAACCTACTTAGGGAATTATATAATACTTTTGTTCCATACTTGAATACATTCAAAATATACAAAAATATTGGCTTGGGGAAGAAAAAAGGGCCCGCGAGATTTTAACTGATTCTTTTAGTACTCGACAACAGAAATAAATTACTGAAAGAATTTTCAAAATCGGCGCAGGTAAACATGCAGAAAATCGCATTTTCATGTACCGGTTCAAAATGGGGAAGAAAAGACGACCGCGAGATTTTAATTGATTCTTGTACACGACGAGAGAAATCGATTAGTGAAGGAATTTTCAAAATCGGCGCAGGCAAACATGGAGAAAATGGCATTTTCATGTACCCGTTCAAAATGGGGAAGGAAAAAGGTTCCGCGAGATTTTAACTGATTCTTGTAGTACTCGTCGAGAGAAATCGATTAGTGAAGAAATTTTCAAAATCGGCGCAGGCAAACATGGAGAAAATGGCATTTTCATGTATCAGTTCAAAATGGGGAAGAAAAAAGGGCCCGCGAGATTTTAACTGTTTCTTGTAGTACTCGACGAGAGAAATCGATTAGTGAAGGAATTTTCAAAATCGGCGCAGGCAAACATGGAGAAAATGGCATTTTCATGTACCGGTTCAAAATGGGGAAGGAAAAAGGGCCCGCGAGATTTTAACTGATTCTTGTAGTACTCGACGACAGAAATAGATTACTGAAAGAATTTTCAAAATCGGCACAGGCAAACATGAAGAAAATCGCATTTTCAGGTACCGGTTCAAAATGGGAAGAAAAAAGGACCGCGAGATTTTAACTGATTCTTGTAGTACTCGACGAGAGAAATCGACTAGTGAAGAATTGTCAAAATCGGCGCAGGCAAGCATGAAGAAAATCGCATTTTCATGTATCAGTTCAAAATGGGGAAGAAAAAAGGGCCCGCGAGATTTTAACTGTTTCTTTTAGTACTCGACGAGAGAAATCGATTAGTGAAGGAATTTTCAAAATCGGCGCAGGCAAACATGGAGAAAATGGCATTTTCATGTACCGGTTCAAAATGGGGAAGGAAAAAGGTTCCGCGAGTTTGAACCGCTACGATGTATGTTCACGAATGTCCCCGTCTTCTCAAATTTAGTTAATTACTGTGACACTGAAACATGTGACACAGAGTCACATTGTGGATGACTGCAATCGGCAACCACTGCACATATACTCCTCCCGCCCCACAGTTTGATTATTTCGATCCATTCCTCACGTGCTAACGGCATGGTTCAACATCTGCAAGAAAGAGGTAAATGTAACGTTCAATTGGCAATAGCTTTTCACCAAATTAAGCTGCATGAAATCTGATTGCATATTTGACATACTGAGAAAATTCTAGTCCGTGGCCATATGTATCACATATCCCATCAATTCATAAAAATTTTGAACACAAAATTACGGTCGTCCGTGTGACGTACTCCCAAAAGGCCTAATGTGTATCACCCACCTCACATTCAATGAAACCACATCCGTGTAGAATTTAGAAAGGAACTTCTTATGATGTATACAGGATGTCTCAAACGTTCCCTGACATAGGATAACTCTGTTATTATCAGAGTTACAACAAAATGTAAGAGGAAAAACATCTCGAAATATGACGTTTTCAATCTAAAGTGAACACTTTTTAAAAAAAATCGGACGAGATGTTTGTGCTGTATACTCTTTATGCACCCAATTTTAAATGAAAATGCAACGTTGTCATTTACCTGGACCCACAACATAAGTGAATGAAGTTACTGTTTGAAACGGGGGCTGGCCATCGACATGTTAGCGTAAAAGACAGTAACTTCACTCACTTACGTTGTGGGTCCAGGTAAATGGCAATGTTGCATTTTCATTTCACATTGGACGCATAGCGAGTGTACAGCGCAAACGGGTCATCCGATTTTAAAAATTCCTTCACTTTAGAATGAAAACATTATATTTGGAGACGCTTTCCAAAGTAGTATAATTTAGTTTGTTTAAATTTACAATTTAATACAAGTAGATTCGGATTTATATGCGTAGGATTTTGTATGCATCTAACTAATGAATTCTTTATTTTCATGCTTAACTTAGTGACTTGGCTTTGGACTGCAACTGATTATTGTAACCCATTATTGCTTGAGAAGAAACAAGATATCCGAATCTTCATTTGGAGAAATCAAACGTCTATTGGAAAGCTGGGGATTACAATCATTAATTTCTACATTTCAAGGTGCGTAAATTATATATTCTGTGTTTGTTGTTAAATTACTATTACTATTATTGGGTTTAGAATCAATCAAGCACTTCATGATATTTTATGGGGATCAAGATGGGTGCCGGATAGATAAGTATTTGAGCGTCAGGCTCTTATTTCTTTTCAATTTAATATTTAATCAATGATTATTTTTCTCCCTCATTATTCCACCAAATCGTATTCCAAGATCATATATCCATTTTTGATCGATATATCCATATTTTTGATCTCTTTCATATTTCTATATTTTCGATTTTTGATATTGTTTATATTTCGATATTGCTGTATTTTTCGATATTTCGAACAAGTTTCGATAGTTTGTCAATATCGATTATCTATATCTAAATTCGGATATCCCAAAGCCCTATCGAACCCCCTCCGAAATGAAGTTTTTGGCTATGGACCTGATTAGGGATGCGCACGAGACAAGACGAGACAGAATTTTTGTTACGAAATTCGAGACGAGATAGAGCTCTTCCAATAGAAACGGATCCAGTTTTCGAGACGAGACATAACTTTCGCGGCACCTTTTCGAGAGGAGACAATCTCAAATCTTTTCTCTTGCGCATCCCTACACTTGATCATGAGGTATCAAAAAAAAAAAAAGTTAATGAGAAATACCGGTAACATGTAAATACAATATAGGTAGCTAAAACATTTTTGTTTTCATTCTTCAGTAATGCATTATTATTAATCTCAGGGGGGCGCGGTGGCTCAGTGGTAGAGTGTTAACCTCCGGTGTTTGGGGTCCCTGGTTCGATCCCAACTCGCGCCGTGTGGACTTTGTAGTGGACAAACACCGTGCTCGTGGGTTTTCTCGGGGTTCTCCCGTTTCCTCCCACTTTCTTCATTCCACCATTTCACTCATTTCTCATTATCTCCGTCTCCTGTAGCCTAACCGGCATAATCGTGGGACGTTAAACTTAAAGATTTCATTTTTTATTAATCTCTGTATTTTATAGTGTATTCTCAAGCTTAAGGTGATGTATAATTCAATTTTGAATTCAGTTAACTTATTTTGTTTCTCAGATTGTTTTTAAAATGTATGTACAAACGTTTATTTTCATTCTTGAGAGTTTAAAGTGACGTATAGTTATTAAACATAGTATTTAATATTGTACTCTTAACGTGGAAGTGATATACAGTTAACTTTTGAATTCAGTTAACATTTTTCTCTCTGAAATTGCTTTAAAAAGTATGTAAAAACGTTTTTATTTTATTTCTTGAGTGCTAAAAGTGATGCAAAGTTATTAAGCTTACTACTTTATATTGTATTCTTAACCCTAAACTGATACACAGTGCGTTTTTGAATAAATTATGTCAAGTTATTTGAGTGACGAACACTGGTAGAAAATCCTGACTACTACTGGAACATTTTGATTTTAAGGTGACGACTACTGGTGCAAGGATTTTAAAATATTGTTTTTCCTCCAACGGCTACTCCTTTTTTAATTCTAACTACATGGTCATTATAGGAAGGATCAGTGAGTCTTTCCAACTATGGTACAGCTCCGACAGATTCACGATGCTCAGAGAGGAGACAAAATAGTATGTTTTCAACCTTAAAGTGAGAACCACTGGCGTTTTTACCCTGCTATGCAAAAGTAAGTGAGTACTCCAATGGAGTTCCAATGCGGTACTTAATTTCTGCGTTTTAGATATATGGAAATACATGTCTCTAAAATGTAAAGAACTGATTTTTTTTTACTGAAAACTGCAACTCGGTAAGCCTTATGAATACCGAGGTATGGGAAAATAAACTATAGGTATGTGGGGCTTGCATACTTGACGCTACAATTCGGAAATTGAATTAAAATATGACTAACGGCTATCAAGATGTTGTCAAATAAAGGGAGGACCAACACAGTTAAGGGGTTTTCGTGTTAGATGCTAAAATTTCCGAAATCGGTCATGGAAAGTTAATAAACACCAGTAGCAATTTCATCTTAAAGTAATTAGATATCTTCATGGAGTGTTAGAACATCATGGAGTCTACCAAAATTAAATTTTAAAAGCTTTTGAAAATATAATCTGACATTTGTAAACAGTATTTGAAATATGTGTTTACCCAAAACTTCCAGCTAGTACATCTAACATCTGGAGAAACACTGTGAAATAAAAGCGTACGAGATCTTGAAATTTCGGAAACAATTATTGGTGGCAACAAAATTAAATAAGATGGTACTTCTATGGGTTAAATGAGTACCTCAGTACAATTTCGATCGAAAGATTAGTTCAGTCCTAGGTTTTCTTCAGGCAATTCCAAGGGTTCATCGAGCTGTGCAAAAGAATGAAAATTCGCTGTCAATATCTAAGATAGTAACCAAGATATAAGGAATTATATATTTTATGACGTAAAAATAGAGATCTTTACGGATTTGTACTTTTGGCTCTTTCCTATAAGAAAAAAATTCAGAAAACTACTGTATATACCTTAATAGACAATTCAGTGGGCGGGGACACAGTAGCTTAGTGGTAAGGTATTTAACTAATCTTTTTTTGCAGAAACTATTGGAGTATTCACTTAACCTGTAGAGATACGATCATACTTAACTCCCTATTTAATTTTAAAATTAAATAAAAGGAAATATTTCAGTGTAGCGACCCACGATTATGCATTTTAGTCTCAGGGAGATTATGATTAAAGCAAGTGAATGTTGTTGACAGAATTGATGGAATGCAAAGGTGGGAGGAAAGAGAGTACCCCGAGAAAACCCACGAATACGATGTGCACTACAAACTGACTTGACCGTGGATCGAACCAAGAACCCAATACACTAGAGGTAAGCACTCTACCCCTAAGCCATCGTGCCCTCGCCCATTTAATTGTCTATTAAGGTATATACGGTTGTTTTCTGAAATTTCTTCTTCTTACAGCAAATACTCAAAAGTACAAATCCATGTGGGTCTCTATTTTTACGACGTCATAAAATGCATAATTCCTTATATCTCGCTTGCTATATTAGATATTGACAAAAAATGTTCACTTTATTTCAGAGCCCGATGAACGCTTGGAATTGTCCAAAGAAAATTTAGAGCTGAATTAATCTTTCGATCGAAATTGTACTGACGAGTCTGAGGTACTCACTTAATCCATATAAGTACCATCTTATTTAACTTTTGTTAGGATCAATAATTGTTTTCTGAAATTTCAAGATCTAATACGCTTTTATTGTATGGTGTCTCTCTAGCTGCTAGATGTACTAGCTGGAACTTTTAGGTAAATACATATTTCTAATACTCTTTACAAATGTCAAAATATATTTTACAAAACTTTTAAAATTTAATCTTGGTAGACCCCATGATGTTCTTAAACTCCATGGAAATACCTAATTATTTTAAGATGAAATTGCTACTGATGCTTATTAACTTTACATGACCGGTTTCGGAAATTTTACCACCTAACACGAAAACCCCATAACTATATGGATCCTCCCTTTATTTGACAATATCTTGATAGTCATATTTTAATTAATTTTCTAAATTGTACTGTCTAATATGCAAGCTCCACGTACCTATGGTGTCGCTTTTTATTTTACCATATTTCGGTAACTGTTAGGCGTACCGACTTTCGGTTTCGGTAAACACACACATCTAACGTTCTTTAAAACGTTATTAAGACATATTTTAGAATATTTAGAAATGAGAGTTCTGGGAATATCATGGTACCCGAAAACCCCCATCAGGGCGTGTGTGTAGTGTATTTAATTGAAACTACTTTTGAGGTTGTTGTAAGCCCTCGTAATTACGTTTCCGAAACTGCACCATCTAGTACGCAAACTCCACAGTTCTGTAGTGTCGCTCTTTATTTTCCCATATCTCGATATCCATAAGGCTTACCGAGTTGAGGTTTTCGGTAAACAGATGTCAGTTCCTTACATTTTAGAGACATATATTTTCATATATCTAAAAAATACAGACATTAGGTACCCCATGATAGCCCGAACACCATTGAGGTACCCACTTACTTTTGAATGGTAATACATTTTGAGTTGTTGTTCAGCATCAATAAACACTTCATAGTTTTTCTACGTGCAACCCAAAAGTCCATACCTGACCGAACAGATTTTGTCCATTTAATCTCAAAAATGTTAAGATACTTTGTATTGTTAAGTACAACCAAATTAAGCACACTGAATATAACATTTTAAATATTTTCTGATTTTTGTTGCAGGTATTTCGTGCATCAAACCAGGATTCTGCTTGAAAGACAGTCAAAAGAAGCAGTGTAGGTTGTGGCTAAAAGTACGTCCTTTCTGAAGACAGACTCAGTTGTACTTACATTATTTTGTACGAATATATAACCCTAATAAAGATACTGTACTACAAATTATTTCTTTCTTCCATAAATTATAATAAAATATTATCTCTGTTTAAAGAAAATGATTGTTAATGTTAAGTCATTTTAATTCTTTTTCTCTGTAATAAGAACATTATCCCTAGCAATATTTTTTATCTTTGTGCTATTGCGATTGGATGAAGTAAAATTCTATACGAAGCACTATTATTTCAGACATGCATTAATAACTAATGTATTGTTCTGTATGTAAGACAATGTGTATACTGAACATGTCTAGCGAAGGTGTTGTTTTAATACAGAATCTATAACTCAGCTTTTCAGTAGTCAACTTTATTGGGAATCCGAAGAAAGAAGTTAAAAAAAAAATGTTGGACTTACAAGCGTGTGTGTGTTCGAATTCTGGACTAATCCAAATTATCCAGAGAAATCATTATATATTTCTTTGTTGCTATTTCAGATGTATCCTTTATCCAAGTCGTATGAAACGGAGACTTCATACATCGCTATACTTTGTATGAACTATGTTCCGTATTTACTTAATCACTTTGTAACTTTCTCTAGTGTTGACAAGGCCGCAGGTGTCAATCGAATAGTTTAGTGTTTCACTCATGTCACCTTGTGACTAAGGTACGTCCTGTCGGTATATATATGGTACTGGGTTCAATTAGCGATAAAATACATTTTTAGCGTTAAACAAATGCAAAAATCTACACGAGATGAGATACCGTGATCTCTGACTTACGGATAACACCAAGCAACTAATGGTACTGACTGTGATTAAGTTTACTAATTACTATTTGGCTAAAATCAGTGTTCCTTTATCTATAGTTCTTTTCGTGCTTTGAATTGCAAAGTTTGAAATAACGGTTTTAAATTATTGTGTATATATATCTTCCGAGTAATTCTGAGAATCATTGCTCTTTCTTTAAGCAATGTATGAGACTGTTAAATTGCTCTTTCCTTAAAATGTTGCAATAAGAAGGATGCATCCAGGAAAGTCCAAATTTGCAGAATGTCTATAGCAGGGAAGAATAAATATGTTTAGTCGATGGCTGCACAACGCCTCCGCTGTCACCACGTTGTCACACAGCGAATACAGCGAACGTTTAAGAGTATTCTGCACTTACTATTAGGTATCGGCCTGGGAACTTTGGCGCATCTACCCAGTCTCCTTCTTGGTGTTTCATTTTTAATGGCGAGTACTGAGTAGGAATTATATTGTAAGCGAATACGTTTCCGGCTGACACCACACTTTTAATTATTGCGACATTTAAAAAAAAAAGACATACCTGTTAATTAAAATGTTCAGAGAAGTTATTTCTGGAAAATTCTATTCAGGCCTCTTGTGGTAACAACTGCACTTTAGTAGAAGATACTATTAAGGAAAAGAATGAGGTAAAATAATCTTTATATCGTACAAGCAATGGATGATAACAGCTTAATAAATGATTGTACGTAAATCTTGTTTGAGTTTGAATATAGGATTGTATAAGGCTGTGCATTTTGCATTATTATTGAGGTGCTGCAACTAACTAACTGCAAACCATATGATAAATTCTTACAGTAATATATCACATATTGATTTACTCTGTATGGAAACGAAAATAGTTTAATATATGGTTAACCTCCTTTGTGCCAGGGGCGGATCCAGAGGGGGGCGATCGGGGCGATCGCCCCCCCCCACAAGAGGAAACTTTCTTATTTTATATATAAATAAACCCATCCATAACAAGTTTGGAGCTCTTAAAAGTAGCAGTATTACCGCCGACCGCCCCCCCCAGAAGTCCGTCCTGGATCCGCCCCTGCTTTGTGCCCATAATTTTAAAATTAACGCTTGTGTCACTTTTCAACACTTGACTTTGCAGTAGCTTTCCAACGAATTAGCAGGAAGCCCAAACTTATAGGACACCCTGCAGGTAAATACATTTCTTTGGACAGTTTCACTGCTCCAAACTAAGATTTGAAAAGTGTAGTATTGTTAATTTTATTATTATTGGCACAAAGGAGATCAACCATATTTTAAGCTATTTTTGTTTTCATACAGAGTAAAACAATATTTGACAACATTACAGTAAGAATGTATCATGCACTTTGCAGTATGTTGCAGCACTTTAATAATGGTGCACTATACGTACACTCTAGATCCTGCATATGTCCGATCCATACATTACAAGAAGGCAATACGTATTCGATACAGGTAAAATCTGTATATTTCATATGGACAACCTATTAGCTATATACATCCAATCTATACATTACATATGGCCAACCTGTACGCGACATACGTATAATCTATATGCTGCATGCAGACAGTCTGTAAGCTACATATATGCACTCTGTATGGTGCATACGGATATTCTGTATGCTGTATCTGGACAAGCTGTGTGCGACATAAGGAAAATCTGTATAATACATACGTACAATACGTATACTGTATCTAGTCGTACGTATGGGGCACAAGTACAATATAGATGCTGTCTCGGGGTTGAACGCAAGAAACATACGTACAGAACGTATATTGCATACTTCTTGAAATCATGCTCCGTCCTGATAGTCAGTGTATGTCGTCATTATTAACCCACATGCTACATACGACCCTGACGTCACAAAGCTAGATATTACCTCCGTATATACTTGTTACTGCAGATAACGTCACACGAATGACGTCATTGCACTTGTGCAGACAGTACGTATAATACATACTTTTTCAGCTATACGTTTGCTGCAGGATGTTATATACGTTTGTACGTTAAGTCCAGAAACTACAGGAATTACGAATGTAACCTACGTTTTTAAGTATGCCACCTACATTTTTTTTCTCAGTGTAGTCTAACTTTACGCCTATACATAAAGTTTGTTATAACGCGTCGATATAGATCTCTAAAACGCAGAAATGTTCGGGTATTTTTATATTCGTCAATATGGCGTCACTAGTAAACAACTTAGCCCGGTAAGCCGGCAACTACGCCAATGTATTTTTTTGTGCTATACCATGCCTTTGGGGTGGAACGGTCCCGGGCGCCGAAATAATGGGCGCAAAATTCGGAAGGAAAAAGTAAAAAAAAAAGTGCTCAAAATCAAGGAAAAATAGGGTTTACTTTTAACAATTTTATTGTGCTTCGCGCCAACCTTAGTGGCGCTTTGCGGCTAATCTATCGACCTAAATCATATGTACGGGAACGCCGTCGTATATTCTCGCCCAGGCGCTGATTTTCCGCGGTACGGCCCTGGTGCTATTAGGGTAAAAGCAAACAATTCAGGAAATTGAAGGGCAAAAACCATAATGCTTCCACCATAACATGCTATACATCAATAGAAAGAGAAGGCAAAAAGCCTCGGAGGCAAAAAGTGCATCGACAAACAAAAATACGCATGCAGAAGTCCGCAGCGAAAGGAACCGAGAAGAATCTGTTCTATCTTGATCGAGTATGGGCTATCAGAATGCTGCATCGTTAGCATAGCCCTAGAAGAAAGCTCAGAGTGGTTAAAAAATAGTGGAGCAGTGTGGCGTGGCACAAAAGAAAACACAGCAATGTAAAAGCATCGTACTAAGAAGTAACGCAAAAGCAACCGTAATTAATTTCTACAAGAGTGACAATATATTCCGAATGCTTCCTGGGAAAAGGATACCGTTTTCGTTTACATCAATGATGGGAAAAAGGAAAGATGCAAAAGAGACTCACGATCTTTTACATCAGCGAGACACATCAGCTCTTCATTACCGAATTTGCAAAAATATACCTATGAGTTAAACTAGTTTCCTAAACCTTCGCCCCAAAGAATGCATTACTGTATCTAAGTAGGACTACTTGTCTTGCTTGTCCATACTGTGAGAACATTGAAAAAATGATTGGCGCCAAAGTGGAATGGAACCAGCTACCAATGACAAAGAACGTGCTTGTTGAGGGAAGTATATGCGATACAGAGAGTGAGATATGTATGAAGAATAAGTATGTACAAACGTAAAACATGCATCCAAGGTCTGTTGTGTTAACCGGAAGATCGTGAGGAATTGGTTGAAGTTTCCCAGTGGAAGAGAGGCACCCTAGAAATTGCTAGTGATTTCCATTCCGTCGCTCTCAAAAATACCCAGGAAATTGAATACCTTTTTATATTGCATCAAGACACAGCCAACTACGAGTTTCCCTTTGTTATACACTACATGGACGTGAACTTACAGCAACTAAAAACAATCAAGTCCGCAAGATACGTTGTTCCTGCTAAAAGATTTGTTGCTGTGATATATGAAACACAAGTGCCGATCTTGAAAAACTCGTACCAATTGCACATTGCAATTTACAGTACCAGTGGAAGTGATACATATTCAGATCGAGATGAACCTGAGAAAAATATTTTGCAAAATGTCAGAGACAAATTGCTTCCCTCCCAAAATGTTGACATCAAAATCGGAAGTTATGTTGCAGTGGTGTATGTAGTCGGACCGAGACTTAAAACATGTGGGACACGTAACTGCTGTCGAAAGTGATGGAATGCACCAAGTGAAATACATGCGTGAACGTGATCAGGGAAAAGACACATTCTTTTGTCATCCACGTGTAGATGTCCTTGATTCTGTGGAACGAAATCGCATCCAGAAAGTTCTTCCAAAACCCCGTGAGAAACGAGATCGCTACACTTTTGCTCACGAGTACCTGAAGGACTTGAACATTACTAATTAAAATGCACACTGTACATTTGTATGCACATTTTTATATTCTTCATACTATGTTGAATTTTGCGATGTCTGCTACTTCCAAACGACTGTGCGTTATCATCAACAAATCTCAGTAACTTATATTTGTTCTGTGGCTTTCCAATCGATCTCTCTTCGAGACTTTCAATTTTGAGTCTCCACTCCACAATTGTTTCTTCTAGTCAAAGTGCACGCTGTTACGTACGTCACGAAATATGTGCGTACGTCACGCTAGTTACGATTTTTTTTGCTAAGATACCGATGCATCGAAAACTCCGGTTACAATGCAGAAATAGCATAGCAGTAGCCACCTATACACGCAATTTTCTTCGAGCATACACATGCAACAACAGAGCAGAATTTACCGTTTTCTTCTCGATGTCTGACTTCAATGTCCATTTCATTTTGCGTACGTCACGACGTTTTGCACATTTATGCATTTTGTTTTTGGTAATTGATTAATATGTATTTATACCACCTTAAAGCTGGATTTCCTATCTGTCCAATAAAAAAAGAAGTAAAGCGATATCTTCATTATGACGGCCGCAGCACTCAAATAAAGACAGAAAAGGAAGTCAACATGTTACGTACGTCACGTTGCTTTCACCCATTATTGTTTTGATGTAAAATCTTTTCAACGACACATAAATTATAGACTTACTTCAGCACCCATTGGTCTTCTTCAGAATATGCAACACTTAATTCAACGTGTGTATACTTTTCTTTTTCTTTTTTTAAAAAAAAAAAAAGATTTCAAGCTAAAATTACAACCACACTGCTTCTTTCTCGTCTCGTTCCTGCGCGGTGTGGATGCACCCATCTAGCGTCATTTGTTTCCTGGTATAGTTCGAATTACGAATTTTCCACATGAAGTTTGTAGCGTTATGCGGTGCAACGTCACAGAAAATGTTCACCAGCATTTCTTAATAGTTCAACATAGTATGTATGAGTAACGTGAACTTTTGAAAATGTGACAATATTTGTTAAATGGTGCTGAATTGGGTAGAATTGTACCAAATTTTTCACAAAAGGGGCTGAAAATGCCATCGTGGTACCAAAGGGCCGATGAATGATAAAAAGGGCTGAATCTGGTACAATTGTACCAAGTGTGGCAACACAGAAGAGTGTAAATGAGGTCTTCATACCTTTCTTTTTAGTCAAACTAGATGGAAGCGCTTAAATATAATTTTCTTGAAGACGTTTATTGATTTGTTTCGTTTTAGCTAAGATTTGTTTAAATTTATTTGTTAACTTTTGATAGGAAGAATGTATTTTTGAAACGTTTTAAGACTATGTAAATGAGTATATATTTTGTAAATGGTATTAATTACAATGCTCCCATTCAGACAATAAATTTCTTTAAGTTTTAAAACAATTAGGAATATCAACAATTACAATTTCATTTTTTTTCTACATGATTTGCGGTTATCACTGTGGTTTGATCTTTTTAATGATCTTTTCGGAACACGATTTCGATTCTTTCCTACTAGTGATGGGCAGAACGGCTCTTCATGCTGATCCGGATCTCAAGATCCGGCTCATCAAAATGAACCGTTCAAATGATCCGTTCATATGACCCGTTTGAAGAGCCACACAGAATAGATCATGAGCCGAAGTTCGTTTCTTGGGTCTTCGTGAACGATTTTCTCTCGACAGGTTTCCATTTCTCTTCCCCCCCTGATCGGTTTCTTTCTTTCTTTTTTTTTTTCGTAGGGACAAGTGTCGTAAAGCAAACAAAATAAATGGTCATGTAAGTAGGGATGTGCCTATTTTATTTTCTTATGTATATAGGAAAACTCAATATTTAAACAACAATTGCCATTCTTTAAACAACAGTAAACCATACTATCCCACTTTCCTTTTTTTAAAATCGAAACTTCTTCCTTTTTTTTCCCTTCTGAAGCGGGTCCCATACACACAGGCACACACACACACACACACACACACACACACACACACACACACACACACACACACACACAACAGTTCCCCCGTGATCCGTTTGGCTCTCTTGTGAACGGGTCACACACACAACTTTATTTTTTTTCGTGATCCGTTTAGCCCTCCAGTATAGTAAACGGGTCACACACACATTTACAAATCCTCCCACTGTGTAGTGTTCGATTGAAGCAAACAACATTCTTCGGTTCTTCGCTTTCACTTTGTGCGACGAAGAAAAGACCACGAATAAAAAACGGCTCACCAACTGATCCGGTTCAGTTCACTGTAAGATCCATTGATCATTCGGATAAGTACATGATCCGTTCATTATGAACGGGTCGTTCATGAACGACACATCTCTATTTCCTACAACGTTTGTGACTTGCATTGCACGATAAGTTGTAGATTGATGTTTCATAAATAGCTTAATGCTAGAAGGAGACTTAATACAATAACAATCACAAGTAATTTTAATTAGATGTAACATAGAAACAGCAGCCTTTATTTCTAGATATGTAAGCCTTTGGCATGTCCTTTGTGTAAAAATATAAAAATATTGAAGGTGAGACTAATTAGGAACTATGCAATTATAGGTTTCCATTCATTCTGGCCTCTGTAATTAAAATACTCTTACTAGTTCGGGGCAAAGATGCGAACTTTGTAAACAATCCTCGAAAGAACGCAACGGCTTCTAGTTCCCTTTAAGATAAAATTTGATATTTAACATAGCTTGGCACATATGCTGAAGTGAAGATCTGCAGAACGGGATTATTGCATACAAGGCATCGCCATTTCGACCTATATTTAGGTCTCACAGTAGAGCAATCGAGGAAATGAGAAAAGCTGGTAAAGGAGCTTCCCTGTTTTTAGGACAAAAAAGTTACTTGTACTTCTAAATTTTAAGTGGAAGAGTAAGTTAAAAGATTTTAATTCAGAGGATAAGAACTTTCTTCACTACAGAGGTTGCTCTTTGCTATATATACATACACGACTAAAGTTAACAGGTATATCAGCGGCGGATTTACATCTATACAGGGTGTTAGAATGTTTTCATGGCTACGTTACAAACTTAAGGAAGTAATAAAAATAGTGAAAATGCAAAGTTTACATAGTGTTAATACAAATCACCACATGATTATTACCACTATCAGCAGTATACATATAGAAAAAAGCTAGTAGAGTGCGACGTATAAGCATCAAGAAATGATATTGAAAAGACTGCAGATTTGAGTTGGTAACCAGTAGAACTGAATAAAATTAGCGTTTAGTAATCCTGTTTTTCGTAATTTAACACTTTTAGAAATATTGCCTTCTAATGAAAGTAGAGCACATACATACTTACAATAGCTAACGCTATGGCTTATGGAACATGAAAGTTTAACGCCGCTTTCACAATAGCTCTCCATGGACTTCAATCCTTAGCCAAGTGGATCCAGTTTCTACCTTGTATTCCTATTTCTGAGAGACCCATCTTAATATTATCCTCCCATGCTATTCCCAATGGTCGTTTTCGGATTGGACTTCCAGTTAAAACTTTGAAAGCGTTCCTACTTTCTTCCATTCTGGCTAAATGACCTGCTCACTTGAGCCACCTAAATCTTATGAAACTAGCAATTGTTGGTAAACGATATAAATTATGTCGTTCCTCATTATGTGGAAACAGAATTGATGGAATGATTTAAAAAATTCCAACACTTTAGATTTAAACCTTATAAATTCCTGCAATTTTGCTCTCTTTACACTTTTTTCTCATCTACACTCATAACAATGTCTGCTTATAGCAAGAGACTTTTCTTTTATCCTTTATGAATGGACGTGTGAATGTAGAGGAATTTCAAACAAACTTAGTACACATATGTTTTGCAGTCTGGAAAACAATATTATATGGTATGATTATCTAAGAACAACTAGAGACTACCCTAGGAAGAAGTAAAGGGCCGCGGTGGCTCAGTAGTAGAGCGTTCACCTTTGGTGTGTTGGGTCCCTGGTTTGGTCCCAGCTCGCGCCAAGTGAACAGTGTGGTGGACAAACACTGTTTGCGTTGGTTTCCTCGGGTTCTCCCGTTTCTTCTCACTTTCCCCATTTCACTACTTCATTCATTTCTCATCATAACCGTCTCCTTTACATTAGACGGCATATTCGTGGGACGTAAAACTCAAAGATTTCATTTCATTTTTTCCTAGGAAGAAGTGATAAACATCAATATTAATGTTGAATTCAATAGTTATCGGGGTCGCAAACACCAACAGGGATACATTCGGTGAAATTACCAATCAAATAAAATCTCCAGTAAGACATTCAATTCATAGGGTTTGGGTGTGGTAAGGGAGACAAGTAAAAATAATCAAAAACAAAAGATATTAGTGTCAAATCCACAGTTTTCCCTACCGCTAGGATCAATATAAACACTACCGATGCCGTTTTAGTCCAAATTCAGCCCTATAGTCACGAGGATGAGGAACAGAAAATAAAATAGAACTAGATTACAAAAATATCTATGGTTTTCGCGATCACTAAGATGATTGTTAACAGTCTCGATAGATTTCGGGGTTGCTGAGATCAATTCTGGCATTCATGAGGCCATTTAAGTCCTGCTTACTGTTAGCCCACAAAGGCATGCTCAAAGCAAGGGCGCCCATGTTGTGGTTTCCAAGGGGGGCAAATATAAGCGACATTTCAAATGTAGTCTGAAATTTTGCGGTAACTATTCTAAAATATCTATTAGGTTTTCGATCTTCCGAAGCACAATTTCCTCTAAAGGGGGGGAAAAGTAAATTGAAATATTTTCCATAAACTTATCCTCCTTGTGCAAAGAACGAGCATTTAGGATATCAGCTAATGTATACAAGTAAGAATATAGACGTCGTGTTGCTAATTGAATAAGCCTTTTAAGGTACTAACAATAGAGGATGGCAATTAGGTATCTATTTTTAAACAATTTTTCCTCCTAAAATATTGAAGGTAGAACCTTATTTTTGCCTTCACATATAGTTCATTGTATACCATTCCTACTCTAAAACTGCAACTCAGTACTCGACTAGTACTAACGAGGGATATAGTATACAACAGGTCCTCATCATTTCCCGAGGACTCACGAAATTCAGTTTTTTACGGATTATTCATTGAGGATCTAGGAACTTGAAAATGGGGTAACAAAGCGACTTTCATTTACATATCGACTGAAACTTCTACATGACATACCACCATTTCTGTACGTGGTGCAATAGTTTCAACTATCCTCGAGTACGGTGCACTTTATGTGCTCCTCTGTAGTGCCCTTGTATTTTATATTTCACTATGTGTGTGTGTGTGGGGGGGGAGGGTCTTGAACGCATATTGCATGTCTTGTCCTCGTGGATAGTTCTTACTGTTGCATTACGTACAAACGTGATGGTATTTCATGTAGAAGTTGTAATAGCACACATAACAAACGCAGATCACGGTGTACTCATACTGCATATTCCAGTGTGAGTACAACATGATCTGGGTTTCTTATGTGTTCTATTACCACTTGTACATGACATACCACCATTTCTGTACGTGGTGCAAGAGTAAGAACTATCCTCGAGTACGGAACACGATGAGGAGCTGTTGTATACTATTACCCTAACGAGTACTACTCATTACTAACGAGTACTACTCGTTACATCATTTTCTACAGACTTTCTGAAACACACATGTTTTATACCAAATTCTTAATAACTCAGCAGGAACATAGCGTATGACTTCATAGATCTTGGTATCAAGTTTACCAAGAATTTGAGTTTTACTGCGATACATTTCTTCCTTAGCCCATCTCCATAAGAGTAAATAAGATGGGGTAAAGTATGGACATTCTGCTGTTCATTCTGTAAGACCTCGTCGGCATATCCAGCGTTCTGGGAAGTCTCATTAAGGTATTTTGTAAAATTCAAGGCTTAATGTGGAAGAGCTTTATTTTGCGTACATACTCATCGTTTCATTAAGAAATTGAATGTTATGCTATACTATATCGCATAACCTTTTTACATAACGTTTAGCGTTCATGATGTATCAACGGGCAGCGTTCACTAATGCAAGAAAATGTTAATCAACACCACATGGTCACTATTTACCTGCTTTCGTTCTTTCAATTGTCTATTTTGGATTAATACCTGGCCAGACTTTTGCTATTTTTACCCCTTCCCCTTACATGAAACACAGCGTCACCGCCAACAGTCCAAGTAATGTTTTAATTATGGTATGCGAGCATCATTTCACAAAATTCAATATCACGATCATCCGATTATACCAACTGCAAATAAGAAGGCTTCTGTTGGATGTAATGTAAACCTTGGTGGCTAATAGCAGGTGCAGCATAATGTGTAAAGCCACTCTCTTTTGCGGGCTTCGCTCGAATGTCTTCCTCACTGTGTTTACCGATTCCCAGGGTCTATCTGATACTTCTCGTGGAACAACATTTTCCCCATCATTGCATCCAAAATAGCATGTGTCCTAATTTTGAGACCTGCACATCCTGCACTACCATAGAAACACTTTGTTTATAGTACATGTTCTTGTATGACATAAATCTTACGGATACAGATTAGAAGAGAATTGTATTGTAAATGCATAATCCAATTTCGCTCGCATACCTAATTTTGATGATAACTTTACTAATTTTCCCGAGAAAATATACAACCCCGTTAAATCATATTTAACATGGAAATTTAAGAGAAATGAATTAACTTATGATACTTATGCAATCACTATTACAACACTTTTCAACGTGTTAAATCGTAAGTTTCGTACACATTCCATCCGTATCTAATAATACGAACAACCAAGTGAACTTCGTTTTCTTCATGTTTTCCCGGAATCTACAAATCTATGGTTCTGTTAAGACTAAATAATTCAACTTATTCTGGTAGAAACTGACAAAACTCAGCCCTGATGACAGAATGCAATGATTTAAAAAGTTACCAAGAATGTGTACAATTCACAGTTGTTAAAAGAAGCGGAGTTTCTCTTTTTATACAGTATATAAAAATCTGTAGGAAATCTAAACTAATTTCGAAAATTTCAGAAATAGTCATCAGTGTCGAGTAACCTATTTGGACGCAACATTACCAAAGTTTTGATAAACATATTTAACAATTGTTAATAATGTTAAATAATAATAAAACTGATTTTAGCTTCTTTTTTACTGTTTTCATTACTAGTGCTTTATTATGGATAGTTAAAATACTCCGAGAGTGAATCAAAGGAATTTTTGTTTACCTTTAAATAATGCTTATTGAGCTGAGCGAAGCGAAGCTCTTATACTCGGGTTAGCCGTTTGGTTGTCCGCGAACTCCTCCTAGACCGTTTGGCCGATCTCAACCAAACTTAGCACGCTGATAGAGTATGTCGTGCTGAGTGACAACATAGGTCGAAATCAAAAATCCGATGTACCATCGAGGAATAATCACCGAAAAACGCTTACTCCTAGACCGTTTGGCCGATCTCAACCAAACTAAGCACGCTGATAGAGTATGTCGTGCTGAGTGACAACATAGGTCGAAATCAAAAATCCGATGTACCATCGAGGAATAATCACCGAAAAACGCTTACTCCTAGACCGTTTGGCCGATCTCAACCAAACTTAGCACGCTGATAGAGTATGTCGTGTTGAGTGACAACATAGGTCGAAATCAAAAATCCGATGTACCATCGAGGAATAATCACCGAAAAACGCTTCCTGATTACGTAGTTTAAGCTCGCTCAGCTCATTTCATTGCAATCGGGTATATCCATTGCATTCCTAGTATTAAGTCTTCGACTGTTTAACAAGAATGATTTTCTTTTAATATTGAGATAAGAATTTCTATCTTTCACACATTTTCCAGTTTTGAATTAAGCTATTTAGCAATAGATACATGAAAAAGCCTTCCACGCTGGTCTAGTGGGTAGCACGTATGGCGATGATGCAGTGGTTTAGGTTCGATTTCCGGTAGGAGAGCGCAAAATAAATTAATTACACAACAACTCAATTTCATTAACCATTCGTCTCCTTTGGTTAAAGAGCATATTCATGGAATTTTAAACTATAAATAACTCTGTATCTGAAATGAAGAAATTCAATTTAGAATATAAATATTAAAAACGACTTTTTAAAAACCGGAAATTTCGCTGTTGGGTTATAATGTGTTTCACAATTTTCTTATTCAAGAAACACCTTTTCTTACCTGTAATAAGTTTTACAATTAAGGAAGTTCTTTTACATCATTCAATACTTATGGGCCCAGGTCAAGTACGGGGCTGGTTTTCAGATAGGCATTACATTATTCGCAGCAAATATAAATTATGGAAGCCAACCAACTTATCAGACGTGTCGCTCTAGTTGTTTAACCATCATACCAAGTGTCTGAAAGTTATAAATTTTGTCATATGTTAATTATTTTAGTTTTACGTCCCACGCTTGTGGTGTTTAGGCTAAAACAGACGGCGATGATAAGAGTTAGTGGAATGGAATAAGCATGGGGAAAGGGAATAACTCCGAGAAAACCCACGCATATTTGTTGTCATGAATGTTTCAGTGATTGTCTAAATTCAAATAGACAGGCAGGAAAAAAGGTAGCATAAACGAGGAAACAGATACAAAAACGTTTTTTTTTCGATATACAATTTCATTCTCTGATCGACAATCACTTTATTGTGAACTTCAAATATTTTATTAAAACATGAATTGAGTGTGGCTTATATTTAAGGCATAAACGGTTATTTTGGATATGCTCACTGTTTAACATAATAGTAATTGTCATTATTCACAGAACTACTTCTTTCTTTGCTATTTCATCAAATTTAAATGGCCTCAGTAAATATTTGTATACATTGTGGGCAATACTGATGATATTACTTAACATGTAGTACTTGTATATAGTATGTCACTATCAAAAGTTTTATTTTTTCCATAAATTTTGAAAGATAATTTTGTTCCAAGAAATTCAAGTATTGCATTTTACAGATCAACTACTGCTGACAATATTAAACTTTATTTTAACTTAACACATTTTGTAATTGAATGTTACTTTAAAAGTTGTAAAAACAATTCGCTGCAATTTAAAGACTGATTTTCTTTGACTTTTTTACTTTTCCCCCTGATTTTCATTGCAGAATATCGTTTTTAAACGTTTATTTTGTGTTAGAGTGGGGAAAGAAAAGTGGAACGTGTTAGTGCTTTTCAATTAAACTGAAGTATTAATAGTTCGTAAGTAAAAATGTAAAGAGTTTTAGTCCCTTTCCTCCCGTAGAAAAATACTTTCTATCTATTATTTATAGAAATATTTGTTTCAGTTGCATCACGGTGTAGTAACAGTATAAAGGGTAACATTTCAAATCTTTAAAATCGACAATCAACATTTGAACACATTTAAGAATTTGTGCCAAATTATGTAGAATATCAGAAGACTTCAAAACCTGTACCATCTAAAACAAAACAAAACAAAAAAAAATAACTAATTAAGTAAAAATAGTTGAAGAAAACGAAAACAAAAACACTAACAAGGAACATCATCTTAGTGATCCAAACCGATTTTGATGAAATTTGACAGGGAGATACTACACAGGAAATAAGCGAATACGTGTTTTTTATTTTCTGCGGAAAAACGGTTTGAGGAGGCAAAAGCCCCACCCAAAATTTTGAAAGTGGGCCCCCGAAGGGCAAGAACAAGTGGACCGAAGCAAATGAAATTGTACACACATACACTAGACATAAAATAAGGGAATACGTGTTTCGTGTTTTCCGGGAAAAATCAGTCGGGTGGGGCACAGACCCCTCCAAAAGTATAAATACGAAATCTAAAAAGGGATAGTAAGTGTAATGCAAAAGTACCTCAAGCACATGCAGAATTGTAACCAAACTCCGTGTAGGAACAATACACAAAAACATAAGTGAATACGTGTGTTTTATTTGCTGCGGAAAAACGGTTTGAGGGGGCAAAAGCCCCCACCCAAAATTTTGAAAGTGGGCCCCCGAAGGGCAAGAACAAGTGGACCGAAGCAAATGAAATTGTACACACATACACTAGACATAAAATAAGGGAATACGTGTTTCGTGTTTTACGGGAAAAATCAGTCGGGTGGAGCACAGACCCCTCCAAAAGTATAAACACGAAATCTAAAAAGGGATAGTAAGTGTAATGCAAAAGTACCTCAAGCACATGCAGAATTGCAACCAAAGTCTGGTTAGGGCCAATGCACGCATAACACAAAAACATAAGAGAATACGAGTGGTTATTAGTATGCATCTAATAGGAGAACAGTATTTTTGAGAGGTATGACCGAGAGGTAGAATAATGAATATGTTTATTCATTTCTGAAGCTAACCCTTGTATTATTTCATGCCGAAATTAGAAGTATTGTTTCTTATGTTACATACAGTTCATTTTTGAAACATTATTTGTAATAATGCAGTTGAATTACGGAAACATTTTAACATTTTTGGCAAACAAAGTGTCATAGTCGCATGATTCTTGTGTTCCGTTACCTCTAGTGTGCTTGATAAACTCCGTGGTGGATGATGCCTCACTGCATGAGATGAGTAGCATCGGAATCGTGTCGACGAAATGTTTCGCAATAACCGTCAAATCCGACAGCTACAGATCGCAGTGCACTTCGTAACTGAGGTGGACGAACATTCAATCCTGCTGTCTACAAAATGAAGTCACCTGAATTATTTTCTAATGGTTTTGTTCAACTAGTCGCGATTTGGCCTAAGTGTAGTGAAAATGATTATGTTCGAAAGTGAATAATGCATTACAGAGGAGACAAATGTATCCATCAGGTACAAAAAGAGTTTTAAAAATCGGTTAAGAAATAAAGAACAGTTAGTTATGAAGACATTAGTTTTCAACCGTTCTACGCACATGTAAAAGATTTACTTACTGTCACAAAAATGTAGTACAGTAATTAAACCAGATGTAATATTTCGGAGGGGACAGAATTCCAGGATTCTCTGGTGTGTTTGGTTTTACTTCCAATAGTTATCATGTAGACTACCTATGTGAATTGAATACTATGTCTATGTTAATCTAAGCATATTTAAGGTATTGTTCACAATGTGTATGGCACGCAGTAGCTAGGAAGTAGCGAGGAAGTTTAATTCTTCCTGATGCCACTTTATCTTTCCCAGAAATTTACAGTTGTTTGTTGATGGCACCCAAAAATATTTTCTCCTCCTCTGTACTTCGTTGTCTAGGGCCTGGGTTATGCATGTATCAAAATATGTGTGTACATGTGTGCATTTTCGATTGCCCTTGTGTGTTAGTCTTATCCTTCTTGAAAAAAAAAACTCAGACGTCTCCGCATCAAGGGCGCCGATCCCAGGGAGCCGAGGGGGGTCCTGGCCCCATAAAGCTCATGTGGGCCCATTACTGTATTTGTAAATTTACAATATTTGGCATAATTTGAATACTATTTGTTTTATATCCCTCATATATGCTTTCTGCATCTGAATGGGCTTTATTCATTTCTGAAGCTAACCCTTGTGTTATTTCATGCCGAAATTAGACGTATTGTTTCTTATGTTACAGACAGTTCATTTTTGAAACATTATTTGTAATAAAGCAGTTGAATTACGGAAACATTTTAACATTTTTGGCAAACAAAGTGCTTACTTAACATAGTCGTTTAATATTAAACGGAAACTCGAAACAATAATTTAGTTTACATTTTATCTTTCTTACTAGTTTAAAGCAAAAATTGGAAACTATTGAAAATCTAAATTATTTACTTCTAATTATAGAAATTATTTTTTAATGTCTCTAAATACTTTCAATTCTTAATTTATAAATAAGAGTTTGCTCATGCAATATGTGGCAATATTCAATATATCCCATTGATCCTTTTAGAAGACACTCGGGATAATTTATGTTTATCCAGCCTAGTTTGTAATATAGTGATGCAATATAGTGATGCGAGAAAGAAACTGCATATGGAATGGAAAAATTCCTCTATAGTCTGATTTCGCCCTAACAGCTGAACAAGGATCATTTTTTTTAATTGTACTACTTCATATGATATATTATACCTGGTAGATCTACGTTCGCGCAGAAATTTGAAATGATTTTTAAAAAAAAAATAATAATAGAAGAAAACATTTAATTCATAATTTTGTAGCAGCAAAGTAGACAATATGAATTTACAACTTTCACTCTTTGAAATACAAACTACATGTGAGCTGCTTAAAATTTAATTAGGGACTTTCTGGTAGATTCATTTTGACGCAAGTGTGCTCATACAATATGATTATATGCGTTTTTATCTAATTTATAAAAGCAAAAGAGATTTTGTATGGAATATAGACACTGGAAAACGGCTTTTGAAATATATCCCTAGCAGCGTATAAGGCAGAGTTAAAATTTATCCGATCAATTTAGTATCTCACAAGCCTATCAAGCAAGCGGAAACTCTGTATACAAACTTCATGTTCAAAATAAACGAACACTTATCTCAGCGATTTTGAAATTCCCGACGTATATCACGAAGAAATTCTTGAAAAGATTGAAACGAATTTTCAAACGTAACATCTATCTAAAGCTGAGATTTTATCATGTCACACTGATTAAAAGATGTATAGGATTTAAAATTTATTCCAGAAGCAGAGTTCCTTGTAGGATCGAGCGTCCAGACTCAATTTGTCGGGCAACAACATTCATGGAATATATTTTTAAAAATTTTATTTAACTTCTTCTTGATTGCAGAATTGTAGGTTAGGTAATATTCATGGTTAGTTGGTTCATTCAAACAAAATTTCCCTCGTGGTTATATGGCTGCGTATGCAGACACCGAGTTCGATTTCTGCCAGGAGCTTATATGGCTCGAATTTTACGTTAAGCTGTAAGTGGCTGTGTCACATATCGTAAATGCTGAAAAGGACGCTAAACTGCATTCATCTTTCATTGAAACATGGTTACAACTGTATTTGTTACGTAAGACATTTATGTTATTTTAATAAATAATAAGTTGGGCAACTGAATTAGTTGAATTAGTGAATTACTCAATCAAGTTCAGGTTTGATGATATGGTATCATACCTAAACACGAACACTTTAACGTACGTTTTAAACAATATATATTTTCACCGAGAAATAAACTAGAATCTCCGGATGAAATAAATTTACAAGCAGTTTGTTTTGAAAGACTTTCTAGAAAATCCAATATAATTTTATGTCCGTGTATGCAGTGGAAAGTACTTGTTCATATCTTCCAAAAAGAAAACTTATTCTAAAACTTAAAATTAAAATCAAGGCACTCAGGGATATCTATATGTTTTACTTAAATCAAAAGAGATAACAAATATTGAAAGCCAGAGTTCATTATGTCAACTTCTTAGGAGAAAGATGAAATTAGACCAATGAAGGTCTCTGACCAGGAAGTATTTCAGGGGTCTCTGACCAGGACCCTTGCCAACTGTGATTGTTCTTGGCTAACTGCAGACCATTTCAAACCAGAATACTTTTTGTAATTGTAATCCCAATATTGGAACTGCTATTTGGAATTTTGTAATTTTGATGTGAGATTCTGAATTAGCTGCCCTAAAACTCCCTGGTAGTAAATTTTCTTCTACTTTCAATGATTGTATTTTGTCTATGCTTCGAGACCACTCGTAACGTTCAAAGATTGATTTCTACCCTTAATCCCGCACCATAGCCGATTACTTTTCGATTATTTTTCGATGTTCTACACGTATGCAAAGTTTCATTGTAATCTGTGAGTAACACATCTGTAAGTCTCCTTGCTAGTATTCGATATCAGCACGGCATTTGCCAGCTGCGAAAGGAAAAACCTCACTCAGGATGACTGGGTCGAACAGGATTTTCACGTTTCCGACCAAGTGTCCCCACCAAGAATCAAAGCTGGGACTGCTCATACTAAAGGCGAGAATGTCAGCGATTACTTTGAAAGAGGCCAACGAAATATGATGAAGGCATATATGCATTATATGTCTCTATTTGCTGACAGAGGAGGACTTGTCAACGGACTATCACAAGTTGTTTCCGTTATCTCCGAAATGAAATGTTAAAGTATGATTTGATAATTTAGCAGCTACAGACTGTTACAGCACTGCAACAACACTGGTCGAGAATTGAGTTACTCTGTCTCTCAAATTGTCAAATATACGCATTGCTTATACTTAATAAATAATAGTTTTTTAAAAGCGGTCTTAGTTATATAGTTGCCAAAAATGCGTGTTAGTTGCTACAAAAATTAAACATATTTTTTAACTACACACGCATTTAATTATTTGTAATAGTGGTAACATTAGAAAATACATAGTAAAACCCATAAACATAGTTCATTTCATATTAGTATTGCAGAATTAACTAGTGCTCAAATATTTAATACCGTCGCATGGTGTTAACTTGTATTCCTGCTATTGACCTTTAGGTTAAAACTTTCTAAGTTAACACTAGATATTGATTGTTAATCCTTGTTTAAAAAGAAAATGTCAGTCTTGAAGTAACGTTAACTTCTAATAGTTAAGAGTCACCTAGGTTAAATGCCTGTATTTTAAAATGAACAGTGATGGCGCTGGACATTCTTTTCTGTTTATTTTTAACACATGGACCGTAATAAATCGAAAAAAGATTGTAATCACTATATAATATTTAATATATATGTAATATAATATTTAAAGGTAATTTGCCCCATGCCAAGCACTATACATTTAGTAGCAAAGCTACATGAGCATAGCATATAGACTTCAGACAGTTCGTACCGCTTACTTTTAGGACAGTAAAATTTTTAATATGTTTCGCCGTCATCCTACATGAATTATACTATCATTAAAAGAACGTAACCGTACTTAGATTTGATTATTAAGAATTGGGTAACAATAAATATGTTGGTGAGGAATGTGATAAATACGTTGAAATGTAAACAATTTTCGGAATTTTAACCAATAGAATAAAGCGAGCCAAAGCATTGGAGGGAACAACTAATACTATTATAGAAAACATGGCAAAATTCAAAACATTTAAGTATATTGCTATATTAGGGCGTGTCGATATTTTCAATTTTCAAAATTCTAAAATGAGGGGTGCTAAAAAGTTGAGATCTGACATCGTATTTCGAAGCATATGTTTACAAATTCAATATAATGTTGTTTTACTAGGTAAATATCAGTCCAAAGTTTTGTCATTTTCGATCCTTTTTTACAAATTTAATTATGTTGTTCATAGATGGCGCCAGCGTTGTATTTCATCTATTGAGCAGAAATACATGCTTGTTAAGATTGGTTTTATCTATTTACACATTACTGAATTACAGTTTTAGTATTATGTCAAATTTACATTCTATAATCATTAAATTAGAAGCATTTCCAATTTTAAACGGGTGCTAAAGTTTTCACATTTATTATATAATAACTCCAAGGGTATAAGATTAAGAGCTTCAAAATTGAGTGTGTAAACTTTTTCAACTAGTCCTTATATTAACATCCTGGTTTCTTGATGTTTCTTCACAATGACTTCTAAGACAAAAACAAAACGTAATACATTTACACATAGGAGTAATTTGATTCGAACCGGCAGAGAATTGTTACCACTAGCGTGCGCAGGACATTGAGAATGTGGGTGCCAGATCTAAAGTACCACCATATGGAATGTCGTCCTCCCCCTCTTTCCCCTAAGAAAAGATAGCATCATTGCACCCGACGCTGCGTCGGCGACGCACGGCACACATGCAGACGGGAAATAATTTACACATAATCTCTTCTCAGTTTGTAATAATTCTACATAAAAAAGTTTGTCTAATGGGGGTGCCAAGGCACCCATGGCACCCACGTTGGGCACGCCTATGATTGTTACCCTCTGAACTTCCCCTCATTAAGCTATGTTGTCATGCAGAGCATTTAGTATGGTGTCGGCTTACGTGCCACAGCTGTCATATCTACTGCCGCCCTTATGGATGTTGGCTTGATGACCGACAAAGACCAAAAGCTTGTGATTGATCTCAATAAAGTGAAGAGAGCACAAAAAAATAATGAAATCCGTGGACCAAGAATTTGATGAGTTCTGTCAGCAAGGTATAATCGACTGCATCTTCTTTAACGGCCGTGAAGATTTTACGAACATTATGTTGGTAGCAGAAAATTCAAATCACCAGTTCCCTGGGATTATATGAGAACAACATTATTCTGTTTACAGTGAGCCAGATGGACGCTATCTTTATCGTTTCACTCCTCAGAAAGATTGTGACAATAAAAAACAAGCTGAAATTTTTGCTGATAATCTTGAAAATTTTAGAAGGGCATTGATAAAATCTTACAAGCAATTGAAGGTGATTCTACCAACGTCGACACTGGTTGGGAAGGTAGTACTATGCATTGGGTACAAGTCAAACTCGGTCGTAAGCTAAATTGGTTAGTGTGTGTTCTTCACATTAGCGGGTTACCTTTGCGACACTTAATCACAAAACTGGATGGCATAATTTTGTCTAGCAATCAGTGGAAAGGTACTATTGGAGATATGCTACACGCAGTTACTGGACTTGAAATCGATCCTTTATAGCAAAAACTCCCAATCGGAGAGTCTCTTATTGCACTGAGTGAAAATATCGTAAAAGATTTATCTACAGATCAAGCATACGGATATCAGATTACACATGCCATTCTCACTGGAAAACCTCCATGGAATCTGGCGCTTCTTGAAATTGGTCCAGTCAGTCATTCAAGATAAGTTGACTACAGCAAATACACTGCGTCGTTTGTGGGTTTTTAAACATGAACTTAACGTCAAATATCTCATAAATCTTAGGCGGATAGTGAAATACATTGTTAGTGTCTATTACCCTGCTAGTTCAACATTAAAGTCAAGCATTGCTGGGAAAAAGGGCCACGCCACATCTTGTTTCAAATGCAGTGACTTGATATGCAGAAGAAGGTTGTTGTGGATGCTGTACATCAAAAGATACTTATCTTGAGAAGTGTAGCAGTACAAGGAAATCTCTCTGTACGTTCGAGGGAAACACCTGCTATCGACCCGAATGCCTCGTTCGCGCTAGAGATGATCGACTGGTCTAAAGGTGTTTATGAACCTCCCTTGACATGCAAACTTTCAACAGTAGTAGTAAATAAATTTGTAGACGTTCCGATAAAAGTACCACAGTGGCCAAATCACGCTCAATCTATTGAAAGATTTATGAAACAAGTCACAGAGGCAGCAGCAAAAGTCTATGTCCATTAGATACGCGAGGGGTACATGATAGTTCAAGAAGCAAGTCCACAGATGATGTCCGAAAATGAATCAAAACAGGACATAATGAAACTTATTTTGTGAATAACTTGTGCGTTAGTAGTATTGCTTACTTGTTGCTGTTTCTTGAACACAATTGTATTAAGTAAAACAATGACAGCTTTATCACAAAATGTAACACAAATGTAGGATATATATATATATATATATATATATATATATATATATATATATATATATATATATATATATATATATATAGTAATACTATAGTAATAAGTAATAAGTGTATGAACTGTGTGATGCAGCAGTTACCAAATAATTCATTATAATGAAAATTAGTAGTTTGTCAATGTGGTTGAGTAAAGTATTTTTAAAATCAATGAAAAATGTGTTTCTCAAGATTTGTAACAGAAGCTATACACTTCAAATATGGAGAATGTTACATGTTTTTACTAAAACAATTATAAAGTATAATAGTACGTAATCAAAGTAATGCTTTTTGTTCTTAGTAACTGGAATGCAATAATATAAAGTCTAAATACAGTATTTCAATACGTACGCCTATGTATGCAGACATTTTATTGAGTATTTTCTCAAAGTATTGGTTATATACTCTTTCTTATTGTACCTCTAGCTTTATTAATATGTTTGGTGATTAATAAAATGTTTCATACGGAAAAATAATTTATTTTATAGCATTGCATGTTATTTTCGAAAGTACTTCAGTATGAAATTCCGAAAACTGCTGTTGTGCTATATTCAAATATTGATTTGCCCAGCTAGAATTTCTTTAATCACAAAACTAAGTACGGATTTGAATTTCTCATACATAAAAACACACTCTTAAGACCCCTCATCATGAAAAATTGCAAAAAGTGTATATCACCCTCAAAAATGACACGCCCTATTGCTATATACCAAATATTATTCTAATGCCGACATTTTGAAAATAAGTTACGCATGAATGAATAAAAAAGTGATCAATTTTAGGTATAACTAATTTACAAAAGTAAACCATTGTGAAATTTTTACCTTCGAATCTTGGAGTACTTCAAAGATTGTAATATTTTGCATTGTAATGTAATGTAATGTAATGTATTGTAATGCGAAAAGAAATTTTATCTTTAGGCTTACTTGAAACACTAAACAATCGACAAGTATATTACATTTCGTTAATAATATGTTATTTTCTGGTCTTCCTATACATTTGAATTATAGGCAAATATATTGTGTTAAAGGGGAGTAACAAATGGTTCCTTGCTTTTCGAAAATGTTTAGTTGACGGAGAATTCAAGTTTATTTATCTATACACCTATACCAATAAGATATATACCGAAACCAAATTTGATCTCTGAATGCAACCACTTCAAAATCAAATTATATATCAAAAGTGGTAAAGTTCCCGTCCTGCATGCAGTACAGAGGTTCAAGTGCAGAGTCACACAGCAGTCCACATACACATACTTAACGATCTATGTGTTGTTGTGATAAATTCGAAACAGTAATTGCTTAAATAATGGTATATACCGTATCTTATTCCTTTTCTGCTTCGTACGTTAGGAGAACAGTTCGTTAGAAGATAATGAATTTCCTTAAAATTTAAGTAAAGTAAAAGCAAACATTTGGTAGTTTTTAAACTTCAAGTTGTTATTAAAGTGCACTCTTGTCATGGTTTCATACAAGTAAGACTACACTTGTAGACATAAAAAAAGGTTTCGTACACTGTACAGAAATAACCCGTACTCAATATAGTAATCTTTCATAAGCACACACTTATTTTATCCCTCTTAAAGCACTTGTAATGATTTTACACTAGTAACTCTACACTTGTAAACCAAAAGTACAACTTTTTTACTTTGTATTTAATTCTATCGCCTGCAGAAATTTGTTCCTGGTTGTAAACACGTCTCTTCATGCAAAGTATTGGATTTTACTTGCAAATCTTCCAAAATCTGGCACGGAAACACCCCATATTCCCATGTTCCTTTCAGAGGAAATATAGTGCTCATATTTTGCAAATAAATTTATCAATACTACTCGTATCTATATAGCTCTCATCAGTTGCGTATTTACGATTTTGTTTTGGGGATAGGCTGTGCTAACTTTATTCCTAGAAAAGATATGTCATTTATTTTAAAACAGTAAATACAATTTCGGGATCTTAAGCCGGGAAGAACCCCCTTAACAACGCCACTGGCTCTCATTATTAGAAGCTTACCAAGAAGTATGATCTATATCGCACTCAACCTCTCAGTTCTTATCTACTTCACGGCATATCGTACTGTAAAATATCTTCCTAGGTGGCGCTTGGGATTACACCTCTTAAATGTTCTAGTTTATAGTATTGAAGCTAACACTATTTTATTATTTATCACTGTTTGTATCAGAAGGTTATTTTCTATTACAAAATTTTGTTTATATATGTGTTTAAAATTTTTACCCTAAGAAAACAAATATTTGAAAAACGTCCATTATTATCTAATTTGGTTTGAATACTTAAAACAAGTACAGAAATGTTGGACGTAAGAATAAACAGTGCTTGTATAGTGGAAAACGTATTAATGAATGGAAACTCTTAATTCCGTCATTCCATTTTACAATATATATATATGGCTTAATTGTCATAGATGGTAGCCCGAAATATAACTCACATGAATCTATTTTCAACGTTATATTACAAATTATGTTCTTACTTTCATATACCTTACCTAAATTATTACTTTTTCATTTCTGGCCTCCACTATTTACTATTAATCGTAAATATTTCTTATTTTCATGCTTGTTTTGCTCTTTACTACACCCGTATGCATCAATATGAGTATCACTGCACAAAATTAGTACTTGGAACTGTTAAGTGTTACACCCACTTTTCGGGATAAAATATCAATGACATCAGACAAGCTTTCCAACAGTGGAAGAAGTTCTGAAATCGGTTCAGTAGTTTCTGATTATTTCTTAGGTCCAGCACACACATTATGATATACCTGGGAGGTAAACCTCACCAGTATACCGGAAAGATATACCTGTCCAGGTTAGAGTACACAGAAGCAACGGTAAGCCTAAAGATTTTAACTAAGTCGAGAGATGGTGGGCAAACAAGAAGACGACGCCCGATGCTCCCTATTCAAGCGGCTGCAATGAGATTGCGCACACTTTTTCGGTTTTATCAGTTCTATCTGATAAGCCATTGACAAGCTGTCATTATGTACAGGATTGCGCACAGAATAATTAAGCAATGTTGTCAGATGGAAAATATTTTCTCTTCTGTTATGTAAATCTGTAACAAAAGAGCAGCGGAATACCCGAACCAAGGGCCGAATAAAATTACTAGGATTGAGCTGATTTAGAAAATATAGAGGAATTAACACATAAGGATAGAGAAGCTATATACTGTATTCGAAAAAAAAAACACCACACCAGTTCGTCCGAGAAATATTACAGAGGCTGTTCAGTAGGTAAATGATTGAAAGAGAAGTTGAGTTCAGTTATGATGGACAAAAGTTTCTATTTATAAATTAAGAAACTAAGATTATCGTCCTAACTTGTACGAGTAACATTAGGTACGAATAATGATAGAATTTACTGTGCATAGTCGTAGTGTATGTAATAAAACTAGCAGGTAGCTACATCATACTGTTTCTAATTATATATTCTAACTAGATTTAGGAAGGTTATTTAAGATATATATTGACAGATTCCATATTATTAATAAGTAAATCGTATAATTTTGCAAGGATTATATTGGAATGCAGTGTAATTAGTATGAGGAAGTAGTATACTCATATCGTTGTATTATACTAATAATATTGTAATTTAAGTTTATTGTATCGCACATATTATTGTAACAAGTATCCTATTATATGACCAGACGTTAACGACAGACCTCACTCAATAAATTTATCAAAGCAAAGCTTTACGACAATGGAGAAAATTATTCTTTTTCAATTTTCAATTTTTCCATACAACTTGGCTAGTAGTGGGAAGTATGTATACTATATTATTATTATTAACATTAAGAATGTCATCATAAATGTTTGCTTTGTTTTATTTAGGTTCCCACCTAGAATATGGGCTTCAGAACCCTCAGTAGCTCCTCGAAAGAAAATAAAGCGGAAACATTTTCACAAACATTACAATTAATAATTCTATTTACTTGGTCCAGATATTTATCAGGTGATCTCTTCTTTGTTGAAGATACAATCAGAAACAAAATTGAAATTAAGATCAATTGCGAAAGGATATACCAATACACACAAAAAAGGAAGATTTAAGGAAACATAACATTATAATGAAGCAGTATGAAATGCTTAACCCTTATAGATTCCGGCTTTTTAAGGTAAATTAGAGACTTTCAGTCAAACGGCTACAGCATCATCCCTATTTATCATAGGATCATGGTTCATACCTCGTTTTCTTTTCACAATAGAGCACCCTTTCAAATGGTACCATTCACATCTAATTATCAAGTCCCTGAGGCGGGAAATTTTGAGAGAAATCGGGATTTTTCTTTGAAAATATTTCTTTTCTTTTTTAAAAAAATTGAGCCCCTCTGGCCCCCCACTGTGTTAATGCAGAGACCTAAAACTCAACTGGAACACACTAAGGGTGTACTAAATGCCTGTACAAAATTGGATAGGATCTAGTCACAATATTGGATAGGTATTTTACTAAAACGTGCACCAGTGAATATGTGGTTCAAGTCTTAATTGCATTACTTACTGTACTCAACAGTGCCGTATTTACGATTTTGTTTCGGGGGTCCTTTGCTAACTTTCGGGGGCTTTGCCTGAAAATGTGAAAATTCTGCAAGATATTTCATGTACTTTACTATAGTAAGTAAGATTTCGGGGGGAGGAGCTTAAGCCTGGAAGCCCCCCCCAAATACGCCACTGGTACTGAACCACATGTTCTCTTTTTCCAGTTCTCAATATATGGCCGACCTCAGAACTGGATTTCCAAACTCCTTTTGCACATTAATCAGCCTGTACTATGGATATTACAACTCTCTTCTTATTAGAGGTTTATCAATGACAATCGCACGTCTATTAATATATTAACTTTTTAATTTCCAGTATGACATATCGCAATGCCAGAAAATTTCCTAGGTGGCGCTTCCTGCTGTTCCTCTTAATTGTTCTCCTATTTATTATAAAGTTTAATAGTAATTTTTTATTGTATTACCATTTATATCAAGCGATTATTTTCTACAGTGAAAATTTGCTTTTGTGTCTGTAGGATTTATAGTAAATAATAAATAATAAATAATTATAGAACATTAACTACTATTTTAATTAGATTGAGGTACTTAAATTAAACTACTGCATTGGTATACGTAAGAGAAGGAAAGTACCTGTACAAGAACATCGATTAGTTGACTATTTGAGCATCAAAGATAACTTTTATAATAAAATCTAAACGTAAAAACCATTCAAACGTCATAACTTGTATCGGAAAAGGATTAAAATCATCAAGAAATGCGTGATCGTTATTGGGTATCTCTGTTTCATTCTTTACTTTCTCCCATTGTTATGTATCGTATCTTCAAAGAAAGTTTGGTATGAGGGTTCATTTGTCTCATTCCCAGTTAGGTAAGTATATGTGCAACCTCAGATCCATTGTTTTTTTTTTTTTTTTTTTGTTTACGGGTCATCATTTCCGACCACTTATATCAATCACTTGTCTTCTTTAGCCTAAAGAGCATAAGGATCGGACGTATAAAATAGAAATTGCTTTAACTTCAGGAGCAATATTTTAAACAATGCTGTATATCAATACTCGAATTATTTTTCCTAAGCTAGACACCAGTTAAGAAAATCATGTTTAATTTAATACACACAAATCATCCTATAAGTTTCCAATAATAATAGTTACTACTTTAAAAAGTACAAAGTTATCTCAATCTATAATCTATCACTTGAAGCTAAGAGCAACCGAAAGCTACATTACTTAAATTTTTAAGCTGGAAATGCGAAATTTAAGTCCAACTAAATGTCTTTTAGTTTGATCTCTAAAATACCAAACAGACTAGTTCTTCTTAATGATAAGTATTTCATGTTAATATTCAAGGTAAGTTTGATATGTTGAACATTATGATTTTATGGCAGATTATGTCTATCCGTAAAGGGGGATGGCCGACTTCTTATCAACAGCTTTGCCTTATCCTCGTTTAGTCATTTCACAATGTTCTCGTTTGGTAGCTTAATAGAGATTGAAAAATAGCATTCACACAGAATTGTAAGATTTGCCAACTATAACGGTATATATATATGGGTTATGAAGTTATGAAATACAATTTACAAGCCTAATGTGTCATCTGCATACATCCCAATGAAACACAAGATGTAACATCGTGAGATACATTTTAGAATAAAAAGAAACTTCGAAGACAATGCTTCCAATACAATATATGCTAATAATAGAAGTAGAAAAAACTGGAGAAAGTATAGATGACCTTAATGGAAGTGAAAATAATCAAGAGCTACAGAAAAATCTGTAACTTTTTTCCAACTAAATCCGCTTGTAAAATTCTTAGGTGTGAAACTAAGAGAGAAAACTTCACCCATTAATTGAACTATTTCTTAAATAGTAATTATCTTTCCTGAATGAGTCATCAACCATGCTTCTGCTCACTTATTGTAGAAACACTTAAATACAAAAATGTCCAATGACTAGAATTTGTGAGTGGTATGACGTGGAAAAAATTAATAAAATGTCTACATTAGCGTGTGTGTATGTGTGTGAGCTCCTCCCGAACTACCAGGTGGAGAAGCCAAGAGCGAATGCTCCTTGAAATGCACCCGTTGGAAAATGAAGAAAGGATGCATGCTGTTTCCAGTTGTATTTACTGCACAACACAAAGTTACCAAAGAGTCTCTTTCAACGCTGGTGGTTTTCCTACTTATTTACTTCCTGTTTTAACCAATTACTTTTATTAGTTGTTGACAATTGTTATTTCTATTCACCTGTGTTCCAAAAGTAATGTGATTCAATCACTTCTTTCTTCAGAGCTTTTCTAGATTTACACAAAAAGTTGCCATTTCTTCTTTATTAAAAGGCGAAGAACGTGCAACACTTGTTCTTGTCGCGATTCTTAAAGAAAGATCCGGATGTCTGTGCATGAATTCCAAATATCAAACATCTATTGTTATTTTTCCCTTACTCCTACTGCTGAGGGATGGTTTTCTTGCCAGCTTTTGCATATTCATATGCCAGTTGACATGCCGCTGAGACTAGGCCATAATTTGCCTTAGATGATGTTATTAAATACTGTTTCAAAAATTCCTCTTCCCGATCAGAGAAAATATGTAAAGATTTCCGATTACGAACAAACGAAACATTTTCACCAGAAACAGTTATCTTAGTTTTTCTCACTTAATGACACACAATCTGTTTGTCAATTGAACACTTTCGTGCAGTTTCGCGCAAATCTAGTCCGGAAATAACTTCGTGTACTGCCATTCCCATAATATACAATCAGTATACAAATGATGCATTGCAAAAAATAAGTGGAGAATAAACTAAAGTTTTATCAACTATCTTCAGATATATTTTAGAAGATTTGAGACACACTGAACCGGGAGGAATGGGACGTCTCAAAGCTCTCCCTATCTTAATGTCTCAAAACTCCCTATCGTGTTCATTTTGTAAAAACCTTTGTGTACAAACACACTCTCAATAGGAAAGCTGCTTCATGTCAACCCCATTAACAATAAAACCTCCACTTTAATGGTCATGCAGAAACAGAAAATAAATTCTAATACACTGCGTGTAGAAAACATTTTATTCGTTACACAGAAAAAAATCGGCTCCAAATCGTTTCTTTTGTTTTTCTCAAAGACAACTTGGTCCTCACTCAATCAACACAGTTCAACAAGTGAGGCATGAAATACGTTCTTATTCAGCTTAAGAAGAACGTCAGTGTTGCAAACATTACAGAATAAGGGCCAATGTATCACTTCTGCCTTGTCTCATACCTCTCTAGTCTCATACCTCCCTAGCCTCATATACATTAGAAATTGAGCCTTTCTAGGAAAAGAACATATAGGGTAACTGTCCCAATAATTGACAGTTACCAGTAATTGACACTGTCGTCTTTTTTCCGACGCAACAAGACTGCGGGACTAGGTACAAGCAAATGCTGCCACCTTTTCTTCCTTTGCAGTGTTGTTAATCCCACACCACTGTTAATATTTGCCTCTAAGTAGTAGTTCTCCAAAGAATACAGAAAATCGATGGACAGTGCAAAATAGTACTATAATAGCTATATTAGCGAAAGAAATAAACATGTTTATCCAGGTGGAAACTTATAAGTCAGCTTGATAAATTGGTAGAAAATTATATGGTTCATTAGAATAAGATATTAGGAGATGTCAATTACTGGGTCACAAGGTGTCAATTACTGGTGAATCTCACAAATCTTGGTGTCAATTACTGGTACAATGAACAACTTTCCGTATACATATTGTAAAAAATAATAATGATTAGTCTATTATTTTTATGATGGTCTATATAGATGAAGAAAGGATGCCTTCGTACCTCTACGAGAGATCAGTAAGCCAGGCTCATTTAAAGGGTGAAGAAACTTGCAATTTGTCAAACACTGTTCTTATACTGTCAATTATTGGGACAGTTACCCTACATTGTGCAGCTTTTTGCAACTCATATAATCTTCACGTTGTCATTTACAGAAATGGCATATGTATAGATGTCGTTGTCAGACCGAGAACGCTATTCATGAGCCCAGATTGTGTAAATCACTCACTTAAACCAACACTTCCCCACGAACATCGTCGCAAAATTTACTGTCACAAAAGATGCACGTAACATCTCCATCTCCTGCTTGGATGCACGGAGTCACGTCGTCTAAATCACTAGAAATTCGAAGATGCAGTTCATCAGATTCACTACAAGAGTCAGTAGATGAAAATGGTTCCATTAACTTCTACGTCTTCCTCGGAGGAGAACGCTTTTTAGAAAGACATTTAGCGCCACGCCTGGATTCTCGTCTCTCACGCGAACGTGCTACGCGTTTTTTGTATGGCAAAGAAGTCAGAACATGCGCTGATCCACTTGGACGTCCATATGTAGATAGTTTGCGTTTCTCTGGTGATGAAATGTCATAGGGAATGATAGATGAGCTTTTCGACGGTCCTAAAAATAAGACAGAAACGCTTTCAGTAAAGTGATACATTGTTCAGAGAAGGGTTCATGAGCAGTTTTAACAACCAATAGAATCTAATCTAGTCTACCCCTTCCAATTGGCTAGTCTATAATCTATTCTATTCATCCAGAAATATGTAGACAAGCTACGCACTGTAGATTTCACATACTTGTTGAAATCTAAGTTAAACTGTGAGCCGGTTTTGGCCATGGCAATCGCCACAGTTTTGTGATGCAAAAGGGTTTTGGGCATGAAGAAAAACAACGTCTATACTAATCAATTACAGCTGTAGGTTTCTATGAAATGGCTGAAGGCGATCTATGTCTAGTCTATTATAGCCCCATATTCTATCTAGTCTTTCTAAACTAGACCTAGGCTACCTAATCTACTAACGTGGTATCGGTTCTGCCGCGTCAGGTTCGTTGTCCTTGTGCTCCCAAGTATCTTGTAGAGAAGACTTTCGTCCAAATGACGTAAAAGTGACTTCGTGATATCCAGAAATGAAATCACTGAAACCTTTTTTTACGTTTGAGCCTAAATTCTAATCAACATTGCACTGATTTAGCTATAATAGATCTATTCATATATATCCTTAGCTTATTCATCATCTTAATTTCTTTACAATACCGTACTTGACTCACAAACCTATGCTAGAGATCTATAATTATGCTGATCGTTTTCATACAGCTGGGAGGGGGTTATGGAATATCAACAATAGAAGTATTCTATAACCCATTCCCACCACCATCTTTCCCATGGTCATTTTGTGAAACTATCACACCTCAAATAAATCGTGTACACAACGTGACATTTTGTTCTGTTACCTAGAAACACAACATAAGGTGCATACAATAATGTAGAGTTGGGAATTTAATTTGCGAAATTATTCTACGAAATAAGTAACGAAAACTTACCTGCAAAATGTTTTCGGAGGCGCAAATTCTAGAATAGACGAACAGCAGCAAGCCATCCACTACTAACTTGTCAATACTGCCACGTCATGAAGCCTCTTCAAGAACATTGTTTCGCTTATCCCTGCGAGAGTACAGCACACAACAGAGGTAATAAGCCACGATTACATACCCTACCCCCCTCTCTCCTTCTCTCTCACTCTTTACACACACACACACACACACACACACATATATATATATATATATATATATATATATATATATATATATATATATATATATATATATATATATATATATATATATATATATATAGGGTGTATCGAAACAACACCGACAACGTTTGGGAGGCGATTTTTCACACAAAGGTAAGATAAAAAGTATAGACCAATCTGGGTGAATAAACGCTTCCTTTTGGAGACGCTGCCGAAAACATGAAAAACAATGAAATCTAAAGGTGCATAGCTCCAAAACCATGGGACCTACCGTAGTTGGGTCAAGACTTCACTTAGGAACTAGTATGTGTTCTACCCAAATATCCACGTTTCATAATTTTGCAGTACTTCAGCAACAATTTTTATAGAGGTAGTTGGTGAGTACTTCAAATTATATGCCCTTACCCAAACTCCGTCTATAAAAATTGTTGCGTGAGTACTTTAGGATTCTGAAACATATGTTTTTTTTATAGCGTATGTGTTAGTTCCTAAGGGAAGTCTTGGCCCGACTACGGTAGATCCCATAGTTTTGGAGCTATGGACCTTTAAAGTTCATTTTTCATGTTTTCGATAGTCTATAACTCCAAAAGAAAGCATTTGTGCACCCAGATTGGTCTATACTTTTTGTGTTATCTTGGTGTCAGAAATCACATCCCAAACGTTGACGGTATTGTTTTGAAACACTGTGTGTATATGAGTTATACAGGCTTTGTCCGGAAAGTAACGAGAATATTTTTTCTCTCACGATTAATTTATCGTACACATACAAAAACTTAATATTCCTCAAAGTACATACCTTCCTCATCAATACACTTTCGCCACCGCAAAGCCCATGCTGTATATGTCTTTTAAATTTCCTCGGCCGGGGTGTCCTTCAGAAGAGCCGGCGTCGTTGCTTGGATGTTCTCCACAGTGAACAGGTAATGTCCTTTAAGCTCCCGTTGCAATCAAGGGAACAAAAAAGAAGTCTTCCGGGTCTAGGTCGGGTCTGTAGGGTGGGTGGAGAATCATTGCTACGCCGATCCGGCTCCGGTTGGACGTCATATCGAAGGCATTGTGAGAGTGCACATTGTCAGGATGCAGTTTCCACGACCCTTCGAGCACGTTTCAGACCCTGGTGAGAGTGGCGTTCAGTTTCTGAAGCACTCCCTTGTAATATTGAGCAGTGACATTCTGGCCAGCTGGGATAAACTTGTGAGGCACGATTCCTTTCGCATCAATAAACTAAACTTGATTTTGACTTGACTTTGGATTTGCTCTTTCGAGGTTTCTTCTGGAGCGGTGACGATGGCGTGTACCATTCGGAGCTTTGCCTCTTGGATTCCGGATCATATTCAAATATCCGTGACTCAGTCCCAGTTATTAAGTTGTCGAGGAAATTAGGATCATCCTAGCAAAGTTCTTTCAGATTCTGACATGTTTAAACGCGATTCACTTTTTGCACGTCGATGCGGCGCAAGACAGTCAAATCAGTGATTTCTGAATATGACGTCAAATGAAGCGAATTGAAAGCGATTATGATAATACTTTTCCTTTCCATCAATTTATTTTCCAAATTCCCCTTCATATTCACATTTCAAAGTATTTTTGCTATTTTCTTATTTGTTTCTTTATGCTGGTCACGTTCGTGTTTCATTTTGTACAATACTACATACATCAGAATTTCACAAAATTTCTTAAAGTGAGGGCCACTTTTATTAGCCAAAATCTTCCACGGACAATCCGATTCTTATTCCTACAAAACCAAATTTATATATGTATTTCACACGAGTTTCTTTAATTCTCAGTTATTCAACTGAATCCATATATCTTGTATTCTTAATTTAACACATTTCCCGACTTCATACTATGATAAAATTCGAGTCAGAATACAATATTCCATTCTTATATTTTCATATATTTTCTATATATGTATATACATTATATTTTTCAGTTGGATGTCTTGTTTAAAAATAATGATCACTATCAGCCATTTTTCTAAGCAACCAGCGTTATATTTAAGTAAAGCAGGGTTACTGCATACACAGGGATTAAATTTCACATATCCAAACAAAATTTGAGATCCTCACGATTTTTCGTAAGAAATTGGATAAAATAAAATAATAAAAATAAAACAAGAATTTATGAATAATTAAAAAAAATAGATCAAAAGATTGCGATGTTGGTTAATAATTAGATTTTGGGACAGGGGCCACAAAATTATTAACGGCCCCTAAATCGATTTTTTTAAACAGAATAAGCAATGCATACTGAGTTAAGTGGTATTTTGTTTTGCTACACTATATGTCGTTCTCTAGATATAAGGCCTACAAGAAAATTTTTCCTGAAATATATTGGATCTTTTGTTCCAATAAACATGTTTCTTTTTTTAAATATATCAAACAAAATAAAACAAAACAAATTGTACTAAATAGTAAAATATAATTTCATTTTCTAGAAAATTATTTTAAAGAAGTTATGTTTATATATTTCTAAAAGAGAAGTAGAGTGAGCGACCTCATTTACAATTACTTGATTTACATAAGAATTGAAGATTTTATTAATTGATTGTAGGTGCATAAGCTCTCCATATTTTTCTTTTTAGCCAAACATAGATGGGAAAGTTTTAACAGTAATTTTCGTGAAGCCAAAATTATTATTTTTTACGTTTCGGTTACAATTTGTTTCATTTAACCTTTTAATTTCCTTTTAAAAAAGAACGTATTTTTGAAACATTTTGAGCATATTCAAATGTGCTTATAATTTATATATAGTATTAATTACAATTTTCTCATCAATATACTTGCAATTAATACAATAAATTTCTCAGATTTGAAATAATATTATACAAAAATGCATAGACGCAGTCAAGCAGATCAACAATTAAAATTGTTGTAATCATCACTTATGTTTTCATTAAGGTCCGAGTTCTCTTGTGGCTGAAATGTTCGCTGCGCATTTGTCGCGGAAGACGTGATTTTCCATTCTCTGCGAGAACTTACTCGGATGTGACTTCGATACCACTATAAGTCGAAGACCAATGTTTCGGAAATTGCTTAACGCTAGAAAAAATAACTTAAAATGTCTAATCAGATGAACACATCAATCAATCAATAAATAAATCTTGATTCCTATCTCCGAATGATACTACTACCAATAAATGAATGCACATGGTCCCAGAGAAGGCGTTACCTTCTGCGACCCGACCTCTTTCGGACGGGAATGAAATTGTACTTAAAAAAGGAATTAAACTCAATTCAATAACAATCACAGATAATTTTAATTAAATGCACTATCGAAACAGTACTTTTTACTGTTTCTTGCCATATAAGTTTTTGACATGCCCTGTATGCCAAAAATACACAATATTAGAGGGGAGACTTATGCAATTGTAGGTTTTCCCTCACCTGGCCTGTATAAAGGCATTTTTAATTATAATACTTTTACTAGTTCGGGGCAGAGATATGAGCTTCGTAAACGATCCTCGAAAGAAACGGAACGACTTCTAGTTTCCTTTAAGAACGTAAAATCTGATATTTAATATAGTTTTGCACATATACTGAAATGAAGATCTGGAGAACCTTGTTTATTCTATAAAACGCATTGCTATTTCGACCTATGTTAAGATCCCACAATGGAGCAATCGAGGAAATGAGAAAAGTTGGTAAAGAAGAAGTTTTCTTGACCTTTCTTGTTTCTAGTACAAAAAAGTTATTTGTACTTCAAGGTCTTAAGTGGTAGAGTAAGTTAAAAGCTTTTAGTTCAGAGGATAAGAAATTTCTTTACCTCTGAGGCTGCTCTTTGCTATATGTATTCAGGACAAAAATTAACTCATAATATCAGAGGCGGGTTTACATCCATACAGGGTATCTCCGTGACTACGTTACAAACGCAAACAAGAAATAAAAGTGGTCAAAATGTACCATTTTGTAAATTGGATCCATGTTCCAAAATATATGATTCAGCTGCTTTAAGTGCATATATATGGACCTCTTGGACGCGAAGTATGTATAATTTCAAAATGGAAATTGTTCTGAACGGAAATTTTAAGTTCACGATAAATTCATACTTGCTTGATGATTGCAACTAAAAGCATAGTTTAGGGAGTTTGTTTTCTAAAGCTGATAGCGAATAACATTCTGTGAATGCGATTTAGACGAGATGTTGTTCAAAGTTCAAGAGAAAGAAGTTCAAAGTTCTTTCCTGGAAGAACTCTATTTGGAGTTACCTCACTTGGCATTAAAGTTGTCCATATACATCTACGGCAAAATCGAAACTAGTGAGCCCAGTGTTTTCAGTCAAATCATTTAACAACCGGTTCTACGAATAGTATAGTAAGTTTACATACTGTTAATGCAAATTACCATACGATTATTTCTTTCATTCCGTTGAATAGAATTAATTATATAGCATCTTTGTATTTATATTTTGAATATTGATTTTAAAAAATAGCATTAGAGAATTAATTTGCTTTCTTTGATACTGGATCTACAGGTGAGGGACAATTTTAACAACCAACTCCAGGAATCTGAGAAACTTGAATAATAGGTTTAGGTGAATTGATGTGTACCGACTGAATAATACCATTGTACGGATTCTGTATTAAAAGCTGATTTCATAACTACTTTAACTATAAGCCAGTCATTTCAACTGACCGATGTAAGAATTAAGAGTGCTCTTTCACATATGAGAAAAACAGAGGGATACACGAACAGCAAAGAGAGATGAAGTACGGCAGGAAACGAACTAGGAAAATGAAAAGGGCAAAGCAAATGTGGACAATGTGTGCTTAGTTATTGCTCCGCGAGTACCATGCCTAAGAATATAGATCTTACTGAAAGTTACGCAATAAATACCTGGTCCAAATAAAGTTATAACTGTGGTCAAAAGTTCGGTTCAAACGGAGAGACGTTGTTTATTATAAGTGAACACTTATACAACACTCAGTATTATACGTAGAGAAAAAGCTAGTAGAGTACGTCTTTTTTTCCATGCTCGTGAGACCCAGACTGTGATGCATAAACATCAAGAAATGATATTAGAAATTATAACAAAATACTTTGGTTTGAGTAATATTTACCTGTACCTTGGGCAGAAAGTACTCATACATGTGCACTATACTTAGTAGAATGTTCATTTCATATTAACAAAAGAAGAATGTTTTTAATATATGTAAGTGATTATTATGGGATAGTTGTTGCTATGGACATGTTTTATGGTTACCTAGTCAGTGAGTTTGTGTACTTAACAGTTTTAAGAAAAGGATATTATAAGTTATATCAAATAATAAACCAGTTTAACACCGTTTATAGACGTTGTCATTTTTATTAAAAAGGTGAGATTAATGGTATTTAAATATCGAAGCTAATATTTTCATGTCAAAGAAATACTACCACTTCGAATTTTTACCTCAGCAAACGAACCAGGTTTACGACTATCTTTTTGATAAGTCGTTATAAAAAATTTTGGTTTACCTCACCCGGGATTTTGTAAATTCAGTTCCCGAAGAAGAGTAAGGTTGAATTTACTTTTATACTACAGTTAATGAATACGAACTTAACCATATTGCGAAGTGGTAAAGTAATCATAAGAAAAATGGACAACGAAACAATGCAGCAGGAATCAAATACTAGTGACAAAGGTGAAACTAGTGTAACACCAGGATTGACATCGGAGGATCGAATCTTGTTAGCTTTACAGCGACAAATGATGCAGATGTCTACCGAGATAAAGCAGACCATGGAACAGAAGTTCAACGAATCTAACACGACCATGGAACAGAAGTTCAACGAAGCTAACAAACAAAATGAAGAATTAAAGCAGACCATGGAACAGAAATTCAACGAATCTAACAAGACCATGGAACAGAAGTTCAACGAAGCTAACAAACGAAATGAAGAATTAAAGCAGACCATGGAACAGAAATTCAACGAATCTAACAAGACCATGGAACATAAGATAGAACTGAAGTTTGACGAAGCTAACAAGCAATATGAAGAATTAAGTAGACGGATAGAACAGAAATCAGATGAAACGAAACAGACAATTGTCCAGGTGGTGAACGACATATCCTCACAGTTCGAGGAAAAGTTAAAAAGGATATCCGATGATTGTCAAGAAAAGCACAATCACCAAAACCAAGAAATTAGTGCTGTAAAAAAAGATTTAGAAGTAATAGAATCTTCCATTAAACAGCAAAAGATTCAGGTCAGCAACAATTCTAATAACATACGTGTAAATACACAGTTGTTAGCTACTATTCAGAAAGAGATTAGAACGTTACAGGCTAAAGACAACATTTGCCGTAATAACTTGGGTAGTGATCGCTTTGAGTTTCCCCACTCACCAGAGATGAACTCGCCTTCGCCGGGGTCTGATGAGGATATTATACTAGAAGAAAGTTGTCCGAAGAGTACTGATGAGCGAAACATAGATGGTGTGACGACACAGCACGTTATGGATAGGAACTATCATTCAACAAGAACAAGGAATGAGAAAAAGAAGGTAAAATTAAGTGTTAAGATGAGTGAAATTCGAGCTATGAGCAAATTCAGTGGTAAGTGTAATGAGAATGCTACTTCTTTCTTAGAGAAATTCCAAGACGAATGCAATATAATGTGTATAGATCGATCACAATATATGAAATTAATACCCCATGTATTACTCCCACCTTGCTCCTTATGGTTTAAAGCAATACGTGATCACATTAGTACATATGAGGAATTCAAAGCGGCATTGATCGCAAATTATGAAAATGACTTTTTGCTGGCAAATAGAGATGCCACCCTTAGAAATCAACACTTCAATCCTCGATTGCACAAATCTGTTGTAGAGTTTGTTGTAAATGTCTACAACGAATTAAAGGTTGTTAATCCATTACAATCGGAATCGAGAATAATAGCATCGATTCGAAATTTGCTTCCATTTAAATTGCAACAGATCTTATTTTCCACACAGTGTATGAGTTTCAGCCATTTATTGATGCTTGTCCAATGCTACGAAACTCAATACCATGCCATGAATCCACAATCAGGAATGGGTAAAAATAAGGATAATTCAGATCATTTTGTGCCTGTTCGGAATTTAGATATCCGAAGTGTGAATAATACGGAACATAACCTAAGCCGAGTATACTCTAGCAATCAAAATGAGCAAAATAGACAAGGTTATGTAGGGAATCCGCCTAACCTAATTAATCGTAGCAATTCATATGTTAGACCATATAGTCAAAATAGGTTTAAAAATCGACGTAATGTATGGCGAAATTCCAGAAATACAGCGAACTACGTGGATAGACATAATTGGAGATCAAGAGATGAGACTTCATATCAAAATCAGAATCACGATGAAAGACATGTACAACATAATGCAGAACCTAATCATGATAGCGCAGTACAGTGTACTTTATTAGAATCGTATGCAAGTACGAATGTAACCTGATTACCGTTAATGAAATTAGGTTAAATTCATGTTAGTTATAGATTCTTGTAAATTTCCATTTTAAAGTTTATGTGTTAATATCAATAATGAAAACAATCCTTATAACTTCGCTATACAAGCAATATGAGGAATTATAATTCGATTTATGATTGATTAAAAGCAAAGATTATTTATATTAGATTGATTTGTGTTGAAAACTTAATTGTCAAAGATTATGTTAAGAATAAGGTCCATTCTATAAAATCAATTATTCAACGACTACCTTGAATGAAACTCTTCTTTATTATAACATCTTAGTGCTACGATGTATACCTTTAAATGCAACATCTAACTTGTTTATCATATAATGCGCCCGTAAAGATTAATACTATTTGTAACCCACGTTTGTCCTTTACATTTTTTGAAATCGCACCCTTCGACGACTAGTTAAATGAGCGACGATATTTTTAATAAGAATATATATTAATAATATAGTGGATAATAATGAAATAAATATAATTAATGTAATTAAAGATAAATATTGATGAAATGAAAGATTTGTTATGAGTATGTATATGTGAAATGTAATGAATAGATATACAAGGTGCGATCAAAATAAGATGGACATATGCTATGTAAGAACACTAATGTAAACGGACCAGTGGTTCTTGAAGATAAAAGCCAAGCCTACTCATGACTTTTATATTCAGTCCCTTTGTCGAGCGACATTTTTATATAACAAAATACTTTGGTTTGAGTAATATTTACCTGTACCTTGGGCAGAAAGTACTCATACATGTGCACTATACTTAGTAGAATGTTCATTTCATATTAACAAAAGAAGAATGTTTTTAATATATGTAAGTGATTATTATGGGATAGTTGTTGCTATGGACATGTTTTATGGTTACCTAGTCAGTGAGTTTGTGTACTTAACAGTTTTAAGAAAAGAATATTATAAGTTATATCAAATAATAAACCAGTTTAACACCGTTTATAGACGTTGTCATTTTTATTAAAAAGGTGAGATTAATGGTATTTAAATATCGAAGCTAATATTTTCATGTCAAAGAAATACTACCACTTCGAATTTTTACCTCAGCAAACGAACCAGGTTTACGACTATCTTTTTGATAAGTCGTTATAAAATACTGCCAATCTGAGTTGGTAAGTAGTAGAACTGAATGAAGTTAGCGTTTAGTAATCTTGTTTTTCGTAATTTAACAACACTTTTAAATAATGCCTTCTAATGAAAGTAGAACACATAAATACTTACAATAACTAACTGTATAGCTTATGGAACCCGGAATTTTACACAAAAGCTCTTGATTGATTTCTATCCTTAGCCAACTGGATCCAGTTTCTACTTTGTATTCTTATTTCTGACAGATTCATCTTAATATTGTCCTCCCATCTACTTCTAGGTCTTCCCAATGGTCGTTTTCGCATTGGACTTCCAGTTAAAACCTTGGAAGTTGTTCCTACTTTCTTCTATTCTGGTTACATGACCTCCCCACCTGAGCCTCCAAGATCTGATGACCTTAAGAATGTTTGGTTGTAAACGGTATAATTATGTCATTCCTCGTTATGTGAAAACAAAATTGATGGAACGATTTTTAAAGAAATCCAACACTTTAGGTTAAAAACTTATAAATTATAGCATCTTTTTTCCCTTTACATTTGATTCGTATCTACACTCAACAATATCTGCCTACAGCAAGGGACTTTTCTTGTATCCTTTATAAGTAGACGTGTGAATGTATGTATGGTCCAGCATAACTATGAAACGCTTAGAGGAAGTTCAACCAAATTTGGTACACATATGGACCAAGTGCAACCTGGAAAACAATATTATGTAGTATGATTATCTAAGAACTGCTAGAAACTACCCTAGGAAAGCAATAGAAATATAATCTTAAAATATCAATATTAATGTCGAATTTAATAGTTGTTGGGGTCGCAGAGACGAATAGTGATACATTTCATGAAATTTGAGAACAAATTCAATCCCCAGTAAGACATTCAGTTCATAGAGGTTTGGGTGTGGGAAGAGAGACAAGTAAAAATAATCGAAGGCGACCGATATTAGTGTCAAATCCACGGTTTTTTCTATTGATGGGATGAACAACAACATTAACTATGCCTTTTTAGTCCATATTCAACCCTATAATCACGAGGATGAGAAGGCGGGAAAATAAAATGTGCTAAATTACCGAAGTTAATGTCGAATCCATAGTTTTCGGGGACGCTAAGCTGATTGGTAACATTTCCGATAGCTGGTGGGGTTGCTGAGACCAATACTGGCATTTAGGATGTTAAGTGCTCAGTCCATGTAGGCAAGCTGAGGAAAAAGAAGTGAAAAGAAAAATAACATAATTGACCGGTGATTTTGTTGAATTCTTAGTGTCCTGGACAGTGGAAATTGCTGAACAGTTTGAAGTAATTTTTCGAGCAAAGTTAATATCAATCTCAAGCTGAGTTTTTATCCATTTCTTTCGATTGAAGTTCATATTCTATTGCCTTAGGGTATTTCAAACATTATGCCAAAAGTGGAATATGTTTTGGATTCTTGCATTACACTTTCATTAAAATGGGTATCCTGAGGGGAAAGTTGTAACGTCCACTTCCACTTCGAATCCAAATCAAGAGTTTGAGGAAAAAAAAAGAAATTAAAAAAACAATTAATAACACAAACTGTCAATCTGGACTCACTCGGATAAAGCCTGGCAGAGCGGGCTTGTGTGGGGTTGTCTCATATCACGAATCCATCTCGATGCAAGCGATACACCATAGATCCAATATTTCAGTTCAAAAAAGTAAACAAGGTAAACACTTCAAACATAAACAGATCAAGCAATCAAACACAATGTTTCAATTTTTCAAAAAATAACAATTTTATTGTAACCAATATGAGGGTAGTGTATATGTACTAAAACGTTTGAATAATACATATACACAGTATTCACACCTCAAGCAAATTTACTAATCGAAATTTCGAATTTCTGGTCTGTTCAACATTTGTCTAAATTCAATCTAATTAATTTTATTTCTGAGTTTTAATCTTAAATGCTAATTAACTTCCAAATTTATCAAAATACTTCAGAAGGAAGCAGTAATTAATAGTTAATGAAATCTGGAATGATTTACAAATAGCAGAGCTGTAATTCCTCTCTTTCAAATTTACTACTAAACTCTAATCTCAGTCGTCAAATCTTAAGTAACAAAATTTGTCTAAATCACTCTTCTTTTCATTCAGAAACAAACCCTGTTTTAGTAATAATGCAAATTGACTATTAATTTGAGCTTATTTAAAAATCAAACCCTGAACCTCTTGACAACTGGAGAAAAATCAAGAATATTCTTTTTCTTTGAAAATAATGATTTTAGTATCAATCTAAAAACAGAATATATGACCTGCAAAGAAAAACAAATCAAGATCATGAAATACTGGATCCAGGAATAGTTCGAGGTTCAATCATGTGGTCTCCGTTAGAATCAATAATTATATTTCGCCACTTAATTGGGAGGAATTTTATTATGGACTCAAACAAATGCAAAGGTCCGCGAATTTTATCCCTTGATGGAACCAATTCTACAGACGACCTCACAATATACAGAAATCACGTGACACAACTACTTGTTTAAAATAAACCAAATTTGTCACTCACCTCTATCTAGATTATTTGATTTTTACCTTCAGACCGTCTACTTTCAATGGAAACCTTGGCTTCTTTGACCGGACAGATGACCAATAACACTAGTTAACAAAGGTTTTCTTACATAAAAAGAAATACCTGTTCTTAAAGGAACTTTTTGCGCTGAATTCGAATATGCACTCGGTTTTTCTCCATCACGTACGATTTTCCCGTAACAGAGGGATTTTCCCGAAAATCCCTAAAAAATTTCCCTTTTCGTTTATTTTACACCCCAAGATCTTGTCCCCTTGCATATACTAACATAGAAATTATACCTAAGTATACTTTGATTCATATTTAACGAACCCTCCAAGTTTCGTAATAATCGCTTTATTCTTTCTAGAGAAATAAATATGTTTGTATGTATACTGTGTGTGCTGTTTATTGCACCTTATAGTAATGCTTTCACTTCTCTTAAGTTGAGGTAAAACGTTTTGCTTTATTACCACAAACACATATATAAAATATAATACAATATAATTTACAAGTGTGACAATTTACAATAAACAATAATACAAATGTACCAAAAGGTCATGAAAAGACAATCAAAACTATCACAATATATGAAACTTCCATTGGGTTACAAAAACGTACACTACTTCCTTCTTTTGTAAGAAATGTTGCATTCTCTAACAAGACCCCAACAATAGTCCCCCATCATTGAAGGATCCCATCGTCCCCGGTACCTTTTCTCCATTGCCATTATATCTTGGTGGAATCTTTCCCCCTGTTCGTCGTTGAGAGCACCTTGGTTAGCAGGAAAGAAGCTGAGGTGGGAATGCAAAAAGTGGATTTTTAAAGACATCCTACGACCCAACTCTTTGTATTTCTGTATCATGTCCTGTACGATTTCTGTGTAACTCTCAGCTTTGTTATTGCCCAGAAAGTTGCGCACAACACACTTAAATGCTGTCCAGGCAGCTAGCTCAGCACTGTTTAACTTGCTGTCAAAGCTATCATCAAGCATTAATTTCCTAATTTGGGGACCAATAAACACTCCCGCTGAAATCTTAGCATCACTCAGGTTAAGGAACTTATCTCGCAAATACTTGAAACCTTCACCAGATGTGTCCATGGCTTTGACAAAGTTTTTCATAAGTCCTAACTTGATATGAAGTGGCGGTAGTAATATCTTATTAGGATCTACCAAAGGAGCGTATTTGACGTTGCATTCTCCAGGTACGTAATTCACTCTAGGTTCCCATTCCTTCGCTTCATAATGTTTGTCATCAGCTCGGCTATCCCATAAACATAAAAAACATTGGTACTTCGTGTAACCGCACTGCAGTCCTAATAAAATACCAACTACCTTGAGATCACAACATATTTGCCAACAATGGTCCTTGTAATTTATAAGATTTAGCAAAGTTGACATGGTGTCATAGGATTCCTTAATCTTCACTGAGTGCGCAAGTGGTATACAAGGTTTTTTATTTCCATTATGTAAAAGGACAGCTTTAAGGCTGACCTTTGACGCGTCGATAAATAACCTCCATTCTTCTGGAACGTAAGGAATTCCTAGCTCCGCCATCAACCCATTTATATCCGTACATACACACACGTTATCTTGCATTGAGAAATAGCTTGAAAATTGAACATGCCTTTTCCTGTACACTGATATGTTCGTTTCTGCATCCAATAAGTTCCACTGCTGGAGCCTTGATCCCAGAAGTTCCGCCTCTTGTTTTGTCAGGTGCAAATCACGGACTAGGTCATTAAGTTCACATTGCCGGATGAAATGTGGCTCGCGAACACAGTCAGGGATGAACGTTGGATCCTTGGATGTACATGTTGATGTCGATGGTTCATCAAGGTCATGATCAACATCAGAGTCTTTTGGCCATATCTCTTCCCAGTTGGTAGGGGGCTCGGGAAGTGGAAGTTCATCCCCGTGCGGAATAGGTCTAATTGCGGATTTAACGTTGGGATAACTTATTGTGTATTTGCTTTTTTTAGAATGTCCCTTAACTACTGTGAGACAAAAATAGCAATCATCCAGATGGTTGGTGGGTTCTCTCCACACCATTGGTACAGCAAATTTCATGAACCACCGTTTCCCTTTGGCCCTTTGGCAAGTAAAGTGACGTAGCACGACGCACAAATTATGTTGGGTGCCCAAGTTTTTCCTGATCTCCCACACGACATCCGAAATATATATAATATGCTAGTTTCACCGATGGCGTAATGGATCTACACTGTCCTTTAACTACAAACTGGCCACACACATAACAAAAACTATTTGGTGAGTTAACACACGAACGCCGTCCTCTTGACGCCATTGTACTGATCACAAACTAAACTTCTGGTCTTAGGTGGGTATAATGCCGTTAAGATCAAACATGAAAGCACTCTTAGCAGCAAAGACAACTTTGAAAGTGAAGTAGTGTTAAACCACACGTCAATATAAAAATGTACAAAACTCCCTCATCAGGTGTCAAGAACACAAGAAAGAAAGAAATGCGCGGGGGGAGGGGGGAAACGATACCGTAGTGGAAAATTCAGACTGCATTAGTTCATTGTTGTCAACAATGAGTCTGTATTCCATTCTTTCTTTCTTTTGCATTCTGTTACATTTGATAACAAATATTGATAACCAATTCATGAACAAAACGAAAAAACTTGGAGAATTGTATATATATGTATTAAGATATACATATACTGTACGTTTAAAAAAATATACGTTGGAAGTACATTCTATTTTTATACACGTTTCTAATTTACAGAGAGCAATACAAGTGTGTTGTTGACTAGGAAATCGTTTTTACCCCAACTCAGAAGATCTGAAAGCATTACTATCAGGTGTAATAAACAGTGCACACAGTATACATACAAATATATTTATTTCTCTAGAAAGAACAAAGCGATTTTTACGAAACTTTTAGGGTTTATTAAATATAAATCAAGGTATACTTAGGTATAATTTCTATGTTACTATATGTAAGGGGACAGGAGCTAGGGGAATAAAATATCTGAAAAAGGGAAATTTTGGAGTGAATTTCCCGAAAATCCCTCTGTTACGGGAAAACTGTACGTGATGGAGAGAAACCGAGTCCATATTCGAATTCAGCGCAAAAAGTTCCTTTAAGATCAGGTGATTTTTCTCATGTAACAAACAAAAAGTTTAAATTTGTTAACTAGTGTAATTAAAGCAATTCTTTGCTCAGTGCCAGACTGATATTTCCTCAAATTATCGCGATTCTGAACAATCCAAGTAATAAATTACGATTAGAAAGTACTTTACGTATGGACAATTCTTTCGATTTACTGGCTGAAACAAGGTCAAATCCAACAATCGCTCAAATAGTCTAATATCGGAATTGTCCAACACTATTATTTTTCTCTCTTTATAATTTTCTTTCTTTTTTTTTCAAAAAAAGAAATATTTCAGAAAGAACTAAATGAGAATTCAGACGTAAAATATACTTAGAATAAACTCTCAGAACACCAAAATTAACTAAATATGAGGAATTTCTATTCACTATTTGTTCACTGCCTTCTTTGGCCACCAAAATACGTCTCCGGCTCTGTAACTCTCTTACTTCAAATATATCACTTTTTGCTTCTCTAAATTTTCCCCGAACCACTAATAACTTATTCCAACTTGCGAAATATAATATAACTGACAATTCACAAAGAATAATGAACTGTATTAACTTCACTGGCACGGAACACCGAGTTGCCCCACTAACTCAATTAAAACACATATCCAAGAAGTCAAAGGCAATCGAAGCGGAGAACGCAAGACATAACAAACCACCATATCTCCAAACCCAGTAACTAGTCAACGTAACCAAGAGTTATGCTGGCAGGTAAGGATCGGCGAGTTAGGCACCGCCCCCTAAACAATCGCGCGCATAGCTCGTTTTTCTCCAGTTGTCAATGGTTACAATATTTTCAGTCTATTCCTCCATACATTTTTCCTTTCAATCTTTTCTTCTTTTTTTATTAAAAAGATTTTTTTTTAACAAGAGTGAACTTCTAATTACTGTAACAAATTATATATTTTAGTTCTAATAATATAAATATGTATATTTATTTTTGTTTATATTTTCCTTGTACGCATCCAATATTCGTTTTCGTAGCAACTCGAAGGGATGGTATGCTACAGAGTGAATTGGAATATTTTCCATAAAATTATCCTCCTTGTGCAAAGAACGAGCATTCAGGATATCAGCTAATGTATAAACGTAAGTATACAGACAGCATGTTGCTAATTGAATATGACTTTTAAGATACTAGCAATAGAGGGTGGCATTAATTAGGTACCCATTTTCAAACATTTGTTATTCCTAAAATATTGAAAGTAGAATTTGACTTTTCCCTTCATATATAGTTGATTGTAGGCCTATCTCATTCATTCCCTAAAACTGTAACTCAATGGAAGCTACAACATTTTCAGCAGACTTTCTTAAACAAACGTGTATGTTTTATCAGGGGTAAAAGTGGATCTGAAAAGGTAGGGGAACGAATAACATCACGCTGTCCCCCGTACCTATCTTTGCCAATTGTAAATTTTTAGGAAGTGAGGGCACGCCATAGATATTTTCTGGAAGTGGGGTAACAGCATCCCTCTCCATTATCCCTCACTTTTATCCTTGCGTTTTATGCGAAATTCTCAATAACTCAGCAGTAGCACTGGAGCTTAGGACAATAAGAGTGAGTTTTCCTTGCGATACACTTCTTCTTTAGCCGAGCTCCATAAAAGTAAATCGATGGGATTAGGTATGGACATTGTGTTGTCTATTGTGTATCGAGAGTTCTGGAAAACCTCATTAAGCTATTTTGTGATATTTAAAATGTAATGCGGAAGAGTTTTATTTTGCACAAATGGCGGTTCATACGTCTCGTTCCATTAAAAAAATTGAAGGCTCTGCAACACTATATAGCGTAACGTTTTTATATAAAGTTAAGTGTTCATAGTCTCTCAACGAACAAAATACGCAAATGTAAGAAGAAGTTACTCAACAACAACACTGTTACTTTCTGCCTGCTTTTCGTTCTTTCAACTGTCTCTTTTGGATCAATACCAGGGCTGAAAGTAAGGAGGAACGCAAGGGCGCCGTAACCCCACTTCCAGAAAATATCTATGGCGTCCCAAACTTCCTAATAAAATTCCAATGGTCTAAGATAGCCACTGGGGAAAACGTGGCGTCGTGCGTCCCCCTACATTCTCAGATCAACATTTACCCGTGATTAATACTTGTCCTAAAGTTTGCTATTGCGATGATTAACAAACCCCCTCCCCACATGAAGTACAGCGTCAGCACAATTAGCCGAAATAATGTTTTGAAACAAACATTTGATTTATCTTCATGTCATGTGAGCACCATTTTACAAAATTCAATATCAAAATCATCCGATTATACCTCCTCCATATAAGGTTCCTTCTATTGGATGTAATACAAACCTAATAGCACGTGCAGCATAGTGAGTAAAACTACTCTCTTTTGCTGCTGGCCTTGATGATTTCGAAGGTCTTTTCTCGAATATCTTCCTCACTGCGTTTACCGATTCCTAGGGTCTATCTGATACTTTCCGTGGAACAGCATGTTACCCAACATTGCATTCAGAATAACGTGAATCACGTGTTAACACCTCCACATCCTCTGCCACCGTAGAAACACTTTGTTTATAGTATTTCGTCTTGTATGACGTAAATCTTACGGATACAGATTAGAAGAGAATTGTGTTGTAAATGCGTAATCCAATTTCGTTCGCATACCAACTTTTGATGATAATTTGGTAATTTTCGCGGGAAAATATGCAACCCTGTAAAATAATATTTAACATGGAAATTTAAAAGAAATGAATTAACTTAGGACACTGATGCAATCATGTTATATCGTACACTTCGTTATATGCAACCCTGTTAAATAATATTTAACATGGAAATTTAAAAGAAATGAATTAACTTAGGACACTGATGCAATCATGTTATATCGTACATTTCGTTATATGCAACCCTGTTAAATAATATTTAACATGGAAATTTAAAAGAAATGAATTAACTTACGACACTGATGTAATCATGTTATATCGTACACTTCGTTATATGCAACCCTGTAAAATAATATTTAACATGGAAATTTAAAAGAAATGAATTAACTTAGGACACTGATGTAATCCTGTTATATCGTACACTTCGTTATATGCAACCCTGTAAAATAATATTTAACGTGGAAATTTAAAAGAAATGAATTAACTTAGGACAATGATGCAATCATGTTATATCGTACATTTCGTTATATGCAACCCTGTAAAATAATATTTAACATGGAAATTTAAAAGAAATGAATTAACTTAGGACACTGATGCAATCCTGTTATATCGTACATTTCGTTATATGCAATCCTGTTAAATAATATTTAACATGGAAATTTAAAAGAAATGAATTAACTTAGGACACTGATGCAATCATGTTATATCGTACATTTCGTTATATGCAACCCTGTTAAATAATATTTAACATGGAAATTTAAAAGAAATGAATTAACTTAGGACACTGATGCAATCCTGTTATATCGTACATTTCGTTATATGCAATCCTGTTAAATAATATTTAACATGGAAAATTAAAAGAAATGAATTAACTTAGGACACTGATGCAATCATGTTATATCGTACATTTCGTTATATGCAACCCTGTAAAATAATATTTAACATGGAAATTTAAAAGAAATGAATTAACTTAGGACACTGATGCAATCCTGTTATATCGTACATTTCGTTATATGCAATCCTGTTAAATAATATTTAACATGGAAATTTAAAAGAAATGAATTAACTTAGGACACTGATGCAATCATGTTATATCGTACATTTCGTTATATGCAACCCTGTTAAATAATATTTAACATAGAAATTTAAAAGAAATGAATTAACTTAGGACACTGATGCAATCCTGTTATATCGTACATTTCGTTATATGCAATCCTGTTAAATAATATTTAACATGGAAATTTAAAAGAAATGAATTAACTTAGGACACTGATGCAATCATGTTATATCGTACACTTCGTTATATGCAACCCTGTAAAATAATATTTAACATGGAAATTTAAAAGAAATGAATTAACTTAGGACACTGATGCAATCATGTTATATCGTACATTTCGTTATACGCAACCCTGTTAAATAATATTTAACATGGAAATTTAAGAGAAATGAATTAACTTAGGACACTGATGCAATCATGTTATATCGTACATTTCGTACAAAATCGATCCTTATGTAGTAATACGAAGTCAAGTTAACTTCGTTTTCTTCCTGTATTCCCGGAAGCCACAAATCAATGGTTCTATAAAGACTAAATAATTCAACATATTTTTGTAGAAGCTGACAAAACTCAGCCTAGATGGCACAATGCAATGATTTAAAAGTTTACCAAGAATGTGTACACTTTACACTTGTTAAGTAAAAACAGAGTCTCTCATCTTTTTTTTATAAAAATCTTTACGAAATATAAACTAATTTCGAATTTTAGAAAATTAAAGAAATAGACATCAGTTTCGAGTAACGTATTTGCATGCACACTACCAATGTTTTGAGAAACATATTTAAAAATTGTTGAAAATGCTAAATAATAATAAAACTTATTTTTGACTGTTTTTTGTCCTGTTTCATTATTAGTGCTTTATTATGGATAGTTAAAATACTCCGTGAGTAAATCAAACAAATTTTTGTTTACTTTTAAATTGCTTTTATAGTAAGTGTTTGTTTAACAACAATGATTTTCTTTTAATAATCTTTCACACATTTTCCAGTTTCAGAATTCAAGATATATAGCAAATAGGTACATAGAAAAGCCTTCCACGCTGGTCTAGTGTAGGGTGACAAAATCATCAACTAAAAAAAACGGGACAACTTTTTACTTTTGGATAGGTTGCTCCCCTAAATATATATTTTGGCTCTCCCTTCTCTATTTCTTTCTTTCTCTCTCTCTCTCTGTATCTCACAAAAAAGGCAAATTTACACTTTTTCGTTTTAAAACCTATTGAAAAGGTTGTGGAATTAATTAAATAACAAGTAACTATCAGCAACTAACAAAAAATCAAAAAAAGAAAACATTAGCTCTTCCAAGCGACAGAAAAGTTTTAAAATATCCTATGGTTGAGGTGAACAAGAAGACTGAAAATATATGAAACATTCATTAATATTTCAACAACAAAATCTGTCACCGGCAGAATATATAACGAACTACTCTCAACATCGGATTCCAACTCCCTTTATTTTCTTTTTCTTACTTTTAAACATTATTTCACTTAGAACTAGTTTTCTTTTTACTTTCAGTTTTATTGTTCTATACTTTATTCCCCTTTCTTAAATGACAGTATATTACATCTTAGATAAATCACGGAAAAACTGTACTGTTCTGATGACAGCCCCTCAGTCTTCCACCCCCCAAAACAGAGAGTAAAAACAGTTTGTTTTTCATAAGACTTTCAGCCCGTTGCGCTGTCGTCTGAGCAATGGGAGTCTTGGAGGGGGAGGCCTAGGAGGGAAAACAGTGCAACCACCACATTCAATATCGCAAACGTCGTAATAACGTTGCTCAGTAATTAGACATATTCCAATATAATTACATAGCTTAGAAAATAATAATATAAATTAGAAAATTTTAGATTGGAAAGTTTTTTGTACCCACTGTACGTAAATACGGGACATTTTGGCGTCCCGGGAAAATTTTTCGGGACACCGGGAATGGTAGTGGAAAACGGGACAATCCCGTTTGTACGGGACGGATGGTCTCCCTAGTCTAGTGGGTACCACACACGGTTTTGATGCAGTCGTTTTGAGTTCGATTCCCGGTGGGAGAGCACGAAAAAAATAATTACACAACAGTTCAGTTTCATCAATCATTAGTTTCCTTTTCTTAAAGAGCATATTCTTGGGATTTTAAGCTATAAATAAATCTGTATCTGAAAATGGAGGAATGCAATTTAGAAGATACATATGAAAAATAACTTTCTAGAAAACCGATAATTTTCGCTTTTGGGATCATTGTGTGTTTTTAAAATTTTCTTATTCAAGAAACATCTTTCCTTACCTGTAATTAATTCTACAATCAAGGAAGTTCTTTTATATCATTCACTACTTATGAGCCAAGGTCAAGTACCGACCTGGTTTTCAGATAGGCATTACATTATTCGCAGCAAATATAAATTATGGAAGCCAACTTATCAGACGTGTCGCTCTAGTTGCTTAACCATCATAACAACTGCCTTGAAGTTACACATTTTGTCATGTGTTAATTATTTTAGTTTTACGTCCCATGTTTGTGGTGTTTAGGCTAAAACAGACGGTAATGATAAGAGTTAGTGGAATGAAAACAGTATGGGGAAAGGGAATAACCCAGAGAAAACCCAAGAATAGATGTTGTCATGTATGTTTAAGTGATTCCCTAAACCGAAATTGACAGGTAGGGGAAAAAAAGAAATATAAACTAAGAAACAGATACAAAAATAGTTTTGTTTCCACATACAATTTCGTTCTCCGATCGACAATCACTTTATTGTGGGCTTCAGATATTTTATTAAAACACGATATGAGTGTGGCTTTCAAATTTAAGGCATAAGTGTTTATTTTGATATGCTCACTCTTTAACATAATAGCAAGTCATTATTCACATAAGTACTTCTTTCTTTGCTATTTCATCATATGGCAATATGTTCAAAATACGAAACTTGTGAATAACATTTTCAAATCTCCCCTTCAAATTTAAATAGCCTCAGTAAATATTTCTATATATTGTGGATAATACTGATTATATTATTTAATATATATTGTATACTGTAGTACTTGTATGTAGTATGTCACTAACAAAAGTTTTATTTTCTCCATAAATTTTGAAAGATAATTTTGTCCCATGAAATTTAAGCATTGTATTTTGAGATGAATACCGCTGACAGGATTAAACTTTATTTTAACTTGACACTCTGTTGTTGAATGGTAGTTTAAAAGCTCTAAAAACAATTCGTTGCAAGTAGAAAACCCACTATTTTTAAGAACTGATTTTCTTTGATTTTTAACTTTTTTGCAGATTTTCATTTCAGAATATCACTTATAATTCTTTATTAGGTGTTACAGGGGAAATGAAAGGTGGAACGGGTTAGTGCTTTTCAATTAAACTGAAGTAAGAATAGTTCGTAAGTAAATATGTAAAAGGTTTTAGTCCCTTTCCTTCCGGAGGAAAATACTTTCTACCAGCCGTTGTAAATCTATTAGTTATAGAAATATTTGCTTCAGTTGTATCACGGAGTAAAATGAGTAAAAAAAATCAGATCCTTACAATCGACCATCAATATTTGAACAGATTTCAGAATTTGTGCCAAATTGTGTAGAATATCAGAATACTTGAAAAACAGTATCATCTAAAGCTAAGAGCATAACTAACTAAATAAAAATAATTGAAGAAAACGAAAACAAAAACATCAAATTTCACAACTAAATCGGTTATTTTAGAGACTACCTTAATCCACTTTCGAGTGCTTTTTTTTTAAACAGTGACATTTTAACCATTACTTATCACAGTGTAAAAAAGTATCAAAATGTCGTACGTCACATAATAATGTGAGAAGACATTATACAGTATGTTCCAAAACAACACCGACACCATTTGCGAGGTGATTTCTGACACCAAAATAAGACAAAAAGTATAGAGCCTATAACTCCAAATGCTTCCTTTCGGAGTTATGGCCTGGCGATAAGATGAAAAAAAAATGAAATTTAAAGATCCGTAACTCCAAAATTATGGAAGTTACTGTAGTCGGACCAAGACTTCACTGAGGAACTAATATGTGCACTGTCCAAAAATACATGTTTCAGAATCCTAAAGAACTTTCCCAACAATTTTTATAGAGGGAGTTTGACTACGAGCATACAATTTGAAGTACTCACCAACTATCTTTATAAAAGTTGTTGCGGAAGTATCGCAGGATTCTGAATCATGGATATCTGGATAGAGCACATACTAGTTCCTAATTGGTCTTGACCCGACTACGCTAGGTTCCATAGTTCTGTAGCTATGGACTTTTAGATTTCATTTATAACATTTTTCTGAATATCGTTGTAGGGAATCGAACCCGCGGAACCCTAACTCCTGAAACGAATGTTCAAGCCACTACCGTAAGACTGCTCTTTTAAGTAAGTCAAGAAACACTCGCCTATGTAGCAAATTGCAAACGTTTACGAGTCCAATACTTTATTAACGATCAAACACTGCTTTCGGTCATGATGAAATACTATAGTCCACAGAATTCAAGTTTAAATTTTAAAAAAGAGACCAAAAATATCTCCGTAACTGATCTCTATTATATTCTGTTCTTCTCGTTGTACAGTTATTTCCAGTAACCTTGAACGACAGGGACACGAACACAGATACATCTTTGACATTTAATATTTCAAAGGCTCTCCCACCGGGAATCGAAACTGAGACCCCGAGCACGGAATTATCTGATGGGTGGGGTGCCTGGTTCATTCCAAAGGCAAGTAAGCTTGCGACGGACAGTGCTCGTGCTCGTGGGTTTTCTCGGGACACTCCCACTTTCTCATAGCACCAATTGTCCATCATACTTCATTTCGTTTAATCATAATCTTCCTCAACCTTATGGGCATAATCGTTGGACAGTAAACGTAAAGATTGCATTTTCAAGCTGTTGTATTTTCAAAGATTGCATTTTCAACCCAAACCAATCCGAACCAAAAATCAGTTGTATTTTCTATTGCTCATTCACGTGTTTTCACAAAAAAGATATAGAGAGGGAAAACATGGGAAATCGTAATTCTATTCAAAAGTGAAACAGCAGACTCATAATACCTTAACCTAAGACGAAACCATTATATATCGTTTGGAACTTTCCCAAAATATATAGGATATTCTGAAAAGTGGCAATATAGTGACTGTTTTGAAACAAAACAACCAAATTACGATTCGTTTTCTGAAATAAACCTACACATTCTGCTTCAAGTTTAAACCGAACCCAAACCAGTTAATCCAGGGATGGCGTGAGTCAACGAAAACTTGACCCACCACCCACCATGACCCACTGTGACCCACCACCCACTATAACCCACTCCGACCCACCATCCACCATGAACCACTGATCCACCAAAACACATCATCATCAACTCTGACACATGATCATTACCAACTAAAAAGTTGAAACTTGTAATACAACCAGGTTGTGAAATTCTAACTAATCGGAGTTTGAATTTCTACCGTCAATGGCTCAAGTACCGCTCTGTTACAATAACGATGGATCTGACTTTTACGATATAAAATGGTGAAGTGTTTGTCATGGATAAAATTACGATGAATTTCAATTAAATTATCGTGGTCTGATTATTTCCTTGTTGAATTATCGATATTTTTCAGTGGTAAAACGGATGAAATCCTTAAAGTCCCAAATCAAGATAAGTAGACCAACGTACAGAAGCTTACATTACTAAATTTATGTCTATTTCTCTCACATCTTTATGGGTTGATTGCCCTGTGCTCTAAGCACACCTTATAATAAACAAGCTTCAGCAATTATTATAGGAAAAACCGCATGGTAAGCAGGGCTTTATCCAGGGGGCGATTGCTCCTCAGAAGAGGAAACTTTCTTATTTTATATATAAATAAAACCAAGAGTCCGGAGCTCTTAAAAGTAGCTCTAAGTAGCAGTATTAAAACCCACCGCCCCCGCATAAGTGCGTCCTTGATCCACCCCTGATGGTAAGCATATATGAATATATGATACGAAGCACTGTATTGTTTGTGTCTCGACTAATATCGATCATTTTTGATTATTTTTACAAACTAGCCCCCTATCAATTTACCATATATAGAAAGTGCAACTCGTCCCCATAAAGAAGTTTAAAACATTCTAGCAGACGTTCTGTTCATTTTCAATAAAAAGTTAATATATCTGAATGTCAGCTCCGTAAGTTGAACGGCATATAAGATACTATTTTTTTTTCGCGAAAATTCAGATTCCAACTATACCTTAGGATACTATTATAATGAAAGCAATATGATAAGCTTGCGACGGACAGTTCAATTTTGAATTAAGTCCTAACTATATACCAAAATTCATTTCATTTGACTGCAATATGGCCGTAATGATTAGACATACATAGTTACTTCATTTTTATATAATAATTTATATATTACAGTGATTCAAAAATGTATTTTTTTTTCTGTAGTTAGCTCCTCTAAACACTCATAGTCTCGAAACCCAAGTAGTAGTATAAGTCCTATTGCTATTATTATAATTACAAATATCAATATCCAAAAATGCTTCAAGTTTTTTTTCACTTAGAGATACTCATCTGAGGTAAGTAAACAGAAAGAAATGAAAAAAGTAAGTGTAATGGAGGCCTTGAAAGTAAAACGTAGACAAATTGACCAGTGTATACAAGCATATCTTGAAATCACGCTCAACCCTACTCATAGGAGCTAAATACGCGGTTTTGCTTATTTGCAGTTATAAGTTTCTCGCCACGTAGCATATGTAAATACACCAGACATCAAGTAACTGTTACTAGCGGTCTTCGCGACCGTGCGTTCTAGCGTAATACGCTAGTAATTATAATTGTCCATGGCATGGGTTCAAATCCAGGCCAAGGATTTTTCTATTTTTACAAAAAAATAATACCCAAAAAGTTATTTACTTACGCTACGTGTGCAATTTTGCTCTACGATTCCACTGGATAAGAAGAAGTAGTAGTAGTAGGAGGAGCGGATTAGAAACCCCGCAGCATTCATTTTGTTCCACCTTGACTGCAATGATATAAATTTAACCTCAACTGCTTCTTCAATCTTCTTCGTCAACTCCAACAAAGTGATAATTTTCTTCTGTTACAAGAGAGGTTTAGAGGGACCATGAATATGTTACGGGGGACAAGTGATTAAAAATTCTCTTACACCTATCTAAATTGTGTTTGCTGTGTTGAAGTCTGGAGGTGCCAGGAAAACTTTAGGGGGGCAAGGTCCCCTAGCCTCTCTCTGGTTGCGGGCCTGGTTTGGACAATCGCAAACTGCAACCAATCAGAGACGTGTTTTAAGTTTCTATGGCTAGGGTCGCAGCCATGCTGTTCAGAAGATGCTGTCTACAACGTAGTGAGTAGAGTGGGTCGGCGCATGGTGGATCGCAGTGGATCATGGTGGGTTTTGGGTCGCTGTAGTTCACATGCTGTAGACCCACGACCCACTGACACTCAGAAACGTCGACCTACATGACTCACTTATCCACCGACTCACTGACCCATTCCAACTCTGGAACTTTTCAGAATATCCTTAGATATTTTGGAAAAGTTCCAAACGATATGTAGTTGTTTCGTTTTAGGTTAAGGTATTATGAGTCTGCTGTTTCACTTTTGAATGGAATTACGATTCCCCACGATTTTTCTCTCTATATTTTTTTGTAAAACACGTTAATGAGCAATAGTAAATACAAATGTTTTTCGATACAGATTGGTTGTGTTAACACCTTGAAAATGAAATATTTACGTTTAATGTCCAACGATTATGCCTGTTAGTTTGAGGAAGACGAGGATTGAAGCAAGTAGATTATAATGGACAAATTGGTGGAATGAGAAAGTGGGAAGGTCCCGAGAAAACCCACGAGCACAATGTTGTCCGTCTCAAGCTTACTTGCCTTGAAACGAACCAGGCACCCCACCCACCATCAGATAGTTCAGTAGGCGGGGTCTAAATTTTGATTTCCGGTGGAAGAGCCTTTGAAATATTAAATGTCCAAGATGTATCTGTGTTCGTGTCCCTGTCGTTCAAGGTTACTGGAAATAAGTTTACAGCGAGAAGAACCGAATATAATAGAGATAAGTTACGGAGATATTTTTGGTCTTTTTTAAAAATTTAAACTTGAATCCTCTGGACTATAGTATTTTATCATGACCGAAATCAGTGTTTGATCGTAAATAAAATATTGAAATCCTAAACGTTCGCAATTTGCTAAATACACGAGTGTTTCTTGACTCTTACATAAAAGAGCGGTGCTAGAGTAGTGGCTTGAGCATTCGTTTCGTGAGTTAAGTGTCCGCTGTTCAATTCCCTACGAGGGTATTCAGAAAAAAATATAATTCTGAATGTTGATATTTCTGGTGTATAATAACATGAAAAGTAATAAATTTCTCTCGTTCTTACAAGTTAGAGTTGAAACGACTTCCTTCACAAGGGAAAAGCTAACAACATGAATCACAGTCTAAAACCTCGATTCCTACTGTCTAAAAACTTTCCGTATTTCGCAAACAATTCATGCATACAAACCGTCATTTTTCAGGCGTAGTATGAGTCATAAATTTGTCTGAAACGTCATTGTGGAATTGTTACTAAGTTCTTCCAATCTTACTAGAAATAATAATAATATTTTATTTCGTCATTTTCAACACGTTCCATATACTCGTTCAACAAAAATTGGTAAATAGGAACTATTCTTTTTTATATTTGTTTGTACATTTTGTTAAAATATCAATATAACGCATACATAATCCAATGTCTTTTATCGAAAGAAAGGGTGTTACTATGTATCGTGATGAAGACAAAGCCTGCTTAGTTTCTTTTTAGGCATCCGAAGGTTCGATTTTCAAATTGTCCAGTAGCTGACACCTTATTCTCTCCCTCTTTTCTTTCCAAAGTATCTGTTATAAGGCAATCCATCCTTATAGAGGGTCCAAAAAATTTCATTTCATTTTTCTTAACATCAGTATGTTTGTTTGCATTGGAATAGGACGTAATATTAATATCTCAAATATTCAGTAATAATAATTGTAAAATAATAATAATAATAATAATAATAATAATAATAATAATAATAATAATAATAATAATAATAATAATAATAATAATGGTATTAAAAGTTTAAATTTGCCCTAAAATTTGGTAAAACTTACTTAAACGTATTGATTTTGGGGAAGGGGCTCCGTACGTTCAAGATACCCCCCTGGATCCACCCACATTTAAACGAAAGCTTTCCACTAAGGTTTCATGTAGAAAGTATTCCACAGTACGTTTTAAAGAAAATACATGTAATAAAAATAACTGAATATCGTTAAACAGTAAGCCAAAGAATAAACTAACTTGTAGAATATTCAGATGTAATTATGAAAACTTTGCCAAGGAAATATATAGACAGACTATAATTCAATCAGATGTGAAGTACAAAATATCAAAATAACGTATAAGATTCAGTCTACAGAGGAATTGTTACTTAAAGAGTGTCATACACTATTCCGAGAATCGAGATAAGACAAGAAATCTTTACGATACTTTTCGTCTCGTCTCGATTGTCATATCCAAAGCGAAACGATAATTTGAGTTAACCTTGTCCCGTCTCGAATGTAAAATGTTATGTCTCATCCCGATTTTGTTTGTTTTATTTTAGAATCGAGATGAGAAATTCCTGTTCTCATGGGCAACATTAAACAAGACCGAAATATTGTTTGCCAAATGCCACGTTTCTGCTTGTGATGGTATGGTCTGAGCGATAATAAGTTTTTAATTTTTAATCTTCTTCGAGATAATTAGTATTATTCCTGAAGATTTGATAGTTCAAGGATTGAAACATCCGAGTATTCAAATATTTGAATATAATAAGACATGTGTCGTCGTCGATCAATCGCCATCAAAATTCCTAATGTAAAAAGATTAGCCCGACGTGGATTCAATCCAAGAACCTCCAGGTTACTGGCCAAGCGCCTTGACCAGTGAACAACGATCACTACGCTGTAAATGATATGTCTTTCATCTGGCTACGTTGGGTTCCTTTGCCCCCGCTTGCAAAGATGTATGTTATTTTTCTTCGTATCAGGAAGTTTTTCGTATTCCTTTTATGATGATAAAAGATAATATTCTTGGGCCAGGTTTATATATAATAACATGAGCTGTTCTTAAACCTTTAGTTTACAAGTTTGTTTCTTCTTCACACGAAACTACAGATATGACAGATTTAATTCTCATACTATGCATTTGTTTCAAAGCAGTCGCCATTACCTGGTCAAAGACTTATGTCCGCCACGATACATTAGCTTTCAATTCTGTAAACACATTCAAAATTCCTTGTCTATTCAAACAACCAAAATTTGTCTTTTAATTGGCACCATAAAACAGTATGTAAATATGTTACATTTTGTCGGTCCGAGAGATTTATTGGGACAAACGGGAATGGTAGTGAAAAGACGGGATATTCCCGTTTTTACGGGCCGGTTAGTTACTCTGCTTATAATAACCCAACATTTCATATAACTCTACTGTCACTTTTTTATACAGGAATAAATCTAATTGCTAAAAGATTTTTCATTCAAGCGGAATATTATGCTGGAAAAAACGTGTTGGACAACATGTTCATGTGCATCAATATATGCACATCTCTATATTTTGTGCATAGATTTGCTAGGTATTATTTTTCATTTGTTTTTCCTTTATTCTTTATGTAATTGATTTTCGGAAGTGACTACCGAAATTAGTGACAACTTTTATTTTCTTTCAAATCCTAATTCAACCTATTTCTAATCTTCAATGTTAACGGAAAATTTAAAGATTAGTCAAAGTGAAGGTGTAAGGGCAATTAAGGAAACGCTCCATTGATAGAAGAAGCAATGTATATTTTCTTTGGTCGTTTGTTTTTTCCATGCTGTATGTGATAGACTTGAACGAACCCGAAATGAATGTTAAATACAGTTTACAATAATTAGATTGTTTCGTACGCAGAGCGAGTAACTTCTTTAGTTTTGAATAGAAGTTTCACCCTGTCCATATTACACCAGTGCTTTCAATATATATTATCAAAATGTTCGTAGTATTAAAAACAAATTACTTGAGTGCTCATTGAACCTAGGTGAGATAAGGGAACTGGATTGTTTCGCAGTGACCGAATCGTGGCTGAATGAATCAGTGACCGACAGTGAAATTAGCTTTTCTAATAATTTCACCATTTATCGTAAAGACCGCATAACTCGTGGAGGTGGAGTGATGATTTGTGTAAATAATAAGTGGAAGAGCAAGAGAAGACTGGATCTCGAACCGGACTGTGAACTCATTTGGGTGGAAGTATTTATTCCAAAGCGTCGTTCTGTGTTTATTGGGTGCTTCTATAGGCCGCACAAGAACACCCCCATCACATCTTAGAAGCTTGCCATGACTCACTGTTACATGCGTTGTCACACGGTGACGTCATCCTATTGGGTGATTTCAACCTTTCCATCACGTGGCAGGACAGCAAGCATGGCGTCGCTAAAGATGGAAACGACAGTTATTTCATGGACAATTTTATTCATGGACTTGATCTAGATCAACATAATATGCATAATACCCGCAATAATAGCAATATTGACTATATTCTCTCTAACTTAGAACCTCGTTGTGTTGTCCCATGCAGAAATCTTTTCCCTTCGGATCACGATTCCTTGGATGTTTCTTTCGATTTCCTCCCCTCCACTACTACAAACCAGCCCCTCAAAAGTAGGTCACAACTTCTTTGGAAGAAAGCCCCCTGGGGTGACATCTGCCGGGCTATTGAACTGTTTCCTTGGTGTTTGTTAGAGGTAGGAACTGTTGACGACGCTGTGGACTTATTTACATCTGTTGTCCACTCAGCCATAAAGGACTTTGTGCTGGTGTACAACGAGATACTTTGTATCGATTGATAATTACCTGTATTTTTGGGCAGAAAGTGCTTCTACATAAGCACTATACCTGATATAATGTTAATTTAAAAATAACAAAAGAAGAATGTTTTTAATATATGTAAGAAATATACATTATTGTATAGTTGGTTGCTAGGTAGTTGTTTATAGACACATAATTAACATGTTTGTTTGCAAAACAGTTTGTGTGAATATACGTTAAAAGAGAATCAACGAATAAATTATTTTACTACTCATCATCGACTTGTAATTTCAGTATAAAAGGTGAGAATACTAGTGGATATAATTACGGAAGATATTTTAAGGTGTGAACAATTACGGCCACTAAAGATTTACTTATGTTATTAGCCGAACCAGGGTTGGCGACCACCTTTGGTGAGTCGTTGTAGGTGAAAGCATCAAAATCGAACAGGTTTCCGGCCTGGTACGACAATGAACTTCGTGAACTTCTTAAAAACAAAAAGCTTGCCTGGACTCTATGGAAATCACATCCAAGTGACTGCACATAAAAAAAACTTTGCTACAATTAGAAGTCTTGCCAAGAAGGTACAGCGTCGTAAATATTTTGAATACATGGACTCAATTGGTGATTTTACTATTAGTAATCCTAAAGTATTTTGGTCTGTAATTAAATCTAGAACAAAATCTCCGGGCATACCGGCAACAGTTCAAGATGAAAATACTGAAGCGAGTGACGATCAAAGACCAGACCTCTTCAATAACTACTTCTGCAAAACATTTACTTCTCTTCCCTCTACAACCCATCTCCCCCCTCTCCGCCCCATCTGTTCGGACACCTTATCCATTCTCTCTACCACCCCGGGCGAAGTTCTGGCTCTCTTGCTATAGTTATCTCCACATAGATCAGTTGGACCTGATAAAATTAGTCCTCTCTTTCTCAACAAAACTGCTTCAGTTATTGCGGTTCCTCTATCTATCTTATTCAATAGATGCTTCAAGGAAGGGTATTATCCCACCAGTTGGAAACTAGCTCACGTGACCCCAATATATAAATCAGGACTTAAAGATCATGTATCTTCCTATAGGCCAATATCTCTTCTTTCTGTAATATCAATTATCTGCGAAAAAATAATCAAAGACAGGTTACTTAAATTCACCTCACCTTACATTCATAGTTCTCAGCACGGCTTTCTACCGAAAAGCTCAAGTCTCTCAAACTTAAGTACTCTTCTTTCCTGTGCAGTCAAATGTATGAATAACAATACTCAATTAGATGTTATCTACTTTGATCTCTCGAAGGCCTTTGATTCTGTCAGTCACATTCATCTTCTTCATAAACTCTCCAACAGATTTAATGTACATGGCAAATTTCTCTCTCTAATCACAAGCTACTTGAAGGGCCGTAAACAGAGAGTTGTTCTTTCAGGGGCGACTTCTAACCCCCAACCCGTGATCTCAGGGGTGCCTCAGAGGAGTGTACTTGGGCCTCTGCTGTTTGTTCTGTATATGGATGATCTCTACGCGCACTTATCAGCTCAACCTAGTGGCCTTCTGCTTTTTGCTGACGACTGTAAGTTATACAGAGAAATATCATGTCTCCATGACACAATTGCTCTACAGGAAGACATAAATTACCTTACGTGTTGGTGTGAAATGTGGCACTTGAAACTCAACAGTAAGAAATGTGATAGTATTACTATTACTTTGAAAAAGTCTCCTGTTCTCTCCACATACCATATCAACGATTCCCCTATCACACATTCTGCTAATCATAACGATCTTGGTGTTATCTTTGATTCAAAACTCACCTTCTCTGACCACATCTCCTCAATACTAAAGAATTCCATGCGCATGTTGGGACTTCTTTATCGATTCACCGAACTACGCACTGTTTCTTCATTAGCAACTTTTTATAAGACTTTAATAGCGCCCAAGATCGAATACTGCTCTTCCATATGGGCCATGGCAGCACCTACACATCTCTCCAGACTTGATTCTGTTCTCAATTTCTTCATCGCAATAGTCCGTTTTCGTGTTCCTGCACTTCGAATATTATCTAAGAAGGAGCTCTTGCGACATCTTAATATTCAGACTCCTGAAGTACGCAGAATTATCTCTGACCTGAAATATCTACATAAAATAGTTAATGGAAGCTTAAGATAGGAAATATTACTTCAGGAACTATCCTTACGTGTCCCTTCCCGCATCACCTGGAATACCCATCTATTCCATCTTGTCCGTCCTAGGTTGGCTGTTATACAGAGGTCTCTTTTTTATAGAATACCAAACTTTTATAATCATGTAACAGCTGATGTGGACATTTGTTCGAGCTACCCAGTGTTTGAAAGAGCAATTAAACAAGCTTTGACGGAATAGTTTTACTCTTACACTCTTTTTCTATGTTGTTGTTATTGTTGTGTTGTTTTTTCTTTCTTTTGTTAGCATGTCCCTGTGTAAAATGGCAAAGTTATGCTGTATCTGGGAATTTGTTCAATAAATAAATAAATATACCTGGCATAACATTTACGTATCCCACTTAACAAATTACCATTATGTACTTCACTTTATAATTAACTTGTATAAAAACCAGTTCGAAACGTACGTTATGTGTGGTAATATTTACGATTATGGTTCTAGACAGAAAGTGTCAATGGTGATATAGATAAATATATAAAGTGAAATCCATAAGTGAAACTAATGTGTATTGTTCGGGATGAAGATGAACATAAAGGAGTAAAAACTATTGTTTTCAGAAGTTATTCCGAAATCAGGTCAAAATATGAATATTATGAATCTTGGTAGTAACATTAGAGCGGATGTTAATTGAAGAAACGTAGTGCAATTTAACGCGAAGAAATTTACATTGGTGATGTATATTTGAAATACTTTTGATCCTTATTTTCTTAAGATATTTCAATTAAATATACACTCTCTTATCTCTAATCTCGGTATTTTTAAACGCAACTGTCAGTTTGGTATGAAATGGTACCCTATCAGAATGTTTAATACATTCCACTGCAATGCATCTTCTATCTTGCAAATAATTGATTCAAAGTTAGCTGAAAACGATAATATGTTACAATATTCTCATTGGTTGAAAACGATAATATCTTATAAGGTTCTCATCATAATAAGCATACATTAATAAAAGAAAATGTAACACTCATTATTAGAGTTATATCACATTTATAAATGGACATGCATATTTATATATACATTTACAAAATGGCCCAGAGACTGTGAGAGAATCTGAGGGCTCTTTAGCTTTATGCATTTTAGTTAGGTAGTTTGCATATATTTGAAAAGTATTACTTTTTACTATGCGTTTCCTATTGGTGGCCGAAATAGATACATGAATTAATACACTGGGTGTTTAATATTTATAAACTTGTGTCAGTGAATTAAAAAATCATTTAACGATAATGGACATTGGAAGTTTTTTCGACTTATTTTCTGATAGTATTTCAATTAAGTAACGTGTTAGTGCACGGCCTTATCAGTGGAATGGGTAAGTGAAATTGTTACTTTAGCAAGAAATTATTACACTACATTGCTTTATTTGGTATCTTACAACTAAATGATTAGAAGTAACTTGGATTCTGCAAGTACATTATGTACCACACCCAAATTAAAGAAAAATGATTATTACACTTGCACTTGGAGTCACAAATGAGCATGTATATGTATTAATTCCTGTTCTCTAGCTATTTGCATCATGATTAGCGATTACTTCTTGCATATTTATAGTTATAAAGAAACAATATCTGTCATCTTAACAATGAGAACAACACTTACCCACTTGGTACCATGAAATTGATGTCCATTGAATCACGACCATCGCGCACTTCGGCATTCTGCATCAACCTCTTTGCTTGCCTTGGTCTCCAAAGTTAGGCACACATCTAGAGAATCGGCCCTCATGGAAATATGTGCAAGTGGATTTTTATTAGGTGCCTGCGTGACTTTGTAGCCTACGTTTCTGCCGAGCACAAAAATGTGCGAAAACCAACAGATTCAACATATATTAATTTGAAGGAACACGTTGAGAAGTGGAAGGTATGATTGCTCTCCCTGTTACGCGTGTTTATTTATTTCGGCTTTTATTGTTTCTTATCTTTTTCGATTTAATTCCTTGCTATTATACGTAATTTTCACTTTTCTTTTATATGCAATTATATACTTTCATTAGTTTAAATTTAATTTTTGTTTATTCGTATATTCATATTTTTCTTTCTTCAATTTTCGTAATCGTGATACAGATAGCTAGGGGGCAGGAACGTCTCACTGCTTGTGCCTTTATGTAAATGTGTATGTATTTCATTTTGTACCTTTGTACACTGATATTTCATTTTGTACATTTCCGCTTATACTGTTTACATTACAAATAATATTTGTAAAAAAAAATCAATTTCCCTTTCTTCAGACTTTTACATTTGATTCTTTTTAAACGTTCTTCTTTCTTGCATACAGATATGCAGAAAGGCGTTTTCAATAATGCGTATTTGTAAATTAAGTTTTTGCTTTGTTGGCAGAAATTTATCATTCACTGATAAACACACATGCAGATCATAGTGACATTTTTTCATTCATATGTCCTTTGCCTTCCTACAATGGTTTAGACTGCGCCTTGCTAGAAACAAATTTCAAGTAGAATTTAATTATTTATTTAATTAGATCGTATTAAATAGATTGAATTCAGTGAAAGATCTTGAGGTTACGCTTGCGATAAAATTAACATTTAATGATCATATCATGAACATAGTTAACAAAACTCTGGAGATGTTAGGATTTATAATTAGAGCTGGAAAGAAGTTTAACAATGTTACCAGACTAACAACAATATATTACTCTTCTGTCCGATTAAAACTGGAATATGCTGCTGTGATCTAGAACCGATAGCAACAACAATACCGGCACTAAATGGGAAAAGTCCAATCCAAATTTATCAATTATTTACTACCAGTATATATTACCCGCTACGCTGGGTTGAAATAAATAATTTAAAACCCTCGTAGCCCCAACGGGGGGTGCACGTGCACCCCAACTTCAATTTTTTATGCACAATTCTTTTGTTTGTTTTAGCAGAAATGTATGCATTTAGGACATTGCTTTTGTAAGTGTCACGTTTCTTTGAGAAAACTTTCAGAACATTTCAGCAAATAATTCGACTAGGAATATTTAGTTTTGTTAGTGGGGTGCAGTTGCACCACCCGTTGGTGCTTTACGTTTGTTGTTTTATTTCTTCACTTTTGAGATTTCTGAGTTGCAAACACTGATTGCAGTGCTGATTTTGTGAACGCTATTATATAGTAACGCTTAGCGATAGTGTTTTGTTCGACTTTGATCTAAGTTCAATTGTTTTAACCATAGATGTCACTGCTGTGTAATCTGTTTTTTTTGTCTTTTGCCGCTTTTGACAAAGTTGTATTCTTTTGCTGTTTAGTGCTCAGTGCTGAAGGTTAGTACTTGACTTTGAACCGTGCGTTGTGATGTCTCAGAAACGAAAACGAAGCCCAGTTGCTTCAACTTCTCGTGCATCGGGTTGTAATCTGACAGAAAATGAAATCCTGAGAACCTTGACGACGAGGACTACGACGATCCAGTGTTTGTACTTTCAGAATCAGGTATTGAAGAAGACTATTTGCAAAGTGAAGAAGAATGTGCTTACATGAATTATGGATCATCTAGTGACAGTGAAGGTGAAAATACAGCCCATATTAGCAGTTTTATGACAGCAAAATCTAAGGAGAAGTGGTTTAGGGAGCCGTTTACACAGAGAAGATATAAAGCGCATAACGTATTACACCAGAAACGTGGCCTTACACAACACAATGCTTCCGTGACTCAAATGGACGAGTCATTCAAGCTTTTTATTTCAGATCAAATTATTGATATTATTGTGATTGAGACATACAGATAAGCAGTTTCAGTATTTGATAAATGGAACGAACATCACCCTGAAAACATTCGTATCTGGCAACCAACAAAGAGGACAGAAATGACGGCTTACATTAGTTTGTTGATTATTGCAGGAGCTTTGAAAGCCAACAAAGGAGCAGTCAAAATGTTGTGGACGAGTGATCTTGCATATTGTCGACCGATATTTTCAGCGACAATGTCAAAGAGCAGATTTGTTGCTTTGACATCATTCCTTCGATTTGACAATTTAAAAACAAGGGAAGAACGACAAGCTGTAGACAAAACAGCTCCCGTAAAGGACATTTTTGAAATATTTGCTGAGAATTGCAGGAAAAACATGAATCCAGGACCACATCTGTGTGTTGATAAACAACTTGTAGGGTTTAGGGGGAAGGCTCCGGTAAGAGTGTATATGAAGAATAAGCCAGATAAATATGGCCTATAACACTCGGTGCTTGCCCTATTGGAGAAGAACCTCACATTGTGTGGGACCATAAGCAAAAACGAAACTGACATTCCATCGCAGTTTTTACCAAATATACGACGAGAAATATACTCAAGTGTATTTGGCTTCACTGAGAAACATACACTTGTGTCGTATGTACCAGCCAAGAATCGAGCTGTTGTTCTTCTATCAACGGAACTTCACGACGCGAAGATATCTGAAAGTTTAGAAAGGAAGCCCGAAATAATAAACCGTTACAATGATACAAAGGGAGGCGTCGATACAATCGACAAAACGTGCAAAGAATTTTCTACCAAACGGAAAACCAAGCGATGGCCTATGACAATATTCTACAATATGTTAGACATTGGCGCTATAAATGCTTTGCAGTTTTGGTGACAAAATTCCCCGAGTGGGAGTCACAGAGAAAGGGCAGGCGCAGACTATTCCTCTTGTCGTTAGGGAAAATGTTGCTTTTACCTCAAATTGAAAAACGGAAACAAATTACTCATTCTTTCTGTAAACATTCTGCTTTTTACTAGTTTTCGCCCCCTTCTGTCCGACATAACCCAAAATATGAAGCTTGGACACTGCGTTAAATAAGAAATAAATATTTTAATATGGGGTGCGCTTGCACCCCACCTTGGTGCTTAACGTAATTAGAACTATAGATTCAACAGTAGTATGTCATTTTTGACCATTTATATATATATGCATAAATATATTTCCTCTAACCGCATGTTGTGGTCGGGATGTGAAGCATCGAAAGTGTCTCCGTTAATCTCAGCAACCTCAAATAATGTGGATTCAGCACTAATATCGGTTATTTTCGAAGATTTTTAAATATCTTTTCCTCCTCTCCTCCAAGTTGTAGGTTTGAATTTGGATTTAAACGGGAATTTAAGGGATCCAGGAAACTATAAATTCGACACTGATAGTGGCCATTTTCGATCATTTTTATATATCTCTTTATTCTCCTCCCCCAAGTGGCGGGGCTGATTTTAGATTTAAACCGGATCGGAAATGTCACTGTTTATCTGAATGATCCCGAAAACTATGGATTAAACACTAAGATTGGTGTTTTTCGATCATTATTATATACAGCTCCCCCTCTCTCTCTCCTCCTTGCTGCGACACAGGGCATCAGAATTGTCACTGTTAATCTCAGATACTAAAAACTATGGATTCGACACTAATATTAGTCATTTTGGATGATTTTTAAATGTTTATTTCCTCCCCTACGTTGTACCGCTCCCTCCTCAACTATCATGGCTGAACTTGGATTCAAACAGCATGAGAAGTGTCACTGTTTCTCTCATCGACCCTGAAAACTATGGATTAAACACTAATATCGGTCATTTTTGAACATTTTCAAATTTCTCTCCCCTTCCCTACGTTGCATCGTCAAACTGAATAGCCTAAAGTAATCCCTGTCCCTAAACTATTGTATGTTGAAAATTTGATTGAGATCGGTCGGGTGGTTCAAGAGTGATGAAGTCACAAAGGCAGTCATTTTTATTTTTTTACATATATCTCCCGCTCCCCCTCCGCTACGTTAGCTCGTCAAAGTGAAACGATAAAAAAACTCCCAAGGCTCGACCCTCATATATACTGAAAATTTGATCGAGATTGGTTGGTTAGTTCAAAAGTTAATAGGTTTTATTTATACGTCCCCCTCCCCTCCTCCTCCCCTAGGATCTACCGTTAAAGTGAAATAGTAAATATGCTTTCAGATCCGACCCTCATATATCTTGAAAATTTGATTGAGATCGGTCGGATAGTTCAAGAGTTATTAAGTTACAAAAATAGTCACTTTCAGTCTTACAAAATATTGATTTCTATACATCCCGCACCCCCTCCCCTAGGTTGCACCGTAAAATTGAAATGACAAAAACATCCCATCCCCGAACTATGTTTACGTTGAAAGTTTGATCGTAATCGGTCGGGTGGTTCAAGAGTTATTAAGTTTTATTTATTTTTATAAATCTGTCTTCTCCCCTCCCCCAGCGCTAAGTTCTAGAGTTAAAGTGATATGATAAAAAAAACACCTCAAGTCTGAACTGCATGTATGTTGAAAATTTCGTTAAGATCGGTTGGATGGTTTAAGTGTGATTAAGTCACAAAGACAGTCACTTCTATTTTTACTTTTCTGACATATATCTCCTCCCCGCCCCTTCGGTATACTGTAAAATTGAAATGAAGAAAGCATCCCAGGCCCAAACCTTATCTATGTAGAAAATTAGATCGATATCGGTAGGGTGGTTCAAGAGTTATTAAGTTTTATTCATTTTCATATGTTTCCCCTTCTGCCCTGCCCCTCCCCTAAAATCTACTGTCAAAATGAAATGATAGAAAACACTTCCATGTTTGAACTTCATATATGTTGAAAATTTGATTGAGATCGATCGGGTGGTTCAAGAGTTATTAAGTTTTATTTATTTTTTGTGTCTCCCTCCAACCCAGCCCTATTTATTTTTTCTCTCCCCCTCCAAACCAGCCCCTAATTATTTTTTCTGTCCCCCTCCTCCCCAACCCTAAGTTCTACTGTCAAAGTAAATAGCTAAATACACTCCCACGCCAGAACCGCATCTACGTTGGAAATTGGATCGAGATCGGTCGGGCATTTCAAGAGATTAAGAGTCACAAACATAGTAACTTTCAATTTTATAATATAGATACAAGATTATTTCAATCTATCCATCTTACGAAAGTTATCTTACACTTAACAGACAGCTTTTGTATCCCTACACTAGAACAAAGGCGAACGGAGGTAGATTTCATTTTTCTCGGTAAAACAAGACAAAACGAGTTTAACGATATGGATCTGATATCGACACGAAATTTTCATGTCCCGACATTTAAAACTCGTGTTGTAAACTCAGACCTTATTCCATTGCCAAAAAGCAAGGATCAGCGTATTATTAAAGTCACCAATGTGAAGAATATGCTCTTCTTATGTATCGAACAGAAAGAAATTGATATCTCTAATATAAACTGTAATATGTATAAGAAGATTATTGTAAGTCTAGTTTGTAATACACCAACACGATAATTGCGCTTTGCCTGTTGTGTTTTTCACAAATAAATTGCCTTTTCTTTGCCAAATAAAAATCACTGAAATTGTAGTCTTACCTACTTGAAATTTATCCTCGGCATAGTCGTTCTACGTCTTGCCACCGCCTACCTTATATACAGGCCACTTGATCCCTCCCCCCTCTCTCATTTTACACACACACATACATACATACATACATACGTACATACATACATACATACATACATACATACATATAAGATAGCTAGAAAAGCTTAAAAACTATTTTGAACAAAATCTTAGAAAATACGGTCATATTCAGAGGGAACAATCATATTGTACTTACAGCCATAATACCAGATATGCCTGCAGCACTGTTCAATTCGGTTGATAAAATATTTTATATGCTCATCTCTGCATTAGCTAATTTGTGATCAGTGGGAAATAACTACCTACAATTTGAGAACTAAATATTAGCTGCGAAGTTTTAAGTAGTTAGATTGTATAAATAGATTAGTGTAAGGGGCAGAAATTTACAATATTAACACACAATCTTTCAACGGGTTTTCAGTGTAAAAATGCTCTTTTTGAATTAGGCGTATTATTGTAATTTTCAATGGTTTGAGACTAGATAAGTGTACATTGCAGCAGACGCATGCACATACACACGTTGCAGTCAGTGTATCTAGGTTTTACTTTTGAATACAACATATAAGATGCACTCAAATACAATAAATAAATAAATTAATTAATTAATTAATTAATAAAAACTTATAAATATACCTAAGTTCAAATTGAAGGGTGTGTCCAAATCAAAGTGAGTAATTAGCTTAATTTCACGATGATATTATAAATTCCGAAAATGACAACATCGCTTTATTATTAATTTTGACATGAGTTGAAGTAGAGTAGGATTTACAGAAACACAATCATAATAGCCAGTACGCACATGTTATAGTTTGGTTAACAATTCGCATAGGGGGTAATTATAGTTTCGAGCAAACGACCTTTCCAACCTATACATACAAATCACAGTGAAATATTTGTCTAATACTAAATGTTTAATTTAATTTCTTTTGAAGATACATTCATATCTAGTACAGAACTTCGCATTTTTTTCCAGTAGGCGTTGAAGCATATAAGTAATATAGTTAAATATAATTGTAATACAATATTAGCGTTCCAAGAATGGACTTTTTTTTTGCGCGCTAACAAAAACTCGTAACAAAATATGTGAGGCGCTGATAATGGTTTCTGAAGAGAATTGCGTATCTTTCTTCTGTGTTTTCGAAAGGCATAGGGGATTCAATGTTGATGGTGAGTATGTGAGAGATGACAAGAGCCGAGGTTCAAGTAGGTCTTTCAGGACAACTAACTTTATACAGAAATATAGTTCAATATATAGATGTTAATGTCAAAAATTCGTGTGATGGCAAGCACAAATCTTGTGAGATAAACAAAGATATTTCCGCAACTAATAACGAAGAATTTAAAGAACCGGAAATTGAATGTTCATTCCTCAACGGAGAAAAAGAAGCCTGAAAGAGTACATCATTGCCGTCGCTCTAAAAAGGAGTCAAATGTTCGCCAGAACAACGTTGAATAAAAAGATCTGTACTTTATTTGCCTCAAAATTAAAAGCATCACTGAAGGAATGTTTATTATACATAATGTTTTCACTATTCACATGTGAGGTCCTTGGAAACCATTAGTCTACTGTTCAGATTTTCCAAAAGTCATTCAGTTATTAGTTGATCGGTTTGTATCTGTGTGTGGTCAAAGAATTACCAATTTGAATAAATCAAGTTACCTTTATTAGATCTACATTTTGTGTTCATTTATTTTCCATGATCCCGCCACGTTTCCTAATTGCTATTCTATGCATGTATCATCACCTCTAGAAGTTGATTGAGTCGTGAATAGTAGCATTGATAAATGATTCTCCTACCAGGCTTTATCCACTAACATTCAAAGTAATATTTTCAATTTAATCTATAACTTATTTCAATATTCATTCACAAAAGACCACGAGATATTATCTGCGAATGAGGATCGGTATGTAGCAATAGGGGAGTTCTTGATATAGGAACTTCTCATTGTTGTAACAAAATATGTTAAAATCATAAAGCTATTTTACCATAAAAAAACATTTACATTACTTCAGGATTGCATCTCCAATGCATTCTTTCATCATGTTGGTAAGTGGCATTATCAACCATCAAGACTCATCATAGCATTATAAACAAACACTGTTAAAGAAATCTCGAAAGGTACTGCCGATACTAAATGGCAAATGATGATATAATATCCAGAATACTGTATAAGGGAGTAACAGGGAATGTAATTTCAAAGAAAAATATTGCAATAAATTTCCTAGAGATATATCAAATCAAGAATGAAGATCGATAATGATCTTCCAAGAGACTCTAAAGGCGACTGTTAGATGTCGCAATGGTATAAATATGTTAATTGAGACGCTTAAATAGGAGTTTTATGAGGAGTAGTGAAAAGATTCTTGACATTATGTTATATACCTTTATTATCCCAACATAAATAGGCATTTTCTTAATAGCTCTAAAGTAGGCACATTAGAAACCAAAACACAACTGATCCCGCCAATGTTGAAACGTCAAACTTCTTCTTTCTGGTATCTTGCAAATTTGAAGCCCATTTTCGCCTATTGCATTATCACCGCAAACCGCTTTTAAAGGCCATCAAATTCAGTGAAGGAGAACTGCAGACATTCGAACTGCAATAACTAATTACTCCCACTTCTTAGACACTGCCTGTATTGAATTTTACTGCTATCATATACATAGATTTTATCAAACTAATTTGCCTATCTACAAGTATCGTTGCCTTTTAAAAGGATTTTGTTAGGTAAATAATCAGTCCAGATATAAAAGATCGGAAACGACGTTACTATATTATCTTCTGCTGAGAAAGGAAATAAGAAGAAATTAGATTTTTAAAACTAATGAATGGCCAATATAAATCTTCGTTGCTACACGGTCGTAACTTAAACACACCGACTCTAGATATATGTTTCGACTCGACGAAACACTGCAACCGGTTGCACACTAGTGGTAATCCTTCGACAAGTCGCTACATCAACAATCAACATTTACCGGAAAGTGGGCCAATAGTTGCTGGCAACATTTATGGCATGGGAATATGAACTACAGTTACGTAATTGGTATCATAATATTTTGTAATATAATTATACTTATCTAAAATACTATGTGACTGCCCTATTCAACTCGATCTTCTTTCAGGGAATAAGGGCTGACGAGGTGAGGAAACAATTCATTAATTTTCAAATAATGATCTCTAAAAGATTTGCTCTTTATAACTGTCATATTAATAGGGGAGAAAGATTAGAGCAAAAGGAAAGAAAGGAGTATGAGCTATGATACTTTATAAACAAGGACGGTAGATCTGAGTTTAACGTCTCTTGTAAATATTACGTTATATAAGACAGTGCCGTGCCTATAGCGAACCAAGAGGCCATTTTCGACACCATCATCAACTACCTGACTATTTTGAACGAATAAAGGGATATATACAGGAAAAAAATGTCAAACTTCAGTGTTACTATGTTCTTCGGATCAGTATAATAAATGGAAGTCAGTAAATTTGGGGTTCTGTTTTTGTTTTTCTTAATTTAGTGAACGTTTAGTTACCTGCTCCGTCATCTATACTCGTTATTTTTCTCGCAGTATTTTCACTTTTAAGCTAAAATTATAAATAACACACTAAAAATTAGCAGATTCCATTCTCTTCTTTATGACATCCAGACAGGTTTTTCGGGAGATTTTTTAATATTTTTTTCCTATAAGAAATCAATTCTAATTGTATATCAGTAAGTTATTAATTTCAACAAATTTGTGATTATAGAAGAAAATACATGGTATCTCTTTTTAACTGTTCGTGATATAACAATTGCATGTTTACTGGGAAATACGTAAGTAATTTGAAAAAAAAGTCAGAAAATATTGTTCATTTGTTGAATTCTGAAATTAAATATCAACAACGAACGGTTCCTGTATTCGCTCATACTAACGTGGCATTTGGAGATAATCGTGTTTAGTGATTCTGGCTTTTTCTATATGAATGTTTTTGAGGTAATATAATTTGATTTCTTATTGTTTGTAAGAAAAACAGACTTTTATGAGTTTGGTGTTGTTTCTCTTGCGCATTTAGCTATTTCTTGTGATTAGTGTGCCTCACCTTCTGTCCTTAGTAGAATTCATGCGACAAAGAGAGCTTGGGGTTAAGGTGGTTCACTAGATGCTATGCTAAACGCTGTTTGAATAGTGCTGCGTTGTCAGATAGTGTTGAATGTTTACTGATGTCAGATAAGAAATGTAGTAATGATGGAATTCTGCTTGGAAACTTACTGGAGAAATTAGTTTTCGACCTCTACCGCAACTCATAGTTAACTTTCGCTTCTCCTACTGCAACGCTAGAATCCAGCAACGCATTTGTTGTTGTGACTACCACAGTAAACGTACAAATTTGGCAACAATGCATTATAGCGTCCTGCGCAAGTTTCTCCTCAAAATCTATTTCTTTACGTGTAAATTAAAATTAAAATAAAATCTGCAATATAACACGACAAACGGTCCAACATGATATCTGTTTCGTAATAACATCGTTACTCTAAAAAACTTTAGAGCTCCCTCATGGCTAAGCGGTTAGCATACGCGCCTTTGGCGTGTGGAACCCGGGTTCGATTCCAGGCGGGAGCTAATGTGGTTCAGATTCCACGTTAATCAATTGGTCCTCGTCTCATATAGATTCGCTGCTGGAGGGAACGTTAAACTAAAATCAACTCAACTCAACTCTAAAATACTTTACACATACAAATACACATTCCATAAAACTGAGCACTTCTAGTAAGATCTAATCGGAAGGGTCATCTTGTGTGCTCATTCTATAACGAATCAAATATTTTCTTTTATTTGTTATCCTTTTCGATATCAGACAAAACAACCAAATGAATCAGTGTCTGGTGTTGTAGCTGAAACATAACAATATCTTATACTACAATATTTATATGTAACGTTTCATTGCACAGTAATTAAGGAAATGAACTAAAATATGTACTGACTTCCGCGTGTTGATAAACCTTAAAAATAGAAATTTATGAAACAATACTAATTAAATAGTATAACGTGGTGGCACACTTTAATTCCTTTTTTTAAATATTTCGTTTAGGGTGATTGTTATCTTGCATCATTGAATGTTTGTGGCACCAAATTGTAGAAATCAACATGTAGATCACGTATTTAATGCGATGAACGAAAATTAATAAGTATATCATAATGCTGGTTTATCACAAGTTATTTACTTCCATAATTGTCTGAATTTCTATTTAGAAAAATCCAAAGTCTTCCGACCAGGAAGCTGGAAAGCTCTCCTCTCAATTATGAATTCAAACTTAAATTATTGATTTTTGATTCATCAATATTTTTTTTAAATTGATTCTGTTTTGTTTAAAATATATCATATTTTAATACAATCTGCTTAATGCATCGTAGAATCTAACTGAATTGTCAGTTGTTTCAAGTTCTTACTGCATTGGTGATTTCTGTGCATATATTGCTTTGCACAATACAAAATCTCTATTGCTGAAGGAATGCCTAACTATTGCTACATTCAATAACAAGTACATACTTTAGAGTGTTCGTTATTAAGTACAAATATGTTATAACACTATAAACCAAACACTCAACGTAAGACGTCTTACTCTGACTTTGAAGAGTCATTCATTACCCTATAGCAGTAACACTCTGTACTCCTCTGTTCCATTGCGGTCGTCCAGTAACTGAGGTGAACAAAACACTAACGCTCTAATCCAGTATCAGTACTGCTATTTTTGTCAAGTAATAACATGTCATGAACTGTTGGTAACTCATTTAACCCTAGTGTATGACATTTTATGACTCTCGGTCAGTAACACCAACCTGCAATCTTAAAAAATGCTAGGATGACGACAGAAATTCCCTTTTTGCTCTTAAATTTCGCATAAGACAAATTACAATACAAATTACAAAATTTTCAATATATATAAAATATATAAATTGACATTACTGTATGTCGTTTCTTCAATACATGTTACAATTGTTCGTGAATTCCGAATTTTTAAACTCGTGATAATTATTTTCCTAAATTAAAAGAGATTATTGAAATTGAGGAGTTTGATGAAATAAGGGTGTAAGTCTGAAACATGCAGTTGGAGAAAAAGGATGTTGAAAATTTAAGTAGCGCTTTTGTCTTACATAAAACAATGTAATATGCAGTATTTCATTCCGATATTGAATTGAAATGTTACCAGGAGGTTAACGAAGCATGCCCAAGGCAGGAATGCGTTTGATGGGAAAAGGGCGTAAACTCGCTTGCGCCCTTATTACATGAAACTCCTCAATTGTTAATAAAAAGAAGTACATTTTGATATCTGAATTTACTATTAACTTCACACTTTTGTGAAATAATATTGTATTGAATGTTGTAAAGCTAGACAAAGGAGATTATTCAGTTATTTCGTGTGTAACATATTAAAAATTTGCTGCTTGTTGTTCGGTAATCTAAGTTTTTCCGTTTATGATTTGATTTTTTTTAATTTTTGAGTACATTTTACGTTCCTTGGTGAATGTTTTGATTTGTTTTACATTCAGGATTTGCTGCATAAATCACTTTCACACTCAGATACAGTTTCCAACAACAAAATTTGATAATTGGCACTGATTTCACGTTTGTTTAATACGTCATTAGCCTACTACCCGCTCATAGAGAATTTTGTTGTCGTCGAAAAAAATAAACAAATGAAAAATCCCATACCTCTTGCCAATATTGACGAAGGTTCCCTTTAACGGTATTCGAAATTTAATATAAAAATAATACAAAATGGACCTTTTCTAGCTGGAGGTATCAACGATGACGGTTCTTATAAATATTAATACTTTAAGTGCGACCAAAGTTGTTTTATATAATCCATAACTAATTCTGTTGTGGAGTAGCACATTACTTTTCTGACCCAAAAATGTCAGTAGGAATTTATACCAATAATCGCAGATTACTTTCATAAGAAGCCAAGTTAAAATTTGAAACGCAAGTAATATATCTTCAAATATTTACCTAGATGAACGATTCTTAGAGAACACTTATAATTATCTAGATTGCTTTTGCACATGTGTAAATGGACAGCATGTGTGTGCAATATTTTCTTTGTTGTAGAATTGACTCCACTCTGACATCTACTACATTTATTTGTTCACTTAAAAAACTTAAGTTCTTAGTTATTTTCCTTATGATATAAGTTATTTTTCTTGTAATAGAGTTCGAACATAAATATCTAGTAATGACGTATTCAGGATTTTAACTATTAAATGTTTCACTTCATTTTACTCTTTTCAGTATAATTTGATTGTAATATCGGTTAAACTCGCAATAACAAACACGATTTCTATTCTTGAAATGTAGTAACCAAGAGAGGTGGAAATGAAATAAACCCTCTGCACACTACCTACCCAACTAAACATAGTTTAAGGGTATTAGTTAACAGTTAAAACTTCTGTAAGGATGAATTACGCACGTCATATTAACTGCATTAGTTCATACAGACAGGGCTTCAGTCCCCCATACGCTTAAATTGAGTTAAAAAAGAATTATTCTTCATATAGTGTTACACCTTTGTTTCTATGTAGAATGGTCGTCGGTGTCATTGGTCTAACATGTCATATTTCATAAACAGACTCAAACGTTGATCATTCTACTCAGACTGAAGTCGTGCTGCAATGCTTTTTTTTATAATTTCCTCAAAACTAAGTTTCCTTGACTTAAGCCCCTTTTGCATTATCTCATTCAAATATGATATTGCCCGTGATTAAGTGTATTAATACTAACGCAACACTGTCTTATCATAAGGGTAGAGCACTCTACTTTGAGTTGAGTAGTAACTGGTTCGATCACATACAATGTTATTATTTAGCAAATATAGTTTATGTCTGTGAATTTCCTGGTGGTTGCTCTTTTCCTCCCTCAATGCCATTTTGAAATTAATTCATGATAATTTACTTTTGGTATGCTTCTACTGCCATACAATTTACCTGTCTGTGATGCAATTTCGCGTCCTAACCAGAGAAAATGTTAGATTACTTTCTGTTTCACGGCATACGGATTCAGATTATGATAGTATATATAGTCATGTGAGGTTAGCCCAACCAAATCCTACAAATACAAACATTTTTGTCAAGATTGAGTGCTTAATTAGTGCTTATTAGTGCTCAAGAAAGCAAAATTAGTGCTCAATTTGCTTTCGAGATATATTGATAACTAAGATGGTTGGAATAAATTCACGCTTTCTAAAAAGTTGTTTCAAAATTCAAATTAAATGGTATAGGTAGTTAGTGCTTAATTAATGTTCTTCATCCCACATGGCCAGAGCATTAGTGCTCCATAAATAAGGGTATACGGGGCGTATGTATGTTTGGGTAAATGTGAAGTTGGCTCAACCACATCGAAACAAATAAAAAAAATATGTCACGAATAAGTGCTTAATTAGTGCTTTCTATTCTACATGGTCCCAGAATTGTTGCTCAACTTGTTTTCGAGATATATTAATAACAAAGATGGTTGGGCCAACTTCACGCTTTCTAAAAGTTGTTTCAAAATTCTAATAACACAGTATAGGTAATTACTGCTTAATTAATGCTCTTCATCCCACATTTGCTCAGAATTAGTGCTCAATAAATAAGGGCATGAAGGGCATACGTATGTTTGTGGTAAATGTGAAGTTGGCCCAACCACTTCGAAAGAAATAAAAAATGTTATGTCAAGAATTAGTGCTTTCAATCCCACATGGTCCCAAAATAGTGCTCAATTTATTCTCAAGATATATTGATTACTAAGATGGTTGGGCCAACTTCACAATTTCTAAAAGTTCTTTCAAAATTCAAGGTAAAAGGTATAGGTAATTACTACTTAATTAGTGCTTTTCATCCCACATTTGCGCAGAATTAATGCTCAATAAATAAGGGCATGAAGAGCATATGTATGTTTGTGGTAAATGTGAAGTTGGCCCAACCACTTCGAAACAAATAAAAAATTGTTATGTCAGGAATTAGTGCTTAATTAGTGCATTCAATCCCACATGATCAAAGAATTAGTGCTCAAGTCATTCTGGAGATATATTGATTAGTAAGATGGTTGGCCAACTTCACAATTTCTAAAACTTGTTTCAAAATTCAAATGAAAGTATATAGGTAATAACTGCTCAATTAGTGCTCATTACCCAACATGCTCCCAGGTTTAGTGCTCAGTGAATAAGGGCATAAACGGCATTTGCATGTTTGGGGTAAATGTGATGTTGGCCCAACCACTTCGAAAGAAATAAAAAATGTTCATGTTACGAATCAGTGCTCATTAAATGAGGTCATACGGACCATATTTAGAAATGGGTTATAACTGAAGTTTCTTAATAAACCTATACTTATTCCTATAGAAAATGTTTCTAAACATATAGTAAATATTTTTGTAACCTAGAGATTTTATCATACATTTTATTGGTAGTGTATCTTTTCTTATAGAAACCATGCAGCCATGGGTTGTGTACTCCGACCTTTCTCCATCCTCGCAGTGCAGTTGACCCTCACCCTCGCGAGAAAATTTGTTCATTGCCTACACTTCTTCGTGGTGGAAACATGTCGTCGTCCTTGCGTATTACCCTTCTCGGAGTTTCCATTGGCCCCCACACTCGTTCACCCTTTCCCTGTCGAAGAGAGTTTTCTGGGTCCCTTCCTCGCCCATGTCCTGGTGTTGTAATCTCCCTCATGCAATCTCGCCATCACTCTCGAAGCTTGTCCTCGCCCTTGTGCACCCCTGCCCTCACGTCATTGTGGGCGAAGAAATTTGAGGTTAGGGTGCTCTCAAGAGAGCCACCTTTCAAAGGATCAACAGCTCTGCATGAAGTTACGTTTTTTTATAAGAATTAGGGTACTAACACATAATTTACATAATGTCCTTAGGATTGTAGAATAACACCCACTCAATGCTAGATATAGTGTCTCGTGTATCGTACCGGTACCCGCAAACTTTGGACCCCTCCCAACAAAATTTCGGAGTGTGCGCCTGGATTTGGGCTATGCTTTTGACGCCTTTACGAAAACGTGTTACCTCCAATAGGAGTACCTACAATAAGAAACATAAATCGGATAGTTCACCTTAATACGTGAGCGTAGTTAATAACAATAAGCAGCAGTCTTTTGCGCGGGAGTTTCAGATTCTATTCCCGGAGGAAACTTATGTGGTTCGGATTCAACGTTAAACTGTATGTCCATGTCTCATATAGCCTTGCTGCTGAAAGCGACGCTAAGCTCAAATCAAAGTAGAAACAATTATCAACATCAGTATCTTAGGCAGCGTTTTCCAGCTTAAGAATTTACTATTGAATCAAAAGCAATTTAACAACATTTTATCTTCATTTACTTTTTTCTCCACTCCGCCACAAAATCAATTACGTCTTCCAACAGTGCACTTTCAATTGCGTTAGAAACAATAGTTTATTCTGATTCCAGTTGCATTCTGTTAAGCATTTGCAACATAAGAATCATCATTTGACAGCTAAACGCTAATTAGTATTTAATTATGAAGTAGTTTTGGAATGGAAAATGAAGGACTCCATGACTTAAATTAAATAAAACAATATTATTACTAGGTGCCTTCCGTTGCTCCAACAATTGGATTTGGTTTTGCTACGTTTCTTTATTTGAAAGTCTTGAAACGCTAACAGAATTCAAAAATGAATACAGCATTATCACAAGTTTGCTTAATTTTCAGCTTACAATAAAGAAAGATTAAAAGAAAATTACTATAATATGATGTCTGAAAGTGGAAGAAAATGAAAAGAAACATAGACACTAGAGATTAGAAGAAGAAAATAGATTTTTGTAACAGAATATATGGACAATCATAACTTATACAGTAAGTGAAATATTAACAGTCAATATCAGTATGAAAAAAAACTCCCTAATGTTGATTATATTTTATATTATTCTACATACAATGTATACCCAAATTCGTTTTATAATTCACTATCTAATAACGAAAATTAATTATAAAAATAATAAAAGAGGTTTACTTTTTATAATACAACGTTCTCTTCTTTCTTGCCTCGACCATAGGTTGGTGGCCAACATGAAAATTTTAAAACCTTTCTCTCCCTTGCGAGAGCTGTTTTATACTTTGATAAGGACGTAACTGCATCTAGATTCCTTGTTCTTCTCTTCCTCGTTTTCCTTTCTCCTTGCGCACTATTAACACGATAATCCAATCGGATTGCCGAACAAACTGGCCAAGCATATTGTATATTCTTTTTTCCTATTATCTTCATGATCTGTCGTCCTTCATTACCTTCCTCTAGTACGTCACAGTGATACAGTACCACACATAAAATAGTGTTAATCATACTTGCATTTTGTTTGTTTACAGATGGTTAGACAAAAAAGTGCATAAAACATTTTACCCCAGAATTAACCCTCTGTTATAAAGGTTGAGTCGCGCAACGCCACTCCAAAGATGGAGTATATTGCATCCCATCACCTCAAATAGCTTTGGTTATATTTTTAGCACATGTTTAAATGAGTTGGGATATAATATTGCTATCATATAATTTTACTATTATATTATTGATTGTCTTTGCCTTTTTTTTTAACCCGTGGAGTCACCTAGTATTTCCAATTGCAAGTCATACGGCTGGGTCATGGTACACCCCACCTTTACGACGGAGATTTAGGAAAACGTTAAATTATCAAATTTCATTAATCAAAGTTACCAATTTAAAACATGTAACTTTAGAAAGACAGGCAATACACTGCAAGGGTTCACTTACGGAGGGATTACCGGGTCCGGACCTCCCCCCCAAACTTCGTAACTCAATATGCTCAGTATGAAGGAAAAGTAACGGAACTTTTTTTTTTCAGATAACCACTAACTCCATCTATTGAAGCAACTTATCTGCTCAACAAAACGAGACAACAATCACAAGAACCGAGTAACAGAGTGTCAAGTTATAGCAAGAAAAATGAGTATATCTGGTGTCACCATGTTACACAAACACCATGGAGCAAAGAGCCAATATTAAATTTTGTTTGAAGCTACGTAAAACATTTACACAAATATTGGAAATGTTGAAATAAGTGTATGGTGATGGGTGCTTATCTCGTACACATGTGTTCGAGTGGTATATAAGATTTCGGGACGGTCGTGAGTCCTTGGAAGACGACCCAAAGCTAGGCGGAACAAAAACCAAAAATTGCGATGAGCTGGTGGAACAAGTGCGAGAAATGATCGTCCACGATGCGAATTCAATTGTGAGTTGGATGGTGGAGGAATTAGGTACAACAACTTTGGTTCATGAAATTTTACCAAAGGCTTTAAAGAAACGAAAAGTCTCTGCTCGATTTCTTCCGCACACTTTAATTGACGACAAAAAACTTGCTCTCGTTGAACATTGCAAGGACCTGATGAAAACAGCTAGACAGAACAGAACATTCCTGGAATCGATTGTAACTAGTGATGAGACTTGTTGCTTCAAGTACGAATCGAAAATAAAAATCCAAAGTGCTGCTTGGGAGTTCCCAAGTTGTCCGAACGTGAAAAAATAAATCCTTTTCAGAAGTCACGTGAGAAGACCATGTTGATATATTTTTATGATTCCGAAGGTATTATACTTCGGAAATTCGTTCCACATGGTCTAACTGTTAATTGTGAATATTATCTGGGTGTTAGGGAGCGTTTGTGGAAGCAAATCGTTGGCGTAAAGTCCGAGTGTCAAACGCCAGGAAGTTGGCATTTATTGTATGACAATGCGCCATGTCACAGAACCATCGTAGTTCGTGACTTTCTCGCTAAAAAATAGTGTGCTTCTACATCCTCCGTATTCACTTGTTTATCACCGTGTGATTATTTCCTATTCCCAAAATTAAAATTCGCCATGAAACGAACATTTTATGGAATGTTACAAACGTGCAGTCTGCCGTGACGAGGGGCATTGAGGCGCTTCCAAAAAAGGACATTAAAAACTATGCTAGCATTTGTTGAACGTGTCCAGTTGTGTATTGATGCGGAGGGGATGTATTTTGAATTAAAAAGGTACAATTGGTAAAATACCTAATTCGTTTTGTTTAATTTAAGAAGTCCCTTATTTTTCCGACATACTGTGTACCTTTGCACACTTTCTTAATACAATTATACGTGTTTAGCAGAGAAATCCTTGATTTAGACTAAAGATTTGACCTTACTCACCATCTGCACTATTTCTCTTCTGGTAAAAACAATCTAATTTTATAATTTTTCGTGAAAGTATAGCTGTTATTACTTAAAAAGTCGATTGTTTTCGACTGCTGAATAACACCTATTATATACTAGATAAACGTAGTGTCTTGTATTATCGAAACCTTCCCAACAAAAGTTTCTAGGTGCAAGCCTGTTATACTACACAGTTGTGAGCAACACAAAGTTTTAACATATACTTGTAGAACATCATAAAAATAAAAGTGAAACAATCGGATAAATATAAAATGTAACAAGCTGTGGTAAACCGAACTCAGAAGCTCCCGACGTGCAAAGCTATGGAACACCTCCTGTCCTGCCGAGCCACACCTGCGTCCGGCCGAGCTCAGCTATCAAATATACCAAGATTTAAAGGATATTTAGTTGTATTGCGACATCTTCAAATTTGAATTTTAACTACCTCAGCACTTTGTCTATTATTTGTACATTTTTGTACAATCAATAAAAAATTGTACCATTCAAATAAACAAAGGAGGCTCATTATAAAATTTGAGCCACTTCGATCAAACGTAATGCGACATGTTGAAATTCGAATTTTAGCTTGTAGCTAAAACTTTGTCCATTTTTTGTATTCTTTTGTACAAGAAAAATTGTACTATTCAGATAACTAAGGAAGCTCACTTAAAAATTTGGACCACTTCGATAAATGTAATTCGACATCTTCAAACTTGAATTTTAACTAGCTCAGAATTTTGTCCAATTTTTGTACCTTCTTGTGCCACGAAGAATAAATTTGTACCATTCAAATAAACGAAAAGAAGCCCCATTTTAAAATTTGGGGTTTGCATTTAGTTGTAGTGCAACATCTTCAAATTCAAATTTCACTAGTTCAGAATTTTGTACTATTCTTGTAGCTTAATGCACCACCAAGAAAAAGATGTTCCATTTACATAAACGACGGAAGGCCACTCCAAAACATTTTGAGTCCATTTAGTTGTACTACGACATCTGAAACATGAATGGTGACTTGCTACAAACTTTTCACTATTATTTTTTCTACGGAGGGCCTACAAGAAATGTCAGAAAATTTGCTGCTTGTCAGGAAAAGTAGGAGAAATTATTGAAAAGTACCTTAATATCAGGATATAATTGATAAGTTTTTATTAGAGAAAAGTAGGTATTCCCGAAAATTTAGGAAATGTATACATCGTTAAAAATTCAAAATTTTGGCCATCCATCATCTTCAGTGCGACGTCTTCAAAATCGAAATTTTACTAGACCCGAATTTTGTACTATATTTGTAACTTTTCGTTCCACGAAGAAACAAAATTCAAATTTGAAGATATCGCACTACAAATAAATGCAGCCCAAATTTCGAAATGGCTGTCCCTCGTTTATTTGAATGATATCATATTGTTTCTTCGTGGAACGAAGAGGTACAAAAATAGTACAAAATTCTAGGGAAGTAAAATTTCGAAGTTGAAGACGTTGCGCTGAAGGTGATCGAAGTGGTCAATATTTAGAAATAGTCCTCTATCGTTTATTTGAATGATAAATATTCTTTTCTTCGTGGTACAAAAAGGTACAAAAATGGGACAATCTTCTGAGTCAGTTAAAATCCAAATTTGAAGATTTCGCACTACAACTAAATGGACACCGAGATTTATCCCTCAGACGAGGGCTACTTACCCTCCAAATCGTTCCGATTCTGTCAGTAGCCTTCAAGAAATAAACCCGGAGTGAAACTATAAGTTCTCGTATGCAAAGTGAAGTGTAATTTATTTTAATGCCTCATAAAACATGACAATACTTTAAACAAAGCTATTTCGACTACAACCTCATTATTTTAGCAAAACACCTCGGCCCAAACCACTACTAAATCCTAACAAATATTTCCTAGTTTTTATCACAACAGTGGGGTCAGTTCTTTGTAAGTCCAAAACATAAATATGCCCCACAAACTTTTAATTTTTTAGCGCTAATTCAAAAGACGTCAAATGAAGACTTCTAAAAAATACTAAATCCTGAAAAAACTTACATTATTTTTTCCAAAATTGACTGGGTAACGTACACGTACGTAGCAAACATAAATAAGCACTGTAAGTTTTTATTTGGTAAGAACTAATTTTGGGTCTATCAGGGATAGAAAGCAGTAATCAGACATTAACACCTGCCGTGCAAAAAATCAATTTTCTTGCAACTGGTTCAGTCAACTTCATATTCACCCCAAATATAAATGTAACACTTATGTCCCTATTCACTTAGCACTAAATCTGGGACCGTGTGGGATGAAGAGCATTAATTAAGCACTAATTACCTATGCCGTTTAATTTGAATTTTGACACAACTTTTAGAAAGCGTGAAGTTGGCCCAACCATCTTAGTAATCAATATATATATATCTCGAAACCAAATTGAGCAGTAATTCTGTGGTGTTGAGCACTAATAAACACTAATTAAGCACTAAATCTTGACATAAAAATTTTGTATTTCTACGATGTGGTTGGACCAACTTCACGTGACTAGTATATACTGCGTGTAAATATTGCAGTATAACGTAATTTACATATAAATCTAAATAGTGGCGTATTTACGATTTTGTTTCGGGGGGTGTGCTAACTTGGTCCAGTTTTTCTAGTCCTGGAAATGTGAAACTTCTGCAAGATATTTAATTTACTTTAATATAGTTAATAAAATATCGGAGGAGCTTAATCCTGGAAGCCCCCCATGAATAGAGCTACGCCAATGAATCTAAATAAACTATTTTGCCTAAAATGTGTTCCTGGAGCCTGGCGTGACTCCCGTCTTTTAATGGGAGACAGCGGACGTGACAACCATTCATCGCTCCTAGCCTTAAGAGCCTAGAGATTCATCGTGGGAAGTAAAGCTATGAATCCTATACATTTTATCTGTACAACGTTGCTTGTAAATTTGATCACTCGATTCACCAACATTAAATGCTAATTTCCGATGAAGCTGTTTTCTGGTTTTACCCACTTTCGCAACTGAACACAAAGCTTATAACAAGTGTTTGTTTTCATTAAAATGGATCTCTATTTCACAATATTCTGCAGACTTTGAAATAATTACTACTTCTTTAATTAAGCCAGTGCATCACTATTGTAATTATCTGATTGTTACCATTAGTATATTTTAGAGTTTGTTAGCACACAGAATAATTAAATCCTATCATATTAAATCTATTAAGTAATAATTTTCGATATAAAAAACAATAAGTAAGAATAAAATAAGTGATAAAATGAAAATAAAGAAGGCAGTTTAAAATATTGTTAAAGAAAGATGTTTAAAATAATAATGTTTATAGCATATTTAAAATGTGTTATTACCTGACCAGCAAACTAGTGCGGGCGGCCGGTTTTGGAACAAAAATGCAAGCAGCAGTTTTTCTAACCGGATTACTTGTAATCAATCTATCATAGTTCTTTTTGTCCTCTTGGTAATAAACCACTTCACGGATATGCTCAAGTCAGGGGCAGATCCAGGGGGAGGGGCGATCGGGGCAATTGCTCCTACCCCGGAATAGGATATTTAAAAAAAAATAAAACCTAAGAATTTTCATCTTTCTATTATAAATGTAAAATAAAACCTAAAATAGGTAGGCCTTACTTTTTTGTTTTACGTTGCAGAAGTCAAATTAAGCAATAAATTGCAAGAAGTTACTTACATTGGCCTTCTTGCTAAAAAAAATGTCCACCTTTGAAATCGCAGGTGGCCATTTCTGTTCTAGAAATTGCAGACAATAACAACTTCTTTTCTAAAGTTAACTTTTTTTTTTCTTTTTTGCAATACACTCTTACCTTGATTTGGATTCAACGACCGCCGCCCAAACATTCAGCCTGGATCCGCCCCTGGCTCAAGTTAAGACAAACAGTTTCAAACGTTATTGAAGTTTTTTGCAGAACATCTTTAGTAACAAGCAAAAAAACAACTACAACAAAAAATACACCCTCCATATTAACTTGTATAACGACTCACCAAGGGTAGTCGTCAACCTGGTTCGATCGATGATATATGAATCTTGAGTGGTAGTAATGGTTTGCATGTAAAAATATCTTTAATAATTAGATAGACTATTATTCTCACCTTTTCTATCAGAATTATAAAGTCGATGAACGGTATCAAATGATTTATTAGTTGATACACTTTTATGTATTCTTATTCAAAACGTCATGCACACATACAAGATGATTAGGTATCCATAAACAACAACTACATAGCAACTAACTACATAACACTATCCCATAATATATTTTTCTTTTGTTAATATTAAATTAACATTCTATTAAGTATAGTGCACATGTATGAGCACTTTCTGCCCAAGGTACAGGTAATTAATAATCTATCCAAAGTATTTCGTTATATAAAATGTCGCCCGACAATTGGACTGAATATAAAAGTCATAAGCGAGCTTGGCTTTTATCTTCAAGAACCACTGGTCCGTTCACAATAATGGTCTTACACTACTTATGCATTTCACATTTTGATCGCCCCTCGTATGTATCTTCATTACATATCATAGATATAGATACATTTATAACAAATCTTTCACTTCATTAATACTTATTTTTGACAACAAAGTTTCAACACAAATTAATATAATGAAAACAATTTTTGTGTTTAATCAATCATGAATTAAATTATAATCCTTCACGTTAATAAGAAAGAATTAAAATCATTGGAAACTTATCGTTGGTTAATGAAAATCAAAGAAAATAAAATTGACTAAAAACCAAAAATTAAACATAACCTACGTTCGAATGACCAAAAGGAAGAAAATAAATCTATTTTTACACAAACAGAAGACACCCTTTTGTTATATATTTTTTTCAGTCTTCTTCATTCCTATTTATTTGAGCAAGAATGTCAGGCGCGACTAACTCTTTCACTAGATGCATCCATTTTTCCTTTGTATACTGAGTAGGTTTCCAAACCTTTAACTCATCTATATTACGAAGTCCAATTGACGTACCCGTTTTAGCGTTCAACAATTCAAAAACTTTAGGATTTATTTCCTTAAAACATAAATAAGGGCCTGAGAAAATGTCACAAAATTTATAAATCTTCTTTAACAACATATTACTTTGTGGATGTTGTTTAACAAAAACTAAGTCATTGACCTTGATCCGTTATTTTCCTTCTTGCAAAGACTCTACTTGAGAATTACGCTTCAAAAATTTGTTGTCTTCGGATTTTTACCATATTCACTAAACTGGAAGAATCTATAATTGTTGAATCTTCTAACTTGACATCAAAATGTTGTTCCACAGGGAAAACCAAATCAGAACCATTATGCACATTAGCAGGAGACACGCCTAAAGTATCTGATATAGAATGATTCAAAAGGTACGTGATTTGATTGACATGCTTGATCCATTCGGCATGTTTGTCTTTACAAAAGTGTCGAAACAACATACCAAAATTGCGATGTACATTTTCTACAACAGAGCTACTAGGATGGTACGGAGTTACAAAATGAATTTTAATGTTAGCCTTGTTCATGGCTTTGATGAACACATCACTTTTGAACTGTGAACCATTATCACATAATATGTGTTCGATAGGGCCACAATGTGGAATATATACATTCAAGATTTTATTTATGATAGCAGCAGAAGTTGCTCTACGCAGAGGATAGGCTACTACATAACGTGAAAAGATATCCATGGTTGTTAGTAAATAAGTTTCTCCAGTAGCTGCTCTTGGTAAAGGTCCATATAAATCGATTGACAGAAACGAATGTGGTCTTTCAGGCGTTATTGAGAGCATTGGTTTTTGTACAGCCTGGTAATTATGTTTAATTCGCATGCACTCAATACAGTCCTTGATATAATTTTTGATTTGAGTTCTCATTCCCTTCCAATAAAAGGATTTATTAATCAAGGCACATACTCTTAAATAACCAAAATGACCAAAATCGTCATGATAGGCCTTTAATATGCGTGTTGTTAGCGTAGGTGGAATACAAATTTTGTTTCTAGATTTGAATTTAAAATCTTTAATAAGTAGAATTCCGTTGGTTAATTTAAATCTGGAATTCCAATGTTTGGGACAATTACATCCCTCACGGCATGAAGACAAATGTTCCATGATTTGTTTATATTCATGATAATTCATTTGATGTTCTCGTAGATCTTCTATTGAAATGGTAGCTATTTCATCCTGTAAGATCTTAAATTCGTTGATGGACAAAATATGTTGTTCTTCTCCAGGAAACAGACGTGATAAGGTATCTACGGGTCCATTATCTACCCCTTTAATGTGTCATACTTCGAAATCATAAGCTTGAAGATCTAACGACCAGCGAAGTAGTCTGTTATTATATCCCTGTACGCTGTTAAGGTATCGCAATGAATTATGATCGGTAAGTACTATGAAATGACATCCGCTAAGATATGGAGCGAATTTTTGTATCGCAAAACGTACAGCCAAAAGTTCGATTTCTGTCGTGGTGTATCCTTTTTCAGCTTTCTTTAAAGTACGGCTAGCACAATGAATAACAGCCGGTTCCTGAATAGTTGGATTAGGTTGCCAGAGTACTGCAGAGATTCCAAGTTGAGAACCGTCACACTGAACATAGAAAGGAACGTCATATCGGGGATGATTCAAATGGATGTTTCGTTTTACGCATTCCTTCAACTTACTAAAACTGTGTTCTTGAATCGGACCCCATTGCCATGGTACTCCTTTCTTTATAATCATAAATAAAGGCTGGGCTATTTCAGCGAATCGCGGGATGGCTTTGAGAAACCAATTGAAGAGCCCTAATATTTGCCGTGTCTGTTTCACATTTAATGGGGCAGGCAGATCTTCTATGGCTTGTACTTTAGATTGACTGAATTGTAAACCAGAGGCATCAATTTGGTATCCAAGAAATTCTATGGAATTCTGCAGAAATTTTGATTTCTGTAGATTGATAGTAAGGCCCGAACTTTCCAATCTGTCTAAAACTATATCTAAGTACTTTAAATATTCATGTGGATTTTTTCCCATTATTAAGATGTCATCAGCGTAAGTTATCACGTTGCTACGTAAGTCTTGACCCAAGACTTTGTTCAAGCAGGATGCTAACGCCGCACTACCATTGATAAGCCCAAAAACTACACGGTTGTATTCGTATAAGTGACCTTCAAAACTAAATGCTGTGTACGGTTTCGAATCTTCATGTAGTTCGACCTGATTATATGCCATTACTAGGTCTAAATTTCCGAAGACAGCATTCCCTTGTAAAGAAGCTAGTATTTCTTCCACTGGAGGATACCTCACTTGTTCCAGATCAATGTGACAATTCGTGCGTCTCAAATCTAATACCACACGTAGAGAACCATTTTTCTTTGGAACAACATGTAATGGATTAAGATGCACGCTTCGTGAAGGCCTAATGATCCCATCTCTTAACATATCTGTAATTTGTTGACGTACATTTTCCCTGTATCTATATGGAATTATATAAGGCTTGGTTACTATGGGTTTGTCTGTTTTAACTTTAAAAGAATAAACAAAATCCTTGCAACGCCCAGGACGTTCTGAAAATACATTTTTATGTTTATATAGGATATTCTTAAAGTCAGCTTTTACTGTATTATCTGTAAAATCAAGATTGCTTTCGAGTGATTTAACACGTTCAGAAAACAATACATCGTCTTTTAAATTCACCAAATTTTGTGTGTCTTCCATTCGTTGATCATTTAATTTACCACTTTCTGCACTAACAGAAACATTATTCACTACATGAGAAATATTATTATATTGACAAGCAATATTATCTAATTTTGGAAGCAGTTTCTGAACGATTTCCTGAGGTATACCAGGTATAGTCAACGTTTGGTTTTTAAAATCAAGCATGACACGTAATTGAGATAATAAATCTAAACCCATAATTAATTTCTCGTTAAGTTCCTTTATTACCAGAATAGGGATTGATATTTCAAAATCTTGAATAGTTATTGTCACACGAGTAATTCCAGCTACTCTCTTTTTATGTTTACCGGTAAAATCAACTATAATAAGGTTCTCAGCCTTTTGTAGCTTAGGATTCGAATAATTACTAGTAATTGTTTTCCACAACGAATACGATAATAGAGAGGCATTTGCCCCTGTATCAAGTAAAGCTTCGGTGCTTAACCCATTGACTTTGATAGGTATTTTAGCTGTACTATATGATTTTAAAAATACAAAATTTTTTTCAATATCAAATCCATCATTGACAGTATCATCTTCGAACCAACAACGATTTACTACAGGTATAAATTGGTACTGACATCTATTAATTGCTATTTCCGAATAATTATTTACAGAGACGTCATGTGAAAGATCATTTTCATCATTAACATGAACATGTAAGTTGGAAGATGAATGTTCATAAGAATTATCACATAAATTTGTAAATAAATGTTCATGAGAATCTACAGCTGATATGGGTTTAACCCCTACCACATCAGCCGCAATTAGTTTAAATTCATACTCGTGTATGGTTCCAATAAAGTACATTGTACAGCACAATCATGATTATGTCCCGTATTACTGTTCTGTACAGGAATTACTTCGATACCTGGATCTTGATGCGAAGTGCCATCTCTTGACCTCCAATTACGCCTATCCACGTAGTTTGCTGTATTCCTGGAATTTCGCCATACATTCCGTCTATTTTTAAACCTGTTTTGATTATATGATCTAACATAAGGATTGCTACGATTAATTAGGTTAGGCGTATTCCCTACGTAACTTTGCTTATTTTGCTCGTTTTGATTGCTAGAATTTACTCGGCTTAGGTTGTGTTCCGTATCATGCACACTTCGGATATTTAGATTCCGAACAGGTACAAAATGATCTGAATTATTCTTATTTTTACCCACTCCTACTTGTTGATTCAAAGCATGGTATTGAGTTTCATAGCATTGGACAAGCATTAATAAATGGTTGAAACTCATACATTGTGTAGAAAACAAGATCTGTTGTAACTTAAATGGGAGCAAATTTCGAATCGATGCTATTATTCTAGATTCCGATTGCAATGGATTAACGACTTTTAATTCGTTGTATGTATTTACAACAAACTCAACAACAGATTTGTGCAAACGAGGATTGAAATATTGATTTCTAATGGTGGCATCTCGATTTGCAAGCAAAAAGTCATTTTCATAATTCGCGATCAGTGCTGCCTTAAATTCCTCATATGTATTGATGTGATCACGTACTGCTTTAAACCATAAAGAACATGGTGGGAGTAATACATGAGGGATTAATTTCATATATTGTGATCTATCTATACACATTATATTGCATTCGTCCTGAAATTTTTCCAGGAAAGAAGTAGCGTTCTCATTACATTTACCACTGAATTTACTCATAGCCCGTATTTCACTCATCTTAAAACTTAACTTTACCTTCCTTTTATCATTCCGTGTACTTATTGGGTGACAATTCCTATCCATGACGTGATGTGTCGTTGCACCATCCCTTTTCCGCTCATCTGTCCTCTTCGGATGAATTTCTTCCAAAATAATATCCTCATCAGACACAGGTGAAGGCGAAGTCATCTCTGGTGAGTGGGGAAACTCCAAGCGATCACTACCCATATTATTGTGGTATGTGTTCTCCTTAGCCTGTAGCGTTCTAATTTCTTCCTGTAGAGTAGCTATCAATTGCGTATTTGCACGTATGTTGTTAGAATTATTGATGACCTGAATCTTTTGCTGTTGAACAGAAGATTCTATTACTTCTAAATCCTTTTTTACACTACTGATTTCTTGGATTTGGTGGTTGTGCTTATCCTGACAATCCTCGGATATTCTTTTTAACTTTTCCTCGAACTGCGAGGTGATGTGATTCATCGCCTGGACAATTGACTGTTTCATTTCATCTGACTTCTGTTCCATTCGTCTACTTAATTCCTCATATTGCTTGTTAGATTCTTCGGACTTATGCTCTATCGTCTGCTTTAACTCCTCGTATTGCTTGTTGGATTCTTCGAACTTCTGTTCGATCTTCTGTTCTATCGTCTGCTTCAATTCTTCGCATTGCTTGTTGGATTCTTCGGACTTCTGCTCTATCGTCTGCTTTAATTCTGTAGACATCTGAATCAATTGTCGCTGTAAGGCTTGCAAGATTCGGTCTTCTGATGTCATTCCTGGTGCTACACTATGTTCACCGTTGTCACCATCATTGGATTCATTTCCTATTGCCTCACCGTTCATTTTTCTTATAATTATTTTACCACTTCTCAGTCTTGTGAAATTTGTATTCATTAACTTTATTACAAAAGTAAATTCACCCTTACTTTGCTTCGGGATATGAATTTACAGCAAATCCCGGGCGAGGTAAACCAAAATTTTTATAACGACTCACCAAGGGTAGTCGTCAACCTGGTTCGATCGATGATATATGAATCTTGAGTGGTAGTAATGGTTTGCATGTAAAAATATCTTTAATAATTAGATAGACTATTATTCTCACCTTTTCTATCAGAATTATAAAGTCGATGAACGGTATCAAATGATTTATTAGTTGATACACTTTTATGTATTCTTATTCAAAACGTCATGCACACATACAAGATGATTAGGTATCCATAAACAACAACTACATAGCAACTAACTACATAACACTATCCCATAATATATTTTTCTTTTGTTAATATTAAATTAACATTCTATTAAGTATAGTGCACATGTATGAGCACTTTCTGCCCAAGGTACAGGTAATTAATAATCTATCCAAAGTATTTCGTTATACTTGCGAACAAACTAGCGAGCAGCGTTTTACAGGCTGTTCCTGTTTTATAATGACATCAAATAAAACGTAATCAATTTTTATACAATCTGCTTAATACACGGTAGAAGCTCACTGAATTGTCAATTGTGCTGTGTTGTTCTTAAATTGGTAATTTCCATTTATATATCACTATTCACATTACACCTGCATTACTGCAGGAATGGTTCACTGCAACCATATAACTTACGCGTTCTCTGTTAAGCGGAAAGAGATTAGGCTATGCATAACATCCAAACTGCAACTTTTAAAAACCGTTGGATAAACTGCAGAGTGAAACTCTCCGCTCTCCTGTCCCGCCGCGCTTGCCAAGAAACTGATGTAAACACAACAGCAGCGCCATCCTCCCAAAACCGCACTGCTATCCTGGTCAGGTAATACCTTAAAGAATTACCACAAAAGGCTAAACTCTTATAAAAGAAAATTGAGATCCTATTAACGTGACGGTACGAAATTATTAATTGGAATTAAGGATATTTCTGTTATATTTTACTGATTATAGTGCGCTTATTCACGAGAGTTTCTCATTTATAACAATAGTAGTATTGTTTTAAAATAAACGGATGTTACTGCTTGAAGGCGAACTAAACTGTGATATACTCAGAAATAAGACATTGTAACACCTTGATTCCGCAAGAATTATAGATATATAAGAATTAGAAATGTTTATAAAAACAAAGATCGAAATACAGTAAGAAGAGTGTTAATGTACAACTACATTATATTTAGGTTTCTATCATACGAGGTGTGGCAATTAAATAACGAGTCTGGTATCATAAATGTGATGTATTGCAAAGAAAGTTACAATTGACTGTTATGCCCTTCAATATACTCTCCTCCCCTATCCATACACCGCTGCATACATGCCTTCCATTGTTCAAAGCAATACTGTAGGTCATCAGATGTCACGCTGTTCAACAACTCTGCCGTTTTTCGCTTCACCTCTTCCATAGACTGAAAATGTGTTCCCTTCAATGCACTTTTCACTTTTGGGAATAGAAAAAGGTCATAAGGAGCCAGGTATAGGGAATACGGAGGATGGTCGAGCACAGGTATACGCATGGCTGCTAAAAACTGCTTCACAGAAATGGCATTGTGGGTAGGCGCATTGTCTTTGTGGAGGATTCATGCATCGTTCTTCCACAAATCCGGTCTCTTCTTCGTTATTCTTTCCCTCAGCTCGATAAGGACTTCTTTATAGTAGGTCTGATTCACTGTTTGACCCTGATGCACCCATTCAGTCATGATGATAAACCTGATATCGAAGAAAAAAACGACGATCATTTCCTTCACTTTCGATTTGCTCATTTGTGCTTTTTTCAGTATTGGCGATGTGGGAGTATTAAAGTGCGTGGATTGACGCTTAGTCTTGGAATCAAACTGGAAAATCCATGTTTAAAATGTCACGCAAAATTTGTCTTACTGTCTCTTTGTTAATGTTCGTCATGTCTGGAATCATTCTAATGCCCAGAGGTCTGTCTTTCCACACAAGTTAATTAATTTTTGGAACATTTTCGTCCGTTCTTGAACACAAAGGGCAGCCGGGTCGTTCATAATCTTCAACCTCCTCCCTACCTTCTGAAAATTGTTTGTGCCATTTAAAAACTCGCGCACGTGACAGCATTATCAATATACACCTCCAACATTGCACACCATTCCGTCGGTGTTTTTTTTAAATTTCGCCAGAAATTTGATGTTAATGCGCTGCTTAACTTTACTGTTCACCATGATTCCGGCACTACTAAGGAACACTGCTCTTCATGCAACCATGCAAAGAAAAGGAAATATTTCAGAATCATGAAACAAAAAGGGGCTGCTCATGAAGGTTCAAGATCAACAACACACCATTAGCTACCTCCCCCCAGGATCCTGCGCAACAGGAGGAGGGTAGTCTCGTTATTTAATTGCCACACCTCGTAACACGGAGTAACTTTACTATTATCTATTTAACATATGTAGAAATTAGCTAATAAATAAAATGTGTACGGAGATAATAAATGAACCTTTGAGGAAAAATATTTATCCTTTTATTTATTCGTAACTGCTTGATGTTTTGGAGTGAACAATATGGGAGTGGTGGTAAATTTTATAATAAACTAGACATACCAACAGCATCCTAAATATTGAATGGAAAAGGATAATCTTTTTATGAAGAAGGTAGAAACATGAAACGAATATTTCATCCGAGCTGCCTGACATTCGTTTTCATTACGGGGATCTGTGCTGAATGGACTATGAACTTGAAGGTGGAACTACCGTGTTATATTAGCCTGATTTAAGTTATTGGATGTCGATTAGATATTTTGAATAGTTATGGATGGACGAAAACGCAAAACCCAACATGACAAGTCTTACACAAGGTCAGATACGTCTCTTCGGATTACGGAGATTGGATCACCCTGCCTACATACTTGACCTTACCCCATAGGATATTCACCTGTTCTGTTCATTGAAAGACTCACTCTCGTGACGTTACTTCCAAAACAATGCTAAGGTGGAGCAGGCTGTGCGACAATTCCTTAAATCATATTGAACAGAGTTTTACCAGAGTGGTTTCTTCAAACGCCACTACAAATGTTTCAATGCCAGTGGCAACTATGTTTTGGAAATATTGCTAGGTATATAATTTATGATGCCATGGTGTATTTGCATTTGGCAATATTTCCGTGGTAAAAAAATACGAACTTACTTTCGGAATGATCCTCGTAATAACAAACATCTGGACGAATACCGAAATGTAATAAATAATTTCCTTAATACTTAGAAAGAAGGATGAAATGTTATTATATGGGAACGTTATATTATATCCAAGATTTTTGGGCCCAACTTTAAAATTACTATTCCTATTTTTACCAAGCATACTCAATAGCAATATTATTAGTTAACTAGTTTTGAATTTGCATCATTTAAGAATATAACTGTATATTGTTTTTGTAAGCGGAGGCTGTTGCTCGAAAATAGAAAGAAAATTTTGATTGACGTATATCTCAGTATCAGTTTTATCTTAACAGTAGCGTACTTATGGTACAGCGCCTATATAGTACTTACATTTACAAACAAAAATTTCCTTAATTTTTTGAAATATCCGTACGACGACTTACATTGATATATATCATGCTGCTCTACGTAAAGATATATACCAATTGATATCCCATTCCTAGTTCATAGGAAGCATCCTCCCTTGAATGCTAAGAATACTATACCTATTTATATTTCGACTAACTCGACTCCCACTAACTCCGCATTATCTATAAGACAATCGTCACTTATATATACCCTAAAGCTACACAAAAAGTTTGAGTTGAGTTGATTTTAGTTTAGCGTCCCTTTCAGCAGCGAGGCTATATGAGACGTGGACCTACTGATTAAAGTGGAATCCGAACTACATGAGCTCCCGCCGGGAATCGAACCCGGGACTAAACTTTTTTCCATTGGCAGCGGAGCAGATTTGTCTTCTACATTGGGGACAAGACTGTTCCCATATTCAAAATATTTACGAAGTTGAAAACAAAACTTTGATCCATTAAATGTGCACTTTTTGGGGCGGAAGTTCAAATCTAATGATGACTTCCAATCGTATGTACCTGATTGTCTCTCGTTAACTACAGATTGTACTTGCTAATAATTAATAAAATTAACTTCGACTGTTATTAAATTTAGAGAATAGTTTGAGGTAAGTATTTACTTTAATTAAGTGTACTTTAAGGCAGAAATGTTAGTATGTATGTAGAGAATTAGTATGTACAGTATTAGTATGTTAGTATGTAGAGAATTAGTATGTATCAAATTTTCTAGTTTTCCGAACTGACGCCTAGGTGAGAAGATATCTTTTCGAAACTTGGTCTGCAGTTTTATTCAAATTACTGTTGCTTGAAGTGAAACTAAATTTATAGGTTTATGGTATGTGTTTATGCAAATTATGCTAATGATTATGAATATTCGAAGAAAGTGAATGCTTGAGAAAATAACAAGAATGGAAGTGTGATCTTAAATGGGAAACCCATGAAGGCGAAGTATTCGAACACGTCACATGAGGGTGAAACGAACTCCATACATTAGAGATTAGTGCTTAATTTGCTATAAAGACACGACATAAATGAAAGAACCTCATGTAAAGAACGAAACAAATTGATTAATGATAAGGACTTGTTGATATTGTCGGTTCTTCCTAATTATAACATAAATGTCATCTTAATGACCTATTTTACAAAGGGTTTGTTTGTAATAAGCAACTAGAATAGTATCCTATAAAACTCACTTAGAGTATTATATCTCTCATAAGAAATTATTCGTCTTCGAAGATTTATGTTTAATCTACAAACTACGGATATCACTCACAGTTAATGATACTCCAATCATTCAAACTCGATCCGTTACTTATCTGGGCATTCTTTATGACTCTCACCTCACATGGAAACCACACCTCAAGAAAGTAGCTGCCAAAGCTTATCAGCGCCTTAACCTTCTAAAGCGCCTGACTGGCACAACCTGGGGCCTACAACCTAAAACAGTTCTGAATACATATAAAGCGTTCATGCGACCAGTGCTTACGTATGGGTTTACTGCGTGGATTTCCACCCTTCCAACCTACTATGAAAAGTTACGCATCCTAGAGCGACATGCATTCCGCATCGCACATCGTATTCAATTACCAAGCCCAACCCGTGAGCTGTATAATCTCGTCAACTTCCCCGACATCTCGCATCATCTTGAAGCTCTTAGGCAGAAGTTCATCACTGTCAGATACATTTCCCATCAGCCATTACTCCTCGATACTATGCACTATCATGCTCTTCATCCTGTCCGTCCCCGCTATGCCTACTCCCCACTTAGTCTGCTCTTCACTCTCTACTGCTATACGCTGCCACCTGCTCATCCCGATTTACTCTTACTCGAAGACTATCAAATTCATGCCCACTTACCGCACGTATTTCCAACATTTTCTGCACAGTAAGACATTCTGTCTCTAACCCGGCTCCCTACGTCTTCATCAGCGTAGAGCAGCCCCTAGGCAGAAGATAACCTCATTTGTCATACTAATTTCCCTTGTGTTTGTCCCGTGTATCCTCATCCCATTATTCAGCTTCATTCTCTATTAATATAATTTCCAATTATTAGTCGTTTAATCTATAAGCATTTCTCAATCATCAAATCATATATATAGTTGTGTTTGGAGTTTAAGTATTTATCCATAAGTTTTCTATATATTAAGTTCCTTATATGTTTATGGTCACTTTTTATTTTCACTCATTCTCAGTGTTATTTCACTTTTCACTGATTCTATGTGTATATAACAATGTGTAACATCAATTTATACTTATATAGTTAAGTAGTTTCACCTCTCCTTAATTTATGATTATGATCGCAAAGGTCATAATGTCCAGATATTCGATGATAAATAAATAAATAAATAAATAAATAAAATCACTTAGCCCATCTGCCTATTAACCCTCTATCCATTAATCCTCAATAACTCTCCCCCCTCAAAGAGGGTGTAGCCCTATAATAGGGTGCTAGCCTCCGGCTAGCAAAAACAAAAAACAAACAAAAAAAACTACGGATAAGATAAACGCACCGGATTTCGAAAGGTTAAGGACCTTTTTCAAAATCAATTGCCTATTGTGGCCATAATATTGGTCGGTGTTGGCTCATTTTTTTACCTTGAAATGTACAGTCTCTACTAATACTAAAAGTCACTTCAAGGCTCAAATGCTAATGTTAAATTTTTTTTATGAAACTGGAACTCGCCAATGGAACCCGAATTCGACACACTTCACCTGGTTTCGACAGTTGTGGTATCTGAATTCGACACCTTCAATTATATCCATGTAAAACATTAAGTCGGCATTATTAGTAGTAGTAATCTCTTCTCAGCTTCAAATATTGTTTTATAATTATGCAGAAATTATCAGACGGGCAAAAATACACAACTTAAATTTTCTGAACTGAGTAGTTACTTCGATGATCCTCAATTCGACATGCAGGAACCTGATTTCGACATTCCATGTCGAACTGAGGTTAAAACTATCGGAGAATTATGCAGCAAATAGCTTTATGAAAGACTTTGAACATACTTGTACGTTTAGATATTCAGTTAAAATTATATTTGCACTACTGAGCATTAATTCGACAACTTTGTCGAAATCCGGTTCACGTTACAAATAAAGGCTCGTGCTTTCGACAACCCCCCGTTCATTTTACACCACAACTTTTGTCCTCACAGAAGAAAACAAAACGCATTGATTGAAACTCCTTTACAACATTAAAGTATTACTATTTGCTTGAAGCAAACCTAACTTTAATAAAAGTCTTACGAAAATAACCTGCCGTCTTATGATTTTCTTAAGATTATGTGTTTTTCTCGAAGAGTGTATCACACACACAACAATGTCCTTCTTTTCTCCATGCGTATGACTCATCTACTGTAACCGCACTTTTAACACGAGAAAAGACACTCCCATAATGTTGCCACTTCTATTCACGATCGCAGGGATGACATTTTACGCTTATTTCACAACATTTAAGCACAGGTATGTCGAATTCGGGTGCCTGTCGAATTCAGGCGCATTTACCTTTTGTCGTTTTCGAAATACGCTGTTTCATGTCTTAACTACGGATATTTGGATTTCGAAATAGTACTACACTAACTTTTGTAACACTGGGAATCCTGTTTTAGTCCTGTGTCAGAGATCTCCGAATGCTGATAAGGTGACGTAGGAGGACGGAAGAAACAAATCAGCCAGAAATACTTCACCATTGTTAGCCCAAACAAGCTCTCCTCTCCCCTAATTTTGTGCTTTCTTTGCCATCCGTCTGAAGTTTTGTTTGGCAGAAGCCATAAATTATTTCTGTTGTCATATAGAAAATACATGTGTTAGACTTGTTAACTCCTGGTTACATTACGGGAAGGCTTTTCTCATGTTACTGGTGGGACAAAGGACCATGTGTGTGTGTGAAACTGTTTACCTGAGATCAGGGTCTTTTGCCGTAATCTGGGGCATTGTGGGAATTCTTGATAAAATTTCTCCCGCCTTTACTGTTCAAGATAGAAGCTTGAAATTTGGCACACACATTTAGTCTACCAAGTAGTATTTATCAGATTTTTTGAGATATCTACGTTCACACAGGGCCGTTCCAGAGGGGCCCAAAGTGTGGAAAAATGTTTTTCCCTTTGACCTCACTTTTCCCTTCGTTGGTATATGGTATGGGCATATAAGTGGAATCATGTGAAAGCCTAGACATTCTTCAACACAAAACGTTTGTGTTTCATGTGTCTTCGATAAATAGTAGTAAAGAAATGGACGTCTTTGTAAAGCCTTACGAAAACGCTTTAAACGGCTCCGTAAGAGGGGGGCTGCGACATTTCAAATTCTCAGTAGTTTAAAGGTTTGTACCACTACACAAACACGGATTGTTTTTTTCATTACTGACATGTACTTAGTTTCTTTTAAGCATTAGCTTCAATTATGAAAATAGTAAATGTTACATATTTATATCTTTATTAATTGACAAAAATTTAAAATGTACCCAAACTCAATTTTCGCTACGGAATACAACTGTTTGATATAAATAATAACACAATGCGAAAATAATTATAGGAGAAAAAATTGTAACTAGACAAATTATGAGCTAGAGCTGCAAGAGACATCTACAAGCATTTATTACAAATTTCTGAAATGTAAATGCACAACTTAGTATTTTAGTTGGTGTAAAATGAGTCAACTGTATTGCTTTTTAAAGCACTAATTAAGAGAAATCTGTAATTTCGATTGTAAAAGTCGATCTATGTCCAAGGGTGTCACATGGTCACGTTGGGCTCACGTTGATTTACTGGTAGAGCATTTATCTTTAGTCTGTAGAATCCATGGTTCCATTACCAAAGAAGTAAGTTTATGGTAGACAATACCTTGTCCGTATTTTTTCCTCGAGATACCTCCGCTTACACCCACATTGACATTCCACCATTTTTGTCACCTGTTTTATTCATATTCTCTTTTATGCTGAGGGGCATAGTCGTGAGAGTTAAATTGAAACATTTCATTTTTTAGACATTTTAAAGGAGTTTCGAAATACAATTCTGAAACGGACCGTATGATGGCCAAAGGTCAGGACAGGTGGGCAGAGTTTCAGTACTATGAGCAATACAACAGTGTCTCGTATTATATATTATCTGGGGAATATGCTAGACGTACGCCTCGCTAGTGTTATAGCTGAAACATACATTCAACGCATTCAAGTTTCTTACTCCGCATTCTGTCGTCCCTCCCTCTGTTTTGATTCCTATTCCAAATATCATAGAAGAGATTCTATTATATGAGCTGAGTGTGGACAAAGACATTAAACAACATATATGATCAATCCCCGGAACAATCTTTCGTTATTAACGTTAAGACAAAATCGAATTCTAGCACCCGTGAAACTATCTTGCAGTCTTCGTAATTGCCTCTAGGGGGACTTAAATAGTTTCTCACGATACGAGTACGAAAGCGATTAAATATGATATATAGTGTGCAGAATAAGAGATGGGCAAAAATTGAAGAATTAATATGTTCTTTATCTCTGTAGAGTTAGTCTTCTGCTAATGAAACACGCTCACTTATACAGGCCAACAGTGGCCATTTATAACAGGAATCAAAAGAGAACAAGGTCATGACAGTTTGACTACTGCGAGAATTTTGTTAACTTTCCTACCTCGTATCTTCAAAATTTCACCAAATAACTATCACCACAGTGCAATGGAAAATTGTTTAAGATTATCAGCTATTGGATGCCGATTAAAGGCTTCAAGAATTTTCGCAGCCGATAGTGAAAAACGGCAATAAATATTAGAATGAGCAATAAACCGCTGTATCTGAGTTCAGACAAATGGCAGTGTAGAAGAAAGATGTGTGTCGGAAACGTGGGGGAAAATATGCGTGTGTGTCAAGAGAACTTACCCATGATCATAAGACTGTACGAATGGTAATAATTCTCTCAAACCTGACATAGTATCCGCACGAAATCAATGATTTTCTGTTTAGTACTTGAATAGTAATCTCGTCCTTGCGGAATGTTATAAAATTATATGTCTAAACTCTACGCAGCACACCCTTGGGAAACAGAGCATTTATACTATTCATTACAGCAAAATGGTACTCCATCCCTTTATGTCTTTAATTGCTAATAGAGAATTGCATAGAGAATTGAGCCAGAAGTTTTAAATTTGTAAAATGTCTTCACATTTGATAAAACAACATGTGCTTCTCCACGAGGATCATCACGTAGCGGACAGAGAACACCTACCAAGAGGTACGAAGAAGGACACAGAGGACCACGAAAAACATCAACAGCCTTATACAGTCTCTCTCTTAATAGGACGGCTACAAAAGAGCACGTCGAGAAAAAGAAAACATCATTTCCAGCTGATAATTCCCACCTTTTTCTTCTCTCTGCTCAGGGCACCAAAGGATCCCTAACCTTACATCAGAGGTGTTAGGGTAAGAGGATCCTATTATTTCTCCGCTCTCTTTTACATGCCTTATCACCGCGTTGCTTCATGTAGGAGGTTTCTTAACTATCAAACTCACAGACTCCGCACTATTTAATATTAAACTTACAAGGTCGGTTACAATATGCATTAAATATGCCACCTTTATTATCAAATTTCAATTATTTTACAATTACGAGAATAATTGCTATTTTTTCATTCTACTTAAAACCTTCGTTTCATATGGAATATGTGGTTGTACAGTATACTTCACGTCTTTTTACACATATAAGCATTAAACCATACACGGAGCAGACGTAATTCTTGGAGCTCGTAACACTTTAAGCTTCCAGCCGACTCATTCACTAGTCAGTGATGGCAAGTTTCGTCTTGTTTCTACTTTGGACTCACAGTTAAGTCAAAGTATATCTGAGAATTATGTGGGGAATATGAATATGAAGTATTGCTGTTGAGTATCCCTTGCACACACATTGCACATTAATAATAAGCATTTTTATAGCTTATATGTGTGACTTCTTTTACTCTGATATGGATCTTTCCCCATATGCTATATAAACTTTTTATATTACCTTAGAGTTGAGAATTACATTCCCAATGTTCGTGTTGTTTTAAAACCCACTTCGTATATATATATGGTCATTTTCCTTATATACGTTAAATATATTTTAAAAATTACTAAAAAAACATATATTTTGTAGAGAGGAAAGATTTGTCTCTATATTCTTTTGATATCTTCGAGACAATTTTAGTACCACCGAGACGAAATAAGTACTATTAACCTGATGGATGATTACCCTACGTATAGCAAGTCACCAATTTCTAATTCCTCACATACTTACACGTTTATAGTGTGAAAATGTCTTGACTGTTTAAACGAAAAAGAAAAGAATAATTATTTAAAACGCTTAAGTACTTCTGCAAAACAGCATGGGTTTGGCATATTTTGTTATAACAGTCTGACTTTTGAAGTATAACTGACTACAAATACTTTTAGTCTAAATTCTCGAATGTATCTAAAATAATTGCGATTCACAGTGTAATAATATAAAAGTTTGCTCAGCCATATGTACAGAAGTAGTTGCTGAGAATACCTTTCATTACTAATTCGAAGTTTATATATCCTTAATCTATATTGACATATAAAAGAAAAGGAGTGATTGACTCATAATCGCAAAGGTCATATTGCTATAGGTAGAAAGAATATATTTCCACAAAATATTACTTTAGTTACCAAATTAAGGGACAAGAAATGATTTTTTAAATATAAATATTCTAAAGGGAAGGTGTAAAAGTGATTGAACATTTTTCTCTCAAAACACTGTATCTCACAAACCCCTGGTGTTAACTCAGTATATGAACACGTTTATATTCAAAATTTCCACTCCTAAAGGGTGAAGGAGGATCATTTATAAAATACTCAAATTTCCCTTTGTTGAAGGGGAAAGTGCTGATTGTGCACAAACGCTTAAGTTTGAAATCTGAAGTTAGGTGTATTAATGTTAATTAGAAATATGGGAATATGTATTTCAACTCTTCTGATTATTGCGCTTAAAACGATAACATTTATAAGTATGTATATATTGATATGGAAAGAAGACCGTATCGCATTATATCATTTTAATTTATGGCCAGATCTGAGCATTTAACTTCGTAAGTTTTCTTCTACACCTTTCTGATATAATACGTAAAGAAGCCATTAATAGTGGAAGTGCATTTCTTCAATTATAAAGAAGGAATTTTTGGGTGTTTGTCCAGATAAACAATACGAAAGGTGCCGAGTTTTAAAATAACTTGTTCCAAAAAGAATTGTTAAATTGTATCTGCGTGATGCTATTAACAGCTTTCCTCCCTATACAACGAGTGCTTGTTTCGATGGCAACTAAAACATCGCAAGTATATGAACCAATCACGATGTCATCAACAAAATTAGTAATGCGTTTTGGTAAGCCGTCTAATATCATTTTAATGGCAATAGTCGAAGGTTGGGTACTTGAGCAGTGGCCATTACTCATCTAAGGAATCTATAGCTTTTCGTGTATGGTTCACCTCAAAAGTCATGTATTTCGTGCTCTTTGGGTACAATAAGATTTTTAGATACTATTGCGAAATGTCTAAGTTCGAAATTAGGGTTTTCCCTTATAAACCCTGCATAACCTCTTCTGTAGACTGAAATGGAATGCTTAGATATTTGCGTAACTCTTGCATTCCTGCAGTAAAACCAAGTGATCGCATAGCATGAGAAATCGATCCGGGTCTTCTGTACTGTAGCTTGAGTATCTACTAAGATGGGGAATATTAACAGGTATTCGGGAGCCTGATTCTGCGATATTACTATCGCTTTCTCTATAGGTTTTTTGAGATCTAGTTGTCGGCATAAATATCTGCTAGCCTAAAACAAATCAATTTACTAAGAGTAATCAGAGTGCTATAACAACACGGATATTATTTTATCTAATCATGTTTTAGTAACACCAACACTAGTATACTGTATTTTAAAAGTTCTAAGTAGATTTTTCGTTAATAAAAAGAGCGTCCAGTAGGAAAGTCCTTAAGAAAATATCTGTAAATAGACGCCGACGCATCTTCTATGTAAATTCTATGCTTATGTAAGTAGAGCAATTATCGTACACGGGAATTTGGACTTCTCCATCACCTTTTATTATAAAAGATCTTAATACAGAAATATATTACAATAAGTAGTTTCTCTCATAAGGTTAGGTAAGAAAGTGGAAGGAAGCCAATGACCAGGCGTCGCAGGGCTTTTGTAGGTGAGTCTCCTCTCTTTGACCGGGCGTTGTGTGAGGGGATTTTTTGTGTGATTAGGCGTCTCTTTCGGTGACCGCGCATCGTGAGAGAGAAAGGGGAACCCAATGGCCGGGCGCTTAAGGGCTTAAGTATAGGTATTTCTAAATTGACGAAGCGTCGTGAAAGGGTAAGCTGAACCCAATGACCGGGCGCCCTAGGGCTTTAGATGGTTTGATCAACCAGGATAGATTGATGCTTGTTAAGGCGTTCTCCTGTCTTTCGTCTTAAAATGTCGGCCATCTTCGGTGATCTCCGTCTTGCCGTCTGCTGGCGATTGTGGGCGTCTCCTCTTCGGTACTGTCGTCTACATTGTATTTGTTTACTCTCAACACGTGTAGTACACGTTCTTTCTTTCTAGGTCATCGGTGTGTATTGACATTGTTTGGCCTGCATGGATCTCCTTTAGCCTAAATGGCATATCTATAACCTTAACTTTAATTTTACTTTATTTCCGCTGATAAAAATCCACCCTGATGTCTTTGCATATCTATAGTTTAGTTATAAATTAATTGTAAGTGACTTTTGGGAGATGAGCGTGAGTCATTTAAAAATTGAAGTACGTAGATGTAGCCTATTATGTATACTAGTCGGTTCTTCACACTGATGAAATATGTCAATGAAAGCGTGTAAGATGTACTTCACATTCCTTCCCCTTTTCTATATGTACTGTAACAAAGATAAAGTTAGAAACATCACTTCGACCCTCATAACAACTAAGTTCCGAATTGTATTTCAAAGGGCGTAGCCAGTATTCTATAAGAGTAATTTAAACTTCTTTATCTTCTTGAGATATGAAATTCACAAACAATTCCTTAAAATGATTACAGTACTAAGGGCGATTATAACCTCGGATAACACAGAATATCCGCAGAATATAATGTAAGGTAACAAAGTGCAAAAAATACCTAGCTTGTCCTGTAAATGACCCTTTCTCAAACCTACCTTCATTTTATTTATATATTCCAAGTGTTTGAAGGTTTCAATCAGTAATAACATTATCATTTTCAATGTTATAACCGCGTAAAATAATTACATTATTTCACTGGCAAAACTGTTACAAGGGAATTTAGAAGAAATCTTACACCTGAAACGTCACTCTCAAGAGCAGGTTTATGTTGGATTTAGGCTCACGAAATATTTTCTCAGATATTATTCAATCAAATTATGTTATTAAATTATTAATAATGTAGCTGTAACCTCTTAATATTTTAATAAAAACACTAAAATAAACTAGTGTAAATTTGATATTAACTTTGATATTTTTTACTGACTGATATTTTATGGATATTTTTATTTTCATTTCATAAGAATATCCTGAAAAGTAACATCAATATAAACCGTGCTTTTAGTTTTAGGGGTGAAAGGGTAAATCCTACTTTTGGAAGTTATCTCTAAAATTGTCAATGTTCTGAGAGAAAATAGTATGAGAAAAATGTTTATAAAATTCTACATAAAGGGTCTTTAATCTATTTTTCGTAAAATCAACCGTTTCAAAGATATAGATTGCATTATATCTGAACAAATTAGAATACACCGTATAATCATGTGTATTAAAATTAGTAGCGTTTTGTGAGCGTTACAAACGCTCAACTCATTTGCTTGGCATTTTCGTAAAATCTGTAAGAGATCCTAAGTTACCTAGATTTTTTTTCTTTTACTTGAGAGAGAAGGAGATTTAGATAAACAAGAAGTGGTAAAATATTTATAACCATTATGTATTATCTTACATGCTCGTCAATTTAGAAAGATAAAACGCGATTTGTGAAATAATTACAAACCAGTTGAGAATGCTCGAAGAACATTGCCAGAACAAACTTAAAAAGGATTAATATTTCTTATTAACTTGTACAGGCCTTATTCCAAATGTTCTATGTACTTTATTATTATACTCGTTGAACAGTTCTTGCTGTCCCTTTATAATTACCTTGAATACTAAATTTTTACCACGTATTTTGCTTAATAGTTCTGTTAAAATGATGTACAGTATATTGTTTTACGAAGACAATAAACATAACAAATGGATTTAGCAGGTATGCAAAATATTACAAAGTATAATAACAATTACAAATAAATGTTGAAATTATATTTTTACGATATGCATATTGGGTTCCGTGAAAAAGTAAGAAAGAACTTGAAATTGTAGAAGGAATAACAAATAATAATAATAATAATAATAATAATAATAATAATAATAATAATAATAATAATAATAATAATAATAATAATAATAATAATAATAATAAAAGTTTTACTTGTTTAACATACCGACAGATTTAGACGGTGAATTCTATTATCAACTTGTAAAACGGCTGTTTAATGAATATTAAATTAATTATTAAAGTGCTCAAAATGGAGGGCTCAAAATTAAAAAATTCGCAAAATTCTGTATCATGTCTCTACGACTTACGGCTCCCTAGATATGACTCCTTAAATCACCCGAAATTCGCACTTTTTTCGCTAATATCCGGCGAACGGTCAATTGGCCACTGGTTACTATTTGGTACCAAAAATGTTCACCATTCTCTTAGGTATTGATCAATACCAATATGACCTCTCTATGACTTACGATTCCAGAGATATAGCTCCTTAAATCTCTCGAAATCAGAACCTTTTTTTGCCAATTTCTCGGTAACGGTAAGTCATAGAGAGAATAGTATTGATGTTGATCAATACCTAAGAGGAAGTTAAAAATTTTGGTAACATTAGCAATCGGTGCCCATTGGCCAAACCAGTGTCCAATTGGACTATGGCCAACTGTTACTATTTGTACCAAAATCTTCATCATAATCTTAGGCATTGATCAACACCAATATCAACATTCTATGAGTTATGGTTGACGAGATATGATTTCTTAAATCTTCCGAAATTAGAATTTTTGACCAATATCAGGGGAACCGTAAGAGTGACGAGAAAAATTGCATCACATTTTTTTTAATGCTCCATCGAATGGAGGGCCAAAAATTAAAAGATTGGCAAATAAGAGACAGACAGACAGACGCACACACACACAGACATAGAAAATTCAATAACGAGCTTTTTAAGTTCGTTGAAAACAAGCGTGCATGCAAATGTCATTTACTATCTAAAAAAATAACTATGGTTAAAACACCTCTAGTACTGAAGGGCATTGGAAGGTTGTGTGGCAATAATAATAAAGAATGATCGATATTATGGTTCAATGCATAATTTTCGGGATCGTATCGGTAAATAGTGACACTATTGATAATATTATGTCCAAGTTTATCTCCCTGTGATATGAAATCAATGTTGCCAAACCTTCTCAGAAAAACGCTAAACGAGAGGTAAAGTGACTACAATTTTAGGTGGAAACTTGCTAAACATATTCGTGAAAGTCTATGCCTATATCTCTATATGTGGATATTTATATGCATTGTGTGTGTGTAACAGGTCTGTGATCAGTTTCTAGAGTTGCACTTTTTTCTTTCGGAATTGCAATTGTTTCAAGGATCTGTTAATGATAATTATGCAGTGTGTTTCCTCGTTCTAAGGAGTTAGCGTACTCGCCACTGGCTTGTGAGACTAAGTTCGGTTTCCGGCGGGAACTCATGTGGTTTGGATCCCACGCTACAGTATAGGTCCAGGTCTCATATAGCCTCGCTGCTGAACGGGACGCTAAAGTCAAATCAAATCATATTGAAATTCTGAAATTATATAGATATTAGATAATATATTATATCGATAATATACTCGTAATGCTGAATTCAGAATCAGTCGTAGAAGGTGTGGAGTCCAGGTTTCGGGAATAATTTTGGTCGGCCACTTACTATAATGAATTTGCACCAAAATCTGTGGAATCGTAAACAAAGAAAAGTCTATTACACCCACCCCGAACCCAATTGGCACCAATTTTCTTAATTGCTTTAAGACTTTTCTTTACTGTATTGCTTGTGCTTTTCTACGGAAGCTTTGCAAACTAAAAGAATAGATTCTATTGTTGTCCAATAGAGGACAATGAACAACAAAAGAATGTGGGATCGTTTAAGGGTAATCGTGCTGTATACTTAATTAGCTGTCACTTGCACTCAGGGGTAAATGTGGATCTGAAAAGGTACGCGGACGGTAGGTAGCGGCATGACGTCACACAGTCTCCAAGCCTGTCTTTGTCCATTGTATTTTTTTTTAAGGTACTGAGGGACGCCGTACATGTTTTTTGGCAGTGGGGGCACGGCGTCTCCTCGCGTTTCCCCGCACTTTTACCCCTGCTTGCATTGATTAACGGAAAGAAAAATACCAAATGAACTACTGTTAACTAAAAGATTTCATGGCAAGTTGTTCGCTTCACGAAAGTCGCTAAATTTGCAAGAACATACCCAAATCGTAAAATAAAAATCAACAAAAAATTCCAATCTAATATAATTTTATCGCTGTCTCGAAAGCCTAATCCCCTAGATTTTGTGACTTTTTCCCCGGAAAAAGAAACATTTCGGAACACATTAATTTTGTTCCCAGTACTTTATGGTTTAAGTAGCGTGTTTTCAATATAATTTCAAAAACCATGGACCTTGATATATTTAACATTCTGAATATATCAATACACCGACTTATATTTATTCTTTAATTATGAAATTTCAATTTTATATTTTAAACATCCGAGGCAGTTCTTAAAGTAGTAAAACTTATTTATTATTGATTTATTTATGTATTGAAATAAATGCTAAATATGCCCAATGATTATTTTTACATGAGTAAATAACTATCTTATACAAGTTATAAAGTAATAATATAATGCATCAGCATTAATAATTGAAACTCCAATAATTAGAAATTACAAGTATGGCAGACATCTGGGATGATATTTTTCCATTAAAATATATCGTAGTATAATTTTAGAGCAAAGTTAATAGCTGTGAGATGTCATTATACTGAAGTTTAGCACGCTGGAATATATAGTATAGGTCGACCTGTGTGCAAGAGATTGATATTACACGTTCCGACAGGAACTTGCAAGCACAGTTCTAACGCCGACCGTTTCTTAACCAACAATTCTAAATACAAGTCTCGATGGCAATAAATGTTGCTTCGATCCCAATTTAAGCTTTAGGTCTCAGTCTTATTCGTTGAAAAATACACTAAATAGTAGGGTGGACCGAATTTCAACTTTTTTCGAAAATCGATTCTGCGAAACGGTTGAAGAGTGTATTTTAGTGGGCAAAGTGTGCCAGATTTTTTTTTTTTTCAAAATATTTAGTCACCGCGTTCATGTGCCGCATAGGGGTTTTAAGGATAATGTATGCAACCTGCACTACATGGTACAATATTTCACGTTTTTGGCTGTGTAGAACGCATATATTGTCGTTTTTTTAAGATTCAGCCTTGAACAATACTTAATTCACCTTTTCAAAGCCCACTTATGTGCAGTTCTTCGTTTAAATCCCAGTTCAAACCTGATCAGGCCTAAGATGTTTCCGTTTCTCTTTGACCCTCTTCTAGAAAAGTTTGCCCGTCATGCCATAGTTCGTTTTTCTGTTTGGGAAATGAACGTTCAGTAATCGCCCTCAAATAATTTTCTCCTTGCCCTGTCCTGAACTCTCAAGTGTCAGATTGTAACTACCTAATTAATAAATAAAAAAAGGTAATTATGCATCTGATTTGTGTATTGTATGACGTTCACCTTCCCTGGATTGAGGTGTGCCCAAATGCATTGCAAGTTTAACCAGTCACAAGTCTGTTTGGGTCCCCACAAAAGTGAGTCTGGCAACCCACAAATCATTCGTGCATTCCACTATCATGTGGGAATGCTGAACTCAAAAGGGGTAATGTGTGAAAATTTTGAATAATTCTGCGCAACGATCGAAAGGAAAAAAAAGGAAATTTGGAAAGGTTGTTATGTCTATTTTTGGGTCCCCTCACACGTTATCTGTACCATTTCACTTTCTCTCAACCTTTTCTCTGTAATCATTACAAATCCTTGTTTACTAATTCTACCCTTGTACCACTTATGTTCAAACGCATCTGAATTTCCCTAAATTACTGGGTTTTCTCCATATTTGTTTGAAATAGAAAAAAAAGGATTTTGATTGTTATTAACTTAATTGGTATTTTAAGAAGATATGACAAAAAATAAAAACAATAATGTGTATAGTTATTTTACATTTCTTTGGTTATTATATACTGCATGTTTACCTTCTCTCTCGGTAATTGCATTTAGTGTATTAAATCTGACAAACGTATTTTTTGGTAAAAATCAAAGCATTCATCAACACAAATGTTTAATCAAAATTTTACAAATTAACTTTGCCACTACATCGTCACCTCTATTATGTTCATTACGAATTAATATGCATTAACAACAAACTTTCAGGATATATTTTCAATGTAGGGAATTTGGCATCCTCGTCCTTATATTTTGTGTGCTACACATATCTTTTAAACAAATTATATTTTACTCAGTATGAATTTATTAAGCAGGAATACTCAAATGCTATACAAATATTTATTTCAAATCAGCACACATGAATAATATATTCTTACCCTAACTTAACCTAAACTTAAACTACACATAAGTACATACATAAACAAATCAAAAATCACATTATATATATATATATATATATATATATATATATATATATATATATATATATATATATATATATATATATATATATATATATATATATATCAACACATATTAGCTGGTGACGACATCTCGGAAAAAGTGAACGGGCATATTTACTTTGGCTAGGTCCTATTACTTTCTCTAATTTAGCTTTTAAAATTCTTTTTAAGGGTAACAGCAAAACTTTGATTTAAAAAAAATCGAATTAATATCAGAGACGGGATGCAAGCCCCGTACCTATCAGAGCACTGGCGTAACTGTACACACAACTACATATCTTTTCATTTCTTTTGATAATGTATAAAAACAATAATAATGAAAGAAAATGATCTATAGCATTCCAGAACAAGTTACTACCGAATTCTCATTTTAATTTACAGTATGTACGATTACGGTACTACATGGTTAATTTGGTACGTATTTCTTATTTTAAAAAATCTAATGATATGCAAGCCTAAAGTGTGGTATAGGAATTTTCTATACGGATTTATTTACCCTCTATATCGCATATTAAGACGAAAAATACTACTAAAATCGCATATGATACGTAATTTTGGATACCCCCTCTTTTCCAAAGAAAAGCTGTTTGTTTACATGAGCGTGCCCGGAAAGTAGCTCTATAGGGAAGAAATAAATTAGTCAGACATTCCAATTGGATACCATGGCTAACATTTTTACTACTTACTCGTAAACTGAAACATGGAAGAGAATGACTTTGTTCACTAACCTGGCTTTTACACTTTGAAAACAATCAACATACTAACGACATAGAGCGAAGGATTTCCGGACTAACCACACACCAGAGGAAAGGTTTGGGTTCAATTCTTCCCGCTTGACATCCAACCTGGACAATAGGAGACAGTAGGGCGTTACTTTCACTCGCAGGCACTAACATAGTTCCCTTCCACAATATTTCTTATATATATATATATATATTTCTAAACTTGTTAATTTTCTGCCATTCGCTTTGACACAAACCAATTAGTAGTCTCAAGAAATTTCTATATCAAGGGATCACACAAATGTTATTTCATCATAATGCCTATAGCGTCGTATTTTGTCCTATTTTGTCCTTGTTTCGTTCCGTCACTCGGCCATTTTTTTTTATAACCAAAACCATGTTCACCACTTTGTCTCCTTTTCTAAACTACTTGTTTACTGAAATAATCCAAAAGTTTCATATTTCGACGAAAAATGTTCACAAGGATAAAAGCTATGTCATCCACTATGCATGCTGCTTTACAAGACATCTTGCTCACAAAGAAGATTACGGGGATTGCCTGATAAATTTCGGCAACAATAAGATGAGCAAATCGTGATTTAAGATGAAAAGTACCGACCAATTAACTATTGACACCTGATAACTCTTCTTCTACGTCAGATGATGCATGAAGAAAAATGCAACGCTAGATCTAAAGGAATGTTGGAAAATTATTGTTAAAGATGACCGAAAATATAGAATTTAGAAATTACTAAAATTTACGAAGTAAATTATAAAATTCTTATAGATGACTTCTAACTGCAAAATTCGATAGGAAAATGTTATGATGACATTAAAAATATTGAAATACAAATTTTTATCACGAGAAAATCATAAAACACAGGAAAACATACAAAAATTACACAAAATTATTATGCTACAAATCACGACCTAACCTAACCAAGATACACAATTTTTCTTCTTCTTGACACTAAATACGACCAAATCAAAAATTACACCAAAAATACACTTTTACCTACAGTCCTAATTTTTATATTATATAGGGTGATCCAAATTTTACCGCAACATGATACCTGGTATGCCGGGAGGTATCAAGTTGACCTGATGTACCACTATCGTTGCCAAGAGATTGAGTTGTCAGATGTAACAAGCCACAGGAGAATTCTCGAATTATCATACACTGTGTATTCAGGTAGCGACGTGTGAACTATACAAGTTATTCCCGAATTGTGCTCAGCAGAACTCACATATTGATTTGCGTTCGATTTATTCACCAATCTCTTGACAATCGCTCAGTGAGTAATATGCATTTTTTTGAAAAGCAAAACACTAAAAGAAGTCGCTAGTTTTGTCGCCAGTACACTTCAAAAGTCGCTGCAAAAAGTCTTTAGTCGCTTGTGTAAAAATTTTGTGTAACTGCCTCCCCAAAGTCGCTAGATTTAATGACTATTCACTAACATTGGCAACAGTGCCGGACGGTTGAATGAAATAAATATAAAATAGCGTTTTGGTAAAGCAGACTCTTTTATTATTCTCTATTATAGTTAGTTATTATAGGTATTAATCTATGGAAAATCGTTTATCTTTACTTTATGGCAATAAGTGTCTTTTACAAATCCAGTGGATACGTGAATGTTTCTGCGAATGGAAATGGTATTCGGAAAAGGATGAGTAGCCTATATTTGATTAAGATATGGCGGGACTTTGTTGCACAATATCAATCAAAAAGTAAAAAGATATTAGGAAAGTTTAAAGCACGAAAGCTGTGAAATATCTGGGACGGAAATAAATGTCTAAAAGACAAAACAAAAAGTAATTAGGAAGATAAGTATTATATCGATTTGTTTAAAAAATTTGATCCATCTATTTTGATTTACAACGTCGCGTTTTGGCAACCGTACGTAATAATTCGGATACTTTAGCAGAAAATGAATAGCCAAAGAAAACTCATATTTGTGTAGGGCTTTTCAAAGGAGTTGGGTGCCGTGCTCTTCTGAACAAGGCTGCCCATTATCATAGTTGGAACAGAAGCAAAGTACAAGGGATTATATTCAGAAATAGACATACATTAATTACTGTTATTAAGGAAAACATTTTTCTGCGTCAACTACTAAACGTAAGGGGAAAAATTATTATGATATTTCAGGCTCTATTTTTTCTATAGAAGTCAGAAACATGGTAATGCACTGAAATATAGGAATATATAGTTATTTAGTTATGACAATAAACGGTTTCCCATGGTGGCAGAATATTTATGATGATAAACCATAATCCATGTCTCTACTACTCAAATGTTTTGAATTTTAGCATATTTTCTTTAATAGTACTAATTGTTCCCTCCAAGCCTTTGGCTCGCTGTACGCTATTGGTTAAAATCGACCTTAAATTAAGAGTTTTAATTGTTTACATTTCAACTTATTTATTATATTGCTCATCTACTTATTTGGTGTTACACAATTCTTAATAGTCACATCTAAATATGATTACGGGCTTTTAATGGTAGTATAATTCATATAGGATGACGGGGAAACTTACTAAATATTGGACTGTTCTAAAAGTGGACGTTACCAACTGTCCGCAGTCTACACGCCGTGCTCATGTAGTTTTGCTACTAAATGAATACTGCTTAACATGGGGTAAATTAAGAGTAAATTTTATTTAAGCGATACAACTTTAACTCAATTTATTACTGTTCGTGTGTTAATAATAAGCAGAAAAGCATGCTCATGTCACTATTCATTTTCAAATACAGGCGGCGAACCTAGTCGTCTTTTAAGTATTAAAAGATGAAGTTACTGCCAGATCGACGTGTTTCCTCTTATAATAAAAATCAATAATAAATGTCTAGTGTTACCTCAGATATGTCCGACTTAAAGGAACACAAGTTTACACTGTAACGCGGTATTAAATATTTTAGTAGAAGTTAACCCCATATTATTACCTGGGTAATACGAAATGAAATAGAGTATCATTATGTCTTGTATTATATATTATTTGGAGCTACTACTATTACAAATAGTAGTTCTGCATATAGTATCTATAGTTAAACCATATTTTAACGTCATAATAAAGAAAATAGTATTAATTTTTGAAGCAACTAACACGCATTTTTAACATCTATTGAATTAAGACCACCTTTTTAAACTATGTTTACTACGTTATTTGAAGATTTGAAAGCCAGAGTAACCAGAATTGTTGCAGTGCTGTAGAAATTTGTAGCTGATAAATTTTGAAATAACATATTAACATTTCATTCCCGATATAACAGAAATAACTTGTGATAAAAGAAATCAATGTTGGCAAGTATTACTCAGTCAGCAGATAGAGCCATATAATGCATATTAGCTTTCGTCATATTTCGTGTGGCTCCGTTGAAAGTACTCGCTGACATTCTCGCCTTTAGTATAAGCAGATCCAGCTTCGATTCCAGGTGGGGACATTTTTTCGCAAAGGTAAAAACCTGTTCGAGCCAGCCATCTTGATTGCGGTTTTCATGCGTTTTTCAGTCCACAGCAGCCAAATGCCGGGCTGATATCTAACGCTAACAAGGAGACATACTGGTATGTAACTCACCGAATTGAATGAAACTTTGCTAATTTGTAGGACATCGAAAAATAATCGAAATGTAATTTTTCTTATTTCGGCATTGGTGCAGGCTTGAGGGTAGAATCCACCCTTTCAACGTTAGTAGTGGTCTACAAGCATAGGCAGAGTACAATCATTTAATGTAGAAGAAAATATACTACCCGGGGTTTTTAGGACACCTGATGGAGAAACGGACGTCAAAATTACAAAATTCAAATAAAGGGATCCAATATGGTGATTACAATTAGAAAACGTCTTCTGGTTTAAAATCATATGCAGTTAGCCAAGAACAATCATAGTTGGAAGGCATTACCACCTGAAACAGTTCCTGGTCAGTGACCTCCATTGGTCTAATTTATCCTTTCTCCAAAGATGTTGACATAATAAACTCTGACTCTCAATAATTGGTAATCTCTTCTACCTTTAAGAATACATATAGAAATCCCTGAGTGTTTTCTTCTAGGTTTAAGAATACATATAGAAATCCCAGAGTCCCTCGATTTTAATTTTAGGTTTTAGGGTAAGTTTTCTTCTTTTTGGAAGGCATGAGAAAGTACTTGCCCTTGGCTACATGGAAGTAGATTTGTATTGGATCTTCTGGAAGCTCTTTCGAAATATAGGGGAGACCGGGTATGGTTGTAACACATTTTACATTTTTATCCATAACTAGACTCCAATTGAAGAAAAATATGGATTTTTGCACGTGATCGGAAGTTAGGACATCCTTCTCTCAAAATACCTAGAAAGTATCAGATAATGTAAAGTATTTGCTGAAATATAGTGGAAAAACAAAGATTATCCAAATGTTACAACAAACCCCAACGTTGAGGTTGGTTGTAACGCGCTATATCTTTGGTAAGTGGATACAATTGCTATTGCATATATTACAATATTAACACAAAATTAGATTATAAGATCGATATTTGATATGTTCCTCTGTTACAGTTTCAGAGAGTGACATAGAATACGTTAGAGACATGTATGACTATTGAAAGTACTGTGGTTTTCTTTTACATGTAAATATATATAACTCTCTCTTCACATTGGAAATATATCTTAGCACCAAATGGATAGCTAGATCTACAGTTTACAATATACCTACAGTAAAATAGCTAATAGTTTGATGAATGAACAGAATTGTATGATATATTTAGGTTTACTTTGCCTTTTACATATCAGGTTTACCTAAAGAAATGTAACCCTAATTAGCCTTGACATGTTTCTTTTAACTTGAAAATTTCAACAGATCATTTGCTATAATAACCATAATATGAAACATAGCACTAGACCTTATGCACATCTATATTTCGACATCTACGTCTACTCTAGTACCCTATGCACTCCAATTTACACTTTCAGTTACCTAGTCTACTTCTACTTTCACCTACATTCAATCATTTGAATCACAGTTGTGACACTTGTATTCACTGTCATCGTGGTGCAGACAATATGAGCCCATCCATGACAAAAATTACATTGAATTCATTTTCTTGGCGCACTTTTGGAAAGTAACTCACAACAAAGTAGGCAAATTGCGTTATTACTGTCTTCGTCAGATGACAATATGAACCATATATTTCACTATTACAGATTAAAATTACATTTGCTTCAATAGAAAGGTAAAATCAGTATCCTTTTTAGCTGCGGATATACTTTTATACTTTTCAAAGAACGAAAGAGAGAGAGAGGGGGGGGGGAAACAATGTTCATGTAACAGAATCACTATTTAGGTAAACAATTTTCAAGTAAATAATACAAACTTAATTACGAATGCATTGCTTTACTCTGTGGGGGCTGCCAGAGTACTTGCAAAACTGTGTTGATTCTGTGTTTGGTTTCCGTACGTAAACAAATACTCATTAGTATCCTTTTTAATATTTTACTCAAATTATCTAAATGTTTCGCACACATATTGTAATATTACATATTTTCAGGGATATAGAAAATTTACTTACCTGGTCAAAACACACCAAAACCGCGACAACTTCAAGACGAACACGCGTTACCTCACACAAAAACAGTGACTGAACGTGCATGAAGGGCTTGTGTTTTGACTGTAACATGAACCACATCTAGTGATTAGCGTAGAAACTGCTCGCTTTGTTACAACTAAAACGTGCTACAACCATACCCGGTCTCCCCTACTGCTTGTAAACTTATTTCATGTGGAGATTCTAGTCTATTCATCGGCGAAGATTTATATTGTTTGAAACGTACATTATAGTGTTCAAGTTCAGGTATGATACCATATCGTCAGATTTTGTCGCAGGTGGTCGAGGTGTTGGAAAGAGACACAAAACTTTAAAATGCAATACAAAACAAGTACAATTCAATACTACTACCTCAATTAAAGTTCTTCAAGTAATTCACTTGCACAGTTTAGTATTTACTAAAAGTAACATAAACAGTTGCCTAACAAATACAGATGCAATATTGTTTCGATGAAAGGTGAATAAATAAATTACATTTTAGCTTACATTTCAGCATGAAGGCTATACGAAACGGCGACCTACAGCTTAACGTAAAATTCGAGCCACATAAGCTTCTGGCAGAAATCGAACTCGGGCTTGCGTAAATTGATATATAGCCACAAGGGAACTCTTGTTTTAATGAAGTAAATATCCATGAATATTGCCTAACCTACCATTTCGCAATCAATAAGAAACTTAAATACATTTTTTAAAAAAATATTTCATTGAATGTTGTTGCTCGAGAAATATAGTATGGATGCTCGATTCTACAAGAAACCCTGTTTTTTGGAATAAATTTTAAATCCTATACGCCTTTTAATTAATGTGACATGATAAAATTTCGGCTTTAGATACTTTATGTTTAAAAATTCGTTTCAATCTATTCAAGAGTTTATTCGCTATGTAAAGATGGAATTTTCAAAATCGTGTTCTTTTATTTTGAATATGGAGTTTCTATACAGAGTTTCATCTTGCTCGATAGACTCGTGAGATACTAAACTTTTCGCATACATTTTGAGCCTCCCTCATACGCTTCGAGGGATATATTTCAACAGCCGTTTCCCACTGTCTATATCTCACACAAGATCTCATTTGTTTTCATAGATTAGGTAAAAACACATATGATCATATTGTATGAGCACACTGGCGTCAAAATGAATGTATCAAAAAGTCCCTAATTAAATTTTGTGCAACTCATATGTGGTTTCTATTTCAAAGAGTGAAAGTTTTAAATTAATATTGTCTACTTTGCTCTTACAATAGTATAAATTGAATTCTTTTTCTATTATTATTTAAATAAAAATCACTTCCAATTTCTGCGCGAACGCAAATCTACAAAGTTTAATATATCATGTAAAGTTGTCTAATTAACGAAAATGATCCTTCTTCAGTTGTTGGGACAAAATTTGGCAATAGAGGAACTAGTCCATTTCAATAAAGGTAGTATATTATGCAGTTTCTTACTCTCAAATGCAAATAGTCATTTGGTTAAAATAGCATTACAATATACTATTACAAACTAGGCAGGGTAAATATAAATTACCCTTAGTATCTTCCGAAAAGATTAATGGGATACATTGAATATCGACATACACTGCATGAGCAAATTATTTATAAATTTTGATTTAAAAGTCTTTTGGTACATTAAAAATTAACTTCTATAATTAGAGGTAAATAATTTAGATTTCCAGTAGTTTCCAGTTTTCCTTTAAACTAGTAGAAAAGATATAATTTAAACTAAATAACTGTTTCCAGTTCAGTTTTAACATCAAACAACTGTGTTAAGTATGCTCTTTAGAAATAGCACTGTCATTTATTAGATGTCGTACAATACTACCATGTCATCTTTTCGAAAGTAATAACTAATCATTTACAATATATGATTTATTAAATAAATATTAATTCTATCAAATTAATAATGTTGACTTTTAAGATAAACTCCTATCAGGACAACAATCTGTACAAGTTGTTCTATTTCGAGCAAACATACTCGTATTCTTGTTTGGCGAAATCTTCTCTCAAAATTTTGGTTTTGTTTCCCAGATTGACGATATATATACTGACATTTTCTTCGTGGATCACTTTTCTAAAGATTTGGAACCATCATCCATCAGCAGTCATTCTCAGTGATTCATATCATGTTTACTGAGCAGGTATGGGCTACTTGTTAACATGATTTATTCCAAGTAGGAAGGTCAAGGTTTCGAAGCTGGTGGCCAGTTATTCTGACGGGAAAGTTTTCTCCAATTCCTTCCGGCCAATGACGGCATTTTATTCTCAAATACCTGCCGTGTTGTCTTTCGTTCCTATTAAAGATAGTAGTATTATCAATTCTAGTTATAAAATGGGAACTTCTTATTCTGTCGGTCACGCTATCATGGAATACCATTCAATGTTGGTTAAAAGATTTAAACTCTTGGTTCTAGAAAGACAAGTACATTGTACCGAGTACCTTGAGAATTCCTTATAATAAATGGCTAACGTATCAGTACGTCAGTCACTCTAATTCCTAATAGGAAGCAGTCATGCTAGTTCTTAAGACGGAACAATCGCGCTAGTTCTTAAGAGGATAAAATAACGCAAATTCTTAAGAGGAAAACATTACGCTAATTCCTAACAGGAAACAGTCACGCTCATACCTAATAGGAAACATTCATGTTAACTCCTAATAGGAAAGAGTCCGCTAAACCATGATAGAAAACAGTCACGCTAATTCCCAATAGGAAACAGTAATGTTAATTCTTAAGATAAACGAGTCACGCTAATTCTTGAGAGGAAATAATTACGCTAATTCTTAAGAGGTAAAGGTCACGCTAGTTCCTAATAGGAAATAGTTATGATAAGATATATATATATATATATATATATATATATATATAGGGTGTAATTAAAGTTCGTGTACAACGCTTGGGAGGTGATTTCTCACACCAAAACAAGAAAATCATTTAATTATTTGACATTTTCTTAAATTCGGCGTCATTTCCAATTTACAAGCTGTCGCAAATGGCGGCAAAACGACGTGTGACACCTCATTGCGGACAAAGGAGAGGTACAACAGCAGGCGGGTCTACACAGTTTAGAGACATTAATGCCCGAATAGCATAATGGTATCAGAACCAAGGCAGTAGGGACACAGAGCAAGGAATTTTTCAAAGGGGACTTTCTTATGTGGACAGGCTGACATGCGGAAAATGGATACAGAAGAGGAACTCCTTGTGCCGCGTCCCTACTGCCTTGCTTCTGACTCCATGATGTTATTCAGGGACAAACTTTCTATTAATGGTGTTCACCATTAAGGAAAATGAAATGAAATCTTTAAGGTTTACGTCCGACGATTATGCCGGTTAAGCTAAAGGAAACGGTGATGATGAGAAAGAAATGAAATAGTGGAATAAACAAAGTGAGAGGAAATGGGAGAACCCCAAGTAAACCCACTCACATGGTGTTTGTCCACCACAAAGTTCACGTGGCGTGAGCTGGGATCGAACCAGGGACCCCATTTACCAGAAGTGAGAGCTCAACTACTGAGCAACTTTGAGTGCGAAACTATATATTCATGCGCTCTAATGGGTTCTTACTATGCATTGGTTGGCGTTTCCCTTACCATTCTCACTATGATAAAATGTTTCCCGATAGATTACTATTAAATTTTTTAAACTAAATTCTCGATTACTTAACTAAGAGATTATAATATATTATCGAAGTTAGTTTGTATATATTTTTTACTATCAGTTTAGGCTGAAGCCAGCAGGAAACGTCTCTGCTGGTCCATTTGGCAAGGCGCACTTTCAGGTAGTCCTCGATTCGATTAATGAGAGGAGAGCATTGAATGCAATCCGTCTTAAACAGAATATTCATGTCACACATATTCTGGGTGCTCACAAACAGATTAGGAGAGGCTTCTGAGCACGACATTGAAATTGGAACTTGTATTAATTTGTGAGCTCTCAACATGTGAAATTGGTTTAAAACAAAGCTTGATCGTTTTCCAAAAGCCCGCAACAATGAGCGCCTAAGGCAAGCGTGATACCCTCTGCCATCACTGGTAGGTAATACATAATAGACATTTTGGTAACTGAAAATTACCTCTTAATTTTAGTAATTCTAAAACTCTCATTAAGAGTTTAGTATGATGGAATAGGAAATAATATTCATTTTATTAAGATTTAATATAAAAGAGTAAATAGTAGGTTTGTGATGTCTAAGTATGGGGGAAGGGTACGGTAGCCAATAGAATTCTCATGTCGCAATATACAGGTTGTGATTGATTTAATATTTTTTCTCAATTGGTGATATTATTTATGGAAGGAAATATTCATTTTTGAAAGATATATTAAGATTATCCACAATCGATGCTTATCGCACTTAGTTCATCACAGAGAACGGAATATCACATTCTCATTGTTTGTTCACTACTGCCTTGAAGGTAGAGTTTGTCCAAGTTCTACAGAAGGGTGGACGAAGACAAAATGAAAGGAGGATTCTGATGAAAAAATGTATCTCTTTCCTCGTAAGTCTGGTTGATCAGAGAGTTATGAAATTGGCGGAAACAGTTTATAGTATGTTTCATATTTTCCTGCGTTTATGGATGAAGTTGTAGCCGAGAAAAGGTGACCAAGTTTGATGACTTCGGAAGTTAGATGTTATGTTTAAGGTAAAGCATAGTTTTCCTCGCTAAACGTTTACGGAATGGGAACTCTCATGCGTGGCTGATGTATAATTGGGATCTCTGGGGCTGTACGGTTGGACCCGATGCGTCCGTCAAGCGAAAACGCGATCTCGGAAGCCACCTTTCCGATTGTAGCCTTGTGCACGTTACTTGAGAAGATGAAGTCTGGCGCAAAACATTTCACAAAGCGCAGTTCGTTTTATCTTATCGCGCAAATTTTGTTGGTTTACCTCCCCTGTAACATATAAGTTGATACATCAATGTGTAACATTTGCATTGCAAAGGTGGTGCCTGCTGCATTTGCTCCACTGCCTGCTCAAAACGTTGCATTATCCGATCATGTGTCATTTTCAGAGATATGTTGCTGCATCTGCAGCTTGTATGGATATCTATTATATGTCTGTAACAGTCTGCAAATGGAGGTTTGGCTGACGGAGCATTCCAGTGGTAATAGTCATGTTCTACACTGTGGATACTTAACAAGATATACGAGCACTGTCATAGCTCGTCAATGGCAGTTCTGGACCTATCTAAACGTGGCCTGTCTTCGGCTGTACTTGTCTTGTTGAACTTGGTCAGTAACTGTTCTACTGTAACATACAAAACTGAAGCATGTTGAGGATGACTTTAATTGAAATCACGAACTACAGAACGCGCACTTCTACCAACCCAAATCTTGACGATCTCGATGCGATAGGCAGATATAAACTTGAGTTTTGTATAAACAAAACTTCAAAGTTGTTGCAATTATGTTAAATCTGATTACACCAATGAGTTTCTTTTTTATATTGTATTTCTGTTTCTTATATCATATGACCCCCATCCCACTTAAACTTTTCGAGCAAGATTCAAAATGATGGATAGCAAGGTGGTGGCCAATTACCTGACACGCAGCATAAAAATGCTCCCTCGGCCTAACGTGTTCATACAATCAGGAGTAAAAGTGATTGAGAACGCAAAGGGACGTTGTCCCCTCACGTCCAAGAAATATGTACGACGTCCCGTTAGTTCCTAAAAAATACAAAAAAGTTGATCGGTTTCTTAGATGCGAGATTTAAATGTTCCTGAATAAGAAAAGGTGTTTCCTGAATAAGAAAATTATTAAACCACCCTGCCTCCAACAGCCAAAATTACAGGAAAGTGTGTGAACCATATAAATTCTTCTGTCTGAATATGACAACAAAATCATTATTTTTAAACATAAAAACGCTTACTGCAACAACTGTTTAAAAGTAAAAACAAAAATTGGTTTAACTCACTATCAGAGTATTTTAACTATCCATAATAAAGCACATAACCTTCATCTAGTAGTCCAATTTCAGTCATATTTAGTACTGTCAATACGCGTTAAATACGTCTCCCTAAATGTTAAAATTGCGCATATGAATAAGTTACTCTACAGTGATGTCCAATTCTGAAATTTTCTATAATCGAAATTAGTTGATATTTTTTAAAGAATTTTCTAATGAAAGGAAAACGCGGGTTATCATCTAACTAGTGTGAAATGTACACATTGTTGTTAACTTCCTTGAATCAGTGTATTTTGCCATCTACCCTGAATTATGTCAGCTACTGGAATAATAATTGGAATTATATTCCTTAACATAACTACAGAATTATGGCTTCTTTGAATATAGGAAAGAAGCACTGTTGATATGGCTGTTCACAGTGTTCAGGGATTGAAATTGTACGATATTTACGATTTAACATGCTGAAAAATGGTGTAATGCTGATTGCATAAGTGTCCTAACTTAATTCATTTTTTAAACCTCCATGTTAAATATGATATAACCGATTTACTATTTACTCGCCAAAAAGTGGTAAAGTTATCATCAAAATGTGCTATGCGAATGAAATTCGATTACGTATTTATGGTTCAATTCTCTTAATATTTGTATGCGTAAGATTTACGTTATCCAAGAACAAACACCATAAATAAAGTGCTTTTATCGTGGTGGGAGATGTGGAGGTCTCAACATGGAAGGTGTGCTGTTCAGGATGAAATTATGGGACATATGCTATTCTCACCTTAACTATCAGGTATACTCTCAACAGCAGTATAAGAAGAAACGGTAGACACAGTGAGGAAGATATTATAAGTTCTTCATAATTACGAATGCTAGCTGCAAAGAGGTTGCTTCACACACGATTCTGCACGTTCTAATTACTACAAAGATTTGCATTACAGCCCATAGTAGCCCTCTTATGTCCAATATTTATAATCGGATGATTGTGATGTCAGGCACATAGCCAGGATGACGTAAAGAGGGGGGTCCGTGACATGATCACTCCAAACTTGATCACATGATCACAATACTGTGGTGATCACACCGGGAGCTCGATCATTCCAAACTGTTTTCTTGTCGAAAATATTGGTTCGTTTAGGATTTCGTAATCGGGAGGAAGGGGGGGGGGTGACAGGAAATACTGTGGTTATCACACCAGAAGCTTGATCAATCTAAATTATTTTACTGGTAACATAGGTTAATAAAATGAGGAAATGTTAGTGAGTATTTTAATAATAAACTGTGAAGAAATCTCGAGTAAAAGAATAAAAAAGTATTGAAAAATTTATAGTATATACGTTCCTTCCTCTGTTCATTCAAATATAACAATTTTTCTTTCATTATAACCTCACATATCCAATAATGTATTGTAATATATTTTACATTATCTGCGTTCCTTTCCCTGTTGAATCAAATGTTAACAGAACATACTTTTCACATAACCTTTTGTTTTTATTATTCCGTCAACTACTGTTTGTTCCAAATGACAGGTTAAAGGAACAATAGAAAACTGTTTCTGAAATAACATGTTTGACACTGCAGAGAAGCGATAACGAAAAATTATAATAAAGAATGTCTACACTCTTACAGAACGGCACTATGCTTTCGAAAACTTGAAATTTCCCTGACTAGTAGCAGAAATTCTGAGAATTACGTAACTTTTCTAGATATTCATATTCCCTGACTTTTCCATGATGTACCGCTCCTTCGCCACTATGTATTGCAAGGAATACAAATCTCATCATAAGAAATAGTAACCAAAAGCTTGATGTAGCTTTTTATTTTTAAGGCTGATTCTTCTTTTTCTCGTTTTCTGTTGTTTCATCCTTCTTTAATTTTTCATTTCTGGTCTCAAAGGGGTAGTTCCGACCCCCACGGACGCCCAATGGTTACGTGCCTGGTGATGTTGAATTTTGTGAAATAATGTTCTCATGACCTGAAGATAATAAAAACAGCTTGTTTCAAAACTTTAGTTGGACTGTTGGCGTTGACGCCATGTTTCATGTGAGAGGGGCGTTGCTAATCATCACAATAACAAATTTTGGGTCAGGTATTGATCCAAAGGAGACAGTTGTAAAAACGAAAAGCAGGCCGAAAGTGTTAGTGTGGTGTTGAGTAACTTCTTCTTGCATTAGAGGACTGTTTTCATTAAGAGACCATGAACGCTGAACTTTACCTAAAACGAGCTTATACATACATACAGGAGCTCAGAGCTCATATATAGATTAGTATGATAAGTATCTTTCTTAACCCTGCTGCTCTGTTCCCATCTACTGTACGCATATAATGTTCGGGTCAATATGACCCATAATTAAATTTTATTGGGAAAGGACCAGGTTTTCAAACAATGACTAATTTATTTAATGCTAAGAAAATATTTTAATTGTCTTTAAATATTTGCAATGCATTACATGTACATACGTTCCCCGGTGGATGAATGGTTACACTCATTGCTTATAATCAAGAGGTCCCGGTTTCGATTCCCGGTGGGGACACAAGTGTTTCGGAACCCACCTTGGACTGTAGGTCCCGTCCTTTGGATGTCATCATCATTCCATGGAAGGCAATAGCAAATCGCCGTGGGTTCACGTTGCACAGTGTTGCATGGCTCGAACCCAGGACCATATTCTTTATTGGAGTTGGGAACCTGTCATTCATTCATTACAAACGAACTTGTGTTGTTGAGAGGAAGTTTATCACCTGTTAGATGTTATTCACACCCGATATCGACATCACCAGCTGACGACAGATTTTTAACAAGCAAATAGTTAATTACCTTATGTTCGCTATGCTACAAGAAGTCCTTCTATTTGTAAACAATATGTGATAAACACTGGTAGTAACTTTCTATTACCTTTTGCCTACCAAACAGTCTCATACGCGTTAACTGGAATTCAGTTTTGTTTAGATCAGATGCTTTCTCAATGTGTTTGTTTCTACTGGACTCTCATTGTCATGCACCTACGACGAATCAATGCTCGCTTCGACCATCGACCTGGTAAACATTGACACAATAAGGAAATATTATTGATGAGTAGTACGTACTTCGACTCTCGGAAGTCGCTCTCTTCCTGGTTTTAGTCTATGTGATCCTGACGACGTTAGCAGCCTAGTAGGAAGTATAGCTGCTTTATGTTGTGTCATCGATATGTGAACATGGGTACTTTGGCTATACCAATTTGGGAATTGAATGTGCATGTCATCGAGTGAGTGTCACTACCTTTGCTTCCGTCATGACGTCAGAGAGACAGTCGAAACAATTACACTTGAAAAAGCTCGATCTTGGTCATTTGGTCATTGCTCATTCGGACCTTCGTTACTTGGTCTTTTGTCACCGTACCTTCGGTCCGGCATTTGAAGCCTTGGTCGATTGTCGGACCAATCGTCATGGTGATCTTCAAGACGCCTCGATCTACAAGTCCACACCTTCAACTTCATATTAGGGTGAGACTGTTCTAAATTTAAGTTGCAAATGCTTGCTCTAGCATCCATACCTTTAACGTTCTTTTTGCTATTACTCAATATTATTAGAATCATGTGTTTTATTTTAATCAAATTTAGTATTGTTGGCTAGTCCGTACTGTTTCATGGTGGTTTGCGCCGTGAGGTTTTGGTATCTCTATGGTGCTCTCGCTGCATTGAAATTTTTGCTCCCACCTTTATAAGTGATAGAAATGTTTTCCCCGCCCATCAACCCTTTTGTAAGTCAGTTTTGAATCCTTTTGTTTGGAATTTTTGTTTGCTGTAGTGCTTTTCATCCAATTTGGTTTAAAGTTTTCCTCCCACCTCGAAACTTTTGCTAAAATTGTACTTTAGATAAACCCCCTCCCTAGAGCACTTGACTCTAGATTTTGATTATGGCCTTCAGTTAGATTGCTTGTTCTGTATACTTAATATATAGTTTTAAGTATTATAAATTTATTTGCTGCCAATGAATTTAGCGTTCCTATTAAGTACCAGTGCTATGCGAAATTTACTAGGGATGATTCCATACCGGGACCTAGTACCCGGATAAAACCAATATATCGTCTGAAAGCTATTAACATGAGAAGTACGAAACTGTTTTCAAATCACGGCCAAACCCACAACCTGATCCTATAAGGAGCCAGTTTGTTGGTGTTTGCGATCCTATGTATGGCAGGTTCGACAAAAGTAAAAATGAATGTAAGTGCATCACGAGTAAGTGGCTGAGTCTATCATGATCCTTTTTAACTCATTGACTACATAGCTACTACTTAAATTTGTCATATCTATACATTATATGACATTAGGTCTATACAATTGAAATGTCTTACTTTACTTTTATAACCTTGAGACATTTTACTTAAAAAATAAATTAATAATAAAAATAATAAATAAAAACTAATAAAATAATAATAAATGTAAACTGTAAATATGTTGTGTTTGTGTATTTCTTTATTTGTATAATGCCGTGTTCATTTTCCTTAAGACTATGGACGCTTCAAATGTATTATTGATTGGTGGTCGCGCCATCTACTGGGCCAGAGGAGGTGTGTAACCAGCAATCAGTAACCGATTCCTTTGGTCATATGTCTCCGGCAAATGTAACTCAAATTTTGTCCAAAGAAGATCATCAGAGCATCTCGCATCGCAACTCGAAGCTCAACATCCAGACTGTTATCTCCAACCCTTCACGAAAGAGGTTGCAAACACCCAATCGCAGACAGAAGATATTGATCTCTCAGTTGAGTTGGTAGTTAGGATTGGTTAAGTTTACAGTTCTTCGTTTACGTAAATATATTAGGTTAGACAATTTAAAGTTATTGTTATATCCTGTCATCGGCTTTTTCAGTATCAAAATTTTGATTTTGCACGTTCTGGATTAGTATAATGATTTTCAGCAATGGCAGAAGATAAAACATCATTCACTAGTATTACAAATGCACATTCATCAGTTATAGAGCTATATTCCAAACACTAAACACGTTTTGAAATACGGTTAAAGGGAGTTCAAAATAAATCCGCACAAATTTCTAGAGGAGAGAACCTGTCTCACGTAATACATGAACAGGCAGCAGGCCTGTCAGAATGATGAGCAGGTAGTGCACCAACAGGTACAGGAGCAAGTGGAGTTATCGTAACCATGTTTGTCAGCGAGGATGGTATAGAAGGATGACCTATTGTGGGAACGTGGATTTAAGTTTTATTGGAAACATCAAAGCAAGAGCAAAATGTACAGAATAAAGGATTTTTCAGCTAAAGGAGTGCCGCGTAGAACAATCTACGACACCATAAAAATATATGAGAATGGGACTGAGTGGAAACGGCAGTCCAGATCGGGACGACCAGCTCGTATTTTTACGATACAAACGGTGCAGCAGCTGATGAAGACGCTCCAAAAAAAAAAAAAAAAAAAGACGGCATTTCAATGCGTATGCGAAACTTCAAGTCTGCTGCATCCATGATCCAGCATGTAGTACATAAGAAAACGGATCTCCTATACAGGAAGAAACAAACTATCCCCAAGCGCACAGAACGACAAGTAAAGCATGGTTAAACCCAAGTGTGGCCATTTGTAGAGAAAATTCGGTGCTCGTGACTTCATCTTGGAAAATTAATTATATCTTACATTATCTCATGCATTTATCAATGGAAATGACGGATTCTATACATCCGACCCATCTACAGCTCCATATAGTGTTAAATTTGCCATCAAGAAGAAATTTGAAGAGGAAGTTCTTGATGGATTGTCTTGGGTCCCAAACGTGTTAGCCAACCGTTGTTTCGTCGATCTGGATTTGTTATCAACGCCCACATGTATCTGGTACAGTGCGTTAGCAAGTGACTAACACGACAGATACGTGCAAACTATGAACCAAGAACATAAGTGTTCTGGCCTGATCTAGCATCCGCGCATTACGCCAAAGTTGTGACTGAACATCTCAAGCAGACAAATATTGAATTTGTACCGAAACAAGATAACCCCGCTAATGTTCCAGAAACTCGACCCATCGAAAATTTTTCGTCACTCTTGAAGGCTGCTGTCTATGCTAAGTTATGGTATGCTATAAGCCCGGATCAGCTCATTCGAAGAATCCGTTATTGCCTGAAGAACACCGATCTATCTGTTGTACAAAACTTTCAAGATCCACCAGTCGTATAGGCAAAGTGCGTCGTGAGGGAGTGATTGAATGCCGTTAGTGGTAAGAGAACATTTTCTGTGCTGTGACTGCAGATATATATCATATTTTATCTATTTGCATATGGCATTTCAATGATACTTGTCACTGTAACGTGTGCGGATTTATATTGAACACCCTGTAAGTGCAACAACATAAAAAAATAAGCCAATAAAATTTCTAAAGATATGCTAAGAACAAGGAAGGCAAGTAAATTTGTTAGGCTACTTGACGTGACACTAAAAAACGTACATGGTTAGTTTATTGTTAGAATTGTGCATTGTTTGATATGTTGATATTTGGAAATTGTTCCTGTTTAAGCAAGTTGATCTTCCTAACAAAGGAAGAAAAAAACTTAGTACACCCATTTCCTAACCCATATAGTATTTCCCGAGATGCGTTTGGATTATATGCTTTTACCAGAGGCTACTTTAGAGGGGGCCAAAGTTAATAAGACGAATTTTTGTCGGCAATTTTCTTATCGCGATTTTCCCTATTCAGATGAATTCTGGGTACCAATAAATAGCCCTCTCTGATAAGCTTGTTTCATGCTGAAGATAATGAACTATACACTATGACTTTCCATTGAATTGTATTGATGAAATAGCTATTTCAGTGCGAGTCTACGATTTTGTTTATACTTAAAGGGTTGATGGGCCTCAGAGACTTGCTGCCTCGACCGTGACACCTAATCTTTTGTGTATGAACATATCTCTTCATGTTTATCGAATGGACTATGTTTGATTCAGATGCCCAGATGGTACATTCTTTGCAGTTCCTTGTTAGTTAACGTGAGATCAATCGTAAACTATTTAAGCTTCACTAGAAAATTATTTTCTTTTGAATCACTGGTCTACAATTTGTACTTGTGATCGGCAACTGAAATTGGTGGAAATGTATCTTTATTTTTAAGTCTTAACTTTATATTTCGTTGTCAAATAGTGTAAAGTAACTGTATATTAAATATAAAAGAACCATAAAATAATTGTGTAAACTCCTAACGTAATTTACTAAATTCAATATTTTATTAAATTGCATTATCAACAACAACGTCATGAACTCTTGAATAGCATACACTATAGCATACTTCAACACGTATTTAACCACGCGTGGGCTGTAGTCTTGGCTTTGTTAAAGGAGTTTATGTGGCCATGCGGCCCTGAAGTAAAATACCTGTGAATGGCCTGCGGCGCAGATGAAAAGTATTGTTTCTGCACGTATGCAAATTTATGCTAATTCATTCAGGATAAAACATTTGATGGCTCCGAGGGTCGGAATTGAATTTCGGCCTTGGCAGTCAACGTGTTAATAAGAAAGAAATATAACGCATTTTGATTGAATTAGAGAATGATTTCACCAAAATACGAATCGAAGGGAGGAATATTATGGCAAGAATCTTGCACTCTTAAAGACTTTAAGGTTAAAATTGTTACGGCATAAGTATACACTTTTCCAGCGATATGTCATTTCTTTGACAATAATCAGTATCTTAGTACATCTCTGGTATCAGAAGATTATGTTCTATAACAGTCTTTCCGAACTTGACGATGTATGGCATCGGCACGTTATTACAATTTATCTTAAATCTTTGTGATTTTCTTATACGATTTGTGTTGTGTCTAAGAAACGAAAGATGGCTGACGATTTCCTGAAAAGATAATATGCCATTTTAAACTATTATATTATTTGAGACAATAGTCGAAAACAATATTTAATACAATTTCGTAATATTTAATTTTTTTCTCAAGCATGCTAATGGAACTTGTCATTAAAGCAATATGTTTCATTGATTTCCTTAAATTCGTAGATAAGCAATAAAACTAATATTTAAGAAGTCACGAAATGGGCAAAATATGCTCATGTCTAAAGTCCAACCTGTGCTATATGTCTCAAGTTCAATTCAATACTGCACGGGAGAAACAGTACAAGTCAAAAAGCACAGGTTTTTAGGAGGCGAGGTTTTATTTTACCAATCATAAATATGAAAAAACTTATACTAACGGTACCATGACTTGATTATTCAATTCACGTTTAGAATTTACTTATACGAAGTTAACCGGAGATGGAACATGACACATAGATCTCCAATTTTGACTAATGTCATTTTTGGGCAATTTCTGATTTGTACTGTTGCTCCTGCGTAGTCTAGAATTATGAAGATGTCGAAAATTTAACTTGTGAAATACTAATTAGTATGAATGTTGTGCATCTGCCTTCCAAATTACAGAAAATAGTTTTGGACGAAATGCTTTAGAACTAGCATCTAAGGAAACTAGCTTCATAACCTACATACTGTAATATAATGAATATGCAACTACTACATTGCTGTAACGTATTTGTCCACTGCGGAAGTTTAATAGTTTTCCTTTATCGACGTATTTACATTTGTTTTACATTAATGTTAAGCTAATCCCACAAAAAGAGAATTGTCTTTTCCAACTCTTCCAAATATTTCCATTAGTGACAAGTAGTATGAGTGTTAAGTAGTATTAGTGTCATCGGTAAGAAAGCATCAAAAATAATAGGTACCAATTGTAGTTTGCTACGTATGCATTACATAACAATCCAGGAAAATAATAGCTGTTAATTATTAGTGTCAACGAGTTATTTACACACATTTAAGTGTCACAAAGACTTGCCGTTTAACCTCTTGGAAACTACATATGAGAATTTGTAGTATCATAATTGAGACCTTAATGATAATATAGTTGGGCATCAGTTTAATTTTATTAAGTGGCATCATTTTCATGTAAAACCTAATTTGTTCTCCATATTACCGGACACTACCGTGCCATCAGTTGTAGCTCAGAATAATCTCTAAAAATACTCATTCAATACACGTAACATTGGAAATGAAACTGGTGCACAACACAGCACTTAAGTACGGTTGAATTTAAATGAAATTCAAATGTTTTTATTTTGGTGGGAAAGGTAAGATAGTAAGGTTTTAACAAAAATAAAGGAATGAGCACTAGTCTCATATTCCAATGAGGCTGGCGTTGTCCTGGTCATCTGGAACGGTAAATGTCTTACTCTGGAGGAATTCTGGAAATGCTGGAATCGGTCAACATTTGCATCTCTATCCTGTTGATCTGCTAGGGCGTCGAGTTCTCTTCTTCACATTGCGCCTTTTACAATGTTCTTCTCCACCTTCGTTCCACTACTCTGATATCAGATTCAAATATGTCTTTGGCGATGAACCTACAGAATGGTATTCTCGGATTATCGAGTCGTTTATCCTCCAATGGTGCGATGTGCTTTTCTCCGACGATCCTGCACCTTCCTAAACAGTGAAGCGAATACCCCTTGTCGATCTGTCCTCCGTGGTTTTGTTTGGCTGTATCTGGATGTCAGAGACCTGAATCTGGATGTCAGAGAACGGTGAAATATCAAGATATGGGGAAGGGAATGCGGAAAATCAAGAAGGAAACCTGGCAATGTACAACAATAATAAAAAGTTTAGTTCCGTTAGATTTTAAATGTTCATAGTTCTGTCGTTCATAAATGTAATTTAATAAAGTAATTGAATTTAGCGAATTAAGTTAAGAGTTTACACAATTTTGACTTGGTCACTTCACATCTAATACACAGCTACTTCACACCTCCCTCCTCGAAACTGGAAATAGACGAAAATTTCAATTTTCTGGAGTACAAAAAATATTATCAAAGACATTAAAAAAAGTTGGTAGAAGGTAGAGTTCTTTATATAATATATTGTTTGTTTTGAATCAAGCTTCCATTGCAATCTGCTGAGTATGTATTTCAAAAACTGAAATGTAGCGAAATCTAATATATATATATATATATATATATATATATATATATATATATATATATATATATATATATATGTATTCCTTGAATACAGGAACTTCAATATATTACGTGACTAATATGCGAGAAGAAAAAACGTTGTAATACTATCTAGCTAACCAAAGATAGTAAAGTTAGACAACACAAGAAGGGTACTGATTTCATTTTTTTAAAAATGAACTTTAAGTTATTTGGGATTAAAGCGTCCGTTGACTGGAAAGAATTCCAAAATATGGTTATAGCCCCACATACTGGATGTAACCAAAGTATAGAAAAACAGTACGGCAGAACTATTCACCACATGTAACATAATACCATAACTAACATGTAAATTCTTCTTATCTTCAACTTCTTTCTTCTTAAACCTTGTCCTCTTCGGGCATCGAATCTTGGGAATCGAAATGGATGGTTCTTGCAGTCTTGACATCGATCTCCTTGCATCTTCTTGACGTACCCATCTAAATATCAATTCATATACACGACGTTAATTTTCTTCATTCTTCAGATACTCACATTTCTAAAGAGTAAAAAGTAAGAAACTTCAGTAGTTATACGTTGTCCAAGGGAATAGAATATTGCAAATCTTGAAGATACCAACGTTTTCAAATTTGTTCACGAGGCTAGCTGATCGTAAATAACCTTGGTAATTTGAAAATTTCTTTTCCAACTGTTTGACGTACTTCAAGTTTCAAGGTGTTCTACCAGTAGATTTGGATGCACGATTCAAAACCAAGATAAACTAACTTCTAAGCATGGCCAGTGCTAAAAGAAAGTTCGTCATTCATCTACAAGGTATTCCTAACCACAACACAATCTTCAAGAAAAGTAATCCATTTAGATGTTACGTGCGGACAAACGGACTAACAGATTCTTCTTCATCAATGTGAAAATATGTTGGGAGTAATTGCTGATAGATGTCCCAATTGTCTCTATCTTAAACATAAAACATGATACGTTTTATGTCATCTAGGTGCTCCTGTAAAACTATTGTTGTTGTAGCCAAGGCAATTTTGGCAGGTTCTAACTTCGGAAATTTAAATGCTCCAGTCGAAATGTTAGGTAGTAGAATTGTACAAAGATCATTTTCGAACATTACTTTAAAACAATTTTTGTAAGTTTCTCGTAAAATATTTTTGTCTGAATCCTGTGGTCCACATCACATAATTACATAATTAGCTGGTAAACGATGACCATTGGCAATTTTTGCTCCTCCTGGCTTTAATGATGATATACTCAAACATTCTTCTAAACATTCAGTTCCAGATGCGTCTTGAATAGCTTTATCTGCACCATTCTGTACTAAGCTGTTTGGTATTTCGCGATTTATCAAAGTATCACTCGCCCTATGTTGCCATTTAAAAATGTCATGTACACCCTCCCTCCAAAACGGGGGATGGGAACTTCGTGTTTAACCCATATTGTAAGCCCTCTGTATTGTACATTGACTATTAACAAATTTCTTATTTGAAGCATAGTTCGTGGGATATTGGCATGTAACACCCAATTTGAACACTTCGCTTTGTATCTGAATGTGGAACCATTTTCGGCGGCCATTTTGAAATAGGCTATCCCAAAATCAAAAGAAATTCCGTACTTACCTGTTTGGCTTTCCACAATCTATTAAGCAAGGTATCATTCAACCTATATTACCATCTGAAATTTTCACTTTAGTCCCGGGGCCCCATGGTGAGGCCCTGGGGACACCGCAACGATACCATTCCACGTTGACTATGGCATTTTCCCTCTTCATTTTTTGTTTTACTGTTTTCTACTCAACTGTTTCTGATTTATAAGTACTTGAAATTTTATCTGATAGAGGACCATTTTTGGGGGCATCGTGAAACCGGTGCCATATCAAGAATCGTTCCCTACAAAAATTTTCAATTTTCCAAGTTATTTCGATCGAGGTATCACTCGACCCATGTTCCCATTTGAAAATTTCACGTACACACCGTTCCCAAAAAATGAGGGATAGGGAACCTCGTGTTTGAATAAATTTTTAGGCCTTTCTGTATTGTACGTTGACTCTTAACTTTTCCTTATTTGATGTATAGTTCGTGTGATATTGGCTTGTAAACTTTTTGGCTCACCGTATACCGTATATTTGAAAGTTTGCTCAGATTCTACCAGTAGTTATTGGGAAAAAAGTACCACACTCGCGTGAAGCTGCCGCAAAACTATAAAATGCTATATGCTTAACACGGGAGTTTACAAGACAATTGAGAATTATAAAATAAGTTTTTTTAGTAAAATTGTCTACAAATGTTCAAGTTTTCAGCTCGGAATTGAGTTGATCGTTAACGTGACATAAGGTTTAAAAGGAACTCGCTTAATACCATCGAATTATTGTAATCGTGTTTTTTGCCGTTGTTAGAGTTTTATAAATATAAAACGTAATTTTCTCTTCCTGTCATATAATTCACTCCCATCATTTCTGCCAGCTTTATTACGGCAAATCACAATTCCATCCGTACTTATATTTTTATCGCAAACCGAAGCTAAGAAAACACGGTTCGTAAAACATAAGTACCGTAAAAAGTAAAAAAAATGTGTAGATAATTAACTGAAGCAAAAATATTAACGAATAAAAATTACCCTACAATATAAATCACAAGACCTAATTAAACTATGCAAAAAAAAAATGTTGCCGAATATAGTTTGCACAAATTAAAAGAACATCAAAGATCAGAAATGAGCATACAACTTTCAATAAATATCTTATGTAAACATGTTAACCTCTTACTCTATTTTTTTTTACTTTCAGCGAAAAGGAGGCTAGGTAGCTCAATTAATAATTAATGTTTCACTTACTCACGATAGGTCTTCGGCCGGTCAGCTGATACCACTCGGGTCCTGGCGTCGAATCCACTGGACAAAAGATCCACAGGAAAGTTTTTGTACTGGACGCGGAATCAGCTTGGAGCTGCGTCGATTAGTTTCGAGGTCTCAATTTAATTTCCCACTGGCAGGGATAAGCGATCATCCCAGCTGGTGTGATTTATTTCCTGCTGCTCAATGGTTCGAAATCAGAGTTCATTACATAAAACAGAGGCCACAAACGAATATTAAAGTGATAACACGTATATACGAATCACTTCACGTGAGATTTCTACACACTGTTGGAATAATTATTTTATATAGATGCGTAAAATATCACAGACGATAAACTATACAAATTAACTTTCACATATGCAAACGACGATTCAGGGTGCGAAGCTCAACCCTTCCAAGGGGAGCGTTTACGTGCCGTCTTTGGAACAAGGCATCCCACTCATCTTGGTGGATGCTCTTCGAAGTGACGACGAGGTGTGCGTGCGAAACACTGAGAGTTCTATTTAGCAAACCAAAGCTTGTATATGGTCAACCGGGGAAATTCTGATTTTCACTCCTAGCGTCTGGACCAGAATTATCGTCCAATGAGTTTTTGGTTATAAAAGTGCGTAGGTGGAAAGTGATTGTCTCGAAAATCAGACTCAAAGGGTCGTTCATCAAGGATGTAACTATCACGTGAACAGTCCTTGTTCCTTGACCATATGTGGTCGTAAGAATCAAAGTGAGGCCTACCAACACACATGCACTAAATACCAAACTGATGAAGAAAGCTTTGAGATTGTTCCTTTTATATAAAAGGGTTGATTAAATAAAGTTTAAAATTAAGTCTGTCTTTTCCAATGTCTTTTTTTATAAAAAATTGAAAAAAAGTGAGCTTCGGGTAGGTGATATTATAGATACTATAATTATTAAATTTATGTGAAAATAACATAATTATTACTCAAATATAGTCTTATTTAAACAGCAACATATGTTCGTTTCATAGTAAAAGTAGTAATCAAAAGCAGTGAACTATTCTGCGGAGGAGCACAAGCATACGTAGACTAACAGCAAGTAAACATTTCATAGTTAAATGCCACGTTGTTTACCGTTGTTTAAACTTAAGCTGGAACGAAGAATGGTCATACTGTTCCTAGCTTGTATCACCGCTCGTACTAACTGGAATCTAACTCATAAATATATACAGAGTAACTTGATCACTAAAATAATATAGTAGTAAAAATAAATTGAGTTGTAAAGATCGTCAATTTTAATATTTACACGAAGTTTTTTGGACTTAAGGTACAGCAAACGTATAACTGAAAACGCATGTTTTATAATACTTTCTGTATAAGTGTTCCATCTGTACGTACTTTCCGTATGAAACAATATAGGCGGCCAGGATCTCTCATACCAATTGGCGTATATAACATAGCTGACGAAGGTAATATACATATATGTATGTAATATAAGGAAGACCGTTACATATCAAACATCCTTCAATGGCATGATGTAATATTTAAGGGCAGTACCTATGTAGTATACGGACAACGTATGCTCCGTACTGATTTCTGTAGTAAGCAAGATGATTCCCTATATTTGTACAACACAGGGTTATCCATAGCGACCCATACACTACCTTTTTCTCCAGAACGGTACGTGCTATCAAGTTGAAATAAAAATTGAATCACGCATGTGGGTTCAAAGAATCCGTAGAAATTATTTACAAAATCCCGAGAGCCCCCTTCATGGTGTAATGGCAGGCTTATGCTCCGTTCTTCGGATTTTCAAATCGGAACGATATGTTTCGAATGCACATTCAAAAAGGTGAGGAAAAAATAAGATTGCCCTAGGAAACATTTGTCCGTACTACCTACTGTCTTCCGTGTACCAATTGTTTTTTTCTTTTTCAAAAACTGAAGATGAGAGAAAAAGAGTATACGGAGTTTACTAATTAAGATAATGTAAGCACCGTCACAGTTTCGGGAATTGCTAGACACACGTTTTCGAATCGTATTCGGCATGGAGACTCATGATCTTAAAAAATAAAAAAAAACTGCACGACTCAAAAAAGGGAGTCCAAAGTAAGGTCAGAACTCGAAAATTTCAAATGGAAAGGGGGTCCAGTAATGCCTCGTTGCAAGGGTCTTTGCAAATGTTAAAAGAATTCGAACAGGATTTTGGAATCCACTAACCAATTTCAACATGGCGACTATAACAATATCGAAACCCTGAATTTCTGGTTCGTGATGAAGACATAATGTTACTTTGACCGCCCTTCACACTTTTTTCCAGTCTTAGGACTGGCAACGATTGCCACTCATAATAAGGAATTCTTTGGAGTTTAACAGCTGGTTTGCCAACTGAAAAGGTCCTTCATTGTATAGAAAATGCTTGCCACAACGTTGCTTGACAAAAGATAATACATTAGTCTTAAGTGAAATAAAAAGAAAAACGAAACACAGTGAGAAACCCATGAAATAACGAAAATGAAAAGAATAGGTAAAGCACTCACTTCGATGCACATTTTCCAACTCACAGTAGAAGGTCGAAATGCCAGAATGCATTTCTGCACACGATAACTCAAATGATTCTGTGCCGTAATAATTTCCTCCTCACTAGTCTGCCTGAATGCAGCAACTATGCGCTCCATCATGTTGTTTCTTGTTTGGGGTGATGTTGATAAACGATTTCTTTAAGTCATCCCCATATATAATAATCTAAACATGTTAAGTCTGGTGACCTACAGGTTCACCCCTACCTATCCAGCGACCACGAAACATTGCATTCATCTGATTCCTAGCTGTCAGTTCAAAATGTGCTGGGCAACCATCTTGTTGTAGCCACATATCTGTCCTGATGTAAAAGGGACGTCTTGGAGAAGAATGGGCTTTTTTTCTTTCAGAAATGTATGGTAAACAGCACCCTTAAGAATTGCTTCAAAAAAGTGAGGTCCAATTATTCTTCCGAAGTTGATTCCACATCACACATTCACAGACCATCTCCGTTGATGACTAACCTCTTGCATCCACTGTGAGTTTACGGTGGCCCAATAATACATATTGTGACAATTTACCTGACCATCACTTTTAAATGTAGCCTCATCAGAACCGGCAACTTGTCTGATACTGGTGTGAGGATTAACATGGAAGGCTGCAAGTACATCAGCAGATCTAATATCTCAAACAGGCTGACCTATGCGTAGACATTTCCACTTCTGCGTAGATGTTCGGGAAGGTTGCGAAACACATGTCTTGAACGACGTTCCCGATCGGGATACCTAGCAGCATACACAAGAGCAGCAGCGGAACTATTTTGTTGGCAATAACCTAACACCATGAGAATATGAAATCCTTCTTCGTTTGTGAAAGGCATTTCAACTTACATGCCACGATTTGCGAATGCGAAGTAATTGACAGAAATGCACACGACTACGAGGAAGGTATATTAACAAATCCAGACTTTTCACACAATCCCTTCGAAAACGCAACTTCTTGTAACAGACAACGGTGAATGAGACCAAAACTGGAGTGACGTATTCATATTGTCATTGGAAGCACAACAGAACTGGTAGAAGCGCTAGGCACACCTCCAGCTGTGCGACATAACTTCCGTTGAAATAGGCAATGTGAAAAGCTTAGGGGCAGTCAAATGTAACTTGCTTCTTTGTGGTACTATTACGTGCCCGCCCATTTTCTTGCTCAAGTGGGCAACTTCACTAGTACGTTTTATTTCTTCATGGCGAACGAGAAATGCAGGGTTTCGATATTGTTATTATCGCAATGTTGAAATTGGTTAGTGAATTCCAAAAACGTCTTCGAATTCTTTTAGCATTTGCAGAGACCTTTGCAGCGAGGTACCCCCCTTTCGAGTTGAAATTTTTGAGATCTGACCTTACTTTGGACCTCCTTTTTTGGGTCACGCAGTTTTTTCTTTTTTAAGACCCTGAGTCACCATGTGGCATATCATTCGACTTGCTCTTCCCAAAACTGTGACAGGTGCTTACATTATTTTAATTAGTAAACTCCGTATACTCTATTTTTCGCACCTTCATTTTTCGAAAAAAAGAAAACAATTGGTACACGGAAAACGGTAGGTAGTACGGACAAATGTTCGGGGTGGGGGGGGCAATCTTATTTTTCTTATCTTTTCGAAGTGTGAATTCGAAACATATCGTTCCGATTGGAATATCGCAAGAACGGGGCATGTGCCCCATTACACCACGAAGGGGGCTTTCGGGATTTTGTAATAATTTCTACGGATACTTTGGACCCACATTTATGATTCAATTTTTTATTTCAACTTGACAGCATTTACCGTTCTGGACGAAAGGATAACATTTCTATTCTCATTCGACAACATAGAGAATTGTTACATCGAATAAAGGGTTCAGGACATCGCTTCTCCAGATTCGCCTTAGATTGGAATCCTTAACTGTAAATAATAGTTTGTATTACCAGGCGTTGTCTTTACACATGGCAGGATTATTCGACGTAAGCATTTTCATAAAATCGACTTGATCAGAAGTGTGTAGCCACATAATAAAATGACTGCATGTACAGGGGCGATAATAAACTAAGGTCAACGGGGTTACTAATCTACTACATTGGATTTAACACCAATCATTATTCAGCTCGGCATACTACGGCTCGAACTTGAAATATTATATAAATACGTGGAATCCAGTTTTAGCACCACACGCCGACTCTAATACATATATATATATTTCAACCATCCAGTACATGTTAGAGATAAGTATAGATACTTTTACACTACTTCATAAATCTGTCAATCAAATAATAACAGCTTCAAAGTCGAAACTTAACTTCATTATGATACTTTATTAAATTTCTTGAAAGGTTAAACGCCTGTACATAACCGTACCTGAAAGATAGGGATGATTTTATTATAAGGTGAGGTGATGAAAAAAGGTTGATGGGACAGGAAGCTGATTTACACAAACATATTCGTAATACTATTCATTTCACAATATAATTGCAACACTTGATAACACTAATTATTAACAGAAATGAACAGAATCCATGTTCAACAAATTATTTCAATTTCAACGACATTTTCTTAATTATAATTTTGTTGTCGTTAACAAACTAGATTCATATTTTTTTACTTCTTCTAACCAACTACAGTATATCTCTTTCCTTCTTTTCTTCGAACAAGTTAGAACATAGTCATAGTCATAACATTCTACATAGGTATGCAATTATTAAAAGGGAAAATTAAATTATACCATATGACAATATTCAAATACATGGAAATATTTAGGAAAGAGAAAGTAAAAAGGAAAGAGATTTAATAATAAGTTTAAATTTTTAAATGCTAAAAGTAATCCGAATCTATATATTTATAGCCTTTCTGCATATAAAACATCTTTGCCACAAAATAAGTAATTCTACAAATTCTTTTTTTTTTCATAGAACTGTCTATTTTAGATGAAAACTATGTTATTTGTTAAAATATTGAAAACGTCTGTAACTAACAAAATCTAAAATTTTGGTCCGTTACAGATTTGCCGGCCCAATGAAAAAAAATTAATATGATTAAATTTTTTATTGGTCCTTAAAGGGTTAATAGACTTTAATCAGCCCTTTTATAACGTGACTTTAATTCAGCTCGATTATCATCCGAAGGATTAAATTTGTGGCGGTTTCTAAAATTTATGAAACTATTAATTTTACTCTCAAATCTTCGAGCAATGCACAATTTCTGGGCAACGTCATAACTATATTTGGTCCCGTCAAATTTTATAATTCAAGTTTCCTCATTTTGAAAAAAAGTAACGTTTGACATATAAGTGCTATCACATCTAAATAATAAAATAATAGGAAACAATTTTCGGACAATAACTTCATGGGACATTGAAGTGTTGCCATATCGAAACAATGATGTAATAGGAAACAACTAACTATTACCACAATCAACCTTAACTTAACCTAAGGAATAGCAATTAACTATTTTAGCGTCGCATTGTACTCAGAGAAATCATCAATTTATCTAAGAGATCTTAAGATTTATATAAAAAGCTAAAAATCAGATCGATTTAACAACTTATATGTAACAATCAGACTTGGCCTAACATCAAATGTTAATGTTGTCACTTACATTTATCCATCGTTGTTGCAAAATAAGATCCATCAAATTACCGGGTAACAACATAATACCTCAGGATCAAACCAATTAGGTTCAGAATACAGAATAACTATTTACATTTTCAGAGCATCTACCCTCTAGTATTATTATTGGCCATTGCCATGATGTACTAAATGAAACTAAGATAAACATAACAAAGATAAACCTAACAAACTAAATAACGTAAACATTAAATCAAAAATATGCACTTACAAGGATACAGCTCCTTTTTTTGCTTTCTCTTATACTTAGCTCCAACTCTTAGAGGGAATTCTTTCCTCCTCTTCCTTTTCCTCATAATTCCTCTTAAGTTCGACTTCTTTCGGAAATGGTATCCTCTATCCTGTAATCTTCTATATGCATTAATTAGGTAACTCCATCGGTCAATTCTTTTCATTCTCTTCCGTTTCTTGTTTCTTCTTTTCATTTTGATTTGGATCATTCTTACCCTACGTAAACTCTTAATCTCCTTTTTCTTCTTCATCACATTCTTTTGGAACACTATTACATCCGGTGCTTTTCTTCTTGTTTCTTTACGACGCATGCATTTTCTTGATTTCTTCCCCTTCTGACTAATGTATTTTCTGTATCCTTTTCTTCTTTTTCTTTTCCAACTACGTTGAAGTTTGACATCTTTTACATTTTCACTTTTCCACTTTATTCGTTTTCGATTTCTTTCATGTCTGATTTCTTCTGGACATGTTCTTTTTCTTGAAGCTCCCCATTTCATTTTCCGTTTCTTCACTTCATGATGACACTCTACAATTTTCATTTCAATCTCAACTCCATTGTTGATCTCCAAATTTTGTGTCTCAATCTCATCTTCCATATTTACTTCCTCTGTTTCCTTCCTGAGGTCACTATTCTTCATCATCATCTTTCCTTCCAGTTCCACTTTTTCCTTTCTTTGCGATTCATTCCATTCGTTGATTTCTCTCCTGGTTTCCTCCATAATATTTCTCATACCGGCGAATTCCGAAAAGTTTTCATCGAGACGTTTATGCAACCATTCTGCCAACAATCTAAATTCAGGTGTCAGTTGCATAATTCCAGAAAATGCTGCCTCAGCTCGAGAACCTTCACCATCATTGTACTGCGCGGGCAGTGCAGACTCTTCCAAATGCGTTACATCTGAACTACAGTTTTCACATAACCACGGACATTCATGTTTTGATAACTCTTAATATTCCTCTGGTTCAATATCTAGGTAATCTAGATGATAAACCTTTCCACATTTATTACATTTTACAGAGAGATCTTCCACCGATCTCCATGAGTCACAAACACAACCAAAATTCACATAACTATTTTGTGACACTGTTCTTTAGCTTTTGACCGAATCATCTTTTCTTCATTGTATGGGTTCCTCAACTTTCCTCTCACCATTGTGTACGTGTTAATAACACATCTCATCTCACCAAACAGCGGTTAATTTCCATCTAAAGACCTGCAGCGCCATCTAGCGACAATCCTGGCTCTGGGTCACCATTTTATAACATTTCTCTTCTCATTCGACAACATAGAGAATTGTTACATCGAATAAAGGGTTCAGGACATCGCTTCTCCAGATTCGCCTTAGATTGGAATCCCTAACTGTGAATGATATTTTGTATTACCAGGCGTTGTCTTTACACATGGCAGGATTATTCGACGTAAGCATTTTCATAAAATCGACTTGATCAGAAGTGTGTAGCTACATAATAAAATGACTGCATGTACAGGGGCGATAATAAACTAAGGTCAACGGGGTTACTAATCTACTACATTGGATTTAACACCAATCATTATTCAGCTCGGCATTCTACGGCTCGAACTTGAAATATTATATAAATACGTGGAATCCAGTTTTAGCACCACACGCCGACTCTAATACATATATATATATTTCAACCATCTAGTACATGTTAGAGATAAGTATAGATACTTTTACACTACTTCATAAATCTGTCAATCAAATAATAACAGCTTCAACGTCGTAACTTAACTTCATTATGATACTTTATTAAATTTCTTGAAAGGTTAAACGCCTGTACATAACCATACCTGAAAGATAGAGATGATTGTATTATCAGGTGAGGTGAGTATACAAGGTTGAGGGGCAGGAAGCTGATTTACACAAACATATTCGTAATACTATTCATTTCACAATATAATTGCAACACTTGATAACACTAATTATTAACAGAAATGAACAGAATCCATGTTCAACAAATTATTTCAATTTCAACGACATTTTCTTAATTATAATTTTGTTGTCGTTAACAAACTAGATTCATATTTTTTTACTTCTTCTAACCAACTACAGTATATCTCTTTCCTTCTTTTCTTCGAACAAGTTAGAACATAGTCATAGTCATAACATTCTACATAGGTATGCAATTATTAAAAGGGAAAATTAAATTATACCATATGACAATATTCAAATACATGGAAATATTTATAAGTAAAAAGGAAAAAGATTTAATAATAAGTTTAAATTTTTTAAATATTAAAACTAATCCGAATTTATATATTTATAGCCTTTCTGCATATAAAACATCTTTGCCACAAAATAAATAATTCTACAAATTCTTTTTTTCATAGAACTGTCTATTTTAGGAGATGAAAAGTATGTTATTTGTTAAAATATTAAAAACGTCTGTAACTAACAAAATCTAAAATTTTGGTCCGTTACAAAAGGTACTGTCTGGCTCCCTCTGGAACAACCCTGAATACCACTGTCAGAAGAACGCATATATAGTTACAAACATTTTAATATAAATACCCTTTCATAGGTGACTCTAATTTCAATAACATTTAAATCTTGCCCTTTCATTTAATAGTGTTGACCTTATTTTCTTACCTTTTTACTGCTGATTTGAACTTGCTATTTACTCAAACGTAAATTAGTCTTCGTTTTTATCTATATTTTTTTTACTAAAGAAAGGAATAAATCAATAGCATTTACTGGTATTTTACGTAGCTTTAAGCCTTAAATTGAACTACTGAAGTATTAGAATATATACGTAAGTAGTTCTTTGATTATACTAGACAACAAGATTTTTACACAGAAATGAAAATACCTCATTCTAATATAACGTTTCACGTAGAATTCGAATCTGCAAACAGTTTTTCTCCATCTCCCTCAGTTTCCCCGGACAGAGGGATTTTCGGAAAATTTCCCCTCAAATTTCCTTTTTTTTAAACATTTTTTGTACCTGTAGCTCGGGTATCCTAAAATCACATATAACTTCCACTATGTTTTATTTCAAATCCAATGAGGTATAAACCGTGCTTATATTGTAATTTTAGTGGAAGTTATATGTGATTTTATCTACACTAATGAATATGGTAAAATGAACAGTACACATAGTATATTTTTATATAAGTATGTTTATTTCTATAGAAAGAATAATGCGATTCTTATGAAACTTAGGGGACTTACTAAGTATAAATCAAGCTAACATACAATATAATTTGTGTGTTTATATGCGTAAGGGTACCCGAGCTAAAGGTATGAAAATGGTAGAGAAAGGGAAATTTGAGGAGAAATTTCCCTAAAATCCCTCTGTCTCCGGAAAACTGAGGGTGATGGAGAAAAATAGATTGCAGGTTCAAATTTTACCTGAAAAGTTCTATTATAATCAGGTATTTTCTTCTGTGTGCAGGAGAAAAATATTATTTTGTCGACTAGTGCTATCTGTGTAGTTTCAACATGCATAAGTATTTTATGCTTGATAAATGATTGAAATTAATTTTATTAAACGTAATCAATGTTATTAATTTTATTTTAAAAACGCTTTGTGAGCCCCAAGTGGCACCCTATTTTTTATTAATATTGTAAAATCGGATCTGTGTAACCAAGAAGTGAACGTGTGAAGCGCCTCGTGAATGTTTGGTGATTTGGAGGAATATTCTAGCAATGCCCTGATGTCACGTACGTTTTGAACAGTGTAAGTTTTTCTCTCTGTTTGACCTTCAGTTTGATGACATTAAACACGAATGTTGCTCGCCTGGAAAGTTTAATTGTGAGTGGGGTTTCTAATTGATCTCAAGATGGTTGTGTTTGTATTTTCAGAATACGTACTATGTTAGTAGTTGCAAGACTATTTGGCTACATTTGTGTGATTTGAAGGTTTTCACATATAATATAATTTCTGGCGTTTTCGTGACCTCATCAACTAGACAAGGATGCCGCCATACTTCTTCTTTGTGCAGTATGGGTAAAATGTTACCAGACATACAATTGCTGTCGTAAATTCTCTGTAATCATTCAAATTGAATTTGATAGGTATTAAATCACTGGCATCAAGTTTGGTTATGCTATTTATTTACCTCTCCATGGTGCAACTACCAAAACAATATGCGCATAGAGTTAACTTTATCACAGATGGTTTGGAATACTGCGAGTTCGGAAATAAAATACTACATACTACAACGTACGGTATGATTACCAATTTCCAATCTGCATTAGGAAGAAACACATAAAAATATCATATACAACTAAGAAATTAATGCGCCCATCTTTTGGTTTTAGTTCTTCTATTGGCGATATCCACTTAAATCCTGGCCCCTCAGCAAGTGATCCTCTATTCTCTGAGTATTATCAGAACTTACAAAGCGTCAAGATAGATTGACTGACTATGCAATGCATATAGGTGAATTAACGAATTACGCCTGCCTGATTTTTGCTGAAACATGGTTAAATGGAAGTCTTGAAAATAATGAACTAAACATAGCCTCATATTTTAACAATTGTAGGAATGATAGAGGAAGCCGTAGGGGTAGCATTATGATTTCTTTGAATAATAAGTTCGAGTGTAAGCTACACAATGAGCTCGCTACTAACTGTGAAATAATGTGGGTTGAAGTTAAAATTGCAAAAGTTAAAAAAAAACTTTTGATTGTTATTGTAGACCGCATAGATACTCTCCTATTATGGTGCTCGAAAATTATAGGGTCTCTGTGCTTGCAGCCCTCAATGATCGCAGCTTAGTTCATTTTGCTGATTTTAATCTATCAATAGACTAACCCTAAGTCAAGTGTAGGTAAACGCCTAGTGACCACTGATTTTTAGATATGTTTATTTAGGTGTTAGGAATCAGTCAATTTAACTCATTTACTACACGTGGTAAGAAAATACTTTATTATGTGGTCTCCTCTCTAAATGATCTTCTGTCACTCAACGTAAAAATTTGTTTTCATCTGATCATGAAACTCTGGACGTCGGTATTCCCTTGCTTAGGTCGTTATCAAAAAATAACATTTTTGAGTTTAAGCAGTTCACATTGTTAAGGAATAAAGAACCGCGGTACAGTATTAATCGTGCCCTTAAATCAATTCCTTGATGTATACTGATTCACGGTAATATTAATGATGCTGTATCACTATTTATGGACATTATTTCTGCAATTTTTAATGACTTTGTCCCGCGTATACGGAAACAATCGCTTCAGTTCCCTCCATGGTTTGAGCCGGAAGCATGTCTTGTGCTTCGAAATAAACAGGGCTGTTGAAGCAGTTTTCGAGTGAACAAACGTATAATCCTTTCTCTAACATTAGGTGACATTCGAAATATTTCCTTCGTATTAAATGTAAGGACAACTTTGACAACTAATCAAGTCGATTCATCTCTGTACGTAATAGCTTCTGGATGCTCATAAATTACCGTAGAGAAAATATACATATCCAGCTAGAAGTCGAATACAATTGAAATATAGATCTATTGTCTTTAATATGTACTTTTGCAATAGCTTTTCTACGTTTGGAACTACAATACTACCTCTCCCGATGAAGTGAAATCATTTATCTCCTTACTATTTTCTCGTCATTCACTGGTAGAGACAGGTGAAATGAAAATGAGAAAAATGAAGTGAAATCTTTAAGGTTTACGTCCCACGGTTATGCCGGTTTAGTCTAAAAGACACGGTAATGATGACTAATGAATTAAATGATGGAAGATGGATGGATGATGGATGGATGGATGAATGAATGAAGAAAGTGGGAGGAAACGGGAGAACCACGAGGAATCCCACGCACACGGTGTTTGTCCACCACAAAGTTCACTTGGCGGGTGCTGGGATCGAACCAGGGACCCCAAGCACCAGAGATGAACGCTCTACCACTGAGCCACCGCGGCCCCTGGTACCGACAGGTGTCGTTATTATTCAGTAGATGATTCTCAGAAGATACCTTTCCCAAATTGTGGAAGGCTGCTAATATCATACCTCTCTTCAAATCCGAAGAAAACAAGTTTCGTCCTAGAGACCTATTTCTCTTCTTTCTTCCGTGTCTATTCTCTGTGAAAATATAATTAAAGACATATTGTACGGGATTTAGACTAAAGAAATGTGATTTTTTCAAAGCTAAAATTAAAATAATTGAAGATAAAGTAAAAACTAAAAGGTTCGAGACATGTATAAGGGGATCAACGAATTGAAGAAAGTCGTGCTTATGTATTAAAGAAAGCCGACGAAACAGTTCTCACTTATACAGATATCATCTCAAATAGATGGAAAGATAATGTCTTCTAGTAAAACTTTTTGGAGCAGATGAATAAAAAAGTGATAAAAATTTTTGCACCAAGTTATCTTCTTCTAATTTATGGGGGCACGGTGGCTCAGTGGTAGACTGTTCACTTCTGGGGACCCTAGTTCGATCCAAGCTCGGGCCAAGTGAACTTTCTGGTGGACAAACACCGCGTTCGTGGGTTTTCTCAGGTTTCTCACGTTTCCTCCCAGTTTATTCTTTCCATCACCTTATTAATCTCTCATCATCATCGTCTTCTTTAGTGTAGTCAGCATAACGTGGGAAGTAAAACGGAAAGATTTTGTTTTCATTTCCTCGTTTCTATTTTTCCAACCACTCCAACCTCCATATTATGCCTAACTTCGTTTCGACGTAATTCATTATGTAACAATTATACGTCTGGTGACGTACTTCAGCGTCAGACAGCCAAGAGATATGTCAGATAACGATATCGATAATCACGCTATTCATTATTAGGAATTAGCATGACGATTGAGACGCACGTATTTATTAATAAGATGTTAATATAGTGATATCATTCAACACTTTTGTATCAACATAAGAAAATAATCAGTTCATATTAATTCATTATAATTAGGCACATATGCATCATTAATAAAGATTTCATGATCAACAGTTTATTTATTCTAAGAACATTTTTACAAATTGTTGTTCGGAGTTAGAAATGTATTTATAAGTACGTAACAAGGGAGGATCCCGGACGGACTTCTATGGGGGTTTGTAATACTACTACTTAGAGCTACATTTAAAAGCTCCAAACTCTGGGATGGGTTTTATTTATATATAAAATAAGAAACTTTTCTCTGCGGGGCGGGGGCCTCGTCCCTATCGCCCCCTGGATCCGCCCCTGATACGTACTTTGTTCAGTGCTGTTGAACTAATTACCTCATTGCTGAGACTACATTGTTCTTAGGAGAGTGTCTGAGTCTGTTGAAAGAAATCAAAGAACAATATAGAGTATCTCGTACGTAACACTGTTTATTTTTATATACAGCATTCCCATAATTTAAAATAATCTAAACTATCATTATTGAAACTATCAACTGCAACAGATTTGTAAATACCGATGTACTTTCTACCGTCTTGAAAACTAGTTCCTTTAATTTTTAGAACGCAAATAAATATTAGGTGGTGTATCCGATTAAGATATAGCAATTGATATACTAAGTGTAATCCATAGATTAAATTTTCATTTCTAATTACACTGCTCTACAATGATTTTGCTGTTTGGAAACTATTAAGGTTTTCTTAATGTTTTTGGCCTGAGAAATCCAAAAATGTAGTTAGTTTTGTTCTATCACCTACATTTTTCTTAAAATAAAGGTGAGGGGGAGAGGAAAATAACCGTATAAATGTATATTTCAGTAGAAGTACTGATTATACTTACACATATAAAAATATACTTTCGATGCCATAGCCTTCTGATTATCTTTGAATTTGTAATAAAAGACGTGCAGTCACTTATTCTGCTAACATTGGAAAAATATGTACTCTATCTGGTAGCACTGAATGATATCACAACGCGTTACACGTTGGGAACGCAATAACAGCGCTGTGTAAGCTGTGATTGCGAGAACTATAATGCAGAGGAATGGAGGCTATTCATTGCTTCCAACAAGAGAAGTTTGAACGGTCTGCTTCTTCACAACAGCAATCAACAACCCTCTGTATACCCATTATTCATTCTGTACATTTAAAGGAGATTTACGAAAATATGGATTTTTTTAAAAATAAAATAGGAGGATCATCATTGGTTATTGTGCTGCGATCTGAAGGTGATATGGATGCTTCTTGGACAGCTGTAAGGATACACCAAATATCCATGCCACATTTTGCGAATGAAATAGCAGAGAACGCAATAAACACTGGACTCAAATTGATTGTCAGCGAATATAGGAAGAAAAAATTTGAAAAACATCTGCCTCGTAGACCCTTCACAAGTCATTTTACCACATTTGCATATTAAACTGGGCCTAATGAAACAATTTGTCAAAGCTCTGAATAAAGATGGTCAATGCTTCCAGTATCTAGTGACAAAATTCCCACAACTTTCAAGTGCTAAATTAAAAGATTCATTGGTCATCAGATCAGAAAGTTGTTTAAGGACTCAAACTTTGAACATTGTATGACAAGTTGAAAAGAAAGCATGGAGTGCATTCGGGGACGTGTGTCATAATTTTCTCGGGGACAACAGAGACGAAAATTACAAGTACATTGTGTCTAATATGCTCCAAAAGCTTAAAAGCTTATTGTACAAAGTGAGTCTTGAGATTTATTTTTTGTATTCACATTTAGACAGCTTTCCTTCTAACTTCGGTGATTAAAGTGAAGAACATTATGAAAAATTTCATCAGGACATCAAAGCAATTGAATTCCACTATCAGGGACGTTGGAGAACAACAATGTTGGCTGATTATTGTTGGACGTTGGTACGTAAAACTTCACGAACTACTCACAAAAGGAAGTCTAGTTTTAGGAGCTTCCAACTGAAAAGGCAGACAAAAATGAGGCAAGTTGTTTATCAATGACCTTCAGCGACGTAAATACGCTAGTTGTCGTCTGGGGCAAAAACGCGCCTTAGCGCCCCCCTGACAAACCAAACTAAAACGCTCCCCCAAATATTTGCCCAATTTGGGCCCTCCCAATCCGGCGCCCAGGGCACAAGCCCCGTTTGCCCCCTAGTTAAGCCACTGATGACCTTAATTATTTAGAATATCGATATGAAGGGAAAAAACTAATTTCATTTTCGTAATTAGCAACCTCAAATTATAGAAAATCAAGTGTCAAATCAAAAACAGCTTATAAAAAGTTTCATTTTCTAGAGCAGTGTTATTAATAGTACAATAGATTCCCACTAACGCGATAGTAGGATGGGTACACTTGGGGGTGTTTTTCCTAATGCGCATGCGCAAAGAAGCCACGCCCCTTCACGCTGATTGGCTGGCGCCGGTCACGTGACCCCGCCCCTTGGCCCCGCCTACTTGCCGCGCCCACGTGTGACCACGCCCCTGGCCAGCCCACGAACAAGCCCCCTGGCCACGCCCTCGGGCACGGCCACTTCCACGGCCCCGCCCAAATGTGGGAAAACGAACACCTTGAACCGTCCACCCACGGTCTTTTACGACCTCCTTTTTAGGAGTGTATTTGTTCCTTTTATGAGAACTTTTTAGGGGGTGGACTCGTTCCCTTTTATGACCTACTGTGCACATATGTCAAACTTGGGATATGAGGTTTTCGAACATGCCACCACCCCTTATTTCACCATAGCAGTGGAGACTACGAACACATAGCAAAGCCGATAATACATAAGACTATGAAACATAGCAGGGGTGTATTCATTCCCTTTTATGACCTACTGCGCACCTATGTTAATCTCGGGATATGGGGGGTTTTCGAACCTGCCACCACCCTTTATTTTACCATAGCAGTGGAGACTACGAACACATAGCAGACCAGGGATGTACTCGTTCCCTTTTATAAGTACTTTTCTCAGGGTAGGGATGGACATATGGCCTTTTCTCAATGACTGATTCAAATAGATTCCATTTAAACTAGTTCCGAAATCTACATATTATTCAAGAGTAGACACGAATATTTACTAACATTTATGATTAAGGATACAGAAAGTGTGAATATTGACATAAATTAGAGTATAAAATCAAACTAATGTCCCAGAAGTTCCCAGAGGTGATCGTTTTATAATTGCCAATGCTGGCTGACGGGGCGAAGCTTCGGATGGAGATATTTGTGGTGGATCTAAGCTTGGCAACAAGACTTGTGTCAGTCTCCTGCGGGCAGTTGTTAAGCAGGGTCACGCTCTTCGGGGAGGTATCTACTGCACAATATTCAAGCAAAAAATGTACCAGTTGTTGGAACTACGTTATGCAATAAACTTTTGAGCGAAACTGGATAAAAACGGAGCGGAGATGCTCGAAATGCTTTGTAAATCCTACGTTGATGGAGTGATAAAAGAAAGTTCAACTTTGATGTAGCACAAGTGGTTTCGGGAAGGTCGGGATTCCGTCAACGACAACGACCGTTCGGGACGCCCGTCAGCTCCCCTGAAAAAATCAAAATACCTAATCGTGGGTCATTTTCTAAAACGTGACGCACTTTCTGGACCGAGTCATCTGTTTGTGACTTCGACGAGCATTCCGTGCGGACGTCGTTTAACGGATACCCCACCTTCCCGAAACCTCTTGTGTCACAAGAAAGTTTGGCATTCTTTTATTGCCCCTCACCCTAGGCTTTCGAAGCATTTCCAGTGTCTCCTCTCCGTTTTTACCCAGTTTCACACAATATTTGATACAAATACGCTGCTCCAAAAACTAGTCCAGTTTTTGCTAGACGAGGGTATAATTGATATTTCTGGGCGGAGCGTTACCCTGCCTCTAAAACTGCCAGCAAGCGACTGATACCGATTTTGTTTGCAAGCTTAGCTTCCCCACGAACTTCTCCATCCGAAGCTTCACACTTTAAGCCAGTGTTACCAACTACAAAACATCATTCCGTTAACTTCTATTGCAAACCATGAATAATAGACCGAAAATATTGCTCTTAAAAACTTCCAAAAACAAGTTAAATGAAAATATTGTGAATTTTGTTTAGAACTTTGAAACAATACCTTTATGAAAGAAACGGAATTGAAATTGCTCTCTCACAAATTGGCACACATACATGGGGATAGAAACGCAGTAAATTATTTTGTTTTACAATAGTCAGAACCTTTATGTCACCGTATGATCTGCTCAACGACAATGGGCTCCGCATATTTCTTGTTAGGCACTGGATTCACAATTCACCTTTGGGGACTTCAGAAAAGCTATGGTAACAAAATATGCGAATTGCATTTTCCGATCCTGGTTGGAACACTCCAGAGTCCTCAAAGTCTTAATAACTGTCTGGTAAGATTGAAGCACTTGTGTTGCTTGAGCCCTGTCTTCATGTGTGAGTTTCTTCCTTCCTGGGAGAGCAAGTAGATCTTGTTGTTTTTTTTTTTTTTACAGATTAAGGTTTCAGGTTGATTAGGTGTGTTTGAGGTGCTGGCAAGGAGGTTTTAATACGGCAGTGATGTGATTACTGCGTAGCATCAATATCTACGTTACCAATATATGACACCAGATTTACCTGTGGGAATAGATTATGTGTGAAGTACGGTAGACATAAATACTTGGTGCTACGGCATTTCTAAGGTTCTGAGCTGCACTGCCTACTGTAGAAGTTGGTGGGACTGGAATGTTGATACTTTGTTGCAGGGATGTCTATGGTACATTTGTTAGATGGGTATCCTGCTAAAGTACTACTAAAAAGTCAATTTAAGAAAAATCTCTCTTGTTCAAGAGGAATATCTATGGTAGATGGAATCTATTCACTGCAAAATTAGATCTTTGAACTTACACATATGCCTTTCTTGTCACGGCTGAAATATTAAAAGTGAGAAGGATTGTGATAGTTCAGTGGACCATAAACATGTTGACAAGTTGGTAGAGCCTGTACGTTGAATGAAGTAGAAGACACATAATTGTTGTAAATCTCTCTGTCCAAGTATATTGCAATATTTATTGTGTCGCTCTTATAATCATCTAAAACTAATACCATAGGTAAACTATATAATCTGGAATTTTAGATGTTACTTCTTCGTTAATTTTAGCGGGGTCAAAATAGAATTTTCCGGAAAATGGCAAATCAATTATTCATGTACATGCAGGCCGATAGCCAGAACAATAATTTAGGGGGGGCCCGGCTGAAGTTAGAGGGGGCCCGATCCAAAAATATTAAAGTTCATCACCATATTATCGTTCATTTGCAAGCCTACCGTGAAAATTTTAGCGGGGCCCGAAAAATTTAGGGGGGACGGCCCCCCTAGGCCCCCCTGGATACGGGCCTGTGTACATGTGCATACAAATCAAATGACAGTCATTTGATCCCAGTTGTTTACTGATACGCATTGCTCAAATGGTCCCGCTGTTTATTATTGAACTCCACTTTGACCTTAAGCTGTCGGTTCCAAAAACCAAAACTGTCATTGGACACAGGCCATCAAAATCTACATTTTAAACCCAAAAAAAGTTTTTAAAAAATATGGAGCCACGGTAAATCTCTTTTAACCTCAGTACTTTCAGATTTGCAAGCTTCTTGCTGACAAACATGAACAACTCATTTCTTACACACAGATTGACATATAGGCTATTATCGACATACGTCCTCCTTCTTAAAGGTTTCATGGCCAGTTGAATTATCTCTCATCTCTCACATATGCTCAATCCTGAAACTACATTACAACAAATGTTAGTACAAAAAAGTACTTCTAGATGGTCCTCGATATTATAACTCTTAATTGTCATAATCTTCTTTACTAATGTTAATGGTACTTTTTAGCTTTGATGTCATTTATAACAAAACACTGCATTTTATTGCGACAATTTTTTCAGTTGTATTTATAATGACTGATTATAAATAAAAAGATGTATAAGAAACGCCTTCCACTTTTGTCGCGGTGTGAGTACTTAAAATAGTGACATTTAACGCTACAAAAAAAGAAAAAAAAAACATTTGAGTAGAAGTATTAGTAATTGTATTTCTTAGTATAGATATATTTTATATATTAGTAAATATTCATACCATCCAATAAGTGACTTCATTGTCTTTTAGAAATTAAATATTTTTCGTTTGATTATCAGACACCATTTAAGTTGCTATTATCATGATTACACCAATATTATCAACAACTGTTGTGTATCAAATCATTTCGGAAGTGAATAACAAAACCAAGAAAGCCCTAATATTTTTTATTTTCTTTATATCTTTTTTACGTCTTTTTATTTGTATTATCCTCAGCAAAAATTAACCAGTAAGTTCTGGTGCAGGAATCCATGGTTTCATCCTCTAACACATAATTTATGGCGGAGTGTCCGTGAGTATTATCATATTTCTCCAAATTTTTGCAAAATTTTAATACTTCAACTCCGATACAATAATTGACTTTCATTCACAATATATCTCATTTAACGTAAAAGTCATAAGGGTAAAACGTAAAATGGGAAATTAGATTCTATTTGAAATTAAAAAAAAATAATTCAAGGCAACACTAGAAAAATGTTCTGAAAAGCAGGTGCCAATTTGTTATACCTAGTATTTTCTAGTCTGAAGCCACAGTTACTGCTCTAAAATGTGAGAACTCACCAGAGTCTACAGGCTTCCCTTAAATGCAACACCAATAAACCCAATATATGTGAAAGTAGCATAACCATGTAATTGAGTTCTAATTTAGGAACTAGTTTGTGTCCTATTCAAATACCCAAGTTTCAGAATCCTGCGGTACTTCTTCAACAATATAGAAGTGGTATGTGAGAATTTCAAATTATATGCCCGTAGCCAAACTGCCTGTATAAAAAATATTGCGTGACTACCTTTCTATTCTGAAACATGTATTTTTGGATGGCACACATATTTGTTCCTAAGTGAAATATTGACCCGACTACGGTAGGTCTCATAGTTTTGGAGCTATGGACCTTTGACCTTACTTTTTCATGTTTTCGGCAGCCCATAACTCCGAAAGAAAGCATTTATACAGCCAGGTTGGTCTATACTTTTGGTCTTATCTTGGTGCCAGGAATCACCTCCCAGACGTTATCGGGGTTGTTTAGAAACACGCTGTATGTTACTGCTGTGCGAACAAGTGAATCAGAGAGTATAAAAAAGGACTTAACGGATAGGCACGAGAGTAGTCAAAGACAAGCGAATCATTTTACTCGTGAAAGTCAGTTCATGAATCTTAAGGTGTTTGATCTTGGAATTGAACAGGATTCAGGTACCGCTCTAGAGAAATTAAATTACATTACGTTTTCATATCTCGTAGGCGGATCAATTGAATTTTGTCTGTTTTATCGCTCTGTACTCTACAATAATTAAACAGTAGGGTTTGTCTATGTGTGCCTGGGGTTGACAATTGTAACGTATTACCTAGCCAGTTTAATTGGCTGTAGTAGACAACTGTTACTTGTTACCAGCATTCCGTCTTACTATGTTCAGGACTATGTGTACACACCGTAGCTATGATCACCAGCAAGACGATATACCTTCTTACAGTGCTCAACAATACATACTATGATAAATCATCGCAGTACAAAAGATTTAACAGAAGAAAATGAAAATTGAAACTATGAGGCATCTCAGAAACCGCTGTTCTCCATCCAAAGCAAATACTTTGACAATAATTAATAGAATAGCAACGTATTCAAAAATTGAAATGAAATCTTTGAGTTTTACGTCCCACGGTTCAACCGGTTAGGCTAAAGAAGACGGTGATGATGAGTAATGAATGAAATGGTGGAATGAAGAAAAAGGGGGAAACGGGGAGAATCCCGAGAAAACCCACGCAAACGGTGTTTGTCCACCACAAAGTCCACTTAGCGCGGGCTGGGATCGAACCCTAGCACCAGAGGTGAACCCTCTACTACTGAGCCACCGCGGCCCACAACGTATTCAAGTTTCTTAAGATGTTCAGTTTTGCCAGCAAGAGCAGAAAGAAGAAACTAGTACGACGATTTACCGTGCGTAAGAAATACATGAGAAAGAACATAAAAAAATCAAATATGTTTAGTGTAATAACGGTATCCTGAAATAGAAGACAATTAATTTAAAGAAAAATAAAGCTTATGCAATTTACAATTACGTTCATTAATTCATATAATTCGAAATTTGTCCCTTCTCAGATGTCGGTGTGGTAGGTATGCGTTGGATTCCCGTGTTGGAGCGCTCAAAATATTTCATGAAGTGTGCAACTAGGGTAAATATCCTCGAAAGTAAGTATTACTGTACGATTTATTTTCATTTACTTTAAATATATTTACAAGTAACGCATTAGAAAAGTGATTTTTATGTTAGTAAAATTAGTTAGGTTTTACATACACTACTTGCTCCAATAAATGTACTCCATAAAAATATATTACTCGTCTATAAATGACGGAATGGATATAAGAACCATCTTTAGTTAATTGTCATACGTTTGGCATCGTCCACATTGGTAATATGACAACATAGACTTGTTGTACATTACGCACAAAAACGTATCACGCGCATGACTTATAATCGGGTTTAAAAGAATTAATTAAAACAAAAATTTATGAATTTCTTTCTTATTTATAGGATAGAAATTTATATATCAATGGAAAATATTACTATGCATACGAATGTTTCTGACATTGCGATTAAATGCATTTTTTATATTGAATTCATATTTATTTACATATTGTTTCAAAGCGTTTCAACGGCAATTTTAACCTAAATATATGGTACGTACACAGTTCTAAAAGAAAGCATAACAGAACTTTACAGGAAAATCTAAAAGAGAATAACGCAGAACGCGAATTGTAAACACAGGGACCACTTGAATTTTTTAATTGAATTTAAGATACACACGTAAAAATTGGCTTCTGAAGATTACAAAAGGATACAGTAGTATGTGTCTAATGTAGTACTTCATTTTAAAAGCAAAATTCATCAGAAGGATACAGAAAGGAACAATTGTAGCTAGTACTATATTTTACGATAATCACAGCTTTTGCCGTTTCAAAATACACCTTTGCAGTGTTTATTTCTTTGCCATATTATAATTAATATTGAGAAACTCAGAAACTATACACGAATCGTAATTTTAAAATAAAGTTAGGATGTACTGATTTTTCTAATACACTTTTAGTTATCTACTATTTGATTGTTGGTTTATATAAGTTGTTTTTGTTCTTCTTTTTCTTCTTTACTCTAAATGTAGTAGGGCAAAGGACCCGAATATGAGACCCTAAAATTTGGATTCTAGTTACTAGTTAACTAAAGCAACAACAAATACTCTTTTATGTTTAATATATTGTTTGAAGTATCTAGTTTGTGAAACAAAGTATTGGAACACATAAAAAATATAATAATAAAAGGTATGTTGAAAAATGAGAACAAAAGTGTTTTTGCGCAATTTTTATAAGGGGTACCGAATAAGAGACCCCAGGTTTCTGTGTAATATTTGAACAGTTGTTTTATAAATTCACGATTGAACAATGTCTTTAAACTAAATCCTGCTATGACACAAAAATATAACACGTTAAATTTTCAATAAACCATATTTTCAGCCTGTTTAGGATCTACGGCGAATATTTTTTAAACAAAAAATGTTAACTTCTACCGTATTAACTATAACTTTTGCAGTGAACATAAGAAACAAAAGACAGACTATGATGACAAATGTAAAAACAGAATAATTTATAAACTTCTGCAAACAATGTTTTTTGTATCATAGTGACTAGCCTATTCCTTTGGCAAGCAACTCTTTGAATACTGTATGAAACTACAGTTACAAACTTCAGCCTTTGAGCTAGCTGCACTTAAATGAGCTACCTGATTTAAAAAAAAAAAAACAAGATCAAAGAGCGTTTACATTTTGTTCTGGCACATAGGGCAAACAAATGCGTCTTCTGCACCACAATTAGCATGAGCCCACTTATAACAACGCGTGCATTGTACCCACTCTTCACCACATTGATCTTACGAGTAAAATGCACCACAAAATAAACATTCTGCGTCATCTTCATCTTCATCTAACTCAACACTATCTGACAAATCTGCTAATGAAAAACAGTCGTCAGATTCATCTGTGGAATCTTCAAATCTCTGCGATGGAACCTTCCTTTTTTGCGTGAAGCAGAACGCGAAATAGGCCTACATGAATGCTTCTTTTTCTTGACTGCACTACGCTTCTGACTTTGAGCCCCTTGAACATCATTACTAAAGAGGTTCTTCCTGACCACCTTCTGACGTTTCTTCTCAAGGGATTCTTTATATGGTGTTGTTGTGATAACTACTTGATGATTCACTTCGCGAGATGGTCCGGCGTTTCCCGATGGTGAGCCAATATCTAATGTGGGAAGGGGTTCATCTCTTCTGGCATCACAACGGTATCATTGGCAGGAGCTTTTTCAGGTTCATGTTCCATTTCATGCTGGCCTGATCCGCTGCAGTTTGATTGAGCGTCCATGTCACTTGTATGTCTAGGCAATTCTACTGACTGTCCTCGTTTTGTTTCTTCAACTGACTGACCCCGCAAATAGATGTCAGAATGTATTGCGAAATCTTCACCACAAAAAATATATTTATTACAAGGGAATAATCCAGTCTTTCGAAAGGTATTCACTGATGTTGCCATTGTAGCGGACCTGTTGTATGCACCTCCAGTTTGGCGATTCTTGTAAGTTTTAGTGGTTTTCCTGGGTTCTGGCGCAGCCATGTTTCAACTTCCTGTGCGTAAAATGCTTTGAACGGAAGCATGAAACCAACGTCTAAAGGTTGCATTTTATGTGTTGAATGGGGCGGTAAACAAACAATAGAAACATGACACTATTTCGCTTTTTCAATCACTGCCAAATTTCGTACGTGTGAATAATGGCCGTCCAAAAGTAGAATATCAGGATCTTGAGCTGAAGGTCGCGTGTATTCCAAAAAATGATCAAACCATTGGCAGAATATTTCACTTTGAATCCACCCTGATTTGGTACATGCTGCAATGGATCCGGCTGGTGCACTTTCCATTAAGTCATCATTCATACTTTTCCGTGGCCAAATCATCAGAGGAGGAACATAAGTTCCCACTGCATTCATACAAAACACTATTGTGATCAGTTTACCTCTTTCTTGGGACACTAATGTGGCGACATTTTTTTTTCTACGAAGGCTGATAACTTTACTCATTCGTTGCTGGACCACTGAAATTCCTGCTTCATCCCCATTAAACAATCTGTGTGTGTTTATTTTTTTTTATTTTTGCCAGTTCTCTTTCATAGATATCAAAGAAGGCACTAACACTACTGGGATTGAATCCTCTTATTCGGGCAAATGAAGTGGCTTCTGGACTCCGCATAAACAGTTGGGGGTGACGCTTTAAGGAACCTTTTAACCATTTCTTTCCTGCATTCTTCTTTTTTCCTGAAAATGGATGAGGCAGAGAATTTCTCAAAGCGAGCTGTTAAGCAATTCGTTTTATATCACTTCTTCTTAGTCCATAAAACCTGGCGTCCATGTCCACACCAACATTTCTTCAAGCTCCTCTGGCAAATCTGGTTTCCTATCTAAGCAAACACTCACCAATGTCTCAAGACATTTACTTTTATCTTTCACATAGCGTTCTAATGTTCCTTTGGGGACAGCGAAATAACGCGCAGCTTTCTTGTAACCCATGTCTCCTCTTCGAACACAATTTACTGCCCTTATCATGCTTCCTGGATTTCATTTTTTCCTAGTTAATGAGACCACTCTCTGAAACAAAGAAGTAAACATTCATGTAATAAGACCTTCCAGAGCACATTGTTCACATTTATTCTGAAGTACAATGGGTAAAGTGTAAATAGAGCCTGAGTATCATTCCATCATACGGCAAGTAACCATTCCTAAAGTAAATTAACTTTTTCTAAGAGAAAGTCAAAAATGTTAATGCCTTAATCATTATATTGACAAGTGTTTCTTTAGAGGAAACGGCTTCTTATATATTTATTGATTTATGTTAAGTAATGTTGTTATTTTACTTTCTGTTTTAAAATTATATTAAATTTTCTGAAGTTTGTTTCAACAGGGAAATATTAATGGAAATTGGAGGTCAAAAGTACATGTGTCACATTACATTTTTGAACAAATATATGTCTCAATACGAGCTACTGCCATATCATTGTAGACCATAAGCCTAAGAAGTACTTTGAAGTATAAATTGCATTGGCATTTGTGGACAAATTACTATACAAAATCTACTAATGCTAAGTTTGATCAATGTCTGAAAGCAGACCATGCACGCTTAGCTACCCAGACCATAAATTGTAGGCTATTTGCAATATCGTAACGGGTCTTTGAGACTCCGGACAATAACAAGAAGCACGGACGACCATGGGGAGGTCAAAAGTGCCTGCGCCACATCTACTTTAAATTTAGACTAATAAGAAGAAAAAACAAAATAGTTTGAATTCAACCAAAGAAACTGAGAGCAAATTTGACCCTCCAGCCTGGTCTTCCAAGGGTTAATGTCCAACGTAACTGTTAAAATGGGGAAAATGAGAATGAAAATCAACATAAACTCTTATATACGAAAGAGTCCCTAATATGAGACCCAACATTAATAAACGGGTCACATTATGAGACAGGTCTCATATACAGAACCCCTTACGGGTCTCATAATACGACCTTCGACGAATAGACATATGACTAATGCCATCTCAATTATGAGTCGAAGTAAACTGTTAATTCTTTGCATGGCAGAATAAAAACAATCACTGCTACGACACAAAGTAAAGATAAAATGAATATCAACTTACCTTATCCATTTTCAGTGCCTAATTTGTACACGGAGGAAACATTCGTCGGACGACGATTTCTTTTCCGCACTCACGCTGCCAACAACTCTCCACACAAAGAGCTCACGTTCCGCTACATTGCAGTTCTTGCTTTACAAGATAGATGGGGGTCTCAAATTAGGTGCCTCTATAAAATCCGAGTCATCATTTTACTTACCACTCCCGCTATAAAAATGTAGATGGAGCGTAGTGATGACGTACGACACTAGAGACTCTCAAGCGACTTTTGTCCATCCAGCAAAACTCAATAAGCATCGTGGGCTTTTACATTAAAGTAGAAAGTACTTTGCTCCAGCAAGTAAGTGTTTCTTTGCCTTTTAAAAGTTTGAGGTCTAACACCTTTGCTCCCACTGGACATATTGAGCCATAAGAAACTTAAAATTAAAGAAAAATGCCTTATCTTGTTTCTACTAAATATAAGGTAGCCGGTGATTGATCTAGCCGGCGTGTCAAGAGAGATAATGTATCAACTGAAGCGGTCGATGTCGTTATTACTTCCGGGTCTGTGTCCCAAACGAAATCAGGCTCTGGTGCAAACAAAAGAGTCATGAAGGACAATCTTCTGAAGCGTGAAGTGATGTCAAATCCTTCGTTAAGCTAAAAAAAAGACACCCCGAGCTCCTCTATAACGTCGTTATTGGAACAATTCGTCATCGCCTTCACAAGAACCTGATTCTGTCGAGTTGCAATACCACAAAAAGCCTCTGCTCACAGAACAATAAAGAAGGTAAGGTATGCCTTCTGTAAGAAATATAAAAGTTGGAATCTGAACAGTGGAAGAAAGTAATGTTTAGTGATATGAACACTTCTAGGTTGGGCAGTAGATGCTTGAAGATTGTGAAGGTACCGCCTCACGGCATCTATCAACATGTGAGCTAAGACTGTTAAACGTCCTGGCAGTGTGGTGGTATGGGGTACATTCACAGAAAGCAAGAACAGGAAAGGTTTGTACTTCCTTCCTGAGAATTAATCTGTGAAAGCAAGCAATTACATTATTTTTGGAACAACATGCGCTTAATTATTTATCATTCACCAATGTGATTAATTTATCAAAAGCCGTGACCGATTTTCTCAATGGCATTAACATTAAAGCTTCAGCGTGCCCAAGTAATTTTCCTGATTTTAATCCTATAGAAAATGACGGGAATATCATGAAGTACAGAATGTACGACACACAATCCAGCAAGATCAATAATCTAAAGAAGGAGTTGAAAACATTATGGATAACCATGGACTCCGCCTACTTTGCATGCCTTTGCTGAATCAATGCCGAAACGGCTGCAAATGTTGACAAAATATAAGGGTGACATGCCATACGAATTGTAACGAAGAACGCACGATAAAATACTTGAAAGTTATCATTTTGTAACGTCTGATTTTGGCCAGCTGGCATAAGCATGGGATGTAAAACTTAAAGATTTCATTTTTTATAATTTTGTAGTTTCAATGTCGTGTAAAGATTTTTTGTCGGTTCTGTAGGTATTTCAGAAAGCTGAGTATTTCCAGCCGCTCTGAGAACATTACACCCTTAAGTATATGTGCACTGCTGTAGGGCTTCCAAATTCTGATAAAATTGCACATTATCAAAAATTAGCTGAAAATGGAGCGACATGATTAAACGTGGAAATCAAAAAGGAGAAATCATCTACAGCTAATTTGGAAGCCTTACATATTGGTAAAACCTATCATTATTACTTTAATAGTTATAAAATACGTACAAACATTTACGTAATAATTGTTAAAATTTAAGTGTAATTCTAGAAGAGGCCTTACATTTGATCTTATGTTGCATATAGCTTTAAACAAAGGGTCTGCATGCCTGTAGTTTGCAAGCATGTGTAGCAAAACTACAACTATCATCAGATAGGTTCCGGAGGGAGCTCAAGTGGTTCAGATTCCTCGATAATCAGTAGGTCCACGTCTTATATAGCCTTCCTGCTGACCGGGACCTTAAACGCAAAGCCAACTCAAGTCAACGCATGAGATAGGTTGATCTCGTTATACAGTGTCCTTTCGATGGACTTTCTAGGAACAATGCAAATTGACAAAAAGGAGGGTTTTGCGAAGCTGAAAAGTGGTACGGTAATGTCAACTTGATTCTTACAAATTTCTTTTTTCGTTTTCTTCCTTTTTTGGAAACTTCAAGTTTTCGGGTCTCCGTGTAAAACGCTGCTAAGGTAATTAAAATTTGGATACTCATCAACTAAAATTTCTCGTATATTTTAATGTTACTGTATATTCTCGTATATTTTATTTATTCTCGGACACATTTCAAGATCACTTCCTTTCAAAAATTCAGAAAGTATGTCTAGATATTGTAAATAACTTTATAATGTCAAAAATAATGCTAAATGTTCCATGTACATGACCATGTCTTGTACATTTTATTTCTCGCTTTTTCAACATTTTGCTAGTTGATTCCATTGCGCTCCAAATGCCCCACTTTTAAATTCTTTATCTAACACATTTCTCTGAATTCTTATTCTTTAGTGATCGTAAACTGAAATAATTATATTCAAGCATTATGTAGTCATTCGTAAAAGTTTCTGAAGTTATGCCATAGCCATTCATTTTCAGAAATCAGTACTCAGCTTGGTGTCCATTAAAACACTACCCGTGTTCAGAAACAAGGTTGTTCCAAATTTCGTCGATATGAAATAGAGTCATGCGGAATAAACGTTTCGTGTGAGGTTTGTTCATAGTTAATGTTCTTCTTACTTGCAAACTGTAATGAATTTTGGTTCCTGTCGTTGTTGGGAGAACGATGGTCGGTCCTTGTATCCAGAATCTTGGTAATGTACAAGACAGAACACAAAATTTGAAATCCCAAAAATGTCAATTCCTTGACATAATAGAAGGTGAAGGTACTCGCTCTCTACTGCTACGTAGTTGTGAAATATACTTGTTATGTATCCAGTAATGTAGCTTGAAATTTTGGAGTGGATAGGCTGATATTATACTCGTAGCAAAGTTTTGGCTAGGATGCCTAAGTCCCGTTGCGATCGCTGTCAGTCGCATGAAACCTTTCATGAAACCTTGCGGTATGAACATATGAGTGTAAAGTGAACTGAAGGTAGTACCCATTTCTCTGCGCTTCCAGTTAACCATATTCTGATATGGTACCACTAAGATTATAAATGCCTTATTTGCTTTTCATCTTTTTCTACAAGCATTATATATATGAATTGTTCGTTTATTCTTGTTTCAACATTTTCCCCTATTGCAAGACGGGTGAAATAATTCGACGAACGATTTGAAGGGCGTTCCTAGCCCACATTCTTGCCGATGAGCTAGGCGGAATGCCTAATGTTTACATAAAGAGTCTGGTGTAACAAGGTAACGAGGGAGTGCAATTCAATCTCCACTTTACAACAACTGAACTCGCAAAATAGTTTTGAGATGTTTCTTAGAGAACGGTACATTGAATTATAACTGATAAGTTGAGGTATCACAAATTGTGTCCGAGATGTATGCCACAATGTTAGCGGACGATCAAAACAACAAATAATGGACGCAACATATTATTATTCGGCCGTTTGGGGAGTGTAGGGATAACCTTTCTTCGTAGATAGTCAGGGGATTGAAACCTCCATATTATACGCGACTAATAGGATGAAACATAGGTCAATGCAATGTCTGTACTCTCCTTCTTCCAAAGCAAAGATATTCAAACACACACAATCAGTTCACAGAATCACGACAATCGTATTTTGGGAAGAAAGAGTGTGATTCGAATGGAAACTTTGGAATCAGGATGAACAGCTACAACAGATGTTTATTAAGAATTACTGTATAATCTGCATCATAATATCGTAAATCAGCGAGAGGAACTCTAATCTATGGAATTCTTCTGACCCATGACAGTGCCCGCTAAGACACACAGCTGACCAGAAATCAGCGATTGCAACGGGAAGTATTGAATCATCCCTCTTACAACCCATCACCTTTTTCTCTTTTTCTTTTGCTAAAAATGTTGTTTGCGTCGACATTTTAACAGCATATAGGTGCTCAAGAGAAATTTTTCACAGAGTGGAGGTTGAAGGCTATGACACGCTGGCAGATATGCCTCGAAAATTATCATGACTACGTCAATATAAAGTTGGGCTTATACTTGTATATCAATCACATTAAATTTCTTCTCCTGACACTTTTTTTATCGACTATTTTTAGACGCAACGTGGAATTCTCCAATTTGTTCTCATGTACCACTAGATACTTCCAAATATCTAGGATCAATATTAACAGATGAAAATAATATTCACAAAGAAATGAAATGTCGACTAAAAGCAGGGAATTCGTGTTATTATTCAATTCAAAATATCTTGTCATCGCGAATTCTGTCACGGAATTTGAAGCTTAAAATATATATAACGAGAACTATGTCTTTTGTTCGGTATGGTTGGGAAACTTGGTCGCTTACTCTGAGGAAAGAATATAGACTAAAATTTTTTCAGAAGATCCTGAGACGAATATTCGGACTCAAGAGAAATGGGAATGGGGAATGGCGGAAATTTCGTAACGAGGAACTACATAATTTATACGGTTTACCAAACATTGTTAGGGTCACCAAGTCTAGGAGGCTTAGCTGGGCAGGTCATATAGCTAGGATGGAAGAAAGTAGGAACGTTTTCAAAGTCTTGGCTGGAAGACCAATCGAGAAACGTCCATCAGGAAGACCTAGGTGAAGATGAGAGAACAATATTAAGATGGATCTTGCAGAAATAGGAATACAAAGTAGAAACTTGATCCAGTTGGCTAAAGATAGAAGTTGGTGGAGAGCTTTTGTGAACGCGGATTCAACCTCTGGGTGCCATAAGCCATAGTGTTAGGTAGGTAGTTAAAACCACCATCGAGTTCAAAAGGAGAATTATGCAAACCGTGTTGCCAGTTATTCAGTTATAGTAAAATCAAATTAATGTTTCACTATGTTTAGCCAGTAAGATCGTAATTTTCCAATTAGCTACAATTAAATCCGATTTCGGTTCCAAAGTTGCCAGTTCATAGCCAAGGTGTTTAGCTTTAGATGAGCAGATTTTTTTAAAATAAAATCTCTCACCAAATTTGAGGATAAAAGTATGATAAAGTATTATTTATTATTTTGGTGATCCTTCTCTTCGTTGTAGTTTTTAAATTCCCATATCCTAATTTATTTTATGTATTCGTGTTGACTGTTGCCACTTTGTAGTACTGTGTTGCACATCCTCACATCTAATTTCAAGGTGTAATTACTTTGAACTGGAAATTTTGCTTCTACGCTTGGCGGGTATGATATGCATTTAATGCTGTACTAGAACAATAGTGTCACCTGTATGTAAATAACTTTCGGGTCGAAAAATTCGATGTACGTGTAACACTCTGTCGATGATGTGCAGTAATAGTTTTAATTATGGGTAAGAATGTACGTAGTTGATTTCAGAATACCAGAAGAATATCTTATTTTGTTATAACTGAGCAATGAAGGTATGATGTATTTACTTGCTTAATTATTGAATTATGGTTTAGGAATTTTAGAACAGTTAAGTGATTTTAGCAAGTTTCTGAGCATAATTTAATTATTTATTGAAAGCGACTCTTTATATCATTGTATGAGAAGTATGCCATTAGATTTTATGAGGAAGTTGAGTCATTCTAACATTTACAATCTCAAACTTTAGTAGGGAGTATATGTAGAAATAATTTACACAAGAATAACTCATTTTTCATGCGAGGAAAGGGAGTGCTTAAATGTGAAAGGCATTGAAGACGTTCTCAATAAGTGTCTGCTTTGAGTATATGTTTGATGAGTTTTAGGAATCTCAAAGGAAATATTGGACAATCGGAAGCTATATAGAAGCTTAAATATATACTACAAAAGCAAACAAAATGTTCAAGGTTCAGTAGGAATAGATAATAAACAAAGAGGAGCCAAAAATAATAATTATGTTGAACAAAAAGAAAGATGACAAAAATTAAAATGAAGAAAGTGAAGAGAAAACAACAATTCAGAAAGGATTGAAGTAAGGAAGCTCAGTTCCATATAGTTTTGTTTCAATTTGAATATTGAAGGAAAAAATGAATATCTGAAGGACATCTGAAGGAAGTATATCTGAAGGACATAATGAATAATACGGCAGAGGGATAAATAACTGCTCAAGAATTGAATATGCATAATTAGATTTACAGAGGATACCATCTTCTATTGGCAAGCGGTGAGAAAAAACAGAAAGTGATCGGAAAGAGACTTTTAGTATGTGATGCTACACCCACATATTCAAAGAATGCAACATTCTACGACGATGACATGCTGAATTTGGAGTTAATGTTTGTTCAGGATGTATCTATCACACTTCCCAGATGGTCATCTGTATGTCAGTACTGTTCAATATTTCAGCGGTTTGATAATTTGCCTCCGAGTTCAAAAACAAAACCTCTATAGAGAACCAACTTCAATAACGAGGTAATTTGTCAGCAGCTTCGTATCTTTATTTCAATTACTCAAACATTATGTTCATTTTATTGCATATTCCAGACATATACATCTAATTAAGTACAATGCCATCTTATGAATTTTCGTATCATGAATAACTTCCAACATCACTTGACAATAAACATTAAATCTAACAGTTTTGAATTCTCCGGGACAGAGCTACTAAAAGGAAAAATGAAATGAAATATTTAGTTAACGTCCCGCGATTATGCACCGAGGCTAAGGAGACGTTGATGATGAGAAACGAATGAAGTGGTGAATGAAGAAAGTGAGAGAGAACGGGAGAATACTGAGAACTCCCATGCACACAGTGTTTGCCCACCAAACAACTTACTTGGTGCGAGCTGGGATCGAACCAGGAACCTCACGCACCGGAGATGAACGGTCTACTTCTGAGTCAACACGTCTTCTGCAAAGCAACTAAACGAGATGTTAGATTTGGTTCAATTTCTGTGGAAAGTAATCAGAACAAAACAAAAAATATTTCGTTAAAGCAGCATCTTCAATAAACATGAAGATCAACAAACGGAAAACACAAGAGATAAAGTACTCCGAAGGAAAACAGAAAATTTACGGTCAAAATACAGTATCACCTGCGGGAAGAGGTAGAAGTTCTCTGTTATTTATAGAGTAAGGACAGAAGCTATAATAGTTCAAATTAGATGTAAGAATAAGAGCTTCTTAAGAAAAGGAATTTGGAGAAAAGAATAAAACTCCTCATTTGAAACATGGCTTGGATATAAACAGTTCATGAAAGCGTATGTTGTGCAGCATTTTGCGAATGTGATTCCTGTAATTTATAATACAATAAATGATAGTTGAAAACATTTCGAATTGTGCTGCTAAGCAATAATGTTGAAGATTAAATATAATAAATAGGGTATCAGATGAAAAGGATTCGATAATGGTGGGGGAAAAGGTGTATGCGTAGGCCAGATTTGAAAACGAAACGTAGAATATTTAGAGACGTTACAAGAAGTGACTATTAGTTATGGGTTGAATATAAGGCGAGAATATACCCAGATGAACACCTTGATTCGAACATACGTAACCAATAATAACATACGTAACAGAGAAAAAACTACAATGGAATGAACACTGATGTAAGGAGTAGAGAAGGATAAAGAGCTGCTTTAAACCAATCAAAAACTTCTGACTCAAACTGAAGAAGAAACTAGGGAGGATGTACATTTCTATGAAAAAATAGTCGCAAGGAAAATGCTGCGATTACACTCATAGAATAAGTAAAATGATCTATAGGAATTAAAAAAAAAACTACAAGGAAATTCCACGTTTGCCTCATGATAAGGAAGAAGCGAGAGCTGTGCTAGATGTCATGATTTTGTGAATCAGGTCCAAAAAACACATGAAGTGGTACGAGATGTAACTAATCACTGTATAGTTTTAGAGACAATGGAGTTCAAATTCATCCCAACTGAAGCCACATATGAGCGCAAAATGAAGAGTAAACAACATTGACAAAATATTAAACTAAATGTTACCGACGTATGTAGCATACGATACAGTTAGTCATATAAAGTATGCTTGAAACCATTAAGTCATTTTGTTCTTCGATAGCAATAAGAAAAATAAGTGTTATCAATTTTTGGTACCAGTTTAACATTTTTTTCATATGATTGATTATTTATGACAATTTTTATCTTTATTGACGACTTGTCCTGCTGCGCCTTATTCAAAGTGTCGTCTCATGTGGAAGTGTTTGATCCTCCTTATTTGTAGCATCAGCTCTAGTACATGAAAATGTATTTTGTCTTTGGAATGTTGTTATTCGTATTGTATGTGGATTAATTTGCTAATTGTCAGAAAATAAACTGTAGTAGAACCCTATTATTCACATAGAAATTGTAAATTTTCAGTGTAAAGTATCTTTAATATTTCATAATGATATTGGAAATTCTATTATGGTGTATCATGTTGATTCGAAAAGTAAATCCTAAGAAGTATACCACCATAGCGTTATTCTTTCACAGTATGTCTCACAAGATCTTCTCATATTACAAAGAAACGTATTCATGACTATATGCTAAAATATTCGTCTTTGGCTTAGGAAGGGGTTTAGATTCAAAGTTGAAGTTTATGTGGTTCCAATTCTACCTTAAGCTGTATATTCGAGTTTGATACATCCTCGGTTGTGAGTAGAAAATTAAACTCCAAACCAACCAGTCGACCAACATATGGTCGAGTCTCAATTCTAAGATATGGACTAATGTCTTATATAGCCTAGGTGCTCAAAACGAAATTGAAAGTACAAATCTAACACTCAATTTTAAAGGTTAATAGTAATACAAATCCTGACTTGCCTTTGACTCAATTATAACTACTTTTAGACGTAGACGTTTAGACCTATTATATCGAAAAACCAACTTTACGTCCTATGAGATCTCTACACGACTGTTATAAAGCATGTACTTGTTATAAGATAAATAACTATAACTTTTTAAATAATGATAATGATATAATAATGATAGTGAAAGAAATGTTAAGATTTTTGTTGGAATTTATATTTAGTGTCATAGTCCATATATACACCACCGAGATCATCTCCATACCTCCAGTTGGGCTTCGTGGCTCGACACATTCCAGCAACTTCCAGTGAAATCCGTAAATGTTATTCTATCTGGCGTCGTCAGAAGTCTCATGGATCACTTCACTAGCTTTAGTTTTCAGATCTGACAAGTCTCTTGGATTTTCTACACATACATGTGCCTTAACGTGACCCTATAACCAAAAGTCACATTGTGTCAAATCGGCGAATCTGTTGGCCGTAGGTTGAGGCTCTGCGCCGAATCCATCTGACAGGTAGTTCAGGGTCAATGTAGTCCCTGACGACTTGTGTAATATGTGCGGGGTCCATCTTGCTGGTAGTGAATACAATTCTTTACAGCTAACATAACCAATTCGGGCATTAAGAAATTTATTAGCATTTGAAGGTATGGTGCCCTGTCACAGTACTTTCGTTAAGAAAAACGGGTCTATGAAATCGTCCATTTACATGGGGGACCACACATTCACTTTCGGGCGGTCTCTTTCGTGCGTTTCACATTCACGACTTTTTTCAGTTCCCACAGAAGACAGTTGCGCCTATCATCACTTCCTGAAATATGGAGAGTTGCCTCACCTGAAGTCATATGTAATTGCAGAAGTTCCAAGTCACCATACAGTGCATGGTGGAAAGACTACAAACTTGATGAAATGTGGTGCTAAATTCTTGTAGCTCTGGCGCATGACGTCATCTAAGTGGCAGATGGACTTTTAGCAAGCGCTTGTTCGCTGATATCTCACATGTGAACTTTGCTTGTATTAGTAGTCATCTTCAACATAGTGAAAATTAGAGTACAACAGTAATTATTTCAACGTAACGTAGTCAATGCTCAAACTACGTGAATTCAAAGGAAGAGATTTACAATGAATTCATATTAAATAATAATATCAATTCATATTAAACAACTCTGAAGCTTGAACAAACTAATATTGCTCACTATATTTTTCTTATTTTGTTTCTTTTCTTTTTTTATTTAACATTTGTAATAATACACTCGAATATGTATACGTTTAAATAGTCTAAAATGCAGTGTGTCGTTAATGAACTTCACGATTATATATTTATGTATGCTCGAGTATATTTTCGTAACACGTTGATCGTTTTCATTTTACTATTATTATTATTTTGATTAATAGAAAACTCTTTACAGATGACAGAGATAACACTTGAGAATATATCAGCGGCGAATTCATGGTTTTCGTAAAGAGAGATACACATACGTATATTTTCGTTATGCATGGTCAGTTTTTTTAAGTAGGTTGCTCCCGTATTAGTTTCATCAGAATCTCATGGGTGGAAATTATTGAGCAGGAGCGCATCAATAATGAGAATAAATTAGAGATATATATTCAACATTTTGAACATCGTTTTGTTTTATACAAAAAACGTCTTATTTGAAATCACTGATGGTTTATTTATAAAATTTGTGTTTGTAGAAGAGGATTGGTAAAGTCGACAGTTCTCTGAATATTAGTGTCAAAATAAATACCACGATAAATTGTATTGTTAAACATTGGTACGAAATAGTACTTACATATACAGGTTTCTATCGTGTTCTAAAATTATATAGAAATACAATGTTTATATATAAAGAACTCCAAACAAAAAATTGCAAGAACATCAGCGCTTCTTATCTCGTTTTGTAGTTAATTTATCTTATACCGGGTAAAGAAGTGGATAGCTAGCTGGTAGAGTGATTACAAAGAACTTGGTAAAATTTACAATAAATTTGGGAAACCGTGATAAGCGCCGTTAGTATAGTTAGAGTTAGTATAGAATGGTAGATGTTTATGGTATCGCTTTTTTGTTATTTATTGTGCAAAATAACTTTTTAGTGTGTAATAAAAAGTTTCTGTAGACTTTCCACCATGATCCAGTATTTTCAGCATCAGTTCACAGAGCTCCAGTCTGGTGTCTTCGTCTTCTTCTGACAGTTCATGCACAAATTTTATTTGTACTGTATGGCTTTCAAATGTTTACGTATTATCTGGCGCGTTGCTGGCTGACTGATTCCAAACTCCAGCTACCAACGAGAAATCGATTTTCTTGGACGTCTCTATAGGTTGTCGGCAGCCCTTCGCAACGTGTTTGGGCTCACTGGCTGCCGATCAGTTCTTTGCATATCACAAACATTTCCGGTAGCCAGAAACTTGCTATATCAACTCTGGTGCATTCTTATGAAATTACGTGAAGTACTAACACACGCAATTTCAGTTTTGCATATCAACACAAACCCTCCTATACCGCCGCCATTTTCATGACCTTTGTTGTTAACTCATTGTTACACGCACCCGCGGCAAATTACACTGGTCAGCATGAAAATCCTCCCAGGAGGGTGAAAGGGTGTACCGGATAGATTTCGAGACGCTGATTACGAATATCTCATCGAGAAAGTTCCAGCACGTAAGGTTTTTTGGCGGGGTGCTTTTTCCATAATTGACAGAAAAATCGTATTTTTCGTACTTAATATGTATTTTCCGTGTCTGAAGTTCATAATTCTGAATTGTTATCTTAATCCAAGAACTGTTACTAGGCTATATCCCAGGAACATTCTTTTCTCTAGCTCACGACCCCCGGAAACGTACCCCTTCTCCTTGGGTTGCAAAGATTTATTCCACACTGCATACACTAAAACCTAGGAGTTATTGACGGAGAAAGGTTTCGTAATCATCTTGCGATCATTCGTCGGCTCCTTTTTGTCTAGACGACAGACGGATTGTTAAAAAAGGAGCCAAGACATACACCACGTTGTCGTGTGAAGCAAATATTTCAGTTTCGAGCTGATCTTCGTCTTAGAAGGTGGTGTTACGCTGTGACTGTGTTTACCGTAGGTGAAAAATATTTCTGCGTGAAATATTGACGTTATGCCGAGAACTTGCAACAATTCGACAGATTCATTCTGCTACATATGTGGTGAAGTGATTTTCAAGGTCCAAAGTAGGCCATTGTCACCGTTCCTGAAGACAGCCTACCATCTGTATTTCGTGTGTAAAATCGGTGACCAGGACCGCGTTTGGGCTTCGAAACAAAGTTATAACTCGTGTGCGCGTACTCTCACAGGATGGTTGAAAGGTACACATAAATAGATGCTGTTCGCCGTACCTATGGTTTGGCGCGAGCCCCGTGATCATGTTTGAGACTGTTACTTCTGCCTGACTAATATAAAAAGTTTCTCAAAAAACATGAAGCATAAAACACAATATCCTAACTTGGATTCCGTGAGGAGACCTGTGAAACATGATGTTTGTCTGCCAGTACCCGTACCACCAGACTCATAAACCCTGTGCAGTGTTTCATCTCGTGAAGAACCAGCTGTTTGTGAGGATGTTGCACAATCTTCGGGTACACAGTCAGATTCCAATTACGTTCCAATGCCTGGCACTAATGAACTACATGTGATAAGTCAGGAAGAACTGAATGATCTGATCAAAGACTTAAATCTTCCCAAGTCTAAGGCCCTGTTGCTTGCATCACGACTTCAAGAATGGAATGTACTAAACCAAGATGTGAATATATCGATATACAGGAAAAGAGGTGTGCCTAGTTCCTAATTTTACAAAGGATGGTGATTTGGTGTATTGCAGTGACATTCCATCGCTTATGGGACAACTGAAGTTGAACTAAAACCCTGAAGATTGGAGGCTATTAGTAGATTCCTCTAGGATAAGTCTCAAGGCAGTGTTACTACACAATAGCAATGAAAAGCCAGAGATCCCTATTTCCCACTATAAGAAAGAAACATACAAGAACATGCATAACCTATCGCAGAAAATAAAGTACGAACAGTTCCAGTGGTCTGTATGCGCTGACCTTAAGGTTATTGCCATCATCACCGGCTTACAAGGAAGTTACTCAAAGCACTGCTGCTTCTTGTGCTTCTTACCACCCCTTCATATCAAATAAGGGTTCATGAAGTTCTTCGCCAAGTCTCTGAACCTGGATGGTGAAGCATTTAATCATCTCAGAAAACTATTCCCAAGAGTCAGCGAGGCCAAGGTGAAAGAAGGTGTTTTTACGGAACCTAAAATCAGAGACGTTTTTAAGGATACTACATTTTCTTCTAAGCTTTATGAAGTGGATAGTGAGGCTTGGAAGGCCTTTCGAGAAGTGTGCAGTAAATTTCTAGGGAATCGTAAGTCCTCTGATTACAAAGACATTGTGGGCAGGTTAATTACTTCATTTCGTAACATGGGATGTAATATGTCCCTAAAGTTACACTTCCTGCATTGTCACCTGGACTTCTTCCCTGAAATGTACAGCGATTGTGGAAGTCTGTGACGAAAACGGGGAAAAGTTTCACAGCAAATAGCTACCATGTAGAGGCGCTACAGTGGTAAATGGAGTGTGAATATGTTGGCAGACTTCTGTTGGAATGTGACACGCGAGACACCCTGTAACAATTACAAGAACTTTTTATGCAATTTTATCTGCATAATTTATCTTGATATTTAAATTATAACGTGCAAAATACTATGGGTGGAGAATAGCATCTTTGGGCGGATATTGAAAAACCCCATCCTCCCTGAAAACTGGTACGTCCTGGAGGAAAACGGGTTACGGATTCGAACTCAGGAGCTCGAGACTTATAGGAATCAACTATTTTCGTTCGTGGGAGCGAAAAATGTTTCATTTTGCCGACCAGTATTATCGCAGTTTTGCAAAAACACCTGAACTTACCTTATTCTAAGACAATAGGGGCTGGAGGGCCTATGATTGTCATAGTGTTGCCATCAAACGTTTACAGATGATGACACAATTTTAAATGCATTTCTCTGCAATATCAATACTTTTTAAAATGTTGTAAGCATTTGTGCACAAGCAAGGATTTTTCAAATGATTTTTCTTTCTATAGCAAAGATTTTATCACAGCCCTTTAGATATCCTAGATTTATATTAATTCAAAATCCATAAGCTAAAATTGTGTTCACTTTCTTCGAAAGTTGGAGACACAAGCTATGTTTTAACGAGTTTTTTTAAAAAATAATATCCTTTAGATTATATCAAACATAAACAAGAAAAAAACAACATGAACAAACACTGAATATTCAGCTACCTAGCACATAGTTTTTCAAAACCATTCTTTCATAATACATTGTTAAGTTTAAATATATTTGATTCAAAACGGTTATTACTTGTCTAGTGCATTAAACAAATGCCTTTTAAGTCCTACAAGACACTCTTGAAATTTGTACCTTGGCAAGTGGTGGTTGTTGCGTCATTAATTTCACTTCATTTGACTTAATTAAATCCTTTGGTGTCATAGTGTTGATCAGGCAGTGAATTGCGAACTAAAGCGAGAAAACATACTATCTTGTTTCGTGGTATGTTATAAGATGCAGAGGACCTAAAAGAAGAGATATGCTTGTGCTTCACTGTGTTTCAAAAAGCTTTCGACCAGGACACATAAACTGCTAATACTTAAAGAAATTGGGGGTCAACTGGAGGGACCGACGACTCATTCGCAATCTGTAGATAGGACAACAAATTAAGTTGCGCTTGAATGAAGAAAAAATCAATAGTGTGGAAATTTGGAAAGAAGATGTAGTATGTCGTTTCGATTATTAAAATCTTAGAGTGAATATTTAATAAAGGAAAAATTAATAGAAATGTGAAATTTCCATTAACATGATCAGGTATGCAGATGATACGGTTATAACTAGAACCGAGGAAGGGCTATAAAAATGATTCATAAAATAGTTGACATTGAATAATTATATACTATTGAAATACACTTTAAAAATCGAAAGTCATGGGAATATCACACGGAATGCGCCCTTACGGGTGAGAGTAGAAAAGGAACTTGAAGAAGTCGATCGTGTCAATTATATGAGAAGTATTTTGATGAAACTCGCGTACTGCATCGAAGAGATCAGGTAAGTAGTTGTTATAACCAAAAACGTATTCAACAAGAAAGAATTGCTCTTAAATAGGAGCCTTAAAATTGAACTGAAGATTAAATTGGTGAATTGATATTTATAGGATGTTGGATTGTATATCTGAGATACGTGGACATTACAGAAGTTAAGGAATAAATATTTAGAGAGAATCGAAGTGTGGTCTTGGAGAAAAATGGAGAAGGTAAATGGACAGAAATGGAAAGTAAGAAACGAAGATGTTTTAAAAAGCATAGAAGAGAAGAGTACGCTTGTAGCAACCATCCTTCGTAGGAATGTCAATTGGATTGGACATATCTTGCGACGAAATCGTCTTCTTCAAACCGCTATAAAATGAAAGGTCGACAGAAAACGAAGAATAGGAAGAACATACAATAAAATATTGGGAGTTAAAAGAGGACGCTTAAAGTCGAGAAACTTTGAGGAATCATTTACTCCCCCAAAATTAAAACTAAGCAAGAAAAAACTCTCATTAGTCCCAGGAACTGCCAAAAACCAGAATAATAATAATAATAATAATAATAATAATAATAATAATAATAATAATAATAATAATAATAATATTGATGATGTGACATACAAACACTATGGTATCTACAAGTAGATGGTATTAAGCGGGTACGTGGAATATTACTAATGCAACATGACAGATCACTATTCCATTTGATTTGGCTCGTGTCACTATGAAAGTTTTACTGGTAGATGAATCGGAAGTGGAGAACGAATACTTTTGTCTTCCCGTAGCCCTTCCCTGATCCTTTTCGAGTTTTTTTTTTTATTTGGTAGCCATTACCAGACATTCGGCATTAATATATAGAATATCAGCTGGACAAATGCAGGGTCTCCATAGAGGTACTTCTCTAGATCTAAACCCACTGTCAAAACTATTTTGCGAAGCTCCTGGAAGGCAAACGTGTGACGTCTAATCCTTAATATGTACAGATCGACCTAAATAAACTATTGGTTATAAAACACGTTCCTGAAGGACAATTACGAAAAATTTTAATTAAAAAATCTTTGCAGATGTCTTTTGTTGTCATGAGTATTGGATACTTGCAGTCCTACATATTAATGTTTAATATTATTTCTTAAGCTTTATCCTTATTTTCAAATTCTTATTTGCTACAACGTTAGTCGGCTTTAGGTTGTATCTTGAAATTCTATACGCAAATAGAAAAATAATTTTATAAATCACACTGGCTTTATAATTGATAAATTGTCTATAACAAAATAGAATGCACTCAAATATCGTGTAGAAAGAACAATATTCATTGGATGATATAGCATTTTGCTTTCATTGCTATCCAACGACGTTAGAGAACTTTCAAATCACTCTAGTCTAATTCATGGAACTGTCACGTATTCTCCTAAACATCTATGAGCGGTATAAAAAGAGTTTTTAGCAGCTCGCTGCGTCCCTAAAAGGCCAACAATCAATTCATTGTGTAGCTTAAAATTTTGTCCTGGCATATTTCTATACGTTGAATCTCTTCCCTACAATGCTAGTACCTCGTTATGTAAGTTGGATATAAGACATGCTGGTAAGCATTAGTTTTGAGACATGTCTTGAGGTCAGGAATATTTATCGTACTTATATCGCAAAATATATTAATAGCCATAAAACCATTTCGAATGCTTTTTCTTTCTTTTTTTTTTTTTTTTGCATTGACACAGAGTATTACATATGTTATTTCTGTGATTGGGTGGTTAATGATCCAAAATTGTCCGCACTTATGTACTTTCGCTATTAAAACAACAAATATTTAACGTTCATAATCTACATTGCACTTATATAAAGTTCTCTGCTTTTTCGTTCTGTAGTACGCCGTGACTCTAATCTACACACTTTATCTTCGCACACAGTTTGCACCTCAGCTATTAATAGATTGAACGATTGACCTTTGTATTTATTTATCAAGAACACGCTGTTGCCATAAATTCAAATATAACATCATATCCCTAATTTTGTTTAGTACAGGTCTTGTGAGTTTTAGAACTACCTTGAATGTGAATTCTCTCGTGATATGGGTTGTGGAAGAAACTATTCTGAACGTTTAATTACAACACTGACATTGACCTGTTCTACAAAAACTCAATTATTCCTACATTATCTTACTATGTGGGATATCCTAAAGTTAATATGTGAAAGATGCTTGACGTACCCTTCCTGAAAGCTACTTTATTTCAGCCACATCTGCCCATTATAGCACATTTTCTCTGCTACATAGTTAAGTAAGTGGCGATACTCGTGTGCATAAAGATTTGCTGCTATGCTGAACCAGGTTCTCAGGTAATTATCTACAGAATGTGTTCGGATGGATAGGGATGAACCTTTCTTATATCAGGAACTTCGACGTCTCGTATCATTTTAATGAAAGTAAATAATACTTCATAAAGTGAATCGAGATATAACATAAAAGTTTCATATATAATGGCCTTAACAAAGTCAGAATGTATAATGGGCTGTTAAAGAAAGCTGTCGAGTGGGATTTTAAATATCGGGGAAAGTATCAACTTCTTCCTTAGTGCTATTACTTCTTTTATATTTTTTTATTTATTTACTTAAGTAATTTCTTAACAGAAAAGTTACCAGAATTCATTTCTTTAAATCGGATTATAACATTCTGTAGTACATCTAAATTGTGACAACCTTAGATTGTATAAAAGATTCATTGACGAGATAACGATGTAAAAGTCTACGGAAACAGAAGTGAAGCGTGGTATACAATCGTGACAGAAGTTTGAATCTTATCGGTGAGAAAAATAAGGCTTTCAATGGAAACACGTGGTGTAAGCAAACACTTACAAGATACAGTTTTAAAAAATCACAGCCATTAAATGAGAACTGTGAAATTTCTTTGAAACTCCTTGTTTTATTTTATAGAGTTTTTAGCTAACAGATCTTCGTGTTAAATACTATTTTATATATTAATAGAAAAATAAAATATTTGTTTCTAAAATTTTGAAGTTATTTCTTAATATTACTGTTCACTTTAGACGTAAAAGCAATAGATAAAATATATATAGATGTGACAACTTGATATTATTAACATAAATTTGATAGAGTGATTTATTTTGAGATTGAAGCTCCTATGTATAGGATATTAAACGAAATCAATGACAGAGGATTCTACACTAGAGAGTCTAAAGCCTTGAGTTAGTGCCTTTACTAACATCATCAGAAAGGTTTTTGGGTGACGATCTTTATGACATTATATTGTGCTGTGTCAATCTGGAGAATTGTAATGATGGTATTGCTTGGTATTACTTTTTTCTTAACTTCTGTAGCAAATTTTAATATCTTAAAGTTACGAAATTTTGTGCCTGTCTCAAAGTTCTCTTTAGATCTGCATTTGATTTTAATATGTCACTTGAAAAGCACCACTGTAAGTTGGGGTTTATAATTTCTCTTAATTAATTGAGTTAGAAGGTACACTTGATTAGAATGGTTATAGACTTGAATTCGTTTGTGTATGATTTTATAGGCATGAGTTGCTGTTGCAAAATAAATAAAAATAGCATTTATGACAAAAGCCTCAGACATTCAACAAATCATTTTCATATTTTTGTACTTGATGTTCATATCTTACAAATTAAATTGGACTAAATAATTACGCAAGTCAATGATTTTTTGTTTTTAATCACAATTATCTCAATAGATGAAAGTATTATTTCTGTTAATTCTTCTATACATATTTCGAGCAGTAATTAAGTAATAAATATGTAGTTGTTATAAGTAAGAACCGAGGAATTAAACAAAGTAGAGTGTCAAATTCAAAACAAATATAGTTGCTTTTCCCAGCGAACATCCTCTTTCTAACTCTAACAAGGCTTAAACGAAACAATTTATTGGATACTGATTTCGCAAGAATTAGATTTGGATCGTCGTAAATATGATACAATTTCTGATAATTCGTTTTGGAAAAAATCAAAGATAAAGCATTGGTTTGGAATTTAAAGAAATGGGATGAACTATTAGTTGGCAGTGACATTATATATCCACGCGTAAATATTATAACGAATTGCGAATTAAACTAAAATCTTTCTGGTTCTAGATTTAAGGAGGTCCTCCGTGGCTAATCGGTAAGCGTATGCGCCTTTTCCGTGGGAGGCCCGGGTTCGATTCCCGTTGGGAGCTCGTGTGGTTCGGATTCCAAGTTAATCTGTAGGTTCACGTCTCATATAGCCTCGCTGCTGAAAAGGGACGTTAAACTCAAATTCAACTCAACTTAAGGAGATCACAGCATGCATTACACAGTTTGTGCATGAAACGATACACCGTTTGTGCATATCTTCTCAACACACACCGGCCTCTCACAAAACCCATCCTCACAGAATAAATATGTGCGGTAATTACACCTAAAACATAACAACGTACTCGGCACCAAAATATATCTTATCGCCACATTAAAGAAAATCCCTACTCAGTTCTCTACACCCTTTCCCTCATAATTGCATTCATCCTTTGCACTGGTCATTTATCATAACAATGTAATACTTCAAAAATACGTACGTGTCTCAAACTCAACTAACTCGCTCACTGTTTCTTCATATTGGCCTGTACAACTTAGAAAAATATAGTCGAACGTTTACATATGTATTTTTACCCAATATCACCTGTTAAAATCTTATCATGCACGTTTTTGTTTCAATTCCAGCATTAATATCCAGTTATGCATCTCTTTTCTGCATCTGTTCACTAACATAAAACTGCTACCTGTTCCCTGTGTATCTCATGCCATGATATAATGTTTATTAACCCACGTCAACATTTTATGATTAAGATCCAAAGATCAATATTTTACCTAGACATGAGAATGATAAACCGATAAATAAAAACGCCAGTTACAATTTCTTTCCTTCCTTGTTTCACCACTTAGTACCTCACAGTAAACGTTATCCTCAGCTATTCACACTAAGTACAAAACTACACCATAGACCAGTGGTTCTCAACCTAATTCCTATCACAAGCTCTTGCCAGCGGCTCCCTTATAATATATCATTTGCATTCAGATTGTCTGGGATTTTTAATATAACTATTTCGGAAACCTTACGATATCCACCTATTTCTATAATAGTAGAATCCATTTCTTGTATATAGTGGAAACAATAATTTCCCTAAAAGCTAATAGATTAAAACCATTTTTTTTTCAGTTCATCATTCATGTTACGAATATCAAATCCAATCCGTCATACTGTTTCAAAACCGTTTGAATATTTTTAAACTTCATAACTCCCTTAATTTTCGATCATGTGATAAAACATAAAGTGATTTCCAATTTTGGTTAAAAACATAGCATTGCATATTAGTGTTTTCAATTTTAATTGTATTTCAATATGAAGGTTTTGTTGTATTTGTGTTTTTCTGATGTTTCAATATGCAGTCCTCATCAGTTTCACATTGCACCTTTTTCATTTAAATTGATTATTAAACAACAATGCACGTGCTGAAAGTGTTTAGTAGACTATTTTTTGTTCTTAATAGTATGCATAGAAATAAAAAAAAAATACTCGCATCAGAACAAAATTCAAAATAACATTTAAAAATATTTCCCGGAATGAGATTCTAATTATATTTATCTCTTTCATTTGTCCCCCATGAAACCCTCTCACGACCCATTTAGAGTCTCGACCTTCAGATTGAGAACCCCTGTCTTAGACCAACTCAAACTAGTTTATCTCTCCTTCTATTAACACTTACTTTTTGTAGACAGCGCAGCTTTCGAGCAGTTCGCTAACCAAAAGCTACCAAAAAAAAAGTTAGTTATGGAAAATTAATACGATTAAATTTCTGAATGCTCTTGCCGGTAGAAAATAGCAGAGAAAATAGCATATTTAAGGAAGTATGATGAAATTTTAGTTGAGAGTTAAATTGTATATCCACATGTATAGTATCGCAAGGAGTTTCTTACCATCAAACAAAAAATACTCTCTGGTTCTAAAATTAACGACAACCATCCACGGCGTGCATTACGAAGTTTCTACACAAGTAAATACTTTATATTGAAATAAACAAAAATGTATATAAAGTTAGTCAGGCAGATAATAACTAATGAGCTGTACGGTATCTGTAGATATAATACGTGAGTTTCATTTCACATTGTACAAGAATGGTAGACTTTAAAACTAAGCGAACGCAAGCTGAAACTATCTAGGTAGGCACAGTAGATCTATAGCATCCGACTGTAATTAAAATATAAGGACAGAATTGGAATTTACTTTTCGGATGCTTTAACCGTATACAATAGGAATGTGTCTATCTCTGATCATTTTTGGTTTATAAGGAGATTACTATTGGAGTTGGTAAGGGCAGATTTCAGTTACATCCTTTTGCAATGGAGAAATAAGTTAGGGTGAAATGTAGGTATTCTTGCGTATCGAATCAATATAAATACACTTACGCTATCTATCGTTTTAGCACTATGGAGATCTTTACTGAAAGTGTAACTCATGAATTTCAATACTTCGAGTTTGAACATAGTAGTGCAATATTACCTGCATTATAGTATAAAATATTTTTACTCAATCATCAACACTCGAAGAGCATCGGCAAGTTAGGATAACGTATAAGTTTCTTTTGAGCATGTCTTGGACAGTAGTGTTCTCACTTGTTGACTACTACTCGCAGTGACAGAAAAGGTGTAGGCGTACTGCGGAATCAGTAAATAGCAGCGGGAACAAGCGAAGTTGCGGCAAATATGTGGATCATAACTGTCAGAATGCAATGGTATATCATTGCTATCTTTCCCAAGTAAACGCAGCTTGGGAGTTATATTAAATTATGAAATATCCCAAATAGATAGAGCAAGAAACACACATGCTTGTAATGTAAAAGCAGCCTTCTCCACGTATTTTCGGAGGGGAAACAATATTGTACAATGACAGTCATGCAATACGCATTGTAGGTTGAAACCTCAAGAATCTGAATATAGTAAACATGTTAAAAGAACCAGGAGAGAATTTCGGACTTAACTTGGTTTTTGAGAGAATATATAAATTGTAATGGATAGGCAAAATGATATCTGGACAAGGGGATACCGAATTATGACCCCAGAAACAGAAAATAGATACAATTCGATTTATAGAAATGAAAAATAGAACGGCGAGTAGAAACTTACAACACAGTAAGGAAAATCGCTGTAGGGGTATAACTAACAAACTAGGTGATAACACTATCACCCACCTGTATATACCATCAATAGTGCACTGTGCTGAAGTGTATGGGAAGTCATTGAGGGTATGAAATGAGAAAAACCTTTATTCTGTTAAGAGATTCCATGTAATCATAGATAGGACGAAGAACAAAAAAACAGAAGATATTGAGTTGCGAAAGTTCAACTAAAGATGAGAAGGGTTGATTAAACGTTTTGCGCGAAAAGCAATGACGTATTGGAACACTCTCTACAAAAAAACTCAAGTGTATGGTCTATACGATGGAAAAGACAGCAGACCAAGAAATATGACATACAGGTATACAGCAAATATTCGTCAGGAAATGTTCAAAAACCAAAATAGCATACGTAAACGTTATACAGGAGCCCACGTGTCCAGTAATCAAATCTTAGTTGATATGAGGAGTGAGATGAAATTTATAAAGTTATGAGAGAAACGTAGAAAAAGAATATTAACTTGGTACAGCAAATTCAACAGCAGAGGAGCTTAACAACGTATTATATGTAAAACAATAGATAATATAGTTGAAGAACAAACGAAAAGGAGAAATTAATGTGAAATAGTATCAAATAAATTTTGGCTGCTTAGTTCAGCGAAATAAGTATACGGTAACGAAGTGAAGAAAGCAAGGAAAGAAAGAGTCAGCAAGCAATTTATGTAAATATATATTATGAACGGAACAAGTAAGTTTGTGAATATCAATAATAATTAGACCAAGGAGCCGGAAAAAGAATAAGAAATCAGGTTATTCAAAGACACGTGCTTGCCAAAGAAGATAACGTGCAAATGAGCAGAAAGCAGTATGAACACATGAAGAATGGATGTTACTTTTAAGAAGCTTAAGAACAACCTCAAACTAACAAGAAACCATCAAATTGGTGAATTCAATTCTGAAAATGATTGCTAGCACTGCATTCAACACTTTAGGAAACAGAGCAAACGTGGGTGTTTAGTGGCACATCGTATACAGGGTGGGAGATAAATTAGGGTGAAGTGCGAAGATACAACGCAGAAAATGTCTAGAAATGTAATGCTAATTTTCGAACGAGTAGAGGGATTGAGATGAATTGTTGGACATCAGGAATACATGTAGAGCTACTCTGAATAAGAGTGATGTGAACAGTGTTTTAACTACCAATTTTATGTAACTGGTTGTGAGAAGAGAGACCACTGTTACGACCTGTACTTTCTGTTGGAGGGGGTCATTAATATATCAGAACACTGAATGGGACAGGTGTTTTATGCAAGGTACCACGCCAGTATTCAATCAGTAGAACTACTTCTCATTCCGTTACATGTAACAAACATTCTTCGTGATGTTCCAGGATGCGATTGCATGTTTTTCTAACCCTCGCGCATACAACGTGCTTATTTACCGTACTACAGGGTCTCTAGTTCCATATTTACGTCACATGTATGGCAGTATTGATACATATCATAGCGTGGAAGGGATCTTGTTACAAAGGTCTCAAATTCTATTGACCACTATTGATTTTAATAGACTGTGCGCATCCAGAGGCATATGTCACGTGAACTCTTTCCCATGTATTCTTACTGCGCTAAGTTCAACATGGCGGCTTTACAGATGTTTCCAATGATTCACATTACGCCTCTTCAGTGGAAGATCTAGATGTATTTCTCATATCCAACATTTGACCTCAATCCATCTACTGGTTTCAAACTTAACATGGCATTTCCAGAGATTTTCTACGTACTATACTGGCGCTTTACCTTAATTTATCTCCTACCCTGTATACAGTCTGCCTCCAAACGCCCTCTTTTTCTCTGTTTCCTTTGGTCCTTAACCCAGTGCTAGGAATCATTTTCAGCAATTGAATTCACCATTTCGCATTGATCCCTTGTATGAAGACCAAAGAGCAATGTAGAAAAAAGGCAAGAATGTGATGACAATGACTAAAGTTGTCTTTTAAGTAGAGGCATAGAACGAATATTTAAAAACTTTATGGAAGTGATATACAATTAGAAGAACTACAAGGGAAAGTAGGAATGTTTTGCAATAGAACACAGCGGATCAGCACAGGAGTTTGCAACTTAACGCGTGTTTAGACATGTCCAAACCTGTACTGTAGAAGTTCTTGTCATTGTCTCAGCGTCAGTTGATTTTAGTTGTGTTAGTGAAAAGAGGTGGAGATGTCACCGTGGTTAAAAACACAATAACGAAAAATTTTGAAACTGGTTTAATTGTTGACAGTGTTTAGAGAAAATATCTCCAGTTCTTGGAGAGAATCGTACAGCGATATTTACGCGGTACCGACAGTTTCTAAACGGAAATTTCAGTCTTGAGGACGCTCCAAGGTCAAGTTGGTCATCTTCATCTGTGACTACAAAACATTGCCGCAGTAAGAAAAACAATTGAAACAATTATACGAATTGCATACCATCAAATATAGTTATTCTTGGGCACTAATGCACCAGCAGTTGGTGCTATTGTCCGCGATTACGTTCGAGTTAGAAAACTTTGCATCTTTTGGGTACCACATGACTTGACCGATGAGATGACACACCGTGATTCATGATGAATGAGATGTTGAAACAATTCAAAAATGGAAATTCTTCCTCTCTGAACAGTATTGTGACAGGTGACGAAACTTGGTTCTATTACTATAACTTTCCGGCAAAGGCCAGAAATATTGTGCGGGTGTTCGAAGATAAGGAGACCCTGTTAGAAAGTCCTCATCAGTGAAGCGATAATTGTGGCAGTACATTATTTTTCAATGTGCGAATAAGTGTCGAGCTAGTTGTGTTAGAAATACAGAAGACAGTCACATAGAAGTTGTGTACCTAGGAATGCTTGCCTAAATGTCTTGCAACTCTCAAACAGTTGCGCCCGAAGTCAAGGACGGATCCATGCTTTCTTCACCACGTTAACGTTAGAGCGCAAGATTTAAAAGTTTCCTCAGAGTATTTGTCCAGCACTGGACTAAAACTATTAGAGCATCCTCAGCACAGTCAAGATCTCGCTCTCTTTGACTTCGTGTTGTTCACCCATGTTAGGAAAAGACTGAGGAAGTCGTTTTACAATCGATGACGCAATACTAATTCCTTATGACGATGAGTTTGCCCAGATCTGTGCCGAAAGATGGCAAAGTGTCTTCGACGTCATGTTTCGAAGAATGGAAAAATGTGTAATTTGCGGCTTAAAGTACTCAACATACAAACTGTTCAGGAAACGCATTTACACAATGTATAGAGTTCTACATAAGATGAGTGAGGGAAATTAATATTTGAGTGAGTCAATAATAAATCCTAATTTGATAGGTTGAAGTAGATTTGCACCAAATGAGTTTTCTTGAGCGACGATGAATTGCTACTAACTGAAGCGTAACTAGCAATGTAGATCGTTATTTGCATTCTACAGAGGGTACCATGGAATGTGTTTTTTATTTTACATACAATACTTTCATAATTGTAAGTGTAATTATAGGATTAATTACAGTAAGGTTCGTTCGATTTTTGTTCTAGTATTGAAATAAAAATTAGGTATATAATTTGATAACTTTATATTAAGGAATTTATTGTAAATTATTATTAAGCTATTAGGTGTATTATACAATATATTTATATTCGAAATTTTGCATAAAACTTAATATTAGGCCTAAATTCTAAGGATCCCATAAAATGTCAGATAGATCAAAATAACAAAGTGAATTAAACTTGATAGTAATTCTCTGTGTATTACATTTGTTGAATTCCATAGTTGAAAAGGAAATCTATACTAGATATTAACGCAAGTTAAACGTTATACAATTCTCACATAATAGAATTCTGCTTGCCAGTGTTACCAACAACATCTGAAGAAAATAGGCTAGATGGTCTTTAGAAATAAGCTTTTTTACGCAAAAATAGCTAGATTTAGAACTGCTAAACTATAACCCATATTGTAGAATTTAAACCCTCTTTCCTGCGCAGGAGTATAAGGGAGTTATAGTAAAATTTGAAATGTTGAATTTTATTTGCTGAAAACTGATAAGCAAAATACATGACTTTTAATTACAATAAAATCCATCAACAATTCATCTGATTTGTGAAAGTCAACAGTCATATTATGAGTTGAATTTAAATAAATTATCATCGATGACGTCGAAGCTAGCCGAGGCGCTGGAACTGGATACAGCATGTTTCGATTGCAAAGTGGATGTGTGCGTGTAGACTTCCATTGTCCCAATCTTTAGTAGTACTTCTTTAGGCAGGTCACAGTCCTTACAAACACTTCTTATTTCTCCATACAGCCACATCAATTATCATGATACCATTGGGATTTTTCAAGCTAATTATATATCCTATTTGTTTCCTTTAATAAACAAAAACAATCTCTGTAGCTTGAAGAACCGAACAGTTTATTAATTTGTATTAGAAAACTTTCATTCTTGCAAATAAATGCAGAAATTAAAATAATTAAAAAGTAGTAAACGGGGCCGCTACGGGATCGACATTAGAATTCTTTCTCAGTCGATAAATAATGTTAAGTAATTGTAAATCTGTGGGGTGGGTGGGGGTGGGAAGAAGAATGAAAAACAAGTGTTGTTGCGTAATGAAACGCCTTCTCTCTAGAAAAATCGATTAATACGATGATGTATAATAATAAATATGCTATTTTTTAAAAGTATACTTAATTTTCAAGGAAAGAATATTTTTAGAATTAATTTAAGGGCTAATAAAAAAGCAAAAATGGTAAGGGAGTTTTATAAAAGAAGCTATATTTCCTAAATATTTCGTAGATTTGTATGGCTAAATGCTTCAGCAAATACGCTAGATTTAGGCAAAAATAGGCTAAATTGACATCACCGCTTCCTGCTTTTCTTAAATTTATTCTTATGTTTGCTTTATAATGCATTCAGAAGCCTAGATGTCTCAGCGTTCTATGTATCAAAAGTATGAAGTTAAAATAATTTTGTTTTTCCTTTATTCCAAATTATGTGTAGTTTCCAAACTGTCAAAAGTAACAGGAAGGAGGTATAATATTATGGAAATCCTCTAGCTATTCAAACCAGAACTCAAAAGTAATAATTTCAAAAAATCTCCTTATGATTTAGATTTTAGTTGCAAATAATTAAGTTGACTATTACAGTTACACGATTTACTAGTATGTCAGGTTTTTTCAGTACTATTAATATGTGTATAGAAGAATATTTCAGGTCGTTAGAGACCTGCACGGGCCGGGTCGGTCTTGGACGGGCCGACTCTGCTATTTCTTTGGGCCGGGCTTGGGCTGGCCGGTACTGATTTCTCTTCAGGTCCGGCCGGGCTGGGGCCGATCAATTGCAATTCTATAATAATTATTGACTTTCGTTAAACGATAATTGGAATAAAGCCAAACGTTGAAGAAGTGTGTCCGTGAAAATGTTACAAAGAATGCAATAGCTATTTACAGTTTGTGTTGCTTAGCGGCTCCACTTTCACTATAGAGGATTGCAGTCATTATGCGGTAAATTGAGCTCTGACCTTGACCTTCACTCAACTCAAAATATAACAAGAAGAGGTGATGTTTTGCCTGTCGCTAAACAATATTGCCATCTTCACTTTATGCTAAAAATCAATTAAGTTAGATTTTTGTTACAGGGAATGGAGTTTTTGTTCTCTCGATGACAGGCAAAGTTCTAGGAGGCAATGGTACCATTCGGAGGCAAACGACAGGTTGTGAACCAGAGTTTAGAAAATGTTTCTGAGGGTTAGGTCAAATTTAGTACTAAATTTTGAGAAAGATTGGGTCTCGAACGAACTTTTTAAAAAATTTATTGGGCCGGGGTCGGGCCAAAAACTTTTAAAATCTATCGGGCCCGGGCCGGTCTGGGCCAAAAATTTAAAAAAAAACTTATTGGGCCGGGCCGGGCCGGGCTCGGGCCGAAAATCTCCAAAACTTTTCGGGCCCGGGCTGGGGCGGGCCTAGGTACGTTCGGGCTGGATTGGGCTCGGGCCGAAAAATTCGGCCCGTGCAGGTCTCTACAGGTCGTTCCTCTCGACCTGTGAGTAGTGGTGGGCAAAAAGATTCACTTCTTAGATCGTCACCCAACGGTTCACTCACTAAAATGAATCGGTTGATTTGGACGACTCAGTGATTTATTTATTGTTTTTAGAATGGGGAGGGGAAAAATAAAAACTAAAATAATATTATCAGATCAAATATATTATATATAACAAATTTAAAAGATATAACTGCAATTTTAGATTACAAGCATACAACTATTAACAAAATTAACTTCAATGCCATTTTCCTGGACCCACAAGATAGGTGAATGAAGTTACAGTCTTTTACACTAAAAGCCCCCATTTCAAACATGCCCCCATTCACCATACTCTTAGTAAATTTAGCCACCATCAGCTCCGCTCTACCCTCTATTATTGGCAATGTTGCATTCTAATTTACCATTGGGCACATAAAGAGTGTACAGCCCAAACGGCTCGTCCGATTAAAAAATCCTTCACTTTAGATTGAAATCATAGTTTGAGACGGTTTCCCCTATACATTTTGTTGTAACTCTGATAATAACAGTTACCCTATATCAGGGGACTTTTGAGACACTCTGTATATACACATTTATGAAAATAATGACTGATCGATTAGTATTTGACATACTTAATATTACATAGAATAAAGCATAAAGCATTTTCTTTGTCGATAATGTATAATGCAATTTTTATTGCGACCCCGTTTTTTTTTTCATTTTCTTACAGTAAGATTACATTGGTTCCCGAAAAGTTGTTTCTATGTCTATGCCAATATAAAGTATAATAATAGGTTTCCCTCCTCGTTTGCGTAATCCAATTCCGCTCTGTTGACCTAGTCGCATTTTTGATGCATGTGATCCAAGCTTAAAAAATTTGAATTCCTATTCCCTTAGTACAAGCTCTTTAATCAGAATGACATTATAAAATCACAGCTTGAGGCAGATACTATGTTCAAGAATTAATTTCAAACCATTTCTCCATAATATTATCACATATATTTTGCAATGTCTATTTCAATCCAAAGAAAACATATAGAAAATGCTCTCTTAAAAGATATCGGAAACTGTGAGAAATCTTATATATATATATATATATATATATATATATATATATATATATATATATATATATATATATATATACAGGGTGCGGCACGTAAAACCGCCCCGTAAAAAATGATATGAAATCTTTAAGTTTTACATCCCACGTTTATGCCGGTTAGGCTAAAGGAGACGTTGATGATGAGAGATGAGTGAAATGGTGAAATGAAGAAAGTGGGAGGAAACGGGAGAACCCCGAGAAAGCCCACGAGCACGGTGTTTGTCCACCACAAAGTTCACTTGGCGGGGGCTGGGATCGAACCCGGGACCCCAAGCACCAGAGGTGAACGCTCTACCACTGAGCCACCGCGCCCTCTCGGCCCGTAAAATGAACACATAAAATGAAATGTAATGTATTGAATATGATTAACTACAACACATAAATGAAATGTAATGTATTGAATATGACTACTCACCTTCACAGCAGGTGCTGAAAGTGTCCTCCGCCCACTTCAACACGCATGTGAGCACGATTGAGGAGATTCATATATACCCTTGTCAGTTCTTGTATTGTAGTGCTATTGGTGACATCCTGGATCCTGGTCTTGAGTTCTTCAATTAGTTCAAGATAAGTTGTGTGTGGATTTGTTTCGTATACTCTTAACTTTAACAGTCCCCATAAGTAAAAGTCACACGTGGACAAGTCTGGTGACCGAGGAGGCCACAAGCCTTTGCTGATTGTCCTCTCTGGTGTAAACATCTCATGCATAAGGGACAATGATGCAGCTGATGTGTGGCATGTTGCACCGTCCTGCTGAAAGTAACATAACTTCTCTCACTCGCTTGAACCTGTTGACTCAATCTCCTGGTTGACTTTCGAGGGCTTCTTGTCATTATCTCCTCCACCTGCATCTTTAATTCAGGTGTGCAGACAGATGGTCGTCTGTTCCTGGGAGCATTTTGAACCGATCCTGTACGCCGCCATTTTTCAATCAATTCCTGAATGGTGCTTTTTGCTGGCACAGAACGTCCTGGAAATTTCTCCCGAAACAAATTCTTTGTTTTCACAAAAGATCCAGTGAGAATGAACCCTTCAACAATGGCAACACGCTCGGGTATCGAATACGGCATTATCACACACTGACACTCACCCGGCTTAACCCAACGAGGCCTTTTTCTCAACTGGTTTCGACAAGTTTCACTGGCTGCGGCTGCACGTGACTGCTGCAGGTCACGTAAGTCGACCCGACCTCGACACTCCATCTCTTGGTAGGAAGGTAGATTATTTAAGTGTTGCCAAAAACACAATATACCAGAATATTACGACGGGCCGGTTTTACGTGCCGTACCCTGTATATATATATATATATATATATATATATATATATATATATATATTTAACGAGGAGTTCTATACTGAGTCTACTCTTTCTACTTGAGGGGTTCGTGAGATACTGTATTTTTCACATAAAATTTGAACCCCTCTACACCCTTAGGGTATGTTCTTTTATCAAAGAAATGATTAAATTATTAGCTCAAGATAAGTATAAACTATGTCCCAAATTTCATCCCAAACTGTTGAACTGAGATGCTGTCACAACAGATAATATCGCTTTCAACATGAAAGGAATTATAGAAAATCCCCCCTTCTCCCCTTAAAACAGATACGCTGAGACACATGCACACACATTGTTAATGAGTAGATATACAGAGTTTCATATTCCTAGTTTGATGGGCTCCTGAGATATTGTATTTTTTTAAAATAAATTTTGAACCCCCCATACCTCCTTAAGATGCGCCTTTCAATCGAAGTAACATGATAAAAACCAGTTTAAGGTAGATGCTAACTTGCATTTTCAAAAATTCATTTCCTAAAGCTTTTTAATCGATTCGATCACAAACCATTGGCAACATCGCTTTGAAGGTGAAGAAAGAAAATATAGAAATTGCTATCTTCCCCATTTAAAAGGGGAATTCTCAAAACGCTGGAATATGGCTCTGTGCTTATTTTCGGTCAAGAGTTTATATTCCACGTTTCATACTCCTAACTTGACAACATCGTAAAACTAAATTCTTCTAAAAGTTTTGCGCACCACTTCCCCCTTAGCATGTGCATTTTAATATAAGTAACGAGTTCCCCGTGGCTAAGCGGTAAATGTACGCGTCTCTGGCGTGGGAGTCCCGGCGTTCGATTGCCAATGGGAGCCCATGTGGTTCACTAATCCACTTTAATCAATAAGTCCACGTCTCATATAGCCTCGCTGCTGAAATGAAATGAAATGGATTAATATCCCACGATTACATCCTTAGACTACGGTAGGCGATAGTTAAAGCAAGTGATTTATTATGGAAGAATTGGTGAAATGAGAAAGTGGAAGGAAACAGAGTACTCCGAGAAAACCCACAGACACGATGCTGTCCACCACAAACTTACTTCGCGGGGATCAAACCAGGGACCCAGGCACAAGAGGTAAGGCTTTACTACCGAGCCACCGTGCTTTGATGCTGAAAAGGACGCTAAACTCAAAATGAAATCAAATCAAAGTAACATGATCAAAACTGAGTTCGACGGAGGTGTTAACTATATCCAAAAATGAATTTGTAATTTGTTTAATTGTTTTCTCGTGATGTGATCACTAGATTCTTGTCATTTTTATATAGAGCTATTACAATGTAATATTGCAGCTTACGAATGTTTCAAGTACAAAAAAACCTTAACGGAAGCATCGACCCTAACCATCCCAACCCTGTGTGCGTCCATAAAATTTAGTTATGTTGTAGAAACAACTTACGGAAATTACGTTTTGAATTTTCTACATCACACACAGCCTTAAGAATTTCCATATATATTGTAAAAGTATATTAAAATACTCTTATTAGAACTTCGTTATTTAAACTGAAATTACCATTTGCAATGAAAATAATGAACTAATACATAAAATCCATTCTTTCTAATTATAAAATATATTTAAAATTTACTGAAATTATTAAGAATTATTTAAATTGAACATATCATTTCCCTTTAAGAATTATGTAACATACAGGCTGGTAACCAGTCCACTATATAGGGGGGGCCCGGCTGAAATTAGGGGGGCGATCCAACCATATTATAGTTCATTTGCAAGCCTAACCGTGAAAATTGTAGGGGCAGAAAAGTTAAGGGGATCCAGGTACCCTAGATTCCCTGGATGCTGGCCTGGTAACACATACCTTTGTTTAAAACTAACAATTACACAATTGGTGTATGAAGAAACGCAAAATTATTATCAGTTTTCATCACTAGTGCTAGTGTGCTATGCACGCACTCGTTCTCATAGTTTAATTTCTCAAATGAATAATCAATTGTCTACGTGCGCTGTGATTATAATAGCAGATCTAGGTAAATGAAAATAACCTGCTCTTACGGGCTTTTACGTACTTGACCTACTTCCCATTCTTCAAATTCGACTTTCATTGGAAGTTAAAAGTTTTCACTTTATACGTAAAATAACATTGGTGTCCAACTGCCACATCAAAGTGCTAAATATTTACCTTGTTGGTAACCATTTTTAATTTATTCATGCTAGAGGTACACATACACTAAGGCAACGCACATTTGCCGATCTCAGCTCAAGAGGCGCTCTCCTCAATGTGAACCAGTGAAACCTCCACACCGCGGTTCGCGAGTGAGCGACGTACAAGATTCACGTTCTCAAAATATTGTCACTCCCAAAATCGTCTGGTTCGAAAACAACCATGAATCCTCAAGAACCACGACTCCCAAAGAACAATGACGAAGCACGACTCCCGACAAATCATGATTCCTGAAGAACCACGACTCCCGACAAATCATGTTTCCCGAAGAACCACCACTCCCAAAGAACAACGACTCCCGAAAGAATAACGAATCTCAAAGAACAAAGACTCTCGAAGAGCAATGACTCTCGAAGAATCGTGGCTTATTTCTAGTGAAAAAAACTCACTCACTCATCCAAAAGAGTTAGTCAGAAGAGTCGGCTCATTCGCGAGCGATACATCCCTATCTGTGAGTAGACAGAAAATTCTGCAACGTAAACTTTTTTTATTTCACCCGACAGTAACTTTTGTTTGTGGTCAGAAATTATAATCATCATCTCTCGAACGCTATGATTTGCAACTATAGTGGGAAACTAAGTAGAATGACGATGCAGCATGCAGGAAAGCATGCATTTCTTTCTTTTTCTCAGCATGCATTCGGCGATACTCACTTCCTAGCATGCAAGAATGCAAACACTATTGTTGTTGGCTACGAATCTTCCTTGGAACCTTCTCAGCCGATCCTGCAACGTGTAAGGTATGTTTGCTACTTGTGCTTTGTCTAGAAGTTCGCTCGGTGTATATGTGTCTGTCTACAAGATAGCAAGCGTAGCGAAAAAGAAGTAAAAAGAAACCTCATATCCAGTGCCGCTCCAAATATCAAAACATAAATCTGTGGGAAAAGAGTAAGCTAATGCTAGTGATAGGAGTTATAATGAAGCAGCATAATCTGAATTGCTGGATATAAATGGAACGATTAAGAAGGACAGTCACGTATAGGCAAGTTTCTGAAATTCGTTCATGTTTTTGTTGCAATCTTTCTGTTCAGTGCTCGAAATTGTAAGTTGTCAGCATATCTGAAACAAAAGAAGCAGAGTTAGAAAAATCATCAATTGACCCATATTTTCCAAACTACTCCAATTATACAAATTGAAAATTAACGACATAACATCCATACGTATGAGTTATGGGTCAATTTACGTGACTCGTAAAATAATTGGTTTACACCTTCGGTTACGTCTAACAACTCTAAAATAAACTGTAATTACAGAACGCACGTTATTTAAGTGACAATTCAGATTACCAGATGTCCAGCGACACTGAGGAGCACAGCACGCACGATATTGCATATATTAATTATACATATGAAGAAGTGAAAGGTTATTTCATGAATGTTTTGAAAGTTTCTTAGCAACCGTTCTCTTTTAATAAATTACTGAAGAATGATTATCCTAGGAAACAAATCTGCATTTGCTTCTACATGAAAGTTCGGAAACGATTATACTTTGTTTCGTTTGTACACATGAAGTTAGAAAAATCATCATTTGATTTCCGTTTTTCACTTTAAAGTGGTTTAGAAGCTGTTATTTCCCTCTTGTTAATTTGATTTCATTCGTAATCTACAGTGAACAACCAGAGGAACCTATTTTTTAGTAAGTCACGTGCATCAAAGGTTTTATGCACTAGTGAAGTGTGGATGATATCAGTATAAAAGTACAGATCAAACAGCCACTCGTTTTCTAAATATTAATAAAGTGCTTCATCATGAAAATCTACGCGCATATCATAAATGAATTATTCCTGACATGTATATAAACTGCACAGCAACGACATTAAAAAATAAAAAAATAATAAAATAGAAAATGAAGAAAAGTAACGGTATTTGAATCCAATATCAGGCCACACAGAGTCGAGTTTGTCATACCGTCTTATGTCTAGCTGTCTGCTTCATCATTAATATTTACGCACAACGAATGAAATATATTTGTTGTTCTTATTTGTGATCTTTTTTAAAGGCAGCTCATTAAGCCTTGTATGAAGCAACCATTTAATTAAAAGGTCCAAAATAAATCAATTAAGTAATTCTGGTTTTCTTGTCCAAGTTTTGAAAACAAGTTTGTCTTGAAATATTAATAATACTGCATATTATTATATTTTTCTTCACCGTATATTTACTCAGTATATGAATATGAAATATAAGAGCATGGTACGTGTCGTTTTTTTCGATAGTTTGATGGTTATGGTAAGTAACAAAATAAAATGTAACGCCGTCCAAACTGCTCTAGCAAATTGCATCTTGTAATTACCTTCGAGGCAGCTCAGTAATTCAGGTGATTACCGTGTTCGCAAATTTATATATCCAAAATTAAGACGTTATTGGACAAATTTCTAATCTTTTAATTCAAAGCTGTTGTATGTTGTATCGTATCATTTTTATTCTGTTAATTTGCCTGCTAGTTGGATTAAAGGTGCGTAGTACTGCGATTAAGAATTGCAAGGTAATTGTAGAGTTCGGAGTAAAGAAAAACCATGTATTATTCGGTGTAAGAAAAAAGGAAAGGCAATACAATGTGTATAGACATAGAACTGAAATCCAACTTTGATATATAAAGCAATAACGGATATTTGTGGTCCGAATATATCCGACAATGTGCGTATAACATTTCGTTTTACACTTAATTTCTAACGCAATAATCTATGACAGTTCAGTTGCCCCGAGCAACATAATCGCTAGCCTTCTCGCAAGCGATTATGGGATCGCTTTCAGTTGTATCACAAGGCAAATGTTGCCATGGTACCTATCATAATTGTCCCAAGCTCTTTCCTTCCTTTCAAAATGCTTTTTTCGTCCTCAATTCCTCGTGCAGTCCGATCGCCGAGGAACTTATCTCTCATACGTGACGAGGTAACATGGTCATGGATATCGAGAAGCCAGAATCCTAATCCCTTGGTATCAAACATGACTTCATTCCTAATCTTAAACCTGAATAAATAATATGCTTTAATAAGAATATATCTTTTTTCCATCTCCTTCTGTAAGGTAAAGCAGTTAGAAACAGTCTTATTATATGTTCGAACTCATCAAGATTTGTAACGTTGATAAGGGTATTTTAAGATTGATCAAAAATATTTCAGAACACCCTAAAATAATGTTACAGACAATTTGTTACTGCTACATGAAACGTCAAACAATAATCACAAGACAGTAACTATTAAGGCAAACCAACACATATTTTGCAATGGCAAAGGCTCATCTGGTTGGAAAATACTAGGTATAGTTATTTAACTAAATTGTGAAGTGTTTTTAACACAACTTTTCGTCGTATCCAAACTTCAGATTAACACCAAAAGCTACCTGACATCAAACATGACCACACCTCTCATCTGTCATACAAAGTGTTTATCTCTGTGGGATTATTGGGATTTATTCTGGTTTCAGAAAATCCTCGAACATTATTTTCCCTCCTAATCCTCACGTAAACACAAGAAACTAACACTTAATTTTCTACAATATTTTCTTAGCGATACCAAGTATAATATTTTTGCAACTGATTGAAAGTGTTTTCCAGAAAATTCTGTAATATTCGTATCCACAACTATTCGTCTTATACTAAACTTCAGAGTAACACTAAAAGTGAGTAACCATTAACACATGACAATAGCTTTCCTTTTTCATACCAAGTGAGTATCACTTTGTGTAGGGGTGCAGATATTTCATTATATGTTGCCATATTTTACATTTTTTGTTTATTAAGTGATATCATGATATGAATACCAAGTTCTGCTTGATATAATATATTTCTTTACCAAAAGCTATTTATCACCCCTTTGTATACAAGATATTAGTTAAAAGGTATCACAGCTTGTTTGAATATTTTATGCTAAATCGTTTCCTACATTCCTGTTACTCATTAATCGCTTCTGATTATCATCTTTATTATATTAATTTTGTACAGAAGTTGTCCTTCGGATAGCTACATGTAATGAATAACTCTTTTATTACTAACTATAATGTATAGTGATTGCATAGTTGTTCAAGGGGAGTTACAGTACTTCCTTGTAAAAGTAGGTTTAATATTTATACACAGTGTTTCTTGCCACATCACTGTACCGGATTGAAACGAAAATTTACTTATGTCATATCTACAATTTCGAGATTTTACTCTTTCCTTTTTCACTATTTTTCGATCCTTATATTGTCAACCTAGGTGATTACTTTATTAAAACGAACGTGTGCATTTCACGTTTCTTAATACACCAGGAGTAAAGTTAAATCAGTAGAAATATCTTACGGTACATTTTAAATTATTTTTGTCGTTAATGTGAAATTCCGCACATAAAAGTGCTATTGCGAGAAGTGTATAAATAAGGTACTATAATGAGGATTTCACAACTATTTTAGGACAGCAAAACAGAACAAAATGTGTAAAAAATAAACACAAATGGCGTTATAATTCTCATGTATATTGTTTCTTAAATGTTGTATATAAGTGCATATGTTATTATGTGTAGCTGATATTTATTATTTTATACTAATTGACATTTATTAGAATAATAAAGGAAAGATTAACCGGTCTCCACCTTATGTTGGTAAAGAAGTTCTCTAAATTTTGGGACGCTCTCAAGCATCTTATGTAGCTACTTTAATTTATACACTTAGTTTACCTGGAGAACTTGTGATTTTTTAATATTTATTTTGAGATTCCTTTTGAGTTTTGTGTCGGACGATGTTTTTTAACCAGTTAATCTTTGATTACAGCGAAGTAAATAGAAGTATTTATACGGATAAAGTCCTTATACTTAAGTTTTTTTCAGTTGAAATGACATACGTGAGTGTGATATATTTTTTTTTTATAAATGAAGAAATCTTAGTTATTCAATACTTTTTAATATTGCATATCATGTAATCATATAGAATTTAATATAACTTACATCATGCTGTGCGATGAAACGTGTATGTGCTGCCATGAAAACAAAATTACAGAACGCTTACGGTACATTAAACACGTCATTTAAAAAATTAGAATATTAGCTCCATTAACCGGATGTTTTATGGAACTGATTACAAACAAAAGAAACATTGGATAATGTTTAAGAAGTAAGAATTAATGTACATAATATTGTCATTATTATTTTAAAAGTTCTTTTAGTAAATTAGATTAAATTATTAATACTTCTTGATAATATTACAATAGTATGTTCATTCTTGACTAAGTTTTCTGCTTTGTTGTTGAAAATTTGATAAGTGGTATTGTCTTTTCAAAAATGTTTCTGTCTATTTTCTTTACGTTGCACATTTTATTAGTAAGTATATCATTTACTACGTATGGTCTTTGTACGTATATTGCTATCAACCTCATTTTCTGTCTTATCTTCATATATTCGTCACTAATATGATATTGCGTTCCTTAAATTCATAATCACTGATGCAAATTCAGGGGATGAGGGGGACATGCTCCATCCAACCTTGGAACTGGAGGGGACTGTTGCCCCCAATAATTCGATTTGAAATGTGTTTTTTGGCGATGATTGTGATGATTTGTGTCCGATTGCTACAAAGGAAAGTGAAATAAAATTTTTGTCCCCCACAGAATAACCCTTAACTCTGCCCGCTTCCCAATGTTGAAGACAACTCTGCTCTTCTGATCCTCCACTGCATTGTTTTTCAACTTCGTAAATATTTTGAACATCACGTAAATATTTCTTTTTAAAAAGAAAGATTATGGGAATAGCCTTACCCGTCTCCCCCATTGTTGAAGAAAGATTTTCGCCGCTGTTCATAATGCTTACATTTCTCTTTCTTAAAATTCATATATCTTTCTATTAGTATACTTTTAGATTAAATGTCACTTTTTACATTATTATTTACGGGAAGAATTAGTTTCAAAAGTGTTTGAACCTTTCTTACAAAATACCGGTCTTTGAACAAATATAGAATAACAATAAAACCCTCTGAAGTCGAGAGTCGAACTCAACCTTTGTCGTACGGTTCCTCTTATATAGCGTGTTTATATTATGTATAAAAATTATGGTTGCGAATTCTAACACGCTCAAAAGTTATAATAATTTAGGTGCAAAAGTATATATGCACCAAACCTTAGTTTCTAACATTTATACAGAATATCTAATATACAATTCAACCCGGAGTTTGGGATAGTAGAACTTTTGAACCGGAAGAGGTACACAAATAATGATTATACCAAAATGAAGCCTTATTCATGCATACATTTTTAAACTAGGAAGTAACGATTGAAGTACACTAGGAACCACTAGTATTGCAAGATTTAACCGAAGGTGTAAATCAGTTTTTTTACAAGTCACGTAAATTGGCTCATAACTCATACGTATGGATGTTATGTCGTTAATTTTCAGTTTGTATAGTTGGAGTAGCTCGGACAGTATGGAATGGAAAAAAGAATTTTTCTTTTCCACAGATAACTAATCGGTTGAGGCCTCTTTAAGGTGTTACTAGAGAAAACGAGGTTTTCATAAATTAACATTCTGAATTGGTAACAGTACTGATCTTTCAGTGCATCGAAATGTCTTTTAAGGAGTTGTCTACATTATGCAATTTCTAAAAACAATGAAAAAGGAACTTTGAAATTATCGTGAAACAACTTTTACTTACATGAACCCGGCAACATTGCTATCCATCATGAACTGAATTGTCAGTTCTACGGCAGATTCTGGAAGTGCCCCGTTTCGATTCAATGAATAGTAGTGTTGCTGGGTGCATGTAAGTAAACGTTTTATCACAATAATTTCAAAGTTTCTTTTTCATTGTTTTCAGGAATTGCATAAAGTAAACAGGTCCTTAACACACATTTTGATGCACTGAAACATCAGCACTGTTGCCAATTCAGAATGTTAATTTATGAAAACCAGGTTTTCCTTAATAACCTTTTACAGAGGCCTCATCCGATTAGTTATCTGTGGAAATGAAAACTTCTTTTTCCGTTCCATATTTCCCAAGCTACTCCAATTATACAAACTGAAAATTAACGACAGAACTTCCATACGTATGAGTTATGAGCCAATTTACGTGACTTGTAAAGAAATTGATTTACACCTTCGGTTACATTTAACAACACTGTGTGGTTCCTATAGTGTACTTTAATCGTTACTTCCTAGTTTAAAAATATATGCATGAATAAGGCTTCATTTTGGTATAACCTTTATTTGTGTACTGCTTCCGGTTCAAAAGTTCTACTATCCCAACTCCGGGTCGCATTGTATATTGAACACCCTATATTATTAAGTACTGTATGAATACACGATGCCTGATTCAGCTGGTAAAATAAACTCTAATTACAGAACGCACGTTATTTATGTCACAATTCAGACTACCAGATGTTCATCGACACTGATGCGCACAACACGCACGGTATTGCACATATGAATCATTGAAGAAATGGAAAGTTATTTCATGAATGTTTTGAAAGTTTCCTAGAAACCGTTCTCTTTTAATAAATTACTGAAGAATTATTATGATAGTAAACAAATCTGCATCTGCTTCTACATGAAACTGCGAAAACGGTTATACTTTGTTCAGTTTGTATACATGATTTAATGCTAAATTATCATAATATACATAACAAATATTTGAAAGACGAGGTAGACAAATCTGTCCGTGTTGTCCAATATTTCTCAATTTCAGTTGTTAAGGGAACAAATTCATAATATCATTTTATAATATTTTCTGACTACTAGATGACATCAATGATTTAGTTCAGTCCTTGAGGTTGTCCTTCTTTTTCTTTAAATGTACAACATTTTGTTCCTTGGATTAAATACTTGCTTAGGCTAAAGAACGCACATTATTAATGAAATTAAATGTTTCTTACAGTAAGTTTCCGAAATATGGAATATGACACATCTTCTCACATTTTAAGATTAGAGAGAAAGTAAATTAAATGATCCTGAGGGAACTATTATCTGTATTGAGAAGTTAATCACATAGTTGAAATATCATTCGATAGTATTAACTGCAGAGAGCTAGTGACAATTATGATCCCGAAAATCAGTTAGCTCTTCGGTACAGGCGAGAAGAATACAAAACGGAATGTATTGCATAAACCCTGTTATTTCAAACTCAACCCCCTCTCCAAGAAGATGAACGACCAATTGACTAATTGTACATTTAATCAGCTTTCATTATTGAAATTTAGAGAGAAGCAAATAGCAAATTCTCTTCAATGTAGTTTCGCTTCCTATATTAAACCGCTTGCTATTCGGTACAACATTCAGTTCCTAAGTCATAAATCAATATGCGTTATTTGCTGGAAGAAACTAAACACTAGGGATCCCGAAGACCTTTAAGAGTCCGAATAAAGTTAGAAAAAAATGTTCCGGAATCTGAATATTCACCTGTAACGATTCGCCAACAATGTTAATAGGTGACAAATTGTTAGTGCATTAGGTAATAGCAGGAGCAGATGCTTCTGTAGGTTGCGTAGTGTTATTGACTTCAAAAATGTTGTTTTTAAGTCAAAACATAAGATATTGTATGATTGAGTTTCTAAATGTGGTTTCATAGGATGTTCGGAATTGAGTCTATTTGCCTTCGTCACAATAAAGCCAATAGCCGAAGAATGTTGCGTAGTAAAAATTTCAATAAACGTTCTTAGAAAGTGTAATTCCAACATTACTTCAACGAAATAAGGTACCGTTAATCGGGGAAATGCTGAAGCCAGTAGGTAAATCTGAACAAAAAGAGGAAAAATCTACAGGTCTTATATTCTGTACTTTTTGCTCCACTTTGTCAAAAGAAAAAGTTTCGTACAGGGGCTATTTTCGCCATTTTTAAGAGGTCTGTACTTTTTGACAAATGAAATTTAGAAATATTTTCCAGGTTGGTTGGTTGTAGGAAATGAATCAGTGTCGCTATTTCCAACTATTACTGTAGTGGTCACCTAAATTATATTGCCTAAAAATGACATTATTCAAAGAGGGACAAAATATTATCGGAATAGGGCAACGCTGAACAATAATAATACATTCATAGTTAATTTACTTGCCCCATTTTATGCTTGTTAATGACCCACAACCAAACAATGTGCTTTTATAGATTGATTTAATTGATGAACATGACAATCGTAGCGCAATTAACTAACTACATCAGCTTCCAAATTTCATTAGTATGTGTTGCGCATTTACAGAAGCACAATAGTAGTATTTAATTTTACCTAGGTATTTGTTTTCAATGTTTCTTGGGGGGTGGGTAATTTTTTCAGGTTTTATTTTTTGGAGAATTGTCATCCACCTTGGTATAGTGAGGTCTCATGATGAAAGTATTTTGGTTCAGTTACACTATTTTATTACCCAGTTCGCCTAATAGAGGTTCTATCTTGCACAACTATCATTATCCATATGACCTGTATAGTTCGGCTTTAAGAGCCAACATTTTAGTGAACTCTAAACTTGGTGACTAAAAGGTACACTTCGCACAAATATTCTTCAGACTATACCCAACCATTTGAGAAGGGAAGCCAACCTGAAATTCTTGGCGGGTGGCTTTGCCACATATGGTTGCATACTTATAGAAGTGAATTACTATTTGCTGCATTTGTTTCGGTATTTGACATTTCCACGCATCCCCTACGACACAAAATGTGTAAAAATGGTACCAGTCATTAATTGAAATAATTGAATTTACAAACAATATCAACATTGGCACGTTTATATAATACAGTATGTATGGTGGATTGCCTACATTAGAGGATAGATCTTGGAACTTCAGTCCTTAAAAAGTGAAAGAAACATCGCCGTGAAACATAGTTGCAGCACCGATTCTGGTATACTATTTTGACACTGGAGTTAACTATGGTCACGTTTGTTTGATCTATATACGTGAAAGAAACTTCGACTTGTACATGAAGTCTATCATCACAATACTTCCAAGGCTCTTTGCATTGGGACATGTACACTACCCTCGGTTTCTTACAGTTCATATTTGTGACTTGAAACCTTGAATCCCGACGTGATGGCACCCTTCAAAAGAGACGCCTTTGTTACACGAAAAAGTCGTTGATCTTTTTCAGCGACCAAGCTCACGAGCAAATTAATGGCACGCTTAAAGGTGACGGGGAAATTATTGGATTGACGGAAAGACTGGAAACATTACCGAGATTACTTTTAGCATCCAGAGAAATATATCAATACATTGAACACATGGAATTCCCTTTTAAATGCGTAAATGATGATACTAAGTATCATGAAATACCTAAAACATTTACTGAAAAATTTCAGAAAATGTTAATTCCTCGAGTGTGCTGGTAATCCTTTTCTGGAAGCAACAGCCGGATCGACAATAAGTATATGCACACTCTGAAACAGCTGACACCCTCGAAACGATGAGAAGAGAAAGACATTCAAAATTCACAGTTGTTGAAAAGATGGTGAAGAAAAAAAATAAGAAAATTACTGAGCCGCTGATATGCAAGAGGTTTTACATATTCAAGAATAAATAGAAGAAACGAACACGTCATGCTGAAAAGTGCATCAGCCTTACAAATGATTGTGTGTTGTTAAGTCGTCTCTACACTGCATGCCAATAAAAATCAGTCGATTTGGACAAATTCTTTAATCATGAAAATGAGTTGCACCCTCTGTCACTGACAGTAGCAGAGACTATACATCTGATTCACAAATCTAGTTTGCTCATATGGCTGAACTTCTATAAAACGAAGAACATTTTCAAGAACCTGAATAAGATATGACAATTTTTGATGGAGCAGCTATTATTTATATGATTTGTCGAGGCGCAGCCAAAACTTTTTAAGAATATGTCGACGGTAATATTGTTCAGTACTTAAGGAAACAGATCGCAACAGTGAAATAAACCGATGTGGTATAGGATAAATATTTTTCCAACTCCATAAAAGAAATGACAAGAGAATCAATGGTAACTAGTTGGAAATATCCTGTCTGACCTAACGCTCCAATTCCCAAGAAATGTCTTCAGTTCCTGCGATCAAATAACAATAAGCGACAAGTTTTTAGTTTAATCATCCCAAAGCTGATGGAGATCGAATAAATGAACAAAGACCTTTTTACCACCAAAGGGGAGTTTGCACTAACTACGGCTACCAGATCGAACATTAATTCTTTAAGCCCTGCAACGATGAAGAAGCGGACACACGGATCTTGCAGACGCTGTCTCTTGTGAATATCGAAAGGTGCTCATTCGAACTGTGGACACAGATCTCGGGGTTTCGGGTATCAGTGTATTCGCCAAACTGCCACTTGATGACACTTTCATTGCTTTGGAGTTTGACAAAGCCTTCGGTAAGTACTCAATGTCATTTAGTGTAGTATTTCATGTTATAAAAGTTGTTTCACGAACGATGGAATCTGAGAAACCGTATTCAGTTGGTATTGGACTCGGCACTAGCTGTCGGTACACACATTTCACACAATTCACAGGGATAATTTACTGTATAATCAATATAAGGTATGCAATACCATAACTGTTACAAATATAGACTATCTACGAATAATTGCTTGGCCTTCCATAGAATCCCAATATGTAGAATACCCATAAATGGGATCACTCATGCTGTTGTTCCCGGCGCGCCAGCACTTCCCTCAGAGCGAGAAAGTGCTTAAATTCACTTAGATACACCTTCGTGAAATATCCTTTTATTTACTGCTAATCTAGTGACACGGTGCTTTGTGCTTACTTAAGCATTGCAAACCCGTAAGCAACGTGCAATTTCTTTGTTTCAGAGACATAGAAGTGAGAGAAATTTCACAGTTATTGGTACCATCAAAGGAGGAAGCATTTCCGATGTTCCAAGCAGTTACGGATGATGTGATATCACATCATCATTTACGGAAGAGACAAGAAAACTTCATGATATATTTGAAACGCAGTGCCAGAAGTGACTGGAGCTTCTACTGCAAAGGCCAACGGAAATATAGATGAGGCGATTGCATCATTAGCAGTGGCGTATTTAGGGGGCTTCCGGTCTTAAGGCCAACAAAAATCTTACTTACTATAGTAAAATACATGAAATATCTTGCAGAATTTTCACATTTTCAGGTAAAGCCCCCTTCCCCGAAAGTTAGCAAAGCCCCTCCCGAAACAAAATCGTAAATACGCCACTGATTATTAGAAAAATACGTTGTGCTACTATATGATAAGTCATCGTTTACAGATTTTGTAAATGAAACAAGGAAGCATTTATTTACAAAGAAAAGAAAACACTGATATATTCCTCAAGTATAATCGCCTTTAAAACTGGATTATTACTTCTGTAATATATACATCTTCTTGCTGTAAATATTCGTTTTAATATTTGCAATTCATTATTCCAATTAATTCTTTCATTCGCTCGATTATTTCTATTAGCATTCTTGTATTTGGTATTGTTCCGGATGGTGTAAGCTATTGCCTCTTCAATATTTTCTATGACTGTATTACCCATCTTCATTTTCGCAGTTAATCGCATCTCGCATCTTGTAGTTTAACAGCGCGATTGAACCTATCCCAAGGAATCTGATTTACGTTGTATCTAAGCTTATTGTCTTCTATTAACGCATTTATAATGGGCATTTGATTTATTGTAAAACTGATGATTTGATAGTCACTAGATGTTTCATCTTTCAACACTGAGCAATTTGTAATTTGGCCAATGAAGATACGACATAATGATGCAACATCTATATTAGATTCATGACTATTTTTGATTTATATGTAGACGATTTCCTGATTCATTTACTATATACAAATTTAATTCATTTATTGCATCTTCTAACACCTCTCTTTTATGATCTATAATACCAGAATGTCATTAACATCCGCAAAGTTAATCTTCCAGAAATCCATTTATATGTAGTGAGCTTTGAACATATGAATTAATTATATCAAACTTTAACTGCCCGTGTTTTACATGGAGACAATTTGTCCACTTATTACTAAAATGTGACAATTTTAAAACCTGTACGCCATGATTAAAAATTATGTTTGCAGCTAATGCAGGATTATTTTCAAAAATATACCTAATGCTGTTTGAAGGGATGTTTACAATTTCATCGGATTCATATAGTTCTTGGACACAGATAATACCAGCTTTCCAAGAGAGACTGAACTGCAAGAGCTATTCCATTACCATTTTTGAAGCCACATAGTTTATCTATATTATATTCAATTTATTACCAGCATAAATCTCTATCTTAAGTGTGATATGTCCTAACCCAAGGGTTGGGCCACTCGTTTTTATACTTGCACACCATGCGTCCGTATTGTCTTACGAAATACACGCAAACTCTGTTAAGATCTAAATCATATTTTCTTCTTCCAAAAGCCGTATCAACGAGTTCAAAGAGTTCTTTCGGATTAGCTGGTAAATTATTTGAACTTAGGTATTCATCCTCTGATTGAGGAACTACTATCTGTTGTCCAATTTCTTTCAAGTTTCCTAATAATATGTCTTAAGGCAAGCCTAAGGATTGCATGTTGCTCCAATGTAGACAGGATCAGAGTTAGTTCGAAAGATTCATACATTTTGAGAGGGTCCTATATCTCCCCGTGTCTACCTATTTGTCTACCCTCTGTATGAACAACTCTGTGGTCTGAATCCGGATCCTGATTATTTGCTAATTTTCTAACGTAAGTGATCAATTGTAGTGTGTCTTTCTTTTTCCGATTTATTCTAAACAATCCAAAAATTCCTAGATGTTTAGACGAAGAATTGCATTATAAACTTGCAGGTCCATTTAGATTCCCTGTTGAGTCTATGACTTTTCCTGAGTCTTCCACAAAATCGGCCTTGCTTTCCAAAGATAACGTCGTCTTAATATCGCATCCTTTATTTTATTTTGTAGCGTTGTTATCATATCCTTATTAGATTCCTTTCCCATACTGACATTTCTCCCTCTTTCACAATGTGTTTATTCAATTCACATTGTTCTGGCTTGAAGTCGTTTTCTTCCCAATCGTTACTAAAAAGCTTTATATTCGAATGTAACACTTTAATACTACCATATAATGTTGTGGATCAATTTCTTATATAATATTCGCATTTCTTCATGATCCAGTATATTTCTACAAAAACTTTGGTCTTCTCAATTAGCAGTTTAAATATAATTTTTTAGTTTAAAGTGCAGTAATATGTTTTAGAAACAGACAATATCTCCATTGGCTTCTTTTCCCAAAACCCCATACCAATTGCCGTAATTGCTATTATTCTTGGTTTTTTGATCTCTCAAATTTGAAGGAAAAAGTTTAATATTATTTCCAGATCCTGTAAAATGGTCTCTTTACAAGAAAAATCATTACAATTATACTTGTACACTGAATATATGGCTTTAATAATATTATCATTTCCATTATAAATCTCTAAGTGTTCGAATTTGCGAATATGGAGTTCCTCATGTGAATCAGCAATTACTTTTGCGAATCCCCCAAGGAATGTTTTAAGACAAGGATGAATAAAGTGGAGTATGCATTATTTGTCTAATGTGAGGTCAATTTTGCCAGGTTCCACCTTTAATGGTTTAGATGCACCATTTCCCGTTCATACTTCTGGAACATTACTTTTTGCACAAACTATGAAGTTCATCCTACCTTTTTGTAAATTATAAGATTTCATTCTTTCAAAGTCCCTTGTAGATTTCCTTGACATTTGGATGCTTTTGAGATAATTTGAGGCAGATATTCTGTCTTAACTTATTCAATGTTTTGTTCTCCTGTAGCTATTCTATCAGCTGCTGCTCAGTTGTTGTGGCTGTAGTCATGTCAGCTGACTTTTCTGTTAAAAAGAATTTGTAAGCCAGACAGTGTTGTTGAAATTTGACGGAACATTTTTTCTTCCTGATTGCACAGGGGACAAAGATGTTTGTCTTACTGGTGTCTTTACAATCCTTTTTTTCATGTTTGGCAACTACGCAGTGTCCACATCTTGGTTCCTGAGCGTTGCAAAATTTTGCAATGTGGCCATTTTGAGCATTTGGCCACATTCAAGTAGGTCTACTCTTTATCGACAGGGATTCCTACATCAAGTATACCCTTTTGTTGTCGACTATTTTATTGTGCAATTTTTAAGGAGTCTCAATCACAAGTTGGTACCTGGCTGTATTGTTAAAACCTGTCCTAAATTTGACTTTTATCTTCTGCTCTCCTGGTTGTATGTCTTCATCCTCTAAGGTTTGTTCAATAAGGGTTTGTAAAAGAAATTAATCAGAATAAGAGGAGAAGACGTTGAATACGGTTAAGCGCAGATATTTCTTTTTTCTCTACTCCATCACAAATTCGTTCTTCAGTTTTTGATTAGATTGATTTTTTTTGCAGCGGTCTTCTTTTGTCGTCTTTTGCAGCGGTCTAAATAATCAATGACTTTTCGGCTGCTATTGTAGGCATTATCAGAGATTTTTCCTTGGCAGGATTAAAAGTTGTTTCTAACTTCTTTTTAATCTTTTTTTAAATCAATATACTAGTTCGCTTCTTAAAAATATTACCAGTCGCTGGTTTTGAAGTGATTCCCTTGTGAATATACCTCTAACTGATTCGTCTTTCTTGACTACTCCTGCATATTATAATGGAAATTGCACTTCTTGATTCTCACCATGTGTTTATGTATCTTTCGATTTGGACTTTTCCTCTTTTAACGCATGGTTTTCGGCTTTTAGATCCCCTACTTGGTACTTTAGGCATGCAATCATACCCTCCATGTGGGATTGATATGCAAGCCGTTCAGCGAACCGCACTTTCAGGTACTCAATCATTAGTCTACTCAGTCTGCCGAACTCCAGTTGTGTGTCGACAAGTCTCAACGCATCCTTGTATCTCTTCCAATTTTCTTCTTCTTTTGCTACTTCATCTACAACTCCCACTCCTTACAAAGTCAACTCACTTGGAAATTTCTCAGATAGAGATAATTGCGTGTCAAACATCTCCTCATATCTACTACAACTAACTCCTCTTATCCCGAAAAATTAGCTTCTCTTTTTGACGCGTGATTAGTAGCATAGTAAAGAATTCGACTAACATAAGTTCCCTTCACTAGTCAGGCCTTTAGTGTGACTTTAATCATACTTCAAAACGACTCTGCATAAGGCCCAGCGTGTTTAAAATTGCTTCCTGTAGCATTCTGCATCGGAATCCATACAAAAGTTCAAAAGGGCTATATCCAGAAGATAAATTGACAGTTAAATTGTGGGCCAACATTATATATGGCAGCAGTTCGAACCATTTTCCTTGATTTTTATTAGATAACGCAGATTTTACCCTCTGTTTGATGTTCCGAATAGCTATCTCAACAGTTCTCTTAGCGTAATGACCTTCAACATTTACAAATCGAATCTTAGTTCCTCTCATTGCACACAACTTCTTGAATATGTTACTAGTAATGCATGATCTATGTCTGTGACTATTTCTTTAAAAATATCATATTTCAAAATTACGTTTTCATAAAGAAAACTACATACAGAAGACGCGGTTATATCTGCTAGTGAACCACAAATAATATAATGGTAGCAGCTTCGACAGCCACAATCAAATATTTATGTCTCAAAATATTACTCGGAGAGTAACCCCCTCCGATATCTATGAAAAGGCGATAGAAGGGCGGCCCTTGGGGATACGTTCGCAATGTACTATAAGGAGAACCAGGTTGGTTTTTGCTTGTCTGATAAATTAAACATTCCTTGCATTTCTGATAGATATATTGTTTCATATTAGGCAATACACAGATTTCACCGAAAGGTCATACGTCTTAGAAAAATTCTCCATCATTTGGAACAACGGCAGAAGTATGAGCCGCATCAAAGCTCAATAGCGCTATAAAACAGGTAAAGCAACTAAAAAATTCATACCATTAGTGTTTTGTTTTCTACAAAAAACTCCTCCTTCAACCGTGAAATAAACTGCTTGGTCTTTCAATTCTCGAATTTTTCTTTTCGTTGTTTTTTAACCAACCAAAAATATCCTTATAAAAATGATCCTTCATTTGTTCATCTCTGAGAAGGCTCGTTTCGGATTATAATGCACAAAATATCGCGATTAGGTCTTTGATTTTCTCAAAAGCATCCTGTTGTTTTTATGTCCACTTAATTGGTGCATCTTTCCTAACAAGCGAATTCAAAGGCTCAGCGATTTCAGAAAAATGAGGTTAGAATCATCTTACAAAGCTAACTAATGCTAGAAAACTTTTCACATGTTTTTTGTCTTCGGAAAATCACAATTACAAAATGAGTCAGTTATTCTTTTGGAAATTCGCAAGCCATCGTACGAAATATTGTGTCCCAAAATCGTTAATGAAAAATAAGCCAATTTCGTTTATGCCTGGTGTAAGTTTAAAATCACATTCTCTAATTGGTTGAAATAACTTCTTTGTGAGATTGATAACATTCTCAAAAGTGTTCCTACCCCAGAAAAAATCATCAAGGTACCCAAAAACTTGTTCAGACTCTAATATTTCCAATGTCTTTTGCACTAATCGGTTTAAACCAGCGAAACGGGTGATAAGACCCTGTGGGACGGCTGTAAAACAAAAGGAAGCAATTTCTGGGATTGAAGAGGCATTGATATGTTGATATTCCTCAGCGATAAACTGAAAAAAACCGCTGAATAAATCGGAGCAACACAGGTAGTGAAACAGACGCGAGATAATGCGCGTGCTAAGACGCAAAATAGTGTCCTCTATCGACTGTACAGGAAACCTGTCAGGTGCTATATGGAGGCTAATGTCCCTGGCGTAAAAACAAATCTGAAAGATCCAGACTTCTTTGGAATCTGATAGGTGTGTACAGGGACGTCATCTAGCATTTTAATTTCATGTACGTAAGTCTTAGCCACTCCAAAATCATTCTCTGACCAAGAGAAACAATCCTTATATTCCTCTATAACAGAATAAAACATTTGCTTCTGATCATCAGAAAGCTCAGGGTTAATGTCCACACGCTTGACGTCAAAACCAACAGAAAAGATACTGCTGTCTTGTTTACTGGGTAAGCCATGCTCTTGAGCACTATCTGCATCATTTGGGTAATGTGCACCCGGCCTAATGTAAATAGCACCACCTAAGAGAAGAATTTTCTCTAAATACGACATTTTGTTGGTTGGGTTGACTAAATGACAGGATTGACAGAATCCACTCTAGACTAACTCATAAAAATTTCCGTTGTACAACAGATTTTTTTCATTAGGTTGCCAAATATTCTTAACTCCCACTAAATCAATAATTTTACAAACAGGCACTGAAACACTAGATCTTGGCAATAAAGTAACAAATTTCTCCGTTATGAAATACGCTTGCATTAAGTTCGTTGTTTGCTTGAAACTATGCCTCTAGCATGTCTCTCAGGTAGGGCGTAATTAGTGGGTTTAACTATGTGAACTACGTGAATGTCCTGTTAATAGTAACATGCCGAGGAAGTAACCAATCATTCCTCAACAAAACAGAAGATGAAATATTTGTCTACAACTCTAAAAGGATGCGAAAATGAATAGCCGTCAATTTTAAATTTTTACATAGCTAACGTGCTAGTTTAAAGTTCTTTACCCGGGATGCAACTAACGATAGTACGTCTTTTAACAAGTCTAGTTAAGTTTAGGAGGAAGACGTTCCCTAGTACAAATATAAGGTTGACTACCAGAATCCAGCAAAGCTTAATACTCATTATTTCCAATAGTAGTTTTGATACAAGGCAGAATCATACCCCTAAAAATAGGCGTAGTTATCGTGTGGGTCTTGAGAACTGGTCTCCCACTACTCCCTCAATTATTTTTGCTATTTGAAAAGTTACAATTATCACTTCCCTTGAATTGTACCATATAGCATACTAATGTTTTAGCTGGACAGTGTGTATTATTATTCGAGTAAGACGTACTGTTCTGTTGCTTCTTAACAATAACATCAGTATTCTTGGGGGAACTCATTTTGTTATGCGTATTATTATTCATGTCACTCTTACATTCAGAAGTACAAAAAAGAAGAAAGACAGTTACTAAAAGGCGGACTAGAATCTACAGACTGTTGATTACCGCATTCTTTTCCAGCGGATAAGATATCGTGATGTTGTATAACTTCAAGCATTCCTTTTCTCTGCTGTGGTTCTGGGAGAGGAAATGAAACATAAGAATTATCGCGCAACAACGCATCAGCTATCTTTGCGATAAATTCCGCTGTGCTATACTGCCAGATTTGTTCTTTAGACTAAGTTTTAAGAAGCGTCTTATAATTCACAATTAAGTAAGTTTAAAGTACTGCGGCAATAATCCTTCGATTAGAAAATTGATTTGTTGCTGTATAGGCATAGCTTTATCGAAACTAAGCATGAGATCTAGCTTTTCACAAATATATGTCATAATGGGCTTCCTTCTTTGTGATCTCTAGATCGACTGGTGTGTTCCGTAACTTTCTTAACTACAAAATCTCCAAATAATGTAATCACACGTCTCTTTATGTCTACATACGACAAATTCACAAATTCTCCTGTCCTAGTTAATGCTTGAAACCACGCCAGGCCCCATCCCTTAATAAATATGGCACCAAATGATGCTTCTTGACTGCGTTGTACTCATGAATGACGCAGTAAGATTCAAAATACACAAAATAACCAATAACATCTTCTCCGTACTAGACATGAAAAAAATGTGGGGCGCACATTCAAATCTAGAGACGTAAGTCGAGCTTGTGCCATAATGCCAGAATTCACCATTTTCTCTAAATATATCTAAATAGTGTGCCGATAAATGCACATAAAACACAAAATAACACTACAAATTGAGAGGTTGGAGTGGGATAAAACAAATAGATTTTCAGCAAATTTTAACGGTGGGCGGAAATCAAGGTAATCTAAAAATGAAACCTTAATTATGTTCAATTAGATGAGAAAAGTCGAAGGTTACAAATATGTGTGCATCCACACAAGTTTAGCAGATCAAACCATATCTCCGCCATATGCAGTCGCCCCTTGTCAGTTCTGAATACTCAGATAACGCAGTAATTAATGGTGTAATCGAGATGTCAGAACTGCCAGAACTGATGGTTTTGTGAACAATGAATTTCCAGGAGCATAAAGTACAGGATCTGACCTTGGTTGCGTACAAATAAAATTGAGCATGCACAAAAGAAACAGATTATGATATCGAAGAGATTGTAAAGAGTAAGAAGGGAGTAACTTTTAGGAGTAGTCAATCTACTCGTAATTACTTGTAAATCTCGGTGTTCCTTTCTCAACGATTCTTCTAATGAATTGATGTCCTTTTATCCTTCTCTCTGATCAACCGGGCGTCTAAGTAGTCGTGTGTTAAGGGTCTGTGAAATCCGGGCAGGAAAACTAACGTTGCGAAAACAGTAAATTTAATCAATATCGAAATCATTGTTTAATGAATTGTCCATTTAGTCGATAGCTATAACGTAACAATAATAATATGATTTTCACAATCTTGCGCCCACCATTCATGGAATAGTTCTTATATCAATTAATCCTACTCTTGTTGCGGACAGCGAAGAGCGCTATGAAAACAAAGCAAAGATGAAGAATGAGAGACATTGTCTATTTCTCCCCTTTGCTATTTTGTCTCATTTTGTTCTTCCCCTTGACCCTGGTGTCCTTCCACCAGCATTTTTCCATGACTTGCTTTCCCCTATGATTTTCAAAGAAATCGATGACTTTTTCTTCCCGTCTCTACTTTAGATTTGAATAACAACATATGAAAGTGAAATTTCGTTCTGGTTCACCCCCTGAAGAACAAAATTCAATGTCATCCTCTGAAGAATAATACAATTGATACCATGTCCGAGGAGCTCTCCAAAGATCTGATAAGATATGTAACTGATGAATACGATACCTTTACCAAACCTGTATGTTCTACTGTGTTACTCGTGTGGCAAATAGTATTTCTGACAAAACTGCTTCTGCTTTGCACATATTTGTTCCCTTAGGTACCCGCAGAAGAAAGAATTTCATTGTGCTGGTACCAGTTATCGATTTCCTCTTCACAAGCGTGACAAGAAACACCCGAAATCGTTTTTTTCCTTCAATTGGTTACGGTACAATAACGTTACATGTTCGAATAACGTTACAGCGATATAACGAAAATGTGTGTTATATTTTGTACGAACCGAAATTGAATAACCAATAATTTGGTTACAAAGAATTATTTTCGTTACGTTAGTTACGTTAAGTTGTCAGTATTAATATTTTGCTTTGTTTAGAAAATGAAGAATTTCATTGCTGAATGATGCACACACTATAACAAGACTATACTCTGAACATCATTTTTCACCTTCCGACTAAAAGAACGGGATTCAACAACTTATATTATCCAGCGATGTAGTTACGCATATTTGTACTGATTAAGAATCTGTTAACATTGTAATTACGTTCTTAGCTAAAATCTGTTCATTTGTAAAGGAAGACTAATCTTACAGGAACTTACATATAAAGGCAAAGAACATTCAAGTAATCTGTTTACATAGATTAAACAGTATGGATCATTACTTTGTAGATCTGAAGCAAATTTAGCTTGTGCTGAAGGATTTCGCACAACTGTTTAAAATGCCAATAATACTTTGGCTAAATTCGTGGAGCTAATTCAACAACCCCTTACTATTAATCAAAAATCAATAAAGTGATAAACAAATTTCAATATTAATACTGAATGTGTGAAAATGCATTACACGTATCATTATACCTAATTTCCAGGTATAACATCCTCTAGTAAGGACATTTGTTCTTTTTGCACATACTGATAACGTTTTCTGTCCATTACACTGTTCTACGATAATTGTAAAACATGATTCTGTTTCACATATAGCTCTTTTCCATTAGCGTTTGTTTCGAATCTTGCAAACAACAAGCAACTTGCTAATTTACTTGTGAAGAGATATGTGTATATCCATTGTATCAAAAGTTCAACCGTTCTTGTGCTTTCAGTTAAGAAATTGTAACTAAACGTAAATTTAAAAAACTCTGGCTCCAGTTAGTTTGTGTTCCATTTAGCAAACGCTTAAAAGAGAAGGAAGTGAAACTGGAATTTGTTGATGATTGAGTTATGATGTTAAGACCTAAAGAACAAAAATGACCTAATGATGATACATAGAAACTCACCAGCGACTTCGAATAAAAGTAACGGAGTAGACGGAAGTTGGGGAAAACTAGAAGAAACTATAGAGCAGAGAAAGAGAAGAGGTATTCAGGAGTAATTTAATGGGAGTTTCAATGCAGTTGCATTAGAAAAACAGCAAGACTTAGACGTAGATAAATATGGTTGATGCTAAAGAAATGAAATAAGAGTGGGACTTACAACGAGATACTTTGTATCATTTAATAATTACCTGTACCTTGGGCAGAAAGTGCTCATACTCAAGCACTATACTTGATATAATGTTAATTTTAAAATAACAAAAGAAGAATGTTTTTAATATACGTAAAGAAATATACATTATTGTATAATTCGTTGCTATGTAGTTGTTTATAGATACTGAATCAACATGTATGTTTGCAAGACAGTTTGAGTGAAAATACGTTAAAAGAGTATCAACTAATAAACCATTTTATACCGATCATCGACTTGTAATTTCGATAGACAAGGTGAGAATAATAGTGTATATAATTATTGAAGATATTTTTATGTGTAAACAATACACTCAAGATTTACTTATATCATTAGCCGAACCAGGTTGACGACTACCTTTGGTGAGTCGTTGTAAAATTTTTGGTTTACCTCACCCGGGAACTTTGTAAATTCTTATCCTGAAGTATAAAGTAAGGGTGAATTTACTTCTGTAATAAGGTTCATGACTACGAACTTTACTATACTTCGAAGTGGTAAAATAATCACAAGAAAAATGATGATCGGTGAGGCAATGGAGAAAGAAACTGGTGACAGTGGTAACGAAGAACAAAATACAGCTCCTGTTTTACCCGAAATGTTATCGTTAGAAGACAAAATCTTAATGGCTTTACAGAGACAAGAACAACGATTGGAACAAAGTTTAGCCCAAATGTCGGAAAATTTAAAGCAGACTTCCAGTAAACAGTATGAGGAATTAAAACAGACGATGGAGCGGAAATCCGTAGATTCCAGTAAACAGTACGAGGAATTAAGTAAACGATTGGAGCAGACATCCGAAGAAACGAAACAATCTATTATCCAGGCGGTGAGAGACATTACATCACAGTTCGATGAAAAGCTAAGAAGAGTATCTGAAGATTGCCAGGATAATTACAACCATACAATTCAAGAAGTCAACTGTGTAAAAAAGGATTTGGAAGTAATAGAATCTTCTATACGGCAACAAAAGATTCAGGTCACGGATAATTCTACCAAAATACGTGCGAATACTCAGTTGATATCTGTATTACAAGAGGAAATCAGGATGCTACAGATTAAGGACAACGCATACCACAACAACATGGTTAATGATCATTTGGAGTTCCCTTGTTCACAGGAGATGACCTCGCGTTCACCCGTAGCAGATCAACGTGGACCTCACATTATCTCATCTTCAAGTAACCCATCCGATGAGGACATTATTTTGGAAGAAATTCATCCAAGGAATACAGATGGGCGTAAAAGAGATGGTGGAACTACACATCATGCAGTAGGTAGGAATTGTCACCCAACACGAACACGGAAAGGTGAAAGAAAGGTAAAGTTAAGTGTAAAGATGAGTGAAATACGTGCTATGAGTAAGTTCAGTGGTAAATGTAACGAAAATGCTACCTCTTTCCTAGAAAAATTTCAGGATGAGTGCAATATAATGTGTATAGATAAATCGCAATATATGAAACTAATCCCTCATTTATTACTCCCACCATGTTCTTTATGGTTTAAAGCAGTACGAGATCACGTCAATACATATGATGAATTTAAAGCTGCGCTGATTGCAAATTACGAAAATGACTTTTTGCTTGCAAACAGAGATGCCACGATTAGAAATCAACCTTTCAATCCTCATTTGCACAAATCTGTTGTTGATTTTGTTGTAAATACATATAACGAATTAAAAGTCGTAAATCCGTTGCAATCGGAATCTAGAGTAATTGCATCAATTCGAAATTTGCTACCGTTTAAACTACAACAGATCCTGTTTTCTACCCAGTGTATGAGTTTTAATCACTTGTTAATGATTGTACAATGTTATGAAACTCAACACCACGCTCAGAATCATCAAGCAGGAGTAGGCAAAATTAAAAACAATTCAGATCACTTTGTATCTGTTCGTAATCTAAATATCCGTAATGCGAACGATACGGATCACAACCTAAATCGAGTGAATTTAAGCAATCCGAACGTGCAAAATAGGCAAAGATATGTTTTAAATCCACCTAACCTAATTAATCGTGGCAATCCTTATGTTAGACCATATAACCAAAATAGACACAAAAACAGTCGAAATACATGGCGAAATTCTAGAAATGTTATAAATCCTATGTATAGATATAATCTTGGTTCAAGAGATGGCACTTCGTATCAAAATCAAAGTCATGACGCAATTCATGTACAAAATAATGCGGAAACTAATCACGATTGTGCAGTACAATGAACTTTATTAGAATCATATGCAAGTACGAATGTAAACTGACTGCAGTTGATGAAGTAAGAGTTAAACCCATAACAGCTACTGATTCTTATGAATATGTTTGTGTATAAATAGATTTATTTTCTTCCTTTTGTTCGTCTAAACGTAAGTTACGTTTAATTTTTGATTTTTACTTAATTTAATTTTCTTTAATTCTCATTAACCAATGATAATTTTCAAATGATTTTAATTTTCTCTTGTTAATGTGAAAAATTATAATTCGATTTATAATTGATTAAAGGCAAAGGTTATTTATATTATATGGATTTGTGTTGAGAATTTGTTGTCAAAGATTATGTTAAGAATAAGGTTCACTCTATTAAGCTATTTATCCGACGACTGTCTTTATGCGCTACTTTATATATTACCCGAATAAGATTCTTCTATATTCTGATGCCTTATGGATACAATGTATATTTTAAAACATCATCTAACGTAGTTATCATATAATGCGCCCTGGAAAGATCAAATATTATTTTTCTTAACACCACCGTTTTAATAATGATTGAAAATGCTAATCATTGTGACTTATGTTTTTAAAAGGTAATTTGCTTCTTACGATTTTGACTGCGCACCCTTCATTAATTATATTATTAAGCGACGACGTTTTTTGTAATAAAAGATAAATGAGAATGGAATAAAAGATTTATTAAAAATGTATTTATATATATGAAGCTTAATGAAGATATATATGAGGGGCGATCAAAATGTAAAGGACATAAGTAATGTAACATCATTATTGTAAACGGACCAGTGGCTCTTAAATATAAAAGCTAAGCTCGCTTGTAACTTTTATATTCAGTCCCATCGTCGGGCGACATTTTTTATACAACGAGATACTTTGTATCGTTTAATAATTACCTGTACCTTGGGCAGAAAGTGCTCATACTCAAGCACTATACTTGATATAATGTTAATTTTAAAATAACAAAAGAAGAATGTTTTTAATATACGTAAAGAAATATATATTATTGTATAATTCGTTGCTATGTAGTTGTTTATAGATACTGAATCAACATGTATGTTTGCAAGACAGTTTGAGTTAAAATACGTTAAAAGAGTATCAACTAATAAACCATTTTATACCAATCATCGACTTGTAATTTCGATAGACAAGGTGAGAATAATAGTGTATATAATTATTGAAGATATTTTTATGTGTAAACAATTATTACCACTCAAGATTTACTTATATCATTAGCCGAACCAGGTTGACGACTACCTTTGGTGAGTCGTTGTAGACTGGTCAATTTCTGTAGACAGAATTCTCAAATAATTAGAAATACTTTGTTTAGTCAACACAATAGAAGAACACATAAAATCTTCAATAAGCAGAAGAAGGTATCAGATAGATTATGTTATGATTCAGGACAGATATCGCTCGGCATTTTCTCTGGTCACCTATTGCTGGCCGAAGTGGGTATTCAACTAGAAAGTAGAGAAAAGAAAAGTAGAAAACAAGTTTTTGAATACTGAAAAGTTTAATAACAAAGAAGAAATAAATATTTTAGTTTAAAAATTAAAGGAAAACATTCAAATGACGAGATAATAGGTGCAGGTAGACTGGGTGTATATTAAACGATGCATACCAAAGGCTGCAGATCAAGTAGTAGGTTTCCGAAAATACAGATCAGCTAAGACATCATGCCTTACAGAAAAAATGTTAATAACATAAGGGAAGAAAAAGACGTGGAAACAGATTGAAAGAGAAGAAGGCGGAAGGATATATAGGAAGTTAAACAGCGGGCAACGAATGGAAGCACAGAGAGCAAGGTAATAACTTTACATAGAGCAATTAAAAAGAGTTGTGAAATATATATATATATATATATATATATATATATATATATATATATATAGGTAGTATTATTAGTGATTATGTAAGTTCGAACTGAAATAAATGATAGGAATGGCGAAAGCAATCTTTAGTTGCAAGAATATTCGGGTATTGTGGGACCTTCAATGAAGAGTTGAGTAAAAGATTAACAAAATGCTTTGTACATAGTATTGCACTCTATGTGCATAAACATCAGTACTACTTACAAGTGATGAAAAACGACTGAAAACTTCCGAAATTTGAGCATGGAGAAGAATAAAGTCTCGATCAGAAAACGAATAAATGTGTAACAGAAATGATGGGGAAGAAAGGAATGATTTAAGATATTATTGGAAAGGGGGAAAGAAACTAGTTTGACGATTGATGTACGATTGATCTGTATCATGAGGGACTCCATGGAGGGTATGTTTGCAGGAAAGAGAGGGATGAGGGGGACTACAATTGCTGGACGATATCAAAGCAGAAGAATCATACGCAAAGGCGAAGAGTTGTAGCATGGAAGATTTTCAGTTTCACCAAATGACTTGTCAATAATTGTAAAATACCTGTGTCGATAATGATTTTTGTTTTATTTTCACCCAACTTAGAGAAAGTTCGTTGCAGTCGTCTCAAATCCATTGTAATTTAGTTTCATCTTTGCGGAAGTTAGAATCCACATCTATCTAAACTAGGGTTAACAACTAAGGTACAATTATAATTTCCTCAGAGAATGTGAAGCAGGGGTTAATTGAAAAATTATTACCAGTATGACAATTAATTGTACTTTATTTCCATTCGCTATGTATAATTTTCTTTTACTAATGGAAATCTCACTGTTCTTACAATAAAGAAACCAATTGTACCTTCGTCCCTAAGGATATAAGAAATGTCAACATGTCTGCACACTTACGGACATATCACTGCAGTGTGCAACAAAGCCGTTTTTCAATGTTCAATAGGAAATACATAAGGCAGTGAGAAAAGTGGAAACACTTTCGACAACCCTATTTAAAAAATTCATTTAAGTGGGTGATGCAATTCCAGTAATTTACGCTCCTAAATAGGCTGGGCCAAGGAAAATATTTTACATTGCCATTGACAGAAATATTTCATAGTTATTAATTAAATTCTTATCTAGGTGAACCATGATGAAAGATTACATTGTTTCTGATATGTAAGTTTTTCTTTTAAATACACATTTTACACCATCATCAGGATTGCAGCATTTTAAAGAATAGTATATACACATACACGCACATGTCTCCACACTCATTCATTGGCCATTTGCTCGATGCTCAAACTGCAATCTAATTCCATATTACAAGCTGAATTCTACAATATTACTATTATTTAAGAATGATCTAAATTGTCCAATCACGAGGCACGTTCCAAGCACCACAATTTATTGATCACGAAACAATTACTATATGTGTAAGAAAATAGAAATGACCTTTGTGAAATATATATTTCTTATTACGATATTTATTGAGAATATTATATTCGTTATGATAATATACGTCGATTAATCGATTAATCGTTTATCTCAATATATCTCGATTAAGCTGATCAAAACAACGTTGCTGTAGGGTAATTTATATGCTAAGTATTTGAGATGATTGAGAACAAGAAAGTATTACTTTTATTTCTAATATTAATTTATACTTCTTGTTTTGGTAGAGTGAAATTACTACCTATTTTGTGATATATACACAGTATATTTTACTGTTAATTAACAGGTTCTAGTTGTTCTTGCCTGTCTGTTCTTAATGGAGACACATATACTCATCTACTCACATATCACTTGCAATTTCATGTGATACATGACTAGAAGTGTGCATTAATACATTCTATGTGGCCATAAGATTTGTCTTGTGGAAACTATAGCTCATTCAGAAAGCTAGCCTCATGCAGATAAATGTCACAATATTTTATTTAGATAACGGGATGCCTGCGGTAATGGACGACATTAACTGATTTAATTTCTCGAGACAATTGTAGTAAGTAGAGGCAACCATCTCCAATGTCGTCCACCGGATTTACTGAAACTTTCATCTTGTGTATTGACACTATGCGCGAATGTTATTTGACCGTGTGTTATATACTTCGTTTTACCCCTCTGTCTCACTACCGACAATTATCTTACGTAATATTAACATTGTTTTTGAACTACAAACGCATCCACGTTATTACTACTTGCAATATATTTATTGTTTGGTGCAAGCGTGTTTTATTTTATTTATACCCATGGAATGTTTCTTTATGACAAGGTAGTATTCGATACTTGGAGAATTTAATATTTAATACTGAAATAACAAGGAAGACTTATAGTTATTCAAATTTTATTGGTGTTAAGGCACATGTTATTTTATTTAGTTTACAGTGTTTCCGTACGTACAATGGAATTGATTGAAGAAATTTGCTTAAATAATATAATCAGGTTTTAGGCAGCATTACGGAGCTTGAAATTAAAATGAAGTCAGTAGATGGTACCCTAATTGCTGTAATGTTAATTAGATATTACTAGCTATAAGTAAATACAACAATCTAAATTTATCTTTGTTCTTACAAATTATGAAAATTTATTTAGAAAATGCACATTTCTTGCTAAGTATAAGACTAAACCATTTCATTAATTGTGGAAAAGCTTTTAATTACCACGAACACTAGGATTGAATTATTTATTTTGTATATTTATATATCTTGAATGTTAGTAATGCACGATAGTTGGTTAAAAAGTGAAATTCGGAAAGGATTCCATTGGGGAATCAAACTAGTCTCCAATTCCTCTCATATTAATTATTAACACACCAACATAAAAAAAATAATTACACCATATTACAAATTAGCCACTATTTTTCAAAACGCGTCTACATTCTAACTTCAACCTTGGAGATACTAGTTTCAATTTAAATTTCGGAAGATATAGAAAAAGTTATTATACGGAAGGTACAATAATATTTATCTTGTTTTATAAGTTTCAACTTCATTCCCTGTTTAGAACGTTGAAGTTAGACAACTAATTTATCCAATGTCACATATTTGTTGATATACAATCTGCACATTTTAAATAGAAAAAGAGATAAAGTGAAGGTTACAGTAGTCCATCCAGGATAATGGACAGGAAGAATCCTCAGCTCATACTTATTTATTATAGAAATAGGCAAGTCAATAAGGGATGATTTAGGGTCGAATAAGAAAAAAATGGTAGAAAGCTGGAGCACATTTTAATCTACAGTATATTATAAAATTGAAAGTGACTATGTTTGTGACTCTTAATCTCTTGAACCGCACGACAGATCTCTATCAAATTTTCAACGTAGATGCAATTCTTGCCTGGAAATGTTTTCAGCTATTTACCGGTTGAACTTAGGGTGACAGTTGAACTTAGGGGAGCGGAGGTGGGGCACAGAGAAAAAATAAATAAAACTTAATAAGTCTTGAATCACCCGACCGATCTTGATCAAATTTTCAATGTAGGTGAGGTTTGGAAATGGCATGCGTTTTGTTATTGATTTTGACGCAGCAACGTCGGGGAGGGGATCGAGGGGAAACATCCAAAAATCAATAAGTATAAAAATAAAAGTGACTATGTTTGTGAATTAATAACTCTTGAACCACTCGAACGATTTCAATCATATTTTCAACATATATGAAGTTCAAACCGGGGAAGTTTTTTTATCATTATATTATGACAGTACATCTTAGGGGAGGGGAGAAGGGAAAATATCTCAAAATGAATAAAACTTAATAACTCTTGAACCACCTAACCGATCTCAATCAAATTTTCAACATTGATAAGGTTCGGGCCTGGGATGTATTCTTCATTTCACTTTCACGGTACAACCTAACGGAGGAAGAGGGGAGATATATGTCACCTTTACAATGCAATAAAGAGGAGGGGCAGGGGGAGATATATGTCAAGAAAGTAAAAATAAAAGTGACTGTTTTTGTGACTTCATCGCTCTTGAACCACCCTTCCAATCTCAATCGATCCAACATACATGAGTATATGGTAGGAATTACTTTATTCTATTCACTTTGACGATGAAACGTAGGGTTGGGGAAGGGGGAGAGACATTTTAAAAATGATGGACAATGACCAATATTAGTGTTGAATCCATAGTTTCCGGGATCGATGAGAGAAACAGTGACACTTCTGATACTGTTTTGATTCCAAGCTCGGGTATGATTGTTGGGGAGGTGGAGAGTACAACTTAGGGGAGGGGGACGAGCATTTAAAAATGACTAAATTAGTGCCGAATCCATAGTTTTAGGAGTAACTGAGATTAACAGTGACGATTCTGATGCTGTGTGCTGCAGCACGGAGGGGGGCTTGGGGGGACCTATAATGATCGAAAATGACCATTATTAAACTTACTATCTAATCCATAGTTTTTCGGATCAGTCAGATAAACAGTGACATTTCCGATTCAGTTTAAATACAAAATCAGCTCCGCCACTTGGGTGAGGGGGAGAAAGAGATATATGAAAATGATCGAAAATGACCACTATCAGTGTGGAATTTATAATTTTCTGGGTCCCTTTGATGAACAGTGATACTTTCCATCCCGTTCAGATTCAAATTCAAACCCGTAATTTTAGGGAGGGGAGGAAGAGATATTTAAAAGTCATAGAAAATGACCGTTATTAGTGCTGAATCCATATTTTTTGGGTTCGCTGAAATGAACGGTGACACTTCCGATGCCATGGCCTGCAAGATGGGGGAGGGGGAACTATATATATATATATATATATATATATATATATATATATATATATATATATATATATATATATATATATATATATATATGGTCAAAACTGACCGATATTACTGTTAAATCTACAATTCTTGCAGATGAGGATGGGTGACATACATTAAAATGATCGAAAATTAGCAATATCTATGTGCATTTAAATTATTTATTGCAACCCAGCAAAGCGGGTAATATATGCTAGTTTTCTTATAAAAGTGTCCGAAGCCACATACTAATTTTACACCGCTCTACCACTTCTCAGTGTGGGTGTTACGTGTATAGTATCAGAAATTGGACTGAAAACATTAGTAAACAGCAATATTAAAGTGAAAGACGGAAAGGAATGTCAACATAAGGGATCGAAAATTGTTACGGTTCACGAAAATTGTAGAAAAGTTTATACAAAAGGAAGAAGTAGCAATGTTTTGCTATAACGACGCACTTCATCAAGTACGCTGATAATCCTTAGGTCAAGAGTACTAAGATTTAATTTTTATTATGGAAGCAGCGTACAGAAGAAATGACGACTGGGGCAAAGAAGTTTGTATTAGGATTGGCAATGTTCATAATTTAGTTACCGCTGAAACTAAATACCATTTCTCATGCATGAGAGAGTTCTAAAAGATTTCTTGTGTGATGAAATGACGTTCTTTGAAAGATAATGTTTCAGATGCTTTCACGTACCTTGAAGCTAACAAGAAAGAGTACCAATTTTTATTCAGTGAAATTTTTCAAGATTATGATGATGCACTGCCAACTGAAAAGTCAATAAGAAATACAATGAAAGAAGAGTACTCGGAAGATATTATTGTACCTACAAACAGAAACCGAAAGCCTATAGTTTGCTTCTGTGCGACAGGACATAAAATTGTCACGGGTGTATGGTATGATCGCTAAGAGCGTAAGGATGTGGACGAAGAAATGTTGAGAATCGTATGAAAGACGGACATTCATTGCTGAGGATATCAGACCAAGTTTTGCAAACCCAAGTATCCATCAGGAGATATTTTTTTAATAAAGTTGATTCATTCATTATTGGAACCATAAAATGCTTTCGTTACACTATTATCTTGAAAACTAAGAAAGGGAATACCACAACATGGGAAAGTATAATGATTTCTCAACAGCCATAATCGCAGGAAGTAGACCAAAATTCTTTTCATTGTCCTTAGTCAAAAGTATGGCAGTAAGCATTTTCTCCAAGTTCTCTCTTCGTTAGGACTGTGTCAATTAAATGCTGAGGCGGCTCTCTTCCAAGTTCCAGCTCTTGTGCAACTTCCATCCTTTGTTTGTTCATATAACATTATATTCCGAGTACTTTTCTTTCAGTGTAGTTCTTATTGTTTTTTCAGTTGGTAGTGCATCATCATAATCTTGAAAAATTTCATTGAATGAAAATTGGCAGTCTGCCTTGTTACCTTCAAGGTAGTTGAAAGCATTGTCCATAACTTCCGAAACAACGTTATCTTTCTAAAAATCTCGTTTCATTCCAGATGAAATCTTGTAGAACATTCACATGCATGAGTAATGCTATCTGGCTTCAGCAGCAACTAAGTCATGAACATTGCAAATCCTAATACAAACATCTTTGCCCAAGTCGTAATTTCTTCTCTTGGCTGCTTCTATAATAGAATCTTTAACTTGAGTGGTTTCAACATGATGTACACTCACTCTCACGCTCACACAGAAGTTTTCTTTAAACTCTGTTTCTTTAAAAATTAATCTGATCTGCATTGTCTACAAGCAGGCTTCCGGAAAATAAAATCTTAGTACTTCTGACCTAAGGATTATCGGCGTAGGTGATGAAGTACGTCGTTCTAGCAAAGCATTGCTACTTCTTTCTTTTGTGTACATTTCTACTCTTTTCATGAACCATAACACTGTTCAGTCTCTTAACTTGGCATTCCTTTCCATATTTCACTTTAATACTGCTGTCTACTAATGATTTCAGTCCCTTTTCTGTTACTATACACGTAACACCCTCACCGAGTAGTCTCTCACAGATATAACATCTTCTAGCAGGTGACATGTTGAACAAAGATGATCCAACAGACCTGATTACTTATCCTTAGTTACACGTGTAATGAGTGAAAAATATATTAATTTATATTTTATATATAAAAAGTACTAAAACAAAATAGTATCAGAAAATTTTCGTTAAGATTCTGCCAGCAAGCGATGCTGAATCATAAATGCTTAATTAGCCACACCTATAGCAACTAAAGGGTGCATCCTAGAAAAAAATGATCATTTCTTGTAGAGGATTTAATGGTTTTTTTTGTAATAACATGTTCCGCTCTAAAATACATTTCATGCTACATATCTTTTTAAAAAATAATTTTTGGCTGCATTCTTCCAAGATGTTGGCAAATCCAGGTTGGTAGAGGGGTGGCAAAAATAGTATGTTGTAACGGACACTTAAATAAAGAAAATAAAATATGTTCCAGCTTTCCATCATTTTTTTCCTTAGTCGACCCTTCATGGATTGGCTTAAAAGTACCTTCTGCAATTTAAAAATGCATCCTCAATTGATGCCTTTAACCCACCTGACAATTTCAAGCTAATTTCGATCAGAAGAAGTGTCTACAGAATTATACGGTAGTCAATTACTGCAGTTTTTTCCCAACAAATTTATAACCGTTATGATTGGTTGGTTCCGTTTGTATTTTCAGTATTTAATAACAATATTACATATTTTATTGGTAGTGGTACTGGTTACTGGCTCACGGTTACTTTAATTATCGTCTTACTTTGGTTTTCATGATTATAGTGTAGTAGTTACAATACTTTGATTGACGTGATATGGTTCAATACATTTTTACGTGGTGAAATAATTAGCACCATATGTATACTTTAATACATGCATTTTTTGTTTGTTTGTTCCTGATAGAATTGATCTAGAGATTCAAATACGAAATATGTATTCATTAGTTTCGGCGTCATCTAAAATAGTGTTTTATATGTATAACTTAAAATGGATTTATTTTTAATAGATAATAACAAATATATTTTTATGTACATAATCAACTGTATTCTTCGCTAGTTCTCTCTGAACTTACGATGACTTAATATAATTAGATATATCATTGACTAAATTGAAAATGTACGGAAAGATCAAAGTTGTTTTTTTATGATATCTGTTCGTAACGTATGACTTCTTTTCTGACAGCTTTGATTCCCATGTCGTATTATATATCATTCTTCAAATAGAAAAAAATTCGTTTTACAAATCAGTTGACACATTTCCCACCTTCTAGCAGAAATACAATTTAAATGCAGGTGTTGAAATTTCTTTATTGTTATACAACGATAATTATTTTAAACGACGTTCTAAGAAATGTTGATTCCAAAGAGTAGGGATCCACCATTGCGGTATCCTTATAAAAAAATCTGTGTATAATGGTAAATATACCGATGCACAATGGAAAGGATGTTCCCTATCGACACGACAAAGTTTAACCACCAATAACAACACTTCCAACGCTTATTACTTGCTTTAGATACTGTTCTAAAACTGAAATGCATGCATAAACACTTCGCAAAATTATTACATTTAAGCCTAATTCACCAAGGTAACTTTCAATGCATTATATCTAATTTCTTTCGGAAAATACGAGCGTAATTCCGAAAGTCATGCCTTGTATTGTTTTCGTGGAAACCTATGGAGATTCATAAATAACAACAGCACTGCTAAACAGAGCAATATTTCAGCTACAGGCTGTCATTCTTCCACATAATTCCCATCATTCATTACGCATTTTTGCCAACGATGAACCAGAGCGTGCATGCCGTGCTTGTAAAAATCGGAACCATCTGAGGCTAACCTAGTCCCTACAGCTTTGACGTTCCACCATTTTTTCAAACGCAGTAGAGCAGACATTCAGCTTTGTACAAAATTATTTGGACGTTTTCCGGCGATCACCACGGATGAGTTTATCAAGACGCTCTTCAATGCGACGGATGACAGCTGTGCAGGGTCGACCGGGCCGTGGCTTGTCATGAACACCCTATTCATCCCCTTGTAAATTCCGTGCCTATCCCCTCACATTGCTCACGTCTATTGTATCGTCTCCATAAACCTTTACCTAGGGTCGATGGATTTCAATTCCTTCAACAAAGGAATTCAATCACGCATTGTTGTTTTATACGCACGTTCTTATCAGGCACCATTTTGGAACATCCCTATGTTGGTGCCAAGTACCGCAGAACAACGGGACGAGCTGCCAATAAGAGAGGAAGGTTCAATCAGCAGCACTACCCCAACGACATCTGGCACGGCCTTACAAAGTCAACACCAAACAATAAGAGGCATTAATTTCGGAACGACCTCCGTAACTCAGCGGTGAGGTATTATTGGTGAGATTATTGTACTAAATCAATCTGAATTCACATTTATCCTTGGGATAAGTCAGTAATGTCAATTTCACATCAACAGGAACAAATATTGGGTAGAGAATGATTTTCAATTTAAAAAAAAATCAAGAATGATTTCTTCTCTTTAAATGCCAGTAACTTAATTGAATGCTATGAAGTACTCCCGGAATCACTACCATAATTATTTGAAACGATTTTATCGATAACAATAATAATATTTACATTTCTATGGCATATTCTTTGCTTAAAATACCGATATACCTTTAATGAACATGCTTAATCTTTGACTAACTCAACCCTATTCTACTCATTCTGTTTGAGTAAAATTTCTGTAACTTTTTTGTACCATCTTTTATATTTAATAAATAAATATTTTGCTAATAAGATACGATTAGTCTTCTTTTAATAACAAGTTAGAGGATAGTTTATTCTAGGTTTTCTTTAAAGATGTGTTTACAATATAATAAAATGACCCTAATACGTATGGCAGATACACCTCTCCCATGCCTAGTTTTCATTCATTTATTTTTATACCACTCTAATTAGGTACTCTAGCAGCAGAGGGTTAATTAAAACGAAAACAAACAACACGCTATACAAAGGACTGTAGACAATTTTAGTTAACGGTAATTAAAACAAAGAATCCAAATGTTGATATAATTCAATTGAAATAATATCTTTACTAAATTAATAAATATTATGTCCGATATATACTTAATTAAACGCTTTACCAGCGGAAATGAAAGAAATATTTACCAAGCTGCTATGCTAAATCAAATAATATCTTAATTCGGAAATTAAAGGAAATGAAATATTTGTTTTACTTCCCGAGGTTATGGTGGCTAAACTAGATCGTGAACATGGGAAATGAATGAAACGGTGGAATGAAGATAGTGGGAAGGACAGGAGAATCCCGAGGAAAGCGATGCACACGGTTTTTTGTACACCACAAGATTCACTTGGCGCGATCTAGGTTCGAACCAAGGACCCGATGCACCATTGGTAAACGCTCTACCACTCAGCCAAATTTCTTAGATTGAATGTTACATGGTTGTTATAGAATCTTTCGATGCGTATTCTATTATCAATGAGAGGCAATGTTTATCGGATTTATGGTCGTCAACTTTTCTGACAGAAAAGTAGATTTCACAATTCTAAAGGAAAAACCGGAGATATGTGATATTGGGAATTTACATATAACATATATGTTTTCATAGAGTAATGCAGAATAGGTTTGATTATAAACTGGGGTAGTATCATAAAAATAAATTACAACACATGGAACTCAAAGAAATATATTACAATTCCTTGTGGGATATCTTCTTACTACGTGGCTGTAGGTACTCGTCCAATATGACCTCAGTGATGAAAAATAGGCTAGATTCAAATTCAGACGTTGGAATATGTTACACAAATCTGTGTTACGTTTTAGCAGCTGTATTTTATTGAACATTGCATCAGTTAATAGTATCACACTTTTTTAAGCATTCAAAAGCTCGAATGAATTACCAAAATTCCCAAGAATTTTTAATTCTGATTTTACCAGCTCCAGTAGCTCTTGTTTCTGACGTAAGTGAATCACGATTGAAGGATAACGCGACATAATCGACGTGTTGTTGACAAACAGAAGTCAGATATACTGTATCAGGCCTGGTTGTTGAGAAATTTGTAAATAAAGGTTAAAAGGCTTTTTAACGTATGAATTTTAATAAATATTGTGACTTTGAGGTAAAAACGAGATGTTGAAAAATATATATACGTGGCACATCTGGATATCAGAAATATAAACGAAAATGTATACCGGTATCTTTCTATTTCGCAGCATTTCCATTCATATTAGAGTGACCAACATCGAATAGGGGCAAGGGGGGTTTTGAAAGTTGATGAAGTACGTATATTAAGCCTGCATTAGAGTTTGTATAATAATGCATATTTTATCTTGTACACTAATATACTCGGCGACAAAATGCGTAATTGTATATCCCAAAATGCGACAAATTGCCAGATTTGGAAAACAGATGGGACAGTTTGTATTTCAAACTGCAAAAAACTCCTATGCCCCTAACAATGAAAAGTACGAAGATTCAACGTGTAAGTGAGGCAAAGCCGCGACTGAAATCACTGCATTTCTACATTGGCACTCAAACGAAAAGAAACACTTATGAAGCCTGCATCTTGTGAGATGTAGCTAGCGTGTCACGTGCGAAGTTAAAACAGAAGTCTGCTGGTATTGATATAAAATATTTCTTTGTGCCGCTGCTCCAGGGCCTGAATGAAATGGTGAAACCTCTCACCGTACAAATCAGACACAGCTTCTAGGTTTTCGGGAAAGAAAGACAGGTGACTCTGTAGCAAATGAATTTTCTGTGACATGTTGCATTCCATAGTGAGCAGATTTGACAAGAACTCCTCCACTAGTTGCACATAATTTACGCTTTTGTTATTTCCCACAAAGTTTTCTGAGACACTCTTTAAAGAATTCCAGGTGTTTCGTTCCACTTCAGTCAGTTTTGATTCGAATATATCATCTTTCATTAATTGATGTAACTGGGGTCCATCAATACACTTTCCTTTAGTTTAGCACCTCATATTTTGGGAACTTTTCAAGGAGGTCCTTAAATCTTTGTCTTTCTTTTCGAACCATTTTACGGACAGTTTTAAAACGCCTAATTAGTGTGCAGGGGAGGCAGAAAAATTTTCTTGGGAACACCAAGGGGTTTCTCTTTCACATCCTTAATTCTGGGAGTGAGGGATGTACGAGTAGGTCATTCTCTTTTTGTGTAGTGCAGATCCGTTTCTCTACTGTCCCATTCACACAGAAAACTACAATACTTAGTATACCCCAACTGTAACCTTAACACTTTCAAGTCACCACATATGTTGCACTGGTACTCAGCATACCTCACTTTGTCGAAAAGGAGTTTCACATGTAGATACGTTTCCTTCAAATTAACGGAATATTTAATTCCAATGGAAGGGTACGTGCTAACGTTAATGAGGAGAACACACTTCATACTTGTTTTGACGCGTCCAAGAATAAACGCCACTCATCGACTTCATACTTTATTTGTAATGTACAACATATGCAGTCATCACTACTGCTGTAAAATTTGAGAAAGTCATATTGTCTATCATGGTAACATGTCACTTTCGTTTCCTTGAGAAGAAGGTTTCAACCTTGAAGTCTTGAATCTAGGAGTTCATCTTGTTGTTTGGGTAGGTTCAAGTCTAATAAGGTCGTTCAGTTCCTCTTGCGTTATCAAATGTGGTTCTCTGTTACGTGCACTGTATATAGGGTCTTCACTCTCAGTATCAATAACATCTTCACTTTTATCAACATCACTGCTGTCTACTGTCCATACGTCTGGCGGCACTGGCACAGGAAAACCTTCGCCATCTGGAATGGGTCGTCTAGCTGATTGTAGATCTTTGTATTGTACTGATCGTTTAACATTGGAGGTTATTCCCTTCACATTTGGCAGACAAAAGTAACGGTCCTGTACACGATGTCGTGGTTCAAACCATAATATTGGTGTAACAAATGCCATTCACTTGCGAGAATCACGTAACCAGCCCCTTAGATTTACTGCAGAGGATTTACAACAGACTTTCGGTGCCCAGGGATTGTCTACGTCGACTACCAATAATTATATATACAGGGCTATGATTTCTTTTATTAAACGGAGAAACGGAATCATTTTAAAAGAAGAATAAATCGTATAAAGTAGCTAAGACAGGAAAACAAAACTTACTCAGGAAACTAAGGATCTGGGACAACCTTAAGCAGAAAAATGTCTTTCTCAATTCAGCAACTCATTATTACACGCTTTATGCTAAGGGAGACAATGATTAAGGCAGTTGAATGGAAATGGAAGTGTTGCTCGAATAATAATGTGCGATTTACTGGGAGTACTTCATGCACACGATTTTCTCCACCACAAACTTACTTGACCGAGGATCGAACCAGCTTTACACACCACATGTAAGCACTCTACCACTCATTCACCGTCTCAACCTTAATTGTATTACATGTTACGTTGAGGGTGTACATCTTACATAGTTTCGGACGCCCCAGATCTCTTCGGTACAGACTTTTGCTCGTACTTCTGTAATATTTAAGATGGGTTCATATTGTCTACCTTACAGAATTCTTTCCATTTCATTTTAATTTGCATTGATGAAACGATATGCAATATTAGTTTAATATAAATCAAGAGTTAGTACATACCTATGTTTTAGATACATGGAAGTAAATCATTTCAAAATATGATGCATGTGTAACTTGTAACGCCGTTTCGCAAAAGTTTAAAAAACACAACACTGTACAATATGTTTACAGATGATCCCACAGCAATTTGCTTAACTGCTTTACAAGTTACGTAATAGGTGGCAAGTGTAACAATACCTAATTTTAACGTAACACTATTTGTTGAGTTTCATAAGTTAACCTTGTTACTTCTGTCTTTCGTTTCTCCACAAACGTTGTTTTTATAATATAGTGAGCATAAAGCTCTAACGAGTGTAATTCATTTTACATATTTGAGAGATTACAACTTTCAAAGTAGAAATGGTTTCTATTCATTATTTATTGTTGGTATAAATAAAGTGCACTTAAAAACGATGCGTTATATAAAAATTTAAAAAAAAATTTAAAAGGAATAGAATGAGATGTGCATCTTGCCTACTTCTTATCGATATTTCCTGCTGTACGGTATTTTAAATATGTATTTGAAACGTTAATTAAACCTTAATATATGTCCCTCGAATCAGCGCCATAACTTGGATTTTTCTGGGGGAGCAAGCATTAATACACATATTTGGGCCCTCTAGAAAAAAGTTGTTTTTCTAATTTTTGGGCCCTCTCTTTCCATTCTTCTCTTACTCTTTATGGGCCCCCGGAGATTGTGCGGCCTCCTGCACAGCAAGTTCTGCGGGGACGTTAGTTATGTCCCTGTGCCCATTCCATACATAGAAATGAATTAAGGGGACAATGTTGACAGATCTCAAAGCCATAAGAATAAATATTATTTCTAGGGCCCCTAATAGTAGACATTGTTTACTGAAATTGGCCTACGACCCATTTGTGTTTTATGAACCTGTTTGATGCTTCATTTATAATTTCATGTTCATATCGTATCTGAAGTAAGAAAATTTTGTATTAAAGTGGGCCCCCTCGAACGGCAGGGAGTTTCCCTGGGGTAGTTGCCCCCTGCCCCCCACAAGTTACGACCCTGCATGTAATAAGTCTTCTTTACATACTGTAAGGCTCCAAAGGTAGTGGAATTGTAAAGAACACAATAATGTGTTATTAACCAAAGACAATTAGGTTTCTTCCAGATTTCTATGTGGAAAAGCTTACTACAGCTATCCGTCACTATATGGAAAAAAAGTTAGGTTTTGTTATAAAAATAATTAGATTTAGATACAAAGTTTTGTAGTCACAATAGCATGGAACCGATTCTCCTAGGGTAGAAAAGTGTTTTAGATGTAAAATTGCTCAATACGGGTGTTGGCGTTTAAAAAATCCGGTTCCACTGAGTATAGTGAGGATGACAGAAATTGGGCTCGGCGCTGATGACCCATAGATTCAAACCTGAAGTTTTGGGCGTGAGTTCAATCTATTCGCATATTGAACATGAAGTTCTTGTACGTGAGTGGTGGTATTCGAAATGTTCGGGTCCCATTATCAAAACTGATGTTGTCAGAAATTTAACGCGCGATGTGAGGCACTTAAAAACAAGATAACAAAGTTTTAGGATCGGATCCAGTGGCGTATCTAGCCCAGCGCCAGGTTTTCCTATGCCCCAGTTTTTTGATAGACAAAAATAATTTAAGGTATTATCTACGTATTTTTGAAAGTTTATAGTAAACTCATGCTATACTTATCATAGTCTGGGCTCTGGTTAGCCCCAAGTTTTCAACTTCTACATCCGCCACTGCTCGGATTCCTTGTATTTGCGTATTAAACATGAAGTTGTTATACGAGGTATATTAGCATTGGTAATATCATTATTCCCTTAGGACAGTGATGATGTAGGATCTGAGTTCTAGAAATGGATTTTCGAAATTTTGGGCAAGGGTTCCTTCTCTTTTCCTATCAAAGATACAGGCTTTGGACGTGGGGGTAGGCGTTCAAAAGGTTGGAGTCTCCTTAGCACATTAGTGATATCGGGAATGGAATCTGGAACTTGGAGCTTGAAGAAGAAGAAAATGGGTTCTGAAATTTGAGTCCGGGTCTTTTCTATTTGCCTTTTAAACGTGGAGTTGTTGGACACGGGTAGTTCAGTTGAAAACGTTCGAGTCGTCTCAGTACAATGGCAAAGTCGGAAATCGGGGACTAACCACGAAGCTCCAGAAATATGGTCCCGAAGTTTTGTGCTCTGGGCACTTCTACTTCTCGATGAAGCATGGACTTGTTGGACGCGGGTAGTGACGTTTGAAATGTTTGTATTTCCTGAGAACAGCACTAATGCCAGTAATCGAGCCCTGGTTTTGAAGCCCGTAAATAGGGTCCGCATATTTTTGGGTCGACCAACTTATCGTCCTCTTTTATACATGGAGGTCTTGGATAAGAGTGGTGGCCTTGAGAAAATTGCACTGACCACAGTGGTGATGTCAAAAATCGAACCCAGGTCCTGAATCCCCAGCTGATGTTCCGTAGCTCTAATGAATTCTATTAGCCTATTAAATATAGAGATTTTGGACGCGGGAGGTCATGTCTGAAATTATCTGAGAATTTGGTATACTTGTGCTGTCAGAAGTAGGCCTTGTAACATGAGGCACCAGAAATGAGATATAAACATTTTGGGGTCAAGTCTGTTCATTTGCATATTAAACATGGGGTTGCATCAAGGTGGTGGCGTTGCAAAGGCTCGGGTCGTGTAAAGACAGCGATAATGTCACAAATCGCGGCAATGCATTGGTACTCCAGAAATAAGATCTCCATTGTTTTCGGAACAATTTTCTTCTATTCCACCACGAAACGTAGAATTTTTGAACGTGCGTGTTTCCGTTAGAAAGGCTCTGATCCTCTAAACGTATCGTTGATGTCTAAACGTATCGTTGAAGCCCTAAAAGTAGAGTCCAGATGTTTCGCCTTAAGATCCATTGTATTCGTTTACTAAACATGGAGTTGATGAAAGTTCGTAATGGCATTGGGAATACCCGTGTGTCGTAAGCACAGCAATGATGTCAGAAATTTGGTCTGGGTTCTGAAGACAAAGGTAATTGGTCCTGAAATTCGCTGAAATGGTTCCTCCTGTTTGTCTATTAAACACGGTTTTGTTGGACACGGCTGGGGGCGTTAGAAACACTTTTGCATCTTGAACACAGAGGTACTGTTAACAATCGGGTCCGAGCACCGAATCCCGAGAAACTGAATTTGAAAGTTTGGTCTCAGGTCCATTTTATTCACCTATTAAATTAAAGTTGTAGTACGCGGTTGATAAGGTCTGTGTGTCATGAGCACAGCGGCGATGGTTAGACATTTGGTCTGTCCTCGAAGTCTCAGAAATGGGGTCCAGAAATTTTTGAGTCGTACCCCTCTACTTCCCTATTAAACATGGAGTTGATGAATGAAGCTAGTGCCTTGAGTACAGGCTTAATTTCTCAAACGTCCGGAAGTGATGCACAGACAATTTGTAGGGATTGGATCAGATTGGATATCCTCTTAGAAATTTTTAAACTTCTCTAGCAGGATCATTTCAGTTATTGGAGAGTAGGATTTGATGCTGCCTTATGGGCAATATGTTTGCTAAGTACGTTTAAAGAGAACACACTTTGACATTGCATAGTAAATGGATATGAAGAGCTTTATAGGCTTTCAAAATGCCAGACTTCAGCTAATTTTTCCTAAATTTGGGAAGTAGGAAATAACTAGACTTTAGCAGTACTCCCTTTCTGTACTTTTGTTGTTTCCAGCTCTGGGATAATAAGTTCTTAAATGTCATATCTCCTAGTTATTTCACAGCATTGATATATATATATATATATATATATATATATATATATATATATATATATATATATAGTGTTTCAAAACAACACCGACAGTGTTTGGGAGGCGATTCCTGACACCAAGACAACACAAAAAGTATAGGAAAACCTGTGTGCACAAATGCTTCCCTTCGGCGCTATGACGAGATTAATATTTGTTGGAAAAATGCAACAGCTATAAATCGGGAACATAATGCCGGATCCAAGTCAAGTAAACTGACAATGTCATTGTTTATAGTCGTAGATTCCATTAATGCACACTTGGATGTGGTGCATTATGAGACAGGCTATACATCTTGTTCTTTTCCGTTTAATGAACCAAATCTTAACATTTATTACCGCTAGTGATTTCTACCTACAGAAATTGGACAGTCGCTCTTCCTTTCCCTTTCTATAGTCTAAACCATATTTACTTAACACTAGCTTCCTGATTTCCTCCCTCAACTACCTTTAATATTTCCTATTAAACTTACGCATACATTTCTCTTTTCCCATTCTATAGTTTCTATTATATTCTCATAAGTTTCGTCTACTAGTTAAGTCGTATGCAAAGGCGTCGGTGCGTATGATATTTGTATCAACGCTAGATCTTTCTTTCCAGTTTATGATTTAAACCCACTACTCTGTCAACAACAAATTCTACTTTCACTTAACTTCTATTTTAAGCGTTACCTATAAATTATTCCTACATTATTTTATCCACCCTTTTCATTACCTGAGTGAAGCATTATATATCTTTTTCTGTTCAAAACCCTTTAAATTCCAATCTAACTTCAAACATTTCTAACAAATATAGTTTATCTAGATCCATTTTTTTTTCTAAGAACTTTAAAACTTTTTTCCCCTTAAATTGATACGTATGTTTCATATCCCTATGCTAAACTTTTGAACTTTCTTGTCTTTCTTTCACTACCTACCTTCGCCACATTTTTACTTACTCCTCGAATACTCCTACCCAAGACATCCTCCTCCAGGAGATCCGAAATGTTAGATTATTTTACCTTCGGAACTATATTTTGACTTGTGAAATTTGATTGTAAATATTACCAACATATTTAATTTTAAAATCATTTATATCTCTTTTAGGATTTCCATGCAGGTTCGAATAACCCGAAATCCTAGGAATATAACACTTTAAATTTTTATTATTTGTCTCATTTCTGGACAACGACCGCTAGAAATCGAATTTGAATTTAATGTTCTTTTTTACAATAATGCTTCTTACAGTATCTCGCACCCGCGCCTTCAGAAAGCAAATATTTGAAGAATACTAAATATTCACCTACCTAAGTCCCAGTCCCAAAATCGTGTGATCTTAAGTATGTATGTGAACTTATACTAATGCCCATCTCAGGTTTTAAATACTACTCTCGGGCTGGGCGGAGCAGTGGAAACCTGTACAAGGGAGGGGGAAGAAGATGGGAAGAGCGAGCACTGAGTTCATTCACTGTGTGTCTCAGTAAGAACAATGGAGAGGCGTTTAATATGGGCGCGAGTGAAACGCGATATGAATCTATATTACATTGGTCACAGTACTGCTGACAGTTTTCCTCTGCATTGGCTAATAAACTGCATCCTCCGAACTGTATTTCGTACTGGCGAACCACTTTTGGCTAGAAAAAATGTTTAAAAATTGTAATTCGTTGACTAAATTCCATTTATTGTCAACTGAAAGTTTTCCGCTAGACGATACGAAAATATCTCACTTCGCATAGACAAAATTCAAAGGGGGCATCAGAAGTAAATGTCGAATATTTAGGGTCTAGGTCAAAACCCCCACAGTCAAAACCCCCACAGTCAAAACCCCCACACTCAAAAAATGTCAAAACACCCACCCGATCGGTCATAACTCCCACACGATCGTTCATAACTCCCACACAAATGGACAAATCTCCCAAACGCACGAACGGTCAAACCATCCCCAGGCAAAATCCCCACACTCAAGAAATGTCAAAACGCCCACAAAATCGGTCAAAACTCCCACACAAATGGACAAAACAGCCACACATAGCAACGGTCATAATCCCCACATAAATTGACAAAACCCCCACACAAATGGTCAAAACTCCCACATGCAGATGGACAAAATCCCCACACAATCGGACAAATCCCCCACACTCTGAAATGATCGTGATTGCACGTCTTTGTTGCGGCTCTTTATGACGCCCACTTTAGTGTTTCTGGCATTAGAACACAGTGCAAGAAGAATAGTTGCAACATCAGTTAAGTGGAATAAAAAATGTTATTAAAAAGTACAAGGGCAAGACATGCAACCGGGATCATTTCAGAGTGTCGGAGATTTGTCCGATTGTGTGGGGGTTTTGTCCATTTGTGTGGCAGTTGTGACAATTTCTGCATGTGGGAGTTTTGTCCATTTGTGTGGTGGTTTTGTCCATTTATGGGGGATTGTGACCGTTGCTATGTGTGGCTGTTTATTCCATTTGTATGGGAGCTATGACCGTTGGAGGTTATGACCGATTACCAGTGTGGGGGTTTTGGCTGTGGGGGTTATGACCGTTCGTGTATTTGGGAGATTTGTCCATTTGTGTGGGGGTTATGACTGGTCATGTGGGCGTTTTGACATTTCTTGAGTGTGGGGGTTTTGGCTGTGGGGATTATGACCGTTCGTGTATTTGGGAGATTTGTCCATTTGTGTGGGGGTTATGACCGTTTGTGTGGGCATTTTGACATTTCTTGAGTGAGGGTGTTTTGGCTGTGGGGGTTTTGACCGGTTCCCAATATTTACAGTTATTTTACGATTTGCTTATAACTAGGGCTTGTGAATGTTCAGTATAAAACTGTAGCGCAAAAGACACAATTCGACCTTTTCTATCTGTCCATTAAAAGCACATGTGCTCTCTAACCGAATCATGGCGGATGAAGCAGGTGGGCCCACGTGGGCATGTCTAAGGGGTAGGTGCGACAGCGATGGTGGGTATACCGCATAAGTTTGGTTAGTGAAAAGAAGTGAGTTTTGAAATTATATGAGTTATCATGGTTTTCCACATGGAGACTTGACTTATAAGCATAAAATACAAGTTATGTACAGTACACTGTGCAGAAGTATACGCTGGTGAAAAATAGCACTTATGTAGTCATCTTTCATATGTACTCACTTATTTTATTCGTTGTATAAACTTGTAATTATTTTACCCTAGTCACTGTACACCTTTGAACTTAAATACAGCTGTATTACCTCATGTTCAATTCTGTCACTTCCAGAAATTTATTCCTTATTATAAACATGTCTTAGCATGCAAAGTATTGAATTTTACTTGTAAACCTTCCATAATGTGGAAAGGGGAAAGCCCTTACTTCAAAACTCCTTTCAGAGGAACATATAGCACTTACCTTCTGCAAGTAAATCGGTCTATGCTACTTATATTCTACAGCTCTTATTATTAGAAACATACCTAATGTAATGAGGATGACCTATATGGCACGCCTAATTAACTTACTCACATTTTATATACATAACAACAACAATTTCTAATTCTTGAAATTTTACAATATCGGCATTTGAAAACATCTGTTTACATTCATGTAAATAAGTTAATCCAATAATCGAGATTTGAAAGCAATTAGATACAACCATAAGTAATTAAATAAGAATTGTAAAATAACAATGATTATTAAAGAAACTGTTATAATGAAAATTTCAAATGAAACAGTAAATATCTATTCTTCGGTACTTTGTTCCCATGATGTTCGGCAGGTACTACTAAATCTTCTGCTTTCAAAGGCTCCAACCTATCATGTTATGTCACTGTCTTGACGTACGGTACAGCATTCATGCTGTTTTTATATATATAAACTTATGGACTGTGGGCTGTCTCTTCATACTCCTTGCTCGGTTGCTACATAAATTGATGCACCAATGATGTTTGTTTTTTCTCCTAACCTCCCTTCTCCGCAATTACAGAAGAAAGACTTCTTCTAGCTCTTTACTAGTGGGTAACGTTCCCATTATAGCCGACACGTTCCCACGTTGAATGGCTATGCTTATGCGTTGAATCAGGAAACTTTTTGCTCGATTATCTCCTGATTTAATTGATAGACGGTGGCCGATTTCTTTTATAAATTTGAGGCCTCCTTCTTCCCAAGAACCGCTAGACTCAATTGCTATTGCGACAAAGCAATAGTTATCGAGTAGATTGCTATATTTATTCATTTTTTCTTTCGCTCTTCGAGCAGCTACGAGTCCAGCTTGTACTGAGGCATATTGTAGGTTGGAGGGGGCATAGGTGTCTGAACATGTGAAGACCCAAATCAATGCCTTTCCTTTCTTCCAAGGTACTAATGTCATACCATCGGGTCTTTTTCCGTCAGATCGGCTGCATCCAATCGGTTCCCTCACTGCTGGGATCCCTGCTGATATTAATGCTCTTAATATTATATCATTTACACTTGAATGACGTGGGTGTCTGCCTGCGCTGCTTTTGCACGACAAACCGTGTAATCCTTTTTTATCTACAAAGGTGTTACAAATGGGGCAGTGGTGTGGTTCACATATATCTGCTCCCAACCGTAGTGCAACTGATACTCGGAAGCTCTCATTGGATAGGTGTAGGCCCAGAGATGGTGATGGTAGAGCTTGAAGCCATGCTCCGTTTTCTGGGGACATGACCGCTAAAAGTCTGGCTTTATCTTCGATGTTATTTGTAGTCTGCAATAAAGAAGCTGCATGGCAATTAACGATGGGCTCGTCCCAAGCCGACTGATTGTTACGTTTTTCGAGAGCCGGAGGGTCTAACCCAACTAAATTTGTCCATTTACCTATGCAGTCCATCACATCTGGATTGATGATTTCGTCGTTATCCCATTGAAGAAGTGAACTAACTATTTGACTTGCACCGTAGAAAGACGCTAAAAAAGACGGAATAGCCATATCTGTGGCGCGACGGATTCCAAGGCCTCCATTTTTGACTGGTAAAGAAGCTTGTATCCACGAGTTGTTATTAAGAGAACAATTGAGGATGGATTCCAGACCAGTTTTAAGAGTATCGTCATACTTTTCCAATAGGGCATCTTCCTTCCAAGATGGAGAGCATCGGAGGAAATAAAATAATCTCGGCATTCCAAATGAAGCCCTTAACAGATAAAAAGCAGAATGGGCTGAAAGCTTGGAAAGTCGTGACATAAAAAATTCTAGTTTGGAGGTTTTGTCTAGTAACATTTTGCTCCGTGCCTCTGTTGAGATAGCTGAACCTAAAAGCTCTGCATTACTTGGTGTAAGGAGCTGAATACCAGGTGCTGATTTATTAAAGATATCATAGAGGTTCTTAATTTGTTCTTCTGTAGCACCAAGGAATCCTACTTCGCATTTGGAGCAATTTAGCGATAAGCCAATTGATGATGCGTGTGTACGAATGTTGTCTAATGTTTGTAGTATTACGTGTGTATTTCCAGCTATTGTTCCATCATCCAAATACCAGACATTCAGCTCCGCGTTTATGTTATTAACAATTGGTTGGAGAGTCATAGCAAACAGTGCTGGACCTAACGGATCACCTTGTTGAACACCTCGCTGTGATAGAATAGTGTTATCTCCTATATATAGGTTGCTTGGTTGAGAATAGCATTGAGAGATGTACAAAAAATATGCTGGAAAATTCTTTTTAACAGATAGCAACATGGAATCTCGATTTAATTCATTGAAGGCATTTCTGAAATCGATTTTTAAAAATGCTTTCACTTGGGTGTGCGTAGTAGAATAAATAATGTTAAAAAATATTCGTAGGTGGTGCTTGGTGTTGTTCCTCCTAATTGTTCTACTTTATAGTATTAAAGATATCTTTATTTTATTATTTATTACTGTTTGTATCAGAAGGTTATTTCCTATTGTGAAAATTCTTATATGTGTGTGTTTAATATTCTTTGTAAAAACCAAATAATTAAATAAACAACTCCTACTATTTCCAAATTTAGTTTGAATGCTTAAAACGAACTAAAAAATCATGGAAATAAGAGTAAATAGTTTTCGTACGGTGGTACAACCGTCAATGAATGAATATTTTGAATCCCATGATTTCATTTGGACGTGTATACACGATTACTCGAGCTGAAAATATCTGTTAGTTTCTTTATAATTATAGTATCTTCTAAATTAATGATGCAATAAGCTTTGCGTAGGAGGTCTTTTATTGCATCCCCAGACACTCAAGTTTATGTACAACCCATGTCAGTGGGTTTTCCTCTAGCTCTTCATTTCCTGTCAATTTTTATTCCGACCATTTTCTGATTTTAACTCAGGGTTATTGATCACCTGTCTTATTTCCTCATCTAAAGGGCATAAGTGTTGGACTTAAAACTAGAAAATTATTTTCAGTTCCAGGAGAATAATTTGTAGAACATTATATAGAACTGAATCTTTGAAATAATTAAGCACAAGAATACGAATATCGCAGATAATCAATAAAATCTATTTGATCTTAACCAACTGTACTATGAATAACTTTTTTTTTGTTTGTACGGTTCTTGTATTATGAGTTGTAGGACAATACTTAGTATTTGAAATTGCGAAAGTGGTCATGAAGAATTTATCTTGTTGCCATTTCGAACAGAATCATAGAAAGGAATCCAGTTAGCAAAATTTAACTTTAGACATAGGAGGATTGATGATGGAATGACTGTTCCTATCTGCTTTAAGTATAATGTGTACATACAGTAAAATGTTTTTAAACAATTGATTGAAGGTTGATTTTCGTCACAAAGGAAAATTTACTAGTATAACCTATTGGTTAATACTTTCGTTGTAGTAAGTAGGCAAATATTATCAATTCAGAATTACTAATATCCGATTATTACGAATGATACTAAAAGAGCCTAGTAAATTACCACTTTTCTTTCCTGACATTCTATCTTCGTTTTACTCATACCAAGATAAGCACCTCGACAATCCGTACTACGTCTCATTTACCTTTCATCTTTAGGCTATATATTAGCATGCACTGAATTCGTATATATTTTATTCCCTTTAATTTGAGCCTGTATCATATACTTCTGACGGGTAGAAATGTAGGAAACATGTTAATCCAGCGATGGTTTTCTCTCTCCAGAGATACATGATTGTGAAAACAAGGAAATAATGCAACACGAAAATAAAGATATTATATCTCAAGTATATATATTTTTTGATGAAAAGATCCAATATAATTAAATCAAAAATTTTCTTGTAGGCCTCATATCTGGGGAAACTACATATAGTGTACCCAAACCTAAATGTAACTCAATATAATGTCCTTATTGCACAAAAAAATACGAAATCTCGATTAGGGGCAGTTCAAAAATTTTGTGGTCCCTGATCTAAAAACTAATTATTGTCCAAGAAGGCGATCTCTTGATGCATTGTTTTAATCATTCCTAAAATTCTTCTTAGACTATTTGGAATTACACTACTCTTCCAGTTTGGTTTCTGAACTTGAACTAACTGGAGAATCACATTCAAAACACAGTAGTAGCTCAGAGGCCGACATTCATATCTATAAGACGCTAGCTATGAATTAGGTTCGTGGTTGATGATTTCATATTCGCAGTTACATTGTTATAACTTCCAATCGAACAATATGTGTATTATCTAAAAGAAAATTTCTAGCAATCGACAGTGATCTTTCCCTAATTGATGTGTATACAACCAGGGCCGTCGGTAGGAGGGAGGATGGAGCAATTTACCCCCTAAGCCTTTGTGGAATTATACTTTAATCGACTGTCTACTAATATACTTATACAAAATGTCAAACTCTTATGTCTGTGGTGATTTTGCCCCCCGAAGCGAAGACTGAAATGACACCCTGTATATAGATGTGTTCATTATATGTAGATCTGATTGTTCATGATTCGAACAGAAATTCTGGACAAGTGAATCGTGAGGGGGCACATAAGACAAACTCAAAAATTAATTTGTAGCATCGAAGGTACAGTGAAGGTAATGTTTCTGTGATTACTATTATACGTGGGACAGTTGAAATGTAGAAAATTTCCAAATTATTGCAGTAAGAAGAACGTTAAAAAATCGTCGCTCTCTCAGAAGTAGAAAAATATTGCAACTTCTGCGATTTGTTCATTTGTAAATAATGCAATTACTTACAACAAAGACAGACAGACAGACTTTATAAGATAATAAGTAAAGAAATAAAGACAGACTTTATAAGATAATAAGTATTTTGAAATTGTGAAACATGACTTGTTAAAGTATGCGTTCCTAGCGAATATACCAAGGTTCATAATAACAGTCGACTGTATTTCTATGAATGTAGTCCTTGAAAACATAAGTGTGGTGCGAAAGTTTTCGAAATTTTTAATCTTTTGCCTACACCTATAAATCTTTAGCTTATTTTGAATCCCAGGCGAAAACATGGAATTGTAAAGAAAGAAATTTTAAACCTTACCAGATCCTACTTGAATGAAGATTGAAGGATTATAACAAACAACTTCTAAATATCAGTTTCTTCGGTACAGAGTTTCTTAAAACAAAATACTGCTACTACTACTACTACTACTACTACTACTACTACTACTACTACTACTACTACTACTACTAATAATAATAATAATAATAATAATAATAATAATAATAATAATTATTATTATTATTATTATTATTATTATTATTATTATACTAATAATAAAGAAAACTTTAAAGGAAAGTGAAAGAACTTCAGCAAGTAAGGTGAAAGCAAAAATTGAGAAATAAGTGATTGCAGCCAGACATTGTAGAGTTGGTGTAGTTGTGTATAAATGAAAGGATAGTATATACCTTTTGCTTTTTTTCTGCAATATACACAATGGCGATAACATCAAATCTAAAGAAGGATAAGGGATTTTACGAGATATTCGGACCACATTCTATTTTACATTATTATTTAAGTGGACTTCAGTGGCTCAGTGGTAGAGCGTTCACCTCTGGTGGAAGAGTTACCTGGTTTTTATACGAGTTCGTGCCAAGTGAACCTTGTGCTGAACAAACACGCGTGAGTTTGTTTTCTCGTGGATCTCCCTTTTCCTCCCACTTTCTTCTTTACACAGTTTCATTCATTTCTCATAACCACAGTCAGGGCCGGATCCAGGATTGTCTGAAGGGGCTGCACCAATAACTACCAAAGTAATCAATCAGATTGAAACTCTCTAAAGTGACATGTGACAATATTCTTTACCCGTGACAACGCTGATGTATAGAATGGAGGAGAGTATTTTAAAGAGGGTAATAAGTCTTCTGTAGGAAAAAAAACTGTTCTTTTTCCCCCCTGGCTTCTGTTTTTCCCCTACTTAACAAATACTGTATTGTTTTCCTTGGAAATTCCAACCTTCTGAAAATCGCCTTAAACCATTGCAAAGTTTTGCAAAGTTATGCTTTCATTTAAGCTCCAAACGGAAAACTGATCACAGAAAGTTTCGGAAAGTGTTTGGTATATTCACTGCTAGCTTCCCGGTTTAGACAGTGTAGATTTATAACGAAGGGGGATGCAGATGCTCCTTGGCACCCCCTAAATCCGGCCGAGACCACAGTCTCCTTTAACCTAACTGGCATAAACGTCGGACATAAAACTGAAAGTTTTCACTTCATGTAATATCATTTTAGGGAGGATGTAATCGGCTATCGTATCTAATGTTAAATATTAAGTTATTTTCGTCGTTCAGGAAGTATATCAGATTATATCACAAAAGTCTCAACATTGCAGGAGTAAGCACATGAATAATTCAGAAAAATGTTCACTGGGAAATTATGACTGTTGCTGAACTCTGGAAAAGAGTTCTTAACAGGATACCTGTATTCTCTTCAGCTGCCCTAGTAATTCACCTTTATCTGCACAAATTAGTTACCAAGCCATAACCACAAAATATTATAAGTTAAAAATGTAAAAGAAAGTATGAATTGTTTCGAAAAGCATGTCAAAGAAAGTGGTAGAGAATTATCTCAGATAAATCAAACAGTTATTCCTGCTTACTCCAACAAATATGAAAATACCTCTCACTACGTATTTCATTAAATGCCAATGACTAGAAAAAAGCAGATCTTGGTGAAAATTTCAGTTACAGGTTGCTCGAAAGTATGCAAACACCCAACTAAAGGAAAAAAAAATAAAATAATTGGAAAAGGAACAGTGTAGACTAGTAGTATATGCGCACTGAGAAAAATTCGTTCTCCGCACGGCGGTATATCGTACAAATATACGGAATCTTCTTGTTTATACAAAAATCAGTACGAAGCATTTTTTATCCGTATGGTACATAGGTACTGCCATTAGATGTTACATCATGCCGTTGCAGGATGTCTGATATTTAACATTTTTCTTGACAATGTATCCTTTGGGATACATATTTTTTTTGAACATTTTTCGTTCTTTACCTATTTTGGCAATGGATCCTATGGGATACATTAAATCACAGCATTGTCTAATTAAAACATGTAACTAAAATGTGCAATTTTCTATTATTTTATAATAGCACGGAAGTCGCATCCTGTATTTTTTCTGAGCAACACAAGTCTCCTTGCCAAGAAAATGTTACCTTCGTCAGTTATATGTTATATACGTCCATTTGTATGTGAGAGCCTGACCGCCTATATTGTTTCATGCCGAAAGTACGTAGAGACAGAACTCTTATACAGAAAGTATTAAGAAATATGTATTTTTAGTTATATGTTTGCTGTATGTTTTCAGTTATACGTTTGCTGTATGTTTTCAGTTATACGTTTGTTTTACTTTGTTGCGGGTCTACCTCTTGCGTCAACGTTCATAAGTGCAGATAACACAGATTGACTACAAGTGAGGTGTTGATAGGAGTGGAGATAAAGGAGACAATCTGTTGTCTTAATAATTAAAACATACACAGGTAAAAAACAAAAATGTTCTTGTCTCTAAAGCAAATGAACTAAAGAAAAAAATTAAATCAACTTCAACATACATTTGATGTTGATAATTTTGAAATCACGATTTCAAGTGAATAATGATTAAAATTTCCACTCAGTCCAAATCAATATGAAATGTCCCGAAATTTGAAACAAAGATAATACACAATATATCGTAAATACATGACCCCTTCACATCCTTTCACAATATTTAAATGAACAAATATAAATCATGAATACGCTATTTTCTTTAAGTAAATTGGTCGCTCATTTTAACTTCGCTTTTATTAGAGTTTATAGAAAATAAGAGATAAATATATGTACAAAAATACAGTGTAAGGTAAAGCAGAGCAGTACAAAGTACATTTTACAATCTAGTTTCAGTGGTTAAATGCATTCCTTTTTTTTCGAGTCCCGGAAATAGCTAAGGAGGGACGTTTATTTTATTTTCTAACATCTCAGTTATGATATTTTGTGTCTTAGTTTTAATTATTTTCGTTGAGCAAAATTTTGGTCGAAAATTAATTAGATTCGTATTTTTTGTACAGCCTTTACACAGCTATATTTTTTCACTGATCACCAGTCCTTGTTCAACTGGGAGCTCAATATCCCTAGTTTAGATTTTGCAAACTTCTCCATAGAGCGATATTGAAACAAACTGCAGGCCTGGAGGTTGAAATCTGAGTTATTGTGGATGATGTCCGGGAAATTTTCTTGGACTCCATTTGAGTTACGTTTACTGGGGAAACGTGGATACACAAATGCATTATTGATTGTTAATTGCACATGTGCACAGATTGGTAGATTGTGTGACAACAAATTAGTAGTGCATTTGGGTCCATGCTATAAGGAAAGTGGTCATATATGCATGTTTCATTACATTATCCAGGTAGCTATGTCAATATTATTTTTTAAATTTATATTTTTTTTATTATTTTATTTATGTCTGTAGTTTTCTTTGCTATTTTTTATTTCAGCATGGACAGGACAATATATCGAAAATATTAGGGAAGCAATTCTACGTAAAAATTTCACGAGGCAGAATCTGAGTCTTCCTGGGAATTTCATTGCTACTATATAGCTAATTGTTATGGATTTCATAAGTACATTGAAGCACATTATCTACTATCATGCGATGAAAGGAATATCATAGAAGTGCACTGACGAAAAAAGTTGTTAGATTGGTTTACATCGAGTGTTCCCCTCGTTTTAGTATCTACCCTTATGGACTCAGAATAACGAACTGCTTCGCTATTTGACACATATTTAACGTTTTTGTATTTTATGAGTCGTTTGAACACTCTGATTTGTAGTTCTTACTGTGAGAATGAGTTTTATGGTGCACCTTGTTCAGCACTTAAACTTCTGTTTCTTGTTGCCCGAGTTTACAAGTCTATTGTATCTCCACCTATTGGGCAACAAATTCATAACAGTAGCTAAGTTTACCAACGCATTCCTGAAAACATGTGGAACTGAACAATTTTGCCCCAGTAAAATTATTATAGTCGCCACCGCAACAACTCGCCGCAAAAGAGAAGGAAACTGCAATTTCCAAATTCGTCTTGGGCACCATAAATACGATATGAAGAAATCAGATCGTGCAGATTAGCAGAGAGCATAAGCTTATCATAACACAAATTATAGAAATAACTTTGTAAACATAACATATCATTAAAAAGACTTACATTCTAGCTCTGGATTCAGAAACCGTAAAAAAGTTCAAATTGCAATAAGTACAATAATCGAAACAGTAGCGTTGAACAATAAGTAAATACTGCTTCATAATGCCTACAGTGTCATCACATATTCTTCCACGCATTACAGTGTTTGTTAATCGACTTGACGTAAGTATTCTTTTGTTTTATTTTCGTAGATGTAGTATATTAGTTTATACCAGTAAGTTTAGTAGCATTTTCTACAGATATCATAGGTTTGTTAGGTTAATATTTGCTGATTAATATTTTGCATTTTCCTTTTCAGATGTGTCATCTAGATTCCAAAATTCCAAGCACCACTAGGCATTCCTTTTCCCCACACGTAAGTACTATTTTTTAAAATTTTTATTTATCTCATTTTCTCTTTATTATTGTAGTCTTCGTTATATAGTACAGATGTTATTGTCTACATTTGGCCAATTTCGACTTACCTAAAAATTTTGAAGAATCCAGGGCTCCAAGTCCGTATGTGTTCGATGCGTTTCCCTTGGTTCCTAACAATAGCCCGACAGCGTAATTTCCACTGTAATAGGCTTCTCTGAAGAACTGGAAGGGGAATCGTGTCCAATTCCCTTTGCACAGCTTTCCAAAGTCCTTCCATAGTTGTCACACGCCGTTTTCCCAAAGCCCGCTTCAGCAATCCAAATGTACAATAATCAATAAGACTTGCATCTGGAGATTTAAGAGGTACCTCATTAAAAGGTATAACCTGTATACCACTTGACTCCTCCATCTCCCTGTAGAATGCGAGGGACGATCGCGAGGTATGTGATGAGGCCTTGTCCATGTGAATGTGCACCAGATAGGCGTCATTTCCGTACATTATTGGAATCTCATGCTTGTAGATCGGCCGCATGATCTGCTCCTGAAAATACTGCGAATTTATTTTGCAGTTCTTCGCCACCCTACGAATTTCAGTTTACCTCAGTAATAGTAGCCAGTAACGACCATGAACCCTTTTGCGAAGGATTCTTTACAGATTCTGAAGTTCTTGGTGCCTTTATCTCGGTACATGATGGCTGTCGGTTCGCCACAGTCGGAAAGGTAAATCCATGCTTCATCGAGCGTTACAACGTACATCCACCTTTGTTTTGCCAGATGACGTTCGTACAGCTTCCGGTAGTTAAACTTCCGTTCCTTTTGGTGGGCATCCGTGAGAAAATTGCCGCGAGCTTTCATGACGATTTTCAGCTTGAGTTGATGGTATAACATCCGGCTCACAGTCCCTAAAGACACGTCAAGACGATTAGCCATACACCTTTGTGTTGGCGGATTTTCTTGCATTAACGTTTTGCGAAATTTAATCTGCATGGTGGAGGTGGTCTTGGTGCATTATCGCTTCCTAGGCAACTTCGTTGGTGATCCAAATAGTGGAGTTTCGTTGCCCTTGTACTTTTAATTAACATGTTTTATTCCACTTAAACTGTTGTTGGAACCATTCTTCTTGCACTGTTTTCTAATGACACAAACACTAAAGTGGGCGTCATAAAGAGCCGCAACATAGCCTTCACAAAACCGGCTTAGTTTGGGAGGCATTTTGGTCACAGATCGGAAACCCACACACTTGGAAACAAATTTTAAAAAAACACTCACAACAATGGCCCTGTTTTGTGTGTTATTGTCGTCCTGGCGGAAAAGGAACTCCGTTCCCAGGAAGTCACAGCACAACACTGAAGGACGCCACGAGCCAGGCCGGGTGTCCATTCTGCCCGGGAGAGGGAAGGAACGAAATCGTCCGAACTTAGGCTGAACAACCTCTGTATTCTTTTAAAATTCATTATAATTCTTATTCTTTTATAATAAATAAAATTGCATCTATAATATTTCATTCCACCTGTTGCGCTATATATAATAAGCATTCATTGCCTCCATTATTTATCTAACTTATTATAGTTTCTTTTTATGGGTCAACCCATGGTGGAAAGACTACAAGGTGGATGCAATGCAGTGCTACATTCTTGTCGCTCTGGCGCATGACGTTATATTGGTCTCAGACGTGGCCAACGAGAGTCAGATGAACTTTTTAACAAGCGCTTGCTCGCTGGTTTCTTACACGCAAACTTCTCTTCTATTTATAGTGATCTTTTAAATTTTAGTAAAAATTTTAGTAGAAACAATAATTATAAAAACGTAATGTAATCAATGCTTGAGCTAAGTGAATTCAAAGGAAAATATTTACAATAGCAAAAGAAACAGCAATATCAGTTCATATTAAACAACTTTGAAGCTTGAACAAGCCAATATTACTCACTACATTTTCTGGTTTTTCTTTCTTTCTTTCTTTTCTTTTTTAAACATCTGAAGTAATACACTCGAGTATGTGTATAGACATGAATAATCTCTAACACAGTGTGTCGTTAATGCATTTCATTATTATATATTTATGTATGATCAAGTATATTTTCGTAACACATTGATCGGTTTTGATTTACTATTATTATTATTTTGCTTGAAAAAGAATTATTTACTGATGATCCCGTATAAATTTTGAGAATATCTCAAGCGTGAATTCATGGTTTTCGTAAACAGAAATGCATGTACGTATATTTTCCTTATGCTTGGAGTTTTTTTTTTTAAGAGGTTGCTCCCATGTAAGTTTTGTCAGAATCTCAGGGAAGGTTAAAAACTTTATTGAGCAGGGACGCACGTATTTAATATTTTAAACATTGTTTTTATTTTTGATTTATAAAAAAATCATCTTATTTGAAATCGCTGATCGCTTATTTATAGAATTTGTATCTGAACAAAAGGTTTGGTGAAACTGACAGTTCTCTGAATATTAGTGTCAAAATTTACGCCATAACAAACTGTATTATTAAACATTTGTACAAAATAAAACATTACATATACTATTGTGTTAAAAAAATATATAGAAATAAATATGTATATACAAAGCACCTCAAACAAAGAAATTGCAACATGACTATTTCAAACAACAAACAAAGTACTAGGCGTAGGTGAAGACGATGTAGGTGTGTTACAGCTAGACTAGAAAACATATAAACCACAAAATTAAATAATTTTCTTCATTTTCTTGATATGTTTTCTCTTTTCTGTCCCTTGGACTAAAGAAGACAAAAGATAAATGCAAATGAATGATTATGTGGAATTTGGTGGAATGAAAATGCAGGAGTGCCCGAGAAATTCACGGACACGATGTTGTCCACCAGAAACTCACTTGACCGAGAAGCGGACCAGTACCCCTTGCACCAGAGGTGAGCCTTCTGCCACTGAGCCACCGTGCTTCCTTGATTAGTTGAGAATCTACCATATTTTTAAATTTACTGCAGTCATTCTTAATTTTGTAATTCTGGAGGGAACCCCTAAATATGTATCCAAAGTTATGATTAAAATGAACAAAAATTTCAAAATCTGAGTGTAAAAATGTCCCGACAATGCCGCCCTGACATGGTAGGTGTATACTTTATTCTCTTGATCTAATACATTGTTATATATCTTTGTAACCGTTAATCGTTATTACGAACCTTCCAATCTTTAGTTAATTTGAAGTGCAACGTCCCGTTTTAGCACCGAGGCTACAGGGAATGCAGACCTCCAGAATGAAATGGGACCTGAACTACTTTAACGCGTTCAATGTTCTCCATTTGCGTAACTCGAGGGAGGTAAGCCTCCTAGATCATCGTGCCTCCCTTCTGGAGTTACGTGCCTGCCTCTGTGGGGAAAATTTTATCTCAATATCTTAGATAGAAGGAAATGATTATAGAAATGATCACCTCTGTCGATTCCCCTTTCTCATGATTTCGAATCCGGGTCTTGCCTCAAAGTTCGTCTTTTTAAATCGTACTATTGGATTTTTGTATGCAGAATCAACACAAGCTACTGTAGCTCTATATACTATTATTACATACTATTAATACTAAAAAGAAACTACATAATGAAATCGCGTTTTTATAATTTCATTTAACATCGCAATTATTTATTACTTTTATGTACCATATTTTAGGTTTATTTTGTCCTGCCGCCTGCAAGCTAAAATCCATTTCTGGAGACATTCCCCCTCTTTTTGAGGGATTCTAAAGTATTTTATATTAGTTCCCTCATTTTATGTAATAATTACTATAGCCGTACACTGCACAGTTAAGCATTCTCGATATCATTTAAAAGAACAAAGTAACAAAGAATTTCCACTTGTCACTTAAAGCCGCGCCGTTTCCCGTTGTCTCTTGCAAACCAGATGACGTCACAGCCACGACAGCGCTCCAGACGACATGCGCATGCAACCACCTTGTAGTCTTTCCACCATGGGTCAACCTAGTTGATGCCGGCTTCAGTATGACTTTTCGTCCGAAACATCTAAGTATTTGTTTACGTTTACCGATGCACCTGTAAGAAATACCACCGCATTGACGTGAACTTATTGCTAAACTATGTAGATATGCACACACACCTTACTTCTCTTAAAAAAAATATCATACAACAATACGTGAAATTGTTAAAGAACTTCAGAATAACTCTTACTGTACATCGTTGTCAACGAAACATATTAGTGCTTACTGTCATGGAATACATTACGTTACTCATAAAAACTGTGATTGGCATACGATAAATATATGAACCCATAAATGACATTGGAGAGGATCGTTTCAAATTTGATGTAAGGTACAGAATAGATTGCAGGGTACTGATAATTTTGACGAGAGAATTTTTTATTTTACTGCCTGCTGTACATGAAGATTTATTATGGCTGGGTGCAGTTTTGGGGTTAAAAATCCCCAAACCACGAACTTTCTTAATGGCAATACATTTGTAATTACTTCGCCACTTCAACAAAATCAAAGATATTAAGTGTGTAAGTAATTTACGATATATCTTCCAAACAATTGTCCAATAGAGACATTGTATGTATTTTACCTGTTTAGCAAAAAATATTGTATTGTCAATTATGGTTCCTTTATCTCTGATGATAATCTCGTTAAGAAACAAAATTCTTTGTGTATATATTCTTTTCTTATTCCTCTTCCCCAGCATCAAGTGTTATAATTTAAATACTTTTCCCCAAATTGAAATTTTTATTGTACTATATTTATATATGAATTTGGCTATAAATTAAGAATAAGGGGGGTTGCATAACTTATCTAAACGGAAAAGAATTAAAAGTAAATTCGTAATTACAATATAAGATTATGTAGCGTAACGTAAACGTAAATAAACGTAACGAAGAAAACCAAGCAACAAACAAAACATAAACCAAGGAAACAAATTGTATTGCTTAGCTGTCATGGTTCGGCCAAACACAGTATATATTTGTTTACATAACCACGTAGGAATCATATTACTTTAATATTATTTACATGATATTACAATTTTACGATATCTTCCGTGCCTAAAATGTATATTATTTTTCAATATTATTTCTGAATGGCAAAAGGAAACAAAATATTTGGTGGTAGTAAGATTCAAATCCAGTCAATGTTTTGAGAATTCGGTACACTAACCACCAGACTACGCCAATAACTAGTAAGATATGTTCGTTTTACTAATATTTAACTTACACGCTCGTAATTCCTGATTCTTTGAAGATTGCCAGAAAGTTTATGTGACTATTGTGAATATCTGTATTATTGTTAGGATTATTTGTATCACAAGTAGAAGAACAGAGACCAGATGGAATTATGCTTCTACCATGGTAGACGGGAAGGATTCTTCTCTGGGATTTCACCTGCTCTGACACTTTCGCGCCATCTAAACTTACTCTTTCTTCATCTCGAGAAGGAACTATTGCAGCCTATAGAGAAGGCGAGAGAAAAAGCAAATATAAAGATCTACGCGATAAATACATATTCGTACCCGTAGCCATTGAAGGGCTAAATTTCATCAAAGAAGTAGGCCAAAGTAATGCACACGTTAATGGTGACAAGCGGTCTATTACTTTTCTGATACAATTTATTAGCATAGCAGTTGAGAACAGGATCCTGAGAAGAATATTCGGACCCAAGAGGAACGAGAATGGGGAATGGCGGAAGCTTCATAACGAGGAACTACATAGTTTATACGGTTTGCCCAACATTGTTAGGGTCGTCAAGTCTAGGAGGCTTACGTGGGCAGGTCATGTAGCTAGAATGGAAGAAAGTAGAAACGCTTTCAAAGTCTTGACTGGTAGACCCATAGGAAAACGACCATTAGGAAGACCTAGGCGCAGATGGGAGGATAATATTAAGATGGATCTCGCAGAGATAGGAATACAAAGTAGAAACTGGATGCAATTAGCTAAGGATAGAGCTTTTGTGAACGCGGCACTGAACCTCCGGGTTCCATAGGCCATAGAGTTAGTTAGTTAGTTCAGCGAGGTATGTGGCTTCTATTTTAGGCACATTAACTCCTTGCAAATTATTAGAACAGGTTTTCCTTTTATAACTAACTGTTCAGAATTTGCTACTTTCTCATATCATTTTTCTTTCTGTAAAAGAAAATTCTCAAATATGTTCCTATTTAGAGATTTAATAATGATTTATAGAAAGTTACTATTGTAAACACATTTTACCTCAATTTCGGCTGATTACTAAATACTTTTGCTAGATTTACTGTACCTAAACAGAAAATAAATTTCTGAATATTATAACCTATTTTAATGGTTTGAAAACATGGAAATATGTATACAAAAAACAATAAACACTATATTCTATAATATTCAATTTCGAATTTCAACATTTATAACTTTAAATTTATCATTATTTTGTGTTGTCGCAGTCCTTGCCCTAAACGACAAGGATGAAAAGGATACATAGATAAAATAAAAGAAGATTACCTGATTAACGAAATGAGAGAAAATTGGAGAACTTACGGAGACATAGTAGGCTTATTTTCTCATCATTAAATTATGGTGTATTTCCGGAGGAGGTGAAGCGTTACTGGGTGTTTGTTTAAGTTTTTTTAGTGATAATAGCTCAAAACCCTTTCTTGATAATTTAGTGATGTCATTTACTATTAACCCAAGAATATGATATATAAATAATTTATTTCTTAGCAGTGTATATGTCGTTATTAACCCATGTGAGGAGTATAAGTCAGATAAAGACTTTTTGAAGACAATAGTTATAATTTGGTTCATTTTTTAATAAATAACCATGTCAGTACTTACACAACAAGGAAACATAAAACGTGATATAACGTGAAAAAAGAACATACTAGTTGCTGTTATTTGTGCTTTAGTTTTCTTTTCTTTCGCTGAAACTATAAAAATGATACTTATTTTATGTAATTAACATCTTATTGCGAGGTTAGATTTAATTCGTTTTTGAGACAACTCGGCGTGCGATAAGATTCTTGTGAAACAAGCAAATAATATTTTCAATGTAGACGTTTTGTTTCTATTTAGAATTCAAGTTCAGCTACTTACGTATAGTATATGCATACATATTAATTAGTTTAGTGCTGAGTAAACCCAAGCAACATTTCAAAAATTAATCATGTGTAAATAACAATTCTAATAGTCAGTTATGGTGGATAAAATTTCAGTGACCATGAGTTAGGAGCGCAAAAGCAATTTCATATTCAAAGTATTTAATTCTAGAACAATGTACAGGGTATTTGAAACAACCATATCACGTAGTACATGAGTGCAATTTTCCAGCGTCAACGCAAACCTGCAAACTTACATGGAGACTATCCTAAGGGAGACTAATATGTCCATGCTCAGAAATTGTATTCCACACTTTTTCAACATTACGAAGCAATTAGGCAATGTTAGTCATTTAAGAATGGATCTAACATCCAATCTAGTCCCATTATGGTTTGATGAACACAAGCTTGCCCATCATATAAACTAATCAAGGTGAGGCATACTTTAGGCTATAATCTACTGAAAGATCATACTTTCGTTGTTACCTGGTAAAGGTTAATATGACGTTGGGTTTGAATGTACGCTGCAGTTAATAATGTTTCTTAAGGATAATATGTCAAACGTTCATTGTTTTCCCTTCCTACACTATAATGCCTAACATTTATCCTGTGTGTTGCTGATGAGTTTGGTGCCCTGAATACCACTTAAGGTTTTGATTCAAGCTGTCACTGACACACTTACAATCGACAATTACTAGTAAAGGAGCAAAACTGATTCCCACACTAAATACAACACAAGTTCCATTAATCTAAGTAATTCCTTCGCTGTTGTGCAAGTTATGTGACAAATCTTGCAATGCTTATGACATTCTATATGCGCCCGGCCATTGTTTGCTGGTGGTCCTCACTGACCAAGGATTTAACATTTAGCTATAATCTATAGTGGGATCGCCTTAAGATTTGCAATGGCATACAGTTTGATATGAATTGTCATGCCTGAATTAAACTGCACACATGTGTTTAGAATAAAGCTGTTGTACAGCCCTGGTCAAAACATATTTGTCATCCACCTATCTTACATTCGAAACTTCATATTCTGATAATCTTTGAGAAATGCAAGTGCACAGACTGTAAATACGGATCTCAATTGAAAAAGAACGAAATACATATTTCTTTCATTAATTCCTAATCTGGGTAAGAGTACAGGGCTTTTTAAAGAGATGTGGGTGACTACATTTGTTTTGAACAAGACTACACACTGGAATTTTCTCAGATTAATAGCACCAGTACAGCAATCCAGTCTCAAACTAACAAACTAAATATAGTCTTCGTTCAAACTGCATTAAATGCAAACACTGGGCTAGCATATGCCATCCAGTCATCTTTTCAACGCTAACATCCACTTTTGAACGAGATTGCATATAAGGGCCTTGGCTTGGAATATCATTAACTGTTGCTACGAGTACTTATTTTCCGGTGTAAGTAGTTACATTTGCTGCGTCCTTAGTGATTTGGTTTTGATCATTTTATGTGCATATCTTTACCAATAACACATATATGTACGGTGTTTGAATATAACTTTTTTTCGAAATATACGGTACATTTCTCATTAACTACATGCGTATTTACGCAACTAAAATAATATGAAATTTTTAAAAATGATATACATTTATAAAATAGTGTATCACGCTGAAGCCACATTTTGGCTGCAAAATACTGGATTTAAGCTCAAAGATATTAAGAAAAAAGAGAAAAACTGCTTTGGAAAATTATCTATAACTAACTCAAAACTTGCTTTACCTGCAACAGGTGACTATATTACATCTAATTTCCTTGAATATTTTGCAGTACCATTACTTAAAAAATTTTAGATGACAGCGTATGAGATATGCGCTTTGATGGCTGATGGGAAAATTATCTCAGCAATGCAAAACAAGAATTAATTATTGTTATGGTCCATCGTTGTGAAATCTGTGTACGTCCTACTAGACGGTGAGAGAAATAGTTAGTTACTAACATGTATTTGTTAAAATTAACCACAAATAATACTAATTTTCATTTACAGATTTAAACTGACATTTAGCCAAGTAAATGGAAAAAGTTCAGTTTGGGCTGGAATGGCGAATGAAAGCCCATGAGTTGGCTTAAATTTTGCCACTGTCTTTCAGCTGTTTGTGCAATCGGTAAGGGGGAAGAGTTGAATGTATTGGTGCTATATTAACTGACAGCAGGCAATAATTATTCTCATTTAGAGAAATGCAATTCACTTAATGTTAGAAATAACCGGAAATATTTCCTGCTTTGTATTTCCACTTTATATAAAAAGTGAATATGTTACAATAATCGTAAACAATCAGGGCAGTGATGGGTTGTTGCTTAATGTTCAGAACAGTTTCCAAAACCTTAGCTATAATTATTGGTGTGATGACTTTTAATCTAAGATATCTTTGTTCGTCAAAGCGATACTATCGATGCAAATCATTACAGAGTTGGACCCCATGAAATACATTTAGAATGAAAGTTGTCTAAAACCAAACTTGTACTCGTATTGGACGAGAATGCACTGAAAAATGTCGCCGAAACATTGCATACTCTCCATAGTGATGCACGAATAACTACCTCAACTACCGTATTCTAATGTCTGTCTCTTCCAAGGACTAACATCTCCTTTAGAATCTTGATCAGTTTTTGAGACGGGATACCTCCCTGATGATCCGACAGTGCAACTTGGTTGAAGATTTCTTCCCATCAAAGACTCGTGACTCTAGTAAGACAATTAAGTATGGTTAGCATAGACACCAGTAACCTTCTACATCCTGCATGTATTCGATTCCGAGTGGAATACACTATAGATCATGTTTCTCATTAAACTATTTTCTTCAGATAGAAAGAAACAATTTTGTTCATATTTCGTAAATATATATTCCTTTAATATCATGAGCTCGGAATAGATCATTTATCTCGAAAAATCCACAAGAAGTAGTTACTATTGAGTGTGAGCTTTTCCCTGATGATATTCTCTATAATGACTAAGATGATTTTGTACACATATCATTAATACTATATGTTTATCTAGTAACATAACAATAAGACATCAGCCATTTACTCTGTAAAATCATGAGAAGTCGTTTATTTCTGCGGATGAGTGTTTCTAAAAATAACAATTTTGTTGATATGTAATTAATAATTCAATAACATTACGCAAATCGTGTTTACAAGCGTAGTTTCACTTTATTATTATTATTACTGTTAGTGTTCTTATTAATAGTACTACTACTATAACTACTACGTCTACTGCTGTTCCCTCAAATACAACTCATGCTTCTATCTGATATACCATAAATGATTTTATCATAAATAACCTTAATACATAATAGTCATTTGTCAGTAAAAAGTCTACACATGATAATTTATTTTTAAAGTTTAGTTTTCTTTGAAGCAATTCCGAAAACATAATTGTGTTAGTACTTCTTAAATATTTTTTCTGTAATAACTACATCATAAGATGATTAGACTAACAATTAGAGCGAGAAAGTTCACTGCGGTAGTCCGTAAATTTTATTTACAAACATAAAGACGAAGTCAAACAAATTGACATCCTAACATAATTTTACTTTTTTCTTTTTTTTGAATAGTTCATTGTCACATTTCTTACAAACTTTGATTCTAATTTTGTAAGTATCAAAACTATGATTCGATTCGGAATAATAACAACAACAGAAGTAATAAACATGTATTTCAAGTCTATATCTGAGGAATTACTAATGCTCTCATATTCTGAAATAGGATTTTATGTTCGCTTAGTATGTAAAAGTTAATCCCCCCTGAAGTAGTATTGACACCCATTAAACATTTGCTGTCCACACTTCTGAGGTTGAGCGAAAGTTCTCTGTTCACTACTATCAAGAGTTACATTTTGAGACTTTTGAACCACCTTGAAATTAGAGCGTATCTGAGAATTCTGTCGATAACTTGTTTGTTGCTAACGGGCCTGTAAGGAATCCCTGGCTCACCGATTTCACATTACTGAAATTCATGTTTGCATGATATATGTGTGATTTTTGTGGCAATCAGGACTGCCACTTGACTGTTCGTCGGAGGCGAAATAACGTTAGCTGAAATGTGGATTTTCTCCGCTCTTAGCAGGCTATAACTCACAAATAATGCATTTTCCAACACAGAACCAAATGAAAAGCTTTCCTTACAGATGTATATATACAGGGTGTATTCACAAAGTTTCAAGACTCGTCTCAGAATAACAAATGTATTACACATTTTGTACAGCGAACTAAAAGTTCTCGAAATATGACCCTTGGGCATCAATATTATGCTGCCATCGTGTTTTCCATTGTTCATAGGTTACCTGAAAATCTTTGCGCGCAAGGGTGTGAAGGGACATCGTCGAAGTTACCTGGAATGCTTAAATTTGTGTCCAGAAATAAGGATCGTCTTGGAAACGTTCAAGTACAACGGTACGTTGTATATTTGTGTGCCATAAGGTATTTTAATTATGTACTAGGCTGACTGATTCTACTATTAGAAGAAGAGAAAGAAAAAGAAATAGTGTATAGTTATAATGTTAATATAAAAAGATATTCAAATGTTTTAAACAATGATATTTTGGAAAGTCGTTGTTAGGACAACCAGATATAAATAAAATTAATGGCAACGTAGTTTCGCCTTGTTTAATGACTAAATAACAATTTAATTTCTAAGAACCTTTCTACAAGCATTTCTTCGCAACAGCCATGCCTTCCGTTTATCGGTCAGAACTTTGGGAACAAGTTTGGCACACACGTTTCTCATCTTAAAATCTTCTGTCACTAATTTGAGCACCGTAATCGAACCCAATCCCAGTTCACCAGCAATTAATCTAACACTAAGATGACGATCAATGTTTAAGAATTCATACACTTTTATCAGATTTTCTTCAGTTCGGCTTGTTTCAGTTCTTCTAGAGCCGTCCTCGTTTTCAACGTTCTCGTGGCCCTCTTTTAATAATTGTGCCACATGAAAACCATTGCCGGTGACGTGGCGTCTTCTTTGTAAGCCTCTTGAATCACATAAAAAGCCTGTAAATGTTTTGTTCAGTTTCACACGTAACTTCATCACGACATAACGCTGTTCCAAATGCCGGTGCATTTTCCACTCATTCGGGTTTCGACGGGGGTCACCGACACGCACTCACTACACATCTACTCGCTACCGCGTTTCGGAGGCAAGTGAGCTCGTGTGGACGGTTAGCTGACAACACCAACTGCCGCACGCTGTCAGTTGAATGGGTCTGTCCGCGCGCCCCTACTCAGCTAACACTCAGTCTGGACTCACTCAGTTGCCAACATATATATATAACAATGAAAACCGGGAGGATGGGGATGATTGAAATGCCTGACACTTGTGTTCCTCCCCCTCCTTTGTTGTTAGTTTTTAGACAACGAAACTGGTTTAAAAAATAGGGTCTATATGGCAACAATGAGCGGTACGATGACGCGGGAGAAAAAAGCGCTGACTGTGCCATTATTGCGTGGCTCAGTCTTGCTCTTATGCATTGCACTAAGTAATCTCTCAAGTGTATAAATAATTTGTGGGAAGAATTGACTTGGAATTTTTACGTCAGTAACTTCAGTTTTATTTTATCGTATTTTTAGTACTGTTTGCCTGTGGTTTCAGTATGTTTAGTGATTTTATGGAATAAGTGGTTTTGCTGTTGCTCTAAGTTTCGCTTTCCTGTGCAAAATGTCAAGTTCTTCCCGCAGAGGATGTAAAAACCCACCGGACAGATTTTGTTATATCTGTGGCATATTTATGGTTAAGTCGCAGATTAGATTGATAAATGATGACGTTAGGAAAGCATATTATTTTTATTTTGGCTGCAAGATCGATGATCAAGATAAAAGCTGGACCCCTCATATGTGTTGTTTGATGTCTTATGCGACTCTGACTGCCTGCCTTAAAGAAACTAAACGAAGGATGGATGCCTTTTACTGTTCCGATGATATGGAAAGAACCCAGGAATCTTACCCAAACTTGCAATCCGTGATCAGACCAGTGGCCCATGGAGAAAATTTATCTGTACCTACTCCTCGGAAAGATTGGGAAACTATCGATATTACAGCGCCTACAGGAAGCGATGAGGACACCGCTGCACATGAAGATCCGAGAGACAGTTCCTTACACGTAAAAGACGAGCCTCACTTCATCCTACAACATGAGTTGAATGATTTAGTGGGAGAGTTACAACTTTCGAAAGAGAAAGCTCAACTTTTGGGTTCTAGGCTCAAAGAGTGGAATTTACTGGCTCCTGGAACTACTTACACTCACTACAGGAAAATGAACGAGCCATTTTCAGAATACTACAGAATGGAAGGTTCCCTTTGCGGACATCAATGGACGGACGGAATGCGGTATGGACGGACATCAATGGTCTAATGAATGAAATAGAAATTCAACGTGAACCATCCGATTGGCGTATTTTCATAGATTCGTCGAAGCACAGTCTGAAAGTAGTTTTACTTCATAATGGAAATAAGCTGCCATCTATTCCTGTGGCACACTCTGTTTCGGTGAAAGAGACTTACGAGAATCTCGCACTCATCTTGAATCGTATAAACTAGAAAGACTATGGTTGGCTAATTTGTGGAGATTTGAAAGTTATTGCAATATTACTTGGTCTGCAAAGTGGATTTACAAAGTACTGTTGTTTTTTGTGTCTTTGGGACTCAAGAGCCACAGAAAAAACTTTTTTCACAAAAAGAGTGAACCCCCAGGGAAACATTTAAGCCCTGTACCAACAGTGTCAAGTATGAGCCTCTGATAGATCCAGACAAGGTGCTGCTTCCACCTCTTCATATTAAGTTTGGCCTCATGAGGGATTTCGTAAATGCTATGGACAAAGAATACGAAGGATTTAAGTATCTCAGACAGTGTTTTCCATAACTAGGTGATGGTAAATTAAAAGAAGGAGTTTTCGCAGGACCTGACTTTGGCAAATTTATCCATGAGGAATTGTTTGAACAGAGTTTAAACGCTAAAGAGTTAAATGCCTGGCGTGCTTTTGTTAAAGTTGTAAAAGGTATTTTGGGCCAAACTAAAGCTTTGGCGCAGCAACATCTTGAACGCGTATAAAGCTCGGGGATGTGGCATGTCTTTGAAAATCCACCTTCTGCACTCCCACCTCAACTTCTTTTCCCAAAATCTCGCAGATATAAGCGACGAAATGGGACGACGGTTTCACACCAGGATATAAGAACGAATGAAACTCGATATCAAGGAGGCAATGATGGAGGACTATTGCTGGTCGGTGAAGAGAGAGGGCCCAACACTCCATAAAAGAAAAAAGTAAAGCAGATGATGTTATTTGTAGCTCTAAACATTAGACTTTATAAATTACTCTGTGTATGTAAATGCTAATAGGCATCCACTAACAGAATATATGTAGTTTCTTAGTGCTAATACACAAACAGAATATATAGTTCTTTAAATGGTTTGATACAATAAACTATTTTTAAGAATTTTTAAAAGTGAATATCGTTCTTGACCAACTGTCGAAATGAAGTTAATTCCCTTTCGGGACGCAAACAGCTCATTGGCCGGTACATTTCATGATAGCTTATTTTGCTTATTATGGTAAATCTGGCAACTATGCGTTACACAAAAATGCGAGCTAATGTAGTAAAATTGATATCATAATCTTATTCAGGGACCTAAAATTAATCAGAATCAGTGAGTTTTGTTTGTGTATCTTTTCAAAAGTTTAAAAACGTCGGCCTGTGTAATTTAATTTATTGTTATCAAATGATATCGGAGATTTTATTATGACGGAAAGCATATTCCAATTACTGATAGATGGGGCCTTACCATTGTTAATACTTAACTGGCAAAAGTTTTACACAGAATACAGAAAATTGTAGAACTACCTTCCTATTATGTTAAGTGCTATCGTGCAGTTTTAACACCTCAAGTATACTTGATACAAGTTTCAGAAATGCTTTTGCTATTCTTGATAACATACTTTCTCCTAACACATCTTTAGGAAATGTTTTCAAAAACCTCTCAAATAAATACATATTTATTCAATATTGATCTCCAGACATATCTTTCTTTCAAAAATTGTTGCATGAATTTGTTTAAATTATCAAGAAAATAGTACAGAAATCATGATCGTATATCATTTTAGAGGCGATAATCTTACTGTAATTATATCTGATTCCATACTAAATAATATTGGTGCAATAATGTTCTGTGGACATAGGCAAATTTCATGTAGTTGTCTGTGCAATGGCTACTTTGTGCTCAGTAGAAAAGACGTATCCACCATTTGAAAAGTAAATATTAGTAATTATGTTCACAATTCTTTCTTTAAATAAATCCAGTAAGTTAGAAAATTTAAAGCTATTGTAATATCCATGCATGCCGAAGGATATTTAGGTACCATGAGACTAACTTCGTTATATCTGGACTACGGCAATGGTTAGAATGGTATCAGGCCATAAGGAATTGTTCTCTTGTCATAGAAATACATTCTCGTGAGCTACTGTACTTATCTTCAAAAGAGTAAAATTCATTTGAAGTACGAAAATCTGCAGAAATTACGTCATTAAAATTTGGAAGATATGACGAGAACTACCAAGAAGATGAATAAGTAGGTCTTTTGCAGCGTATCGAAAAAAATAGTAGTTCTGAAAATGACCATAGGACTTCATTATTGATTTCAGATCAGTTAATATTTATTATATGATTTGGTTAAAATATTTATAGTAACTAGCACGATTGTTACACGCTTTATGTAATAATCCACCTACCCTTAAGGACAATTCCTGACAACAAGCTTTACAAAACTCTTCGCAGAGAAAAACCGTACTGAGTGCAATAATAATTTCTGGATATCTGATTGAAAAAGTCACCAATAGTACTATTTATTTACTACCTCAATAGAATTTCTTCAGATAGAAACACAAAAAGGGATATGGGATATGAATGAAAATATTGTGATATTATAACATTTCGTAACATTATTACATAAGTCTGACACATTATATGAATACTCCACAGAACCTGGACTAAATTCACGGTGCAAGGATAACGGGAGCTAATGCTCAATGCAGAATTTCTAAATAGCAGATGCAATAAGTAAGTGCATTGCTTTTTTAGTCATAGAAATACAGATAATCATTCGAGCAAAGAAGAAAGGGGAACTTCAAAGATATTAGATTTAAACGAGTAGTGAAGGACCCACGAATAGTTATTGCGTCATAACAGCGAAATCTATGTTCTTTGCAAGTTGCCATATCTATTTCTCAACGACAGGCATACTTCTGCTTCTCCTTGCTACTTCTGCTTCTCCTTGATTTACAAGAAATCAAGCAGAAACGTGAGACTTCACAGAGTATTCGGTTGGAAGAGACTAACAGAGCCAAATCCCAACAAAAATATTATCTCCCAAAGCAAACATGAAATATTTACTATCGAATTTATTGTACTTAAACAGCTAGGTAGGTTTAATTATGCTGTGACTGAATTATCCCAAAGTAAAATCCGTGTAAATAAATACTTGTCGACGAGCTTTCACAGGGAGAATTAAATGGAATACTGACATGTGTTGTTGTCAATCAATTTTCCCTTGGAATATGATACTAGGAAACTGAAAGAGAGAAATTAGTTTCTAGATCAGAAGGGACTTGACCCGGATTTGACATATGTTGATGAGGTAACTCTGGTAGGAATGGTAGAATAATAATCGAACAATATGAGGAGGTTTTATTAAACACCAGAATGTACACTCATGTCCAAAATGATTGTCGCATATCTATAATTGTCTTTTTGTAAGAATATAATTTGATAATGATTTTGCAGGGTACTTTTAATACTGATATTATGTGTATAATCGGGAAATGTATATTTGTGGTAAATGTCATAAGATCATCATCATCATCATAGGTATTCTGCCTTTATTGGCAGGTCACTTGCCGGAGCTGAGAAGCTTCCATGCTCCACGGTCCTCCGCTAACCTTTTCGTCTTCGCGTATGATCTTTCTGTTTTAATATAATCCATTAATTGTAGTCTCCTTCGCCCCCTCTCTTTCCCGCCACCATACCCTCTAGGACGTCCCTCATGATACAATCTCTTGTTAGGCAATGTCCCAACCAGTTTCTCTTCCTCTTCCTAATAATATCTAAAAGTGTTCTTTTCTCACCCACCATTTCTAACACTCTCTCATTCGTTTTCCGCTCTACCCAACTAATTCTTTCCATTCTTCTCCACACCCCCATTTCGAAGGCTTCCAGTCGATTTTCGTCACCTTTACGTAATGTCCACGTTTCCGCCTCATACAGAAAAGAATTATAAATACGAAAATTAGAATGAGTTAAACAAAATGTGGCTAAATAGTTAAGAAAGTCTTATTTCCGTTTTATTATTTTTATTTACTGAAATTTTTTCATGAAATTTGCCACATACTTGTCTTTGACCTTTATACACATACTAACATTATAAGAAATACCGCGCGATTTCGTTATCAAATTATATTCCTACCATAACATATTTATAGACATGCGACAATAATTTTGTACATGATTGTACATCTTGTCTCAAAAAGGTTGAGTGCATTCATTATTGATGTTTTGAGGCAAAATTTTTCCAAGTCCACTTCGGGTATCTTAGGATAAAAGTTAACCTGGTTCGAATCTCCAAGCCAGCATTTGCAGTGGGGAAAAAGTTTGCAGATCTGTTTTTCTTTTTTCAAATATAACAAGACTTGTTACCAAGTGTAGAAAAAAGGAACATTTATTGAAATACTTAATGTTACAATACTTCAAAACCTTGTAATAATGTCAGGACATGCTTGTTTATTATTTAGCTCTCCATTCGTAATGAGACATTTAGATACGTAAACGAATCTTTCCATATGTAAAAGAAAGTTCAAAGTTAAGAAATAGAACATAATTATCGCCTGAGTACTAAAATAAAAGTCAAAGTAGAACAAAAACAGCGTTTGTAGTGGATATGAATGTCATATTTATCTTGAGAACCGTTTTACATCGCTAGAAGCATGTTTCGAAAAATCCTTATGTTAGCTCAGTGGTTTCAAATCATAAGGTTGTGAGTTCTATTCCCAACGAGGTTAAAGCTTTTTTTATATGAAATTCTATTTTCCACAGTGCATGAAAAATTATATAAAATAATTACATTAAAATATATTAGTTGTATGTATACATAACATAACCATTGCAGAAGATAGTAATTATTATGTTTAAAATATAACATCTGAGATAGGTGTTAACAGTAGGTCGGTAGTATGCATGCGAATGTTAAATACAAGTTAAGAAATTCGTTCAATAGCAATAAATGAATTATGTAGAGTATTTATTTAAAGCTATTTGCCATATAGAAGTTACTTCTCAACATTCATATTACGGCATGTCATTTATGTTCTTCGATGTATAAAAAGAGGGTATAAACAGAGAATCCAAAGTGGGAACGATGGCAAGAAAAACATGAACCACAGCAGAAAGTCTTTACAGCAGTAAGCCTTCGGTCGCTCTCTCTCGCTCGCTCGCTCACTCTGGATTTATATATATATATATATATATATATATATATATATATATATATATATATATATATATATATAAGTGGATGTATGTGTGTGTTTCAACATAATTCTGATATATCTAGAACAATTTTAACCATATTTGTTACAGTCTGGAAAAGAGTACTGCCGGGATACGTATCAAAAATGCTAGAAAAGGATCGATATTAGTAACAAATCCATAGTTTCGTGGTCGCTTAGGTAAATAGTACTACTTTCAATTCAAGTCCAATTAAGTTCCTATTAGCACCCAGGGTGGTTACGTAGCGACATAAAAATATCGAAACTAACCGATATTTGAGTCGAAACGTACGTTTTCAGCGTCGCTAATACTGCCGCATTTCCCATTAGTCCAACTTGGTCCGTGCCTAGGGCAACATATTTGCAGAGCGCAAAGTTTAAAACTTGAGTAGGCTAATATTTTTTTTTTCGTATAAAAAATTTAAAAATCACGAGCAAATATACTGTTTCATGAGCAATCCTCTTTTACTATTCTAATATATTTAATTATAGCGTAAGAAATCTGAAAATAATTCAAAACATGTTTCAAATTTGTTATTTTTTGTTACGTAGTTGTAGCTGTAGCATCTAGTGAGTGGTATTTAACTGTAATTGAAGATTGGCACCCCACATGTCATGTAAGTTAAGCCTCCATTAGCACCCTAAAGGGGTTTGTGAAATTTTGACATGTAGATGTAATTGAAAATGACCAATGCTAGTATCGAATCAATATTTTTCGGGGTCCCCAAGTTCATTGGGAGCAGTTCTGATGACGAACCACGAACCTTGTAGTTATGGAACTATGACTTTATCCATTCTGCTATGGAGAACTCTATGTACTCGTTGACATAAGTTTCCCATAGCAACGTTGAGAGCTAACTTAATGGGATATTCCAAAGTTTGACTAGGTGGATGCGCGTTCAAATAGGACGTAAACTTCTTGAAATTTAGTTACAATGTGCATAATGAACTTCCTCTTGTTCAGGACACTTTTTAAGGCAGTAAAATTTGTTACCATTGTGTTAGCTAAGTTACATTTGATAGAACTATCTGATAAAGTAATGCTAAACCCTCTCCGTCATTGTCTGTTAGGTGAATGGTTAATGTAAATTACTCCTACGTGAATGCTCCGAGCTTCGAATCAAGACCATTCTTATTGATTATTTTCTTTGAGCTGCGCTCATACTGTGCATTCCACAAGTTCAATTTTGAAGTAGTTTAGTCACACCCAGTTTAATTCAAAATTATTTTCAAATATGATATTTGTTTTTACATCGCACTCCTGACTTTTTTTCTGCCCCTGCATAAATGCAAAATTGTTTTAAAAGTATATTTTACTTTCAAGTATGATTGCTTAAAGAAATTTATCCTTCAACCTTATTTTAAAATTATTTTCCATTTTATAGATATAATAACATGTTTTCTATTTATATTGTACTATGTGTTAAACGTTTATTAATTACATATTATGTCTTACACCAGAAAAGGAGGTTATGACAATTCAGAGCAGCAGGGACATGCAGAGGGTAAACACCTTGGCAATTTAGAGCTCCTGCCCCCATTGCTTCCATTGCTACATTGAAACCAAAGTATACAAAATGTCTCTGAATCGCATCGCATTAAGAAGACTGTAACTTTAGGTACATGCACAAACTTTCTGTCTTAACAGAAACAGTAGCGAACTAAAACCGTTAACGCTTAAGCTGCAATAAACTTGCGTGTTGAATTGGTTGGCCGAAGTACGCAATATTTGTACCACCGCCGGACTTCGAGCGAAAAATTCTAGAAACGATAACGTAGGTTTTGGAGCCAACGAGGCGAGGGGTGGTGCGCGAATCTTCTGGATGGAACCGGAAGTTGCGACGACGCTCGAAGAGGGTGACCAAAGTAAGCAACCAGGAAGTTGTGTAGCCTGTCGCTAAATAGCATTTGCTGTCGGTATACATAAAAAACGAAGTGCTGTGAAAAACAAATTGTGTTATATCAAGAGCTATGCCTATAATCGTCGTTAACGTGACATTCCAAACAAATTCTGGACATTAATTCCAAGAAATGAGCTAATGTGGCTGTACTTGGACTCATAAACATTTTAAAATTATTTACTGCAATTGCTGCAAGTTTGGTTTAATAAAATAAATGTATTATAACCATCAGGTAACTTTAAAACCACCACAAGTGTCTTTTCTGTCATTGGTGTTGTGCGTGTTGTCTAACCAAATACTTAAAAAAAACTTTAAGTCCGTTGGGGCAGGGTAAGGGGTTGTCCAAAAAATAGCAAAAATTCAGTAAGGTCAGTGTCACTAATGGAACCTTTTCCGCACTAGCCGTCATCGAACTTCCAACAAAAGTGCAAAACGCTCCACCCTAGTGTGTGTCCCTGCTGCTCTGAATTGTCATAACCTCCTCTTCAAAAGCAAGACATAAAGCGTAAATAATAAACGTATAACATAGAATACAATATAAATAGAAAATATGTTACTATAACTATGAAAGAGAAAATAATTATAAAATAAAGTTGAAGGACAAGTCTTTCTTAAACAATCATACTTGAAAGTAAAATATACTTTTAAAACAATTTTGCATTTATGCACGGCTACAAACAAGTGATGATGTCATGTAATAACAAATATCATGTTTGAAAATAATTTTGAATTAAACTAGTTGTGAATCCATTACTTCAAAATTGAACTTGTGCAATGCACAGTATGAGCGTAGCTCAAAGAAAATAATCAATAAGAATGGTCTTGATTCGAAGCTCGGACCATCCACGTAAGACTAACTTACATTAACCGTTCATCTAAGCTACAATTACGCACAGGGTTGGTCATTACTTTATCAGATGGTTCTATCAAATGCAACTTCACTAACACAATAGTTAAACAATTTACTGCTTTAAAAAGTATCCTGAACAAGGGTAAGTTCATTATCCACATTGTAACTATCTTACAAAAAGCTTACGTCCTATCTGTACGCGCATCCACCTAGTCAACTTTTAGAATATCCTACTAAGTTAGCTTTCAACATAGCTAAAGGAAACGTATGTGAATGTCAACATAGAGTTCTGCGTATCAGAATGGATAAAGTTATGGTTCGATAACTACAAGGCCCGTGGTTCGAAACCCGTCTCGGAAGATGCACAATTTTTAAATTCTTAATTCCTCATTTCTTAAGATCTTTCTCTTCCTTCGTAATCATCTAATGCTCTAAAAAGTGATCTCCACCTTAATTTGAAAACTGCGTAATATGATCCTTCAATTCGAAACCCTCGCTTTTTCTGTTTTTACAAAATCTCAATTTTCGTCATAACACGAATGCTGTCGGATCATTTTCCCCAATTCTAAATCTGTGTATATAAATCATGATTCTGTCTCAAAACTTCAATCTCTCTCTCTCAATGTCGTCCAGGAAATATGGCTTGGGATCAAACATTCGACACTTGAAACCAAATGTAAGCTTTCTATCAATGTACTATAGTAACTTTATAGGTTTGTTGCTAAAAGCAGTCTCTTTAAAATTTTATTCTGGGGATGGTGATTTTTCGCCGACATAAGATTGTCACTTTTTATTAGTACATTTGATCAAACAATACGTATTTATGAAGCTCAAGAGAGGGGGAATTATACCCTCCTGTCCTGCCCAAAGACAGTAATTACTGAAGTGAAATGAAAGGAATCATTGAATAACACTCATTGCTCTTACAAGAAATTTTAAAGCTCTGTGCGTGCGTTACAGACTTTAGGAAGCACACAACCTACAGCCGTTATTGGCAATTTCCATAGATATCTTAGGGCGCATCTTACTAGCTTGCAGTCTTTAAGGAAGAGAAAGAATGAAACTAAAGTTATTTAGGAAACTCTGGGAACATTGTGTGACTTCTTCAAAATTTAGGCTCTTAAAAACATTTCAGAACAAACGAATGGAAAAGACTGTTTTAAAGCTATAACGTTGTAAACTTGATTCCTGTTTCTTTTTCAGCTGAATGGAAAGAGTGTACTAAGTTACACACACAGCTTTACACCAGGAGAGGTAGAGGATGGGGAAGAGTTGGATTGAATAATACAAGCAACTAATCAATTGAGACATGTATTTCCGGTTTCATAAGAAAACGGGGCAAGCGTTTGTTATAATTTTGACTTATAATTTTTGTACTGATTTTTATGCCACGAACTGTACATCTACAACAGATAGTGCTGTTAGCATGGTTGTTTTGTTTGATACAAATTTTTAAAACAAATAATTAAAGTGTTTTTTAAACAATTGAGTATTTTAAAACAATTTTTTTATACGTTTTAAACATTTTGTTTTAAACACGTGTATTCTTTAAGTCTTATTTTAAAAATATGTTTATTTTTATTTTATTTTATTTTTGTAAAAATATATGTCAGGGAAAGAATATTGTCAAAAGTGCTTCCCATTCAAAATTGTATTTCGTCAATCTTCCCCACCTCAGTTCTAAATTTTCTTAACAGCTTTACATATTGGCATAGCTTGCGTGAAGGTACCAGACGCGACCGCGCAAACTGTGGCAGTCGCCGGCGTAAAATTGTTAATTTATTCATATCCACAGAGAACAGCATAAAATTATGTAAACATGGCCTGCTATTTTCATTCTCCATATTAATTTGTTTATCAATTTTCCAACAGCCTTTTTCATTTAGAGAAAAGCTGCGCTTATCTACCACAGGTGTGCTGAAACCAGTTTGCCTTAAGCTCGGTTCAGAAGTGCAGAAAAGTATGTTGCGGGCCCGCAACAGACTCGCGACAGACTCGTGCGGGCGTTAAAAATCAGCCAGTTCAGACGAGCAGAGAAGTCTGCTGCGGGCCCGCAGCAGACTCCTGCGGGCGTCTCAGCCCAACCACTTCAAATAGGCATAGAAAACAGCTCATTTTATTTACAGCTGAAGTTGAATGAAGATGGAAATTGAAAGGTGAAAACGTGCTTTTTTTGTATACTTGGCCAGTAAACTCCCAAGAAAGGAACAGAGACGTTACTGGGTTCATCCGTACGTAAGCTCACGACTGCTTAAACAGGGGTGCGCACAAAGGGGGATAAGACGCAAACTGCGTCATTGAGATATTGGGGGGGTGAAAATCTATATAGATATGTTTGAGGGGGTGTAAAAATTAATCGAAAAGATTTTTTCATGGAAGAAAACCTACGGATAGACAATTGAGGGGGGTGCGTCATGGACATGAGAGGGGTTGGGCTGAGAGGGGTTGCACCACTGGCTTAAAAGTGCATTTTCTTCCATGTTTATTGATTTGCGCAATGACCAAGAAAAGTTCTTTAATTATTTTCGCATGAGCATCTCTTTATTTGATGAACTCTTATCGAAAATAAGTTATAAATTAAAGCAGAAGATACTTTCATGACACTTGCAATACCACCAATTGAAATGTTGGCTGTTACATTAATGAGTTGATTTTGAGTTTAACGTCCCGGTCAGCAGTGAGGCTATATGAGACGTGGACTTCCTGATTAACGTGGAATTTGAACCACGTGAGCTCCCACCGGGAATCGAAACCGGGCCTCACACGCCAAAGGCGCTTAGGGTAACCGCTTAGCCACGGAGGAGCTCTGGTTGTTACATTAAGGAAAGTTAATTATGTTAACTAATTATCGTGTGTAAGAGCACTAAAAGTTAAACATTCGGAAACCTATTCATATACATTTTTCAGATGTTTTTAGCGGCCACTGGCGTAGTTTAACAATTGCGTGACTAATTTCGATTTTTTGACATAGTTGGCGGCTTTAAATAAAAAATGAGACATTTATTTGAGACTTCCCGAATATCCCGCTCAAGAGGGGGCGTTTCAATAATAGTAAAATTTCCCGTTATTTATTCACAAATTACCGAATATGAGAATTCGCTTTAGTTAGAAATGTAAAATTCGGTATTTAAACTCATAACAAAAATAATGGAGCACAGGTTTCAGCGTCCTTGAAAATTTTCTCTTGAAGAGAAGATGGGGAATTTCTAACTACTGGGGTCCGGTGGCTCAGTGATAGAGTGTTCACCTCTGGTTCGGTTCCAGCTTGCGTCAAGTGGGCTTTGTGGTGCGAGAAGCACCGTGTGCTTGAGCTTTCTTGGGGTTCTCCCTTTCTCCCCACTTTATTCATTCCACCATTTCATTCGTTTATCATCATCATCATCGTTTCCTTTAGCCTACCCGATATAATCCTGCGACGTAAAACTCAAAGATTTTATTTAATTTCTATAGTAGTGACATTTCCCGTTATATATTGAGAAAGTGTTCAATATGAGGACTCGCTTAGATTGCAGATGTGAAATTTTTAATGTAAACTCTTAAATGAAAATGAGGGATTTAGTGTTTCCGAATAATCCATTTCTAAGGCGAGAAAAAGGAAACATTTTCATAATTGTGACATTTAACGATAGAAGGTTTTTAGGAAATCCCCAATACATGTAGCACACCAAGAGGAGGCAATGCAGCAAACGAAAGCAGAAACAGGTGGGCTGATTATTTTGTAAGTGGCATAGGTAGAGTTCCATGACAAGATAACTTTGTGTAAGTTGCTCTTTATGTAAGAAAACATTCCGTTGTTATCTCTAGAATAGCAACGACGTGTACACTATTATAAATTTTACGAGAAACAAAAATATTTCTGTTACATTTCGAGCATGGTTTTTAATTTTGAACCACATGAGTACCCTGATGTTGACCAATTTTCGTATTAACTTTATTTTTTTAAAAAAATTAATATATTAACAAATAAAGACAACAATTGCCAGCCGAAAAACGATGTTTCTTCTTTCTTTTCTGTTCTGCTATTCTGTTGATGGTTGTTTTGGGCTTCAGCGTCCCTTTTGAGCACATAAACTATATAATACTGACCTCGACCTAAAGTATAATGCAACGTACGTTATAAACAGTCAGTTCATTCCGGAGTGAGTGACAAGAAATCTCATCAAAGAAACTGTATTAACAATAAAGGCTTGTTCACCAAGCGTATTTGTTGTCTATCACAAAAAAGTATTCATAGCCTCGCTGCTGGAAAGGGACGCTATACGAAAATCAAATGTAAATACTACATGAATATTAGGTTTTTACATTGAAAAGTAATAATAATACATACCAATGCTGTTTTTTTCTTCTTATGTTTTTTCATTAAATTTCTCACATGAGGTTTCGCACACCTTATTCCATGCATCTCGTATTTTATTTCTATCTCTATGTAATGTACCATTACAGTTGAGAGTAATGACAACTTTTTTTTTACTCATCCTGTACCTAGTATTTTTTTTTAAAATCCGATTTCGGTTTAATTACACGATTTATTTATTCTCTTTACTTCGAATTAAATGTAATGAATCGTAAGGTCTCATTAGGAATCATATTTTCACTGAATAACATATTTATTTATATTTTGATTAATTGTAAATCACATTTCGCATATACAAGTAGAATAGTTACAAGGTTTACCATTCTGACGTCATACCGAAATATAGTTCCGCCGTTGGATATAAATTTTCTTAATTTCAGACCAATGTAGAATTTGGCCTGGTACCTAAACTTTCCTTCACCCTCTCTCACTAGTCTATAGTCACTTTCCAATCCGGTTATATCTGGATTTAACCAATTTCTATTTGCTTTGTAATTTCCGCGACTGAAACATTTCGCTCTGATTGGTGGAATCCTCCTATCTCTGTCGTTTTCGGCGCAATGTTATTATTATTATCATCGTGGACACATTATTAAGAGGAGTAACCTGCAACATCTTACGTCCACATATCTGCCAAAAGACTGGAAATTCGAGGAAAGCAAGGTAAAATTTTTGTTTCTCTGCCATAGTAAACGCCGTATGATGATTTAGGAGCCTAAAAACCTCTACTTTGTTGAAAGAACTGTAAAACCAAGGGGGAATATCAGATTCTGGTTTGCAAGACGCCATGTTGCTGCCAATATAGAATGGACAGAAAGGAGAGTGATTTTTGATCTTTTCAAATTCAGTTAGGGGTTAGGGTTTTGTGCATTTTGTTCGTGTATCTGGTAGATGTGATTTTTTTATTATTCATTAAGTGCATTACGTAGTAGGTTTCATAGCTGTAATACTACTCATCCGAATGGCAGCTTAATCTAACTAAAAGGGCTCCTATTCTCTCTCCAAATTGAACCATTTGTAGTGGGGGATGGGTTAGATAATATTCGTGATTAGGGCTTTTTCCCCTCAGGGGAAAGGTCCCTCAATAAACTTTGTTAAAGTGCCCCCAGGGCATCATTTTTATATAATTGGCCAGGTCAATTGGACCTAGGGTTAACCTTCTCATTTTGTACCCCTAAAGTTCAATAGAGCCAATTTCATATACCGGCAAGGGAGTAATGTGTTTTAAATCTAATATATCTCGTACTTGTCTTTAATATGCATATAATAAATGGTGCTTGTTTAGTTAGTAGTATTTATGTGTAGTATTTATAGTGGTGTATGTAGTTAGTAGTTCTGTGTGAGTGAGTGATTTTACTGTTAGAACAGTGTAGTTACTATGTGTTAATTTAATATCATTTGTCTAACTCGAAGTAAACTAAACCATAATAAATATTAGAGTTCTGATTAATAAGTGTAAGGATATATTTCATTCAGTACACGGTAAATTATTTCTCCACTACAGCGCCATCGTGTCCGTTTTCGGTAATCAATTGTTTGTTCACATTACGTCATTGCACGAGTTAGTGATTTAGTTTCTTTGATTTAGGACCCTTATTCTTAAATTACATCCCGTAGACATGGTTTTCGGTTCATATGTGTGTACATTTCGATGAACTAGCATGAGATTTTATATTACAGCTCGTTACCTCAATTAGAAACTTAAATATCCACTGAAATCAAGAATGCCTATTTTCTTAATAGAAGTAAAGCCCACATGATGTTACTGTTTGTTTCAAAATGCAATATTAAATTCTCTTTTCCCGTTGCTGTAGAAAAATTCCATTGTTGCTTTACTTTTATCAGCAAATCAGAAATAAAATAATCGTTGACAATTTAACTTTCATTGAATACACGTATGATTTTTTAAAAAACTGCGAAGTAAATATAATTTGGGTGATTCGGAACAAAGAGTCCGTGGTTCGATGAATGTTATCGTGTAGTAGTTTAATAGTGACGGATTGTGATAATTATAGATTTATTAGTGCATAATGTAATATGTGTATGGCCTGCGTGTAAATGTATGTAATACGGTGTCTGTAAAATATTACTTCGTGTGGAAATGAGTAAATAATAAATAAATGTAACGATATAATAATAATACGATTATAATATAAAATGAATGAGATGATATGACACCTATATTTAAATGGATAGGCCTAGTGTATATTACATATTGAGAATAGGAATATGTTTTGCTGAAAATCTCAAGCGTTTTGACTTCTACACCAATACATTCATCCAACCGAGTATGCTATTGGATAGTAATGTGTAGTTGGGAATTATATGTTACTTCACACTTAAATATTTCAGACTAACAGCTCCGGTCTTTAAGCCTTTCATCAGATAGGGTAGTATCATGTAGGAATTACTTTTGAAGGTTGACAGAAATGACAGGTGTGACGCCGGATTCAAAATATGGTTACATTGCTCTTTATTGAAGGAATTGAAAAAGGCTATTTTGGATTAATGTGCAATTACAGGACGGTTTTCTCCTTTAGCTTATCATGAGCTGGTAACAGAGAACGGAACTACGCAAAACCTCGAAGGTGATTGTAGTTGTTTTACTGCGCAAAAATTCATAGGATGTTTACTTATGCTTAGTTACTAACAGGATGAACAATTACGATTTTGTCAACGTGACCCCGCATTTGCGGAAATTTTGGTTAATAGTTAAGAATCTCTGGATAAGTCATAGATAGATGTGGATAATTCTGGAAATCCTGTTATTGAAATCTTCCGGCGGTAACAGTCACGCCATCCACGTGTGTGCTGGATCACGCCATAATTTTGGGTGCGGTTACTTGCTAATAGCCAATCAGAATGCAAAGAGCAACAAGTTTCCATATTTGTGAATCTGACGACCAGGATGTGATGACTGATGTGAGGTTTGGGAGTGGCCCTTGCAAAATAATAAAAAGGGACCTCAAGGTCTAGATTATTGTTATTCAGGCGGCAACGACGTAGTGACTAGGAGTATAGGAACTCAGACCTTCGGGACACCAAGTTGCAGGGTGTAACAAGACTTCTATTCAAGGTATGTACATGCACAATTGCTATTTTGAGTTCAAGTAATAGTATGTCAGTCAGCACTGCAAAATGATTCATCAGTCGATAGTAAAACTCTCACGACTAAGACTAAAAGTCGCATACTCGTAATTCATCTTCCATCTCCAATAACTAAAATATTTCAATACCTAGCCTGTTAATCGAACTAAATTAAGGTATCAATCTATCAAATGAACTATCAGATATTCCATTACTTTTGTTGAATCACTAAATTAAATATTGTTGTATATTACCATTTTAGTTATGTAATAAACTTACCTTTTATAAATAATGTTGTCATTCCCCTAGATTAAACCACTTTTCCCATGACAATCATGGTGTAATTTAAGTATATTTCTTTGTGACATCCGCTACAGAATTAGCGTGAGCAGATCTCTACATTATGGTGGAATAAAACGAGCTAAATAATAAAAAAAAAGAGACTGCACATCGTCACAAAATGGGGGCTCGTCCAAAGCTTTTTTTTCTTTCTGTTTCATTTTTCGGGACGAAAAATTTTGTGGTGCTGCTATGACATCTTTCCTTTTCTATTCTATGTCTTATGTTATGTTTTGATATTATGTTCATAGTGCATGTTAATTTAAGTGAATTATGTAAGTTGTCGCATTACTGCAATTGTGTTATTGTGGATTATAATGGCAATTAGTAATCTGATTATATTGCTTATAGTGAAATACCTCCCCCCATTGTTTTTTTTTCGATTAGTGAGAACAAAAATTAATAAGTAATTCGAAATGTCTTTCCATTGGTTCCCCTTTTTCAAACCTAAGAAATCCCCACCAAAAATTCATGAATGGTATATTGCAAAATCGGGGGAAGCAAGTTGCAAATATTGCAGAAAAATTCTTGCTGAGAACGCCGCGCTTACGCAGGCTTTGCGCTCCGAAGTATGTCCCTTGGCAAAAGAAGCAACAGATCTGCCCGTGCAGCAAGCCAGTTTCCCAGTAGCCAGTTCGCCTACTTTACTTCAACCGCGGATAAACCATCCACAGCAGTATAGTTTACCGGATCCTGTGGATAGGCAACCGATAAAACAAACGCAGCGTTATAAAGAAAATTTAGCTAAGTTTGAAGAAACTTGTAATAAAATGCCATCCTTGACTCCTTTGGACAGTACACAATATAAACCAGTGGTCGCGAAACGCACAATTTTTCTTAAGCCAGAACAATTGACTAACCCTTCTAATGAAGGTGCAGTTAGTTCTTCCGAAGAATCCCCTGGTATTATGACGAGTGACTTTGAGTTTGATCCTAAGTTAGCGTCAACACCTTTAAAGAAAGAAGAACAGCGGCAAGTAGTTGCTTCAGAAGCAGTCAAAGATGAAGTTTATTTTCCATTTGACATACCGCCTCATGTGGGCGACCCCTTGAAAAGTAAACTCCCAGAAAATTCACCACCTGAATCAAGTAAATATGATTCAGAAGACGAAATTAAACAATTGGCAAAGAAGGAGCTCTATCAGGAAAAGACTGCACGTGACGTACTAACACCAAGTCCCTTCTCATATGACTCAGGTGAAGAACTCAAAGAGTTTATAAGTGAAGAACCTTGTATTGAAAATCTAAGTTTTCTTAAATATCCGCAAATTGCTTCTCACCCTCCTCAAGTGAAATATTCCCCCACTGCCGATAACGCACTTGCACTTTTGTTATATAATAATATTAGGCAAGAAATTTTAGATAATCAAGAAGTGAAGACTCCCTCAGAAGATTCATTACCCTTGGACGAGAATAAGGCAATAAATGTTAATTTACTCCCTCCGAAAGGACCCCAAATAGAAAATAGACAAGATCCTGATGAATCAAGTGCACAGGAAGAAACTGACGACCGAGTAGCCAGTTTACCGGTATTGAAATTGCCGAAATTTAAAGGAAGCCCTAAAGAATCTGTTACCAGATTCCTTGATGAATATCAGATCATATCTCGTGCCCTCAATTGGCTCGACCAGGAGCAATGTATATATCTAGCGGCCTGTCTCGAAAATTCGGCCCTTGATTGGTTCCTATGTCATAAGGATGCCATCCAACAGTTGCAGTTTCGAGAATTAAAGCAAATGATTTCTCGAGCATTTCCTGACGATTTATATAAAGGACAGCTTGAACAAAAATTAAAGAGAAAACGACTCCCTCATCGTTTCCCACCTGATAACTTCGCATATACTTTAATACGAGACTGGAAGTTCGTAAGACCTGAAATGGGAGAGAGAGAATTGTTACACCTATTGTATAAAGCGTTGCCTTCAAATTATGTCCAGGCCTTAGTATTAAAGGAAGTATCGACAATAGATCAAGCTATTCATGTATTGCGTTTATTGTATTTAGCTGACATTTATACTGAATCTCATCGGGAAATGAAGAGAAAATGTAGAGAATTAAGACCACATCATGTAAAACCTTATATGGGTGCTAAAACAATTCGTTTGTTAAAAGAATGTGGACATGTAGACGTGAAATCGGGAGAGATGGTAGGCCAATTGAAGTGAAAAGAGCTCGAACGAATTTGTGTGATCACAGATTGCCCACGATACCAATTCGTATTTTTAATAAAAAGGTAGATGCCTTATTAGACAGTGGTTCCCAAATTTCGGTTTTAGCTGAACAAATGATCCCTCAAAATTTTCCAATTGCTAAGCGAATGCGTGCCACTATTCGTTTGCGCACATTAGGGGATAAGTTAACTGAACCACTCCCAGTGGTTCGGTTAAGTTTCCAAGTTGGAACTTATGGTCGAAGATAACGTCGTTTATGGTTAAATGTGGCATTAGTTAAACAGTCTCAATTAGACGAGAAAATGGTTCTAGGAATAGATTTCATTCAGCGTTACACATACGGTATAGGGTTACAGTCTATAACTATTAATGGCAATCAAAGACATCCTAACATGAAGTTTTATGTTCAGTATTTGCCAAGTCGTAAGGAGCAAACAGTACTTAATTTATCGCATGTTCAGTTTTACAACAAAAATGGTAACCCTAGGACGAATAGAAACGTTAGCTCAACATCAGTATCACCTACGAACATTGACGTGCCTCAAAGTAGTTTAGAACTTCATGATTCAATCTCCCTTTCTGAAGACGCACATTGTGATTCCCAACCTGAGGACGAATGTCCTATATTGAAAATCAACTGTATTGAGCAGCAAACATCTCGTAACTTGATCACAACTGCCGAGCGCATGCAAATACCTGCTGGGAAAGTTGGTTTAGTGCAAGTTAAGCCATGTTATCCTATAACTGGAGATCATTATGTTGAACCGAATGATGTTTTGCATCGAACTTACTCATGTTTAATACCACCTACAATGTATGTAGAAGAAAATGGGTATGCTAAACTGCCTGTGTTTAATTTGAGTAAGCGGGACGTGACTATTCCAGATGCTCAAATCATAGGACATTTGGAGAAATGTATTCCTACACCAGAGATAAGAGTGAACACGGTTAAAGCCAGCCCACTCTCCGCTGAGAAAGTCGAAAATTCGAAATCTAAATTACAATACGATGTTGGCAAAGAAATTGACATTTCCCCTGACCTTTCGTCTGAAGATCGAAAAAGGGTAGTAGATCTATTGAATGAATTTCAAGATATTATTGCGTGGACAATAAATGATATAACTGTAACACACGAATATGAGCATAGCATAGAATTAATTTCAAACATTGCTGTATCTTCACCACCCTACAGAGAGACTTTAGAGACAAAAAGAGCCATGAAAGAAGAGATTGACAATTTGCTTAAACAAAACATCATCTCTAGTTGTCGGTCTTCATACGCATCACCAGTTATTTTAGTTAAGAAGAGAGATAATTCTAAGAAACTCATAGTGGACTATAGAAAATTGAACTCCGTCATATCTCCTGACAGTTACGCTCTTCCATCACTCAACGACCTAATAGATTTATTCACAAATATTCAATTCATAAGTTCAATAGACCTCAGATCTGGGTTTCTACAAATTCCCTTAAAGGAAGAGGATAAATTAAAAACTGCATTCATTTGTAGTGCCGGTTTGTTTAATTTTAATGTTGTCCCAAAAGGTCTCTCCACTTCCTCCGTAGCATTTCAAAGAATGATCGACAAAGTGTTTGCAGGGTTAAAATTCAATATTATGGCATGCTTCGTGGATGACTTGATTGTTTTTGGAAAATCTATAGACGAAAAGTTAGATAGACTTCGGGAAGTATTCACTCGTTTGCGAGAAGCCAATCTAAAATTAAATCCCTCAAAATCTCACTTTATGTATGCTGAACTACCAATCTTGGGATTCGTCGTAGGACGCGAAGGGGTTAAGATAGATCCTAAACGACTCGACGCTATCACTAACTTTCCCGAACCAAAAACAGTTCGTGATGTACGCAGTTTCGTTGGATTGGCTAGTTATAATCGAAGATTTATTAAAAACTTTTCAGTTATCGCGAAGCCCTTAATAGATTTGACTAAGCCTGATGTAATCTTTCAATTTGGAGATAAAGAACGTCAAGCCTTTAATATCTTAAAGGAGAAGCTCGTTACTGCTCCAGTATTAGCCATCTTTGATCCTGAAGCAGATGCTACCGAATTGTATGTAGACGCTTGTGAATACGGAATTGGCGCCGTATTAATGCAAATCAAAAATGGAGAGAAGAAACCGATTGCTTATTATAGCAGAAAAATCTCAGACCATGAAGCTAAGTCCTTAACGATCCCAGAAAAAGAGACCACGGCTTTGGTACAAGCCGTATTACACTTCCATGAATATCTAATAAGAGTGCCTCACTTCACTGCATTTACTGATAGTTGTTGTGTTTGCTATTTAAGGAACATGAAAAATCTAAAAGGCAAATATCTTCTTTGGTTAATCAGGTTGCAATCTTATAACTTCTCGATTAAAGCGATAAGAGGTAACCCCTCTAATCGACATTCGGACTGCATGTCCAGATATCCGACGCAAACCCTAAGTGTGGAAGAAAACGCCAATCGCGACGAAGGGCTGTGTATAAACATGATGAAAATTGACGCGACTGATGTAATCAAGGCACAGAAAGAAGACGAATATTTTGGTAGAATTCGTGATTTAGTAAAGTCTTATCCTACTAATAATGAGGCTCGTCCTTATGTATTAGTAGATGAGGTGTTATATCGTAAGTCTAATAATGATTTAAAACAATGTGTTGCTCGAAGTCTGGTTCCTGAGGTGCTATATGCTACACATACTTCATGTCTAGAAAGCGGACATCTTGGAGAGAGCAAAGTGTTTTCTCGTGTAAATGAGCGATTTTATTGGCCTCGAATGGGATTCGATATCAAACAGTATATTAAGACATGTCGCGAATGTCAAGAACGTAAAGACTCAACCACTACACCATTAGGGTTGCATGAACCAATTAAACCACTAGCTCCTTTCAATACCTTAAATTTGGAAGTATTTGGCCCACTGCCCCATATCCTGTGATCATTCAAAAGTACAGGTTTGGTCATTTGTACCTTTAACATTCATTGGCTCTCCGAAATTTTTTCTTCGTTGCTTACCTTAATTTACTGTGCAGTGTTCATAACTAACAGCTCAGATCGGGCTATCCGATTAAATCAACCGCTACTAAATTAATATTTATGTCCATTGCGTATCCGGACGTCGACCCATGACCCTCTTAAGTATTTTCGCTTCTTTTCTTAGTTTAATTAGATGATGGAAATTAACGACGTCCCAGACTTTGGCATGTCTGCGCAGGGTAGCCATCGGTGATGTTTGGTCACTGAAATCACCGATCCAAAATTTATTTTTTTTATTTTGGCAAATTACTCGTTAGGGATATCTCAACTATTATTTACTCTAGTTTCATTACTGTTCTGGACTTTCTTAGTTTCTGAGAGGTTGGATGATTATTTTCTTTTCTGAAATTCCAAATTAAGATTCTGCACCATCTTCCAGCATGACCGGGGTCTCCAAGGACTCAACCGGATAAAGCGAGGAGGGGAATTTCCTTAAAGCTTTCGCCTTTCTGAAAATTCCCTTGCGGGCACGGACTCGTTGTGTTTTTGGAGATAACTTTTGAGTTTACGTATTTAAGTAAACCACCCTCTTTCGGCATATGTGAACCTGTTTGGCTGTGAGTTGTTATATACTTAAATTCTATCACTCGTCTGCGTAGTGAGTAGTACCTTAATCTTTCTCCTTTCGTTGGCGCCACTTCTCTATCTTATCTATTTCTTCCTTCTTACTTCAAGATTTTTTAAAACCTTCCCCCCCCGGTTCTGAAACTCATGAAAACATACAATGTTCATATCACTTATTTTGATCGTAAGTACTAACTGAGACATCGAGGGATACAATTCGTGGAGGTATTTCCCGGTATTTCAGCACACTCAGGACCATTTTCGCGATACTCAATCCACCATGAGAGGGACTGACGAGAGGGTACACTACGATTTCAGATTCCCAGAAACTTGATTATTGTTCATCGATCGTACAAACTATACCCATTGATTACTGACTTCTGGTTTCTTTCTATTGATTGGTTATATGGTGTGTATTTATTAGTAGTTTGGGCCCACTAATTTCAAATAACCTTGATTTTTTTCTTTCTTTCTCTGTATATACATTTATGTATGTGTGCTAACATAGTTTGGAAACTTACGTGCCTGCTTTATTTGCTGTATTTCCACTTTTGTGTCGACTTATTAAATAATATCAACCACATCTCTATACGCGGATCTTAATAAAATTGAATTATTATTGATTATCGGGTTTATATATACATTTCAATGTTGCAACCTTATTAAAAGAAAAGAATTTTGTTACTCAGGGTTTTTTGTTTATTTTGAGCCAAGAAAACGTGGATACTCATTAAATATGAAAAGGGTATGTAGAGAATTAAGTGTCGATGAAATACTAAGATTGATATTCGAATAAAATTTATTATATTGAGGAATATGAATATATATATATATATATATATATATATATATATATATATATATATATATATATATATATATATATATACTAGCAGCGTTCACCCCGCTTCGCTGCGGTCACCCCGGAACGCAATAAACTTTGTTACTTAGATAATTTTTACTTTTTCGCTTTCAAGTGATATGATAAAAACCATAGTAGATTGCAGTAAATGTTAACATTATATCGCCTGTCATTTATGTTAACCAGCCGAGTGACACGGTCATGCGGGTTGCATATAAATACGTTTATTTTTACCTATGATGAACTAACAAAGGATTTGTACGTTATGGACACTTGAATGGTCAATTATCTCAAGACACTGGTAATTAAAAATTAAAGTGATATGATAAAAACCATCTAGGGTCCAAATCCTAATAACCCCCCAAAAATGAAAGAAATTGGTTCAGCCGTATTAGCGTGATGAGGGAACAAAGGATTTGTGCGTTCTCTTTTATATATAAGATATATATATATATATATATATATATATATATATGAGCGAATATGTATGTAAAGGGCTCGGTATTTATCCTGGTTGTTTTAGGTTGCCATGGACTTTTGACACCCGATACTGACCAACTATTTGTGTTTGTAGAGTATTACCGCGTAACTTGTAATAAATGACACCTTACTGATTTGTTAGTAATGTTCGTAACTATTAAAGTTTAATACTATGTTAAATGTTGCATGTAAATAGAACAAGTAGCAGGTCGTAAGAAAAAAAACCGAATCCGTATCTAAAGTTATTTTGTAAAACCATAGTGAATACAATAAACTACGGAACAGTGCGCCCTAAATCCTTCCCCTACGATCGGAAACCTAACTATTTGTCGTTCGTCAGTTCAGTGACTAGAATCTTTTGACTACACGATCTAGACCAAGAAAAAATTCGATGAACTGATTTTGGTTAATAATTTAGTAATGTGAATACAGGACCTAGATAGGTCCAGAGACCGAGCTCCATTGAGATATCGTATAGTATTATGGAAATATGTTCCCAATGTCTGGTACTGGATTCGATATTTTTTTTAAATCTTATAAATTTTGAATTTTTATACCAATTGCGTCAAGTGACGAAATGAATATATATATATATATATATATATATATATATATATATATATATAATATGAAGAAACTATATTTTTCGTCTGTAGTTAAGACAAACGATTAAATACTCTCATGGACGCGAATCATAGCGTATAAAGAGAGTTGATAAAGGAGTTATCGACGTGAGAAAAGGGCTCATAAAATCGTCGAAATTTCTCCTCTTGGGACAGAGACTCAATAAAAGTGCTACCAAAGTGCATTTAAAAAAAATATTAACCAATTATATATTTTTTCCTTTCCTCTTTCACATTCATATGTATTCTTTGTACTGAATGTTAAATATGTTCAATGTAGACCATAGATTTTTTCTCTCTTCGTCTTTCGTTCAGTCGATTTTCTAACGTAATCCAATTTTCAATATACCTACAAGAGAGATGTGTTATTAGATATTGAAAAGTAACACATTTCTATGCATGTGTATAAACCATATTGTTATTACTAGTATTATTTTCTTTTCATGTATCGAAATTTCTTCTGTGCTGTCGAATTAACTTTGTTGAAATGTAATAAATGTCTATAGAAATGTAGTTAGGTTAGTTTAATTCAACTTAATGCAACCTGAAGTATACATTGTCCTGTAGAAATGTGAGTGTGAGTGAAATGTAGGTTTAGTATTAAGTGCACCAATTGTTTTGACATATATGTATGACTAACTATAATTAATGGTAGTTGGCAATTAATGTCGTTGAAAGTCAATACTAACTCAATTTAAGTTGGCTCTTTAAAGGAAGCAAAAAGGACCGAAGTAACCTGAACGAACGATCATCATGGGAGAACTTCGAGAGTCAAAATCTTCGACAAATATATGTGTTACTGTGATTTTTTTTCTGTGGTCGATTCTAACATGCCATCAACTTCATCATTTATCCTTCAAGTATTGGATACTAGTCGAGAACTTTCGGAAATATTGATCAATCTGTTAAATTAAACTGGGGATACGGACAAAATCTCGCGGCCGAAACATCGCCGCCCAAAATCTCGCCGGTCAAAACCTCGCGTGGTCAAAAAATCGCCGCCCAAAACCTCGCGGGACAAAATCACGCCAGGCGAAAACCTCGCCACCCAAAACATCGCGTGGCCAAAACCTCGCCGCCAAAACGTCGTGGGTCCTGAGATCAAGCGAACGCTCAAGAATTATCCAAACTTCAGCACTCCCTTACGAGGAGCATTTTGCAACATACCTTCTTATGGTACAAGGAGAAGATTTGTACCAAAAAGTAAAGGTTCTATGCTTAGTAGTTTTTTAGATCTGGAGAACGGCAAAATTCATTAAAGGCCTTCCATTCTATTCCTCCTTAGGGCATGTATTTCGCAAAATATTCTCTTATCTGGAGCTTGTGCCCCTGTGGAGCAAGAAGATTTATACAAAATGTCAAGTTTCAAAACCTAATAAGTTTTGTAAATCTGGCGATAGAACATTCTACATTGAAGAAATCGTCGTGAAGAGGTTTTATCCTGACGACATTTCTTCCCAGGCGACACTACGTCTCGCTTAATTTAGATCAGGCGAGATTCTGTGTCGAGAGATCATTACAACGAGGTTTTTGTCAGGCGAGATTTTGAGGCGCGAGGTTTTGGCTCGGCGAGGTTTTGGGTGGCAAGGTTTTGGCCAGGCGAGGTATTGGCCCCACGAGATTTTGGGCCGCGACGTTCTGGGCGGCGATGTTTTGTCCAGGCGGGGTTTTGGTCTGGCGAGATTTTGTCCCGCGAGGTTTTAGGCAGCGAGGTTTTGGCCAGGCGAGATTTTGGTCCGCGAGGTTGTCCCCGCGAGGTTCTGGCCGCGAGGTTTTGTACCCAAACCTTCTCATCTATCTCAGAGCTAGATTGAGATAATTCGGTATTTGGGGTTAAATAGATGTAGGTCTGGGAGGTATGGGTTAACATGTGTCTACCTTTGATCACCTTAATACCAAATGTTCACCCAATAGCTATTGGAAATGATCCCAATTCCATAATTATTCACTTTCCTTTACCATATTTCTCAAAAATATCCAGTAACAGTTTCCCTCTTTTCTCATCTTCTTACTTTCCCTCTTTTTCCTTTCTTCCTATCCTAACTTCCCCTTCTCTTCTTTACTTCTTCTTCTATTTAATAAAACAGAAAAGGGGGTCGTGACTGGAAATCCTACATATAATAAACACTGTCATGTATGTATTTTATTGTTTCTTCGGAAGTCCGATATATAAGTTTTTTTTTTCATTTTGACCGAAGGTTCGAAAGTAAGAAGTGAATTATATATATAACTAGACATAAGCTGATAGTTTCATGAATATTCCCCCACCAGGGGTGAAGGGTTCCCAATCACGACTCACTCCATGCATCTTATTTGCACGATACAGGGTTTCCCACCCTTCTTTTGTTACGAGCTTTCTTTCTTTCTTTTTCTTTTCCTTTTTCTTCTTCGCCATTTTCATCTATACATTTTGCACTTTAAATGCCATATCTCCTGATATTTTTGTATTTCGTTAATAAATAGTACTTCATTCAGTTCTTCGCTTTCCATTTCTGCGGGCGCGGGAAAGTCTGCACGTGTGGCTTGACTCATTGCCAGCAATGGCTTTCCGACCCGCTACACCTGTGCGGACTCACTGCGAGCCAGCAGTCCTCACAACTCATTTTTTCCCGCTGCGGGTCCGCAGCAGAGTCGTGCGGGAAAGTCTGCACGTGTGGCATGAATGATAAGAACCAATGTATTTACGGCTCGCGAGGGTCCGCAACAGACTTTTCTGCACGTCTGAACCGAGACTTAACTGACCTACCGGAACACTCTCACTCTCATTCCTCAAATCGTGAGTCGTTGCACCTCTCAAGGTCGAATTGTAATCACTGTTCATATCTGAACCTAACAACGCTGATAAACTACCAGCTGTTTGTGGCTCAACTGCCCTGCAGTAACTGCTCCTATTACTTTCGTTTTCTAAAAAAGAAAAATCTTGCTCCCATAAAAAAGGATTTAATGGATTAGGTATTACCAAACCCACATCTCTATTAGGAAAATGATTTAAATTTAACTGGCCATGATGGGCACGTTCACTACTCGTATCCGATATGATACTGGATCGATCCCCGCAATTTATAAAACTCAACTCTCACAAAATTCTTTCTACATACAGCCAATATGCTACCAAACTAGGAATACCCTGACAAGTAAGAACTAGGTACGTGTATCGCAACAAAATAGGTATATTTTTTCAAAATTAACTTGACTGGTGCTAACAATACAATAATTCATATAGATGAAAAAAAGAACCTGCTTCCCAGAATTATCCTTCCTGCTACTTGTAATAATGGTTCTAATGACGAAAAATAAGAAGGAAACTTTAGCTGTTGAATTTGTGTAACGCTATCTCCACCCATTATCCCCTCAGGTGTCGGGCACATTCACACATTATAACATATAACAGGTTCCGAAATTAATATTTAAAGCACAAACAATGTTAAAATAATATATAGTAAATCCTGAGATCTAAAGAACGAGAAAAAATAATTAGAACGAATGCAGCAACTACTCATTAATATACGTAAAAGTATGATTAAACGGGAAAATAATAATCTTTGTTCTAAAGATTAACTTTATAACAAAACCAATAAAGTAATACATATAATGACTGACCATAAAGAATTCCTAACAATTCTTACTTACATATATCAATATTATTTTATATAATTAATTAAGACAGTAATTAACTCACCAATTTTACAATATAATATTCATCCTTGCTATTTGTGTATAGTGGGCAGGAAAACTTTACATAGAACATTTACTAACACGATCAAATGGAATTACAAACTTATTTAACTTTAAACGTAGCACAAAATAACCATAACTTCTTTCACTCATATATCGAATCTTCAATCGCATTATTAGAATATAATAGTATCACATATTAAAACTTCAATTTTTTGAACTTTGCCTTTAAGATATAATATAACAACTGGTTGCTTATTAATGGAATTTACCCATTTCGAACTATATTAAAAACTCAGGATCTCTCAGACTTCTACCTTTGGATTCAACAGCTAAAGCGCTGTTGCCTACAGACAGAAATTAAACGTGGGAAAGTAGTTCGCACAAATTCCGCTGTTGGCGCTGTTATGATGTGAAGCTGAATTTTTTTAACTCTAAATGAACACCTCATTACAATATCCATTAAAGCTTGATATTTATTGTAACATCAGTGCCGAACGTTAGTGTCTCGGACAATTTAATCTCAATTTGTTCGTCTATCTGTATGTATGCACCACGCTTCAGGGTGCAATTTTCGGTCTTCTAACTAAATTTTGAGGGTAGAGGTAAAAGAGGTCGGAATTTTCTGCATAGATTTTCACTGCAATCGGACGTAAAATTTCAACATTAGTGTTTCGGATCGAATTTTAAACAAAAAGCAACGTTTCGTAAAGCCTTGCTACTGATGCAAGACTGCAATTAATCAAAGGAAACCAACTAATTTTATGCATTTCGATCAAAATTGGGTCGCAGAATAAATTTGGCTCCAACTCAGTTTTTATAAAATATTTTTAGTTATGGGGCGCTCAGAGCATGAGGGATCCAACTCCATTTTCAGGAAAGTTCACTTTTGCACAGCACACGTAGTATCTTCGTAGCTAATATAAGAAGTAGATTAAACAAAAAGAAAACACGTGAAAGGGTGTGGATTTGAGTTTTATAGGACAACCGCTAGACAAAAGGCGTTGACGGAATGGGGGAGGAGGGCTAATTTCCCTATCCTTGCTCATAAATTTAAGTTATCAACATTATATTGTGTACGCTGCAGCGTGGGAATGTTTAACAAGTCAAGCTCTAAATGCCATAGTCAAAGATGCATAATTAAGTTAAATAAATGCAGGGTGTGCCCAAAAGAATTCACCGACGAGAACGTCATGTTTTCAGAACCACGAATCCGAGCTGAGAGAAAAAAACTACATGAGAAGATACAATCTACAATTGTACATAAATGCCGGTAGGGAGGAGTTCGTTCCGAGGTCATCCACCCCTTAACCTGTATTTCAGAGTTTGGGGGCACTAATGCAGATTCAGAACCATTTTGCCCAACATAAAAATTTGAAGTCCTTACACCGAATAAATACGGATTTTGATGAGTTATAATGTATTTCCATTGGCGTAAAGAGTTATAGGCCTATATTGCTCTCTTGTATATTTTTTGCCCAAGGAATGCAAAGGTCGCTCTATTTCCGAGTTTCGGGTCTGCTTAAATATCTGTAAATTGGGCCTAAGCAGCTTTCCAGTTCTAATCATATGTATGTTCTCCGTATACAAACGGTGTGAAGACCTCATGCTTGTTCTGTTGGACTTTGATTATCAAAAGATTTCTGAAACTGCTTTACTGTCCCAAAATATGAAATGCAGAGTGGGTATGGGGGCGGTTACCCTCCTGTCTCAATGACGGTCCTGTCTAGAGGCTGTCATATAAAACTATCCCACGCCCTTTCACATGATTTTAGTTACATTTGTTTTGGATTCTTAGCTGCGACGATATTACGTTTTGAAATAGAATTCAATTGCTCAGCAAAAGTGAACTTTATTGAAAGTGGATTTGGATCCATTGTGCTTTGAACTTCCATACGTTACCTTATAGAATGCATTTGTTGAGCAAAAGTGAACTTTATTGAAAGTGGATTTGGATCCATTGTCTTCTGAACTTCCATACGTTACTTTCTTCAATAAATTATTGACTTAAAAAAACCACCAACTACACAGGCTGGCAAAAAATTATTCTAAAGTTAGCACAACATGAGCTGTGCTTTAAACGTTACTTTTCGAAAATTTATTATTTTAAAATAATTTTATTATCATCAGTGTTCTGAAATGGTAATCAACTTTTGCAGCAAAAATCTCACTTGTCTCCACGAAACGCTATCGGCACAACTAGAAAATTTTCAAAAGCGGTAACTCCGAATGGATTTGATTTAGGGATAAAAGGGGGTCATGATATGAAATAAGTTGAGAATTACTAATGTATACTGAAATATTCTGTACCCAATACAGTGTGGTCTTAACGAGAATAAAAGTAATGAAAAGTTCGGTTGCAAGAGCAAAACAAGTCTTAATAAATATGTTTTAACACGATTTTGAAAAATGTTTAAAAATCATGTTTAAAATGTTCTAAATGTTTAAATCATTTTTCGTGTGTGTTTTTGAACGTGTTTAAAACATTTTGAACATCTTTTCATGTTTTAAACACATGTTTTGTTCTTTTAAAAAAATAAACTTTATTGTTTCCAACCCTGGTTCTTACTGGTTTCGAGGAAAATGATTTTGGTGATTTTGAAAACAAAATCAGTTGCAACCAGAAATATATAAGGAAACAGCAGATCCAGAAAGTGTTATTACTGGTGATGACGGTAATGATTTTAGTGACTGTGTATTGAAAGAAGGCCAGGAATCGAGTGTATACTAGGATATTACAAATACAGGTAACTTGAAACTTTCAAATGATCGTGCTGATTATGCCTTACAAATAGACGATGTGACGAACATGTTCCTAATTACACAAGATTTCAGCCTACCAGCTGTCCTTTTACTCCAGATATCACGCAGAAAATAGATCATTTTCTAATAAATATTGTTTGAAGTAAGCGATCACAGGCCAACGAATTTTAAGAGAATTGCAATGTTATTTTTCAAGAACGATACTGTTTATGAGCACTTTATTGGCTTTACGGGGAACAAAATTCGTCTTGGAAGGAAGGGGAGCGTGACTGAAAAGGGTAGTCCAAAACCATAGTACATAATGAAACAAACCCTGTGCATTTAAATGCGTGTGTGGTTTCCAATTCGGGAAGAAACAAAAGTACAGGGTTCATGCACATGGAATCACAGGTTAGGGAAAAGAATAATTTCGGGAAACAGATGCTACACCGAATTGTGAACGTAGCGTTAAGAACGGCTGTAACAATTTGGCATATCGCGGTCTCACACTCAAAAAAATATTTGGTAGAAATTGTCCCTATTGTTGCATATTTTAACCTAACCAGCTTCTAAAACTGCTCCGACCCAAATAATGTCAAAGCGTTTAGATAAGCTCGGTTGAAATTAAGTCCTACCCAACGTGCAATAAAATGTAGGAGTCCAACCCAACGTCCCAGATGGCGTGAAATTGCATATCCGGTTAATACCCTTAACCCAACTTCGTATGCAATATGAAACAAGAAATTGTAAATTCTATTAACCCGGTTATGCGTTTGACCAAACGTATAGTTAAAACGGAACAAGTATGTGGTAAGAAATGACCATATTGTGTAGATACTTGGAGAAGGAAGGGAGTGCAACCCAATAATGAGGGAAAATTGGCCATGGTGGAATTAAAATATGACGAAAATTAGGTTAAAGTAGTGAAGATTGCATTGACCGTTACGGGATTTAACACAATATATGGTTAATGTTAGATCATCACTTGGTTACAAAGATGACCCAATACTACACAAATAACTACCACCTTAACGTTTTACTTGTGGTTTTATTCAACACCAAGGATTTTTTGTTTTGCCGTTTATCCGGTTACAGTGTTTTGCCCTTTCTTTGGGGACTGATGCATAAAACCTTTGGATGAAATAATATTGTAGTGCGTCTAAGGGATTGGTTTTTATTCATTAATTATTAAATAATTCAAGCACACACTCAACAGTAAGTGATATAAATCTAAGGAACTGTAAATAAACATTAACAGTAATAACGAAAAGTGATAAGTGGAGTAAACGAGTATGTAAGTGAAAAGAACAAGAATAATATATATAAATGAAGGCTAACAAAGAGGAAAATGCAAGTAACGAGTAGAAAACATAATATGTAAACTGAAAAGGACGATATGATGGAATTATAATGAATTGCATCAAACGCCACATCACTATGTTTTGTTAACAGACAGATGATGTTATCTTCTGTTATTGTGGCCAGACAGAAAGGGGAGACCATATTAGTTGGTAAACTGCTAACGATGCATAAACATGAGGTGATGGATGACGTGGATGATATATGGCAAACTTATCAGGGTTTCTGTTAGCAGGTTGCAACTGGAGATGATACAGTGTCATATAGTGTTTAGCAGAGAGTCCAAGTATTGTGGTGGTTCATCGTTGTCTCGATCGTAGAGTAGGATGTACTGTAGCATTTCATGGTGTAATCAAAAAGAGTAGTAATGTACCGGATTCAAAGTGTTTCCAAGTGTGGGAGTAAAGACGGAAAATAAATAAGTTTGTACAGGAACCTAGTTGGACTTGGTAACCTGATTCGATATGCTACTCGTTAGAAGGCATGTTTGTTCATGATACACAATTTTTGATAGTTTTTGTCAGAAGCAGAGACTCAAGCCGTGAAGACTCTAAGGTACTTCTCATGAAGGCTTTGTAGGTATGGAGGACCGTTAATGGGTTTAAGCCTCAACTTGTACCAACTAGCCGTTTAAGCAAATTAAGTCTATTTTGAGTCTGGGTGACAACCTTCTTAAGACATGGGCTTCACGATAATTTACTGTCGAACAAGATACCAATGTAAATCAGAGTCGAATAAACAGGAACTGGTATATGTTCTACATGCAGGCGTAGTAAATTCGGGTTACAGTACACTCTGGAGCGTCGTTCTGGTGGTAAAAATACAATTGAATGTGTCTTAGCAGAGTTAATACTCAGTATCCATACATTACACTAGTCGACGAATCTATAAATAGCAATTTGCATAAGTCGATTAATTTGCTGAATGGTACTGGCTGTTGAAAGTAAAGCTGTGTCGTCAGCACACTGACAAATTTGGATGTTATATGGTATGCTCAGTCTGGCAAAGTATAACAGGCAAAGGAGAGGCGATAAAGACGAACATTCAGGAACTGTAGAGTGTAGGAAGATCGGATCAGAAAGAGCGCTGTTTATGAATATGGATGCCAAACGTCCTTTTAGGACGGAATTGATGAAGCGTATATGCGTAATAGGTAATATAATGTTACAGTATAACGATGTAGTTCAAAAATAAGCCCAGGAGACCAAACTTTAGAATGCCAGACGTGACTAAGTAGGAAGGAAAGTCCCGGTTATATTGGTTATAGACGGCGGCCGTAAGATGGAATAGCTGATCTAAGGTACTGAAATCAGGTCGGAAACCAGTTTGATGGATAGGCAGAAGATTGTAACTTCGAATATGATCATGAATTCGGCGAACAAAAATTCGTTTTAAGATTTTACAGAGGCAGTTAGTTTAATGAATTGCTGAATGCGACTGAACATCCGATGGTGATTTCTTTGGCTTGGGAAATAAAAGAACTTTGGAGTACTTCAAATCAAGTGGAAAGAAACCAGTTCCAAGAGTGAAAACATAAAGATGGCTGAGAAATAGGTGAAAAGTAGGAGGCTCATATTTGATGAGTACGTGATACAATCAAATCGAGGTGCACATTGCGTTTGTTTCGTAAACTTCTGGTGATATCGTCTGTTGTTAAATGCTGTGTAAGCGGATTACTTGGTACGAGTAGATGATTGTCCGACGATTGTAAGTTGAAGTCGTATCAGTTTGGTAGTTGACGATGGATTGAAGTCGGTGTGGAGTGTGCCACTCAGGTAGCGGAGTGAATGTATGTTGAAAAAATGCGAAGGTATTTGCCTTCTCTGTGTCGATAAAGAGAGCTTGATTATTGTGAATGACCGGATATGGTGTGCGTGAAGATGTGCGAGTAAGTAGATGAAACTTATGCCAATATTTGCTTGGTGAGTCTCGCTAATCAGATTATTGCATGTACGGATCCCCTGTTGGTTCTTGTACGCAACTATGTGTTATGTTTATGTACAGACGAGGTAATCGAAGGGCTTCCAAGTTGTCGCTTAATCTGTACTCTCGATAAGTTCTACGTGACACTATTATTAATGAAAGGTATCGGGGTAGTTATGTAGGTTTAGGAAGATGGTTATGGCGGTAGTAGTAGGAATGGAGCGATCTGCCGCATGTTAAACTGCTTCAGTTAATGTAGTTTTTACAAGATCGAGATTATGTTGTGAAGTAAGCACAGTGAGCGGAATGATTACATCGTCAAGTGCGGAACAGTATTGATATCAATCAGACTGATTATAACAGTAGACTTTTTTGGCTTTCAATGGATGTGATGATTTTGCTAAGCAGCGTAGCTCTAACTTAATATGAACATGATCACTGGGTGTAGATTCCAGTATGGAAATGGTGATAAACTGAGTCAGTGTGAATGAGGCAATAACAATATCAGGAGTAGTTTACTACCTGGCGTGTAGGTTTAAGTAGAATATGAAATTCGGCGTGTAGGTTTAAGCAGAAGAAAATGAAGAAAGTGTTGTTGGTTTGGCTGGGTATGACTATGGAAATTTAGGTCTGCAATAATGATGTAATGCTTAGGGTGGGAGTCAATGAAGCGAAAGAAGTCATTGCTCAATAGTTTTCCAGGGCGAAAATGGATTTTAGCAAAGCTGAGAGTACGGCCTCGAAAGTAAATAGTAATTAGGTTATGTTCAGAAAAAGTAATATTATGAGGTATTGTGATGGATCGATATATCGGCGATTGTAAAGACTGATAGCTGTACTACCATAAATATGTGGTCCTGACGGGGCATCGTGACGGACAAAGGTATACTTCGGTATGCAACAATTCAGGTAAGGAACCAGATATGTTTTGTTCAATGCAAACGTTGAATTGTTCTTCCTGTAGTAATTGGGTGAAAAGTACTTTATGTATCAGTAATTAGTGGATGTTCAGAAAGAGTACGTGTAGACCATAATAAATATGCAGAATAAATTAATGATTAATGTTGCCATATTAGACATAAATTTCAAGGAGTTGGTTTTGAAAATGTACTATGGGTCCAGAATAGGTGGCATGAGGCTTAATATTAAATGCTATTTCAGCACCGTGAATGATTTGACTAAGTATGTGTGTTTGAATTGAAGAATGGATATTTTGTAAAGTAATGGTAAAAAAGCGTAGTAATTATTCAACAGTAAGTGGGTGAAGTAATGATTTGGCAGGTGGTGTCGGAGGATCAACGGAGCGAATAGTAGCAACTAGTTCCGGTTTTGAAGGTTCAGGTTCTGGTTTAGTTTTGCATTTGTAGCTGTATCGGAAGATTTTCAGGTAATGTGCTACATTGTGGTGGTGCCTCTTGATTAGGCCATTCCCTGGTAGTATGTTGCAAGGAACAATAGCCACATTAACATCAAGGCTATTGCCTTCCGAGCTTATCAGAAGTACCCGTGAGTATATGTATTGCCCACAGCTAGTAAGTTGTTATTTAAAAACTTTTAACAGTATATTTGGCATTAATGCCAAGTAAGAAATAACATTCTATATTTTCTGTAATTGGTTAGAATAATAGTTTCTTAAACTTACAATAATAAGACATAAGAATATCAGATAAGGAAAAAAGATGACAGCATTGCATTCATGCATTTTTTCTTCGATGCAATATTTTTTCTTTCCTTCGTTATTTTCATCATGTGTAGCCTCCCATTTGGGCCGGAGCTAACGTTGCTATAGTAATCATGCTCTGTCAAAATATTACTGTAAAATTTCTACTAAATAGACAGTAAATAACAAACATGTGTTGCAATATTTGAAGTACTAAATTGTCCACATAAAGCAGCTTCCTTTAGACTATATGTTTCACGCATTATGACATTTTCCGTTAACGAGGTATGACCCAAGTGTTGATTAAAAAATTCTACAGTGACATATAGTCATTTTGGTCATACCACGATTAATGCAGTTTGGTTGCAAATGACCATCCATCTTTCGCAAACAACAAAAAGTGGTTACAAACATTTTAACGACTCCATGTGGTCACGTTTCAGCCCAATTATTTTTTCTGATTTCAGGGAGGAAATAGGTAAAAGTAATAGCGGGAATTTCTTTCCCAATACGATCATATACTACATGAGCTGAAGGGTAAACTGAAAGGCACGGCGAAGTACCTCAGCCCTACAATTCAAAATTCATTAGCATTTTAGCTGAACAGGTTGAAAAGAAATTTTTAATGAAATCAAACTTGCTCCATTCTTTAATCATAGTTATGAACAACTCAAGACATAACAAAAAATTTCAATTGAATCAATTTTTTAAAGATAAGTTACACTTCATCATGGCGAAGCAGATCGATCATCTGACATAAAAATCAGTGAAAAATTGTAGGTTTTACAGAAATGGAACGCTAGAGAGCAGCCGGAGTAGAAAAGAAAATTCTTGATACCATAGAAAGCAAAGAACTTTCTTTATGTCAGTGTTGTGAATAAGAGCTTGATGGGTTTCATACTTACGTCTGGTGTATACACGGGTGCTATTACCTTGAATTGAAGAAAAACGGCGAATTGCAAAATGTGTGCATTGTGCTGAGCACAACTTATATCTCGTTCTTAATGACGCCGCATGTAAAATTAAAGAAATCATTGTTTTGATACAGTAGAAAGAATTTATCAGTTTTCCTCACAAGGTACGAAAAGATGAGAATTTCTGTCGTCATCTTCACTCACACTCAAAAAGCTGTGCCATACACGGTGTTATTGGAGACATCAATCGATTAAGGCTTTGCGATACGCATTTGTCGATGTTTTGAAAGTCCTCTCAAGTATAATACAATACTAATTTTTAAAAACGCTGCAGAAAGAAACAAAACTGCAGCCTTAGAAGATAAGTTGGAGACATTTCAATTCATATGTTTTATTGTATTACAGACCAGAATATTTGAATCTACTAATTTGGTATCGCAAGCTCTTAAATATGAAAATTGTGAGTTAGATCAAATATCCGCACTTCCGAAAGATGCAGCTAATTCACTATCAGAATTTAAAGTCATTTTTTCTTGGAGTAATGTACTCAGTAACTTTTCTTCCTCAAAACTGGGAATTTTTTTCACACTTGAAACTAGGAAAGCACCACGTGCGTAACGTCTTTTCGATAAATTGTACCAGGACGAGCAACTGGACAATCCGCAGGAATTTTTCCGTACCCTTGTATTTAATTGGTTTGTGGACATTCTTAAAAGCAATGGAGAAATATATTTGAGCTTATGAATAACATTATTAACTTCTTCAAAGTTATCTCCCGAAAATGTCTAATAACTGCTGAAGATGAAAAAGTACAAAATGCTGCAATATAACTCGAATGTGAACATGCAGATCATCTATCAAGTAAATTTCCAGACCAAGCTATATGCTTCAGAAATTCACTGAAATAAGAAATTTCAAGATGAAAGTCACTATGTGATTTATCCAAACTCTTACTTGTTGAAAATTCAACCATAGCTTCAAGTGTTCCTGATCTGTGCACAGCACATTACTTGTTTTCGACTTTCTGTTACGGTATCTGCAGCCGTGCGATCGTTCAGTAATTAACATTATAATACTAGGACCAGGAGAGACAGAATCATTTCAGTCTTCTCAGCATCAAATGTGAATGAGCTTGAACTGTTAATGTTAGTGAAGTTCATCCTTCGCTGATATGCAACACGTGCCATCCATTTTGACTAGTTTTCAATGTAAGTACTGTTTCTATTAATAAAACTACAATCTGTGACTAACATTGACTTCTTATGTAGAATCATAGACTGATAAATATGGATTTGTTAAGATATTTGTATTATTTAAGGTACTAACACTATATCAAGAGAACCCAATTAAACGTTTTGCGGGATGGCCAACACTCATTTCGTTTCCTTACTAATACATATTGTTATCTTTGAACCATGTACTGATTCTACTTAAGTCTTTATGTAGCGTACTGTTGTCCACAATATTGTTCGCTAATCTAAAATAGCTTAATATTATCAACATAAAGTTATATATTGGAAAGATTTAAAACTTTTGGTATGCTATTAAGTCTAGATACAAAAGCTCTGATATAATTGTTGAAATAAACTCTCATTACAGGACGCATGATATGCAAGTCACAATTCAGAGAAACAACTACATGCACAAAACATAGGATATATTACGAACGCAACAAACTTCCAAAGAAGTGAATGGCTATTTAATGAATTTTTAAAAGTCTTTCAGAAACCGTTCTACCAGGTAAACTACTAAAAATTTCTTATGTTGGAAGAATATGAGCATCTGATTCTTCATGAAAATATTGAAACAATTATTCTTTGTTATGCCCTCATTACGGGATTTTAGTGTTTTAAGGCAACCTAAATTCAAAACTAATATTTGAAAAGACACTATGGGAGAACATGTCCGTGTCTTCTAATATTTCTTAGTTTCAGTCATGAAGAGGCTGAAAACAAACTGCTAAGATATACGAAACCCTTAATATAATTTTGTTCAATTTTCTCTCTATTTGATGAAAGTAATATACCAATTCAGTCTTTTAGGTTGTCTTTATTATCCAAATGAACAATTTATTACACAGCTATTAATTACTTGTTTGGCTAAACAATGCAGATGGTACATGAAATTGAACTGTTTCGGGATTACGTTTCAATCATACATGATAAGACAAATTTTCTCATACTTTAAGAAAAGAGAGAAATTAAATTAAATGATCTTAATTGAACTATCATCTGGTTTCAGATGTTAGTCACAGATCTGAAACATCATTCAATTGTAATGGTAGGGACTTAACGACAGTTGAGGCCCCGAAAGATCAGTTAGGACTTAAGCATCATACGACAAGAGAACCACATGGTAGACAAGAGCAACAACGCATTACTTCAAACAACACAGTCGCCAAGAAGATTACTGACTGTCTGAATTTATATTTTAATCTATTTTCATGATTGTATTATACAGAGAAGCAACATACCAATTCACTTCAGTATGATTTCGCTTTCCAAAGCAGAAGAATATTTATGTTTTAAGATATTAAATGATACATATACCATGTTGCAGTATTTGATCGGGCAACTACACTCCAGGATTCCTGAGGAGCTTAGAGTCCAAAAGAAGACTTCGAGGAATTATTCTCCCAGAATCTGGACACTGCGTTGTGACGATTCACCTAACAAAGTATTAGGGGAAATTTTCTCCGGTAATCTGGACACTGCCTTGTAACGATTCACCAATAATATGTACTAACACGTGACAAATTGTAATCCAGAACGAAATAAAATATTCAAATTCTTCTACAGATTACGTAGCATTATTAACTACAAAAATATTGCTTTCAGGTACAAAACACAGAAGTTGCTCTATGTCTATGATCTGTGCTTTCAGAGGGTGTTCAGATTTGAGTTCATTTGTCTCAGCGACGATAAAGGCAAATGTCGACAAATGCTGCATATTAAAAATTCTATACACCTTTTTTTAAAAATTGTAATAAACTTATCTAAAACAAGACCGGTACAAATAAATAGATATATGAATTATCGTTGAATTACGTTTGAAGAGGTTCTATTATTTTTTTTAGTGTGAAGCATGGGCTTGCCATAGGCTTTATCGTGACGGGATCAAAAAGTGAGATCGTTGAATATCTATAGAATTACAATCAGTCATTGAATCACCTAAGAGCAACTATGAAGTCTATAACAGTAACTGTGCTTGGAAATCTATAATGTAATTATAAGTGATCAACTATAATATTAGTCTTTAAATGTAAATAATGCAGTATATGAAAATGTGAAAGATATAATTAAAATTATAAAAATTTAAAAAAAACAATAAAATAGAACAGAACAGGAAATGGAAAATAAAAGCCTAAGAGAAAGTACAGTACTCTAATTTAAAGAATAAATGAAACAAATCCATTACTAAGTCGTACTCGTATTAACAACCTAAATTTGCCTGCTTTTACGTACTCCAAAATATCCTCGGAGGTCTAAAAATGCTGGAAGTTGGACAAAAATCTAAAGCTCACTCAGTGTAGAAACACGGTTTTCAAGACATGGACATTTTGCACTAGCCCTAAGAAATAATGAGAATGATAATATTGTTCGACACATAACAGTGCAATGATTACTCAATACCTGAGACTACTAGACCACTACGACTGAGAAATGTCCAAAACAACCCTGTCTGAATGGAGGATTTCGAATGTAACAATAATGGAAAAAATGTCTTTGTATTTGTACACTAATAAGTAATATTTTCATTGTGTTGTTAAGAAAATGATTTTCCTAGAAATAATTTTCCTTGTATAGTCAAACACTATTTCGTAATTCATAAGTTTCATATTATTCTAGGCGCTAGCCCATGTCACGTCTGCAGCTATTCTATTTGCAAAAACATTTTTTGCTCTTTGAATTCAGTTTCTAAACTTTTGTACGAAAATATGTCATTGTTACATTAAAAAAAACTATAATTTAAAACTATGAAATTTACTTTACAAAGGAGTAAAATGAGCCACCCGGCTGTAAATTCGAACCACTGATTACAGAGCTGTGTTAAGACAAAAATCTAGTAATTTGGCATCCATTTTTCAATATGGTAACCAAACAACTATGATTTGGATCGTATGACCTTTTCTTATATAGGTGTTTGCGAAAAGTGCAAAAATAGAAACATTAGGAGTATAATTTTCTCATTCCAAAGGAGAAGAGATGATCAAAATCAGTCCATAAATGGCCAATTTATGAGCGTGTACAAAACGTCATCATCCGCCATCTTAAATCAAATATGACGACTAAACGACCATGAACCAGATCACCTGATCAAAAGATATTAACTCTCTTTTTAGTGAGTAATAACATCCAGCAGTCAAAATGAGGGCACATATAACTGCACACGTGGCATGGGATAGCGCCCACAGTAAACAGGGGTGGACTGGCCATAATCAGGTACCGGCCCGATGGCCGCTGCGCCCTCCTCACATCAGTGCCTTTTCGTCCTCCTCGGGAGGGGCTAAGACCCGTCTTAGCCTCGGGAAGGCGCACAGTTTCCTTTTTGAACACATTTAAAAAAACAAAGCTACATAATTATTTTATAAATTCGCTAGCCTTTGGCCAGCTAGGGCTCCACCCCAGACCCCGGTATTTGCTCGGCCTGCGGCCTCGCTCTTTCTGTTTTCGGCGTGGGAATGCTTTTAATAATATTAGATTTACCTCTAAATATATAAATTTGACTCTAATATCGGTCATTTTGGATCATTTTTACATGTCTCTCCCTCCCACTCCCGCCGTTTCCGAAGAGGCGCTAGTGGCGTTAAATAAAAACAAGACTCCGTTCAAGACTTACACATGAACATCTGGAATCATTGTTCTTGATGAACTCAGAAAGAGACATTCTGACCAAAATAGACAATAGTCTTATTATTGACAAAATGTGTGAAAAAAGGAACGAGATGCGAAGTCTCCTTCAAGCATAAAGCAGTGACTTTACTTTCATTTTCCGGTGTTGTTTTTGAATTTCTTTTTTCGCTAGGTAGGTATATAATTCTAAATTTACTTTTGTTAATTTGTAGTAAATGTTTCATGTATACTTTTTTGTTAAGGTTTTAAAAATAGATGAAAAATAAGTTAATGTTATGATGAACATAGCTTTAAAAAGACAGAAGTATGAAAAATAGCATAAGCCCCAAACTTAACTCAAATCTTCAGCTATAATTAGGCTGTTAACAAAATGTAGCCGAAGAATTCAAACAACTGGTGTGATTTTTGTAGTCTCAGTTAAAGTGTGCACATTTATATAGACCTAATATACGAGGCGTGTTTTCTAAGTAAGGCCGTTTGAATATAAGTACACAACGAATGGTTATTTCAAAAAAGTAAATGTATTTTCAGAAAGCACATACTTTACTCTATTTTTCGACATAGTTGCCAAGTTTGTTCAAACACTTATCATACCTCTCAACGAATTTCAAAATACCCTCTTCATAAAAACTTGCCGCCTGCTCCGATAACCAATAGTTCACTGCCGTTTTCACATCGTCGTCATCATTGTAACGGTTGCCACTGAGGTATTGTTTGAGGTGGAGGAACAGATGGTAATCTCTTGGCGCAAGATCAGGACTGTAGGGTGGGCGGTCTAAAAGTTCCCAGCCAAAACTGTCCAACAAATCACGGGTCTGACCTGCACTGTGAGGTCTTGCATTGTCATGGTGAAGAACAATGCCCTTTGTCAGCATGCCGCGTCGTTTGTTTTGAATCGCTCTGCGTAGCTTTCACAGGGTTTGGCAGTATGCTTTTGCATTGATAGTGGTTCCTCGTTGCATGAAGTCGACCAACAAAACACCATGCTTATCCCAAAACACCGACGCCATGAGTTTGCGCTGGGACAGTCTGTTTGGCCTTCACCTTTACAGGCAAGTGTGTGTGTCTCCATTCCATGCTCTGTTGCTTCGATTGTGGCGTGATATGCGAAACCCATGTTTCGTCTCCAGTTACGATCTGACTTAAGAAGCCGTCACCTTCTTCGTGATAACGAGTCAAGAACTTCATGGCACACTCAAATCTTTGTTTTTTGTGGTCCTCTTTAGGAGTTTCGGGACCCAACGGGAGCACAGTTTCGTAAACTTTAGGTGTTCAGAAACAATTTTGTAAAGCACTGATATCGACACGTCAGCAAAATTCGTTTGAGAGACCTGTTATTGTGAAGCGCCTGTTCTCACGAACCCTCGCTTCAACTGAAGCCACCAAATCGTCTGTAATCGAAGAAGGGCGACCGGAGCGGTCCTCATCATGGACGTTGTCACGGCCATTTTTGAATACTCGTACCCACTTACGCACTTTGCTTGCACTCATAACAGTATCACCATATACTTCACAAATCTGTCGATGAATTTCTGCAGCAGACAGGTTACTTGCTGACAAAAACCGTATCACTGAGCGAACCTCACACGCGGCGGGCGACTTGATAGTCTTAAACATTGTGGAAGCACAGAACACAACCGCAAAAGTCAGCTACAGAGTTGAAACTGAGCACAGTTGTTCCCGAGTCATGCCGGTACACGACGCACACGCTAGTTGCGGTATGCGCGCGAACTACTAGTGTGTACAACAAAACGGACCTTACTTAAAAAACACGCCTCGTATTTAGTACTTAAAGTCTCTTTGTTTGTTTATGAAAATATTGAATTTGTATAATTCTATCGTGATTAACTGCAATAGCTATTTAATCTTTTGTTGTTTTTTGTGTATTAATTTTCCGGGGGAAGCCCCCCGGCACTTTCTTTTATTAGGAGGGGGTATTCCATACAAGCAAAAGCCTCAGATGAACGGCGCTCTCCCAGAGTATGTGACCGCGCCCTTTTTACATAGCCAGTCCACCCCTGACAGTAAATATTCTTACTTAATTCAGATTAACTTAAATCTGAGTGATATGTACAATCAGTCTCCTTCGGAAAGGTTCGTACATCCAATTGGAAAAATAGAGAACTAAAATAAGAAATGTGGCTACCATTGATCAGACACTTTCGTATTCACTTTAAGAGACAAACACTTGTGTAATTTAAATAATTTTCTTTTAGTTTTAGCTACCGGGTTAATATTATATTTAAATTAGAACAATGTGTTTTCTCACAACCAATTATATGAGTAATTTCTAATAGACCCTATATATTAACATCATATCATTTTATCTCAAGGGTAACATTTCATTGTTTTCTCAACAAATATTTGGCCATCTAATGTCACTAAATATAATTTTAAGAGAGAAACAATGATGCGTGAGATGCAGTACCAACGGAAGGGCCAGGCGACCGTCCGGGGTGCCAAATTTTAGGGGAGTTTGGGGGGCGCCAAAATCCTTGCTAAATTTATATTATTGTAGACGGTGAACTAAACATTAACTTTTTCATAAATTGTGTAGCAACATTGGTTACTACCTCAAGCCATTGGCCTCACTCTTTATAACAACCCCAGTCTCTTCTTGAATCTCCTATAAAGGAAATCCCTTCATCCTTTCACCTTATTTCTCTATAAAAAATCTCCGCTGACAAAGCTAAAGGCTATTGTTGACAGTTGGGAGTTTTGAGCAACAATAACACGCTCTGATAATTACAACCGCCGCGGTGCCGACAATTGCACTCCTTGCAACAAAGCTATGTCGGCCGCTCTAACAATACACACAAACAATATTGAGTTGTCGGCAACCAAAAAGAAATTTTTCTGTTTGTACTGTCAAATGTCTCGTGAAAGAAAATTATAAATTAGAAGTCATGTACATGTAGTGCAGGCTTCATGGTGTGCGTGTTCTTCTTTTGTCTCCTGAATTTCGACTCTTAGTAGAAAAATCGATCCGTTAATGTGTTCTTTATCAACATGTCGGAAAAAAAGAATAATGGAAATGTATACAGAAAAAGAATAGCACAATTAGCGGCTGAAAATGAGAAACAGGCAGCAGCATTAAAGAAATTCTTTCGTACTCCTGAAACAGACAATAATGGAAATGAAAACGTAGAACCAGAGAATGAGGAAACCAGCAAGAAATAAACAAATATTCCAGAAGATAACAACACAGTACAGGTAAGTAGGCTACATTACGTAACATATTTTCATTTTATTTCGTTTAATAGAGAAGAAGTGTTTACACACGTAGCGTCTTAGCAGGCTGGAGTGGGTAGGGTGGCGGCCTCTCAGATAGGCGGCGAACTTCAGGTTCACAAAAAGTCCTTTCCCCATTGATATAAGGAGCAATAATTACATTCTATACCAACACTGATGCTTGATACATGTATCAAAGCGATAAGACTTATACTCGTTAGATGTGTATTAACCAAATTTAGCTGTATTTCAAGCATTCATCTATTAATTAAGTAGAGGGCCTCCATAGTCTAGAGGTTAAAGCGTTGGACTCATGTCTACGTGCTCCTGGGTTCAATCCCCGGACTTTCCGCTTTACAACGGCAGGAAAACTGGGGAGTCACATAAATAAAGATATGACGATCACTTGGCCAGCAAAGCTCCTAATACGCCTGTTGGCGGGTAGTGGCACGACCGGCTGACCCGCGTTCTGTTACCCAGGTGGATGAATTTTCACCACTCGCTATCAGATGGCGTTGGAGCAGGCCCAGGATCTATTGGTCTGCCGTGCCAGTGATTATTATTATTATTATTATTATTATTATTATTATTATTATTATTATTATTAGTAGTAGTAGTAGTAGTAGTAGTAGTAGTATTGTAGTAGTAGTAGTAGTAGAAGTATCGACTACTAACTAGAATTCTGAAGAGTTAAAATGTATGATTGTTACCGTTAACAGATCACCGTGGAGTTTCGCTATCACAAATTTTGCAATAGACCCATTATTTCATAAACATATCGTAAATAAGTAACATGTACCAGTGTAAGACTATATAGATTATGTTTCTATCCAATACGATTACCGTGACATAAAAAAGTGTTCGGGCTTCGGCAGCTAATTTGAATGCATTAGCATCTATTTTATGAATGCGCTGATTCTTGATAATTTTCACAACACAAAGTTGTTAATGAATACGGAGAGAATTTAATTTTTATGTACAGTTCGCAAAAGAAAAAATGAGGCCATTCTTACCTAGATTCTGTAAGAATCGCTCCATTTTTTGTTTTCCTAACTGTACATTTTCACAATGAACACGGAATATATAGATTAATATTTATACGCAGTTATTTTATCATTTATGCATTTTCTTCACCTTTAGAATACAAATTAAATATATATTTTTTTCTTTTAAGAAAAGAAACTTTATTTGTAACGTATTAGTTCGTTTCCTTTCCACAGGTGGATCGATCGATTACGAGCATTTCGCAGGAGGAAGAAGAACAATTGAAATCTGGAACAATTGATATACGAAACGAAGATGGATCAGAATTTCCACGCGAAATTGTAATAGACGTTAAACATTTTGCTATTTGAATAAACATACAATTGCATGTTGGTTGAATAAGAAAAAGAAAAAGAAAGAACGAAAGGAAAAGTCTACCTCCACTAAGCGGAAACCTGACTTTAACGGAATTTTTTGCAAGTCCCGCTTGATTCCGCTAAAGAGAGGTTTCACTGTATTTATAATTCTAATCGATTTTAAGGAAAAGAAGAAAAACTTGGTGTTAATAGTGTTCAAATTGAGCTCCGCGGTCATTTTTTTTCTTAAATAGGGCACCATATGATATTGTACGTGAAAAAATTAATAAAACGCTTTGCTACTGGGCCGTTAGCACAAAATATAACGAAGATGCCGCGATGGTCTCCTAAGATTACGGCCTCCTAAGATTGTAATCAAACAGAATAGACATGTCGGTGCCATGGGATCTACGCGGTGCGTTAAGTGAACCTCCAGTCGGTACCATGGGGTGTACATGACGCTTAATGTGTTAAGCGGAAAATAGTTATTCAAGTGTGGAAAATTTAGGACCAAATATGATGATATGTGTGAGGGTAAAATCCCATGCATAATTCTAGCGAAAGTGGAGGAAAACGGATTTGTACATAACACCAAATATTGACGCTGTATAACAACCATACAAATTTCAGAAATGAAATTCCTACGGAGATATACCCCCAAGTTCTTCATTATGACGTAAGCACTATGAGAATACATAATATGGTTAATCAGATATAACACCATTATATAATTAACTCATAAATTTGATTTTTAAAAACTAACGTAGTGTCTAAATGTAAGACATATATAATTCCATAAATCACTTCAAGTTACATAAAATAACATGCTTGAAGGTAAATTCTCACTTATACCTTCCGAGAAAATATAGATACAGGAGCTTATTGTTTTACTTCATTGTATGTGTTTTTATGTATGTGTGGCATTTATTTCCCGGTGCCTACAGGATGGATTTAATCAAAGTTTGGGCGCAAATATTCAAATGTTTAAGAATTAATTATAGATATGTTTGGTGTTCGGTCTAACCCCGAGACAAGCCGTACTGAAGTCAGCTCGATTAATTATATATAGTACTGGCCGGCCCTTTGAGAAAATTGGTAGACTATTAGTTCTTCGTCTACAGAATAAAGATAGGTATATATGGTGGACGAGCTTTTGACAGTGACATATTGGTTGATATGTGGTACTTTTATCTTTTGTTGCTACTTGCCGGATCTCAACCTAACTTAATGGAGTAGTAACTTATATTATAAAGAATAAAGATCGTTGCGTATTCCAGTCGATCCAGTACACGGGAACGCTCGAATTTGAAACCGTCTCCGTTCAATAGTTGAGCACGATGGTAACTTTTGAGTTTAGTTCACTAACTGTGTTCCACTTGTTTATGTCCTTATACACACAGCTAGAGGTAGGCCGATTGGATCGATTCCTTCCAACCAAATTGCGCGCTGAATGGGCCATTGCACTACAATGTAATCTTCTCCCGGTTTGTCAAATAAAACAGCCTATAGAAATATAAGATTTTTAAAAAATCTCAGCATCTGAAGAAAGAGTTTTTTTTCAAGATGAAACTCTTCAAAATATGGCTAGTATCAGCACGTTATTAAGAACGTTTAAACAATTTAATAATTTTGTCTATTTGAACTTCCAATTAGCAAGAATTTGAACGTCGACAAAATTATAAAAGTTGTTGCATAGAAAACAGCATGCAAAATAACTTTCTGACAAAAAATCGCGAAGTGTCTCATTTATAGTTCGACTAATAGATGAGAAAACAAAGTAATCTTTGTACCGGACATATAGTTCTAATTAAAGATAACAATTTTCTATCAATGTCATGCAAATCAGGTGCCATACTATAAGTATTTCCGGGAAAAGACGGACTATTGTGATTTAGTAAATGTTTTGTAAGAAAGTGATTGCTGAAAGACCAATTATTAATGTGATTGTATCTTTATTTAGTAATAGAACTGACAGAGATGTGTAAATTGATTGATCTTGCTCAATATCTCCTGAACCATACATGGTTACAAGTATTATATGTGTAACTGCTCGCAGTAGGTGTATCACAGTTAAAAGATTTGTGTTGTCTTCAGCAAAGGCGAATAACAATTATATGTCTTCTACTAAACATATTGTTATTTACATATACAGTACATAAATACATTTATAAAATAACAAAGTATTCATATGAATTCACTTTGAAACGTGTCATTTGTTTAGTTTAGTATGACCTATCGCTTGATATATGTCTTATATTTAGCCAACATTATAGTAAAACAAATATTAATGTTTAAGTTATAATTCAAGCATGAAATCTATATAGTATTATAATTGAAAAAAAAAATTGGTTGGGGTATAATTTTTATTATCATTTTATTTTGCATAGAAGTGGTAATTTTACATCAATTTTTAGGTTCCAAAAAGCTATTTTTAAAATAATTTTCTTGCCAACTAGGTACAAAGATATACAAACACAGACACATACATACATACACACACATATAAACACACACTGACACAGGCATATATATAGAATGTGTTTCATAACTATACCGAAAACGTTTGGGAGGTTATCCCTGATACCAAGATAGGACAGAAATTATAGACCAACCCGGGTTCTTAAATGCTTTCTTTCGGCTGCCGAAAACATGAAAAAATCAATTTTACGAGTTCAAAGTTCCAAAATTGTGAGACATACCATAGTCGGATCAAGACCTCAGTTAGGAACTAATATGTCCTGAACAAATTTCTATGTTTCAGAATCCTGCGGTACATCCGTAACAATTTTTATAGAGGTACTTGGTGAGTACTTCAAATTATATGCCCGTGGCCAAACAACCTCTAAAAAGATTGTTGCATGAATACCATAGGATTCTGAAACATGTATTGTTCGATAGGGCACATAGTAGTTCCTAAATGAAGTCTTGACGCGACTACGGTAGATCTCATAGTTTTGGAGCTATGGATCTATAAAGTTCATTTTTTCATGTTTTCGGCAGCCCATAACTCCGAAAGGAAGCATTTGTGCACGCAGGGTTTTCTATCATTTTTTCTTACTTCTTAGTATCAGGAATCACCTCCCAAACGTTGTCGGAGTTGTTTTGAAACACCTTGTATATATATAATTTTATTAAACTCAATGGCAGGTATTGAATTGTATATTTCTTATCTTTCGACATTTTCCCTTAAACTTTAATAATATTATATGATAATAATAATAATAATAATAATAATAATAATAATAATAATAATAATAATAATTATTATTATTATTATTATTATTATTATTATTATTATTATTATTATTATTATTATTATTATTATTATTATTATTATTATTATAGCAGTAGTAGCAGCAATAGTTATACACAAAAATACAGACTAGTAAAATTGGAGCAGATGTTTAATACATATCAACACCTTCTGCAACATGAGAAGAACGGAGAGGAATACAAGAAGGAAGAAACCTTAGGGTATCTATTGCTACGCTGTTTGGGAATGAAAAGACCATCAAAAAAGATGTAGGAAATATCTGAAGAAACATTTACCTACCGCGCTGTTTCAACTTGAATCGCAGATTTTCTTCTTTCTCTTTTCATTGCTCTTCTGTATTTGATTTACTTAGTGTAGTGTTTTAGTTATACACAATACATCTTTAATAGCTCTAAAGTAGGCGCATTAGAAACAAAAACACAACTGATCCCGTCAATGTTGAAGCAACGTAAAAATTCTTTTTGGTATCTTGGAAAGTTGAACCTCTGCGTTGTTTTTGTTTTCTTCTACGTTAACGAAACAGGTTCTTTTGAAGCCCAGTTTTACCTATTGCAATATCACCGTAAACCGTTTTGGAAGGCTATCAAATTCAGTGAAGGAGAACTGCATGATACTTCGAACTGCAACAACTGATCACTCCCACTTCTCAGACACTGCCTGTATTGAATTTTACTGCTATCATATGCATATATTTTATCAAACTAATTTGCCTATCCATCGTTACCTTTTAAAAGGATTTTGTTAGGTAAATAATCCGTCCAGACACAAAAGATCGGGAACAACATTACTATATTATCTTCTGCTGAGAAAGAAAATAAGGAGAAATTAGATTTTGAAAACTAATGAATGACCAAAATAAGTTTTCGTTGCTACACGGTCGTAACTTAAACACACCGACTCTAGATATATGTTTCCACTCGACGAAACACTGCAACCGGTTGCACACTAGTGGTAATCCTTCGACAAGTCGATACATCGACAATCAACATTTACCGGAATTCGGCCAATAGTTGCTGGCAACGTTTATGGCATGGGAATATGAACTACAGTTATGTAATTGGTATTATAACATTTTGTAATATAATTATACTTATCTAAAATACTATGTAACTACCCTACTCAACTCGATCTTGTTTCAAGGAATAATGGGTGACAAGATAAGGACACAATCCATACATGTCCAAATAATGATGTGTAACAGTTTGCTGGCGTTAACTGTCATAGACATAGGAGAGAAACATTAGAGCAAAAGAAAAGAAAGAAGTACGAGCTATGATACTTTATAAACAACTTCGGCAGATCTGAATTTATTACGATATATAAGACAGTGCCGTGCCTATAGCGAGCCAAGAGAGCATTTCCGACAACCTCATCCACTACCTGACTATTTTGAGCTAATAAAGGAATACATACACGACAAATTTCAATCTTCAGTGTTACTATGTTCTGCGGATCTATATAATCAATGGAGGTCGGTAAATTTGCGGTTCTGTTTTCGTTTTCCTCAATTTATTGAACGTTTTCTACCTGCTCTGTAATCTACAGTATACTCGTTGTTCTTTTTCTCGTAGCATTTTCACTTCAGAGCTAAACTGATAAATAAAGCACTAAAAATTAACAGATTTCATTATCTTCTTTATGACATCCCGACTGTTTGTTCGGGAGACTTTTTAATATTTTTTTTATATTCTCTTCCCATAAGAAATCAATTTGATTGTATACCATTAAGTTATTAATCTCAAGAAGTTTATGATTATAGAAGAAAATGCATGGTATTTTTTAAACTGATGATGATATTACAATAGCAGGTCTACTGGGAAATACGTAAGAAATTTGAAAATGTCAGAAAATATTGTTCATTTGTTGATTTCTGAAATTAAATATCATCCACGAATGTTTCCTGTATTCACTCATACTTATGCGGTATTTGAAGATATTAGTGTTCAGTGATTCTGGATTTTTCTATATGAATGTTTTGAGGTGAGATAATTTGATAACTTCTTACTGTTTGTAAGAAAAACTGAATTGTACGAGTTTGGTGTTGTTTCACTTTCGCATTTAGCTATCTGTTGTGATTCGTGAGCCTCACCTTTTGTCCTAGTTGAATCCATTCGACTAAGCATGCTTGGGTTTAAGGTGGTTCACTATATATTCTCGGTGCTATGCTAAACGCTTTTTGAATAGTGCGGCGTTGTCAGATAGTGTTGAATGTTTACTTATGTCAGGCACGACAGGTAGTAATGATGGGATTCTGCTTGGAAACTTACTGGAGAAATTAGCTTTCCGCAATTTACAGCTAAGTTTTGCTTCTTGAATTACATCGTTAGAATCCAGGAATTTTGTTACTGGGACTACCACTGTAACGTACAAATTTGACAACAACACATTATGGAGTTCTGTGCATGTTTCTTCTCTAATTCTTATTTCCTTACATGTTAATTAAAATTTAAATAAAATGTGACACATAACTCGAGAAACGGTCAAACAAGATATCTATTTCCTAATAACATCGTTACTATAAAATATTTTACACATAGAAATAAACATTCCACAAAACTGAGCACTTCCAGAAAGATCTAAGATCAAGTGCCACCTTGTGTGCTCATACTAAAACGAATCAAATATTTTCTTTTACTTGTTATCCTTTTCGATATCAGACGACACAATCATATGAATCAGCGTCTTGTGTTGTATCTTATAATACAATATTTATAATATGTAACGTTTCATGGTACAGTAATTAAGGAAATGGGCTAAAATATGTACTGACTTTCGCGTGGTGATGCACCTTATAAAAGAAATTTATGAAACAATACTAATTAAATAGACTGACTTGGTGGTTCACTTTAATTCCGATTTCTTGAATATTTCGTTTAGTGCGGTTTTACCTTGCATCATCGAATGTTTGTTGCACCAAACTGTAGATATCAATATGTAGATTACGATTTAATGCAGTGAACGAAAATTAATATATATATATATATATATATATATATATATATATATATATATATATATATATATATATATCATAATGCTGGTTTATCACAAGTTATTCATTCACATTAAATTTTGAATATCTATTTTAAAAGAATTACAAAATCTTCCGATTTGGAAAATCGAAAGCTCTTTTCTGAATTATGAATACTAAATAAATTATTAATTTTTAACTGGTCATTCTTGTTTTTTAAAAGTTGATTTTGTTTTGACAAAAATATATATTTTAACACAATCCGCTTACTGCATCTTAGAATCTAACAGAATTGTCAGTTGCATCAAGTTGTTACTGCATTAGTGATTTCTATGCACATATTGCTTTGCATAATACATCCGTATTGCTGAAGGAGTGCTTAACTATTGCTATATTCAATAACAAGTACATACTTTAGAGGGGATGCAAATAACCACTCTCCCGGGACGAGTGGTTCATCGGTGCGGGCGAGTATCTAATATCATACCGAAGGTAAGTAAATTATTTCTAAAGTGGGGTGTGGGATAGTAACTTTTTTCTTGGGAGGACAAAATTTTGTTGCTTAATTGCATCCCTGCTTTAGACGGTTAATTAATAAGTACAGACAGGTTATAACATGATAAACCAAACACACTAACGTAACGTATAACGACTTTGGAGAGCCGTTCACTACCCTTTAGCAGTAACACTCTCTACTCCCCTGTTCCACTGCGATTGCCTAGTAACTTACCCTTTATTCTAGAGTCAGCACTGCTATTCCTGTCAAGTAACAACATGTTCGTAGCTCATTTAACCCCAGTCTATGGCATTTTATGCCAGTGACACCAACCTGGAATTTTATTAAATGCTAGTATGAAGATAGAAGTTTCCTTCGTGCTCTTAGAGTTTGCAAAAGACAAATTACAATACAAATTACACAATTTCCAATATATATAAAATATGAAAATTGACATTACTGTATGTCGTTTCTTCAATACATGATACAATTGTTCTTAAATTCCCAATGTGTAAACTCCCAATAATTATTTTTCTAAAGTAAAACATTATTGAAATTGAGGAGTTTCATGCAATAAGAAGGTAAGTATGAAATATGCAATTGGAGAGAAACGATGTTGATAATTGAAGTGGTGTCTTTCTTACATAAAACAATGTAATAAGCACTATTTTATTCCGATATTGAATTGAAATGTTATCAGGAGGCTCAACAAGCATGGCAAAAGCCACAAATATGTTAGATGGGATAACGGTGTAAACTCGCTTACGCCCTTATGAGTATAAAGTTCACACTTTTGTGCCATAATCTTGTGCTAAATGTTGTGAACCTTGACAAACTAGATTATTCTGCTATTTCCTATGGAAGGTATTAGAAATTGACTGCTTGTTGTTCAGTAATGCACGTGTTTTCGTTTATGATCGTTTTAAATTTTAGAGTAAAATTTACGTTCCTTGTTGGATGTTTTGATTTGTTTTGCATTTGCTACATAAATCATTTCCACACTCAGTTGCAGTTTCCAACAAGAAAATGCGACATTTGGCACTGATTTCCCATTTGTTTAATATATCATTAGCCTACATTCCGCTCATACATATTTTTGTTGGCGTCGATAAAATAAACAAATGATAAATCCCATTTATGTTGTCAATATTGACGCAAGTTCCTTTTATCAGCATTACAAAAATTAATATAACAAAATACCCCAAAATGAATTTCTTGAGCTGCAGCTTATCCGCGATGATAGTCCTAAAATTAATGCTTTAAGTGCGATCAAATTTGTTTTATAAAATGCATAACAAGTTCTGCTGAGGCGTAGCACATTACTTTTCTAGCCCTAAAAGATATCAGTAGAAATTTATACCAAGAATTATAGATTACTTTTATGAAATGCAAAGTTAACACTTGATACGAAAGTAACATATCTTCAAATTTTTACCTAGATGCACGATTCTTAGACAATGTTTATAATTATCTAGACTGCTTTTGCACATGTGTAAATGTACAGCATGTATATGAAATATTTTCTTTGTTATAGAACTGACTCCACTCTGACATCTACTACATACATTTGTTCACATAAACAACTTAAGTTCTTAGTTATTTTCCTTATGTTCAAATCTTTTCCCTGTTGTAATACAGTTCGAACATTAATATCTAGTAATGACGTTTTCAGGAGATTAAATATTAATTGTTTCGCTTTATTTTACTCTTTTCAGTATAATTTGATTGTAATAGCGGTTAAGTCTCAATAAAAATTCGATTTCTATTCTTGAATTGTAGTAACCGAGAGAAATGGAAATGAAATAAAACATCTTCGCCACCCTACAAACACAAAATGATTTAAGTTGAGCGTACTATTTGCCAATTAAACACGCTATAAAAATGAATTACGCAAGTTATATTAAATGCATTAGTTCATGCGAAAACGGCTACAGTCTGTCATACGGCGAAATTGAGTCAAAAATGAATTTTTATTCGTATAGTGTACATCTATGTTTTTTTTGCAAAATGCACTTCGGTGTCAATGGTCTAACATGTTATATTTCATAAACACAGTCACACTTTGATCATTCTACCCAGAATTAGGTTGTTCTGCAATGTTTTCTTTATTTTCCTAAAACCTAAGTATCTTTGACTTAAGCCTCTTTTGCATTATCTGATTCGCATTTGATATTTTCCTTGATTAAGTGTATTACCCAACACTATCTTATCACAAGGGTAGAACACTGTACTTTCAATTGAGTAGTAACTGGTTCCATCACATACAATGTTTCTTAGCTAAGTTAAGTTATGTCTGTGAATTCCTGGCGGTTGCTCTTTTCCTCCCGCAATGTCATTTTCAAATTAATTCATAATGATATACTTTCACTAACATGTTCTCTGCCACTTTACACAAAGATGATTCTACTGGCATACACCTTATCTGTCTATGATGCTATTTAGCATCCTAACCAGAGACAATTTTAGATTACTATCTGCTTCACGGCATATGGATTCTGTTTATGATTCTATATACTGCGTGTAAATATGGTCAAATAACGTAATTTACATATAAATCTAAATAAACTATTTTGCCTAAGATGTGTTCGTGAAGCCTGGTGTGACTCCCGTCTGATGTGGTGTGACTCCCGTCTGTTAGTGGTTGACAGCGAACGTGATAACCATTCGTCGCTCCTAGCCTTAAAAACGTAGAGATTCATCGCTGGAAGTAAAGCTAGGAATGTTATACATTTTATCTGTACAACGTGGCTTGTAAAAATGAAAACTCGATTCAGTGAACACTAAATGCTAATATCCGATTAAGCTGTTTTCTGGTTTTACCCACTTTTGCAACTGAACACAAAGCTTGTAACAAGTACTTGTATATATTAAAACGGATCTCCATTCACAATATTCTGCAAACTTTGAAATATTAACTACTTCTTTAATTAAGCCAGCGCGTAACTGTTATAATATTTTGATTGTTATCATTAGTATATTCTAGTGTTTGATCGTATCCAGAATAATTAAATTCTATAAAATTAAATCTATTAAGTAATAACTTTCGGTAGGAATAACAATATGTAAAAATAAAATAATTCATGAAATAAAAATAAAGAAGGCAGTTTAGGATATCATTAAAGACTGGATGTTTAAAATAATAATGTTTAAAGCATACTTAAAATTTGTTCTCTTAAAGAATTGGCAAAAATACTAAACTTTTATAAAAGAAAATTAAGACCCTATTAACTTGACAGTATGCAAATATTAGTTAGAATGAACTAAAGATACCTTTTTTATATTTTACTGATTATAACACAAATACACTAATTCACGAGAGTTTGTAATTTATAACAATCGTAGTATTGTTTTAAAATAAACGGGTGTTACTGACTGAAGGTGAACTAAACTGTGATATACTCAGAAATAAGACATAGTAACACCTTGATTCCACAAGAATTATAAATATATAAGAATTAGAAATGTTTATAGAAAATAAACACAAAGATCGATATACAGTCAAAGATCATTCATATACAACTACATTGTATTTAGGTTTATATCATAAGATGTAGTGAGTTTACTAAACTGAATTTAACGTATGTAGACTTATAGTTAATGAACATTGTGTATACGGAAATAATAAACGAACCTTTGAGAAAAGATTTTTTAAAATTATTATTAACTGCTTGGTGTTTTGGAGTGAGCTATATCGTAGTAGTGGTATATTTACTAAAAATTAGAAATACTACTAACATCCCAAATATTGAATAGGAAAAGATAATCATTTTATGGAGAAAGTAGCCACATGCAAATCCGAGCTGACTGACATTCTTTTCAATTACGGGGAGCTGTGCTGAATGGCCGTATGACCTTGAAGGTGAAACTGCCGCCTGATTTACGTTATAAGATGTCGGTTTGTTATGTTGAGTTGTTATGGAATGGTATATGCTGCTATATATTTTGGACGAAAACGCAAAAATCTCACACAATAAGGCTTACAGAAGGTCCGATTCGTCACTTCGGATTAGTGAGATTGGTTAACCCTTCCTACAGACCCGATTTTACCACATCGGACTTTCACCAGTTCTCTGCGTTGAAAGCCCCACTCTCGTAACTTCCAAAACAATGCTGAGTTATAGCAGGCTGTGCGACAGTTCCTTAAATCGCTAGGAACAGAGTTTTAAAAGAGTAGTTTCTCCAAACGCCACTGCAAATGTCGGAAAATAGTGCTAGGTATGTAGTATATGTTGCCACGGTGTATTTGTGTTTGGCAATAAAATTGCCGTGTGAAAAAAATACGAAACATACTTTCGGAATTCTCCTGGTAATAACAAACATATGCACCAATACTGAAATGTAGAAAATAAATAGTTTCCTTAATACTTTCGAAAGGTGGATGCTATGCTATTATATATGAAAATAATATTACATCTAAAATTTTGGACACAAGTTCAAAATTGGTAGTTCTATTTTTACCAAGCATACTCAATAGTGCAGTAAATGAAGTTCAAAATTTAATGAAGAAAAAACAAATTAGTAACAAGCTGAAAATTAGAACAGATGTTGGGAATGATGTTCTTAATAACATATTAAAGTCCCCTGAAATTCCACGTGATTTTCGCCTCCATATTGGAAAGTAGCCACCGGAAATGTACCGTCAAAATGATTTACAATTTTATTGAACTTAGGAAGTAATTATTAACAAGTTAAAATTTGACATAAATGTTTGTAAAGATTATTTAAATGACATACTAAAATCCCACAACTTGTTCTTTCGCCATATTGGAAAAGGTCCAAATCTCCGAAGAAATTAAAAGATAAAATTTTGTGAAGTGAAATACAAAATCTGGGCTGGGCTAAATATTTGAGAAACTGTGAAAGCTGTCGATCCGAAATCAATTGCGATCAATGATGGGGGGGGGGCGTTATGGCGTGTTTAACCTCTTCGTCCATCATCTTGGAATCAACTTTTTAATTTTAAATAGCAACATGGTCGTGTGACATATTAAGCAACATCCTCGTTCGAAGAGAATCTCAACGGTAAGGTTACTTTTTCAAAACCGGAAACAGTTTTGAACCTGTGAACATATTTAGGATATCTTATGTGTGAAATGCTGTGGAACGTACTATGCAAAGTTCCGAATTAAATGGTAAAGATAAAGGAAAAACTAGCTTTGTATCATCATTAGCCGACTTGTGCCAATTGTCGACATTTGTCGACAACTTCTGATGTCTACAACTTTGGGCTGAAATAAAATCGGTATATACGGTAAAACTATTTTCTCGTGTCGGTAGGTATCACTGCCTACGATAACGTCAGCGACCTCCCGGTCTCTGTCGCGTAGTGTGTATTTGTAAGAGATATGAAAAATTGAAACAAATATTTTGAAAAAGTATTATTCGTTCTGTCTTCGTTCTTCGAAAAAGTATTCTATCCGTTTTCTTATTGAGAATATTATGGCCGTTATTATCACTATAGTTGCGTAGCATTGGGTTGTGCCGCATATTTTGCGTTCCCGTGCTTATTAATAATTTCATCAAGGGAAAAAGACAGAATATCGCATTTATCAGTTGTTCATTCCTGTCTATATTTACAATTTCTATGTTATTCTTTTTATGATAGTTCGTCCACCCATTTAAGCCTATTACATTTATTTAAGCTTAACTATTTTATCTAGGGATATCAACAACATATAGTTTTATCTATGGCGAGAATTTATTCGTATACTTAAAACCATAGTACTATGCTTTAATATAAGATTGCCTATGTATTTGTCGAAGCTAGTAGATAGCATAGTTCGCGATTTCGAAGGCGTAGGGAATGAGGCTGCCTCACATAGAATAAAGTCAGACCTTATTGTAATATTATTTTCTCTTCTCAGTAGTTCTTCCTTTAATATTTCGTGTTCTTCCTATTTTGTCTTCAATTTATGCATATTTCGTTACATTTAGTCGTTATTAAAACGCTTATTTTGGTTTTCACCGAATAATCCGTCGAACAGAAAGACAGCCGCAATTGTCTGTATTAGATTTCGATGCAGTAGTCGTACTGTCAGTATACTGTCCACTACACCCGGCCAACATGGAAGGATCAGTAGTTTAGTTTGCACTCTCTACAAAATTCATTGAAATCGAGCGTCATCCGTATAAAATGGTTTAATATTAAAAATATTCTAACTCGTAGAGGGAAACTTACCCCGGTGATATGGAATAGGATAGAAATATGCGCCGAAGGAAGTGATAAAGTGAGAATTACGGCGTTGGTGTGATAATCACATTCTCCTGTTCTTTGTCTGCGGGGGTCTGTGTGTTGTTATTTACATATCAGCTCCATATCTACAAACCGGGTAACATTTATGAACTTTATGCTTGTTCCGGAAACTGTTATCACTCAGGATGTTGGCAGAAATTCAGACGGGAAGTGATTCACCGCCTTAACAAAGGAAACTGTTGGAAATGAATCCTGTAAATCTTCGTCACATTGTCGTGATGTCCAGTTTGACCACTATCTAACAAGTTTAAATTTCAAACAAGTAAATTATCAGTTCGTTAACGTCAAACACGATTTGCCTATTGGATAGCAATATAAATAATCATAATATATCGTAATTTTACAACTATTTGATGTGGTAGTATTATCTGAAGTATTTATTTTAAGTATGTCTATTCTTAAGTTGGGTACTGCTTACAGATACATGATTGACTAAGTCTTTCCCTGTGGGAAGAGACTTCTCTCAGGGTTGCCTGCCTTGTGCCTGTTCCCGTAATTGTCCAGTTAAACCTCTCATTCCGTAGATCATTCGTCTCTCTCTTTCTGTGTCCCGCCATGCGTGTTATATTTGGTGCTAAATCATGTTAGTATGTTATTCACTCCCTTATGTGTCAGTATGTATAAAGTTATGTTCGATTTACGATAATACGTTCACAGTACTACGCATATTAAGTATGTTGAGTATCTATGATGATTCTACGTCACATAATTAGTAATGCTTCCTTAATTTAATTAATCGAAATTATGTTGTCGATATATGGAGATACGAGTGCGTTAGTTCAATTGTCCACCCTGGTCTTAGTGATGTCAGCCAAGTGTGAATCAATTCAATTATCTATTGTATATACATCTAATGTTCACTTTGTACATCTAATATTCACCTTGTCCGTCTAATGTTCCTTTTGACTACCCAATGTTCACCTTGTCCATTGCATGTCCACCTTGTCCTTTCAATGCTCACCCCGTTATGGGAGCGTCATCTTAGCATTTCGCTAAGGATGAGAGACTACTGTTGCGGTCGTTCAATCGAGTGTTGCTCCGGCTGTCCACGGTCTCACTTAAACCTTGGTCTCAAAGTTGTTCACGTTAAATTAGTGAACGGGAATCCTAACCGTGAAGAAGTTGGAATTTAATACTTTCCGATGTGTCTCTGATTTGACGTTATTCAAGTAATTTCAATGTTAAAGTGCGCTAATGCTGCGAAGTTGTAGAACAGAGATAACTGAATGATGATTCCTCTGTTTCTTATATTTTAATTTTGGGGATGCCTGAACTGAGTTAGGAAACATTGACACTTCCCCTTAAGGACACTCGTTCTGACGAAATGTGATCAGTGATTTTGTTTAATGTCCAACATGTATTTAACGTAAGATGTAGTACAAGGTTTAAGAGTGTTTAGTTTGAATATTTCAGCAGTGAAAGATAGATAGGGACTCAATGGTTGCTACAAATCTCAAAATTGCAAACTCAGTGTTCTGTAGAGTTACAGGGAGTTGCCAGTGAAACTAACTAAATCATCCTTCGTCAATTAACTGTTTGCATTTCTTGGAAACTATTCTGGTGGAACTAGTATTTCATTTTGGAGACTGAAACATCGTAGAAATTCTATGAACTTTAACAAAGGTCAATTAAGAAAAAAATATGCAAGCATACTCCAATTTAGATAATTGTTATTGATTTTTTTCTTTCCTTGCACTTGGTTAGTTTCAACTAAATTTTGAAAATACTGTCATTCCTAATTCTGTTATAAGTCTGAAGTGTGATACTAAACATTGAATTATTTATTAATAAATGTACGATTTGAGAGATATTGACGAGATCATTTATAAGTTTGAAGCCCATTTGAAATATAAGGTAATTGAAATTACCAGCAAGCAAACTCGAAGTGTTATTGATTCTTTTTATCTTTTCTGTCCGCTGCTTTTCTAGCCGTGCAGCATCCTCCATAGGTAAGATTCTGGTTTCTAAATTCAATTAACTTTAGTTTGAAAGAAATTTTGTTCTGCAAATCACCATCTTCTCGGTTTCTGTCGGAGTTGCTAGGACTCCGAGTCAGGGGTTGAGAAGACTGGGCTGAAGTAAGACTGACCGTTACGTAGTAGCGAAGTGAGCGTTACGAATGTCCAGTACTGGGCTAATACAAATTTGATAGGATAAAAATGAAATGAAATCTTTAAGTTTTACGTCCCACGGTTATGCCGATTAGGGTAAAGGAGACGGTGATGATGAATAATGAATGAAATGGTGGAATGAAGAAAGTGGGAGGAAACGGGAGACCCCGAGAAAACCCACGCACACTGTGTTTGTCCACCACAAAGTTCACTTGGTGGAGCAGGGTTTGAACCCGAAACCCCTAGCACCAGAGGTGAACGCTCTACCACTTAGCCACCGCGGCCCCACAAATTTAATAGGGAGCTCCTTCGTGGCTAAGCGGTTAGCGTTCGCGCCTTTGGCGTGGGAGTCCCAGGTTCGATTTCCGGCGGGAGCTCATGTGGTTCGGATCCCACGTTAATCAGTAGGTCCACGTCTCATATAGCCTCGCTGCTGAACGGGATGTTAAACTGAAAATCAACTCAACTCAACAAATTTAATAGGATAGATGCATTAAAGATGCAAGGTACAGCTAAGGTAATATTGTGGTGTGGAATATGGGGCGAGAAACTTATTGGACCTATTTTCATTGATGGAATCTTCGATGCTGCACTATATAGATATATGCATGAAAACACTCTTACGCCACTGTTGTTGAACGAGGAAGGGTTATATTATCAATATTGGCAACAAGGTGGGGCCTGTGAAAAAATAACACCAACTATGCCTCGCGGAGTGCACAAGCACTGGTCTCATGGTTAAGGATATGCATAGAACAGAATGGGAGGCATGCTGAACATGTAATGTGATTGTATTTTTATTTTGTGTATTAGCTCTCTCATTTCCTGGTTATTAAAGAATACGTAACATGAAATTTTACGAAGCTTGTTTTTACTTTATTTTTATCCTTTAATTCTAAATTTCACAGCTCATTTCACACAAAATATATCCTAAATATATTCACAGCATCAAAACAGTTGCAGGTTTTGAACAAATACCCTTACCCAGTTTCTCTTCGAACGAAGATGTTGTTTAATATGTCACACGACCATGTTGCTTTTTAACATTAAAAAGTTGATTCCAAGATAGCAGGTGACAACTTTAAACACGTCATAATGTTTCGCCCCCCCCTCCATCATTGATAGCAATTGACTTCGGATCCACTGCTTTGACAGTTTCGCAAATACTTAGCCCAGTCCATGTTTTGTATTTTACTTAATAAAATATTATCTTCCAATTACTTCGGACATTTGGACATATTCCAATATGGCGAACGAAGAGGTTGTGGGATTTTAGTATGTCATTTAAATATTTTATACCGACATCTATATCAAATTTTAACTTGTTAATAATTACTTCCTAAGTTCAATAAAATTGTAAATCAATTCGACGGAACATTTCAGAATTTTAGAATTTAGAGCTAAATATTTCTAAAAGTATGCGTTTTATGAGAAATTCTTTCCCTATAAAAATATTCTGTTATCTATGTTCTATAAAATACAGAAAGTTTATACCTTTATGTTCAACCAAGCAAAGATATTGCAACTTTTATCTGGGTATTGTTCATGTATCACTTCCTGAGTCTTTTTCAATATGGCGGCGAAGGCCACGTGGAATTTTGTATGTTGTTTAGTATGTTTATATAGACTTTTAGTATGTTGTTTAGAACACCACTCCCAACATCTGTGCCAATTTTCAGCTTACTACTAATTTGTTCTTTCTTCATTTGTTCCTTTCTACCAATTTTGAACTTTTCACTATTGAGTATGCTTGGTAAAAATAGGACTAGCAATATTAAACTTGTGTTCAAAACCTTGGATGTAATATTATTTCCCTACATAATAGCTATCTTTCGAAATCATTAAGGAAACTACTTATTTTCTACATTTCAGTATTCGTGCATATGTTTGTTATTATCAGCAGAATTCCGAAAGCAAGTTTCGTCTTTTCTCACACGGCAATTTTATTGCCAAACACTAATACACCATGGCATCATGTACTACATACCTAGCATTATTTTCCGACATAGTTGACAGCGGCATTGGGACATGTGTAGTAGCGCTTGAAGAAACCAATCTGGTAAAACGCTGTTCCTTGCGATTTAAGGAATTGTCGCACAGCCTGCTCCACCTCAGCATTGTTTTGGAAGTCACGAGAGTGGGGCCATTAATGCAGAGAACCGGTGAAAGTCCGATGGATTCAGATGGGGTCTATAGATAGGCTCATCCAATCTCCATAATCTTAAGGGGCGAATCTGATCTTATGTAAGCCCCTTCGTGTGAGACTTTGCGTTTTGGTCCAAAATACATAGCTGTATACGTATATCAGTCCATAACAACTCAACATATCAAACCGACATCTTATAACATAAATCAGGCTACTGCAACAAGGTAGTACCACCTTCTAGGTCTTACGTCTATTCAGCAATGCTCCCCGTAATGGAAAAGAATGTCACGCAGCTCGGATGGAGTATATGTTGCATATGGCTACGTTCTCTATAAAATGATTATCCTTTTCCATTCAATATTTGGGACGTTGGTAGTATGTCTAGTATATTAGTTTATTTACCACTAGTCCAATATTCTTCACTTCAAAACGCCAAGCAGTTAAGAATATTTAAAAAAATATTTTCTCAAAGGTTCATTTATTATTCCCATAAACACAATATTCATTAAGTAAATTCTACATATTTTAAGTGGAGTTTAGTAAACTCACTATATCTTATGATAGAAACCTAAATACAATGTAGTTGTACATTAATGCTGTTTTACTGTATATCGATCATTTTGTTTATTTTTTAAACATTTCAATTATTTATAAATCTATAATTCTTACTGGATCACGCTCCTACAATTTGTTATTTCTGAGTATATTACAGTTTAGTTCTCCTTCAAGCAGTAACACCCGTTTATTTTAAAACAATACTACTATTGCTATAAATTAAAAACTCACGTTAATTAGCGCGTTTGTATTATAATCAGTAAAATATAACAAAAACATCTTTAGTTGATTCCAATGAATATTTGCATACTGTCAAGTTAATAGGGTCTCAATTTTCTTTTATAAGAGTTTTACTTTCTTGGTAATTCTTTAAGGGAACAAATTTTAAATATATTTTAAACATTATTATTTTAAACATCCAGTCTTTAATAATATCCTAAACTGCCTTCTTTATTTTCATTTCATGAATTATTTTATTTTTACACATTGTTATTCATACCAGAAGTTATTACTTAATAGATTTAATATGATAGAATTTCATTATTCTGTGTACGATCAAACTCTGATATACTGTATACTAATGGTAACGATCAGAATATTATAATAATGACGCGGTGGCTTAATTAAAGAAGTGGTAAATATACAACAGTACATTGTATATTTTGTAATTTTGGGTCATAAATTATTCCAAATATGTAATAGGCTGGCTTCATTCTTTCTATCAGAAGAAGAGAAAGAATTTTTTTTAAATAATATGATTGTCAATATATAAAGATATTCAAATGTTTCAAAAATAATAAGTCTTTGGAACGTCCTTGTCAGGACTACAAGATATAAATTAATGGAATCAAAATAAGGGACAGAGTGTGTATTATTTAATGGCTCAAATTTATTACAAAAGGAACCAGTAATTTAATCGTTGTATATGGTGAAGGAAACCCGAAAGTGGAAAGGAAAAATAATTGTATCGTTTTTGAAGCATAGTAAAAAGCGATCAAGATTGAGCCATTAATTCATCCGACAACATGTTGGAAGCTTTAAGAGAAATATGACGGCAACTCAAGGACCAAGCTCGATGTAGCGGGGAACTATCTCCACAGATTAAGAACCAAGCTCAGGACCAAGCGGAACAGTTTGCAAAAGTGAACCAACAACTGGAAAAATCTAGATCAAACGATGGATCAACGAATGGAATGAATAAACCAATGGATAGAACGAATGGATCAACGAACAGTACGGAGGCAAGAATCGAAACAAAAATTACTAAAGAAACCTCATCATCAGTCAGCAGGAATGCGTTAAATGAACCTGAACATTCTACAAATCCTAAATTGGAAACGATGAAAAAATATGATATTATTGATTTGAATCTTTGGATGGAATTAGTTGAATGTTCGTATAAACGTACTGCCGTACTGATTTCATTAGATTATCCTAACTTTTCTCTTCGTTCAAATGTTTGTAATTGTCCTACTTATGTTGTGTAAAATGAAGATTTTGGCATGTATCAATGTGCGAGTAGTTATGATCATTTTCGTCTCATGAACGCTATTGATCGTTTTTATTCACGATATATTCTATATGATAGTAATGCTGGAAATGAGGCAATAGTAATAGAACCGTTAGGTGATATGTACACGACACTGGTTCATATAGCAGGAAGAAAGTTGATTCCCATATTTGTGAAATTTAGAAAGAAAGCGTGCGTTCCCATCAATGCTTGTAGTGATTTTTCTACTGAATTTGAGGTGTTGAATTGTGTATTCAACAAAAAGACCAGAATGATGTTGATGAACGATGCGATGGTGTTTTCGCAGAACGTAATGCAGTGCGTTAATTTCAGTCATCCAGGTGTGACGTTGCCTAATTTTTAAAATCCTTCAATGGTACAATATAGTGACACCTTGAATCGAACTAACGTTAATCGAGACCAACTACGATACATTCATGTGAAATTAAAGTTTGATCCCAATGTAAAAGGTTATGTTAAATCTATATGTACCGGTAATGTAACCTAGTCTAATTACAGAAGAAGCAGCAATCATGGCAGGACAGAATACCGTAGATATCACGTAAAGGACAAATACATATCCATTAGAAGACGCGATATTTCACTTCCAGTGAAACGAAGGAGAACTGAACCTATTGTTACCGGTAAGACAACCGAGCCTAATCTTAGTGGTGACGGTAAATGGGATTGTGTGACTAAACCTAATCCTAGTATAGTACGATTACGTTCACGTAAGAAGGATGTAAGCATTAGATATAATCACATTCGATGGAGATTTCGTAGGTATCCCATAGAAGACGAAAATTCTCAAAGTAAGAAACAAAGAACTGTAGATGTAAATAACGCGCAAGACTGTATTCCGGTTTGTGACTTTCGATGCAACCCAAACAAATTAATTGGTCATGTAACTTAACATAATGTAGGAGCGTCTGAAGGGACATATCAAATTGATTCTTAATATGGCCAAATGCCTTAATGTTATGTGTTTTCTTTGATATTTGTATTATCAATCACATTATTCGTGATCCATGTTATCGAAGCATATTTAAAAGCATATTTGTATCGCGAGGATATATATTGAAGTTAATAAATTTTGTTTTCTATGAGGAATTTGTTAGCCATTTAACATTGGATGGATTTTCGATGTCCAAGGAGATCGCATTCAATTGATTGTGCTTTCATTATGATTTCCTTTTTATTCGTATCTTATTTGAGTTATATAATGTTAAAAATACATTAATTATTATGTTATGTCCTGATTATTATCGATATTTCAATCTTAATCTATATTTAGTTTAACTACATCTTATATTCGATCATGTTGTGCTCAAAGAACAACTATATGAATATCACATTCATCTTTTTCAAAACCTTCTTCATGAAGCCTAAGTAAATAATTATTAACTTGTAATAAGTATTTAATGGACTCGATAAAGGACTTAAAATAAAATTAAATTGGACTTGTAAATTAAATTTCGAATGTGCCTTATCGTCGTTGAAATGTATAAATAAATGAAGATGATGATAAAGTTTAAAATAAATATGATAATAGTATTATGATAAAATTAAGTATAATATATATGTATAATTATAGGAATTGTAATTTCTAAGTATACGAGGTGCATTCGAAAACTCGAATGATTAACATGTATATGAACACTGACCAGAATAATTTTTCTTTTTATGAAGTTAATGAATAAAAACAAAAGTCCGTCGGGCGTCATCATATACAACAGTACATTGTATATTTAGTAATTTTGGGTCATAAATTATTCCAAATATGTACTAGGCTGGCTTGATTCTTACTATCAGAAGAAGAGAAAGAAATTATATAATACTATTATTGTCAATATATTCAAATGTTTCAATGATATTCAAATGTTTCAAAAATAATAAGTCTTTGGAACATTGTTGTCAGGACTACAAGATATAAATAAATTGAATCAAAATAAAGGATGAAGTGTGTATTATTTAATGGCTCAAATTTAAGCTTGAAAGGAATCCGGGAAAGAAGATCCGGGAAAGAAGGAAAAATTTAATCGTTGTAAATATATCAAAGTTTGCAGAATATTGTGAATAGAGACAGTTTTTAATAAAAACAAATACTTGTTACAAGGTTCGTGTTCATTTGCAAAAGTGGGTTACACCATAAAACCGCTTACTCGGATATTAGCATTTAGTGTTGACTGAATTGATTTTTCATGTTTACGAGCCACGCTGTACAGATAAAATGCAGGGGGTCCCCACAAGGGGGGCTATGACGCAAACTGCGTCATTGAAATATTTGGGGGGGTTAAAATCTATATAAATATGTTTGATGAGGGGGGTAAAATTAATCGAAAAGAAGACTTTTTCATGGAAGAACACCTACGGATAGATAATTGGGGGCTGCGTCATAGACATAAGGGGGGGCACCACTATAAAAAGTATAAACTTCCTAGCTTTACTTCCAACGATGAATCTCTAGGTTCTTAAGGCTAAGAGCGACTACTGGTTATCACGTCCGCTGTCACCCACTAAAAGACGGAAGTCACACCATGCTCCACGAACACATCTTAGGCAAAATAGTTTATTTAGATTTATATTTAAATTACGTTATATGGCAATATTTACACGCAGTATATACAATCATAAACTGAATCCATATGCCGTGCAGCAGATAGTAATCTAAAATTGTCTCTGGTTAGGACGCGAAATGGCATCATACACAGATAAAGTGTATGCCAGTAGAATCGCCTTTGTGTAAGGTGGCAGAGAACATGTTAGTGAAAGTATAACATTATGAATTGATTTGAAAATGTCATTGAGGGAGGAAAAGAGCAACCACCACGAAACTTAGAGACATAACTTACCTTCGCTAAGAAACATTGTTTGGGACCGAACCAGTTACTACTCAATCCAAAGTAGAGTGCTCTACCCTTATTAAAAGGTGTTGGGTGATGTCCTGAATATGTCATTTCTAGATATTAATGTTCGAATTCTATTACAACGGGGAAAATAACCTTGAACATAACTAAAATAACAAAGAACGTAAGGGTTTTTAGCTGAACAAATAAATGTCAGTAGATGTCACAGTGAAATCAGATCTACAACAAAGAGAATATTTCATAGACATGCTGTACATTTACACATGTGCTAAAGCAATTTAGATATTTATATACGTTCTCTAAGAATCGTGTATCTAGGTAATCATTTGAAGATATGTGTCTTTCGTATCAAATGTTTACTTTGCTTCCCAAAAATGTAATCTGTGATTCTTGATATAAATCTCTATTGATATCTTTTTGAGCCAGAAAAGTAATGTCCTACTCCACAGCAAAACTCGTTATGCATTATATGAAACAAATTTGATCGCACTTAAAGCATAAATATTTATAAGGACTGTCATCGCTGATACTCTATAGCTAAACAAATCCGTTTTGTGGTATTTTTTGATATTACTTTTACGAATACTGGTGAAGGCAGCCTTCGTCAATATTGGCAACATATATTGGATTTATGGTGTGTTTATTTTATCGACGCCAACAAAACTCTCTATGAGCGCAAATTGGGGTAGGGACATATTTAACGAAAGTGAAGTCAGTGCCAATTGTCAAATATTCATGTTGGATACTGGATCTGAGTGTGAAAGTGATTTATGCAGCAATTCGTGAATGCAAAACATCCACCGAGGAACGTTAAATGTACTCCAGAATTTTAAAAAAATGAAATCGTATACGGAAAATATACATTATTTAACAACAAGCAGACAATTTCTAATACTTTCCATAGGAAATAACAGATTAATCTAGATTGTCTAGCTTCACAACATTTAGCATAAGATTATGGCCAAAATGTGTTAAGTTAATACTAACAAGTGCGCAAGCGAGTTTACGCCCTTTTTCCACTAAACCCATATGTGGCATTTACCATGCTTGTTTAGCCTCTTAATAAGATTTCGATTCAATATCAGAATAAAATACTGATATTAAGTTGTTTTATTAAAAAAAAACACTACATAAATTGTCAACATTATTTTTCCCTAACTGCATATTTTAGACTTACGCCCTTATTGCATCAAACTCCTCAATTTCCATCATTTCTTTTAATTTAGGAAAATAATTATTAGGAGTTTACAAATTCGGAATTTACGGACAATTGTATCATGTGTTGAAGAAACGACATACAGTAATGTCAATGTTCATATTTTATATTAAAAATTGTGTAATTTGTCTTATTCGAACTTTCAGAGCAAAAACAAAATTTCTGTCTTCATGATAGCCTTTAATAAGGTTGCAGGTTGGTGTCACTGACCGACAGTCACAAAATGTCATACACTGGGCTTAAATGAGATAAGAAGAGTTCCTGACACGTTATTACTTGACAGGAATTGTAGTGCTGACTCTGGATTAAAGCGTTAGTGTTTCGTTTACCTTAGTTACTAGGCGATCGCAGTGGAACAGGGGAGTAGAGTGTTACTGATGAAGTGTACTGAACAGCTCTAAAAAGTACGAATAAGACGTTGTTTGCTAGCGTGTTTGGTTTATAATTTTATAACATGTTTGTACGTAATAACGAACATTCCAAAGTATGTACTTGTTATTGAATGGAGCAATAGTTAAGCATTCCTTCAGCAATACAGATGTATTGTGCGAAGCAATATGTGCATAGGAACCACTAATGCAGTAACAACTTGATACAAGTGACTATTCAGTTAGATTCTACAATGTATTAAGCGGATTGTATTAAAATATTATATATTTTTATCAAAACAGAATCAACTTTAAAAAAAACAATAATGATGAGTTAAAAATTAATAACTTAATTTAGGACTTATAATTCAGTGCAGAGCTTTCGATTTTCCTAATCAGAAGACTTTGTAATTCTTTTAAAACAGAGATTCGGAATCTAATGTGAATGAATAACTTGTGATAAAGCAGCATTATGATATACTTATTAATTTTCGTTCACTTCATTCCATCGTGATCTACATGTTGATTTCTACAACATGGTACAACAAACATTCGATGACGTAAGATAACATCCGCCTTGGGGTTCCTCGGGGTTCTTCCGTTTCCTCCTAATTTCTTCATTCCATCATTTTATTCATTTCTCATCGTCGTAGTTTCCTTTGGCCTAGTCGGCATAAGAATGGGACGTAAAACTCAAAGATTTGATTTCAAATTCAATTGAGTTCGTTCCTTTACTCGCTAGCATTGCTTGGAGTTTGGGAAAATGATTCTCTGGCAACAGTAAAAATTCTTTAGGTTCATATTTTTTATTGTAGAATCACGTTATTTATGGTTGTACCTGGAGGCATTTCATTATCCTCTTTCAATTACGAAAACCAAGCATAATAAAAGTAGTAAGGTATATATTATTTTTTGTATGTGATTCTCTTAAGTTTCTCTATACTCTCTCTGCAGTATTTTGCGCTTACCAATAAGGTTCTTGCCATACTCTTTCTCATTTGGCGATGGATTGTTATTATATCATGCACTTTAGAGGAAATAAATTGAAACAAATCACAAAGTTTACCTTTGATTTCTACTTCGATTGTTCACAATGTTTTCACCTTCTGTACTCGCAATGTGATAATTACAGAGTACGCCTATCCAGGTAGGAAAGTCAGACGAGTAATAAACTGATTTGTTTCAATCTCTTTCGTCATCTCATGTGGTTCTCCTGAGTCTGCTTAGCGAGTATTAAAAAATAATCCAACTAATATGAGTGTGTATAGATTGAAACAAATTTCCATACCTTCGTTATAAAGTTCAATATTTTTTTTAATTAAAATTACATTGTTGCAGTTGAAACAATAATGAATAACAATGAAAAATAATTAGTATACAACAATATTCAATATTCATTCATATTCAATATTCAATATTCATTAATCTTGTTTTTAAAGTAAGAAAATCTCCTCCAGTGCTTTTCCAGGAGGTATGGTTCCTAGTATTGAAGCTACATTACCTCTCTGCACCGCCATGCTTATTCTTTGAATTAGGAAGCTGGTTGCCCTTTCATCACCGGATAACTGTGTGATGCGTTTTCCTACTTCCTTTATAAAGTTTAGGCCTTCCCTTCCCCACGAGCTACCGGATTCAACTGCAACTGGTACGAATTGATATTTTTCCATAAGGTTGTTGCATTTTCTTCTTTTCTCTATCTCTTTCCGACCTGCTGCATTGCCCGCCTGGATTGAAGAGAAAGGAAGGTTGGAAGGTGCAAAAGTGTCTGTGCATGTGAAGTCCCAAATTAAGGCTTTACCTTTCTCCCAAGGAATTAAGGACATCCCATCTGGTCTTTTTCCATCTGTTCTACTACAGCCATTTGGCTCCCTTATTGCCAGTACACCTGCGGAGATGAGTGCTCTCACAATGATGTCGTTGCAGCTCGAGTGTCGAGGATGTCTACCTGTGCTTTTTATGCAGGAGAGACCTTTTTTGTCAACAGGATTTTTGCACGCTTGGCATTTATGGGGTTCGCAAATATCTGCTCCCAGTCTTAACGCAATTGCTATTCTAAAAGATTCAGCATTCAGGTGAAGGCCTAGAGGACGTGAGGGCAAAGCTTCGAGCCAAGCACCTGCCTCAATGGACGATGCAGCGATCAGTCTGGCCTTGTCTTCTGGGTTGTCGGAGGACTGTAGTAAAAATGAAAAATTTGATTGTATGATAGGTTCTTCCCATGTGGATTGTTTAGCCCTGAAACTGAGGTCGGGTAAATCGGAGCCCACCAACAATGACCATGTAGACGAACAATCTTGAACTTCAGAATCCCAGTGGAGATTGTTGTTCTGTTGGAGAAGTGATTTTATTAGACATTGAGAGCCGTAGAATGATGCCAAGAAGGCGGGAATAGCCAAATCTAAGGATCTTCGAATGCCTAATATTACATTTTACCTTGAACTTTAACAGAATATTTTCCATTTGAGAATTTTGATCTATTCAAAAAAGACAACTATTGATTCTTAGTATTCAAACTACAAGGCACGTATATAGACACTCGATGGAGACTCAAATGGAAAGCCATTATTAATTTTGCGTATACGTATACCTTTGGTGTTTGGAAATTTTCATACACAGTACTTGTCGCTTTTCAGACCTCTTAGTACGAAGCAGTGTCGATAGATGGAGTTAGAGCTGCAACTGATTCAATGCGGCGGCACTGCTACGGAGTGAATGTGCAAAACAGGTTTATATAAATCAGAATAAAGACGAGGTGTGGGGAAGCCTATCGTTCACAGCCACAATTGTGGGATTATCGAGTTGTGTCAGAGGAGTACACAACCGTAGTAGAGTAACTTACTCAGGGAAACTGGCGTGTCACCTTGGCTGCTGAAATGACATTCTTGGTGAATAGTACGGTTTCGGTTTAGTACAAAACGTAGTGCATGATCAACTAAGCTGAAGGAAAGTGTTTGCCAGGTGGGTTCGTCGAGACCTGACCCAAGAACTGGAAGTTCGCTTGATTGAATCGAGTGAGGAACTGCTCAGACGTTATGAAGAAGATGATGAATAGTATCTGCTTCAGGCTGTAACCAGGAACGAAAGTTAGAATCGCTGTTTTTAACCAAAAAGGAAACGTGCAAGCAAAGTGCTGAGACATCCTCTCTCACTGAAATAGAAGAAGTTTCCCAGTCACTCTCATCACGGAAGTTAATGTTGACTTACTTGTAGGCTAAGAATTGTCCTGGAACACCACATACAACCACGTACCATACTTACTAGTGCCACCTACATAGACCTTCTCAAAAACAATTTGAAGCCAGCAATACACACAAAAGGAATAAAATTGCTGAGTGCAGGAGTTTTGTTACAATATGATAATACCTGTCCTTATTCTTATTGCGTAAGAATGAAAATTTTAGACAATCAACGCCTCAAGTGCCCCCACATTCGCCATTATCACCAAATTAGGAACCATTAGATTTCCTGAATTGTGACCTATTAAATGAGCACATTGCGGAGCAGAAGTTGAAAGCTAATGAAGACGTCCAATCCTATGCACTTGATTCTCCCTCGTTAATTACAGGTTCTACTTGCTAAAACCTAATTAAATTTCCCTTCGACTGTCGTTAAATGTAAGCATCACAGACGTACGTTATTTAGAGAATTGACGAAAGTTGACGCTTTCGAATGGTCGCTTATATTTTTGGACTCTTGTCATCATTATCATCAATTTCATGACTTCATTTTTCACTTTTATCAAATTACACGGATAGCTACACAGGACTTTGGACAGGACCTTGAACCTACTCCCGTACGTGGGGCCTACCGGCTCCTCGCTCTTCTGCAGTAGAAAGTGAAAATGTGACTCGTATCCAGTCTTACCAGGCATATTTCATGGGACGGTCAAATCAGTTTGTGAGCAATTAGACCCAGAGATCGAACTGATTCTGGTGACTCCGCTTATTCCAGTAAACGGCCTCGCCATAGATCTTGATCTCCTGTTTTAACTCCTAACTTAGACTGTGCTTCATCTTCCAATTTCTACAACGCCAAAAGTCCAATATATACGTTTCTACTTACCGATTTCGACAGCAGGTACACCCATCCAAAATGTTATTTCTACAAATTATCAAGTATATACCTCGAGCCAGTATGGAAAATATCGTTAAAACTCGAAATTGATTTAATTTGGTTCTAAGGACCCAGATTTCGGTATAACTCTCCAAAACAAAAGCTTCTTATGAGATCTTTGGCAAAACTACAAAACTAATAAGACAAACCGATAGGAAAACAAAATAACTACTATCTCCTCGAAACCCACCGATGTTCCCAGTTGTTATAAGAGGACTGATACGGAAATAAGTGCCGAAGAGGTTCTTGAAGAACACAAACAAGAGGGAATTGACGTTAACAAATGCATTCGCATTGAACATAGCAATGGCCCCATTTACATGATTCGCGTTCTATCTCAAAATCAAACTTTATGAGACTATCTATTAGCTCATGGAGACCCTATCTAAAAAACTCCACAGTGTTGAACCTTCCAAGTCGACAGGGTCTCTACCACTCCGGTGTGAGAGATGTCAAACATACAATTCTCACTTTACACACCAGTGTCCAAACGCAGTGGACATCATGATACAAAATCCTGTAGAAATCAGCAAGAACCACCAACGTGTTCTGTGTGTAACGAAAATAAGCCAACCTACAGTTACCGTTGTAATGGTAAACCCCAAGCGCAACCAGAACGCCAGTAGCCACACAAAACTTCGATACAATCACACCACCCACTCAGTCTATTGCTCACCCTCTCTCTGTTGAAGATCTCCTTCGTTACATTACAATATTAATCCAAAATGTCTTTTCATTCCAAGCACACTCTTCGTGTTGCCATTTCAACGGTAAAATTTCTGTTCAATCTACACTTTACCGCAACATACTCAGGCAAATTTGTCCACTTCCACATTGCACTCCTAGAAACAGCAGGCTAAAACTAACATGGCACTGTACATAATGGCTTTGACTTCACCCTCTGTTAACATCAGATCATTTCATCAACACAAAATACTTCTCGAGCCCCTCTTGCTAGAAGAAAGTTGATATTGTAAGTCTGAACGAGATAGCCATTTCTGCGCGATTTTCCGGCTATCAACTTCAACGTTGTGATTACCATGATGCGAATGCGCGCACTCAAGGAGTACTGATTGGCTTTTCACCAAAACTTCCTTATCGGCAATACAATCCTACATTTGCACACCTGCCTGACACCTTTTCTTTTATATTTATTATCCTTCTCCCATAGTTAATGTAACTACCATCTATATCCGCACTGGTCATCCAATACCATTTTCGTTTTTCGATTATAGAGCCCACAATTTTAAAAACATAATCATCATGGCTGATATGAATATTCATAGCAGAATTGCCAGGGAAAAGGACGCTTTACATTTACAATCTTCCGGTTCTCATTAGAACAACCAGTCAAACATCTTCGAATGTAGTAATAACTTCCTTATCGATTGCAAATGGCTGTGAGCTGCGGGTTCTTGATACGATTGGAAGTGATCATTGTCCAATCAAAGTGTCCATTATGAAGGCACGCCCATCTATACACTAGCTCGAACCTCATATTATTCACCGTTATGATCAAGCCGACTGTCCTCAATTCTGGCAGTTCGTTCATAACCAGGTCTTCACTCTTCATCCACCAATTTCTGAACAAGAAATGTTTTTGACAGTCAATCACATCACAGACGTCTTACATACCGGTGCTCAACAAACCATTCCCGAGAGAAAAGTTTATAATTGTAATCCTAAATTGCCTCCACAATATCTGTCTTTAATACAAAAATCAGGCAACATTTCCGTGAATACAAACAAACTGGAAACGAAGAGTGTCTTTGTTATCACCGGAGATGACATCGGTCAGTAACTAATTATCTCATAGACTATAAACGCCGAACTTGGATCAGTGCATGTAATAGACTAAATGACGAAACATCTCCAAGTTGATACTGGAAATCTTTCCACAGACTCACCGGCAGAAATACCAAAATTTCGTATCCTTTGTTAGACAATGGGGTCCCTCTCTTTACTGATCTACATAAGTCCAACGCTTATGCAACAGAATTACAGTCAGTTTTCACGCCTAGGATATCACCTCATTCTCATGACCATATAGACTTGGCTACTTTTCCAGCTCTACAACCATCACTTTCACACATAATTGATAATGAAAATTCTGTTACATCAAACAATCGCAACACAAGACCTCCAACGTATACTTCAGAAGAAACGCAACACTGCAGCGGACATTGATCGAATTTCCTATCGGCTACTAAAATAGACTCGGCTTTCTTTACTTTCGTTACTTGTTGGAGTCTACAACTTTATTGTTAGCACCGGTTTTTACCCACTGGATTTAAACATTTCCAAAATATGCTTGATTCTCAAACCTCATAAACCTGTAAGTGATATAAGTTCTTATCGCCATATACAGCCCACAACAGGCTTTAGTAAATTCTTTGAAAAAACCCTGGTACAGAGGCTTCATCTACATATCCAATAACAATTTTTTATGAGTACATCAAGCATTTTTCAGGCCAGCATATTCAATTAATGACCAATTACTTCGTCTCCCAACACTGATCACCAATCAGTTTAACAAAGGCCTTCCATCTCTTCTCGTATTAATGCATCTCGAAAAAGCTTTCGACCAAGTTTGGCACTACGGGCTCATTCGAAAGTTGCAGGAACTAAACCTTCCGACCATTTATTTACGTTTTATATATACCTTTTTAACTAATGGGATCGGACAATTTTACATTGGATCTGCACACCCATTTTTTTATTCTGGTGTTTCAAAGGCTTCTGCTCTTAATACACTCTTCTGTATACTGTACGCCTACGATATACCCCGACCCACGCAGAATGTGTACTTATTCCAATACTCTGACGATACAGCCCTTCTAGCTCTGGGCAAGACCGTGCATCAGATCGGCACACGTTAACAGTCAACTGCCAACCATTTTAGGCAATTGTGCAACACATGGCTATTAAGTTTAAACGCCGCCAAAACGCAAGCACTAGTCTTTCTACCTCCTAAATGCCGCTCGAAAGTTCATCGTAACCCACGAAACCTTAATGTTATTCTGCAAGACTATCAACTTCATCCAACTCCTATGGCTACATATCTCTGGGTAGTTTTCGACTCTAAATTAACTTGGAAACCTCATTTAGGGAAAATAACGCAAAAGGCTAATATACGGCTCAATCTTTTACGGCGTCTAACAGGAAAAACTTGGGGATTACAAGCACCTCTCTTAATTAATACATACAAAATGTTCCTCAGGATCATTTTAACTTTTGGCCATATTGCATGGTTCAATACTCCAACAAAGTTCTACGACCGATTATCCATACTAGAACGATATGCCATTAAAACTGAGTATCGCATAAAGTTATCATATCCGAACTTCCTGACGTACGAACACATAAACTTTCCTAACCTTATCTATCATCTTGCTGACATTTGTTTCAAATACATAGTCTCTCGCCTGCCAGTCTCCCATCCATTACTTCTTGATACTTTACAAGCTGATGCCGAAACTGACGCACTATATAAATATTTGCATAAGCGTTAAACTTCTTATCACGTTTTATATCAAAAACACACACCTACAGCTGAAGAACACATCTTTCATATATATAATATATCCGATCATCTCCGTCATTTCTTTTCATTTTAGCACAATGTCTCACCTCAATACTAACTTTGGGTTTTCCCCTTGTTGCCATCAGTCTCGAGTTGCCCCGAGACAGGACTAAACTGCATTCGTTTATCTAACAGTATGTTTCTGACTGTGGCGTGTAGGCACTACATTTCATTCTACATCATCATGACTATTCCATAAAGCACAACACACTGCTTCTATACCAGTTCCCTTTATATTTTCACCATTTAGATTTGTATTTTGTTTTCATGTATCCATATTTATATTTATTAACTGACACGATATTCTTTGTTTGTTACTTTTCAGTACTATTTGTTTATAAAACTGCACTTAGGCCATCATACATCATTCAAAACAACAATGTCTACAATTCTGTGCCAAAGAGAGGACACAACCCTCTAATGGCTTGGGTTAGGAGTCATACACCAAATCATCTAATTTTCAAAATGAAAATGAAATTTGATGAATAAAGTACGACCTACAAATCCCTGAACTTTTTACCTTTAAAAAATTCCTTTCCTTTTTCTTTTTTAATTTATCAATGATGTTAATTGTAGTTACAGAGCTTCGCTGTATTTCATTTTAAATTGTTACTGTATACCTGAATAGAAGGAAATCAGAAGCATAACTTGCCCCAAGTGTGGTTGCCTGCACCATATCAGATGTTTCTAATAAATATTTTCTGTTAGGCTGAAGAAGAAGACAATAACTGGTAAAGGTGTAAAAGAAATCAAGAAGACATGTAAACAAAGGAAGAGTCTCCGTTGCAAGTACATCTAGGCAAAAAAGTTCATAAACGATATCGGGTATAGTTTGTAAATCTGAAATAATCTTCTGAGCTCCGAACGTCTGAGCCAGAAACGAGGTCACATATTTTACGATCACGTTAACCGATATTTAACTTCCAACATGACTGTGTGCTGTGAAATATTGAAACATAACGATATTATAGAGAAATTTGCAAAGCGTTTCCAGTGAGAGCGACTACTTTATATGAGAAAATACAGCAGATATGTAGTGAAAGAAATGAAGAATGAGCTGAATCTTTGCTGAGGAGTATTCCGTCCGTTTCAGACCTTCATGTCCCAGATCCGCGGTATCATGGAAAGGGCAGTGTGAATTTTCGTACTAGAAAAGGAACTCCAGCACAATTTCAAGAAGGGTTCACTAATAAATGTGGACGACCTGAAGATAAAATTCAGCGTCATGCATTCACTACCACTGCCAAATAAATAGAAGAAAGCAACGAGGAGCAGTTGACAGTAGTAAATTTGATCATGAAATTGGACGAGCGCTTAACATCTGAAAACCAGCTTTACTCACACAATACCAAATGCATGCAACGCAAGCTACTTGATCATTTTGATGATGATCTCATGAGATATAGCATCGGTAGAAAAATAAGATATTTCGAAGAACAGCAGTAGTAGTGTTGAAAGGGTGTCACAATATGAATAATGAAGATAAGGCCAACATTATTCTTGCTGCGGAAGCCCTTATATAAGGGCATATATAACTTACAACAAATAAATGTACGTAAATGGAAATGTTCAGTATGTAATTAACGGTGAAGTTCTAATACATCGAATTCCATAGAATCGTAATGAAGTTTTTGAAGAAATATGTATTTTGTACGTATCATATGTGAAGCGACGATATGGCAACGCAACTCTTGTGTTTGATGGATATAATGAAGAGTATTATACAAATGTACGATCCCACCACCATCGTGGATTCAAACACAGTCAATGTTTCCGACCGTTACTTTTGATTCCAATACAAAGCCACCAGTTTGTTACACTTCAAGGTCGCTTCTTGCTGGGTGCTGTTATTTATGAAACAGCTAATGCCGATTACCAGATTATTTGTGAGACACTCAATGCTGCTCAGAAAGACAATAGTTGACGATACAAATCTTCTTGACTTGCTTATTCATTATTTACCAGACATTCCTTACAATGTGAGTCAATGGTCTGAACCAAAGAACACTAATCAGTGCATGATATTATAACTCGCAAAAGTCTTAAGTGATACCATATTGCGACAACATACTATTTTTCCACGAAATTCTGGAATGTGACACAATATCAAGACTATAAAAATAGGAAAATTAGAAGCTTCTAAATTATTAGGTAAATGTGAAGAATTTCGAAACCATGCATCTATATTGAAAGCGCAGATGGCCAAGAAGGAGTGGTCTGGAAAAGCAGCAGTAGATCTGTTGAATGGTGGACAGCCAGATGAAACATTGCAGCAAATCTTATGCGAAAGTTCACTACAAAATAAGATGCCTCCTCGCATCATAGTCTCCGCATCTGTATGTAACGTATATTGTGGTACTACGACTGAGAAGAAAGGGTAAACTCTGCGATTTTTTGCTTCAGTTTTTATTGGGGGTCCTTCCCCACCTGGGGATACACTCATAAGCATTGATATGTAAAGCAATGAAGTAGTATACTACATGGTAACACCCTATATGTATACTTGTTGCTTAGCCTATATGTGGGAGTAGGGGGAGACACAATTGGCCAATGTTTTCAGCCTCAGTTTTTTTTACGCAAATTAAATTTGTTTTCATTAAGATTTTTTCTTCTTCTTCTACAAATACGACGGGAATTGCAAAAATATTATCTCCTTGTAATCTGTGTTCCATAAGCTGCATCAATCATAAGATGCATCAATCATGATCCTTTGATAAGTAGGAGGTCACAAGGGCCGGCAACGCCAAGGTCTGCCACAACCCTTCGAAAATTATATAAGGGGTCTTTTTATAGTAATTTCGTTCTGAATTTTTTATCTCGCTTTGTATCGCTGAATGGTTGTCTTTGTATATTATTATCATAAGTGTCTTTGCTACACATTAGCATAATTTTCTCAACGTATGGCCACTACAAGGGTTGCCAGAGTTCCCAAATTCTATTTTTCTCATCATCTAATATACACGGTAAATTTCAGACCTTGTCAGAGGGAATTCAATGGTAGATTTTGTGTATTCGTTTTCAGCACACTTCAATTGATTAACATTCGTCCATAACGATTCTGTTGCAATTTTCCTCCCCATCACTGCTAACTCGACTCTACTAAATGGTCAGTTCCCTCCCCTCGAATTAAAGAGATTGGATCATCCGGCCTACAGACCCGATCTTACATCATTGGACTTTCACCTGTTCTCTTCATTGAAAGCTTCAGTTTTGTGACGTTACTTCCAAAACAATGCTAGGGTGGAGCAGACTGAGCGACAATTCCTTAAATCGTAGGAAACAGTATTACAAGAGTGTTTTTCTCAAACACTACTACAAATGTTTCAATGCTGTTGGCAACTATGTCGGAAAATCATGCTAGGTATATAGTTTATGATGCAATGGTGTGTTTGTGTTTGGCAATAAACTTACCGAGTGGAAAAATACCATACTTAATTTGGGAACGCCCCTCGTAATAACAAACATCGCACGAATACGATATGTAGAAAATAAATAGTTTGCATAATACTTTCGAAAGATAGTTGCGATGCTATAATATAGGAAAGTAATATTACATCCAAGATTTTGGACACAAGTTTAAAATTACTAGTCCTATTTTTACCAAGCATACTCAATAGCAATGTTATTAATTAACCAGTTTGAATTTGCATCATAAGTTTATATTGTTTTCGTGAGCGGAGGCTGCTGCACGAAAATAGAATGAAAATTTTGATTGACGTATATATCTCACGTCAGTATTAGTTTAATCGTAACAGTAGCGTAATTATTGTACAGCGTCAATAGGTGAATACATTTACAAACAAAAAAAATTCCTTTGATTAGTGATCCAGTGATCGTTTCAGATGCAGTGACCAAGGAACTTGGCTCATCCATTCTCATCTCAACAATTTTGAGGCTGACGAACTTGGCTGCACTTTTTGAACATCTGATGTTTTTGTTCATATTTCACGTCTTTTTTGTAGTTCACCATGTCAATATCGTATATCGGGATTCTCAATTGTGGCATATTGCTGGATTTAAATTTAATATTGTACATTTTTAAAGGACTCATAATGTGTCATATGCAACATTAGTTCTCAAGGGCTCTTACACCGGGAATCGAACCCAAGACCCTGTACATAAAAGGCGTACATGCTAGCCACTAGAACAGCGGGGAGGATTTATTCTATTAAATATCTGTCAGAGAGTTATAATCATACGAGATTCTAATTCATTTACCCGAGCTATAAAATCACGATCGCTAATATCTCATTTTTCATTACCTAAATACCAAAAGTGTCAACAGGGCCCAAAACCCTTGATGCTGAATCCTAACTGCTACATCACTAGACATGGCTGGTGATTCAATATACTTAGTTGTTCTCTACCTTTCCACATTGCGAAATTACGAAGTTCATTACATGACGCGCATGTTGCGCAGTTTCATACTGCCTCGGGATTTTCTTCCAATGATATATACCTTTCAAATAGCTTGTAATCTTAATTATATTTGCCATCAACATATCCTAACTGTATATAAAACTACATTACCTGGCGTTAATTAAAGGGGTGCTTACGGTTGACGTGGAAAGTTGAAATGATGAAGGGGGAGGAAGAATTTCCCCATGTTTTTTAAATGTTTTTTTTGACCTATAATCTCATGTTTTAGGAACTTTGAATTGGAATAAAAATTGAAATTCGATATGATTGTACGTTTCCGTTAGTATTACCTAAGCAAATCAGGAAAAATAAACAATTCCAATTTGAAGTGGTTTTATGGAGAATTGAAAAATCTTTCCCATGATATTTGTATGGCACACCATTTACACTCCAAAATTATAGGGCACTTCCTGTAGTGCTACAATGATGAAATTTGGCACGATTGTAGCCTCCCGGGACTACCTAAAGGAAAATTGCTAAAAGTGAATATTTGTAATTTTTAAGGAGTCTAATGGGAGATGAAGAAATTCCCATGTTATGTTAAATGGCGTTTTTCTGGAATACAAAATCTTATCTTTTAGATAGTTGAAATAGGAAAAGAAACTTAAAATTCTGGAATTGTGAGCTTAAGAGGTGTGAGGAAGTAGGCCGAGCAAAGGCGAGGGTGTTGGGGCGCAACCCTAGGAGGCAAATCCAGCAACTATGAAGAGCAAAAGTACGAAATTCACAGTTTATGAAAGGCTGATAAGAGATTCGCACACTGTTCACAGACAGACACACAAAGCATCAAGAACATTTTTACATAACGACTGTGGTAACCATAATATAACTCGTGGTACCAATATATTTACGAAATCGGTTACATCTTGTTGCTAGTCTCACATACGTAATTTCGAACAATTGGATTTCCCATTTCTTCGAAAACTTCATTAATTTTAAATATTCTCACCTCTACATTATCTTACTTATCAAATTAATTTCAATATCTATTTAACACCAATGACTGCAATAAAGGAAAAATCTTCACCGAAAAAATATTGGCTTTCCTTCTCTGGATTTCCAAGCACGAAATTTACGGCAGTACGTATGTGTCTTAGCCCACGCTTTTAAAAGTTAACTGATTCACAGAACATGCCTCATTAACTTGCCTAACTACTTGTTACTAGCTTTCACTTGTTTTACTCACACACTGAGAAAAAAATGTGTGTCATACGTAAGAACGTAGGTCACTTGTGTAAATCCTGTAGTGTTTTGACTTAACGTGCGCTAAATGTATAACTGAAGAAGTATATTTTATACAGACTTTCCGTATAAGTGTTTTGATTAAACGTATTTTCCGCACAAACGAAAGAACTGTATGTAGACGGTCAGGATCTTACATACAGATAGACGTTTGTAACTAATAGCTGACGTACGCAACATACGTATACGTACGTAATGTACGGAAGACTGTTAGATGTCAGACATCCTGCAACAACATGGTGTAGCATTTAAGCGTTAAAGAGGGCAATACGTATGTAGCATAGGGATAACGTATGTTAAGTATTGATTTATATAGTAAACATAAGGACCCCGTATATTTGTACATTATACCGCTGTCCGGATAACGGATTTTTCTCAGTGATCTTAGCTCGTTTTTCTATTAACCTAGAACGACAGGGACACGAACACAGAGACATCCAGGAGAGTTAAGATTCCAAAGGCTCTTTCACCGGTAATCGAACCCAGGACCCCATACACCAAAGGTGCACGTGGTGGCCAATAGACCAGCGAGGAGGGCATCAACTCGACCACTCGGACGATTAACAACATTAGCACTATGCACAAGATGTGTTCAATAACGGAATCGTTCCCGATTTCTGATTGTAAGGACAGTTTTTTAGCCAATGAAAAATTTTCCATAGCAAATTCCTCAAATTGCATTCTCAAGCCGTTATAGGGTACCTTCATGGAGAGTTTTGCATCTTTATCTCATTAAGAAGTACCTAATGGTTATGGACAGTGTTTCGCCCATAAAAAATTCCGATAGTACATTCCTTAAATTTGGAACCTTTTACTTACACAAGTCGTTACGTAAGGTAGGTACCATTATGCAGACTTTCAATTCTCTAACTCATTTGGAAGCACCTAATCAATGATGAGTGAGTAAATGAACCGATCTCTGTTTGAGTAAAGACAGTTTTTCGCCCATAGAAGATACCATAGCATATTCCTTAAATTTAGGATATTTTTCATATTCAAGCCATTATAAGCTACCTTCGTGTAGACATTCACATCTTCATCTCATTGGGAAGTACCTAATAGCTACGGACAATTTTTCTACTATAAGAAATTCCCATAGCGCATTCGTCACATTTCGAACTTTTTTTTTATAAGATACCCTTATACAGAATTTCACGTCTTATCTCATTAGAAAGTACGAAATCAATGTGACGAGTGAGTGAGTGAACCGATTTTTCCTTGACTAAGGACAGTTTTCACCCATAAAATGTTTCCATAGCACTTCCTTAAACTTTGGACACTTTCCATATCCAAATAATTATAAGGTGCTTTTATGCAGAGATGCATCCCTTCAGTGTGCGAATGAGATAATCTATATTGGGGGAGGGGGATAAAATTAGGCCAAAGGACATAGTCTGAAGGTTCAAATTTCAAAATGAGACAATAAATGCCTTACCCCCCATATATATATATATATATATATATATATATATATATATATATATATATATATATATATATATATATATATATATGTGTGTGTGTGTGTGTGTGTGTGTGACATCTGAAATAAATAAGAGATGTAGATTAATTTAATAAATCTACCGACAATAACTATGCACATTGCACATATATATTGTCTGACATACACACACCCCACTAAACCTTTCTGAACGTGTTTTAATGCTGTACTCACTCTTGTCCCCGTAGCTCTCTAAGGTTTATTTAGTTAATAATTCGGCTCGAGCGATAGCCATGATCACAAGCATATGTTAATTTTTCCACTCATATTGAAAGCTTACACTTTGCATTAATACATACAGGTTGCGAAAAAAAAACTACTTCAGTCTTGTGAAAACCACTAAAATTATCAGTTAAACCGGACATATCTTTTTTTTTTTAAGAAAATCTAGATATTAGCCTATCAAAAAAGAAATGGATTGTTGCTGGTCCCGATTTCTCACATCAAGGTCAAATCGAAGGCCAAATATTTAAAATCTCTCAATTCAAATTTCGAGCTTGTGCTTCTACTTCTCGCTAAAGCTGTGCTCATCACGACTTTTTTTTATCCAAATATCGATTCCGTGATGGGCACAGAAAGTCAACACTTAAAAATTAGTTTACTGTTAGGTTGAAGATGAGTTGATTCACTATGGGCTACGTTATTCAAATAAAGTAAAACATTACACTGAAGTTTTTCAGACAACATTAATTGCGTGGACAGCAAACTGTACAGCGAAAAGATGGAAAAATGAAGGGTTAACTTTAAAAAAAACCCGCTCCAGTTGAAATGCTTATACAGACACGGACAATGACACGGAGAACCAGTCGTATTAACAAATGCTGAAACAAATCTTGAATTATTCGCTTATTCACCTAAAAATCACCTTCATTAACATGTCTGCTCACTAGGAGCGTATGCCCCAGCGTGTACGTTAACATATACATACGAGAGAATACCTATATCTTAGATTTTGAGTACAGTTTCAAAAGTTCATTTCCGTAAACTGTAAAAGCAGTGATTACTATGCTAATTATCACAAATTAAATGCAACTTTTGAGTTGCATACACACAAACTACTAGGGAATGAAGACCATGTGCTAACAAAGAGTACACTGGAAAATGAAATAACATGTTATAACAAAAATTAAAATAAGATGATAATCGATACAAATATAGAGGATGAATATGACATATCCGGACTTCGCCAAGTATGGTAGAAGAAGCTATTTGCTTACTTCGTCTTGACCAACCGCTAAGAACATTTATAAATCTATATGTGGCTTTGTTATATGCAATTAGTACATTCAAATTCACAAACGATGACGAACTGAAGGGTACGAAGGTACAGTTGCAAGTAACAACCGTAGTCATAATAATATAGTTCTACAAAACAACGTTGAAAATAGTGGGTAATTAGGTGATAAGTAGAAATGACCAAAACTGAATAGTTTACATCGATCATTTCGAAATACAGCTAGAAGATTAAATTTACAAGAAATAACAAAAATCAGTGAAATTTGGAGTTATACTAAGCATATTCTAGTTTGAGGGGGAAAGCGAGCATCCCCGGTGGGGATACTTCAGCTGACTTCTTTGGGGGGGAACAAAATGTGATTGAAGGGGAAAATCCCCCTCATTCCCCCCGGTAATTCGCACCCTGCATCTCTTTATCTCATTGGGAAGTGCCTAATCAATGCTATGAGTGAGTCAGTCAGTGAGTGAACCGATTTTTGCTTAGCTAAGGACAGTTTTCACCCATAAAGAATTTCCTTTAGTACATAAGTTTAATTTCAGACCTTTTCCATATTCAAGTCATTATAACGTACCAATATACAGACTTTCACGTCAATATTCCAGAAACAAGTATTTAATCAATGTGACGAGTGAATGAACGAACCGATTTCTGTTCGGCTAAAAACATTTTCTCACCCATAAAAAACTCCCATAGCACATTTCTCACATTTCGGACTTTTTCACACTCAAAGTCATTATAAGGTACCTTTACGCAGAGTTTCACGTCTCTATCTCATTGGAAGCTAGCAAATCAATGTGATGGGTGAATGAATAAACCGATTTCTACTTTGCTAATGACATTTTACATCCATGAAAAATTTCCCATATTACATTCCCCACATTACACTCTAAAAACAGTACCCATGATTTTGCACAAGTACCCATGAAATAGAAGGTACTTCGCTGATGTACCTAAGAGAGTTCAATGTACCGCAGACTTTAGTGGGTACACACCGCATCTCAGCCTCTTACCCATGAATTAGTGGGTACATGGAAGATTTATGGGTACAGTAAATTCGTACCGAAGAATGTACCCATGACAATAAGGTAACATGAACATACGCCATATTGTGTATTATCGGTTGATGTGTTGTTTGTGCATTATTTGAATGAAGATTGGAAAGACTCAAGCAACCAATCAAACGAGTCACATATAAAAGTAAGTGGAATATTCTGTATTTATAATTGTATTTGGATATTGTAAATGAATTAACTTGTCTAAAATGTATATTATATTTTAATAGTCAAACAGTAATTTAAGCGATAGTTCCTTTGAAACAATTTTTGATGGTTAAGCTGATTATAAAATGTAAATTTTAAATCTAGTTTTTTTTTGTTTTTTTTTAACATGCACAACATGCTAATTTACGTGACTTTATCTGAATAATAGCCATTGACGTATGTAGGAAAATCAACAGTCATTTATGGAATTGAAAGTGCAAGGGTAAGTATTCCACACATATGCTTACGTGCATTTTGCACTTCACTGGTTTGTATAGGTTGTTTTTATGGCTTCTGGTGCTTACGTTCAAGGGAACGTTTACTAAATCCCTGTACCTTGTGCTTGTGGAAGGACTCCGCCGTGTAAGTGTTGTATCGCCGGACCAATTTTTGGAAATTTGCAGAGTGAATTGGAGAATTTATTTTGGTTTGAGGGGAAGAGTGAGTGAAAGTCAGGTGAGGGGAATAGTTGAAATTAAGAAAGTGATTTCTGTAGGCTGTGTTTGATGTTGTAAAGGAATACTGTATGTGCTGTTTGGCGGAGAAGTACACTTGTTATGATTTAGTGGCGGGAAAGACAGTGTGGTAATAGCGCATATCGTGTTTGCGTTTTATGGAATTATACAAAAATAACGAATGTCAGTTGTTGAAATTGTGTGAAAGACACAGTATACTTTTTACAAGTGGAGTTTTACTAATATGAAGTGCTATTGAAGCTAGTATCATTGCCAAAAACCATCTGTTTCACTACCAACTCGCATACCCACCATCGCTGACACGCCTGCTTCCTTCGGACGCATCCAGCACTTAGTATACACTCGGACGCCGTGTTTATACGCAATAGTGATTTTTTATGCCAAATTGTAAAAGTCTACATGCCTCTGTTTTGAAGGTAACTGAACCTAACCTAGCCTTACGTAACGTAATGTAATCTAACCAAGTGTAGTACACTTTGGTACTTTTTCTATTTTCATGTGGCCCTCAATATAACACAAATGCCCCCATCTCCCTCGGACACCAGTCATGTTGCACCCCTCTACCTTCTACGGACACCTCGAAGTCCTTGTACAAGTACATGGCAAAGAAAACATACCCAATGTGCTCACAGACAAGGCCTCTTGTGGAATATCACCTCATAGGCCTATATCACGAAAGTAGCAAGAAACTAAAAGGACTTAAATTAACCTGGCCCTAGCTGATATTCCACAAGAGTTAATACAAAAAAAAAAAGTGAAAGCGATCGAAGGAAAGATTTAGCAACTGGGCCTACAACTTACCAATTTCTCTCTCTCTCTTTTTTCTTTCTTAATGAACGTGCTAGCTTAAACTTGGCCAAAAATAAAAAATAAAATATACGGTTCCTTCGACATTTCAGAGTTTCTTGCTCAGTATCGCAAACTCAAATAGGAAATGCAATATATCAAACTAAACAAACAAACAGACACATATAGTTTCGTTAAACTTTCCTGATCCACTCAACAATTTGTTTGTAAATACTGTGATTCTACTCGTGTGTAATTTATAAGACCCCCAAAATAACTTGCGCTACTAACATTTAATATTACTCGATACAGCTGGTGGTTAATATTTTGTTGGGTGCCAGTGTCTGCTACAGAGAGTTAGCAAAAAAGACGTTTCTTTTGAACCGGTGTTTTGGTTTAAATAAATTTCTTAATTTATTTAGATTACATATGGATATAAATAATTTTATTTGGCCTTAACGTCCTTATGCAATACAGTGATATGAAAGTGGGTCTTTTTCCGAAAATAGACATCGATTACAAGTAAAATGTTTAGCTGTCTGATGCAATAGGAATAAATAGCGCGATTATAATACAAATGTGATGCTTCATCTTTAAAGCACAGTAACTTTTATTTTGATTTATAATTATGAATTAGCTTATTATTGGTAAAATAAAAGTGACAGGTCTCTCCTCTTCTTCTTCGTAAGGTATTTTCATAAGAAGATTGACAGAGGAAGAAAGAGGCAAAAACTGACATCAAAAGAGAAACAACAAACCCGTGTCGTTCCAAATGAACCCTTGGCTGGTTCATGTAATGAGAAATCACATTCAGCAAATTCAACAGAAAATGTATCTGACTACCTACTGGAGTTAGAGTTAATTATATTAAAGTATTGCTTTATATTAGTGAGTGACCGTAGGGCAGTTGAGTAGAGCGTTGGCTTCGTATTAGGAAGGTCCTAGGTTCGCGCTCAGAAACCGATTTTCCCTGGTTTCTCTCAGTCGTACTAGGCAAATGCTGTAATGGTGCCTTAGATAAGGTCAGTGTCTACTTGTTTAACCCATTTAACATAGGTAATAGTATTGTACGAAATTTTAACCATTTATCTTTTGCGAATTTTTATTATTTTTAAAATAAATTTATTAGAAATCGCAACATCAATGTTTCGGATGTCTTTAAGATCATCATCAGTAATTACAGTAAATTGGAGAAGGAATTTTGAATAGCCTGTTTATGCAATATTCATGTATTGTAGTAAAATCTGGTAATATGGCAGTAGGATACAGAAGGATATGTATATATTTTTTGGTAGAATAGAAGTGCTTGAAATTGGGACCACGCAATTTGATTAATTTCGTTTCTTCGCCTTTGCGTTGTGGTCTCAATAAATAATCCGTTATTTTATGAGCCATAGATAGCAGCAAAATCAAAGTATGTTTTAACAAATATTCGCTTTGATATTTTAAAGATCAAGTACATGTTCTCTTACCATTAAAATGCTAAAGTGTTGGTATCTTTAAATAGCAGTAATAATTATAGGTACCTTGTACCAATACCTTTAATCACGTGTACTAGTTTTGTTTTCCAATTACACATCACTTTTGAAGAAATTGCTGGAATTACTGTATGAGTGAATGCTCAACATAAAATTCATTGTATATTGATTGCAAAATTCTAAATTTAACACATTAAACTATACTTATCTAAAGTTGCATAGATCTTTCCGCGATCTGCCGCTCTTTTCCCACGGAATTGCTGCAGTTTTTTAATATATTTTTATTGTATACATTTTTTTCTTTTCCTTCTGACATCCTTCTACCACCAACAGATTACATCTGTTGCACATAAGAATTTAAAAGTACTTTGCAACCAATTTTGCAGTTCAGAAAGAAGTCTTGTATCACCTTTTACTTGATTTTGTAAATGAGAACGAGAGTTGACCGCAGTAGCCGTGCGCTTTGAAGTGTCAGGCCGCCGACTTCAACGTTCCTGGTTCGATTCTCACTGGAGCATGGTTGTTTGTGGATTTTAGAAACTTAACAGCTAATAGCATCGTACCCAACCAAAGTCGAGAGCTACTAAAATCAGGGTTTAAAAAAAAAACACCTGCGCCCATGTCAGTTTTCTCGGATTTAATTTATCTTTCAAAATATCTAAATGTCTGTGAGTAAAAGTGTTAAAATGTGATTTATATTTCAAGATTCTCATTGTCACAATTTGCAACCAGGGGGGCGCGGTGGCTTAGTGGCAGAGCGTTCACCTCCGGTGCTTGGGGTCCCTGGTTAGATTCCAGCTCGCGCCATGTGGACTTTGTGAAGGACAATCACCGTGCTCGTGGGTTTTCTCGGGGTTTTCCCGTTTTCTCCCACTTTCTTCATTCCACCATTTCATTCATTTCTCATCATCAAAAACCATAACCATGGGAAGTAATACTCAAATACTTCATTTATTTCAAATGTAAGCATAATCTATACATTAATTTGTATAACTATCTCAATTAATTCCATAATTATTTCAAGCTGAGTTTTTAAAAATTCATTCAGTACTTTACAAAGGTCCTAGGAAAGACTTAATTAGTATATATTGAATGCTGCGGTATGCCTAAAAGTCCAAATTTTGTAAAAATCACTTTCAATGTGATCCGCTTAGTTGTATGACTAATATACTCATCAAAAGCTCTATAATGAGGTGGGTTTTTTCAGTTGTTTCCAACCCGAAAAAACTCTCTTTTTTTTCTGAGCTGGGCCCACATGGGCAAACTCTGACGAAAATACAGAGTTTCACCAACAACAAGCGAATTTCAAAGTAAAGTTATAAGTTTTTGTAGTTTGTTACCACTAAAAAAACGTCCCAAAGTATAACATATTTCGTTTTTAAAATTAATATTCTTAAACATTCTAAGAAGTACTTCTATTTGTTTGTCGTCTTTATAGAGAATTAACGTGTCGTCTACATAACGATAGTATGTAAACGACTTTTCAATTTAGATGTAGTTACACTTGATAAGATAATTATTGCATATTTTACACAGCATCAGGCACGTAGCCAAGGGTGCGGGTCCGGACCACCCCCTTCCAGACCAGAATTTAAAAAATAAGGAAGGATGAAACAAAATGAAATTAGAAAAAGAAGGATCGCGTTAAAAATTTAAAAAAAATCCGGGTGCTTTCGGTTACTCTTTCCTATGAGGAGATTTGTATTACTTGCAATACATGGTGGCGAGGTAAGCGAGATATCCTGGAAGAGTTAGGGAATTTGAAATTTCTAGAAAAGTTACGGAATTCTCAGAATTTCTAAAAAAGTTACGGAATTTTCAGAATTTCTGCTACTAGTGAGGGAGATTTCAAGCTTACAAAAGTATAGTACGATTGTGTAACAGCGTGAACATTTTTTTAAAATCATTTTTTTACATCGCATCCTTGCAGTATCTAACATGTTATTTCAAAAACAATTTTCTACTGCTTCTTTAACCTGTCATTTGTAACAGACAGTAGTTGACGGAATAATAAAAACAAAAATTTATGTGGAAAGAAAGTTCTGTTAACATCTGATTCAACAGAGAAAGGAACGCAGATATTGTAAAATATTTTACAAAACATTATTGAGTATGTACTTTTTATAATAGTGAATATACGTATACTTTTATAATAGTTGAGGTCATAATGAAAGGGAAATTGTTATATTTGAATGAACAGAGGAAGGACGTAAATATTGTATTTTTTATTGTTTTACTCGAGATTTCTTCATAGTTTCTTATTAAAATACTAACCAACATATCCTCATTTGATTGTCCTAACAAACCAATATATGTTGATAGTAAAGTAGTTTATATTGATCAAGCTCCTGGGCATTCAGAATTAAATGTCACGCCCCCCTTCTCCGTTACGAAATCCTGGCTCAACGAACCAATATATATTCCAGTAAAATAGATTAGAATGATCGAGCCCCTGGTGTGATGACCACAGTACTTCATGTCACGGACCCCCCTTCACGAAATCCTGGCTACGTGTCTGACAGCATTGTTATTTCGTGATTTTATTTCTTTATGTAAATATGTACTGTATTCTTTATATTTTATTAAACATATCTAAACTCATTCCTTTTGTATATATATATTACAGACATCGTTTTCAGAAACCTTGAAACCTCAAGGACCAACCCTGTTCTATACTGCCGAATCCAAAATGCTGTGGAAAGGAAATGGAGAAACAGCCGAGATATAGAAGAGGCCTCCCTGTTGCTCTTATGTATTTATTACGTTAAAAATTTATTATACCCAACTTGGTTTGGACAGTTTCTGGGACGTTGACACGTGACAAAGAAATATTAAACGCAGCGTACTGAAGGAACCATATAAAACACTAAAAATTATAACAAAAACAACTGTAAGAATAACAATTAAACAATAGCAATAAACTTGTTTTTGTATGACTTGAATTATGTTCCTGTATATCAAGTATTTTTAGCACTTCATTTTAAAATAATAATGTTTATTTATTATTTAATAAGATTATATCATGTAGAAGCAAAAATTGTGAACAATAATGTTAAAACATCAAATTTGCATTATCAGCGCCCCCCCCCCAATCCAACAAAGCAGTCTGGTCCTTGGTTGTTCTTGAAATTTTTCGCGTGGCTTTCGGATCTGCTTTATTCAATTTGGGATGCTTTAACCGGTGTGAGTCCGCACGCGCAATCTGAAGTATTCTTTCTTCACTCCTAATCCACAGTTTGAAGAATATGTGGCATTTTGCCCCAAGTAAAATGAAATAACAGCTGAGCAAAGAAAATAAGTTTGATTAAAAACTGAAACTTAAATTTTAATGAAAGGTATTTGCATTGCTCAGCTGTTATGTTGTTTTATTTGGGTTGATAAAAGCAGAGCTTTGATGTCGAAAATATCATCGATGGCATTTTTAAGTATTTTCATTATTTTCATCAGAAACTTTGTAACTTAAACATCCTTCAGGAAAGACTGAACGTCCAAAAGGTACTACAATATTTGCCCACCCACAGTTACGAGGACTTTGTATATTTGTGGCAGCATAGAAAGCATCACTAAGGGAAAAGGAAGTCTCAGTTCTGTATGACATCCAATCTTAGGGAAAAAAATTACGATTGTTCGTTCACTAAAGGTGAGATGCTTTCCGAAGGTGATGTTTGATGGATAATATCACACTGATATTCATTCTTCTCGTAGAATACCTCTTATAGGAGTTCCATATTCTTCCGGAGGGACAGATTCTAAATGTTTTAATCAGGAGGCGCGTCCTTCCAGTAGGACGAATGGCCGTACTTTATTATTAATATAAAATGTATTCAAACATTTCAAATCAAATAAATATTTGTGTTTAAAATAAGAACAATACAATGAGCAATAAGGAACAAAGTACAAGGGATATTCATATATGATACGATACAAGGTAAGTCAAAGTTAGAGCCACCCTGATTACTGTATATTCTGAAGTGAAAGAGATATAATTGTAAATGGGTTTAGGTGGATGCGAGAAATTTCTAGCAGTATAATGTGTTCTGTAGGCCGTTTTGGAGGCAGCCCTGTTGAATTTGTCTGAAAATAATCTTAAATGTAAAAAGGAGCCCACCTCATTTTGTGCTAGTTTTTCATGAGAACTTCATTGAAAAAGTGAGTTTCTCATTATTACTGTTTATGAAACCAGTTTCATATTGTTCCTAATTTCAATATCATTTATAAAGTCATCGCTGAAAAGTAGCAGGGTACAAATACTGAAGATCTGACTTCGCCTTTGAATTTCTATTGAAATATAGGCTTAAAGATGATGCATCACATGACCCTTGTTTCCATTAAGTTTTTTTTTAATAGATTAAACCAATATTTCTACTTGTGAAATGGGCAACAGACTCACGTTACGAAAGTTTTTCCGCGCCCACCTTTATACAGAACCATCACTTTCTTCTTTTTTCTTTTCTCTTTGCTTTTAGCATATTTACGTTAATCAGAGTGATTGCGACTTTTAATGTTGACTGGAAAGTTCTTAGATTACAACCTATAATAGCAAATGCTGTTAAGTGTTGTAATCTAGATATTGACTGATTCACCTTGTGTTTATCAATAAAACAGGTACCGTACAAAATGAAATGAAATCTTTGAGTTTTACGTTCCACGGTTATGCTTGCTAGGCTAAAGAAGACGGCGATGATGATAAATGAATGAAATGGTAGAATGAAGAAAGTGGGAGGAAATGGGAGAACCCCGAGGAAACCCCGAGGAACCCCGAGGACTTTTTTCCATATTCAAGTCATTATAATGTACTTTTATGCAGACATTCACGTGTATATCCCATTGGGAAGTATCTAATCAACTTGATCAGTGAGTGAGTGAAACGATTTCTTGCGTAACTAAGCACAGTTTTTTGCCTATAAAAATTTCCCATACCACATCTCTCAGATTTTGGATTTTTTCCATACTCAAGTCATTATAGGATACATTTATGGAAAGATTCATGTTTCTATCTCATTGGGAAGTACCTCACCAATTTGATGAGTGAGTGGGTGAAACGATTTCTTGCTTCGCTTAGGACAGTGTTTTGCCTAAAAATTTCTCATAGCACATTCCTCACACTTCGGACTTTTTCCATACTCAAGTCATTATAGGGTACCTGTATGCAATATTTCATGTTTCTAACTTATTGAGAAGTACCTAATCAATTTGATGAATGAAAGAAAGAACCGATTTGTGTTTGACTAAGGACAGTTTTTCACCCACAAAAAACTTCCATAGTGCATTCCTCACACTTCGGACTTTTTCCATATTCAAGTCGTTACAATGTACCTTTATGCAGAGTTTTATGTCTCTATCTCATTAGGAAGTACCTAATCAACTTGAACATTGAGTGAGTGAAATGATTTCTTGCTTAGCTAAGGACAGTTTCTTGCCTATAAAAACTTTCCCATAGAACATACCTCAAACTTCGAACCTTTTCCATACTCATGTCTCTAAAGGTAACTTTGTGCAAACTTTCACGTCTTTATCTCGTTGAGAAGTACCTAATCAATTTGATGAGTGAGTGAAACGATTTTTTTCTGGCTAAGGACAGTATTTTGCATATAAAAACTTTCCCGTAGCACATTCCTCAAACTTCGGACTTTTTTCATACTCAAGTCATTATAAAGTACCTTTATGAAGAGTTTCACGTCTCTGTCTCCTTGGGAAGTACTTAATCAATTTGATTAGCGAGTGAGTGACACGATTTTTTTTCTGGCTAAGGAAATTTTTCCCATAGGACAGTTTTTTGCCTACAAAAAATTCCCATACCACATTCCTCAGATTTCGGATGTTTTCCATACTCAAGTCGTTATAGGGTACTATTATGTAAAGTTTCACATCTCTATCTCATTGGGAAGTACCTAATCAATTTGATGAGTGAGTGAGTAAATCGATTTCTTGCTTAGCTAAACAGTTTTTTTTGCCTATAATAACCTTCCCATAGGACACTCCTCACGTTTCGGACCCCACCTGGGACTCTGTGTGCACCCTGGGACAAGCCGTTTCCACTTAAATCGTTGTACTTTGAAAATAATGCAACACGTCCATTCCTGTTTTCACATTTCTCTCACCGTTTCCGATTTATAGGGGTAACCATGGACTTTTCCAACGGACCCTAGGACAAAGTTTTGTTTACCCCAAAACGTTTGTCGTTGAAAATGATGGGATACGTGTTGCCCGAGTTTTCCAATTACCCAACCGTTTCCGAACAAATGACTTGGTTCAAAATATTCTACCATCTAATTTTTTGTTGTTCTTACATTACAAAATATGTTGTAACTCAAGATATTCGTCTAGTTATAACATATCAAATGCAAACCCAATTGTCTCGTTCGGATCTCAGCGGAGCCACTGCGCGACCCTTCCTTTTCAGAATTGAACTTCACATTTTGTCCCCTGTAAGTTCCTTCAGAGAAGCAGTCCTCGAGCTTTACACGCAATCGTCAATAAACCTTGCACCATTGTATTTTGCCCTCGACCATGTAAATTGTGTATGACAGATCAACTTGCACATAATACATAAATGCTTTTACTGGAGAAGAGGAATCCAGACGTCTTTGCTGCATTTTAAAAAGTTGCATTCGTGGCACGGAAGATCCCCCCCCCAAAAAAAAAAAATTTTGGCCTTCGTTCTCGACCATGCTCACCAAGAGCTGAATGCTATCCTCAAAGCAAATAGAGGTATAATTGGCATAATTGAAAATCCAGACGCGCTATGGCGTTTATTAATGGCTGACTCATAGTTAAGTCGTATGCTCAGGTTCTATGAGGAAAGCCTTCGGCAAGAAAAGCCAGAGTATATACACCATGAACAAACTACAGCCTACAAAGCAGTTTAAGGAACATGAAGACTCTCTCACTTGTGCATTTGAGTATTCAGTATACCCATTTTCTATGCCATCAGATCTTTTTTTAATCAATGAAGGTGAAGTCATTAGAAAAATATGGGAAATGTATTAGGTATTAAAAACCAGGCCGAGAACAATTTAGAAACTTTATTGGCAAGCTCCTAATCAGTTGCTCAAAGAAGATCACGGATTGAATAAAATGCAATAAATTCTCTATTTTTGGGAAGAATAATGAGAAAACTACAACCAGGGATTTATTTGTAGCCAGGGAAGCCTGAAAAGTTCCCCTCTTCTAAGTTTTGGTTTCCCTGTGTCTAGGTTTAATTCAATGTTCCCAGCCTGGGAAGATATTTTCCACCTTTCTTCAGATGCGTTGCCACGTTAAAGAACTTGTAGCTGTCATTAAAAAAAAAACTCTACCACATCTTGAAACTCTACCATATTTCACCATGTACACATAGTGTTGAAAGGGTCATAAAACATTTTTTCCATCTTGCAAGGAGTTGAACAGTGTGCAGCATTCTGGACCGACTTGCTTGTTTCCTGCTACCGCCCTTCCGCTGACATAAAGGAAAAACCAGTTTCGCCTCTTCAGAAACAACGGATTCTTTTGGACAGGGAGGGGAAATGCGCCAAATACACTTTTTTAAGACGATTCACTGTTTGTCCACTAGAATGCAGTGCTGCATGTGTGGAGACACCTTTCTTGCTTTCAAGATGTAGCATCTAAATAGTAAATAGAAAGATCGGATAGCAAGTTTTTTTTTAATGACCGTTACAAGATTAATTTAACGTGCCAATCTGGCCTTAGACTATACAATCTGGTTTAAAGTACAATAATTCCACTGCATATTTTAGTAGCAATTCTTTACTTTTTAGGTATGTTTATCTTCCTGAGCTACGCTGGTCTTGTTTATAGATTTTTTTCCGAAGAAAAATCTTGCAGCTGATACCACTGATTATCATTCTTCATCTGACACGGAATGTATTTGAACCTGAACCCACAAAGTGAGGGTGATGTATATATTTCCTGAAAGCTTGGGTCAAGGTAAGATCAAAACCGGTTACCAAAATTGGGGAGGTTTCAAGCATTCAGCTTGAGGGCAGCACGTTACTCATTTTTATTAACACCCTTAAGCGTGTCTTAAAGTTCGTTGCAACCCCGAAAAATCTGAAACAGTGGGACAAATATGAAAACAGAAAGACATGTCTTTCGTCATTTCAAAAGTATAACTTATCGAAGTAAAACAAATTGTCCCAGGGTCTCCCACAGTGTCCCAGATGGAGTCCAACTCAAATTTTTTAAATGGAAAAGGGGGTCAACTTGCATATCGTATGAAAGTTGGTATTAAATAAAAGAAGATAAATCAAGTCTCGACTATCTACTAGAATCCTGTGCAAAAAAGCGGTGGGTCAAAAATATCAACACAATCTTGATTGCAAAGTCTGTGACTACTCGTATGATTCTGAAACGGGGGAAGAGGTATAGAAACAAAAACACGGATATGTCATTATTGCAAAAGTATAATGATTCAAAGCAAAAAAATGTTCCAGGGTCACTCACAGGGTCCCAGACGGGGTCCGACTCAAAATGTTGAAATGGAAATTGGTTCAAGTTGATTATCGTATGAAAGCTTATGTTAAGTGAAAGAAGAGGAAACAAGTCTCGTCTCTGGATGAAAAAGTCTATTGCCACTTCTATTAATCTGAAACGATGAGACAGGTGTAAAAACAGAACAAAACAAAACAAAAAGTAAAATGTATTAAAGGAAAAAAATCCCAGTTTTAACTGCAGGATCCCAGACGGGGTCCAACTCAAAAGTTTCAAGTGTCAAGAGGGGTAAGTAAGCACATCATGTGAAAGCTCGTGTTACGTGATACACAATTGGACATTGGACAAGTCTCTACTGTCGATAAGCATTCTAAAATGGCACGAGTCATGTCCTTTGATACATTCTAGTTTTGGTCTTGTTTTATTTTGTTTATGCACCTGTCTCATCGCTTCAGATTAATAGGAGTGACAATAGACTTTTCATCAAGAGTTGAAACTTGTTTTCTCTTCTTTCACTTAACATAAGCTTTCATGCGATACTCAACTTGAGCCCCTTTCAATTTAAAAATTTTGAGTTAGGTCCCATCAGGGACCCTGTGGAGGACCATGGGATAATTTATTTTACTTTGATACATTATACTTTTGAAATGATGAAAGACATGTTTTTGTGTTTTGATATATGTCCCACTGTTTCAGATATTTCCGAGTTGCAACGGACTTTAAGACACGCTTAAAGGTGTTAACAAAAATGAGTAACGTGCTGCCCTCAAGCGAAATCTTTGATACCTCCCCAACTTTGGTAACCGGTTTTGATCTTACCTTAACCCAAGCTTTCAGGAAATATATACATCACCCTCGCTTTGTGGGTTCAGGTTCAATTACTTTCCGTGTGAGTAGCACAGTAATAATAATAATGATAATAATAATAATAATAATAATAATAATAATAATAATCATCATCATCATCATCATCATCATAAAACATTTTAGCTATCAGTGAGAAGTCATTGCAGTTGTGAATTGGTAGTTTCTTCGTTGACAAGCACGCTAAAAAGATCATAAGGAAATGGATATTAGACTATATTTTAATAAAGGAAAAGCTACTGACGATTAGAAGGCAAGTAATTCCGGTTCACAAAGTAAGAGGCTTTCTTGTTAATTGTGAATGAAATTCCCTTTAAAAAGACAACTGTGATATTTAGAACTGCCTATGTTATTGCCCAAAATCTTCTGTCGTTTACCGTGCATCTTGATAAATAGTAAGAAATAATGGAATGAATCTCGAACATATTCTCTACTATAATATTACGTGTTCAAATATAATTGACTTTGTAGCTACAGAAATAAACGAAAAATGACCCAGTATCTTGCGAATTCCAATGAACCCTTCGCGCTAATGATGGACGAATCCTCCACTGTGTCTCATAAATCTGTTCTCATTGTGTATATCCGTAATGTAGTTAATCAGGTGTGTAGCAATATATTTTTAGGTTTATTTGAGTTATGGGTAACAATAGGCTGAGAGGTTTGTGATTCCATAGTTAAAATATGTGAAAGTGTGAATCTTTCCCAAATTATATTACAGGAAATACTTATAGTAGTTTGTATTTATGGCACAAATAACATGCAAGGAGAAATAAATGGTTCTGTTTCTTTACTCCAGCGAGAATTAGACACAAATTTATTTGTCTTTCACTGCATGGGTCATAAGCTGGAACTGGCTGTTCACAATGTTGTAAATACGGTATCAGATATGGTTCATTTTCAAAGCCTTGTACAGCGATTGTACAGTGTTTACTCAATGTCCCCGAAGAACGGGAGAGAAATCGAATTAATATCAGGAGAACTAAGTATTCGCTTCTATAATATTACTAAAGTTTTTGATGTACGGTGGTTAGGCTCTTCATACCGTTTAGTAGAAGCATGGGAGAAGTCCTATCCTGCGCTGGAACATTTTCGAGAGGCTTCTACAAATTTGCAGAGAAGCTTTCAGCAGCGTGCAATATTTTCAGATCTGTACGTAAAACTCATAAGTGGAATTTTGTTCATGAAATGTCCATGATCCGAGATGCGCTGGAACCTCTACATATCCTTAGCCTGTTTCTACAAGAAAGGTCTGCATCCTTTTTACAGGTAATAAGCAAAACTGGAAAACTATAAATGTTCTGGAAGCGTTGAAAGAAAAAAAAGCGGCATGTCCATGGAACAATTACGTCAGTTTGAAGAAACTGGTCCGTTTTATGGAGTCTCACTGGCAAACCGTTAGACAATTCTCTTGAGAATTACCAGAAAATAAGATTGCAAGGGTCTAGCAGATAACGTACACTCAAAACCTTCAGTTTTGCCAAGGGTTTGCTACAATCCAAATCGTGAGAAGAATTGTCTGCAAGAATATTAAACGGCGACAAAGAGGCAATGCAAATATCAAAAGTAAAATTCAATAAAAGTAAAAAATAAAATTTTCCTATGATAATTCAGCAAAAATTCTGCAGGAATGCCTAGAGCGTAAGATGAAACCTAATATTGGCCCAAGTCTAAAAACCTTAACATGGAAGTCAGTGTTCTTCCAGTTTCTTCTGCAGAGAGTGAGAGAGGCTTTTCCAGCTTAAACTTCCCGCATACTGATACTAGATACCATTTATCTGTAAAAACCCTTGAATTTATTCTTTTCATAAACGTTAATGGACCAGATATTACCTCGTTCAATGCAAAAAAGTATACCAGCTGGATAAAAAAAGGACATAAAGACATCATGCTGCTAGCAACAAACCAACTGGGAAAAAGACGGTATCCGATGTAAAACACCCTCGTATTGGTACACTATTCTAAAGTGAGGTATGGTGTGAAAGTATTGTTAATTTCTAAGGACAGTTTTAGATAACATGCCGTAAATCATGCTTCAGCTTAATCCTTTCTTTGTTCAATTCTGGATTTATTTAGTTTCAGTATGTTTTGTTGACAAAAAGTTTACTTTCAGCAGAACATTCATAGATGCAGCCACCCCTGAATCTAATTTTATTAAGTACAAGGAGCAAAATGGTACTAAAACGTATTTATGATAATTAGCAATGACATTTAGTCGCGTCTTTCCCCTTCTATTCAATAAAATTAGGCTCAAGTTTATATTCACCTATCACTGTCCTGCCCAAAGTAAACTCTTACCGTTTGTTGTATTTATTGTTCGGGCGGGGAATTTGGTCTTTAAGAACAGAGTAGATTAGAACAGAGTAAAGAATTATTTGGCATAGCAAAACCATTTTACGTAGGAGTGTGACACTTGTTATGATTCCAATGCTCACCCAAATTGCAATGCAACTATAGAGGTTTTACTGGATGCTCCGCACTTGTCCTCAGCAGTAGGACAAAAAATAGTACGGTAACAAATGCATGCAATCTAATCTACCTAACCAAATGTTATCTAACGTATGTTTTTAAAAAGTTCAAAAAATGATGAACTTGGGGGGGTCTCCTATGAAACTACTACTATAATTTCAAAGTAGGTAAGTTTGAAAATAATGTTACCTCAACCCCACTTGAAAGTTGTTCTCTTATATGGAACACAATCTTGCATAAATCCCTCCCTTCTACAAAATCTACAAATAAATCACTGACTACAACTGAGGACATAGTATTAACGATTTCGCTGAAAAAAGGCAGCGCGTTATTTAGCCGTCTCTACATTGTAAGCTATTATAGAAAAGGAAACATGGACGACTTTTTCTTGCATGAAATCAGCCCTACCCTCCAGCTTTTCGTGCCTACGGACCCACAACGAACATGCAACAAGAATGATCTTCTGAATATCTTGAGAGAATATGCATCTCCACAGGTTCCTTCGTCTGAACTTGGCATATATGTTAAAATTTTTGACGGCTCTACTCTTGTTCATATTATAAAGCCTGGTGATAGAAAAACGTTTGAAGAGTATTCCAATTAGAAGTTCCTTCCATATTTACGAAAATAGAGAGTTTGTAAAGAGACTAGACTATGTCTGGGACACTTATAGCTTGAAGAAGGGAACCCTTGAGAAACAAGGAACCCCACAGTGAGCTCGAGAAACATTGAACACGCCACTACCTATAAGAAATTTCTGGGTACAATATCTGAGATTAGATGATAATAAGACAGAACTATTTGACCTTCTGCGAAGAAAAATAATTACAATTGTTTGTCAAGAAAAAGGCAGATGAACATACCTCTCGTTCTTTACTTTGTAGAAATTAAGGAGGGATTTCCTGTTGTAATGTCCTTAGACCTCTTTGTTGCATTTCCGTTACAAGTTCAATTGATGGAAACCATTTATATACTGTTACACTAAGATCAATATTTGAAATCGGCTTTGTCCGTCTAAAAACAGATTGTGTGGGGATAGCAAATTTTCTTTCTTGAATGGTAATGCCTCTTTCATCGGTTTCCCTATACAATAAATATACTCAATATAAAAATAGGAAATACGCGCATCTGAGAAGCATACTTCTAGTGCAAATCTGTCGCCTTCAGGCGGATAACAGCATAAGTGAAGGAAAATTACTGCCGTCATAATTCCTCTTTCGGTTGCAAGCGAAAAGCTAACGAAGCGGAAGCAAAGTGGCTGCCGTCGTCGTAAAATTAGATGTAGGTGTTATTTTTCCTCAAGATGATATTATAGAGACTTTCCGACGAATGATCGCTGAAAGGTCGTGAGAACTCAGTAATGTCCGCTAAGAATTGTTCTGTTTAATGGCAGTAGTGGCAGTTACATAGAGAGCACATGCCTGTTCAAAGGTGGTACAACCCTTTCAGACGAGGAGAAACGTCGGGTGCCGCCATATTACCACCATGGCGGCAAAACTGCCGCATTCGTGTAATTTCGTGATGGTACAGCCACCATCAGCGACAAATTTTCGATGGTACGGCGGTTTGCTGTCGATCCGACTACGTCTTGCACATGGGATACATTTTTAGTCCATATTTCATGGCTTTATCGGCACGTAAACCTTGAAACTACATCGGCTACAAAACGAGACAAGGAATTCGCCTACACAGGAATACTCTCTCAGAGAATATGAATTTTTTACAATTTAGAATGAAGTTCCATAAGAATCCCGAAATTCCAGCTCCTTGGGTTCCTTAATTTCACATTTCTCTTGTCTCTGGATTATCAAACAGGAGGCAAAGTAAAAGAGCTTGGATCGTTTCACGGACACGGTAGCTCTAAATAGAGCTCGTCCTAAAGTGTCTATTCAAATTAAGGAACACATGTTTTCAGGTCCTGATTTACAAATAACACAACAAATTGAAGAGGAAAAAAGCCTTATAATTTTAGATACGTCAGCAGATCTCTAGTTTGATTTTTGTTCTTCAAATTTGTTTCGAGCTTTTTCCAATATCAAATTTGTCCATGTCTTGAATTTTATCATCAGAAAATAACGTAGACCAAACATATCCTTTGTTAGGATTTTGTCCCAAATTTATTACATACGTGGTTAAACGTGACCTCCCTCTTACTATGTTTTGATACCCACGCTTCGGCTTCTTGGTGGTTAATTTGAGTTCCAAACAAACCCGTTTTTACCTGTATATCTAAGGTCTTCGGAATCAGTAGAAACTTAAGAAGGACTGCTTACATTGGCACTTGCGTCAATATTGGAATTCACACCTTGCACTATAATCTTGATAACTATTCAATTATTCTTTTGTGTCGTATGATCATAGAAGAATTCGAAATATTAGTATTGTAATACACAGTTCTCCATTAAAAGGTACATATGTATTCTCAATTTAAAGTTCACTTAAGGATTGGTAAAGCGTATATCATGACAGGATACAATTTATATGTCTTCTGAGTTTAAGTTGCGTGTTATTTTCCTAACTATAACTACCGATAATTAAACAGGATTAAAAATTAAAATGATTTTGCAGTGGTTAGACGCTTACTACCGATTGAAGATGTGAAAATAAATATTGCACCAAATTGTCCCTGTTCGCAAAATGTGCATTTCAAGAGATCAATCCGGATTTAAATAGTAGGTACATGCTTGTCTTATTTCCTAGTGTCATTTCTTTAAAAATATTCGAGAGAGAACGTCAAAAGTTTAAATTGGGATACTGATTTTGATTAAAATTATTACGTTCTGTTTTCGATTAAAATTATTTTCGACTCACTTGCTGAATAATGATATTTGATAAAGAGTTGCGTATATTATCAGTGGAGTCCTCAATACTACATCGGCCTCAGCATTTATGATGGCACGGCTACACATTTCTGGACCTCTCATATTTGGAGTGAGGTTCCTCTGTATGTAATAGTAATCCTCCTAGTGTGCAGTTAACTACATCACTTCTGTGAATTTTCTCAAGGTTCTTGTGAATGCTTCTACATCGTTCCACAATTTCCTCCAAAATCATGTATTATTATAATGGATCATTCATATCCTTTATCATAAATGGAACCTCGAATATTTTATTTCATCCTGAATACCATTTTAGTTTCATTTATGAACTTATGCAGGGTGATTGTTCCAATGTTTTGAATGTTAACATTGGAACACGCATTTCCATATTGTCCGCATTTTCGTATTGTAATATTTCGTTAATTAAGTAAATGAAGTCAAACATATTAATCAAGGAAATTCGTAGCATCAAAGATTTATACGAACATTGTAATAATAATTATTACTACTACTACTACCAGTACCACCACTAATAATATCACCAATAATAATAACAATAATAAAATTTCTTCTTCTTCTTCTTCTTTTTCTTATTATTATTATTATTATTATTATTATTATTATTATTATTATTATTATTATTATTATTATTTTAGAACTAGCAGAGTGGACGCTGCTTTACAAGTTTGTTTTAAACTACTGATGTTTCCCCATCATTCAAATCATTCTTCGTAGAATATCACTATTGTATAAAGGTAACGAAGAAAGTTCTGTCGCTTTTTCATCCACTACCTTCGAACATCGGTATGTCGCCTAAGACGTACCTCGAAGATAAGAAATAGACCCCATCAGCATCGACGACTTTCTGCCAACGATCAGCAAGGTCATGGATTCCATCGTGGAAGAAAATGTTGGGCCGTGAAACGAAGAAATTATCAAGTGCATTTTGCATCTCTACTATGGATTTAAACTGGCCTCCTCTGAGGCGATAGTCCAAGGTATGGAACAGGTGATAGTCGGACCGTACTACGTTCGGGGAGTATGAGTCAAAGTTGTTTTTTAACAAAGTGATCGTGAAGAATCGCTTTCTCATTCTAGACGAGCAATCCCCACGAACATTGGAGCAAAAACCTGTATCATGATAGAGACGATTTACGAATATTGGTTGGGAAGGGGCAAGGAAATTACCAGGACATTCGAAACACTTCACTGATCTGCAACACTTTTGGTGTTATCGTTCTCAGAAAGACACCTCACACCATTTGTTAAGCAAGGTTTCGATAGAGGAATTGGTAGAGTAGTGGTTATCGTGCGAGATTTACAAGTGAAAAATCTAGGTAAGATTCCCGGCCAGCTATTAGCATTTTTTCCCATAAAATAATGGTTGCATTTGTGCGAATTTCAACGTTATATTCACAGTAGATGAAATCGACACTGGATGTTCCGAACAGATATATATCAGGAGATGACTAGAATGTGGCCCCCTCTTTAGTTATTTCTAAACAGCATTTTATTTCTATTAGTTTGACACATTTTTCATCCTATAATTCAATGTGTTTTATTCACATTTGAAATTCGAAACACGCAAGATCTGCTTCATCTATAAGGAACATCCAATTTTCCTTTTGAGCACTTTTAACGTTTCATTATAATAGAGTTTAGACTTTTAATATAGGGTGTTTCTGATAGAAATTTAGCACTAAATTAGTACTCACTCAGTGTCTCTTTCAACTTCATTTCTTTCTTTCTTTCTTTGTTCAGTTTGCTTTAGTACGAAGGTGTGTCCTATGCTACCTACTTGGTTTATTAGAATGTATTTCGAATCAGTATACGTCCAATGAACACTACCAAATTTGCAAGCGATCTATGGGAAACAAAGCATGTGTTAAACGTTTGACATTATCCTAGATGTGTCTCGGAGATCTACAATTCTACTGGAAGTTGCGTATTTTATTTGACCACCGAGTTTCGTATTCATTTTGAAAGTGACTTAATGAATGTCTCAAGTACCCTCTATATATTTGTATAATAATAATAATAATAATAATAATAATAATAATAATAATAATAATAATAATAATAATAATAATAATAATAATAATAATAATAATAATAATTATTATTATTATTATTATTATTATTATTATTATTATTGCATCATTTCTCGGATCTAGACATGTGCTATATGTCGATATATCGATATCGCCGATATCGATATTCGGGGGCGAGATATAGGGATCAATAAGACTTCCGATGGATGAAGAAATAAAACTATTTTTTACAATAATGTCTTGTAATTACAATTTCTTTATGACAACAAATTGCAATGTAAATAAATCCACTGACAATTTGACAATATCATATAGTGTAACTTATTAGCCGCCAGAACTTTACTCTTTTCAAAAAAAAGAGAAACAAAAAGGAATCTATCAAGAGCAAGTGGTTCGAACGTTGACCTAGAATTTATGTTAAGAATTCTTTTGTTCTTCTCTCTCGGAGATATCCATCACTTTTGACCTTTTTTACCGCTCGTTCACAAAGGTGCACACATGATCGCTATATGCCTACACGCTCTTAGGGAAAGTCAGAAATTTTGAAAACGAAGCGAGTTTTTAATAATAGTAATAATAATAATAATAATTCTTATTATTGTTATAAAAATTGATTTACGACTAGGGTCCCATCTCTTTATCTTGCATGGGATGACCGCAAGTCTTCTACCCCACTTGTGTCCCTTATTTTGTGTTTGTCTCTCTCTCTCTCCGTTACGTGTGAATGTTTATTTTTGTGCAGTTAGACTGTTATATTAAGCATTTACATTATGTCACATTTTTTAGATTAACGATTTTTTTAGAAAAAGGAGAGAAACTGGTTTCCTCTTATATCTATTTCTAACCATTCCTCTTGTTTGAACTGCTAAAGTAAGATCATTTTGTAACTTTTTTGTCATCTATTGCACTCACGTTGATAAAATCGTCATTCTTAACAATTTATTTTATTCTGTTATTTGCAGTTTGCCACACTGGTAGATCTGTAACATAATTGAGGTTTGGCCCAACGCCTTTCTAATTCTCAACCACCCCAACGATCAAGTTTTTTGGGTTAGATACTATTGCAGGAAAGGCACAGTTGCAGGTTGTAATGCACTTTTTGTAGACGTATATACAAGCTTTGCTTTATTAGACATAAATCCGATTTACACTACTCGCTGAGCAAAACAAAACGTTCATTGGTAAAAGTAAATTTTAACATGTAAGAGTTTCGCCAATTATCCACTTTACCTCTTCAGACAGAATAAAGACACAGGTAATGACAGAATTATATATATATAAGACAATGAAACAATTCCTGAATGCTGATTGGCTACTACACACTACTTCAGCCAATCTCTTTCAATCACAAAAAAACGGATCTAAACGGAAACAAAATTCGCTAATTCCTTTTCCCCCTGTTCAAACCATATACATATATATTTAATTTAACAAATAATCTTACAAAAAGCTGTTAAATATGAATAGGAATAAATAAATTGATAATATGGAATAACGTATGGAACAAATAAATCGATTGAAATCTCGAGTTCGATTGTTTTTTACGACCACCATACCTTCTCTATTTCCTTGCTCGAAAGTAATAAGAAAGGTGCCTTTTCAAAAAATAGTATACTAGTGGACTGAAAGGAAATTAAAATGTTTTCCAAAGAACAGAGTACTAAAGATAATCACGTGGTACTAAAGATAATCACGTGATATGTAAACCTGTGATCAATGACAAACGGACAGGTGTTCCAGTATTCTTTTTAAAAAGTCACATTTTAAGAAGAAATAGTTTCTTCTATTATTTTTTCTTCCGTATTGAAAATGATGCTGTTTGTTGATTGTGATTGCATCACGGGAAAATGCCGAAAAGTTTGAAAATTTTTGAAAATATGATAGCACGAGATAGGTTTCTGAAACCATTCTGATTAAAGGATGTATACTAAAGAGATATGTAGTTTAAATGTATTTGAAAATATCTCATGAGCTTTCCAAGATGGGAAAATAAAATCTGTAAATTAAATTCTCCCTTAAATCGGACAGGTGACCCACTATTTTTCAGAAAATAAATTTCACGATGGGAAGATACAATTTCTATATTTTATTTCTCCACATTCTAGTAGATGTTATTTCTCTAATTCTGTCACAATAAATAGTATACATTGTTTGCAATACATCAATTATTTTACTATAGTCACTTTAGACTTTTTAATTAATATATTACGTCGTATATATCCGAGAAGAAATCGAAGAGAATATATGTAATTCTTATTTAAGAAACGAACTTAACAAGTACAGTGAATATTTTGCTTCCCATTCATAACGAAAGAAACAACAAAATGAAGTTTTCAAGGAAACGAAAGTACCGGTACCAAATTCAAATATATATGTTAGTTTATAGTACAGACTAATATTTCTATGTAACAGCAAACTACTTGATAGTGAGTGCTTCAAATGAAAGCGGGTAATGTGAAGCGTCATACGACGTAGAAAAATCGTAGCGGTTGGGTAGCTTTACCTATGTAAACGATAGTTCACTGCTTGATCAATATTTATTATGATACATGTATATACTTTATTACAACTTCACTTAACTAAATTTTAACACTGCCATCTTTACCGCAGAACTTGTAGCATTGACGTATTACAAGGACTAATATGTAATATGTTATAAAACAAGTAATATATCAAGTAGTCTTTGCAATGTCCATTGTATCACCGAATATTTAGATATTAGTTCAGAACATGGAAGGTCAATTTTCACAACAGAAATTTGATTCTTTCATTCTTCGTTGGAATTTTGAGTGATTTATCGAACGTGTCCAGTTGTGTTCATCTAGCTGAGATCAATTTTTGCATAACTGTAGACTTTACTTTGCTACGGTCGAAACAAAATGTGCTCTGCTGGCTAGCGGTTTTCGAGTAATGGCAAGTGAAAACGGCGTATTCCAAAACAAAACCTTATAGACCGAACTAACTTGGCATGGTGTTAAATCTTGGCTTACAATATTAGCATATGAAAAGTACTGTTGTGCAGACCTTCTGTTTCCGATCCATAAGCGAACAAACTTTAGTTTGATCCACTTTCGTAAAATCAACAAAGATTACATACATTTTGAGTCAAACTAGAAATTGTGATAGACCTCAACCTGTCGTGTAATCTCTTGATATATTCCCTAGTGCAACCTTTTGTTTGATAAGTTTAGTGCAGTTAAAGTTTTAAATAAATTTACTGGTCACAGTAACATTTTAATTAATACTATTTAAATTAGTATTGGAGGTCAATGTTGTAAGAAAAAAGAAAATAGAAAGGAAAGTAAGTACATTTTTACAACTATAATATATCAATCGTCTATTTTTTGTCAGTACATATTGTGATTCTATCATTATAATAATTTTTGGTTTAATTTAAGGATAGTGTATTATGAAGAGTTGATCCATTGGATTTCATTTCGGTTTTTGCTATAGGAGAAGCAAGATAGTAGACAGACTTAAGAGTTCTGAACTTTTTATTAGTACATTATTATTATTAAAGAGTAAGTGTTTCTGAAACAGAAGGGATGATAATTTCCTTTGTGCTGTCTCCAAATAACGATCTTGACCACGCTGCCTATTTGTGGCTAACTTGTACACTAGGATCATTGAACATTTAATAATACAGTAAATAAATTCGTGGAGTGGCACCTAGAATATAGACAATCAGTAGAATCCAGATGTCGTCTTGACTGCTAAGCTTGGTATAAACGTTTACACACACACACACTCACTTACTTACACAGATCTTCAAAATAGTCACTCTTGTCACCGATGCACTTTTACCAACATTGGTACAGTCGTTGAAAACATGCTTGAAAAAATGTTCGCGTTTGCAGACATCTCTTGTTGGGCGACCTTTGTAGCTGTGATAATTTCGTCGAATAGATGAAAGCTATATCAATGTATCTTAGTTTTCAAGCCGGGAAAAAGAGCGAAATCACAAGGTAGAATGCCAGGTGTATATTTAGGATGTGCCAAATCGTTATCTGAGGCCTTACCAGCCCCTGGTGGACCACGACAGAGCTATGTGCAGGAGTGCTGTCGTACGGCAACATAAATTCAGGCCGTTTACGACGAATTGACTCACGTAGGGATCTCTTTGTAACAAGTCTAGTTGAAAGTTGCTCCTTGTGGGATGAATTTAATGTGGAAAATTCCCTAGGACTAGTAAAGAAGTTCAATTATCTCTTTCCATTTTGACATGTCTTGTCTTGGGTTTTTGCGGTTTAGAGATGAATTCCAGGTGGAAGCTTGTCTCGTTAGTTGTGGATTGTACAGGAAGCACCACGTTTCACATTCTCTTATTGTGCGGTTCAGGAAGTTCCATCAGTGTCACGCAAATGTTCACTCGTTTTTTACGTTGGTTTTGCGTCAGAATACGTGATACATAATGGTGGGTGACAAGCGATATGATCAAATCACCCTCAGAATGTTGTGACACGTGATATGGCTGATCAGTGCTGCTGCAACGATGTTATCTACCGACTAGGAACGATTAGCGCTCCACATTATTGCATCCTCTTCGACCTTGTGTTCAGTTCGGACTGTTGTTGGCCGATCAATTCATCATTCTTTAAAGTCTTTCATCCCTTCGCAAACCGTTGATAGCACTTAAACATTGCAACACAGCGCTTAGTCGCCGTATATTCGCTTGATCGTTTGCAATATTTCTGTAGCGAATTTCCCTACGTTGTTGTAGAACTTAATACTTGCCCGTTGCTCAAGTTCACCGAGTCGCATTGAACTCGTTTCACAACAGAGACAGTACGTTTGCTTACAAATCATGCAAGCACCTAATCTAGCTGTGTCGAGACACAAAATTCTACTGCTTCTTCCAGGACGCCACTTATCAGCTGTAGTACACCACTAGTACCACGCTGCGTCCAGTCCAAGAACTTACTGAAATTAGTGGTGTATCCAGACACTATATGTAATTTCGTGTATCTCCTGAAGAATACTTATGTGGGAACTGTGTTCTATTGAACAACATCAAAAGGTTTATTGAAGAAGGTTGTTTTAGTCGCTACATTGGATGTTTTAGTGCAATTTTGAGGTGCATGATAAATACGCTATCAACAATACAAGGATGAGTGAGATATTATCATATAATTAATTACTAATATTATTTTCTTTTACACATTCCAAAGAAAATATTATGCTTAGAGACGTAACTTTTGTATATGATTTGAAATAACGTAAAAGGGTTACAAAATGTGACCCCGGTAAATGTGACTCCGGTTTAAAATTTATTGCACTGGTACAAAATGTAAATCATAAGAGTAAAATAACAATAAGCTATTTGATTACATGAAGCGTTAATGTGTTTTCTTCTAATTTCATATTATGATAAATATTTTCATATACAATGCCTCAGGTGGTAAAAAAAATCGTAATCACTAGTAAGACTAAGTAAGAGAAATCTAAATAAACACTCTCGGCACATATCCTTGGATTTCTGTTATTTTAAGTTTTAGAGCACATACTCTATGAATCAAATTAATACAGCAAACTTTATATGTAATCAACATAAAAATTGAACTGGGAGGGTCAAACGTTTACACTAACAACCATAAAGCTGATTTTTTTTTTAAAATCCAAACATATCGATTGTGCAGAGGTAGCTATGGGTTTCGTTTAAAATAAATAAATATATCTTCACATGAATGCACTAAAATGTGCCCAAAAGAGAAGTGCAGTTAAGAAACTGACGAAATGAAGCTACCACACTCAAAAATTGAAAGTGAAATGTACTTCGCAACACACACAACATACTCTTAAAATATGTTTTTCCTAAAGACTGGAAACCTAGTACGTCTAGGCATTACCTTCAGAATTGTATAGGAAAAATTAAATAACTTACAGAATTAAGTATATTGTGGTGTTGGTTTTGAAATATATTTAAAACAATATAAATGGGATCGTTTCGACTAATTCCCTCAGAGTCATTATTCCCTATTTCTAATCCCTTGGTCCCATTTCTAATCCCTTTTGTGGGAAGTTTAGCATTCTTCCTGAGTATCTGATTAAAAGGGCAAGGTCTTAAGTCGCACAGTATTACGTCAGACCTCAGTTCTTGCAGATGTTTACATACCTCAGTACAAATCAATATGCGGAGAGGCTGCCAATAGCAAATTTATTTTTTATATGAGTCGGGAAACGTTTAAATACATTTAATTCAAAGGTGCAATATTTCACGATCATACTATCTCCTACAGTCATTCCGTCGCTCGCGGGTGCAAATTAGTCTCATAATATTACAGATTTTTATAACGAAATATAAATAAGAACGGCTGAGGGAAAGAAAATCTGAAGTCACATTTTCTAACTTCCGAGAAAACTGGAAAGGAAAATTCTAAATTCTGACAAATCCGAAACAAGTTTCTCCTATAATCGGCATGTAGTTCCTAAACTAGATTATTTAATACTGTTTTGTGGTATATTGACGAGACATTCCGTCTAATAACTTGATTTAACCGAAAGTAATGTTTACCATTGTCTTGAACCTAGTAGATAAAACTTTTGTTCTCATATAAAACTTTGTATTGATGAATAACATTAGGCTTTTTGCAGGGATTCATAAAAGCATTCGATTTCCGACATTCAGTCAATACGGAAATTACATTCTCCCTCTCTCTCTCTCTCTCTCTCTCTCTTTGTTCTTTTCCATCTCACTCTAAGAGGGAATGTCCAACGTTACAGAAATAATTTTCTCTACTTTTGGAGGAAGACCGAAGGTTATGGCTACCATACTTCCAGAGTAAATAAACGCGAGTTTCGTGGGGTCGATAGGGAGCTCCCTTTAAGTGACTATCTGCACTCGCTAAGCGTTTTAGAAGAAGAACTCTGTGATAGAGTTCACATGGTGAGTAGAACATTAGCAAACACACATATGCGGTGGTTAAAGACACTAAAGTAGTCGACATACACCCATGTCGGCCAGTTTAGAAACTAGCCAGAAAGTATGCAACCTTTTCCTCCGTCAAAAAAGAACTTCTAAGCTGATTTTTTCCCAAGTTGCAAATTTTTACAAGTTAAGCGATTTTATGAAGGAATCTAGTCTCTGCTAACCCATGGCATCTAAAGTTTCTCCCCATTATTACGGCCGCATTGGTCGGTTGTATCAGGAAGCACAAACTAATACCAACCTATATGGGCACAGTATACAAAGTTCATCTATATTCCAACTGTGTTAGGTAGCCACAGTCTGATTAAGTGCTGCAGTAAACGAGTGGCAATATGGAAAAACTGGTTAAATCAAAGGTTCTAACTTCAGTTCAGCATGATATGGGATTTCAATTAGAGTTTTCGAAAACCCGATAATTTAAGAATAATTTTAACACCTTCTGCAAATTTTAATGATTTTTAGTTAGATAGTCTCGGAGGATGCTGAAAAGTACTGCTGCAAGCCTGAATTAGGTCTATTAGCACAAATATTAAGAACGCTTGAGGAGCGTACAATTTTCCCGTTGTTGCAAGCATATTTGATCCATTTTCAGATTTATTTCAATTTTTCTAGTTTTTCCTAGAAAGACAGGTTTTGCAGGACCTTCCAAAGGAGATTTACACTTGCTCTTGATCGACAGATTTCAATACAAGGTAAATCACATCAATACTAGACCATCGCGAACTTAAACAATGCACGATTATTTTTAATGTTTTTCTAAATTTTCTTAATGCTCTGTAAATTTTGTTTCGACCTCAATAGAAACAGTTGGTTCTGTGATTAGTTTGACATCATCCTGGGAACTACTGACCATTACAACGGCTCTACGATAAATAATTGTAACTAAGACACAATTGGAATTTACTAATGTTATTCCCGGCCGCAGCCGAGTGGTGTTATTCTCATCCCTTCTTTGTAATTCTTGTTATTTTTTTGAGTATTCTTTAAATACATCTAAATAAGCGATGGATTGAATTTAATTTCTGACAAGATCCCCGTAAGGGAAGTTGTGCGAAAAAGAAGATAAATAACTTTCCTATGCTGTCGAAATCCTCAAATACCAGTGTTTCGACGCCACCTCTCGTAACTCTCAAGTTTAACGATTTACTGCAATGCTTTACCATCATTTGGTCTCGACAGTACAGGATGGACACCGACTCGAGTAAAGGATTCCCTACATTTTGCGTTCTCTCGAAATGCAATCCGACCGCTCAAGTTTAAACATGCGTTCCGCTGAAATTGAGATGTGTCAGGAGTGTCTTGACTCAGGTATTATTCAAGCTACGCCACATGCCAATATCCACCACACCCAAATATTAATTTTTATCTTATATGTTACTAGGGGTCAAGCCCCTCAAACACTAAATAGCTACATAAGTATCTTAAACAAGATGAATACTATAATACTTCTCCTAGAAAATACCTCGGCAATCCTCATTTTATCAGCAAACAACGTGAATCAAATTTTGGTGTGAAAATATAAATACCTTCATATTTTTTACACAAGAACCCGTAAGACAAGAGAATCTTTAGAGATGCGATGAAGTGTACGATTCAGTTTTTAAGAAGAGCAATTGATGTGGAAATACATCATGTTGGAAACAAAATAAATGATATTTTGTTTGCTCTGATATTCAGGCCGAGAAACTGTACACCGCATCCTACAAGGCCCAACCGAAATATTGATCCCTATAAAGTATGGTTAATGTTGGAGCAGTAACCTAATGCTTTTCTTCTTCAGTTCTTTTCTAGTTAATCCAACGATAGTTTTCTACAGTATTCAATGCAAAACAATAAAAAGGTGCGTACATTAAACTTAGAACCATAAAATAATTATCACTTATACCGAATCTCATTTACACTTCTGTTCCCAAACTGATGCGACGAAACAGCTTCAATCATTTTCAAACATTTAATAAGCTTGTGTAGTTTCGCGCCACGTATAAAAGGGAAGTAAGCACTATTTTATGAGTAATATATTTGGTCTAGGAATTAATTCGTGCGGTTGGTACGCACACATTGAAGCTCTAGTACAAACACAAAATACATAAATACCTTAAGAAAAATATTGTCCATCGCTAGCCACCACTTTCGCCCATCTGTCAGGCAATGTACGGATTCCGTGGCGAAAGAAGTCCTCATCCTTGAAAGCGATCCAGTCAGAGACCCATGTTTCGATATCTTCTGAAGAAGTAAACTGCTGTCCAATCAAATCGTTGTTCATGCAATCGAACAAGTAGTAGTCCGAAGGAGCAACGTCTGGTAAATACGGCGGGTGGGGTAAAACTTCCCATCCGACATTTTCTAAATAGGTTTTGACCGGTTTTTCGACATGTGGGCGAGCGTTACCCTGTTGAACAATAAGTTTATCATGTCTGTTCTCCCATTCTGGTCGTGTTCTGGCCAGAGCTTGCTTCAAACGCATTAATTGTCGTCGATAACGTTCTGTATTCATAGTTTCACCCGATTGCAGCAGCTCATAGTACACCACACCTTTCATATCCCACCATATGCACAGCATAACCTTTGCACAGTGAATATCTCGTTTTGGTTGTGATGGACCTGGTTCACCTGGTTTCACCCAGGCCTTTTTTCGTTTAGGGTTCTCGTAATGGATCCACTCTTCATCACCCGTAATAATTCGATGCAGAAACCCATTTTTGCTCTGTCGTTGAAGCAGCATTTCGCAAGTGGTTTTTCGTCTTTCAACGTCTCTGTCTTTCAATTCATGTGGAACCCAATGTGACATCTTTTGAATCATTCCCATGGCTTTCAAGCGTTTGGAGACTGTTGTTAGATCAACGCCTAATGCTGCTGCAAGTTGTTCCTGCGTTTGACACGAATCCTGCTCGAGCAATGCTGTCAATTCTTCGTCTTGAAATTTTTTTGGCTGTCCAGCTCGCTCTTGGTCTGCCAAGCCGAAATCACCACTTCTAAACCGTGCAAACCACTTCTGACACGTTCGCTCAGTTAGAGCATGGTCACCATACACTTCCACCAAAATACGATGACTTTCAGTCGCACTTTTCTGCATGTTAAAGTAATGCAGCAGGACACCCCGCAAAAACACTTTATCAGGCACAAATTGCGCCATGTTCACTTAACTACAAACTGGTGTTGTTGACGCTTTAATCCACTGCCCTATACTACGAACGATACGCGATGACAGGGGTTTGCAACACATGTGTGGATACACGGAACTGTGGGACGCTCCGTTCGTTGCGCCATCTCTTGTCCACCCGCACGAATTAATTTCTAGACCAAATAAACAAATGCCTAAAAGAAGATCATTTGCTACAAAAGACTGTTGACAAAAATGAAGCGCCAAATTTAATATATCAACCGGGGTTTTCAAAATATACTACGAAAATAGAGTTACTTAAAAGCCTCTCGTTTATATAAATGAAATTCTGTATTCATATTCCATATTATAAGAAGTAAAAATATGAGGAAGCGTACCGGGAAGTCTTCTTTAATTTTTTTTTGTGTAGTACAATTCCTCAAATATTTTATCCATCCTTTTGTTTTCATAAAATGGCGAAAGTAAGTCTTTTAGTCGTTTAAAATGAAGTTTCATGTTTAGCACTTTGATTGACCTTAATTATTATAGTTTCTCATGTGCTGTTTATTATTAGGTCCCGGAAGGTGAGAAAAAATCCTCTTTTTCACGAGTACCCAAAGACGAGATTTAACAAAATATTATGTTCATTTGTGTCATTGTAGGCTGATCATTCCAACTGCTTCAAAGAAGACAATTTCAACATTTTCCTGCTCTGAATGCATTTCACTTCCTGAAATCCTTGAAATCACAAATGAAACCGATTAAACAGAACTACATTTAATTGGTCCTTAGACACATTATGGACACGCAGCTGACTTGCACAGGCACATAACTCCGAATGATACGTAATATGTCCACCTGCACTCTCCTAAAGAAAAACAGGTACGATCCTCTTCCGGCGGTATACTTTTAAGAATGTTTTATAAACAAAGTTATCAATGGTAGAGGTGAAAGTATCTGTCGTGTGAAGTTCTAAGCATTGAAGGGTTGTGGAGGGAGATACGAATGTAGGGTTATACAGTTTGTTCACCTCGTAAATTTTGAAGGTGAGTGGCCAACACCACAGCAAAGTTTTATGTTGATCAGTTGCCACTAGTTAAGCACATTACATTGAAGCTGTGGGCTCTCGGTATGTGGAGCAAGACGATAGAAAGTTTATTCAGTTTTGATCACCCAATGCAACCCGGAACAGGTTACTGCCTTGGCCGTCGAGGCCAGTTTAGACAATATTTTGTCCTGAGCGTGTTACGACGCTAAAAGATAGAAGCTAATACTTTAAGCTTATATCATATACAAAGTTAGGTGGTCACACGGGAAAGTATAACCAAATGACATTTTTAACCTTGATTGGAAGTGACACTTTATGGCTAAAAAACTTAGATAATAATCACACTGTCGAAAAACACATATTTCAAACGCTATTCTTAAGATAGTGAATTTGTGACAGATAAGAAATATATGACAGGCATACAGGACAATAACAATAGTCTCTTGGAGGAACCTCTAAAAATAGGATAAAGTCATGACGGAGTTTTTTATTATTAATAGTGATACTTGCAGATATACGTATTTTCGATATCAGTTCAATATATCGTGCTTGGAAACCAGGAATTCGGGACTAGAAATTCATATGCAAGGTTGTTGCATTTACCAATTAAAAATATATTCCTACTGCTGTAGCTGCAATTTTTAAATAACAATTACCATATCGATCACCATCTCTTGATACTGTACGCATATTATTCTAGCTAGTCAATTAACTGCTGATAAGAAAATTATGTTTCATAAATAGACGTTTAAATCTCGGGATTTCACTTTTCTTTCGTTTGGAAAGGCCAGAAATTCAGAATTCCTTGTTCTAAATAAATGCTTGAATATTTGTTTTATCTATTGGGTATTTCATAACTATTTCACATTATTATTTACTCATATTTCACGTTAAAGTTTAGTATTCGTCGCAACCTTATTACCAGTCTTACTTTCTTCAATGATCGGTACACTGCGTTAAAAGCGAAAGCAGAGACGGAAAAAATAAACTATTTAGCTTCAAAGATCAGGATCACGATCCCGAGAACCCAGTCCCGAAATCCCTTGATTGTAAATTCCATAGTAGTAACTTACATAATACTATTAAGAATAATACATATCAGGACGAGGCAATACTTGCAGCAATGCATAACAATAGCTGCATTGTGTTTTATGACATCATGAATGCATTCCCCGAAACAATTTTTAACATGTTTTGAATGTTATCCTTCTGTATTCTCGCCCTTGCTCCCCACGATTTCAATCTAGATTTGTAGTATTCTTGTATGTTTCTTGTATGTATTCTTGTATGTTTCTTTGATATTTTTTTGCTACGTTTTCGTTCAATTACTGCGTGAACTAATGCGTCTATTATAACGCTGTGTACGTAGTTTTTTCAATTATCGTTGGGACGACTACCAAGTTACACCCAAACCTGCTGCTCCGATTATAATATTCCAACGCATTAAATCGAAAACATATCATTTCCATCAACATGTAATTTTTACATTTATTTTGTATCTATACTAATAATAAAGTTGTCTACGTTAACGGACATAGCTACATCCTTTTTATAATGAAATTTCCTTTTGAAAGAGGCAAATAGTAATTAACAAGACATAAAAACATTTTTAAAATTATGTCATTTAAATTTCAGTTTCTTTTCAAGGTTAACATTGGCCGTTGAACAAATAATAAAACTAGTTCCTAAGAGATCTACGTAATCATTTAAGTAAGCATCATCTCTCATCCAGTCATTTTAGACATCAAGACTTAGTTCGCATAAAAAACAGAACAGAATAAATATTTATTTTCTTTGAGGTGGAAGTTGTAAACTTAGTCTTTTTATTTCCAGCAATCTTATTAGTAGCATCAGCCGCACTTATATCTTTATTCTTCATATTTAGTGTTGTCCACAAAACAAAACAATCTCGTAAATTTTTAGAGATATTATCTTATTTCGATTGTTCAATAATTATTTCTCATTTCATGTCCTGTCGTTTTTTTTAAATTTGTGTACAATGCCTGCCGTACAATCTGATTTTAATTATTTTGGTCTAGAAAATACCAGAATTATTTCTTGTCATAAAAGAAATCATCAAAGGTGGTGGCATATCAACACTGAAAGAAATTGTATTGTTTATGTATATTGTGTAGAAATGACTTGCATATCTTTAAAAGTTGAAGGCGGTGGCTAAGTAGTAGGGCGATCCACTCTTGTATGTAGTGTACCTGGTTAGCTTTGTGGCGGACAATCACCATATGCGTTGATTATGTAGGGGGTCCTTCATTTTCTTCATTCCACCAATTCTTTCATTCTTATCATTACAGTATCTTTTAACATATGTGACAGAAACGTGCTAAGTGAAACTGAAAGATATTGTTTTTCTAAATGTTCATACAGTTTTCATTTTGTTCATCCAGTCACTGCATCCATGAATAGCTTTTGTGTGAAGCATGTAACACTTAAATGATGTTTCACATCCAGAGCTTAGGAGAGCTTCTTTTACTGACAAGCCTCAAGAAATTTTTCGTTTCAGCGGTCAGAAGATAAACTATTAGTTACTTCCATTCAATCCTTCAACACAATCCTCTTATTAGCTGACTACCGCAAAGTTTTCAGTGATGTACTTGCTATAAAGTATAGTGAATTATCTTGAAAAATGTTATAATTCGAATTTTTCGTTACGTTTTATCACATGACAACTATAATTAAATCCCAAGACTAGCAGTGCTGTCCCTTGTTTATTACTGAATTAAATTTTGCATACTCCATCTATAATAAATGGTTGACGAAACTGAAAAGTAATAACCTGAGTCTCTATTGTTATCTTAACTGCATTTCACTTGGTACGCCCGGGCTCTAGCCCCATTGGTAACACATGTCGTTTAAATATCATATATGGCTCTACGGAATTTTTTCTTCAGGTAGGAGGTGAAAAAAGTAAACTCAAAGCAAAGTAAGCAATTTTAAGTAAATAGTTATAATGATCTAAGAAACCTACTTTTACAGCATTAACAATTAAACTATCTACCATTCACTTAAAAACAATTTATATTAAATATTTGACTGTGCTACATTAATTGGCAACTTCGATCTGAAACATTTAATTCTAAACTACTTGTATTCGAACGCATAACATACAGCTCTCTCACACAGATTGACTTGTACTATCTATATGTTAAAATCCTCTTTAAATCTTGTAAAGGAGTATAGTGATATCTGGCACGTATATTGATATACTCATGTCCGAAACTAAGACACTTAATATTCAAAAAATAATTTTAGATGTCTCTTCTGGTCGTAACTCTTAATATTTCCAGTTTGAACTATCACTGTTATAATTACTTTCCGGTGATGACCGTATTTGTACATCAAAGCATAATACACTGCCACAATAATTGATCCTTCGTAGTTATTAGAGTGTTTGTTATTATATGAACAAATATATAAGAGACGCGCTACACTTTTGACTTTTGTCTGAATACTTAAAAAAATATTAAAATAGAACATATAAAGTACAAGTGTCATAAGAATATCTTATGAATTAATAGTACCATGTAATGAATGATAGTTGGCAATTTATGTTTTATTAATAACGAAGCGTTCAATATGGCAATGAAGGTACAATGTTAGTGGCAATTATCATATTTTCAACAATGTAAAGCAGTACTGGCTTCAAAACGGTTGCTGGAGAAAGACCCACAAATCGTTATTTAATTTCATTTCTTTCATCCTTTACTTACTTTTATTTATAGCATCCTTAAATAGAATTAACCATTAATATCTTGCGCGAGAGATCCATGGATTCATTCCTTATTACAAGAGCTTACTGCAGACAACTTTGTGCCGTGAGATTTCTCGTAGTTCTCAGAATGTGCCAAAATTTTTTTTTATTTCATTTCCCACAAAATGATTCACTTTCTTTCATCGTTCGTCTCCTTCAATCTAAAACTCATAAACGCACCAGGTAAAATTAGAAATTGCATTCCATGTGAAAGAACATCAATTGAAAATGAAACTGAATAGAAGACTCAAGAAATTTTCTTCTTAAATGCAGCTGCCAATTTAATACACCAACTGTATTATGGCTTGAAATTATAGTTATTGTTATAATATATGGAAACTCACGTATGTTTACAAGAAACCCTTACATGAAACATTCATATTTTGAAAATAGCATGTCCATATTCATTTCTGCAATTTGATCATTAAAATACCAATAATTCAATATTATCTATTAATCAAAATCACCTAATGTCATGTAGGTCATATTAAGGTTCAAGGCATATTCCAGATGTTCGATTTCATAGCGAATTTATTAATATGTTTATTAGTTCATTTAAGTAGAAACGTATTAGATGATTTTTCACTCTCCATGATCGGAGAAGCAAGTCAGTTTATGTAACTAGAATTAGGGAAAGCTGTTAATTAAGCTTCGTTTAAACTTTGTGACTATTTCATTGTATAATAACGAGCGCAGAAAAAATTCGAGTGCAATCGAAAAGAACATAAATTTTAAACTATTTGATGTAATATGATTTCTCTATGTGGTAGTATTACGACCGCCAAGGGTTATGAAATTGTAATGATTACGTCGAGAACTTTATAAGTGATTGAAGTGTGCACAAGCACAGCAGAGCATAAGGAAGGACTTAACGATCAGGCGATGAGTGTAGTCAAAGGTGGATGTCTGAAGTGGCAGGCGATCTTGATAATCGCATGCATCATATGATTTGTGAGAGGCATAGTTTATGAATCCTAAAGTGTGTGCCCTCGGAATTTAAGGAGAATCAGCTGTACCTCTACAGAAATCTATTTACATCACGTGGTTCATTCTAGGCCGGTAAATCGATTGTGTCCCACTATATTTTGATCGCTACTCCACAATAATTGAACAGCGAAGTCTGTCGGTGCCTGGGAGGGAAGTAATTCTCTACTATTAACTTACGGAGGTTGAAATAATAGCTCTTGTAAAATGAAGAATGAAATGAAATCTACGTTTTACGTCCCCAGGTATGCTGGCTAACCTAATGGAGACAGTTATGATGAGAAATGAATGAAATTGTTTCAGGAAGAAAGTGGGAGGAACCCGAGAAAACCCAGGTATAAGTTGTTTGTCAACCACAAAGTTTACTTCGCGCGAGCTGGAATCAAACCAAGAACCCCATACACCAGAGCTGAACGCTCTATTACTTAGGTAGCATGGCCGTCCCATGTCGAATGGTACGAATTCGGAATAATAATGAGTACGTATCACAGAAAAGGTAAGCACCTCAATGTACTTGTGTTTCTAGTCTCTATAATAACCTGACTCCCAGATGTATTTATACTCTATTTTAGATAATCTATATTCTAATAAAAATGATCAGTATCGAAAATTCGCTGACAAAAAATAGCATAACCTTACGTGGAAAACGAAAAGGAAAATGATTCGCGATCAAGATAGGAGCTTTAGCATATTGGAAAACATAGTGGTGTTACCTGAGCAGTCATATAATGTACAAATACATTTAAAGCAGTACTGGCTGAAACTTACGTAAAATAGCAAACATCGCCTATCATTTGATCTTTTTACAAATAATATAAGGAACAGAGTTTTCGTTGACTATATTTCACAAGCTATAGCAAAGAAGGACCAATGTCTCAAGTTTTAACGAGATGAGATGATGTCGGTTGAACTTGTACAATATATATGGTAATTTTCTTACGTTTTAGCCCTTTCCCTCTCAGTGGTTTCAGAATGAAAAGTATATATTCATTTTCTGCACATGCAGCCCACCGGTTTCCGAATGAAACCATCTTTTAGTATGAACTTCGCGAGCAATTATTTCCAGGATTGCCGTTGGCTCTAAAACTGTATCGTCAATTCAAAATCACATTTCGTTGTTTGTAGAAGCTTTATTGTGTCATCGGAGAAATTAAATTTTCTAACCCTCTTCGGGACATTTGTTTCAGAAGAAAAGGTAACGCATCAATATTTTGTTCTATATAGTTGATACTGTAAGTGTTTTTGTCGAATTCCTATACTAAATATACGATATTGTCTTGAAAATATCGTAGGCCCGCGGAGGCTCAGTGGTAGAGCGTTCACCTCTAGTGCTTGGGGTCCCGGGTTCGATCCCAGTCCCCGCCAAGTAAACTTTCTGGTGGACAAACACCGTGTGCGTTTGTTTCCTGAGGGTTCTCCCGTTTCTCCCACTTTCTTCATTTCACAATTTCATTCATTACTCATCATTAGACTTCGGAATTTTGCATATTTGCATGTTTTACTCCTGATGTGATATTGGTATGCTCTTTAAACAGAAATTCGTTTCAGCGGTTTTGGGGCAAAATAGCAGAGTTTTATAGTGCATATATTTGCATATTTCGGAGGATAGTGCATGTTTATGTCGTTATTGCATATAAATGCACATTTAAAGGAACGAACAAATTGATATTTTTTTAACGTTCGAAAACTTTCTTTATAAGTGGAATTTCAAGTTTCTAATATATATAGACTCAAAATCTTTAAATGGTTCATTATTGTAGGTTTAGAATATCTTCCAAGGTCATGTGAAAGAAGAATAACAAAAGATTTGGTGATTCATCCTACTAGCAATAATGCATGAATGTCAGCTTTTTGGAAGAAGATATAAATAAGGATGTCAAATCACCTACAATAAAATTTCTACGTCACTCATTTCGGCAGTTAAAGTTGCTACTGTTGTGTGTGTGTGGATTTGAAATTGTGTGGTCGTGTGGCTGTATAGGAACACCAAAAGAAAAATCTGGGTCCATTTAGTTAAAGTGCGACATCTTCAAATTCGAATTTTAACTAACTCAGAATTTTGTCCACTTTTTGCCCATTTTTGTCCACCCAAGAAAAAAATTGGTACCATTCAAATTAACAAAGAAGGGCCATTCCAAAATTTCGGCCACTTAAATCATCTGTACTGAAGCATCTTCAAATTCGAATTGTAACTTGCCCAGAATTTTGTTCAATTTTTGTCCATTTTTGTCCACCCAAGAAAAAAATTGTACCATTCAAAAAACGAGGGAGAAACATTTTCAATTTTCGGCCACTTCGATCACCTGTAGTGCGACATCTTCAAATTCGATTTTTAGCTTGCTGAGAATTTTGTCCATTTTTGTCCACTCAACAAAGAAATTTGTATCATTTAAATAAACGAAAGAGGGCCATTTCAAAATTTGTCCACATCGATTACATCTTGTCCAATATTTGTCCACAAAAATGTACCATTCAAATAAACGAGGGAAAGCCATTTCAATAAATTCGGCCACTTCAATCACCTGTAGGGCGACAGCTTCAAATTCGAATTTTAATTAGCTCAGAAATTGTGCCGAATTTTTGAACATTTTTGTACCACGAAGAATAAATTCTGTACTATTGAAATATACCAGGGAAGGTCATTTAAAAATTTGACCACTTAGATCACCTGTAGTGAGACATTTTCAAATTCGAATTTGAAGTATTTTGGTGGTACAAAAACGTACAAAAAGCAGGGAAAATTCTAAGGTAGTTAGAATTCGAATGTAAAGATATCACACTCCAGGTGATTGAAGTGGGCAAAAGTTTGAACTGTCCTCTTTTGTTAATTTGAATGGTACAATTTTTTTTATGATACAAAAATGTACGGAAATTGGATAAATTCTGAGCTAATTACAATTCGAATTTGAAGATGTCGCACTGCAGGTAATCGAAGTGGGTAATTTTTGAAATGACCCTCCCTCGTTTATTTTCATGGTACACATTGTTTTGTTGGTGGTACATGAATGCGCAAAAATTGAACAAAATTCTAAGCTTGTTAAAATTCGAATTTAAAGATGTCGCACCACAGGTGATCGAAGTGACCAAATATGAAATGACCCTCCCTCGTTTATTTGAATTGTACATTTTTTCTGGGGTGGACAGAAATGGACAAGAATTGGATAAAATTCTGAGCTAGCTAAAATTCGCATTTGAAGATGTCCTACAAGTGATCGAAGTGGCCGAAATTTTGAAATGGCAAGGGATGCGCACGAGACGAGTAGAGACAGGATTTTTCCTGACAAAATTCGAGTCGAGACACGGCTTTTCCAATAGAGAAATATACATTTTTCGAGTCGAGACATCACTTTTACAGCACATTTTCGAAACGAGATAGCCACAAGTCTTGTATCGTGCGCATCCCTAAATGACCCTCCTTTGTTAATTTGAATGGTACAAATCGTTTTCTTGCGTGGACAAAAATGGACGAAAATTGGACAGAGATGTCGCACTACAAATAAATGGGCCCGAAAAATCTTTTGAAACAGTGGATTGAAGTTGAGAGACGTTAACAATTCAAGAAGAAAATATATGATGCAAAGTGTATGCTAAACAAGTAATATTTTCAAAGTAAGCAAGCTTGATTTCAGAAGAGGACCTTTCTATTATTTTTGACAGCAAAAGCTCAAACCTCAGCAGTGCTCAATTGTTTGGCCTTCTTGTATTTTCATAGCACTTTCAAGCCTAATAAGGAGTTCATACAACTGTGAAACAACTCAGATGTGGCTTTTTCTAAATACTCGACAGAGTTCATCCTAAATAAATCGTTGAAGAATGTATTTCAGGAAGAAATGAACAACCCTTTGGAAATTAGCTCTAAATTAATTAAAATATTTGCTTTACAAAATCTAAAACTTGTCACAGAAGTTACTTTCTGAAAGAAGGAGACAAATTCCCAAGTTTTCCTTTAAGGAGTTAATGAGAGTATTTAAATATAAGCTTGTGTTGATTTGATACACACCTCGGTTTCTCGAAACGTAACTTTCCTACTAAGCCTTCTGTTATGTTTTCGATAACTATACCTTCTTCCTATTAATGCTCCATGTCTCGTTCAAATCACTTTATTCCTTTTTAAAGTATCAATATTACACATTACAAATTATTACTGTTTGAAATGGCCAATGTTACGCTAGAAGAAAATATTTTGGGATTTACACATAGTTGGATACAAAAAGTAATTTCAAGTGGATTTATTTTCTTTTAAACAAGAACATAAGGTTTTTGAATACAGGTCTTTAATACAGAAAAACTGCCTTCAAAAGGTGCCTTATTAAACGAAAATTTATTTTAAACGGAAGTATTTCACCGTCCCATGAATTTAAAGGTAAAAGAACATGGTTAAATTCTCTTGATTAGGCGGAATCTGTGTTGCGAAGAACGGATGTTAAAATATATTTTTAATGGAAAGTTTAAATTCTGGAATGTAGCTGGAATTTTCAAGCATTTAGAAACTTTTTCGACATTTTGTAAAAGGTTGGATGTATGAACTAAGTTTTCTGTAAAGGTCTTGATTTACTTGTTACAAGACCCGAAACCAGCCACAGAGGTTTGCGGGGGCATGAATATGTTAGGGGGGTCAAGTCATCAAAAATTCTCTTACAAATATCTAAATTGTGTTTTTTGAATTGAGGTCTGGAGGGGCAACGAAAAGTTTAGGGGGGCCAGGCCCCCTAGCCACCCTCTAGTTGCGAGCTTGCTTGTTACCCTACTTATTTAATCTTTAGTCCACCGCCATGTAAAGCCCTAGATACAGTGTGACTTTTTGAACGAAGCGCAATTCACATAGTAATTTTCAAATACCAATAACTCGTCCTCTAGCTGGTTTAAAGACATGGAACAAGGAGCATAATATACACAATACTTCAAAAAAGAGCCAACAGTAGAGGGAAAAGCCCTGAAAGGAGCACAGCATCTACTTTTTGTCTTGGCCTTTGAAACCGTAGGTAGGCTTTTTTTGTTTATTGTAAGTTTTATGTGTATTAATTCGTAATACAAATAAATATTGTAATTGAATACGGTATTCCTATGTACACCATTTTATTTTATCTCGCTATATCCATTATATGTATGTACATTACTTAATTTTTTTAAACGTACATCTATCTTCGTTAACTTTAAAACCTTTAATGGACATTTTTGAGAGTCCTGTTCGATTTCGCTTAGTAGGTTTTATTATATGCTTATGCCAGAAATGTTTATTTACTTCTCTGAGTATATTTATTCTTTATTGACAGATACTTGACGCATTTTTTTTTAATTGCAAATATATATATTATATAAGTAGATGTATATTTTAATTTCACATCCAGACTGGTAACTGTTTGAACCCGAAGAAACCGAATTTATCCAAGAAACCGTAGACTCTTGCGGAGCTAAAAACATTAAAAGTGACCATGCGTTTATCAATACTTACTTCAGTTTGATTTCAAAGATCATAACGAGATTAGAAGGGCGATGATTAGGACTTTGTAGTGCATTTCAGCAGTTTGATTCAACAACGAAACAGACACCACCAAAACCAATCGGACAAGCAATTTTTCGAAATGCACAGTCAATAGATGCGAAAAATCCTGGCATAAAATTCTAGTCTAAAGCAAATAAAGTGTTCATGGGAACAACGACGCATGAGTTTCAGATTTATCGGCAAGTAACATTGCTTCTTTGAAATACTGTCTTTTAACGACTCATGACACGGAAGGAACACTTTCCATGTACAGTAATGTTTTGATTGATAAATGCAGAGTTTTACCAAAAAAACACGGAAAACTACATAGTTGTGTATTGTAGCATGAATGCATCATAGTTATACGCCAAGTATAGATCATGTAATACACCTTTTTTTTATTTTTCCTTATTTAAGTTTAGCTTTTTAATGGTGCATACTTACTAATTTTAGTGCATATTTGTATATTTTCAGTGCATATTTTCGTCATTTTTAGCCCATATTTGCATGCATATTTTGCCGTTTTTTAGTGCATATCGATCCGAAGTCTCCTACTCATCCGAAGCCTACTCATCATCACCGTCTCCTTTAGCCTAACCGGCATAACCGTGAGACGTAAAGCAAAGATTTAATTTCATTTCATTATTGAAAATATCTTTACTTTCAGATTAAAAATATGGACTTTAGGGATATATTACAGGACTTAAAAAAAACTAACTAACTCTATGGCTTATGGAACCCGGAGGTTCAATGCCGCGTTCACAAAAGCTCTCCACTGACTTCTATCCTTAGCTAACTGCATCCAGTTTCTACTTTGTCTTCCAATCTCTTCGAGATCCATCTTAATATTGTCCTCCCATCTGCGCCTAGGTCTTCCTAATGGTGGTTTGCCGATTGGTTTTCCAGTCAAGACTTTGAAAGCGTTTCTACTTTCTTCCATTCTAGCTACATGACCCGCCCACCTAAGCCTCCTAGACTTGACGACCCTAACAATGTTGGGTAAACCATATAAACTATGTAGTTCCTCGTTATGAAGTTTCCGCCATTCCCCATACCCGTTCCTCTTAGGTCCGAATATTCGTCTTAGGATCTTGTTCTCAAATACTTTCAGTCTATGTTCTTCCCTCAGAGTAAGTGACCATGTTTCGCAGCCATACAGAACAACAGGCATGATTATCGTTTTGTATATTTTAAGCTTCAAATTCCTCGACAGAATTCGCGACTACAAGAGATTTTGAACCGAATAGTAACACGAATTCCCTGCTTTTAGTCAACATTTAATTTCTTCGTGAATATGATTTTCCTCTGTTAATATTGATCCTAGATATATGAAACTATCCACTTTATCAAAAGTATTATTTAATATTTTAACGCATCCATATTTTGCTGTATTCCGGTCCCGACGCACTTCCATGTATTTAGTTTTCTCTGCATTTACTTCTAAACCCATGTCCCTGCAAGCGTTTAATAAGATCTCTGCATTTCTTTCTATTGTTCTCCTATCATCCCCTATCATCATTTAGATCATCAGCATATGCCATAACCTGGTGAATGCCGTTCAACTGTAGGCCCTGGTTGCTATCTTTGATTTTCCTCATAGCGTATTCCAGAACGAAGGTAAATAATAATGGCGACAACGCAATTCCTTGTTTCAGACCATTTTCGACGTGAAAGCTCGTGGACAAAAATTTTCCTACCCGGACTTTACTTTGGGATTCATTTAAACATATCTTAATTAATCTAATTAGCTTTCTCGGTATTCCTAGTTCTGTAAGAACGTTGTATAATATTTCTTTCCTAACCGAGTCGTACTCCTTTCTAAAATCAATAAATAGTTGATGTACCGGGGTATTGTACTCCCACTTTTTTTCTAGTATTTGGCGAATGGTATATATTTGGTCGATAGTTGATCGATTTCGTCTAAATACGCACTGATAATCTCCAATAATTTCATCCGCGTATGGGGTCAGTCTTGCTAATAGAATATTTGAAAGGATTTTATAGGATGTTGACAGAAGAGAAATGCCTCGATAATTATTACAATCAGTTTTGTCGCCTTTCTTGTGAATTGGGACAATGATTGATTCTTTCCACTCTTGTGGCAATTCTTCCTTGTTCCAGATAAGGAGAATGAGTTTGTGTATCTTGTTCCACAATTTTTCGCCTAAAGCTAAAATTAACTCAGCCGGAATTTCATCTACACCCGGAGATTTGTGTTTCTTTAATTTCTTTATAGCGGTTTCTACTTCTATTCGGTTGGGTTCTGGAATATACGGTTCTGCGGTGTGTATCTCCTTTTTTCCACGCACACTAGTTTTTGATTGCGTGTTAAGCAAATCGTCAAAGAAATCTCTCCATCTATTTAAGATGCTATCCGTGTCAGTGAGAACTGTACCGTCAGATTTCTTTAATATATAAGCACGAGGTTGATAGCCTTTCTTAAATTCGTTGATTCCCTTATACATGTCCCGTATGTTTTTATTTTTACTATTATCTTCAAGTTCCTTAATTTTAGCTTTCAAAAAATTGCGTTTCTTGATTCTCAAAGTTTTGGAAGTTTTCCGCCTGATATCTGCAAAATTTTGTGTAGTCATTCCATTCGGGTTTTGTAGCCAGCGTAATTTTGCTTGTTTTCTCTTCTCTGCTAGTTTTATGCATTCCTGGTCGAACCATGGTTTGTTCCTACGTATTTCTGCGTGTCCCAATTTTTCTTTTGCTGAAATTTTAATACTATCTCTAATTCCAATCCAGGTATTCTCAACACTAGTGCACTCCGAATCTTCTAAAGCCGAGAATCTATTCGAAACTTCAATCTGGTATTTCTCTCTTACCTGGTTCTCTTCTAATTTCTTTAAATTGAATCTCTCCGTTTTCGGACAATGAATATTACCTTTATTCAACGATAACCTCTCTCGTATTATCACTGCTACCAGGTAGTGGTCAGTGTCACAATCAGCCCCTCTAAACGACTGGACATCAATTATGCTAGATTGCCTTCTTCTATCTACTAAAACGTTATCAATTTGATTATGTGTTTTCCCGTCTGGTGATTTCCAAGTGTATTTATGAACGTCGCGATGTGGGAATTTTGTACTCTTCACGATCAGGTTTTTGGGCGTTGCAAAGTTCACGAGTCTAACACCGTTGTCATTACTTTCCTTATGCAGACTTTCGTTCCCTATAATCGGTTTGAAAATATCCTCTCGTCCTACCTTCGCATTGAAATTCCCTAGTAGAATTTTCATATGGTATCGCAGGAGTTGGTCAACTATCCGTTCCACTTCTTCGTAAAAACTGTCTTTTATATCGTCATCCTTATCTTCAGTTGGGGCCTGTACATTTAAAACAATAATATCACACCACCGTCCCTTAAGAGTAATAAAAGAAAGTCTGTCAGTAACAAATTCAACCCGTTTAATTGCTGATAATATACGTTTATGAACGAAAAACCCTGTTCCTAACTGGTGATTTTTATTTCCTTCCCCGTAAAAGAACGTAAAATATCCGGAATTCTCAGATCCATTTCCTTCCCACCTAACTTCCTGAACTCCTACTACGTCCATCCTGTATTTCTCTAACTCACTCGTTATGGATTTTAACGCGCCTGCCCTATAAAGATTCTAATATTCCATGTTCCAAATCTCATGTCCATTTTCTTTTGCTGAGGTCGTTAAAGACCTTAGAGGACATCAGGGATATATTAGGGATATATAAGGGACATTCTTTCCCAATGTTTTTACTTTTCAATTTGAACTAAAATATTTTCTTGGTATATTTATTTGTATTTCTCATAAAAATTAATTTGCCCAATAACAAAAAACTATATCAAGTGTAAGAAAATTTGATGTTAAGTCAGCCACCTTCGATGGTGTGGAGGACATGGAGGGAAAGAAAAATTGTTTTCTAACGAAATTATATCCCATACTATAGGGGAAGGTCGCCTGGTATCAGACACCTTAGTTTCTTTTTAGTTTGTCAGGCTGAAAAATAGGTACATCAAATTTCTTAGTGCACAAAATGATACCTTGGTGTCTTACACACAACGTGTTAAAGGTCATTTGACAGGTAAAAACTAATAATATATATTTTTGTAAAAAATCAAAGGAACAAAAATTAGCGTTCTTACAAAGTGGAGGGTAGTATCGGACAAACATAAAACTATAGAGAATTCGTCTTTTGAAGTAATTTAAGAACAGAACAAATTACAATATTAGCTGTTTACTTACAGGAGTTCTTACACACAAAATAGAGTTTTATTTCGCTTTGAAATACAGCCTAAAATAGAGTAAAAATATACCTTAAAATTCTTAGTCTCATCAAGACTTGTTATGTTTTATTCTAACACAAATCACAATGATAAAACAATCTGCCTTCAAAATGTTGATATTGTTCATGTACCAAGTCTTTACATATATTGTACTGTATCCAATCATCAAAAGACTCCCCGCAGATTATCATGTTTAATTTTTCAGCAAGTTTCTAAACTAGTTTCAAAAATTATGATATTCTTAGTGGCATTAGACTAGTTAACTATACAAAGCCTTTACATGATTGTATACTACTTTTTCGTGATCACGTTTTACTAGATGTGCCTTTGTTATCCGAGCAGCGAGGCTTAGCTGTTACCTTTTTCCCTTCCGACACGATCTTCTAATGTGCTCTAAGCAACACTATATCTTGCACTGACCGCACGTGCTTCTTGGGAAATAACTTTGCCCATGGCTAACTTCATATTTTCTTCGTTCCAATTGCCACGTATTTTCCCAATGTTTCGTGAAAAGGCCACAAACCATTAAAAAAGTCAAGATTACTTACCAGTGTTGTGTCCGATACCACCCGATTCCCTTTTGTTCGATACCAGCCGAAAGACTTGTAACTTATGAATGGCTATCTACCAGCTTGTAACAACACGAAGGCAACTATACGCCTAAATTATAATATATATACACCCTAATAAATGCTGTGATAGCAATAATATATCAATACATTTACTTTGTGAGAAGTTGCAGGCACACAATTCTATCTCCTTGCACCTGATCACTCCAAAAATACAGAAACCTTGATGCACGAGATACACCGTTCATCGGACTAATCCACTATGGCATGGACTTGGCTAGTTCATTTCGATAAACTAACCGTATGCTTGACAGGTGTCGCAGGAAATAACGAAAATTGCCTTTGTGCGATACCACCCGCTGTCCGATACCAGACGATTTTCCCCTATATCTGATAAAATATAATTGCTGGGATCTGATTGATATGCTACTTTTCAGAGATAATGATAGCAGTAAGTCAGTAAATTTATAGATAAACGCGTTAATTGATTTTCAATTTTTAATTGTTCAGCCAAAAAAGTCACGACCTAATTATTGTAAGATAATAACACGCCAGAAGAAAATTACCCGTTAAACGCTTTTTTTCATAGTGCAATCTCATTCCTTTCTGAAGATTGGAGGGCTGCAGAAGGCAACACCTTATATTGGATCTTGAGTTCTCATAAATTCGTAGATTCATTTGGGGATGAGTAAGAGGATTTATTTATTTATTTATTTATGTTATTGATGTGATGCAGGTACGATATAACATTAAAAAAATACAAACATACAGAACAATACAAAATAAAACAAGAGAAATCCATCTTATAACAAGCGCTGAAGTGTTGAAAATGTTTCTTCACTCAGAGAACCATGAAGATGGAGAATTTGCTGAGCAGTTCTGGGAGAGGAGATTACATCTTTGACATACAAGTGCGTAGCGTGCGTAATATTTAGATTCTTCAGAATATAAAGGAATTCTTTAATAGCTGGGATGATGTCTTCAGAGGATGAGCTATCATCAGGAGACGTTTTCGGTGTTGAAGTTTTGATAGTGTATGATATTATAAAATGAAAAGAAATCTTCCAGTTTTATGTCCCGGTTAGGCTAAAGGAGACGGTGATGATGAGAAATGAATAAAATGGTGGAATGAAGAAAATGGGAGGAAACGGGAGAACCCCGAGAAAACAAACGAGCACAGTGTACGATATTATAGCGTTAGGTCTAGAAGTGGATGTAACAGTGGTGCATTGAAGAGGTGCTGAACTTGATGGTACTTCTTGGTGTTCTTTTCCTTTTTGCTTGTAGAATTTGTTGTATCCACCGACATCCGGAATAATTAGCAGGATGAACACCATTACGGATGGCCAGCGCTTTACATCTCGCTGGCGTATCTCTGCTTTTTTTGCCCATTGGTACGTCGAATGAGAACCTGCACACTTAACGCATCAAGGCAGAGCTTGGAAAGTTGCTTGTGAATGCACAATTCTTTGACATTTGAAGAATTGCAAGTAATGCCTTTATTTTACAGAGAGTATGCATACTTTCATGTAGTAATATATTTTCTTTTAAGATTGTGGTAGCGTGAAGATTCTTCTTGAATGTAATTTCCATGATTTGCTCGATAGCGAGACAGGGACTTTCGCTTTAACTCCTTCACAATTCTCTGTTCGTATTTGTGAAACTGAGAATATAGGGTAATCCTTCTCCTTCTGTGCTGTTGTGATGTCTTCAATACTGGTATCAATTGTAAATGGCAAATAACTATTTTGGTAATCTCAGCTTTCTTCCTGATTTTAGTAGCATAATGTAGATTTGTTCGACTTTGTAATCGTCCTGAAGCTCACACTTATTTGTTATGTACTGTTTCATGAATCTAAAAAATTCTTTCTTTTTCCAATCTTTGGATATTACTTGTAGTAGTTTATAGGCCTTGGAAGGAGAGCAAATATATATAAATACACGTCTGAGGTAGTCTTCAAATCGTCTATTTTCTTATCTCTCTAAGCTTGAGTGGAATAAAAGCTTTACTATGTTATCCATGGCTTTTTAAAGAACCTCATAGGTATTTGATGATAGTACAGGAGCAGGTAACTGGTATGATCTCAGATTTCATTTTTTTTTATTTCTATGACATTTTGCAGCTAATAGTAAGAACAAGGTTTGCGCGGCTTGACCTAAACAAATTGAACTTAACAGACTTTCGTAACGTCATATTAAAACATTACTAGCAATAGTTAAGATTTCTTTTCAGTTTGTAGCAACATAATTTTACGCAAGCTTAAGGTGAATTTTGGTTGCAACATTTAACAAGTAATGTATTAATTTTACGTATTTACTTTGATAGAATTTCTTTCTACGTTGTTCGATGTAACCTTTAGCATTTAATTTACCTACTCTTGTCTGGCATCTTGCAACAATTTTATTTATATTTTTTGTAACATTATGCGCGATCAGTTAAGATAGGTACGTATAAGTAATAGGATTTTATTCCCGGGGCATAGACTATTAATCCTGCGAAATTCGATATTCGCAACTCAGAATTCGCTTTTTAGCTACTAATTGTTTCTGTAGTTATATTTAATTATTTAATGAACGTTTCCTACTCTGCCGTATTTATTCAATATGGAGCGTGCCACAGAAGTTTTCATCCAGTTTCAAATAGTTATTCGGAAGAAGGGCGTTCGAATTCATAAACGTACTTTATTATATTATGACACATATTCATTAGCATGTTACTTCAAAGTGTAATATTAGATTTAGAAAGACAAATATGGAGTAGTTACAAAATGCAAAACAATTATTGCTACTTGAAACTTCTATTCCACAAAGGTGTGATGTGGCATCTCTTGGCAACAGGAAAAATGTGGAGTCGATAGGCGAACTTTTCCTATACCTGAAAACAGTTACCAACATAACGAAACCAGAAGACACTTTCGAACAGTAGGCGTTTGCTTCAAGTATGATTAGGTGTTTAATAAGTATAATATTTTGAAGCCGCATAGACTTTAAACACCTCTGGGCATCAAAATGACTATATGCTTTGTAGTAAGAGATTCATCTTGCTGCTCATCTAACGTTAAGCTGTACGTTCACATTTAATATGACCTCACTGATGAAAGGAAAGACACACACTAATTAGTTCAAAAAAAAGATTGAGACCAGGTTTAGGCTCAATTTCAACTTCCCATGAATTTCCCCGATCGGAATTGCAATCGATTGCCTCCGATGTATAGAACACAGCTGGGAAGGAACCACAAAGATCTGATGCACCATTACAACGATATCGCGTTCCAAAATGTGGGATGCAACAAGATGGCTCCAGCACCGAGGTAAAGATCGACCAATCACATTAGTTTATGAAACTTAATTAGAAACATCCTCATAATCGGAGGCATTTTCAATGCGAAGAGAAACGTTGGATCATCGAAGACCGGGCACAACCAACTCATGGTTGTTGCCGTAAGAGAAGTACTAAATAATGATGGACACGTATAAACAACCTCCTACTATACGTGATCCGAACACACACATACAGTAGGCAACGGTTCCCGCTCTACCTGCCTTTGTCTTATCCCCGTCAGCACAAATATGTAGTGCATGCTTCGATTGCGATCTCTCGATTTCATTTAAAACTAAAAAGAAACTAAAACTAAAATTAAAAAAACAATGACATTGTAGAAAGAATTCGGCCTTCCTTAGTTTTTTAACAGAAATCCTCATTACAAATGAGTTCTGCTTTCACAACAGAACACTGCTAATAAACTGTATCATTACGTAGATTGTTACGCCCCCATACCTTTGCGTTTTCTCAGCCTTCGGCCTTGCACCTCTTTATATCAGCCCTTGCATCAAGAGTGAATTCCGTACATGTGCCCTTATTTTTTCCTGGATTTGGCCAGCCAGAGCTTTGCCCCCAGATCCCCTCGTTTACTCATCCTACGGCATCGCATCTCTCGTACTCACAATTCTACCCAATTTCACGTTTCCTTTTCTATTTCAACTATCTAAAAGAAAAGATTTTGTGTACTAAGAAAACACCCATTTAAATAACGTGGGAATTTCTTCATCTCCATTAGGCCCCATATTCAATTTTGGCAGTTTTTCTATTGATTACTCCAGGAAGGCTACAATTAAACCAAATTTCATCATTATAGCTCCACAGGAAGTGCCCAATAATTTTGGTGTGGAAAACGTGCTTCATACAAATAACATGGGAAAGCTTCTTCAGTTCCCTATAAAAACCACTGTAAAGTTGAAACGTTTTATTTTTGGTTATTTACTCAAATAACGATAACAAAAACTTACAGGCTTACAAAATTCTCAAGTTTCTATTCCAATTTCAAGTACGTAAAACATTAGATTTTATGTTCAATAAAGGTCCTTTGAATAATATGGGGAGTTTCATCACCCCCATTAGAACTCATAAAATTTTAAAGTATTCACTTTCGGCAATTTTCTTGTTGATTGGTTCAGTAAAGCTACTGCCATACCAAATTTCAACTTTCCACGTCAATCGAAAATACCCCTTATCTCAGTTCATGTAGTTTTCTAGGATGTTGTAGTATTTTGGTTCCAAAATTTGACCCGAAAATAAGATTAAGTCCAAACCTTAATTTTAATGTTCAATAAATCGGGCACCTGTAACCTTAACCCCATAATATAGTTTATGCTTACTAAGTTTGCAAAGATTTATTCCTACGTCACGTTTGGTCAAGATTGCCTGTGTTCCTTCAATCGCGCATCACATACACTAACCATGTGATCATTTGCTCAATGGAAGGATGATAATTATATTCTGAAATTGTAGTAGATTAAGAAATATGGAACAGTCATGTTAATGGTACAGTAGAAATTAGTCTCAAAGGAGAAACATAACTTTCGTTTATATGTGTTTGTAGTTTGATTAGCTTCACGAATTTGAACAGGAATGTATGGAAAATAACAGTGGCTGTTATCAATACTTCTTAATTTAAATTAGCATGAACATATCATGATTGAACACGACGATTGTATATTGTTATTTCAAGTACTACTACATTTTTACTGATGCTACTACTACTACTACTAGTACTACTACTCTCTGGTGAATGGGGTCCTAGCTTCAATCCCTGCTTCCGCTAAGTGAACTTTGTTGTGTATAAACACGTGTGCGTGGGTTTCCTCGGAGTTCTAACGTATCCTCCCACTTTCATCATTCCACAATTACATTCATTTCTCATCATCATCGTCTCCTTCAGTCTAGCCGTCATATCCGTGGGACGTAAAGCTCAAAGATTTCATTTCATTTCCATTGTTACTACTACTACCACTACCACCACCATACTACTACTACTACTACTACTACAACTAATACTACTACTACTACTACTACTACTACTACTACTACTACTACTACTACTACTACTTTTCATTTATTTCAGTATAATTTTCATTTGTTTGATATTCTCAGACAAAATAAATCCTATATTGTTCTTCTTTTATATATATTTCGAAACGAATAAACGTACATATTGATCCTTTTATCCACATTCCTAAAGATCACCTCATGTGACGTCGGTCTTCAATTACTCTTTTGTTCACTCTGCCTTTGATTCATTGGACGACAGAGGTCTTTCAACAAAACTAGAGAACAGTCCTTATGATGATAGCCCCACATTACCTTTCTCTTTTACCCTTTTCCACACTCTCTAAAATCACAAATGTTAAATTTCATTTTGTTACGCAAAAGAAGTTACGATCCCATTACATTTTGATCTAAAGTTTCGTTTTAAAATTGTGGGCTGTACTTATTAGTAGCAAATCCCGGAAATATTAATTTCATCTTTGTTTCAACGAGCTATAAGGGTTGACAAGATCATATTGCATATTAGTAATTGTTTTATATAAGTCGGTGGGTGGGTAATAAAAATGTTTGTAAGATTGCGAGCTGTTATGCTGAGATAGCTGTTTCAATATTGGTTAAAATTTTATTTTCAAACATAATATATTTATGGAAAAACAAGACTTGTTAAGCAGTACCAAATGGCAGAGTGAATTTAATGCTATAGTTCAGTGTTACCTGATCTGTGACAAATTTTTAACATATTTCAACTCCACTGCACTTTATAGGGAAGTGCTAAAGTGGTAGTCGTTAAATCGGCCATGTGACATGGTGAGGAGTCATCTTAGTATAACCTCATTGGTTTTATGGAAAGAGTGCATAACTGGTCCGAGACTCAAATTCCGGATTTTCAACACACGGTACCAATGCTTCAATCACTACTTCCCCAGCTGCAAATAAATACTTTTGCTAAAACGTTTTATTACAAGTGTGGAGTTACAATTTTCGATATTTAATGATATTTTCTTAGATATTTCTTAATTTCACGTTTACGTTATTTTAAATATGTATTTCCATGCTGCCGGAACCAATTAAAATCCAAATGATAGATTAGAATAGTTGAAAGTAATTTCGTTACATTTAACGTCTTCTTGATGTTACAAAATGAAGAAGATTAGAAAATTAGTATTGTATCATATGAAACATAAAGAGCTTAAATAGATTAACAATCTTACTATATACAAATTGTAATAGCATTCAAAGTTATGAAACCGAAAACTTAAGTTTAAAATAAGTGTTCACTTAAGTATCTAACCACTTAAGAGTTAATTACGTTAAAACTAAAATAGACTACACTGCCCCATTCGCTTACAAATATACATTTACTCTCTAGTAATAACATTATAACTTCTGCTCCTTGAAAAATAGTATCGGTTATCTTTATGAATGACAAAAACGTTTGACCCAAATCGTGCCTCACATTTCTGTTCCCAAGACCCGGCGCCATCTCTGTTGAAAATGAATTGATTTTGATTGAAACCTCAAATAAATTCCATTATAATAGCAATTTTATATGACTCTTTCCATTTGTTTTTGATCTAAAGCCACTTATCTTGTCTTCATTATACTGCGACATCGTAAGTTGTATATCTCGTTATATACCTAATATATCTAATATACAAAAATAAAAGAAGAAGAAAAGAAGAAAAATTGTAGTAATATATGTAGATTAAGTAATATAGATCGTTAGTACGTTGTTATAGTGATAGTAGTCGTTGCCAATGATATGTTTATAACATATAATTGTGTGAAACGCCATTTTGAACTGTGAAGTGAAACAAGCTATTATCGTAAAATATAGGGTTCTGTGTATTCCGGAATGTTATATGTTTCTTTAAGTTATCTTGAATATGATTAGCATCTAAAATATATACGAATGTTTGTGCGTACTGAGGCATTATGTGGTTACAATTATGGGTTTCTTTCCACGGTAGATCTATCAATTCGAACTTTGTGACAAATATGGTTCTGCATTTCCAAATGAGAACGAGCCAATAATGGTCACATTGCATAAAGTAGTAAGACATGTGTATGTATAAATTATTCGTAACTGAAACGTATATCATAAACGATTCGTCATATTTTTTCATTTAATAAGTTTTAAAGAAACAAATAAGTTTTGATTTCAACATATATCGTAGTTCAGAAATGAACTGAATAAGGAAATCCATGTATGACAATTGGAGTTGGACAGGAAGATCATTGTAATATTATTGAAATAATAATATGGCTCATGTATTTGTAATATGTACACAAGCTGTCTACTGAAGATTCCTATTATAGTATCATATCTACAACTATTAAGAAGGAGGAGATATTAACCTGAAGGGGACGCTCATCTAACATCTAAAACGAATAGAAACAGAGATCGTACTTGCCTTTGGATAATATGTGTACTTACATGTACTGCTGGACTCACGGCCACGTCGAACTCAGGAGATAGAACCTCGGCCACCTAAGGAAATGAATTTTGAAAATAGTGTTGCATTGTATTAAGTTGATGTTACCTAGATATTTTTAATAGCTAATTGACTATTAATATAATGCTGATTTTGTCTTGTTGTTGCTGTTTTCTTAGCTTTTGGAGAATTGTAAACAATATACTAGTCTTTTAAATTACTGGCTCATGGGTAGCGGCATCTATATTAAGGACAATCGCATATTTATAATAATTTTAATCTCTGTGATCCTATTTCTTCAAGATTCTAATATCAGTGACTTGCTTTGATGGCAGCGGTGTAATGCCACCTAGCGTTGGTTGAACTGTTACTCTTACATTATACCATTTCGATAGACAGCAGATATTGCACTGGTACTGCGTCTAGACGAGAGAAGTTGCAAACGGTGATCAGTGCACTTTCAGTTGTACGTCAAACGTTTATGCTCTGTAGGCTAAATGTGGAGGATGTTTAATATTAGTGGATAATCATAAAAGATATTAGAGAAGAAGAATAAGAATGCAAAAATCCCGAGGAAAGCTACGAACACCATGTAGTCCAAGGCTTATATAGCTGCAACCAAAAACTCTTAATAAAAGAATCGAGGGCTCCACCATTAAGCAACCGTGGCGAAGTCAATTACGAGGCTGAAAACATAACATGTAGCGATAGGTATGCCCAATAAATTGAAAATGCAATTAAATTATTAATAGAATCATATCCGAAAAGCTTTACTGTTAAGAACACTCATGTCCAAAATTATTGTCGCACGTCTATAAATGTGTTATTGTAGGAATATAATTTGATGACGAATTCGCCCGTTACTTCTTATAATGTTAGTATGTGTATAATCGGCAAAAATATGCATGTGGCAAATCTCATGTTGAAAGAGCAGTAAATAAGAACAATAAAAAGAAACTAAAACTTTCTTGTGCATTTAGCAATATTTTGTTTTACTCATTCTAATTCTCGTATTTATAATTCCTTTCCTATGAAATGGACCACAAATATACATTCCCGATTAAACACATAGTATTAAAAGCACGCTGCAAAATCATTATCAAATGATGTTATTACAAGAAGGCAGTCATAGATATGCGACAATCATTTTGGACATGTGTGTACAAAAATGAACTATAATACGAATACATAACATTTGATGAGATTTTTAATGTGCTGCCTTTTTCTGTAATTTCGCACTAATAAACGGATAGGCTAGAGAGAGAGTGAGATGTGTTTATGAAATAGTAAAAGTCGAGCTACCAACACCCTCAAAAATCTAGAACACGTTAAGAAAAATCAATTTAATAAACTGAAAACATGAAGAAGGTAAGGTACTTGAAAATGATTCTAATATGAACGGTGGTTCGAAACAGACACCTATCCAATTTTCGGAAATCAAATTCTGTTTGGTGCAAATATACATAAGTATGTCAGTATGCTAAATGTGGTTTGAGTAATAGTATCGCAGGCAATGGAGGCCTACGCAACTCATGTGAAAATATAATCGAAAAAACCTAATAGTCGACGGAACACAAACATTGACGAAGATTGTCGCCAATACAATAGTAACAATGCGAAGTAAGATGTTTCTGAACGAAAGGAGCAAGCGGAACTAGTTATTATATCGAGCACAATCTGACGCTATATACATAACCTGAATGATTAGCACCAACAACGTTTTGTCACGATGAAAATTCTGATGATGATTATGGCGGCAAAATGCATTCGTTGATATTTGGAAATGCGAAATATGGTTGTAGGGTGAGCCCTCTTTGCACCAAAAGGTGCTTTTTACATAAGGTCGACGGTGGAAGATCCTTGTGCCTCGAACAGTTTCTCCTTTTACGTGTGAAACGTGATAGCGGTTGTCTATGGTTTGGGCCTGTAATTTCCTTTATTTCGTAAGTCCTGTGATTACTTTTGATGATCTATTACTAACAGTGAATCATGTGAACATTTTAGATGAACAAACTTTACTGTATTCTATTTAGACCTCACTAAAAATCCCTTATTCTTGTTTTGAGTTGGTTACATGTTGTATTGTTCCTTTTCTGTTCTGGCACTATTGATTTGGATATGGAGTCATAATTTCCTCTGGGATTTGTATATTTTGAATTTTTGCAAGATTGACTTCAGATCCGATCCGAGTTAGACGAAGTATTTATATATTATTTTGTTTCAAATATTAATGGCCAACGATGTAATCGAACGATTGTAAAGGAATACAGTTATTTAGTCAATCTGTACTTAATATCTTTTCTTTATTTTATAGTCCTTGATTTTTAATAAATATGTTTGATTTTGTAAAATAATAACTGCCTCTTCTACAGAAGAGTTAAATCTCTTTTATTCGGAGTTTGGAAACATTCTAATTTCCGTTCCAGACGAAACAAATTTCACAAAAGACAACAGTAGAGTATGACGTGTACCCTGACTGTATAGGATACAATAAAAAAATTGCTTTATAACAATAATCATATTCAGTATTAAAGTAAATGCTTTAAAGCATGCTCAAAATGTTATTTTGTTTCGTAAGTTTCAAGTTAAAATAAGGAATGTAACTTCAGTAAAACAGTGTATTACAATAGCATTAAATTACAACAGTATAATGGTAGTAGTATATTACAAATTAATTTTATTCTGTAGAATTATATCATCAGTCTTTCAGTATTCAGAAAAAAACACATTGCATGTGATTGAATGTTAACGAGATACTTAGGATATGTTATAATTACAAATAAAATTAAATGTTAAAGGATACTCATTAGAAGACTAGCTTAATTTCACAGCCCGTATAAATCCAGGCCTATTTAATTGTGGTTATGTATAATATCGAGTCATAATTCTCATACAGGCATTGGAAACCACATATAAAATGTTAATATTCATCTGGACACTAATCCAAATATCTAAGAGTAATATTTTGTTCCAAGCTTAACCCCTTAACGACGGAATTACTTATAATAGTTGGAAAACAATATTCAGTTAGGTATTCTACATGGATTAGGATTACTAAAATTGAATCAACTGATAAATATGCGAAAAATAATTTTTTACTATGTATTTACGGTATGGCCTGAATTCAAGACATTCCGCTGGTATGTTACACTTCACTACTCACACAGAAAATAAAAATGCTTATAAATTCTACATTTATTATATTACAAAGTATTTCTAAATTAATACTTAGTGAGTTTTTCATCTTACTTGACAACTTTCTCTCACATTTACTGCAATTGTATTATCAACTACTCATGGAATTCCAGGAAACAATTTTTGTTTTTGTTCAGATATAGATGAACATTACATTGGAACACTTTATCACTGTATGTCTTTTGCAGTTTTGCTTCTAGCTACGCTGACTTGATTTCATAACAATTGCCCAGTGCCCTAATGCATCTCTGAGCACTTCAGTGTTAGAGATTGCCAGCACTGGACCACGATGCCGCTTTTGTTGGAATTCTCTATCTATGAATGAGGAAGGGCGCACCTTTTTTTCGTTGGCACGGTCTTTAAGTTCCATAGAAATAGATATTGCAACTGCTGTTCTGAACTAACGCTGAACTTCCTGTTTCTTCTTCGGGATCCCTAGGGTTTCACAGTAAGGGCGGTAATCAGCTGTTGACAATAACAACATCAACGAAATGGGACAAAAGCCTTTCGTAGAGCGTATATGAATTTGGTAATATGAAATGAGTGGATCTAGAGCATTGATTCTATCCATAAACTTATTGTATTGGGTGATGATGCTTGGACATGAGACAATAATTCTCTTCTTCTCACGTGTGTCCCATGTTTCCACAAGTGATGTGGGGCGCCCCCTAGCGAAAGTACCTGCTGCTGTCATGACTTTGCTGTCAAACTATACGACACATCTAATGGCTACATTGTCTACGTGTGTTTGTTGAACTTCAAAGTAATGTCTTCTCTTCTTTTTATATCTCCGTTTGGGATAGAGGTACATCCTTGCATTCGGTTCAGTTATACTCTTCCTAATACCCATTTTCCTTTATTTGCAATTTCGATGAAAAACTGTGGCCATAAAAAACAATTTTCAAAATAAATAAGATGATTGAAATTACTCGGAAGAACTGTAAATGTTAGTCATTACTGCCGAATGTTGCGAGAAATCGACATAGCACATTATTGTGATACTTCGAGAATCGTTTTGTCCAAAAATGGACAATATTACGTCCCTGTAACCGTTGAATATTCATAAGTGTTAGAAGATTTTTTTATTGCAAACACTTACCTGTTTTGCAGTAGAGTAAAAGATGAAAACAGCAAAAAAAAAAAAAAAAAAAATGGTTCTTCTAATACCGACGAAAAGCTCCCAGTCACAGAACACAAAAATCGTTCATAGAATGTATACTAAGGAGGATGATCTGACCAGTACATCACGAATTCGTTGCTTCGGCACCTGCAGCCACCGCCACATATCGTCTCGTAGAAACACGCATAAGTATATCTCTCATTCGAGACAGGCGTATTTTAGTCTAATTATTTGGATGGAGAATTATTTATAAGCTTACTTTAATTTACTTGCGATTTCAGTAAAGTGATCAAACGGCTGTTTTTAAATCTAATTAAGCATCCCTTATCTAAAGAAATCTTAAATATAAATATATGCAGATCTTTATAGTTAATAACCAAATTTAATGCAGATCTTATATATAATGGAGACCCATTTGAACAGGAAAGAGGTAAATAAGAAGATCTTAAAAATAAATAATATACGTCATTTTAATTCCGGTCCATTTAAAAGAAACCACAATGGTTCTTCTAATAAAGCTATATGTAAAATAAGAGATGGGGTGGCACCCAGAACCATTAAGTGGAAGACCCATAACTTCTAAATGTTAAAATGAAACAAACCAGCGTCTATGGTAAACTATGAAATAATAAATTAAATTATATACTTAATCACTTTTAGTAATTTCTTTTCCAAAAGTAATAATATGAACAAATTTAATCAGACGTTAGTAATTACTTAAGAAGTGTTAATAACTGAAATTTTCATGTCTGACTTCGATCTCTAGTGATAAAGGATGAGCAGAGTATTTTTCTGCATTAGTTTACCTTACTAAGTATACACCACTGGTATATCTATACATAAACGAGAAAGTTCTTTCGCAATTTCACTCACCACTTTCGACATCAATATGTCACCTAACACGTATCTGGAAGATCAAAAGTAGTCCCCCTCAACGTCCTTCTGCCAACGTCATGGAAGGCCATGATTCCATCGCGGTAAAACTTGGTGGGCCGTGAAGTGAAGAATGTACCACGTGCATTTTGCACCTCTGCTAGGGATTTGAATTGGTATTTTCTAAGGTGATTGTCCAAGGAATGGAACACGTGATAATCGGACAGTGCATTGTCCGGACAGTATAGCGGATGCAATTTTCCCATCCAAGGCGTAGAATGTTTTTTCGGATCATCCTAGTCACATGAGGCTTAACTTCAGTTCGAACTCGTACAGCATACACAGCATTTGTGACACTCTGTGGATTTGTGGCAATCTGTTGCGGCAGACAACCTTCATGTGGTGACTCAAAGGCATAAATAATGATTTATGTACTATCTAACATTGAAAGTTTGGTAAACTCAGAATATGTTTATATAAATGTATTTGCATCACTTTGTTGACAGTTCATTGATCCATCAATTCTACACGCTACTCCACAAATATTTATTTGCAGAGTATATCTATCGGCGTATACGACAGGGCGATGGCGAGTGAACTGCTTTGGCTTATACCCGTTTCGTCATCTCACACAATTCTTGTCTTGGAGCTTAAAGGAAATTGGAAAATACTCCTTATAAGAAGGTAAAAATGACAAATACGAACGTTACAGAAGCTGGGCAAGTGTAGATAAACATAGCTGTGTGGCAGCTACGTGTAAACATAAAGTTAAGGTAGCTCATAAATGTATTAATGTTTTGTAGATAATTTGGAATTATATTTTGTTAATACTACTCTATTAACATTTACAATTTTGTTATATGGGAAACATTGTACGACATTGATAGCGATTTTAGAATTCCAAAAACCTAGTTGAATTAATTAAGGCGTGCTTAAAGGAATAATAAAGTAACGTACAAGTAGAAACAAATCCTTTCCACGCGCTTTCATGTCGAGAATGGACTGAAACAAGGAGATCCGTTGTCGCCATTATTATTCTACTTTGTTCTCGAGTACGCTATAAGGAAAATCATAGAAGAGTAGAACCAAGTACTAGAGCTGAATGATATTTACCAGGTTAAAGCGTATACTGATGATGTAAATTTAATACGGGATGATATTAGAACAATAGGACAAAATACAGTTGTCTTATTTATTTATTTTTTGGATGGGACATGTATTTAGAATTATATGAAAAGAAAATCCATTATATACATGGATTCCGTTAAAAAAGAAGTTAACCGGGATTCAAATACTGCAAATTATAGATGAATCAAAATATCAATTAATCATTTCGACAAAGTTTATACATTCAAATAGTTAGGTTCCATTTAAATAGTTAGGATCCATATTAACAGACCAAAACCACACCAAAGAAGAAATTAAATATTGACTGAAAGCAGGGAATTCATGTTATTATTCAGTTCAAAACCATTTGTCGTCTTGAATTAAATCCAGGAGTGTGATGCTTAGGATAATCATGTATGTTTGGATGTATGGTTGCGCAACAAGGTTGCTTACTCTGAAAGTAAAACCTCAAACTGAAAATTTTGAGAATAACATTGTGAGACGAATATCCGGAATGGGAGCCAGGAATTGCGGAAACTTCATAACGTGAAACTACATAATTTGTACCGTGTGCTGTAAATTGGTAAGATTATTTTTTTCCAGGAGACTCAGGTGGACAGTCCATTATAACCGGAATGGAACAAATTTGGAACGCTTTCGAAATTTCAAGTATAAAATCAATCGGGTAGCGACCATTAGGAAGATCTATGAAGATATGGCACAATAATGTTAAGATTGACCACGCAGAAATAGAAATACGAAGTAGAAACAAGATCCACTTGACTGAGGAAAGAAATCAACTGTGAGCTATTTTGTACGCGGCATTGAACCTTCGGGTTCCATACGTCATAAACTTTATTAGTAGTTTTATTCTGATGTGGGAGAATCAGGAACGTCAACACTACGATTTGGTTTAAAATTTGTTCCATCCAAACTACAGTTATAGTATATATATTAGAGTGGTCGAAAACAAAATACTAACAGTGGTAGGGCGTCCAAAGGCTTATTTGATTTCTTCTGATGTACACAAAAAACGAACGAAATTTCAGTACAATTAAGTCATATTTACTTATCGCTCCATTTTGTCTATTTTTGAGTTGTCAAACTTCTGGAAAAATATGTCACTATTTGAATTCTTAATTTACAAGAACGTTTCCTCCAGTAGAGTATGAAATATTGTACGATGGTGTTCAACCAATCGAAGAATATAATGCTTCTGTTCCCCTTCTTTTGTCAAGGCTTCATTATACTTTTGGATGAGTCTTATACATCTTTCAGCTACATCATTAACCACAGCCATTTGTTTTGGTAATTCGCAAAACTCTTGGAAAAAGGTTTTTCTCGCCAATGTTGTGGAGTTTGTTTGAGAACAGATTGAGACTTCTCTTTGCCTTTTTCCATTAGAACATCAAATATCGACAATGTTTTCTCTGTTACTAGATCCTCCAAATTAGTTCTTCGTGTTTGTTTGTCAGCTTAAATCATCGTGGACGGGCTAAGGCTTATATCATCGGGCTTCGTTCTCTGGTAACGCTGCCCGCTAAGGACTTTCAATCATCGTTTACTTTGTTTCTTCTGATACTCTGTCATCAAAGATACCTAGCCTGATAAATTTTCAGCCAAAAACCAGTGATGTCTTGAAAATGTTCCATATGCACTACTGGGAATAGAATCCTCTGGGTAATTTTTCAGAACTGACAAAAAAGTTAATGTTATTCGAAGGGGCTTGGTTGGCAAGTGGAGCTTCATTCCACTGCTTCACATAAACAAGATTGACAAGCAATGCTAAACGAATGATAATGTTTCTTTCTCGCACAGTCATCCTAAACTGAAATTTAAAAAACCTTTTAATGCATAAATGCGTTTTTCCATCCCTGTAACGCGATGTTTTGGGCCTTGACCTCGAAATGACTGATTGTCAAGAAATACGACAGATAAACGCAAAAGTTCCTAATAATCATGTCTAGGTTCTGGGCTTCCAGAGCACTTGGTCAATATTTCAACATCTGATATCGTAGTCTGCGCATCACTGGATTCTCAAATAGGTCGTCAGTTACCTTTGCAAAACAATCCGGATTTATTGATGACAACTGTTTGTGGAATCGTTTGAACATTGAAGTTGATAGAGCTGTTGGACCAAAAAATATTATAAGATACCTCCATAACCTGACGACGCCATCTAAATATCACAATGGAACCTATAAACTTATACCTATCCGGCTATTAGCACAGTTACTGTGTTAAACGACAGTACATTGTAATCTTGTCACCTATAATGTAGTATACAGGAATATAATGGGTGGTATGCTCATCAACACCTAATATTTTTTAATGCAGCATAATTTACGTTAAATTTACGAATGAACGAGTATATACGGAGGTAAGCATACGCTGTATTTTTTAAAAATGGTCCAGCGTATATCTACCAAAAATTCTAGCATTTGGTCATTCATAATACTACATGAACAAAAAGTTTTAGAAAGAAGCGATCTGTAAATGTTGAGTAATAAAGCTAAAATTTAACAGTTAAGTAGCTTATAAGTAGAGGAAAATTGTATTTGATTTTCGACTACGCTTATTATATATTGATATGGGCAGCACTACGTATTGTACGACTGTGGACATATCTGAGCATTTAACTTTTAAGTTTTTTTTTGGCCAGATATGTAGAAACCTGTTTTCTATACAGTTCGAAGATAATACGTAAACAAGTCATTATAGTGGATACGTTGACGATTATAACAAATGGAGATTTTTGAGAATAAAACCGTAAATGCAATCTTTGGAAAATACATCAGGTTACATATTTATAATTTGTTGTTATCTCTGAAATATAGTGAGTAAAGTGTATTATAATTAGTCCCGGAAATTATAGCATAAAATGCTTCAGTAACAATAGAATAAAGTAGTGCTAGTATATAGATTTTAACGCCACAAAGGAGGAAAAAGGCCAATTTTAACCATTATGAAATTTTCCTTTATTTATTCAAAAAGTGATATCTGTGAGCATTTGCTTGAATTAGAGACGTAAAATTAGGCATACAAACTCTAAAATGCAAATAGTGCTACATTGTTAAACGATTGTTGAGAGTTCCGTTGTTTGGAGAAGAAAGATGGTCATTACTATAATATTCAAAATCTACTTCTTTGTAGTAGATTGTGGTTATGGAAGGGGAAGGGGAAGTATGGATGAGTGAAAGTTGTTAATTCAAATTTCAGGTCATATTAATATATCTACATACAAAGAAATCTGTAAAACAATCTTTCATTAAGATCACAATAAATAAGATGTCACCGCACTATCTTTTTCACTGCTATTTGTTAAACAAAATCATGACACATTTGCTTTGTGAAATTCTAAGGTGTTTTCGGACACCTCATCCAAAGAAAGCGCATCTCAAAAATTAAACTAACGTTTGTAGAGTTTTGGAGAATGTCATATCGCACACGTTGTGGAAGATTCTTACAAGTCGTAAATACTCATTTTTGGGAACATGAATATTAAAGTTTGTGTTCTTTCCCTGCAATGCATGGGTGTGAATAAGCACTGTAGATTTTAAAATATATTCTAATAATAGTTGTTAGTCATGCTTAGGGCAAATAAATATTTTCGTATTGTGTGTATACAATCGGTGTGAGGGAGAAAAACTGTTTGTAGTTGTAACCCTATTATTCCTAAATAATCAAAGTAATTTGAAGTTATCCCTTATTTAAGTAGTAGTTTTATATTACACTTTCTCTGGTTGTACTTTGTTTGCAATGTTACACACTCTCCATGCTTCGGAAATCAGTAGTGTTAATAACCTACAGGACATTGGACACAAAGAAAGAAAAATGATGGTAAATAAATTTATTTGTTGCAATATTGAAATCTCCGTTACATTGCATTATCACAAAATAAATCTGTTTGTCATTGCCTTCGTGAAATCAGATGTTATTAGTAACTTTCTCAGACTTGAAAACAGGTGTACCTATGTGCCTTGTAACTGCATAGCGATCACGCGACGGGAAGTGACGTCGTTTCCTTGTAGCAAATGCTTTATTTGGGACATCGACATATTGAAAAGATAAAAGCGGTTTTAAAAAGTGGTCCGATTCTTGTCCCGTCACTGCTTTGATACTTGAAGGCTCTTAAAGTATTAGATCCCTCTTGTGCGTTAGCGAAGTGGCTAAAGATGTAGATTAGTCACAGTGCAAAACTAGTAATTTAATTTGGAATAACTTGTTCTCCAATAATAACACAAAAGACCTAAACTGAAAAGCATGCAAATGGAACAAAATGAAGCAAAATCTACCTAAATAAGATATAAAAATTTTGGAGTTTGTTTTAATTCTCGTATGCCGTCTCTTTGTTTACTAAATGTACATATACAATTATGCCAATTCTTTAACTCAGGTTTGATTTTCTGCTTTACTTCTCTCATATGCGGACATTCTTCACACATATTATCTTCAGCTTCTTCTTCTTCTTCTTTTGAAATATGTACGTTAAGAATGAATAAAACTTCATCTCGATAATGACCATTGTCATTTCATCAACTGGACAACACGAAAATACTGTGTTCAGTTACGTCAGTGTTATGAACATCAAATAAACATTCACTGTGAGGAAGTGACATCACTTCCGGACGCTTAACCAGTGTCTAAGTTGTAAGGCAAGTTACATTTACTTTAAAGTTTTTACTCTAAAATACCAATTAATTCCCTTACAGCTTATGATTTTTATATACATCCTCTTAGAACTGATATAATTATGTCATAATTACAAGATTTATGACAAATAAGCATTACGCATATAATAAGAGAAGACAGCATAATAGAGTGAGTGAGTTGAAGAAGGCTATATTACATCGAACTTTTTTCTGAACCAAACATTGAACAATTTCGCACCTAAATTACAGTGATTTTGCTGTCTAAGAAATATTGTTTGCTCCAAAGCAGGAAAGTTATTATAAAGCAATGTACTTTAGCGCAAGCCATGAAACACTTTCCATTTTCATTCAATTCTCTTCAATCAACAACACAAAATGAAGATATGAAAACTACAACTGTTGAAATGAAGAAAAACTAAAATTAGATCACAATAATATCAAAACAAATTTTAATATGGATGTTTAACTTATCGCCGTTTATTTACCGACAGATTATCTAATTTACTGCTACTTACGAGCAACCCACTTCAACTAACTGTATATCTTTCAGTAAATTTCATTCTCTCACTGTCTTTTTATTAAGGTTTTTGTAAAATGCATGATGCTCTTTGGGAACGTGGTTACTCTTGATCAGGGGCATCAGATCAGGCTTGTTAGCTTCTGAAATTCCTACCTGCTCTCGATATGCTTTAGGTGGAGAAGAATAGTGTTATAATTCAAATGTAACTCTTCAACACACGCCATCGCCGAATGCTGGCTCTCGAATGAGGTGTAACTGTATTCTCAAGTTATATATTATCAAAATCGCTGCCTGAAGTACTGGTATTTCTGTCATATGGGGGTTAATTTTTCGTTACGTTTATGAAAGTATACCACAAGGTAGAACTCGCTTATTTCTATCCAATGACGATGATAACTCAAAATTACAATTTTTGAGTTGTAACACTCTTCCATCGGGTGTGCGATATATTACAGATTTTGATGAAATATTTTTATAAGTAACAGGAGAATCGAATGAGTATTATTTTATAAAGCAACCAAATAACATGGCGTTAATAATAAACTACCCCTTGTCGGTATTTTCATAGAGATGATTTATCGAACAATATAAGGATAGTAATGAAATATTTATTTATGAAATATGACGAAATTCACCTGAATCGTTTTGGAGAAACTAATCTGGAAAGAAAGTCATCCCAAGAGAAAATTAATACTTGTAACGTTTATCGTAGGGAATAATTTAAACAGGTTTATAAGGTTCTTAATTGAACATGTATTTATGAACAATTAACAAATTAGCCAGAACAGCGTCTGAAAAAATCATCGTAAAAAAGTCACCCCAAGGAATTCTTTTCATAGAAAAAAATTGTTATGGTGTATTGCAGAATATTAATAAAAAAATATATCTTTGAGCAAATTATCTGAATAGATTTGTGAAAATTATCTCAAAAAACTCTCTGGCATATAATGTTGTATGACGAAGTTGTAGAGTCATTTAAGAGAAAAACGCATTATTTGGTGTTTCCACTTAAGTAAAAGTTCCATTTAGTTTTAGAGTATAAAGGATTCAGTTCTCGGGAAGATCCTCACAGAAACTTTAAGTGTAAAATTTGGTTTAGATATGTTGAATGGTATGACCTTCAGGCGAGCGTACATCCAGACAGGCGGACGAACATGTGTCCAAAAATCACTTTATCGTTATCTATGGGCCGTGGAACGCGCAACTCCATTGTAATCTCAAATTCGATTTTACTCATGATCATCACATTGTCTTCTCTTTCGTTGCTCTAAAGTAATAAGAATGGACCTCTTTCTAAACAAATAGTGTGCTAAGGGTGAAGTGTAATTAAAATGTTTCCCCCAGAACAGAGAACCACATAAATAAGTGAAGTTACGTTTAACTTGGTATATATGTTTGTCATTGATATTACACTGACAGGTCTTCCAGCATTCTTTAAAAAATCGTTTTAAGAGGAAACATGTTTCTTCTATTATTTTCTCCTCCAAATTGAGAGCGATGGTATTTATTGATTGTGATCGCATTACAAGAAATTGCAGAAAAATTAGAAAAATAGTTTTGGGAAATACGTTCGCTTCTGTAATATTTCAGAAACCCTTTTGTTTTAAAGAGTGTATACTAAAGGAGTATGTGGAGCAAACTTGATGGGAACATATCTCATGCAATTCTCTAGTTAGGAATATAGAAATATGGAAATTACATCCCCCATTAAATCGGACAAGTGACCAATCATATTTTAAAACAACACTTTCAAGATGGAAGTTGCAATCTCTAAATTTTAATTTCGCCACATTCTAATACACTTTCCCTGCTGATTGTAAACGCATACCAGTAATTGGTCTACCTTGTTGAAATAAATCTTGGAACATAGTGTGTTCCAACTTTAACAATTCTTTTATATTTCGTTGATTAACAGCAGTATCCTAAGGTGGTAGATTTAAAATGTATACTAAAATATAGCATCTTACGAGTTTTTATAATTAGAGTTTTACTGTTATCTGTTTCATAAGAAAGAAGGAGGTTCAAATATTTCCCATCTACCTATTCGTGCATGTGGAAAATGACATTCAATACAATGTATTATATAATTACTATTATTGTACTAAGCACATTTCTAATTTAACTAGAAGGTTATGAATTTGTGAAATTATTACCACACTGACTATTATATGGATGGTAGTAACCAATTTCAGAGCCAAGAAGGAGAAACTTTCTTCAAAATGAGGTGCAAGTCTTTCTTTCGCATGTACATGAACAAGAAAATCCCTCAAGTGTTTACTATAATGCCACCATTTAGTTATGAATACAGTGCTTCCTTTACTTGTGAAATTCTTTACAGATTTTAAGCTATATGTCAGTGAACGATCAGAGGAGACATCAAAGAAGGAATATGACACACGTTCTGTGAAAGATTTGTTTCCTATACATACAACGCTTCCAATTCACTGAAGAACAAACTGTAAAATCATGACTTCACTGGAAAGTACAAAATCGAAATTCAAATGTGATAGTCTTAGTTTTGTGACGCTGAATCCAAAAATATGGTTACATTGCTCTTTATTGAAGGAATTGAAAAGATCATTTTGAATTAATATGCATTTTAAAAAGACATTTTTCTCTCTTGGTTTTCCACAAGCTAGCAACAGAGAAAGGAAATACTTAAAACTTTCTGAAGGTGACAGATGTTGCTTTTGCTGCGCAATTTTGTAGGAAGTTTACTTGTCGAAGGTTGCTCATAGTCATCATACAGGATACATAATCATGATTTTGACAACGTGACGCCGCATTAATGTGCGGAAATTGGTTAAATAATTAAGAATCTATGGATAAGTCTAGAAATAATGCCATTGAATTCTTCCGGGTGTGACAGTACACGTGTGTACATGTGTGTCATGCCATGTATCCTGGGTGCGGCCCTTGTTAAGAGCCAATCAGAATGCAAAAGAGCAATAAGTTTCCATATTTTTGGATCTGATGCAAACGGATGAACTGACTGATACGAGGTGTGCCCCTCGAAATTAGTATAAAAGGACATCAAGGTCTCAAACGGTTGTTCAGAGGTCCAGAAGTGCAGAGGTTGAGAGGTTCAGAGATTCAAGAGAGTCGAGACGTCTGTTATGAGCTGACAGAATCATCGTCAAAGTTTCCAAGAGTTAGAAGTATACTACTATAAGGTATGTATGAGTACTTGTTGCATCAGTAATTTCAAGTTTAGAGATGTCATGCAGTACTTCAAAATGTTCTGTCTACCCACAGTAAAGCTTTCAAGATTTAGAACTGTTGTCGCATATTTGTATTTCATCTTCCATCTCCAATAACTTAAATATCTAAATATCTTGCCTGTTAATCGATTCATATAAAGGTATCAAACTATCAAATGAATTATCAGATATCAAATAACTCTTGTTGAATCACTCAATTAAATGTTGTTGTATATTACCATTTTAGTTATGTAATAAACTTACTTTTTAGAAATTATGATGTCATTCCCCTAAATTAATCCACTGTTCCCATGAAAATCATGGTGTAATTTAATTATAATTCTTTTGTGACATCCGTTAAAGATTTAGCGTGAGCAGTTCTCTATAGTATGTAGAATTTAACGAGCTATGGAATCAAGAAAGAGACCTGCACATCGTCACAGGTTACACTTCAGAAAAGTACATGTATGCCAAAACAATCTACTTGGTAATGAGTGCTTGGAATAGGGGCGGGAAATGTGTCGCATCATTCAACAGTCGTTAATAGTTAATGTCGGTTGGGCTGTTTAATCTATGTAAAAGTTAGTTCACCAGTTGACTAATGTTTTTATAAGACTTGTATAGAATGGTTATAACTTTGCTTAATTGAATTGTATCATTGCCATCTTTAGGCCAGAGCTTAAAGGAGTGTCACGTTACATGTGATGAAAATAGGTGACCATGCGTCAAGTAGTAACAAAGTATCCAGTATATCACTTAGCATTTAGATATTGGTTTAGAACATAAAGAGTGAAATTTCACAACCGAAAATTGACTTTTTTCGTTTGTCGTTCGAAATTTGAGGGATATACACGTATCGTACTTGTGTCGTCAGAAATAATATCAATCTTTACATACTTTTATATCTTGTCCTGGTTTCTAAACGTATGAAAATGTATCATGTTGGCTGGCGGTTCTAAAGTTTTGGCAGTTCAAAATTTGAAAACCTAAACCCTTTCTTTGACGATTTGCTGAACATGCAGCCAAAAACTAATGTGCGTGCAGAAAAGGAGATACACACCGCAGAACCGTATATTCCAGAACCCAATCGAATAGAAGTGGAAGCCGCTATAAAGAAATTGAAGAAACACAAATCTCCGGGTGTAGATGAAATTCCGGCTGAGTTAATTTTAGCTGGAGGCGAAAAATTGTGGAACAAGATACACAAACTCATTCTCCTTATTTGGAACAAGGAAGAATTGCCACAAGAGTGGAAAGAATCAATCATTGTTCTAATTCACAAGAAAGGCGACAAAACTGACTGTAATAATTATCGAGGCATTTCTCTTCTGTCAACATCCTATAAAATCCTTTCAAATATTCTGTTAGGAAGATTTACCCCATACGCAGATGAAATTATTGGAGATTATCAGTGCGGATTTAGACGAAATCGATTAACTATCGACCAAATATTTACCATTCGCCAAATACTCGAAAAGAAGTGGGAATACAATACCCCGGTACATCAACTATTTATTGATTTTAGAAAGGCTTATTACTCGGTTAGGAGAGAAACTTTATACAACGTTCTTACAGAACTTGGAATACCGAGAAAGCTAATTAGATTAATTAAGATATGTTTAAGTGAATCCCAAAATAAAGTCCGGGTAGGAAAATTTTTGTCCACGAGCTTCCACGTCGAAAATGGCCTGAAACAAGGAGATGCGTTCTCGCCATTATTATTTAACTTTGTGCTGGAATACGCCATAAGGAAAATCAAAGATAGCAACCAGGGCCTAGAGTTGAACGGCATTCACCAGGTTATGGCATATGCTGATGATGTAAATTTAATAGGGGATGATAGGAGAACAGTAGAAATAAATGCAGAGATCTTATTAAACGCTTGCAGGGACATGGGTTTAGAAGTAAATGCAGAGAAAACTAAATACATGGAAGTGCGTCGGGACCGTAATACGGCAAAATGTGGAGGCGTTAAAATATAAAAATGCTTTTGATAAAGTGGATACTTTCAAATATTTAGGATCAATATTAACAGACAAAAATCATATTCACGAAGAAATTAAATGTCGACTAAAAGCAGGGAATTCGTGTTACTATTCGGTTCAAAATCTCTTGTCGTCGCGAATTCTGTCGAGGAATTTGAAACTTAAAATATATAAAACGATAATCATGCCTGTTGTTCTGTATGGTTGTGAAACATGGTCGCTTACTCTGAGGGAAGAACATAGACTGAAAGTATTTGAGAACAGGATCCTGAGAAGAATATTCGGACCCAAGAGGAACGAGAATGGGGAATGGCGGAAGCTTCATAACGAGGAACTACATAGTTTATACGGTTTACCCAACATTGTTAGGGTCGTCAAGTCTAGGAGGCTTAGGTGGGCAGGTCATGTAGCTAGAGTGGAAGAAAGTAGAAACGCTTTCAAAGTCTTGACTGGTAGACCGATAGGAAAACGACCATTAGGAAGACCTATGCGCAGATGGGAGGACAATATTAAGATGGATCTCGCAGAGATAGGAATACAAAGTAGAAACTGGATGCAATTAGCTAAGGATAGAAGTCAGTGGAGAGCTTTTGTGAATGCGGCACTGAACCTCCGGGTTCCATAGGCCATAGAGTTAGTTAGTTTAGTTAAACCCCTTAGACCCAGCACATCCGATCGGTTTCAAAATTGGCATGGAAGTTATAAATGCATACCGAAATTTCTATGGAATCACCGTATTATATATTGTATTTTTGCAAAAGTAACATTGTGAATGTGTATCTTGCAAGTTCGGTTTTAAAAGGTTTTAAATCTCTCTCTCTATCTCTCTCTCTCTCTCTCTCTCTCTATATATATATATATATATATATATATATATATATATATATATATATATTGAAAGGGTTTAGGTTTTTCAAATTTTGAACTGCCAAAACTTTAGAACCGCCAGCCAACATGATACATTTTCATACGTTTAGAAACCAGGACAAGGTATCGTCGTTCTCCATACCAAGAATAATCTATTTTTTTACGCTTTTCTATTTCTTGGCGTGAAGTCGATTTACTAGAGGAGTTTGACACGCAACCTAAACAGCAAACGCATGGATACAGGCCTCCCTTCCAGTTGATTCTGGAGGTCTTGGTATTCGTCGGGCTGTCGATTTGGTGTATCCTTCAATTTAGCGTCGTTCTATGGCTCCCGGCATACCATTGAGATACTCCTCAACCAACTGAATGAGCCTCACATAGAATCTGATGTCCAAGACTGCATATCTGACTGGTCTAACCTAGTTGGTTTAAGCCCTCCTGAAATAACGGGCAGAAGTTCGCAATCAATTTGGAGAAGCCAATCATCAAATTATATCAATCAGCGTTATTACAAGAAGCAGACAGTCAAAAGGATGAGACTAGACTTCTCGCCTCCTCATCACCAATTTCAGGTGCTTGGCTACAGGCATTACCTTCACACAGCCTAGGACTACACCTTCCAAACGAAAGTTTTCGTATTACAGTTGCACGTCGCCTAGGAGTAGACATCTCTGAATCACACAACTGCTCTAAATGTGGTGCATCAGTGAAGCAGAATGGTCTACACGGTCTGTTTTGTATAAGTAGCTCCGGAAGACATGTGAGGCATTCGAACGTGAATGACATTATCTGGAGAGCACTCACATTGGGGGAAGTTCCATCTGTTCGTGAACCTGTGGGGTGTAACAGATCTGATGGCAAAAGACCAGATGGCATGACGCTGGTACCATGGAAGAGGGGAAGGATTTTTCTCTGGGATTTCACCTTCTCTGACACTTTCGCGTCCTCTAATCTCACTCTTTCTTCATCTCGAGAAGGAGCTATTGCAGCCCGCAGAGAATGCGAGAAAAGAAGAAAATATAAAGATCTGCTCGATAGATACATGTTCGTGCCCGTAGCCATTGAATCGAGCGGTATTTGGGGCCTCGAAGGGCTCAATTTCATCAAAGAAGTAGGCCAACGTATTGCACACTTTACTGGTGACAAGCGGGCTACTACTTTTCTTTTTCAGTGTATCAGCATAGCAGTTCAGCGAGGAAATGTGGCTTCCATTTTAGGCACATTACCTCCTGGAAAATTATTAGAAGAAGTTTTTCTTTTATAAATAACTGTTCAGAATTTGCTGTTTATCTTTCTGTAAAAAAATGTCAAATTTGAAAAAAAAAACATTATATATAAATATATATATTGTTGATAAAAAAAAAATAAAATTGTATGTAAATGATATATATATATATATATATATATATATATATATATATATATATATGTATATTATCAGGTATAAAAATGGATCTGAAAAGTCGGGGGGAACTTAGGTAGCGGCATGACGTCACGCCGTCCCCCTGCCTACCTTTGTCCATCCTAATTTTGTTAGGAACTCGGGGGACGCGATACACATTTTTTCGAGGTGAGGGGACGGAGTCTTCCCATACTTTTACCCCTGTATACAATATATATCTGTGTTTTTTCGCTACAGCGGAAAATCATATTTGGGTGCACCTCCGGGTGCACGTAGTTGTCTTCCGTTATGTAGAAAAGCAAATAATTTGATCAAATTTATGATTATCAATTTTCTAACCAAAAAATTTTAAAAAAATATGAAATATTTTATTGAAATTCCTTGGATAATATGATCCAATACCGTGTTGTATTGTAAATAATTTTATATCCCTCAACAAGAATAGTGATTCCATCAGCGGAGGAAAAGTACTAATGATAAATCATCCTAATCAGTTTCGCGGCAATATCTACAACGGTTACTTAAAAGCTTATGTACAAAAAGAAACTTACAGAATATTTATTTCAGTGTACAGCCTACCAATGTAAAAATCCAACAGATTAATATTTCAAATAGCTCTTGTGTATCGTAATAATTAAATTTGTGTACTATATCATGGTGCACATCTAAATATTGGTGATTTTAATATCTCAGACAACTGCGCGTTGACATCTACTATTGTGCCAGTCACGCATTTGGATGCAAAAAATTATACACTGGTGATGTTAACTTTTGTGTATTAAAAAAAGAAAGTCTATATACTGCTACAATATTATATTAGTCAACAAGATGGTCTAGAAAAACAAACATAACTTGTACAGTGGTGACCAATATGTCATTTATGTACGCTGCAAGCTCGTTCGGGACTGTAAATATATATTTCATGGGCTATTCTTTAAATGTTTGTAATATGCCTAAAAATTAAAATTGGTAAAAGAAAATCGTTTGTTCTCAATGTAGCAAAACCTTATAGTGTATCTGAATAAGTAATCTGCAAAATATAATACAAAAACTAGATTAGTTAAATGGCAAATATAATAAACCAGAAAAATAAAAATAATCTTAGATATTTCAATACATAATTCCAGTCATCAATGCTTATTCAAAATTTAAGTCACATTCTAGATTAGTATAGTTTTCAAGGTTTATATGTTTGATGTGATTGAGTGAAGAGAATAACTTTAAAGGATATTGCATACAGACATGGTCATTTCAAGTATCCTGTACAAGATACAATCCTTATTTAAGTAGAACTCTGACTTTCTCTATTCCTGTATGAAACATGAATTCAAAATCAATCTGACTATATAAACTGTCTTGCTAATCTGAGTTATATAATTAAATAATAGGTATTAGATCTCGTTAAACAAACCGGAACCCATCCTATCTTTTACATTCCACACTGAGAGTTGAGGAATTCCAAACCCGTACCGTTATATACTAAATCTTGACCTAACATATTAGCGTGCAAACCATTATGTTTTGCAAATCTTCTGGTCCCAATACATGAGTGGACAAACTTCTTGTCATTTTTAAATACACCAAATTCAACCCTCGGTGTCAAACTATAAAAGTAACAAAGAAAGTTCTGTTGGTTTTTCTGAAAGTCTGTGCTCAATTTGCACTCGCATCGTGAGTTCAATGCGAATGTAGTTGATGCGAAGATGAGTTTTTGGCGTGGGTATACCCAATATACTACTGGTTGTGACAGTTTAGTTACACCGTGAACTTGCGTAAGGACAGAGTGAAAATAGGACCTCCATAGACCGTCATAGTGGTGTATACGTTATACGAATTCAAACTGGAGTTAAACGCCGCTGCAGTGGGTTGGAAGATATACCAGGTCTTTGGTGAGCATGTCGTGACTACGCGGTCAGTGCAGGGGTGGTTTAGGAAGTTTAAGGCTGGTGACGAAACACTCGAAAATGCACCACATGTCGGAAGACCAATACATGTACAAATTAGAGATATTTCGGCAACAATTGAGGCGAACAGTGGCCAGACATGAGCGGAACTGGGACTACAATTCAGTGTGAGTTTAGAAATCATTCTCCAGCACCTCTACCAACTTGGGAAGCACTACAAATGGGGTCGATGGGAAACACATGATTTCACTCCGGGTCAAAAGACAACGCGAGCAAACAGCTTTGATATTTTGTTCTTTCGTCTAAGAAAGGAGCCATTTCTGGACATGATATTGACATTTGATAAGAAGCGAATCCTGTACGTAGCTCCACCGCGCCGTCATCATTTGTTAGCACTACAAGAACCGGTTCCAAAACGCCCGAAGCCAGCACTGCACAAGAAGAAGGTCCTCCTCTGTGTTTGGTGGACTGCGCGATGCATCGTGCATCGGGAATTCCTACCAGCTGGTCAGAGCATTAATGCAAGTATGTACTGTTAGCAGTTGAGCCATGTTCAAGAAAAATTCAATTCTGTGGAGCATGCACTTCTCAATCGCAACGTTGTCCTCCTGTTACAGGACAGCGGTAAACCACATGTAATTGGGATGACCCGGGACATCTTTCTACGCCTTGGATGCGAAACACTACTGCATCCGCCATACTACCATGACATTGCAACATCCGATTATCATCTATTCCATTCGTTGGAGAATCATCTTAGTGGACACCAGTTCAAATCCCCAGTAGAGGTGGAAAATGCACTTGATACCTTCTTCGCTTCACAGCCTACCAATTTCTATCGCGATAGAATCCATGGCCTTCCGGAACGTTAGCAAAAGCTCTTCGATGCTGATGGAGACTATTTTTGATATTGCAGATATGTTTTAGGTGACATATCGATGTTCAAATGTGATGGGTGAAAAAGCCACTGAACTTTCTTGTCTACCTTTAAGACATAGCGATAGACATTAACTTAATGTGTCAACTGGTGAAATATTATTTTGAGCAAGAATTTTGTTCGTATGGTATAGTCATTCAAAGTTTTAAATTAATTCGTTGGTCATAATAACGCTGCATTAAATATCAATTAAATATGAAGGGAACACCAGAGTTACAGAGAAAAATAAATTAAAAACATCAAGAGAAGACCCTTTCTACGTGTATAAGATTTCAGTTGTCTAATTTTCTATAGTAATTATACATTTTGATTATATCATTATAATATTTTTCGTTTTCTGTAAAGATAATCTACTATGAATGGGTTTATCCATTGAATATGGAGAATTGGTACTAAATTCTTCTGTAAGTGTTAACTTGCTTGCTTGAACAGCACTCAATAAGTCCTGGGAGTTACTTCTCTTTGAAAAGCTCACTTTCATAATTAGTGTATGGCAATCCTGCACTTTAGCGTGAATTAATATCTAGTGATTCTATTGTTGCCACATGTTTCTACATCGTAATGTTAATTGTCCGGTTTCAACCTATGTCTTGAACATATTTTAATAAAGAAAAATGTATTGTCAATTCTCAAAATTAAATATTAAATTTGATGTCTTCGTGTTGGAATATGTAGGTACTATGTATTGTGAATCACAATGTTGCAATCACAATGTTACAATCACAATGTTACAATGTTACAATCAATGAAGTTTAATGTAATATGAGCATTACTAACAACGGAAGTAATATTTTCACCTGGCTAGTAGCTCAAGAAAAAATATTTAATCACATCTCCAGTAAAGATTAAAACTCTTTCTTTATTATGTTTCTGGTTACTACAAATCACTGGCAAAACGTATAAAGTAGAATTTATAAGATCCTGGTTATTTTCTGTACAAAATATTTATTTTAACTTAGTATTCAATATCCCCTTACTATTGATCTAGTTACTAACACGTACGCCTATGGCTTGCGTGGTTATACGTTCGACGTCTGGTAAAATAGCACAAAATCTTAATATTGTCATCATTCATTTCTACTAATCATCAAAGTATTTCGTAATAAAGGATGCAACAGTCGGGCATCAAACTATAATAATAATAATAATAATAATAATAATTATAATGATAATGATAATAATAATAATAATAATAATAATAATAATAATAATAATAATAATAATAATAATAATAATAATAATAATAATATCTAGTATATTTTTCGCTTCATCTATTATGAAACATCATGTTCTAATTATGTTTTCATATCAATATTTATTGTCGCTTATGAGTGGCTTCCATGAAGATCATCAGGCATTGTCTTACTCTGCGACAAGTGTAATTCCTATCTCTAGCAGGAATTTATTTTAAAAAATATGGGAAACTGGAACGGTTGGTGGAAATTGTTAATACATTGAGAAAAGATAAAATCGTAATGAACGGGATGGTATAACAAGTACCTGACACCTTTATGAGTATAGCTTATTGAGATAATAAATATTGAAATATTTTAAATGCTAATGATAAGATAAAAAAATGTTTAAGACGTTAGCGTAAGATACTGATATAATCTTCATTGTAAATAATTTCGTACAATATTGCTATGAATACAAGAAAAAAATGAATTCAATTGAGACAGTGAAATGAAGAAACTTCAAACGAGACAAAGATATATATTGTATCCTAAGAAACAAAATTCACAAAAAAATTATATTACTTGTATTAAGAGAACGACACAGTTAATCAACATCTTCATTCAATGCAAATTAAGTAAACGCACGAAATTCATTCCAAGTGGATAGCAATTCGTAAGTTAGTAGAAGCATGAATTGTTTAAATATAAAATGTTCTAGCACTGTTTTATGTAATTACGGTTTGCAAAGTAGATACTCAGCATTGAGGGATTCCACTGAATATGAAAGTAAGTAGTAACAAGCAATAATCACTTTCTGTATCGCATAGTAATTGCAGCTTCCAATGAAAGGCAGACAATAGAATTAGAAGTACTTTCACTCTAGATTCATGGATGCATTGTTCGTTTAAAACTATATGTAGCCTGTTAGATTTTGTGACATTAGATTATAACTCTAGGAAGTTTGTACGTTTACTATTTCTTTCTTTCTTTCTAGATCATCGGTGTGTATCGACATTGTTTGGCGTGCATGGGTCTCGTTTAGTCTAAATGGCATTTCTATAACTTTAATTTCAGTTTATTTCCGCTCATAGACATCCACCCTGTTGTCTTTGCATATCTACAGTTTAGTAATAAATTAATTGGAACTGACTTTAGATTAAAGAGTGTGAGTCATTTACAAATTGAGTTAGATGTAACATTTATGTATACCAGTCGGTTCTTCACATGTGATGAAGTACGTGAAAGTAAGCATGTAAGGTTATATTTCGAAATCCTTGCTCTTTACTATATGAACTGGAACAAAGATGAAGTTAGAAAAATCGCCTCAACCCACATTATAACTAAGTTCCGAATTTTATTTCAAAGGATGTAGCCAGTATTCTATGCAAGTACTTTAAACTTCTTTCTCTTGTTGAGATATGAAATTCACACAGTTCCTTAAAATGTTTACAGTTATTAACAGCGATTATCCAAGTCAGTGTGGACTTGAATAACCTCGGATAACACAGACTTTCTGCAAAACAGGTAGCGTTTCCTATAAATGCTACTTTCGCAAACATACATCCATTTCATTGATATATTTCAAGTGTTTGAAGGTTTTAAACAGCAATGACAGTATTATTTTCGTTATTTTAATTGCCTAAAATGGTTAAATTATTTCAGCGGCGAAACTGGTACAAGGAAATTGAGAATAAATTCTTAATCCTGAAACTTCACTCTAAAGAGCAGGGCAATGGTAGATTCAGACCCACGAAAGATTTTCCTAAATTAATCAATCAATCAAATTATGTTAAAAAATATTATAAATGTAGCTGCAACCTCTTAATAGTTGCTCGAAACACTAGTTTTCGTATGTAGTGAAAACAAGCTCATAGCCCAGTGAAAATTACACTTTGACTTTGATATTTTTTTACAGACTGGTATTTTGTGGATCTTTGTTTTCAGTTGATCAGCATATCCTGAAACGTCCCCTCAATATCATCCGTGCTTTTAGTTTTAGGGGTGAAATGGATAAATCATGCTTTTTAGAAGTTATTATAAAATTATCAATGTTTCGGGATAAAATATTATGGAAAAATGTTTATAATATTCTACATAAAGAGCCCTTAATCTACTTTTCGTGGAATAGACCGTTTCAAAGTTATAGACCGAATTATATCTGAACAAAATTAAACAACACCGTATAATCATATAAATTAAAGTAAACTTGTTTGTTTCTTTGTGCGGTGTAAACGCTCAAGTCATTTGCTTGGAATGTTTGTAAAATCTGGAAGAGATCGTAGTATATTTTGAATTTTTGTTCTGTTACTTGACAGAGAAGGATGAGTTTGTAAGGGAGAAGAAGTGGTAAAATATTATAACAATAATATGTTTTCTGCACGTACGTTTAAAAACAAACAAGTGTGCATGCAAATGTGACTTATTATCTGAAACAATAACGGTTACCGTGTGCGCCATTGGCGTGTGGGACTCGGTTTGGGAGCCCATGTGGCTCGGATCCCAAGTTATAGACTAGGTCCAAGTCTCATATAGCCTTGCTGGTGAACAGGATGCTAAAGTCAAATCAAATCAAATGAAAATTATGTAGTTATATAGATAATAACTAATACAACAGCATGCTTCTAATGCTATATTCAGAATCCGCCGTGGGAGGTATGGCGCCAAGCTTTGGGAATAATTTTGGTCAGCCACTTACTGCACGAAACTCTTTAGATTCAAAAATAAAGACACTACTATTACACCCACCCCAAAGGCAGATTGACAGCAATTACTTCAATTGTTTTAAGGCTTTCCTTTTCTGTATTGCCTTTGTATTTCTACGGAAACTCCGAAAGCAAAAAAAAAAAAAAAAAAAAAAGAGTGGATAGTGTCCCATACAGGGCAATATACTACACACAAAAATAATGATCATAGAGGGGTCATCGAGCGGTGTATTTTGACAATTAGTTGTTGCTTGCACTGACTAAAATAAAGTAAAATCACAAAGAACTACTATAAATTAAAAAGTACCTGATTTCAGACCAAGTTGTTCGCAACACAAGAAGTCGCTAGATTTGTAAGAACATAGCCAAATCGTGATATAAACATCAATAGAAATATTCCAATTAGAAACAATTTTTTCGGTGTCTTGAAAGCCTAATCCCGTAGATTCAGCGATTTTCCCCCGGAACAACAAATGTTTCGGAGCAAGGTTAATAGAGTAGTAAGGTTGGGCTATAAGAGAAACGAGACCGTGATTGGCTTTGACATGACGTCACTGCAGGAGCAGAGCGAGAGAAGCGCACAGTCACAGGCAAGACAATGCTTGGCGTTTGCAAAAGAATTAATAAATAATAACTTTACCTATTTTTTCTTGTTTAGCTGATTGTTGTGGGATTTTTTTTCTTAGCCGATGTATGGCATGGTCAAGATTTTCTTCTTTCGGTAGACGCTGATTTCTGAATTTTATTACTCCTATTAATGAATTCCATGCGAATAAACATTCTAGTTCTCACAAACAACCTGATTACTTATTTATTTACATCTGGATATATTTCACTTATTTATGTGATCAGTTTTTCTTCCAATATTTTTCCCTAGACATTATGTTGGATCCATTAACATAATTGAAAATAAGTTAAAATCTTTTTATTTTTGTAATCTGATAGAACAAGGTGACCACCACGTGACAGAAACGATATTCAACCCTCAGATACTTCGTCGGGTGTGGGATAAAGTACATATCTAGATGATGTACTCATTGACGTGTCATTATCTTCTCCGATAAGCTATGCATCCAGCAAGAATTGGAAACACTTCTACTGAACAATCTGTCTCTTGTTTAACATTTGTTGATTGAATAGTTATTCTTTCATCTGAAATAAAGATATACTCAATTTCATTTTTGCCTTCAACCAGTGCTAAGGGTAGTGTCATATCGAGTAGAACACCTTCAAGTAATTTTGATGTCAAAAAATCTGCATCGTCTTCTTGTGCTACAATAATTTCGTTTATAGTTTTAACCGCATCGTTTAGGAGCCGCAAACGGTGTTTCAATTCAGTTGGCGTCGAATCGTCCTAACAACGACAAAGTCCTTGTGAGAAAAAGGTCTCTAAACTATTTTCACTTACTTACTTGCGCTCTAAGAAAATTCTTAACATTTTGCAATTAGATATCAGACAAAAAGACTAAAGAGCGAATTGTTGACAGGAAACCTTTCTGAAGGGGCAAGAGATTCGAATGTGCTACTCCCATTCCTTCACAAAACCATAAAGCTCTCGTAAAATTCTCTCTTGAACTTAATGTGGGTCATTCCCAGATCTTTCTTGGTATTTCTACATCTGGCATTTAATGTGTTGAAAGGATCATTCAAAAGAATGAAGAAAAGAGTTTCATGTTCCACGATTATGCCTTTAGGCTAAGGAGACGATAAGCAGGTGAATGATGATTGAAGGATTGGTGGAATGCAAAAGTGGAAAGAAATGGGGTACCCCGAAGAAATCCATGAGCACGTTGTTCTCTACCACAAACATACTTGGCCGGGGATCTAATCAGGGATCCCACATACCACAGGGAAGCAGTACTGCTCATAAATCACGAACGTAATAATCTGCTTTCAAATGTTGGGAACATACAGTAAAAGTTGATACAATGAAACAATGAAGACGTCTTTCCTTGGACATTTGAGATTTTCTTTAATTTTATTTATTTATTTATTTAATGAAATGTAATGTATTGAATATGACTACTCACCTTCACAGCAAGTGCTGAAAGTGTCCTACGCCCACTTCAACACACATGTGAGCACGATTGAGAAGATTCATATATATCCTTGTCAGTTTTTGTGTTGTAATGCTATTGGTGACATCCTGGATCCTGGTCTTGAGTTCTTCAATTGTGTGTGGATTTGTTTCGTATATTCTTCCCTTTAACAGTCCCCATAAGTAAAAGTCACACGTGGACAAGTCTGGTGACCGAGGAAGCCACAAGCCTTTGCTGATTATCCTCTCTGGTGTAAACATCTCATGCACAAGGGACAATGATGCAGCTGATGTGTGACATGTTGCACCGTCCTGCTGAAAGTAACATAACTGACGCTCCTCTTCGGTCAAGTGTTATAAAACTCCTCCAGGATTCCCATATACACGTCACTGTTCACTGTCGTCTCAAAGAATATGGGCCCAATAACGCGTGTGGCGGAAATGGCACACCAAACACCAATCTTCTCATCATGCAAGGGTACCTGGTGGATTGCGTGTGGATTTTCTGTCGACCAATACTGGTTGTTTTGGGAATTTACGTACCCAGACAGGTGGAACCACGCCTCATCACTCTTGATGAGCATTAGTGGATCCAAGAAACCACTGGCAACATTGCTCAACAGCCATGAACAGAAATGCTCCCTCTTTTGCAGGTCAGGCTCCTTCAGTTCTTGCACAACACTTATCCGGTACGGTTTTAACTTCAGTCCCCTTAAAACACGTTTGCAACTTCTCTCACTCGCATGAACCTGTTGACTCAATCTCCTGGTTGACTTTCGAGGACTTCTTGTCATTATCTCATCCATCTGCATCTTTAATTCAGGTGTGCAGACAGATGGTCGTCTGTTCCTGGGAGCATTTTGAACCGATCCTGTACGCCGCCATTTTTCAATCAATTCCTGAGTGGCACAGAACGTCCTGGAAATTTCTCCCGAAACAAATTCTTTGTTTTCACAAAAGATCCAGTGAGAATGAACCCTTCAACAATGGCAGCACGCTCGGGTATCGAATACGGCATTATCACACACTGACACCCGGCTTAACACAACGAGGCATTTTTCTCAACTGGTTTCGACAAGTTTCACTGGCTGTGGCTGCACGTGACTCCTGCAGGTCACGTAAGTCGACCCGACCTCGACACGCCATCTCTTGGTAGGAAGGTAGATTATTGAAGTGTTGCCAAAAACACAATATATCAGAATATTACGACGGGCCGGTTTTACGTGCCGCACCCTGTATGACACCAATTGACTTCCTAGCAAGGTATTGTATTTACTTTTTTTGTAGTGTATACTCACAACACAATGCGAAATAATACAAAACAAAACAATAATAATAAAACTTTCACTTAAATTTATCTTAAAAACTACGAAATACACACGCACACACACAGACACACACAAATATCGTGGCAGACATAAGTCTTTGACCAGGTAATGGCGACTGCTTTGAAACAAATGCACTGAATTAAATCTGTCATATCTCTGTGTGGAGAAGAAACAAACTTGTGAACCAAAGGCTTAAGACCAACTAATGTTATTAATATAAATTTAGCTGAAGATTATTAACTTATATCTTCATTTAAAAAAATACGAGAAACTTTCTGAAACGAAGAAAAATAACATACAACTTTCCAAGCGGAGGCAAAGAGACCTAATGTAAACAGACTAATAATAGTGATCGTGGTTCAATGGTCAAGGCGCTTGACCAGTAATCTGGATTTTTTTGGATTGAATTCACGTCGGGTCATTTTATTTACTTAAGGAATTATGATGGTGATTGGTAGGTGATGACACAAGTTTTGTTATATTCAGATACTTGAATAGTCGAGTGTTTCAATATTTGAACTATCAAATCTTCAGGAATAATAATAATAATAATAATAATAATAATAATAATAATAATAATAATAATAATATCGTAGAATGTTAAAAATTAGAAACTTCGTTATTATAAGCGGAAACGTCATATTAGGCAAAAATTATTGCGGTTTTGTTTAATGTTGCCCATTACAAGAGGAATTTCTCATCTCGATTCTAAAACAAACCAAACAAAGTCGGGCTGAAACTTAACAGTTTACATTCGAGACGGGACAAGGATAACTCATATTATCGTCTCGATTTAGAGATGAGAATGGAGACGAAGCGAAAAGTATCGTAAATATTTCTCGTCTTATCTCTATGCTCGAAATAGTGTATACCACTCTTTAAATAACAATTGCTCTCTAGACTTAATCTTATACGTTATTTTGATACTTTGTATTGCAGATCCCAGTAAATTATGGTCTGTGTATATATTTTTGCAGGAAAGCTTTATTATTATATCTATATATTCTACAAGTTAGTTTATTATTAGTTTAAAACTTTATACTCTTATTATTATCAATTATTATTATTATTATTATTATTATTATTATTATTATTATTATTATTATTATTATTATTATTATTATTACTGAAGTGTTGTTAATTTCATGGTCCACCCTGTTCCACCCAAACCCCATTGTGCTGAAAAAACACCGTGTGTCTATGTTTTCTCCAGGTTCCGCTTCCTTCCACCTTCTTCTTTCCAAAATTTATTTCATTCTTACCATCAACGTCGTCTGAAGCTTAGGCGGCACAACCATTACTTAAATACACAATTTTCTTTGGACTATTGTGAGTTCAGTATCCCTCTTTTCTACATGGAATTTGCCTCGAGACTTTCCGTTTAACATTTAGCTAGTTGTAGGGACGTAAGGAGAGGGTATGTCGTATCTTCAATCCCTACAATTTGTAACTTTTGCCTAAGGCTTGAAGCGATTTTGCAGATGTAAATACAATCTGTCCTCATATGGAATTTATCTTCTATATTCTGCTTCTTTTTCTTCTTTATCTTTTTCTTTTTCTTCTTCTTCTTATTATTATTTTTAGTATTATTATTGTTCCTACTGAACATTTGAGACCTCAATATTATCTCATATTCTAATGCAAATAAGCATAATGAAGTAAAGAAAAATGAAATGAAATTTTTGAACCCTGTTTGCTGTTTCACTTTTGAATGGAATTACGATTCCCCATTTTTCCTTCTACATATTTATTTGTGAAAACACGTTAGTGAGCAATAGAGAACACAACTATTTTCCGATTTCAATAGGTTTTGGGCTAAAAGCCTGAAAATGAAACCTCTACGTTTAATGTCCAACGATTATGCTTGTTAGGTTGAGAAAGACTATGATTGAAGCAAATGAAGTATAATGCACGGATTGGTGGAATGAGAAAGTGGGAGTGTCCCGAAAAATTCCACGAGCACAATGTTGTCCGTCTTAAGCTTACTTGCCTTGGGATAGAACCAGGAACCCCACCCATCACATATTTCAGTAGGCGGGGTCTCAGTTTCGATTCCCGGTGGGAGAATCTTTGAAATATAATATGTCCTCGATTTATCTGTGTTCGTGTCCTTGTCGTGCAAGGTTACTGGGAACAACTGTACAAAAAGAATAACCGAATATAATAATCATACGTTACGGAGATGATAGTTTGTCCTTTTAAAAAAGTTAAAACTTGAGTTCTCTAGACTATAGTATTTTATCATTACCGAAATCAGTGTTTTATCGCTAATATAATATTGTAATCGTAAAAATTTGATATTTGCTACATAGACGAGTGTTTTTGGACACTTACATAAAAGAGCGATCTTAGGGTAGTGGCTTGAGCATTCGTTTCGTGAGTTAGGGGTCCGTGGTTCGACTCCCTACTAGAATATTCAGAAAAAAATAAATTTTGAATGTTGATATATCTGGTGTATAATAGCATGACAAATAGTCTACTTCTGTTGTTCTTACAAGTTAGAGTTGAAACGACTTAATTCACAAGGGAAAAACTAACAGCATGAGGTCATAGTCTACAGTCTCGATTCTTACTGTCAACATTTCGTGTGTTTCGCAAATAATTCATGCATAGAACGGGTCATGTTTCAGGCCTTGTATGAGTTATAAATTTGCCTGAAACGTAATTGTGGAATTGTTTCTAAGTTCTTCCTCTCTTACTAGAAATATTAATAGTATTTTCGTTCGCCGTTTTCAACACGTTCCACGTATTCATTCAGCAAAAATTGGTAAATAGGAACTATTCTTTTTTATATTTGTTTGTATATTTTGTTAAAATATCAATATAACGCATACATAATACAATGTTTTTTACTCAAAGAAAGGGTGTTACTGTGTATCATGATGAAGACAACTCCTACTTAGTTTCTCATAGGCATCCGAAGGTTCGATTTTCATACCGTCCAGTAGCTGACACCTTCTTTTAGCCCTCTTTTTCTTTCAAAGTTTCGCTTATAAGGCAATTCATCCTTATAGAGGGTCCAAAAATGTCTTTACATTATTCTTAACTTTAGTATGCTTCTTTGCATTGGAATATGACGTAATATTGAGGTCTCAAATATTTAGTAATAATAATAAGATCAATAATATAGAAGATAAATTTCAAATGACGACAGATTATATTAAAATCTGTAAAATTGACCCTAGCAATATGCAAAAGTTACAAAATTGTCCAGATTGGCAAATTTCCAGGCAAATTTCAGGTAGAAAGTAGGGATACTGAACTCACACGAGCCGTATGAAGATTTGTTTTTAAGTAATGGTTATGCCGGCTAAGCTATAGAAGACGTCGATGATGAGAATAAAAGAAATACTGTATTGGAATAAAGGGAGTGGGAGGAAGCAGACCCCAGAGAAACAGGCACACGGTGTTTGTTCAGCACAATGTCCACTAAGTGGGAGCTGGGTAATAGAGGCTGAACCATTACATTAATAACACTTCAGTTATAATAATAATATTAATAATAATAATAATAATAATAATAATAATAATAATAATAATAATAATAATAATAATAATAATAATAATAATAATGGTGTTAAAGTTTTAAAGTTGCCCTAAAATTAATAAAAAAAACTTACTTAAACGTACGGATTTCGGGGAAGGGGTTCGGTACCTTCAAGAAACACCTCTGCATCTACCCAAATTTAAACGAAAGCTTTTCACAAAAGTTTCATGTAGAAAGTATTCTACTGTACGTTTTCAAGAAAATAACTGTAATAAAAAAACTGAATATCATTCAACAGTAAGGCATATAATAAACTAACTTGTAGGATATGCAGATGTAATTATAAAAGCTTTGGTACAAAAATATATACACAGAACATAATTCAGTGAGCACTGAAATACAAGATAACAAAATAACGTATAAGATTCAGTCTACAGAGTAATTGTTACTTAAAGAGTGGTATACACTATTTACAGAATCGATATAAGACTAGAAATATTTGCGATACTTTTCGTCTCGTCTCGATTCTCATCCCCAAAGAGAGACGATAATTTGAGTTAACCTTGTCCCGCCTCGAATGTAAAGTGTTAGTCTCATCCCGATCTAATTTGGTTTGCTTTAGAATTGAGAGGGGGAAATTCCTCTTCTTCTCATGGGGAATATTATACAAGACCGACATATTTTTGCCTAATGTCACGTTTTTGCTTGTAATGGTATGACTTCAGCGCAGATTACTTGTCAAGCGCCTTGGCCACTGTACCACATCCACTACGCTGTAACTGATTCGTATTTGGTCTGGTAACGTTAGGTTTCTTTGCCGCGCTTGTATGTTATTTGTATGTTGTTTTTCTTCGTTTCAAAAAGCCTTTTGTGTTTCTTTTATTATGATATATGTGAATAATCTTCGGCAAAGTTTATATTAATAAACCTTTCGTTCACAAGTTTGTTTCTTCTCCACACGAAACTACTGATATGACAGATTTAATTCTCATACTCTGCATTTGTTTCAAAGCAGTCACCATTACCTGGTCAGAGGCTTATGTCCGCCACGATACAAGAATTGAAAAAATCAGAAAATTAAAATATTAAACATCAAAGCCTTATATCGATACAAGCAGGGGCGGACTGGCCCACCCTGCTACCCTGCAAATGCAGGGTGGGCCCCCCAAACAGGTGGGCCCTCTCCACCAATTTTAAAAAGATGTGCTCAATTAAACCTACCACCATCAAAAATATGGCAGGGTAACTCCCGCAAACTTGTGCTTTGCATGAAAAAGACGTAAAGTTAAACTTTCATGAACAGACCTTATTCTTCTTCACGTTTATCGACTTGAAAATGTTCCGTCTATGAGACAATCAGGCCCTAAAACATTGCGGGGTTTGTGATACAGCAGCTGTTAAAAACGATCACGTTAACTACTACATTTTTAATGTAAGAAACACAGTAGATTTCAGGCTGTTATTGGATTTGGATACCATTGCCTACTCCGGTCCTTTTACAAGCCAGCGAGTGGCAATGTTTTAAAGAAACAATAGTTTCGGAGATTTGTTATTGTGGAAAGTGGAGGTGGAGCCGGAACGCTTTTGAACTGCATTGTCCTCAGACCAAGCTTCGAAGAAAGAAATCGGATCAGGCTTCGTTTTTTTTTTCCAGTGCGGTAAAGCGAAAAGAAATTATTCGCCACTATCAACGATTGTTTTATACAAACCTCAAACAATTAGCTACTATGAAGTTGCTGCCCTCGGCTCGTGCTTTATTTGTATATTACATCGAAGAGCAAATCCGATAGCAGCAATTCAATTGTTGGAACATAGCGTACGCGCCTTTGGCGTGGAAGACCCGGGTTCGATTCCCGACGGGAGCTCATGTGGTTCGGATTCCACGTTAATCAGTAGGTCCACGTCTCATATAGCTTCGCTGCTGAACGGGACGCTAAACTCAAAATCAACTCAACTCAACTCAATTATTGGAACACCAGTTACGTGTCGTTTGTCGTGGAAGACAGATGTGGTTGTGTCAGTATGGATGGTAGGAGTGATTGTAAGATTACTGTAAAGAAAAAATATAAAAGTGGTGCTAAAATGCGAGAACACAAACGAAGATGTGATTTACAAAAAGCTGCATCTGACCCAAAACAACGTAGGCTATTGAATCTGTGAAGCCCCAAGAAACAAATGAGCGTGATGTGACTCATTCGAATACTGCAGGGCAGTTGCCAGGTATTTTTCTGTTTTTCTGTCTAAAGTGTTTATAAATTATAATATATACATCACGTCTTTGGATGATTTCAGTCAATTTAGCTTATCTTTTATTGCTATTTTTACTTGAAATTATACAACTTTAACAGGCGAACACGAAATTAACTGAACTGTTTGCTGCCGCGTAGTGCTTTCAAACGGGTCAGATCAGGCTTTCATGGGTCAGGGGTCGGGCTTGAGACACCGATCGGGTCAGGTCACCTACTCTAGGGTCAGGGCTGCTCTAGCCACGGGTCGGCTCGGGTCAACTTTCTTATGCGCCGTTTCTCGATTATGAAAGTGATCAAAAATCGGTTGCGTTCATCTCTTGGACAAGATTTGTTGGAAGATTTTATTCTTTTATACATAGAAAGATCATATACGTTTGATTGCGACAAAGTGACTGACGATCTTGTATCTAGCTCCAAAGAATTAGGTGGTTATTTGAAATTGTGAGTGTAACTGAGGCATAATGAAGATATTAATATTAGGATACATTTCTGGCATTCATATTAATATTATATTAGGTTACAGTATGCAATTCAGTAGAAAATTTCAACCAATTTGATATTAGAACTGATTTATGAGGAAATAAACTTACATTATTTATGTCAGTGCTTTAATTATTTAGTGTTTCAAAGTTGACTTGAGATTAGTTTTTACTTTTTGCACATGTATATATTTTTGGTTTTCTAAAACATGACACTCATTTGTTTAAATAAATGGTTTAAAGTCATTACATAAAAAACAATAGCACTATATAAATAACTGAAAGCACCAATTCCGGTATTGTGTGTGTTTACAATAAAAAATGATAATGCCAATTACACACTGTATGAGTTACTATTAAAATGTTCCTACTTCAGATTTTTTGTAATTAATGTTTTGCTTTTGTATGAATATATGGGATACTATTTATGGGTTCGAAGAAGTAATACATATGAAGAATGCCAAGTACATTTTTTACATTTTTATACAGTGGGCCCTCATTTCAGTTTTGCAGTGTTGGCCCTATGGTTGCCAGTCCGCCCCTGGATACAAGCAGAAATTAAAATTTAACAGTGAATGCAAAGAATCAATATTTCAATATGCCGCCAATTGCGAAACCGAATATTTCCGCTTGTATTTAAAAGAGCTCCGATCAGTACCTACCTACTTGCTCTTATTGTGACGTCATATGCAAAACAGAAATTTAAAATAGGTTTGCGCATTGCGTGAGGAGCTTCCCCTGGTTGCGTAGGAAATTAGGTTTCTTCCCAGTACTTTATGGCTACACAATATAATTTTAAAAATGGTGTATCTTTTAATATTTGTTCATTCTGATTTTTTCATTACACCAGCCTATATTCATTCTTCAAGCATGAAATTTCAGTAGTTTGTTTTAAATATTCACAGTAGATTTTATAGTAGTGAGATTTGTTTCTTATTGATTTATTTACATCTTAAAATAAATTCTAATTATACCGGAAAACTGTTTTTGCTTAAGTAAATAACTACTTAATACAAGTTGTAAAGTAATATTATATTATATAAGCATTAATAAATAGAACTCGAAAAAGTAGGAACTACAAGTACAGCAGACATCTAGGACGATATTTTTGCAATAAAATATATCGTAGTATAATTTCAGAACAATGTTACCATCTGTGAGAGATGTCATTATACTACCCTTTAGCAATCTGGAATATCTATACTATAGGTCAACTTGTGTGCAAGAGATTGATGTTACACATTCATGAAGAAACTTGCAAATACAGTTCTAAGGCCTACCATTCCTTAACCAGCAATCCTATATACATTTATCCATGGCAGTAAACGTTGTTTTGATCCGAGGATAAGCTGTAGGTCCCAGTCTTATATATCCTCTAAGTTGAAAAATACACCAAACAATTACGTATTATATTACACGGATTTGGTTTTTGAGCATTTACACTTTAATGAATACTTTTTACTTGTTAGTAATCTCACATTTTCTTCTACAGTTCAAAACTCTTACTATGAATTTTCAAATTCACAATCACTTGGTTTTCTGCTATTATTAGCTCTCAATAGGTTTCCGTTCCTGCCGTAAGTATTACCATCAATATAAGGAGCGATATGGTTTAGGAGATATTGCCGGACGAATACTAAGGTATCAAAACCAAATTATTATCAAACATTTATTTAAAGTGAAAATTAGTTAAGGGATAGAAACACAACGTGCTGAATTTTCTTACTAAATACTGAGTTACATCGTAGGTTTCAGTTTATAACAGTGTGAGAATTCAGTTTCTCTGATTTTGTCTTCGCATTAACAGACAAAATAATTTTTAAAGTGTCTAGGACTATCACTTTTTTGCATTTATTAGAGAAAAAGATAAGTAATCGTTTGCAGGGAAAATATAATTTGAAATGAACCAAAGTATCCCTGGAGCAGGTTCTTTTACATAAGGCGATGATACCCATCGAATGCGTTGAATTTCCTCAACATTACGAAAATGTCTTTGTGAGGGAGCCTTGTCATGAATCAGACTAATTCTAGAACGTATGATTTCTCTCTGCCAATTTTGGATGGTACGTTGCTGATTACTAAATAGTTTGTAGTTCATATCTGCAATAATGCCTTGTCCTGGTTCCAAGAATTGCACAAGAATCGAACCCTTCTGATTAGTAAATATCATACGTGTGATGGCGGAATTGTTATTACCTTCTGTGGTGCAGAGGAGTAAAACATTTTGTAAATTTTAACGGTATTGCTTAGAAGCTGATATACATACTACCTCTTAGCTTCAAGGTGAGAGTTATTTGCTCAGTGACAATATTAATTTTGAATTTCGTATAAAAGTGCCTATGCTATAGTAATGTAGATGGGAAAATATATTTCCATTTCAATGACAACTGATTCTTGACCGTATTATTGCTGCGGCCTCAGTTATATTTCAAGTTAATCTCTATGCTACCTATCCTGGTGCGTATGACTATTTTAATATTGCGCCACATGATACCGCAGATTAAACCCAAAGCAGTCTGTCTTAGTATAAATATTACTATTCTTTTTATGACTATTCGTTCATTATCTCAACACCGAATATTGAACATCTTCTCTTTGAACACGTTGGCATATTTGCATTGAAGCAGAAAGACCTTAAGCCTACAACATATATACGCTTTCCTACGTAACAGTTTGTAAGGCATGATTGGGCAGTCACTAACGCTCGGGCGTAAGGCTGTGCTGCTGTTGGAATCCACCATAAGCTATTTCACAGAGCTTATTCTATTCCATCACCTATTCCATTGCCACAATATTTAGTGACAACAATAAATTACCAATTATGGTTGTAACTGTGGTTACAATCTATGTCCGTTCAGGGCATGACATTCCACTCGATTTCTTCCAGTACCTACTCATTTAATATCGTCACTTATTAATACAAGTGGACATAAATATTCACAGTCGCTCCACCAGTGATAAAACTCAGTTTTGTGAGTATATATCCCTAGGTCTGCATGACAATATATATATAAACTACCTAAACATACCAGTCCGAGTAGTCAGACTACTCCTGACGCTATCATTAGTAAGGCTTCACTAGTTGCTAAATCTTCTATCACTGTTCTTGACTGTATCGGAAGCGATCATCTACCAGTAAAAGTGATAATTAACCATGCACGTCCACCATTGTCTGCACAGATAACAAGAACCATTATATGACAAGGCGAACAGGGAACAGCATCGAACTGATATCAATATCGAAATGGATCGGTTACAACTACTTACGTCTGAAACTGATCTGAATAATGTCATTCATAGCATTACAAGGGCTCTTAACGACAGTACTGCAAAGAATATCCCTACGTACTATGGTAAAACATATCAGCCAATATTATCACCGGATTATCTTACACTTGGACGAATATCAAGGCAGTATATCTGTGAATTCGAGAAGACAAGAAACCAAGAATATCTGGTCCAAGCACTTCAATGGGTACGCACAGTTCATAAATATATCGTTGCCCATAAAGACTTACATGGACTAAAACGTGCAACAAGTTAAACACCGAAACACACCCTACATGATACTGGAAACTGTTTCACCTATTAATTGAACAGAGAGTTAGTACTTCTTACCCTCTTGTCCAGGAGGATCAGCAATTACACACTGATCAGACTTAAGCGGATGCTTTAGCATCTCACTTACAAGCAGTCTTTACGCCCGCCATTCCACACATCACTTAAGTCCCAGCATATCTGAACCACCAATCAACCCAGTTCTCCAACCATTATCACGTATTAGTTGAATACCTCACATCCTTTAAATCACAAAATTACCTTTGATGAAATAAGAGATGCTTTAAAGCAGAAAAGTATTACAGCACCTGGTTTTGATCATATGCCTCATTGAATCCTCAAAACCTGCTCACTACAGTTTTTGCTCTTCCTGGCAACCATTGATACGTTCATTTGAAGAAGTAGATATTGTCCACAGGACTGAAAGATGTTTAATGTTCGCATATTCTTAAAACTAACTCACCGCGTGAAGTCATATCGCAAAATACAATTGACATGTACTTTCGGAAAAAAATTGAGAAACTACCGGTGGACCGTTTCCATCCGTATCCCAATGATCATCACCTGTTACCTTCTCATCAGACAGCATTTCGTTCATATTGCAGTCTCAATGATCAATTACCCCGTTTTACCCCTATTTATTACAAATCGTTATAACAAAGCACTACCGTCCTGTCTCATTATCATGGACATTGAGTAAGCATTTGATCGAACTTGCCATTACAGGTTATTTTATAAATTTGTTAACCTCGGTATTCCTCTAAATTACCTTAGAGCAATCTACTCTTTTATGTTAAACTGTGTTGCATATGTTAACATTAACGGGTCTCTATCGCATTCGATCTTAGGGGAGTGCCACAAGGATCAAGTTTATCACCTCTTTGTATACCCTATATGCATCCGATTTATCATCTCTGACACCTCATACATATCCCTTCTAACATACGGATGATACTGATTTTCTTACACTCGGTAATTCAGCAGAATTACGTCAATTTGCAGCCTACAAATACAGACTTTCTTCCCTGGTGGAAAGTTACTGTTAATGACGGCAAGACACAATCTTTATTTTACTACCCAATCGCCACAGTAGAGACCATCGTAATCCGAATTTGCTTGAGATTCGTGTCCGCGACCATCTCCTCCGATCAACTATAACTATTACTTTTTAGGTGTCATTTTCAATGATAAGTTGAGATGGCCAGCATAAGTACAAAAACTTGTTACAAAAGCCCAAAATAGACTTCAGCTTCTTCGTCCCCTTGTGAGTCAAACTTGGGATTTAAACTCAACATTGCTACTGAACACTTATAAAGCATTAATGCGGAGTATTTTCAAGTTTGGTCATTTCGCTTGGTGTTCAACCCTCAGAAGTTTTATAATAATTTAGAGATACTTGAGCATGTGTTTCAGCTAGCATTTCCTATCAAACTACCTTAGAATAATCAAGACATCTACGACAAGATAAAATTTCCGCCGCTTGTACAACACATTGCACACTTATGTTACATATATAGCTAAATGCCTCCGCGACTACAAGGATATTTTTCTAGACACCACATTTATAGATCTGGAGCAGGAATCACAGTTCAGATACCGTTATACACCACTAAGCATATAACTTTCCATTTATTCTCGCACTGTACTGGATGCTTATCAACATGTCAGATATTTCCAACGACAACTCATTCATCATGATATTTCCCATCTATTTCCATTAGAGGACTGCTTATTTATAACACCACTAACACTGGCTTCTCAATGTTTTCTCACCAGTCTTGAGCCACCCCAAGACAGAAGATAACCTGCATCCGTCCTATTTACAAATTTAATTGTTTCTATTTTGGTATGTCAAGTACACAGCATTCATCATCATCATCAGCCGGCGGTCGTAAGTTCAATTTCGACACTATTTCAATTGCACTATCGCCGCATTTCCTTGTACATTTATTTCGTTGCATTCTCAGCACCTATCACTGTTCTTTCTCACTGCATTTTGTTATATATTCTTTATATATTACTTTAGTTATATTTTTCTTTCATATGTTAGTTTCTCCTTTAAACAGTAGTTTTCATTTTGTTTTTTCTCTTAATAGTATATCAATACATATGTTGCTACTATGTATTAGCTTGTTTGATATTTGTTAATTATTGATCACCAGTATTTATCTTTACAGCTTAATGCCCAACTATAAGTTAAATAAAGATACAATTGATTCAAACATACCCCGGGCCAAGAGAGAGGGCGAAACCCTTTAGTGACAGATTAATTACACCTTGTGCTTACTGCAACCAAAAAGATCATCTTCAAACATATCTTTCTCATAAAGAGAGACTTAAAATGCTTAACCAGATAAATACACCAATTAATGAATGAATGTTGACACCCATCTCCGAATGAAATTACCGACAAATAAATGTTTGTGGTTTCGGAGAAGGCGTTACCTTCAGCAGCCCGCTCATTTTCGAACGGGAGTGAAATTGTATATTAAAAAAGGAACTTAGACTTAATTCAATAACAATCACAGGCAATTTTAATTGAATGCTTTATAGTAGCTGTACTTTTCACTGTTTCTAGACATGTAAGCTTTTGGCATGACCTTATGACAAAAATGCACAATATTAGTGGTGAGACTTAATGAGAAGTTATGAAATTGTAGTTTTCCCTTCAAGTGGCCATTATAAAGCCATTTCTAATTATAATACTTTTACTTGTTCTGGACAGAGATGCGAACTTCGTAAACGATCCTGGAATCAAGGCAACGGCTTTTACTTTTCTTTAAAGTAAATTTTTATATTTATTATAGCTTTGCATATACACTGGATTGAAAATCTGAAGAACCGGTTAACTCCATACAACGCATCGCCATTTAGACCTATGTCAAGATATCACGTTGGAGCAATCGGGGAAAATTTCAAGAAAATTAAGTTTTTGTTTCTTTTATTCCATTCAATAGAATTAAATTATATAGCATCGTTGTATTGACATTTTTGAATATTTAATTTTAAAAATATCATTCGAGAATTAATTTTCTTTCGTAAGAACTGGATCTACAGGTGAAGAACAACTTTAACAACCAATTCCGAGAATCTGACAAACTTTAACAATCGGTTCGGTTGAGTTTGTGCGTACTGACTGAACAATACCTTTGATGGATCTTGTATTAAAAACTGATTTCACAACGACTATCATTATATATCAGTCATTTCAACTGACCAATGTAAGAATTAAGAGCGCTCTCTTCCATATGAGAAAATCAGAAAAATGCTTAAATAGCATAGGAATATGAAGTAATCCAGAAATACGGAAGAAGAAGAAGTAAGAAAATTAAATAGGTGAAGCAGATGCGGAAAATGTGCTCATAGTTATTGATCCGCGTGAAATCTGCCTAACAATATGGATCTTAAAAAAAATTACGCGATCAAAGTCTGGAAATGAACAAAATGACAGCTATGTTCAAAAGTTCCTTTCGAAGGAAGGCAAGTTGTTGAGTGTATATGAAAACCTATATACAATCAGCATTGTACATAGATAAGAAACTAGTAGAGTGCGTCTTTTTTTTCATGCTCGTGAGACCCAGGGTGCGACATGATATTGGAAATACTGCAGTTTGAGTTGGTAAGCAATATAACTGAATGAAATTAGCGTTTAACAATCCTGTTTTCCGTTTTTAACAACAATTTTAAATATTGCCTTCTAATGAAATTAGAACACATATGTATTTACAAAAACTATAAGGGGAACAAGAATATTCTGTCACTTTTAGTGGAGGTCTGAGTTCAATTGGCCCTCACACCATGAGTTGAATGCGAATGGATATAAGGCGGAGATCAGTAGTTGTGTGCGTATATCCAACATACTCCCAGGTTGTGGCAGTTGAGTTACACCATGAACTTGCATAAGGACAGAGTGAACATGGGAACGGCACAGAGCGTCATAAGGGCGGGTATAATATATGAATTTAAACTGGAGTCGAAATCCGCTATAGCGGGGCGGGTATATGCCAGACCTTTGACGAGGGGTGTCGTGACTACACACACACTGCACACGTTGGTTTAACAAGTTTAAGGACGGTAACGGAGCACTCGAAAATGCACCATGTTCCCGCAAGAACAACAGATGTAGAAAACGAAAATCTTCAGGGAGCAATTGAGGCGAACAGTGCTTAGACATTTAAAGAACTGTGAGTGGAGAAACAATTCGGCAACACCTCCATCACCTTCGGAAGCACCAGAAGTTGGGGTGATGGGTCCACATGATTTGACTGCATGCCAGAAGGCAACGCGATCGGACACCTGTGTTTCTTTGCTGTCTCGTCTGCGTAAGGATCTATTTCCGGACAGGGTGTTGACATTTGAAGAGAAATGGGTCCTGTACGAAGATCTATGGCGCCGTCATCATTGGTTAACATTCCGCGTGTCGGTTCGAAAACAGCCGAACCCAGTACAGTTCCAGAAGAAGGTCCTTCTGTGTGTTTGGTGGACTGATCGCGACATCATGCGTCCGAAACTGCTACTAGCAGGTTAGATCATCAATGCAACTGTGAATGTCAGAAGTTTATTCGTGTTCAAGGAAAATTCAAACCACTTCTGAATCACAAAGGGAACCTCCTGTTAGAAGACAACGCTGAGCCCAGCTAAGGATGACCCAGGATATCATTCTGCGCCTTCGATGGGAGAAAATATTGCATTCGCCATATATTGCAGACATTGCACAGTCAGATTATCACCTGTTCTATTCATTGGACAATCACCTTACAGGACGATAGTTCAAATCCCTAGTAGAGGTGCAAAATGCACTTGATACCTTCTTCGCTTCAAGGCGTTTCACCGCGATTTAATCCATGGCCTTCCGAAGATTGGATGTAGGTCGTCAATTCTGATTAGGACTATTTTTGATCTTCCAGATACGTCTTAGGTGACATATCGATGTTTTACTATGGTGGTTTAAAAAAAATGACAGAACTTTCTTAGTTCCCTTTATAACTGTATGCTTATTTAATCCGGAAATTTAATGACGCATTCACAATACTTCTCCATTATCATTTATCCTTAGCCAACTGCATTAAATTTATACTGTGTATTCCTATTTCTGCGAGATCGATCTTAATATTGTCGTCCCGTCGGCGCCTAAGTCTCCCAAATGGATATTTTCCGTTTGGTCTATGAGTTAAGACTTTGAAAGCATTTCTTTCTTCCATTGTGGCTACTTGACGTTCCACCTTAGCCTACTAGATCTGATGACCCTAACAATGTTTGGTAGCAATGTTTGGCATAAATTATGTCGTTCCCCGTTATGTTTAAACAAAATTGATGGAACGATTTTAAAAATTCCAACATTTTAGATTAAGAACTTATAAGTTCCAACAACTACGCTCCATTTACTTTTTTCATCTACACCTATCTACACTCATAACAATGTCTGCATATGGCAAGGGACTTTTCTCGTATCCTTTATAAATGGACTATGGCTGTACATATACTCCAGCATAAATATAGAACGGCTAGAGGAATTTCAACCACATTTCATAGACATATGGCTTGTAACCTAAGAAAACAATTTTATGTGATAGGATTAATTAGGAGCAACTAGAAACTACCCTGGAGAAGAAATAGAAAAATAATCATAAAATATTTATTTTATTTATTTATTTAACAATTACCATATACAGCTCAGAGGCCATGTTATACTGGATATCTAACAAGAACAACAATAATAACAGTGGAAGAGATTTGCGAAGGCATCGTCCAGGGCCCGTTTAGTAGGTACCATCCCGACATTTGCCTGGCAGGACTGAAGGAAACCCTTGAAAACTCCAGTGAGGTTGGTCAGCAGCGGGAATCGAACGCACGACCTCCCGAATACGAAGCCAATGCTTTGCCACTTGAGCTACTTCGCTCGGTTTCCGGGGGCGCAGAGACCAACACTGACACATTCTGTGAAGTTTGAGATAAAACTCAATCCCCAGTAAGACATTCAGTTCATAGGGGTTGGGTGTGGTGAGGGAGACTATTAAAAATAATCATAAATGAGCGTTCGATTGTCAAATCCATGGTTTTCCATATCTATGGGGTGAGTAGAGACACCACCGGAACCGCTTCATTCTAATTTCAGTTCCATCGTTATGGAGGTGAGAAGAAGTAAATAATAAAACATGCAAATCAAACTTAGCGTCGAATTCATAGTTTTTGAGATTGCTAAGCTGGCTGGTAATAGTTCCGGTAGGTTTCGTGGTTGCTGACATTCCTAATGCCATTTAAGTCCACTCTCAGCTCACATAGGCATGCTGAGATAAAATAGGTGAAAAGAAAATTATTCAAAAGATTTTGTCAGATCCGTAGTACCCTGGTTCGGGGAAATGGCTGACTCGTTGGAAATATTTTATATTAAAAAAATTTTTATAAACTTCCAACTGAGCTTTTATTATTCCATTGCAATTGAAGTTCGTATTCTATAGTTACAGGGCATTTCATACTTTATGCCAAAAGTAGAATATCTTCTGGATTCTTAAGTTACAGTTTCATTAAAATAAGTATCCTGTGGGGAAAGTGAATTGAAATATTTTCTATAAACATATCCTTCCCTTGCATAGAACGGACATTTCAGATTTTAGCTAATATATACATGTAAGAATACGAACTTCATGTTCTTAGCTGAATATAAGTTATAATTTATTAGCAGTACAGAATTGGCAGTAGGTAGCTGTCTATTTGAAAACATTTGTTACTCCTAAAATATTGAAGGTAGAAATTTATCTTTTTTTTACATATAACTTATTGTGTGCCATTGCTTCCCCTAAAACTACAACTCAATGTGTATTACAGCATTTTCTAGAGACTTTCTAAAACAACATATTGTGCATACTTTATGCTAAATTCTCAATAATACAGCAGCAACACTGCTTATGACTTCATAGATTTTACTCTGTAGTTCATCAAGATTTTGAGCTTTGTTGCGATGCAGTTCTTCACTAGCAAACCCTCACCTGGGATGAGGTGCTGTCCATTCTGTGTTATCTTGTAGGCCTATCCTGCATCCTGGGAAGCCCTCATTAACACATTTGCTGACGTTCGAGGCGTAATAGGAGAGAACTCCATCTTGCATAAACGACAGTCCATTTGCCTCGTTCCATTTAGAAATTGAAAACTTTGGTAAACTATATCGTGAAATATTTTAAGGTAAATTTCAGCTTTCATGTTTTCTCAAGGAGCAGGGTTCACTAATGCAAGAAAAGTTAATCAACAGCACTGTATCAGTTTCGGTATCATTTCCGGTATTTCAACTGTCTCTTTTGGATCAATACCTGACCAAGCCTCACTGCTGAAAGAGACGTTAAACTTAAAATCAATCAATCAAATATTTGCTACTGTGAAGTTCAACAAAACCCTCCGTATGAAATAGAAAAATGAAATTATTGAGTTTTAAGCCCCACGCTTATGCCGGCTAGGCTAAAGGAGATGGTGATGATGAGAGATGGTGGAATGAAGAAAGTGGAAGGAAACGGGAGAACCCCGAGAAAACCCACCCACATGGTGTTTGTCCACCACAAATTTCATTTGACGGGGGCTGTGATCGAACCCGGAACCCCTAGCACCGTAGGTGGACGCTTGACCACTAAGCAACCGCGGCCCCTACGTATGAAATAGAGTTACCAACTCAGTTCAAGTAATGTTTTCAAATAAATTAGGGTTGTGCGACCATTGTCTCACAAAATCCAATATACCTCTCACAATCAAATAGATACATCTGTTGCGCAAACAGTAATAAGGTTTCTATAGCATGTAATATAACTATTTGTTATAAATAACACGGGCAATATAGAGCGTAAAAGCACTTTATTTTGCAGCTTGTCTTTTTAAATTTTAAGTGCATCGAGTGAATATCTTCCTCACTATGTTTACCATTTCCTCTTACACTGAAGTCGAGGCCTTACCTAATCTAAAGTCCATGTTGCTTCCGGTACTCAGTATTTTTTCTGTGAAAACGACATATCTCCAATGTTGAGACCTCAACAATCTTCACCACAAAAATTACACTTTCTTTGACGAATTTGTTTCTTGCATAACGTAAACCTTAAGGATACAGATTTGAAGAGAATTGTAAATATGTAATCCAATTTCAATCGCATAGCAAATTTTGGTCATATCTTTACCAATTTCTGGCGAGTAAATATAGCCGACAACTCTTTTATATCATATATTACGCTAACATAGAGTTTTAGAAGATGAATTAAGTTAGGCCACTTACATTATCAGGACCACAGCATTTTTCCGCATGTTAAATCATAAATATTGTACAATTCCCATGTCAATGCAGCAATACAAACAGCCAACTAACATGGATATTTCTTGTAGCCCTGCAAGCCAAAATTCTATGCTTCTACTAAGGACAAGCAATTCAGCTTATTCTGGAAGAGATTGATATAACTCAAGGTAGATGGCTTAACACAAAGATCTAAAAAGTTAATAACAATGTATACAGTTCGCACTAGTTAAATACAAAATAAATATTATTTTATTTCTTCATTAAAATCTAAAGGAAGATTCAAATAATTTCAATTACAAGACGTCGCAGGAATGGCGTTCACTGTAAGGTAACCAATTTGCAAGCACATTTTCAATGTTTTGGAAGCATATTTAATGGTTGTTAAGTAGCAGGTTTAGCAATAATCTAATTTACCTGGTTGTTTCCCATTACTAAAATCATTAACTAATATAATTATAGTCTGTTAAAGTATCTTGTGAGTAAGTTGAACTATTTTTTGTTTATTTTGGGTTTGTTTGTACAATAATGATGATGTTATATTTATACTCAGAGATAATTTGTATTATTCACATATTTTCCAGTTTTAGATTTAACGTGTAAACTATATAGCAATAGATACCCGAAAAAGTCGTCCCCGGTGGGCTAGTGGCTAGTACTTGTGCTTTTAATGCAGTAGCTCCTGATTCGATTCGTGGTAAGAGAACGCAAAAGAATTTAGTTACGCAATAATTCAATTTCATGAATCATTCATATCCTTAGCCTCGAGAGCATATTCGTGGGACGTTACCTAAAGAAAAATAGGTCAATGTTCCGTTAAGGGGGTCCAGTGTCTTCGATACCACTTCTTTCTATTGATTTTCGCTTGATTACACAATATAACGTTATATTACGTTCTATTAGGTTAGGTTAGCTCAGATCAGGTTAGGATAGGTTAGCTTAGGTCAGGTTAGATTAGCTTAAGGGGGTCCAGTGTAGTTTGGGATCCCCTTAACGAAACATGGACCGAAAAATATAGTTTAATTTTTATCTACATCTGAAAATCAAGGAATTTTATTTACTAGAGATGTGAAAAGACGACTTTTTAAAAAGCGGTAACTTTAGCCTTCAGTAGCCGAGTGCTTTTAACAATTTTGTTATTCAAATAGCAGCTTTTCATATTTGTAATTACAGACGTTCGCTTACATCATTCCTCCGTTCAGTACTTATGAGTAATTAGGTTCATGTCTGTTGATTAGCTATATTGTAAGTGCAGTTCGTACTTGTAATATTTAAATTATCCGAAAAAAAATCAATTTAGGGCTGGTTTTCCCTCAATCGGAAAATTTACTACACGGACATAAAAGTTCAGTAGCAGACACTGGAATGATCAGTTCGATATGGACTTGACGAACAAATTGCTGGGGGAACTGAACGTATTTAGTGAAATGTATTTAGTAAATGGAAACAATGTGTTCAGTAAATTGTATCAGAATGCCTGGTAGAAGACTCATGCTGCAAGTTCTGGATAAATTTAGTTGGGACAGCCAAATGTTTAGTGGTGAACACTGCCGACTGTATGCGTTCAGTTGCTGGCACTAAACACTTTAGTTGTTGGTACTGGATGCGTCCAGTTGACGGCACTGAACGTACAGTACCCGGTATCAAATACGTTTGGTACGAGGCTCCAAATGGATATAGTTGCAGTTAATGAACGATTTAATTGCTGCTATTGAATGCTTCCAGTTGACGGCACTCAAACGTTTTGAACGCGGTATCAAATAGGTTTGTTACCATGAGCCATATATACAGTTGTTATGATTAAACGTATCTAGGTCTTGTAGTCATGAACTATGGTTAATCCATGGTTGCAAGGACTGCCCGAGATGATGGAAAAAATACTTCCTCTGTATGTTCAATACTACATTGGAATTGGTTCAAATTACAAAAACAGAAATTATGATGTAGAATGAATTACTCCTAACATGTGATGCATACATCGTTTATCTTCTGGATTTCCCTTGCATCGTTGTTTGCGTCTTTATCACGTGGTAGTGTATCCATCTCTTATCTCTGCTGTTTACATTCTTGTTAACCATACATATTTTCGTATCATAAGGTATAAGGACTATATCATACTCTAGCCTAATTTCTCTTTGCTAATCGGAAACTATTTCACTGTGCAATTGAACAGATACAGGAAGTATTTTGCCCACCATTTAGGGCAGTACCTGGGATCATGGAAAAAATAAAGTCATTGACTACAGGACCTAGATACGTTGAATCACAAAAACTCAAGATTTATTTCAAGGTAATAAACCTATTTGATATGGCGTACTAAACCGAGTGCCGTCAACGGAATCCATCTCAACAAAATTCAAACACATAAATTGTAACAAAAACGGCACGTTTACGTGGACCATGAAGGACAATTACTGCAACAATAATTCATATGAACCAAATGTTTCATATGTTGGATAATGTGTCTGAACGATATAAAGACACTAGGTGCATTTACTAGCTCCGCATCGTTTGCACACAGTTGCGTTTTGGACGTCTACAAAGAATAATCAAACATCTGTGCAACACGCTGATCGAATGATAATACAATTGGGAAATGCTTTCATTGGGATAGCCGAGCTCTATCCATTATGACTGCGGAACTTAGTACAAGAATAACCAACACCTTTCTGACCAAAATATATACACTTTTGTATTACAACTAAAAATTATGTGTTACACTTTCGACTACTGAGAGTTATCTTCATCAGATACTAACTGAAATAAATATCTTCAGAACATTGAAATATATACTCAAAACAGAAAGACCTACCACTCATTGTTTGCTTCAGAATATACCTGCGATTGTACCTAATTACAGTTAGTTCTGTGGTTATATTTACATAACTGAAGATATGTCTTTCAGTTAGTGTCTGATGAGGATAACGTTAAGTTGTCGAAACTGTAAAACTTAATTTTAGTTTGAATAACAAAGTGTATATACTCTGGTCAGAAAAGTGTTAGTTTTTCTTGGGATAGTCTCTTGTTCCGACGGATTGCAGTTCTTAACAAATACTGGCGACACTTACCTTCAGCAGACAGGATATTAGTAACTGATCTTACTCCTGAAAGAAAAGTAATGTCTCCTCAGCATGGCTTGAGATGTAATGGCACTGACAATTCACGTAATGAAAACAACCAGATAACAAAAATACACAGAGCTTTATGAGAATGAAATGTTGTCTATAAAATAAATCTTAGTATTATTACCTAATTCAATAAATGTGACATCAAGATGAAAAAATCTTGATGTGCAATGTGGAATCAGGACAGACTTACAAAAATAGTAGTGTTCTATGCCCTTAGAACTAACAGTGAAATCGAAGTACGCTAATGTGCATTTTAGTTAAGTGCTTCGACACTACTTTGACAGGTCGTAGTATGCACTACACAAAAACATTTAGAAACATTCTGATAGCATGACACGTAGAACACTGTGTAGTAATACCACACTTTTATGAGGTTGAACATTAATATGCCACTAAACATTTGTCCTGTCAAACGCTGAACATTAAAAAATGCTTAATAATGAAAGCAAAGATGTACGGTTATTACTAACAAGTTATAGATGCACTTTATGTTGTATAGAAAGGAAGTTAAATTATAGGAACACCAAACTGCAGATCGACTCTTTGGTATATTTTGCACGAAGTAATTAAACATTTTTACAATAAAATGTGTGTTCAAAACAATTTATAAACAAAGAAAACACTTCAATTTCAAAGGTAGAAGCATGTAACTAAAACACCGAGTTACATTCTGTGTATTTTAAGAAACTGAAATTGGAATTTTACATATCTGATACAGTATAACTATGTGCAATATCAATAGTGACTTTTGGTTACTAATATTCAAAACGGTTAAACTCAACAAATTACATTTAGGACTTTGTTTCGTCATGCTGAAACTGGATTTACACACTCATTTTAGGTTACAAAGTAATAAACTTTTTACGATTATACAACAGGAACTAGTTCAATATAGAGGCTAGTATAGACCAACAGGACGTCCTTCCACTTTAAGAAGGCTCGAAAGCAATTGCCTCTGTGAACAAATGGCATTAGAACCTTCTTTAAATGTCTTGTTTGACAAATTGAAAATGAAAGTAATAAATCGTACAAATCCCCAACTAAGAGAGTTCAAACGTTTATAAACTCGATTTAAAGGGCTCAAACGTTTACAAACTTGATTAATTTACTGTGATGAAGTGCTTTAACAGAGAAATACAATTTCAACAGTGAGTAAGGCACAGACGGAAGACAATCGACCTCATTACGCTGTCTAAAGGGTTTCAGTGTTAGTTCAAAGGACATTTGAATTGCCCATGTTTAAATTGCTGAGAGGTTCGGTTGTTTAAATTTGTTCGAAAAAAAAAACATGGGACAATTGGGGAGATCTGCTGACATTGTATGCGAGATTCAATCGCTTTCTAGCCTCCTTAATATTACATTACCACAGCAAATATATATGTAAATAAAACGAAAATATAGAATACAAAACTATTTACTCGCATCGTTAACTATTATTGAATTCACAATTAAATATATATTTATGTTGAACTGGTAAAGTGAACACCAAAGTTTATCCTAATAGCATACTTGGAACAAATATACGAATAGTAATGAGGAATGATCTCACAAACTGACAATAGTAAACTACACAATTATGAAAGAGTTTCTAACGGTTTTGCAGAAGAAAATAAATGGTGACATATTGATGCGTTCATTGTTTTAATATATACCAATTCTTCAGGGAGGACTAGGCACTGTTCAAATATGTTTCACTATTGCATCTTCTAAATGAACCATACATACTAATATCAAACTTAATCCTCAAATGGATAAAAGCTGAACCTGTTAAATGGTATAATCAAGTTGAAATAGAATACACTATACAGTGAGGGAAAACTGGAAATATAATTAGGAGGTATAATTTGTTTTGTGATGATAGAAATACTTGTAACTCTTGCAGGTACGAATACGCCTTAATAAACAGCTTTACATGAGAATAAATGTCAAAGCACTTACACGAAGACGTCAAGAGTTACAAGTCAAGAGTTACCTTGGCTCTGTTGGGATATTCACAGCACAATATGTTGAAGCCTCCAAATTATATTACAGAGTTTCTTCGAGAGGAACAATAATAAACACTCATCTTGCAGGTATATCACCTATACTAACGATATTTCAATATTCGTTTTATTAGAACAACCTTACTCTATTGTTAGAACCTTACCAAGTAATATGATGGATGACCTATATTGCACGAATATTTACCTCCTCGATTCTTATCTACATTACGACAGATCTTAATGCAAAGATTCCTCTTAAGCGCTTCCATTTGTACCTTTAGATTGTTCTAGTTTATATTATAAATAATAATATTATTTTATTATTATATCAACGTTTGTATCAACAGCTTATTTTTTGTAATGAAAATTCGTTTATATGTGTGTTCAGAATTTTTAGTTATATAGCTGTAATTATATTACCAGCGTCCACTACCTTCAAAATTGTTTTGAGTGCTTAAAGTAAACTACAGAAAAGTTGCAGGAAATTGGTAAAAACGTTTGTGTAGTGGTACATACTTCTTTGAACGAACATTTGCAGTTCTATCATTTTATTTTGAGAAATATAGTGCTATAAATCAATTTAAGTAGATTAATTAGAGTTGTATTATGTGTTTTCTCATTTTCATTTATCGTACCTCTCAAACAATCGCTCACTATACTTTGTGCAGCAAGTCTATAATTTAGTCACCGTACACTCAAGTTTATGCAAGTTTGTTTTGTTGTGGCTCTTCATTTCCTACCAATTTTCATTCCTACTACTTTCCCCCTAATCAAACACTCTTATTGATCACCTGACTTTTTTAACCTAAAGGGCATAAGAGTTGTACGTAAAACTAGAAATTTAATTTGAACGTTAGAAACGTAATTTAAACAATAGTATAAAATAATGCTCTAAACGTTTATCCAAACCTTGGCACCAGTTCTGAAAATCACGTTTATATTTTCTACATATATAGATTCCTATATTACCCGTCAATTAACAGTTACTATTACAAAATGTACAAACGTGTCAGCCTAGACGTTTTCCCTTAAAGACAACAGCAACTGAAAGGTATAATACGTAAGTGTTATAAAGTAGAAATATATAATTTATGCCCATTTCTTGCAGCTTGATCTCTGAAATATAAAACAATCTACTTTTCCGTAATTATAGACATTTCCTGTTAAGCTCAAAGTAAGTTGAATACGCTGAACATTATAAATAATTAATTATGCTTTGTTTTAATTTAGCACAGCACATGCATATTACGAGAGTTATCTAATTAAACATAATTAAGCTACAAGAGGAAACCCACAAGATATGACTAAACGGGAATAAGACAAAACTATATGTTGTTACTTCTGCATCCCTACATCAAAAAACATATTTTGTGATTGAGAGTAGCTGTAGTCGAAAGCGCAAGTCTGTTGTAAATTTTGTTATGAAAATGAAATGAAATCTTTGAGTTTTATGTCCGAACGTTACGCCGGTTAGGCTAAAGGAGACGGTGATGATGAGTAATGAATGAAATGGTGGAATGGAGGAAGTGGGAGGAAACGGGATAACTTCAAGGAAACCCACGTACACGGTGTTTGTCCACAGTAAAGTTCACTTGACGGGGGCTGGGATTGAACCCGGGACTCCAAGCACCAGAGGTGAACGCTCTACCACTGAGCCACCGCAGCCCCTATTTCGTTATGTAGAGCAGGAACTTAATTGCTGTGCGTATAAATACTGCAGTGTTTAAATAAGAAATTAGCAATATACACAACAAAGTAGGCAAGCTTGGCAATCTCTTGCGGCAGACAACCTTCATGTGGTTATTAAAAGTCATAAATAATGATTTGTGTACAATTTAACATTGAAAGTTTTGTAAACTCAGAATCTGTTTTTTATAAATGTAATTGCATCACTTAGTTGACACTTCATTGATCCTTCGATTCTACACGCTACTCCACAAAGATTTATTTGCAGAGTATATCTATCGGCGTATACGTCCGGGCGACTGCGGGTGAACTGCTTTGGTTTATACCCGTTTCATCATCTCACACAATTCTTGCCTTGCTTAAAGGAAATCGGGAAATAACCCTCATAAAAAGGAAAAAATGATAAAAACTAACATTATAGAAGCAGGGCAAGTGCAGATAAACATAGCTGTGTGGCAGATACGTGTAAACGTAAAATTAAGCTAGCTTATAAATGTACTAATGTTTTGTAGATAATTTAGAATTATATTTTGTTAACACTACTGTATTAACATTTACAATTATGTTATCTGGGAAACATTGTATGACATTGTTACTGATTTTAGAATTTCAAAAACCTAGTTGAATTAATTAAGACGTGTTTAAATGAATAATAAAGTAATGTACGAGTAGAAACAAATTCTTTCCACGCGCTTTCAGGTCGAGAATGAACTGAAACAAGGAGATCCGTTGTTGCCATAATTATTCTACTTTGTTCTCGAGTACGCCATAAGGAAAATCATAAACGAGTGCATACAGGTACTAGAGCTGAATGATATTTACCACGTTAAAGCGTATTTTGATGATGTAAATTTAATACGAGAAGATAATAGAACAATATGACAAAATACAGGGGTCTTATTTATTTACTTCTTGGATGGGACATGAATTTAGAATTATATGAAAAGAAAATCCAGTATATACATGGAATCCATTAAATAAATGGAAGTTAGCCGAGATTCAAATACTGCAAATTATAGATGTCTCAAAATATCAATTAATCCTTTTGAAAAAAGTTGATACATTCAAATAGCTAGGATCAATATTAACAGAACTGTTTAATGTTTGTCCATAGAACATCAACAAGGCTTGTGGATCCTGGTTATTGCAGACAAATAGGTAGTAGAAAGTTATTGAAACTTTTGGATGCACAATCATGTCCAGATTTACTTATCAGCTATTAGTGGAATATGTATGTAATTGAAGTTTATAGAAATGAACACTCATACATGCTAGTTTGAAATCGGGGTTGAGTACGGATACTAATATTTGTTGATGCTACGGTTGAGATATAGTTTCATCGATAAACATAATAAAGAATAATTATAATGAAATATAAAGTTAACTTAAAATACGAATAACAATAATAATAATAATAATAATAATAATAATAATAATAATAATAATAATAATAATAATAATAATAATAATAAAAGTAGTAGTAGTAGTAGTAGTAGTAAGAAGGAAAAGAAGAAAGATTAATGTCGAATTGTAAATAATGTTCGAGAATGAAATAGAGATAAAATGAAATATTAAGTTATAAAATAAAGTTATAAGAATAAAGACATATGTAACTGAAAAATCACCAAAACATCCAAAATAATTAATTAGCTGATTATAATATCCAAGTACTAGTATTCATTCTTATAGTCTAAATATAAATGCATTCCATTGAAATCAAATGCTACCAATACAAATATGGATAAAAAAATGCAATAACAGGAAGACATCAATACACTACTATATGTAATAACAACTGACTTACTTACTTTGGAAATATAATAAGGAAAGTACTAATCTGAAGACCGAGGTACATAACTCGAGTAAGAGAGAAAATAATATAAAATGCTATTTGATTATGTACAGATAATTTATTTATGAATGTTATAGTACATTATTTTTCACTGTTTCGTTTTTCAGATAGATCTATTACTATTTTAAATGCCAATTAATATCTTGTTTACTTTTATGATTATAGTAATTAGTTAAACTACCGTCCTCCATAAATATCGGTTCCTTGAGTAGAATATTTTCCACTCCTGAATCTGGAAAGAGTTATCTGTTTGTTCTAATATTTATGGATCTGATCTCCAGATGGCGACCCATATATAATACTGCATAGGAGAAGAATATATAATAAGGTTTGTCTCAAGACGTATTTGATTTCTTCTGATGTACACAAAGAACGAACAACATTTCAGTACAATTAAGTCATATTTACGTGTCTCTCAATTTTGTCTTTTTTTCAGTTGTCAAAACTTTTAGAAAATATGTCACTATTTGTATTCTCATTTTACAAGAACGTTTTCTCCAGTGGAGAGTGAAAATTTGTATGATGGTTTTCAACCAATCGAAGAATAAAATGCTACTGTTTCTCGTCTTTTGTTAAGGCTTCGTTATACTTTTTTGGATGAGTCTTATACATCTTTCAACTACATCATTCACCACAGCCATTTGTTTTGGTAATTCGTTAAACTCTTAGAAAAAAACAATTTTTCGCCAATGTTGTGGAGTTTGTTTGAGAACAGACTGCGACTTCTCTTTGCCTTTTTCCATTAGAACATCAAATATCGACATTGATTTCTCTGTTACTGAATCCTCCAAATTAATTTTTTCGGGTTGTTTGTCAGCTTAAATCAACGTAGAATGTTTGGTAACGCTGCCCGCTACGGACTTTGGATTATCTTTACTTTGTATCTTCCGATACTCTGTTATCCAAGATACTAAGCATGATAAATTTTCAGACAAAAACCAGTGATATCTTGAAAATGTTGTATATACACTACTGGAAACAGAATTCCCTGAGTAATTTTTCAGTAAAAAAAAAAAAGTTACTGTCATTGGAAGGGCCTAGGTTGGCAAGTGGAGCTTCATTCCACTGTTTCATATAAACAAGATTAACAAACAACGCTAAACGAATAATAACGTTTCTTTCTCGGAGAGTGATCCTAAACTGACAAGGGTAAAGAGGGAGATTATATATCGAAGTGGAAGATGGTTTATACACCAACCGAAGGCACTAGTGACACCAATTACGAAACTGTAATAAAAGTTTTCCGAATGCATATACTGTGCGAGTTATATTAATATACAGGGTGTCTAGAAAATCCATTCCCACCCCTAGAAATCGCAACCGGTACAACAGATGCCAAAACGGGAAGACGCGTGTTTGATTATTTTAAAAGTACAATGTATCAAAGCAAAAATCGTTGTTCCAGGGCCACCCGCAGGGTCCCAGGCGGGGTCCAACTCAAAATTTGCAAATGGTGACTGGATTAAGTAGCGTATCATTGGAAAGCTGTTGGGAAATGAACGAAGACGAAACAAGTCTCTACTCTCTAAAATTACCATGTGCGAAATGGTGGCCGGCCAAAGTGTCAGCTAAAACGTCATTGTAAAGTCTATGGCCACCATTATAAATCTGAAATGGTGCGACAGATGTCAAAACAGGAAAACACGTGAGTCATAATTTCGAAAATAGTATGATTGAAATTAAAAATATTTGTCCTAGGGTCCTCCACAGGGTCCCAGACGGGGTCCTACTTAAAAGTTTCAAATTTCAATGGGGGTCATATAGAATATTGTTTGAATGCTGCTTTTATATGAAACAACTACATGTGTATGGAAGTAGTTATTCACTGTTCATGTAAACTGAACTACGATTTAGCACTTTTGTCAAACACAAATGTCTAGAAAATCAGTTTCAGACTTTATTCAAAACATTTCCGATGCTATCTGATACAATACTCGGTAAAAATGGGAAACCTTACAATTAAACATGCATATGACTCGCACCGTACATGCATTCGGACCAATAATAATATTATGGTTTCTTAATGAGCATAGTTTGTGCTTTCGATTAGTGTATTAGCCATCTTCCACTTCAATATAATAATCTCCGTCCCTTTTCACTTTTCGTTCTTGTCGTTTCTTTTCTTCTTCTTTCTTTCGTTCTTTCTTTCTTTACACATTAATGGGCCCCGAAGAGCAGAATCTCATAGTAGGCGCATTTCCTTTCTTTACATTGCGTACACAAATTAATGTGGAAACAAACGAACAACCGACTACAGAAAAAAGAACTAAAACGCACGATGTTTGCACAGAGTTATCGTAGAACGTCGAGACTTCTTCCATTTATTTTCAATTGACAACAGTTTTGAAACAATGTGCTACTTGACCCCCTAGAAATTTGAAAGTTTTCAGTTGGGAGTTCCCGTCTGGGACCCTGTGGAGGACTCTGGGACGAATAGTTTTACTTTCAATCATTCTACTTTCGAAATGATGACTCACGTGTTATCCTGTTTTGACATCTGTCGCATCATTTCATGTTTATGAGAGTGGCCATAGTCTTTACAATTACGTTTTAGCTGACATTTTGACCGGCCACCATTTTGCACATGGTAATTTTAGAGAGTAGAGATTTGGTTCGTCTTCGTTCATTTCTCACAGCTTTACGATGATACGCTACTTAATCTAGTCATCATTTGCAAATTTTGAGTTGGACCCCGCCTGGGACCCTGCGGGTGGTCCCGGAACAATATTTTTTGCTTTGATACATTGTACTTTTAAAATGATCAAACACGTGTTTTCCTGTTTTTGCATCTGTTGTACCGGTTGCGATCTCTAGGGGTGGGAACGGATTTTCTAGACACCCTGTATATTAATATAACTCGCACAGTATATGCATTCGGAAAACTTTTACTACAGTTTCGTAATTGGTGTCATTAGTGCTTTCGATTGGTGTATAAACCATCTTCCACTTCGATGTATAATCTCCCTCTCTACCCTTGTGAGACTTAAAAAACATTTCTATGCATAAATAAGTTTTTCCATTCTTCTAGCGTGATGTTGTGGGACTTGACCTCGAAACGGCTGATTGTCGTTGCATCCACCAAAAAATATGACAGATAAACGCAAAAGTTCCTGATAACCATCTCTAGGCTTCTGGTCTTCCAGAGCACTTGGTAAATATTTCAACATTTGATATCTTAGCCCTGGATTCTCAAATAGGTCGTCAGTTGCCTTTGCAAAATAATACTGATTTATTGATGATCATTGTTTGCGAAATCGTTTGAAGAATGAAGTTAATAGAGCTATTGGACCAAACAAATATTTGAAGATACTAAAGGTGACTACCTCCGTAACCAGATGACGCCATCTAAGAATCATAATAAAAGCTATAAACTTACATTCATCCGTCTATTAGCATAGCTACTGTGTTTACTTACATTGTAATCTTGACACCTATAATGTAGTATACAGGAATTTAATGGGTAGTATACTCATTAACACCTAATATTTTTATAGTGCAGCATATATTTACGTTAAAATTGCGAATGAACGAGTAAATAAGGAGATAGGCATATGCTATATTTTTGAAAATGGTCCAGCGTATATCTACCAAAAATTGTAGCATTTGGTCATTCATAATACCACATGAACAAACATGTTTAAAAAGAAGCGATCTCTAAATATTGAGCAATAGAGCTGAAATTTAAGAGGTAAGTAGCTTATGACTAGAGGAAAATTGTATTTGATTTTCGACTACTATAATTATATATATAAAAGAGAACGTACAAATCCTTTGTGAACTCATCACGCTAATACGGCTGAACCGATTTCTTTCATTTTTGGGGGGTTGTTAGGATTTGGACCCTAGATGGTTTTTATCATATCACTTTAATTTTTAATTACCAGTGTCTTGAGATAATGGACCATTCAAGTCTCCATAGTTCATCATAGGTAAAAATAAACGTATGTATATGCAACCCGCATGAGCACGTGACTCGGCGGGTTAACATAAATGACAGGCGCTTGCAATTTGAAAGCGAAAAAGTAAAAATTATCTAAGTAACAAAGTTTATTGCGTTCCGGGGTGACCGCAGCGAAGCGGGGTGAACGCTGCTAGTAATTATATATTAATATGGGCAGCACCATGTATTGTACATCATTTTTTGTGGACATATCTGAGCATTTAACTTTTAAGTTATCTGGCCATATATCTAGAAACCTGGCCAATTTTTACCATTATGAAATTTTTCTTTATTTATTCAAAAAGTAACATCTGTGAGCATTTGCTTAAATTAGAGACAAAAAAATTAGGCATACAAAATCTAAAATGCAAATACTGTTACACCGTTCAAGGACTGTTGAAAGTTGCGTTGCTTAGAGGGGAGAAATGGTCATTACTATAATATTCAAATTCCTACTTATTTGAAGTAGATTCTGGTTCTGAAAGGGGAAGGGGGCAGTATATACGATTATATGAATGAGAGAAAGTTGTTAATTCAAATTTCAGGTCACATTAATATATCTGCATACAAGAAATCTGTAAAACAAACTTTCATTAGGAGCACAATAAATAAGATGTCACCGCACTGTCTTTTTCACTGCTATTTGTTAAACCAAATCATGATACATTTGCTTTGTGAAATTCTAAAGTATTTTCGGACACCTCATCCAAAGAAAACGCATCTCAAAAATTAGAGTAACCTTTGTAGAGTTTTGCGGGTTTGGCATATCGCGCACCCGGCGGAAGACTGTTACAAGTCGTAAATTCTCTTTTTTGATAACATTAATTTTGAAGTTTGTGTTTTCCCTCTGCAATGCATAGGTGTGAATAAGCACAGTTGCTTTTAAATATATTCTAATAATAGTTGTTAGTTATGTTTAGGGCAAATAAATATTTTCGTATTGTGTGTATACAATTAGTGTATGGGAGAAAAAACTATTTGTAGTTGTAACCCTATTCTTCCTTCATAATCAAATTAATTTGAAGTTGTACCACATTTAAGTAGTAGTTTTATGTTACACTTTCTCTGGTTGTATTTTCTTTGCAATGTTACACATTCTCCATGCTTCGGAAATCAGTAGTGTTAATAACCTACAGGACATTGGACACAAAGAAAGAAAAATGACGGTAAATAAATTTATTTGTTGCAATATTGAAATCTCCGTTACGTTGCACTATCACAAAGTAAAACTGTCATTGCCTTCGTGAAATCAAATGTTATTAGTAACTTTCTCAGACTTGAAAACGTGTGTACCGACGTGCCCGGTAACTGCATATTGATTACGCGTCGGGAACTGACGTCGTTTCCTTGCAAATGCCTTATTTGAGACTTCGGCATATTGAAAAGATAAAAGCGGTTTTAAAAAGTGGTCCCGTCACTGCCTGCTTTGGTACTTGAAGGCTCTTAAAGTATCAGATGCTTCTTGTGAGTTAGCGAAGTGGCTAAAGATGTAGACTAGTCACAGTGCAAAACTAGTAATTTAATTTGGAATAACCTGTTCTCCAATAATAACACAAAAGACCTAAACTGAAAAGCATGCAAATGGAACAAAATGAAGCAAAATCTACCTAAATAAGATATAAAAATTTTGGAGTTTGTTTTAATTCTCGTATGCCGTCCCTTCGTTTACTATGTGTACATATACAATTATGCCAATTCTTTAACTCAGGTTTGATTTTCTGCTTTACTTATATCATATGCGGACATTCTTCACACATATTATCTTCAGCTTCTTCTTCTTCTTCTTTTGAAATATGTACGTTAAGAATGAATAAAACTTCATCTCGATAATGACCATTGTCATTTCATCAACTGGAAAACACGAAAATACTGTGTTGAGTTACGTCAGTGTTATGAACATCAAATAAACATTTACTGTGAGGAAGTGACATCACTTCCGGATGCTTAACCCATGTCTAAGTTGTAAGGCAAGTTACATTTACTTTAAATGTTTTACTCTAAAATACCAATTAACTCCCTTACAACTTATGATTTTTATATACATCCTCTTAGAAATGATATAACTATGTCATAATTACAAGATTTATGACAGATAAGCATCAAACATATAATAATAGAAGACACCATAATAGAGTGAGTGAGTTGAAGAAGGCTATATTACATCGAACTTTCTTTTGAACCAAACAGGGAACTATTTCGTACCTAAATTACAGTGCTTCACAATGATTGTTCTGTCTGAGAATTATTGTTTGCTCCAAAGCAGGAAAGTTACTACAAAGCAATGTACTTTAGCGCAAGCCAGAAAACAGTTTCCATTTTCATTCAATTCTCTTCAATCAACTACACAAAATGAAGATATGAAAACTACATCTGTTGAAATGAAGAAAAACTAAAATTGGATAACAATAATATCAAAAGAAATTTTAATATGGATGTATAACTTATCGCCGTTTATTTACCGACAGATTATATAATTCGCTGCTACTTACGAGCAATCCACTTTCAACTAACTGAATATCTTTAAGTAAATTTCACTCTGTCACTGTCTTTATATTAACGTTTTTGTAAAATGCATGATGCACTTTGGGAACGTGGTTACTCTTGATCAGGGGCATCAGATCAGGCTTTTTTGCTTCTGAAATTCCTAACTGTTCTCGATATGCTTTAGGAGGAGAAGAATGGTGTTATAATTCAAAATGGAACACTCTTCAACACACGCCCTCGCCGAATGCTGGCTCTCGAATGAGGTGTAACTGTATTCTCAAGTTATATATTATCAAAATTGGTGCCTCAAGTACTGGTATTTGTGTCATATAGGGGTTAATTTTTCAGTTACGTTTATGAAAATATACCACAAGATAGAACTCGCTCCTTTCTATCGAATGGCGATTATAACCCAAAATTGCCATTTTGAAGTTGTAACACTCTTCTATCGGGTGTGCGATATGTTAGAGATTTTAATGAAATATTTTTATAATGTAACAGGAGAATCGAATGAGTATTATTTTATAAAGCTCTCAAATAACATGCCCCTTAAAGGTAAACTACCCCTTGTGGGTATTTTCATACAGATGATTTATCGAACAATATAAGGATAGAAATGAAATATTTATTTATGAAATATGACGAAATTCACCTGAATCGTTTTGGAGAAACTAGTCTGAAACGAAAATCATCCCAAGAGATCCCAAGAGAATAATTTAGATAGATTTATAAAGTTCTTAATTAAACATGTATTTATGAACAATGAACAAGTTAACCAGAACCGCTTCTGAGAAAATCATCTTTAAAAAGTCACCCCAAGGATAAATTAACGCTCGTATTCTTTTCATAGGAAAATATTGTTATGGGGTATTCCAGGATATTAATGAAAAAATTGAAATATGAGCAAATTGTCTGAATAGATTTGAGAAAATTATCTCAAAAAAACTCTCTGCCATATAATGTTGAATGACGAAGTTGTAGAGTCATTTAAGAGAAAAACACAATATTTAGTGTTTACCCTTAAGTAAAAGTTTCATTCAGTTTTGGAGTAGAAAGGATGCAGTCCTCGGGAAGATTCTCAGAGAAACTTTAAGTGTAAAACTTGGTTCGACACGCTGAATGGTACGAATTCCAGGCAAGCTTACATCATGACGGTTTGACGAACGGGTGTCCAAAAACCACTTTATCGTTATCTATGTGCCGTAGAATGCGTAACTCCATTCTAATCTCAAATTCGATTTTTCTCAGGATCATCACACTGTCTTCTCTTTCGTTGCTCTAAAGTAATAAGAATGAACCACTTTCAAAACAAATAGTATGCTAAGGGTGTTAAGGGGAATTAAAATGTTTTCCCCAGAATAGAGTACCGCATAAACAACTGAAGTTACGGACGTGAAACTTGGTATATATCCTTGTCATTGATAATACACTGACACGTCTTCCAGCATTCTTTAAAAAAAATCGTTTTAAGAGGAAACTTGTTTCTTCTATTACTTTCTCCTCCAAATTGAGAGCGATGCTGTTTGATGATTGTGATCACATTATAATAAATTGCAGAAAAATTAGATAAATGGTTTTGGGAAATATGTTCGCTTGTGTAATAGTTCAGAAACCGTTTTGTTTTAAAGAGTGTGTACTAAAGAAGTATGTGGAGCAAACTTGATGTGAAAATATCTCATGAACTTCCCAAGTTAGGAATATAGAAATATGCAAATTACATTCCCCATTAAATCGGACAGGTGACCAATCATATTTCAAAACAAGTTTCAAGATGGGAGTTGCAATTTCTATATATTAATTTTGCCACATTCTAACACACTTTGCCTGCTGATTGTAAACGCATACCAGTAATTGGTCTACCTTTTTGAAATAAATATTGGAACATAGTGCGTTCCAGCTTTAACAATTCTATTATGTTTCCTTGATTAACAGCAGTATCCTAAGGTGGTAGATTTAAAATGTATACTAAAATATAGCATCTTACGAGTTTTTATAATTAGACTTTTACTGAAATCTGTTTCATAAGAGAGAAGGAGGATCAAGTATTTCCCATATACCTATTCGTACATGCGAGAAAGAGCATTTCAGACAGTGTATTATATAATTACTATTATTGTACTAAGCATATTTCTAACTTAACTTGAAGGTTATGAATTTGTGAAATTATTGCCACACTGACTGTGACATGGATGGTAATAACCAGCCTGAGAGCCAAGAAGGAGAAACGTCCTTCAAAATGAGGTGCATGTCTTTCTTATACGCTGTATACGAGCATGAAAATCCCTATAATATGATCTTGATGCTTTGCTGGCGTCTACTATTAATCCAATGTTCTCGGGATTGCTGCCAGAGTAGGTGTTGCTGTGCTACACAGCAAAACCTACTCTGGCAGCAATCCCGAGAACATTGGATTAAATCCCTATAATGTCAATCCCTAAAGAAAATCCCTATAATGTCACTATTTAGTTTTAAATACAGTGCTTCCTTTACTTGTGAAATTCTTTTACTTTACGTACTTTACAGAGTTTAAGTTATATGTCACCGAACAATCTGAGCAGATATTAAAGACGGAATATGATTCTCTTTCTGTGAAAGGTTTGTTTCCTATCCCATTCACTGAAGAACAAACTGTAAACTCATGACTTCTCTAGAAAGTACAAAATGGAAATTAAAATGTAGGCCAAAACGATCTACTTGGTAATGAGTGTTTAGAATAGGAGCGGGAAATGTCTAGCATCATTCAATGTAGTATACTAACAAATGTCGGTTGAGAAGTTTTGTCTATGTAAAAGTTAGTTCAGCAGTTGACTAATGTTTTTATGAGACTTGTATAGAATGGTTACAGCACTGCATAATTAAATTTTATCATTGCCATCTTTAGGCCAGAATTTAAAGGAGTGTAACGTTACATGTGATGAAAAAAGTGACCATACGTCAAGTAGTAACAAAGTATCCACTATATAACCTAGCATTTAGATATTGGTTTGGTACATAAAGAGTGAAATTTCACAACCGAAAATTTACTTTTTTCGTTGGTCGTTCGAAATTTGAGGGATATACACGTATTGTACTTGTGTCGTCAGAAATAATATCAATCTTTACATACTTCTATACCTTGCCCTGGTTTCTAAACGTAAGAAAATGTATCATGTTGGCTGGCGGTTCTAAAGTTTGACAGTTAAAAATTTGTCAAGTTTTCAAAACCTAAATCATTTAGACCTAGCTCATCCGATCGGTTTCAAAATTGGCATGGTAGTTATAAATGCATATCGGAAATTTCTATGGGGGTCCCGTATTTTAAATTGCATTTTTACAAAAATAACATTGTAAATGTGTTTCTTGCAAGTTCGCTTTTAAAAAGTTTTTTAGTCTCTCTCTCTCTCTCTCTCTCTCTCATAAAAATGGATCTTGAAAGTCAGGGGGACGTTAAGTAGCGGCTATCTTTGTCCATCGTAATTTTCTTTGGAACTCGGGGGACGCCGTACATATTTTTTCGTCTTCCCATACTTTTACCCATGTATACAATACATATGTGTGTTTTTTCGCTGCAGCGAAAATCATATTTGGTTGCACCTCCGGGTGCACGTAGTTGTCTTCCGTCATGTAGAAAAGTAAATAGTTTGTTCAAATTTATAATCATCAATTTTCTAACCTAATTTTTTTTAAAAAATATGAAATAATTTATCGTAATTCCTTGGTTAATATGATCCAATACTGTGTTGTATTGTAAATAATTTTATATCCCCCAACAAGAATAGTGATTCCATCAGCGGAGGAAGAATACTAATGATAAGTCATCCTAATCAGTTGCGCGGCAATACCTACAACTGTTACTTAAAAGCTTATGTGCAAAAAAACTTACAGAATATTTATTTCACTGTTAACTTTTGTGTATTAAAAAAAGAGAAAGTCTAGATAGTGTTACAATATTATATTAGTCAAAAAAGATGGTCTAGAAAAACAAACATAAGTTGTACAGTGGTGACCAATGTGTCATTTATGTACGCTGCAAGCTCGTTCGGGACTGTAAATATATATTTCATGGCTTGTCCTTTAAATGTTTGTAAATATGACTAAAAATTAAAATTGGTAAAGAAAATCGTTTGTTCTCAATGTAGCAAAACCTTATAGTGCATCTGAGTAAGTGATCTGAGAATACAATACAAAAACTAGATTAGTCAAATGGCAAATATAATAAACTAGAAAAATAAAAAAATGATTTTTGTTATTTCAAGATATAATTCCAGTCATCAATGGTTATTCAAAATTGCAGTCACATGCTAGATTAGTATGGTTCTCAAGGTTTATATGTTTGATGTGATTGAGTGAAGAGAATAACTTTAAAGGATATTGCATACAGACATGGTCATTTCAAGTATCCTGTACAAGATACAATCCTTATTTAAGTAGAACTCTGACTTCCCCTATTCCTGTATGAAACATGAAATCAAAATCAATCTGACTATATAAACTGTGTTGCTAATCTGAGTTATATAATTAAATAATAAGTATTAGGTATCGTTAAACAAACCGGAACACATCGTATCTTTGACATTCCACACTGAGAGATGAGGAATTCCAAACCCGTACCATTATATACTAAATATTGACCTAACATATTAGCGTACAAACCATAATGTTTTGCAGATCTTCTGGTCCCAATCCATGAGTGGACAAACTTCTTGTCATTATTTATTATACCAAATTCAACCCTCGGTGTCAAACTATTCAAGTAACAAAGAAAGTTCTGTTGGTTTTTCTGAAGGTATGTCCTGAATTTGCACTCACATCGTGAGTTGAATGCGAATGGAGTTGACGCGAAGGTGCGTTGTTGGCGTGGGTATATCCAATATACTACTGGTTGTGACAGTTTAGTTACACCGTGAACTTGCGCAAGGACAGAGTGAAAATAGGACCTCCATTGACCGTCATAAAAGCGTGTACGTTGTAAGAGTTTAAACTGGAGTCAAACGCTGCTGCAGTGGGTTGGAAGATATACCAGTTCTTTGGTGAGCGTGTCCTGACTACGCGGTCAGTGTAGGGGTGGTTTAAGAAGTTTAAGGCCGGTGACGGAACACTCGAAAACGCACCACGTGCTGGAAGACCAATACATGTACAAAGTACAGATCTTCCGCCAGCAAATGAGGAGAACAGTGGCCAGACATGAGAGGAACTGCGACTACAATACAGTGTGAGTGGAAAAACCATTCTCCAGCACCTCTACCAACTTGGGAAGCACTACAAATGGGGTCGATGGGAAACACATGACTTCACTCCGGGTCAAAAAACAACGCGAGCAAGCAGCTGTGATATTTTGTTGTCTCGTCTGAGAAAGGAGCCATTTCTGGACATGATATTGACATATGATAAGAAGCGAATCCTATACAAAGCTCCACGGCGCCGTCATCATTTGTTAGCACCACATGAACCGGTCCAAAACGCCCGAAACCAGCACTGCATCAGAAGAAGGCCCTCCCCTGTGTTTGGTAGACTGCTCTATGCATCGTGCATCGGGAACTCCTACCAGCTGGTTAAAGCATTAATACAAGTATGTTTCAACCTATGTTTCGAACATATTTTAATAAAGGAAAATTATATTGTCAGTTCTCAAAATTAAATATTAAATTTGATGTCTTCGTGTTGGAATATGTAGGTACTATGTATTGTGAATCACAATGTAACAATCAATAAAGTTTAATGCAATATGTGCATTACTAACATTGGAAGTAATATTTTCACCTGGCTAGTAGCTCAAAATATTTAAATCACAACTCCACCAAAGTTTGAACTCTTTCGTTATTATATTTCTGGTTACTACAAATCGCTGGCAAAACATCTAAAGTAGAATTTATAAGATCCTTGTTATTTTCTGTACAAAATATTTATTTTAACATAGTATTCAATATCCCTTTACTATTGATCTAATTACTATATGCCTATGGCTTGCGTGGTTATACGTTCGACTTCTGGTAAAATAGCACAAAATCTTAATTTTGTTATCATTCATTTCTATTAATCATCCAGGTATTTCGGATGCAACAGTTAAACTAAAATAATAATAATAATAATAATAATAATAATAATAATAATAATAATAATAATAATAATAATAATAATAATAATAATAATATTTTTCGCTGCATCTACTATGAAACGCTGCATCATGTTCTAATCATGTTTTCATATCAACATTTATTGTCGCTTATTAGTGACGTTGATAAATAATAAACATCAGGCACTGTCTTACTCTGCGGCAAGTGTAATTCCTATCTCTAGCAGGAATTTATTTTAAAAAAAACACTGGAAACCGGGACGGTTGGTGGAAATTGTTAATATATTGAGAAAAAGATAAAATCATAATGGACGGGATGGTATAACAAGTACCTGACACCTTTAAGAGTATAGCTTATTGAGATAATAAATGTTCGAATATTTTAAATGCTAATGATAAGATAAAAAGATGTTTAAGACGTTAACGTAAGATACTGATATAATCTTCATTGTAGATACTCTCGTACAATATTGCTATAAATTCAAGAAAGTAATGAATTCAAATGAGAGAGAGAAATGAAGAAAATTCAAACGAGACAAAGGTATATATTGTGTCCTAAGAAACAAAATTCACAAAAAAATTATATTACTTGTATTAAGAGTACGATACAGTTAATCAACATCTTCACTCAGAGCAGATTATGTAAACGCACGAAATTCATTCCAAGTGGAAAGCAATTTGTAAGTTAGTAGAAGCTTGAATAGTTTAAATATAAAATGTTCCAGTACTGTTTTATGTAATTACGTTTTGCAAAATAGCTTCACATTGAGGGATTCCACACAATAAGAAAGTAAGTAGTAACAATCAATAATAACTTTCTGTATCACATACTAATTGCAGCTTCCAATGAAAGGCAGACAATAGCTGTAGAAATACTTTCACTCTAGTTTCATGGATGAATTGTTCGGTTAAAACTATATGTAGCCTGTTAGATAATGTGGCATTAGATTATATCTCTAGGAGGTTTGTGCGTTTACTATTTCTTTCATTCTAGGTCATCGGTGTGTATCGACATTGTTTGGCGTGCATGGATCTCCTTTAGTCTAAATGGCATATCCATAACTTTAATTTCAGTTTATTTCCGCTCATAGACATCCACCCTGTTTTCTTTACATATCTATAGTTTAGTAATAAATTAATTGGAACTGACTTTAGATTAAAGAGCGTGAGTCATTTACAAATTGAGTTAGATGTAACCTTTACGTATACCAGTCGGTTCTTCACATGTGATGAAGTATGTGAAAGTAAGCATGTAAACTGCAGTGGTCGCGCTTTTCAGATTACGTGTTTGGTCGCGTGGATCACTATTGTAATCCGCAGCTTATTTTTTTTCACTGGGTTATATTTATAGTACTGTCATATATAGTGGGTGGAGAGTATAAAGCAAAGTATAACGCACATTTTAATATATTTTTTATTGTTTATAGAAAAACACACTTATTTATAAGACTTTTTGTAATTTTAACAAAACTCATAACAAACTTATAAAAAAAATTATTCATTTTATTGTTAATCAGGCAAGCAAACGCCCTAACAGGCACGCGAGAATTCTTTGCATCCCCCTGAGGGCCAGGTGCATGAAAAGGAGGTATTATATTGACATATAGAAGTACGTGGAAATTGAGTCTTAAATACCAGCGGGTTGGCTCTTTTTTTTACCTGTTTCCCTATCTATTTAAAACTCACGTAAATCAAAATTAGGTAGTTGAGGCTCTCCTGTACTTCTTGCTAATAGTGGAATATCTTCGTCTGCTACTTCTGCGAGTAGTGGGGGTTCTGCTGCAGCCTCTGCTTCTTTGTTTTCTTGATCTCCATTACTGTCGAATTCAGAAGAAACTTCATTATCAATCAAGAGGTCTTCCTCTACTTCGTCTGAGTCTTATATACCAACAATGCTTTCACAGTCACTGTCTGTTTAATTTAACCACTTATGTATCTGTTCACGCTCTCGGTCCGACATTTTAAACACAAATTATACCCAACATATAGAAAAGAAACCCAGTTATACCAAAAACAAAAATGATCAAGTTTTAAAAAATGTAGTCCGTGTTTGGTCGCGTGGATCACAATAGTGATCAAACTATAAAAGCAAGCACCCGATAAACGTACTTTTGACAGCAGGAAAGCTGTGACACCACTAGTTTGTTTCACATGATGTGGGTGGAAGGTAGATGCCTGTTCAAGTCAAGAGTTGTAACAACTTCTAGTGGCAACAAAAGATATACCCCTGGATCATAATAGTGATCCGCGCGACCACTGCAGTGTTCTAAATAAGTTCCGAATCGTATTTCAAAGGATGTAGCCAATATTCTATGCAAGTAACTTAAACTTCATTCTACTCTTGAGATATGAAATTCACACAGTTCCTTAAAATGTTTACAGTATTAACAGCGATTATCCCTGTCAGTGTGGACCTGGATAACCTCGGATAATACAGACTTTCTGCAAAATGTAGGATTTATCAGTAAGTGAAAAAAAATAGGTATCGTTTCCTATAAATGTTACTTTCGCAAACAACATTCATTTCATTGATATACTTCAAGTGTTTGAAGGTTTCAAACAGTAATGGCACTATTATTTTCATTATTTTAACTGCCTAAAAGAATTAAATTATTTCAGCGGCGAAACTGTTACAAGGAAATTGAGAAATTCTTAATCCTTTAAACTTCACTCTGAAGAGCAGGGCATTGGTAGATTTAGACCCATGAAAATTTTTTATAGATATTATTCAATCAAATTATGTTAAAAAACTTATTATAAATGTAGCTGTAACCTCTTAATATTTGCATCGAAACACTAGTTTTCGTATGTAGTGAAAACTAGCCTATAGCCCAGTGAAAATTAGACTTTAACTTGGATATTTTTTTACAGACTGGTTTTTTGTGGATCTTTGTTTTCATTTGATCAGCATACCCTGAAAAGTCCCCTCAATATCATCCGTGCTTTAGGTTTAGGAGTGTAAAGGATAAATCATGCTTTTCGAAGTTATCTATAAAATTACAAAGTTCTACCTAAAGGGCGCTTAATCTATTTTTCGTGGAATAGACCATTTCAAAGATATAGACTGAATTATATCTGAACAAAATTAAACAACACCGTATAATCATATATATTAAAATAAACTTGTCTGTTTCTTTGTGCGCTGGAAACGCTCAAGTCATTTGCTTGGAATTTTTGTAAAATCTGGAAGAGATCGTAGGATATTTTGAATTTTTGTTCTGTTACTTGAGAGAGAAGAATGAGTTTGAAAAAGAGAAGAAGTGGTAAAATATTATAACAATAATATGTTTTTTCACGTACGTTTAAAAACAAACAAGTGTGCATGCAAATGTGACTTATTATCTGAAACAATAACGGTTACCGTGTGCACCATAGGAGTGTGGGACTCGGTTCGGGAGCTCATGTGGCTCGGATCCCACGTTATACTATAGGTCCAAGTCTCATATAGCCTTGCTGGTGAACAGGATGCTAAAGTCAAATCAAATCAAATCAGAATTCTGTAGTTATATAGATAATAACTAATACAAGAGCATGGTCATAATGCTATATGCAGAATCCGTCCTGGGAGGTATGGCGCCAAGCTTTGGGAAGAATTTTGGTCAGCTAGTTACTGCACCAAACTCTTTGGATTCAAAAATAAAGAAACTACTATTACACCCACCCCAAAGGCAGATTGACAGCAATTACTTCAATTGTTTTAAGGCTTTTCTTTTCTGTATTGCTTTTGCATTTCTACGGAAACTCTGAAAGCAAAAAAAAAAAAAAAAAAAGAGTGGATAGTGTCCGATACAGGGCAATATACTACAAACAAAAAGTATGATCATAGAGGAGTCATCGAGCGGTGTATTTTGACAATTAGTTTTGCTTGCACTGACTAAAATAAAGTAAAATCACAGAGAACTACTATAAATTAAGAAGTACCTGATTTCAGTCCAAGTTCTTCGCAACACAAGAAGTCGCTAGATTTGTAAGAACATAGCCAAATCGTGATATAAACATCAATAGAAATATTCCAATTAGAAACAATTTTTTTGGTGTCTTGAAAGCCTAATCCCGTAGATTCAGCGATTTTCACCCGGAACAAGAAATGTTTCGGAGCAAGGTTAATAGAGTAGTAAGGTTGGGCTATAAGAGAAACGAGACCGTGATTGGCTTTGACATGACGTCACTGCAGGAGCAGAGCGAGAGAAGCGCACAGTCACAGGCAAGACAATGCTTGGCGTTTGCAAAAGAATTAATAAATAATAACTTTACCTATTTTTTCTTGTTTAGTTGATTGTTGTGGGATTTTTTTTCTTAGCCGATGCATGGCATGGTCAAGATTTTCTTCTTTGGGTAGACGCTGATTTCTGAATTTTATTACTCCTATTAATGAATTCCATGCGAATAAACATTCTAGTTCTCACAAACAACCTGATTACTTATTTATTTACATCTGGATATATTTCACTTACTTATGTGATCAGTTTTTCTTCCAATATTTTTTCCCTAGACATTATGTTCGATCCGTTAACATAATTGAAAATAAGTTAAAAATCTTTTTATTTTTGTCATCTGATAGAACAAGGAGACCACCACGTGACAGAAATGATATTCAACCCTCAGATACTTCGTCGGGTGTGGGAGAAAGTACATCTCTAGATGACGTACTCATTGACGTGTGTTATTGTCTTCCCCGATGAGCTATGTATCCAGCAATAATTCGAAATTCTTCTACTGAACAATCAGTCTTCTGTTCAACATCTGATGATTGAAAAGTTATTCTTTCATCTGAAATAAAGATATAATCAATTTCAGTTTTGCCTTCAACCATTGCTAAGGGTTGTGTCATATCGGATAGAACACCTTCTAGTAATTTTGATGTCAAAAAATCTGCATCGTCTTCTTGTGCTACAATAATTACATTATTATATTTTACCCGTAAGTAGGAGCCGCAAACGATGTTTGAATTCAGTTGGCGTCGAATGGTCATAAAAACGACAAACTCCTCGTATTTGCGAGAAAAAGGTCTCTAAAGTATCTTGACTTACTTAGTTGCGGCACCAGAATATTCTTAATGGTTTGCAATGACAGATCAGAGAAAAAGACTAAAGAGCGAGTTGATGTTACGAAACATTTCTGGAAAGGCAAGAGATTTGAACTTCCTACTTCCATTTCTTCATAAAAAACATAAAGCTCTCGTAAAATGTGTGTCTCTTGAACTTAATGTGTGCCATTGCCAGAACTTTCTTGCTATTTTTACATCTGACATTTAATGTGTTGAAAAGATCATTCAAAAGAATGAAGGAAAGAGTTTAATGTCCTACGACTATGCCTTTAGGCTAAGAAGATGACAAGCAGGTGAATGATGATGGAAGGATTGGTGGAATGCGAAAGAAATGGAGTACCGCGAGAAAATCCATGTCCACAAGGTTGTCTATGACAAACATACTTGGTCGGGAATCTAACCAGGGACCCCAGGCACCAGAGGTAAGCAGTGCTGCTCAAAAATCATCTGCTTACAAATGTTTGGAACATATAGTAAAAGTTGAAACAATGAAGATGTCTTTCCTTGGACATTTGAGATTTTGTTTAAATTTTTATTTATTTATTTATTTATTTATTTTTAGTTTTTGTAAAAGGGGACCTCTTGGAAAGGAAGGATACACTATTATTGTACTCTGAAGCATGATACACTATGTTTGTACCTTTAGTTTTTCTACTGTAGGCTAAGTATGACAGCCGTTGACTTTCTAGCAAGGTATTGTATTTAATTTTTGTGTAGTGTATACTCACAACACAATGGGAAATAATACAAAACAAAACAATAGTAATAAAACTTTTACTTAAATTTATTTTGAAACTGTACGAAATACACACACACACACACACACACACACACTCACACAAGTATCGTGGCGGACATAAGTCTTTGACCAGGTAATGGCGACTGCTTTGAAACAAATGCAGAGTATGAAAATTAAATAAGTCATATCTGTAGTTTCGTGTGGAGAACAACTTGTGAACCAAAATTCTAAGAACAACTGATGTTATTAATATAAACTTAGCCGAAGATTATTAACTTATATCATCATAAAAGAATTACGAAAGACTTTTTGAAACGAAGAAAAATAACATACAACTTTACAAGCTGAGGCAAAGAGATCTAACGTAACCAGACTACAGACGAATCAGTTACAGCGTAGTAATCGTGGTTCAGTGGTCAAGGCGCTTGACCAATAATCTGGAGGTTCTTGGGTTGAATCCACGTCGGGTTATTTTATTTACTTAAGGAATTTTGATGGTGATTGCTCGCCGATGACCCACGTTTTATTATATTCAAATATTTGAATAGTCGAGTGTTTCAATACTTGAACTATCAAATCTTCAGGAATAATAATAATAATAATAATAATATCGTACAAAGTTAAAATGAGAAACTTCGCCATTATAAGCAGAAATGTGATATTAGGCAAAGATTTGTATTTCAGATGCCACTTAATTGTGGTCTGTGTATATATTTTTGCAGGAAACCTTTATTATTATATCTGCATACTCTACAAGTTTGTTTATTATTAGTTTAAAGCTTTATACTATTATTATAATACATTATTATTATTATTATTATTAATATTATTATTATTATTATTACTGAAGTGTTGTTAATTTAATGGTCCAACTTGTTCCACGCAGCCCCCAATGTGTTGAGCAAACAGCGTGTTTCTATGATTTCTCCCGGTTCGACTTCCTCCCGCCTTCTTCATTCCAAAATTTATTTCGTTCTCATCATCGACGTCGTCTGTAGCTTAGCCGGCATAACCATTACTTAAATACAAATATTCTTTGGACTCTTGTGAGATCAGTATCCCTCTTGTACATTGAATTTGCCTGGAAACTTTCCGTTTAACATTTAGCTAGTTGTAGGGTCGTATGGAGACGGTATGTCCTCTCTGCAATCCCGACAATTTTGTAACTTTTGCCTGAGGCTGGCAGCGATTTTGCAGATATTAATACAATGTGTCCTCATATGGAATTTATCTTCTATATTCTCCTTCTTTTTAATCGTTTCTTCTTCTTCTTCTTCTTCTTCTGCTTATTCGTATTACTAAACATTTAAGACCTCAATATTACGTCCTATCCCAATGCAAATAAGCATAATGAAGGAAAGAAAAATGAAAAGAAATTTTTGGACCCAGTTTGCTGTTTCACTTTTGAATGGAATTACGATTCCCCATTTCTTCCCTATATATTTATGTGTGAAAACAAATTAATGAGCAATAGAAAATATAACTCTTTTCCAATTCCAATATGTTTGGGCTAAAAGCCTGATAGCGAAATCTCTACGTTTAATGTCCAACGATTATGCCTGTTAGGTTGAGGAAGACTATGATTGAAGCAAGTGAATTAGAATGGACGAGATGGTGGAATGAGAAAGTGGAACCCGAAGAAACCCGCCAGCACGATGTTGTCCGCCCCAAGATTACTTGCCTTGGGATAGAACCAGGCAATCCACCCATCAGATATTTCAGTAGGCGGGGTCTGAATTTCGACTCCCGGTGGAAGAACCTTTGAAATATTAAATGTCCTCGATGTAACTCTGTTCGTGTCCCTGTCGTTCAAGGTTACGGAAACAACTGTAAAACGAGAATAACCGAATATAATAATAATACGTTACGGAGATGATAGTTTCTGTCCTTTTAAAAAAGTTTAAACTTGAGTTCTCTAGACTATAGTATTTTATCATGACCGAAATCTGTATTTCATCGTTAATAAAATATTGGAATCGTAAACGTTTGTAATTTGCTACATATACGAGTGCTTCTGGACACTTAGATAAAAGAGCGATCTTAGGGTAGTGCCTTGAGCATTCGTTTCATGAGTTAGGGGTCCGCGGTTTGATTCCCTACTAGGATATTCAGAAAAAATATAATTCTGAATGTTGATATTTCTGGTGTATAATAGCATGAAAAATAGTCTTTTTCTGTCGATCTTACAAGTTAGGGTTCAAACGACTTCCTTCACAAGGGAAAAACTAACAGCATGATGTCACAGTCTACAGTCTCGATTTCTACTGTATGAACACTTCGTGTGTTTCGCAAACAATTCATGCATAGAAACGGGTCATGTTTCAGGCCCAGTATGAGTTATAAATTTGTCTGAAACGTAATTGTGGAATTGTTTCTAAGTTTTTCCTCTCTTACTAGAAATAATAATAGTATTTTTGTTCGCCATTTTCAACACGTTCCATGTATTCGTTGAACAAAAATTGGTAAATAGGAACAATTCTTTTTCTATATTTGTATGTGTTGTTAAAATATCAATATAACGCATACATACTACAATGTCTTTTACCCAAAGGAAGGGTGTTACTATGTATCATGATGAAGACAACTCCTACTTATTTTCTCTTAGGCATCCGAAGGTTCGATTTTCGACACCTTCTTTTAGCCCTCTTTTCCTTCCAAAGTTTCACTTGTAAGGCAATCCATGCTTATAGAGTGTTCAAAAAAATCTTTACACTTTTCTTAACTTCAGTATGCTTATTTGCATTGGAATATTACGTAATATTGAGGTCTTAAATGATTAGTAATAATACTAATAACAATAATATAGAAGATAAATTTAAAATGAGGACAAATTGTATTAAAATCTGTAAAATCGCCCCTAGGAAGAGGCAAAAGGTACAAAATTGTTGGAATTGGAAAGAGGTGTCAGGACCATCAATACATACCCTCTACATACGTCCGTGCACCTAGCCAAATGTTACAATGGAAAATTTCGAGGAAACTTTTATGTAGAAAGTAGGGATACTGAATTCACAAGAGCCTTAAGAAAATTTGTTTTTAAGTAATGGTTATGCCGGCTAAGCTACAAATGATGTCGAACATGAGAATGAAAAAATATTGGAATAAAGCAAGTGGGAGGAAGCAGAACCCAGAGAAAAGTTAGACACACGGTGTTTGTTTAGCACAATGCTCACTAAGCGAAAGGTGGGTGGAACAGGGTAAACGATAACATTAATGACACTTCAGTAATGATAATGATAATGGTATTAAAAGTTTTAAAGTTGCCCGAAAATGTGGAAAACTTACTTAAAGGTATGGATTTTTGGGAAGGGGTTCCGTACCTTCAAGATACACCTCGGCATCTACAAAAATTTAAACGAAAGCTTTCCACTAAAATTTCATGTAGAAAGTATTCTACTTTACGTTTTAAGGAAAATAAATGTGATAAAAATAACTGAATATCATTTAACAGTAAGGCATATAATAAACTAACTTGTAGAATATGCAGATGTAATTATAAAAATCTTTGCTACAAAAATATATACACAGAACATAATTCAGTGAGCTCTGAAATTCAAAATAACAAAATAACGTATAAGATTCAGTCTACAGAGCAATTGTAACTTAAAGAGTGGTATTCACTATTTCGATAATCGAGATAAGACGAGAAATGCTTGCGATACTTTTCGTCTCCTCTTGATTCTCATCTCCAAAGCGAGACGATAATTTGAGTGAGCCTTGTCACGTCTCGAATGTAAAATGTTAAGTCTCATCCCGATTTTGTTTGTTTTGTTTTAGAATCGAGATGAGAAATTCCTCTTCTCATGGGCAACATTAACAATGCAGTGGTAACGTTCAGGAAACTTTCATAAATGGTAACGTTGGGTCAACGGGACCCATTCAAGTTTTTACGCACTGAAATCAATTAAAGAGGAATATTTTATTACTTCGAGCTTACATTGACGAAATTATCTTTAGTTACATTAAACGAAAGAGTACAGTAATTTATTTTGAATGCCAAATTCAAAATTAATATATGTCTTTTATTGTTATGAAAGTATTTAACGAACATTTCTCATTCAGCTATTATTTAGTTAGGTTTGGTTTAAATACAGTATTCAACACGTAAAACAATATTCGAGACATGATACAAAAAATGAAAAGTGTGACCATATTACTTGAAACTCAAGGAAAATATGTCTTTTAACTTTATTTCAATTTTTCTTTGCACTCATTTCCATCTAATTTTTGAAAAACTGCAGCCACTCTTAGTGGCATCTTTACATGTAATGATCTGAACATTCACCACACAACATTCTTGCGTGACCCAGGCAAATCCACTTACCACAATTTTGGCAAAAGTACCTGGTTTTGCTATCTTTACACATGTTGCAACGTCCTCGTTTCAATTCTCGCTGCATAGGAGCATGCTCTTCAAGGGTTAATCCACATAATCTTGCAGATTTTCGAAGATCAGTAGGATTGCGTTTATTTTGTGCTCTCTGCATCAACTGGCTCTGTATCAATTCTTTAGACAATTCTTTAGACATCGGTATACGAGCAGTCACGATGTTACTAGAACGAGAACGAATATTCACATTTCCTCTTTTCTTCCTCCACTTCGTGTCCTTCTCTCTGCCTACAAAATATTTGTGCACAGTTTCTTCAAAAGCCGAACTTCCATCACTGTTTGCTCCTTCATCACTAGTATAATGATCACTAGGCAAACAAAAGTCAGGATCACAATCTTCATCATTTTCTTTGCAAGCTACATCACTTAGTTCTTGCTCTAACATGTCCCTTATTCTTTGAAAATATGCCTCATAGCTTTCGGCCACGCTTCACTTGAATATATATATAAAAAAAACTATACGACAAGTGCTTAAAAAACCTGCAAATCAACACACGGAAATATGAAGTTTTCTCTTCTAAAATCGCTACTTAATATTATTTAATCGTGCTACTAAAAATAACATCACTGGTAACGTTGGGTCTGTCTGGCCCACTCTATGAAAAAGCACGCGGCACACAACAATGACCAAGCGAAAACTAAAACAGGCTACGTATGATTAAACTACAACTTAGGAGCGGAAGGTAGGGGGAGGATGTAGCAGTTCGAGTGTTGCCAACTAAAGTTATATTATTTTTTGTAAAGGTTTGGGTCTTACAGGCTCAACGTTACCAGCGTAGTGTTAAACAAGACCGACATATTTTTTTGCCTAATGTCACGTTTCTGCCTGAAATGGTATAACTTCAGCGGAGATTACTTGCCAAGCGCTTTGACCACTGTACCACGACCAATACGCTGTTATTGATTCGTCTTTGGTCTGGTTACGTTAGGTTTCTTTGCCCCCGCTTGCAAAGTTGTATGTTATTTTTCTTCGTTTCCAAAAGCCTTTTGTGTTTCTTTTATGATGATATATGTGAATAATGGTAGGCAAAGTTTATATTAATAACTTGAGTTGTTCTTAAATCTTTCGTTCACAAGCTTGTTTCTTCTCCACACGAAACTACATATATGACAGATTTAATTCAGTGCATTTGTGTCAAAGCAGTCGCAATTACCTGGTCAAAGACTTATGTCCGCCACGATACAAGAATTGAAAAAAATCAGAAAATTAAAATATTAAACATCAAAACTTTATATCGATACAAACAGAAATTAAAATTTAACAATGAATGCAAAGAATCAACATTTCAATGTGAAGCCAATTGCGAAACCGAATCTTTCCGCTTGTATTTAAAAGCGCTCTGATCAATACCTACTTAAATGCTCCTATTGTGACGTCATATGCAAAACAGACATTTAAAATAGGTTTACGCATTATGTAAGGAGCTTCCCCTGGTTTCGTGGGAAACTGAGTTTCTTCTCACAAGGAACCCTAGGTATCTATCAGAGCCCGATTTTCACGAAACTTCGTATATAGAGAGAGTACCTCGGGAAACTAGCACAGCCAAAATTGTAGCTGCAGAGTCCAAGACGTTGAAACACTAGGGCCCGAGAAAGATCAAAAGTGGAACGTCAGTACATTAAGGACATGGTGAGAAAATGCACGTTTTTCTTTAAAACTAATCATTGTAGCGACACGAAATGAGCATACATGAATACGAGAGGTTGATATGGTCAGTTGAAAGTTACGAAAAGAATATCCGCCATCTTGAAAGAGGCCATGTTGAAACTGGTGCGATTGGTGTAAATGAGAAGAGGGTCATTCGATGCATTAATTTGAACTAAATAGCCACAAAAAGCTGTTGGTGAAGTCTGTTGTGGGATTACATTATTCCTGTGCTTCTGGTAGAGTGGTTTATTTATTTATTTATTTATTTAACGGCAGAGTTAAGCCTATGTTTGCCTTTTCTTCCACTCAACCAACTCAAATGTATACAAGATATACGTACTACCATTGACGTCAAATCCATAAAAATTACAATTGCTACATTAATGCATATGTACACTCATGTCCAAAATTATTGTCGCATATCTATAACTGTCTTCTTGTAAAAATATAATTTGATAATGATTTTGCAGGGTACTTTTAATACTGATACTATGTGTACAATAAGGAAATGCATATTTATGGTAAATTTCATAGGAAAAGAATTATAAATACGAAAATTATAATGAGTAAAATAAAATGGGTGCTAAATGGACAAGAACATTTTATTTTCGTTTTATTGTTCTTATTTACTGTTCTTTTGAGATGAAATTTGCCAAATACATGTCTTTGCCGATTATCCACATACTAACGTTATAAGAAATACCGGGCGAATTCGTTATCAAATTATATTCCTAGAACAACATATTTATAGACATGCGACAATATTTTTTGGACATAAGTGTACATACACACCTAAATATCCCTACACACGAATATGCTCCCTTACATACCCCGCTCCCCCGTCTTACCCTCACACTATTTATCATAAAAACACACACATAAAAACAAGAAAACTATACAAGATGAGCAAAGTGTATCTCATGACACTCGAGCAGATGCAGATTATGGAGCGCTATGAGTGGGATCAGTGGAACTAGAAAACCGAGCGAAATATAATTTTAGCACTACAACATTTGTGTCACAGTCAACATGTAATTGTTGTGGATATGCTGATATATTGAGTTCAATCTTCATAATAATGTCATGGTTGACATTAACTTTTAACTTTTTATTAGACTTAAATTAATTCGAACAGAAATCAGAACGTCATATTGGTCCACCTATAGCGCTCCATACTCTGCATCTGCTCGAGTGTCATGAGATACACTTTACTCATCTTGTACCTAAACCACTCTACTAGAAGCACATGAATAACAAAATCCCACAACAGACTTCACCAACAGCTTTTGTTCCTATTTACGTTCAAATTAATGCATCGAATGACCCTCTTCTCATTTACACGAATCGCACCAGTTTCAACATGGCCTCTTTCAAGATGGCGGATATTCTTTTCATAACTTTTAACTGACCATATCGACCATCTCGTATCCATGTATGCTCATTTCGTGTCGCTACAATGATTAGTTTTAAAGAAAAACGTGCATTTTCTCACCATGTCCTTAATGTACTGACGTTCCACTTTTGATCTTTCTCGGGCCCTAGTGTCCCAACGTCTTGGACTCTGCAGCTACAATTTTGGCTGTGCTAGTTTCCCGAGGTACTCTCTCTATATACAAAGTTTCATGAAAATCGGGCTCTGGGGTTCCTTGTCAGTACTTTATGGCTACATAATATCATTTTAAATATGATGTATCTTTTAACAATTGTTCATTCTGAATATTTCATTACACGAGCTTATACTCATTATTTAAGTATGAAATTTCAGTAGTTTATTTTAAATATTCAGGGTAGCTCTTATAGTAGTAAGATTTGTTTCTTATTGATTTATGTATGTCTTAAAATAAATTCTAATTATACCCAAAAACTGTTTTTGCTTGAGTAAATAACTATTTAATACAAGTTGTAAAGTAATATTGTAATAGATAAGCATTGATAAATAGAACTCGAAAAATTAAGAGCTACAAGTACAGCAGACATCTAGGATGATATTTTTCCAATAAAATTTATCGTAATATAATTTCAGAACAATGTTACTATCTGTGAGAGATGTCATTATACTGCTCTTTAGCAATCTGGAATATCTATAGTATACGTCAACTTGTGTGCAAGAGATTGATGTTACACATTCATGAAGGAACTTGCAAATACAGTTCTAAGACCTACCATTCCTTAACCAGGAATTCTATATACAATTCTCCATGGCAGTAAACGTTGTTTTGATCCGAGGATAAGCTGTAGTTCTCAGTCTTATCTATCCTCTAAGTTGAAAAATACACCAACCAATTACGTATTAGGCTATATTACACGGATTTGGTTGTTGCGCATTTACATTTTAATAAATACTTTTTACTTGTTAGTAATCTCACATTTTCTTCTACAGTTCAAAACTCTTATTATGAATTTTCAAATTCACAATCACTTGGTTTTCTGCTATTTGTAGCTCTCAATAGGTTTTCGTTCCTGCCGTAAGTATTACCATCGATACAGAGAGCGATATAGTTCAGGAGATATTGACGGACGAATACTAAGGTATCAAAACCAAATTTTTATCAAACCTTTTTTAAAGCGCCAGTTTGTTAAGAGATATAAGCACAACCTGCTGCATTTTTTTTACCAAATACTGAGTTACATCGTAGGTTTCAGTTTATAAGAGTGTGAAAAATCAGTTTCTCTGTTTTATCTTCGCATTATCAGACAAAATAATTTTTAAACTTTCTAGGACTATCACGTTTTTTGCACTTATTAGAGAAAAAGTTAGGTAATCGTTTGGAGAGAAAATATAATTCAATGACGTACAATGCAAAAAAAAAAAAAAAAAAAAACTGCCAAACTTACGGGTAAACGAATCATTCGTTGTCCTACTTTACTTGGTAATTTGAGCCCGGCTTTTGACCAATTTTAGAGAGTTAATTTAGACTTTAGTGTAAGTTTACATAAATACACGGCACATGTTCAAACAATGCCGATACTAAACGAAAACAAGGAAATGGTGGTTAAAGAAATTTAATATACCGTAAATACGCGCATAATTTTCGCCCTCGCATAATTTTCGCATCCCAATTTTGAAGGGCATTTTCCTGCGTAATTTGCGCACGAGGAAACTTTTTGTGAAACGGCATTTTTCCAGGAATCAATTACGGTAGCTAATGAACAATTTGCAACGCAGCAAAGCCATTATTGTAAGGTAAGAAACCACACGACTACTTAATCAATTTTTTAATGTTATTTTTCTACAAATTTAGAATTAGTTGTTTGTTGTCAATTCTTGCTAAAATAAATGTATAACGGTATTTTCGTGTTATTTTGACTGGCGGAAAGAAATAGATAATGTTCGCTGATGTGGCTATTTTTCCCCCGCATAATTTACGCACCCTTGTTTAAAAACAACTTTTTTCGTCTAAAAAAGTGCGAAAATTACGCGAGTAAGTACAGTAATTAATATGCGAGTAGAAACCTTTGTTATTTTTTCGACGTAATCAACCTGAACCTATAGATATTTCTGGTAGCGTGATACAAGGTTCTGTATACCCTCTGTATAATGATCTGCAGAATGAAAGTGCAGCCAGTGAAGAATCGACGCATTTAGAACTTCCATTTAACTGAAATGTTTCGTTGCAAGCATGGTTTTGAAATGAACCAAAGTATCCCTGGAGCAGGTTCTTTTACATGAGGCGATGATACCCATCGAATACATTGAATTTCCTCAGCAGTACGAAAAGGTCTTTGTGAGGGAGCCTTGTCATGAATCAGACTAATTCTAGAACGTATGATTTCTCTCTGCCAATTTTGGATGGTACGTTGCTGATTATTAATTAGATTGTAATTGATATCTGCAATAATTCTTTCTCTTGGTTCCAAGAATTGCACAAGAGTCGAGCTGTTTTGATTCGTAAATATGAAACGTGTGACGGTGGAATTACCTTTTGTGGCGCAGAAGGGTAAAACATTTTGTAAATTTTAAGGGTATTGCTTAGAAGCTGGTCTACTGCCTATTAGCTTCAAGGTGAGAATTTTAGGTCAATGACAATGACAATTTTGAATTTCTTATAAAAGTATCCATGCTATAGTAATGTAGCTTTGCAAATATCTTTCACTTTCAACGACAACTGATTCTTGACCATAGTATTGCTGCGGCCTCAGTTATATTTCAAGTAAATCTCTATGCTACCTATCCTAATCCGTATGTCCATTTTCATATTGGGACATGATACCGCACATAAAATCCAATACAGTCTGTCTCAGTATGGGTATTACTATTCTTTTTATGACTATTCGGACATTATCTCAACACCGAATATTGAGCAGCTTCCCTTAGAACACGTTGGCATATTTGCATTGAATCAGACAGACCTTAAGCCTACAACATGTATACGCTTTCCTAGGCATCAGTTTCTAAGGCATGATTACGCAGACACTAACACTCGGGCACAAGTTTGTGCTGTTATTGGAATCCACCATAAACTGGCTCACAGAGCTCATTCTATTCGATCACCTGTCCCGAGCCTGAATATTTAGTGACAATTTATTTATCAAGTATGGGTCTAACTGAGGCAACAATCTATGTCCGTCCAGAACATTACGTTCCGCTCGATTTCTTCCAGTACCTATTCTCTCAGTCACTTATTAATACTAGTGAATATCAATATTCACAGTCGATCTACCAGAGACAAAACACAGTTTTTTGAATATATATCCCTAGGTATTAATGGCCACATATATATAAACTACCCAAATATACTAGGCCGAGTAGTCGGACTAGTCCTGACGTTATCATTAGTAACACTTCGCTAGATGCTAAATCTTCTATCACTGTTCTAGACTGTATCAGCAGCGATCATCTACCACTAAAAGGTGATAATTAACCATGCACGTCCACCATCGTGTGCACAGATAACAAGAACCATTATATGGCAAAGCGAACAGGGAACAGCATCGAACTGATATCAATATCGAAATGGGTCGGTTACAACTACTTACGTCTGAAACTGATCTGAATAATGTAATTCATAGCATTACAAGGGCTCTTAACGACAGTACTGCAAAGAATATCCCTACGTACCTTGGTAAAACATATCAGCCAATATTACCTGATATCTTACACTCGGACGAATATCAAGGCAGTATATCCGTGAATACGAGAAGACAAGAAACCAAGAATATCTGGTCCAAGCACTTCAATGGGAACGCACAGTTCATAAATATATCGTTGCCCATAAAGACTTACATGGACTAAAACGTGCAACAAGTTAAACTCCGAAACATACCATACATGATACTGAAAACTGTTGTGTCTATTAAGTGAACAGAGAGTTAGTACTTCTTACCCTCTTGTCCAGGAGGATCAGCAATTACACACTGACCAGACTTAAGCGGAAGCTTTAGCATCTCACTAACAAGCAGTCTTTACGCCGCCTCTTTCCACACATCATTTAAGTCCCAGCATATCTGAACCAGTAATCAACCAAATTCTTTAATCATTATCACTCATTAGTTGGATACCTCACATCCTTTAGATCACAAAATTACCTGTGATGAAATAAGAGATGTTTGAAAGCAGGAACGTATTACTGCACTTGGTTTTGATCATATATCTCAATGAACCCTTAAAAACTGCTCACTACAGTTTTTGCTCTTCCCGGCAACCATTTATACGTTCATTTTAAGAAGTAGATATTGTCCATATGACTGGAAGATGTTTAAAGTTCGTTCTTAAAACTAACTAACTCCGTAAAGTCATATCGCAAAATACAATTGACATCTACTTTCGGAAAAAAAATTGAGAAAATACCGGTGGACCGTTTCCATCCGTATCCCAATGATCATCACCTGTTACCTTCTCATCAGACAGCATTTCGTTCATATTGCAGTCTCAATGATCAATTACTCCGTTTTAGCTCTATTTATTACAAGTCGTTACACAAAGCACTACCGTCCTGTCTCATTTTCATGGACATTAAGTAAGCATTTGATCGAATTTGCCATTACAGGTTATTTTATAAATTTGTTAATCTCGGTATTCTTCTAATTTACCTTAGACCAATCTACTATTTTATGTTAAACTGTGTTGCATATGTTAACATTAACGGGTCTCCATCGCATTCGATCTTAGGGGAGTGCCACAAGGGTCAATTTATCACATCTTTGTATACCGTATATGCATTCAATTTATCATCTCTGACACCTTATACATATCCCTTCCAACATACGGATGATAATGCTTTTCTTATACTCGGTAAAACAATTCAGCAGAATAACGTCAATTTGCAGGCTACAAATACAGACTTTCTTCCCTGGTGGAAACTTACTGTTAATGACGACAAGACACAAACTTTAGTTATTTTACTACCCAATTGCCACAGTAGAGACCATCGTAATCCGAATTTGCTTGAGATTCGTGTCGGCTACCATCTCCTCCGATCAACTATAACTGTTACTTTTTTAGCCGCCATTTTCGATGATAAGTTGAGATGGACAGCACAAGTACAAAAACTTAGTTAGAAAAGCCCAAAATAGATTTCAGCTTCTTCGCCCACTTGTGAGTCACACCTGGGATTTAAACTCAACATTGCTACTGAGCACTTATAAAGCATTTATGCGGAGTATTCTCAAGTTTGGTCTTGTCGCTTGGTGTTCAACCCTCAGAAGTTTTATAACAATTTAGAGATACTCGAGCATCATATCTTTCAGCTAGCATTTCGCATCAATAAACAAGACATCTACAACAAGATAAACTTTCCGCCGCTTGTGCAACACATTCCACACTATATATATATATATATATATATATATATATATATATATATATATATATATATATATATATAAGGATATTTTTCGCGACTATAAAGGATATTTTTCTAGACAGAACATTTATAGATCTCGAGCAGGAATCACAGATCAGATACCGCTATACGCCACTAAGCATATAACTTTACATTTATTCTCGCACTGTACCGGATGATCATCAACTTGTCAGATATTTCGAACGACAACTCATTTATCATGATATTCCCCATATATTTAACTATTACCTCTGTTTATTTATAACACCACTAACACTGGCTTCTCAATGGTTTCTAATCAGTCTTGAGTCACCCTAAGACCGAAGATTAACCTGCAACCGCCCTACTTACAAATTTAATTGTTTCTCTTTTGTTATGTCAAGTGCACAGCATTTATCATCATCATCAGGTGGCGGTCGTAAGTTCAATTTCGACTTTATTTGAATTACACTATCGCTTTGTTTCCTTGTACATTTATTTCGTTGCATTCTCAGCACCTTTCATTGTTCTTTCTCACTGCATTTTATTATATATTTTTATATATTACTATAGATATATTTTTCTTTCATATGCTAGTTTTTCTTTATACAGTATTTTTCATTTTCAATTTTTCTCTTAATGTATCAATACATATGTTGCTACTATGTATTAGCTTGTTTGATATTTGTTAATTATTGATCACCAGTAATTCTCTTTACAGGTTAATGCCCAACTATAAGTACAATAAATATACAATTGATGCAAACATACCCCAGGCCAAGAGAGAAAGTGAAACCCCCTAGTGACAATTACACCTTGTTCTTAATGCAACAATAAAGATCTTCAAACCTGTCTCGCTCAAAACGAGAGACCTAAAACGCGTAACCAGATAAATACACCAATTAATGAATGAATGTTGATACCCATCTCCGAATGAAACTACCGACAAATGAATGTTCATGGTCTCGGAGAAGGCGTTACCTTCTGCAGCCAATCCATTTTTGAATGGAACGAAACTGTACTTTAAAAAACACAATTCAGTAACAATCACAGGTACCTTTAATTACATGCATTATAGAAACAGTACTTTTCACTGTTTTTAGGCATTCCCTGTGTGACAAAAATGCACAATATTAGAGGTGGAACTTAATGGGAACTTATGTAATTGTAGTTTTCCCTTCACGTGGCATGTATAAAGATATTTCTAATTATAATAATTTTACTTTTTCAGGACAGAGATGCGAGCTTTGCAAACGACCCTCGAACCAAGTAAACGGCTTGTAGTTTTCTTTATAGTAAAATTTGATATTTGTTATAGCTTAGCATATATACTGAAGTGAAAATCTGAAGATACATACAATGCCATTTAGACCTATGTCAAATTCTCACAATGGAGCAATCGAGGAAACTTAAAAAAAGGAAGTTGGTAAAATAGTGTTTTTCTTGATCTTTCCTGTTCTTAGGACAAAAATGTTATTTGTACTTCAAGGCATCAAGTGGGAGAGTAAGTTAAAAATTTTAGGTCAGAGGATCAGACTTTCCTTCATTACGGAAGTTGCTCTTTGCTACATACATTCAAGGCAAAAGTTAACAAATAATATCAACGGCGGATGTACATCTATACAGAGTATTAGACTGTTTCCTTGACTATGTTACAAAATTATGGAAGTAATAAAAATAGTCAAGGCTTGGACGCAAAGTATATACGAGACCCTCTCGTATATAAGTTCAAAATGAAAAGTTTTCAGTAGAGAAGTCTGGATTTCAATAACTCATGATAAATTCGTACTTCCTCTAAGATTGCAACAAATAGCATAGTTTAGGAAGTTCGTTTCTTAAGGCTAATAGCGAATAACATTGTCTGGATGAGACTTAGATGAGTTGTTGTTCAAAGTTCAAGAGAAAGAAGAACAAACTTCTTTCCTGGAAACACTCTATTGGAGTTACATCACTTGGCATTAAAGTTGCCCATATACATCTGCGGCACAAGTTGTATGAACCGTGCGAATGTGTACAAGTGGGTTGATCGGTTTAAAAGTGGCCGAACAAGTGTAGGTAATGAACCCCGATGTGGACGTCCAGTGGAAGTTTCTGGTTCTTCGTTGGAATCGAGGATTGACGGACTTATTCGTGATAACAGAAGAATTAATGTTGAAATGATAGCCGAGGAAGTTCAAGTAAGTGTTGGAACTGTTCACAATGTCATTAGGAACATTTTAAAGTACAGAAAAACGTGTGCCAGATGGATTCCCAGACAGCATACTGACGCTCATAAAGAATCAAGGCTTTCCATTTGTCAAGACTTAACGCAACGAAGTTTGATTGAAGAAGACGCTTTTTTTGAAAGAATAGTGACTTGCGACGAGGCCTGGATCCATCACTACGACCCTGAGACCAAAAGGCAGAGTATGGAGTGGAAACACACTAGCTCTCCAGTTCCCAAAAAAATCAAGGTTCAACCTTCCGCTGGTAAAGTGCTGCTGACCACCTTTTGGGACTCACAGGGTCCAATGTATCGCGATTTCCTTGAAGATCAGCGAACTATCAATAGCCTATACTATTCTGAGATGCTAGAACACAAAGTTAAACCAGCTATCAGGAGCAAACGCCGTGGACTCTTGTCAAACGGAGTCATTCTTCAGCACGATAACGCCCGCCCTCATACAGCCCAGCTGACCCGAGATAAGCTTCAAGAATTGGGTTGGGAGGTCTTACCTCATCCTGCGTACAACCCAGATCTCGCCTCATCTGATTTGTACCTGTTTGGACCACTGAAAGACGCCATACGTGGAAAATGATTTGCTAACAATGAGGAAGTTAAGGCAGCGGTGCAAAGGTGGCTTCGGGGCAAATCGAAAGATTTCTTCGATTAAGCAATCCTGTTTTCCGTAATTTAACAAACTTTTAAATATTGCCTCTTAATGAAATTAGAACACACACATATATATACGACAACTGCAAGGGGAACCAAGAATATTCTGTCACTTTTAGTGGAGGTCTGAGTTCAATTCGCCCTCACACCATGAGTCGAATGCGAATGGATATAAGGCGAAGATCAGTAGTTTGGTGTGCGTATATGCAAGATACTACCAGATTGTGGCAGTTCAGTTACACCATGAGCTTGCGTAAGTACAGAGTAAACATGCGACCGGCACAGAGCGTTATAAGGGAATATATAATATACGAATTTAAACTGGAGTCGAAATCCGCTGCAGCGTGGCGTGAGATATGCCAGACCTTTGATGAGGGGTGTCGTGATTACATAGACAGTGCATTCTCTGGCTTAACAACTTTAAGGACGGTAACGGAGCACTCGAATATGAACTACTTGCCAAATGAACAACAGATGTACAAAATCAAAATCTTCAGGCAGCAATTGAGGGGAACAATGGTCAGATATATAAACAACTGGGTCTACAATTCAGTGTGAGTGGAGAAACCATTCAGCTACATCTCAATCACCACCTTCGGAAGTTGGGGAGATGGGTCCCAAATGATTTGACTCCATGCCAGGAGGACCGCGACCGAACAGCTGTGTTTCTTTGCTGTCTCGTCTGAGAAAGAATCTATTTCCGGACATGTAAAGATAAATGGGTCCTGTACGCAACTCCAATGGCGCCGTCATCATTCGTTAACATTCCATGTGTCGGTTCGAAAACAGCCGAAGCCAGTACAGTCCCAGAAGTAGGTCCCCCGTGTGTTTGGTGGACTGCTCGCGACATCGTGCATCGGAAACTGCTACTAGCTGGTTAGATCATAAATGCAACTGTGTAATATCAGCAGTTTATTTGTGTTCAAGAAAAATTCAAACCATTGGAGCCAGCACTTATGAACCGCAAAGGGGACATCCTGTTAGAATACAACGCTAAGCCTCGCTAAATATGACCAAGGATATCATTCTGCGCCTTGGATGGGAGAAAGTATTGCATCCGCCATATTCTGTGGGCATTGGACCGTCCGATTATCAGCTGTATTATTGCGTCCGATATATCACCTTAAAGGACGCCACTTCAAATCCCTAGTAGAGGTGCAAAATGCATTTGGTAACTTCTTCTCTTCACGGCGTTTCACCGCGATTTAGTCCATGGTCTTCCAGAAGATTGGCAGAAGATCGTCGATTCTGGTGGGGTTATTTATGATCTTCCAGATACGTCTTAGGTGGCATATCGATGTTCTAAAATGGCGGTTTAAAAAAGTGAAAGAACTTTCTTAGTTCCCTTTATAACTCATTATCCTGGAAATTTAATGACACATCACAATAGCTCTCCATTATCTTCTATCTTTAACCAACTGCATTAAGTTTCTACTGTGTATTCCTATTTCTGAGAGATAAATCTTAATATTGTCGTCCCATCAGCGCCTAGGTCTTCTAAATGGACGTTTTCCGTTTGGTCTATGTGTTAAAACCTTGAAAGGGTTTCTTTCTTCCATTCTGGCTACTTGACGTTCCACCTGAGCATACTAGATCTGATGACCCTAACAATGTTTGGTAGCAATGTTTGGTATAAATTATGTCGTTCCCCGTTATGTTTTAACAAAATTGATGGAACGATTTTAATAATCCCAACACTTTAGATTAATTGCTTATAAATTCCAACAACTATGCTCCCTTTATTTTTTTTATCTACACGTATCTACACTCATACCAATGTCTGCCTATGGCAAGGGACTTTCCTAGTATCCTTTATAAATGGACTATGGCTGTACGCAGTGGCGTATTTAGGGGGGTGGCTTCCGGGCTTAAGCCCCCCCGAAATCTTACTTAGTATAGTAAAGTAAATGAAATATCTTGCAGAATTTTCACATTTCCAGGCAAAGCCCCCCCCCGAAAGTTAGCAAAGCCCCTCCCGAAACAAAATCGTAAATACGCCACTGGCTGTACGTATACTCCAGCATAACTATGGAACGCCTAGAGGAATTTCAACCACACTTGATAGACATATGGCTTGTAACACTAGAAAACAATTTTATGTGGTAGGATTACCTAGGAGCAATTAGAAACTACCATAGAGAAGAAATTGGAAAAATCATTAAATATCTATTTTATTTATTTATTTTACTATCACAATATACAGCTCAGAGGCCATTTTATACTGGATATCTAACAACAACAACAATAATAACAATGGAAGGGACTTGGGGAGGTATCGACCAGAGCCTGTTTAGTAGGAACCATCCCGGCATTTGCCTGGTAGGACCCTTGAACACTACAGTCAGGATGGTCGGCAGCGAGAATCGAATCCACGACCTCCCAAATGCGAAGTCAAAGCTCTACCACAGGAGCTACTTAGCTCGGTTTCCGGGGGACGCAGAGACCAACAGTGATACATTCTGTGAAGTATGAGATCAAACTCAATCCCCAGTAAGACATTCAGTACATAGGGGTTGGGTTTGGGGAGGGAGACAAGTAAAAATAATCAAAAGCGACCGCTCATGATGTCAAATCCATGGTTTTCTCTATCTATGGGATGCATAGAGACACCAACGAAACCGCTTAATTCCAAATTCAGTCCCATCATTACGGACGTGAAAAGAAGTAAATAATAAAACATGCAAAATTACCAAACAGTGTCGAATTCATAGTTTTTGGGATTGCTAAGCAGATGGGTAGTAGTTCCGGTAGGTTTTGGGTTTGCTGACATACCCAATGCCATGTAAGTCCACTCTCAGCTCACATATGAATGCTGAGATAAAAGAGGTGAAAACAAAAATATTCAAAATGACAGAGGATTTTGTCGAATCCGTAGTACGGGTCGGGGAAACGGCTGACTCGTTTTAAGTGTTTTATTTGAAAAAAAAATATTATAAACTTCAAACTGAGTTTGTATTATTCCATTGCAATTGAAGTTCGTATTCTATAGTTATAGAGCATTTCACACTTTATGCCAAAAGTAGAATAACTTCTGGATTCTTAAATTACAGATCCATTAAAATGAGTATCCTGTGGGGAAAGTGAATTGAAATATTTTTCATAAACCTATCATTTCCTTGCATAGGACAGACGTTTCAGATTTTAGCTAATATATACATGTAAGAATACGAACTTCACGTTCCTAAGTGTATATAAGTTATAATTAATTAGCAGTACGGAATGGGCAGTAGGTAGCTGTCTATTTTAAAACATTTGTTACTCCTAAAATATAGAAGGTAGAAATTTACTGCTCTTTTCACACATAGCTTATTGTGTGCCGTTACCTCCGCTAAAGCTTCAAGTCAATGTGTATTACAGCATTTTCTAGAGAATTTCTAAAAATAATATATTGTACATACTTTATGCTAAATTCTCAATAACTCGGGGAGAACACTGCTTATGACTTCATATATTTTACACTGAGGTTAATCAAGAGTTTGACTTTGTTGCAATACAGTTGCAAACCCTCACGTGGGATCAGGTGCTGTCAATTCTGTGGGAACTTGTAGGCCTATCCAGCATACTGGGAAGCTTTCATTAATACATTTGCTGACGTTCGAGGCGTAATACGAGAGAACTCCATCTTGCATAAACGACAGTCCATTTGCCTAGTTCCTTTTAGAAATTGAAAACTTTGCTTAACTATATCGTGAAATATTTTTAGGGAAATTTCAGCATTCGTGTTTTTCTCAAGGTTCAGGATCCACTAATGCAAGAATAGTTCATCAACAACACTGTATCAGTTTCGGTTTCTTTTCCGGTATTTTAACTGTCTCTTTTGGATCAATACCTGACCAAGCCTCACTGCTGAAAGAGACGTTAAACTGAAAATCAATCAATCAAATATTTGTTACTGTGATGCTCAAGAAAACCATTTGCATGAAACAGCGCTACCAACTTCAGTCCAAGTAATGTTTTCAGACAAATTAGGGTTATCTTCATGTCATGCGAGTATCACCTCACAAAATCCAATATACCTCTCACAATCAACGAGATACATCTCTTGGACAAACATTAATAAGGTTTCTGTAGTCTGTAATGTAACTATTTGTTATAAATAACATGTGCCACATAGCACGTAAAACTACTCTATTTTGCAGCTTGTCTTGTTGATTTTTAGAGGCATCGAGTGAATATCTTCCTCACTATGTTTACCATTTCCTCTTACACTGAAGTCGAGCCCTTACCTGATCTAAAGTCCATGTTGCTTCCGGTACTCAGTATTTTTCTGTGAGAACGACATATCTCCAATGTTCAGATCTGATTAATCTTCACCACAATAATTACACTTTGTTTGACGTATTTGTTCTTGCATAACGTAAATCTTAAAAACACAGATTTGAAGAGAATTGTATATACATAATGCAATTTCATTCGCATAGCAAATTTTGGTCATAACTTTACCAATTTCTGGCGAGTAAATATAGCCGACAACTCTTTTATATCATATATTACTCTAACATAGACTTTTAGAAGATGAATCAAGTTAGGAAACTTACATTATCAGGACCACAGCATTTTGCCGCATGTTAAATCGTAAATATTGTACAATTTCCATCCCAATGCAGCAATACGAACAGCCAATTAACATGGATATTTCGTGTAGCCCTGCAAGCCACAATTGTATGCTTCTACTAAGGATAAACAACTCAGCTTATTCCGGAAGAGATTAATGTGACTCAGGTAGTCACATGTGGCTTAACGGAAAGATTTAAAATCTTAATAACAATGTATATAGTTCGCACTAGTTAAACACAAAAGAAATACTTTTTTATTTCTTCATTAAAATCTAGAGCAATATACAACTAATTTCAATTACAAGACATTGCAACAATGGCGTTCACTGTAAGGTAACCAATTTGCAAGCACATTTTCAATGTTTTGGAAAGCGTATTTAAGGTTTGTTAAGTAGCAGGTTTGGCAATAATCTAATTTGCTTGTTTGGCATTTCTTAAATAACTAACTAACATAATTATGGTCTGTTAAAATAACTTGTGAGTAAGTTGAACATTTTTTTTATTATGGATTTATCTGTACAATAATAATGATATTATTTTCATACTCAGAGATAATTTGTATTTTTCACACATTTTCCAGCTTTAGATTTAACCTTTAAACTATATAGCAATAGATACCCAAAAAAGCGTCCCCGGTGGGTTTGTGGCTAGTACTTGTGCTTTTAATGCAGTAGCTGCTAATTCGATTCCTGGTAAGAGAACGAAAAAGAATTTAATTACACAATAGTTCAATTTCATTAATCATTCATATCCTTAGCCTCAAGAGCATATTCGTGGGACATTATCCAAAGAAAAATATAGTTTAATTATATACCTCTATAATCGGAAACACACTTAATTGTTTGCATACTTCCACAAAACATACAAACACCAAATTTTGCATAATTGTTCGTCATGGGATGTGAGTAATGGGAAAATTCCGATATCACGAAAAAGGCGACATTTTCCATGTAAATGAAGTGTCGAAATTTTTCGTCGTTTCGAAATGCTGGTTTTTAGGGTAGTTCCGCACGCCATAGAAACGTCATATTTTGTCAGGCAGTGAAGCTAGGAACATAGTTTATAATAGAAAAAAAAGCATTAAAATTCGTTTTCGTTTCGCGGCGCAAATCGAAAAAATGTGAAATTCGTAATGGCTGTATCTAGGACGTTGAAATTTCGAGGTGATGTTTATTCTGATGCGTAGTTTGCGAATCCGCCCTTAAACTTGAAAGAAATTGTGATGTTCGGTGTAAGAAAGTGCTAGGAATGTTATAAGCGGGCGTCTAATTCTACACAACTTGTAGATATGGTGGAATGACGAAATTGCGTTCAAGTGTGTAGATTACTGCGCATGTGAGGGGAAAAATCCGACATGTTGGAAAAGTCGCCATCTTCGATTCAAAATGTCGGCTCAAAAATTTGTAACCATGAAAATTGTAAGTTGTGCTCTTGGTAGGTAAGCTAGGTTTCGCTATGTTATTAAGGACGTAGTTCAGTTTAAGTGAAGAAACAAATCATTGGAGAAGTCGCCATCTTGAATGCAAAATTGCCATATTTTTGAATTGCCTTCATTTGGACTCTTATGTGGTATATTGAGGAGAATAAAACAAACAAAATTCAACGTAGTAAGTTAGCTCCGCGGTAAAGTGTGTGCTTTCTGAGTAGCAGGTCTGGGTTCGATTCCCCGCCAAACCTTATTTTATCTTACGTTTTTTTTCTTATCACGTTGCTTCGTTTTATCAAAATAGTTTCTGTTTTCATTGCGTGAACAAAATATTTTCGTTATTACAGACATAGAGGAAAAGAATATATTTATACACTAACTGTTGATATCGTCTCGAAACTAGGCAGTATGTTCGTGTGAAGCTTCGAGACGATACTCAACTATTTAGAAAGAAACATATGTAGCTTTAGAGATGGGGCAACACCAGTGTTTCTTTCAGAAACAATGTTCCTGAGAATCACAGTTAGTATTCCCAGGGGCACTGCTCATAGTATTCTATTTATTATTCTATTATACACGTATTATTTGGTCTCCTGCGGGGGCACTCTAAGAGCCCCAAGGAGGCAGTGTACCCCCCAAAACATTTTGGAAAAAAACATTGAGCATCATTTGCACGATATAGTATGATAGTGGTTCAAAAGTTTGTAACCATGAAAATTGTAAGTTGTTCTGACGATAGGACAGTCATGTTTTGGTATACTCTTAAGGAGGAAGGACAGTTTCAATGGAGAAACAAATCATTGGAGAAGTCGCCATCTTGAATGCAAAGTTGCCATGTTGTTGAATTGGCTTGATCTGCCTTGTTATGAGCTATGTTAAGCATAATAGAAAAAACATAAATCAACATATGAGCATGGCTCAGAGGTAACGTGTAAGGTTTCTAATTAGCAGGTTCGGGTTCTATTCCCGACTAAACGGTTTTTGTATTTTTTTCTTATCTCTATTTCTTTGTATTAGCAAAGTACTTTCTGTTCGTATTGCGGGAACAAAATATTTTCATTATTACATACGTAGAGGCAACTTTTGAGATGGTCCCGAAACGAGGCAGTATGTTCGTGTAAATTTTTGGTGACGATACTCAAGCATTCAAAATCAAACATATGTAGCTTTGGAAATGGAACATCACCAGTGTCCCTTTCGGAAGCAATGTTCGGGGGGGAGTATTAGCCCGGGGGCACTGCTAATAACATTCTATTTGTTATTGTATTATAAACGTATTATTTTGATCTTATCACGGGCGCTCTGAGGAGGCAGTGTCCCCCAAAAAGAGTCTGAAAGAAACATTGGCATTTTCACGATATAGTATCCATACAAGACAGCAATACATTTTGTCTCGCTACAACAGTTTCTGCTTCCAACCGAAATGATTGCAAAATAACTCTCTCCCCTTTTATGTCCCTCGTTAAGATAGATGCGTATACCAAATCTGAAGTGAATACCACAAGTGAAAAGTATAAAATATTAATTTTAAGAAAATACACAAACACACAGGGACGTACGGAGGGGGTGAGTCCTGGGGGTCCAGACCACCCCCGAAATTCCAACTTTTGTGTAAATTTAGCCTAATTTTAGGGACAAGTTTAGGAATTTAAATATAAAATACCCTGATATTGAGTTTGGACCCCCCCCCGAAATAAGTTCCAGCGTATGCTACTGCACACACACACACAAAAATGGGCAACTCTTGAAAATTTTCTCGTCGGCAGCGTACATAGTTATAATATATAAGATATGTGTAAACGTGCCCCTTTCGATTTAATAGTTTTAGTTGCGGGTCCGGTTGGAATGAAATGCCGTGTATAATAAAGTCGAGCTTATTTTCAATCACCTATGCTATAAAAATAAACTTTCAAAGAAAGAAAAAAGTAAGAGAAAAACTTGTTGCGAATCGAACCCAGGTCTCCTGCGCAGTAGGTTCACGTCGTTCCCCTTCACTACTCAATTGCTTACATTTTTGACTTCCTACTTACAGCTCACACAATACTGGTACGTATCGGACCGGCTTCTGTGGAATTATATACCTCTATAATCGGAAACACACTTAATTGTTTGCATACTTCCACAAAACATACAAACACCAAATTTTGCATAATTGTTCGTCATGGGATGTTAGTAATGGGAAAATTCCGATATTACGAAAAAGGCGACATTTTCCATGTAAATGAAGTGTCGAAATTTTTCGTCGTTTCGAAATGCTGGTTTTTAGGGTAGTTCCGCACGCCATAGAAACGTCATATTTTGTCAGGCAGTGAAGCTAGGAACATAGTTTATAATAGAAAAAAAAGCATTAAAATTCGTTTTCGTTTCGCGGCGCAAATCGAAAAAATGTGAAATTCGTAATGGCTGTATCTAGGACGTTGAAATTTCGAGGTGATGTTTATTCTGATGCGTAGTTTGCGAATCCGCCCTTAAACTTGAAAGAAATTGTGATGTTCTGTGTAAGAAAGTGCTAGGAATGTTATAAGCGGGCGTCTAATTCTACACAACTTGTAGATATGGTGGAATGACGAAATTGCGTTCAAGTGTGTAGATTACTGCGCATGTGAGGGGAAAAATCCGACATGTTGGAAAAGTCGCCATCTTCGATTCAAAATGTCGGCTCAAAAATTTGTAACCATGAAAATTGTAAGTTGTGCTCTTGGTAGGTAAGCTAGGTTTCGCTATGTTATTAAGGACGTTGTTCAGTTTAAGTGAAGAAACAAATCATTGGAGAAGTCGCCATCTTGAATGCAAAATTGCCATATTTTTGAATTGCCTTCATTTGGACTCTTATGTGGTATATTGAGGAGAATAAAACAAACAAAATTCAACGTAGTAAGTTAGCTCCGCGGTAAAGTGTGTGCTTTCTGAGTAGCAGGTCTGGGTTCGATTCCCCGCCAAACCTTATTTTATCTTACGTTTTTTTTCTTATCACGTTGCTTCGTTTTATCAAAATAGTTTCTGTTTTCATTGCGTGAACAAAATATTTTCGTTATTACAGACATAGAGGAAAAGAATATATTTATACACTAACTGTTGATATCGTCTCGAAACTAGGCAGTATGTTCGTGTGAAGCTTCGAGACGATACTCAACTATTTAGAAAGAAACATATGTAGCTTTAGAGATGGGGCAACACCAGTGTTTCTTTCAGAAACAATGTTCCTGAGAATCACAGTTAGTATTCCCAGGGGCACTGCTCATAGTATTCTATTTATTATTCTATTATACACGTATTATTTGGTCTCCTGCGGGGGCACTCTAAGAGCCCCAAGGAGGCAGTGTACCCCCCAAAACATTTTGGAAAAAAACATTGAGCATCATTTGCACGATATAGTATGATAGTGGTTCAAAAGTTTGTAACCATGAAAATTGTAAGTTGTTCTGACGATAGGACAGTCATGTTTTGGTATACTCTTAAGGAGGAAGGACAGTTTCAATGGAGAAACAAATCATTGGAGAAGTCGCCATCTTGAATGCAAAGTTGCCATGTTGTTGAATTGGCTTGATCTGCCTTGTTATGAGCTATGTTAAGCATAATAGAAAAAACATAAATCAACATATGAGCATGGCTCAGTTGAGTTCACCGGTAGACGTGAAGGAGTGCGGACGTTTGCTCGTGCTCGTTGTGACTACCGAATAGCCAGTTAAGTGCGGCTAGCTAAGTGTTATTTCAAGTGACTGTGATTAGTGCTATCTTGCTATAGTGAACAGCTTTGATACTTTTCGAGTATATAGTTATTGTTTGAAAAGTATTTGTTGTTTTTTGTTTGAATTGGTGATCATCATGTTTCGTGGTTTACGTCAGAACACAGTGAAACTTGCATTCGATAAAAGTACACGACATATACGACCAACTGCTTTGGATATCCATATTTGGCTGGATGAACAGGTACATGTGAATTTGGATCAGATTGATGGTATTCAATTAAACAGTGAGGAATATTGCGTGTTCTTGAAATTTAGTTCTCCGGAAAAATTTGAACAATTTCTCGTCAATACACCTAGTGAACTTCCCTTTTTGCATCAAGATGGCTCGCGGAGCCTTGTTTCAGTGCAAAATGCTTCAGATACTCTTACACGTGTACGTATCACAGATCTCCCCCTTGAACTAGATGTTAGTTTTCTCAATTCTGCCCTCAGTAATTACGGAAGTGTGAAAAAGATAGAAAATGAGCAATGGTCCCAGAAGTACCGCTTTCCTGTGTTTAATGGCGTACGTATAGCGTATATGGAACTCAAGAAGCATATTCCTTCGAAATTACTCATCCAAGGTTATCGAACAAGCGTTATATACTCTGGGCAACCCCCAACTTGCTTCGCGTGCCACCAGGTCGATCACACGTTTAGTTCTTGTCCCCGACGCCTACAGCGCGTCAAACATTTGAGTACAGCTCCTCTGACGCTCAATATGTCCCAGTTATCTGGAAAAACTCTTCCTCAAACTCCTCGTTACTCAACCGATCAGAGCTTTCAACCTGGTAACAGTACGTTAACAACGGCCTTATCTGACTCATTACCCAGTGCCCACAGTGCTCCATCGATACAGGACCTCAATGAGTTTCCAGTGCTGACTGTGCCTACTTCCCTGGATCGACCCACGGATACCGGGATACAGGATTCAATAACTAGTGCGCCCCCCGAAGATATAGGAGATCCGCCCATGGTGCCTGATGTCAATGACCAGTGTTCGTTAATAAGTGTGTCGGCAATGGACGAGGCTTCCAACACCAGTGCTTCGCAGATACCGCCTACTAAGGTACTTCACGACCTTCCGCCTCCTTTATCTGACTCAGTTGATGCGGAAAGCAGCAAAACTGTGAGAACGGTTTATATAAGTGAAAAAGCAGGTAAGATTGCCTTGTCAACACACAAGAAAATCAAAACAAACACAGGGAAAGGGAAGGCTGTCGTGACACGTGACTCACGTGAGCCTGTTGTTGGTGCTTCGATTACATCATCGCAACCTAGCTTCTCGACTGTCCTTGACGATTCACTACAAACAGACAGTGTAAAGAATCAACCTGAATAGTGTTGTTTTTTTCTTTTTCCTGTTTGTCAGGTCTCAGCATGCAGTTTGTTTATTTTGCAGCTCTCATAATTTTATTTACTTTCTATCCGCTGTGTATGTCTTACCCTATTGTCACTGTTCGTAAAGTGGGTACTTTAAATTTAAATGGTATAACTAGTCCTACGAAACAACGCTTGTTACATAACTTTATACGATTACATGACTTTGATATACTCAATTTGCAAGAACTCAAAATTGCCGATTTAAGTTTCATAGATCGGTATAATTGTTTTGTTAATCTTGGATATAGTGGTAGAGGTACTGCAATATTAGTGAAGAAAGGAATCCATGTGCAACACGTTACTCGTTTACCGTCTGGCAATGGGCTCAGCCTTGTATGCGATAACATTCTATATGTAAATGTGTATTGCATGTCAGGTTTTCTACACAAAACTGACCGTGAAAATTTTTTTAATGCTGATATCGTGCCTCTGTTTTCGATTCCGTATACGAGTATTATCCTTGCTGGAGATTTCAATTCCATTTTGTTTTGTGACGATTCTACTGGCTATTTTAATAAATGCTTAGCATTAGAAAGACTGGTCCACGGATTCCGATTAGTTGATACCTGGCGGTCCAAACGAACTGATATCATTTATACCCATGCCACTCCATCAGTGAAGTCACGCATAGACAGGATCTATACCTCCTTCGATCTCGTACCTCGTGTGTGTGACATTAATGTTCTTATGGCTCCGTTTAGTGATCATAGTGCTGTGTGTATGTTACTCAAATTTCCTCCCCCTCTCCTTGGTTTGAGCCCAACGTTCGGTCCCTCTAACTGGAAACTTAATCCACAGCTTCTGAAATCTGATGATATTAAAGAACTGTTTCGAGAGAAATGGGCTTACTGGTGTCGACAACAGAGATATTTTGGCAGTTTAAATTTGTGGTGGGTTCATTATGCTAAGCATAAAATTAAATCTTTTTTCCAATGGATGCATTCTGAATACCGTCAGAACAGCAAAAATACCATTGACTACCTTTACAAAGTGTTACATGAGTTGTGGCAACAGCCTCCCTCTGCGCAGACGTATATGCATATTAATAAAATCAGAGCAAAATTAATTCGATTAGAAAACGACTCTTTACAGACTATCACTAAATCATTCGATTCCAAATTATTGTTGTCTAGTGAACGAGTTACATTTTTCCACCTCATGCGGCAACATAATAGAAGGAGAACTAATTTTATGGAACATCTTGTATTAGAAAATGGCCAAGTTGTTACTGCATTACCTGATATTATGTCCAGTTTAACACAGCATTATGAACAACTATTTGAATCGCATCCAGTTGCTACTCAGATATGGCCCACTTTCTTTTCCAATATATCTTGTAAATTAACAGCGGCTGACAATGCACAATTGTTAGCCCCGATTACTAAACAAGAGATTTATGATGTGTTAAATACTACAAAGCATTGTAGCAGTCCTGGCAAGGATGGACTCATTTTTCTCTTCTATAAACAGTATTGGGATGTGGTAGGAGATACTTTCACTGCTGTACTTAATATGTTTCAATCTGGAAATGTTATGCAAAATGATGGTATCATTATTTTAGTTCCGAAAAAAGGAGCCCAAGCTCATATTTCTAATTTTAGACCCATTACGCTGTTAAATACTGATGTCAAATTATTGTCTAAGGTATATAAAGTACGCATGGAAAAAGTTATCGAGAAACTTTTAAGTGGTAAGCAGGCAGCGCTATCAAAAGAACGTAATATTTACTATGCCCTGTGTAGCCTACGAGACATCATGGGATATTTTCAAGTGCAACAGCTCCCTGCCTGTGTCACTTCTATAGATTTTAAACATGCTTTTGATTTTGTCGAGCATAACTATCTTTATGCTGTACTACAAGCATTTGGTTTTGATTCACGTTTTATTGCTAATATTAAAAATTTATATCACAATGCAAAATCCCAGCTTCACATCAATGGTTACTTTAGCTCACCCATATCTATCAAGCGAGGTATCCGCCAAGGATGTCCATTGTCAATGTTGTTATTTGGCTTAGTTCTTGAACCTTTATTGCAAAATTTGTCCTGTTTTCCAGTCTCACATTTACATGATTTTCAAAATATTGTTTGTTTTGCTTTCGCTGATGATGTCTCAATCAGTTGTACCACTGTTGCTCAGGTAAACTATGTGCACCAGTGCTTAAATAGTTATTGTAATGCTAGTGGAGCAAGTATTAACGTCAATAAAACGAAGAGTTTAACTTTTAATAATTGGGCAACGGTCAATAAAGGGTTAACTATCTGTCATTCAGAAATTGTGACGAAATTAAAAATTTTAGGTGTTAATTTTACGAGTAATCTTGATACAGACTCTGAGACAGTCTGGACGCCAATAATCAATAAAATCAGGACAGTTGTTCTCCAAAATCGTCATCGACAGCTGAATTTAATCCAGAGAGTCTGGTATGTGAATACTTATATATGTTCTCAATTATGGTATACAGCACAGGTATGGCCTCTTCCGGACATCTGTGCCAAAAAAGTGCAATCGATCATTGGCTGGTTTATTTGGTGCGGCTTTTTCTTCCGAGTTCCACAGGTAGTAATGGTGTTACCAGTAGACAATGGTGGCCTTGCTTTAATCAATGTACGACTCAAGTGTAAAATATTATTTTTATTACGTAGCTATAAATTGTATCATTTGGACCATAGTCATACACAACAATGGCTACAATGTTGGACGCCCACCTTACCTGCTCCAAATCCACCCAATGTTCCTTTCCTTCAACACGCACCCTTATATGTATATAAATTCGTCCTAGCCTGGAGTTATCTGTCTAAACATGATGAGATAAGAGAAATCTGTTCTCGTGATTTTTATCTGTATTTTTTAAAAATGACCTTTACTCCAACTACGATACGAGTACAGCAGAACAATAATAGTTGTAACTGGAATCGCATATGGTTTAATATTCATAGAAAGTTTCTTCCGACTTGTGTACGTAGTTTATGGTATAGTGTTGTGCATGATATTCATGCTACTAATCAACGTTTGTTCGACATTCATCGCCTACCACATAATGCGTGTTCCCATTGTGGACACCCCGACACCATTATCCACAGATACACCTCTTGCCAGCTAGTAATGTCTGTGTGGTTAAAACTATGTGCTCTCCTTGCTATCGTATGTCGGACATCTCCCCACCATTTTACACCTGATATTATTACCTTACCCGATTACCATTGGTACCCTCCAACCCGCAATAATGCTGTTACTTGGCTAATAGGACACACCTTATACTATATTGATTCCAGTCGCAGTCACATAAGTGTCACGGATTATCATGAATTCTTAAAACGCACCAGATGGAAAACTTTTGGTAGGGTACCTTTCCACAAGAATTTCGCAAACTTTTTGACTGCCTCATTTTAACATGATACGACTAGTGTACTATCTGTAAGATCATATTTGTAGTACCTCTAAATTTCTTATAATACTGTCAATATTTTACAAGTTCTTGTCTACCTTGATAAGCACAAAAAAAAAATGTAATATGATGATGTGATTTGTATTGTTCTTATAGCACTGTATATATTCCAACTTTCTACTTGTATTTACCGTCTATGCCTTATGTCTAAACGACCAATTTCTTTCAGGTATGTAAGTGACCTTGGGAAATAAAGATGTTTAAAAAAAAAAAAGAGGTAACGTGTAAGGTTTCTAATTAGCAGGTTCGGGTTCTATTCCCGACTAAACGGTTTTTGTATTTTTTTCTTATCTCTATTTCTTTGTATTAGCAAAGTACTTTCTGTTCGTATTGCGGGAACAAAATATTTTCATTATTACATACGTAGAGGCAACTTTTGAGATGGTCCCGAAACGAGGCAGTATGTTCGTGTAAATTTTTGGTGACGATACTCAAGCATTCAAAATCAAACATATGTAGCTTTGGAAATGGAACATCACCAGTGTCCCTTTCGGAAGCAATGTTCGGGGGGGAGTATTAGCCCGGGGGCACTGCTAATAATTCTATTTGTTATTGTATTATAAACGTATTATTTTGATCTTATCACGGGCGCTCTGAGGAGGCAGTGTCCCCCAAAAAGAGTCTGAAAGAAACATTGGCATTTTCACGATATAGTATCCATACAAGACAGCAATACATTTTGTCTCGCTACAACAGTTTCTGCTTCCAACCGAAATGATTGCAAAATAACTCTCTCCCCTTTTATGTCCCTCGTTAAGATAGATGCGTATACCAAATCTGAAGTGAATACCACAAGTGAAAAGTATAAAATATTAATTTTAAGAAAATACACAAACACACAGGGACGTACGGAGGGGGTGAGTCCTGGGGGTCCAGACCACCCCCGAAATTCCAACTTTTGTGTAAATTTAGCCTAATTTTAGGGACAAGTTTAGGAATTTAAATATAAAATACCCTGATATTGAGTTTGGACCCCCCCCCCCGAAATAAGTTCCAGCGTATGCTACTGCACACACACACACAAAAATGGGCAACTCTTGAAAATTTTCTCGTCGGCAGCGTACATAGTTATAATATATAAGATATGTGTAAACGTGCCCCTTTCGATTTAATAGTTTTAGTTGCGGGTCCGGTTGGAATGAAATGCCGTGTATAATAAAGTCGAGCTTATTTTCAATCACCTATGCTATAAAAATAAACTTTCAAAGAAAGAAAAAAGTAAGAGAAAAACTTGTTGCGAATCGAACCCAGGTCTCCTGCGCAGTAGGTTCACGTCGTTCCCCTTCACTACTCAATTCCTTACATTTTTGACTTCCTACTTACAGCTCACACAATACTGGTACGTATCGGACCGGCTTCTGTGGAATTATATACCTCTATAATCGGAAACACACTTAATTGTTTGCATACTTCCACAAAACATACAAACACCAAATTTTGCATAATTGTTCGTCATGGGATGTGAGTAATGGGAAAATTCCGATATCACGAAAAAGGCGACATTTTCCATGTAAATGAAGTGTCGAAATTTTTCGTCGTTTCGAAATGCTCGTTTTTAGAGTAGTTCCGCACACCATAGAAACGTCATATTTTGTCAGGCAGTGAAGCTGGGAACATAGTTTATGATAGAAAAAAGAGCATTAAAATTCGTTTTCGTTTCGCATCGCAAATCGAGAAAATGTGAAATTTGTAATGGCTGTATGTAGGACGTTGAAATTTCGAGGTGATGTTTATTCTGATGCGTAGTTTGCGAATCCGCTTTTAAACTTGAAAGAAATTGTGATGTTCGGTGTAAGAAAGTGCTAGGAATGTTATAAGGGGGCGTCTAATTCTACACAACTTGTAGTAATGGTGGAATCACGAAATTGCGTTCAAGTGTGTAGATTACAGCCAATGTGAGAGGAAAATTCCGACATGTTGGAAAAGTCGTCATCTTCGATTCAAAATGTCGGCTCAAAAATTTGTAACCATGAAAATTGTAAGTTGTGCTCTTGGTAGGTAAGCTAGGTTTCGCTATGTTATTAAGGACGTAGTTCAGTTTAAGTGAAGAAACAAATCATTGGAGAAGTCGCCATCTTGAATGCAAAATTGCCATATTTTTGAATTGCCTTCATTTGGACTCTTATGTGGTATATTGAGGAGAATAAACAAACAGAATTCAACGTAGTAAGTTAGCTCCGCGGTAAAGTGTCTGCTTTCTAAGTAGCAGGTCTGGGTTCGATTCCCGCCGCACCTTGTTTTATCTTACGCTTTTTTTCTTATCACGTTGCTTCGTTTTATCAAAATAGTTTCTGTTGTCATTGCGTGAACAAAATATTTTCGTTATTACAGACATAGAGGAAAAGAATATATTTATACACTAACTGTTGATATCGTCTCGAAACTAGGCAGTATGTTCGTGTGAAGCTTCGAGACGATACTCAACTATTTAGAAAGAAACATATGTAGCTTTAGAGATGGGGCAACACCAGTGTTTCTTTCAGAAACAATGTTCCTGAGGATCACAGTTAGTATTCCCAGGGGCACTGCTCATAGTAACCTATTTATTATTCTATTATACACGTATTATTTGGTCTCCTGCGGGGGCACTCTAAGAGCCCCAAGGAGGCAGTGTACCCCCCAAAAACATTTTGGAAAAAAAACATTGAGCATCATTTCCACGATATAGTATACAGACGAGACAAAAATACATTTTGTCTCGCAAGGATAGTGTGTGCTTCGAACCGAAAAATAATTGCAAACAATCTCCCTTTTTATACACACACAGACACACACACACATATATATATATACGCACCTTTTGATAATTTTCTCGTTGGCAGCGTATATAGTTATAATATACGGGATACGTGGAAAAGTACCTCTTTCGGGTCAGTAGTTTGTTTACAGTACCGGTTGGAGTGAAATGCTTTTTATAATAGACTCAACCTTATAGGCAAACAATATATGCTATAAAAATAAACTTTCAAAGAAAGAAAAAGTGAGGAAAAGATTGTGAGGAATCGAACCCAGGTCTCCTGGCCAGTAGGCTCACTTCAATCCCCTACACTACCGATTTCCTTAGATTTTCGACATCGTTCTTACTGCTCACATAGTACTGGTACGTTGCGGCCGGCATCTGTGGGGAATTATATACCTCTATAATCGGAAACACACTTAATTGTTTGCGTACTTCCACAAAACATACAAACACCAAATTTTGCATACTTGTTCTTCATGGGATGTGAGTAATGGGAAAATTCCGATATCACGAAAAAGGCGACATTTTCCATGTAAATGAAGTGTCGAAATTTTTCGTCGTTTCGAAATGCTGGTTTTTAGAGTAGTTCCGCAAACCATAGAAACGTCATATTTTGTCAGGCAGTGAAGCTAGGAACATAGTTTATGATAGAAAAAAGAGCATTAAAATTCGTTTTCGTTTCGCGGCGCAAATCGAAAAAATGTGAAATTTGTAATGGCTGTATCTAGGAGGTAGAAATTTCGAGGTGATGTTTATTCTGATGCGTAGTTTGCGAATCCGCCCTTAAACTTGAAAAAAATAGTCATGTTCGGTGTAAGAAAGTGCTAGGAATATTATAAGGGGGCGTCTAATTCTACACAATTTGTAGATATGGTGGAATCACGAAATTGCGTTCAAGTGTGTAGAGTACAGCGCATGTGAGGGGAAAATTCCGACATGTTGGAAAAGTCGTCATCTTCGATTCAAAATGGCGGCTCAAAAATTTGTAACCATGAAAATTGTAAGTTGTGCTCTTGGTAGGTAAGCCAGGTTTCGCTATGTTATTAAGGACGTAGTTCAGTTTAAGTGAAGAAACAAATCATTGGAGAAGTCGCCATCTTGAATTCAAAACTGCCATATTTTTGAATTGCCTTAATTTTTCCTCTTATGTGGTATATTGAGGAGAATAGAACAAGCAGGATTCAACGTAGTAAGTTAGCTCCGCGGTAAAGTGTCTCGTTTCTGAGTAGCAGGTCTGGGTTCGAATCCTCGACGACCTTGTTTTATCTTGCGTTTTTTTTCTTATCACGTTGCTTTGTTTTATGAAAATAATTTCTGTTGGCATTGCGTGAACAAAATATTTTCGTTATTACAGACATAGACGGAAAGGATATATTTATACGCTAACTGTTGAGATGGTCTCGAAACTAGGCAGTATGTTCGTGTAAAGTTTCAAGACGATACTGAAGTATTTAATATCAAACATATGTAGCATTGGAAATGGAGCATCACCAGTGTCTCTATCGGAAGCAATGTTCGAGGGGGGGGAGTATTACCCCGGGGGCACTGCTGATAACATTCTATTTGTTATTGTATTATATACGTATTATTTTGATCTCGCCAGGGGCGCTCTGAGGAGGCGGTGTTCCCCAAAAAGAGTCTGAAAGAAACAATGGGCATCTTTTTCACGATATAGTGTCCATACAAGACAACAATACATTTTGTCTCGCGACAACAGTGTCTACTTCAAACCGGAAACGATTGCAAAATATCTCTCTCCCCTTTTATGTCCCTCGTTAAGATACCTGCGTATACCAAATTTGGAGTGAATACCACAAATGGAAAGTAAAAAATATTAATTCTAAGGAAATACACACACATACAGGGACGTACGCAGGGGGTGGTTCCTGGGGGTCCGGACCACCCCCGAAATTCCAACTTTTGTGTAATTGTAGTCTAATTTTTGGGACAAGTTTAGGAATTTCAATATAAAATACACAGATATTGAGTTTGGACCCCTCCCGAAATAAATTCCTGCGTACGCCACTGCACACACACGCTCATACACACACACAAATGGGCCCCTCTTGAAAATTGTCTCGTCGGCAGCGTACATATTTATAATATATAAGATACGTGGGAAAGTGCCCCTTTCGATTTAATAGTTTTAGTTGCGGGTCCGGTTGGAATGAAATGCCGTATATGATAGAGTCAAGCTTATTTTCAATCACCTATGCTATAAAAATAAACTTTCCAAGAAAGAAAAAGTGACACAAAAACTTGGTGGGAATCGAACCCAGGTCTCCAGCCTAGTAGGCTCACGTCGTTCCCCTACACTACTCAATTCCTTAGATTCTGGAGTTCCTACCTACTGCTCACATAGTACTGGTACGTAGCGGGCCCGCGTCTCTGGAATTATATACCTCTATAATCGGAAACACACTTAATTGTTTGCGTACTTCCACAAAACATACAAACACCAAATTTTGCATACTTGTTCTTCATGGGATGTGAGTAATGGGAAAATTCCGATATCACGAAAAAGGCGACATTTTCCATGTAACTGAAGTGTCGAAATTTTTCGTCGTTTTGAAATGCTGGTTTTTAGAGTAGTTCCGCACACCATAGAAACGTCATATTTTGTCAGGCAGTGAAGCTAGGAACATAGTTTATGATAGAAAAAAGAGCATTAAAATTCGTTCGCGGCGCAAATCGAAAAAATGTGAAATTTGTAATGGCTGTATCTAGGAGGTAGAAATTTCGAGGTGATGTTTATTCTGATGCGTAGTTTGCGAATCCGCCCTTAAACTTGAAAAAAATAGTCATGTTCGGTGTAAGAAAGTGCTAGGAATATTATAAGGGGGCGTCTAATTCTACACAATTTGTAGATATGGTGGAATCACGAAATTGCGTTCAAGTGTGTAGAGTACAGCGCATGTGAGGGGAAAATTCCGACATGTTGGAAAAGTCGTCATCTTCGATTCAAAATGGCGGCTCAAAAATTTGTAACCATGAAAATTGTAAGTTGTGCTCTTGGTAGGTAAACCAGGTTTCGCTATGTTATTAAGGACGTAGTTCAGTTTAAGTGAAGAAACAAATCATTGGAGAAGTCGCCATCTTGAATTCAAAACTGCCATATTTTTGAATTGCCTTAATTTTTCCTCTTATGTGGTATATTGAGGAGAATAGAACAAGCAGGATTCAACGTAGTAAGTTAGCTCCGCGGTAAAGTGTCTCGTTTCTGAGTAGCAGGTCTGGGTTCGAATCCTCGCCGACCTTGTTTTATCTTGCGTTTTTTTTCTTATCACGTTGCTTTGTTTTATGAAAATAATTTCTGTTGGCATTGCGTGAACAAAATATTTTCGTTATTACAGACATAGACGGAAAGGATATATTTATACGCTAACTGTTGAGATGGTCTCGAAACTAGGCAGTATGTTCGTGTAAAGTTTCAAGACGATACTGAAGTATTTAATATCAAACATATGTAGCATTGGAAATGGAGCATCACCAGTGTCTCTATCGGAAGCAATGTTCGAGGGGGGGGGAGTATTACCCCGGCGGCACTGCTGATAACATTCTATTTGTTATTGTATTATATACGTATTATTTTGATCTCGCCAGGGGCGCTCTGAGGAGGCGGTGTTCCCCAAAAAGAGTCTGAAAGAAACAATGGGCATCTTTTTCACGATATAGTGTCCATACAAGACAACAATACATTTTGTCTCGCGACAACAGTGTCTACTTCAAACCGGAAACGATTGCAAAATATCTCTCTCCCCTTTTATGTCCCTCGTTAAGATACCTGCGTATACCAAATTTGGAGTGAATACCACAAATGGAAAGTATAAAATATTAATTTTAAGGAAATACACACACATACAGGGACGTACGCAGCGGGTGGTTCCTGGGGGTCCGGACCACCCCCGAAATTCCAACTTTTGTGTAAATGTAGTCTAATTTTTGGGACAAGTTTAGGAATTTCAATATAAAATACACAGATATTGAGTTTGGACCCCTCCCGAAATAAATTCCTGCATACGCCACTGCACACACACGCTCATACACACACACAAATGGGCCCCTCTTGAAAATTGTCTCGTCGGCAGCGTACATATTTATAATATATAAGATACGTGGGAAAGTGCCCCTTTCGATTTAATAGTTTTAGTTGCGGGTCCGGTTGGAATGAAATGCCGTATATGATAGAGTCAAGCTTATTTTCAATCACCTATGCTATAAAAATAAACTTTCCAAGAAAGAAAAAGTGACACAAAAACTTGGTGGAAATCGAACCCAGGTCTCCAGCCTAGTAGGCTCACGTCGTTCCCCTACACTACTCAATTCCTTAGATTCTGGAGTTCCTACCTACTGCTCACATAGTACTGGTACGTAGCGGGCCCGCGTCTCTGGAATTATATACCTCTATAATCGGAAACACACTTAGTTGTTTGCGTACTTCCACAAAACATACAAACACCAAATTTTGCATACTTGTTCTTCATGGGATGTGAGTAATGGGAAAATTCCGATATCACGAAAAAGGCGACATTTTCCATGTAACTGAAGTGTCGAAATTTTTCGTCGTTTTGAAATGCTGGTTTTTAGAGTAGTTCCGCACACCATAGAAACGTCATATTTTGTCAGGCAGTGAAGCTAGGAACATAGTTTATGATAGAAAAAAGAGCATTAAAATTCGTTTTCGTTTCGCGGCGCAAATCGAAAAAATGTGAAATTTGTAATGGCTGTATCTAGGAGGTAGAAATTTCGAGGTGATGTTTATTCTGATGCGTAGTTTGCGAATCCGCCCTTAAACTTGAAAAAAATAGTCATGTTCGGTGTAAGAAAGTGCTAGGAATATTATAAGGGGGCGTCTAATTCTACACAATTTGTAGATATGGTGGAATCACGAAATTGCGTTCAAGTGTGTAGAGTACAGCGCATGTGAGGGGAAAATTCCGACATGTTGGAAAAGTCGTCATCTTCGATTCAAAATGGCGGCTCAAAAATTTGTAACCATGAAAATTGTAAGTTGTGCTCTTGGTAGGTAAGCCAGGTTTCGCTATGTTATTAAGGACGTAGTTCAGTTTAAGTGAAGAAACAAATCATTGGAGAAGTCGCCATCTTGAATTCAAAACTGCCATATTTTTGAATTGCCTTAATTTTTCCTCTTATGTGGTATATTGAGGAGAATAGAACAAGCAGGATTCAACGTAGTAAGTTAGCTCCGCGGTAAAGTGTCTCGTTTCTGAGTAGCAGGTCTGGGTTCGAATCCCCGCCGACCTTCTTTTATCTTGCGTTTTTTTTCTTATCACGTTGCTTTGTTTTATGAAAATAATTTCTGTTGGCATTGCGTGAACAAAATATTTTCGTTATTACAGACATAGACGGAAAGGATAAATTTATACGCTAACTGTTGAGATGGTCTCGAAACTAGGCAGTATGTTCGTGTAAAGTTTCAAGACGATACTGAAGTATTTAATATCAAACATATGTAGCATTGGAAATGGAGCATCACCAGTGTCTCTATCGGAAGCAATGTTCGAGGGGGGTGGAGTATTACCCCGGGGGCACTGCTGATAACATTCTATTTGTTATTGTATTATATACGTATTATTTTGATCTCGCCAGGGGCGCTCTGAGGAGGCGGTGTTCCCCAAAAAGAGTCTGAAAGAAACAATGGGCATCTTTTTCACGATATAGTGTCCATACAAGACAACAATACATTTTGTCTCGCGACAACAGTGTCTACTTCAAACCGGAAACGATTGCAAAATATCTCTCTCCCCTTTTATGTCCCTCGTTAAGATACCTGCGTATACCAAATTTGGAGTGAATACCACAAATGGAAAGTATAAAATATTAATTCTAAGGAAATACACACACATACAGGGACGTACGCAGGGGGTGGTTCCTGGGGGTCCGGACCACCCCCGAAATTCCAACTTTTGTGTAATTGTAGTCTAATTTTTGGGACAAGTTTAGGAATTTCAATATAAAATACACAGATATTGAGTTTGGACCCCTCCCGAAATAAATTCCTGCGTACGCCACTGCACACACACGCTCATACACACACACAAATGGGCCCCTCTTGAAAATTGTCTCGTCGGCAGCGTACATATTTATAATATATAAGATACGTGGGAAAGTGCCCCTTTCGATTTAATAGTTTTAGTTGCGGGTCCGGTTGGAATGAAATGCCGTATATGATAGAGTCAAGCTTATTTTCAATCACCTATGCTATAAAAATAAACTTTCCAAGAAAGAAAAAGTGACACAAAAACTTGGTGGGAATCGAACCCAGGTCTCCAGCCTAGTAGGCTCACGTCGTTCCCCTACACTACTCAATTCCTTAGATTCTGGAGTTCCTACCTACTGCTCACATAGTACTGGTACGTAGCGGGCCCGCGTCTCTGGAATTATATACCTCTATAATCGGAAACACACTTAATTGTTTGCATACTTCCACAAAACATACAAACACCAAATTTTGCATACTTGTTCTTCATGGGATGTGAGTAATGGGAAAATTCCGATATCACGAAAAAGGCGACATTTTCCATGTAACTGAAGTGTCGAAATTTTTCGTCGTTTTGAAATGCTGGTTTTTAGAGTAGTTCCGCACACCATAGAAACGTCATATTTTGTCAGGCAGTGAAGCTAGGAACATAGTTTATGATAGAAAAAAGAGCATTAAAATTCGTTCGCGGCGCAAATCGAAAAAATGTGAAATTTGTAATGGCTGTATCTAGGAGGTAGAAATTTCGAGGTGATGTTTATTCTGATGCGTAGTTTGCGAATCCGCCCTTAAACTTGAAAAAAATAGTCATGTTCGGTGTAAGAAAGTGCTAGGAATATTATAAGGGGGCGTCTAATTCTACACAATTTGTAGATATGGTGGAATCACGAAATTGCGTTCAAGTGTGTAGAGTACAGCGCATGTGAGGGGAAAATTCCGACATGTTGGAAAAGTCGTCATCTTCGATTCAAAATGGCGGCTCAAAAATTTGTAACCATGAAAATTGTAAGTTGTGCTCTTGGTAGGTAAACCAGGTTTCGCTATGTTATTAAGGACGTAGTTCAGTTTAAGTGAAGAAACAAATCATTGGAGAAGTCGCCATCTTGAATTCAAAACTGCCATATTTTTGAATTGCCTTAATTTTTCCTCTTATGTGGTATATTGAGGAGAATAGAACAAGCAGGATTCAACGTAGTAAGTTAGCTCCGCGGTAAAGTGTCTCGTTTCTGAGTAGCAGGTCTGGGTTCGAATCCTCGCCGACCTTGTTTTATCTTGCGTTTTTTTTCTTATCACGTTGCTTTGTTTTATGAAAATAATTTCTGTTGGCATTGCGTGAACAAAATATTTTCGTTATTACAGACATAGACGGAAAGGATATATTTATACGCTAACTGTTGAGATGGTCTCGAAACTAGGCAGTATGTTCGTGTAAAGTTTCAAGACGATACTGAAGTATTTAATATCAAACATATGTAGCATTGGAAATGGAGCATCACCAGTGTCTCTATCGGAAGCAATGTTCGAGGGGGGGGAGTATTACCCCGGGGGCACTGCTGATAACATTCTATTTGTTATTGTATTATATACGTATTATTTTGATCTCGCCAGGGGCGCTCTGAGGAGGCGGTGTTCCCCAAAAAGAGTCTGAAAGAAACAATGGGCATCTTTTTCACGATATAGTGTCCATACAAGACAACAATACATTTTGTCTCGCGACAACAGTGTCTACTTCAAACCGGAAACGATTGCAAAATATCTCTCTCCCCTTTTATGTCCCTCGTTAAGATACCTGCGTATACCAAATTTGGAGTGAATACCACAAATGGAAAGTATAAAATATTAATTTTAAGGAAATACACACACATACAGGGACGTACGCAGGGGGTGGTTCCTGGGGGTCCGGACCACCCCCGAAATTCCAACTTTTGTGTAAATGTAGTCTAATTTTTGGGACAAGTTTAGGAATTTCAATATAAAATACACAGATATTGAGTTTGGACCCCTCCCGAAATAAATTCCTGCGTACGCCACTGCACACACACGCTCATACACACACACAAATGGGCCCCTCTTGAAAATTGTCTCGTCGGCAGCGTACATATTTATAATATATAAGATACGTGGGAAAGTGCCCCTTTCGATTTAATAGTTTTAGTTGCGGGTCCGGTTGGAATGAAATGCCGTATATGATAGAGTCAAGCTTATTTTCAATCACCTATGCTATAAAAATAAACTTTCCAAGAAAGAAAAAGTGACACAAAAACTTGGTGGGAATCGAACCCAGGTCTCCAGCCTAGTAGGCTCACGTCGTTCCCCTACACTACTCAATTCCTTAGATTCTGGAGTTCCTACCTACTGCTCACATAGTACTGGTACGTAGCGGGCCCGCGTCTCTGGAATTATATACCTCTATAATCGGAAACACACTTAATTGTTTGCGTACTTCCACAAAACATACAAACACCAAATTTTGCATACTTGTTCTTCATGGGATGTGAGTAATGGGAAAATTCCGATATCACGAAAAAGGCGACATTTTCCATGTAACTGAAGTGTCGAAATTTTTCGTCGTTTTGAAATGCTGGTTTTTAGAGTAGTTCCGCACACCATAGAAACGTCATATTTTGTCAGGCAGTGAAGCTAGGAACATAGTTTATGATAGAAAAAAGAGCATTAAAATTCGTTCGCGGCGCAAATCGAAAAAATGTGAAATTTGTAATGGCTGTATCTAGGAGGTAGAAATTTCGAGGTGATGTTTATTCTGATGCGTAGTTTGCGAATCCGCCCTTAAACTTGAAAAAAATAGTCATGTTCGGTGTAAGAAAGTGCTAGGAATATTATAAGGGGGCGTCTAATTCTACACAATTTGTAGATATGGTGGAATCACGAAATTGCGTTCAAGTGTGTAGAGTACAGCGCATGTGAGGGGAAAATTCCGACATGTTGGAAAAGTCGTCATCTTCGATTCAAAATGGCGGCTCAAAAATTTGTAACCATGAAAATTGTAAGTTGTGCTCTTGGTAGGTAAACCAGGTTTCGCTATGTTATTAAGGACGTAGTTCAGTTTAAGTGAAGAAACAAATCATTGGAGAAGTCGCCATCTTGAATTCAAAACTGCCATATTTTTGAATTGCCTTAATTTTTCCTCTTATGTGGTATATTGAGGAGAATAGAACAAGCAGGATTCAACGTAGTAAGTTAGCTCCGCGGTAAAGTGTCTCGTTTCTGAGTAGCAGGTCTGGGTTCGAATCCTCGCCGACCTTGTTTTATCTTGCGTTTTTTTTCTTATCACGTTGCTTTGTTTTATGAAAATAATTTCTGTTGGCATTGCGTGAACAAAATATTTTCGTTATTACAGACATAGACGGAAAGGATATATTTATACGCTAACTGTTGAGATGGTCTCGAAACTAGGCAGTATGTTCGTGTAAAGTTTCAAGACGATACTGAAGTATTTAATATCAAACATATGTAGCATTGGAAATGGAGCATCACCAGTGTCTCTATCGGAAGCAATGTTCGAGGGGGGGGAGTATTACCCCGGGGGCACTGCTGATAACATTCTATTTGTTATTGTATTATATACGTATTATTTTGATCTCGCCAGGGGCGCTCTGAGGAGGCGGTGTTCCCCAAAAAGAGTCTGAAAGAAACAATGGGCATCTTTTTCACGATATAGTGTCCATACAAGACAACAATACATTTTGTCTCGCGACAACAGTGTCTACTTCAAACCGGAAACGATTGCAAAATATCTCTCTCCCCTTTTATGTCCCTCGTTAAGATACCTGCGTATACCAAATTTGGAGTGAATACCACAAATGGAAAGTATAAAATATTAATTTTAAGGAAATACACACACATACAGGGACGTACGCAGGGGGTGGTTCCTGGGGGTCCGGACCACCCCCGAAATTCCAACTTTTGTGTAAATGTAGTCTAATTTTTGGGACAAGTTTAGGAATTTCAATATAAAATACACAGATATTGAGTTTGGACCCCTCCCGAAATAAATTCCTGCGTACGCCACTGCACACACACGCTCATACACACACACAAATGGGCCCCTCTTGAAAATTGTCTCGTCGGCAGCGTACATATTTATAATATATAAGATACGTGGGAAAGTGCCCCTTTCGATTTAATAGTTTTAGTTGCGGGTCCGGTTGGAATGAAATGCCGTATATGATAGAGTCAAGCTTATTTTCAATCACCTATGCTATAAAAATAAACTTTCCAAGAAAGAAAAAGTGACACAAAAACTTGGTGGGAATCGAACCCAGGTCTCCAGCCTAGTAGGCTCACGTCGTTCCCCTACACTACTCAATTCCTTAGATTCTGGAGTTCCTACCTACTGCTCACATAGTACTGGTACGTAGCGGGCCCGCGTCTCTGGAATTATATACCTCTATAATCGGAAACACACTTAATTGTTTGCGTACTTCCACAAAACATACAAACACCAAATTTTGCATACTTGTTCTTCATGGGATGTGAGTAATGGGAAAATTCCGATATCACGAAAAAGGCGACATTTTCCATGTAACTGAAGTGTCGAAATTTTTCGTCGTTTTGAAATGCTGGTTTTTAGAGTAGTTCCGCACACCATAGAAACGTCATATTTTGTCAGGCAGTGAAGCTAGGAACATAGTTTATGATAGAAAAAAGAGCATTAAAATTCGTTTTCGTTTCGCGGCGCAAATCGAAAAAATGTGAAATTTGTAATGGCTGTATCTAGGAGGTAGAAATTTCGAGGTGATGTTTATTCTGATGCGTAGTTTGCGAATCCGCCCTTAAACTTGAAAAAAATAGTCATGTTCGGTGTAAGAAAGTGCTAGGAATATTATAAGGGGGCGTCTAATTCTACACAATTTGTAGATATGGTGGAATCACGAAATTGCGTTCAAGTGTGTAGAGTACAGCGCATGTGAGGGGAAAATTCCGACATGTTGGAAAAGTCGTCATCTTCGATTCAAAATGGTGGCTCAAAAATTTGTAACCATGAAAATTGTAAGTTGTGCTCTTGGTAGGTAAGCCAGGTTTCGCTATGTTATTAAGGACGTAGTTCAGTTTAAGTGAAGAAACAAATCATTGGAGAAGTCGCCATCTTGAATTCAAAACTGCCATATTTTTGAATTGCCTTAATTTTTCCTCTTATGTGGTATATTGAGGAGAATAGAACAAGCAGGATTCAACGTAGTAAGTTAGCTCCGCGGTAAAGTGTCTGGTTTCTGAGTAGCGGGTCTGGGTTCGAATCCCCGCCGACCTTGTTTTATCTTGCGTTTTTTTTCTTATCACGTTGCTTTGTTTTATGAAAATAATTTCTGTTGGCATTGCGTGAACAAAATATTTTCGTTATTACAGACATAGACGGAAAGGATATATTTATACGCTAACTGTTGAGATGGTCTCGAAACTAGGCAGTATGTTCGTGTAAAGTTTCAAGACGATACTGAAGTATTTAATATCAAACATATGTAGCATTGGAAATGGAGCATCACCAGTGTCTCTATCGGAAGCAATGTTAAAGGGGGGGAGTATTACCCCGGGGGCACTGCTGATAACATTCTATTTGTTATTGTATTATATACGTATTATTTTGATCTCGCCAGGGGCGCTCTGAGGAGGCGGTGTTCCCCAAAAAGAGTCTGAAAGAAACAATGGGCATCTTTTTCACGATATAGTGTCCATACAAGACAACAATACATTTTGTCTCGCGACAACAGTGTCTACTTCAAACCGGAAACGATTGCAAAATATCTCTCTCCCCTTTTATGTCCCTCGTTAAGATACCTGCGTATACCAAATTTGGAGTGAATACCACAAATGGAAAGTAAAAAATATTAATTCTAAGGAAATACACACACATACAGGGACGTACGCAGGGGGTGGTTCCTGGGGGTCCGGACCACCCCCGAAATTCCAACTTTTGTGTAATTGTAGTCTAATTTTTGGGACAAGTTTAGGAATTTCAATATAAAATACACAGATATTGAGTTTGGACCCCTCCCGAAATAAATTCCTGCGTACGCCACTGCACACACACGCTCATACACACACACAAATGGGCCCCTCTTGAAAATTGTCTCGTCGGCAGCGTACATATTTATAATATATAAGATACGTGGGAAAGTGCCCCTTTCGATTTAATAGTTTTAGTTGCGGGTCCGGTTGGAATGAAATGCCGTATATGATAGAGTCAAGCTTATTTTCAATCACCTATGCTATAAAAATAAACTTTCCAAGAAAGAAAAAGTGACACAAAAACTTGGTGGGAATCGAACCCAGGTCTCCAGCCTAGTAGGCTCACGTCGTTCCCCTACACTATTCAATTCCTTAGATTCTGGAGTTCCTACCTACTGCTCACATAGTACTGGTACGTAGCGGGCCCGCGTCTCTGGAATTATATACCTCTATAATCGGAAACACACTTAATTGTTTGCGTACTTCCACAAAACATACAAACACCAAATTTTGCATACTTGTTCTTCATGGGATGTGAGTAATGGGAAAATTCCGATATCACGAAAAAGGCGACATTTTCCATGTAACTGAAGTGTCGAAATTTTTCGTCGTTTTGAAATGCTGGTTTTTAGAGTAGTTCCGCACACCATAGAAACGTCATATTTTGTCAGGCAGTGAAGCTAGGAACATAGTTTATGATAGAAAAAAGAGCATTAAAATTCGTTTTCGTTTCGCGGCGCAAATCGAAAAAATGTGAAATTTGTAATGGCTGTATCTAGGAGGTAGAAATTTCGAGGTGATGTTTATTCTGATGCGTAGTTTGTGAATCCGCCCTTAAACTTGAAAAAAATAGTCATGTTCGGTGTAAGAAAGTGCTAGGAATATTATAAGGGGGCGTCTAATTCTACACAATTTGTAGATATGGTGGAATCACGAAATTGCGTTCAAGTGTGTAGAGTACAGCGCATGTGAGGGGAAAATTCCGACATGTTGGAAAAGTCGTCATCTTCGATTCAAAATGGTGGCTCAAAAATTTGTAACCATTAAAATTGTAAGTTGTGCTCTTGGTAGGTAAGCCAGGTTTCGCTATGTTATTAAGGACGTAGTTCAGTTTAAGTGAAGAAACAAATCATTGGAGAAGTCGCCATCTTGAATTCAAAACTGCCATATTTTTGAATTGCCTTAATTTTTCCTCTTATGTGGTATATTGAGGAGAATAGAACAAGCAGGATTCAACGTAGTAAGTTAGCTCCGCGGTAAAGTGTCTCGTTTCTGAGTAGCGGGTCTGGGTTCGAATCCCCGCCGACCTTGTTTTATCTTGCGTTTTTTTTCTTATCACGTTGCTTTGTTTTATGAAAATAATTTCTGTTGGCATTGCGTGAACAAAATATTTTCGTTATTACAGACATAGACGGAAAGGATATATTTATACGCTAACTGTTGAGATGGTCTCGAAACTAGGCAGTATGTTCGTGTAAAGTTTCAAGACGATACTGAAGTATTTAATATCAAACATATGTAGCATTGGAAATGGAGCATCACCAGTGTCTCTATCGGAAGCAATGTTCGAGGGGGGGAGTATTACCCCGGGGGCACTGCTGATAACATTCTATTTGTTATTGTATTATATACGTATTATTTTGATCTCGCCAGGGGCGCTCTGAGGAGGCGGTGTTCCCCAAAAAGAGTCTGAAAGAAACAATGGGCATCTTTTTCACGATATAGTGTCCATACAAGACAACAATACATTTTGTCTCGCGACAACAGTGTCTACTTCAAACTGGAAACAATTGCAAAATATCTCTCTCCCCTTTTATGTCCCTCGTTAAGATACCTGCGTATACCAAATTTGGAGTGAATACCACAAATGGAAAGTAAAAAATATTAATTCTAAGGAAATACACACACATACAGGGACGTACGCAGGGGGTGGTTCCTGGGGGTCCGGACCACCCCCGAAATTCCAACTTTTGTGTAATTGTAGTCTAATTTTTGGGACAAGTTTAGGAATTTCAATATAAAATACACAGATATTGAGTTTGGACCCCTCCCGAAATAAATTCCTGCGTACGCCACTGCACACACACGCTCATACACACACACAAATGGGCCCCTCTTGAAAATTGTCTCGTCGGCAGCGTACATATTTATAATATATAAAATACGTGGGAAAGTGCCCCTTTCGATTTAATAGTTTTAGTTGCGGGTCCGGTTGGAATGAAATGCCGTATATGATAGAGTCAAGCTTATTTTCAATCACCTATGCTATAAAAATAAACTTTCCAAGAAAGAAAAAGTGACACAAAAACTTGGTGGGAATCGAACCCAGGTCTCCAGCCTAGTAGGCTCACGTCGTTCCCCTACACTACTCAATTCCTTAGATTCTGGAGTTCCTACCTACTGCTCACATAGTACTGGTACGTAGCGGGCCCGCGTCTCTGGAATTACACCTCTAAAATCGGAATAGTAATCGTGTTATATATGTGTTTTTTTAGGATGATTAAGGAAATGATGTCTTGTTATTTGATTGTAATAAGAAATTAGAATGACACGATTCTAGTACAATGTTCTACTAGAGTGTAGAAAGTGGTGTTGTTTAAGTTGCTATAAACAAATTTTTTAAAAGCCTCCAATAATATTCATATTCTAAATTACCTAGTAATTAAACGTCTTCATTGAAACTATAAGAGTAAAGATACAGGAAGACTGTATGTAATTGTCCAGTATAAATAAACATTTCAGCAAGGCCTGCTGCCAATAATTACTTGTGTACCAAAGGACAGCATTATAATACAGTGTACTACGTTACTGTGCAAAAACTGGTGTTCAATCAAATGTTATGAACTAATGTTTAAAAAGCCTTAACAAAATTCATATTTGTAAATTACGAACAAATTTATTCTTCATAAAAATACAAGACGAGAGATACAGGTAGACTGCCAGAAATTGTCCAGTAAGTATGAAATATTTCAAAAAGTGTTGCTGCAGGTAATATGTATTTGGTCTAGGAATTAATTCGTGCGGTTGGTACGCACACATTGAAGCTGTAGTACAAACACAAAATACATAAATACCTTAAGAAAAATATTGTCCATCGCTAGCATCCACTTTCGCCCATCTGTCAGGCAATGTACGGATTCCGTGGCGAAACAAGTCCTCATCCTTGGAAGCGATCCAGTCAGAGACCCATGTTTCGATATCTTCTGAAGAAGTAAACCGCTGTCCAATCAAATCGTTGTTCATGCAATCGAACAAGTAGTAGTCCGAAGGGGCAACGTCTGGTGAATACGGCGGGTGGGGTAAAACTTCCCATCCGACATTTTCTAAATAGGTTTTGACCGGTTTTGCGACATGTGGGCGTGCGTTATCATGTTGAACAATAAGTTTATCATGTCTGTTCTCCCATTCTGGTCGTGTTCTGGCCAGAGCTTGCTTCAAACGCATTAATTGTCGTCGATAACGTTCTCCATTCATAGTTTCACCCGGTTGCAGCAGCTCATAGTACACCACACCTTTCATATCCCACCATATGCACAGCATAACCTTTGCACAGTGAATATCTCGTTTTGGTTGTGATGGACCTGGTTCACCTGGTTTCACCCAGGCCTTTTTTCGTTTAGGGTTCTCGTAATGGATCCACTTCTCATCACCCGTAATAATTCGATGCAGAAACCCCTTTCTGCTCTGTCGTTGAAGCAGCAATTCGCAAATGGTTTTTCGTCTTTCAACGTCTCTGTCTTTCAATTCATGTGGAACCCAATGTGACATCTTTTGAATCATTCCCATGGCTTTCAAGCGTTTGGAGACTGTTGTTTGATCAACGCCTAATGCTGCTGCAAGTTGTTCCTGCGTTTGACACGAATCCTGCTCGAGCAATGCTGTCAATTCTTCGTCTTGAAATTTTTTTGGCTGTCCAGCTCGCTCTTGGTCTGCCAAGCCGAAATCACCACTTCTAAACCGTGCAAACCACTTCTGACACGTTCGCTCAGCTAGAGCATGGTCACCATACACTTCCACCAAAATACGATGACTTTCAGTCGCACTTTTCAGCATGTTAAAGTAATGCAGCAGGACACCCCGCAAAAACACTTTATCAGGCACAAATTGCGCCATGTTCACTTAACTGCAAACTGGTGTTGTTGACGCTTTAATCCACTGCCCTATACTACGAACGATACGCGATGACAGGGGTTTGCAACACATGTGTGGATACACGGAACTGTGGGACGCTCCGTTCGTTGCGCCATCTCTTGTCCACCCGCACGAATTAATTCCTAGACCAAATACTACTATGCCGAAGGATTCCATTATAAGGGACTTTTCTATATTACAGTGCAAAAGTAGTGTTCTCTCAAATGTTACAAACAAATGTTTAAAAAGCCTCCAACAATAATCATATTTGTAAATCACCTACAAATTGTAGTCTTCATTGAAAATACAAGAATAAATATACAGGGAGACTGCAAGAATTTGTGCAGTATATATGAAACTTTTCAAGAAATCTTGCTGAGGTAATATGTACAACTATGCCCAAGGTTTACATTATAATCCACTGTACTACATTATAGTACAAAAGTAGTTTTCACTCAAATGCTATGAAAAAAATGTAAACAATCTCCAACAATATTCATATTTGTAAATTATCTAGTAAATTGTAGTCTTCATTGTAAATACAAGAATAAATGTGCAGGAAGCCTGAAATATTTCCCCACCCTTATATCAGGGGTGCCCACAAGGGGGGGCTATGACGCAAAGTGCGTCATTGAAATATTTGGGGGGGGGGTAAAAATCTGTATAAATATGTTTGAGGGAGTGTAAAAATTAATCGAAAAGAAGATTTTCTTCATGGAAGAACACCTACGGGTAGACAATTGGGGGGTGCGTCATGGACATAAGGGGGGGTGGACACCACTGCTTATATCACAGATATGAATTACTTTTCCTGCAGGTAATATGTACAATTAACTACAATGACACGATTATAATACATTGTACTAAATTACACTGCAAAACATAATATTAAAAAATGCTACGAATAAATATTTGAAAGGTTGCAAAAATTACATTTGTAAACAGTGAGTGTTTTCGCAAAATGCAAGGTTTAATAGGTAGGCTATTGGAAGACAGTGCTCGCTGTTTATGTTTGAGAAAATAAATTCTGTTATTGTCTCTAACATGTATAGGTGTGCGCAAAGTGTACATAATAAGCCACGCACATGATTGAGAGAGTAGAAGTAGTAATAGAGTTATTTCTAATAAATTGTGCGCTTGTTTTTCAAAGTTACATGGAAGGAATAATACCGGTTGAATTGAAGTATGTATTGGTAAACGGTGTCTACTGTAAAGGGAAGTGAATTCCTGAAGGAATAGTTTTCTAGAACATGACACCTCATGGCAAAGGCCTGACCGGGGGTCTGGGGGCGGAGCCCCCAGCGAGCTTTAGCGAGTTACACCTCTAAAATCGGAATAGTAATCGGGTTATATATGCGTTTTTTAGTATCGTTAAGGAAATGATGTCTTGTTATTTAATTGTAATAAAAAATGAGAAAGACACAATTCTAATACACTGTTATACTACTATGTAAAAAGTGGTTTGTTTAAAATGCTATAAACAAATTTTCAAAAGCCTCCAATAATATTCATATTCTAAATTACTTAGTTAATATCCGTCTTCATTGAAAATATTAGAGTAAAGATACACGAAGACTCTATGTAATTGCCCAGTGTATATAAACATTTCAAGAAGTCTGGCTGCCAAGTAAGTACATTTTTTACCAAAGGACACCATTATAATAAGATGTACTACGTTACACTGCAAAAACTAGTGTTGAATGAAATGTTATGGACTAATTTTAAAAAGCCTTAACAAAATTCATTTTTATAAATTACCTACAAATTGTAGTCTTTATTGAAAATACAAGACGAGACATACAAGTTGACTGCAAGAAATTGTCCAGTAAATATGAAATATTTGAAAAAGTCTTGCTGCAGGTAATATGTACCACTATGCCCAAGGTTTACATTATAATCCATTGTACTACATTACAGTACAAAAGTAGTGTTCACTCAAATGCTATGAAAAAAAATTAAATAATTTCCAACAATATTCATATTTGTAAATTACCTAGTAAATTGTAGTCTTCATTGTAAATACAAGAATAAATATGCAGGAAGCCTGAAATATTTTCGCACTCTTATATCACAGATGTGAATTACTTTTAGTGAAGGTAATATGTACAATTAACAACAGGGACACTATTATAATACATTGTACGTACTAAATTACACTGCAAAACATAATATTTAAAAGGGTGGAAAAATTCACATTTGTAAACAGTGAGTGTTTTCGGAAAATGAAATGTTTAATTGGTAGGCTATTGCAAGACAGTTTCCGCTGTTTATGTTTCAGAAAATAAATTCTGTTATTGTCTCTAACATGTATAGATGTGCGCAAAGTGTATATAATTAGCCATGTATATGATTGCCAGAATAGAAGTAGTAATAGAGTTCTTTCTTATAAATTGTGTGTTTGCTGTCCAAAGTTAAATGGAAGAAATAATACCGGTTCGATTGAAGTATGTGTTGGTAACAGGTGTGTGCTGTAAAGGAAAGTGAATTCCTCAAGGAATAGTTTTCTAGAACTTGACACCTTATGGCAAAGCCATGACCGGGGGTCTGGGGGCGGAGCCCCCAGCGAGCTTTAGCGAGTTTTTATCTACATCTGAAAATGAAGGAATTTTATTTACTAGAGATGTGAAAAGACGACTTTTTAAAAAGCGGTAATTTTAGCCTTCAGTAGCCGAGTGCTTTTAGCAATTTTGTTATTCAAATAGCACCTTTTAAGATTTTTAATTACAGACGTTCGCTTACATCATTCCTCCGTTCACTACTTATGAGTAATTAGGTTCAGGTCTGTTGATTAGCTATGTTGTAAAGTTCAAATTTTACTTTAATATATAATAAATATCAAATTTTACTTTAAAGAAACCTGAAGCCTTGCCTTGGTTCCAGGGTCATTTGCAAAGCTCGCATCTCTGCCCCGAACAAGTAAAAGTATTATAATTAGAAATTTCTTTATACAGGCCACGTGAAGAGAAAACTACAATTACATAAGTTTGCATTAAGTCTAACCTCTAATGTTGTGCAGTGTCATACAGGGAGTGGTAAAAGCTATGTAATGCAGTTCGTACTTGTAATATCTAAATTATTCGAAAAAATCAATTTAGGGCTGATTTTCCCTCAACCGGATAATTTACTAGACGGAGAAAAAACTTCTGTATCAGACACTGCAATGATCAGTTCCATATGGACTTGACGAACATATTGCTGGGGGAACTGAACGTATTTAGAAAATGAAAACAATGTGTTCAGTAAACTGTGTTAGAGTGCCTGGTAGATGACTCATGCTGCAAGGTCTGGAGAAATTTAGTTGGAATAGCCAAATGCTTAGTGGTGAACATTGCCGACGGTTTGCGTGCAGTTGCTGGCACTGAACACTTTAGTTGCTGATACTGGATCAGTCCAGTTGACGGCACTGCACGTACAGTACCCAATATCAAATATGTTGAGTACCAGGCACCAAATGTATATAGTTACATGTACTGAACACTTTTATTTTATTTGCTGGTGCTGGATGCATCCAGTTGACGGCACTCAAACGCTTTGAACGCGGTATCAAATAGGTTTGTTACCATGAACCATATATACAGTTGTAGGGATTAAAAGCATCTATTTCTTGTAGCCATGATGTTTGGTTAATCCATGGTTGCAGAGATTGCCCGAGTTGATGGGAAAAATACTTCCTCTGTATCTTCAATAGTACAGTGGAATTGTTTCCATTACAAAAACCGAAACTATGATGGAGAATGAATTACTCCTAAGGTGTGATGTACACATCGTTTTTTTCTGGTTTTCTCTTGCAGCGTTGTTTGCGTCGTTATCATGTGTTATTGTATCCATCTTTGATTTCTGTTGTTTACATTATTGTTAACCATCAATACTTTCGTATCTTAAGGTATAAGAACAAAAAGGCTCCATCGCAAAGCAAAATAGGAAACAAAACATTCAAATGGAAGAGGTAAGGAACGTATTACAAATTATGAGTATATCATACTCCAGCCAAATTTCTCTTTGCTATCGGAAACTATTTCACTGCGCAATTGAACAGACAAAAGAAATATTTTGCCCATCATCTAGGGCAGTTCCTGCGATCATGGACCAAATAAAGTCTTTGGCTACAGGACTTAGATACGTTGAATCACAAAAACTGTAGATTTATTTCAAGGTAACAAAAGTATTTGATATCAATACGCTGAATCACAAAAACTGTAGATTTATTTCAAGGTAACAAAAGTATTTGATATCGCGTTCTAAACTGAGTGCCGTGAACTGAACACATCCCAACAAAATTTAAACACATAAATCGTAACAAAAACGGCACGTTCACGTGGACCATGAAGGACAATTGCTGCAACGATAATACCTATGAACCAAATGTTTCATATGATGGATAATATGTCTGAACGACATAAAGTCACTAGGTGTATTTACTAGCTCCACATCGTTTGCAAACAGTTGCGTTTTGGACGTCTACAAAGAATAATCAAACATCTGTGCAACATCCTGATCGAATGGTAATAGAATTGGGATATGATTTCATTGGGGTAGTCCAGCTCTATCCATTACGACTGTGGAACTTAGTACAAGAATAACTAACACGTTTCTGACCAGAATATATACACTTTTGTATTACAACTAAAAATAAAGTGTTACAGTTTCGACTACTGAGAGTTATCTTCATCAGATACTAACTGAAATAAATATATTCAGAACATTGAAATATATAGTCAAAACAGAAAGGCCTAACACTCATTGTTTGCTTCAGGATATACCTGTGATTTTATCTAATTACTGTTAGTTCTGTGGTTATATCTACATAACTGCATATGTCTTTCAGTTAGAGTCTGATGAAGATAACGTTAAGTTGTCGAAACTGTAATACTTTATGTTAGTTTCAATAACAAAGTGTATATACTCTGGTCAGAAAAATGTTAGTTATTCTTGGGATAGTCTCTTGTTCCGACGGATTGCAGTTCTTAACAAATGCTAGCGACACTTACCTTCAGCAGACAGGATATTACCAACTGATCTTACTCCTGAAAGAAAAGTAATGTCTCCTCAACATGGATGGAGATGTAATGGCACTGACAATTATCGTCATGAAACCAACCATATAACTAAAATACACAGAACTTTATGGGGAAGAAATGTTGTTTTATAAAATAAATCGTATTATTATTACCTAATTCAATAAATGTGAAATCAAGATGGAGGAATCTTGATGTGAAATGTGAAATCAGGACAGACTTACAAAAATGGTAGTATCTTATGCCCTTAACGCTAACAGTGAAATCGAAGTATGCTAATGTGCATTTTAGTTAAGTGGTTCGACACCACTCTGCACTGCACAAAAACATTTAGAAACATTCTGATAGCATGACACGTAGAACACTGTGTAGTAATAGCACTTTTATGAGGTTGAAAATTAATATGCCACTAATGATTTGTGCTGTCAAACGCTGGACGTTAAAAAATGCTTAATATCGAATTCAAAGATGTAGGGTTATTACTAACATGTTATAGATACAATTTATTTTGTATAGAAGGGAAGTTAAATTATAAGAACACCAAACTGCAGATTGACCTCTTTAGTATATATTGCATGAAATAATTAAACTTTTTTACAATAAAATGTGTGTTAAACACAATTTATAAACAACGACATCATTTCAATTTCAAAGGTAGAACCATGTAACTAAGACTCCGAGTTACATTATGTGTACTTTAAGAAACTGAAACTAAAATTTTACATATCTGATACAGTATAACTATGAGCAATATTAATAGTGCCTTTTGGTTACTAATATTCAAAACGGTTAAATTCAACAAATTACATTTAAGATTTTGTTTCACCATACTGTAACTGGAATTATACACATGTTTTAAGTTACAAAGTAATAAAAGTTTTTATGATTATACAACAGGAACTTGTTCAATATAGGGGCTAGTAAAAACCAGCAGGACGTCTTTCCACTTTATGAAAGCTCGACAGCAATTGTCTCTGTGGACAAATGGCATTAGAACCTTCTTATCTGTCCAATGTATTGTTTGACAAATTGAAAATGAAAGTAATAAATCGTACAAATCTCCAACTAAGAGAGTTCAAACGTTAATAAACTCGATTTAGAGGGCTCAAACGTTTAGAAACTTTATTAATTTACTGTGATGAAGTGCTTTAACAGAGAAATACAATTTCAACAGTGAGTAAGGCACAGACGGAATACAATCGACCTCATTACGCTCTCTAAAGGGTTTCAGGGTTATTTCAATAAACATTTGAATTTGCCATGTTTAAATTGCTGAGAGGGACAGTTGTTAAAATTTGTTCAAACAAAAAAAAAAAAAAAAAAAAAAAACATGGGAAAATTAGGGATATCTGCTGGCATTGTATGCGAGATAAAACCGCTTTCTAGCCTCCTTAAGATTACATTACCACAGAAAATATATATGCAAATAAAACGAAAATATAGAATACAAAACTATTTACTCACATCGTTAACTATTATTGAATTCATACTAGAATTTATATTTATGTGAACTGGTAAAGTGAACACCAAAATTTATCCTAATATCATACATGGAACAAACATACGAATAGTAACGAGGAATGCTTTTACAAACTAACAATAGTAAATTACACAATTATGAAACTGTTTCTAACGGTTTTGCAGAAAAAATAAATGCTGACATATTGACGCATTCATTGTTTTTATATATCTCAATTCTTCAGGGAAGACTAGGTACTGCTTAAATGTAAGTTTCACTATTGCATCTTCTAATTGAAACATACATACTAATACCAAACTTACTTCTCAAATGGATAATTGCTGAACCTGTTAAATGATATAAACAAGTTGAAACAGAATACACTCTACAGTGAGTGAAAATTGGAAATCTAACTAGGAGATATAATTTGTTTTGTGATGATAGAAATACTTGTAACTCTTGCAGGTACGACTACGCCTTAATAACCAGCTTTACATAAGAATAAATGTCAAATCACTTACACGAAGATGTCAAGAGTCAAATATATCAATACGTACATGTGTATGTTACTAATACTACACTATAAAAGGTATTCATAGACACAAACACATTTTTCACTTATACTCCTTTACAAATTCAGTTGTGTCGTATTTCGACACCCTCCTATTGTGTGCATGTAAAGCACCCACGGGTAGAGAGGTTTTTATAAAGTATCAATATAAAGTGAAGAGGTACTATCACTTCCTACTGTCATGATTTGTAATGTGGCAGGGGTTTTATCAGACAGTGCAGAAGTCTCCTACTGCACTGAATCTTCAGGTATTATTTCAATAGTCCCACACTTTCCTTAAAACACCCAACAATAATATAATGAGAGGAGAGAGGGCGCCAAAGAAATTGCATACAAACAAAAGCAAATTTGACTTACAATCATACATACTGTTGGTTTGTCTATGAACAATATAAAGTTTTAAGGTGTGATGTTTTCATCACTTCCGTAGAATAGTATCAAATACTAATTGTCCGGTTTGGTGCACTTTGTCAGTGTACAACTCCTTTTTGCAGAAGCGGATAATTTGCTTCTTTCCCTTAATCGATAACAGGGGCAGCAGATCGGGAATGATGGGGAAAATCTTAAGATTGGATGCCTTTTCTCTATTTGGAAGAGAAATAAAACATTGGTTCTATGTAAATACTGCCAGAAATCTCGAAACTTCACACACACTTCTCCGCAATTTATTGGAAAATGTTATAATACGCATATGGCTACCCAGGAAAGGCCTAAGAACTTAGACAGTATGAGTCACAAATGCCACATCACCCTTGTAGTTTTGAAACGAACTGACGAAGGAAGACGAATCTTCAGATATGGGTAAACGGTCGGGGGCGCGCCAGATGGTGGCATGTAACATCATGGCGGCCTTCTTGACATTCGTTATTTTGAATTTCAGCTCATGACGTATAATGGTATGGGGCCTTGCAATGATTTGAGTGTAGATATACACTTGATATACGTTTCTTACGCTATTTGATACCTACCTTTAATCACTAATGAAATGTTGTGAGTAACATTGCATATCGCATCATGGAATGTGTTTCGATTTGTCTAGTCAGGTGATGTAATACGGCTCATCAAGGCAATCACAGATCTCGGATACCTCGAAAAGCACACAAGGCACACTTTGGAGTTTGTGACGCTGGAAGTGTTATCACGAGTCCAATAGGACTGTCAGAAACGTATCAATTATGTGTAACACACAATAGGGAACATATAGAGCAAATCTTGTAGGATCACGCATGTAGAATGTAATTCACAAAATATCATTACTGCTTAAAGGTAGGTGAAACATAACTGCACGTTCGTATTTCTCACATAACTGAAAAAGTAGGTGAAACATAACTGCACGTTAGAATAGCGGATTTCACAATGGCACCATCTAGTGTACCCCACCAAAATTGCCCACATCCAAAGTTTCGCCATCTGTCCTCAAGTCCATTCGAAATTAAAAGTTTTGTGCAGGATTGATATATATATATATATATATATATATATATATATATATATAGTAAGAAAGAAATAAATTTAGGATCTTCTACGTCAAAACAACACACGCTACAATCCGACAGCTCTCGACGTAAATGAAATTAAACTAGTTACGATAGTAGTATACTAATACACAATGTGAATCCCATATACGTATACCTAGGTGCACCATCAGCATGTTGCTAATAATATATTGCTTTGAATTGGAGAACATCATTTCATTTCTTATAAACTTACATAAGATTATGTTTATTCATTATAACTAACAAATATTCCGTTCGTCGAAGTATATATCGAATACGTTTCCCCCATTTTTAGGATGAAGGGATCAAAGTTTTGTCACTAATATCATGGTGACTAATGTTAATCATTCCGTTATTGGCTTATTATTCCATTCATTGATGATCTTTCAGTTAACATCACATTATACTGCCAGGTGCAAGGTGGATCAGGAGGTGTTCTCGGTGCTATGCTAAACGATGCTTGAGTAGTACGGCATTGTCTGATAGTGTCGAGTGTTTACTGATGCCAGATAATAAAGGGAGTAATCATGGAATTATGCTTAGATATTTAGTGGAGAAATTATTTTTCGACACTTAGCGCGATTCCCCTTCTCGAACTGCAACGCTAGAATCCAGGAATTTTCTTATTGTAACTACTACAGTAAACCTACAAATTTGGCAAGAACGCAGTATGGTGTTCTGCGCAAGTTTCGTCTCAAAATCTATTTCCCCAAATGTAAATTAATATTTAAATAAAATATGAAACATAACACGAAAAACGGCCTAACAGTAAATCTATTTTGTAATAAGATCGTTACTTTAAAGCACTTTACACATTGAAATAAACATTTCATAAAATTGAGCCCTTCTATTAAGATTTAGCAGCAGATGCCATCTTGTGTGCTCATTGTAAAACGAATCAAATATTTTCTTTTACTTGCTACATTTTTCGATATGAGGAGACGCAACGAAATGCATCAATGTGTTGTGCTGTGGCTGAAACAAAACTCTATCTTATAGTACAATATTTATAATATGTAACGTTTCATTGCGCCGTAGTTAACGGAATGAGCTAAAACACGAACTGACTTTCGGGTGGTGATCCACCTATTCACATAATGTATATATAGGAACGAGAATTTACCAAGTTCAGAACGACTTTTGTTTGTATTGCGAACACAACTTTTGAGGTGGAAACCAGAAAGGGTGCTTTCATAATTATTGATTATAATATATACGATATTATAGCTCGTCTTGAGCTGCGAGAGAGGACTCGTAAAACTAGTTTCAAAATGTTCTTAAATGAGATAAAGACTCATTTCTAACACTCATTTCAAGTTTTTCTTTCTTTTCACTCATCATATTGTATGCTATACTTATTCACGGACGTACATCGTATTTCCCAAGTTATATAAAAATATATTTTTTCTTCCTTTTTTAAGCTATTAATATACATGTTTATATACTATTACATTGCTGTTATTTAATTTCATGCGTAGATTGATACATTTCTACATATACTTATCGTATGTTCACAAAATTATGTGTTTAATTTCTTAATATATGTAATAAATGTTCGCCAAATAGTAGTTAGATGGTTTCTTTAAACTATTTTCACCCATGCCGATACACTGTTCTGTATGTATGTGCGTGTGTGAGAATGAATGATAAATTTAGCTTTAAGTGGTAGTGATTAATAATGACTTAGTATGATTGTGTTTATAATAAGTGTGTAATAGCATGTTATATGTATTAGTGTATGACGAAGGTAATGAAAGATAACCAATTCTGAAGTAGTCTAAATCGGCTCTGGGATAACACGAAAATAACAGGATGAGCCTGAATAACGACGGTCTTTCAGATATCTCAAAACTTCTGTTTGTGAAGAATATATACGTTACTTTATATTATTTGGCTGGTTCAAATTTGTGTTCGATCTCCATTATGAAAATTCATATACTGGATAGAGGTTATTTAACATTTTGAAATAATATACAAAAAATTAAATAGAAACTTCTCGTCACCTGGGCTGGGTTAGGGCAACTCGCACTTGTGCAGTTGCCTGGATCCAGGTCGGGGTCGTATGAGGAAACATGTTTACCTTCGGGATCACTTCAGAATTGATCCTCAAGTAATAACATTCGTATATGAATCACCTTTTAATAACTATCCAAGTTTCTTCACCATAATTCTATAATTATCCAGTAATCCATTATCCATAGTTATTTCTTCCTTCCTCCTTTTCCCTTTTCTTTTTTCCCATTCTCCTACCACCTTCTTTTCATTCTCTCTCTTCTTTTTCTCTTACAAATAAAAGTGAAGAGGGGTCGTGACTGAGAGTTGTCGCTATAGACACGGTCAATAAATACTTTTGATGTTTCTCTTCGGAAGTCCGATATGAATTAGTTAATACTAAAGCATACATATGAAGCAAGAATTCCAAAATTCATTTATTTTGTCATTTTACATTTGACTAAATTATCATGATTACAAGATTTCAGTTTAAAAATAAGTCAGCGACTCCACACCCTGTTCCCACTCACGACTTACGCTCGTCTTTAGTTGATTATACATCTGAAACCTACGAAACGTAACGCGCAACGAGTATACAGTTGACTCATTGTGTATATGTCCCTTTGCACAATGATATATACTTTCAAGCTTAAATAATAATAATACATGACTCACTTAGCTTGTTTCTACTGATTAATTGTAATTAACTGATATACGCGTGAAGCATATTACTATTTTAAAGTCAGATTTTGTCTCGTTGTATTCTTTTGTTTCTTTTTCTTTCTTTCTTTCTTTTTTTCTCTTTTTTGTTTTTGTAATATCACATTTTGAAACCATTTCAAACGACAACTTTTACGTTACCCTTTGTTGTACAACATTTGAATTATGACATTGTGAAATACTCTACTATTTAAAGAGTTATTTACAACGTATAACCTTGTTCACAACCACCTTATGAAACATTTCTTTCTCTTGGCGTTTTGTTTTTCATATTTAACTTGTAGTTTAACCAACACGTACAACGAACAGCGTTACTGTATATTGTACAATAATGTATTTTCAAGGAGCTTTCCATGTTGATGCAGTATTGTAAGTGCGATTCACAGCAATGTATAATTAACTACATGCTGATGGTGCGCCTAGGTATACGTATATTGAATTTACATTGCGTATTAGTATACTACTATCGTAACAAGTTTAAGTTTCATTTACGTCTAGAGCCGTCGGATTGTAGGGTGTGTTGATTTTACGTAGAGCGATCTAAAATTCCGTTCTTTCTTACTATATATATATATATATATATATATATATATATATATGTATATACAAAAAATATATACGCAAAACAAAACTTTTAATTTGGAACGACTTGTGGACAGATGACGAAACTTTGGAAGTGGGTAATTTTGGTGGGGTACACTAGATGGTGCCATTGTGAAATCCGCTACTCTAAACTAAACTCTAATATTGCAAATGAGAAGGGAGCATACTATACTTGTGTTTAGGCTAGATGTTTCCGAGAAATACGAACGTGCAGTTATGTTTCACCTACCTTTCAGCAGTAATGATATTTTTTGAATTACATTCTACATGCGTGATCCTACAAGATTTGTTCTATGTGCTCCCTATTGTGTGTTACACATAATTGAAAACGTTTCTGACAGTCCTATTGGACTCGTGATAACACTTCCAGCGTCACAAACTCCAAAGTGTGCCTTGTGTGCTTTTCGAGGTATCCGAGATCTGTAATTGCCTTGATGAGCCGTATTACATCACCTGACTAGACAAATCAAAACACATTCCATGATGCGATATGCAATGTTACTCACAACAATTCATTAGTGATTAAAGGTAGGTATCAAATAGCGTAAGAAACGTATACCAAGTGTATATCTAGACTCAAATCATTGCAAGGCCCCTTACCACTGGAAGTCATGTGCTGGAATTCAAAATAACGAATGTCAAGATGACCGCCATGATGTTACATGCCACCATCTGGCGCGCCCCCGCCCTGTTAACCATATCTAAAGATTCGTCTTCATTCCTCAGTTCGTTTCAAAACTACAAGGGTGATGTGGCATTTGTGACTCATACTGTCTAAGTTCTTAGGCCTGGGTAGCCATATACGTATTGTAACATTTCCAATGAATTGCGGAGAAGTGTGTCTGAATGTTCGAGATTTCTTGCAGTATTTACATAGAAACAATGTTTTGTTTCTCTTCCAAATAGAGAAAAGGCATCCAATCTTGAGATTTTCCCCATCATTCCCGATCTGCTGCCCCTGTTATTGATTAAGGCAAAGAAGCAAATTATCCGCTTCTGCAAAAAGGAGTCGCACACTGATAAAGTGCACCAAACCGGACAATTAGTATTTGATACTATTCTACGGTAGTGATGAAAACATCACACCTTAAAACTTTATATTGTTCATAGACAAACCAACAGTATGTATGATTGTAAGTCAAATTTGCTTTTGTTTTGTATACAATTTCTTTGGCGCCCTCTTTCCTCTCATTATATTATTGTTGGGTGTTTTAAGGAAAGTGTGGGACTATTGAGATAGTACCTGAAGATTCAGTGCAGTAGGAGACTTCTGCACACTCTGATAAAAACCCCTCCACATTACAAATCATCACAGTAGGAAGTGATAGTACCTCTTTACTTTATTTTGATAATTTATAAAAACCTTTCTACCGGTGTAACTGTACCAAAATTTTGCTTAAAATATTTCTCGTATAAACGCAAATTCTGCGTTAGTGCATTATGTGACGTTCATCTAAATTTGTACACTTTGTGTGGTATATGTTTCTCATTGATCGTGCTGCCGCCTGGTGGTGCTAAAAGACAGGGTAGAAGAAAAGGAAAAGGAAAGAAATGAGATTAAAAACGCAATAATTAGTTTTCGATGTAAGTGTGTGTGGGCAAACAATGACTTGACAAAACTTCTAGAACAAAGTCAAGCCTAGACCCCAATATACTTTGAAAATATATAGATATTAATATACTTTTTTAAGAAACATCGATATTCGCAAAACTGTGTAAACAATCAGTAAAAGTAGTGTTGTAGTTATGGATGTGTTGATGGTTTTTACGTAAGTCGTTGTCAAAGTAAATCAGCCCCAAGTAATATTTTATAACGACTGGGGGGCATGATCGAGATTACGAGTGAAACAAAGGACTTCGCAAGGTGCACTTGAAGGTAATGGACTCATGATTACCGACTAAAGTGAAAATGTCTGAATAACATATTTTCTCCAACAGTAGCTGCAACATAATGCTGTTATTACGTCAGCCAGGAAAGACTGTTTCATAAACCCTTAAAATTAGAAGAAAGGACAATTTCTACAAGAAGATTATTTCGGATTCGTAGTGTGTCTACTAAAATGTGATCACAATAACAGGCGCCATGACGAACTAAAACTGTTCTTGTGAACGATTTCAAAACGTATCTACGAACTTGCTACGTAATTGGGGCAATATATCCAAAATACTCAATATGTTACAGGTATGTTTAACTATTGAATAAGTGGCACTCTAATGTTTAGACTTGTTTGTATTCTCTTTTTATAGATCATATGACGAAGTAAGAATCTGGTTGTTACGTCACTTGTAAGCAATCTATGAAAGTGGGTGATGTTCTCATCTATTTTTCATAACACGCCTTAGGTCTTCGCCCATGTGATTCCGTCCGAATCTGGACCATTACGGTGAGGTGTGTCGCGCCTTCCTTAAACGATTGTCGTGGGAACGAACTTTCTGAACCCACAAATAAAATAGTGCAAAGCTATATTATTTGAGGGCGAAGAGTAGAGAGTTCTCTGCGGTGGCCGGTTGAGGATGGTGTCTACCGGGCAGCGCTATGCTGTACCGTAATAGAATGGCGTTTCCCTCTCAGGGACGGATCAATCAATAATAATTCACGTTATTATTAATTGATTCGTAACGGATGTGGCATCTGGGAGAGGACCTAGGTGTTGTGATATTTGACAGGTTTTATTTCTCATGATATACTATATGCGCTAACTTGAAGATATTATTGATGTTTATTGTGTTTGTGTATTTGTAACTTGTAGTCATGGCAGAAAGTGAAAATTTAAGTTTGCAAACTTTGCTTGAAGCTATTAATAAAATTAACGATGTTGTCAATGACACTAAAGAACAAATGCAATCACTTAATGGTAGTGTAAATGATACTAAGCGACAGCCCAATGATGTCATTAACGAGTCGAAAACTGAAACCCAAGCTCAGATAGAAAAATTTTCTAACGACCTTACAGGTAAATTAGAAATGTTGGAACATAGGATGGATGGGCAAATTCAGACGTTGCCGACTAAGTTAGTACAAATGAGAAGTGAAATAGACAGTGTTAGTCGTACTTGTGCGGATAACTTTGAAAAACTGTCAGCACAGTTTCAGGAGAAATTAAACGTACAAGAAACAAAAGTTGATGAGGTTAAGCTTGCCGTGAAAAATAACGAAGACAAAATACGTTTAGTCAATGCTAAAGCTAATCAGTTAGGAGATCAAGTTAGAGACACCGAGGAACGTATTATAATGATTGGAAATAAAGTTAAGGATTTAAGTTCCGATGTCAATTTAGTAAATGATAAAGTTGAGCGAGCGCAGGAAAAAGTGGGAGAACACGAAAGTAGAATCATGAAGTTAGATCAAAATGTTCGCGATATTTATGATGTTAGTATTGCAACCCGTGAAATAGCTCATCATACCCAAACAATGATAGACGATGTTAAGGGTGAAGTAGAAAGTAAGTTCGATACAGTGAATCAAGAGGTCAGAAACTTGCGCGTAAGTATGGTTGAAAGTCAAATTAGGTCATCAACGATTGTGGGAAATGTAAAACCCGAGGTGGAAATTAAAGAAGAAAAAGTTGACACCAGTGTACGTAAAAACACCAACCCTTTTCTTGATTACGATGTTAGTTCTGTGTTGAGTGAAAATGATTCTTCGGATTCTCACAGTGATAATTCTTTGTTGGGGTAAAAACAATCAAACGGAGGAAAAAGCGAGAAAGAAAAGTAGGTATAAAGTTACGAGATTTAAAATCTTTCAAGAAATTCACTGGTCACGAAAATGAATTGACTGCTTCTGCATTCTTACGTAAGTTTGAAGATCAAGCTTCGCTTATGTCAATTTCTAGTAGTCAGTATTTAGACATTATCAAATTTTTGTTGACTGGTTCTGCGCAAAATTGGTACATAAACAATTGTGGTTTTCTCACTTCTTACGATCGTTTTGCCGAATTGTTCAAATTAGAGTTTGAGAACGAACAGGTTCGTGCTAACAAATTAATGGTACTGCAATACAAACCATATGATGCAAAAGTCGACGGAAGTGTGTACAATTTTGTGTCATATAGATGTAATAAGATTCAAGAAATTAATCCCGACATAAAAGAATCGTTAGCTATCAGTATGATTCTCAATTTAATTCCAGCTTACTACCGACGTCAGTTAACAACTTTGTCTACTATGAATTTGTCTTCTGTATTGTCCGTTATACAAGGATTAGAAGCAATTCCCAGGTCTGATAACCGTAATAACAGCAACAATCATAGGTTTCTGAAAGTCAACCAGGTGTCTGTTAATAAGAACGGTAAGCGTAAAAGTAATCAGAATAACGTTAATGACTGTGATGAGTCGGATCAGGTACATTCGAACGAAAATTTAAACAACAGAGGTAATCGGAAAAGAAAAAATTCCTTTCGTAGAAACAAAAAGAAAAAGTGGAATAATAATAGTAGTTCTGATAGGCATGAAGAAAGTGTGTGTTTTTGTAATCATGGTTCAAATGTAGATAATAACGATGCTGACGTAAACCAAAGTGAAGCCACTAGTGATGTGACTAATAGGTCAGCGAATGGTAATTCCCAAACGGGAAATTCACCTCAGACCGGTTACAGTAATGGAAACTTCATAAATTCTTCGAATTTTGGTAATCCTACTGGGTTTAGGCCACCGAGACCAAATTTTATGAATGCCACTGCAGGTAATTTTGGGTTTCAAAATAGATTTCCTCCCCCAAACTAGAAACACCCTGCCTGAAGAGTGCTCATAGCAGGGAATTAATTCAAACGTGTAGTAATGAGTTAAATAATACACTCTTTCCAAATGGTCAGACTGTTTTTGTAAAGCTTGATAAAAATTTAATAAATTTAGTACAGTGGGATGACGATTTCTCATCTGACGAAGAGGAAACTAAAGATTTTTGTAAAACTAATGTAAATTTATGTGCCACTGCTGAAATTCTTGTCAAAATCATGAATGAAAACCTGTATGCTCTGTGCGATTCAGGTGCTTCGGCTAGCTTGTTAAGTTATAATACGTGGAAGAAAATATCTAATATAGTGTCAAACGCTGTATTACAACCCGCTCCTCAAATTGTTCTAGTAGATTATAGTGGAAAAAGAACAAAATCTGTTAAGGGCGAGGTTACCCTCTGTGTAGAAATTGGACCTGCAACTTGTGATGTTAGATTTATTGTTGTCAGTGACCTTAATTGTAATTGTCTGCTAGGCAGAGATTTGTTATCGCTAGCTAATGCGAAATTAGACTTTGGCGAGAAATCTGTTACTGTAGGTTACGACCCTAACACTTGTAAGGTACCAATGAAAGAGTATGAGCACAGATTTGGTAGTGACCCCCTTCTGAATAATGAAAATAAAGGTAAAAATATTTACTAGGGAGAGTGTTAATAAGGTTGGTTTTCATTTAAAAATGCGAATTGTGTTGACACTGATCCTGCTACTGAAAGCAAGAACGAAGATGTAGTAGAACCTGTGCTAGAGTGTCCGATAATTCAGAATTTAGAAATTCATAAGAAACAGCTGACGCAGGAATGTATGGATAGTTTGTTAGAAAACAGTAAAGCATTTGAACATGTAGAAAGGTATACTATCAATAATGATTTAGATGTAGAGCAAATAAAACAAGAACATTTGAACGAAGCTGCTGAAGTAAATTTTTGTATCATTTTTATGGGGAACAAATTCATAAATTGGATGAGGAAATTCAAAAGTCTCATAATAATGTAAAAGTAAATCAAAATGTTTGTAATTCAAGTAAAATTACTCGTAATACCCAAAGTCACTTTCCTTCTGTTACTGAAATTAGAACAAAAGTTCTTGAAATTGAAAATTTATCTAATGTTCAAAAACAGCAACTATATGATTTGTTATTGAAACATACATTGGTTTTTAGCGATTTGCCAGGTAAATGTAATAAATTTGAATACACTATCGAAGTTGAAACTGACCAACCGATTGTAAAACGTCAGTACCCATTACCCTTTAAGTATAAAGAAAATATTGAACAACAAATAACTGAATGCCTAGAATGTGGCGTGGTGGATGAGTGTATCTCCGTGCATTGCCATCCTTTGTTATGTGTAGCTAAGAAAAATACTAGTAAACTTCGTACTGTTGTAGATTTAACTCAATTGAATAAATTTGTGAAATTAAAGCAGTTAAAAGTCAATAAGATCGATTATCTTCTCATCAAATTTCAAGGGATTCGATTCGTTTCTTGTTTAGATTTTGTTGGAAGTTATTTACGAGTAGGTTTAAGTGAAGAAAGTAAACAATACACAGCCTTTTGTTGGAACGGTAAAATGTATCAGTATACTCGAGTTCCGTTTGGTTATATAAACGGAGGAGCTGCTTTTATGTTGTGTTTGCAAACTGTCCTTGGGGCAGGTTTGTATGAAAAGGTAGTCTCATGTATTGATGATGTCTCAGTAATTTCTATGACTTTTGAAGAACTGTTACAATTTTAGGATCAAATATTTCAGAAAGTTTACGAGGCTGGCATGACTTTAAATCTACAAAAGTGTACATTTTGTAACACGAAATTTAGTTTTTTAGGGTTTGACATTAGTCCGCAAGGCATTACAAAAAATCCTTCTTATGTACAGTGTATCAAAGACCTTCCAAGACCTAGAAATTTGAAAGAATTACAAAGAGTTTTAAGTTTGTTCCAGTGGTGTGCCAAATTTGTTGAAAATTTCGCTCAAAAATCTGAACCTTTGTTTGGTTTGCTAAAGAAAAATAAAAAATGGATCTGGGATTAATCTTGTGAAAATAGTTTCAATCAATTGAAAAGTGATTTAGTTCAAGAGGTGATGCTTGCACATCCTTTGTTAGATCATGATTTTCGTTTAATTACAGACTGTAGTTCAGTTGCTTTGGGAAACATTCCTTTTCAAGAAGTAGACGGTAAGAAACATATTTTAGGATTTTATAGTAGAAAGTTAAAACCTGCAGAGAAGAATTACACCGTGACTGAACGTGAATGTCTTTCAATTGTAGTCGCGCTTAAGCGTTGGTCTCAATTGTTGTATGGAAGGCATGTAAAAATTTACACGGATCATAATTCATTGGTATATTTGCACAAAATGAGACAGTGGAACTCTAGACTTGCTAGTTGGAGCTTACAAATTCAGGGATTTGATGTACAAATTGTGTATATTAAAGGCCGAGATAATCAAGCTAGCGATGCATTGTCACGTATTATTCTGTTTCCTGAGGTTGAAAAGCATGTAGTTAATAAGTACGCAGTGTTGCCTTCTTGTTTTAAACATTTGTCTGTACAAGATTTAATCAGCAAACAAAGAGAATACCCAGAGTATAAAAATATCATGAAGTACTTAGAGAATCCCAATGATCCTTATATTAAGGTTAAGAATCGAAATGTTGGTGAATTTTACAAAATTGAAAATGGAATTTTGTTGAATCGCAGTTATCATTTTCCTAACCAATGGAAAATATGTATTCCTCCTTCTCTGGTGAATGATGTAATTCAAAACATTCATGAACAAGGGCATTTTGGTTTCGAAAAGGTTTTAGGTTTTATAAGCGATTGTTGTTATTGGAAATCTATGCGTAGAGATATCAGCAATTATTTGCGTGATTGTGTCGTGTGTAAACGTACGAAAGTTGAAACTTCGCCACCAGCTAGACCTTTACAAACTGTAGCTGTAAAGAATGTAAGAGACATGGTCTCGATTGATTTGTTAGGACCTTATCCACCTTCTCATACTGGAAATAAATTTGCATTGTCAATTTTGGATGTATTTAGCAGATATTACACAATGTTCCCAATCAGAAATGCAACGACCAAATGTGTTTTAAGATGTTTAGAATATTACTATTTTGTAACCATGGGAATGCCAAAATCCATATTGGTGGACAATGGTGGATGTTTTGTATCGGCAAAATTTAAATCTAAAATGGAAGAGTATGGTATTAAAATTCACTATGTAACTCCTTACCATCTAAAGAGTTCAATTGTAGAAAGAATTCACAGGGAGACGAATAGGTTGTTTAAATTATTATGTAACGAAGAACATACTTCTTGGGAGAGATACATACCTCAAATTGTCATTTTGTTAAATTATTCTGTGTGTAGTAGTTTAGGCGTCAGCCCTGCTAGTCTTCATTTAAATGTAAAAGCAAATTATTCTGTGTTGAAGCATTTTGGCATTGTAACAAACGAAAGCTATGATGAAAATGAACCTGTAAATTGGGAAAATAAACTCATAATGGCTGACTATCGCAGAGGTGAAAAAGTTAGAAAAAGAAACCAGAAATATAATGCATCCCAAGAAAGAAAATATAAAAGAAAATGATTTGGTATTTTTGTTGCAATCACATTTTAGTTCAGCAGTAGACAAAAAGATTCGTAAGCTTTTCATGCTTTACAAAGGTCCCCTGTTTTGTAAAAATAAAATTTCAGATAAAGTCTTTGAACTTGTAGATCCTTTAACTGGAGAATCTTGTGGCGTACATTCTATTGATCGTATGAGAGTGTGGAGACCCACTCAGAAAACTAGGAACATTTGGTTAGAATTAGCTAAGAAACATATACATGAAAAAGAATTTGGTTCTGTAAAAGAAAATAGTGAAAAAACTGATTCTTGTGAACCGGAAACTTTAGTAAATGTAAATTCTTTGAATGTAACGAAAATTAGTTTATCTGTTTTCAACAAGAGCGAAAGTAATAAGTTCAATGTTCAGTTGTTGTTGAAAGAGCTATTAAAATGTGACACGTATTTGCAATATTTAAATGATAAGCTAGATTGTCGGTATCGCACTCTTATGTTAGCTTTAAATCATTTGCTGAATCCTAAGCTAAACAGACGTGACGTGTAAAAAAAAAAGGTCACGGACATGGTTGTTTTCTAAATGCTAATATGTATGAAATGTTGTTTATTAGTATCCATATGTAAAGGAAATATGAGTTAAAAACTCCTTTACATAAATTATCGTATTGTCTTGTTGATGCTTTGCGATAAGTTATCAAGACTAACTGTAAGATCTTAAACCACCAATTGTACGAGGTGAGTTGTTTAGCATTCATGTATTATTACAAATGTAAACGATGATAAGCTCTAATTTTATTAGAGTGAGAGCAAGTTTTTGTGTGTCAGTGGAATACTGTAACACGAGTATTGAATTATGAATGGCAACTCCCCCCCATTTATTTTTAACCTTTGGGTTCATTTCTGTATGTTGTTTTATATTCCTACCTCACTAGAAGGTCTTGTTGCCATTCCAAAGGGGTGGGATGAAACTATAAATGTTTAATGGGGAAGGGAGACTTAAAAAATTTAAGTGGATAGGCGCTTATTAGCGTAAAAGTGTGGCAGACTTACTTCTATCCGGCCTCACTCCTATTGTAACAGTACAAAAGAGTGGTAATGAATTTATTTCATGTAGTTCATTATATTCATTATATTTAAATGATGTGTAATCCTTGTATTTGTGAATAACAATTTTGTTTTCGTAACTTCTTTCTCAGAATAGCGTGAGAAGTGCAAGTATGCTTCGTCATTTATGCAATTTTAGTATAATGTGTGTAGAATAAGTTTATTCATTTACTTTTGTGGAATATTGGAATATATTAGTTAAATAATATTTGTTTTATCAATTTGTTGAAAAGTTGAGTAATTCGTAATGATTATTTGTTTATGTTCTATAGTTTTCGCATAATATCGTAAAGTAAGTAATGTGAATATTTTACCTCTAAATAATGCCATGATTTTGTATAATGTTTGTGTTATTTTTAATAATAAGAGCGCATATAGCAATATTGTAATTCAAATATTAAAGGTATATCATGAGAATTATTTGTATATCAATTGTGAGTCATGCACATATAAATATTTAACTTAGTGACAGTGCCGAATGTCAAAAAGGAAAAAAAAAGACTTCACATATAAAAGCCCCATAAACTTTTATGCAAGCGTATAAATGCCCCACGCGTTTGTTGTTTTACTACGTTAAATGAAACTTTTTCATCTGATGAAGTGTAACTCGACGAAAGTTCTTATAAAATTCGTAGTGAACTAGTATTCATCTTGACTTTGGAACAGTGATGATTATTGAAGTGAAACTACAGTAGGGTTCTTGAACGTTTACCATTACTCAATGGTGCACGTACATTCCTTTCGACCGCCAATGTAACTGTACCAAAATTTTGCTTAAAATATTTCTCGTATAAACGCAAATTCTGCGTTAGTGCATTATGTGACATTCATCTAAATTTGTACACTTTGTGTGGTATATGTTTCTCATTGATCGTGCTGCCGCCTGGTGGTGCTAAAAGACAGGGTAGAACAAAAGGAAAAGGAAAGAAATGAGATTAAAAACGCAATAGTTAGTTTTCGATGTAAGTGTGTGTGTGCAAACAATGACTTGACAAAAATTCTGGAATAAAGTCAAGCCTAGACCCCAATATACTTTGAAAATATATAGATATTAATATACTTTTTTAAGAAACATCGATATTCGCAAAACTGTGTAAACAATCAGTAAAAATAGTGTTGTTGATATGGATGTTTTGATGGTTTTTACGTAAGTCGTTGTCAAAGTAAATCAGCCCCAAGTAATATTTTGTAACGACTGGAGGGCGTGATCGAGATTACGAGTGAAACAAAGGACTTCGCAAGGTGCACTTGAAGGTAATGGACTCATGATTACCGACGAAAGTGAAAATGTCTGAATAACATATTTTCTCCAACAGTAGCTGCAACATAATGCTGTTATTACGTCAGCTAGGAAAGACTGTTTCATATACTCTTAAAATTAGAAGAAAGGACAATTTCTACAAGAAGATTATTTCGGATTCGTAGTGTGTCTACTAAAATGTGATCACAATAACAGGCGCCACGACGAACTAAAACTGTTCTTGTGAACGATTTCAAAACGTATCTACGAACTTGCTACGTAATTGGGGCAATATATCCAAAATACTCAATAAGTTACAGGTATGTTTAACTATTGAATAAGTGGCACTCTAATGTTTAGACTTGTTTGTTTTCTCTTTTTCTAAATCGCATGACGAAGTAAGAATCTGGTTGTTACGTCACTTGTAAGCAATCTATGAAAGTGGGTGATGTTCTCATCTATTTTTCATAACACGTCTTAGGTCTTCGCCCAGTTGATCCCGTCCGAATCTGGACCATTACGGTGAGGTGTGTCGCGCCTTCCTTAAACGATTGTCGTGGGGACGAACTTTCTGAACCCACAAATAAAATAGTGCAAAGCTATATTATTTGAGGGCGAAGAGTAGAGAGTTCTCTGCGGTGGCCGGTTGAGGATGGTGTGTACCGGGCAGCGCTATGCTGTACCGTAATTCCTGGGCGTTCTTTACATGCTCCCAATAAGAGGGTACCGAAATATGACACAACAGAGTTTGTGAAAGAGTATAAATGCAACATTTATGTGTGTCTTTTGAATATCCTTTATAATGTAGTGTTAGTAACATACACATGTAAGTATTGATATATTTGACTCTTAATGTCTTCGTGTGAGTGCTTTGACATTTATTCTCATGTAAAGCTAGTTATTAAGGCGTAGTCGTACCTGCATGAGTTACAAGTATTTCTATCATCACAAAACAAATTATACCTCCTAGTTAGATTTCCAATTTTCAATCGCTGTAGAGTGTATTCTATTTCAACTTGATTATGTCACTTAACAGGTTCAGAAATTATCTACTTGAGAATTAAGTTTGATATTAGTATGTATGGTTCATTTAGAAGATGCAGTAGTGAAACTTATATTTTAGCAGTGCCTAGTCGTCCCTGAAGAATTGTGATATATAAAAACAATGAACGTGTCAATATGACAGCATTTATTTTTTCTGCAAAACCGTTAGAAACAGTTTCATAATTGTGTATTTTACTGTTGTCAGTTTGTGAGAGCATTCCTCATTACTATTCGTATATTTGTTCCATGTATGCTATTAGGATAAATTTTGGTGTTCACTTTACCAGTTCAACATAAACATAAATTCTAGAATGAATTCAATAATATTTAACGATGTGAATAAATAGTTTTGTATTCTATATTTTCGTTTTATTTGCATATATATTTTCTGTGGTAATGTAATCTTAAGGAGGCTAGAAAGCAGTTGCATCTCGCATACAATGCCAGCAGATCTCCCTAATTGTCCCATGATTTTTTCGAACAAATTTAAACAACCTTCCTTCTCAGCAATTTAAATATGTGCAATTCAAATGTTCATTGAAATAACCCTGAAACCCTTTAGAGAGCGTACTGAGGTCGATTGTCTTCCGTCTGTGCCTTACTCACTGTTGAAATTGTATTTCTCTGTTAAAGCACTTCATAACCGTAAATTAATCAATTTTCTAAACGTTTGATCCCTCTAAATCGAGTTTATTGACGTTTGAACTCTCTCAGTTGGAGATTTGTACGATTTATTACTTTCATTTTCAATTTATCAAACAATACATTGGGAAGATAAGAAGGTTCTAATGCCATTTGTTCACAGAGGCAATTGCTTTCGAGATTTCTTAAAGTGGAAAGTCGTCCTGCTAGTCCTTACTAGCCCCTATATTGAACTAGTTCCTGTTGTATAACTATAAAAAAATTATTACTTTGTAACTTAAAACATATGTAGTTATAGTTTCGGTACGTTTCGGTAAGTCCTAAATGTAATTTGTTGAGTCTAACCGTTTTGAATATTAGTAACCAAAAGGCACTATTAATATTGCTCATAGTTATACTGTATCAGATATGTAAAATCTAAGTTTATGTTTCTTAAAGTACACATAATGTAACTCGGAGTCTTAGTTACATGCTTCTGCCTTTGAAATTGAAATGATGTCTTTGTTTATAAATTGTATTGAACACACATTTAATTGTAAAAATGTTTAATTACTTCATGCAATATATACCAAAGAGGTTAATCTGCAGTTTGGTTTGCTATAATTTAACTTCCCTTCTATACAACATAAATTGTATCTATAACATGTTAGTAATAACTGTACATCTTTGCATTCGTTATTAAGCATTTTTTAACGTTCAGCGTTTGACAGCACAAATCTTTAGTGGCTTATTAATTTTCAACCTCATAAAAGTGCTATTACTACACAGTGTTCTACGTGTCATGCTATCAGAATGTTTCTAAATGTTTTTTGTGCAGTGCATAGTGGTGTCGAATCACTTAACTAAAATGCACATTAGCATACTTCGATTTCACTGTTAGCGCTAAGGGCATAAGATACTACCATTTTTGAAAGTTTGTCCTGATTTCACATTTCACATCAAGATTCCTCCATCTTGATTTCACATTTATTGAATTAGGTAATAACACTACGATTTATTTTATAAAACAACATTTCTTTCCCATAAAGTTATATGGTTGGTTTCATGACGATAATTGTCAGTGCCATTACATTTCCATCCATGTTGAGGAAACATTACTTTTCTTTCAGGAGTAAGATCTGTTGGTAATATCCTGTCTGCTGAAGGTAAGTGTCGCCAGCATTTGTTAAGAACTGCAATCCGCCGGAACAAGAGACTATCCCAAGAATAACTAACACTTTTCTGACCAGAGTATATATACTTTGTTATTCAAACTAAAATAAAGTTTTACAGTTTCGGCAACTTATCGTTATCTTCATCAGACTCTAACTGAAAGACATATCTTCAGTTATGTAGATATAACCACAGAACTAACAGTAATTAGATAAAATCACAGCTATCTCCTAAAGCAAACAATGAGTGTTAGGCCTTTCTGTTTTGAGTATATATTTCAATGTTCTGAAGATATTTATTTCAGTTAGTATCTGATGAAGGTAGCTCTCAGTAGTCGAAACTGTAACAGTTTATTTTTAGTTGTAATACAAAGTGTATATATTCTGGTCAGAACCGTGTTAGTTATTCTTGTACTAAGTTCCACAGTCGTAATGGATAGAGCTGAACTATTCCAATGAAACCATTTCCGAATTCTATTGTCATTCGATCAGGATGTTGCACAGATGTTTGATTATTCTTTGTAGACGTCCAAATCGCAACTGTTTGCAAACGATGTGGAGCTAGTAAATACACCTAGTGACTTAATGTCGTTCAGACAGATTATCCAAAATACGAAACATTTGGTTCATAGGAATTATTATTGCAGAAATTGTCTTTCATGGTCCACGTGAACGTGCCGTTTTTGATACGATTTATGAGTTTACATTTTATTGTGATGTGTTCAGTTGACGGCGCTCAGTTTAGTACGCGATATGAAATACTTTTGTTACCTTGAAATAAATCTACAGTTTTTGTGATTCAACGTATCTAGGTCCTGTTGCCAAAGACTTTATTTGCTCCATGATCGCAGGAACTGCCCTAGATAATGGGCAAAATATTTCCTTTGTCTGTTCAATTGCACAGTGAAATAGTTTCCGATTAGCAAAGAGAAATTAGGCTGGAGTATGATATACTCATAATTTGTGACGCGTTCCTTACCTCTTCAATTAGAATGTTTTGTTTCCTATTCTGCTTTGCGATGGAGCTTTTTTGTTCTTATACCTTATGATACGAAAGTATTAATGGTTAACAAGAATGTAAACAACAAAGATCAAAGATGGATACACTAGCACATGATAAAGACGCAAACAATGCCTCAAGAGAAAACCAGAAGATAAACGATGTGTACATCACACGTTTGTAGAAATTCATTCTCCATCATAATTTCGGTTTTTGTAATTTGAACCAATTCCACTGTACTACTGAAGATACAGGGGAGGTATTTTTCCCACCATCTCGGGCAATCCCTGCAACCATGGATTAACCAAACTTCATGGCTACAAGACCTAGATACGTTTAATCCCAATAACTGTATAAACAGTTCATTGTAACGAAACCTCTTTGATACCGCGTTCAAAGCATTTGAGTGCCGTCAACTGGATGCATCCAGCACCAGCAAATAAAACTGTTCAGTACCTGCAACTATACACATTTGGTGCCTGGTACTCAACATATTTGATATTGGGTACTGTACGTTCGGTACCGTCAACTGGACTCATTCAGTATCAGCAACTAAAGTGTTCAGTGTCAGCGACTCAACGCATACAGTCGGCAGTGTTCACCACTAAGCATTTGGCTGCCCCAACTAAATTTATCCAGACCTTGCAGCATGAATTTTCTACCAGGAACTCTATCACAGTTTACTGAACACATTCTTTCCATTTACTAAATACGTTCAGATGCCCCAGCAATATGTTCGTCAAGTGCATATGGAACTGATTACTCTAGTGTCTGCTACTGAAGGTTTTTTTACCGTGTAGTAAATTTTCCGATTGAAGGATAATCAGCCCTAAAATGTTTTTTTTTCGAATAATTTAAATATTACAAGTACGAACTGCATTTACAACATAGCTAATCAACAGACCTGAACCTAATTACTCATAAGTACTGAACGGAGCAATGATGTAAGCGAACGTCTGTAACCACAAATATTACAAGCTGCTATTTGAATAAGAAAATTGTTAAAAGCACTCGGCTACTGAAGGCTAAAATTGCCGCTTTTTAAAAAGTCGTCTTTTCACATCTCAAGTAAATAAAATTCCTTCATTTTTAGCTGTAGTTAAAAATTAAACTATATTTTTCTTTGGATAAGGCCCCACGAATATACTCTAGAGGCTTAGGATATGAATGATTAATGAAATTGAACTATTGCGTAATTAAATTCTTTTTCGTTCTTTTCCAGGAATCGAATCAGGAGCTACTGCATTAAAAGCACAAATATTAGCCACAAGCCCACCGGGGACGGCTTTTTCGGTTATCTATTGCTATATAGTTTAAAGGTTAAATCTAAAACTGGAAAATTATCTCTGAGTATGAAAATAATATCATTATTATTGTACAGACAAATCCAAAATAAAATAAAAATGTTCAACTTACTCACAAGTTATTTTAACAGACCATAATTATGTTATTTAGTAATTTAAGGAATGCCAACCACGTAAATTAGATTATTGCTAAACCTGCTACTTAACAAACATTAAATACGCTTCCCAAAAAATTAAAAATGTGCTTGCAAATTGGTTACCTTACAGTGAACGCCATTGCTGCAATGTCTTGTAATTAAAATTAGTTGAGTACTTTTTTAGATTTTAATGAAGAAATGAAACATATTTGTTTTGTGTTTAACTAGTGCAAACTCTATACATTCTTATTAACTTTTTAAATCTTTTTGTTAAGCCATCTACCGTGAGTTATATCAATCTCTTCCGGAATAAGCTGAATTGTTTATCCTTAGTAGAAGCATAGAATTGTGGCTTGCAGGGCAAAAAGAAATATCCATATTAATTGGCTGTTCGTTTTGCTGCATTGAGATGGAAATTGTACAATATTTACGATTTAACATGCGGAAAAATGCTGTGGTCCTGATAATGTAAGTGTCCTAATTTAATTTATCTTCTAAAAGTCTATGTTAGCGCAATATATGATATAAAAGAGTTGTCGGCTATATTTACTCGCCAGAAATTGGTAAAGTTATGACCAAAATTTGCTATGCGAATGAAATTGCATTATGTATATACAATTCTCTTCAAATATGTGTCTTTAAGGTTTACGTTATGCAAAAAACAAATTAGTCAAAAAAGTGTAATTTTTGTGGTGAAGATATGTCATTCTCACAGAAAAATATTGAGTACTGGAAGCAACATGGACTTTAGATTAGGTAAGGCCTCGACTTCAGTGTAAGAGGAAATGGTAAACATAGTGAGGAAGATATTCACTCGATGCCTCTAAAAATCAACAAGACAAGCTGCAAAAGAGAGTAGTTTTACGTGCTATGTGGCACATGTTATTTATAACAAATAGTTACATTACAGTTTACAGAAACCTTAATACTGTTTGTCCAAGAGATGTGTCTGGTTGATTGTGAGAGGTATTTTGGATTTTGTGAGATGATGCTCGCATGACATGAAGATAACCATAATTTGCTTGAGAACGTTACTTGAACTGAAGTTGGTAGAGCTGTTTCATGCAAATGGTTTTGTTGAACACCACAGTAACAAATATTTGATTGGTTGATTTTAAGTTTAAGTCTCTTTCAGCACTGAGGCTTGGTCAGGTATTGATCTTAAATGGACAGTTGAAATAGCGGAAAAGAGACCGAAACTGACACAGAGTATTGTTGATTAACGTTTCTTGCATTAGTGAACCCTGCCCCTTGAGAAAACATGAAAGCTGAAATTTACCTAAAAATATTTAACGATTTAGTTTAGCAAAGTTTTCAATTTCTAAATGTAACGAGACAAATGGACTGTCTTTTATGCAAGATGGAGTTCTCTCGTATCACGCCTAGAACGTCAGCAAATGTGTTAATGAGGGCTTCCCAGAATGCAGGATAGGCCTACAAGTTCCCACAGTGTGTACAGCACCTCATCCCAGGTGAGGGTTTCCTAAGGAAGAACTGCATCGCAACAAAACTCAAAATCTTGGTGAACTTCAGAGTAAAATCTGTAAAGTCATAAGCAGTATTCCTGCTGAGTTATTGAGAATTTAGCATAAAGTATGGACAATATGTTGTTTTAGAAAGTCTGTAGAAAATGCTGTAATACACATTGAGCTGTAGTTTTAGGTGAGGTAATGGCACACAAAAAGCTATATGTAAAAAAAGTGAATTACTACCTTCAATATTTTAGGAGTAACAAATGTTTTAAAATAGACAGCTACCTACTGCCAATTCTATACTGCTAACAAATTATAACTTATATTCAGTTAGGAACATGAAGTTCGTATTCTTACATGTATATATTGCTAAAATCTTAAATGGCTTCGCATTCGGGAGGTCGTGGGTTCGATTCCCCCTGCCGGCCATTCTGACTGAAATTTTTATGGGTTTTCTTCTGTCCTGCCAGGCAAATGCCGGGATGGTACCTACTAAATGGCCCTTGACGATACCTTCGCAAATCTTTTCCAGTGTTATTATTGTTGTTGTTGTTAGATATCCAGTATAAAATGGCTTCCGTGCTGTATATGGTAATTGTTAAATATATAATTAAATAAATGTTTTATGATTAGTTTTCTATTTCTTCTCTATGGTAGTTTCTAGTTGTTCCTAGGTAATCCTACCACATAAAATTGTTTTCTAAGGTTACAAGCCATATGTCTATCAAGTGTGGTTGAAATTCCTCTCGGCGTTCCATATTTATGCTGGAGTATGCGTACAGCCATAGTCCATTTATAAAGGATACTAGAAAAGTCCCTTGCCATAGGCAGACATTGGTATGAGTGTAGATACAGGTAGATAAAAAAATAAAGGGAGCATAGTTGTTGGAATTTATAAGTAATTAATCTAAAGTGTTGGGATTATTAAAATCGTTCCATCAATTTTGTTAAAACATAACGGGGAACGACATAATTTATACCAAACATTGCTACCAAACATTGTTAGGGTCGTTAGATCTAGTAGGCTCAGGTGGAAAGTCAAGTAGCCACAATGGAAGAAAGAAACACTTTCAAGGCTTTAACTCATAGACCAAACGGAAAACGTCCATTTAGAAGACCTAGGCGCTGATGGGACGACAATATTAAGATCGCAGAAATAGGAATACACAGTATAAATTTAATGCAGTTGGCTAAGGATAGAAGATAATGGAGAATGGATTGTGAATGCTTCATTAAATTTCCGGGTTAAATAAGCAGACAGTTATAAAGGGAAGTAAGAAAGTTCTGTCACTTTTTTAAACCACCATTGTAAAACATCGATATGCTACCTAAGACGTATCTGAAAGATCAAAAGCAGTCCCCATCAGAATCGACGACCTTCATCCAATCTTCCGGAAGGCCGTGGGTTAAATCAGGGTGAAACGCCTTGAAGCGAAGAAGGTATCAAGCGCATTTAGCACCTCTACTAGGGATTTGAACTATCGTACTGTAAGATGTTTGTCCAATGAATAGAACAGGTGATATGTCACCAATATATGGCGAATGCAATGTCACCAATATATGGCGAATGCAATACGTTCTCCCATCCAAGGCGCAGAATGATATCCTGGGTCATCCTTAGCTGGGCTTAGCGTTGTCTTCTAACAGGAGGTCCCCTTTGTGATTCAGAAGTGCTGGCTCCAGTGGTTTGAATTTTCCTTGAACACAAATAAACTGCTGACAATACACAGTTGCATTGATAATATATCCTGCTAGTAGCAGTTTCGGATGCCACGAGCAGCCCACCAAACACACAGTAGGACCTACTTCTGGGATTGTACTGGGTTCTGTTGTTTTCGAACCGACACACGGAATGTTAATCAATGATCAGGGCGCCATGGAATTTCGTACAGGACCCATTTCTCTTCAAATGTCAACACCCTGTCCGGAAATAGATCCTTTCTCAGACGAGACAGCAAAGAAACACAGGTGTCCAGTCGAGTTGCCTTCTGGCATAGAGTCAAATCATGTGGACCCATCGCCCCAACTTGTGGTGCCTTCCAAAGTTGATTGAGGTGTTCCGAATGGTTTCTCCACTCACACTGAATTGTAGTACCAGTTCTTTACATGTCTAAGCACTGTTCGCCTCAATTGCTGCCTGAAGATCTTCATTTTGTACATCTGTGGTTCTTCCTCCGGGAACATGGTGCGTTTTCGAGTGCTCCGTTACCGTCCTTAAACTTGTTAAACCAACGTGTGCACTGTCTGTGTAGTCACGACACCCCTTGTCAAAGGTCTGGCATATCTCCCGCCCCGCTGCAGCGGACTTCGACTCCAGTTTAAATTCGTATATTATACCCGCCCTAATGACGCTCTGTGCCGGTCCCATGTTCACTCTGTAATTATGCAAGTTCATGGTGTAACTGAACTGCCATAACCTGGTAGTATGTTGCATATACGCACGCCAACTACTGATCTTCGCCTTATATCCATTCGCATTTAACTCATGGTGTGAGGGCCAGTTGAACTCATACCTGCACTAAATGTTAAAGAATATTCATGGTTCCCCTTATAGTTCTTGTAAATATATATGTGTTCTAATTTCAGTAGAAGGCAGTATTTAAAATATTGTTAAAAAACGGAAAACAGAATTACTAAACGCTAATTTCATTCAGTTCTATTGCTTACCAACTCAAAACTGCAGTATTTCAAATATCATTTCTTGATGATTATACGTCGCACCCTGAATCTCACGAGCATGAAAAAAAGACGCACTCTACTAGTTTCTTGTCCATGTATAATGCTGATTTTTTATAGGTTTTCACATACACTCAACAACTTGCCTTCTTTCTAAAGTAACTTTTGAACAAAGTTATCATTTGGTCATTTCCAGGCTTTGTTAAGGTCCATATTGTTAGGTACATTTCACGTGGATCAATAACTATGAGCACATTTTCTGCTTCTGCTTCACCTATTTAATTTTCTTCATATTCTTTCGTACTTTTGGATTACTTCATTTTCCAATGCTATTTAAGTATCAGGTTCTAATGAAAGATTTTGCGGTTTTCAACCTTCAATTTCAAAACAGCATATCTCAGTTAAAACACGCTTTATGAATCGAAATAAAAACCATGACAATCAATGTAATTTAACCAATGCGAAACAAGTGTGTTACTGGCGGTAGCATAGAATTTCGGAGTTCTGGACGCGGCGAAGTCGTTGAAGGTTGCTTCCGTATCCTCTCGGTTTTTGAATCATTTCTCGGAGAGGAATTTGTCGAGATGATTGAAAAAGTGGTGGTCGTTGTGCGAGAGGTTCGGTGAGTACGATGGATGAGGCAAAGTTTTATAGCAAAATGCGTCCAACTTTTGCAGTGTCTGTTGTGCAACATGCGGACGAGCGTTGTCGTGAAGCATGGTTGGTCCCTTTCTATTGACCAATGATGGGCACATACGTCAAAGTTTCTGGTGCATTTCGTCGATTTGTTGGTAGTATTTCTCCACCGTAATCGTTTCGCCCGGATTCAGGAAGCTGTGATTGATGAGATCGGCTAAAGACCACCAAACAATCACCATGATTTTCTGCGGGTGGAGTTTCGACTTCGGGAACTGGTGAGGAGCTTCGCCGACGTCCAACCCCTGCGTCAAAGGTCGCCGATTGTCGAAAATTATCCACTTCTCATCACACGTCACAATCCTGTCGAGAAAGGCTCGTTCTTGTTCCGCAGAACAAGAGAAGACGACACCTCCAAACGACGATTTCGAGAATTTCTGTCAATTCATGTGGCACTCATTTATCGTGTTTTTTGGCTTCTCAGTCTCTTGTAGGTGTTTGGAAACATTGATAAAAATTTTTTTTTGGGTTTATTGAGAATGTCTAATAGTAAATAAAGAAATGTATAGGCAACGCCTTCCGTTTTTGTCTTTGGTTAGAACACGTAAAATGAAAATATTGAAACTTGACACTGCAACGAAAAATGTTCTTGAATAGGCAACGGTAATAGTATTTATTAGTATAAACATTTTAATTATTGGTACCCACATTGCACACGACGTCCTTAGGACGTCCCATTTTTATCCCAATTATCCCATATAGTTTCCGGAATTTTCGGGAGGATGAGTAGACACCCCATGGACGTCCTGCATGGGACGTCCTAAATGATTTCCAAATTGGACGTTCACAGGACGTCACGGATGGGACAGGAGATCCCAGGAAAATCCAACAGTGGACATACCGAGGACAACGATTTACGAGTGGGCATCCCTTTGAAGTCCCGTTGAATATCCCATTTTCCGGGATATTAACGGGCATCTCGATATCCCGCGGAGGTTCTCTCAAAGTCCCGGGAGTAAATTCGGATGATCCCGGAATCCCCCGTTGTGTATTGCGAATCAGTCTTGGACGTCCATGTGCTATATGGATAAATATGCATACCATATAACAAATGAACTTTGTAAACCCTATTGTCTTTTAGAAATTAAATATTTGTAATTTTTTAATGAAAACACCATTTAGGTTAAAATTATTATGATTACACCAATATTGTCAAAATAGTGAGTAACAAATCATTTGGGGAATGACTAACAATACAAAGCCCTAATTGTTATTTAATTTAGCTCTATTTCATTTTTACTTCATTTTATTTGTAGCTATTATCCTCAAAGTAAATTAAGCAATAACGTCTTTTGCAGGAATCCATGGATTCATCCTTAACATACGAGTTTATGAAGGAGCGTCCGTGAGTTTTCTCATCTTTCTCCAAATGTGTGCAACATTTTAATACTTCAACTCCCATGTAATATTTGACTTTCATTCATGATAAATCTCATTTAATATAAAAGTCCTAAGGGTAGGACTTATCATGAGAAAATGCATTCCTTTTGAAAATGCATTAAGAAAAGAATTGAAGAGAACACTTGAAAAATGTTCTGAAAACCTGGTACCAATTTGATATACCTACTATTTTTTAGTCATAAATTACAGTTATTACTCTAAAATATGTGAACTCAGTATAGTCTAAAGTCTACTCTTAAATGAAACACCAATAACCACAATGCCCTTAATGAGACAGCAATAACCATGTGAAAGTAGCATAACCGTGTAAATAATTTCAAATTTTAGCATTGAAATAGCAATATTTCACTTTTCTCGATTCATCAAAATCATGTAATATTAGATAGCTCATATTAAGATTCAAGCTGAGTCATAGATGAACTTTAAAGCGAATTTATTAAAAATTGTTTTAATATTTCCAAGTACAAACTTCATAAATGATTGTATTTATTATCCACTAGGGCATAAGAGAACAAGCGAACAGAGATGTAGTTACGGGAGCGAGCGGGGTGATTGCTCTTGGCGCTGACGGCAAGGGGCGCCGAAAGACCAAGAAGAAAGAAAAAGTGTTTAAAAAGTGCAGACGACGCGACGCCCTGTAAAATAGTGACACCCTATTAAATAAATATCGTTGTCGGTTTCAAAGGATTTTTTTTTTTTTTTTTTTTTTGCTCGCTCCGCTCGCAACTCGCACTTTTCAATAAAATTCAGAAGTTTTGCATTTATTACTTTGATTTATTAATGACAATGTGATATAAAAGGTGCCGAATAATGAGTTATAGTGTACGAAGTAGCGGTTTCAAAATCAGAAAATGTCAGTCTGAAATACATGTTCGGCGTTTGATGGCATTAAGTTTGCTTAGTTAATCATGCTTTTCTACCCAATCGAATTAATCACGATTTTGAGAATGAAGGAATGATAATGACAGGAGTGAAGAGACATACACAAGTTGCTGTTTGCGCGGGAATATCAAAAATGAACGTAAACAAGGGTAATAATAATGACTTGTAGAATAGGGGCTTAATGGGTCACAACTTAACCCAACGAATTTCGACTTTTTCAAAGACTGATCTCTATGACTGAGTTTTCTTTATTTCATTGACATATGAAATGTTTCCAATTTGAAGGAATTTATTTTGATCATTTCTCTATCGCCTTTATATTTTTGCTGTGCACACGGATCTAGTTGTTTTGTTTCATCTATTTACATACGTACAAAACACACATTCATGTTAGTATAATCAATATATTAACTAATAATAAGTAATATTAAATTCAGAACTTTCAATCATTAAGAAATTAAGTAATTGTTATATCTTCAAACATATGAAGTAGCCAACTATATTCTGGATTTTAAATACAAACATTAAAATTATTCTTCACCTCCACCGATCAATGTTTAGAAATTTACAAAGAAAGGCTCCTTCTGAATTTCCGTTATACTTCACAATATATTCTTTACCCTAACAAACTAACAAATTAACTCTACGGCCTATGGAACTCGGAGGATCAATGCAGCAGTCATAAAGGCTGTTCAATGACTTCTACACAGAGAAAAATCCGTTCTTCGGACAACGGTATATTGTACAAATATACGGTATCCTGTTGCTTACTGTAGAAATCAGTACGGAGCATACGTTATCCGTATGCCACATAGGCACTATCCTTAGGTGTTACATCATGCAGGATGTCTGACATCTAACAGTTTTCCGTATATTATAAGGGGAGTGCCGGTCCTGGGTTCGAGTTCCGGATGTCCGTGTTCGAAGCGCCAGATATAAAGTCTGTTCCTGTGAGGGAAGCCAGATATAAGGGGAATGGGGTTCGATACTCGTTTGTTCCAGTTCGAAGAGACCGACTAATAATAATAATAGGATTCGAACCTTGGATCTCTCAAAGTCTCCTTTACATCAATCAAATGCTCAAATTAGTGAATTGAAATAAGAGACTGGCAATAAACAAGTATCTTCACTCCTCCGCGGTCCTAAGATTCGGGCGTTATGCATATCAGAGGTATGAGCCGTATACCCACCGTCGCTGTTACGTCAGCTCCAAGTTACATTGATCAATACCTGTAAAAAAGTGCAAGGTAGGACAGCCATGCGTGATTAACACCAGATGAGTAGTGGGAGGCGAAAGTAAATGTTTGAACTTCTCTATTGATAAATACCTTACCTTCTGACAAACACTTCACATCGTGTACGTTTTAATTGGTGCACATTTCACTCGCTAAAAGAAAGGCATAACGTATTAAACACATTCGGTTAGCACTATCATCACTTTTAGAAATGATAACAAGAATTGTAGGTAACTTTATATTAATATTCACTATGTGGGTTATACTACATATGATTTAAAACAATGGTAATATTTTCATATTACTTTTAACATTTCACTCGAAAAGAAATTGGCCCAAAGATTTCGGAACGATACGTAAGCGCGCACGACGATTTCGGCGACTGTACGAAATAAAATTCACTAATGCATTAACAAATAGTAGACTTCCATTGCTGTTAAAACATAATTTGTACACGCAACACTGTTCCAAGGTTTCTTGATGCAGACTAATATTTGAAAGTGTACATTTTAGTATGTTGCACTAGCTTGACATTGAGGTGTGTGTATTACAGTTGTCTGATTACATGGCTTTCTGAAGACAAAAACTTAGTACGTTCAACTCGTATAACGTCTTGGAGAACACACACGCTTCTCTTTATGCGTCACATAGTTGCCAGTTAGTAGCGCAAGAATACACTGACAAAACTAAAATATAGTTCGTAAAGAGCATTGAGTTTTTGCATTATTATAATGTTAATAATATATAATGAATGGTTCATAGGTTAATAGAAATCACATTAAAACACTGATTGTTCCAATAAGTTGTAAAATTGACGATTATTAATAGTTTTTACATTGTCACGTAAAAATTTGTCATCGTCATGAGGGCTTGTGCGTGGGCGTTTACAACGAGAGTAGCTAAATTTTTCCTCCAAATATGGGCTGACGGGAGGAAGCAAGACTGTCTAGAAAAGTGAGGTACCTTTTGGGTGACAAATTCCTGAGCATTGTTCTCTTCCAACTGTTAGCTGATTGCATTGTATTTCTAAGAATTAACGCTGGAGAAATACGAGGGTTGATTTAAAAATCCAAGCCAATCCATACTGTTATAATATCACATGCATATACTTATGTTACCTTCGTTACCTATATGTTATATACGTCCATTCGTATGTGAGATCCTGACCGCTTACATTGATTCATACGGAAAGTACGGAAAGATGGAACACTTATACAGAAATTATTATAAAACATGCGTTTTCAGTTATACGTCTGTTTTACGTTAAGTACAAATACTACAGGAATTACGCACTTAACCTATCTTTTTAAGTACGTCACCTACATTTTTCTCTGTGTATTCTTAGAAAACTGGATCCAGTTTCTACTTTGTATTCCTATTTCTGCAAGATCCATCTTAATATTGTCCTCCCATCTGCGTCTAGGTCTTCCTAATGGACGTTTTCCGATTGCATTTCCAGTCAAAACTTTGAAAGCGTTTCTACTTTCTTCCACCCTAGCCACATGACCTACTACCCTAAGCCTCCTAGACTTGATGGACTTAACAATGTTTGGTAAACCGTATAAATTATGTAGTTCCCGGTTATGAAGTTTCCGCCATTCCCCATTCCCGTTCCTCTTGGGACCGAATATTCGTCTCAGGATCTTGTTCTCAAATACTTTCACTCTATGTTCTTCTTTCAAAGTAAGCAACCATGTCTCGCAGCCATACAGAACAGCAGGCATGATTATCGTTTTATATATTTTAAGCTTCAATATAAGCTTTATATATAAGCTTCAAATTCCTCGACGGAATTCGTGGCGGCAAAAGATTTTTAACTGAATAATAACGTTTTCTGTCGACATTTAACCTGTCCGTGGATACGGTTTTCATCTGTTAATATTGATGCTAGATACTTGAAAGTATCCACTTTATCGAAAGTATTATTTTATGCTTTGACGCATCCATAATTGCAGTATTACGAACTCAGAGAACTTGCACGTATTTACTTTTTTCTGCATTTACTTTTAAACGTGCAAGCGTTTAATAATGCCTCTGCATTACATTCTGTTGTTCTTCAATCAGACTTACATAATCAGCATACACCATAACATGTTGAATATCTTTTAACTTTAGGCTCTGGTTGCTATCTTTTGGTTTTCCTTATAGCATACTCGAGAATAAAGCTGAATAATAAAGTCGACACGCATCTCCTTGTTAGAGGCCATTCTTGACACGGAAGCTCGTGGACAAGAATTTTCCTACTCGACTTTACTTGCGAATTCATTACTAATAACTCTAATTAGTTTTTTGGACATCGAAAATCCTGCAAAAAAATATTGTACAATGTTTCCTTCTGATAAAGTCGTAAGTGTTTCTAAAATCAATAAATAATTGATGTACCGGGGTATTGTATTCCCATTTTCTTTTCGAGTACCTGCCAAATGCTTGATATCTGTTATATAGTTGATTGATTTAATTTAAATCCACACGGATCCAGTAATTTCATCTCCGTATGTGATCAATCTTGCAAATAGAGTGTTTGATAAGTTTTTATACGATATTGAGAGAAGAGAAATTCCTCGATAATTACACTGCTCGGCATGAAAATCCTCCCACGATGGTGAAACAGTGTAATGGATAGATTTCGAGAAGGTGATTACGAATATCTCATCGACAAAGTTCCAGCACGTATTTTTTTTTTTTCTTTTTGGCGGGGTGTGGTTTCCATAATTGACAGAAAAATCGTTTTTTTCGTATTTAATATCCGTTTTCCGTGTTTAGAGTGCATAATCCTGAATGTTTATGTTAATCCAAGAACTGCTACTAGGCTATATCCCAGGAACATTCTTTTCTCTAGCTCACGACCTCCCGGAAAGGTACCCCTTCCCCCTGGGTTGCAAAGATGTGTTGTCGGTAAGTAAATTATTGTAAAGTACAGTATCCTAACTTGGATTCCGCGAGGAGAAGTATGAAACATTATCTTTGTCCGCATGTACCCGTACCACCAGACTCATACACCCTGTGCAGTGTTTCATCTGATGAAGAACGTGCTGCTTGTGAGGATGTTACACAATCTTCGACTACACAGTCAGTCCCAATTACGCTCCAGTGTCTGACACTAATGAATCACATGTAATAAGTCAGGTGAGCTGAATGATCTGATCAGAGACTTAAGCCTTCCCAAGTCGAAGGCCCTGTTGCTTGCATCACGACTTCAACAATGGAATCTACTAAATTAAGATGTAAATGTATGGATGTACAGGAAAAGAGAGGTGAGCCTAGTTCCTAATTTTACAAAGGAATGTGATTTGGTGTATTGCAGCGACATCCAACTGACATCCCATCGCTTATGGGACAACTGAAGTTGAACTACAACACTGAAGATTGGAGGCTATTCGTAGATTCCTCTACGATAAGTCTCAAGGCAGTCTTACTACACAATGACAATGAAATGCCAGCCGTCCCTATTACCCATGCTGTACATACGATAGTAACATACGAGAACATGCGAAACCTATTGCAGAAAATACAGTACGAACAGTTCCAGTGGTCTGTATGTTCTGACCTTACGTTTATTGCCACCCTCACCGGTTTACAAGGAGGTTACACAAAGCCCTGCTGCTTCTGGTGTCATTAGGATAGTCGAGCTAAAGATCAGTACACCATCACAAAATGGCCTCCAAGGAAGCAACTGGTCCCAGGGGAGATGAACGTGGCTAATGAACGTCTTGTGGATCCGGAGAAAATATTCTTGCTACCCCTTCATATCAAATTAGGGCTCATTAAGGTTTTCGTCAAGTCCCTGAACCGAGATGGTGAAGCTTTTAATCATCTCAGAAATCTATTTCCAAGACTCAGCTAGGAAAAGGTGAAAGAAGGTGTTTATACAGGACCTCAAATCAGAGACGTTTTTAAGAATACTACATTTTCTTCTAAGCTTAATGAAGTGGAAAGTGAGGCTTGGGAGGCCTTTCGAGAAGTGTGCAGTAACTTTCTAGGAAATCATAAGTCACCTGATTACAAAGAAATTGTGGGCAAGTTAATTACTTCATTTCGTAACATGGGATGTAATATGTCCCTAAAGTTACATTTCCTTCATTACCACCTGAACTTCTTCCCTGAAATGTAAAGCTTGGGGGAGGTCTCTTGCGAACACGGGGAAAGGTTTCACCAGCAAATAACTATCATGGAGAGCCGGTACAGGGTAAATGGAGTGTGAATACGTGGGCAGACTTCTGTTGGAATGTGACACGCGAGACACTCTGTAGTAATTACAATAGGAGTAGGAAAACCAAATGACACGTAAGTGTTAAACTTTAAATCTTTATGCAATTTTATTAAATTGATTTTTAAATTATAACTTGCAAATTATTATGGGTGGAGAATAGCATCTTTGGGCGGATATTGAAACACCTCCTCCTCTCTGAAAACTGGTGCGTCGTGGAGAAAAAAACGATTTACGGATTCGAACTCAGGAGCTCGAAACCTATAGGAATCGCCTATTTTCATTCGTGAGAGCGAAAAAAAATTTCATTTTGCCGACCAATGTTATTGCAATCAATTTTTTCGCTTTTCTTCCGAATTGGAACAATGATTCACTCTTTCCACTCTTGTGGTAATTCTTCCTTATTACAGATAAGGAGAATGAGTTTGTGGCTCTTGGTCAAAACTTTTCGTCACCAGCTAAAATTAACTCAGTCGGAATTTCGTCTATAGCAGTAGATTTGTGTGCCTTTAATTTCTTTTTAGCGATTTTTGCTTCTGTTTGGCTAGGCTCTGGAATATATGGTTCTGCAATATGCATTTCCCTCTTTCATCATCTCCCCTCATCTGTCTTTAAATTATATGACGAGGTTGATAATCTTTCTTAAATTCATTGGTGCTCTCATACCTTTCATGACGTTTTGCTATTAACTTAAAGTTCATTAATTATAGCTTTCAGAAAATATCGTTTCTTTGTTCTATACATTTTGAAAGTTTCCAATGATGTCGGCAAAATTGTCTATAGTTATATCGTTCGGATTTTGTAGCCATTGCAGTTTCGCCGGTTTTCCTCTCCGCGAGTTTGATGCATTTCTGATCGTAACATGGTTTGTTCCTACGTATTTCCGCGTGACCCATTTTTTCTCTTGCTGAAAGTGTATTGCTGTCCCTAATTGGAACTCAAGTATTCTCAACACTAGTGCTCTCAATACCTTCTAAAGCAGAAAATCTATTCGACACTTCAATCTGGTATTCCCGTCTAGCCTGGTTCTACTCTAATTATTAAACCTTTTCACTTTGGTCGTTGAATTATTGAACGATAATCTCCCGATTAACATCATTCATTGAACGATAATCTGTCTTCTTATCGCTGCTACCAGATGGTGATAAGCGTTATTGTCAGGTTCTCTGAACGATCGAACATCATTTATGCTCTACTGTCTTTTTCTATCTACTAATACGTAATCAATTTGATTGTTTGTTCTTCCATCTGGCGAGGTCCACATCCATTTATGAACATCACAATGTGGGAATTTTGTACTCTTCATGATAAGGTTATTAGATGTTGCAAAGTTTACGAGTATAACGTCGTTGTTAATACTTTCGTTATACAGACTTCCATTGCATATAATCAGTTTGAAAATACCCTCTCGAATTCTACCTTTTCATTGAAATCACGTAATAGAATTTTCATGTTATCGCGGAAATTGGTCACGTACACGTTCTACTACTTCTTCGTAAACACTGTATTTTATATCGTCATCCTTATCTTCTTTGGGACGTGTATATTTATAACAATAATATTTCACAAGCGACCCTTAGGAGTAGTAAAGGAAAGTCTATCATTGAAAAATTCAACCCGTTTTATTGTTGGTATTAAATGAATCGAAATAAAAATGTTATTTGCGTGGTCATATACAGAATAAAATTACAAAAGTTGACAATTATTACTAGACATTAATGCTGTCACTCATTTCAAGCAGTTTAAAAGCACATACTTCCAACGGTATCGAAATTTCATTTCTTATTGATAGTATGAATCGTTGTAAATACTGTATAGTATGAATCGTTGTAAATACTGTATGTAAATACTGTATGAATCGTTGTAAATACTGTATGCTGTATATTTTTATAACTGTTCTCCAGGTGGTATATAATCAAAGGTAGTTTTTTGAAGTTTAACAAAGAGTCAAAAAAGCCTATTGAAAACAGCTCTTATTTGTAAAAGAATAGATAATAATCGTTTTTGGCTGTTGCAATGGTCTGTCCAAGCACCTTGAAAAAAAATCAGCATAGCATAACAATAAAAGCTGCTTCACTTATATGCAAACGAAACAAAACAAGGAAGGCAAAAGTTCTGTATGGTGAGTGTAGGGGGAACCGAATCGTACTTCGCCCCGGGCAGCGAAATCTCTAGCTAAGACTCTGAAAACAGGTGACATAATGAAACGGAATTAGATTGACATGTTTCTTCAAGTTTGCTTAGCTAAAACGCTGGTAGAAAAAATATTCTGATTAACTTATTGTAGAGTAAAAAGCGCAGAATCATTTTGAATGCATAGAAAAGACCATCAAATATCAACTATGGTATAATTTGATTTCTCCAGGTGGAGGCACGCAATACAGAAGCTAAGGTATCGCCCGAATTGTAAAGATTACTTCATGAGTTTTATATGTTATTCCTGTGCGAACAAGTGAAGCGGAGAGTATAAAGGACTTACGGGATAAGCTACAAGAGTAGTCAAAGACAAGTGAATCGTTTCACTGGTGAAAGGCATAGGTTTTGAATCTTACGTTGTTTGATCTTGGAATTGAAGAAAACTCAGCTGCCACTCCGGAGAAATTAAATTACATTACGTATTCCATACCTCGTAGGCAAATCAATTGAACTTTATGGGTTTTATCCCTCTGTACTCTACAATATTAAACAGCAGAGTTTGTCTATCTGTGTCTGGGATGGACAATTGTAACACATTACCTAGCCAGGCTAATTGGCTGTGGTAGACAACTGTTACTTGTCACTGACATCCGTCGTACTATGTTCAGGAGGGTGTGTGCACATCGTAGCTATCACCACAAGCAAGACGATATACCTTCCTACAGTGCGCAAGCAATACGTACTATGATAAAGCATCGCAGTACAAAAGACTTAACAGAATAAAATGCAAATATTAAACACCAGGTATCTCAGAAACCGCTGTTCCCCAGCCAAAGCAAATCTTTTGACAATAACTAATAGAATGGTAACCCTATCGAAGTTCGTTGGGATGTCCAGTTTTGCCATCCAGAGAAAAAAGAAGAAACTAGTATGAAGATATACCGTGCGTAAGAAATGCATGGGTGAAAACATAAAAAAACATTTCAAATATGTTTAAAGTAATAACCGTATCATGAAATAGAATATATAATTATTTTGAAGAAAACCAAAGCTTATGCAATTTACAGTTACATTAATTAATTCATATACATCGAAATTTATCCCTTCTCAGGTGTCGCTGTGGTAGGATTGCGTTTGATTCCCGTGTTGGAGCGCTCAAAACCTTTCATAAAGTGTGCAGCTAGGGTAAGTATCCTCGAAAGTAACATTTCTGTATGATTTACTTTCCTTTTCTTTAAATATATTTATAAGTAACGCATTAAAAAGTATTTTTATGTTAGTACAGTTAGGTAGTAAATATGCAATTTGCTCTAATAAATGCACTAAGCCAAAAATATACTACTCGTATATAAATAACGCAATGGATATGAGAACAATTTTCATTTTATTGGCATACGTTTGGCATCACATCTTCGTCCACATTGATAATATGACAACATACACTTGACGTTATACATTACCCACGAAAACTTTTCAAGCGCATGATTTATAATTGGGTTTAAAAGAAATAATTAAATCAAAAATTTATGAATTTCTTCCTTATTTACAGGATAGAGATTTATATATAAGTAGAAAATCCTACTATGCATTAGATTGTTTCCGACATTGCGTTTAAATACCATTAGGGGGACTGGGCCGGTAGTGGTCACCCTTTCAGTAGTGGTCGCATAGGACAATACATTTGAAGTGCAAACTCGTATTAGCAAATAAATTTTAGTTTTTCATTTTACTATAATGCCTATTACCCTTTCTGTATACAGCACCCCTAACGGATAGCTTTTTTACTTGGAGTACGAGTCTAGAAGAGATTGTTTATTTGTATGTGAAGAATTTTTCCAATTTCCAAATTTTGAAGGTAAGCAATCCGTTCGATTTATTCCACTGTGCCTAGTTTGCTTTATAAGTATTGTGAAGCTTTTAATATGTAAGTATGCAATAATGATCCGCTTTTTCAAAAATATATTTACTTTTTACGCTACGGGTGATCACTACTAAAATATAAAAATGACTACTTTTTTAATAATGGTCACACTAGGTGACCATAATTGAAAGCACAATTTTATTAGTGGGCATAGAAATAATCAGAATAAAAATTAATGGTGGGCACAAAAACAGGTTTATCGGTTTGTGGTTTTTGAAAATTTAAAAAAATGGTTTTTCACCATAACCGATTTTCACACAAAATCCGTTTCGGTTTACTCCAAAACCGGTTCGGTTTTCCACCGGATCCAGTATCGGTTTCCTTCAAAAACGGTTCCGGTTTTTCCAGAAACACTATATGTCTGACCAGAATAGTGTTTCTTTGTTCTACGGAAACTGATTCCGTTTACATAGAAATAGGTTTATGTGTTTTCCGAAAGCTTTCACCGAAACTAGTTTCGTTGAAAAACACAACCCGTTTTTAGAGAAACCAAGACTTATTTTAGTGAAAAACCGAATTTGCAGAAAACCGACACCGGTTCCTGTGAAAAACCGAACTCTATGTAAAAAGTTAAGCAAAATCGAAGTCTAAGAATTGAGGCAGTTCATGTGAGGCAAATGCAACTTGTGACATTGATACGAAAATAAATATCGAATGACTTGAGTGTTAAAAGAGTAATGTAAGATCTCAGCACGTTCAGCCGGAAATATGTCGAGATGGGTGCAGTGTACTAAATGTAAATGGTGTTTTCATGTTAATTGTGTCGCCAAGAAACCTTGTGAGGATTTTTGATTTTTCTGTCTTCATAAAATGGCTGAATCCGATTCTGAGAACGAAAGAAACATTTTGAGTGAGATAAAATAACCTAAATGAAAGCTGAAGTGATCTCTGTTCAGAAGATCTAGAATAAGGTTGCTTTTTATCGTATGTTTGGCATAATGAGTGAAAATAAGCTAGGTTCTGCAGCGAATTTTACAGTTTTTCGGTAATAACTTCAAATAATCGAAAAACAAGAACGCAGTGCACTGGGCATTACTATTTTGCATGTGATACCGTTATCATGACTTACCTATCTGTTATTGCTATACATATATTTATACACCCGCGAATAAATGCCATATCTATAAAGAGCTACAAAGCGATAGCAGATAGGAAATATGACAACGATATCACATACAAAATAATATTCTATACCGCACCACATTTCCACTTCTCGATTTATTTTGTTTGTTTCGCAGACAATACAGAAAAAAACTGTAAAATTAGTAGTAGCTGAATTTCTTTGTATGGAAGACTCCTAAAATATGATTTTCTTGCAGATTGGACCTTTATGTTTGAACGTAAAGGTACATAACCATAGCTTCACTATAGGATTACATATTTTCTTCTTTTATAAATGTAACATTTTACTTAAATGTAATCATATTGTAGTTCCCCTTTGTATGTTTATGCAGTTCTTTATTTTCATTGAATATTGTAGCTAATTAAATATTACTTACAAAGTAACCACTACTAGCAAAACTGCTCGTATCAATGAAAAATTGGCATATTTTCTTACTTCTTCTCTTAATGAATGAAAGCTGTACTTGCATTGAAAGAGAACATAATTTCTTTTTCGCTGAATAAAAACCACGACTGTTTTTTACATACAACAACAATACATCCCTACAGCTCAGAGGATGTCGTCCGAGCGTAATGTTGTCTCGGACGAAGTATAGTGAGTTATCAGCAGCTGGGGATACTTACTTAACTTATTCGAACATTATTTTCATTGTATTACACATTCCAGACATACACTTACAGGTACATTATTCACATAACTAAATATTACCCAATTTCCTCTGACGTGGAATAATCGTTTCTTTTAGCCATCAAATGCATAATTTCACGTGATAAATGAGTCTGTCGATGTTAGCTTCTTGTTCTTCACAATCAACAACACTTCCGAAATATATTTAATATTATTATTATTATCTACTTGTGAAATTAGTAAAAATAGAAAACATATTTTGAATACTGAAACTTTCAGTTCATTATTCATATTAAAGTAGAATAATTAAAGATTTTGTGTTTAAAATAGCAAGTATAGGAACGAGTCGTAAATATTAGCGTAGATATTCAATTTGAAAATTCTAATTAAGTGCAGAGTCATCTTATGACCTTCTGTATCATAAATAACCTTCTAAAGACATTCAATAAATGTTAAGTGTAAATTTTGTTTATTTTTATAGTAAGGGACGGAGCTACTCAAAGAAAAAGTAAAAATGAGATGAAATCTTTATTTAGGTTAACGTCCCACGTTTATGCATTGAGGGTAAAGAGTATGGGGGTGGTGAGAAATGAATAAAGTGGCGGAATGAAGAGAGGGAGAGGAAACGGGAGAACCCCGAGAAAACCCATACACAAGGTGTTTGTCCAGCGCAAAGCTCACTTCGCCTGAACTGCGATCCAACCAGGGATCTCACACAACAGTGGTGAACGCTCTACCACTGAGCCACCACGACTCCTGCGGAGCTACTGAATTTATACATTACGTGCAGCAACTTCAACAGAGTTTGTTTAATTTGTCTGTAACGGAACAATAATAAAATTAATCCATTACTATCAGCAACTTCAACATAAAGATCAATAAGAGCAAGAAACAATACACAAACTACTCCAGAAAATAAACAAGAAAATGAAGATTGAAAATATAGTATTACCTGTAGGAAGATATACGAGAGCCCTGTTACTAGTTGAATACAGACAGAAGCCATAATAGTTCGAACTAGATGTAAGATCCAGAGCTTCTTAAGGAAAGAAGTTTGAAGAAAAATAAAAACTTCCTACGTGAAATACAGCAACGTAACTAACCTAGTTGTCGCCCTGGACAATAACTCGCCTTAGCGCACCCTCTTACCAGCCAAACCAAAATGCTTCCGGACTACACCTGATACACGATCTGCGGTGGCCCTACTTCTATTTTGAAAATTATACCACTAGCGTAGAGACCCACCAGCTGCAGAGACGCGACGAAACGCCAATGAACTACAAAATTGGATACATGTATGTTAAAATATGTTAAATCACCTATATGTGAGATTAGTTTACATTACGGTAAGTCTAAAAACACTAAAAATGTATCTCGAGGGGGAGGCGAACCACCAACCTGATGATTACTAATCGCATGTTCTCCCGACTTCGCCGCGGAAGCGACGAAAGAAACCTTACTTCTATAGAGATGAATTGTAGAGGTATTTTTAATTTGGCCGATCAGAGTGCTCTTCTAACAGTGTATATTCGACGATAATTGTTTCAAATAAGATAAAATGCTTTCGCCATGTAATTTTAAAAGAAAATTATGCCTGCCTATTTACTTTATTCCATGGTTCTCCCTTATTCACATTCTAGTGGTTTGCTACAGTTCCCATCTAAATTCATACAATTATACGCACTCATCTTAAGATTGTTATTTCATTATGTAGACACAGGGGTTACTATTCATGCCCAGAGCTCAGTTTGGGAATAATGCGTCAGGAAAAAAAATATAATAATAACTGCATGCACAAAATTGGCGATAGTTCGTGATTTACCTACGCGATTCTCTGCGACGAATCGAAGGAGCGCGGACTAAAATGAAGTTCTCGCTGCTACGCGGTGGTAACTTTAACACCCTGACTCTAGATATCTGTTTTGACTCGAAAAAACCCTACCACCAATGACAAACTAGTGGCAATCCTTCGATGCGTTGCTATATCGACGATTGACATTTACCGGTAAGTGGGCCATTTGGTGCTGGTGACGTTTACGATATGGGAATATATTCCCTAAAGGAACGCTACAATTAAAATAGATATATAAAATAATAAAATATGTAGGAATAAAAATAGAAGGAAAACAAAATATTGGCTCAGAATAGGGAAGAATGGACGCAGGGCAGCAAATCAAAATTTTAGAATTAGAAAAAAGAAGCCCACAACGCGGCACAAGACGTAGCTAATCACTGATTAATTTTAGGGATTATGGAGTTACCCAGTTCAAAATGATCCTTTGAATACATCCCCCTTTGAATACACATTTTAATCAAAGTAACAAGGACCCCGTGGCAAAGCGATTAGCGTAGGCGCCTTTTGCGTGGGAGATCCGGCGTTCGATTCCCGATGGGAACTCATGTGGTTTGAGTTCCACGTTTTCAGTAGGTCCACGTCTCATATAGCCCTGCTACTCAAGTAAAATGAAATATTTTAGTTTAATGGCAAATGATTCAGATCTGTAGGATAAGGAAGACGATGATTAAAGCAACTGAATGATTATGGAAGAATTGGTAGAACCTGAAAGTGGAAGGAAACGGAGTACTTAAAACCCACGGACATGATGTACACCACGAACTTACTTGGCCGGGAAGCGAACCAGGGACCCGACGCACCAGAAGTAAGCGATTTACCACTGAGTTACAGTGCCTCGCTATTGAAAAGAACACTAGACTCAAAACCAAATCAAATCTGTCCCATAGCCAGCCCAAAAATATAGGGGGGCTCGGTGGATATTAGGGAGGGCGATACAACAATATTATAGTTCAACACCATATTATAGGTCATTTGCAGCTTACCATGAAAATTTTAGGGGAGACAATAAAAATTTAGAAGTTGCCCGGCCCCCGCGCCCCCCGTGGATATGGACCTGAATCAAATCAAAGTAACATGATAAAAACTGAATTCGAAGTAGGTGTTAATAACTATATCAAAAAAAATAATTTTAAACGGTTCAACTGTTTTCTCTTGGCGTGATTACAAGATTGTTGTCATTTTTATATAATAGACGTATTTTGACAATTACATAACATTGCGGTTTAAGAACTGTTTTCAGTAAAGAAAACCTTAACAGGGGCATCGGTCCTACCCATCCCAACCGTTTGTGCTTCCATAAAATTCAGTTATGTTGCAGGTACAACTTATGGGAAATACGTTTTGAATTTTGTACATCACAGTCTTAAGAATTTCCATATATGTCTATATTATAAAGTATCTTTAAGTATTTAAGATACCCTTAAGTAGACCGTTATTTAAGCTGAAATTACCTTTTGCAACGAAAATAATGAACTAAGACAATCACGATCAATTCTCCTCTATTATAAAATATGTTTACAATTTTCTGTAATTATTACGAATTTATTTGAATTACATATGCTCATTTTAATATACCGTTTCCCTTAAGAATTTTATAACACATACTTTTGTTTAAAACTAACAGTTGCACAATATTGAAGTACGAACAAACGCAGAGTGACTATTCCCTACTGCTGGTGTGCTCTCGTTTTCATTAATTTCTCAACTCAATATTCAATTGTCTATGTGCGATTGCAATAGTGGATCCAGGAAACAGGTCAGAACCGGCTCTTTCGGACTTTTACGTACTTGACCTACTTCCACATTCTGCAGAATCGATTGTAATTGATAATTAAAAGTTTACGCCTTATATGTAAAATATCAATGTGAGTCCAACTGCCACATCAAAGTGCTAAACATTTACATTGTTGGTACTCTTTTTAATTTATTCATGCCAGAGATTCAAATACACTCAGGCAACGCACATTTGCCGAACTCGACTGAAGAGGCGCTCGCTATAGTGAGAACCAGCGAAACTACCCCTCCAGAACAGCAACTGACTAAATCAACCAACAAGAGGGCGGTTCGCGAGTGAGCAACGTACAAGATTCACGTTCTCCAAACATTGTCAGTCCAAAAGCATCGTCCCTTACAGAGAATAGTGGTTCAAAAAGAACCATGACTTCTGAAGAACCACGACTCCCGAATAATCATGATTCCCGATGAACCATGACTCCCAATGAACAACGACTCTCAAAGAGTAACTACTCTCGAAGAATCGTTATTCATTTCTAGTGAACAACGACTCACTCACTTATCCAAAAGAGTTAGTCACAAGTGTCGACTCACTCGCAAGCAATACATCACTAATCCAATCATTGAATATGTATTGATTGACTTCACCATTCATCATCCAAACGTGTTCCTGGATGATAATTAAAAATATTTTAATTTAATAAAATTTTTATAGATGCCCCTTACTGTCAGGACTTTTAAATTGGTCTAGTCAAAGGTATTAGTTATTAATATTATTTTTGAACAATACGCTTATTATCAAGTTGCTATTTGTTTCAACGCTTGTTAACTTTTAGTTAAGTCATTAGACAAATAGTTTTCTATGCTCCGTTAGTTTTATAATTGGGAAATTGTCTAAAATAAAATACACTGAAGTATTACATACAAAGACCAAAAATGTTCGTAAAGTGATCAAGAAGGAAAACACTTTGGAACCACACTAACTAATGGGACTATCGTACCTGCACTGAAAGTGAATAGCCAAGAATAGAATAAAATGAATAACTTTACCAACTGCCCTGCGTCTCAAGAAAGACCAAATGTCAATTCATTGTGTAAGTTGGAAGTTTGTTCTCCCGCACTTTCATATGATGGTAATTCGTCTGTGTAAGCTGGGTATAAGACATATTTGTAATCAGTAAGCATTGATTTTGAGACATGCATCTCACTAATAGCCATAAAATACTTTTGAAAAATCCTTTTCTTCTGCATTGACGTTTTTAAATTACATAGTTTTTTAATGATTATCTATGTCCCAAATTTTCTTCACAGACGTGGCTATTAACATAACATGTGTCTAACGGTCACAGCTAGGTTCCGTTTATACATGCATCTGTTGTTGCTCTTTCGATCCCCAATAAACCGTTGTTTAATACATTTTAATCTTTCACAGAGTTTGCAGCCTTAGATTGCATGGTTCACAGTTATATTTGTTGTACAAGCACACGCTGTAGCAATAATGGAAGTAGGACAGTATATCCTTAATCGTGTTTAGTCTTCTTAGTTTCACGGACCATCACTTGAGATGCGTTTTCTTTGGTTTATCGCCTGTTTATTTCAAGAGTGACATAACTCAAAATTTCTAACTTTTGAATTCGTTTGAAGAATTTGAAAGTTCTGGAAACGCAATGAAACCAAATGGGCGGAAGAACGACACAAAGTGCTCCATAGGGCCCAGTTTTCGAAGCATATCTGTGAAACTTTTTACCAGAGATAGAGATCCATATTAGGTTTCATTTTCTACCCATAAGTCAACAAGGCCGATTTTTTTAGTTATGTCACTTTTGACATAAAAAGGCGATATTCATTATGAAGAAGACTAGTGACAGTGTGTTTAATTATATTACTCACAATGACATGTTCTAAAAAAGCTATTGTACTATGCTGTTCTACTATGCGGGATAAACTGAAGTTTGTGTGACCAAGATTCTTGAAGTACAATTTTTAAATCCATCTTTATTTCGGCGGCATCTACCCATAACAAGACATTATCACTGCTGTATACCTAAATAGGTACTGATACTCGTGTGCGTGGAGTTTTGTTGCTGTACCAAACCCAGTTTCCCTAGTATCCTTCTCTACAATGTATTCGGGTGGATATGGTTTAGCCTCTCTTGTACCAGAAACTTCAAAGTCACATATCATTTCAATGAATACAAATAATACTTCAGAAAGTGAACCAAGATTTAAATAAGTATCAAGTTTTGTATATGATGTCCTTAACAAAGTCACAAAACAGAAAAGATAGGAATCAAATCATCGAGTGAGAGTTCATATATCGGGGATAGTATCAACTTCTTCCTTTCATAGTGGTATTACTCGGTATTACTTTTTGGTACGGTTTTCTCTCTTTCTTTAAGTAATTTCATTACAGGGAATTACCATACTACATTTGTATCGCATTATAACATTCTGTTGACCATCCAAATTGTAACATCCTTAGATTTTATAAAGATCGTTCGACGAAATAATGATGTAACCGTCTATGGAAAACATGATTAATACGTTATATACCATCATGAAGAAAGTTTCAATCTTGTCGGTAAAAATATGGGTTTTAATGGGAATACATACTGTATGCAAACACTTACAAGTTACAGCTCCAAAATTACAGCAGTTAAATGAGGATTGTGAATACTTCCTCAAGCCGTTCCTTTTATACTATAGAATTTTCTACTACCAGATCTTCATGTTAAATCATATTAAATGATAGAACTAAAATCCATAGATAAAATTGCCATAGATTTGACAACTGTATATTATTTTCGTAAATAATATCTTTAAACACATTACTTGTAAAATTGATAAAAGAGGATTCTACTTTTCTGTTGCCTCTGTGTAAAATTATATGAATTTGTTAAAATTCTTTCTGTCCAAAATCATCACTTCTCAGCGTTGTATTTATGAAGACATCAGGAAATATTGGTGACGTGATCCTGTAATCAAAAAGTTTCGAGGAGAGGAATGACATGAGGATTTTTCATTACAGTGACAGTTGGTCTTACATGCTGTTCTGCAAATCCACCGAATGAAACAGATTGAAGTTCCAGCCGTTCTCTAAACATATTTTATTATTAAGCTATATAAATAAGCTATATAGATAAGATATAAGCTATAATAAAGATGTATACAGCCACGCATAGCTACGCATATACTCAAAGACTCGAAATATCAAGGCATTAACAGTTCAATTTACTAACTTACCTGAATGGAAAATAATTCGATTGATGTTGTTATATGTTTGTCAGAGCATAATCTCTAAGACATGTGGATAATATGCTACAATGATCAATAGATCATGACCCATTCTTCGTATGGCAATAAGCTATCTGCTGGAACGAAATTCAATTGGTATTTGTGTGCTTTCTGAATTTAAAATTTATTTGATTAGGTGCGCAATAATGTGTACATTGCCAATATTTTTATATGATGGAATTATGAACGATATTAAATGTAGATAAGAATTAAGGTATAGTTGTTTGGATTCCTTAAAACTTTATGCTATTGTAATGGCAATTGCCACTGGTTCTTGAAGATATTCCCTTCTTGAAACACGGGACTCTTATAGAGAATTTCTCCAATCACTAGCCCAGGAAAGATATGCTTTGATATCGGGATAATTAAATGAAAGCTGAATTTCTCAGTATAGATATTCCAGACCTCAGATATCTCAGTATATAAACCTTAAAACATACTAAAATCCCCATCGATGCCACACTGCTTTCATTCTCAAAATGGCGTCTAAGGATGGCGGCTCAAGAAGTCGTTACTCTATCGCATGTGTTTCTCTATCTTGTACAAACATACATGGATTTTCATATTCTAAACGTTTTTTTCACTTTACTTTTCAATTTATTAGTTTTAAAGTCTACGTTCTAACTATAAATAAAGGTCTCACGTCAAGGGGGGATAAGATGTATTGAATTTTTCGATTAACCCTTTCGAGACAGGGTGGCCAAAGTGTCACTAACGGTAGTGACATTTACTTACTCCTGTCCTGTGTAAACACTAATTAAGATACTTGGATCATTTTTTCTGTGCCAAATATGGTTGGATCGTAGTTTATCCTGATAACATTTTTATCTGAGTGCCAAATTTCTCTCTCACATTTGAACCCAAAGTAAAAAAAAATCGAGATTTTTCGAGTTTCGAAATGTCCTTTAAGTTTTTTCAGTATAACTTCCTTTGTTTTTGAGAGATCTACTTAGGCCTTGTCAGGTATATACCTTAAATAAGTACCTAATTTTTAGACTCACAATCAGTGTTGCAAACGAGAGAAATAAAAATTTCCTTATTTTTCGGTAAAAAAATCGAAACATGTTTATAAATCTGTACCTATGGGTACGAACGCAAGTTACCTTACACCAATTAAACATCGGTTCTTACTGAACAAAATCAAGGACAAATCGTTACAATTGGGTAATTAGGGGGCATACGAAAAATTCCAAATTAGATTCAAAACCTTCTTTATTTTTACTTTTCTCTTTATTGTAATCTATTTTTAATTATTATCTACGTTTCTGAGATATTGACATAGCGCTTGTAGAATAGATTATTGATGTATGAAAGTTTATTTTAAGATTGTTGCGTCTGTCTGGTAGCAGCGTTTCCGGCCATAGGAAATTTCAATTCCCTGTTACAGGAGGAAAGTTTGGAAAATATCCCATTTTTCTCTCTATAATTTCCCTCTTGTTGGCTACATTGGGACACACGTACCAGTATCTAAAAGCCTCGTGTTACGTACCATAAACAGTTTCACTTGTATAATTAGGGGAAGTACAGTTGATGTTTACAGTAGACCTTGTTCTCTAAGTGGAAAGATAATAGAGATTTTGTAGGTAGATTTTTTTAATGACATGCTTAGTTTATTAGATAGTCATGATACTTCTAGGATATATTAGTGGGTACCAACGTTTAAGATAGTGTGCGTCTGTCTGGTAGCAGTGTTTCCAGTCACAGAAAATTTACATTCCCAAACATTCGAGTTTTATTCTGGGTGAAAAACCGGAAAGACAGTGAAGGACAAAAGTAATCGAAATAATCGAAAGTGTCATTGATCTTGTAGCAGCAGATGGCAAATGTAATCATAACTGTTACAATATCATGGGAAATCTGTGGATGCAATGAGACTCCAAGCCTTCAATACACTCACTGAACTTATTGATACTAATGACGGATGTCTGGTTACTCTGACATGCAGTTGAAGAAAAATCTTATTCATCACTATGGAGAGGAATTGGTCATTACAGAAGGTCGGACTTCATATAGTAAAGAAGTAATATTCACATTTACAGGCTATGCCATTAAGTTCTTGCATGAAGCATGGTAGCGATACACAAATAAAAGAAAAGCTTGTGAGAAATTCTTTGGGTTTTGTAAAAGCAGTAGTAATTATTAGAGATTACATCCGAATTGAACCGTACAATACTGAATACTATACACCTTTGGATGAACAAACAATAAGTGCTGATGAACTGGTTCCTAAATACCTGAATCTTTTGATTCGTGAAATAACAAAGAAAAGGAACAACGACGACAGTTCAGCAGTTAATCGTAGGCATTCGGTGATAGCTCAGCTTAGCATTTCAGGTTGTCTGCCTAGATCATTTATTTCTTCCTTGAAACTAACGATAGGTGTCTACTGCCTGCGTCACTATGCATCTAGACAATTAATAGATATTTTGACTAGTCTTGGAACAAGTGTCCCATACCAAGAGATAAGACCGTACAAATATTCAAGAATAAATGCTGAGGAGTCAGCAAAAAGTAAGTTTATTTATTCCGTTCGCATTTGACAATGCACATTTTAATCCAAGTATACTTGACTGTCACTATACGTTTCATAGTATGGGAGAAATAAAAATATGCACATCTCCAGAAGTAGTTGAAAGAACTGAAATTTCTGGAGTCACTGAAGTTCCGAAATCCAGTCATGTTGCTAGTCTTAGTAAAGAAACAATCGAAGTCTACAAAAGGCCAACTAAGTAAAAGTGGGAATCAAGATTTCGATAATCACGGATGTCTTATCAGGGGCATATATGACAAACTTGTTGTTAAGAAGCTAGAGTTTCTTGACAATATATGGTTAAGGACTCATTTCTTAATTTTCTCCAACCCCTTTATGGAGCGGTTTTATGCGCATCTTGACACCAAACTCTCTGCAATTCACTAATGTTCTGCAAGCTGAAGGAGCAGCTGATCAAATGGTTGTGTCGGCAGATATTGATATGTGTGCTACACAGCAGTCAGTTTCTATTGTTGGGGCAGATACTGATTTGGTGGTAATTGTGGTAGGACGTTTAAATCTATAAAATCACCTGTGCTTCGCGAAACCAAAATCTACCACAAGGAAAATTTAATCTTACGGTTTGGGATGATTAGTAAGAAAATGGAGCCTCTTTCTGCTTCGATACCTGCATTACATGAAAACAGGCTATGATTTAGCATCAGTTCTTTCCAAGAAGGGCAAAAATTCTAATCTGAAACTGATTCAAAAATATAACGAATTAGCTCACTCTATAACTCTTTTCTAATGGTAAAAATCAAGACACTGGACTAGAATGGTTACAGGAGAAAAATTTTCGGTGAGACTGTACGGTGGTAAGAAAGGTAAGGATCTCGATTCGCTTCGATACAGCTATACAAAAATACTTTTGGGTAACTGGTGTTGTCCACCGTTGACCTTCCGAACCGACTACCAAAGTGTGCAGCTGCCAGACAACATTCACTAAGAGCCTTCAAGTCCAGGTTTGTTTTGGAAATAAGCTCGAACCCATAGAATGGAGTTGGTACGTGAATAAATGAAAAATTGGTTACAGTATTAACAACTTTTCCAGCAGTACCTGAGGAGTTCTTGAATCAAATTAGTTATCAATGTAAAATATCTCTTCGAAGTGATTGCTCCAAATTATGTGAATATCCAAACAACGACTGTCCTGTACTGAATTCTGCAAAAACGGCAGAGGAATGACCTCTGCATTAGTGCTCAAGAAGTTATTTCTGTTGAACCAGATGAAGTTGTAAACGATGTCTTATAAGCTACACTTGTAGCTCCATTCAATTATAAACTATTATCATAAATAGTTCCTAATACATCCTGCGTTATCGTCTATTCGTAATACGTATATCAAATTCTCTAAACATTTGAAAAAAATATAGGGACCTACTTGAAATTACAGTTTATTATTTACAATTTTGAGATGGCCTTTATACTCACAAACAAAAAAGAAGAAAATTAAAATATTTTTACTCGATAAAAAATTTATTATGAAAATGTATATTAATTTAATAATTAACACAAAATAATTCATTTTACTTTGAGTAATTAGGCATTTAGAAGATTAAAATCCATGTATATTTGTTCAAGTTATAGGAACAAATTTGAGAGACGGAAATTATAGAGAGAAAACTGGAAAATTTTCCGAATTTTCCTCCTGTAATAAGAAATTAAAATTTTCTATGGCTGTAAACACTGCTACCAGACAGACGCAACAATCTTAAAATAAACTTTGGTACATCGATAATATATTCTACAAGTATCAAGTCGATATCTAACAAACGAAGATTGTAATTTTTTAAAAAAAATATGTTAAAGAGATTAGTAAAAAATAAGGTTTAGAACCTAAATTCGAATTTTTCGTACGCCCCGTAACGATCTGTACTTGCTTTTGGTTTTTAAGGACTGATGTTCGATTGGTGAAAGTCTACTTGCGTTCGTACCTATAGGTACAGATTCATAAACATAAAAGACAAGGAAATTTTGATTTCTCTAGTTTTCAACACTCATTGTGAGTTGGTCTAATTGGTCTAAAAATTAGGTATTTATGTGAGATATATACCAGACAAGTCCTAAGTAGATATCTCTAAACAAAGGAAGTTATACTGAAAAAACTGAAAGGAAATTTCGAAACTCGAAAATTCTCGATTTTTTTACATTGGGCTCAAATATGAGAGGGAAATTTGACACTCAGATAAAAATACTATCAAGATAAACTACGGTCCAACCAAATTTGCAACGGAATAGATCATTTCCGTATCTTAATTAGTGTTCACACAGTACAGGATTAAGTAAATGTCACTACCGTTAGTAACACTTTGGCCACCCTGTCTCGAAAGTGTTAATCGAACAAATTAATAAATCTTATCCCCCTTGACGTAAGACCTTTATTTATAGTAAAAGGTAGACTTAACACTAAGAAAATTTGATGAATGTGAAAAAAAAAAAACGTTTAGAACATGAAAATCCTTGTATGTTCAAGATAGAAGTACAAATGTGATAGAGTAACGACTTCTTGAGCCGCCATCCTTAGACGACATTTTGAGAATGAAGCCGAAGTGGGATAGATGGGGACTATTAGTATGTTTTAAGTTTTAGTCTGAAATACCTATACTGAGAAATTCAGCTTTTATTTAATTAGTCCGTTAGTATCCCAATATTTTGCTTAACTTTCCTGGAGTACACACTCAATCTACTAGTATCAGGCAACCAAGATAGTTCGCGCAGTTTTTGAGAAACTTACTTTTATCGCGTTAGTGTGGTCAAATTAATTCTGAAGGTGTTTACATTCTTTTCAAACCTTATTCAGTAGAGAGTTGATCACTAAACGCACATTTAGCTATCGGGTTTGCAGGAAGCACAATCTTCGAAACAACTTTTAGTTGGGAAGGGAGAATTTGAAATATAATTTGCATTACGATTACAAATTAGTAAGCAAAGATGCTGAGGCAGCTAGAAGAATATGCTGCGTGTTTGGAGTAACATCAGTAAGTAGATGGACTGGTCAAGAGTGCTTCAGTGCATTTTCTGCCTGAGACGAGTGCTTTGAAGGCAATCCTTGTGTCGGTCGTTCATCCACCCTCTACAAAGTCCAGCTGGAGGAGGAAATCACGATGAAACATCATCAATCCTGCCAGGAGCTTGCATAGAGATTTGGAATATATGACGAAAATGTTCGATCTCATTTTCATAACCTTGGGATGACTTGCTTGCTAAGCAAGTGGGTTCCTTATGTCCTGTCCAAGGGAAAAGAGTACCAAAGGTTGAACATGTGCTTCTCATTGCTGGCGCTCTATAATAAAACTTCGTTTCTGTACCAAATCTCTAGATATGATGATGAAAAATTTATCATGTATGATAACCGGAACAGGAAACATCATTGCTTACTTCTTGTTCAGTATCATTGGCCGCTAAACTGCAATCTAACAAAAAGAAGGTAATGCTGTGTGTTTGGTGGACCAACGCTGGTACCTAGGTATAGTCTACTGTGAATATCTAGAAAGTACAAAAACCATGACATCCGAGTCTACTCGTCAGAATTACAAATAGTTTCAGCTGCACTGCTCTAGAAGCAGCCGGCACTGGTCAACAGAAATGAATTTCTCTTCCTCGACGATCTTGCCAAATCACATACTGCAAAAACGGCCAAAGAGGTGATTAAAACACTGCGCTGAGATGTTTTGCCTCATCACCTATCGTATTAACCGCACGTCGTCTCACCGGACTTTTACCTGCTTTGTCCATGGATAACAGCTTCGTTAACAGAAGTTCCGAAAACACGATCATGTCACAAAGTATGTATTACAATTTTTGGACTCCATGAAAAAGGATATTTTTTTTTAAAAAAAGACACATATAAGCTTGTGTTTCTTAGGAGCATGAAATTGAAGCCATGTTAATTATTTCCAAGAATAAAATATATGTTAAAGATTTTTATGGGCCGTGTTTAATAAGTAAAGAAAAGCGCACGAACTTTCATGGTTATTTGATATTTTGGAAATACTAATTCCATTCCCTTTTTATTCAACTATTTCCAAGATACAACACAAATAAGAAGTAAATATTTCGCCCACGACAACAGACCAAAAAATTTATTTGTTTTTCTAACATAACCAAAGTGAAACAAGAACATTCAAATTGAGGTTAACTTTCCTCCACTCAAATTAAGTGTCTCACGATCAAAACTGATCCGTAGCAATGGATCCGTATAGGGGACTCACCTCTGATTTTCGGGGCACCTAGGTTCATCTATACATGTCAAATTTATAAAAAATAGATCATAGTTACTTGCATAATTAAGTATGGTAACTTAAATAATTACAAATATATAGTTGGCAACAATGTACTTAGAAATCTAGTAACAATAGAAAATAAAACTAATGGTGGTTTTGGTCGATTATTCTTGTCCTGTACTTTAAAATATATAATGTCTTAGACATCCCAAGTTCATATGAGATAAATTATTTTCTGTGCAAAATAATGACATTTTAGTTTTGGGCCTCGGAGCTCCCCCACTCCTGCCCTAGGAGATTAATGTAACCAAAAATACCTTGGTTTTCCTAAGGTTAATATGTACTTATGGCCCCAAAATACAACAAAAATACATAATTTTTCGTAAGTTACGTGAATCGCAGCATATTTAAGTAATAATTTTTAGAATATTTTTTTGTCCCTTACTTATTGTAGCTACATTATCCTTGTGTAACAAAATTGCTGAATGAGTGGCTAGATATAGTAGGTATATATCATATCAAGGGATTTTTTTCGCGACATAGGTGCCCTCTGTACTGCAGTTTATTTCAAGGATAAGATTCGATAAGCTACTACTAAAATTTGACACGTTATCACATGTAAGAATAATTTTATGTATGCCCGAGAATTTTAGTGTTCAGAGCTCAAACGTGAGTATGTAAGTATCACATATATTTGTAGTTGCATTTAGTTATCTATTAAATGTTTCCTACTTTCCTGTTCAGGAGTGGGGAACGAGGTGAAACGTCATGCTCCCACCTCCAAAAATGTGTATGATATCTCCCCAGTTCCTAAAAATTTACATGTTGAAGATAATCAGGGGGACGGCGTGACGTCATGCCGCTACCTACCGTCCCACTTCCTTTCCAGATCCTAATTTTAGCCCTGCTCCTGTTGTTATCTACCCTGCAATCTTCCTGTAAATTATTGTAACTTGAAAGTAGCTAATTGAACTTGAACCATAAACCAACAGTTTGAAAAACGAGGGTCCAATTCATAAATATATACGGTTGTCACATATATACGTGTCATTCGATTTGAAAATTCTGTATTTGCTTTAAAAGGAAAAAATACAAATTCATTACAAAAAGTAAAATAATACATAATTACACGAAGGTTTCATTTTTCACAAGTATTGAATATCGTTTCTGTTATTATATATTACGACGACGTGCAAGACAAGGCAATGAGAAGAAACATGCAGTTAAAATTAACCAGTGCAGGATAACTTTTACCTCTTCAGTAGGTGATATCGTGTTCTGACCAAAGGCTGCCTTTTAAGATTTGAAATATTATCTCTCATAATTAGCTCAATATTTTCGTCTGAATAAGTGTACTAAATCACTTGTACGTATAGAATATAATACTCAATTCTCCTGTAACATGTAGGAGTTTCGTTAGACCGAAAAACGACGGAAGGCGTTCCGGAAAGTATTTGTCAGGGAAACTTGAAATTTGTAAAATGAGTTCTGGTAAGTATTTTGGTCAAACTAAATCACTGCCGAAGAGTGTTTATTTCCTGCCATACATGAGCATACTTCCTTTCTACTACATGGTACGTACGTTCCATGTCTCCATTCTAAACCATTTGCTGTTTCTTGTCTTTGTTTCTCTTACTATCTTCCTCACATTATTACTTTCTAGTCTAATACTCCTTTCAAAGATATCCTTGATCCCGAGATCAGAATTGCAGAACATTTTACATCCGGAACTAGATTTTCACCTTCGAAAGAACATAGTAAAGTCAGTTACTAAACCACGTATATGACCTTTACGGTTTCTTTATTTCTAGAACAGTGGTTCTCAATCTAATTCCTATCACGATCTCCATTTTATCCCATTCTCTTGCCAGCAACCCCTTATAATTTCTGCTTTGTAATAAGCTTGTGTGGGATTTTTAATATACCTATTGCGGAAATTTCACAATCATCCGTTAATTTTTATAACATTAGAATTCATTTCTTGTAGGCCCTATATAATGAATAGAGTATCTTCCCTAAAAGCGAATGGATTAAAACCAAATTTGGTCGCTTCATTCATATTACAAATATCCAATCCGATCCGTTATAGTGTTTCAAAATGGAGGTTGCTTGAAAATTTTAAAATTCCATAACTGCCTTAATTTTGGGTCATATGATTTTAAAAAATATTGATTTCTAATGTTTGTTTTTAAACAACTTGGACAATTGTTTAAAAAGTTATTGAGTATTTTAATTTTCGAGAGGCCGCCACTCTTGAGTTACCTCATATCGTTGTAAATTTGGTACATTGTTGTGCGTGTGCTCAGTTTCACCAAAAACTATTAAAAACAAGTTGTTTACATTTAAACTTTGGAAATAAATACAATCCCATAACAAAAATCTACCTTCATTATGGCCAGCTTGCTGAAAAAAAAATATTCGCTCACCTACTGTATGTCATTAGCTTTCAATTTTAATTGTATTTCAATATACAGATTGTCTTGCATTTGTATTTTTTGGTATTTCAATATGAAGTTCTCATTAGTTTCTTATCGTATCACTTTTATTTAAATTGATTTTTAAACAACTACGCATCTGTTGAAAATGTTAAGGAGACCTATTTTTTGCTGTTCTTAACATTATGTATAAATTAAAAATACCTGTCAGAACAAATTCAAAATAATATTTAAAGGTATTTTCCGTTATTAGACATTAATTATTTTTATTTATTCCGCTTATCTTCGCGAACCCCATGAAACCGTCTCGCGACCCCCCAGTTAGAGAAACCCTGGGCTAGAATAACATAAACTTGAAATATGTTCTCTTTAGCTACGTTTTAAAATATACTTCATTTCTCGATCATACCTAATAGTTCTGACATGGCCGCCATCAAGGCAACTCTTACCATAGACCTAATATTTATCCACCTTCTTTTTATTTAATTATTATCATTAACACAAAATTAACAAGGTGGGGTAAAGGTCTAATACATATGCTGCAACAATATTTAATTTCCCTGTAACTTTTTACCAATTGCGCGTAAATCAAAATTAACGTCACCATTGTTCTTCTGATTAAATTTGCGCCTTAAATCATGTATCACATGACCCTATTACTATTTTAAAAACTTAACCTTAATTCAAAATGGCGGATTTCAAGATGGCCGCCGTCAAGGATACTCTTACTATATGACTTCCACCTAGTCCTAATATGTACTCATATATTTTTTATTCACCTTTTGTCGTTACAGGAGGTCTTACAGAGCTTTTACCTTCAACTGTATGAAAACTATTCTGTACTTCCATGTGATGTTCTGGTAGCTGTATCTCCTAAACCCCTGGAGCTTCGCACCTATAACTTGACTGAAATACTGACCACATATAGTACTACTTTCTCATATGTGTCTCAGTCAGCAACTCGATTCACCCAAACTTAAGGTTTACTTGTGAGTTATGACGGCTAAAATCGAGTTCAATTTTAAAGCCCTTTCTTACTATGATATTTCAGAGAATGGAGACGCATTACAATAGTATTTAGAGTAACACTGAATATCCAACTGGTAGTTCAAAAACATGTGATCTTAAACGTGTGTGTGAACTTATACTGACGTCCAAATCAGATCTGAAAGACTACTCTCAGGTAGGAAGACAAGAAAAAACAGATATACCTGTAAAGCGTCACGAGAGAATGGGAAGAACAAGCTATGTGTTCAAATACTGTGTGTCTCACGATCAGTGACAACATTGGAGAGGAATTTAACATATATACTAGTGAATATGCAGTTCGAATATTTATTGCGTTGCTCACAATAATGATCCTTAGCTATGTCGGCCATTCACTGCCCAATATATTGCAGCCTTCGAATTAGACTTGCAAACTCCTCCCATAGATCGTATATACAATCGATATCAAAATATTATCTTTATTAGAGTCTTACCAAGTAGTATATAGGACACTTTTGAACAAAAGGGATGAAAACAGAAAATATCCAAATGCTGTTGCAAATGAATAATTAGGTATCCTTTTAGTTAAATTTCCTTAAATTCGTAAAATGCATTTGAAAACAGAAAAGTGCTAACAAATCTGACTAAGGTTAATCTATGTGACCCACCTAATAATATACTCCCTTTGTATAAACATTAGAAATATCTTATTACAAGATCCCAGGTGGCGGGTCTTGTTATATCTGTTAAATGTTTCAATTTCAAGTATTACATTAACATAATATTATTATTATTTCACCGTTTGTATCAAAATGTTATTTTCTACTGTGAAAATTTATTTTGATGTGTGTTTACAATTTTTAGTAATAATAAATAAATAAATATACGGCATCCATCATTTCCGTAATCTATTAGAATGCTTAAAGCAAAGTACTGAAAATGTACAACTACGTTTAGAAAAGGTCTGAATCACTCATAAGGAAAATATGACATTTGGGTCCCATTATTTCATTTTAAGATGTGTAAGACGATAAATTAATTAAAATAACTGTTCGATCTAGAATTATTCTTTCTCTCATTTTATATATTATATCCATTAGCAGTAATCATTGTGTTACACAGTGTCGTGTCTAGGTTGTGGAAACAATTTATCGGCACAGGATACATCAGCTGTAGGTCCGCTGGAGGAAATCCACGAGTAACAACTCCACAACAGGACCGATACTTGTCCGTAACCCGACCATGCCTGCAAGAAAACTGCCAACGGAGCTTGCGGCCGCCTCAGGGGTGAGAGTGTCACGTCATACTGTGTACCGAAAACTGAGTGCCAGTAGTCTGTATGACCGACGACTAGCAACATGCGTTCCACTGACTCAGACACTCAAAAGGAACTCATTTACAGTGGTGTCGAAAACATCACAAGTGGACCCCAACGAATAGGGCCGCGTACTGTTCACTGATGATTGAAAATTCAGTTCCCAAAGCGACTCGCATAGCCCTCTGATCTGGCACGAACCGGAAACTCGTTTACATCCCAAGAACATCGTGGAAAGGCATTGGAATGGTGGTAGTGAAATACTGGTTTGGGCAGGCATTTTGATGAATGGTAGTACTGGTGGAAGAATGCCTAGAGACGGAAGACTTCCAACATAGTTAATGGCCAGTGCGATCTCCTGACCTAAACCCATTTAAACATGAATGGGACGCATTAGGAAGATGTGTTGGAACCCGCCAGCCGCTTCCAGGACACACCAGGAGCTCTGTACTGTTCTTCATGAAGAATGGAATTAGCTACCCCAAGAGCTCTTCCATCACCTGATCTTGAGCATGGAACGTCGTTGCCAGACATGTATGGCTGTTCGGGGTGACCATGTCCCATATTAACCTGTTTTCGATGCTGCCAGTGCCTCCCACAGTGTTTTTTGGTATGAATATTTTGGTATCAAGTTTTGAGTTTGTGTTGTGTGACCCCTTCTGCCATGTTTTCCTTCAAGCTTGGCCCTTCCCTGAGTGTGGCCTTCTTAAGTGTGATATGTTGTTATGGTGGTTGCATGTGATGTGACTTCTTTACGTTCTTCGTGCCCCATATACTCGAACCGTCATTACACTTAAGTTATTGGACACCTGTGTATTTTAATATATTGATGTAAATACATATATATATATATATATATATATATATATATATATATATATATATTGTGAGGATTACTTGATCCACCCCAGCAAAGTCACGAGAAGAAAGTCACAAGATGTGACTAAAGAAGAATAAGGAAAAATTAGTCATTGAAAGTCTGCATCTCTACATCAGAAAAGCAGACACTGGGGTTAACTGTGGAATAGCTCTGTGGAATAGCAAATTTGAAAATACATCGATTGGAACCGGAGCGCCCGTCAGTTTTAAAATACGTCATGTATTCAATTTCTCCACTTACAACATAACATCACCATCCATCTTGGAGGTATATCACCATCCATTTTTGAAGGAGCAAAGACTACGGCTTACACTTTATTCTTGTTCGCAAACGCACTGCAGAATGTTTCAAGTAGGACTTAGCAACATTCAAGATGAGAATATCCAAGGGTGGCAATCTGTGGCGGCCAACATCCTTCATGCTGTTCTTGAAAGGCATAAGTAATGATTGCTGAAGTATCTAACAATGGAATTTTTGGTAACTCAAAATCTCCTTAGATAAATCGAATTACATCACTTAGTTGACACTTGATTGAAGGTTCGACTGCACACGCTACCCCATAATGATTGCGTAGCAGAGTATGTATGTCGGTGTAGGGAATTAAGCGACATCGAATGAACAGCCTTGTGTTTTACCGGTTTAGTCATCTCATTTGCTTCTTGTATGAATTAAAAATTTTGCACACTAACGTCACAAAAGCTATGCTCCTGCAGTTAAGATGGTTTAAAAATACATTAATCCCTTATGGATAATTTCAAATTTTCTTTTGTTGATATTAATGTTCTACTAACATTAACAGTGATGTTCTGATGCATGAGAGGAGAATTTTAACACTACAATTTTGATTTAAGTTTATTTACACTGAAACTACACTTCTTTTCTTTCTTTCTCTCTCTCTCTCGCAATCTATATATCTCTCTCCGTAAATATATAAGAAAAATATATAGTAATGGCCGATGTCAATAGAAAGAAATACTAGTAAAGATAGTGTTATACGTTTTTGCTTATTTCGTCTGTACGCATTATGGTAATTTTCTACATAGTATAAGACGATTGTGGAGAAGGTCGTGTAACAAAATTAATAGACATCTTTAGCACCGTAAGTAGAAAATAAAACCGACGCCGCGACTAATTAATAAAACAGAGTAAGATATCCAAAAGTAGGTGCTTGCTTTGAGAAGACCTTGTATTAAAACGGCGCTTCCAGTCACTGCGTTCTGGGATTAATAGCCAAATCCAAGCCTACGCTGGCCCCATGACTTCTATTAGCCCATCGATTATAAACATTTAATCATCAGCCATGCCCAGAACATTGGTCTGTTATGACTGGGAACTCGTTACAGTTGTATTGAATAATACGCTTTTCATCTGGCTGAGAAATATGTATTGTACCTAGACGAAGATGACATCTCTCAGAAAAATGTAAGCAAGACAAGTACTTTTGAAAGACTTAAATTTGGATCTGGAATAGGAAAAACAAACTTGAACTATTGTAGTTAAAGATTTAACAATTTATTAGCTTAGTTAAAATTAAGAAAAACAGTTTACATGAAGCTGTATAACGCCGCCTATTGCTTTATTCTTTCTATTTGTCTTATTGTTTACTAATCACTCTTTCGCTAAGTTCCCAAAGTAGAAAAATAAATAAAAAAAAGCGAGTTTTTGAGTTTTTAAGTAAGCAGCCTTGGAACGGCAGAGTTTTCAAAGTTTCATGTTTACACGAACCATTGTGTACAAAACCGACTGTTAAATGCACGGAACTGTCAATGATAACGTGCAAACCGTGAAACTATTTTTTTTAATGGACGTTTGCATCACCTGCACGCATCAGTATCGTATACATACTTTGGTTTTGTTGAGAGACGCAATTTTCTAAAATTACACACCATACACACAAATTCATAATGCTACATCTGTCGAGGATTGATTTATTAGGATTGATTATTATTAGAATCATTAGTTTTGGATAGGGCTTACCAATTCTCCTTTTTCTTTCATATTTAGAGCTCAGTGAATTCAGGTCTGGAGCTTAGATACTCTTGCAGACAGAACTATGTGCTTCAGTGCGTAATGAATAGAACAATATTTATCCTAAAATGTTTTATAATTTGTATATTTAGTTTCCACGACGACAAACAGATGTTCTTTAACTGAAATCTGGAAAATAGTTACTGAAAATAATGGAGGCAACTTCCACGCAAGTATCTTATACTTTGTGTGGATAAATCTTGATTTTGATCATAATATTAAATAATAATGCATTATACAGTAATATTTACGAAAAAAAATATCTAATTGGGTAACATAGTATGAATTTGTTCATGCTTCCCCTATAATTCTTAGACACCTATTTATGTATGGTTATAGATTCAGCATTCTCCTTCAATACCCTTATTTCTCGTGCATTTGTGAAAACAAACAGAATTTTTCGATTCAACAAACAAATATCAACGTATTGTTAATTGCAAATTATTATATATATTTCTCAAAAAAAATAGAAAAGGATTAAATTTTTTTCTAACATCAAAATTAATATCTTTAAAACAGCAAAAAGTAAATCTTAAACATAATTGTGCTACTATATACACCGACAATTGTAAAAACGAAGGGTAACACATAATGATTAATAAGTGTTTCAGTCCCCTATACTTAGATTTTGCCATAATCCCAATCACACACTAATGAACGAAAATATCATTTTATACTGTATCCGTCTTTCAAGTAGTAATTGTTAACATTCAAAAAATGTTTATATTTATTTTAGATAAAAAATTTCATCCAGCTTGGGTGAAGATGGGAAGGAGTTTAATATGCTAATGGCATTGCCTCTTTGTATGGCTAGGCTTATCCTTTGTGTCAAAAAGTAACCACTTCTAGGATCTCCTGGTTTGTTAACTAAATTTGATTCTAATTCCTTTAAAAACATGCTGGCTTCTTTGCTAAAAACACCCATTGTTTCCGTGGCAAACGCAATAAAAATGTGATATTCTTTAAGTTTTGAATATTTAGAATGTTTCCGCATACACGCTGTCTCTGCTGCACTTCCCGCTTCTTCACTGGTTGACGTTAAGTAAGATGGGGCAAAAGTATCTACACATGTTACATCCCATACTAGACACTGGACCCTTTTCCAAGGTGTCAAATAATTCCATCTGGCCGCTTATTATCATTCCGATACATTCCTGGTGGCTCTAAAATGTTAGGACACTCTACTGGTGAGGGTTCGTTTTATTATTAGATTTAATTCACTGTGACGTATTGTTAATTATTATGTATTTATGAAATGGCATGGGCAAAATTAGAATACATTACTCTTTAATGTTTTACATTCAACGATTATGCCGGCTAATCTAAAGAAGAGAATAATGTTGAGAAATGAATAAAATGTTGGAATGAAGAAAGTGGGAGGAAATGGGAGAAACCCGAGAAAACTTATGCCTAGAGTATTAGTCCGTCACAAAGGTTAATTGGATCCAGCTGGGATCGTACCAAGGACCCCATGAATCAGTAGTAAACCCTCTACCATTGATCACCGCTGCCTCTCGTATGGAAGAAATTTTCTATATAGGAAAACTAATAAAGTTATTAGAAGCATCAATTATCCTTTAATAATATATTGAAACGAATTCGAAATTTGACAATTGTAAGAATTCAGTCCATCACATTGTTGAATATCTTAAGAACACACGAAGCTGGAGACACTCCAGAAAGTAGGTTTAATAAAATAACCATATTGTAAAGCGTAAACGTCTTGAATACAAAGTTCTTGTTTTAGACCATCAAAATGAAATAAGCAAACATCTTAACTGTGGTTAAGTTCCATATGTTAACACTGAAATATCATGAGCAGAGCTAGTGCTATACTATTCTATGATCACATAAAGGAAACAAATGTTACGTTAACAAGCAAGAAAAAGAGAGAAAGTACAAAAGTCATTTATTTTTTATGGTTTAGTAATTGAATTTGTGTAAGTATAAGATTATTTAAGAACACAAAAATACATAGAAAGTATTAATTATCTATGGATTAAGTCAATTTCTGTTGTGTACAATTCATTATTTCTACGATTTTTTTTTTAGATCCCAATACATTGTGGCTTGAAACTGGGAAAACTGCACTGTTAACGAAACACCTGCAATTCGAATTCGAGCCTGCTCAAATTCTTGCTCATTTCATGTTCATCACATGTATAATACAATTACAATATGCTGTATTGTGTTTATAAGAGAACAATAAAAATTTGCTACACATTTTTCAATAATACGTTTGCATGAAATTAGAATGTCCCAAATGTTAACCGTCCTACCTTCTGCAACAAGACGAACATACTTCCGATAACCGAAATATCCCATACTTTGAACACTAAAAGTACACAGGGGTTCAACAGTTGACGCTTAGGGTCAAGTTAAGCGTATGAAATTATTTCGGGAATTTTTGATTATTTATTGCGTGTACATAGAAAATTGTAAATCAAATCAGGAAACGGTACCTTTGGGAAGAGAAACGACTATTTGGATGGAATATTGTGCATTGGAGATAATGTATGATTTGTTATGGTTATCTATACATTAAGATGTTAGGTTTAAATGTTTGTTTAAAAAGAAAAGTTTATATGTTTGTCTCCAATAATTTGACAATGAAATCTCGAAAAACACAAGTGCTAGAAACGTGCCGTTTTCACTGGTCTATTCCAAATTTTGTGTGGATTATCCAGTTCTAAATAAATATTTAAAAAGAAACGTGGCCGTTATTTCTTTATTACATTTTGAGGGATACACTGGAAGTGTTGAAATTTAAAGAAAAAAGTAAAGCATCATATCTTACGAGTTATCTAGGTATACATTCCAAGATAATAAAATTGTATACACGGTTTGTATATCTCTCCCGAGTTTGTTTCATGGGGAAATGATAATGAAAAGCAAAGGATAACCATTTCATCACTCTAAGATGAATCTTTACTGTTTGAAGTCTTTTGCCCAATGAACACCATATATCACTGATATTATACTTAACCGTGTGCGTAATGTATTTGCTTATTGCATACAAGAAGAAAGAAAACACTTGTAATACATTAATTAGGAGCTTAAACCAGAAGTATGCTCAAATCTGTAAAATGGTGTGATATTGAAAAAAAAATAGTAAAAAAAATTCCCTTTATGGTATCCCTTGCAGATTTTTATCAAGACGTCCTTCACTTGTTGAGTTGAGTTGATATTCAGTTTAACGACCCGTTCAGCAGCGAGGTTATGAGACGTGGACCTACTGATTAACGTATTGGAACCACATGGGCTCCCGACGGGAATCGAAGCCGGGTCTCCGTCTTTCACTTGTGTCTGTAAAGGAACATGTACAGACGTTGTGAGGAATGACAATGAAATTCATGCTCACATGAGAATGATGCGCTGTATAGAAAGCTCAGGTTCAGCTAGTATAATTATAAAATTTCTAATATGTTCTTTCAAGATTGTGCTTAAGCTTTTACATCAATATATTATGAAATACGAAATCGTTCCTTTCGGTACACGCAATGTAAATATACATATGAAATCCAAATTAAAATATAAATATGAATGGCCGAATGGCCTTGCATGCTATCGACACATATTGTAAAATACGTCTATGTTAATCTAATGCTGGTCCCTACACAACTGAAACTTACGTACTATTTGTATTTTATAATTAACATTTGATTAGTTATAATTAAACTCGGATATTATCAGAAAATAATTGAACCTGGGATACAAAGCATACACGTGTACCAGAATAAAAATAGGAAGGTAATTCGATCTAAATATTTGTAGGTATTTATTTTGCAGGGCTTTTTGAGATTTTCTGAGTGGGAGTTTTGACCTGCTCCCGCCAACGACAACTAACTTCGTTCGTCACTAGTTTTGGTTTAGTTCCCGTTCCACAGAGTAAAATGACTACGTACGAAAATATTGGGCAGTGTTCTGAAATACTGTCATTTTACTCTGTAGAAGTGGGACTAAACCAAAAATAGTGACCAACAAAGTTACTTGTCTTTGGTATGCTTTCAAAATTTCAACTTCTCCCAGGGAAAGTAATTTGAATTAAAATGTTAAAACTGGAAAATATTATATTTTGTTAAAACTTAATTATGAAGAATCATCTAACTCAAAATAAGGATTCAGTTTATCGTAATGCTCAAGATTAAGACTCATCTAATAATGTGTAACTTATTCCTTGTGAATAAATGAACAAGATAGTTGATTTGGTCGGAAGATTTTGACACAAAATGATTCGAATATTTTTTTAACGTTTGTAAATAAATATTTCGCTAACACCAGGACTATACAACGTAACTCATCTGCCCTAGAAAAATATCTGTGAGTGTATTTTATTCTTAGGTGTGAGTTTCTTTAGGATGATATACAGAGAACAATGCAATCTATTCTTTTCATATCGAATAAACATATATTTCGTTAGTAACTCTATATAAGTTAATTACTTCGAACGAGAATATATCTAGACTGCGCGGGAGAAACAGTATAAGTCAGAAATTGGCCAAAATGAGATAAGTCAAAATTAGAGATCTATATGTCATGCCCCACCTCCCGTTTACTTGTTATGTCAATTCTAAACGTGAGTTGAATAATTGCATCTTGTACTGTAGTATAAGTGATCCATACTTACGCTTGGTAAAATGAAAGAAAATCGCCTCCTGAAAATGTGTATTTTTTGACTATACTGTTTCTCCCGCGCAGTCGAGATATATAATTGGTAATTTAGACTTCTAGTTAGTGTTTTGCTTTTACAATCTTATCAAAGCGACATGCGGAATCTTGTTAACTTGGTAAGCAAATACTTCTTTAACAGTTGCAACAAGTGGTGTAAGACACTTCTTACTAAAAATAACAAAGGTTAGTTTCATTTTGAGAGTTAACATTCGTTGCTCAGACTTATGTAATTAACTTTCTTGTTTTACAAGAAAATGGTTTGCTAATGACTACATCATAAAATGATTTCTTGTAAATAATAGAACCTGGATAGTTTATTGCACTGTCCTGTATCTTTTTTTGTTATCCTTGGTATCTTATAATAATTTACTTTTTTAAGTCTATTTCTAAATTCAGTTATGAAAAGTTGGGAGACTGCATTGATTTCTTTCTGTATTTAACATTTCTCCCTTCAGAGAGCAACGAACCAAGTATTACTAGGAGTTTTATTGAATCGACAATGACAGTATGAATTAATATACCCTCCACATTCAGTTTTTGTCAAGTAAATGTTCCTTTATTCATGGTTTAATCACGTATTTACAGTACATAAGAGAGGAAACCTAATGTTGATTGCAGACGGTTTATTGACAAAGAGAATATTGCTGTGGCTTTTGAAATTCACTGTCCCAGTCTTCGTGATAATGGTACCCTAGCAACACTGGTCCTACTCTATCATTCCTTATGTCATTTCCCATTTCTTTCAAGTTTATTCCGTGCTGGCCATAATCGTTATAACTTCCACAATTCGAAATGTATTTTAGACTTTGAAATCCGTGTAGTCAAAATCTTCCTCTTTCTTTTACTTCTCTTGTACTTCGAAGGTTTTCATTTTAAAGAGACTTGGTGACTGGTAGATCCATAATATGACGAAAATAAAAGAACAAAATCTAATTACGCTACTGCACATCCTTTCAAAAGATAAAGCGTATCATTTTTTTAGAATGTAAGAATCACCACTATTCGCGGGAACGCCAATTTATTAACTGTAAGGCGATGCTATTATTTTTTAAAAAAATATAATGTCATATTATTCACGCATCGGACTATGCTCGTTTTGCAATGAAGCCTCTTCCGCAAAAATCTGGGAGGGAGGCTTTCTGGATTTGAACTCTTACGTGAGGTTGAACACTAAAATAAAGGCAATAGTAAATATCTTAAAACATTTTCCAGATTCAACCGCTGCTCGTTGAACCTTTAAGCCCCTTTTTCAAGTGTGATACGCAGAAGCATCATGTGTCTGTATATTTGTACTGTATATCTCTTGTGTCACATTAACTTTATAAGTGAATAATTTCAAGTGAAAATAGAAAGTATGTCTACTAACAGGAAAGTTAATTTTAATCAACGCATATCGTTTCAACAAGGAAGTAAAGCTGAAATATATTTGACCACACTGAAGAACAATGTGACTCTGTTATACAGATTTCTCTGATGAGAAGATGAAATTTCAGAACTTACTCCTCAATTTCTTCGAGGGAAATAGATTGTTTCCCCTTTTGGCCTTGTTAAATCCAATCCGCTACAGCCGTTTACGAATATGTGCAAATATGAGACTTCTGTCAAGCGATAGACAGCATCAAACTGAACAAAATGACAGATGAACCTAAATTTCAAAGCGTATGTTTCTCGAAAACATGAAAAAGTAATTGTATTGCACTAAACGTATGTCGTCCGTTCTTATTATTAATTACATACAAACTTTTACTGTGCTACAATAGATTTTTCATTTGTTGCATTGCATATAGATCTTATATAAAAATACGCTGTTAACTACTGTGTAGGGTTGATTGTTTTTTCAACTCTAACATGCATAATTCTACAATTGCACAAATGTTTCTAACATTTACAACAATATAATTTGTAGTCTTCAAGAAATTAGGTTGAATGAGAGAGTGAGCTGAATATCACTAAAATATTTGTTTCACTAGTTCTTAGTTTTGTATGGTGGATAGCATTCCGGATCCTCTTGATGCAAATTAAGGTTCAAAGTTTAACACATGTCCAGTTCAAATACCCACAGCACCGAAAATATTAATGTGCTTGGATTTCGATTTTACTCCATACTGAGTGAAATATGCTCCATATTCTACTATCTAGTAAATAAGATGTCAGAATGACGAGAAGGTTGGGGTATTGCAGTAGGAGTCTAAGTGAAGACAAAGATTTACGAATGTTTCCTTCCACTGTTCTAAATCATATATTTACAATTTGTAACTTATTTGCGATTAGTGCTTTTTATTCTTTATCGCATGCACTATGAAGTGAATTATTGCATAATAAACACAACAAATATAATAATTCATGTATTTCACTGACTGAACAATATCCTCCAAATAAATGATTAAACTCAAAATTGATAAATTTCATGGTAATTAACGAGACGTTAATATCACAATCTTCGACATCAGTTTCACAAACTTTATAGGTAAACATATCTTTCCATTTGAAATGACTTACTTTTCGTTTTAAATCCTAGAACCAATTTCCTAAACAATTGGAGATAAATTAAAACAAACGTAATATCGAATATGACTAAGTACAATAACAAATGAATAATTATATGATCCTTTTGTACGATCATTGTTTAACATTAACAATAAGTATCACAGGAACCAGCACATAAATAAGTATTATAGTAGGAAATTTTAAAATCATTTTTTTCTAATTAGTCAATACATCCAAAAAGATGTGGCTTATTCCCAAACATTTTGAGAGGAATTATGTTGATCTAGACCGCCATCTCGAAAGGAAAAAAGAAAGGGATATAATTATTATTACTATGATCTACGTATTTTCCCCGCCCAAGAGAAATAGCATTTTGGATCTTGTGAGAGGATGGAGGGGCTAGAGTGTCCACTAAAATAAGAGTATAACGTTTTTAGAAGTATAGTGTGTGATTTATTAAGAAAGATACATTTCTACAACACAGAAGGCAAGTGTAATCATGTCCTCCCCAAATTACGCTTCGGATTTCTCCTGCTGCATTATTAAACAGCTGCACATCAAAATAAATGCAAGCCCAAACAATACATGATTTTTTTCACTGAATAAATGAACAAAATAAGAGTGGTTGTTATAGTTAAAGCAAACATGTATCCAGGGCATGCAATTAGGTTATTAATGGCTAAATAGATTTTTACATAAATGTTAATAGATACTTCTAAACATGAGTATTAGTCTGGTCTGTTAAGGATAGGATCGTGACAGACCGGACACAAGTATGAAACTTGGCAGACTGAAAGTACTTCGGTATTCAATTCGTTTTAGGGTCGGGTGCCAAAATTTTCTGGCCGCCATTTTGAAATATACCACCATATTGGATTGTATGTAATGTTTTCTTAAAAGATCATTATCTCGGTAACCAATGGTTCGATTTTGATGATTTTTCTTCTAAATTATAAGTTAAGCCAGAATGTAATCCATTATAACAGTAATGAAGTCAAGGAAATATGATAAAAACGAGAAACTTAGAAATACTTAAGCTTTTATGAAACATATTTATATATGATGAGTTTTTCTCCAAAATGGACCATTTTATGAAAGCATGCACCTCATAACGTTTGAAAGAGCATAAAGAGAGCTTTAATTTGATGTATAATACGTTACAATGCGATGAAAAATAGTCGAAATATAAGTCTTGAAAACAAACCCAACGCAAATAGGAAAACTGCGTAAGCGGTCAACTTTGTGAAATTTAGCGGTGTCTGGCAGAAATCTTTTTTATCGTTAAATTATCTAGTTATTATTCTTGTCATAATTACTTAATAACTGAGTTTTTTTTCATTACTTAGTATTGATATGAGAGTATTCATAGCAGCAATTCTATGTAAGTATGAACAGCTAGTTTCTTTTCATAATATTGTTTATTATAATGTAACTGTGAACACATTGAAAGTGTATTGTGCCTTTTAAGTTTAAAACTATCATTCCTTGCAGTATTTGAAATAATGTGTTTATTAAGTGCTTTCTAGGCGATTCGTGTTCAGAGTTCCTGAGTTTCTATAAAGATTTCGATAACTTAGTAGATATCTGTGAAACTTGTCACTGCAAAAGAAGAATTAGAAAACACACTAATTGACAATACAGCGAAGTGATATAAACAGTGCAGACTTAAGTTTGCTGCCTCAAAACTAAAAAGAGAAATCGCATAAGAATAAAAAACAAAGAGTAAACAGAATCAACAGAAAATAATGAACCAAAGAGTAAGAGGAGAAATGAAAGTAGAGGAAACATAATTCCACCGGACAAAAATCTTAAGGAAATGGCTTAATTACAGGATATATTTCTGCTTTCTAGAATTTACGAAGGAGACTTGGTAGCATTGGAGGCTACACACCACATACAGTGCTTATGCACGTATAAAAATAGGTACAGAAGTTGGGAAAGGGAAAACAGATCTTTAAATGAAACCGAAAGTCAAAATGATGTTGTGTTACAATTCCGTGTATATGCTGAACTCATAGATTACTTGGGATCTAAAATAGAAGATGGTCATTTCATTCATTTTGAATTTGTCAGAGCTGCGCAGTCTATATGAAAACAAGTTGACAGCAATAGGTTTATCAAAAGCAGTGAATAAAACAAGACTAAAGAACAAAATTCTCGTTCATTTTACTTCTGATTGTACTAAACAGAGTGATGGCAAAATATGTTATTGGTATTTAAAGAAAGGACACTAGAAATTACTGAAAGATTTCATGTCTAAACGATTAAATGAAGAGGAGTTTTTTGCCTTCTCAATGTATTATAAGTCTTTAAGAAGAAATATGATAAACTGTGAGTGCCAAACATTTTCAGGATACTTTACAGAAAATTGTAAAAATTAAAGTGTTACAAAAAGTCTAAAGAATTTCGTTCAATTGCTGCTGTATGGATCTAACATAGGAGAAATTTCTATAACATATTTTCAAGGTGCCCTAACAATAAGTCAATTAATATATTTTAATTTTAAGAACAGAAGATTAGCACCATGAAAAAAAGGCACAACATATTTCATGAACCGCCGCTCCCACCGTACGTAGGTTTACAGGTACACATTCTTACTCGCTAGAAAAAGATTATCAGTAATTTACGTAACTTAGACATTTTTGTAACATATAATCGTGGGATCCAAATTGAAGATCAGATAGCAGCAGTGACATGCAGACGTTACAAATTAGAGGGTCTTGTGTGCTCCTTTCCATTAAGGACTAATGTGTACATCATCGGTGCATTGGATAATTTAGACCACAACACACTTTCCATGGAACAAGTATTAGCGTATTCCAATTGCCTTCCGATTCCAACCCTGTTTACCCCCAATGCAAATTGAAGTTTCTTCATCAATAGAAGATTACTTATTACCAGATATCTATGCTATTGTGCCATCAGTATCATCATGTGATTTAGACAAACTCCAAGTTCCTATTACTTTTCAAGAACAAATATGGTCAGGGCTCGAAGAAGCACTTTAGACAGAGAGACAGTGGATTGAAAGAAATTCTCCGCTAGGTGAAAATAAATGCTTGTGGGCAGAGTATCATTTGACTCAATCAGAAAGTGTATGTTCTACTAAAGGCACCAACGTCATCTTGCCAATTTTTACTGAAAAGTGGCGTGTCTTTCAATGGTGAAGCATGATATATCTATCATAAAGAAAATTACTGATCGATGTAATCCTAATCAAATACAGGTTATTTTCCTTGACCAACCTCTCTTTGCAATACCAAAACAAATAAAGTGGAGATGGTCCGATTCATACTATGGAGAAGTTCTATCGTTATATTTGGTGGACCTACACATAGAAATGGCCATTTGAAGAGTGTTAGGTTACATACTAAATGGTACTGGATGGACATCTTCCTTAACCGAGGCCGGAGTAGCAGGTTCAGAGTCAGCTGATTTATTCCTGGACTGCTCACACCTAACCAGAACCAGAAGAGCACACCAAAACCAGCTGTACAGGCTTTCTTCAAATGGCAGGGTTTCATACAGAACAAGAGTCCAGAAACTGTAAACAAGAATTCCAAGAGTGGCGGGAAGGAATGATATAGAAAAGGTCTATGTTTTGATATTGGGATTTTGTACTGGAATTGGAAGTTCTAATTTTGATATTTGTTAGAGCTCACCGACAATGTAACTTCCTATTATATGTAACTGTGTTGGAGTGTCTTCTACCTCTATCTGTGCATCTCAGTGACATGAAGAGTTTAAATGAAGGAAAGGCAGAATTTAAGAAGAACTGAGTGTTTTCAAAGACTAACCAAAAGTTTTTGTTTCATGACGTTCGACCAAGTTCATGAAAAAAATAACAGAAGTGTTAGAGACTCCAGTGCAGCCATTAACTTAACAAAAAATCCACGTGCTTTTCAACGGTGGATGCTCAATGCTCCTGAGTTATGCAAACCCACAAAAGAATTTGAAGATGCTGCACACATTGAGGAAATAATTAACGAAAATTATGTTAGAAGTGATGTAAGTTTTAACAATCTTTGTCAAACATTGCATGACACAATTTCTACTGCAGGAAATCCTATTTTAGGTACCTAACAAGTAATGAATCTATCATCACATGCTATACCTTACAGGATGGTTCAAAATCTGTTGCAGAAATAAAAGTAATTGGTAAAAACCAGTATGAAGATTTTGTTGACTCGGTGTTTGTAAAACGAAGTAAGTCAATTTAGTCTTCTATAAAAAGTAATAGTTTTTCGTTTTTTTTAAGAAACGCTTAAAGAAGGGTAGAAGATCATCTGAACAGAAGATAGATGAATTAAGAAATGATTACAGTTTGTTCAGTGGGCTGTATATGTCATGCAAACAACCTGAGGGTGATCTGTAAGACTTTTTTCTCATGAAAATCGCAGTTGGCTATCATCATTGATCACGAGCAACTTTTACTGTTGTCAAACAAATCTGAACTACTGAATATTTTCAAGTCTAGGAAACTTCGACTAGGTGAAAGAAGGTGGATCATGAAAGCCCTTATGGATGACCAAACCAGAAGTTTCTAAAAGTTCAAGGAAATTGCTCAAATATGGCCGCAAATCTCTTCTTTTTTGCTCAAAACAGTGTGTATGTTCAACAAACGGTGTTCAGATCTTTGCTGCTGCGGGAGCTTCTGTGATGAAAAGTAATGTGACTAAGAAGGTTTTTTTTTTTTTTTTTTTTTTGGAATAGGTGGTTGGATGTTATCAATTTTTGTCACTTTGTTAGCATTTTGATTTGGAATATTCAGTTTTTCAGTAGCTATTTATTATGTTTGAAAAATTAAGTTTAAAAATTGACATATATGCAAAGAGGTACTTATGATTTGGCTTTTTAGTGTCTTACATAACAAAATTTATATAAACAGTAGAATGTTCATTTAATAACAATAGCAATAATGTAAATAAAATTGGCTTGAATTACAATTCTCAAAAGTGGAGAAAAAAATATTAATTTGCCAGGTTCCGAACATGCTTGTTATCACACAACACCAAGTTTCGTCTAGTTGACTCTCTGCACATTCCTTGTATTCTACTGTACTGATTTCTTAATTTAACTATATTTCGGTTATTTTTGATAGCTTTTTAACGTATTATACATCGAATTGAAGCTCTTTATATGCTCCTTCGAATGTTATAAGATACATCCTTTAATAAAATGAACCATTTTGGAGAAAAATTCATTTATATGTAAATATGATTCATAAAATCTTAAACATTTCTAATTTTCTCGTTTTTATCATATTTCCTTGTCTTCATTACTGTAATAATCGATTACATTCGGGCTTAACTTATAATTTAGAAAAAGAATAATCAAAATCGGACCATTAGTTACTGAGATAATGATCTTTTAAGAGAACATTACATAAAATCCAATATGGCGGTATATTTTAAAATGGCGGCCAGAAAATTTTGGCACCCGACCCTAAAACAAATTGAATACAGAAGTACTTTCAGTCTGCCAAGTTTCATACTTGTGTCCGGTCTCTCACGATCCGAGCCTTTTTTGTTGTTAAGGGACCAGACTATATGGCTATTCTCCTTTTTCGAAATAGTGAAATTGAAAAACACATTTTAAAGATTCAATTAAATCAATGAATTCCGATATTTTAGATAGAGACATCCAGGGCCGGCCTTAGGTATTGTGGGGCACCAGATTGACAACTATATATACCTTTATTTTTCAACATAATCCATTGGACAGCAACACACTTGCTCCAACCTTGCTGCAGTGCTCTTATCCCAGTAGAAAAAAAGTTCCTTAGGTTGTGACCAGAGAAAATCCTCCATGCCTGTCATGACATCATTATCGCTTGCAAAACTTCGTCCTGATAGAGCCTCTTTTAGATTAGGAAACAAGTGGAAGTCTGAGGGTCCCGATCTGGAGAATAGAGTGGATGAGAAACGAGTTCAAAGCCGCATTTATGAATAGTAGCAATGGCAACTGCTGATGTGTGGGAGCATTGTCATTATGGTAGAGAACGCCTCTGGAGGTCATTTGCGGCTTTTTTGTGGCTTCATTTGAAGTTTTTCTAGAAAGATCACTATAGTATTGTCCTGCGTTAGTATGACTCCTTGGCAGGTAATCAATGCATATCACGCATTGGGCATCCCAAAAAACAGAGATCATCACTTTGTCAGCGAAGGGAATCTCCTTTGCCTTCTTTGGGGTTAGGGGAGGAGGAGTGATTCCATTATTTGGATTGTTGTTTTGTTTCTGGCTGTAATGGTGTACCCAACACTCGTCCATAGTGATGAATCGACAGAGAAAGTCGTCTACATCACTTTCTAGCAGTTTCAAATTATCCACGGATATGAGGTACCGAGTGCGTTTTTGTTCTTGAGTCAGAAGACATTTCAAAATTTGAAAATTTCATTTTATTGGTATAACGGGGTAAGGGGAATTAAAAACAAAAACTCGTTAACTGACACCGGGAGGAAAATACACTTTTTGAGGGTATATTTATCATGGTCGGCGTTTTGCAGTTGCTCATCTTGTATCTCTCTCGACTTTTAAAATACGAAGAAGGTCACGTAATGTTTAAAATCTTTGAAGATCTTTTTGAAAAGAATTAAAGTCAGGAAAACCTAATGAACGCTAGTGAGAACATCGTACGTAGTTACTTATGAAAGGTATTATCAGCTTGAAATCATTATCGACTGCAAACAAAATGAAATGGTGATGAGACGATCGCAAACCTTAAGGAACTGATGGAAGATGGATGACATATTTTTGATTGGATTATTCGAGTTAGAAGACAAACCATCATAAGCAGCCACCTATTCATTAAGGACTACTAAAAAAATAGTATACATTCGGTTTTCCTGACTTGATTTTTTTTAAAAAAATAAAATCACGGGATTTTTCGCAGGAGAGGGCAACGTTTGTCCTCTGGTTTTGTATTTTTAATATAGCTATAATAAGCAATGGCAAAATTCACGGAGGGATGAGGAGGACATGTCCCCTAATCTTGGAAATGGGGGGATTGTCCCGCCCAATAATCCGATTTGAAATGTGTTTTTTGGAAAGAAATGTCATAATTTGTGTCCGACTGCCATAAAGGAAAGTGAGATGAAATTGATGTCCCCCCAGAATAAGCCTCTGCCCGCCTCCCAATGTTGAAGACAACTCTGCTTCCCTAATCCCCCACAGCATTGTTTTTCAACTTCATAAATATGTTGATCATGGCTCTTAATGTCCTTCCTTTCATGTCATTACGGTCTTGCATCAACGTCATCATTCAACATTCTGATTGAAATAATTTGAACTATAATTTTAATTTATCCAAAAAGGTTTTCATTTTTTATAGTGATCTTTTAAATTTCTACTTTGGATTATAATTATGATCTTCTTATATCATCGTTTTATAGAAGATTTCTGTAATAAAAAGCACATTTCTGTTTACAAATGATCAATTTTGAAACTCACACATTTACAAATATAGATTTATCGTAGCTTTATTGTGTTGCACTCAGTGTCATAAACGACATGAATGAAAACAAAAACAAAACTGATGAAAGAAACGTAATTGAGTTACGAAATCGGAGAACTTTTTAGAACGTATGTAAATATAGTGGGTTTGTTATCTCATTCTGAAACAACTGTACATTTCCAGGAGACAATAGAATGCAACTGATTCTTATTCTAACGTTTGATCTATGATAATAGTTTCAAATCGTTCATTGATATCTTAATGATAAATAATATTATTAACCCTGGAATAGTGTATAGTCAATTTCTTTTTCAGAAGAATTCATGACAGTCTTAACTCATATGATGAATATATTTCAGGTAAATACTTTACGAAAAAATCTCTTATAGTTTGGTTCATATTTAGTAAGTAACCATTTTCGGACTTACTCTACAATAAAACATAGTTTATCATATATGCTGGAAAGTGAATTGAATATACTGACTGTTGCTACTTGTGTTCTCAACATGTTCTCTTTTGGTGAGAACTTCAATTATGACTCTTAATTTTACTTAATTAATATCCGTCTCCTTGAGCCTAGCCGGCATAACTCTTGGACATTAAGATTTTATTTCATTTTTATTTTGTCAATATATATGTTAAGTGGCCCTAATGAGTTCTAAGTCTTATTTGATATATCTGTGCGTGCGATCAACTTTTTATTATGTACAGCTACCAAGGAAGTTCTCTCGTTTTTTGAGGAGGTCTGTGTTCAATTGGCCCTCGCACTGCGAGTGGAATGCGAATGGAGATAAGGCGAAGGTCAGTTGATGGTGTGGGTATATCCAACATACTATTTGGTTGTGGAAGTTCAGTTACACTGTGAAATTGTATAAGGACAGAGTGAACATGGGATTTCCACAAAGGTGTGTATACTGTACATGTACAAAATGAAGATCTTCAGGCATCAATTGTGGCGAACAGTGGCCAGACATGTGAGAAACTGGAACTACAATTCAGTGTAAGTGGAAAAAACATTCGGCAGCACCTCCATCAACTTGGAAAGCTCTAGAAGTTGAAACAATGGGCCCCACATGATTTGACTCCGGGCCAGAAAGCAACGCAAACACATAACTGCGTTTCTTTCCTGTCTCACCTGAGGAAGGAGCCATTTCTTGACAGGGCGTTGACAAGTGATGAGAAATGGGCCCTGTACGAAGCTCCATGACGCCGTCATCATTGGTCCTCCTGTGTGTTTGGTGGACTGATCGCAGCATCGTGCATCGGAAACTGCTACCAGCTGGTCAAAGCATCAATGTAAGTGTGTACTGCCAGTAGTTGAGCCGTGTTCAAGAAAAACATATAACTATTTTTTATCTTCCAGGTACGTCTTAATTGACATATCGATTTTCGAAGGTTTTGATTGAAAAAGTGACAGAACTTTCTTGGTTACGTTTATACAAGCTAAGAGAATTTTTATTTGCTGTGTAAATATTGTTTTTACTTTTACCTTTTATGTTCAACTATAGTTGGAGCGAAGGTTCCCTTTACTCGACTTTTGCCTTCCGTTAAGCAGATAATACGAAATGCCTTAACCGTTCATAACAAAGTTTGACATGGTGACCCCAGAGCGCATGCTGAGTGCCGTACGGGGTCGTATTTCCAATTGGATATACAATTGAGGAATTATCAACGATAAAAGAGATGCCGATGGACTAAATATTGGAAAGTTATTTGGCACGAGAATTCTCTTTGTAAATTCTTTCCCTTGAGCCCTTGACTTGCTGGTTAACTTCGGTGGTGTACGGGATGGCTGAGTAGCTGTTCTCGAGTAGTGTGTTGGTTTCGCTGTTTCTCGTGGTTGAGTTAAATGGGGTGGGATAAAATGGAGAGAATAGTGACGGAAGGTCAAGTGAGGTTGTTTCAAGGCATTCAAACGAAATATGCTTGGTGTATACATCGCGACAAAACATAACCAATTTTTTCCTCGAAGGTCAAGATCTAAAGGTTTACTTGTCCCTACCATAAATCCTTCATTGTAACTAGATTTCGGCGTTGCCGCACCAACTCAGGTAGAACTGTATAAAGCTCTCAGTATGGCTAACCCCATTACGGTTATCATAGTAGCCCGAGTCCGTGCAGATTTTTAAACACATTACTCCTCAGAAATGAGTGTCATAAGTCCAGGCCTTCTAAAGGCTGTTGTGCCAGGAATTTAGTTATCATTATTATTATTGCTAATAATAATATGTAATATTAGTAATAGACTTAATAAAGATTCTGTCTGTTTATCTGCTCTGCTTGTAAGTATATTATTTCTAACTTTAAGATATAGTTATACAGGTCAGTATATAATTGATCAGTTTCTTTCTAATCTGATTCTTCACGTGTATAAAAACTGGACAAACTACAAATTAGGATACTATACACAGGAAATTAATAATGATAGCTTTATTACTCAGATATTAACCTGCATACATTAATACATGTGAGGATTTAGGTACTTAATAGAATGTTTTTAATCATTTCTTTTTTTAAAGAAAAAGTACTAAATTGTCATTATAGACAGATGGTCTGTCGAATAATAATAATAATAATAATAATAATAATAATAATAATAATAATAATAATAATAATAATAATAATAATAATAATAATAATAATGTTTTCCCAGGACATTGAACAAAGTTATCGTGTCTTGCAAAATATTTTTGATGGAGACAAAGATCATGTTGTCATCGAGATAGATTAATCGTCCTCAGAAACTGAGGAAAACGAAAACGAAGACATATTTTTAACTCTTGAAGTGTTAAGTTCCAATTGTTTGTTTTATCTATTTATGTGAGAATTTTCAAAATAATGTTCAATCAGGTCTGATGTAGCGCTTTATGAGATTTATTCTAAGTTGCATGAAGGGCACAAACAAATAATAATAATAATAATAATAATAATAATAATAATAATAATAATAATAATAATAATAATAATAAAAATAATAATAATAATAATAATAATAATAATAATAATAATAATGTTTTCTCAGGACATTGAACAAAGTTATCGTGTCTTGCAAAATATTTTTGATGGAGACAAAGATCATGTTGTCATCGAGATAGATCAATCGTCCTCAGAAACTGAGGAAAACGAAAACGAAGACATATTTTGAACTCTTGAAGTGTTAAGTTCCAATTGTTTGTTTTATCTATTTATGTGAGAATTTTCAAAATAATGTTCAATCAGGTCTGATGTAGCGCTTTATGAGATTTATTCTAAGTTGCATGAAGGGCACAAACAAATAATAATAATAATAATAATAATAATAATAATAATAATAATAATAATAATAATAATAATAATAATGTTTTCTCAGGACATTGAACAAAGTTATCGTGTCTTGCAAAATATTTTTGATGGAGACAAAGATCATGTTGTCATCGAGATAGATCAATCGTCCTCAGAAACTGAGGAAAACGAAAACGAGGACATATTTTGAACTCTTAAAGTGTTAAGTTCCAATTGTTTGTTTTGTCTATTTATGTGAAAATTTTCAAAATAATGTTCAATCAGGTCTGATGTAGTGCTTTATGAGATTGATTCTAAGTTGCATGAAGGGCATAAACAAATAATAATAATAATAATAATAATAATAATAATAATAATAATAATAATAATAATAATAATAATAATAATAATAATGCTATTTATAAAAGACTAACATTAGTGCATCACGCCAACTCCTAATAATAAATCACGTTGATGCTCATTGCAATAATATAATGCAATAATTTAGATTTGAGCATTTATATTTATGTATCCGCAAGTTCGTTGGTCGGATAACTAAAAAAAAAAAAAAAGGTGAATGCAAACAATTAGAGCTCTTAAGTATTGACTTTAACCTATAATTAGTGTTTGGACTTTTCGGGTAAGCTGTACACGCCCGATACCCATTGCGTTTGGTTTACTCGATCCTTAGACCTGATAAACTCGTTTGACCCGTGTTTGGCCTGTTTGGACCGTTTGACCCGATAGACTCGTTATGAGTTCGTACATGATAATTAGAACAATTTGTGTTATGATAATAAAGTGAAACAACACATCATTTACAATAATGGCACACGGGATTATCAGGTCCTCCCTATTCATACGGTTCAATCGGGCAAACCCGATTCATACGGGTAAAAATACAATATCGGTCCAACGTGCGGTCCAGGATCTATTCTATTTTCCGAGCATTACCGAAAATGCACAGTAGCCCGAAACGGCTCGGACGTAATAACTATATTATTATTATTATTATTATTATTATTATTATTATTATTATTATTATTATTATTATTATTATTATATTAATAGGAGAGAAAATTACTTGTTGAATGACGTGTACATATTTTATCCCTATTTTAAATAGTTATTCTGGTTTTATGTATCTGCTTATTCGTTTGCAATACTCAGAAAAAATAGTTCGAGACTTCATTGTTTACCCTGGCGACAGGGACAGCGGCTAAGCTTTTGTAATACCGGCAACATCCAACTGGTTGACGAACCGCACGTGGCCTCTAACAACCATATGACAGTTTTACTGCTGATAAGAAAACTTGGTTTAGCTTTGAAAACCACTATAATTGTATTTTCCTTAGTGCTATTTTTTATATTCATCAATTTGAGTGATTTTGTGCAAGTTAGTTGTGGAAAAAAAGTTCTGTTTCACATTGGTGATTTGGGGAAGGGCAGTCGATTGGGGTTTTGTTCACATGCTGGTGATTGTCTTTAAGGATTCTTTTTCTTCAGAAGACTTATATTTTGAATGCAATACCTTGTTGCCTTTTACATTATGTGGAAATTGTGAGAGAGCATTATTTAACATAACGTTTGGTGCGAAATCAAAATTTGGTTCATATTTCGTAAATACATTTCTTTTCTATCCTGAGTACGGAATAAAGCATTTGTAAAGAAGAAGCCGTAAAGATGTAGACTCCCAAGTTTTAGTTTTTATATGGCAAACATTGTAAAGAGATCCCAGAAATGTGCACCACTGTCTTCGTATTACATTTAGTAAGAGCGACCAACATCAAAACGTCACGTATACATGCTATGAGTTTCAAAAAGATTGTTATTATTCTTGAAGACATTCTTCCTTCCGACAATCCATGGCAGAGTGTTTTCAAATGACACTCGAATAAATTCACGTTGATTCACTATTAAATCGCTTTGTTCACTTTTTGATAGTAATTGTTTTCTCAAGTTATTTACATTATCATGAATATGATTGGATATGTATTACTTAGAACAGAACATGATGTTGTTGCACTACAAAGACATGGAAACCATTGTGATAAATTACAATCCTATTGTAATTCTATCTTATTAGGTATGTAGTATTTTTTCCACAGTATCACACATTGTTAACATGTAAACTGTTATGCAAACCCTTTTAACCACTGTTTGTTGCTGTCACAAGCTGGTCGACGTATACGGATGGTATTCGAGGTCCTCTTTTCATATCGCAGTAAAACAACAACAGTGTCAAAGATATTATTGTTCATAGTTTCACCAAGGGCGCCGATTTCTCTGTAAATTTGGGGGGCCCCATTCAGATGCAGAAGTTATATATATGAAGATTTTAAGACAAATTGCACTCAAATTGTGCCAAATATTGTATACTCATAAATACAATAGGAGCCTACATGAGCTTTGGGGAGCCCGGGCCCCCTTGGCCCCAAGGATCGGCGCCTTTCAGTTTCACTAACATCAATTTTATTATTTTCGGCCCGGTTCTGCAACAGGGCACATCAGACTTCCCCTGGCACGAACAGAGCCAAATGTTTGGTCCATTGGAATGGTCGCCATCCCACTTGCTTTCGCTCCGCAGGAAAACTTCAGAATATGGTTCAAACCTGTGACATGAGTAGCAACATCCTGGAGATTGTTCAATCACAACGCAATGTAAGAGAACACGCAACCTTGACGTAAGATCAATTCTAATATCTAAATATTAATATACTATTGAGTAAACAAAATTAAACCTGATAACTTAAATTTCACTGAACATTCTTTTATCATCTGCTTTCTAAATACATTTTTGTATATTATGATACAGACCGATGTCCATATAGCCACAACAAAATTAATATACTTGTAATGAGGTACTGATGCAAAGTAGCGGGACATTACACATACTAAATTACTAAGTAATGTTGCAGCAGTGTTGTTTAATGTGACAAAACAAAATTAAATAGTCATCTTTACAGTAGGCGTGTTCATGGTAGGTAGTAATGTATTCAGTGGAATAGAAATACCCACAACTTGAAAAGCAAATATTAGTAGTTAGACTTACTATTCTTCGTTTATATAAGTATGTTAGGTTACAAAATATAAAGCTATTCTTATATCGTAAATTCAGTTTCAACTCATTAAGTTTGCACTTCACATCATAAAACATCATTCACTAGCTATAGAAAATCACACTCCTCAGGTATAATTATATATTATAAATAGCAAACAAGTTTAAATGTGTTTGGGTACAAAAACGTGAAAATATTAAGGCTCTACAATTTCTAAGATAATGATGAGAACCCAAGAAGGGACGAAATGGAGAATGGCGTAAACTTCATAACGAGCGAATGCATAATTTCGACGGTTTATCAAACATTGGTAGGGTCATCAATTGTAGGAAGCTCAGGTGGATACATAATTTGGCGAGAAGGAAATGAAGTAGGAACTCGTTCAAAATTTTAATGGAAAATCCAATTATAAAACAACCATTAGAAACCTAGACGTAGATGAGAGGAGAATATTAAAATGGATCTCGGACAAATATAATTACAAAGTATGCAGTTGGGTAAGTCAACGCAGAGCTTTTGTGAACGCGCATTAAAACTCTTGGTTCCATAGACCAAAACTTAGCTAGTTACGAACACTAGTTACAAGAATATACAGATTTCTTACAAAATGCAAAACGATTTGAGTTATTTGAACTTTTTGTTTCGAAAATGTTCAATTTGGCCTAGTTCGATCAAAATGCGTACACGAACAGGATAGTCGAACTCAATACCATTCAAGCGCTTCGACCACATCTCCCATTGTTATCAGCAACTAGGATGGTGCAATGTGAGCACCCACCGCCGCGTTCATTCTCTAACACTCTTATATAAAATAATTACTAGTAAAAAGTCTACTTATCTGTCCTTTAAATTTAAATTTCTCGGCAATACGCACCCACTAAATACCCGTTCTAAAGGAAATACAACACTCACTGTTCAAACGCACAAATCTAATTTCTTTTCCAAATCTTTCAGACTATTTGCCACCAAAGCTTGGAATGACACCCCTAAAAGCATCAGAAACTCTGGTTCAGTGTTGACTCTTAAACGTCGGCTTAAATAATATCTTTCTAATGACGGTCTTCAGTAAACAAAAAAAAAACAACAAAAAAAAAAAAAACCAGCAAAGGAAAGAAAAAGAAAAGAAAAGTGTTACACACGAAACTATTCTTTGCGTTACCATGAAGTCGTTCGATTTTCTTTCTTTCTCTCTTTCTATTTCTTCTTATTTTCTTTTCTATTCCCTTCTGATACATGTGTATGAACGTATATATTATACAAAATCACTTAAAGTATGCGCAGCATTTTATCTATATATAGTCAATCAAAGAAATGTATTTTATACGTTATATGTAATCAAGATTGATTTCTTTGTTTCTCCTTGTATAGCTTAACATGTCTTCAGCATTGTCGCTTGTTTATTTTACTGTTTATTTTATGTTTAATAAGTTTCATTTTCACTTTTCATGTTTTATTTTCTTTGTATTGTTCTGTATGTCTCTAACTCTTTAACGTGCCTAACTGTATATTCTTTTTATTCTCGTTGTGAAAAAACTCTATTATGAGATCGTACTGTAAAAGAAAAATGTAAATGGTAGAGTGGAAGACAAGTTTATGCCTTAACTCCGCCATTTTAAATAATAAATAAATAAATAAATTAATAATAAAAATAATAATAATAATAATAACAATACTAATACTAATACTACTACTACTACTACTACTACTACTACTACTACTACTACTACTAATAATAATAATAATAATAATAATAATAATAATAATAATAATAATAATAATAATAAATGGAGACTTTAAAGATACCTGGCTCCCTAACGCCTATATGGTTAGAGTACAAGTCTTTGACGCTAGATACTTAGATTTCATTTCCGATGGCAGCTCATTCTACCTTTAAGTGTAGGTCCATGTTACATAAAGCTTCGATCCTAAAACCGATGCTAAACTCTAATGCAAACAACAAACTTTAGTCTCGCTCTTTATAAATAAAAATAAAACGGAATTTAGTTTGCATCTTTAATTTAAGATATTCAGAATATCATATCAGGGATTGAGCTATTTATTAAACATTTTAAAGATAATCATTCATTAAGACCCATTCGATAGTTCATGTACTTTAGAAGCTAAAATGAAACTCTTCTCATTCAGTTTGATGAGTGTCTGGACTGTATATTTTATAGATATCTTCAGGTTGAATAGTATCTTGCGTAGTCCGGAAATTAATGCGACAAAACCAGAACTAAGTTTCTGCATTGTGGGAATAAGTTTCGCCCAACCTTAATTTTATGTAAATCTATATTTATAACGAGATCGGTTCATAATTACATATATCTCGGGCAGAAAGTGCTTTTACACAAGCACTATACCTATTATAATGTTAATTAAAAATAAAAAAAGAAGAATGTTCTAATATAAGGAATATATTATTGTCTTGTTGGTTGCTATGTCGTTGTTTGTTTACTCAGTTAACATGTTGGATTGCAAGACAGTTTGTGTGAATATACGTGAAAAGGGAATCAAAGAATAAATTATTTAATATTTATCATGGACTTGTAATTTCAGTAGAAAAGGTGAGCATCCTAGTGAATATAACTTCAGAAGATATTTTAAGGTGAAAATGATTATTGCCACTAGAAAGAATACCTATATTAACTGAACCAGGGTTAACGGCTACCTTTGGTAAGTCGTTGTAAAATTTTTGGTTTACCTCACCCGGGATTCTTGTAAATTCATATCCCGAAGTTTAAAGTAAGGGTGAATTTACCATAATAAGGAGGTTCATGAATACTAACTCAACCATTCTTAGAAGTGGCAGAGTAATCATAAGAAAAATCATGATTGGTGATACAGTAGAGAATGAAACTGTTGACGGTGTTAACAACGAGCAGAATATAGCTCCCATTACACCTGGAATGTTGACACTAGAAGATAGAATTCTACTAGCATTACAGCGACAGGAACAAAATTTAGCTTAGATGTCCAAAGAATTAAAACAAACGGTACAGCAAAAATCTGAAGAATCTAGTAGACAGTATGAAGAATTGAGTAGACGATTAGAGCACATAGATCAAAAGTCAGAAGAATTGAGTAGAGGATTAGAACAAATAGATCAAAAGTCAGAAGAATTGAGTAGACGATTAGAACAAATAGATCAAAAGTCAGAAGAAACGAAACAATCTGTTATCCAAGCTGTGAGAGACATCACGTTACAATTTGATGAGAAGCTAGAAAGATTATCTGAAGATTGCAAGGATAACTACAATCATGTAATCCAAGAAGTCAATATTGTAAAAAAAGATTTCGAAGTAATAGAATCTTCTATTCGTCAGCAAAAGATTCAGGTGACAGATAATTCTAACCAAATACGTGCAAATACACAATTGATATCTACCATACAGGAGGAAATTAGGACGTTACAGATTAAAGACAATGCATACAACAACAACGTTGTTGCTGATCGTTTGGAGTTCCCTCATTCACAAGAGATGCCCTCGCATTCACCCGAAGCAGATCGACATGGACCTTGCGTCACCTCTTCTTCAAGTAACCCATCCGATGAGGATATTATTTTGGAAAGAATTCAACCAAGGAATATAGATGGGCGGAAAAGAGATAGTGGAACCAAGCATAACACAGTAGGTAGAAATTTTCACTCAACACGAACACGAAATGGTGACAGAAATATAAAGTTAAGTGTAAAAATGAGCGAAATACGAGCTATGAGTAAGTTTAGTGGTAGATGTAATGAAAATGCTACTTCTTTCCTAGAAAAATTTCAGGATGAATGCAGTATAATGTGTATAGATAAATCTCAATATATGAAACTAATCCCTCATTTATTACTTCCACCGTGTTCTTTATGGTTTAAAGCAGTACGGAAGCACGTCAATACATATGAGGAATTCAAAGCAGCGTTGATCGCAAATTATGAGAACGACTTTTCACTTGCTAACAGAGACGCTACGATTAGAAATCAACCTTTTCATCCTCGCTTACACAAATCTATTGTTGATTTTGTCGTAAACACCTACAATGGATTAAAAGTTGTAAATCCACTACAATCTGAATCTAGAGTGATTGCATCTATCCGAAATCTACTACCTTTTAAATTGCAACAAATCCTGTTTTCTACACAGTGCATGAGTTTCAATCATCTGCTAATGCTTGTTCAATGTTATGAAAGTCAATACCAGGCACAGAATAATCAAATGGGAGTAGGTAAAATTAGAAATAGTTCAGATGACCTTAGGTCAGTACTGTCCGGATTGTAAATATCCGTAATGTAAACAATACGGAACAGAACCTAAATAGAGTAAATTCAAATAATCAGAATAGGCAAAGATATGATGTGAATCCACCTAACCTAACTACTCGTGATAATAATTATGTCAGATCATTTAACCGAAGTAGATTCAAAAACAGACGAAATGTATGGCGAAATTCTAGAAATACTGTAAACCATGTTGATAGACGTAACTATAGTTCAAGAGATGGCACTTCGTATCAAAATCAAAATAATGACGCAATTCCTGTACAAAATAATAATGCGGGACATAATCATGATTGTGCAATACAATGTACTTTATTGGAACCATATACAAGTACGAATCTAAACTGACTGCAGTTGATGTGGTAGGGGTTAAACCCATATCAGCTAATGATTCTTATGAATATTTATGTGTGAAAATAAATTTAATTCCTTCTTTTCGCTCACTCGAGCATAGGTTATTATATCTACCATACAGGAGGACGTTAACGTTGTTACTGATTAAAAACAAAGGTTATTTATATTATATTGATTTGTGTTGAAACTTTATTGTCAAAGATTATGTTCAGTATAAGGTTCATTCTATTAAGCTAACTATCCGACGACTGTCTTCATGCGTCACCTTATATGTTACTCGGATAAGATTCTTTTGTATCCTGACGCCTTATTGATATGATGTATACTTTAAAATACCATCTAACGTAATTGTTATATAATTCGCCCTGGAAAGATCAAACATTTTTAACATGACCGTTTTTAATGATGAATGAAACCGTTGATCATTGTAATTTGTGTTTTAGAATGTAATTATCTCTTACGCTTTTGATTTCGCATCCTTCGTTGATTGTATTAGTAAGCGACGACATTTTTATGATAAAAGATAAATAATAATGGAATAAAAGTTTTATTATAAATGTATTTATATGAGGCAATTGAACAAAGTGATATATGAAGGGCGATCAAAATGTAAAGAACACAATTATTATCATGTCATTATTATAAACGGACCAGTGGTTCTTAAATATAAAAGTCAAGCTCCCATGTAACTTTTATATTTAGTCCCTTTATCGGGTGACATTTTATATAACGAGATCGGTTCATAATTACATATATCTCGGGCAGAAAGTGCTTTTACACAAGCACTATACCTATTATAATGTTAATTAAAAATAAAAAAAAGAAGAATGTTCTAATATAAGGAATATATTATTGTCTTGTTGGTTGCTATGTCGTTGTTTGTTTACTCAGTTAACATGTTGGATTGCAAGACAGTTTGTGTGAATATACGTGAAAAGGGAATCAAAGAATAAATTATTTAATATTTATCATGGACTTGTAATTTCAGTAGAAAAGGTGAGCATCCTAGTGAATATAACTTCAGAAGATATTTTAAGGTGAAAACGATTATTGCCACTAGAAAGAATACCTATATTAACTGAACCAGGGTTAACGGCTACCTTTGGTAAGTCGTTGTATATTATATGTAAATAGTGCTTCAATAACGACTACTTTTTACAAAAAATCTCTATTTCTATAAAGAGATAACTCTTATGGGGGACAACAACAATATGACATAACTTATTTCTCTCTGGATACTAACAATGAAATATACTATTACCTGACCAGCGAACGAGTGCGGGCGGCCGGTTTTGAAACTAAAATGCAAGCAGCGATCTGCTTGTAAATAATCTATCACAGTTCTTTTTGTTCTGTTCGTAATAAACCACTTCACGCATATGCTCAAGTCAGGATCAGATCCAGGCTGCGGGGCGATCGGGGCGATTGCCCCCCCCCCCCCCAGAATAGGATTTTATTTTAAAAATAAAACCTAAGAATTTTCACCTTTGTATTATAAATGTAAAATAAAACCTAAAATAGGTAGGTCTTACTTTTTTGTTTTACATTGCAGAAGTCAAATAAAGCAATAAATTGCAAGAAATTACTTACATTGGCGTTCTTGCTTAAAAAAAATGTCCACCTTCGAAAACGCAGCTGGCCATTTTTGTCCTAGAAATTGCAGACAGTAGCTACTTCTCCTTTTCTAAAGTTGTTGTACTTTATTTTATTTATTTATTTATTTATTTTTGCAATACACTCTTACCTTGATTTGAATTCGAACGACCGCCCCCCAAACATTCAGCCTGGATCCGCCCCTGGCTCAAGTTAAGACAAACAGTTTCAAAAATTATTGAAGTTATTTGCAGAACATCTTAAGTAACAAGCAAAACACACACACAAAAAAAACACACACTGCATATTAACTTGCGAACAAACTAGCGAGCAGCGTTTTACAGGCTGCTCCTGTTTTATAATGAAAGCGAATCAAACGTAATAAATTTTTATACAATCTGCTTAATACACGGTAGAAGCTCACTGATTTGTCAATTGTGCTATGTTGTTCTTAAATTGGTAATTCCATCCATATATCACTATTCACAACACATCTGCATTACTACAGGAATGATTCACTACAACCAGATAACTTACGGCGTTCTTTATTAAACGGAAAGAGATTAGGCTATGCATAACATCCAAACTGCAACTTTTATAAACCGTTGGATACACTGCAGAGTGAAACTCTCCGCTCCCCTGTCCCACTTCGCTTGCCAAGAAACTGATGTAAACACAACAGCAGCGCCATCCTCCCAAAACAACACTGCTATCTTGGTCACGTAATACTTAGCCGATGACAAAGATAAACATAGTGAACACAAGATCGACAGATGACAAGACTTCTACTCATGTAAATGTTGCCAGAAATCGCATACACTTGCAACACTATTTTCGTGAAAGATCACATAAAATACAATACTCTGCTCGTTACTTGTTATTTCCCACTCAACTCTGTTTAGAGGAGAAAATAAAATAAAATCCCAATGTCAGTTTCTAGGTATTCATAATAGGAAAACAGTAAAAAAATGGATTTAGTAAAACAGTAAAAAAACAGTAATACACATGAGTTTCAGATTACGATTATACAAATCCTTAATAATTCTAATTGTAAAACGAGCTCCTTCGTGGCTAAACGGTTAGCATAGTTGCATCTGGCGTGGATGACAACGGTTCGATTCCCTGCGGAATTTGATGTAGTTCGGGTTCCATGTAAATCAGTAGGTCCCGTTTCTCTACCCTCGCTGTTGAAAAGGACGTTAAACTCAAAATCAACTCAACGCTATTTATAAATGAAAGATTAGGAAGACCACTGACGAATAATGCAGTTAATATTCTTAGCATTTCAATGCTTCCGTTCACTACCTAGCTATAAGGTGCTACTATCAGACATATTATATATGAGTAATCAATATGACGCTCTTTCTATTTCGACATTCTTTCTTTCTGTAGTTCTAAAACACTGTACAGATATTTTTATGCCTCTCAACGCTGCCTCTTTGTTGAATTAGTAATAGCAAGGCTTACTCGTAACTCCAGTCTTCTTGCGTTAAGTAACACCGCAAACGGGTGGACACGGTAAAACTACTAGCCTGTGTTAAAGTTGAGGTATTTTAACACCATCAGTTTTGATTTGTAGTGACAAAAATGTAAACAAATATATAAAATATATCACACATGCGGACATCTTGATTTCCAAGAGGCCTAAATCCAAAAATGAAAATAAAGGAATAACTCTTTCATTCATTTCTAGAAATTATAAACTATAAAACCAAAAACGACTAGTTAAGCACAAATATAAATCTTTCATGATATGTTTAATATTTCACTCCTGGAAAATTTCATTTTTGGATATAGGCTACTTGAGGCGTTGGATGGCAAAATGGCATAATTCAGTTTTGAGGGATTGTGAGATGTTGAAACTTTTATTTGAATATATATAGAAAACTATAACACAATTTCTTCTTTGTGGTGCCATCGTTCGGCCTAAGGCTGCTCTTTTAACTCTGAGATACACAACTTCGCCATTCAATAGTTTATGGTTTCACGTTCACGGACATGACTTAATCTATTTTAAAAAAATGAGTTACGACACTTTGCCATCCAAAGCCTCACTTGGCATCCAAGCAGTACTTGTATAAATATATTAGTGAGAAGAATGGAGGACAATATGAAGTATACTATCTTGTCACAGCATTGGGAGAAATTTAGCACCTTCGTGGTTAAATATCTAGTTCCCAAACGAGATTTTAATTAAATGTAATGCTCTAAGGGATTTTGTTGAGTGAGCCTGTTTAGGAGTTTTAATTGAATCCAAGGCTCTAAGGGATTTTGTTTAGCGAACCTGTGTAGGAGTGTGGTTTCCTTAGAGAGTGAAATGGATGGTATTTGATCTTGAGGTTTGAATTAAGAAAAGGAATTGAGTTGTGTCATTTGCACTTAGTTGTCATTCATTGTATAAACGAGAAAAAAATAATTGAAGTCCGAAGAATTGTATTTACCAATTGCATACTTAAACATTACACACTGGGATTACTCCAATAAGTATATTGCAATTAACGGGGTCTACCAGGAAATACACACTTATCAGCACCAAAAAGAGAAATAAAGCAGTAGTGACGAAGCCAGTCCTCAAGGTTTCCTTCAAAGATAAAATGCATGATTTTATAAATACGTAATTGTTTGTAGCACTAAATGAGGGTGGGTTGCTATGTAGTTGATGATCATAATTATATACGTTACAGCAAGCAGAAGTGCTGAGTGCAATATTTTCGAAAATTCTTTCTCACGATCACACAAATACGATGTAAGGCTACTTTGATAGAATTAGTGTTGTGTAAACAGAATAGTTAACAGAATGCATTTTTCGACTTTTGGAATAGTATTGGCAAAATACTAGGAAATGAATGGAGAAAATTCTATTGGCGTTATGTGTGTGGATACACATTTCAGATTAGAAGACAAGCTATTTAGTAAGGTTAGCACTTAATTGACAATACAATAAAACCGGTCTTAAACGGAGCATCTATTAAAGAGAAAAATGTCTTAAAGAGAAATATTTCACGGTCCCATGAATTTTAGAGTAAAACACATGTAAAAATCCCTTCATTAAGCAGCAATTGTGTAATGCGGACAAAAGAAAACACATTAGTTCCGGACTATAGCATTTAGAAACTTTTCGACATCCTATGAGAGTTCAAACATACATATAACAATGTCTGCGATAAATTCTTCGTTGTTTTCTTAAATCTTTCTGCACAGTTTTGACTTTCTGCAACCACTATTCATATTCGCCCTTCCAGAATTTTCGGCTAGTCTTATTGAGCATGTCAGTTGTCAGTCTTCTTTCTAGGTTTACTTCTGTTCTGATTGCATAGCGACTAGCGGCAGCCGACAAAAATGAGGAGAAAACTGACAAAACAAGGTTTTGCTAGGAAGAAATTGAAGCAGGAGTCATAATCTCTATCACGCGTCATGAAGATAAGCAATGAAGGGTTCAGAGAACTTTCAGAATTCCAGAGGAAAGTTCTTTGTCCTGAAGTATACCGCGTGACGTTTTGAAAGAAATAATTCTTGATTCTGAAGAAAAAAAAAATGTGCAGAACATTTGAGAGAATTATGTCATTGTTTCTTATTAGCGCTTTCTGATACCCTCTCTCCCTTAATCTCAGCAGGTATGGTTCTAAAATAACATAAACATAGACATATACCAGATTTAAGGAAACAAAAATTTCCTTGATCCACCAACAAGCAGAAATGTATAGTAATTTTCTGTTTATTTTTGCCCTAGACCTTCTCAACTCTTGGGTTTACGCCTGATGAATCACCATGCAATCCAAATTTTACCAATACACCTCTAAACTTACAATTTTCATTAGTTCGGTAGCAGTCATTAAGGCTTTTAAAACAAGGGTTGTGGTTGATGTTAATACCAGGGTAAAAGTATTCATGCTAGTGAACAAGATAATTAAATATAAATCAAATCATGAAGATGTTCAACGTCGGCAAAATTCAGTTGTACGAGACTGTAAAGAAAAAATTTGAAATTTTGAAGCGCTGAGAAAACTACAGTAATGGAAAAATAAAGAGAGAACTTAACGAAACTGAAAACCAAGACATTAGTGAAATAGTGTAGGAGTTGTTTGTTAGTGTCAAACTGTAAAATCACCGCATATGAGCTCTATGTTACAGGAATATGCTAAAAGGTAGCTGAAACACTGGATAAAACTGAATTCAAAGCTCCAATAGATAATTAAAAAGTTTCCGCAAAAGACATCAGGTAGGTCGTTTTTTCGAATTTTGTGGTGCAACGTATAATATAAATAGTGGAAATTTTGACAAATGGATTGATTAACTACCTTCCATAGTCGAAAGACATGAAATTCAATTGTATTTCTTTTCAGGAAATGTCTACCTCTATTATGCTTAAACCTTGATTTTAACGGAAATTTTTACGATTCATGCTCGATTCCGCTAAAGACATGTTTTAGTGTAACAGCAAGAAGATAAGCTTTGTGTTGCTTTGGAACCATTACATCTTTGAAGTAGTCTGCAGGAAAATATGGTCTTCTCAGAATAGAAATTAATGTGCTGGCTAACAAACTGTTTATCTTAAAATTGTACTTATATAGAGTTTGCACATATTTATGTTTCCTGCAGTAAAGTTCTACATTATACCATTTATATTAAAATGTGATCAATATTTTAATACTTAGGATTTCTATTTTTTTAATAATTGTTTGAAGTATACAAATCTGTACAGACAAATATTTATGAAGTACTTAGAAGTCAGAAAATATAATTAAGAACTTGTTTGGGTGTCCGAGAAGTCATTCCCTGATTACAGAAATTGATAACTCAGGCTAGAAATAAGATAGAAATATGAAACTGGTGTTGAATTGTTTACAAACTATAAAAGTTTTTGTCTATGTTAGGTTTGTTCTGTTTTACCAAGTCTCAATTTTGTTTGTTTTAGGTTTGTAGTACGTAAGTAAGAAGCCCAAGAAGCCATGCCAACCAACCAGGAGAAGGCACAGTGTGTCCTGTGGTACCATGAGACACGATCACCAACCACGGTGCAGAGACAGTTCCAGACAACATTTGGGAGGACTCCACCTGATATCAAGAGCATTAAAGCCTGGTTTGAGAAGTTCAAGAACACAGGGTTGGTTGCTGACCTTCCGAGGTCCGGTCGACCAAGAACCTCAGCAGACACGGTGGAGGCTGTGCGGCAGTCTTTTCTGAGAAGTCCTAAGAAATCAGTGCGCAGGGCCTCACGTGAATTACAGATGCCAAAAAGCTCTATCCATGACATTTTACCCAAACGTTTATTGTTTCGTGCTTACAAAGTGCAACTCGTTCAGGCCTTGTTGCCCGACGACGGTACACGTCGATATGACTTTGCGGAAATTGAATATCGCCTAGATGTGCTACGTGCTACCAAGGGTGCTCATGTGGAAGTGTACTCATGTGACCAAAACTTGTATAGTTTGTGAACAATTCAACACCAGTTTCATATTTCTATCTTATTTCTAGTCTGAGTTATCAATTTCTGTAATCAGGGAAGGACTTCTCGGACAACCTGTATAACTGTGTTTGTATTTGTACAGATAGTGCAAGAAGTTACTAATTATACAACTCCGGGCCATCGATCCTTTTATACTGACTGGCCGTTCACCACATTAGGTCTTTATTCTTGATTATGCGTTATATGACGTACGTCGAGTTTCATGTATGCATATAATAAAACTTTGATGCTTTACAATAGGTATAACAATATTTCTTTCTCATTCTTTCAAAGTACTTCCAGGATCGAACTATTTTATCTTATATGTAAGATGTTCTCTGTTTACAAACTTAAACGTCCGTAGTGTTTGATGTGTTAAAGAAGAACTGTGTGTTAACACTTCAGTTCCATGAAATGTTAAGTCTCGCGAAATATAAAATAGAAGTAGAGTTGCTTACACCTGATCTTAAAATTCTGTTCGGGAGAACTTTCCTTATTTCGTATGCAAGACACACAAATGATAATACGTAAAGTGTTGTTCTTGAAGTGCACATTACAGCAATTTGACATTTCAGAGAAAGAAGCTTTACAGGTAATTTCAGATAATGAAAAATAGCAAGAAGATGAACGTTCTATATTTTTCCCACAAGAGCTGTTTACAATAAACTACAGACTAAGTCGTGAACATGTTTTATACTGTAATTGTTTAGCCTTTCGCTTCGCGACAGAGTATTGCTCCCATGCTTTGACAGGTTGATGCAAGAAATATGTATCGAACATAGGAAAAATGTTGAAGGTTCCACCAGGCTCCGATGGATCTGTATATCTATATGGAAGGAGATTCTATAAACTAATTTCTACAGTAATATAAAGAAATCGGAAAACAAAATGTCAGAGATGTAAAATTAGAAAACTAACTACAATTTAGTGCACATATGAGGTGCGACACAAAAGAAAAACAACTGAAATAGTAACTCAGACTACTTACATTATTGGTTCCTGCTGGAGGTGTCACCTTTAAATTAGTCGTTCTCTACTTCAACACACTTCTTTATTCACTGTTGCTCTGGTATGTAACATCCCTGGAAGTCATGTTTTGTAAGGGTCTTTATTCCTTTTTCTTTGTTTTCTAACTCACTAACGGAGGTAAAATATGTTATTTACAGTTGAGATTTGATTTTCGAGAACAAAAAGAAATCACCCAATGCCAAATCAGCAGATGAGTACGGCGGGTGTTCTAACAGTGAAATGTTTTTTCCGTGCCAAAATTGTTGCTCGGATAGGGCCTTGTAAGCAGGTGAATTGTGTTGATGCCGGATTTAGGTACTTTTATACAACTGAGGTCGTTTCTTTCATACGTTTTCATGAAGCTGTCCCAATACTTGAAGGTAGTAACGTTAATTTACAATTTGTCCGTCATTTTCGATTTTTTTTTCAGTAACAGAAGAAAGCAGACTTAATGTTCGTTTATCATTATCACAGCTACCCTACCCTCCGAAACCATTTTATGCCACTAAAACACTTGTGTCCTTTGCATACAGGCTTTACTATAAACTTCCTTCAACATTTGTTCTACTTTCACTCTCGTCACTTTCCGTTAACGCACTGACACACGTGTTCACTCTTTGTCGCTTGTCTCGCGAATGGCTGGGCCTGGTGAGTCCAGTTCACTGTATTATGCAGTGAAGATATAGTAGGTTGTCCTTGCGAAAATAATATGCGTTATGTCGATTAGTTTTAATAATACAGCTACAATCCGTTGTGTCGCACCTCATATAATTCTAAATTATAAACTGTGTCTATACTGTCTCTACTTTATGAGCCTTAGCAACAGCATCCTTTGGCTTCTGCCTTATATCCAGAACTTTTCCCACTGATGTCTTCCTTACTTCCTTCTCATTGATCTATTCTGTCAAAGCTGAAAAAGTTTATTTTATCCAACAACGTGATTTTTCCTGTAGCATGTAAAATTTGAATATTGACATGACGTAATATATTAGTTTCCGCTTCCAACTTGGTTAGGTTAGGCCGTAATTTATGCTCCTGTACTATTACTTCAGATTCCTTCATTGGATGGTCATGCTAAAACTTACAGATAACTTTTTTCGCCGAATTCACTCGAGTAAAATATCTAATACAGAAACGCCGATAAACACCTTGTATTTCTTGCAAATGTTTATCAAATGTGACAGATGACATCTCTTACAAAATTTGAAAACACTAGTAAAGTTTGATTATGTTGACGTGCCGTAAATAGTCTGAAAGCTTCGATTGGTTTTGGATGTTCAGATTCGAATTTGGAATTTTTAATTATTTTTTCATTTAGCATGAATATCAGTCACATTGTTCTAATGGTGACACAATCCACAATTTTTTAATTGGGTGAAATCTTTGTTGTCCTTGTAAGCTGAGAGCTAAGATCATACATTTTCTTTAGGAACGCTACGCCAGTTTTACTTCCAAACTTTAAACTGTTAATCGTTGTCAATACCAATAATCTCAACTATTCAAAATTATATTATACGTGTCATCTTAACATGTGAGTTCGCTATAATAAAATTTACGGGACTTCTTTCTCTAGAATTTTACTTTTAATTTTTCATTCCTCATCAATGAAACTATCTTGCTGTTCTCTACTGTATATCTGGTGTATTACTTCCTTCCACTGAACGTCCCTACGAAATATTTACTTACATTTCATGAATCGCTTCTTTTATGTTTCAGCCACACAGGCTATATTCTATTAATCACAGGCTGAATTGCTGTGTGCACTATTTACTACCATATTATATCAACAATCTCAGCTCTTTACATCTTTCAAAGGAGCCCAACTAATCTTAGAAAAGATGTTTTTCTTCTCAAGGTCCATGCATATATTTCTGCCTTTTTCTTCCTCATTCTCCTACATAAATATTAATCTCCGGAAAAGCAGAAATCAGAATCTGTTTAAGTGTACTAGTATTTTTTTTTAAAAAAAACTCTTTTTAGTTTTCTTGTACTTTAATCGTAAACATACGCAACAGTCACAATTTCGACTCCAGATGGGAGATTATCTGATTCAGACTAACGTTAAGCTCTTGGATAATATCTCCTATTGTCACGTATTGCCAACTTGCTCAATTGCAGAGTGTACATATCTTGTACTCGAGAAACTGGTAAGAAATCTGGTCATGTAAGTATTTGGTAGACATTATTGTTTTGGGACATTTTCCTGTTAATGTCAGGTCCCCTCCCACACGCAGCGACATTCGCATGTTCTTCAACTTCTTCATAATCGTTTTGTCATTAATGATCTGTTTTCTTTAAAATGGAGAGCATAATCGTAGAAGTTTAAATTTTAACAAATAGTCCTTTCATTCATACAATTGCCGTGCGGAGGAAATTGTGAAACTCGAAATCTTCCAAAACAAATTACAAAACCAAATAATGAAAACACAATTTTAAACTCAGCAACTTTTTAAAATAAAGTTATAGATATTTTTTTACACAAAATCTGGCAATTTCCCAATGATTATGCACCCATTTTTCACTTCATATATTGGAACTGCTGAGCACGGTATAAAGCAAAAGTTTTCAGTATAAAAGTTAAAAACCGCTAGAAGACTTTTAACCAAATTAAAATCAACAAAGTCATTAGTATGATTAATATTAATACACTGGTTTGTCTGTGTTTCTGCGATTGCTGTTTGACAAAAATCATAATTTGTACATCAGTCGGCATTTAATAAAGATGTTAGTATTACAAATTTTACATTATTTTGTTGCAAGTCTAGATATCGCGTTGTATAAATTATTGAAGCTGAGAAACGGATATTTTGAAAGAATTTTTACTTATATTTGCGGTGACATCTCGGTTAGAAAAATAATTTTATATATTTTTTTTTCGAGTGTACTTTTTTTTTGCCTGAGCCTCGGCCTGCTTACAAAGACACATGAAATGGTACGAGTCTACAGATTTTTTGTTTATTTTTTTTTCAAATTATGCTTTATTGCTAATTTCAATCATTTTTTACATTAATCGTGTTTAATGTATAACATTTACTATACAGTAAATATTCTAAATATCTTGATCTATTTATTAATATTTTATGGAACAACTTTCTTTCATATTTAATGAACTTTCTATTTAATGCACTGTAAAGAGGTATGCTTTACTCGAGTCAGTTCTCTATCACTAGTGCGCCTTAGAGGTGCATATACGAGGGAAAGCTGAAAAGTTCATGAAATCACCAAGAAGAAATTTACCTGGAGGAACCATTTTAATACACTATTCAAAGTATTCATGGTTTTCAATACACTTTTCACAATGATGTTGCAACATTTCTAACCCTTGCAAATAGAAAGTCTTGTCCTGCTGTACAAACCAGCCCTCCACCTCCGCAATGAATGCCTAATCGGATGGAAAATGTTTATCTTTGAGATGTTTTTTGAAATCTGGAAAGAGGTGATAGTCGGAGGGGGCCACATCAGGTGAGTAGGATGGGTAAGGTACACAGGTGAAATCCAGATCCACCAGCAATTGCATGATGTGATGAGCCTTGTGGAGAGTGCATTGCCCTGGAGACACTTAACACAACTGCTCACTTTTCCCCGACGTTTTTTTTTTCTTCAGAGCCTGCTTCAGCTGAACCAAATAGTTGAAATAAACCCTATCATTGATTGTTTCGCCTTTTAAAAAATATTTGATAAGGATGACACCGTCATTATCCCACAACACCGTTGGAAGCACCTTCCCAGCTGACCTTTGCTTCTTTGGTCAAGGAAATCCACTGTGCCACCACTCCATGGATTGCTATTTAGTCTCTGGTTCATAGTACTGCAGCCATATTTCATCTTCTGTCACCAAACTGCGCAAGAACTCACTAGGGTTTTGAAACTTGCAAAATGTCCTGTGACATCTGTACCCGTGTTCTCTTCTGATCAGCACTCAAACATTTTCGGATCCATCTGGCACTGACCATCCGCATGTCCAAAAATTCTGCTATTATAACACTCACACGCTCACGCGATATCCTCGCATACTCAACAATGCTTTTGATCGATATTCGCTTATCCTCCATGATCATGTCATGCACTTTGTCGATGCTTTCCGTGGTCACTGCACTTGAAGGCCTGCCTAAGCGAGGAACATCTTCAGTCTCATGATGACCAGTCTTAAAACGGCTCACCGACTTAGATACTGTTGTATATCCAGAAGCGTGTTCTCCCAAAGTATCCTGCAAAGTTTCTTTTTTTAATTTCCGTAGAGGATTTATCTTGCAGCACAAAAATTGTTGACACTGCGAAGCTCATCCTTCTCGAATTTCCTTAGATCCTCCGCCATATCTTCTTACAGAACCAGTAACCCAATGATAAAATGATCATATAAGGGATGAGAAGTTCACAATATATTATTATATCTAAGGCTACTTTTCTATACCATTTAAGACTTCTTCGTAATGCACTTTGAAATGAAATAATTCCGTTTGCCAGGTTAATCAAAAGATTACGTTTAATGTAATCAGTTACAGCAGCTAGCTTCAAAACTGGTCCTCTAATTTGCTGCACTACGTGTACCTCATCCACGTGGTTTTCAGTAATCATCAGGACGTCTCTTCTATCTTTCCTTATTAGAACGGTTACCTTTGTAGAACTTCTATGCGCAATAACCTAACCTTTTTACTATTTTTTAGTTGTCAGTGCTCTTGGCTACTTACGATTTGAACGCATAATTCCCACAAAATGACCATCTTTCTGTAAAATTTCATATGCAACTACAACTGAATTATACCAATTATCTACGTAAATTTATATATGTTTCGTCTAAATAAAGTACAACTTTACGTGGTTCAGCCACTCAAGGTTTGATATATTTTCCAGCATAAATGTTGTATGCTATTGAATAAGAATTAGCACAACATAATTTGAACGTTTTCATATCATACATGTGACGCTTGTTTTTTTTTATATAGTAGCGGAATACAAAACGATATAAGAAAGGCACAATACACTCACCAATGCCACATAAAATATTTTTTCCCACAAGGCTTTCATTCCCATCCGTGGATGGGCGGGCCGCAGACGGTTATGCCGTCTCTATGGCCAGTGTATAAAATATTAAGGTATTATATATTAAGTCAACGTTTGCACCAGTGTTTTTATGAGCTCTTCATTTTGAGCAATTTGTTCTCAGGCTGTGTTCTTTCACTAACTACGCAATGACATATTTGTAACAAAGTTCCAAATCTATTTCTTGTTCTTATTTTTGGATCATTATTATCAAATAGAAATGACTTCTTCCAATATGAAAAGTTATTAAGCATCTCACAACTCCCTCTACATAAGTAAACCTAAAAAAGTTTTTGATTTCTTCTCGATCTGTGACTGTCTATTTACCCAAACAAGAATGTCTTGGCAAATTGGTAGCAATTGCAATCTTTTGCCTTGCATATTTGTTAGTTTCAACAAGTAGCAAATCAATAAGATAACTGCCCAAAAATAAACCACAGGAAATCTGCTGGAATTTTCTCATTGAGAGTTTCATTGAGATTTGGATTTACTTAAAAAGACACATTGTTGGGATTGCAAAGAAACCGTGGATACTATCCTGGTGTACTGAATGCCAAAGAAAAATATCACCGGGAGTAGAGTTACTATTACTATATGATACAGTATCAGAGTAATATGTGTTTAATGGAGGGTTCGATACTGCTCCTGTAGTGCAAGAACCATTGGTGCTATTATCACTACTGTCTTTGTTTCCACTTGTAGATACAGATGTTGGGTCCAAATTGCAATATCACTACACTCTATTACGTCTTCACTTTGTGTATCACTGAAAATCCTTAAGTATAATTTTTCCTCTAACATTTCCTCTCAGTTCTGCTTTTTTGTATTTCATTTTTCAGCACTTCATGTACACAAAGGCTAGAACATACAAGAATTTTTTAACGAAGTTAATCTTCTCTTTCCACATTAACGAGAACACAGCAGTGGTGCCAATCATTAAGTTTCTGAGAGCAATGATAGAAAGTATTTTTGTGTTAGAAACTTTGGTTCTTATCCCTTTTCTTGGCAAGAAGACTTGCGTTGCTCAGAAAAATACTGTATACGATTTCCGTGTCAAATAGTTGTAAAATAAATCAACATTTTAGTTGCATGTTTTATTTGAACAAGGCTGTGACGTAATGTATCCCATATGTTACATTGACAAGTATAGGTAGTCACAAAGTGACCAAAATATATTCAAAAACATATGTATCCCAAAAGATAATGTTGTAACAATAGTTTAAAAGCATAACATTTGTGGAACGGTTTAACGTGAATAGACACCTAAAACCGAGTAACAGAAATGATGTAAATGGCAATTCAACATCAATTTGTGAGCATCACTATTGATACGCCTGGGAAAATTGGCAACGCAAGAGAGTATCTGTTTTAATAATCATGGCAGTCAACCTGTTAAACAGGAAAATTGCTCGGTAAGTGTAACACCGCGATATATTAGCTAACGATATAGGAAGTATTAACACCAGACAATCTGCGAGTTCGCAGTTAGCGACATGAATGAGCATTATGGTTTATTATTAAGATTGGCATGATGCAAAGAATAATATAATTGCCGGATATTATTAGAATTTTGCAGTATTTGATATGTTGGTATTTGTAAATTTGTGTTTAAACAATATATTTTTCTTAAGAAAGAGAGAAAGAAAAATCTTTTAAACATGAGAACAACATGATATTTTTAAGCTTCACTATCACAGTTTTTGCTTTCGCATCACTAGTCAGTGGCTGGGTTAGTGACCTGAAAAGACAAAAGTACATAAACTCTCTGTTTACCGTAAACTATCCGGGTAAATTTATCTTTGCCTTGACGTTTTAAATTGATATTGGATGTTAAATAGCTTAGTTAAACACAATTTAATGAACACAAAGAAACGTAACACATTTTGATTGCATTAGAGAATGGCGTCCGTCCACTTATTAAAAATCACACTGGAAAAACATCCCTCTCCCCACTTTTTCAGATTCACTTTTACACCAGGTAAGCATATACCCATCATAAATTGGGCGATGATACGCAACAACCATTCAACCCACAACGAGTCACTTTTGGGGAAATCGCAGTTATAAGTTTCTCGACCCCATAAAATATTACGGTATGGGGGTTGACTTTTTTTTTCATAGATGGCAGACTGATCGCAAACGCGTTACCGGGATTTTATATACTACTCACACGATCAGTCGATTTCGTTAGACATGAGGTTATGCTAGGATTGATTAGACAAGTTTGAAGCTGGTTGTATTTGTGTAGAACCGCATCGTTTACCAATTATTGCTGAATGAAAATAATCAAACGAAGTAACATAATTTCTAATGGACGATGGAAGTGAACAATTTGTTAAAACGGAACTCCAGTAACACCTATGTTTCATCACAAGGATACGTTGTATTATCTGAAAGATAACTAAATATACTTGGCCTGATGATGAGATTTAAAACAATATGTGGATCGTTATTAATAAACTGTGGAACAAGTTCTTTTAACATGTTTATCTTGGAAGTCTTGATAACATTGGTTCTGTTCAGCGCATTGGACTAAAAACTGGTTCAGGTTAATCCATAGCATATTGCTGTAGATCAAGGATAGAAAAACTGTATCAAAAAGAATTCGGCGCATTTCATAGTTCGCTTATCAAACGAGTTAAACATTCGTAAAGCATACATGTATCGAATAAATAATTACACCCCAAAAATATCGTTGAGAGAAACAAAAAAACAAATCGAATCGAGTTATTGATGACGTATTGAAAAAACAATACACAAAGATAATCGTCGAGAGGAAACACGTTGGCATATTTCTTCCTCGCTGGCAGCAACACGGTAGCAGAAAGTCATATGTTGCGAGGGTCTCTCCTCTCGACGTTTGTCCCATTGTGCGCTTGTTTCAATGGAGGCACAACCAACCCCTGTTTCTATGTCAAATTTTGCAGGTGACCGCCGTTGGAGATATTCACGATACGCCACTGGTGTCGCTAATATTTTTATTGTATTCTACACATACGATGTCGTAGTTCAATTGTTTGTTTGGCGGCTCTATGTGCATTATTAGCTGAGATAAAGGCCTGATACGGGTAGTCAGATACAAGTCTTTAACAACGCCACTAGCGGCTAAATGGGAAAGGATATGACAAAATATGTCCTCTAAAAGTTGCATGACACTTAATGTCCTTTCGAACGATTCCAACTGTTATGCCACTTTCTATTTTAAATTTTGATGTTGCCCCCGTTGGAGGTATGCACGAGACGCCCCTGGTCTCGAAATTATTTTTATTGCATTCTACACAAATGATTTGGTAATGCAATTTTTTTGTTTGAAGACTCTACGTGCAGTATTAGTGCGATATAGGCCTGGTACGTTCTTATTGAATCACCCGGTATATATATATTATTTTGGCAATATTATAGTTAGATAAAAATTAAAGCCTAACAGTGGGTATAATCCTTACTTATTTACAAGCCACATGTGTTCCCTGGTATGTAGTTCATGAGATTTATGCATATATTGATGTCACCTTGGTCAACTTAATTTTGTACTCACACACACATGGATATAAATGGAATCAAAACAATTTATTATCAGAACCATTCACAGAATTACACAATAGAATTATTTTTACCCAGAATATTTTTTAAATATGGCAGGTGTTTATCTTATTAAACAATTAAGGTAGCAAAAACTTCTAATGACCTTCAAAAGAAATGAAACGTTTTTTTTCTAATCTGTGATTGCATTTAATTTGCATGCTTACATTTTTCAGACAAAACTAGTATATTACAGGTACTTTATTTTTCCGCACTTTTTATATTTTGCAAAATCTGTTCTTCTATTTTAATATATATATATATATATATATATATATATATATATATATATATATATATATATATAGTATATCTTAGTTGACGTTCCAACTCTCATCAAACGGTATAACCGCGTAAGGGAAGTGAAAAGTGCCCTTAAACGGATTGCTGTAATATTTATACCAAAGGTACCTCATATCCAGAAATAACATTGGCTAGAAAATCAACTTGAAATTTCTTCGAATTTCGAAGTTATTGTTGAAATTTCGAAAATCAAAAATTGTCCACGTCTCGGAAACGAGTTATGTTACATACGTGCGTGAAACATATTATGAATATACTTTGCTTAAAGGTCTTTACCAAAGAAATTATGTTGCCGCCCTTCAATTTTCTAGCGAAAAACGCTATGAAAATATAATAGCTGATAATCGAACTGGCATATAACTATATTTGGTATTTTTTAAACTGCGCACTGGCAATTTGAATAGTGTTAGTGCTGCAATTCTAGAGCTGGAAAGGCAAAGAAATTTCAGATATATGTATATCTGTTATGACGTCCTTCAATAAAACAATTTCACCTTGTAAGTTGAGAGTGACAGCCTGTTGGCAAGAAGTGCTCAGAGCAACGGGAAAAGTCATTGTGACAATGAAACTACACAGTACGGTTGACCATTTGGTACTAATCTTTCATGGAAGAAATATTCGAAACATAAGAAGTCGAATAATGAGTACGGACGAAAACCTTACGCTGGAAGAAAAAGTTGTCTCTATGTAAGCTATTTACTATTCATACTAGGACTTGTTCTATTGTAGATATGCTGAGGCGATAAACTGCAATCGTAAATGATGCAGCAATAGTAATAGGTATGTATGAAGATCAAAATGGGCTAGAAATTTCATGGTGATTTGAAGGTTACATTTATTGTGTGAATCACGGCTTTCGGAACACAACTGAATACTTGGAAGAAAGGCGATTTTCAATTGTAATGACAACATTGAATAATAAGGGCAGGCATTTGACTACGGCTAAGGCGAACATTTCCAGATTTGTTAGAAAAGTATGTTGGGTTGTTGAGACCGATCATGGTACTCTCGACAACGTATCATGTTCTACGTCACCAACTGGACAAGAATTGCTTCCTCATGTTGGATCGTTATTCCAGGTAACTTTGCCTTTTACATAATAATTTTAGTATGTGTCTTAATTCTGACAATAGCCTCGACGGGGAAGTTCAACAAATGAAAATACAAAAAGTCGCAGAGAACACATTCGGATTAGACGAGAAGAGCATGGTTGGAGCAGGTGTACAAGTTCCTTTGCAAACGTCACATCTGCGTACAACTTGAACTTCCGGGAGTTGACAGAGAGAGACCTAAAATTCTTTTTACTGGTTCACTTGTCTCAGGAAATTTCCTACTCGACTGAAATGATGGATGAAAGCTCTTCGTCCCCCTTCCTTGCTAAGCGGTTAGCGTACGCATGTTTGGAGTAGGAGGCCAGAGTTTGACTCCTGGCAGGTTCTTATGTGTTTCGTATTCCACGATAATCACTAGGTCTACGTCTCTTATAGCCTCACTCTTGAAAGGGACGTTAAATTCAATTCATGAAATTATGAACGAAAATAACAGTATCGGTTTCCGTTTCCTGAAAGAAAATACAAACCCCTTAAATTCGAGGTAGTATCTCGACATAGTAGTGAGAAGACATTCAAGTATTTTCTTACAAATACAATATGGTATTCAGGTCTATAGCGATAGTATTGTGAATGTACACATGGGAATCGAATAGCTTGATGTTTTCATAAGTCATTTGTTACCTTTCACGTGCTCGATACTTTGCTAAGGTTGTTCGGTCTACAGAGAATTTCAGTCTTGTCACTTCAGTAATAAACGCACATTGGGGTGAAGAATGAAGTTAAATGTACCGTATTCTTCATTTACCTTGTAATGTTTTCTAATACAGGAAAGACATCTCCCAAAACATTTTACATACATTATACATACATACGTTTATATTATGCCGGTGATGTGCCATCAATTGTAGCTCAGAATAATATCTAAAATATTCATTAAATGAATGCAACAAATTAGGGATGAAACGGATGCACAACACGGTACTTAGTTGTAAGAGTAATGATTGCATTTAAATATAATTCAAAGTTTCAATTTTGAGAATGAATAGTTCGGGGAAAGGTGAGAGAGAGTTAGGTTATGACTAAGAGATAAAGGATGAGAACTAGCCTGACAGATCCGATGAGACTGGTGTCGTCCTGGTCATCTCGATGATGAATGGTTTTCCCCGGGGGGAGAATGGGTGAACTGGAGTCAGCCAACAACTGGATCTCAATCCTGCTGGACTGCCAGGGGCGTTGAGTTCTCTTGTAGCAATGCGTCTCAATGTAGCAATGCGCAACAATGAGAGTCAATCTTCTATCAATTGACTGAAATTGGACAAATATCAACAGAAGAAGCCAATCCAAAAACAACTGTTGAACTGTTTCTTTGTTTTGGGACGTTGGTAGTTGGGAATTGAGTTTATTTTATTTTATTTTATTTTATTTTATTTTATTTTATTTTTTTTTTTTGAAATAGACAAACCATCTTTACCAACAGTGTGAACAAGAACATCTAATGAAACCTATCTAAATTTTATTTTCTGGGGAAAGCTTTAAACCGATATCCTTTATGCTTTGAAACAGGTTAGCTGTACAATTTCGTCAAAATTATCACTGTATCAAAAATAATCGTCTTTATCGGCACATATTTTATCTCCTGGAAGACCTTCTAAAGTAAATTTTACTAGGGTATTCATAACACTAGTGGATGTCTTTACCCCGTGATTCAAGAAATAATGGTATGAGCCAACACCTGGAATCGAAAAATATGTAATAGATTTTGACTCGTGAGTGAGGAGGATATTAAAAATGCTTCAAAAACTTCGGTAGAACATAAATATTTGCGTCCTGTTAAGTTAGTTAATATTTCCTCAATACGAGGGACTGGAAACCTGTCTGGAACCATTTTTTGTTAATATAACGAGCGACGTAGAATAATCTGAACTCTCCGTTCGTCATTTTAACTAGCAATACCGGAGAATTATAAGGAATAATACTGGGCTGAATGACCTTACTTTTCAATAAAATATATATTTGTTTTTAATCTCATCCCGTAAAGGATATGAGGCGACTGACCGGAATGTTGTCTACTAATTGAATCTTATGCTTATATCCTTTAGCACCACCATAATCAAATTCATTCAAAGAAAAACTGCAATAAAATTCATCTTGTAAGTCATATAATTCTTGTTGTTCATGTGGCAACAATTCGAAATTAATGTTTACACGGTATGTATTATAATCTTCTGGAAAAGATTTTGTATCTACTGCATTTACTCGATATTCTTCGTTGTTTGTACAATTTTGTTTGTTTAGGTTGGCACCACCGATAACATGTTCGACAGAACCCAAAACAACATCGTTTTCAAATAAAGTTTACCTTTGGTGACATTAACTACAAAAAATTACTGGGTGAATATCGCCTACAACAGTTTTTTCTCACAAAACATTCTGTCTATGTATCTATTAGGTAATTAGGAACTAGTAAGTTACGAGTACCTGCAAACTCATTTACTTTCTTAAATCTAACCCAAACACTTGAATTTGGAGATAAAACTACAGAAGGAGACACTGAAAATTGAGGTTTATGTAGTTTTGTTATATGATTAGAAATTTCATCAAAAATACGTATGGTGGTAATTCAACTCTTGGAGGAATACCAAAATTAACAAAACTGAAAGAAGTCTTAATGTGATTAACCAGTGCAAGATTATTTTTAGGAAACCTTGGCCAATTATACTCTTATACGAAAAGTCTTTATACACTCGAAAAAGAACCGTAAAATACTGTCGTCGCAATTTAAATTTCACTAAAGCGATTTGATCACTTTATTGAGAATTTCCAGTGATACCACGGATAGAAGTCGTACCTATAAGTATTCTGTGCTTTTCACTTAAAATATTCCCAGAAATTATGCTAATTGTACTTCCTAAATCCAATAAAATAAATGCGGCTTATTATCAGGCTTATTATCAATATATGCTTTGAGTTGAGGCAAATTAGATTCATATTGAATGGTACAATTTCTAATATTATTACACGTATTACTGTCTGTTTTATTCCTATATTTCTACTTAACACTAGAAGGACCAAAACTTTTACCCCCCTAGAAGGACCGAGCCGTCATTTTGACGGCTATTTAATTCCAAGAGATGTATATAATTTTTCTTTATATTTCTCTTATTTTAGCTTGAATTTGATCTGTTTAATTCACTAACTTATGTTTTACGTAAGTTTTTCTCGTGATATAATACAGGGTGATCCATTAAACCCCGTCAATATATTAAATATAATATTAATATCGGAAGTTCGCCCACAGGACAGTGACATGAAAAGTTAAAATAAAGGAATAGTACTTATATTCCTACGTATGAAATCCTTTTCATACGAGTCACGTGATTACCCTATCTGTCCTGTAGACATTGGCTGGGCTAATTTTCTTTAGCACAGACCCTGTGTATAATGAATCAAAATAATTAGGTTTATATCGAACTTTTTATTACATGGAATTGAATTTACATTTTCAATACATTTTTCTTTCAACTTGTATGCACTGAACTAGAGACAGCAATACTTTTCTCGCGCTTACATTTGTGTACTGTGAGTGGATTTTCTGATTGCTATCCATAAACGTTTGTAGTGAACATATCCTTTTCTTCCTGTTTCAAGCTCATTTTGGGAAGTTCTCTTCTATTTGGACGCAGACTACCAATCAAGTTCATCTGTTTCTTTTTCAAAGATTCGGCTCATTTTTAACCTGTAAGAAAAGTTATCGCAAGTAACATTCAGTCCTCTGTTGAGAAAAGGATCCATCGTTTTCAGAACAATATATTCGCCTAACTGCAAGTCCCGACGTGGTTCTTAGTCGTTTCTCAGGTAAGGAAAGACTTTTAGTTCATACCGTGACTTTACAACAGCAAGCAGCCAAATTTGAATCCAAATTTTTCAGGTTTGTTAGGCATACAATACATGAATTTGCATCTCATGTTCTCTAACTGTTCATCTACACAAATACTGTCGTGGGTTTTATAGTGCCTGATACAATTCTCAATGAATACGTTCCACACAGATAAAGTTTGCTTTTAGCCTTGAAGAGCTAGGACATCTTTCATCAAATCAAAGATACTTCATTGTTTCAAGAGATACCTTTCTTTCCATAATCTTTCTGTAAAACACTAGTCCACAGCTCACGTTTTATAGTTCCTTTACGGTATATCTGAAGCTACACGAAATATCAATATTGCTAGAAATGAAACGAGTTCTGCAATTGACAGTAGCCAAAGAGAATCTTGACGCTTTCTGAGCTTCAACAATGGTCCATTTCAGAATGTTTCTCTATGAACAAGCGAAAAGCACTACCAAATTCACCATCTTCAATATAGTGTAACGCATACTATAACAAACAGGTTTCTTGCGAAGGATGTCGTCTGAGGCAGTACGCCCAGCTTTGTTCTGTCTGTCCACTTTACTCCAACGTGTCCCGTGAGCTGCTCTAAAAATATTTGATCAATTACTTCTGGAAACTTCTGTATCTGTTTCCTTTCTCTTATCCGAAGAAGTAGCTTGAGACACTGCATTCTCACTACTACTGTTGTCTTCATCGAAGCAGTCTCCCAGTTGTTCTTCCAAGCGAAATTCATTTTCACTCAAATCTTAGAAAGCACGTAACATTTTATCAGGTCTCATCTTGCTTTTGTAATTATTCATATGTACCTTCAAAAAAACATATATTTCTACAGAGAAAAATGTTACCAACGAGATATGAACATAATTGAAGAAGATCATCATTCAAAGAAGTGCCATATATATTTTTCCGTACAGCATTGAAATGCAGAAGTAAAACATATCAAATAGCAAACTCGTGGGAAAAAATAATGTACAATATTTCCAAATGTATTATTTCCAACAGAGATAGTACCATATAGCGTACAACCTATAAAACAGTCCACATCAACAACAAAATATAGATTATTAAATGAGGCAGTCAAATTGACGGTCTGGTCCTTCTAGGGGTATACAACAAAAATATGTATTTATTTAAAATAGACACACAATATTTATATGCTATATCAAACCTCTCCTTAAAGTAATAAAAGTCCTAAAGTATGGCTGAGTAACTCAAAGAAATGTACGAGATATAGAAAATTGTTTTACGTGATGCCGTCAAAATGACGGCTTGCTCCTTCTAGAGTTAATATTATGATTTGCATTCACTGTGCTAATAGAAGCAATAGGCTGTGAATGAGATGAGGATGCAAAAGATAGATTTCTTTGCTACAAACGCGAATGCTCGTAAGATTGTAAACACACAAATTTCCGTTTGTGTGTGTGAGCAACGTTTGCGAGCGCACTTCGTTGCACGAGACTTCAAGTTTGATATTTTTCAGCTGAGAAATCAAACTAGTTTTTTCTAGAGGCTGAATTACAACTTCATTTAAGTTCTGCTTATCAGAATCTAAAACATTTTCTTTTTGTTGTGGAGTATTGTCTCCAACAGGGTGTATATTATGTTCGTCTGTTATTTCCAAGGACTTCGATCGCTGACTACGCATGCTGACAAGAAAATTAATACCTTCCTCTAAATCTAAGAAGAATCTAACTCAATGGCAGATGTAAAGGATTTTCTGGACACTGCAGAAAAGAATGAATTCAATAGCCCGTCGATTATTAAGATCACTTGTTCTGTTGACGGCATTTTCGGATCGTACACTAGAACCAATTTCCTCTTATGAAAAATGTAATCTAAAACAGGTTCAGAATCTAACTTTAGCTATTTCTCATTTCTAGCTCTAAAAGTTGCGAAACTATGTTATCTTGATAGACCTCTATCAATTATTTCTTATTTTGAACATACGGTGTATATAAGATTTTCATATTCTGCGGTCGATTGTAAAGCTAACAAAAAGGCACGAGCCCCACTTTCCAAACAACATGGCAACAAATGACGTTTCTGTACATCTTGAAGGTTATGAAGGACAGAAAATATCTGAATTAATTGTTTCGATTTGCCAGAAAATCACGGGGGTTCTACTAAACAATCCAACGTAGATGAAATAATTCTAATATTTTCTATATAACTATTATTCTAAATCACACTTGCTAATCACACTAATAAATAAATGTCTTACACCACTATGCATATATATATATATATATATATATATATATATATATATATATATATATATATATATATATACAGATGGTGATCAGAAAAATGCAAAACACCTGTAGTTGGCAACACGTCAGATGTGTGGGTTGGCAGTGGTGTCGTGGCGCCCGCAGCGCCGGACCGCTGATGGTGGTGTGTTAGGTCGGTCTGCATATTACGTCAGGCGCAGTGGAACAGCAGTGTCCAGTGGCTGCAGCAGACGGAGGTAGTGTAAAATGAGAGACCTCTCAGATTTTCAAAGAGGGCAAATTGTTGGTGCGCGGTTATGTGGAGTGAGTGTGACGGCAGTGGCTACTGTGTTAGGTGTGTCGCGTGGGACAGTGTCGAAGGTGATGACGGCCTACACAACACACGGGAAAACCACATCGGGGAAGCGGAACAGTGGGCGGAAGAAAATCATGAGTGACAGGTCACGCCGGGTATTAAAGCACATTGTCACGCAGAACCGTTGTGCCACTGCGGAGCAAGTGACGGAGGAACTCAATCAGCACCTCCCCCACCCTGTTTCGACAATCAAAGTCCATAGCGAATTACATGACATGAACTTACGGGGTCGTGTTGCACGGGCCAAACCGCTCATCACGGACTATAACGCTTTCGCACGCCGTAAATGGTGCCGCGACCATGCAACTTGGACCGTTGAGGACTGGAAAGTTGTGATATGGTCGGATGAGTCACCCTTCACCCTATTCCCAACCACGGGCAGTGTTTATGTGTGGAGAACGCCCAAAGAAGCTTATGATCTGCAGTGTCTCCGCCCAACTGTGAAACATGGTGGTGGCTCGGTGATGCTGTAGGCCGCCATATTATGGTTTTCATTGGGTCCTGTGGTCACACTTAGCGGACGAATCACTGCCAACGGTTATGTCGCAATTTTAAGAGACCACTAGCATCATATGGTCCGGATGTTGTTCAAGATGATAATGCACCCATTCACACAGATGGCGTTGTTGCAGCGTGGTTTGAGGGACATCGGGATGAAGTTCAACACCTCCCCTGGCCCGCCCAATCCCCAGATCTCAAGCTAATTGAACATCTGTGGTTCGTCTTGGAAACACGACTCCGGCGACGATTTCCACCTCCATCCTCTCTCACAGAACTGGCCGATGCCCTGCACGAGGAATGGTGTAAAATTCCACTTGCTACTATTCACGACCTCTATGCCTCCATCCCACGTCGCATCAAGGCTGTCCTGAAGGCGAAAGGTGGTCCGACATCATATTAATCTGGTAAGTTCCAATTTCGTTCAGGTGTTTCCATTTTTCTGATCACCATCTGTATATATATCCTACACCAAAATATAAATCACACTTATATACTACCAAAAGGAGAATCAAAATATAACTTGGCAAAATTACTCATATTTCTTCTACCCAGTAATAAATGAATAAACCAGCAAACAATGAAACTAAAGTTACTCTAACTGCGCAAATGTATATAGGGAGACAGGGTAGGCATGTGGCCTAAAATTAGCTCTACTCAATTTCTCTCAGCAAAAAACTATAAAGTGCACTTTATTCTTTACTCAAAATGCATCTTTATTATATTTAGCTCAATTGGATTTATCTTGAAAAAGTCTCTAATACGCCTGACTTCTGTGTAACTACGATTAGCTGTACTTTTCTATAAAGAAAGAAAAATCAGTGGTCAATTATTCTAACGAGTAGGAGCTATGATTCTAGGGAAGCGTTCCAAGGGTGTAACCCTCACAGCATCTCAACCATGTGCCGGTGATGTGCCATCAGTCGTAGCTCAGAATAATGTCTAAAATATTAATTGAATGAATGCAAAAAATTGGGGATGAAACTGATGCACAACACGGTACTTAACTGCAAGAGTTATGATTGAATTTAATAAAAATTAAGTGTCAATTTTGAGAATGACTAGTTGGGAGAAAGGTGAGAGAGATCTAGGTTATGACTAAGAGAAAAAGGATGAGCACTAACCTGATAGATCCGATTAGACTCAATTGAATCTGCGGCGATGAGTAAACAGAATGCTACTCCCAAGACATGGAGTGGGTTCTTCTCCAATGGAGCGACGTGCCTCTCGCGACCATCCTAAAAATTTCCAAACCTTGTGGAGAATACGACCATAGTTTTGTTTAATCGAAAAAAAACGATGGATCTGACGTTCACGGAACTAGAAAGTGTCATTCTAGGTGGTAAAGAAACGCGAAAATGCAAGTTGGAAACTAGTCACGGATATTGACAATTTCAATCATGACAATTAAAAAATACGTGCTTATACAAGCTGTCTGGCTATGTACAAAATTAATAAAAGTTTTTTTTCCGTTTTATCTTAAATTTCATAATTATGTCGCGGATAAATGTAATTTAACAAAATAATTAAATTTAGCGAATTAATTTAAAAGTTTACACAATTATCTCCTGGTCACTTCACAGATATTTAACAGTTTTTTTTTCATTAAATAATTGGACTTACGAACTTGAAACTGATTATATGAACACACCAACATACCTTGACTGCCACAATATCTGTGCGCTATTGGTAACAAATCGCCCGTAATATTTTGTTTTCGCTTTGTGTTTTACGCATAAATATGTGATTTTACCTGTGTATAATTTTGCATTCACGCTGCTTGGAGATTAAATTTAGACTTCTAAGCCATGTGTATGGAACTGCATACACATCTATAAAACGAACCGGAAATCGTACTCCTCAAAGTTAATTTTGAAATTATCCCGGAAATTAAAAATGCTACGAGGGAAAACATATGCTAATTATGTTTGTAAAATTGTACATAATGGGTCCTTTATTGTTTCATAAAATCAGTCGTTTTAAAGATGAAAACTGATCATGTCTGAACAGAATTAGTACACACTGTTACACATATATTTAAATAGGTTTTACTTCTTTGTCCGGTATAAAACCTCAGGCCGTTTGATTGGCATTTATTAAATCTGGAAGAGACCGTAGCTTATTTAGATTTTTTGATCTGTTACTTGAGGGTAAGCAGGGTCTTTAAAGCAGGAATAAATGGTAAAACATTTATGACGAAAATATATTATCTCACGTGCTCTTCAGCTTAGGAAGATAAATGCGATTTGTAAAATCATTTTTAAAAAGCGTACTTGCAAATGTAATTTACTGTATGGAAAACAAAGTATTTGGTTTGGTTTAATTTAGTTTAACGTCTGACCGATATGCCTGCTAGGCTAAAGAAGACGTGGACCTTCTGAGTATAGTCGAATCCGAACCACTTTGGTGGTTCAAGTGTACCCCAACTGGGTCGAACAATTGATCACGCGGACCGAAATCAAGCGTACTAGCCACTATACATTATTCGCCGTAAGCTCTAAACTCCGATAAACAAAATATTTGTATCCTTCCGCTTGTCGCAAATACGAATGGCTAGTGATGTATCACTCCCCACGGGGAGGAGCAAATTATACACCTCCATTTTGACAATATTCTACTGTCTCGTGTTGTCCAGATACTTACAGCAGCAGCAGAAAAGAAAGAAAAGAAACTCAAAAGATCAAAAAAGAAGTCTGAATTTCGCTCGTAGACAATTGTTGCTTAGTGAGTAAAGGTTTGCCTAGTTGGTGTTTCACCACAACACTCGCGGAACTGGAATTCATGCCAGTCATCTTTCAGGCTTTAAAAGCAGAACACCCGTCCACAGTTGAGTTGGCGCCATAATTACTGCGCATGCGTAGTGTTTATTTCTATTGTTTCATTAGCCACACTCGATTGCAGTATTATTAGATATATTTTGTATTATATTTTTGTCATTTATAATAATATAGCAGTTTTATATGAACCTTCATAGTAAAAGTAATAATGCAATCACATGAACTATTTTGTGGAGGAGTACAAGCGTCGGTAGGACAACAGCAAATCAGCGAGATTTAGTTTCACGTGGCTTTGTTTATCGCAGTTTAGAGCTTACGCCGAATAACGTATACACGAAGCGGGGATTCTGGAAAAAGAAGTTTATGATGAAACACCTCTAGTATACTGTATAGCTTTGGATGTTTGTTACGCAATAATAATTGAGAATGATCGATATTAGGGTCGAATCCATCATAGTTTCTGGGATCGCTAAAATGAATAGTAACACTCTTGATAAAATATAGGTACACCTTTATCTCCCTGTGATGCAAAATGGAACAGGAAACCTTTCGCAAAACATTGATTTTCTTTTCAATATTTTATGACTAATCACCTGACTAGTCGATTTACTTTCAATATGACCTGAAAAATGACATATCTTTGAAAGTTGTTCATTCTCATTATAGCAACGTACCAAACTACGGTATGTATTTTCCCTTAAATGTGAAGTTACAGTGGTATATTTTAATCGTTTATACTAGTTCTTAAACTGGTGGAAATTACTCATTTATTAATTTATTCCTTAACATAAGTTCTAAATACACTCGATACCCTATTGTTACTAAAAAAAATCAACTTTTGATACAAATAATATAAACGTAACGGGAAAATAATGCCAACATTTATAACTGAAACTTTGCCAATTAAAAGTTATAAGATCAGTAGACATCTAGGATGGTATTCGTCCATTAAGACATGTTTTAATGTAATTTCAGAACAACGTTAGTGGCTATGAGAGATAAGTCACTATGCTGCCTTGCATCCATCAAATAACAGAAACAGTTAAATATCTCTAGTACAGAGGTAGATCTGTGTGTAAGTGATGGATGTTGCAGTTGTTTTTCTAACACATCAATAACCAAAAATTCCAAATTACAATTCTTGGTGGGAGTAGATTTTCTATACCTCTATGCTGGAAGATACACTAAACGAACCAAGTACATTACTTGGATTTCTGTTGCTGCGTAATTATATTTTAATAAAGGTTTTGTATCTTTCAATAGTCTCACATTCTCTTCTCTATATCAAAAGTCTTACAAAGCATTTTAAAATTCAAAATTAATTGTATTTACGATTTAGATTTCTGAGCTCTCGGCATCTATGGCCATTTAGCCCGTCACGTATGAGCCCACCACACTATCCTGGAAAAGGGAACAGAGAAAATCTTGGGGAAGGAAGGATGAAGCCTGACACCTACAAATTTAGTACTGCCCCTTCATGTGTCTAATGTGAATGAAAATGATGTGTGTGAAACTTAGGAGAACCTCATTTAGGATGGCTGATTTTGTAAAGGTTTTATACTTTTTCAATCGAGTGTCACCCATCAATAAACGAGAGGAGGGACCATTCACATCACAAGTGGATGCAAGCGCATTAAAAAATCACGTGCGTTCATCGTTTGCTCTTTTGAGATTTTTGGTATTCACCTCGAACACAATTTGTTATAACCCAGCTAGTCAACCAAAATCCGATGCGCTGTTTTTTGCAGACACTTCTGGAAACTGAGTCTATTTATTGTAAAACAGCTGGTAGAATACATATTATCGTTAACATATCGGACCAGATTGTTCTCATTATTACTGATCCGTAAGTCGAGCAAAAATCCCAATCGATGTATTATGGCTTATGTTCTTTGGTGTTCAGAAATTACGGTAGTCATTTCACCTTACTGACACTCTACGTATGCTAACCCACTCAGACTATTCTATCTCTGTTTTTAGATATTCTGAACACCTTTACACCTCACTGTTGCACACCTCGCTTAAAATACCTCATTTTAACATGCGCTGATGTAGTACTTAAGATCAAAACTTTGAGAGTCTTGTAGTTTTGGCAAATACTGCGCTTCTGTTGAAAGATTTAATTGAAGCAACTTGTAGTTGGAAGTAATATAATTATAATTGACATATTATATTACACATTTTGCCGTATTTTGTACTTTGTACGTCCTTAATGGCGTATTTCGACAAGCGTCACTTAGGACATATTTGCCTACATGCAAGGATAAGTTATCTACGAATATGTATGACAGTTGCCCACGCTTTTGTTCGTCTTGCCCACTTACTCTTATCTTCTATTCTTGAGAAACAACATCTCTATCTAATTGATGATGGCGTACAATACTTTTCTTTATCTTTATTGTTTGTTTTCTGTTGAGCAGCACTTGCGCCGACTTTCGAGGGGCAGGACGCTTTTGGTTCCCCAATATTTAAAGGTGGGGTACTTGCCCCCAATATGAGAGAGTCTGATTTGCAGTAGTGGCAGAGATAGAAGATCTTCTAAAACAAGATGAAGGCGATCTTCAGTTAACTCTCCGGATACATAACGGTTCCAACTGAAGGAGCTGTCGCACCAGAGAAACAATAATAGCCATTTTTTATTTGGCTACAGAGAGTTAATTTCAAAATACAAAACTACTGACAACATTCTACTACACACACACACACCGCTATTGAGAAGGAATACGTATTGTTTTTCTGTCACCTGAACCCCCTATCGTGGACCAAGATTCGCACTGGTCGTATAGGTTGAACTCACTTTGCCGACAGTCGGCTGGCAGGAACTCAGTACTGTCCGTTTTAGATAGCATAGAGAGACACAAATATCTCACCTACAGAATCTGCAGAGTTTTCGGCTCTTTTTACAGCCACATAGACAAACATGCCAAGATCAAACAGCAATCACGAACCGCCACCATCCCAGAGGACAAGCAGATTTAGGGACAGAGTTGAGGAGGAGAGCGGCGAGGAAGATGAAGGACTTGGTTCCTCCCAGAGCAGCCCAAGTTTCTCTACAGCTGAGTGAGAGAGGATGCATGCTGAATCACTCTCACTAATGAAAAAAAGCTTCAAGAAGTACCTAAGAAGAGACGATGTGGAAGACCAGATGTTCGACTATTGCATGGACATAAAGACAAAGCTGCCACTGCCAAACCAAAAACGAGAAGCGAGAATCTCAATCAAGAAGACGACAATTTCCAAGTGGTCCACAGGAGAGGGAGGAGAAAGAAAACACTGGAAGAAAAAGCACCAAGAGAAGAAACAAGAAGACTTACATAATAAGGAGCCATATCTCATACAGGAGAATACCATTCACACACAGGTGAAAAACAATTGCTCTCTGGTGTAAACCAACCCAACACAGCTGAAAACTAGAAAGCGCGGTCCTTCCGAGGACCAACAGGTGAGAAGCAACTCCACCCAGGTGGAAACCAACCCAACAGAAGTAAAGACCAGAAAGCCTACTCCTTCCCAGGACCAAAACAAAACCGCAGCTGCCAGTAAAGAGTCTACGAACAATAGCCAATGAGAAACCACTGAAGACAGAGCATTGAACCAATCACTAAAGATTAGTCACAAGAATCAGAGTAAAAAACCACATATGTTCACTTGTGTTATAAAGGGATTCCCCACAAACAAAGAACTAACAACTCTCGAAGAAGAACTACTTAACCAAAAAATCTAGTACACCGCAATAACCAGGATCCAGTCAAAGAACGGCCTAACTCCACTTATAAGGTTATTCTCTACCAACACAGATCACGTAAATAGACTAATTACATACGGCCTACCCACTTGAACTAGGGCATAGAATGTGGAGCAATCCAGAACCCTATAACGATGTAAATAATATTATCAATCTCTACCTGTTTTAGGTATATGATCAGAGGCGCAATAATTGAACAGAAATAGGTATATTGAAAAACAGAAAAGGTTTGTTGATTAGTTTTGTTGATATGGTTGTCAAAATGACATAATTGTTATAAAAGATAGATAGTTGATGTCAAGAAGAAATATATTTTAGATATGTGTGTGATGTATTGGTTTACAGCAGTCATCTTTTAGAATAAATGAAGTGTAAGCTGTTAATATATTATACAAAGTCTTGCTGTTCATAATATTATTAGTTAATTAAAATATATAGATAAATCACATTCACGTTACAAACCAGCCCCGACCGTCACCGTGTTGGAACTGCTACGCATACGGACATCGAAAGTACCAATATACTAGTAAGACAGTATGCCACAGATTTGGTAGCACGCATACAGACGCATGTAACCTGCCTGTAAATAGAAACTTCTGCGCAGCATCCAAACTAAATAGTCACAGGACAGGAAGCAGTGAATCTCCCGAGAGACCGAAAACTCATGTGTTCAGGGCCTAGGCTCATCACAGAAGAAAAGTACACATATTCAGGCCATTATTAGAGATAGGAGACAGCACAGTTCTACAATCAAAAACAGAAGAGACACAGGGAGAAACTCACAACCACATAACAAATTAAGCAATAGATTAAGCCATAAAGAGAGCGACACAGCAAATAGTAACATGGTAACGTCGATACTAAGTATGACAACACAACCAGCAAGCAGGCCAATACTTACAGATGCCATAACAATAGCAACGAAAAAGATCTTTAAGTTAACCATTTACACCATATCAATCACAACTGGGCAGGTATACGTAACCAAACCACAGATTGCTACTAGAAGCAACCATTAAAGAGGGAGCGGCACCAAAAAAGAAACAACCCAAGGGAAGGGAGTGAAGTTGAGCAGCTGCGACCACTGTATACGGATAACGACCAGGCGAGGCCAAGGACCAAGTTGCATGATTAAAAAGTAACAGAAAGCCCTACTAACCAAACTTACCCATCAAACTACAGACATTTAACAAATTAGATCATGTCACACTCGGTTTTTAAGTTAGAATAAATACAAACAGTAAAGGATAGTTTTACATGGGTTTTTTCTACCCCTTCTTAGTATGGTTTATCATGTAAATACCTTGAGCATGTGCATGACCGATAAAATGTTTTTTTTCCCTGGATTCCATGTGTTTCCCTTCTGCTACCCAAGCCAATGGTGATGTGAAAAATGTTCACGCGCTTCCCTATCTTCTTTTTTACTCTTCTTTCTTTCTCTAACACACACAGCCCGGTAATTGTCTATGAATAAAAACCGCGGCGCGATACAACATTCGACACGCTGCTTTAGATCTCTAACTGCATGTAGGAGATGCACGTATATATAGGTTGGTGCATCACTCAAGGGGACGAGCTTTCTAGCTAAGGGACCCTCTTTCTCAATAATTGGTTTTCCGTGTTCCGTTTCTCCCCAATATAATCCAATTGAGGAAAAATTAACAAAGAGAAGCAAGAATTTCTGTAGTAAACTTCGTCGTACCTTTAGTTCAATATTAGGAACAGTCTTCTTATTCCATAGAAAAAGCTACTTTCAAAGCTCTTTAATAGAGCACTAAAGCTTCATCCGACACTATGGCAGTACTGATATATCACGGGAAGGTCAATGTGGTGATCAAACTTGCAGTGAAGTTCCTATATTTTGAACTTGAATGTGTTTTAATGGCTTTAGGCAAATTTGATTTAGGTCTTGAATTTCACACCGGACCGAGATCCTAGGGGCGGGAGGCTTCATTAAGCAGTTAATAGAAAACAGCTGAATATGATGTTATATTTATTCATTGTTTTGGCCCCCAATATTCTCTTCAAGTCGGCGCATATGTTGAGCGGCCCTGAAAAGAAATTTGGTTCAAGACAAGCAAATTACTAAATAATGTTGAAAAGTTGATAGGAGCAAGGGGATAAAGTTAGAGTTAAAAATCATTCAATTTCTTCTCTTATATTCCTTCTTTTTGTTTAAATCTGCTGGGAATTTGTGTCCTTATGAAATCAATCATAATGTAATTACGCTATTTATAAATGGGTTCAAATGCGCCAATCCGTTATTTAAATCTATCGTTTGATTTAGTTAGTTGAATTAATGTTTAAGGAACACACATCCGGACAATATAATACTGGGGGTGGTGCAATATAAGTTGTGTTCTGTTACGATGAAGTAACTTCATATCGATAGATTAAGAGCTCGCTCAACTCCATTTAGCATATTGGAAGAGAACAAAGATGTGAAAACGACAGATTATGCAGTTCTTTAAATACCTGATGTTCTTTTTTCAGACATCATTAAGCTCAAAGGGTTCAAATCTCTTGAGTTTCCCTACTAATACACAACAGTAGTGGGAAGGAGTCTAGGAGGGAAGAGAACACTGGAAGAGAAAATTTATATTCCCTAATATTCATATTTTGTCATTTGTTATGCGGGGTGTGTATTTCAGATTTCTCGATTTTCTCTGACTCTGCCTCTCAAAACGTTACTCTGGCCTTAGTATAATTAGTTAAAGCCAACATTCCTTTCAGTGTACATTTTTCTGGATGTGAGGAATACTGCAAATGGAATTAATAAATTATTAGTAAACCCATTCTCACTTTTGGCAACTTGAGCCTTTTTGCAGAGCGGTGTTCTCTCAGGGATCTCCTTATAATATTGAGAGTTAGTGTTTCTTTCTCCCTTGTTACTTAACCATTTAAAACGTCATGTAACAACATTATAATATTTTAATTTTCCTAAATAGTTTTATCCTTGTCATTAGTGAACGTGATGGTAAATAATCACTTTAATGTCCTTCTTACTGGCTAATCTTAATTTATATTTGAATTAATAATAGAATTATAAACTGAACAAGAAATAAATAAATAGCATTATAAATTCAATAGCAAAAGTTTTTGATCACAGAATGTTTGTGTAAGAGAGTTGTTTTCTATAAAGGAAACAAAGAATGTTCTGTCGTTTTTCTGGAGGTCTGTGTTCAATGTGCCCTTACACTGTGAGTTGAATGCGAATGTAGGTAAAGTGAAGGTCAGTCGTTGGTATGGGTATATCCAACATACTATATCGTTGTGGCAGTTCAGTTACACCCTGAACTTGCATAAGGATAGAGTGAATATGGGATATCAACAGAGTTTCATAAGTATATGTATGATGAACAAGTTCAAACTGGGGTTAAACGAAGCTGCATCGGGGAGGAATTTATACCAGGATTTTGGTGAGGGTGTCGTGACTACACGAATACTGCAGCGGTGGTTTTACTAACTTTACGGTGACGTAACACTCGAAGACACACCACTTGCCGGAAGATCAACATATGTACAAAATGAAGATTTTCAGGCAGCAATTGAGGAAAAAATGGCGAGACATGGAATGAAGTGGGACTACAATTCAATGTGAGTTTAGAAACAACTCGGCAGCACCTCCATCAACTTCGTAAGCACTATAAGTTGGATAGATAGGTCCCACGTGACTTGACTCCGGGCCAGAAGATAACACGAGCGGACAATTGTGTTTCTTTTCTGTCTCGTCTGAGGAAGGAACCATTTCCGGGCATAATGTTAACATGTGATGAGAAGTGGGGCCTGTACAAAGCTTCACGGCAGCGTTATCATTGGTTAGCATCCCGCAAACCGGTTCCAAAATAGCAAAAAATTGTGCACTACACCAAAAGAAGGTCCTGCTTTGTGTTTGATGGACTGATTACGACATCCTGCATCGAGAACTGCTACCAGCTTGCCACATCTTCAATGCGATTCTGTACAATTAGCAGTTTCGCGCAGTTCAAGAGAAACTCAAAACTCTGGAGCCAGCACTTCTGAATCGCAAAGGGGTCCTCCTTTTAGAAGAGAACATTAAGCCCCACGTTTCTAGGATGACCGGACACCATCCTACGTCTTCGAAGGGAAACACTATTTCATCCACCATACACCCCTGACATTGCACCATCGGATTATCACCTATTCCTTTCCTTAAACAATCACCTTAGAGAACGCCAGTCAAATTCCTCGTACAGGTGCAAAATGTATTTAACACTTTCTTTTCTTCTTGGCCCACTAACTTCCACCGCTATGGAATCAATGTCCTGCTGATGGAGACTATTTTTTGATTCTTCGAGGAACATCTTAGCTGAAATAGCAATGTTGGTAGTTGTTGGATGAAGAAGCGAAAGAACTTTCTTGGTTAATTTATATTATTGTTTTCTTTAAGTTTGTTTTAGTCTCTTGTCACGAATCATCTAGATTTTAAATTTAGTATTATGTAACTTCTTCAACCTTTTTGTTTTGGCTTAAAGATAGTTCATTACGTGTGCTTGTCTTTAAACGGAGAGAGACTGTCTGCCACTCCTACACAAAGTAAGCAGAAAAGCTCGATTGCTGCTAGGTTGGTGCATATTTCATTAAGCATCAATAGCTTTCATTGCCCAATCGTGTACAGAATATATAATAGCCTCGTCCGATTGAAAATATCTGCCCAGTAAATATATATATTTTTTTTACGCCAGGCAACACATAACAATTTCAAATTGAGGGGTTGAGCGCAACCGTGGTCTAGCCCATGTTTTTTAAATATGAAGAAAAATTAAGTTAAACATATGCGCTTTTTGTACAATATTCCTAAAGCAACCACAAGTTGTTGAGTGTGTCATACATTGTACATATATATATATATATATATATATATATATATATATATATATATTATATAGTAAAAAACATGAGTTTAAGTTTAACTTGATTTTTCTCATTTTTAAAAATGTGGGTTAGCCCACTTTTGCGCTCACCTCCTTAATTATTAAGTCAGGTGCACACAGTATGTTCCTTAACTAGCGAGCAGTGTTTTACGGCACATTGCAATGAAGTAAGGTAAGACATCGTTCTAGTTTATCAGAATGCTTTAACTACAACTATTGTCTTAGGTCTGGGCAATTGTCTGCATTAAAGGTATGTCTTTTGAGCAGGGAGTAGAATAACCATAATATGAACTCAATACTACTCACAACTATTGAAGCACTTGCTTACATTGGTTTTTAATCGAAATGACATTGAACATGGTTCGTCAAAGCTTCAATACACAAAAAAGGACCTCTCTGGTCACAACTACTTATGAATAACAGGTATTTTGATTTTGGTGAATTCAGAAAGATATATTTTGGCCAATCTCGACAAGAGTGTCGTTGGCGTGTGAGGAAAGCATGCAATTCTGAAGAACTAGCGGCAATGTAAGCCCTATCAGAATTAATTTTGCATGTAAATATAGTGAATAAGTACAAATACATTACTGTACTGTTTTCGAATATAATGTTTCATATGTTAACGTATATAATAGTTACAAAAAATAAAAATAATATACTTTTCATGATGTGCCTTTGTTTCAATATCATGTTATATAAATATTGAATTTCCCTCATATTATTAGTATTCAGTATTAAAACAACTCAAAATTTAATAACAATTTTATTTTTTTATTTTTACTTTTTCCTCTATTTTTTGTGGATGATTTAAAACAGTCATAACTTGGAATAATGAAACAGTTGGCAAACATTTCAAAATTCTCTTTAGCAGACGATTTCTCATTTTTCATTCTTTGTAATTTTGTGTAAATTATGTAACCTAATGTAACCGAATTTTTCTGTAACTGTTAACAAATTATTAAATAAGTCGGGAATTCCATTTACCTTCCACTTCCCTCAATTCTTACACGCGCCTACTTTGGATGTTTTCCGTAATTTCGACGGTCATCTTCCTTCTTTGGATGGTATAAAAACATCCCAGGACCCGAAAGAAAGGAGAAGCATACGAGAAGCGAGTGTGAGCAACACCAAAAGTATCTAATCACACTTCCCCCGCCAATTTGGTGCAGAGGCTAAGACATGCAAAGGTTCAGTCAACATCCAAAAACTGAGGTACGAAACACGCATTGAAAGTACTAAACGCCCTAACAATCTTCCTTTCCTTTCTTCCCAAACCAAAACTATAAGCTTTCTTTTTTAAATATTTGTTCTTATTCAATTCAACTCACATGCTCAACAAACTAAAAACGCTCGTCATCTTCTCAAATACCTCTCAATTACACCACTAAGCAATATTTCCCAAATTAACGGTTATCGTTTCGTTTCTTTCTTCAAAACGACAACGAAAGCATTCCAAACGAATGCAAAAGGGTAGGAATATCATGAGAAAGTGAAAGTGAACGCATAGATTAATAATAATAAGCATCTCGACGAATTTTGAAAAGAATAAAATAGTTTCAATAGCACTTTCCAAAAGATGTGATGCTCGTAACGGTATATACGCAAGTACTATCGTATCCCAAATGTTTGATTGGGTATTGCATTTAACATTTCTCTTTTAATTAAATATACTCAATTGTTATATTAATATATAACCTGTATTATATTTTACATATTTTAAAACGGCCATAGTTTTGTATGATACTCATGAGAAAAGAGTGTTAGACGAAAATAATAGCGGCAAGCAGTAAGATAAGCTGAACCAAATTGTGAATATCCTGGCGATTAAAGCTATGAAATACAAATTGTGTTGCTGATGTTAGCCTGTCCCAGATAAAGGTCGGCCTCCAAATATAGGGGCCTTTACTGTATACACGATGGCCTACATGCCCACGGACTTGTATTTAGATACCGCCATATTAACCGAATAAGATAAACTTAGCTTTAAATACAAGGAATGTAGGTTCAGATCCCCTGTCTAGATCGAACACCAAATAAAGCGATCTGTATTATTTCCTACACTTGGTTACCTGTCAATAGAATTATGTTCAGATGCTGATAATAGTTACGAGATATGACGTACGACCCCTGTCAATAGCTAATATAAGGAGCTGTCCGGTCCCTAATGTAGCGCTATTCCATTTGCATTTGCTATCTGATCACTAATTTTGTTCACGGCTAGCAGTTAGAGAGAATGAAGAAACAGCAGTTACAAGTCGTTTCTTTGCTGAACCCGGTCATTATATATAGCGACATTTGTTAAGCCTTGCGATATATTTTCCACCAAGTTTCGTTCACACCCACGCAAGTGAAATTATAAGATTCCGTACGGGAGCAAAAAAAAAAAAAAAAAAAAAAAAAAAAAAAGAAAGAAAAAAAAAGAAAAGAAAAAGAAAGTTGCTCATTTGAGCGGTATAATCTTTAAATTAAATTTATTTTACATGGTAGAAGCCTAGATAAATTATTACTAATATTTGTGCAAAAGTATAATCCTGTTTAAATTGCAACATCTGGTTATTTCATAGTAAAAGTAATAATTTAAAGCGATTAACTGTTTTCCGGAGGAGTAAAATATCGGTAGCTAAATAGCAAATTAACATAGCTTAGATAAATATTGATTTGCTTACTCTAATTGATAAAAAAGTTTAAACGGAAATAAGGATTGGAACAAAGATAATTTTACGGTGACTTAACAATTAATTTCATTTGTAAAGAAAATAAATTATTGTTACATATAATATAATAAAAATAAATCTTCATAGGTGCCTCTAATTCTCAAGTTCTCAATTCATGCTGTTTCAGCCAGAATTTTTACTATTTTTGTACTATTATTTTAATATTAATTTGTTATTTACTCCAACATTAGTTGATCTTTGATGGCATATGAAATTTTTGTTGCTCAAGAAAGAAACAAATTTGTAACTCTCATTGGTATTCTATTTACTACTAACGCTTAAAATGAACTACTGAATTATTACACATAAATAAAATAAATAGTTGTATAATTATAGTAGGATTAGTAATAGTGAAAAAAAATGTATTTAATATGATTGAAAAGTGTAGTACTGGCACAACTAAACTTTGAAAGTTATGGGCTATTATCGTTTGAAAGAGTCAAATGTCTATTGAATTTCAACCTGCAAGAAAGCCTTACCGCAAATACGACGTTCAAATATTGAAAAAAAAGTATTATAGTATGATAAAACAGTACAGGGCAATACGTATTCCATATATTTTGGGCGCATACGTTAAACATTGGCTTGCGAGACCCGGGTGGGAGCTCATGTGGTTTGGATTCTACGTTAATCATTAGGTCCAGTGCCATATAGCCTCGCTGCAGAAAGTACGTTAAACTCAAAATCAACTCAACTCATCGTAAGTACGAAAAATTTTGGTTTAAGTAGATCAGAGGTAAAGAAGTATGTTATCTTTCTCAACCTACAGGTTCATTGAAATGAACACATTCTAGCAGATCGACTGCTGTTGTATTTGTTGTAATTCAATTTTCAAAAATACCAAAGTAAGTTTGTCATACGTTGCAATACAGTTTATTTTAGTATTTTTTCAAATGTTTCTAAACCTACTGCTATATATGAAGCTGAGCTCGTCAGTTATGAGGAATGACGTCCCTTGGCTAGCAAACTATCCAGGTAAGGAGAAAGAATAAACAATAAAGACGGAATGGACGTATATGTTTAGTTAACGCCCGGGCAATTGGGTGAGGAAAAGCCATGGAAAATTTTACTTAGGGTGGTAGACCGGGGTAAACTGTTACAGCTCATCGACCGAGTGTCCTCACTGGAAATTGAACCTGGGACGGTTAACATTAAGCGGAATATTGTCTGTGAAACAGCGTGTTGGACTACATGTTTATGTGTGTGAGTATATGCATGTCTATATATATCTGTACAAAGATTTGTTATAGTTAATTTTCAGTTGTTTGTTTCTCATCCTTTAATTCTCGGAACTGACTAACGAAATTAGTCACATGTTTTGTTACTTTCGTTGAAATCTTAACTCAATCGTTTACTAAAGTTGGAAGTTTGGAAATTTTACTCAAAGTAAAGGTCTAAACGGAGCTAAATTAATGCTCCATTGATAGAAGGAGCATGGTACATCTTCTTTGGCAGTTTGAGTTTTCCGTGGCATATATCATAGACTTGCACGAAACCGAAATGAATGTGAAGTACAGTATAGCATAATAAAGTTCTTTTGTAGATAAACGAGTATTTTCTTCACCTTCGAATAAAAGTTCTTTTTACTTTAATTAATCAATTGTGGTATGTCATGTTGTAATAAACTTTGCCGCGCAAAGTCTTCATTGGGGAAATATACAGTAAAATATTATCTTATGAGTGACACATTCTTTATTCTGTAAATCACAATATACAAGTATTTTCGGTGCATACTCACAACTAACACTTTCCAAGTGTAATATTGCTATTTGGATAAACTTTGACAGGTAGACACATAAAATAAACGAATACTTGTTTTTTTCTGCGGAAAACGGTTTTAAGGGTCAAAAGCCACAAACAAAACTTATGAAAGTTGACGCCAGAAAGACAAAAACAAGTGGACCGAAGTGAACGAAATTGTGCGCATATATTGCAGACGTAAAACGAAGGAATGCGTGTTTCGTATTTTCCTGAAATAAAAAAACACCTGTTAGGTAGGGAACGGACCACTTCAAACTTTTGATCACAAAATATCAAAAGTGCTAGTAACAGTATGTGAGATGTCTGTAAAGGACATGAAGAATTGCAACGAAACTTCGTGTAGGGACAATACGCAAAAAATAATAGAAACCGTTTTTTTATTTTTTGCGGAGAAACGGGTTTAGAAGGCAAAAGCCCCCATCCAAAATTTTGAAAGTTGACGCCCGAAAGGCAAGAAGAAGTGGACCGAAGTGAATGAAATTGTGCAGAGATATTGTCGACGTAAAATGAGAGAATATGGATTTCGTATTTTCCTGAAAAAAATAGTTGGGTCGGGCATGTGACCCTCCGAATATCTTATCACGAAATATCAAAAGTAGTATTACCAGTATGAAAGATGTGTGTAAAGAACACTAAGAATTACAAGGATACTTTGTATATAGACCATACGCAGAAAATAAACGAATACGAGTTTTTTCATTTTCTGTCGAAAAACGGTTTTAGGGAGCAAAAGTCCTCACACAAAATTTTGGAATCTGACGCCCTAATGGCAAGAAGAAGTAGACCGAATGAATGAAATTGTGCAGAAATATTCCAGAGGTAAAATGAGGGAATACGTGTTTCGTATTTTCCAGAAAAAGAAAAACTGCTGAGTAGACCGAGGCTTTGAGTGCCGGAAGGAGTGGAGAGAAGCGAGTGAAATTGTATATAGATATTGGATATGTAAGCCTTTCGTGTTCCACAAGTGTCCCCATCCGATTTCTTCAATTTTGGTGGATCAACATCAAGCACCATTAATCCTTACATTGCTTTTCCGCATACACAGATACACGTATCGATTAATTTCCTGTTTGCTGTTGATGTGTCAAATTTGAAGCAAAAGGGATAGGGATACTTGAGAAACACGAAAGGCCTTATATTACATAGGGTCTATACAATATGAACACAGAATTTCATTTGCTTCGGCCCATGACTTCCTGTGCAACTACGCTTATACTTACTTTTGTCTAAGAGGGAATAGGCCCCAGCAATGTTTTTCGGCACAAATTAAAACATGTTTCATTTATCGTTTTTCAAACTATCCCTATACGATGTTTCGTTCCAATTCTTCATATTCTTTAAGAACTTCCCACGTATACTTATTTGCAATTTTCACATTTCGTAATCAACGATTTAGAAGGTCCGTGCCCCACTCAACTGTTTTTTTTCCAGGAAAATACGAACCCCAATTACCCCATTTTACGTCTAGAGTATCTGTGCATAATTTCGTTCAACACGGTGCATTTCCTCTTTTCTTCTGGGCATCAAATTTCAAAATTTTGGGTGGGAGCTTTTGAACAGAAAAAGGATTTTCCGCAGAAAATAAGAAACTCGTATTCGTTTTTTTTTTTTTTTTTTTTTTTTTTTTTGCGTATTGTCCCTACACAATGTGTCTTTTCAATTCTTCATGTCCTTTAAACACTTCTAACATACTGTTATTATCAATTTTGATATTTCATGATCAAACATTTGGAGAGGTCTGTGTCCTACTCATACATTTTTCTTTTTGTTTTTCAGGAAAATACGAAACCAGTATTCCCTAATTTTATGTCTACAATATCTGTTCACAATTTCATTCAATTCGTTTCAATTGTATTTGTTTTTCGGGCGTCAACTTTTATAATTTTTTGTTTGGGGTTTTGCCCACTAAAAATCGTTTTTCCGCAGAAAATGAAAAACCCGTGTTCATTTATTTTTTGCGTATTCTCCATACAAAATTTCGTTGCAATTCTTCATGTTCTTTACACACATCTGACATACTGTTATTAGCACTATTGATATTTCGTGATAAAAGGTTTGGAAGGGTCAGTGACTAGTAATGGGTAGTGGGAATATTCCCGGTGGGAAGGAAAATAAAAAATGGGAATATTCTCGGGTTTTTTCCAAGGCATATAAATTCTCGGGAAGGAATTTACTTCCATTTCTTTATTTTATCTTCCAAATTTTAAGAACCGTATAACTAATAACTTTATTTTCATTTATTATGATTTACTTTTGGCTTTAAATAATTTGGAGGTTAAAAGTAAAATTCGTTGAGTGTACTTTATACGATTCATATGATTTATTAGTTCCATTTCAATTTACACTAAAAAGTAGCAAAGTAATAATTTACAAATGATGAAAAGGAAAAAGTTGGTAATGTAGAAAAAAATAAATATTTAAGTTTTACGTCCCACGGTTATGCCGGTTAGGCTAAAGGAGACGGTGATGATGATAGATAAGGAAAATTGTTGGGTGAAGAAGGTGGGAGGAAACTGGAGAATCCCGAGACAACCCACGGGCACGGTGTTTGTCCACCACAAAGCCCACACGGCGCGAGCTGGGGTCGAACCAGGGACCACAAGCACCGGAGGTGAACGCTCTACCATTGAACCACCGCGCGCCCATAAAATAATGTAGAAATTATGTAGAAATAGAGATGAACTACTACTAATACACCCCGAAGCACCGTTAATAACAGACGTCCGTCAGTCTCTTGTCTCTGACTCGGATTTCTGAATAGGTACTCTGACTTCTCTTACATGTGAATTAACGCATGAAATTCCGAGAAATAGGTAGGAAGAAAGATCGTGTGTGACAATGTTACGTGCTAAATTATAAAGGTAAATCAGTATCTTGCAAATTTTGTGAACATAAATATGTATGCGCAAATGTTGATAAATTGGTGGGACATGTATCTTATGGCAGTTACCCAAACTAATTTGTTTACAACATTTAAAAATCTAATATATTTATAATATCAATAGTAGTGTCAAATTTAGAAAATCCACTTAGTTGTAAATGTAAACTGTTTAGCTTTGTAAAAATATGTGAATTTGTTTTATCATTTTTTCCACATGTTTACTTTCATAGAACATATTGTAAGCAGGGGCGGATCCAGGACCGACTTCTGGAAGGGACGGTGGGTTGTCATAACGCTACTTTTAAGGGTTCCAAACTCTGGGATGGATTTTATTTTTACATATAAAATAAGAAAGCTTCTATTTCTGAGGGGAAAGGATAGCCCCGATCGCCCCCCCCCCCAGGATCCGTCCCTGATTGAAAGTAAATATACCTTTATGCGTATTATCTAAATATAATAAAATATTAATAAAGTAACATAGTACCGTTCAGAATATACATTTTAAAGAATCTGCTGGAGACAGCTGTAATAATATACTGTAATAAAAAACGAATTTAACTTCGAAATCATATTATACTAATAGAATGCAATTTTCTTTGTAATTGTACATAAATTCCCGGAAATACTCCCATTTTGGAAATCTTCCCGGGAGTCTTCCTAGGGAATATTCCCGAAAAATATCTTCCCGGGAATTTATCCGCGACCCATCTAACCGTTTTTTCGAGGCAAATAGGAAACACGTATTTCCTAGTTTTACGCCCACAAAATGTGTTTACAATTTCGTTGACTTTGGTTACTTATTTTTACCTTTCGGGGGTCAACTGTCAAAATTTTGGGTGGGAGCCTTTGCCCCTTAAAACCGTTTCTCCGCAAAAATAAAAAAACACATATTCTTTTATTTTATGTGTAGTATCTAGGTGCCAAATTTTATTAAAATCAGAGTGTTACACTTGGGAAGGTCTGGTTTGAGAGATTCCACTGTATTGTAAAATTATTTATTATATATTTGTTTTAAATAGAATGTGCATTTTTTGTAATTGTGCTAATTCCTTCATATGTTTACTATTAGCATACTAATACCTATATTAATTAGTAGATTGATTAAAGAACGTAACTCAGCTTTGCACTTTTTAGTTATACCTTCCTTAGTTTGAATGGGGAGAAAAGGCAGAAAGCGCTTGTCTGAAAGGAGATTCTATTCTTAGTAACATCCTAAAAAGATAATACCTAGGTAGCTTTGAAAATGTCTTAATTTATCTTTCTTTCAGTTTAATTTAACATGGCAAGCATATTGTACAACCTTGCCATAAAGCTGTTGGTGTTCTTCTTTGTGTATAATTGGAGTTCACAACAAATATTTGAAAAGGCACGAATTGGGCTAATTATGCACATGCCTTGCTTCCTTTGCCAATTTCAATTATCAAGTGTTTGAAAACTAACGTCTAAAATATGAATTTTGAAGATGTATACTTTTAAAATATACTTGACATAGGATTTATATATACAGGGTGTTTCAAACCAACACCGACAAAATTGAGGAGGTGATTCGTGACACCAACATAAGACAAAAAATATAGACCAACGTGGGTGCACAAATGCTTCCTTTCTTAGTGATAGGCTGCCGAAAGCATGGAAAAATGAACTTTAAAAGGTCCATAGCTCCAAAACTATGGGACCTACCGTAATCGGGTCAACACTTCACTTAGGAACTAGTATGTGCTCTATCCAAAAATACATGTTTCAAAATCCTGTGGTACTCACGCAACAATATTTGTAGAGGAAGTTTGGCTCTGGGCATATAATTTGAAGTACTCATCACCGCACTACCTCTGTAAAAACTGTTCTGAAGTACCGCAGGATTCTGGATATTTGGGTAGGGAACATATTAATTCTTAAGTGAAGTCTTGACCCGACAAGGGAAGGTCCCATATTATTGCAGCTATGGACCCTTAAATTTCATTTGTTCATGTTTTATGCAGCCTATAACTCCGAAAGGAAGCATTTGTGCGCCCAGGTTGGTCTATACTTTTTGTTTTATCTTGATGTCAGGAATCACCTCCCAAACGTTGTCGATGTTGTTTTGAAACACCCTGTGTATCTTCAAATTAACAAGTTATGATTATATACGAATCATTTTATAATTAATTTCTATAAAATTCAGTTCAAAACATACGTATTGGGGAGTAATATTTATTATTCTGGATACAGAAAATATAATTGGTGACCTACATAAAAATATAAAATGAAATCCTATTGTAAAAATAATGCGAACTCTTCGGGATGAAGATGAATATAAAGGAGCAAAAATTATTGCCTTTAAAAGTTTTTTTCGTAATCAAGTCAGAATATAAATATTGTGAATCTTAGTAGTAATATGAGAGAGGACGTTTATATAAGAGACATAATGCAATTTACTGCGAAGAAATTTCACGAATGTTGATGTGCATTTGAACTATTTTTGACCCTTATTTTTAAAAGATATTTCAATTAAGTATACACTTTCTTATTATCGTATATTTAAATGAGAATGTCAGTTTAGTATAAAATTGTTCAATGTTAGAAATTTTAATACATTCAACTGGATCGTATTCTCTCCTATCTTGCAAATAATTGATTGAAAGTTAGTTGAAAATGGTAAAATCTTACAATATTCTCATTGGTTGAGAAAGATAAAATTTTACAAGATTCCGTTCACAATATGAACACATTAATAAAAGAAAATTTAACATTCACTATTAGAGTTACAACATCACATTTAGAAATGAGCATATATCTTTATATACAAATTTACTAAATGACACAGGCACTGTGAGACAATCTGATGGCTCCTTAGCTTTATGCACTTTTGTTAACTGTTAGTAAGGTAGTTTTGATATATTTGAAAATTATTTCTTTTTCATTGTGGATTTCCTGTTGGTGGTCGAAATAGATTCATGGATTAATCCAGTACGTATGTAATATTTATAAACCTAAGTTAATCAAATAACGAAAATGTATATTGGAAGTTTCCTCCACCTATTTTCTTAGAATATTTCAATTAAGTATTATGTTAGTGTACTCTATTGTCATAGCATATGTAAATGTTAATGTTACTTTAGTAATAAATAATTACACTACAATGCTTTATGTTGTATCTTATAAGTAAGTGATTATAAGTAATTTGCATTGTGCAATATGATACCAAATTAGAAAATGATTAGACTGGGCGACAACGAAAATTGAAGCGAAACAAAACACCAATGATTCCCATGAAGTTCAGTAACCTGGTGACTATAGTGAATACAATTTGACCCTACCACGTAAACGTTTCTGTGAAAACGGAAGTTAATCAGCATGCTTTTTCTGTCTTGTACTGCGCGGCGCCTATCAACTGGTAAAAACATAATAGTTCAAAGTATACTAGGGTGTTTCCTAGAGTTTTTTTTATTTCAAGTGTGTTCTCGGAAAATATGTGAAACACACTTAGGCTACACCCCACCGCCCTCCTACAGAGGAAACCATCCCTTTGCTTTGGGGAAGATGTGAATGACCCTGGCTGTTTTGCCAATTTCTTATTGCGTATGTAATGCCAATTTCTTATGTAATGCAAGGTCTGAAAACTACATAATACATTGTAACAAATCTGTGGTGTATAACATGTCCCTCAATACATTTCCTACATTTGCATTGGATTTTCTCCCATCTAATCTCGGAGATGCCAGTGATAAACATAGCGATTACACTAATATATCTGTGCCATAGAAAGACGTTATACGGAAACATGGTCATCAAAAGTTTTGGGCAGGTTTCTGCTGGGATATCCTAAAAAACGTTTCACCTTCCACCCACAAACATAAAGTTTCCAGGAAAAGTTTCAACTTTTAAGTAAATTTCACAATGTTTTGTAGATTTCATATTCGTTTTCCTTAATGTTTTGTAACAACAAATGAATTGTGGTGATGATCTGTACTGAAACAGTACGGACTACCAACATCACTGAATTTGATTAAAATGAAACACATGGTTCTAATAATATTGAGTGGTAGCAATGAGAACGTTAAAGGAATGGATGGTAGAGCTAGGATTTGCAACTTAAATTTAGAACAGTCTCCTTTTTCCTTATTGTGTCATATTTCCTTATTGTGTCAATGTTTACCAGGTCGATGGTCGAAGAGAGCATTGATTCTTCGTAGGTGCATGACAATGAGAGTCCAATAGAAACAAACACATTGAGAAAGCTTCTGATCTAAACAAAACTGAATTCCAGTTAACGCGTGTGAGACTGTTTGGTAGGCAAAAGGTAATAGGAAGTTACTACCAGTGTTTATTACATATCATTTACAAATACAAGGACTTCCTTGTAGTAGAGCAGACGTAAGATAATTAATTATTTTCTTGTTGAAAATCTGTCATCAGCTGATGTCGATATCGGGTGTGAATAACATTTAACAGGCGATGAACTTCCTCTAAACAACACATGTTCGTTTATAATGGATGGATGACAGGTTCCAAACTCCAATAAAGAATATGGTCCTTGGTTCGAGCCATGCAACATCACCGCCCCCCAAAAAAGTCGAATTAACAGGGAGCGAAAGCCTGGAGATCCATGGTGTTTCGACGGTGACCAAACTCTGTGAAGGTGTAAAAACAGATGGTAAGTTTCACAGATGGACGGATCTGGATAGAAAAAAAAAAGTTCTTACCGCTGGACCATAACGAAGAATGTAGAAATAACTGCTAATAATTATCCACACTGCTAAGAGATGGCATAAGGGATGCACTTGCTGGGAATGGGAACACACTTGTAGCCCAACCATAAGAGCCGATGATGCAACAGTAGTTGTTGTCAGGTGAATGTGATGACGGTGTAGTGAAAAGTGTCCCAATGTAGTAGAATGAAAATGCTGGAGTAGAAAGCAGGATGGTGAGTACACAGATCGATGAATAAATAAAACAATAACGTACTAACACAGCTTCGTATTATAGCACACACGTAGCAACTAATGGTGCAATTATGATATCGGTGAGACGAGTAGCACGTTACAGTTTATATTAAGTTGCATTAAGGTATGGTATATAAGGAATTACGCTACCAATTAAAGATTAAAATAAATTACCAATAAATAATAAAAAAATGCAATTTGTAAATGCAGGTTAAAATGAACTAAATATTCTTAAGAAACAAAACAAGGAAAAAAATAAATTAAAGCGTAGGCTGGAACGAAACCAAAATGGGAAATCTGGAAGAAAAACAAAACTTGGAAATGGTACCAACTATAAACAAGTAATCTGGGTCATACCCCATGACCTAGATAAAATGTAAACAAACAAACACTTGTGGCTCACGAGCCCACGCAATATGGGTCTCTAAACTCAAATAAAGCGTTGTAGGGTCCAAACCACGAACCCAAACAAAACAAAAGGTACCTGAAAAGAGAACAAAATGACAAATGGAGAAAAAGCTAGCTTAAACAATAATAGAAACAAAATCTCGAAAAATGTCAATTTGAAACCTAAAATGCAAAAAAACTGGAAAAAATCCTATTTGCTACCAAAAAAAATGTGGGGGGAATGTAAACTAACCAAAGAATCAAAGATTGGACAACACAGAAGGGTTTAGAATTTAATTACTTTTTGAAAACGAAATAAGATTTGTTTCACATTTCCTTGAAACAAATAGGACATCGAGGCGGGTTTTGTAGACATCGGCGCCTAGCCACTCGCCGATCAAAAGTAATTAAATCCAAAACAAAGACCGTCACCAAATCTAATTGCAAGGGACAATATAAATAGTACTTGAAGAAGAACATAAGCAGCAAATATTACACATTATATAGGTCAACAAAATTTACATAAAGTACAAAAATTCATAGGCATAGTAAACACTAATAGGTCAGCTTCATAAACGATAGACTAATCCAATTACACAACAAATTATGTTCTCAAAAGAATTACTAAAAATCGAAAATTAAATTCTTCAAAATTAACTGAATTAAAATTCACAAGGCAAAAGTCAAAATGAATTACTGTCTCAAAATAATAAATTGCATTCAAAGTGCATTAAGTGAAAAAGCAAACATTTTTCTAATGCATAATAAAGATACACAAGACGTTAAAATTCGCAAAAGACACTAATAAAATTAAATTCAGAATAGCAATTCAAATAGCAACAAAAATAAAATTATGCATGAAAAAAAGTGCAACCATTATGAAGCTTGAACAATATCAAAAGTCAAAATCAGGAAATACATATCCTATGTATGGGTGAATCGATAAATCAAGTATATATCTGTGCGCGCAAAGTCAAATCAGGTATATAAAAATTAAACCACATTCAGGTTAAAGTCAAAATTAGGGATTACTAGAATTCGGCCACATTTTTTAGTAATAACGTAAAAACCTAGGTCAAATGTATGAAGTAAACTTACAATAAAATAGAGATAAGATGGCGGTTATCTCTGGCAGATAATCATAAGATAAGGTCTAAATCAAAATATAGTATCAATGTCAAGTAAATACACATAATATGTACTAATTCTCTTCAGATGGTATAACAAATAAATTCAAGCAATAATATAAAGTAAATGGAGCACTAAATAGTTAAATATTCATGTATAAAACAAAGAAAAGAAAATATACCCATATACATATATGACCTCAAAAAATTTTGGCAACAAAACAAAATCAAAGATAATTAAAATATGTGGCATAATCACGTTTACTGGAGTGCAGATTTTACTAGAATCAAAAACACAAAACCAAAAAATTCACTCCAAATAAATAACATTAATAAAAAAAACGTGTATACCCTTAAACATAACCTGTTATTCCTTCAGGCACAAAACACACAAAACATCCCCTCAAAATCGTAAACTTTGTGAGTCGTAGATGTGTACGAGCATTATAATATACAGTCGTAGATACGCATACTTATAATCAAACATCTTATTCATTAAACACTTAAATCTCACATATATTCGAGTCGTAGCTGAATATTTATATTTATATTACTATCATTTTCTTAACTTCATAATATACAATTCTCAAGGCAAATAAAACCAAACGCACGCTAGCAAATAAATCATGGCAGTAAACAACAAACAAGCCATGCAAAAGGGACGGAACTTTCACATCGTCCAAAAATCGAACCACTCATGGTCCATACAAAAACATAAGACAAGTGCATGCACAAAAGAAAGGCTAGCGGCAAAACGGGGGAATGCTTGAAGGAATAAAATAAAAAAAAATAAGACAAAATTCGGGACATGGCACCCTGGGCAAAATGCTCTCCTTAACGGCCCACATCGCGTCCCTCACAACAAAATATGGGTATAGCAAACTCTTATATATATCTGTAATCTTAAAATTCTTAGTCGTAGATTACCCATAAGGACAACACACAGAACAACAGACCAGGCTACTTAAGGGTATAGCAGTAACTAAAACATCAAATATATAGCACCAAAATAGACAGACTACAATAATTCCAAAAGGTGGGATTCTCATAATAACTCTTACGAGATCCCAACAAAACGGTGCTAGAAATGTGCCACAACTTTCCATCAAAAAGAAATACGAAAAGCAAAATCCTGGACGGGGATACATTCTAACAGCAAAATCATACTAATAATAATACCAATCATATTAATAATAATACCAAAATCAGAACAAATAATCGTAATCAAAACTATAATTTCTGTTTATCTCTGACAAAATGAGGCCAAATATGAAAGATAATTTAAAAAAGAAAAGGCAAAGAGGGCTGCATTCTAAATTCATGAAAGGGTAAAAAAAAAAATATTATTATACAGCAAACCAATGTTAATTAAGATAGGAGTTAAAAAGAACGACTTCGAAGCAGAGCGAGGAACGGAAATGCTGACATAGAGCAGCCAAGGTTACTGATAACTGAGAAGAATGCTGATCACAGACAACTAACCTGCCACAACATTACAGTCACAGCTGACACCTTATTCATATGACGAAAACCTCTATCAAATACAATCTAAATCTAAATGAAAAATGAACAAACTAAAGTAACGAAAAAAACTCCGCCAAACTAAAACTAAAATTGAAATAAACCAATAAACAAAACCAAATCAACCCTCAAGAATCAAGTCATCAAATAATAATAATAATAAAAAAATAACGATAATAATAATAATAAGATATATACAGGGCCTAACCAAGAACATTACAGAATGAAAGAACTAACTGAATTCCCTGGTAAATGACACTAGCTAAATCCAAATGAATACAGCAATCCTATATATAGAACAAGCAATCGAATTAAAGGCCATAATCAAAATCTAGAGTCAAGGGCGGTAGGGAGGGGGTTGTACTAAAGTAAAATTTTAGCAAAAATTTCGAGGTGGGAGGTAAAACTTTAAACCAAATTGGATGAAAAATACTACAGCAAACAAAATTTCCAAACAAAAGAATTCAAAAATGACTTCCAAAAGGGTTGATGGACGGGGGAAATATTTCTACTACTCATCAAGGCGGAAGGAAAAGCAATTTGAAGCAGCGAGAGGACCACAGAGACACCAGAAACTCACGGCGCAAACCACCATGAAACAGTACGGACTATCAACATCACTGAATTTGATTAAAATGAAACACATGGTTCTAATAATATTGAGTGGTAGCAATGAGAACGTTAAAGGAATGGATGGTAGAGCTAGGATTTGCAACTTAAATTTAGAACAGTCTCACCCTAATATGAAGTTGAAGGCGTAGACTTGTAGATCGAGGCGTCTTGAAGATCTCCATGATGACTTGTCCGACAATCGACCAAGGCATCGAATGTCGGACCGACGGTACGGTCACGAAAGACCAAGTAACGAAGGTCCCAATGAGCAATGACCAAATGACCAAGATCGACCTTTCTCAAGTGTATTTGTCTCGACTGTCTCTCTGACGTCATGAAGAAAGCAATGGTACTGACACTCTCTCGATGACATGCACATTCAATTCCCCAAATTGACACAGCCAAAGTACATATCGATGACACAACATAAAGCAGCTATACTTCCTACTAGGCTGCTAACGTCGTCAGAATTACATAGACAAAAACCAGGAAGAGAAAGACTTCCGAGAGTCGAAGTACTTACTAGTCATCAACAATATTTCCTTATTGTGTCAATGTTTACCAGGTCGATGGTCGAAGAGAGCATTGATTCTTCGTAGGTGCATGACAATGAGAGTCCAATAGAAACAAACACATTGAGAAAGCATCTGATCTAAACAAAACTGAATCCCAGTTAACGCGTGTGAGACTGTTTGGTAGGCAAAAGGTAATAGGAAGTTACTACCAGTGTTTATTACATATCATTTACAAATACAAGGACTTCCTTGTAGTAGAGCAGACGTAAGATAATTAATTATTTCCTTGTTGAAAATCTGTCATCAGCTGATGTCAATATCGGGTGTGAATAACATTTAACAGGCGATGAACTTCCTCTAAACAACACATGTTCGTTTATAATGGATGGATGACAGGTTCCAAACTCCAATAAAGAATATGGTCCTTGGTTCGAGCCATGCAACAGTACGTTATCCATCTACATGTTTCTTCTGTACTGCAGTCGAGTCTTTTTCACATGTTGGATACGTTGCTATTTTGTGTTTTATGAATGACTGTGTAATGTTATCTGTAGGTAATATAGGCTAAGTAAGTAGTATATGTGACATATCCTATCCAGTAAAATTGTTACCTGACGTAACATTTCTAATTTCATTTTAATGATCAACGTATGTGAAATAGTAAAGAACACTTTCGTATCACCCCGGCAAGATGTAATTTGTTATACTGTATTATTACGCTTGTAATAAGAGTCAAAAATGATTATGTAAGTGTTGACATTCCTGTTCCACAGCTATTTCTATGGTGATTAACGATTACTTCTTGTATATTTAGAAGAAATGTATAGTTATCAGTTAAAGAGAAAATTCCAAATTATCTGTCATACGGTCAATGAGAACTAGACTCCTCCACGTGGTCGCCTGAAATTGATGTCCGTCGAATCCGTGATATTTGCGCACTTCTCCAGTCTTTACCGACCTCTGTTTTCCTTGGTCTTCAAAATAACATATGCATCAGGAAGGAATTATGTGCAAGTGGGTTTTTATCAGATGCGTGCCTAACTTATTAGGCCACGTTGTTGCCAAGGGCAGAAGAGTGCGAAAATTAACAGATTCCACACATATCATTTTTAGGACTCAACCTCCTACAACAACATTCAGTTGTTTGTTTACATCAAAGCTTCCGGCAGCATGATTTTCGCCAGCAACGTGAAGTTTTTTTTTTTCGTAGTGGCTTTTGCTCCACATGATTTTCTACTCTTGGTTATTCCCCGAAAAGTCATGAAACCGAGTCTAATATTGAACTGTTTTAATCTATCTGAATTGCAAACGAAAGAACAAAACCAGTTTCGCATTTGAACTTCACATAAAAGTTACTTTTTTGGTTTAATTTTCGAGCGACAATAGGAGATAATATAATAGTCATAGAGAAGAAAATCTAATTCGAATTTTTAAAAAGATAAACACATTTCGTAGCCCTACATACAGGAAAAAAGTAATTTTTCACCATCTGTCCCTCAATTATTCACCCTATTCACACTCTCGTGGATGCCATACCGTTCAACATATAAGCACCAAATTTCTATAAATTTCATTTTCATTTCTATAAATTCTTTATATTAGTATTATTATTATTATTATTATTATTATTATTATTATTATTATTTTATGTTATTTTAGCTCTGACACTGAGTCTCTACCATCTCTTGTAGTGGAGCCCGAAACAGAGATTGTTAGTCGCAATGACTTTCCAAATGGCTATCGAATTGTAAATTTGGGACACATTCTCAAGTGGTCCATAAAGCTCCAAGAAAACCACAGAAAGATATGTGTCGTAGGAAAAATGGATTTTCATAGAGAGAGACGTTCAGGACCTCTATTTCAAGTGCCGCGTGTGCAAACGCGAAGTATGTCACTCTACGGACGAGGAACAACAGTCTAAAAGATCTGTAATCAATACTGCAGCTGTTTGGGGCACTGTTTCTATTGGAAGTGGGTATTCTCATCTAGAAGAAATCCTCAGTATTATGGATATCCCATGTATGAACTTCAAACTATTCAACAAGATTGAACAAGATCTGGAACCTGTAAGTAATAATTGACAAATCCGTTTGATCTTTCCAGAAAAAAAAACTGAAAAATAGACTTTCCTACTTATCAAGAATATCACAAGTGGCTAATATAATAGTTGTATTTATATAATTCTGTATAGAAGATTTTATCACAATAGAACTTGCGCGATGAAAGTAATCTTAGTTACAAGCAGGCCCGCAACCAGCCATAGAAGTCTGGAGGTGCCATAAACATGTTAGGGGACCCAAGTCATAAAATAATTCTTACAAATATATAAATTCATGATTTTCTGTGTTAATATAGTATATGATGCATTGAGATCTGCGAGCCATGAAAAATTTAGGGAGGTCTGGCCCCTTGCCCCTTCTAGTTGCTGACCTGGTTACAAGGGCAAGTAATAGTTTCAATTGCCAAAAATGTGGAAAATTCGAAAAACTTATGCACATAAATCGGTGATTTCAGCTTTGATAGCGATCAAATATGACGGATTTATAATAAATTACTTTTGCTATTGAGAAAATCTTTTTTTTTCTTTCTTCTTATGCACTGCGACTAAGGAAGGCTGTAATGATGAAATAAGCGATAATGGTGGAATGAAGGAAGCGGAAGGAAATTAGAGAAATCTAAGGGAAACACTTACGCGGTGTTTGTCCACCATAAAGTCCACATTGGTGGGACCGAGATCGAAGCAGGGACACCATCCGCTATAGGTGAGCGCTCCACCACTGAACTACCGCGATCTCATAAGAAGAAATATATTGATAGGTGTCCGAAGCGGCTAATTTTGAATTGTAAATAAATTAATGACAAGTAAATTCATTACTACTTCATATTGAACGGGGGAGTCTGACAGAAAGCATGAATTCGCCGCCTAACTGCGAATATTTGAGTCGTGGTGGATGGTAGAGCTTTCACCTGGTACGTGGGTTTCCTGATTTTATGCCATCTCGCGCCAAACGGACAGATATCATTGTGTGCGTTTACTTGGGGGTTCTTTTCTTTCCTCCACTTTCTTCATTCAACCATTTCATTCATTATCATCATCAACGTCTCCTTCAGGATCGGTGCATAAATTTCATATCTAAATGCGAATGCGGGATAAATTTGGGTTAAACAAAATGGGGTCAACATGAACAGCTGTTGAAGGGTGGGGTGTAGTGAGTTTTTTGAACTCAGCATACTTTTAATTTTGCAATTTCAACTGAAAATAATGGAAAAAAGATGTTATAAATCAGAGCTGTCCAAATGGCGGCCCGCCAAACCATTTTCTGCGACCCACAAAGCTCTCACGATTTACAATAGTTATTACTGATAAGATTTTCATTTATATTTATTCATTCTTTTAATGTTTCCACACTTCTTTCTGAATAAGGCATCCATTTAGCGCTTCTGTACAACAAAACGGCGCGGGCATCCACAGCATCAGTTGGTAATGTTACTACAGGGAAAATATCGTTGATGAAAGGGAGGATTACTGCAATAACCAATACATCTGGTCTAGCTTAGAAAAGAAGACCCTTTCTTCATCGAACTCTGCCTAGAAACCATAAGGAGCCAGAAATACACCACTTCCTTTCACAAACACATAATAATAATAATAATAATAATAATAATAATAATAATAATAATAATAATAATAATAATAATAATAATAATAATAATAATAATAGTTGCGGCCCTCGACCTTACTAGTAAAGACGGCTATGGCCTTCAGGCCCATTATAATTGGACACCACTGTTATAAATGGTTCAATAATATATTAACAAGCAAATTTTATTACAATTAATGTACATAGTTAAAATCTACTTATTTTCAGTCGCTTACTCCATTGGAGAAAATGATAAAATAACTTTAATCACAAGGAAATTGAACGAGCGAGACCTTGATGTGAGGAGTTCGGCGCTTATATATATCTATATCTATATCTATCTATCTATCTACCTATCTATCTATCTATATATATATAGCCAGTATAATGCATCTGACCCACAAAACCGGGTTCCTAATGGTTAAAATACTAATCTGACCTATCTATTTGGAGAAGTATCAAAGTAGAAACTTCGATTTAGGGATTTTTGATTACGTTTTCGCAGTTTGCACCACTCTGCGACCCAAGCATAGTCTCGTTATGATCCTCAACCTACGTAAACCGCCATATAACGAATTGTGGATCACACTCGTTTTGCTGCTCTAGTGGAAGTTTCATATTGATGTTGTCAAGAATACTTTATGGTGTGTGTGATGAGATGGTTGCGCACCGGAGCCATACGAGACTTTAATCTAAATTAACGTGAAATCTAAACCATTGATCTTTCACGAAATATTACCCGAATTTCCCACATAGCAAGCGAGAACGCTATTTGACCACAAGGAAATAGTTTTAGAAACCGTTCTGCAACAAATCCTCCGATATTTCGACTGTAATTCAGCACTCTTGCAGGGACATAAGGTGCGGGGCCGTAGGCTAACCAAACATTGATGATTTTATGTTTATTAGATGCGAGATCGTAGAGTGAGCATATGTGGGAGTCAAGAGGTGAAGCTTCAGTCGCTATCTACATTTTAAACAAAGTAAAATTCAAACTGATATTTTCTGAACGTTGCTAGTCTTTGCGATACATACCAGACAAAGCATACAGAGACAAAAAATAACTATTTATCCGTATAGTTTCTGCACAATCATAGAGAAACTGAGTCACATTCTCGATGACCAGGGAAATTTATCTTGTTCGTTATTGACATCACTCAAAGTAGAAAGTAAATGGGTAATGAGATTTGTAATGAATCAAAATTAGAACAAAATAACGATATGTCATGTTTTCTAAAACAATGTATATCTTTTGTAGGTGTGGACAGATTCTCTTTGGAGTCAGACGAAAGAAGCTGGAGAGGAAGAAAGAAGATGAGCGATTGAAAAGGGCCATGTAGATTCAGATGGTATACCATGGATAACTGTATACGTGGACGGGGGGGGGAGCAAAAGAAGTTATGGGCAGTGGTATGGGAAGAGGATCTGAGCAGTGGCGTAACTAAAGGCTTGGGGGCCCTCCCGCAGACAGGGTGGAGTGGGCCCCTTCCCTACTTCCCACTTCGCGATTTGGGGTCCCCTGATGGCTTGAGACCGCCCGCAATGCAGAGTCTAGGGGGCCCTTATTTACGCCCCTGGATCTGAGGGCGAAGCCCCCACGTACTCAACCTGACGCAACCTTCAAAACCTGGGTTGGAGCTAAGCCTTTGGCAACTACAACTGAAATTCAATATGCTTGCAGGATTATGAGGTCGAGTAAACACCTAATGAGATGCGAGGCCGTACACGGAGCGAATTTCCGGATCTGAAATGAAATTCGGTGTGCTTGCAAGTTTATCATATGCAAGGCCGTTGGCCGATCAAAAGGGATAAGGGAGGCTGAAGGCGAAGCCCCAAATGAAATTAAATATGGTTCTAGGTTCATGAACTGAGAGGCCGTAAACCGAGCAAACTGGGAGATCTAGGGGTGAGCCCGACGAATATTTTATCTATATATTCAACTAACCACATTCTTTTTTAAAATAATGTTTGTAAGTTGTTATTTCACCCTACTAATCACTGTGAAGATGGGAAATGAATCGTTTTGTTTGCTATCCACGTTCTATTTGGGGTGACCCTCCCTGCTGGTCTAATGGCTATTATGCGCGACGTGAACGGGATCCCGTGTTCGATTCCCGGTGGGAGTGCATTGAACGATAATCTTCGGATTTCAGGAGTTGTATATCTACGTCTCATGTAGCCTCGCTGCTCAAAGGGACGCTAAACATAAAATCAAAAGTTCAACTTGGCATTCTTTTATGAGCACAAGTAATATAATTTTTGTTAGTATACATTCTGTAGAGATTGGGAACACCTCCCGCCAACAACAGGGCTTTTAATAGTTTCCGCTTCCACGCCTAGCTGTGTGAATTTTTCGCGAAATATGTTCATATGAAACACTCAAATGAGCTCCGAAACATTCCTGAAAGCTTTCACAGATGAATGGACAAAGCAACCAACATTATTTTTCTTCTGAAGCAGAAATAGTCTTTTGTGAAGGTCACTGCAAATGGGGGTGGGGGTTTATTGACCACGGAAGAGAAGATTGAAGAGCTCTTCCCATTTGCAGACTTTCTTCTGCGAACTCGATATTATATCATTTCCAAAAGCAACAGCTGAAGTGAAGGGATGAAATTTTATAACCACAATACCTTTTCCTTTTCCAGTACATTTCTTGTACTAGCTGATTCACAATTTAGACTAGCGGCAATTATCTTAGCGAAGATTCCAAACACCTCGGTCTCCTTCCCAACAGGTGGGGGGGAAAATGACATTCTCTTGTTTCTGACCCTGCCGGCACGAACAATTTTTATATTCTTACATCTCGACCGTGACAATAGCTGTCATGTTCCATCGTCTACTTTATTCCAGGAATTACAATCTTACTCCTAGCAGGTCACTTACAGTAATACATAAAACATACAGTACTACACATTATACGCCGCGTTCCCAGTTTCCATTGTGGTAAACAGCAGGAAAGATTTTAGAGCAGTTACTAATGCACACACGCAAAACTTTGCGCAGGGATATGTACAATTCGTCGGTAATCATTCGAGAAAGTGAAAAAGCAGTTAGGAACATCCATTTGCAATGTTTGAACTTTGAAGTACCGCTGTTCTATTCAATTTAGCAGAAAGCTTGCTCTCTGTTTCTTGTGCAGAAGTATAGGAAAGAACAACGCTACACATGTTCCCTTCGCACACACACACACACAAAAAGAGAGAGAGAGAGAGAGAGAGAGAGAATCGAGTTTTCTGCACTGTGTTTCTAAAAATCTTCTCCATACATGAAAAGAAATAAAAGTAATAATAATCGGGAAATTTACTTTTTAAAACGAAGGACTACAAAAATTGTTCTGAAGAGGTGTGGAGGACGGTACAAAATTTAGAAAAAATAGGCCTATGCCTAAAAATGTTTAGATCAGTGCAGTTTTAAATAGATGTCGTAAACATATTATTTTCGTTTCGATGAGAATTGATGCTGCGGTACATTGCAAACTATATTAGTTTTAATTTTTGGTGAAAACTGTTACATATTGTATATATGTATATTATTTTGTTTTCCATGCAATTAACACTAATGTCATAGTAGATTAAACGATAAGATTCGAATTAGTAAATTTGGTTTACATTGCTCCATACATACACTGGCGCAAATCCCGGGGGGGTGAAGCGGACATGTCCCCTCCAATCTTGGAACTGGAGGAATTGTCCCCAATAATCAGATTTGAAATATATTTTTGGGGGAGAAATTTGATTATTTGTGTCCGGTCACCAGAAAGGAAAGTGAGATGAAATTAATGTCCACTCAGCATAAGCCTCAAATTTGCCCGCCTCCCAATGTTGAAGACAACTCTGCTCGCCTGATCCTCCACAGCATTGTTTCTCAACTACAGAAATATGTTGAATATTGCTATATATATATTGCAGATTTGCGCTGTTGCATGCATACCTGTCGTTTCTCGTTTCTTTTTGTCCATGAACTCAAAATCCTGAGCAAGGCTTACATAAACTTCTCGCCATGCTTTTTGCTTTTCAATTCTGTTCTTGAAAGAGTATGTTATCTTATCCCATATGCAAAGTCTACATTCCACAAGTCCAATAAGGGTTAAAATATCGAATGGAAATTTTTTTTTTGCCATCTCTAAAATTCTAAGCAAAACTAGAAAGGTAAGAATGCAATAATACACAACCTTTTCATCCAGTCACTGTTGCTAAACTGCAGAAATCTATCAGGGGGTCGAGCCCGGTACAAAGGGAAGAGGGAAAACTTGGATATATAGCTTTGGTCTTTATTTTCAATTGCCAGTCCACAAATTCTTTTAAAAAATGAGGGATTTGGGATAGTTCTGGAAGTGAGAGAAAAAATCTGCAGCAAGTGAAGCATGAAGTCACATCCCTGTTGTTGAGATCACAATCAAGAAAATGCCAAATGAGTCACTTGTCATTGGAGCTTTGCAAAGAGTGTTTGTCTGGTTTCGTTTCAAAATAATAATATTCTACTTTGACTTGTCAACAAATATTCTATTCAATCATTGCTTATTGAGTGGGACCGGGAAAATTGATCTACACACAATTTTGATGAAAATAAAAGGAAGTAATAATAATATTTTTTTTCCTATGCTTATGTTCACAGTGTATCAAACTTTGAAAATTACGCTTAAGTTAATTTCCAGAGATTTAAAAAAAAATATATACCATCAAAGAGTGTGTGTGTGTGAGAGAGAGAAAGAATAAAAATAAAAAAAGAAGTGGAAAATAATCAAGAAATTGATTATCTAAATTTCTTATATTCTATTTGGTAATAGCTATTTAGAGGGAAACCAGTACTCTTCAGACTTCCCACATTTTATATTTATTTAATAAAAGGGAATTAGCTACTCCAAAACAGAGACTGTAAAAAAATAATAAGCTGTTCCGAAGTTGTTTATAGGACAAGATAATAATAACAATATTATACAATTGTAATAGAAAAAATGGAAACAACAAAATTCCAAAAACAAGAAACGAAACAAAAATACACAACGCCTTGTCACTCACTCTCTTCATCTAACCCGCCGGCCAGCCGACATTATCGGCCGCATGTGCATCATCATAAGAAAACATTGCCCCCGATAAATCGGTGTGTGCGATATCGCCGACAATATCGGGGGTTTGGCCGACAGCATCTGCGTGTCAGAGGATCGGCCGATAATGTCGGTGGCGTGTGCAAACGCTCTAAGTTTGTATCTATTTTTAACTTAGAAAATTATATATAATCCAACACACACACGCACACATACACACTATATATATATATATATATATATATATATATATATATATATATATATATATATATATATATATATATATATATATATATATATATATATATATATATATATATATATTTATTGTATATATACAGGGTGTTCCATAAGTCCCCTAACATAGCGTAAGTGTTATCGGTTTTACAACAAAATGTAAGAGGGGAAATCGTCACCAAATATGATGTTTTCAATCCAAAAGTGAAGGAATTTTTAAATCGGACTACTATTTGGGTTGTACACTCTTTATGCGTCCAATAATGAAAATTTAACGTTGCCATTTATCTGGATCAAAACATAAGTGAATGAAGTTACTTTCTTTTACGCTAACGTATCGATGGTCAGCCTCCATTGAAAACACAGCTCTTATTCACCATACTGTTACAAAATTTATTCACCTCCTGACCCGCCCTTCCCTCCCTCTATTAATGGAAACGTTGCATTTTCATTTAACAATATGCACATAAAGACTACTGCCCAAACGGCTAGTCCGATTTAAAATATTCCTTCACTTTAGATTGAAAACATATTTGGAGACCGGTTCCCCTCTTATATTTTGTTGTACATTTTGTTGATAATAACAGAGTTACGCTATGTCAAGGAAGTTTTGAGACGCACTGTATTTAAATGGCTAGGGTAAACTACCCAGTTATGGGCCCGGAGGAAGTTTAAAACAATCATGTATTTCACACATTGTATCACTAAATTTTGTTAGTTTATTTCATGAACAAATAAATTTTTCCTGAATGGAAGTCTATTTAGACATAGTAAAATCAGAATGTATTTATTTATTTATCTTTTAATGAGAACCCGAAAATGACTAGTTGTTGGTCCTTACCAAATAGTCATTTTGCACTTCTAAGCCTAATTATTTGCACTTTATATTTAACTTATGTTAGTCCTACCAATGTACAAATTTGTGTGCGGAATGAAATGGATATTTCTCCCACTCTAAAATTTTTTGCGAAAGATCATGAAGAAATAAACCAATTTTCAGATTTTACCAAATGTTTTGGTAAGGAGTAACTTTGTTACACAGGGTGTTTTAGAACAAGACCGGCAACGTTTGAGAGGTGATTCCTAACACCAAAATAAGACAAAAAGTATTGACCAGCCTCTGGTCAAAAGTGCATAGTTTGGGAATTACAGGCTGCTGGAAACGTGATAAAATTAACTTAAAAGGTCCATTGCTACACTGCTATGAGACTTATCGAAGTTGGGTCAATACATCATTTAGGAATTAATATGCGTTGTATCTAAATATCTATGTTTCAGAATTCCCCGGTACTTGCGCAACAATTTTTACAGAGGCAGTTGGAAAGTACTTCAAACCTTCTGAGTACTGTTCAGCTGCTTCTCCAAAAATTCTTGGGCAAATTCCGGGAGATTCTGAAACATGGATATTTGGATAGATCACGTGCTAGTTTCTAAGTGATGTTTTGACCCGACTCCAATCGGTCCCATCAAACTTCCCTATGATAGAATTAGATTATTTTTTTTTAAATTAGGATTTATAGTACAGATGAAATGTAAAATCAAATTATGAGAATACACCAACAATTTATCTGCTAAGGAAGTGTGGTTTTATTACGGAAGTGTACGGAATCTTTTGAGTTATTGTTTTTGAGGGTCTGGTGTAAGCGGAGTAACCGGTGGGTGCGCTCGTGCTCAGAAATAAGCTTAGTGGCTAAGGCATAAGATTCTACAAGGCAGTTAGTGACCAGTTGGGATAGTCTTTTTAAAATTAAAAATCAAGAAAATCAGTAATTTTTTAATTTTAATGCTTTACTCTTATTCCATGGTGGCTGAAGGAGATCTACTGCCTTTAGTGGTATCTGAACATTTTTTTTGTTCTACTGTACCCTATCCCTTACCGGAATTGAACCCTGGATAGCGAGCTCCGAAGGCAAGTGTGCTAGATAGTAGACCAAGTAGAAGACCTTAAAATCAAATTAAGCTCTAGTAGACTGTTACCTTGAATAGTATCAAATTGACATCTCTAGAACTGCTTTATATCCTTGTGCCAAGCAAAGGGGGTCTATGTACACTTATGTCCAAAATTATTGCCGCATATCTATAATTGTCTTCTTGTAATAATATAATTTGATAATGATTTTGCAGGTTGCTTTAAATACTGATACTATGTGTATAATCGGGAAATGTATGTTTGTGGTAAATTTCATAGGAAAAGAATTATAAATATGAGAATTATAATGAGTAAAATAAAATGTTACTAAATGGACAAGGCAATTTTATTTTCGTTTTACTGTTCCTATTTACTGCTCTTTTGACATGAAATTTGCCACATGTCATTTGAAATTTGCCATATATACACATACTAACATTGTAAGAAATACTGGGCGGATTTGTTATCAAATTTTATTCCTAGAACAACATATTTATAGACATGCGACAATAATTTTGCACATGAGTGTACATTAGAAATTCTAATTTTTGATACCGTTCAGGAACATAGTTAGAGTTCTGATTTTGGGAAGCCATATTAGCAAATGGGCTCCATATAATTAACTTTAAATAAATATATCGAGGGCTAAGCCAACTTTTAGGGGGTCCGTGGGCGCCCATGTCCTCTCCTAGCTATGTTCCTGGCACCGTTGTAAGCATGCGACGAATGTACAATTTTCAACACTATGACATAAATGCACATTCTTTAGGGCTTAACGAAGCGATCAACATAAAATATGTGCAACATTTCCATTAGAACAATAAATAACGCGAAAACACTGAAAACATATTCCTTAACCTATTGCCTAGAATCGAGCAGAAAACTTCAATATCATGAAAGCCTTTCACTTAAAGGCGAATTTTTTACAATAAATTAAAAAAAATAAACAGACGTCACTTGGAAATGTCATGGACGAAAGACAGGGGAAAAAGTAGATAACGCCGATGTTAATAAATCTGAAAAAATCTACAAAGTGCAAAAAAAAAAAAAAAAAAAAAAAAGGCCAGTGCCAATTTCAGGGTGATTTACCCTGTACTTTAATGAAACGAAACGAAACGAAACCATTTGGTATGTTGAGATGGAAACACTTTGAGAAGCTAGATCCAACTGAGTTTACTACAGGCGCTAGAAGCGACCTACGCAGGTGACCTCTCTTGACACTGATACAAACTACGTAGTGGATCCGCTCGCTTTAACCATTGGTCAAGAGAAATTTCATCAGGAACACTTGCCTCCGAATGTGGTTAGAGAGAGAGCGGAAAAGATGGAAATCTTAGAGGGCACTGAATCCTCGGTGTAACTCGAAGGGAAAATGTGATGAAAATGATCACTTTTTTCAACTTGACATTCCATATTGGATTGTCTGAAATATACATATACAATAATACGTTCAGAATTAAAACAACCTGTTTCACACCACATAAACTCCAAACTACGATACAACAACCAACGGAATTACGATAATCAATCGCTTCATGCCGCATTGTTGCCTACCGCAAAGAATAGAGCACGAAATATGCATCGACCTAATAAGTACAACTTTGTTACATTTTGTTTCACTCTTTTAGATTTAAACATTTGTTTTTTCCGGTCGTTTTCTCTGTAACACCTTATATTTATCTAAACCATTCTGTTCTATTCCAGGAAATTATTGAATTGACTATTAGTATCAAGTTGGCCTCACTACTTTCAATAACGCGAGAAAATAAAAAAAAATTCGAGAATAGTTTGTGCTACGTTAGTGCTGGTAAGTGTCCAGACTAAAACGTTTGTGCTATCAAAATAAGAATGTTATAAACAAATTCAGCTTCGTGGCTAACTTGACGGCAACTTGGCCCCGTTTTTTTCCTAATTGAGATAGAATTGATTTTCTAATGTCGAGCGTTTGTGCTGCGTTAGTGCTTGTGAGTGTCGAAATTTGAGCGCTAGTGTTGATCAAATAATGCCGTTAGCACTACATTAATTTCCGTCAATTTGACTCCGCTTTTTTCCAAAGTTAAGAGAATATTTATTTTCTCATGTTAAAGGTGTGTGCTATGTTAATGCTGGTTCGTGCACAAATTTAACCGTTAGTGCTGTGCCAATAAGAATGCTATAACGAGATAACTTCGTCAAGTTGACGCATTATATTCGCAACTCGAGATAGAATTGATTTTAAGGTCTGATTCGTTTATGTTACATTAGTAGAACCTTGAAGACTTGAATATGGAGGTTCCCGCAAAAGGGGATTAGTTAAAAAAAAACGAACTAAAAATGTTTTATCTTGGTGTCTGTTGCCCTGTATACTAATAATAGAAAGTTCTTTAATTTCACTTTTAATGTTATCTTACCATATGTCATTTAAAACTTACTACCGTAGATGCGGGCTACTTGGACCCAATGTTGCAATAAATTCGTTCTTTCGGCCTGTTTTCATCCACGAAAACTCGAAAGTTATTGTCATAACCCATATTAAGTGGAACTACAGGCTTTATTCTACATATCGAGGACAGTTTTAGTTACATATATTGAAAACAAAGCAGAGGCGATTATTGTAAAAAATGGGTCCAAGTAAAACTCGCGTTCGGGCTACTTGAACCCACTCCCATAAACCATTGAAATCTGCTCCGAGACTAAGTAGGACATAGGTGTTCGAAGAACAACACTTTTTATTTACTGCAAACCAAAAAGAGAACATGTTAAGAGGTACTATCAAATATAATGACTGTAATAGCTGATTACGTTTTATTCTACAGCTGCACGAACCCTATCTAAATTAGCAGCGAATTTAGTCGTTGACTGGAGGTGCAGTTTCTAAAATAACTTCACCCAATCTCGACTGGAAAGATTGTCTTAGAAAGCAGTGACAGTTCTCTCATGCATGGCTAAATAGGACTTTACAATAAATCTGAAATCAAGTTAATTAACGAGGATTCCGAAATCACAAACTTTATCAAGATGACTAGCGAAGGCTAATTCTTCTTCTTCTTCAGTGAACACTTTCAGATGGTCCGGATTCTGCCTTGACCTGTTCTTTAATCTTCTTTCTATGGTGCAAGGACTTATCTTGAAGTGAGCTTCCGTTTGTTTTTGCGACATTTTCCTCGACTGAATTCCTGGTAAACATTCTTCAAGCTGTTATGAAAAATTAGCATATTCTCGACCTGCAGGCAATCTTTTATATTGATGTACCATTTTGTACCGATATCCTTAAGGAAACAATGAAAATTTTTACTTGTGCGGCACGTGACAACAGACCTTTATTTTTCATATACAAAGATAACAAAGGATGGGGTGGCATAAAGATAACAAAATATGTGTTGGGACAAAATATCCATGTTTTCCAGGTCATATGTACGCACTTCATAAATAATGCAATTACGCACACATCTTATTGTATATGAGAAAGTTTACCATGTCAGTTTCATTAACCTATATGTAACTACTTATGTGTTTACTTAGCATCTGTACCACTTCCTTACAAATAGTGTCCACACATAAAATTTGGCGGTCAATAAATACACTGTTTTCGTCAATCACCCTTCTCACCAATGCTGCTCAATCGTAGCCTACCACGGAACTAGTTTCAATGTGTGTACGCCTGCATTTTGATCCTATCTAACGGATCCAACCCTGAACTCACTCATTATTGCATTGCATATGGGACTTTAAACGAGTTTTTGGTATGGGTCCAAGTAGCCCCTTATGGGTGCAAGTAGCCCCTTATGGGTGCAAGTAGCCCGCAATTACGGTAATTGAAAAGACCAGATACATTGCAATGTATGTGCACAATTTCAGTAGTTGATTTTAAGTATTTAAATCATTTCATAAAGTTGTTAAAATTACTTTTATATTTATTTATTTCTAGAAAAAAAGACTAAATAAATTCAAATACCTGTTTTTCCTTGACGAGATAACCGTGCGATATAAGTGGTAAAATAGTAAGGTAATAGTATGATAATTAATAATTAAAACTTCAACAATTAACAGTTACAACAAAAGCAGACATCAAGGAAGATAAATTTACATTGAGAAATGTTAGAATTTAGTCTCAGAACAATGATATTAGGAATATACCTTTGTGAAAGACTCCAATAAAGGAGCTGTGGGATATCGATGTATCATCATAATAATATCAAAACTACAATTATCTTCTTATTTTGACATCTCTTGATTATAACCGGTTAGCATCACAAATACAATTTAGCACGTACTTTCCAATCAATAACCGAATAAAATATATTTTCAGTCCTTCAATTCTGTAATAACCTCATACAACAACTGTGTTTATTAACTGTCAGGGACGTAGCCATGGAAGGGGCTCAAAGTCCCCTTCCCAAAGTCCCCACTGGAAAGAGAAATCTTAACAAAATTCAAATTTAGGCTATCCTATATTGGTTTAAACTAAAAAACAGTTTTTAAAAAGGCACTAGAATGCAATTTTAAGGCTTAAATTTTACAAAAAGTTTCGAAGGGTACTTGGCGGGTCTCAAGTACTCGGGGCAGTGGATATTCCCTTTAATATGTCCTTGTATCGAAATCCTGGCTGCGTCTCTGTCAACAACTACAATGTCAATAACACACATTATTGTTGTGTCCAAGAAAAATCTACTTGTTTAAAAATAATTTCATTAAAAAAAAATATGTAAGAATGTATGTTCCATTGTCATTTTAGTAAGTTAAAGCTGAAAAAGACGAACATTATTTATGAACAATGGTCAAGGAAAAACTTACTTCAATTGCTATAATAGCTATTGGAAATGGTGAAGCCAAAAAGTTATATTTCAAGGAAATATTAGGAATATTTGCTCAGAGAAAAGTCAGGAGAATGGCATTTAGTGTTTGAATAAAGTATGCACGTCACTATACAGTTAATTTTGCTCACTTCTATTTTCATTTATTAATATGTTTATATTATCATTATATGATCTTATTGATGTATTATCTATATGATCTTTACACAACATGTCTTGGAACAACATATCATTAACATTGTCCGTTTGTTGGTTTTTAGAAAGTCAGAAAATTACAAAGATTTGTTATCACTAACACAGTGGGCTTTAATATTTATATCGTTGTTTGTACATTCTATGCTATTACTATGCTGATGTGTATCAACTTCAAAGAAACAAGAATAGCACTGTATTGCAGTCAAAAAACGTTTTCAATAACTTTTATGTTTTAATTACAAATGTCATTCACTTTAAAACATTGACATAATACCAACTTTTATTATCTTATGTCAGATTATGATCTTACATGCCATATTTAAATCTAGGAGTATAGAATAAACTCTGGTGGTTTTTCATAATACACTGGGAAGGGGGGCGCATAGGAATTCTCCCCGGGACGGCCCTGGTATAGAATACTAAATCATGAACGTTTTGTTAGAACTCGATAGAGGTTATGTACAATAAGAACAAAAAAGGAATTGTAAAAAAAAAAGAGATGTTTTGTGCTCTATCGAGTGTTGAAAAAACTCTCCTCAATTGAATAGTTTCCGTAAATAACTGCATCGTAAACATTGGTAATATTTATTTTACTATTTTGATAATATAGTTTTCGTTTCATTTTGCAATCATATGTGAATTGTGTTAGGATGAATTTGAACTTTATTTTTCTTCTTTCTGGTTCCTGGGTATGTTGTCGAGCTCTCCGTTCCTCCCTGCCCTGGCCCAAAGTTTTCATTTTCTTGAAGTTGTTCTTCTTTATAACTTCTTCCTTCTTTGTCCCATGTGTTTTATTTACAGCATTTATCTGGATAGGTTTTCCCCCATAGTAATTAGTGGTTTCTTTCTCAATTTCTTCTCATACTCAAGTGTGTAGTCTCTTTAATAGTGGACATGGGGCCCCTGTGGATAAGTGGTAGAGCGTTCCCCTCTTGTGCTTGGGGTCCCGGGTTAGATCCCAGCCTTCGCCAAGTGAACTTTGTGTTGGACAAACACCGCGTACGTGGGTCTTCTCGAGATTCTCCCGTTTCCTCCAACTTTTTTCTTTCCCTCATTTCATTCATTACTGATCATCACCGTCTCCTTTAGCCTAACCGGCATAATTGTGGGACGTAAAACTCAAAGATTTCTTGATTGATGGACGTACACCTAAATTTATCCCTAACCACAGGCAAACTTTCCCTTTCTTTGTACTCTTTCTTCCCCACATTGTTTATTATTTGTTCTATTTGTTTAAATGATTGATTGTTTGACATATAAACCATGGATTTTATACCACCGCTTATTTGATATGGTGTCCCTAGGAATAATTTATAATATTACAGTAGAGCGTCGATTATCCGAAGTAATTGGGGGACATGGGTGTTCGGAAAACTAGTTTGTTCGGATAATCGAACTGTACTGTACTGTACTCTACTGTACTGTACTGTACTTCTACAGCCAGTGCCAAACTGACAGAAGTGTGCTGATTGTAGAAACACAGCGACTGCGGCTTGGCCGGTCAGCAGCGCCTTATGAAGGCCCCATTAGAAGCAATGTTCCGCCAGCGGTGGATCAGTGCGGCGACTACTGTGGGAAACTTGGTTTGGGAGCGAGGGGGATGATGGACGGTAGGGTTGGAGAGTAACAGGTGCGAGCGAGTACGCAGTTCGGTTAAGCGGTCGTTCGGTTGACCGACGTTCGAATAATCGACGCTCTACTGTATATTATTTTTACCGAAAAAGCTTTTTCGTTTTTTCGTCTTCTTTTGTTGCTAATGCCCTCTGGTGGGATGTACTTTCAATGACGGATAGTCTCTTTCTATGGGCGGGCACGTCGTTGTGCTGGAACGTCAGAGATACGAAGTATAATGGTTTTGTTCTGTTACTACTATCATAGTTTGTGATAGATTTATTATATAAAAAGGTTATTCTATATACATAAACCACGACTGATATTCAAAATAAAATTCTGCTGACGTTTAAAGTTTGAATATATTTACGAAATAAAAAGCAGAGCGCTGTAACCTCGTATCAGATACTTGTCCTATTTGATAGCACAGATTCGCTTAATACGGCAGTGAGGTACGTTAGTTACTTGCTTTTTCCTTCCTTTATCAAACCATTTTTACAATTAAAGGCCCGTTTCTCAATTTGTTAGTTTTAGGCACTATTCCTATAGCTTTTTCACATATTTTCCGATTGAATTAGATTCCTGTATTATTACCAATCTGCTTGACTAATTAGAACAAGTTAGCTGTTATTGAGGCAGAATAGTTTACGCTGTTAATTGGGAAATAATTTTAGACTGAATATGTATAAATTCTCTTTCCGCTGTCATGAAGAAGACCATAATGCAATACTGCTTGTTCAATTGTTAATAATTTTGATTATTGGGTTTTTGAAAGTTTAAATATACTATTTGAATTTCTAAAAGAGATCGGTTGTACGAGTATTATTTTATTAACTTACATACTACTACCACTATTCAGGTATATACATTTATAACAATTCTTGTTAGTAGCGACAATAGATTACGTATCCTTTCTACATGTATTTCAGTGTGGTATTACGAAACCACTATAATTAATATCGTGGGAATCGATCGATGTGTTCTTCTCTCCCACCCATATTTATACGCTAGTTTTCGAACTTGAGGTTTATATAATACAATTGAAATTTAGAAGATATCGAAAGTAGCGTAATATAAGTATGTTTACACCTTCCTCTTGAGACATTTTTCATAGGATTTTGTGTTTCCCCTCTCAGTTCCTTCTGCTGCTTAAGTCGTTAGTCTCTTGATAAGTTAACGCAGTTCAATATTCTTCCCTACCCTGAAACGGACGTTTGATTTTGTTGTAGTTTTCATCACTTACATATTTTATTATTGAGTCCCTACGTTCAAATCACGGTATTCCTCTGGGTATTTTCTCACATGATATTCCACCCATACTTAATAGCGAAATTTCTCTACGTCTGTCCGAATATTCTGACTCTAGTTTTCAAATCTAGTTTTAGCATACTACTTTTTCTTCTATGATTTTGAAAGCTTTTATTCTGATACCCGATCTATCCATATAATTTTCAAGATTATTGTGTAGCACCACAATTAAGAGTTTCAATTTTTCACTTTCTTATAAAATACGTGGTCCACATTCTTAGAATGCAGCACTACATTATCACCGTCTCTTGAGGCTCCGTTACGCCCTTCAATCAAATTAGGAAAGTAAGTGCAAACCCTGAACTTATTAAACGAACCTTGTATGTAAAAGGACTGCTTCTCTCACAAGTTTGGTATGTTCGCCTATGTGTTTGTGCGTTTGGCTCCCATCTTAAGACCCTATATGGCCAGGAAACAATGGTCGCCCAGGCTGTGTCTGTTTCTCTGAACTCGATCCCTATGTTACGAGCGAAAATTGGGAATTTCCCGGTTAGTGATATACATATCAAAACTCATCGAAGGAAAGTTTATTCGCGTGCTTGTTTGTATGGACTCAGTACCTTTGTTTTTTGCGTCAAGCCACTCATAAGTATAGCTCGGATGTGCTGTTCTGAGTTGTTTTGTATCATTGTATGAAATGAGCTCCCCTACCTCGGTCGAGCGTTCAACGTCGAAATATTTATCTGAAACTTGAATAGGTATACTTGAGTGCTGAAGCGGACTTCCCCATCTATCATTAATGTTGCAATTTGTTAAATATCATAAACATATCTATTGTGTAATATTCAAATATATCCCGATACCCGTCTCCATTTCCATGTGCTGAGTAATTGTGCGTCATTTGAAACAACTACAAGTAAAAATCGAAAGCAATAATTGTGAAAGTGTAACCGGATCAGCATGAACGAGTTTGGACCATTGCTTATAGAATCTATTGTAATTAGTTGGGACTTGACACCGGACTACGACAACTTCAAAGTGGATTGAACGGTCGAAGATTGCAGTGAGTATAATGAACACTTTTCTAGCGACAAATTACGCCACTTAATACAAAAAAATTTAAATTTACTAAATGACCGTAGATACTAAAAATAGGAATTTTGCTCATTTGTATGTTTGATGTTATCTTACATGTAATTTGATTCGCATCGAATATCATTATATGTGTTGTACATTACAAAGAGGATTTTATTTATTCACATAATTATTTTAGCTTATTCTTCACGTCCGATTAAGCTGTACAATTTTACGGTACATATTCTTATCGACAGTATCTCGCCTTCTGCTGTGATGGACTGTAGGTACAATTGAGTCGGCTTTCAAGGTGGCATAGCTGGGAAGGAAAAGAAAGAAAAACGAAATATAGAAAGACAACTTAAACGTAAGGAGCGTATTTGGGCTTGCAAAACTTATCGCTTCAACGAAAAACCATGACTCCAACATACATTATTATTATTAAGTATTCTGCCTTTCTGTCCTTTCAAATCATCGATCACCTGTTATTTATCTTCTTATTCCTCGCTTTAATCTTTCCTTCTATGGCTGTGTCAAGGAAACAATTTCTTCGCAAGATGTGTCCAATCCAATTGGCCGTCTTACGAAGATGGTGGCTAGAAGTGTCCTCTTCCCTCCTATTTTTTAAAACATCCCCAATTGTTGCTCTCTCTGTCCATTTCATCTTCTTCCAACACTGCATTTTGAAGCTCTCTAAATATTTCTTCTCTAACTTCCGTAATGTCCAAGTCTCTGAACCATACAGTCCAATGCTTCATATATAGCAATTGACTAACATCTTCTTAAGTCCAATATTGAGCCTGCCAGTTATGAGTGATCTTTACTTGTTGAATACTTCTTTAGTTATGAGAATTCTTGACCTGATCTCTCTGGTGCAATAGGCATCTCTGGTCAAAATACTTCCCACATATTTGAAATTATCGACGTCTTCAAGTTCTCTTTTTCTATTTTGATCCGCAAGGGCGTGTTTTCACGGAATATTCTAATGGCTTTCGACTTTTAGAGGTTAATTTTCATTCCATACAGGTTTCCAGTGTGAACTATTTTGTCAATCATCTCCTGTAATCCTCCTTCGGTTTTAGCTATTATAACCGTATCATCTGCATACCTGATCTTGTTAATGATCTGCCCTCCAACCTTGAAATCTTGAATTCCCATTAATACTTCCTTTAAAAACATTCACTGTATATGCTGAAGAATTGTGGCGACAAACCACATCCTTGTCAGACTCCTCTTCCAATATCCACACAATTGGTTTCTCCTTCATTCAAGCGCAACTTCACTCGTTGTCCTATGTACAGGATTTGAATGAGTCGTCGATCTCTCTAGTTGACTCTTATTTCTTTAAGTATTTTCAAAAGTTTCGTCCAATCGACTTGGGCGAAAGCTTTTCGCCAGTCGATGAAGCACAAACACAACTATTAATTTATATCAAGAATTCTTTCTGATTTAATTCTCATGAATCCAATAGCATCTCTGGTGCCTTTTCCTTTTCGGAATCCAAATTGATCTTCTTCTAACCTCTCATCTATCTTAGTTTCCAGCCGCCCGTTCAGTAGCCGTGCAATGATCTTTGAAGTGCGGGAAATCAGGCTAATGGTTCTGTAATCGCTGCATTTCTTTGTTTGCTTTTTCTTGGGGAATGCAATCATTCTAACATCAAGAAAATCCTTTGGCCATTCTCCTCGTATGTAAATCTTGTTAATAAATGAAAAGTCAGTACCTTAATTGCGTTTTCTCCTAATCCCTTGAGCAAATCTATTGGTATGTGGTCGTTCCCAGTGGCCTTTCTCCTTCGCATGTCGTTCCCAGTGTCCTTGTACTACTTCACTTTTTAATATACTAGGTCCTTTTTCATCAACATCCACCTCTTCTTCTGCTTCGATGGAAATATTTTTGAGTGGTTCTTCTGATCATACAGATCTTTTAAATATTCCTCCCAAATTCTAAGCATTCCTTGATGGAATTTCGATTCCAAACGTTCGTATACTTATGTCAGCTTTTCCTCGTATTCTTGTCTTTTCTGCTATATCAGATCATATCTGCCGCGCCGTTGAAGTTCCGTTATTTCTTTACATAATTGCTCTATGTACTTTGTTTGGCTTTATCCGTTTCTCTTCTCGATTTATTATTTAGCCTTCTGTATTCATTGATGTCCGTGTTTTTTGCTCTTCTACGTTCCTCCATCTTCTTAAGCATCGCTTCAGTTATTCATGGTTTCCTCGGTGGTCTTTCCATCCTGCCAATGTTATTGTGAAGTGTGTCAAGTAGAATTTTTAAAGTTTTCCCAAACTATTCCCTATATTGTCATCCATATATCCCATTGCACAGAATTTTTCGTAAATTCTTCTTTCACACCATCGTCGATATTTCTTAGTCGCTCTAAGTTCCATTTTCGATTTTGCCTTCCATTTTTCTTGATCGACTTTCACCAGGTTTCCACTTACGCTACCAGAAGATTGTGATCCAAATCAAAGTTCGCTCCTGGCAGTGTCTTATATTCTCTACACTATTCCTGTAACGTTGCTTCACAAGAATGTAATCGGTTTTGTAAGCGTTTCTTATCTCCTAGTCTTTCCTATTTTTACAACTAGGTTATTCTTTTCTTAAACCACATGTTCATCACCACCACAACATGTTGCCTGCAGAAATCGATAAACATTTGACCTCGTTCGATTCTTCTACTTAGTCCAAATGGTCCCACTACCTTATTCGCAACTCCTTCTGCGCTGTTGTAGTATCCCATTACTATGGAGTTGACATTACGTGTACCTTACTGATGTAAAATGTCACTAATCTGATCATACATTAATTCTACTTCATTATCATTATGTTCGGTTGTTGGCATATACACTTCTATTATTACAATATCCATTGGTTTTGTATGTAGTTCTACAAACAACAAACAGTGACTGCAGCATTCCACTTTGGTTACATTTCTTGCCACTTCGTTCTTCATTACTATTGCGACACCATTCTCGGAAATACCCCCACCCGAATAGTATATTCTAATTTTCCGATACTATCTAATCTTTCCCTGGCCATCTCATTGCACTCAAGCCCACTATTATCACTTTACATTTGTCCATTTCCACTTCTAAATTTTCAAGTTTTCCCTCACGTCGTAGAGTTAGTACGTTCGAGGTTCCCATTCTGAAATGAAAGTTATTATTTCCTCCTCTGATGATTCTTCCCGGAGTAGTCCCCACCCGGAGATCCGAACGGGGGACTATTTTACCTCCGGAATCTTTTACTCAGGAAGAACCAACATATTTATTTATTCTCCTCCTTTCTCCATCCTGGGAAAAAGATAATGTGGTAGTACTCCCATTTCCTCTCCACGTCTCCATGCCGTTGACCATCTAGTGGTTCATCCGCCTTTTAGGACAGTTTCCGCTCCTAAGGACAAGAAGGTACCCTAAATTCCACCTGCTCATCCGCTCTCCCAGAAGGTTGTTGGCACTTGGCAGAAGCTGACTCCTTATCTCGGGGGTCGGTCGGTCCTCAGCCACGTTACCTACCAAAGACACTCTTCAGTGCTTTTAGAAAGCACTACATACGTATATTTCATAAACCTTTTCTTTAGATCTAACATAAGTTATATTTCCCATCAGAAACTTTTATTTTCCTTCATACTACTTATCATAATAATATCTTAGGTACTTCTACTTGGAACGATTTATCGCTTCTGTTTCTACGCCAGTTACCAGAGCTCTCGTCCCTCTTCCAACTGGTTTTACTATATTTTGACCTTTTCTTTCTTACATCTTCTCTAGCCTATCTAATTTTTGTGTTCACCTCTTTTTAATTTCATGTTGAACTTGCTGCTTAATATAACTTGCCGCTGCTTTTATATTTCGTTCTATTTTTTATCACTGACACCCAACAGCAAAATAACATCATTTGCAAATGGAAGGTATGTACTTTCCATCAATGAGCAGTCATTCCTATACCGTAGCATTCAGAATTCAATATTGCTTCTTCACAATGTTCTATTTTAATTGTTGACGTCTGATCTTTGTTCAAGTTATATATATATTGTTCTTTATAGTTTAGTCTCTATTTCTTCACAACCTAAATTTCTGTTTGCTTCTGTACTATAGATTTAAGTTTCAATATTACTTCGAATGGTACAGTATTCTTTCTGATTTTCCTTAAATTTCTCGAACAGAACATACGTAAAACCAAATCTTATTTGAAATTTCCTCGGTTTCTTTCACATTTCTACACACTCTGTTTCCTCGCATGAATTTATTCTTGTTTAAATTACAAACATTTCATTACTAAACGTTGAGTTACAAAATACTAACATGGCTCAAGTTCTTCAAAAAATTAAGTGAAACACTTCTCATGGAGTTTTATACAGCGCCTTCATAAAATAATTTATGACATAAGCTAACTAAAATGGCTGAATTTTTCTAAATTTTCCTAAAACATAATTCAATGATAAAGATACTAACATATGTCATAGTTTATTTAACAGCTATATCAAATTTGCTTTATTATCTCTAATCTCCGTAGTAATGTTGGTTACATATTGGTGACACTACTATTCAATTACAACGCTAGATGCACATTATTCGCGTCAATCACACAATCAATATTCTCATTCCAAAAATTGGTTATGCATTAAAATTAGGTGTGGGAGGGTGAAGTTTTCAGAATAGTATTTCACATGAGATCGTACTACTAAGCAAAAATAATAAACAAGACACATAAAATAAATTGCTGTTTGTATTTAAAATACTATAACGAGGACACGGGTGATCAAAATAATAAATTGTAATTTATCTGGATTTTTTTTTAATTTTGAAGGAAGCTTTGGTTAGAAAAGATACGCATATAACGCTAAACAGAAATGATCAACTGGGAAACCAACATTGTATGAAATTATGTAATAAGAAAATTACGACTTTAGTGGCTAATGATCATGTGATCATGGCTATATTTCGCTATAATTGAATAATAGACAACACTGTTTGCATAACCTACTGCTTTTGAGGAGGCTAGAAGCGCACGAGAACGAAGTAAAATAGTTTCGGGGCTCATCTAAACAATGACCGATATTTAAAGAAAACGATAAGATACATATTACATTTGATATACAAGTACCAAACTTGACCATTTTTGACCTAGTCACTATAAATTCAAGGAACGATTGGTAGTGTAGCTTAGCTTTCCGTGTACGCATTGTAAAAATTTCCGCTCCTTGTGTCTTAACCACTTCACAGATGTTAGAGTCAGTGTCTTCCCGTTAGGCTTATTCCAGTTTTGGCTACAGACCTTCCAGCAACTTCTATCATTATCTCAATCCCATCTTACCTTAATGTAAAATGTGTATTCCCATTTTCCCTATTCTCGTTCCACCTACACTCAATTGAGGAGGGATATTTTCATATTTCATTAAATTTTTGAGTGTTTGAGGCGGGAATGCAATATAATGAAAATATTAATATATCTCCTCTATGCAGTCATACCATTTTCAATGAAGATAAATCTATGAAAATTAATGTCTAGGGAACAACAAATTAATCAATTCACTTGAATTTTAGAGAAAATAAAATTGTAGAATTAACACTATATAGTAATCCTTTTATTGTCTAAAATTCTCATATAATTAATAAATGCTGTAATAAGTTAATAAATGCTATAGTGTTTCTAACTTTCTATGCTAAAATTTCTCAACTTTATTTCTTTAAATTTATTTTCTAAGGTAACGATTAAGGTAAATTAAGTGTCTCGCCATAATATTTTAAAATGTGATTCAGTAACTTTCAAATCCGGTAGTTGTCTAACATTACCATATTCATTTTTAACGTTATGCCTTGACTGAAGAATTATCCCTGCCCACCAAAATTTCCTCATTATGAGGAATTTGGTATACAAGTTGTGGAGCTTATTCTCAAAACGTCCATTGTTCACCCAGCAATAATTTTGGAAAATCGAAAAACTAATAATTATTTTAAAAGGTTATTAAATATTGTAAGATATGGTACAGGAATTCTTTAAACCGTTATTGCCTTATTTTATAACCAAATTCCATTATTCAGTACACAAGTAATGAATAATAAAGATATTTAATTTGGACGAGGGACATTTTGAAACTAAAAAATGGACAAGGAACGTTTTGAAAGCAAATCTATCGGACAAGAGACAATTTGATGCAAAATAATGCAAATCTGGACTCCACAGACGTCTGACGTACAACTTATTACTTTTCTAAGTGTCATCAAACTTCAAGCAACTATTTCCTAAGAAATAAGTCGTACAATATGACTGATGTGACCTCAACAATGTAATCACCATAAAATATAAGGTTATCGTACAAATTGTCTTGTCAATTATCTCTGTTAAGCCAGTGGTACAAACCAACTAGTTTGTGCACTGAAATATCCAGTAAATGGTATAGAAAACAATAATTAATGCACTTTTGTGTCACGTAATTGCTCACAAAAATCCTTGGACAATAGACAGTTAGAAATAAAACAGTAAGAATCGTGTTCAAATGGGAATATACACAGGATCTTTTCCTTCCGAACTTTATTGCTGTATATTGTAAGGTTGAAATGTATAACAAGGTGAATTCTATGAAACGTCGGAATAAACAAGGAGTTTTATGATAGCAGTAGAAAATAACATTGGGAAGAGAGTGAGCAGGAATAATAAAGTCTTCGGAAGATGAAAATAATATATTGATGACTAATATGGTAGTACGGATATACCATGTGGACAAAACAATTGAAGTAGAAAATGAAGTACGCGACGCTGATAAAAAGTTTAGTAATATTCGCGATGAATTTGAAAATATTATATTCGAGGTTAGGAAAGGAAAGGCCACCGGGATATATAATGTACAACTAGAATTCATGAAGCATAAAGAAAACAAGACCAAGGACAAAATGTTCGAACTATGGAATTAAATATATGAAGCAGGATATTTGTCAAAGGCGTTCATAATAAAATCATGTTATCAATCGCTAAGAAATCGAATCCAGAAGAACGTGAGGATTATATAACTATTAGTCTCATTTTCGCGTGCAGGAAAAATGTTACTTCTAATACTGAACAAATTGAATCGTAGAACACATGAAAAATTGAGGAGAACCAAGTAGTGTTTAGGAGAGGTAACAGTACATGAGATGCGATTCGATTATTGACGATTATTGGTGAAAGATGTATACAAAAAGGGAAAGATTTTTCTTAATTTCTAGCCCAGAGGTTAGCTGCCCTGTAGAGGACTTAAACCCGCTTTTAGGGAAGGGTTGTGAAGGAAACTATTAGGATGTGGTATTACTGGCGTTGTTCTATGGGATGTTTCATTATTAAGTAAATATTTCATTTGGAACGCCATTGTGGTCTTTGTGCAACGTAACGCAAAGTCATGTAACAAGACTAATTATAAATATCATATAAACAAAAATAACAATTATAACATCAGACAATACAGGATAGGGTGACTGAAAATTTTATAAGGGCAAAGATGAACAAGAGGAATGAAATGAGATGCAAAGAACGTAACAAAACATAGGAAATGTTTGCAAGGCGGGTTATCTTCTGTCTACGGGCAACGCTAGACCAATGAAGACGGGGAGAACCCTGTTAGAGACAAGTTTAGTCACTGTGATCGATGTAGTGGACAAATATGCGGAAGATAAACATGTAAGTAATAATCATGTAACGATGTGGAGGATGTGGAGGATAACAATAACGTGTTAGAACTCTTTAAATTTTATGAATTAATCTTATAATTCACTTTATCTATACTTATGTCCAAAATGATTGTCGCATATCTATAACTGTCTTCTTTTAAGAATAAAATTTGATAATGCTTTTCCGGGGTACTTTTAATACTGATACTATGTGTAAATCGGAATATGTATATTTGTGGTAAGTTTCATAGGAAAAGAATTATAAATACATAAATTAGAATGACTGAAACAAAATATCGCTAAATGGAAAAGAGAGTTTTAGTTTCGTTTTATTGTTCATATTTACTGCTCTTTTAACATGAAATATAGCCCATACATGTCTTCGCCGATTACACAAACTTTATAAGATATACCTAGCGAATTCGTTACCAAATTATATTCCTAGAATAACATGTTTATATTGGATATGAGTCTACTTAACAGTAATGTTTTCTGATAAGATTCTATTAATAATTTAATAATATTTTCAATTTATTGTTCATAACTATCGCTATATGTTATATTTTCAGTGTTGTAATTCACTTCGCCTCGGTAGTGTCGGGCCTTCGAGTCTTTTATTAAGGGCGCCTGGTTTTCTCCCAACTATATAAGCTTTGGATTACATGGTGTTCGTAGCTTACCTCTTGGATTTTCTGTTTGCTTTCATATTCTTTTTCCACCAATCTCTTTTATGATTATCCACTAACATTAAGCATCCTCAAGATTTAGCCTGCAGAGCAATAACGTTTGACGTACAACTGAAAGTGCATTAATTACCGTTTACAACTTTTCGTCTAGACGCAGTATCCGCGCGATATCTGCAGTCTATCGAGGTGGTACAATGTAAGAATAACAGATCAACCAACGCTAGGTGGCATAGTACCACTGCCACCAAAGCAAGGCAGTGATATTAGAATCTTGAAGAAACAGAATAACACACACCAAAATTATTATAAATATCCTATGGTTCTTAATATAGATTCCGCTACCCATGAGCCAGAACATTCTGAGCTTCAAATTACAACCGCGAAGCACAGGTGACAAGATAAAATAATTAATTTAAAAGGCTAGTATTTTTATACAATTCTCCAGAAACTACGAAAACAGCAATAACAAGACAAAATCAGCAATATATTAATAGTTAATTCGACACATTGGTATATAAGTAATGTTGATTTAATACAATACAAGACTACTTTCAGAATTCATTTTCCTAGGTGGACGGTGTTCTAGCTCCTAAGCTTGGTGTAGCCGTGAGTCCAGGAGTGCATGTAAGTACACATATCATCCAAAGGCAAGTATGATCTTCGTTCCTATTCTCCTTATATATGTTAGATAAGCTTCCCATTCAGGTAATTGTCTTCTTCTTAAGAGGTGTAGACATGATACTATAATAATAATCTTCAGGTAGACAGCTTGTGTATATATTACAAATACATGAGCCATATTATTATTTAAATAATATTACACAGATCATCCTGCCAAACTCCAATCATACATTGATTCCCTTATTCAATTCCTTTTTGAATTAGAATATATAGTGAAAACAAAATCTACTTGTTTCTTCAAAACTTAATTAATTAAGAAATATAACGAATCGTTAGTGATATATATATATATATATATATATATATATATATATATATATATATATGTTTCAGTTCCTAATAATTAATACATACAAATGTCGAAGTACTTTATGAACTGTGATGTTTATTCGCTAATTTTATTTGGAAATGCCGAACCACAATTCTCACAAAGTTTAAATTGATAGATCTACCGTGCAAAGAAGCGTATAATTATAACCGCACAATGCCTTAATTCGTACAAATATTCGTATATATTTTATACGCTAATCATATTGAAGATAACTTAAAGAAACATATATCAGTCTCGTATACACAAACCTCTATATTTTACGATAATAGCTTATTTCACTCCACAATTCAAAATGACGTTAAACGCAATTATATATTATAAACATATAATGACAATGAATACAATCATTATAGCACCGTACTAACAAACTATGTTACTCAATTTACATATATTATTTACGTTTTTCTTGCACTTTTTCTTCTTTTATTTTTAAGGGTAGTGCTTGTAAGAAATGCAGTTCTGCTCTTATTACTATATCAGGTATATAACGAAATATACAATTTACGATGCTATCGTTGTATATGGCTCCAGAATTATGGTAGTTCTTAAATTGTTAATAATTTAAGCACCCTGACAAATTACCAAGTTTACATCACACACACACACACACACACATATATATATATATATATATATATATATATATATATATATTGATATTATTACGAAATATATATATATATATCGTAATAATATCAATATTTACTTATCACATCCCATTTTCCTAAATTATGATTTCCCTCAAGGTTCGGATCTATCCCATTTAATTTAATTACTAATTGTTTCCGATTTCTCTTCTCCCGATTTCCGATTTCCCTTCTAATATGCCGACGTATAGTCTTCCTTGCTCTTGGTCGCACTATCAGCCATATCAATATAATATTACAGGAATCTATCAATCGTTTCTCGAAGTTGTGTCATTATTGGCTCCTGAATATCAATGCTTCCTTGACACAGACCATAGTATTTCTGCTACCTCGTAAACGTTCCAGGACCTACCGGGTCCTTCGCTTCTTTCTCTGTTAGTTCAATATACTCCGATTTGTCCGTCTAAAACAGTCACAAGTCTTGGTATTGTTTTTAATCACACCTCACACGGTTTCCTCCTCTTAATTACCTCAAAACCAAAACATATTTTCGCCTGAATCTTCTTAAACGTCTCCCTACCTGGGGTCCTAATACAAACATTGTTCTCAACCTATATAAAGCTTTTCACCGCCATGTCCTTACATATGGTTTCACTGTCTGGATATCAGCATCAGCTTCCTGCCACTACAAACTTGCTATCTTTTAAAGCCATGCCTTCCGTATTGCTCATCGCATTTCTCTTCCTAGTTCTACAATATACCTATATTCACTGATTACTTCTACTACACTACTTTATCACCTCGAGGCTTTTCGCCAAAATTTCGTTATTATCCGCTATATGCAGCACCAACCGCTTCTATTAGCAAACAACAAACTACCTTGCTGATTCATCGACTTGCCCTCAATATTACCATCTCTTTCTCAATTTCTGTTTACATTGTATTCTTACAGCTTGCTGGCAAATCATACCAGCTTGGAGCTAATACATGATTATTACGTACATGTTCATCTTCCGCATATTTGTCCATCGCATGAATCACTTGTCTCTATCAGGATCCTCCCAGTCTTCATCGGTCTAGCGTCGCCCGTAGACAGAAGATAAACGAATTTGTCCTTGCAAATATCTCCTATGTTTTGTTACATTCTCTGCATCTTATTTCATTCCTATTATTTATCTTTGCCCATATAAAATTTTCAGTCAACCTATCCTGTATTGTCTGATGTTATAATTGTTATTTTTGTTTATATGATATTTATAATTAGTTTTGTTACATGATTTTGCATTACCTTCCTGAATAATTAGTTTTGTTACATGACTTTGCATTACGTTGCACAAAGACCATAATGGCCTTCCAAATGAAGTATTTACTTAATAAAGAAACATCCGACAGAACAACGCCAGTAATACCACATCCTAATAGTTTCGTTTACAACCCTTCCCTAAAAGCGGGTTTAAGTCCTCTACAGGGCAGCTAACCTGTGGGCTAGAAATTAAAAAAAAAAACTCTTTCCCGTTTTGTATATATATTTCACCAATAATCGTCAATAATCGTATCGCATCTCATGTACTCTTACCTCTCCTAAACCCTACTTGGTTCTCCTCATGTTTTCATGTGTTCTACGATTCAATTTGTTCAGTATTAGAAGTAACATTTTTCCTGCACGCGAAAATGAGACTAATAGTTCTATAATCCTCACGTTCTTCTGGATTCGATTTCTTAGCGATTGATAACATGATTTTATTAAGAAAGCCTTCGGCAAATACCCTGCTTCATATGTTTAATTCCATATTTCGAACATTTCGTCCTTGGTCTTGTCTTCTTTATGCTTCATAATTCTAGTTGTACATTATATATCCCGGTGGCCTTTCCTTTCCTAACCTCGAATATAATATTTTCAAATTTATAGCGAATGTTACTAAACTTTTTATCAACATCGCGTACTTAATTTTCTACTTCAATTTTTAGTCCACATGGTATATCCGTACTTCCATATTAGTCCTCAATATATTATTTTCATCTTCCTAAGACTTGATTTTTCCTGCTCACTCTCTTCCCAATGTTATTTTCTACTGCTATCATAAAAAACCTTGTTTATTCCAAAGTTGCATATAATTCTCCTTGTTATACATTTCAACATATTTCCCAACTCTGTAAATGTTCTAAATCGGCTTTATTTTTATAAAACAATTCCCATTCTCTGTCCACTTCTTTTCGTAGTTCGTTAGTTATATTCTGTAGATCTTTCTCCCCTGTTCTATATCCTTCAGTTTACTTTAATTTTTAACATTATAACTCTATTAACAGCAAATTCTTCTTCTAGGTCCTCTCTTTAATGCTTACGAAGAATGATTCCTACAATATTATGATCAATATTTTCATTACCTGAGTTAAACATCTATGTCGTTCAGTGTTCAATACCTCTACTTTCAAATCTAACTTCTCAAGCTCTTACTAAATCTATATTATTTTGTTTCATACCTTCTTTGAGGTTTTCTAATTTCCCTACTTGTATTTCCCTACGTGCATAAGTTTTATGTTCACATCTTAAAGCATTTCTCTATTGTTTGTCTTTCTTTCTGTAGGTATGTTCCGCGCAATATTACTTTTTCCTTCCATAGTCTTTCCCACTAGAGTTCCCTTTCCGAAATCCAAATGTTAGACATACTAGTTTTAGAACTATATTTTGAACTGCAAAAGAACATTGTACACATTACCAGCATAAATTTTATTTTAAAACCGTCTATTAGTCCTTTGCAGTTTCCATATAAGCTAGATTAACATAAATTTGGAATATGTTACCTTAAATTACATTAAAAATGATACCTTGAATCTAGGTAATTAGTTCATTTATGGACAACGACAGCTTCAAATGGACTTCAATTGTATAGTTATTTCTTAAAATAGTGTTTTTTTCTGAGTACCACGTACGTGTGCCTTGAGGGAACAGTGACTCTCCCATCGCACGATTCAATATCGTGTGACTTTAAATGTTTGTATAAACTTACACTAATGTCCAACTGACATATAGGGACATCTTGGCAAAGAAAGACCAGAACAGAATAGGTAGAGCGAGCCCTGTTTTAATTGAATTTGTGTCTCTGACTTCATTGGAGAAGCATTTAAGCCGTGCGAAAGTGAACGTGCATTGCGAATATTTTTTGCATTGTACAGAGTACGGAACTTTAGCACTGTTGGCGAATCTACTGCACAATATATTGAAGCCTCCGAAATATATTACAGAATTTCTTCCAGAGGAACAATAATAACACTCTCGTCTTGCACATATTTCGACCTATACTATAGATATTCCAATACTCTTTTTTATTAGAACAACCTTACTATATGATTAGAAGCTTACCAAGTAATATGATGGGTGACCTATATTGCACGACTATTTACTACTCGATTCCTATCTGCATTACGACAGATCTTAATGCAAAAGTTCCTTTTAGGTGGCGCTTCTCAATGTACCTTTTGATTGTTCTAGTTTATATTAAGAATTTTAATATTATTTTATTATTATATCACCATTTGTATCAATACTTTATTGTCTGTTGGGATACTTGATTTCTATGTGTGTTTAGAATTTTCAGTTATATAGCGGTATTTATATTAACTGCTTCCACTAACTTCAAAATTGTTTTGAGTGCTTAAAGTAAACTTCAGAACGGTTCCGCCCAATGAATAGAAACGTCGGTATAGTGGTATATAATTGTATAAACGAACATATGCAGTTATATCATTTCTGTAGTTATCTGCATAAATTAAGATAGATATATATAATGATATAAATTAATTTAAATATTTTAATTCGAGTTGTATTGTGTTTTCACATTTTTATTTATCGTACCTTCTATAAAATCGCGTCCTAAACTTTGTGCAGCAGGTCTCCTATTTAATCAGTTAACCTTCTGGTCAATATGTATAATGAGAATTGTATAGACATTGTTACAACTTCACTTAAAGAAATTTTAGCAGTATCAACTTTACTGCAGAGCTTCAATCAATGACGCGATACAACACTGGTACAAGATGTGGGACAAGATGTGGTATATCCAGTCAGGGGCGGATCTAGGACGGACTTCTGGGGGGCGGTTGGTTGTATTACTGCTACTTAGAGCTGCTTTTAAGGGCTCCAAACTCTGGAATGGGTTATATATATATATGAAAAAAGAAAGTTTTTCTATATATGAAATAAGAAAGTTTTCCTATTCTGGATCCGCCCCTGTATCGAGTAGTGTTGGAATATCCACTGTGCCGCCGAACATTTACATACTGTTTTAGAACATGAAGGATGAAGATTCTCAAACGAAATTGTTTTTTTTTAGTTCATGCTCGCATTTTGACGAGTACATCATACGCGTCCAGTAGAAAATATCTGCTTGGAACTTTTCTTGCCATATTGGCTGGCTGTCCTCGATTAAGCGCCAGTCAAAATTTGTAGTTTTGTAAACGTTTCAGATAGAACTCACTTGATCGAGGTGAAACTTGGCATGGTGCTAAATCTTAACATTTGAGCTTGTGGAAAATAATGTTGTACAGACCTTCTGTTCCAGATCCATAAGTGGTCAAACTTTATGTCAAAAAATACACCGAATTCATTCATTTTGGTTCTAAATTGAAATAATGATAGACCTCAACGTGCTGTGTAACCTTGCGAAATATTTTTGGTCTTAAGCTTTCTTTAGAAAGTACACATTTTTATTCTTCCATTATAATAATTTTTGTTTTTCTGTAAAGATAGAGTACTGTGAAGAGTTTATTCATTTGATATAGAGAATTGGCTACCGAATCTTTTTCTGTATTATACTTTTTGTTATAGTTTTGGTGAAAAATGTCATGGATTTGTACAATGATCACGAACACAGTTTTATATGAAAGTAGTAACAGTAAGTAATAAGCTGATGTGGACCAAACTCAGAAGCTAATGGCGTGTAAAGTTGTGGGATATAGCACCTGTTCTTGAACATAGCCTGTATCTGAAAGGGATCGGTAACCAAGTATGGCGATATCTATTCTTTACTCACCATTGTAAATTTAGATCCGATCAGTAGTTAGCGAGTGATAAACTATCACATGAAGTTCGAGGTGAGCATCATATGTCCCTGAACTAGGTCGGCCATCAAGTATAGCAATCTTTATTATTTTTTGGACGATTGGTTATTTGTCGGCCTACTTGTTTTCAGATGCGTATAATAGTTCGCAGAAATAAAGTAGCAAACTTGTCACTGTTTGAGCCCCGCCCTTATCATTCTTTTATGTATATATATATATATATATGCTGCTCGACCACCAAATTTTGTTCCTATTCTGCATGTAATTAGTAAGAAAAGGTACCAAACACACACATACGCCTGCAGTAAAATTATAAAATGTCATATGCTTAAGACGGGAGTTTAAAAAACAAGAATTCATAATTGCAAAATAAGTCCTTGTTATAAAAGTATCTACAAATATTCATGGTTTTAGGTTGGCATTGAGTTGGTCATTAGGGCAATGTAAGGTTTACAGGGAACTCCTTTAGTATGGTAGAGTTATGGATACTTTTATTACTAATACGACAACCATACAAAAAACAAACGTTCTGTGCACCGGATCCCAGGGTATGGGTTCGATGTATTTTGTTACACAGAATTCAAATTTCGAAACCCCAGAAAGATCGATCATGTCAATTTTTTGTTACTGGCGAACACCCTTGAAGTATTTTGGATAAGGAGGATAAACGTTTGGCCGCAGCAAAGAACATTTTTTGTATAGCTGTGTTAAATGCATCCTATCCAAAATTTTTCACGCTTTACGCCAATAAAAATATTGGCACAGTCAACTTTCCTGGGATTTCCAAATTTCGATTCTGTATATCAAAATACATCAAATCTATACCCTAGGATTCGGTGCACAGAACATTTTTTGTATGGTTGTATTACGCGTATTCTCCTTATCTAAAATTGCTCAAGTTTTTCTGCATATCAAATAATAATAATAATAAAAAAATCTGACTAGGATTTCGAAATACGGATTCTGTGTAACAAAGAGCATTGAATCGGGATCCCGTTTACAGAACTTTTATTTGTGTGTGTGTGTGTGTGTGGCTGTGTTATTACTCAAGTAAAATTCTGATTTAAACACAACATAAGTTCGTTTCATAGTAAAAGTGGCAATCAAAACGGTGAAATATTTTGTGGAGGACCACAAGCGTACGTAGACTAACAGCAAATAAGCATTTGTTAGTGAAATGTCGCGTTGTTTACTGTTGTTGCGACTTGAAATGGAACGAAGAATTGTCATAATGTTCCTAGCTTGTATCCTTGCTTGTACTAACTGCCATCTAACTCATAAATACATATATACTGCCTTTTTCACTGGAATAATATAATCGTAAAAATAAATCCAGTTGTAAAGAACGTAAATTTTAATATTTACTTACAAACATTTTAATATAAATAACGTTTTATAGGTGCCTCTAATTTTAATAACTCTTTAATCTTGCGCTTTCACTGAAAGTGTGGACATTGTTTTCTTATTGTTTTACTGCTGAATTGAACTTGTTATTTACTCAAACGTAAATTAGTCTTCCCTTCTATCTGAACTCTTTATTACTAAAAAAAGAAACAAATCAAGAGTTTCTACTAGTGTTCTATTTAGTTCAAACTTTTAAAATGAACTACTAAAGTATTATGTTAAATATTTTAAATATCCATCGAGTGTTACATATGTAAGGTTTTTGTCTTTGGTAAATGATTGTACCTAGGTAATTAATATTTTTAAACATAGAATAATGATGTAGTATAAGAGGATTCAGCTGCTCTTCGTGCTGAAACTATAGAGACTGTGGAGCCGCCACTCAAAGAGATTTGGGAACCACGGACTACTGAAAGTAAGAACGAATCAAATCATTCAGAGTACGTAAGTTTGATTGAATTAGCCAATGATACACTTAGCTACTGCCAGTAGCAGACCGTACAGTTAGTTACAACTCCAGACGGTATTGTCACCGAATCACTTTCGTTGCATTGTGGGAACGATTTGAATTTCCATTACGAATATAGAGAGTGGTTCATCAGGTTATCAGTGTTATTATCTACGTTTAAAGAAACGCTGAGTGAGCCCCAAATGGCACCCTATTTGTTATTTATGTTGTGAAATCGGATGTGTGTAACCGTAACGTTTAAATGTGTGTGTTTTTATAATTTACCTCAAGATGGTTGTGTATCATTTTTAAAGACTATTACGTTAATAGTTACAAGACTATTTGGTTACATTTGTGTTATTTGTAAGTTTTAATTTATAATGTAACTTCTGTTGTTTTCGTGAATTTCATTTTCTAAACAAGGATCCCGTCATACTTCTTGTTGGCGCAATATGGGTAAAATGCTACCAGACATGCAATTGTTGTCAGCCAATTCTCTGTAATCATTCAAATTGAATTTGAGACATATTAAATCACTGGCATAAAGTCTGATTATGATATTTATTTACTTTTCCATGGTGGTACTACTAAAACAATATCCACATAAAGTTGACTATGTCACAGTTCCTGTGGAATGCTGGGAGTTTGGACATAAAATACTACATACTAGAACCTATGGCATGGTTACCAATTTCCAGCCAGCGTCAGGAAGAAACGCATACACATTATATACAACTAACATATCCATGCATCCCTTTACCCATCTTCATGTATCCAGGTAAATCATTTCCTTTCAGCAAGTGAGCCTCTATGCATTGGGTATTATCTGAACTAACGAAGCGTCAAAATAACTGGCTGACCTAGTTCATAAAGGTGGACTAAAGAATTACGACTACATGATAGTTGCTGAAAAGTGCTAAAATGCACGTGTAGACAATATTACACTACCCATACCCTTATAGTGTAATATTCATAGGAATGATAGAGGAATTCGTACTGGTGGCTTTATGGTTTGTGCGAATAATAAAAGAGGGGATAAATTACGCAATGAGCTGGCTACTAACTGTGAGATAATATAGGTTGAAGTAAAACTTGGAAAAGTTAAAAAAAACTTTTGATTGACTGTTATAGTAGACCACATAGAATCATTCATATTTTCATGCTCGAAAATTGTAGGGATTCTGCGCTTGCAACCCTCGATGATAGCGGCATAGTTCATTTTGGTGATTTTAATCTATCCATAGCTTGGACTGACCCTAAGTCAGGTGTAAGTAAACGTCTATTGACCACTGGCTTTCGGTAGGCTATGTTAATTTAGGGATTAAGAGTCAATGAATTTAACTTATTTCCTACTCCTGATGAAAACATTGTTTATTATGTACTTTCCTTTCTAAATGATCTTCTCCCATTCAACGTAAAAATTTGTTTTCATCTGATTATGAATCTAGACGTCGGTAAAGCTTGCTTAGGCCGTCATCGAAGAATAACTCTTTGTATCTAAGCAGTTTACATAGTTATGAAAGAAGGCACCGTGGGGCAGTACTAATAATGGCCTAGAATTAATTCCTTGGTATACACTGATTGATGGTAATATTAATCATGCTGTCTCACTATTTAGATATTATGTCTGCAGTTTTAATGACTTTGTCCCGCGTATACGGAAACGATCCCGTCAATTCCCTCTCTTATTTGATGCAGAAGCACTTTTCTGCTTCGAAATAAACAAAGGGCTTTGTTGCTGTTGAAGCAGTATCCGAGTGAACAAACGTATAGGTCAATTCACCTCTGTACCGAATATCTTCTGGATACTCATAAATTCCCGGAGAAAAAAAGTACCCCGTTAGAAGTCGAATACAATTCCAATAGTATTGAGGGGAAATACAGATCTATTGCCTTTAATGAGTATTTTTGCAATAGCTTTTCTAATCTTGGGACTCCTCTCTTCTTGCCTAAGATCCAGCCTTGGGTTCGCACTCCCTGACGATAGTTACCACCTCTACCGATGAAGTGAAATCATTTATCTCCTCATTATTTTCTCTCCGTTCTTATGATTTCGATAATATCAGTACAGCTTTTCCTTCTAACACAGAGAGTTGCATCGTCCTCCCACTGTCGTTATTATTCAGTAGATGTTTCTCTCAAGGTACGTTTCATAAATTGTGCAACGCTGTAAACATCATACCTCTCTTCAAGTCCGAAGAAAACAAGTTTCGTCCTAGAGACCTATTTCTCTACTTTCTTCCGTGTCTATTCTCTGCGAAAATATAATTGAACATAGATTGTACGGGATTGCCAAACCTTTTCAGCAGCTTTCGTCGTGGTTTCCCACCTGGACGTTCGTGTAGTGGAATATAGTACTATCATATCAGTGTTAGTCATCAATGTGACACAAGCAGTTTCGACTAACTCGTATTTTGATGTTGTCTACTTTGACATTTGACACCATAAACACCAAGTGGCTTCTTTACAAACTCTCCAATAGACATGAAATTCATGACCAGATCCCGTCTTTCCTAGATTGTTATCTCTCGGTGAGAGAATTACGCGTTATTCTTCCCGGATGCCTATCTCCGTACAGTCCCGTCATATCCGAAGTCCTTAAGAGGAACATGCTGGATCTACTTCTTACTGTAGAAGGACCTAGCATCTTTTCGTCCACTTCATCAAATATACTGCATTTTGCTGATGATTGTAAACTCTTTAGAAGTAATTAACACTATAGATAATGCTTCTTTACTATAACGTGAGATAGATATGTTAAGTGACTGGTGTACTAACTGGAGTTTAGATTTAAACCCCAACAAATATACTATTCTTTCTACCTCTTTAAAATAGAATATACTTCTTCAGATTTACAAGTCGGCAATAAATCTATTAAACGTGTGTCATCTCAATAAAATCTAGGGGTTGTCGTTGATGAAAAACTCCCTTTATGGATCACATCTCATGGATTTCACTCTTAGCTATGAAGTTATTTGGTCTACTTTATTAGATTTGGAATTCCCAACTAAAATAACCCCACGAGACAAGAAATAATGTCTTTAATGAACTTATGCACTTCCGAAACACTACGCAGACCTACTTTATTTATATAAGATTATTAACGGTAAAATTCATTCCGAATTTTTACTATCACAAATTAACTTTCAAGTTCTTCCAGGTAGAATCATTCTCTTCATTTGCGAACTTACGAGAAACCTAGATTATCAATTCTAAAACGCTCCTTGTTTTTAGACACATGATCAGTACGTTGGTAAGAGTGGCGGCCGGTGGTTTGTGGTTTCGGGTGTTGCAGTACGAGCGATCGGAGACAGAATATATAAAGTGGACTCATTGACTAATCAGCATAAATTTAGATGCAAATGCTATTTGACATGTTAAATTAAATAAAAATCTGTTTTTAAAAAATAAAAATGCAGAACATTTAATCCGATTAATCACCTTATTTAATTAGTAAGTTAATTCTTCTCTCTTTGATTGGAACAAATCTGCCTAATACATGCTGGTTGAACTCTAGTATTCTTATTGTCAGGTCTTTTTCGATGGAAAGCATCTGATAACCTTTCTTGGGACATTCAATTTCTTGAAAGTGTCAATTCTTTTTGATGTGAAAAAGAACTTTTCTTCTTTTACTGACGCCATAGGTACAGTTAATATTAATTGCAGAAGCTTTGTAGATTCACTAACTATTTTTTCTAGATTTTTGTGAACAATTCATTCTCGCAAACTCAGTCCGTGGCAGTGATCCGAATTCCTCTTCAGTATAGACTGAAGAGAGTTCGTAGCAGAGATTAAAGTTATAAAAAAATGTACATTGAAGACGCTTTATTCACAATTTATCTAGGAAAATTTCAAATAAATTGTGGAAATGTACCTAGTGCATACAACATTACTGCCATAAGGTGTCCTGTAAACTTAAACCTTTTTTTTTTCGAACACTCTCCTGAATTGCACTTTGGTTGTTTTGTCTAAGTCTTAATTGTAAGTTTTTCCTCAGTTGAAAGCTGGGCATTTTTTTTTGTAAGTTATTTACAGAAGTCATGATATGCAATTCATTCAGAATTTGTAGGTTATGTACAGAATTAAAGCACACACACTAAAATTAAATCTAATAACTAATAACCAAAACAGCTGATACAAAAATATACTAGTATATGAATTGCGAATGTCACATATTCATACATAGGGCTGTAAACTGGCCGGCTTTTCATTGGCCTGGCCGGAGAAACTGGTGTAATTTTGATTAAAGCCAGTGACGGGTACAAACTTCTCACCAGCCCCTTTATAACCGTTTTTCTTTTCAAATTTGTATCTAGTTCGAAGTATAGATATTGTAAAGTAGCTGTCATTCTGTAAACTCAAAACTGTTACCTTTCACCATGTATCAACGATTAATATATTTTGTTCACCTTTTTAGAAAATTTTAGAGAGATGACAGGGACTGTATTAGGGAAAATTTGAAATTTACTTTCAAGAAATTTTATACATTTATTAAGAGTGGAAAAGGACTTCTTAAAGCAATTTCCTATAGTTGAAGTAGAGACTATATGTTTAAGGAGTGAATTTCAATTTTCCAAATCCAAAATTGTCACGTAAAGATTATTATACTTTTGTTCATCTGTTTCGATAATTTTAAAGGAATGGTAGTTACTGGTAAATACAATAAATTGATCAATGCCGATTGATCAATTTCAGTTTCTCATTTATAGCACAATGTATCTATTAAGGTTACTAGTGAATGTTCTAAGGACATACAGAATATATGTGTTAATGCACTTTCGTTCACGATAGTACATTTCCTTTCCATGGATAGGTCCGAACAGAGATACTTCACGCTGAGACCTATATCACAGAGAATTTTGGGGAAGTGTCGGTTCTTTTTATTTTACAGAGTTGGCAACCCTATTCATATATCAACACACACACACACACACTTGTGTGTGTAAAATAAAAAAAAGAACTACATTCCAAGTCATAAGTCTTGGTTGTTACGAAATGCACGATGAACACAATGCACTTCCACATGAGGCGAAACAATGTTTATCAACGTTCTGGAAAGCAACCTTGAAACCCGCCAGATATAGGAACAACATGTTAGCTGGGAGGGGTCCATAGTATTTGAGGAAGGTTCAATACGTCTACGTAATAACGAACCTGTCTTTTACTGTACCCGAAAAGATAAGTAATTCTTAATTATTGTCACCTATATTTTTAGAAAAAATGATAGAACGATTATTTCTATAAGAAAAGAAAGAGTACATGATGAGGCGTAAAATAAAATATTTAGCTTACATCACTCATTTCTCTGTTAAACAAGTAGAGTTTGTTAAGAAAGTCTACAAATGCTAGTCGAGTTTCGAAATTTTAGGGAGGTCCGGACCCGGCGGACTCCCCTCGTGATTACGCCTCTGAGCATTGCTAACTAGTCCCAAATTCAAGGTGGCGTTCCCCACCATAAAATTCTATCAAGGGTATAAAATATACTTATTTTATAAAAGAAATATGTATATACTAAAATACTATCCACAGAGGGGATTCTGCAAATTGACTTATTAATATTTGGTTCACAAATTACTGTAGAAGAAATTTTCATTATCTATATAAGCTAAGAATTAACTTGTAAACGGATCTACTTTCATTTGATTTCTGCTCTACTATATATTTTATTTTTTATTTTGTAATTCTGCTATCACTTTTTTAATTGTCATTATATTGATTTGCTTCAGTATTAGTACCGTAACATAAAAATATGAATGCATAAAAACAAATTCCATTTGTTAATTGTTAGTGAAATAAAATTTAGAAATCTTATTTAGCGCGAAAAACCTTCTCGTTCACTGGAAACCGTGCTGTGTTGCAGAAGCACTGCAACGACCAGACCCTTTAACTTCCGAGATAGGGGAAAGGAGACTTAACATTTGCTCCAATTCCCGCGCTGAAGGAATCTGGTCGTTGCATGCTCGCTGCAACACAATATAAATTAGAAACTCTGTGACGGGTTATTTTTCGCTTTTTAAAACGGATTAACGAAACGGACAGTTAGAGAAGTAAAAAAATTTGTTATTTAAAGTATATACGGGAGTATTAGAAAGTATTTTTTCTGTTCTTTACTACTGTTGCTAATAATATTTTTTGCTTCAAATACTTTGGTCGTTGCGCAACGCTGCAACACTAACATTAGCCGCCACTGGTTGGTAACAAGATACAATATTTTTACTTCTGTACAGAACTTTAGAACTCAGCTAGAGAGAACATTGTAAATTTAGAGTTAAACTTCTGTGTTTGTATATCTTCTCTATTTTCAACGAACTTAAAGAGTTCGTTACTGAATTCTCTATGTCTGTGTATCTGTCTGTCTGTTATTTGCATTTTTTTCAATTTTGAAACGTGCATTTGATAGAGCTTCAAAAACTACAGGGAAAGTGATTAAACGTTTCGCGTCACTCTTTCCGTTCTCGAGATATTGGCCAAAAATGGCCGACTTCCAGAGATTTAAGGAGCCATATCTCGGGAGCCATATCATAGAAAGATCATATTGCTGTCATTCATTACCTAAGAGAATGTTGAACATTTTGGTACCAAATACTAACTAGCCAATTGGCCACAGATTTGACCAATGGACAGTTGTATAGTGGCAACGAATTAATATTGATACCAAAATGCGTACCATCCCTTTAGGTATTGACTAACACCAATAGAATCTCTCTATGACTTACAGTTCCCGTGATATTGGCCAAAATGGCCGATTTCGAGATATTTAAGAAGCCATAGCTCGGGAACCATAAGTTGAGAGATTATATTGATGTCGATCAATATCTAAGAAGATGATGAACATTTTGGTAGCAAATAGTAACCAATGGCCACTGTCCAACTGGCCACTGGTTTGACCAATAGCCAGTTGGCCAGTGGCTCCCAACGAATATAGGTACCAAAATTTTTATCACCACTTAGGTATTGATTAACACCAATATCATCTCTCTATTACTTGCCGTTTCCTGATATTGGCCAAAAAATGGTAAATTTCTAGATATTTAACGAGCCATAGCTTGAAAACCATAAGTTGTAAAGAGATCATATTGGTGTTGATCAATACCTAAGATGATTTCGAACATTTTAATACCAAATAGTAACCAGTGCCCACTGATGAACATTCTACTGGCCAACTGGCCACCGTTCGCCAGATATTGGCCAAAAAATTCAAATTTCTAGATATTTAAGCAGCCATATCTCGAGAACTGTATGTCATAGAGAGATAATATTTTACTAATTTTTGCGAGAGAGACAAGAAAGTGCGGATAAAAAGATTTACTTTTACATCTAAGAACAATGACAGTTTTCCTTCCCCCTCCATTTCTCTGTTATTTTTAAGTTCGTTCTGGCAATGCTCATGGAGCATTCGCTACTGGTTTACTTTTATTTTTAAAGATATTGTTAGATCTATTCTGATAGGGTTAGTTTATTTAGGTGTTTGTGACAGTAAGGACTGGTTCTTGAAATCACAGGATAAAGATACATGGTAGATAATCCAGTGATTTATTTGTGGATTTTTAGAAGGGGGGGGGATGTTTATGCAAGATTGTGTTCGTATAACAGAACAACTTTAAAGTCGGGTTGGGAGAACGTTATTTTTAAACCTACCTACTTTAAAATTATGGAACTAGCTTGATAGGCGGTCACCAAGTTCTTAACTTTTTCACCTTTCTAAAGACAAATTTTATGATAAATACGGGTGGGACGTTAGATAAGATTTGGTTTGGTAGATTAGTTTACATGTATTACCTTGCTACTTTTCCTCCTACTGCTGAAGACAAGTGTGCAGCGTCCAGTACAGGCCCTATAGTTACATTGCAATCTGCACAATTTGTCGTAACAAGTGCCAAACTCCTACGTAAATCAGTTTTGTTATGACATATATTTTTTTGTCCGTTCTAATTTGGTCTTTGAAAACCAAATTCCTCTCACGAACAATAAATACGATAAAAGGTAAGTTTGCTTTGGGCAGATCAGTGATAGGTGCACATACACTTAAACTTGATTTTATTAAATAGAAGGGGAAAGACGGAAATAAATGTCATTCCTCATATCATAAGTGAGTTTTCGCACTTGATCCTTCTACTTAATAAAATTAGATTCAGGGGTGTGTGACCCTAGCACTGTTCTGCTGAAAGTAAACTTCTGGTAAACTACTGGTATTAAAACGAATCCAGAATTGAACAAAGACTGTAATTGGTCTCCGACGAACCATGAGCATGTATTAAACAATTACCAATATGATGCTACCTAGGAAACAATACTTTTCCTTTTCTTTCACTTTTACTATCAAAATTGAAACAGCCATTGTAGACTACAATATTTACAGTGTTTACAACAAAATCACAAGAAAGGATTGACTGTCGATTTCACATTGAGTTAAGCTGAAGCATGAATTATCTAACACTGTTCTTAGAAATTAAAAATATTTTCCAGAGTACTTCAATTTAGAATAATGAAGCAATAGGAGGTTGGTTTACATCGGAAAACGTCTTTTTCAGTTGGTTTGTCCGTAGCAGCATGATGTCCACTTTCTATCCAGCTGAAGGCATACTTTTCTGCATTGAAAGAAGTAATGTCTGGAACATTAACTTTTATGGAAAGAAGAGATTCCAGGGTTTTTACAGATAAATGGTTTCTGGCGTCAGTATGCTGTACGTGTAAGTTGGAAAAGCCTCTCTTACACTTTGCAGAAGAAACTAAAAGCAATTCTATGAACAATGTTTCGGGAAGCAATTCGCCACAATAAACATACTGAAAAAAATAAAGAATCGCTACTAAAACATGAAGTTGAATCATTGCACTTCAAAACAGTTTATAGTTTAAGAAAGACGAAAAATATATTCCCAGGCTGGGATGAGTGAATTATACCTGGAAACAGGGAAGTCCAATTTCAGAAGGGGGAAATTTCCAGGCTTCCCTGGCTACAAATAATTCCCTGGATATATCTTGCTATGGCTAAGAACGTTCGCATTTTGTAGTACCATTTATTTCGTTAGACAAATTGCGTTATATCATAAACGCGACGGCTGACGTAACATAGGTTTTGTCACCAGCACTGTGGCAACGATTTGATCAGAAGTGAACTTATCTTCGAACATATTTGAATGAATGTGGACATTGAACGTTATAGTGGTGCCTTCAAGTAACCGAATTGCTTTGTTTTTAAAGCTATTGAGATTTATAACGTCTTACTTTTTAAATCTTTCTTTGATACTTTACTTTCCTGGCATAGTTCAGTTATTTACATCTGAAATAGCGATGAAAATGTTTGTTTTGTAAGGCGCAGATTACAGCCTTGCAAGGTACAAGTTGCAGCATTCTAAGTCCGGGAAGTAGAAGTGTGAGACAGTATTAAAATACTGGTAAACAAATTTCTCATAATATGAAACTCATAATTTCTCATAATATTACTACCAACCTGCTATATACAGGGTGGCCCATTTTAATGTTTCCACTGAAATATGTCGGAAACGTTTAAACAGAAATGAACCAAACAAAACCTTAAATAGGAAATACCTTGCGGCAAATCGAATGGTGATGCCACAGTGCTATCCAGGGCCGCTTTTTATGGGAGCCCGGAGCCCAACTTTAACATTTTAAATGAAAACATAACGAGAGTGGTACCTCGTTCGACATATCTTGAAAAGCTACAGAGCGCTATGGAAATTTTTTTCAAATGGGTCATCGTTTTCGAAATGACTACCAAAATATGGTACCTATATCAGGTAAAACATCCAGTAGCACTAATATAAAGAGGTTAAACATAAATGAACAGGGCAGAAAATCGAATAGGAAATCAAAGAGGATATCTAGAAAATTATCGCTTCAACCTCCCTCAAAAAGTGGGTGAAGCGGGAAGGAACAGTAAAATGGCAAATTAGAACCTTAGTTTTTGCAAATTGTGTCTACAAACAAAGCTATCTGAAATGTGTTTTTGCCTAGGTAGGTATAAGAGATACGATTCTCTGGGATAAAGTATGTGAAATTCTTGTTAAATGGTACCTTTTATTTGGTTGGAGGCAATGATTTGCTGCAACAATGAATCAACTGAAATGCTAAACAAATTTATCTAACAATGCAATTTTAGAACAATTTGTACAAATGTTGGTTTCGTTCAACTGTCGTCTGTACGATATTGGTACGATTCGTTTCTTCTATATCTTCTTGCGTGTGATAGAATATGAGCTTCACTGAAATTTTTTGCACAGTTACATCCGAGTAACTTTCAGCGGTAACTTCAGTTGTGTTTCTCAGTAACGAAACGGTACATACTGAGAAAGATGCCTCTCAAACACCTTGTACGCATTGCGATAAATTATCAGGGGGCGAAGAGGCTGGCAAAATGCTTGTAAGTTCCAAAAATGTATTATGAAAACCTTTGCTTCTCATTTCAGTTGCTTCTTTTTTTCACATTCAATCACACTTTGTAATGCAAATGTGTGTTAAACTTGAATTTCACCTTATTTTTAGTCACCTCATTTTTATTCATTACAGTACCAGTCACTTTACACAAAAGAGTTTCAGACAAACCACACCTATTGAAGTAAAAGTGGGATTCTCGTTTCAAATTTTACCATTCATTCCCGCTGCATGCACTTACAGAGGAAGATCGGAAAGATAATTTTCTAAGAATTACATGTCATCTTTTGCATTATGTCAATTAAACTTTAATAATCTATTTTTCCGTTGCATTATTCTCGATCCGTAGAATGATAAATACTCTCTGTGATTTCCTTTACGAGTGTTATTCTATTCATTTATATCCAACTGTTTTCATATTAGTAGTACTGGTCGTTTTATCTGATACAGGCGGCCATCTTGAATACGGAGACCGGTAAGAAAAAATTGGGCACAATGCTTTTTAGTTTTTAAAGATCTATTGAACGATGTATCGCTTGCCCCATGTTTCCACTTAAAACTTTAAAGTTCGGTCCTAAGCCCCCTTGTAGGGCGGCCCTGGGAGGCACCGGGTAACACCATTCAGTGTTCCCCTTGGCATTTTCTACTTGAGCTTTTATTTGGTTCATTTATGTTCAACCGTTTTTTAGATATTTCCGTGGAAAGATTAAAAAGGGCCACCCTATAGTTATCAAATTTAAGTTTCTGTGCAATATATAGTACACTTTATAATAAAATTTGTATTTCGAAGATCCAAATATCACTTATTTACGTATATGATTCTTGGTTATCACTATACAACAAGATGTATTCGCGCGTTTGTAAACGATTGCAAAGGCTTCACAATTCAAGTACAACAGCAAACGTCTCTCTATAGCTGAGCTTGATTGCAATAGGAATCTGAGGTGTTTTCCCGAAATGGCATACATGTTGTGATTTCCTACAGCTAATCTATCTGAAATTCTATATTTTCCCAAATATAATAAATAGGCAATTGCGACATTTTGGTCACGCACTACTAGTTTGCAAGTTTAATAATCTGTTCCTTTCTTTATGTGATTGAGTCAGCTAATAACTACCATCACGAAGTCAATCATAAGATTTTGTTGTTAGTACATCCAATTGAACTTAATCCGCGTACACGCCTACCTTTGCACCACACGATTGCAATTAAGATGTCTGGTAGGCTCTCGTTTCTTCCATACGAGGTAACTTTTTTTTTTTTTTTTTTTTTTTTTGCTTTCGTTCTGTTCATTAATTTCGAGTACTGGTGATTCTATTGAAACAGTATGTGCATTGATTTTTGTGTTACTATTGAGGCGACTAACAGTGTAGAGTCCGATTAGAAAAATTCCAGCACATAAGATTGAAAAACAGATCGCTTTCGAAAACTTTGTTCTTTTTACATTTTGTGATCTGCATTGATAACAAAGTTGGATTATTAGAAGGGAATTTGATATACTATTTATATAATGGACTTTTTTTTGAAAAGGCAAGTGACACGTAACAAGAGATAAAACATTAGTAAAATCATATAATTAAGTTCATTTCGAAGAAAACATGACAATAATTCATTATATATATATATATATATATATATATATATATATATCGGTGGGCAACAGATCAAATAATGAAACTCATCCATAAAGTATCTACGTAATCATTAGACATCACTCACCTACTCATTTACAGTTATCACACGTAGTGTAAAACTTAAAAATATTAGATTAAATGTCCGTTTTCCACTTTCCTCTTTGAAGAGAAAAAGTTACATTTAACATTTTTTGTAGTTTAGTTTTAGGCCTCTTAACAGTAGGATCAGGATCCACCTGTCGGTCCTTGCCTCCACTATCTTGGTAATGTATAAGACAAAACACAAAATTTCAAATCACAAAAATGTAATACCTTGACATAATAGAAGGTTGAAGTTACTCGCTCTCGACTGCTACGTAGTTGTGAAATACAATTGTTATATATCTAGTAATGTAGCGTGAAATACCAGAATGGCCAGCCTAATATTATACTCGTAGCTAAGGGTGACCACGAGAGGCCCAGAGCCCCGTTGCGATTATTGTCAGCCGCATGAAACTTTTCAACTGTTCGTTGTATAAAGAGCCTACGTATGAGTGTAACGTCTCCTAAAAGTAGTACCCATTTCTCTGGTATGGTGCCACTTGGATAGGCAATGTCCTATACTTGCTTTTCATTTTTTTCTATAAGCAAGATATTTAAAGTGGTTCCTTAGTCTGGTGTAATGAGTTGGAAGGGGAGTCAACAAAATCACCAGTTTACAATAATTGAACTCTCAAAAGAGTTTCCAGATGTTTCTGAGAAAACGGTACATACGGATAAGCTGGGTTATTACAAACTACGTTCAAAGTGTATGCCAAACCTTATACTTGCTTGTCATTTATTTATAAGCAAGATATTTAAAGTGGTTGGTTAGTTTGTTGAAATGAGTTTAAGAGAGAGTGCAGCAAAATTGCCAGTTTACAATAACTGAACTCTCAAAAGAGTTTCCAGATGTTTCTGAGAAAACGGTACATACTGATAAGCTGAGTTATTACAAACTACGTTCAAAGTGTATGCATAACCTTATACTTGCTTTTCATTTATTTATAAGCAAGATATTTAAAGTGGTTCGTTAGTTTGCTGTAATGAGTTTAAGAGAGAGTGCAACAAAATTGTCAGTTTACAATAACTGAACTCTCAAAAGAGTTTCCAGATGTTTCTGAGAAAACGGTACATACTGATAAGCTGGGTTATTACAAACTACGTTCAAAATGTATGCCAAACCTTATACTTGCTTTTCATTTATTTATAAGCAAGATATTTAAAGTGGTTCGTTAGTTTGTTGTAATGAGTTTAAGAGAGAGTGCAACAAAATTGCCAGTTTACAATAACTGAATTCTCAAAGGAGTTTCCAGACGTTTCTGAGAAAACGGTACATACTGATAAGATCGTTATTACAAACTACGTTCAAAGTGTATGCCAAACCTTATACGTGCTTTTCATATATTTATAAGCAAGATATTTAAAGTGGTTCATTAGTTTGTTGTAATGAGTTTAAGAGAGAGTGCAACAAAATTGCCATTTTACAATAACTGAACTCTCAAAAGAGTTTCCAGATGTTTCTTAGAAAACGGTACATACTGATAAGCTGGGTTATTGCAAACTGCGTCCAAAGTGTATGGCAAGATGCTAACTGAAGATCAACACAAGAAATAATATCAGCTATATCTAATTATTTAGCCCTTTGGAGAGTGTAGGGATAACCTTCCTTGTTAGATAGCCACGGGATTGAAACCTGAATACTATACGCGACTGACAAGACGAAGTATGAAAGGGTCAAGTCGGTCAATAAGAAGTCAGTGCTATGACGGCAGAAGAAAATCAAGGTGATTGGAAAAAAGAAGTGAAGTTACCGTTCTGGTTATTGCCAACTTGAATTTGGATTTTTTTAAAAAAAAATCAGTAAATAAACTAAAATTATTTTCATTTTTTCTGGTCTTTATATGTTTTATTATTAGTTACTTACTATCGGACTTCCGAACAGAAATCTAATTAAGCTTATTGACCGTGTCTACTGCGACAACTCTCAGTCACGACCTCTCTTCAGTTTTATTAAAGGTTGGAAAGACTGAGAAAGAGATAGATGAAGTCAAGAGGAAAGTAGAAGAAAGAGAAGAACGCATAATAGAAGAAAGGGGAAACTAGAAATGAAGAAGTATTGTATAATTATGAAAATACAATGAGAAAATTTAAATAAGTATTAAAATGTGATTCATATCCAGATTTTATTATTCGAGAATCAATTCTTAATTGTTCCTGAAGAAACATATCTTCCCTCATACTACTCCGATCTAGATCCAGGTAACTGCACAAGTTGGGGTTACCCAGACCCAGCTCAGATGACGCGATGCATTGATTTAATCGTTTGTCTGTCATTTCTGAGCATTAAACAACTTTCACCCAGTAACTGATTTTCCATAGTGGGGATCGAACACAGATTTGAATTAGCCAAGGAAAGAAAAAAAAATATTAAAGTGATACACTCATTTTCCACCAGTTGGAGTTCCTGAGATTCTTTAAAAAAAACTGTCGTTATCACAACTCATTCTGTTGTTTTGGCTTGTCTTTCAGAGCAGATTTTGATTAATTTATCCTTCATGACCTCGGCATGAACAAAATATATACATGTTATAATAATACGTCTACACAATAAATGTTATTGTTTTATGTCAACATTAGAGGTTACCACTTATAGGTAAAACTTACTCATTCACACACACGAGCATACAGCACAATGTTTTGATACAGGTAAGTAGGTAATAATTCCTTGGAAGGAAACTACTATCTAGCAAAGTTTGGTAACATTTATTACACCTATTAAAGGTAAACATAAATAAAATATTAATTACAAGCGAATAAATGTACATATATTCATATATCAGTATATATGAAATGTTAAATTATGTCGATATAGATTTAATGTTAAAGTGGGATGACAGAAGAAAAAATTAAAATATACTTTAAATATTAGTCACATCAAATTGTATCTCGTATGTTTTAGAAAAGTTGTCAAGCGAGTCTTTTCTCTTCGTTTCAGATAACATTTTGTGTTACGTGTATATAATGAAACATTTGCTTAATTCGACTTTATTAGGGTATACACATGAAATAATATCTATGGATTTGTAAATAACACATGTTCAGTTTCTAGAATTAATAATTTATGAATTTTCCAATTCATAAATTAAGAGAGCCCAATTTTCTGCCTATGACTTCAAAGTAACTAAATCATTTATTTCATCATTTCGTTTGTTATTAAGTTAGCACTATATTCCTTAAGTTATCATCGTATTATATTTGGGTCAGATGGTTTGTATAAGACAGGGTAATACATACAGGTGTATAGGAAGATTTCAAATTCATAGACTTTAGAATAAACTTGACTGTAGCTTAGAGTTACGATAACCTATTTGTTTACATGCGACATGCAATTAGTACGACAATCTGAGAGATGTTAATATGAGATGTTAATATACACATATACAACATGAGATGTTAATATACACATATACAAGTTAAGCACACTTCAAGGTTAAAGATGGTGTTTAAACATAGAACGGTATATTCCAAATTTACATTTTAAAATTGGCGAATTTTATGAAATTATGGACACCAACGTGTAACGCGATCTCCACCCATTATACGCGTATGTGATTGAATGGAGCCGTCGTTAGGTAGAACAAATGTACCCTTCGGGCACATCCACACTTATAACGTATAGCAGGTTCAAAAATTAAATTATTTAATGCATAAACAATGTTAATTAAATATATAGTAATCCTGAGTTCTAAATAACGTGAAAAATTATTAGAGCGAATGCAGCTTCTACTCATATATATACTTAATAGTATGATTAATCGGGAAAATAATATTCTTTGTTCTAATCATCAAATTTATGACACAATCAGTAAAGAAATACATATAACAACTGGCGACAAAGAAGTCCATCCAAAGAGGCTACTTCAATAGACAAATATATCTTCAGCAATTAAGGACATAACATTAACTTACTAGAAAAATTACATATCATCTGTAAGAATTTTTTTGAACAATTCTTAGTAAATTATATCAACAATTCTTTATAACTGATTAATAATTAACTCACTAATATTTTTAATATAATATTCCTCTTTGTTATTTGAATACCATGGGCATGGAACTTCACATAGAACACCAAACTTCTTTAAACATAGTACCAAATAACCAAAACTTCTTTCACTATATACCGATCCTCAATCCTATTATTGGAATGTAATAACATCACGTATTAAAATTTTAATTTTTCAGAACTATTCTTTCAAGGTACAAAATAACAACTGGTTAATGATTAATGGGTTTTACCCATTTCGAACAAAATTCGAAACTCAGGATAGCTCAGACTTCTACCTTTGGATTCAACAGCTAAAGTGCTGTTGCCTATAGACAGAAATTAAACGTAGGAAGAGAGTTCGCACAAATTCCGCTGTTGGCGCTGTTATAATGTGAAGCTGATTTTTTTTTAAAACTCCAAATTAACATCTCGTTACAAACGCAACCGTTCGGGATATGAAACAAGACCGTTTACTCATATTTATCAAATTATTTCAACATTATACGCCTTTTTCAATATCACATTTATATTAGTTACACATTTATAATTCAATATATATATATATATATATATATATATAATCATTATTTTACTATTTCAAATTAATTACCCCGCTTAATAAAATTTTTAGATTGCAACACTATATAACGTCAAAATTTGTTACATATAGGAACTCAGTCATATTTTTATCTATATTATATCACTAAATTCACTCAAGACAGTTTATGTTACGTTTAGATTTCTTAACTTTATGGTGGCACGCTATTGAAATAAAATACACCTTTTAATTATACATACATACTTTATATGATGGTTCGTGAACTATTATATTATTTATTTAGAGAAACGTTGTTATGACAACGTACAGACAAAAAAAAAAAACATGACACGATATATATCTCTAAAGTTCTTTGTTTCCCATTTAAGCATTATTGCTATCTGTTAATGTTCATTTACGTTAACTTTAGTTACAATTTCAGAAGGAACAAGCATTTTAACTAATTGCATCCATTTACTCTTAGTAAAATTTGAAGGATGCCATAATTTAAGTTCGTCAATATTACGCAATTCCAAAAGTTTTCCAGTCTTCCCGTCCATTAGTTCCAAAACTTTAGGATTAACTTGTCTTATACATACATAAGGTCCAGCATATATGTCACAGAACTTATAAATTCTTTGGGTGTAATTTTACAGACTAAATCGTTAGTTAGAATCTTAGTTTTGCCTACCTGTTGTTTTTCTATTTTCTGATTGCGAGTTCTATTTTTTTCGTTATGCGAAAGTGTACCATACTCACAAGATGTTAATAACCTAATGTTGCTCAATAGGTTGTATGAAATCGCTTCCTGGCGCTACACACACTGTATCTGACACTGAGTAGTTCAAAAGTATGTAATTTCAGTACCATACTTAACCCAGTCAGAATGCTTATCACAACAATAATGTCTAAATAACATACCAAGATTTCTATGTATGGTTTCCACAATAGAACTACTGGGATGGTAAGGAGTAACAAAATGTACCTTAATATTGGCGTTGTTTATTGCACGTATGAACAAATTGCTTCGAAATTGCCCACAATTACCACAAAGTATGTGTTCTACAAGACCACAATGTTATATATATACATTTAAAATTCGTTTATCAATTGCTGAGGAAGAGGCTTTGCGCAAAGGGTAGGCTACTAAATATCTAGTAAAAATGTCCATAACTGTGAAAAGGAAAGTTTCGACTGTGGCCGCTCTCGGAAGTGGCCCATACAAATCTACAGAAATAAAGGAATGAGTTCGTTCAGCTATTACTGACATCATAGGTTTATATAGCGATTGATAATTGTGTTTGATGTTCATGCATTCCTCACAATCATTGATATAACTTTTAATTTGTGACCTGAAAGATTTTTAATAGAAAAAAATACTTATTAATACACTTTCAAATATCCAAAATGTCCAAAATCATCATGCGTGGTACAAATATCTGCGGAACTCAAATTTTATTCCTATGTTCATATTTAAAATCTTTAGTTACTAACACACCTTTAGACATTTGATACAAAGCATTCCAGGTACTAGGACAATCGCAATTTCCAGAACAAGATGGCAAATAATGTATAATTTTAGCATATTCTTCATAGTCTCTTTGATGTTCTTGCAACTCCTTCAAAAAAATTTTGGATATTTCCTCTTGTAAGACTAAATACATTTATAGATAATACCTGCTGATTCTCATTTGGAAACAATTTAGACACTGTATCAAATAGAACATTATCAATCTCCTTTATATGTTGAACGTCAAAACCATAAAGATTGAAGTTCTAATGACCATCTTAATAAACGATTATTATATCCTTGTACTTTCTTAAGATGACGTAGAGAATTGTGATCAGTGATAACAGTAAATTGACATCCACTAGATTTGGAGCAAATTTTCGCAATGAGAAACGCACAGCAAGTAATTCAATTTCTGTAGTAGTTTATCCCTTTTCAGCATTCTTTACCGTTCGGCTGACACAATGTGTGACAGGTGGTCCATTAGTGAGAGGATTCGGTTGCCAAACTATGCCAAAAATTCCAGACAACGAGCCCTCACATTGTACAAAAAATGGACAATCATACTTAGGATGATTTAAACGGATATTTTTCATGATGAACAATTTTAATTGATACAAACTTTGTTCTTGCAAAGTACCCCATTGCCATGTTATTCCCTTCTTGCTGATTGAAAATAAAGGTTCAGCAATTTCAGCAAACCATGGAAAAGAACTTCTAATCCAATTAAATAGACCAAGAATTTGTCGCATTTCCTTGATATTGGTGGGAATAGGTAAATCTTTAATGGCCTGTACTTTGGAGTCACTAAAACGCATTCCACTGGCATCAATAAAATGTACTAAAAATTTAATTGATTCCTTGAAACATTTTGATTTTTCAAGATTAACAGTCAGACCTGAATTTTCTAATCGCTTCAAGACAATATCCAAACTTTCCAAATAATACTTAAGTTTTCCTCATAATCAAAATTTTGTCGGCATAATAAACAACATTATTGCGTAGATTCTCTTGTAACACTTGATTTAGATATGAAGCCAAAGCAGCAGTACCATTAATTAATCCGAAGAAAACACGACTATACTCGTACAATTGACCTTCGAACGAAAAGGCAGTGAATGCTTTTGAATCTTCTCCCACCATTATCTGATTATACGCGATTACGAGATCCAGATTCCCAAATATTGTGTCTTCTTGTAGTAAGCTGAGAATTTCGTTTACAGGTGGATATCTCACTTGTTGTAATTTTATATGGGAATTCAACTTTCGTAAGTCCAAAACTATTCTCAGATGTTTGCCATCTTTTTGGGGACTAGATGCAAAGGATTCAAATGGATACTCTGATTGGGTCGAATTATACCATCTCTTAGCATTTCAAATATTTGTTGGCGCACAATTTCTCTAAATCGATATGACACGATATAAGGCGTCGTTACAATGGGATCTTTGGTACCGACTTCAATGTTATAGACAAAATCTTTGCAACATCCAGGAATAAGCAAAATACCTTTTTATGTTTTTAAAGAATGTCTCTAAATTGTAATATAAAATGTTTACTAAAGTAAACTGTTCCTTTTCAGTATCCCTAACATTATTTTTCTTCTGAATATCTGAGTTGGTACTTAAAACATTATTAATAAACGGTTGATATTGGCAAGCGACGCTGTTACTAACGGGGATTAATTTTTGAATAATTTTATCATTCAGTGTAGCCACTGCAAATGTCTTATTCTCAAAGTCTAAAACAGCACGTAATCGGGTTAAGAAATCTAATCCTATTAATACATTTTCATTTAATTCGTTAATGACTAAAATAGGAATCGTAATTTCATAATCTTATATGGTAATTACTATTTATATTTTACCCATAAAATTTTTCTTATGTTTGCCTGTATAATCGATTAATATCAAATTATCTACCTTTTGTAATCTGGGATTAGGATAATCTTTTGTAAGTTCAAGCCAAAATGAATAAGACAGAAGTGATACTATAGCACCAGTATCAATGAAAGGTTGAAGAGGAATTCCATTAATTTTGACATGTTTTTTAGCAGTGCTAAACGTTTTTAGAAAAACAATATTATATTCAGAGGTGCCTACCTCTTCAACGTATTTCGTCATCAAACATTCACTGACAATTTGGTATAGTAATATATGGATATTTATCATTATTATCTAAAATTTTAAGCTTAGTTTCATTTTCAGAAGGTTCTGGAGCATCATACGCTGACGTGGTTTTGACCCTCTCCAACCCAGCTGAATCTAGTTTAAATTACGACAATCTGAAAATTCTGTTATACTAGATTGTATTCCACAGTCCTGTGTAGTTTCTTGCCTACTATATACTGTTGCAGTATTCCGATTTCTATATTGGTAATTCCTGCCACCTGTGAACCTGTTTTGTCAAAAAATGCCAGGATTACTATTTCTATTGTAGTTCCTGCGATTAGGTTGTTAGAATACCAGTAGCATTTATTTCATTTGTTCTCCTATTTGAATAAAAGCTATTATTATTACTTAAACTACCCCCTTGTCGACATTCATATTTCGGACGGAGTGAACGTGATTACAATCAAAATTAGCATGCCCTCTATTGTTGTTTTGCATCATGGATTGGCTTTCAAAATTTTGAACATTCATGATAAGATGGTTCAAATTGAAGCACTGAGCTAAAATTAACATTTGCTATAATTTGAAAGGTAATAAGATGCGTATGGACGTTATAATTCTAAATTCAGGATGAAAAGGACTAATAGATTTTAATTCCTTACAAGCTGATATTACCAAATTCGTAGTACACCTATCCCTTTTAGGGTGATAATGTCGGATACGAATTAATGCATCCCTATTGGCTAACATAAAGTCATTTTCAAAGTTGGCTATTAACGCATTCTTGAAATCAGAGTAACTACAAAGATTACCTTTGATAGCCTTAAACCAAGTGAACCAGGGAGGCAATAGAACATGCGGATTTTTTTTGTGAATTTTGATCCATCCATCCCTATTAGATCACACTCATCTTCGATTTTTTCTATAAATGTGCTAGCCGGTATATCATCAGACCTGCCACTAAACTTTATGAGAGATTTAACTTCACTGACAGAAAAAATACCTTTATTTCTATTCTTCATCTTCCTGGAATTCAAGGGATAATTTCTACCACGATGCGAGAGAACGATTACTTCTTCGACGCTGGCCTCCACAAAGGTGACTATCAGTACTTGTCGAATATTCAGAGGAATCATCACTTTACTTCATGTTCCTCCGATGATGATGTTGATACTGCTATGCCTTGATCATATCAGTAATAATTCAATCACCGTTCGTATGAGTATCAGCAGGATTCTCATTTGCAACCGTAAGATTTTCTTTGATATAATTCACTTCTTGCAATTCTCTAATCTGATTATTGTATTCATTTATTCGGGCGGAGTAATCATTAACTATAGTTTCTACCACTTCGATGGAATTTTGCATTTCAGTGAATCTATGTATAATTCGTTCCATTTTAAGATCACTTTGTTCAATTCGCAGAGTTGTCTGACCGATTTTACTATAGAGTTGTGTCACCAAAATCTTGCTTTAATTGTTCTATCTGTTGATCAATTTTACTGTCAAGTTGGTTCATTCGTTGATCCATTTTATTGTCAAGATGGTTCATTTCTTCACCAAGACGTCTAATAAGGTCAGCTAAGTCACCCCTATTACCACTAGTTTCAGATATATTTCCACCACTAGGAAGATTCATTTTGATATTTATAAAAAAATTGTGCCACTCATTAACAATGTATACTCCGTATTGATATTTATTTTATCAAATCTAGGTAACCTCAAAGTCAATCTGTACACTTAAATTTTATTGCTTAGGAGATTATCTAGTGAACGTCAACGAATCCCCTAAAAGATCCTTGCGGCAACCACCAAATTTATACATCATAATTTGTTATATGCAGGTCCTCAGTCATATTCGTATCAATGTTATATCACTAAATTCACTCAAGACAGATTATGTTACGTTTAGATTTCTTAACTTTATGTTGGCACACTATTGAAATAAAATACACCTTTTAATTATGCATACATACCTTATATGATGGTTCGTGAATTATTATTTTATTTATTTATAAAACGTTGTTATGACAACGTAGAGACAAAAACACATCAAGTTATTATATATCAGAATCAATTTTGATTCTTTTCTTTTTTCGTATTATTTTCTTCCTCTTCTTCTAACTAGTTAGTGTATATTTTTAAAATTACACATTTCCTAGAAACATAATAAAAATATTTAGAATTACACTAAATATGCAAATATATCGTTACAATTATTTAATCTATAATATAACATGTTAATATTTGACTATACGATGAACGAAAAACAGCGAAATATTGAAAACGCTTACATGCTTGACGGTTTCGAAGCTAATGGATATTCAAGAAATGTTATCAAAAGTAATCTTTAAGTTTTACGACAGACGGTAATGCCGGTTATTCTAAAGGACACGGTGGATATTCAAGATTTTGCGCAGATACGTAAACTGAACTGCAATACAAAAATGTATTTGACAGCTAAGATGATAAAACCTCAAAATTTAACATAAATATATGGGCCCAAACATCTACACGAAAATTCATCTCTATGGCCCCTTATATAAACAAGAATGAAGACTATGGGTATTTCAACGGTAAATTTCGATCGGAAAATTGTAAAGGAGAACGAGAACAAAGGTAGATTGTATACTATGCAATCGATCACGTCTACGGCGGGTCAAATAGTGATGGAAACGATCCCTTGATATCTGACGAGAGCAAATTACTCCATGAATTGTTTCTCGCAATATTTCAATTGAATATTCAAGTTCAACTAAGGTATGTTAAATGGGTAAGAATTGTGAATTTAAAAAACGGGGGAAGAAAGGTTGAGGAAAACAATTCTTAGAGAAGAGACTAGGAAGATAGCTACAGAAGAGAAACCAGAGGCGCGCTAAAGGAGAAAATAAAATAGAACACTAAATACTATAAAGAAAAGTGGTCGAATTTAAATATATGACAATCCGTCGACTTTAGTGCCAAATATACATTTCAATACGCAGAAACAGTAGGCCTACTAAATGCGTGGCTTAAAATATATCCCAGTGCGCCAGAACAAGTCTGTGCCCAGAATGAGATTTATCACTAAGACAGGGGGCTTTATGGAAATCCCACTTCTCACTGTATTAGGGCAAGGTCTTGTAGATCCTGGAAATATCCCACCTCTGAGAAAACTGAGAAGAGCTCAGAATAAGGTATGAAAAATAGCATAGAAGTCGATAACATAAGGAAAATCCTAATTGGAGTTTGCCAAAATTAAAAATAATAAATAAAATATCTTGTACTGGAAAATTAATATAGGCCAAATTTTTCCAGTCGGTCCCTGTCCGGAAGATTCGCTACAACTTGACGTGCCGATAAATTTTGATTACTACACAGTTTAGAACTAATGAAAATGAAGATATATGGGAGGAAAACATCGACACTCTGGTACGGAATATTGAGACTCTACTGTAATTAATCTACTATGCTAATTACTCTTATCCACTCTTTCTCTCTCCATGAACAGTGATGAACTTGGCTTAGTAATGTGATGTTGGGAAAAAATCTCAAAGCAAAAAAGTACTAACGCGAATACAAGGCTGAACCCGTATACTTAATCTGCACCAATTGTACAACTATATTGTTCTGTACTTACTTTTAAACTACCCAAAATATATACTACATAAACGCCACCAACATCGTCAGACAAGGTAGGCAGTTAATACGTACGATTTCGGTTGATCGGCAAGCTACGAAGTGAAAACGTTGTCAGTCATTTTAAGTGAAATTTCAAAGAAAATCTGTCTTATGTAGATAGGTTCTGTGTACAATGGCTTAAATTGTAATAGTTATGCACAGAGGCATAAAGTTTCGTCCGGAGCAGTAGTTCTTGGTTAAGGATAATCAAAACTACCAGTTACATACTATTTATGGAGAAAAAGTAAAAACAAAAGCAATAAAATGTTTTCCGAACAGAAACACTTTTCTCAGGTCTCAAAATCACTAATTGCAACAGATTGGTTTTGTAAATGTAGCTGCCCTCCCCCCAAAATTGATGGCCCCTCCTAGATTAACCTGCTGGCTACACCCCTGATTCAAAGCCTGTCTCATGGCTATCTCACACAGACCACTGAAGAAAGGCTTTCGTATGTAAAGATATGGAAAAGCAGTTTTCATTGTACCCTGTAAGAACAGTGCGTAAGGGAAAAGATAGCATGAAATGTCTGAAAGGAATTATTTGTGGGAGTAATGCTATCGTGAATTCTGAAATAGTGACTACATTTGTGAGAATGAGAACATTTGCTAGAGTTAAGCATTTCATAGTTTGCAAAAGATAAAAGTGTTAAGGTTTCTGCAAAGAGACGTACGCTCCCAGGACAAAAGGGCGAAAATTATTAGGAAACTTGTTCAGTGAGGTAAGTTTTCTAACAGTAGAATATTATATTAACCCTTAACGAGTTTTCGTAACCATTTGGTTACACATGTTTTGATCTTGCCTATTGCGTTTGAAGACTATTATTTTTAGGTATTGTTCCTTGTGGTTATTTGTGTACATGTTTTCCGCGATCCAGAGAAGCTATTGCCTCTTGGTGACAACTCTGGTGAATTTTACGCTTAAGGTAGTCTGTGAATATATTGTTTTGCAAGCAGTGGCGGAAACAGACAGAAAAGATAGTGAACCGTTAAGGGTTAAAACACAATTATTATAAATTCTTTTCTGGATCATTATTCTATGTAGTAAATTACAGACACTTCAGTTTAATTCTTCATATAAGCAACAACAATATTTTACTGTGTAACGTTAATTCAGAATATGAATTCTCACGCGAAGACCCTCTTCCTTATTCTTAAGCGGGAAAAAAGCAGACGACAATTTGTATCGAGCGCTTAACATGTCTATGGGTGACGTCATTCGGGGACAGCCTATGACCATGCAGCATGGATAAGAGGCAACATGTTCTGTAGTAACCTTGACTATTCACTTATATTTATTCACTTTTTGTATCATAGATTCAATTTTGGACATTCTTTCTTTAATTATACTCAAGACTGTTCAAAGCAGTCACATTCTATACTTTGAAATCTACATGTCATTAAATTATCGCGCACTGACCCGGTTCAGAAGAAGTCGCGTGAACCAAAACTCAACTCTTTCAATACAAGTCACACTATATTTACACTTCATAGCTTAAAGATTTTATATACGCGAGACAAAATCAATATTATTTACTATACTCTTTGATAAATGTGCTTGTATTCTGACATCAACAATAAAATTAAAACCCGAAAGCAAAGAAAAGGAAGATTTTTAAGCTATGATCTAACGATGGAAATAGCGTCATGCATACAGGCTTGTATTTAAGCACGAAGGTAAAGTTTATTTTTGTTAATTATTTAATTATTTGACTACAGAGCATATAATATTCAAAGTATAAGGCAACTAGTAAGGTACTTTTAGATCTAACTACACATATGGACTGTGAGTACCATATAATTTCAAATATTGACGAAAAATAAGCAATTTTAACTTTACGAATCGTCTTAACTATGTTCATAAACAAACGGCACTCGATTCGCGACTGTTCACTAGAGATTAGAGGGCGCTACTAGGTGACAATAAATTTTGCACTGAAAAAACGTGCTTTGTGCTCTATTAGAAGTTATCTACACCTTGTATATTATAAGATGACGATGCGAAATCAAGACAGCTTTGCATTATGGGCGAATTTACTTATAGTGTTAGGCCGGAAGAGATGAATTGTTACGAATCAACTATACGCGGTCCTTAAACAGGTTAATAATACTCTTACATACATCAATACAAATATGTTACATCACATACGAAGTAAAACTACACACACTAATACATATCACTACAGAAATTTAACTTCTACATATCTAGACCAAACAAATCACTTATATGACCAAATTTTTAGTCGACTCTGATACAAAAAAGAGGGAAGAGAAATAGTTAGGGCCAGTTGGCCCCTGCACTGAAATCCATATTTTCAGTGACGAGATTATTGTTTATAGGCCCTGTGGGCATATCAAAACTATTAAAGGGAAGATCCTATCCTGAAGGGAAAGAAACTTTCACGAAATTATTTAACGCATGATACGTTGGAAACTGTCAATTTAAGACTAGAATAGAAGTCCCTGTTGTGGTTTACACTCACATAGTAAAACTTAACTTGGATACTAACAAACCTTAATATACCGCCATGATTTAAAAGAATCACATAAACTACGTACACAAAACGGTAATTGACAGGCTACCGAAACCTAACTGGACATGGGAGGGTGAGAAGGATATTTTAAACCTTTCGAAAATCACCAAACATTAGTTTGAAAAGATTACACAATTTGAGAATTAATTTGTGTGAGTAAGAATATTGAGGTAGAATATAGTTAACAATCACAAAAAAGGGGATTTTCGCGGCGGAAAATATAAAGCGAATGGAAAATCATAAAAACTGGATCAAACCGGATTTTAGCAGGATATGGGCATCTCAGAGGGACGAATTGGGTCTAAGATATTCTACCAAATATTTGATTGGTGGGAAAATTAAGAAAATTCTACCCAATTGCTTACCTATGATTTAAATTGAAATAAAAATGAATAGTTTCAATAGTCATCAAAGTTAAGTGACCATATACAGAAATTTACGATGAAATAATATACAAATAAATTATTTCCTGAAATATATTTTTTTCAAGTTATTCTTAAGCTTTTAGGTTAAGTTTGATTTAGACATGAAACAAACGGAGTTAATTTTGAAAACGAAAATTATATAACAAAATCTAATAATATATAGTACAATAAAAATTATCCGGACTGTAAAAAAATATATGTACTATCTTAACTGTGGCTGAAGGCAAAAGCAAATATATTCAAATGCACACTATCTGTTCACAAAATCATTACAACCGTATTTATGACCAAACGGGTGTGATTCATATGGAATTCTTGGAATCAAGTTAAACAAGTTCAGTAGATCGTTTTTGCGAATCACTGAATAATCTGCATCGTGGCATCCAAAATCAGCGGTGAGGAATTCTAAGCTACGGAATTCTTCTGACCCATGGCAATGCCCGCTAACATACACAGCAGCCAATACTGTTGAGAGGAATCAGGGATCTTAATGGGATTTTTTTTTCATCACCCTTAAACAGCACTGCCGATTTTACCTTTTTATTCAGCTGAAAATATTTGCTTGTTTCGATCTGTTTAAACAACAGTTAGGTGCTGCAGACAAATTGTAACACAGAGTGGATATTTAAGACTGGTCACACTACCAGGCATGTCTAGAAATTTATCATGACTAAGTCGTAAAATTGTTGGGTTTTTACCATTATATCTATCACAATAAATTTCTTCTCCAGACATTTTTTTAAAATATAAACTATTTTTAGATGCGTCGCGGAATTTCTGCAATTTGTTCTGATGTACTACCAGATTCAAAAGGAGAAGAATTATGCAAACAATGTTGCCAAGTATTCTATTATGGTTAAATCTAGCCAATGTTACATCATGTTTAGCCAGTAAGATCGTAATTCCCTTATTCGATATAATTACATGAAATTTTGTTCCCAGAGTTACCAGTTTGTAGCCAAAGCGTTTAGCGTTAGATGGGCAGAATTTCCTATAAAAAACTCCCACCAAAATTAAGATAAAAACACGATAAAGTATTATTTATCACTTTGATAATCCTTCTGTTCGTTGTAGTTTTTAAATTGCCACATCGTAATATATTTCATTGATTATTGCCACCTTGTAGTACTGTCTTGCACCTGCCCGCAACTAATTTCAATGTGTTATTACTTTGTGAATGTGAATTTTGATTTTACGATTGGTGCATATTATTTCCGTTTAATCCTGTACCGGTACTAGAACAATACTGTCACCGGTATGTAAACAACATTAGGGACGAAGGAATTCGACGGACGTGTAACACTCTATCGATGATGCGCATTAGTAGTTTTAATTATGGGGTAAGAATGAATGTAGTAGATTTCAGAATACCAGAAGGATGTATTACTTTTTATAACTGGGCAATGAAACTATGGTATGCAGGGAGGTAGGTAACTCCACCGACAAATTTTGGGAGACGATTCCTTATACGAAATGAAAGGAAAAAGTTCTAATAAATATGGACCGAAAATACCTCCTTTCAGAGTTATGATCCATTGAAAATTCGAAAAGTCATTTTTCAAAGCTCCCTAACTTAGAAAATATATGACCTAACCCAAGCGGTTTAAGGAATTACCGGTACACAGGAACTTGTATACGCTTTATCTAAATATCAATGTTTCAGAATTTACCGGTACCAGCGAAACGAAAGTACCACTAGTACTTAAAGGAGTATTCCTATACTTCAACTTCCTTTTTATAGTTCCTTTCAGCGTTAATGGAGGATGGTAAAACATGGATAGAGAACGTAAGAGTTCCTTCTAGTAAGATACTAATATCGTAAAATGTCATAAATAGGGTATAACGGGAACAGATAAAATTATAGTATTTTCTCCCAAGATCTAATACTTTTTTCTGCATAGGTTAGTACGAAATATTTTTGTTGAATGGTCACACTACCCTTTAGTTCATAGAATATCGTCCGAACGTAATGTTGTCTGGGACGAAGTATGGTAAGTTATCAACAGCTCGGGACACTTACATAATTTATTCGAACATTATGTTCATTGTACATCAATGTTCATTTGTTCCTCTGACGTGGAACACTCGTATTAACCGTCAAATACATGATCCCAGGCAGTGTTGCCACAGTCCTAGCTCTGGAGTGGGCCGAAAAATAGTACCAGATTGAAAGAAAGAAGGCTGAATTCATTATTATATACCTGTGTAATACATAGCTCTATGACACGAATCTAAAAGAGGTAAAGTTCTAGAATACTCCCCCGTTCTTCCAAGAGTCCTAATCAAGAATGTAATCTGTTTAGAAATTACTTCTTAAAAACATCCAAATAGGAGGACCCGTACAGCCGTGGAAGTAGAGGAAACTTTTTTCGGACATAAGAAGTATAACAAAGGCAGCAAATTAAAAGGAAAACAGTTATCATCTTCGGTATGTATTGTACCTCTTTCTCAAAGTGACCAATAAACTCAAACGGTATTATGGCCATATAATGAGGAACAAATCAATCATCTCCGAGTTCGGGTGTAACAGTGCGTTATAATAAAATTGCACCTTATTCTTTCTTATTTCACGATCGAAGAAGGATAATAGACTGTAAGAAGAAAATAAGATAATTAAACTCATATTTTTTACGAGTCCAACACACAGTATGTGTAACGTGAGATATAGGAAAAGTCTTATTGACACTTTTGAAAATTTGACGAGTATTTGTTAAATGGTGCTGAAGCGGGTAGTATTGTACCAATTTTTTCACAAAAGGATTGAAAATGCCAGCGTGGTACCAACGGGCCGATAAATGTTAAAAAAGGGCTGAAATTGGTACGATTGTACCAAGTATGGCAACACTGATCCAAGATGATGCTCAACATACAGCTAGATTAACAATATATGCTTGTAGTTCTTTACGACCAACAACACTTCAAATATATATTTATTATTACTATTCTTATCTACGCATGAAATTAATAAAAGTAGAAAGTATATTTTGAATACTGAAACTTTCAGTTCTTTATGCATGTTAAAGTACAATAATTAATGATTTTGTGTTTAAAATATCAAGAATAGGAAAGATTTGTAAACATTAACTTAGATCTTCAATTTAGTAAAATCTAAATAAGTGCAGTGTCATCTTATAACCTTCTGTATCATAAATAACCTCATAAAGAGTCAATAAATGTTAGGCCTAATTTGTTTAGTGTCCGGGAGGGAACTATTCAAAGAAAAATTGAAGATAGGATGAAGTCTATAGGTGAACGTCTCACGTTTATCGAGTGAGGCTAAACCAGACGGTGATGGTAAGAAATGAATGAAGTGGTGGAATGAAAGATGCGTGATAAACCAGAAAAACCCCGAGAAAACCAATGCACAAGGCGTTTGTCCAACACAAAGCTCACTTGGCGTGAGCTGGGATCGAACTAGGGATCTCACTCACTAGAGGTGAAAGTTCTACCTCTGAGCCACCACGACCCCTGAGGAGCTACTAAATTGATCCGCTACAAGCAGTAACTTCAACATGAAAATCAACCAAAGCAAGAACCAAGACATAAAATACAACAGAGGAGAAACAAGAAAATGAAAGTCAAACTATAGTATCACCTGGAGGAAGAGATAAAAGAGCACTGTTACTCATGGACTATGGACAGAAGCCATAAAAGTTCAAACTAGATGTAAGATCCACAGCTTCTTAGAGTAAGAAGTTTGACGAAAAATAAATACTTTGTATGTAAAATACAGGGACGCACCCAGGCTAGTTGTTGCCCAGGAAAAAACTCGCCTTAGCGACCCCCTGACAAGCTAAACCAAAATGCTCCCCGACTACACCTCATATTGGCATCACACAGTAATCCCATTCCATTTTTCTTTAAGTGGTAAAGCTTAATTTCAAAATTGCAGTACATAAGTATTTTTTTTAAGGAAAGCCAGCAAGAGATGGTCTCTGATATTTCGCAGTAACACTGCCACTGCTCACATCTCAACGCTTAAGGACCGAGCGAAAAAGATGCCATAAATAAACAAACAGGCGATACAAATCAATTAGACAATGAGATGGTTACGACAGAATGAAAAATATTTATATGCAATACACAACTACATGTATATTATATTCAAAATAAGAAAGCCCAAGGAGATGAAAGATAATAACCATCGCCCAACAGTGTATGTTGTTATAAAAACAAAAAGTGTTTCAACGTGTTTCGTTAATTTTAAGATGAGACTAAGGGGAAATCGTTGAAACTCAGTCACAACGGCTAGTGTGTCTTCCAGACATGTTTTGGAGGACACTTCCCCCCGTGGAGTGCTACCCGGAACAGAGCAAAGTAATATGTTTACAATATACTAATAAATGGAATAGTACCATGTGAAAGTAATATGTGTTCCTACGAATATTAAGTGAAAGAAACAATGTCAACGGCTAGCGCCGAATTTCGAACCCACAATTTTCCCAATGCTAAGCCAACACTCTACCACTAAGTCATAGTTGCTTGATGAAAAAAAAAATGTAAAAGCAAATAAAAAGAAAGAAGTTCTTTTTGGCATTAGAGACTTACTCATTAGAGAGCAGTAAAACGAAGAAAGGGTTAAGAACAAGGAAATGGTAAAATACTCTAATGAAAAGATGAACCAGTCTAGTGACTTGATGGATGTCTCGACTCCAAAAGAAACCGAGCATCCCGATTCCGATGGGGACCGCGGGTATTCCAAAGAATCAAGGCCAGATATCACCGGTGGACATGTATCTGGTCTCGAAGATAATGGTCATCACATTGGTGATCCTTAGTATAACCATAATGGTAACAAAACCGTAGTAGAGCAAAAGGAGAATGTACCATCTAGCCATGATACAATTCTCCATTTGCTACAAAAGGTAGATTAATTAAAACAGGATAATCGACAAATGAGGAGTGATTTGAATGAACTGATGCAGAGTAATACCGAAATGAGGCGTGATATAAATGGAAAAGTTAACAAAATGGAGCAAAAGTTCAATAGTAGGGAACACAAGCTTCATACCGCAAAGCAAGAAACCAACACTCGATTCGAGGTTTTGAGGAACAAAATCGATGGCATGTGTTTAGACTTTGCTTCCTCAATGAACACATTGAAGGAGGAAATGTCTGTAGAGAGCGATCGGGTAAGGTACGAAGCTCAACAACCCATAGGAAAATTAAAACAAGAAACAGATACTAAATTGGTTATAGTTGACACAAAATGTGAAAACGTAGACTCTAAATTTCGACAGGTAGATGGAAAATTGGAAAAACAGCAATTGAAACCAATAAGTGGAATTTTAACTTCAACTAACTTATCAATGGAAACGAAATTAGAAACGGTGAATAAGAAAGTTAGTGAAATCCAAGAGGAAATAAATAATAATAATAATAAAGAGGAAAATCTAGTCGTGATAACTTAGATGTATTCTGCCCTTTCTCTGGTAGCAGCTCACAAGAAATAACGCCAGTAGGTCACCAGGATGAAAATAAAACCAGTATCAAGAGAGAAAATCGAGTGTTGGCTGATGCACGGGATATGGCAATGCATTATCCCATGCAACAACCAAGTGCGAAACCAGGGTTAGGTTGCCTTTACACAATGACTACCACAGATGCGAGTGTCAGTGCTCCATCGCTATTTTGCGGTACCAAATCGCATGTATTTTTGGCAAAATGGAAGGATATCGTGATGTAATATCGGTTCCGGGTGCAGTTTGTCCGAAAGTGGAAAATAACACGACTTACAGAGGCCCTCTTCGCTATCCGGGGGATGTTTAATACATCAAGAACATCATCCACGACAAACTTCAGGACAACTTCAAAGTGTTTCCCAACCTGTGACGAAAATATCGTCAATAGTAAGCTCCATGTTCATATGAAAAAACGACGAAAGTACTTCGGAATACTGCGATAGTTGGGTTATCGTTTGTATCGAGCCTACCGGATACTTTTGAAACCTCAACTTGAATTCCACAGGAAGGAAAGGAAAAGGAAAAAAGAAAAAGATCGTGTGCTCTCTCAATTCCTACCATTTCTTGAATACTTTCTCCTTTTATGTAATGTAATACGACGCAGGTTCATAATGTTATTTGGTTGAAACAAGTTTAAGATTAAAACTGAATTCTTTTAATAGGTAAATTAATTTCCTATTCACTTTGTTACTTTGAGAAATTATCGGAACTCATAACTTTCAGAACCTTAAGCTCTTTCATTGTACTGATGAAAAGAAACACGAACTATTAGGACAGTGTCCCAAACGAACGCATCATACTGTCCTTAAATGTGTGTGTGAGTATGTGAAAGTGTGAATGAGTTAATTCTATGGTTGCAATCTATTAATACATATTATTTATATTTAGAAAAAAAAATATTATTCTAAAAAAAATTGTTAATGACCCTGGGAAACTGTAATGTACCATTACAGTTGAGGTAATGAAATTTTTGTTTGAACGAACCCAATAATTTTTGAACGTACTGTGTACTGTAGATTTTTTCTTATATGATTGCGGTCCATGTAATAAATACATTTGTTCTTTATTTTAACCAAAATTATTCTGGGAGTTTCAGAATAATATAATAGAAATTATATTTCGGGGAATATTACCTTTATTTATACATTATTTTTATGTAAATCCTGTATATGGGCATTTCAAATGCATTAGTATTGAAATTATACACTTTAATGCTATATGAAAACATTGGACAGATATTCTGGAAATAATCCACTAATCTGATATTTGGCAAAATAATTTAGAGCCCCCTTTGTCCATCTGAGATGCGGTTATCCTCCCAAAATCTGCTTTCATCCAGTTTTTGCTATTTTTTATTAGCTTTATATTTTCCGCCGTAAAAATTCTTTGTATTGATTGGACTTATTTCTGACGCTCTAGTATTAAGGCGCGTTTCTGGTCATTCTCTACGTGGAAACCAATTAAGATCCTGTTAGTTCGCTGCAGATATATACTCTGATTTTTCGATAAAAATACAATAAGGTAAAACCATTTTCCACTAATAAATAAATCCGTTGGAAGATTAGAGTTCCAAAAATATTGCATTTTTCCTTTTTAAACAGTCAGAAAATCAATGCGGTATTGGCTTCGACCCGAGCGACGCCATGTCCGTAAATGATAATAGTGACGGACAGGATTCATCGTAGTGTGTGATATTTTTTCTCAAAACATCTTGAAAATTAGAGTTTTCCTTTGATAACTCCCGTTATTCTCAAAGTTTTCATGTTAGGTTGAAACAGGCCTGCCCTAACATAGCTTTTGTCTGTATATGTAGTAAATGTGTTTTCATTGTACATTTATTCGTAATTGAATTTATTATTACCATGTCAATGTAAGTTAGAAGAGGGACTATCTCTGTTATTCCTGAGTTGATCACTGTTTCTAACGCATTATGTTCTAAATAAACAATCAAAAAAGGTTATTTTATCTTCAGGAAAAGGACTCTTATCATTAATAGTTAAAATATGTCCCCTTCTAGGCATTAGTATAAGTCTGTAATTGATAAACCATGATTTAGTTGATAAAACGGCCACTGGGTGTGAATCTCTCCAACCTTTTCTTAGTTCGCAGGCCGGTTTAGAATGGTGAAATCAGTGATTTGTTCAGTGTGCAATAGCAAATTTGTGTGATTATATTATTTAACATGTTTAGTGATATGTGTTAACATGTGTAACTTCCTTAGTTGATGTTTGATATGTGTAATTTAGTATATGTTTACGTGTGTATGTGTGCATGTAAACGTAATCTATTTAAGGACATTCGCAACGCAAATTCATAGTAACACCATACTGTAATAACTTAGTAGATTACTCATAGATATCGATGACAGAGTACAAAATTTATTTTATAATGCTAGGTTAGTTTTCGTACTATTAATGCCATCTCGTGCCAGGTTGGGAACTATTCGCTGCTTGTTTTTGTTACTCTGATACGTAACCATCTGGTCAACATGAAAATGACACTTCTTTTGCAATTAATGATGAGTTAATATATATTAGTTCTGGCTCATATGAATATGAATAGGTATTTAGGTGATATACATTGTAAATTAACTTTCCTGAAAAGCATAATCATGTATATATTCCTGTAATCAAATTATTAATAATAGTAAACTTTCCTTTTTCTTTTAACCTGAAGACTGCCTATATTCCTTTTTTTGTTGTTGTCAGGCAGCAGTTTTAAATTCTCTCTTTCCCTTGCTTTCTGTGAACTATCACATTGTTGATATCTTCCGAAATATAATTGCATGTAGTTAATGATATTGAATTTTCGTTTCATATAAAATAATTTGAAGCCGAAAAGTGAAATATACTATGGTAAGTTTGAAAGAATCTCATATCAGTTCATACAAGCTCACGATTAACGTACTAGAGTAATGTGTTGATTTTACTGTATATAATGAGACTGCTTCGAACAGTCTTGGGATACTAACTGATGATCTGAACTGACAATACGAATAATTGTCATATAGCAAATTATTCCGGATATTTTTCAGTTAATCACAGAACAGAATAACCGTTTGCAGAATTGATACAATTTAAAGATACACGCTCGGTTTCTATTTGCGATATTACTCTGCAACTTAATTTTTTTTCCGTCATCTTAATAAGCTTTTTACTGTTGTTCGCATAGGTGACAGGGTGGATAAGATCGAATAATATAGAAAATTTATTACAATAGCATCTCGTTTTTCGGTACCAAAGTGGCGATTCCTACCCTCTTTAAATATTTTCGTTTTTCTTAGTTTTAAACTAGGTAGTGATTCAAATTAAAAGACACCTCAAGATTGGCAACCTTGCGTATTTGGGAGCTACTAGCAAGATTTGGCAGACAACTTACGAATAGAAAATTTAGTTTATTGAATTATTAAAATTTGGCAAATCCGAGTTAGTTTTTTTAGTTATTGACTCTAGTTTTTCCATACATAACTCGTAACTCTTCTCAGTTTCTGAAAGGTGGGATAATTGTTTTATATAAATTCTAAATTAGAGACCACACTGACTTACCGGTAGTGCCGGAGCCTCCAAGGTTTCGGCCGGTTACAGAGCCAAGTGAGATTTCCATAAAGCCACTGTTTTTTGGAAATCTCGCTCAGGACACGGGCTAGCTAGTGGGCTTGGAGATATTTAATTGATGCTAGGCCAACTTTTTCGGCATAGGAAAGCACATTTGGCTGTGGATTGTTGTATGTCTAAATTCGACCACTTTGTACCTATAGTGTTCTAGCTTATTCTTTTGGTGCCTGTTTTGCGTTTTCTTTCTCTTCTCTATGCATTACTCTTTTCTCTTCAAGATTGTTTTATTTTTATTCCCTCCCAGTTTTGAACGTGACAAATATCATCCATTCAACATACATCCTTTGCACTTGATTAACCAGCTGAGATGTCGGAAGATACCAGGTATTCGTTGATGCGGAATATTGAAGAAACGTTTCTCAATCATATTTCAACCCACTGCAATAGCAAGCGATGGTTGAGTACACGATAAAATGTTACCTCTTTTCATTATTCGTTCGGAATTACCCTTCGGATTATCAGTCATTTCTACTTTTTTTTCTATTGGTAGCCATAAACGTAAATAATGTTGTAGTTGTTTTGGGCCCAAAAGTAGTTTTAACATTACAGAACAATATATTTATACATATCCTGTGTTTATGTGCCTGCCATGCGAATTAAATATCTCCCAGTTTAATTAAAATGCTTAAGAATTATAATTGTATCTTTATGTAAACCCAGTTATTTAATTTTGCGATATATTCGGTTTCTCTCATTAGAAGTATTGGAATCTATAAATTTAATTTCTCGGTGTTATTGAGTTGAAAGTTTAAAAAGGTTATTGAGTATTGTATATTGAGATATAAATATGTGTGGAATATAAATATGATATTGAAGTAAAGTGTGTATTGGTGAATTGAATAAACAAGTATATGTAAAGGATTTCGGTATCTACCCCGAATGGTTCTTGGTTGCTATAGTTCCGAAATATACAACAAATATAAAATGTGAATGTTACAAGATACCACCGCATGTTATAGATATTATCTTCAATCTTTGTAATATTATTAAGTAACATATATAATGACTAGCATCTTCTGTATTAAACAAAGTGCATGTAGCATGGGATTTAGGTAGGTCATCGTAACCCTAATGTATCCATAATCTACCCTCAAGTTAGTAAACTGAAATCCTTCTGTAAAACTATATTTCGATTCTATCCCTCCCATACGAATCCTTAAACTTGACCAGTGTTTTACCTCCTCAGTAGTCGCGTCCTCAATACAAACAAAAGTCCTTTTCCATTTGGAAAATTCTCTTTCCTATATATGTACTACCTGGTGCACAAATTTATCGTTGGATTCACATATATATATAGTGTGTGAATCCAACGATAAATGTGTACACCAAGTAGTACAAGGTGATGTTAACTGAAAGATAGTCAGTGAATGCCATAGTAAGTGAATGCCAGAATAAGTAACAATAGTCAATTTCTTATTAGTGACAAAACTTTGCTCTCTAAACCACAGAAATGGGAGAAATGTATCGGTAAACACTTCTACGGACATAATAAGTGTCAGTTACAATGAGTAAACATAAACTCATATGTGTGTATAAGACGAAATAAATGTTAGAGGATAAGAAGTACATAGGTACAAAGTGTTCAAGTATGTGACACTAGCCGTTGGTAAGAAGAAATGGGTACGGGTATACGGAAATAAAGAGAATCAAGATATAGAGTAATAAGATTGAGAATATAGTTTCGGAGGATTTACAAGATTACGAGAAAGATTATAAATATACGAAGAGAGATGATTCAAGAATATTACGATCATAATAATATGAGTTATGTAAAGATATGGAAATAGAGTGGCTCAGAACAGGAATAAATATATAAGAGAAGATATCAGAATTAGTTGTAAATGGGGTAAAATCTGTTTACGTTGTGAGAGAATGAATCATTTCGCGTTGGCTTGTCAGTTTGATACTTTTTAACAATAAAGTTACTGATTTTGTTTCATCAAAGCAAAATGTTATGGATACAGAATATAAAGTATTACCTTCATAGCAAGAACAAGTGACGAAGTTAGCTAATCTAATGAGGCTGAATTGTATCACATGTGTTACTAGTGAGGAAGAAGAAGCGATATCAAGTATGGAGAAACCTGGTATATCAAACCTTTTATTTTATGATCAAGCTTGTTCCCCATATGTAGTTTCAGAAGAGCAAATGGCCTTCTGAAACCTATATGATGGCTGAGAGCCAAAATAGTGACGGAGAAGCGAAGAGTTGGAGTGATGAAAGTTATCATGATAATTTGTTCATACCTAAAGCTAATTTGGTTTGCACAGGTGCAGGTCAAGATTTCACCCACAAGAAAAATAGAAACTCTTTAAGAAAATGGTGGTGGTCTAAGCATCGGGGTAAATATGCGGAGAATATGAAGGAAGCGAAAACTAAATTACAGGAGAGATATGATTCGATGCAGATACAGCACAATGTAACAATTTTACCGCAGAATATAGAGGTAGTCCTTCTTCAGATATTCGAGCAACAAAAGAAGATCCAAGATCAAATTAATTACTTGTGGACAAGATGGGACATAAAAGAGAAAAAGAAGAAATGTGGATTGTGCAAGGATGGTAGGAATTACTGTCTTATGGTTAGGTTATGTTGCAAGTTGTAGGTTATGTTACTAGATGTATAAGTTCTTTTGATTTCTAAAAGAGGGAGAATGTTAGAGGATAAGAACTACCTAGGTACAAAGTGTTCATGTATGTGACACTAGCCGTTGGTAAGGAGAAATGGGCACGGGTATGTGCAAATATAGAGAATCAAGATATAGAGTAATGAGATTGAGAATATGGATGTGGAGGATTTACAGCGTTACGAGAAAGATTATACATATACGAAGAAAGATGATTTAAGAAGATTACGATTATAATAATGTGAGTTATGTAAAGATATGGAAATAGAGTGGCTCAGAACAGGAATAAATATATATGAGAAGATATCAGAATTAGTTGTTGGTGTATTTCATGTAGTAGTAAGTAGAGCTAAGGAATTGATATTTAGATTTATAAAAGATCATATTTAAGATTTTAACAGTAAGGTAAAAGATATGGACAGCAGAAAGGGTGCTTTGATAATACTTATGATAGTACAGCTCGTCTAGAGCTACGAGACAGGACTCGTATAATTACTTTAAAATATTTCATAAAGACTCATTTCTCACCATCCCCTCAATTTTTTCGTTCACTTATCATATTGTAGATAGTAATTATTCACGAATCGCTATTTTTTAGTTTCGTATGTGGATTCATATTAATAATATGTACGTCTTTTGCATGTTTATACAATTCTGTGTTTTATTTCGTAATGGATGTAATAAATGTTCGCCAATTTTAATTAGATGGTTTCTTTAAACTATTTTCACCCATGTCGATACGCTGTCCTGTATGTATGTGAGTGTGTGTGAGTAAATAATAAATTTAGTTATACGTTGTAGCATTTAATATTGATTTACTATAATAGTTTTTATGATAAGTGTGTAATATCATGTTATATGTATTAGTGTATGAGGTGGGTCGTGAATAATAACTAATCCTAAAGTAGCCTAAATCGGCTTTAGGAGGAAAGCCAAAATGAGAGGATGAGCCTGAATAACGACAGTCTTTTCAGGAATCTATTTGTGAAAAATAAGTACATCACTGTGATTATTTTTTCCTTGGCTAATTCAAATGTGCATTTGATCTCTACCATGATAATTTAGATACTGGATAAAAAGGTTATTTAACGTTTGGAAATAACAGGCAAACTATTAAATTAAAACTTCCCGTTACCTGGGCTGGTTTAAGGAAACTACCACGTGTGCAGTTTCCTGCATCCAGGTCGGGATAGTATGAGGGAAAATGTGTCTCTTCTTTAATTACTTGAGAATTGATCCTCAAGTAGTAACCTTCGAATATGAATAATCTCTTAATAACTATTCAAGTTTCTTTACCATATTTACATAATTATCCAGTAATCCTTTATCTCTAGTTCCTTCTTCTTTTCTCCCTTTTCTTTCCCTCTTTTCACCCTTTCCCCTACCTTCTTCTCTTCTTTCTCACTCTTTCTTTTCCTCTTTCCAATAAAACTGAAGTAGGTCGTGACTGGGAGTTGTCGCTATAGACACATTCATTAAATTGGTTTGATGTTTCTCGTCGTAAGTCTGATATTAATTAGTTAATACTAAAACATACATGCAAAGCAAGATATTCAAAATTCATTTATTTTTTTATTTCATATATACTACGTTATCAAATTAGAAGGTTCATTTCAAAATAGTATTCCAATTCCCACTAAGGATGACTTATTTGGGCTGCATATAGGTCCATTCCATCATCCTCGTCTTCTCCACTTCGGAAGTAAAGTTTACTACAAAAATGTTCGTTTCCTAGCAACTTTTAATGGCAGCTAACTTGTAATAAAGCAGGATGGTGCACTAATTGTCATCTTTGTAAGATTTGGAATTGAGTTCGAGTAGTGAGTACGATGACAAAAACCTAAAGACGATAAAATTCGTCTCGCTCGGTTAGCGGTTGGCGGAGCTGTGGATTTTGAAGCTTTCATGTTTCGGTTGAAGAATTCAAATCACACTCGAACCCGGGTATCCTGACTAATGTTTTCATAGTTCCACTAGGAGATGAAGGGACGGTACTCCGTCCGCAAGTCCGACACGTATAACCCTACAAAAGAAGGACGAGTACAAGAGCATGGATAACCCATAACCAAAAAGTTTCACTATTTTAAAAATATGAATGCTCTAAAAGAAGCCATTTCTTTTTCATTTCTTTTATGCCATCAGTAACAACAACAAAAGAGCTTTTATAATTCTCCTTTAAAAATTCAACAAGGAAGCCAAAGTTCCCCTGACTAAGGATTTTTGACAGTACATTCAGTCTCATTAGGCGATGGCGGAATAGTAACTCTCTGATAGGCCATGGCACTTCCGTCCTTTTCCTGTCCGTGAACCATAGTAGCCATTGATGATAACACAGCTAAATTAATTTTCTTGAGTCCATAAGCACCCATAAGGTTTCCCTCGTAGGATGTATAGATGTACATGAATCGCAGTAAGAAAGTATTGTATACAGAACTTGAGTTTCTTAATTGTGCAAATAGAACTCTACAGCACTGACTTTATATATAGGCACGATGAAGATGTTCTCTGTTTTGCATTCAATTATTTATTTATTTATTTATTTATTTATTTACTAGCTAAAATTCTACTTCTTAGAACGAGCGAATAGGTATATGAAAATTATTTGAACACTTTTCTCCTTAAGACACACATTATAACGAAAGTGTAATGATAAATCCGAAAGTCCCCCATTTTACACCCCGCCAACTTTTCATGCCGATGGAGGATGAATTTAGAAATAAACGGGATCGAGAATAGTGTTGATCACGAGATGAGAAGTACTTTTTTTATTGGATTCGAGACGAGAAATTTCTCGAAAGTCCTACGCAGCAGTAGTTTACTCGTCTTAGATTTCAAACACTGCTTTAGAGCTCCCTCGTGACTAAGAGGTCAATTTATGCCCCTTTTTCGTGGCAGAAAAAGATTCGAACCCCGTGGCGGGAGCTCATGGGGTTCGAATTCATCAATAAGCAGTAACTCCACGTCACTTATAGCCTTGTTGCTGAAGGCGACGCTAAAGTCCAAATTAAATCAAACTAAAAAAGTGCTTTTGCGTTATATGAATAATAGTATAAAAAAACAACAAATTGATAATGTGATTGTATGAAAACAATTAAGAGCATTTATCAAGTGTTAAAGATACCCAAGTCATTATACAATATACGCAAATAACACATATGGTTTAGATGTTGATACATCACACTCTTCGTAGACTTCTCTTGAAGCGAAATGATTCTGACGAATTAAGAATAAAAGCAGGATATAAGTGTTGTACATAAATTTACAAAACAGGACAGGATGTGCAAACTTTTTCTCGAGAATGAGACGAGAAAAAAATCGTAGAGAATCGAAGCGAAATTTCTAGAAAATTTACGAGACTAGACGAGAAAACGTTCTTTGTGATCAACACTGATTGGATGTGTCAATAGTCACTTCAAAATCAGTTATCCTGAAAAGTGTGAATTGGAAGCAAATATTGATCGTTTTTAATTTTTTACATCATCCCTTCTTGCCCTCACTTGTGACTGACATGCCAATGGGGAATGAGTTTGAACTGTCGGGAATGTGACTATTCATCTCAGCGACCACGAAAAATATGTATTGTACAACAACATCAGTAGGTTTAGACTACAGACATGTTCTAATTATTAGACACACGCTAGACAAATGTAAAGCTCATGTTGTAGACCTAGTTTAGGAGTTCTAGAACATGTAATTTATAGGTTAAACCACAAATATACAGTAGGATCCTTCATTAGTTTACTGTACTGTTGAAGTGACGATATCACCGTTGAATGGCAGATGGCATTAGAAGGGGAAGCAGACTTCTGAAAGTGGTGTTTTAGTTGTATACAGCTATTGTAGTTTCTATTAACGAGTGAAGTCTGAAGTTTTGTTGTTGCAGTCCTAAGCAGTTACGACAATCAAAGTGTTCAACATTTCGAAAGGGTCCTGTAATAGTGAAATAATAGGAAGAGCCAGAGACATTCTCTGCGTACAATGGAAGTTATCAAAACATTGCTGGCTGAATGAAGATATATACAAGAAAAATATAGTTAGTAGGGTTTTAGTAGGGCAAACATCTGTGAGTAGAATCTCTATTTCAACCGACAAGAAGCAAATGTATCAGCCAAATAGGGTTTGTGGGCGAAAACCAAAGCTATGACTAACAAGTATCAGAAAACTTAAGAGATTGGCTCTGAGAAACAAAAACGCAACTTCTAGAGACTTTAGCATACAAATGGCTGACTATGGTGGATACATTTCGCGTAAAAGTGTTCGAAGTATTCTTTGGGCTGAGAAAATTAAAACACGCAGGACAAGAAAGAAAGCGAAAATTACTCTAATCACGGCGAAAGAGCGCCTCGAATGGACACGAATCCATGCTGATGATTGAAGAATAATGTGTTTCATTTCTTAGTGTATGATGAATGTTCACTATATGCATGATGTCAACCTGGGGAGGAATTCAAGTTGGAATGTCTACAACAATTTCAGTCATGGTTTGGGGTGTGATGTCTGTCTTCGGGTTTGGGAGACTATATAGTAGAAGGAACAATGAAGCAAGACTAATACCTACAAGGTCTTCAAGATCTGCTTCCCCAGAGTGTAGTCTCGTTTGATGATGCACACTTTACCTTTATACATGATGGAGGCCCATGCCATCGGGCCAAACATGGGACAAAAATTATTTGAGAACCACATTAGTGTTCTTCCATGGCTGGATAATAGTCCTGATATGAACCCGATTAAAAAAAAAAATTGGAGCTTCATGACAGAAAATCTAAAGAAGAAGCACATTACAACCAAACATCAATTTATCGAGAAGATCAAAAATTGGTGGTATCAACAATTGTAAGGATTACTTCATGAGTTTTATATATTATTCCTGTGGGAACAAGTGAATCAGAGAGTATAAAGAAGAACTTACGGGATAGGCGAAGAGAGTAGCCAAAGACAAGTGAATCAGTTTACTCCTGAAAGGCATAGTGTATGAATCTTAATGTGTCTGATTTTGGAATTGTATAGGACTCAGCTTCCGCTCTAGAGAAATTGAATTACGTTAGGTATTTTATATCTCGTAGGCAAATCGATTGAATTTTATTTTTTATCGCTCTGTACTGTACAATGATTAAACAGCAGAGTTTGTCTATCTGTGTCCGGGATGGACAATTGTAATATATTACCTAGCAAGGTTAATTGGCTATGGTAGACAACTGTTACTTGTCGCTGGCATTCCGTCTTCATATGTTCAAGAGGATGTATGCACGCTGTAGCACCGGATCATCAGTAAGGCGATATAACAAGCAACAAGTGTACAGCAACACGTAATATGATAAAGCATCGCAGTACAAAAGACTTATTAGAACAAAATGCAAATAGGAAACACGAGGGATGTCAGAAAGCGTTATTCTCCAGCCAAAGCAAAAACTTTGACAATAATTAATAGAATGGAATCACTACGCAAGTTCGTTGAAATGTTCAGTTTTGCCAGCGAGAGAAGAAAGAAGAAACTATACGAAGATATACAGAGCGTAAGAAATACATGAGTGAAAACATGAAAAATATTTCAAGTATATTTATAGTAATAACGGTATCCTGAAATGGGAGATATAATTATTTTAAAAGTAAGCAAGGCTTATGCAACTTACAATTATGTTAATTGTCCCTTCTCAGATGTCACTGTGGTAGAAATGTGTTGGATTCCTTGTTGGAGCGCTCAAAATCTTTCATGAAGTTTTCCACTAGGGTAACTATCCTTCAAGGTATGCATTTCTGTACGATTTATTATATTTGTTTTAAATATATTTACAAGTAACGCATTAGAAAGGTAACTTACATGTTAATAAAGTTAGATTAAGTTTTAAATATGCTATTTTCTCCAATAAATGTTCTCTACCAAGAATATACTATATAAATAATGAAATGCATATAAGAAACATTTTTAGATAATTTGTCATCACATCATCCACATTAATAATATGAGAACATAGATTTGATGTCTTACATTACGCACGAAAACTTATCACGTGCATGGCTTATAATTGGGTTTAAAACAAATAATTCAATAAAAAATCTTTCTAAATTATGGGAGAGAATTTTTATATATAAGTAGATAATACTAGTAGGCATACGAATGTTTCTGACAGTGCTTTTAGAAATCATTATATTGTATATTGAATTCATATTTATTTACATATTTTTTCAAAGCGTTCCAATGCCAATTATGACCTAAAGACATGGTACGTACACTGTTCTAAAAGAAAGCATAACAGAAGATTACAGTAAAATCTGGAAGATAATAACGCGGGACTCGAACTGTAGACACATGGGCCACTAGAATTTTGTTAATTGAATTTAAGATAATACTTAAAATTGCCTTCTGAGTATTGCCAAAAGGGCCTGTAGGATTTGACTAATTTAGTACTGCATTCTTAAAACACGATTAATCAGAAGGACACTCAAAGCAACCATTGTAGCTAGAACTATATTCTATCATATTCACAGGTTTTGCCGTTTCTAAATTCATCTGAGCAGTTTTTATTTGTTTGCCACATTATAATGAATATTGATAAGCCCAGTTAGTATATACGAATCGTGATTTTTTAAAAGTTATGAGGTATTGATATTTGTTAATTCACTTTTAGTTATCTACTATTTATTTGCTTATTTAAGTTGTTTTTATTCTTGTTTTCCTTCTCTACATTAAATGTGGCACAAACTGAATCGCTTATCATGAAATAATAACAATAAAAATAATTTGTCCACATGGAAGTAATAAACAACTGAATTAACAAAGAAAGAATTAAAATAAGGTATATTTATATAAAATGACGTTAATAAAGCAACAGCAAAATGACAGATTCCAAGACTAAACGTAAACAAAAGCTGATGTTACCACATCCCATGGACATCATTAATTATCGCGGAATAATGCGTTAAACAATGTGCAATAAACGAATTTATCTTTTCCTTGTTTAGTCACCTCACTTTTCCACTAGCAAGTGAATGGAAGTTGAAATGGGGGAAATTTGGTATACTAAGATGTGTATATTTCTGAAAGACTGAGCATCAGACTGTAATTCCATTCACTCTGAAAACCTTACATCTTAAATATATATATGCAGTGCTGTAGGGCTAACAAATAATGATAAAAGTGGATATTATCAAAAATTCGCTGAAAAGGGGGCCACATGATTATACGTGGAAAGAAAAAGGATAAATAATTTACGATTAAAGTGAAAGCCTTACATATTGGTAAAACGTATCATTATTACTTGAATAGTCATATAATGTATATAAACACTTACATAATAATGGTTAAAGTTTACGTATAATGTTAGAAGAGGTCTTACATTTGATCTTAATTTCTTTTTATACCTTAGGGACAAAGGGTTTTCATAACTGTAGTTCGCTAGCAATGTATAGGAGAACTACAACTACCATGAAATAGGTTGAACTCGTAATATATACTGTGTTCCTTCGATTGACTTCGCGGTAATTCCAAGCTAAAACGCGGTAATGTCAACTTGATTTTTCTAACAAATTGATTTTTTTTCTATAAACTGCAAGTTTTCGAATATTCATGTAACATATGCTAATGTTATTAAAATTTGAAAACACACCCACCAAAATTTTAATATAAATGTGTATATTTTTTATTGTCACTGTTTCTTTTGCAAGCAAATATCATAAACGGAAAGGGTATAAATTAGACAACTGTCTCACACTTTTAATCACATTCGACACATTTTCATGTTTATTTTCACTATCTAAAGTTCCTTTCAAAATTAAAATAACTTATGCCCAGATATTGTAAATAACTTTATAATATCAAAAATAATGATAAATGTTCCATGCCTTGTATATTTAATGTCTCATTTTCTCAATATGTTGCTAGTTGATTCCATTGTGCTCTGAATGTTCCAACTTCAAATCCTTTACCTAACATATTTCTCTGAAATCTTACTGTTTAGTAAACGTAAACTGAAATGTATTCGGACATTATGTAGTGGGTTCATAATAGTTTCTGAAGTTATGCCATATCTATTCTTTTTCATATATCAGTACTCAGCTTTTTTGTACATTAAAAAAATATCCGGGTTCAAAATCAAGATCGCTCCAGATTCATTCGATATGAAATATAGTAATGGAGAATGGACGTTTGGAAGGTTTGGTCATAATTATTGCTCTTCTTACCTGTAAACTGCAATGGAGTTTTGCTCGTGTCGTTGTTCGCAGACCAAGAGTCGGTCCTTGTATATACAATCTTGGTAATGTATAAAACAAAACGCAAAATTTCAAATCACAAAAATGTTAATTGTTTGACATACTACAAAGTGGAAGCTGTTCCCTCTTTATTGCTACATATTTGTGAAATATAACTGTTATGTATACAGTAATGTAGCGTGAAATTTCGGAATGCGTAGACTGATATTATACCCTAGCTAAGAGGTGACTACGAGGGCCCCAATTCCCTTGCGATCATTATCAATTGCATGAAATCCTCCAGCTGTTTGTTGTACTGTAAGTATGTGTGTGTGTGTGTGAGTATACTTAAGGTAGTACCTGTTCCTCTGCGCTACTAGTTAACCAAATTCTGGTATGGTAGCGCTAAGATAGGAAATGTTTAAGTGCTTTTCATGTTTCTCTATAAGCAAGATATATGAAGTGGTACGTTTCTTGTTATTTCAATAAACATATCACTTCTCTTCTCTCTCTTCCCTCTCGAGTGTGACATGGGTGAAATAATTCATTGAGCGTAGCCTTCGATTCGAAGGGTGTTCCTAAGCCACATTCATAGGGATGAGGGAAGCAGAAGGCCTAATGTTCACACAAATAGTCTGGTGTAACGAGTTAACGAGACAGTGGAAAACAATCGCCAGTTTACAATAACTGAACTGGCAAAAGAATTTAAAGGTGTTTCTGAGAAAACAGGACATCAAATTCTGACCGACAAGCTGAGTTATCAAACTATGTCCAAAGTGTATGCAAATATGGAAACCGATGATAAAACAATAAATAATGCCCGCTACATGTAATTATTCGGCCATTTGTGGAGTGTAGGGATAACTTTTCTTTTTAGTTAGTCACGGGATTGAAACCTGAATATTATACGCCATTGATAAGATGAAGCAAACGTCAATGCTACGTCTGCACTCTGGTTCTCCTAAAGCAAAGATATTCAAACACACACCATCAGTTCACAAAATCATGACAACCGTATTTTGGCGTCGAATGGGAGTGATTAATATGGAATCCTTGGAATGGTCATAAACAACTCTAACAGATCCTTTTTGGCAGTAACTGAATAATCTGCATCGTGACACTCAAAATTAACGGAGAGGAATTCTAAGCTAGGAATTGTTCTGACCCATGACAATGTACGCTAAAAGGCACAGCTGCCCATAGGAGTATACTCTTGAGATAAATCAGCGATTTCAATTAGAACTATTCTATCATGCACTTTGCAGCCCACCGCCAATATTTTTCTTCAGCTAAAAGTGTTGATTGCTTCGATCTGTTTAAACAACAGCTAGGTGCTCAAGATCAACTTTAACACAGAGTGGAGATTGAATGCTATGACACGCTACAAGACGTGTCTAGAAATTTGTCATGACTACGTAAAAAAAGTTTTTTTTTGTATTTTTCTATCAATCACAATACATTTCTTCTCCTGACATTGTTTCTAAATATCGACTATTTTAAATACGTCGTGGAATTTCTCGAACTTGTTCTCATGTACCACCAGTGTGCTCAAAAGGAGAAGAATTGAGCAAACCATGTTGCCAATTATTCAATTATAATTAAATCCAGTCTTTGTTACATGATGTTTAGCCAGTTTAACACAGCTTACCTATTTAATGAAGGCAACTCTTTACATCACTGTATGAGAAGTATGCCATCATTTTTTATGAGGAACTTGAGTCATGGTAGCGTTTCCCAACTCAAACTTTGGTAGGGGAATATATGTAATTTATACAAGGGTATTATATTTCACGTGCAAGGAAAAGCAGTACTTAAATGTGAAATGCATTGAGGACATTCCAAATTCTGCTTTGAATATATGTTTGATGAACCTAAGGAATCTCAGAGAGGATATTGTAAAATTTGAAGCTATATAGAAGTTTAAATATATACATATACTATAAAAGCAAACCAAATATTCAAGGATCAGAAAGAATCTAGAATAAACAAGAAAGAGCGAAGAATATTTAGCTTGAACAAAGAGAAAAATTATAACGTTTGAAATTATTTAAGTGGAGAGGAAGCAACAATTCAGAAAGGATTCAGATAAGGATGCTACGTTCCATACATATTTATTGCTATCTGAACCTTAAATAGAACATAATGAATAATATGGCAGAGAAATAAATAACTGGTTATGAATGGAAGATGCATAATGAATTTAAAGAAAATGATATCTTACTATTTGCAGTCAGTAAAAAAATCAGTAACAGATCCGAAGGAAACGCAGTACGTACAAAGAATAAAAATAATATTATAAGCCACATCATTTTCAACGTAGAATGCAACCAGGTACGACGATGACTCTTAGAATTCGGAGTGAAATTTGTTCAAAATGCCGCTATCACACTTCCCAGATGGACTCTCCTATATGTCGTTCTATTCCGGTAGCTTGATAATATGCCTCAGAGTTGAAAAACTAAACTTCTATAAACAACCAATTTCAGTAATAACATAACCAGAAATTAGAGATAGACAAGGATATGCAAGAATAGAACATCCCTTGAATAATTGGCATTGGTAAGAATGTAAACTAATGTCATTGACCTGATTTACACAGATAGGGTACGGATACCTTATTTATCAACAGGATTGGCCGCATTGCTTTTACTCCTCAGACATTAGGTACATCCCTCCAGCTCAGAGAATGTCGTCCGAGCGGTATGTTCTCTCGGACGAAGTATAGTGAGTTATCAGCAGCTGAGGATACTTACTTAGCTTATTCGAACATGATGTTTGTTGTATTAGAAATTCCAGACATACAGTTACAGTATTCATATAACTAAATATTATCCAATTTCCTCTGACGTGGAATAATCGCAGTTTTATCCTTCAAATACATAATCTCAGGTGATTATTTGCTAAGCACACAACTAATTTGTAGACGTATTCTTGTCGTTCTCCACAACCAACAACACTTCCGACATGTATTTATTTTTATTATTCTTACCTACTTATAAAACTAATAAAAATAGAATGCATATTTTGTGTAACTTTCGGTCTATTATACATGTTAAAGTATATTAATTAATGACTCTGTGTTGAAAATAGTAAGTATAGGAAAGATTCGTAAATATTAGCTTTGATATTCAATTTAAGAATATCTAATTAAGTGCAGTCTCATCTTATTATCTTTTGTATCATAAATAACATTCTACTGTTTCTTTCGATAAAGATTAAGTCTAAAATTGTTTGCGACCCACGATTATGCACTCAGGTTAAAGAAGATGGCGATTATGAGAAATGAACAGGTGGAATGAAGAAAGCGAAAGAAAACGGGAGAACTCCGAGAAAATCCATGTATAAGATGTTTGTGCAAAACAAAGCTCGCTTGGCGTGAGCAGCGATCGAGCCAGGTATCTCACGTACCAGAAATGATCGCTGTACCACTGAGCCACCGCGACTCCTGTGGAGCTACTTGTAAGGTGTATCTGGTTCGTTTTTAGTAATCTTCGTAATAATTCAAACGTTTTTATCACTTTCTTAATTGGATTAACTGTACATAATTAACTTTTCTGCACACCTAACAAAATATCTAGACCTTTCTACACACACTTATTTACTCGTCAATATGTCTACGTACATGTACATATATTTATATCGTAACAACTCTTATTTTAGTTACCGATTACACAAACAATATCTCGAAATCTCTATATGTCATTCTTTTTCTTTATACATTATACTGCTCACATAATTCGCCTCTGATTCCTTTCTGTAAATAGGCACAGATTGCTAATGTTACATACAAGGTTATCGTTGTAGATGTCGCCTCGAACGGGACTTCCATAATAGTTTTACTACGAAGGAAAGAACCCTGGGTTTTATATCATGAAACATTTACCTTTTGAATAGCCCTCATATATATATAATATCACCTTTAATACACATTTTCTACTTTTCTATTTATATATAATATATTATAACATTACACATTTTTATACTTGTCAATATATCTCAATATCAATAACGACAAATTATAATTATCATAAGTAAGGCTATTCAAAAATTAAACCTAACTGGTAGTTTCCATCTAGAGTACAAAATTAACTATTCCTTCATATAAAAACAACACTATTTACAAACAAAGATTTTCATAATATTAAATATTGATAGGATCAGAATTCAACAAAGTTGGAGCATATAAACGCATTGATGGTCTTCATTTAACACATTAATAAACTTCGAAAAATTAAGAGATTTGATTTTCATTTTTCTTACTCTTTCCATATAATAAGGTGCATCTATTTGATATATCGTTCATTACTTTCATAAGTTTACATTAAAATTATGATCTTTTTATTTTTAAATATTCATAATATTCAAATAAATAATTATGAGATAACTTTGCAAAAGACATGAAACACAAACATCAAACATTTCCTTAATTAAAGATATAAAAGGAAATTGCAACAAGAATATAAGGAATAAATTCAATAATATTTTCAGTTAACTGCCAATAATTAACTTCGTCAATATTCTGTAAATAATGAGTTTTACCCATAATCAAAATATTTCATAATTACATATTTTCCAACGTACATTTTAATAATAAAATAAACTGAAGAACATTAACCATAGACGTAAGCAAAGGTCAATTTAATACGAATCTGTCGGACGCCTTATTGTCAGTTCAAGTTATACGTTCGAAGGATTAATTTAAGGAACATTGTATAGCACAATCTTGTGTACGTCTTGAGCAATTAGGCATTGTTACCATATTTTGATTCCTGTTTACAAAATTCCTACCATCTGCAAATTGATTTTGTGAAGATCGGCGGTAACTATTACTCCTACTGAAATTCCTGTTGTTATTTCTGAGATTCCAAGCTCCATTTCTATAATTAGGTTTCGTTTGATTTCCGGTACCATTATAACTACTCGTTCTATTATTGAAACTACGAACATTAGTATCATTTTCAGGTTGTATATCTACATTACGAACAGATGCATATTGTGTCTGATTACATGCATAATTACCCTGACCTCTATCCTGCATCTTATTGTGATTCTGAATTACAGACTGGCTCTCATAACTCTGAATGAGCATAATTAAATGATTGAAGTTAATGCACTGAGCTGACATTACCAATTGTTGTAGTCTAAATGGCAATAAGATCCTAATTGAAGCTATAATTCGGTATTCCGGATGGTTCGGATTTAATGATCTTAGCTCATGATAAGTCGATACTACAAATTCAGTAATACTCCGGTGTAACTTTGGATTGTAGTGGTTCGTTCGCAAAACAGCATCTCTATTTACTACCATAAAATCGTTTTCATAATTTGACAAAAGAGCATTCTTAAAATCTGAATACGAATGAAGACTATCTCTAATAGCCTTAAACCATGTTAAGCAAGGTGGCAACAATATATGCGGTAATAGTTTTAAGAATTGAGACTCATTTACACCCATGAGCTCGCATTCATCCTGGAATTTTTCGAAAAATGCCCTAGCGGGTATATCTCCTGGCACGCCACTAAACTTTGTGAGCGACTTAACTTCGCTAAACCGCAATTGATTACCTGTGGATGTCTTCATACCTCTACTGGAGATGTGTCTGCGCTTGGATGTATTCCTCACTCGTTCTTCTCTGTCACTACTTCCAGCACCACTCGATGATCCATCAAATTCCAATGTTGTTCTTGGAGGATGATCAGGTACCCAACTTGTGGCTATAGGATGATTCGTGCCTTCGGTATCCTGGAATGAAGTTCCGGGAATACATCTTTCTTTGATGGAATTACCTTCATCTCGCAGTACTTGTTGTCGTCCTGGACAAGAACTCGCCTTAGCGCCCCCCTGACGAGCCAAACAAATATGCTTCCGGACTACATCTGATGTTGGCATCATCCATTAATTCTCCTATTCCATTTTCTCTTTAAGTAGTAAAGCTTGATTTCAAAATTACAGTACATAACTTAATTTTTAATACAAGATAAAATACCAAACTAATTAGTAGGGAAACCCAAAGGCATAAAACGCATAACAGCAATCTACACATATGGTTGGTACCTTGAACATGGTTGTGGTTGTCAAAGGGTCCAGTAGAAACTAATTTTAAAACATAATAATTCACAAATTTAGAAAATAAAACATAAATCATAATATAAAATATATAGCACAATTCTTGGAAAATTCTGTTTAACTGCAAGTTTAACATACTGTATCGACATTTTTAAACAGCTATTTACAATAGAAAATCATTGAGAACATAAAATACAACAATGAAAAGCTATTTCAGTAAACTTTTCAGTGTGATCCTTTGATGTGAAGAGAAAGGAAAAGAACAAGAAAACTATCCGAGAACAATAAATAGTACACAAGAACTCCACACTTTATTGTTATCTCTACAGTAACTCATAAGAACCTAGACCCCTGACCGTTATAATTCCATTACTTGAGGTCCAGGTCATTTGAGGTTGTGAGAACGCCTAGACAGATATAACCCCGTTACACGTAAATTTTCTGGGCATTGACAGCAGTTGGTAGCATTGAGTCGTCTTTATGGAAATAAAAATGTTAGTAGATTACGCACGAAACATTTCTCCATTCTGAGATGAATCCCTCTGGATCAGAGTGTATTGTCCAATGAACATCTCAATATTGCTGTGTATGTAATATATTATATCATCATATATTGTATATTCAAAGAATTAAAAACATTGACCACAGATGAATCAGAAAATGTTTGAAAGTAGATGAAAATATCAAATTTAGAACAACTACTGGAAATAAGTTTATAAATCATTGTCTGCATTGACACACCTTCTCCAATTCTCCTTATTCCATCTTTTACTTTTTAGGGAAGAGAAGATCTTGACTTTTGCACTGAGTATTCATTAAAATCGAAACAGAGAAACTGGAAAAAGTTTCAGCCTGGCCGGGATTTGAACCTGAGTCTACCGAATAGGTGCTGAATTCTCTAACCACTCACCTACCGCGCCACTTAACCTTCCACAAGAACTAATACCTAGTTAAAATCTTTTTATGGAAAAATATAAACAAGATACTAATGCTTGTGTGAGTTGCTTAATGACTTATTCACGATTTCCTTGTTTAAAACCAGTTATATAGGCCTTCCTGAACCAGGAAATTATCATGGAACGTCCTTCATGTTAAGGCTACGTCATCGGTTTCAGGGAAGGTCCCGGTTAAATTACATTTCGTGTTTACCATAACTTCTAATTTCCAAAGAAGAAAAGACGACAGGAATTATTTTCACATACTTTGAAACGCGTGTAGAAATAGACAGTTGTATGTTTATCTTCCATAACTAAGGGTTTATTTTCTTACATTTATATGAGGAATTTGTGACAAATTGATCCGGTGGCACTAACTGAGAGATCTCGGGCGTTCGACTTCCGATCATGAGGCGCAAAATACTAAGGGGTTCGAATTCCTCTTTAGAACAAGCTCGGAATTTTAACTGTCCTCAGTATTTCTGTGTTCGCCAGTGTGTCAAATGGATCGAGTATTCTGAGTGGGTCTTGGCCCAACGCCATGTGACCAACTGCGACGAACCACCCACCGTGACCCACTGCGACACACCACCCACCGTGATCCACTGCGACAAACCACCTTCGTGACCCACCACTCACTATGACCCACTATGACCCACCGACCAACTCTGCTCACTCCACTGTAGACAGCTTATTCTCAACAGCATATCTTTCACCTTCGACTCTAGCCATAGAAACTGAAAACACGTTTCTGATTGGTTTCAGCTTGCGATTAGACAAACCTTCTAGTGTATGTATTGTGTATTATAGTAGTAATAAAAGAATATCGTCGCTTTGTTGGAATTGAGGGAGAAAATTAAAAAACGAGTTGGGGTTAAATTATTACCATGGCAGTCAGGTGGAACAAAACGAGCCCTGCGGGGCTTCTAACCCGCTCCTCATCCTCGTATTACCACTACTAATTATACTGTGGATTTCGATAAGCACACGTAACACGTAACGTTATCACTTAATTCACGTAACGTATTTAATACTTTTTAATACACGTAACTGCACATGTAACGTAATCATTTTTTGAGTAACATTTTCATCTTATATTAATGAAAAAAGTGTTTTGAAAATTTAAAATAAAATATAAAAATAAGAAAATTCGTTAGCCTGAGTTTGAACCCAAACCAAAAGCAATTATAATTACTAGTCCATGGCGCTAGTACGCTCGCTCAGGAAGATCGCCAGTAACATGCACTTGATTTTTGCTATATTTATGCTACGTGGAGAGAAACGGATAACTCCAACTAAGCAGAACCGCGTATTTAGCTCTTATGTGTAAGGTCGAGCGTGATTTTAAAATATGCGTCTGAACACTGGTCAAGTTGTTGACGTTTTACTTTCAATGCCTCCATTTCCCTTTTATTATATTTCTGTTTACTTTCCTGAGATAAATATCTCTAAGTAAAAAAAGATCTTGAGGCATTTTTGGATATTGATATTTGAAATTGTAATAATAGCAGTAGGAGGTATACTACTACTTGGCTTTCGAGACACACAGACTGTGAAATTTAGAGTAGCTAACTACTGGAAAAATGCATTTTTGAATCAGTGTAATACATAAATTATTATATGAAAAATTGAATGTTACTATGTGTGCCTCATCATCATAGCCAAATGAAATGACGTTTGGTATATAATTAATTATTAATTCAAACTGGGATGTTGTAATATTGCTTTCATTATAATCATATTCTAAGGGATAATGAGGATAAGAATTTTTGCGAAAAAGAATTGAATATTGCACAAACCGTTAAACTTATGGAGCTGAAATTCAGTATATTAAATCTTTATTGAAAATGAACGGAAAGCCTAATAACATTTTTTACAATTCTCCTTTATTGTATAAATTCGAACTCCGCTTAGACATTCACAATCTGGTTTTATTACACTTCAGTCTGTAGAGAGAAGGCCGTAGATCAAGTGTCAGAGTTGATAACGATTTGTTTTGGTGGGTCAGTGTTTCATGGTTGATGGTGGGTTGTTCGGTCGGTCATGTTGGGTTGTATGTCGTGGGTCGTGGGTCACGGTGGGTCAGTGGGTACTAGATCATGGAGTGTTCCGGGCCAATGGTTGTGGATCAAGTTTTGGTTGACCCACGCCATCTGTGGGTTAACTGGTTTGGATTCCGTTTAAACTTGAAACAGAATGTATCCGTTTGTTTCAGAAAACGAACCGTAATTTGTTCAGTTTTGTTTGAAAACGAACACTATATTGCAAATTTTCAGAATATCCTTTTATATTTTGGAAAACTTACAAACGATATGTAATGTTATCGTTTAAGTTAAAGATATTATGAGTCTGCTGTTTCACTTTTGAATAGAATTACGATTACCCATGTTTTTTTCTATATATATTTTGTGAAAACACCTTAATGAGCAATGGAAATAAAACTGTTTTTCGGTTTGGATTGGTTTGGGTTAGCAGCTTGTAAATGTAATATTTTGTTTAATCTCGCACGATTATGATTGTTGCGTTGTGGAAGACTATGATTAAGCAAACGAATTATGATGCACGAATTGCTGAATTAAGAAAGTGGGAGTGTTCCAAGAAAACCCAGGAGAACGATATTGTCTCCCTCAAGCTTACTTGAATTGAGAACGAACCAGGTATCCTATCCACCAGATAGTTTAGTAGTCGGGGTCTCAGTTTCGATTTCCGGTGGGAGAACCTTTGAAATATTACATGTCCTCGATGTATCTGTGTTCGTGTCCCTGTTGTTCAAGGTTACTGGAAATAACTGTAAAACGAGAATAACCGAACATAATAGAAATAAGTTACGGAGGAACTTTAGGTCTTTTTCTAAATGTAAACTTGAATTCTCTGGACTACTGATGCTGTTCAGCCTACGTTTGGCTGATTTCATTCCTTCTCCCTCCCAGGCAGAATTAACTCACCTGACCTAGCTCATGGTGTCCTCCAGTGTTGTGCAGTGCCTTCCTGGGAACGAAGTTGTTTTTCCACGCGGACGACAATAACGCACAAAACAGGAGCATTGTTGTCAGTGTTGTGTTAAATTTGTTTCCTAGTGTGTGGGTTTTCGTTCTGTGACCATAATGCCGCCCAAACTAAGCCGGTTTTTGGAAGGCTATGTTGCGTCTCTTTATGACGTCCACTTTAGTGTTTATGTCATTAGAAAACTGTTCAAGAAGAATAGATGCAACATCAGTTTAAGTGGGATAAAAATGTTATTAAAAAGTACAAGGGCAACGAAGCACCACCATTTGAATCACCAAAGAAGTTGCCTAGGAAGCAGGAATGCACCAAGGCCACCTCAACCATGCACAGTAAACTTCGCAAAGCAGCAATGCTAAAATTCCGCCAACAAACGTGTAGGGCTAATCGTCTTGATGTGTCTTTGGGGACTGCGAGCCGGAGCTACACCATCAACTGAAGCTGGAAAAAGTTGTGAAAGCTCGCGGCCGTCTTCTCACGGATGCCCACCAAAAGGAACGAAAGTGTAACGCCCGGAAACTGTACGAACGGCATCTGACAAAACAAAGGTGGATGTACGTCGTAACGCTCGGTGAAGCATGGATTTACCTATCAGACTGCGGCAAACCTATCCGAGAGCCATCATGTACCGAGAGAAAGGGGCCAAGAACTTCAGAAGGTGGGTCCGTGTCTGTAACGAATCCTTCTCAAAAGGATTCATGGTCGTTACTGGCTACTGTTACCGGGGTAAACTGAAGATTCGTAGGGTGGCGAAGAACTGCAAAATAAATTCGCAGTATTTTCAGGAACATATCATGCGGCCGATCTACGACCATGCGATTCGAACAATATACGGAAATGACCCCTATCTGGTGCGAATTCACATGGACAAGGCATGATCACAACCTCACGATCGTCCCTCGCATTTTGCAGGGAGATGGAGGAGTCAAGTGGTATACAGGTGATTGCTTTCACTGCGGTACCTGTTAAATCTCCAGATGCAAGTCCGATGGATTATTGTAAATTTGGATTGCTGAAGCTGGCTTTGGGAAAACGGTGTGTGACAACTGTGGAAGGACTTTGGAAAAGTGTACAAAGGCAATGGGACAAGATTCCCCGCCCAGTTCTTCAGAGAAGCCTATTACAGTGGATATTACGATGTCGGGCTATTGTAAGAAACCAAGAGAAACACATCGACTTGGTGCTCTGGATTCTTCTAAATTTTTAGGTAAGTCCAAATTGGCCAAAGATAGACTGCTGAAGAACCTCTATATAGTATTTTTATCATGACCGAAATCAGTGTTTCGTCATTAATAAAATATTGGAATTGTAAACCTTTGCAATTTCCTACATGCCCGGGTGTTTGTTGATTCTTACTTAAAAGAGCAGTCTTAGGGTAGTGGCTTGAGTATTCTGTTCGTGAGTTCGATTCCATCCGAGGAAATCAAGAACACAATTATAATTTAAGATGTTAATATTTCTTATATATAATAACATGAAAAATAGTCGATTTCTATTGTTCTTCCAAATTAGAGTTGAAACGACTTCCTTCACAAGGGATAAACTAATAACATGTCATCAAAGTCCACAATCTTGATTCCTAGTGTGTTTCGCAAACAATTCATGAATACAAAAGGCTCGTCCTTAGGGCCTAGTATGAGTCAGAAATTTGTCTGAAACGTCATTGTGGAATTGTTTCTAAGTTCTTCCACTCTTACTACAAATAATATTTTCGTTAACCTTTTTCAACATTGTCCATGTATTCGTTCAACCAGAATTGATAGATAGGAACTATTCCTTTTTATATTTGTATATATATTTTGTGAAAATATCAATATAACCCATCCATAATCTAATGTATTTTATCCAAAGAAACGGCGTTACTATGCATCGTGATGAAGACAAATACTACTAAGTTTCTCTTAAGGCATCCGAAAGTTCGATGTTCAAATTGTCAAGTAGCTGATACCTTGTTTTCCCCCTCTTTTAAATCCAAAGTATGTCTTCTAAGGCAATTCATACTTATAGGGGGTCCAAAAATTTCTTTTCATTTCTCTTAACTTCAGTATCATTATTTGCATTGGAATAGGACGTAATATTGAGATCCCAAATATTCAGTAATAATAATAATAATAATAATAATAATAATAATAATAATAATAATAATAATAATAATAATAATAATAATAATAATAATAATAATATAAAAGACAAATTCCGTATGAGGAATATTGTATTAACATGTGTAAAATCGCCCCTAGCGTTAGGCAAAAGTAACAAAATAGTCAGGATTATAGAGAAGTGTCAGGATAATCTGGACATTCCCTCTGCATACATCCCTACAACTAGATAAATGTAGTTTCCAGCCAAATTTCATGTGGAAAGTAGGGCTACTGAACTCACAAGAGTCATAAGAAAATTTTGTTTTAAGTAATGGTTATGCCGGCTAAGCTACAGAAGACGTCGATGATGAGAATGAAAGAAATATTGGAATAATGAAAGTGCTAATTGGAATAAGGAAGCGTAACCCGGAGAAAGCCTACACACACGCTGTTTGTTCAGCATATTGCCCACTAGGCGGGAGCTAGGTTGGAACAGGGTGAACTATTAAATTAACAACACCTCAGTAATAATAATATTAAAAATGGTATTAAAAGTTTTAGAGTTGCCCCAAAATTTGGCAAACCTTACTTAAACCTAAAGATTTCGGGGAAGGTGTTACGTAATTTCAAGACACACGTCTGCAACTACCAAAATTTAAACGAATGCTTTCCACTAAAGTTTCATGTGGAATGTATTCTGCTGTATGCTTTGAGCAAAATAACTGTAATAAAAATAGATGAATATCATTGAACAGTAAGGCATATGATAATCTAATTTGTAGAATATGCAGATGTAATTATAAAAGCTTTGCTACAAAAATATATACACAGACCATAATTCAGTGAGCTCTGAAATACAAAGTAACAAAATAACGTATAAGATTCAGTCTACAGACCAATTGTTACTTAAAGTGTGGCATACACTACTGTACTTCGAGAATCCAGATAAGACGAGAAAGGTTTACGATACTGTTTGCCTCATCTCGATTCTCATCTCCAAAGTGAGACGATAATTTGAGCTAGCCATGTCCCGTCCCCAATGTAAAATATTAATTATCTTTCCGGTTTTGTTTGTTTTGTTTTAGAATCGAGATGGGGAATTGCTCTTCTCATGAGCAACATTAAACAAAACCGAATTTTTTTGTTGCTAAATTTCACATTTCAGTTTCTAATGTTACGACCAGAGCGATAATAAGTTTCTATTTTTTAAAATTTCTTCGAGATAATTATTATTATTGTTACTATTATTATTCCTTTAGAATTGATAATTCAAGTATTGAATTATCCGAGTATTCAAATATCTGTATATATTAAAACGTGTGTTATCGCCGATCAATAGACATCGACATTCCTAAAGTAAAAAATAATTGCCCGACGTGGAATCGATTCAAGAACATCCATAGTACTGGCCAAGCGCTTTGAGCACTGAACTACCATCATTACGCTGTACATGATTCGTCTGTATTCTGGTCACGGTAGGTTTCTTTGCCTCCTCTTGCAAAGTTGTAATAGTTTTCTTGGTTTCAAAAATCTTTCGTATTTGTTTTATGATGATATAAGTGAATAATCTTCGACAAAGTTTATATTAATAACATGAGTTGTTTTTAAACCTTTCGTTCACACGTTTGTTTCTTCTCCACACGAAATTATAGATATGACAGATTTAATTATCATTTCTTTGAAAGCAGTCGCCATTACTTGTTCAAAGACTTATGTCAACCACGAGGGGGCGCGGTGGCTCAGTGCTAGAGCGTTCACCTCTGGCGCTTGGGGTCCCGGGTTCGATCCCAGCCCCCGCCAAGTGAACTTTGTGGTGGACAAACACCGTGAACGTGGGTTTTCTCGGGGTTCTCCCGTTTCCTCCCACTTTCTTCATTCCACCATTTCATTCATCTTTCATCATCACCGTCTCCTTTAGCCTAACCGGCATAACCGTAGGACGTAAAATTTAAAGATTTCATTTCATTTCATTTTTTATGTCTACCACGATACTAAATAATAAAACATGTTGGAATAAAAATACAAGGAAATGAAAAATGTTTGCTCAGGAGAGGAAAGAACGTATCGCTGGTTAAGAAAACAAAATTTTAGAATATAAAAGGAAATATACGAAGCACCATAAAACGTAGCTAATCACTGATTAATTTTATGGACTAACAAAGTTCTGTTTTATCCGATCTCAAGTCAGGTATACTATTGGAAAATGAAAGAAAAACGGCGTTCTCAAAATATTATAAAAATGTTACTGACCTATGTTATATACGATGAAGTTATGTTTCACAAAGGGTCTATGTATTGTGCCCCAACAATATTAACACGATCATTGGTATCTGTTTCACCAAAAATGTTTAATATGATTAAACATTTCTTAGTTTACTTTCATTGACGAGTTATTCTACTACACCTTAATAAGAGGAATGTTTATCTGGATCTGGTTGATTTTCTCTATTTGTAACATCATGTGGAGTACAAGAAAATGTACCGTATTTGAATGGTTTTTATTGAAATTGTACATCGATGAATTTGCTAGACTCTATAAAATAATTCTCTAGTAGAATAGTATTATTCACGAACGATTGCTAAATTTTCAGTGTAAAATATTCTTTATTATTTCACAACGATATTGGTAATTTCATCTTGGTGTGTCATGTAGATCGGAAAAGTAAATTCCTAGGGGCATACCACCATAACATTAATCTTTCATAATATGTTTCACAAAAGATCGTTGCTATATAACAAAGGAACTCATTACTATACTATGCTTATCATATTCATCTTTGTCTTTCAACGTAGGAAACGGTTTGGATTCTAGGTTGAACATCTCATTTCATGTTGAGAAGTATATTTTCATATATTCTCTGTTCTGAATGGGACATTAAACTCCAAATAACAAATCATTTCGCTTTAGTTCAATTTTAAAGCAAAATTGCAGGTTAATGTCTTATATAGTCTCGAGGTAAACCAGGAGGTGAAACTACAAATCAACCACTCTATAACAAATGTTTATTAACTATAAAGGTGTTGAGTTACTCTTGATTCAAAATTAACTATTCCAAAGACACTTAGACATATTATTTAGGAAAACCGTCTTTGCATACCTTGCCATTTCTTTATTGCCTCAATTTATCTTAATTTGCAATCTATCATCTATATTTAAATTTTATGAATTAGTAATATACTTAAAGCTAGAATATTCCTGTAAACTGTTAGATACAAATCTTACTATGTTTTAAAGTTCATTTGTACAAAAATATGTATCAGAGTATCTCACAAATACGTAATTTTCAACTGCATAGCACATTTTTCAAAATAATTGATCCGTAATAATTTTTTTAAATTTAGGAAGAAAATACGGAATTCGTCACGCTTTTTATTTGTCTTGTGAGTTAAACTAATGTATCTTTTTGCAGACTGCGCAGAACTCGTGAAATTTTTACTCTGGGAAGTTGTGATCGTTGCGTCATCAATTTAACCTCTATTTGACTAACTATAAGTAACACCGTTATTATCTCAGTGTTGGCCAGGCAGTGTGTTGGGTATCCAATCAAGAAAGCACAATATATTATTTTGTGCTATGTAATGTGATATGTTCGATCACCGAATTATTTTGTCTCCACGTAGCCCTGGCCTGAAGACTTGGGACCTTTTCTTTGAGAGGCACTACAAGATTTGTTGAATACTTGGACAAGATTTAAATAATCTGAAATACTGAATAATGGATACAATCACTATCATCCCATCATATTATGTGGCACGAAAATGGCATAAGATAGAATATTCGGTTTGACATATACATACGAGTTCGAAATCTAACCCTACTCTAAAACTGTTGTTTAAAGTTCCACGATAGCGAATGTGTAAAATCAAACCACTGAAATCGACCTCACCATTTCAAGACGTTGTGTATGATAATTAAAGCAATTTGAATTTAATAAAACCTTTATAGATGTCCCTTACTTTTTTCTTCGAAATTGTTGTAGTCACAGTTATTATTTATTAATATTATTCCTCATACACTACTTTTACTATCGAATTTTTATTTCTTTCAACGCTAGTTGACTTTTAGTCGTATCTGGGAATTTTGTAAGCGATTAGAGAAATATTTTTTTAGTTCCATTGGCTTTATTATTGGGAAATTGCCTAAAAGACAATATACAGAATTGCTAGAAATAGAAAAATGTGCGTGTAGTGTGTAATACTTAGTGATATGGATTATCTATCATTAATATTTTTGTTCCCATTGTTATTCCGCGTCTGTTGGAATCGCGCTAATCCTATGGTTGCGTCTGCATTGAAACGCAATAGCCACGAACGGAATAAAATGAATAACTTCACAACAACTGCCGTACGTCTCTAAAAGACCAAGTATTGATTCGATGTGTAAGTCAGAACTTCCTGGTGCAGTTCCATATGACGAATGTCATCGCCATACAGTGGCATTTCGTTTATGTAAGCTCTGAATAAGAGATATTGGTAACCAGTAAGCACTGATTTGAGACGTAACGAGGTCACGAATATTGATCTTACTTATGTAGCAAAAGGTACTAATAGCCATTAAATACTTTTGAAAATCTTTTTCTTCTGAACTGACAAACAAAATAACATAGTTTTTTAAAATGATTTTCTATGGTTTACGGTCCTAAATTTTCTTCATTTACGTTGATGTGTACTTTGGCTATTAAAATAAATGTCTAACGATCACAGCTAGATTGTGCTTATACTGGCATCTGTGGTCGCTCTTTCGATCGTGTACCGTTGTTTAATACACACATACTTTGAACTTGCACACTAGGGTGGGCCGAAAAAAACTTTTTATTTTTTTAAATCCCTATAGCGCGCAAAAATTGCCTTTGGTACTGATTAGAAAAATTAAGAAAAAAATTGAAATCGGTTAACGTCTTCCGTTCGCGCATAGCAGTTAAAGTTTACCAGAAATACCTAATATCTTGTGATTTTAATTTATTTTGTCTTATAAATAAATAATAGTTAATCCATTACTTAATTTATTTTCTGTAATATAAATTGTATTAATCTGTAAAAAATAGTACTTGTATTTTTTTTTAAAATTCACAACATAACTGAAAATTATTTTCCAAAAAAATATCATTTTTGATTTGTATAACAGTTTGGATTATTTCAGTTAAATGACTTGTTTAAAAAGCAAAATGAACATTGTAAAACCGTTCATGCAACTTTTTTATTTTTTTAAAATTGTACTTAAAATTTAAACAATTTCATCTGCAGCTCTTCGCCCATTCGTAAACAGGAATGACCCAGAACTCACCATGAGGAGGTGGCTCCAGTTCGAGTTCCACCAAAACCCTTCCAAAACAAACATCCAATGCAGGTGTGTATTACATATTTTTAGTTAATCCTTGATTTTTGTGGATTGTTTCACTTGTTTTAGCAATGAGGATTAACTTTGAAATGAGATTCTTTGCTGAAGTGTGGCATACTAGCTCTGGATTGCAGAGTTGCTCTGATATATCCATCTCTTGATTGCATACCACATACTTTGCCAGCTGCTTCAATTACCAGTTTTACATGTCTGTCGACAGCGTGTGTGTGGCAAAGGAATCCCTTTACAACTTCCCAATCGGGTACCATGCCACTCTGTATTAGGAGTCTGATTTCAACATCATTGATTCGACGCAACAATGGAGGAGAAGATACTTTGCAGGTCGACCAGTCAATCATTGCAGTATAATGTTTAGCACCAAAATTGAGTTTGGGTGGTATGAAGTTCCTGATTGACTTTCCTTTAGTTTTTGCCTGACTTGCCTTTATTATTCGTCTAAGAGCAAATTCTCTAATATATTTTCTTTCGTCCGTTATCATAGCCAAGAGCAAAAAAATGGGCAAAAAATGAGTTTCAGGGAGGTATCTTGTTGTAGCAATTGCTTCAAAAAGATGTTTCGAACCATCTGAAAAAGAATGGCATGTTTTGATTTTAAACCACAAAGGCACATACGAACGCAATATAAAAATTACCAATTCTTTAAGACCTTCTGAGTGATTTTGAGTACTGATGTATAACCTAAGAATTCTGTTTGCGGTTGTCAGCCATCTTGAGTGCGACATAGAGCCAGGGTCTCAACAAGATAAATCTTTTGGACATTCAATGCATTTACTGATCTTGAAATATCCAAAGGGTACTGCTGGTCTTTGTTCAGAATTTGACGGTCTACTTCACGGATTATGCAGTCAACTCTTTCAAATTCAACTGCAGGTAATCTTTCAGAGCCATTAAGCAGTTGACCGATCGGTCCATCAAAGGTTTTAGGACCTGTTGTTTCCCCATCAACGTGTTGAAGTAATTGGCGGAGAGGCAACTTATTAAAATGGAGAAGACTTGCAGCCAACTGCAACGGTCTACCTATATGAAGTTCAATTTGCCGAATTACACCATTCCCCCATTCTGTATTGCTAACAGTATCACCACAGCCAACAACATCTAATTCGTCCAAAGAAATGTCAACTTCAGTCAAGTAGGAAATTATGCTGGAAGCGATATTAGTAGAAGTGCCCGATGATGGAGAAACGTGGCCAATATATGCCGACCCAGGTTCTTGAATGATAGTGTAGTTCTCCTCTTTTTGAAATCTACGAAATAACTTATAATCACGTTCTTCAACTACCAAGGTATCACCTTTGCGCCCATCAAAGTATAGACCACGAACGAAAGTATCAGTTTTACACTGCAAAGATCTCCTGATATGACTTTTCTCTCTCCGTATTTTATTTTTATCGACCACGTGAGAAAAGTCCGTGTCTGTCACCGTTCCAATATCTTTTAGAACGCTGGAAGCAATTGCAGCAGTAGCACGGTCAGATACACCAAACCTATCATTATTTAGTGCCGTTGTCTTCAGTTTTATTCTCATTTGCCATTCTGACGGAGTTTTGGTGGGATATCTGGAACAAACTCATCATTTTCACTTTCACAGAACTCGGAAGAGCCCGAACCGTTTTGTTGGAGTGTTGAACTGAAACAATCTGTAGGGTCGTTTTCAAAAATGGTTGATGAACTCGAAAGCGTATTATTAAAAACACGTTTATGTTTGTAGTTCCTTCTTCTCAGTCTTGAAGTTAGCCTTTTTGTTTCTTGAAGATCTATTGATCCAATTTTGCCCAGACCACACTTCCTTTGAAAATAGATGAATTGTAATTCAAGGGCAGGTATCTTCTTAGACTTTTCACACTTGCACTTGATAGAAATTAAACATTCACACAAATCTTCTGTCTCATCAGAAGTACATTTCAAAATGATAGGACATTTGCATGCCGCCACTTCAAATAACGACAATGATCTTTCCTTGAAGTCTGCAATCTTCTGTGCAAATGTTGGGTTATTCAAATCACGACCATACGACTTTCTCAGTTTATAGTAACTGTCATGATACGCAACAACAAGCTGTACGATCCTGTGCTTAGTAACGGTAGGAATGGACACTCTATCATATATATTTTTTTTTTATGTTTCTTGCTAGTGTCCCAGCAACTTTTGAAAAGCTCACTTTTGCATGTTTGTGGGTACAATTGTAGTCTTTCGTGAAAACAACACCGAAGTACATCTTCGAATGTAGTCAGTTTAGTTAGTGGCAAATCTCTGGGATCACCAAAAACAGGACACTCAAAGATTTGAATCGTAATCATCTTCGAAGCTGCCATTGAAGCGCTATGAAAGATCACCGCACTGAATGCAACAAATATAATAAGCTCTATAATTTAGAATTATAAAGAACAACTAATACAAATGTAATAACCAAGCTAACACTTAAGAGGACTTCTGCACAACGCCAAACTTAATCACTAACTGAGGTAATGACGAGGACGTGAGGAACACGGAATGCGTGTCAAAACTTGCAACGTTCAGCATTCAGCAACAATGCTCGAACACTCTCAAAGTCAAGCTATCTTGCAGAAGGGGGAAGTGGAATTAAATCGAGTACATTGTCGGACTAGGGTAAAATTTTTAACTGTCAATCTGCTGTTTTCTAAACCAATCATTTAACTTAAATGTGCAAAATTACCCCAGACATAAAGTATGAAAAAAGTTTTTTTGTAAAAAAAAAAAAAAAAGTTTTCCTTAAAGTTGTGCAATTGGGAAACATAAAACAAAACAACATACTCTAACTATTTTTATACTTTACTACAATTTATATTAACGAAAATAAATAATGGAATCGATTAAATATTATTTATTTATAAGACAAAAGAAATTAAAAATCACAATGTTTTCGTCATTTTTAGTAAACTATAACTGCGATGCGCGAACGGAACATGTTAAGCGATTCCAATTTTTTTCTGAATTTTTCTAATCAGTGCCAAAATCAACTTTTCCGCGCTATAGCGACTTAAAAAAATAAGTTTTTTTCGGCCCTCCTATTGCACAAAGCTTGCAGCCTTGAATTGCATGGTTCACTGTTGTATTTGTTGGACAAGGACACGTAATAATGGAAGTGTGGCAGGATGAGAGTACTGTTTAGTACAAGTCTTCTGAGTTTCACAGACTATCACTTGAGATGCGATTTCTTTGGTGATTCGCCTGCTTATTTCAAGAGTGACACAACGTTTCGAACTTTTCAGAAGAGTTTGAAAGTTTCGAAAGGAAGTGGAAGCGAATTGGCGCAAGAACAACACAAAGTGCTCTCTAGCGCCAGTTTTGGAAGCACATCTGTGAAATTTTTACCAGAGATAGTGATCAAGATTACCTTAAATTTTCTGGCCATAAGTCAACAAGGCCGACTTTTGAGTTATGTCACTTTTGAATTATATTACTGACAATGGCTTGTTCTACAACAAAGCGATTGTACTACACTGTTCTACTATGCGTGATATGCTGAAGTTTATATGGCGAAGATGCTTGACATACAATTTTTAAACTCATCTTTATTCCAGCAGGAGTGTTTATAACAAGATATAACCACTGCTGCATACCTAAGGAGGTGCTGATACTCGTGTGCGTATAGTTTTATTGCTCTGCAAAACCCAATTTCTCAGGTATCCTTCCCTAGAATATATTCGGGTGGAAACAGCTTAGCCTCTCTTGTACCAGAAACTTCCAAGTCAGTATCATTTTTATGAATACAAATAATACTATATAAAATGATAGTTTAAAAAATGAAGGTTTTGTAAATGATGTTGTTGACAAAGCCACAAAATAGAAAATTTGGGAATCAAAGCATCGAGTGAGATTCCATATATCCAGGAAGTATCAAATTCGTTAGTGGTATTACTTGCTATTACTTAGTATTACTTGATATTACTTTTTTGGTACCGTTTTCTCTCTTTATTTGCATACTTTTATGACATAAAAGTTACCACACTATATTTGTATCGCATTATAACATTCCGTGGACCATGTAAATTGTGACAACCTGAGATTTTATAAAGATCGTTTGATAAAATAATGATGTAACTGTCTATGGAAAGCAGATTTCAAACGTTGTGTACAATCATGAAAAAAGTTTGAGTCTCATCGATAAATACAAGGGTTTTAATGGGAACACATATTGTATGCAAGCAACAAGGTACAACTCCAAACTTACAGGAAACTGTCAAAACTTTTTCAAGCTCTCCATTTCTATTATAGAGCTCCTTCGTGGCTACGAGGTTAGCTCACGCACCTTTAGCGTGGAAGACTCGGGTTCAATTCCGAACGGGATCTCGTGTGGTTCTGATTCCACGTTAATCTGTAGGTCCCACCTTATATAGCCTCGCAGCTGAAAGTGACCTTAAGCTCAAAAAATCAATCAAATCAATCCTTTGATATTATGGGATTTTCAATAGCAGATTTTCATGTTGAATGATATTTCAAATATTAAGAGAAGTAAACAAATATATTTCCTAACAATTATCGTTAGTTATTAATAACTCTTTACTTTAGAAGAAAAATCCACAGATAAAATAGCCATAGATTTGGGAACTGTATATTTTTATCTTAAGTAATGTCTTTATACACATATAAAAAGGATTCTACTATTCTGTAACCGTTTTTAAAATTTATGAATTATTTAAAAATGATTTCTGCCCACAATTAACACTTCTCAGCTTTGTATTTATTAATACATCAGCAAATATTGGTGGCGTGATTTTGTAATCAAAATGTTTTGAGGAGATGTAGTGAGGTGCGGATTATTCTTTAATGTCCCCGTTGATCTTATATGCTGTTCTCCACCAACTGAATCAGATGGAGAACTGCCGTTGTCTATTCATACTTTATTAGTAAGCAATATAGATAACATATAAGTTATAGTAGATGTTTATAATATCAGTGAACAATAGGCACGCACGTACTCAAAGACTCAAAATAACAAGTCATTAACAGTGCAATTTACTAACCTACCCGAAGGGAAAATAATTCGATTGATGTTGTTATATGTTTGTTAGAGAATAATTTCTTAAATATTTGGATTATATGCTAGTCGTCAATAGATCATGAACCAGTCTTCGTATAGCAATGAACTGTCTGTTGGTATTTGTGTGTTTTCTAAATTGAAAATATACATTTGTTGAGGTACCCAATAATGTGTACGTTCCCAATATCTTCATACACTGGAATTTCAAACGATATTAAATGTAGATGAAACTTAAACTGTAGTTATTTGGATTATTTAAAACTGAATGCTATTGTAATGATAATTGCTACTGATTCTTGGAGATATACCGTTCTGGAACCACGGGTTATTTAAAGAGAATTTCATTAATCACACTCGAGCTATTAGTATCAGGCAACCAAGAAATTTTGTGCAGCTTTTGACAAAAAGTTACTTCTATGGAGTTGGTGTGGTCAAATTAATTCTGAATATGGCATGTGTTTATATTCGTTTCAAACCTTATTCAGTAGAGAGTTGATCACTGCATCGCATATTTAGCTATCGGTTTTGGAGGAAGCGCAATCCATAATAAACCTCATTCCTGCACCAAATCTCTACATATGATGAAAAGTAGACCATGTATGATAACCGGAGCAGGAAACGTCATTGGTCGTCCTCTGGTTCAGTTTCGTTGGACGCCAAACCGCACACTAACTTAAAGCAGGTAATTCTTTGTGTTTGGTAGACCAACGCCTGCATAGTTCACTATCAATATCTAGAAAGTTGAAAAATGATGACAGCCGAGATCTCCTCGCCACAATTGCAAATAATGTCAGCGGCATTCCAACAGAGGCAGCCGGCACTTTTCAACAGAAATGGGTTTCTGTTCCTCGACGATCATGCCAAAGCACATATGGTAAAAGTGACCAAAGACGTGTCTCATTTATCGTATTCTCCACAAGCCGCCCCACGGGAATATTTCCTGTTTGATCATGGATAATACCTTCGGGAACAACAGTTTCGAAAACACGAGGATATCACAAAGGTTGTATTAAAATTTTTAAACTCCATGAGAAAGGATTTTCTTTCCTAAAAGAAAGGATTTTCTTTCCTTTGCCGTTCGTGTTTGATGAGTTACGAAAAGCTCACTTTCATGGTTACTGGATATGTGGTAAATACTAGTTTTAATCCCTGTTTACTCAAATATTTTCCTCGATAAAACACTGATAACAAGTAAGTATTTCGCCCACGGCAAGAGCCAAAATTTTTGTTTGTATTTTAATATAAAGTGAAACAATAACGTTCAAATTTAAATTATTTTTCCTTTCACTTAAAATAAAAATCTTCATCAGGAAGTCGCGGTCGGAAAAGAGATTGCCGCCGTCGACGGTGGCACAACGATCTACTTGTTCAAAATTTGCCGACTTTTTTCCGAGGCGGTAAGCGGTAGAAAATCGTAAAATAAAATGCTCTTTGTCGAACGTCAGAGTCGGCAAAACAGTCGAAAAGGCCTCTTTCCGACCCTCTGCTGACTCCTTATGCCAGCTTCTTTTTGACTGCTGTTTGCTGACTACTCGGTAAAAGTAGTAGAAAATGGATCGATCTGGGCCAGACCTGGGCCAGCGTTGAACAACACACAAGCCCCTGGGAAATTGACCACCGTGCACCGTGAGCCCACGGTCTTTTACGACCTCCATTTTAGGGGTGAATTCGTTTCCTTTTATGACCACTTTTAAGGGGGTGTATTCGTTCTCTTTTACGAGCCCATTTTAGGGGTTGAACTCATTCCCTTTTATGAGCATATTTTGCAACCCCTACGAACACAGCGAAGAGAAGATAACACATAACACTACGTAACACACAGCAGAACATCAGACTACGTAATATAATGAACATACAGAAGAGCAAATTGAACTCGTTCCCTTTTCAACCTCTATTTTAACATAGCAGAAATTACATAGCACAGCTAATAAAAGAACATGGTTTATTTCAGAAATTACACTGAGACTACGTAACACACAACATCCTCCATTTTAAGGGGTGTATTCGTTTTCAACATAGCAGAAAGTACACTGAGACTATGAACAGATAATACATAAGAATATGTAACATAGCAAGGGTGTATTCATTCCAACCCCTATGTATGTTAATTACGAACAGATAGAAGAGCACATAAAACTACAGCCTCCATTTTAAGGGGTGTATTCATTCTTCAACCCTTACGAACACACAGAAGATCAGATAATACACGTAACATTTCAAGGGTGAACTCGTTCTCTTTTTCAACCCCTATTTTAACATAGCAGATAGCACAGCTAATAAAAGAGCATGGCGTATTTTCCAACCCCTACGAACACAGAGAAGAGAAGATAACACATAACATAGAAGGGATGTATTCGTTTTCCAACCCCTATTTTAACATAGCATAGAATACATGGAGACTATGAACAGATAACAAACACAACCACCTCCATTTTAGGGGTGTATTCATTCTCTTTTATGAGCATATTTTCCAACCCTTATTTCAACATGACAGAGACTACGAAACATGGCGGACATAGCACAGGGGGTGTATTCATTTTCTCCACCCCTAATTGAACATAGCAGAACTAGTAAAAGAGTATGACTTATTTTTCAACCTTAATTGAAGACAGCAGAGAATAGATAATATTCAACCCCTATTGGAACATAGCAGTGAATACATAAAACATAGAAGAAGTTACATAAGACTACGGGGGTGTATTCCATAGCAGAGAATGGGGATGTATTCGTTTTGGATTCCACCCTTATTTGAACTTCGTTACCTCTTACGAGCATATTTTAGGGGTGTACTCGTTTTAATGTAACATAGCAGTGGGCCTATTTTTCCACCCTTATTTGAGCATAGTCCATTTTTAGGGTGACTCGTTTTCAACCCCTATTTCAACATGACAGAGACTACGAAACATAGCAGAGGTGAACACAGAGCAGATACATAAGACTTGTTCCACCCCTATTTGAACCCATGGTCTTTTAGGGGGTGAACTCGTTCCCTTTTCCAACCCTTAATTTAACATAACAGAGAATACACTGAGACTATGAACATACAGCACAACAGATAATACATAGCACAGCTAATAAAAGAACATGGCTTATTTTCCAGCAACATATAGCAGACATAAGACTACGGAGGGAGGGTGTATTTGAACATAACAGATAATACATTCGAACCCTATAGCAAAGATTCTTTTAAGGAGTGAACTTGTTCTAACCTATATTTGAACATAGCAGAGATGATTATTTAAAGAATGCGAAACTTCCGTGTTTTGTTATCAGTTACATAATAACTTCCGCCATATGTAGATAATTCTCATTACGTCATTCATCCGGATTTTAAAAAACATTGACCTAGTTTTCTCTTTAACAGACAATAACTTGTCATTCAACGATAGGAATCCCTGAACGTAATGTAATCAATCACACAGGTATAAAAAAAAGAGGGGAATTCCCGAGGATGACTCATACTATTGCGCAATATGACGCAATGCGGTCAGACAGGTATAAAAGACTGACCGACATGTTTTTTTATAATCACTTCATGTTTACCGTGTGAAGACTAAAGTTCAGATATTTTTTGTGTGTGTGCGTTTATATTATTAGTGTGGTTTATTAATAGTGTGGTTTTGTTTTCTTTTGTAAGTAAGACATTTTATAATAATACTATTAATATTATATTATAAAAACTCAGTTCAAAATTATTATAGTAACTTTGAAGAGTTAGTTAAAAAAAATGGCAACAAAAAAGGTCAAATCAAATATTATCAATTCTGACACTCTATTTAGTAATAATTTAAAAAATTTTATTTTAAAATGTGATACTGATTTAAATGAGGATAGTGGATGTTTTTTAAAGAATATAAGAAAAGACTGTTTAGATATATTAAAACAGGAACAAGATAATTCAGCATTTAAAGTAAATTTTTCGTTGGCTACAACTTTTGTAAAACCAGTAGATTTAGAAACATGTCGATTCTTTGTAAATAGTGGTAACGAAATTATTTTACCGAGTACAGATGTGAATTCTATAATAGAAAAACTATTTAATAAAATTTTAGTTGAACAAGAGAATAGAGCAATTAAGAAATCAGGGTGGTCTTTATGTTCTGAGCCAAACCATCACTTAGAAATTAAAATCAGTAAATATCATCCTCTTTCTGCTTCTTCTTTTATAAAATTACCTCAATGGATTTTATCCAAAAAGAATTGTGTTTTAAATATTCAAATTAACGATAATAGATGTTTTATGTACTGCATTCTAGCTGCGTTGCATCCCGCAAAAGATAATCCACATCGTGTGAATAATTACATACAATATAGTAATACTTTATTACCATTATTAGAAAAGTTTCCCGTCGAAGTAGAACACATAAGCAAATTTGAACATATGTATAATTCCGTATTTCCTAAGGAACAAATTTCCATTAATATATATGGCATTAACTATGATCATGAAACTATTTTCCCGTTACGTATAAGCGAAAACACATGTGTAGATAAACGTATAGATTTACTGTATTGTGAAGAAAATTGCAACAGTCATTATTGTTTAATAAAAAATATCAATGCGTTATTGAAGAGTCAGAAAGAGAAAACTTATGTAAAATTGCCTCAATGGATTTTATCCACAAAATGTGTTTTAAATATTCAAAATAACGATAATAGAAGTTTTATGTATAGTATTCTAGCTGCGTTGCATCCCGCAAAAGAACATCCAAATCGTGTGAATAATTACATACAATATAGTAATACTTTATTACCGTTATTTGAAAAATTTCCAGTCGAAATAGCACACATAAGCAAATTTGAACATATGTATAATTCCGTATTTCCTAAGGAACAAATTTCCATTAATATATATGGCATTAACTATGATCATGAAACTATTTTCCCGTTACGTATAAGCGAAAACACAGCTGTAGGTAAACATATTGATTTATTATATTTAAACAGTCATTATTGTCTAATAAAAAATCTCAATGCGTTATTGAAGAGTCATATAAAATTGCCTCAATGGATTTTATCCACAAAATGTGTTTTAAATATTCAAAATAACGATAATAGAAGTTTTATGTATAGTATTCTAGCTGCGTTGCATCCCGCAAAAGATAATCCATATCGTGTGAATAATTACATACAATATAGTAATACTTTATTACCGTTATTTGAAAAATTTCCAGTCGAAATAGCACACATAAGCAAATTTGAACATATGTATAATACCGTATTTCCTAAGGAACAAATTTCTATTAATATATATGGCATTAATTATGATAATGAAACTATTTTTCCGTTACGTATAAGCGAAAACACAGCTGTAGGTAAACATATTGATTTATTATATTTAAACTCTCATTATTGTTTAATTACAAATTTAAATGGTTTAGTCAGACATCAGTTAGGTAGTCATCAAACATTTATTTGTAGACGATGTTTAATATCTTTTTATAACAAATCAAAATTAGATGAACATGACAAATTATGTAAAGAACACACTCCAACCAAAATTAACATGCCGAAACAAGGAGAAGTTTTAAAATTTCGAAAATTGAAATTGTTATTACAGAATGATGTGATAATAATTGCAGATATGGAAAGTTTATTAAAACCTATAAATAAACAAAGTGGATCTCATACAATACAAATTCACCAACATATACCATGCAGTTTTGGTTATATTGTATGTTGGAGTAACAACTATATGAAATCAGATTTAGTTATTTATCGGGGAGAAAATGTATCGATGAAATTTATGTTCTGCTATGGAGAATGAATTAAGAAAAATCATAAACATATTAGATCAACAAAAACCATTAATACCATTAAATAGTTCTCAGTTACAGGAGTTTAACCTATCCACTGAATGCTCGGTTTGCGATAGTAAATATACGAGTAACAATAGAAAAGTTAAACATCATAACCATTTAACTGGTCAATTTATTGCCACGGTATGCAACAAGTGTAATTTACAAATTAAGCGTCAAAGTAATTTTATCCCTGTCTTCTTCCATAATTTGTCTGGGTATGATGCACATTTATTTGTGAAAGAATTAGGTTGCACCCCTGGAAATATTTCGGTAATTTCTGAAAGCACTGAGAAATACATAACATTCTCTAAGCACTTTAATTTTAATGGTAGACCTATCGAGTTACGTTTTGTAGACTTATTTAAATTCCTACCGTATAGTCTCGAACATTTGGTGTCAAAATTAAAACCTGAGCAATTTGTCTATACAAAGCAATATTTTTCTGATGAAAAGTTTCCTTTAATTCTCCGTAAGGGGATTTATTTTTATGAATATATAACAAATTTAGATACATTTAAAGAAACTGAATTTCCTGAAAGAGAGGCGTTTAGTAGCAAATTGAATGGAACACAAATTTCCGAGACTGATTATCAATATGCAAAACTGATTTGGCGTGTGTTTAAATGTGAAAATTTAGGGGACTACCACGATCTATATTTAAAATGTGATGTACTTCTCACAGAAGATGTGTTGAAGAATTTTAGAAAAACATGTTTAAATGCTTTTTATATTGATCCGATTAATTGTTTTACTGCACCTGGGTTGGCATGGCAAGCCATGTTATATAGAACAAAAATTGAACTTGAACTTTTATCAGATATCAATATGTATATGTTTGTAGAAAAATCGATTCGCGGAGGTATTACTCAAGCTGTGTTAAGATATGCCAAAGCTAATAATCCTTACGTACATGATTTTGATGCGGAAAAAGAAAAATCTTATTTACTGTATATTGACATGAACAATCTGTACGGACTATCAATGATTGACTATTTACCATATGGTGGTTTTCGGTGGGAGGATAAAATTGACAATTGGCAAGACAAACATAAAATTATCAATTGGCCCACGGATAGTGAATGGGGAATTTTTCTAGAAGTGGATTTAGAGTATCCAAATTATTTACACGAATACCATTCTGATTTTCCGTGTGCTCCAACTAATGAAGTTCCACCGAATGGTAAATATTCAAAATTACTATTGACACTTAAATCGAAATCGAATTATATCTTGCATTATAGAGTATTACAATTTTATCTAAAACAAGGTTTAATATTGGTAAAAGTACATAAAATATTACGGTTTCGTCAATCTAAATGGCTTGCATCTTATATTCAAGAAAATACTCAACGCCGTGCAAATGCTACAATTGAATTTGAAAAAGATTTCTATAAGTTATTAAATAATTCTGTATACGGAAAGACAATGGAGAATGTACGAAAACGAATTGATATAAAATTAATAAACAATGAAAAAAAGTGTAAAAAATTAGTAGCGCAAAATCAATTTGAAAATTGGGTAAAATTGGCTGATAATTTGGCATTGTTTCATACGGTAAAAAGATCGGTAACTCTGAATAAACCAATTTACGTAGGAGCGACAGTTTTAGAATTATCAAAATTAGCTATATATAACTTCCATTATAATATAATGAAACCGCGATATGGAGATAAAATTAGAATTGCATATATGGATACTGACTCTTTCATTTACCAAATTAAAACTAACAATATTTATAACGATATAAAAGATATGAATGAGTATTTTGACACCTCAAATTATCCTGAAAATAATTCTTTATATAGCACACAAAATAAACACGTTTTGGGTAAAATGAAAGACGAATTAGGTGGAGTTCCTATGATTGAATATGTTGGGTTACGAGCAAAAAATTATGCTATAAAAACTGGTGAAAATAAAGAATTGAAAAAATGTAAACGGATAAAGAAAAATATAGTTAAAGAACAAATTACGTTTAACGATTATAAATCATGTATATTTAAAAACGAAACGATCTATAAAACACAATTTGAAATTAAAAGTAAATACCATAATTTAACAACAAATCAGGTGAGAAAATTAGCGTTAGATCCGTATGATGACAAAAGAAAAATTTTAAATTGTAATATACACACTGTTCCTTGGGGGTATTATAATAATAAAGATGTAAAATGTACGATTTGTATATTGTAAATACGATATAATTTTTTTGGATATATTAGTATTAAAAAAAATATGTCACAATCAGTTCGAGAACAAATAGTTGCAGAATTACATAAAAGTGCAAGACGAAACTATCCTCGAATACCTGTTATAACGAAAGGGATTCATGATTTATGGCAAGCTGATTTAGTTGAAATGAATAGTGGAAAATTGAAAGGTCTAGCAAAAATTAATCGAAATTTCAAATATTTATTAACTGTGATAGATACATTCTCTAAATATGCTTGGGCTATTCCTGTGAAAAATAAAACTGGGAAAGAAATTACACAAGCATTTACAACAGTACTGAGAAAAGCAAACAAAAGCCCTAAATTTTTACAAACTGAGAGGGGTCGAGAATTTTATAACTCAGAGTTTCAGAAGGCGATGAACCAAAATAACATTAAACATTATTCCACGTACAGTGATGTGAAAGCAAGTATTATTGAAAGATTTAATAGATCATTACGTAATTTAATGTGGAGACAATTTACACTGCAGGGAAATTATAAATGGATTGGCATTCTGCCGGAATTACTACATAAATATAATAATACTATTCATTCCACTATTAAAATGAAACCTATCGACGCTATTAAAAAAGAAAATGAAAAACATCTATTGACAAACATCTATTGCAAAAAGTTTTCTGTGATAAAGAGAAAAAGTAAATTTAAGATAGGTGAATATGTAAGAATTAGTAAACTTAAGCGTCCTGGTTTTGATAGAGGTTTTACACGCAATTGGAGTACAGAAATTTTTCGAATTGCTAAAGTTTTCTTCACTAATCCTCCGACATATCACTTAGTAGACTCAAATAATAAACCTATTGAGGAAAGATTTTACGGACATGAATTACAATTAACGAAATTTCCAAACACATATTTAATTGAAAAAGTGTTGCGAAAGAAAAATAATAAGGCCTATGTGAAATGGTTAGGTCTGCCAAAAAGTGAAAATTCTTGGATTGATTTAAAACATACTATATTGTAAAAAAAAGAGAAGTCAAGAATTTATAGGTGAAGCATGTCATCACAAGTTTTTCTTGTAGATTTTATAATTTCAAAAGGTGAATTTTATATTTTAAATTCTAGCAACACTGTAAATTTTCGTTGCTTAGTTAAATTGTCATCATCATCATCATCATCATCACGAGGTCTATCAGTATCACAAGTAAAAAGTATATTAAATCAAATTTGTTCTTCCACAAACGCTGTTTTTTTATGTAAAGGAGAAAAGAAAGCAAAATATTTAAAAACGCTATTTAAAATAAATGCAATATATCTGTAATAGAGATGGAATGGAAAATTCCTTTTACATGTATGGTAGCAGGTCCTACAGGTTGTGGAAAATCATATTTTGTTAAAACATTTCTTGACCATTATAGTAAGTTATTTAAAAATATTGTATGGTGTTATGGTGAATGGCAACCGTTGTATGATACTCTTTCAAACTGTACGTTTAAAGAAGGTTTACCTCAAAATAATGAATTTCAAGCACATGAGGGTCCACATCTTGTCATTATAGATGATTTAATGCGTGAGTGTGACCATCGGATTGTAGATATATTTACTAAGGGTAGCCATCATAGAAATATAAGTGTAATATTTATAACAGAATATTTTCCATCAACAAAAAGGAATGCGGGATATTTCGTTAAATTGTCATTATATTGTTTGTTTTAAAAATCCTAGAGACCAAGCTCAAATTAATTATCTCGCACGACAATTGTATCCAGGTAATACAAAATTTATTCAAGAAGCATATCAAGATGCAACTCGAATTGCACATGGTTATTTACTCTTTGATTTAAAACAAAATACTCCTGATGAGCAGCGTGTTCGAACAAATATCTTTCCAACAGATTCTTTTAATTATGTTTATGTACCTGTAAAAAAATAATAATTGTAATATGGTTTATATTCTAACAACTATTTGTGCTTTAATAGCTGTAAAAAAATGATTAGTAAGGAAAATGCACATATGTTAAAACTTTTAGCAAAGTCAAAACCGAAAGCACGTAAGGCAATTTTACAAAATGCAGATCCTGATTTAATCCGTTCTATTTGTGAATGTTCCTATAACGTATTACAGGGAAATGTTCCATTAAATAAAACAGAGATAAATAAGCTAAAAAAATATAAAAAGGAACTGAGATATTTGGTGAAAAAAGGTCCGTCATTGAAACAAAAGAAAAAACGAATAATTATACAAAAAGGTGGTTTTCTTACTGCTTTGCTTGCAACTATTATTGGAGGTATACTATCTAGTTTATTTAAATAATTATGCAAAACGCACAAAAACTTATTTTAATCGCACCAGAAAAATTACATCATTATCAAACGATACCTAATCTTGATGATGAAATGAAAGAAATTTTAAATAATAAAAGTTTAAATGCAGAAGAAAAATGGACAAGATATAGAAAAGTCTTAAAAAAATATTTAAATATAATTCAAAAACCGGCAGCAGTTACAACAACAGCAACTACTACTATGGAGGAAGAAAAACAAGAGGACGAGGAGGAGGAAGAGGATGATGATGAAATAATATCTACTCTCCCTGAAATTTGTAAACGTAAAGCAAGACCTTTATTACGTAAATTGAAACAAAATCCAAATATTCAATGGTACGATAATGGAAATGTGAATATTAATAATAAATTAATTCCAGGTGCAAATATAGTGGATTTGATATCCGATTTTGTTAGATGTCGTAAGAAAAATATTTCAGTTGCTGGCTGGAAACCTTTTGCTACATTATTAGCAAAAGCCAATATACCCTTAGAGTACATTGGTAATCCTCAACGAATAGATTATATTAGAAAACTAACAGAAGACGAAGAGGACGAAGAGGATGGTCCTCCACCCCGTAAACGCAAATGGTGTACTTATAAGCAATAATAATAATATTCTATTGTAATCTATTGATATTTTTAAGTATATAGAAAGAAAGAAAGATGAATGAGCCCTACCTCAATTATTACATATATCAAGCAGGAGGTAATTATAACGTGTATAGAGGTACAGCATATCAAGAAGGTTATGGCATTAGTAGTTTTCTAGGAGGTTTATTTCGTACTGTATTTCCTTTATTAAAACAAGGTGCAAAAACTGTTGGTAAAGAATTGATACGTACAGGAATTAATGTAGCATCAGATGTACTAGATAATAATAGACCTATTGAAGAGTCTTTGCATGATCGATGGCAAGAAGCTAAAACAAATTTAAAAAATAAAGCTTAAAATAAATTAAATCAAGTGTTGGAAGGATCTGGAAGAAGAAAAAGAAAGAAAGTTCATTTTAGTGGTGGTGGTGGTGTGAAACGGATAAAAAGATCCAAAGATATTTTTGATTGATTAATTATGGAGCAAAGTGATAGTTTTTATCTCACACTTCCTAGCAATAGTTCTATGGAATATTTTCCTCAAAATACTCTTGCTTGTTATACTACTAAATTATATCAACCTATTGTACTGGAGAAGGGAGTGTGGGAAACAGCTGTTGTTGAAGTACATTATACAAGTTCATTTCAGAATGTTTCCAAATATACAAATAATATTTATTATCGTCTCATGAATACAAAAAACTGGAACATAACTCAAATCTTACCAGGCCACTATTATCATGTTGATGATATTCTATCTCAAATTAATCATAAAAGTGATATATTAAATTTACAATTAAAAGTCAAAGCATTAGTGAAACGAATTGAAGTTAATAGATCAAAAAACATCAAGAGAAGCATATAGAAGTACGCCTATCTCCTGAACTAGCCAGAATACTAGGTTTTGATCACATTCAACAAGAAAATATTGCAGTTGTGCATCATGCTCGTTATCCACCTGATTTACAAAAGCGCTACCTACACTTATGTATATTTACAGTGATATTGTAGAACCACAAATGGTGGGTGATACCGTAGCTCCATTGTTACGTATTATAAATACAAATATTACAGAGCATGGTATTAATAATGTACATATTTTTGATAATCCTCATTATGTCACCGTGCAACGTAAACAATTTGATCAAATTATTATTGATTTAAGAGATAGTACACGTAATCCACTTCCTTTCCAATATGGCAGTGTATGTGTAAAATTACATTTTCGTAGACGTAATATGGTATTGTAAATTTTACCATGTGTGAATATTAATAGTAAGAAAAATGCAGTGTGAGTGTATGAAATCAGAATTAGATTTATTTGCTGGTTTACCCACTCAAACCAGTATTATAGGTAATAAAATAGTTCCATATAAACCTGTGGCTTCAATAGCTGATAATGCACCAATAGAATTTGTAGTCCCCGGTCATGGGGATGACTATATTGACTTACCGCACACAATGTTATATGTTAAAGGTAAAATTACTAAATCAGATGGTTCTAATTTAACTTCTGCCGATAAGAAAATCGGCCCTGTAAATGATTTTCTCAATGCAATGTTCTGTGAAGTGCAATTATATTTAAATAATCAAATTATTTCCTACTCTTCACATACATATCCATATCGATCGTATATTGAAAAACTACTAAATTATAATGCTGAAGCTAAAACAACGCATCTTCAAACATCAATGTGGTTTAAAGATACTGCAGGGCGTATGCACAGTGTGGCCGATGCTAATGTAGGATTTAAACAACGTTTTCTTCTCACTGCTTTAAGTCAGTCATTTGAATTATTGGGTTATATTCATGCTGATATTTTCAATCAGGAGAAATTTTTACTGAATGGTGTACAATTGCGTATTAAACTAATTCCAGCTAAACCTACATTTTGTCTAATGGGTGACGCAGATGCTGATGGAAAAGTTGTAATTACAGATGCAACATTGCTTGTGAAAAAGGTTGATGTATCACCAGCAGTTAAAATAGCACAAAATAAAGTATTACAAAATCCTAAATTTAGAATAAAATATCCTATAACAAAAGTGCAGGTGAAGACAGAAACTCTGCCACAAGGAATTATGGATAGTACACTTCCAGATCTGTTTTCAGGCATAGTGCCTAAACGTATTATTATTGGTTTTGTTACTAATGCTGCTTTCAATGGTACTTATCAAACAAACCCATTCAATTTTCAACATTTTAGTATGTCATTTTTTACATTGTATGTTGATGGAAATCCAATGCCCTTCAAACCTTTACAACCAGATTTTGATAATAAGCTATATGTACAAGCATATTCTACGTTATTTACAGGTTCAGGTATTTATTATTCTAATCAAGGTAATAATATTTCACTTGCTGAATATCCTAATGGTTATACTCTACTGGTGTTTGATTTAACTCCTGATTCAAGCGCAAGTGCTGCATTTCATACTAGTCCACAACGGCAAGGAAGTGTACGTTTAGAGGTTCATTTTAAAGAAGCACTGCCATCTCCTGTAACAACAATTATTTATGGTGAATTCTCTTCAGAATTAGAAATTGATTTCCAGAGAAAAATATATATTAATTAAAAATGTTAAATACAATTGAGCTTTATGAAGCATTACAACAAAATTTGCCTAAAGATCATTTTATTGGTGTATATGCTGCTGATGAGTTACCTTTGTTTATTCATACATTTCCAGCCGCCATAATTATAAATACTGATTCTAGTGATAAGCCTGGTGAACATTGGGTTGCTGTTTATATATCTAATATGTGTGTGGGAGAGTATTTCGATAGCTATGGTATACCTCCCTATATACAACATCATATAAGGTTTTTAAAACGAAACTGTCTGTATTATACATGGAATAATAGACGTATTCAAGGTGATTTATCTCAATTTTGTGGACATTACTGTTTCCTATATCTAGCATGTCGTGCATCTGGTTATTCGTTGCATGATTTTTTAAACAAATTCTCACTCACTACTATTGATGCTAATGATATTATGCTTTATTCATTTATGAGAGTATGATGATGTTATTTTTTTAACTCCGCCATTGCCGGTCCCAAGCCCTGGATGAGAAAGGAGGAGGGTTGGGGGTGTTGCTACCCCCGTAAAAGAAAATAATCTCTGCTATGTTCAAATAAGGGTTGGAAAACGAGTTCACCCTTAAAAAGTGGTCATAAAAGAGAATGAATACACCCCTAAAATGGAGGATGTTGTGTTTATTATCTGCTCTGTTAAAATAGGGGTTGGAAACGAGTTCACCCTTGAAATGTTACGTGTATTATCTAATCTTCTGTGTGTTCGTAAGGGTTGGAGAATGAATACACCGCTGGAGGTTGTTGTGTGTTACGTAGTGTCAGTGTAATTTCTGAAATAAACCATGTTCTTTTATTAGCTGTGCTATGTAATTTCTGCTATGTTAAAATAGGGGTTGAAAAAGAGAACGAGTTCACCCTTAAAATGGAGGCCTGCTATGTTAAAATAAGGGTTGAAAAATAAACCATGCTCTTTTATTAGCTGTGCTATCTGCTATGTTAAAATAGGGGTTGGAAAATATATACACCCTTGCTATGTTACGTATTCTTATGTATTATCTGTTCTGCTGTGTGTTCATAGTCTCAGGTAATTTCTGCTATGTTAAAATAGGGGTTGGAAAATATGCTCATAAAAGGAAACGAGTTCACCCTTAAAATGTGCTCATAAAAGAGAACGAGTTCACCCCTGAAAAAGTGTTCATAAAAGGGAACGAGTCTTATGTGTAATCTGCTCTGCTGTATGTTCGTTATGTTACGTAGTCTGATGTTATGTTATGTGTTCGTAGGGGTTGAAAAATATGCTCATAAAAGGGAACGAGTTCACCCCCTAAAATGTGCTCATAAAAGAGAACGAGTACACCCCTAAAATGGAGGTCGTAAAAGACCGTGGGCTCACGGTGCACGGTGGTCAATTTCCCAGGGGCTTGTGAGTTGTTCAACGCTGGCCCAGGTCTGGCCCAGATCGATCCATTTTCTACTACTGGTAAAGCATCTATTCGTCGCGGAAAGGCGCCAGCAATCCAACCAATGCATCTGGTTGGCATAGACAAATTGTCCGACTGTAGGCGGCGGGATCCTGATGGGGATCTCATCATCACAACTAATCTGTAGTTGTGAATCAGGTAGGGGACTCACCTCTGATCCTTGGGGCACCTGGTTCCAATGCAGTCCGCCCTAAATGAAATTTGTGGTGTACAAACACGATTTTCATGAATTATCTCTCTTTTTCCCGTTTTCACTAATTTTGTTCAATACATTGATATAACACCTTTCATCGTCACAGTCCCCACTGAGAGCTTCGATGCATAAAGGTGGGTGTTAAACAGAAGTAAAACTATGACTGAACTATCAGAAACGATATTAAAGAACTACAGTTTACCTGATTAATACGAGACTCTGGGAAATATTACTAGTAGCATTCCTATTTTGCTATTTACCATGATCTGCCCAGACTTAGTGCTAGGAACACAAAGGGGGGTTGTGATTCCAGCAAATTATTTCATTAACACATATTAACATTTCAAATTGGATAAAAATATGAAAGAAATATTTTGCCAGGCTTGACCCCATTCATCGTAGAACGCACTCTCTTAGGTTTTAGTTTTGTTTATTATTTGTAGTTATAAATAAAGCATTGTGGGCCTATGAGACTCCCCTTGGTAGAACTAAGGCATTAATCACGGGATATGCTGTTATTTTGCAGTGTTTTGGCTGTTTAATTCTTTCGAAACAAATCTGGTATTACAACACGCAGGAACACTCTGTTTTCATTGAAACTATTATTCTGATGCAGTGCTGGCATCTACTATTACAAATATTTAGTTTTTATAGTTTTCTGATCTATTTGCTTGTTACCTACGTATTTTATTTTCTACTATTTTATTCCTCCAAACCTGTTATAACCTGACCAGGATATTAGTACGGTTTTTCGAGGAGGTCGCTGCTGTTGTGTTTACATCAGTTTCTTGGTAAGCGCGGTGGGACAGGGGGGCGGAGAGCGTCACTCTGCAGTGTATCCAACGATTTTTAAAAGTTGCAGTTTACATGTTATAAGTAGCCTAATCTGTTTCGCTTAATAAAGAACGCCATAAATTATACAGTTGTTATTGAATGCAAAAATGGTTATTCATGCAGTAATGCAGGTATATTGTGGATAATGACATATGCATGGAAATTTACAATTTAAGAACAACATAGCACGCAATTGAGTTTCTATCATGTATTAGGCAGATTGTATAAAAATTAATTACGTTTTATTTGATTTCATTATAAAACAGGAGCAACCTATAAAACGCAGGAATAACGCAGGACTAAAAGATTAATTAGGGTTGATAGCTTAGAGACTTGCGCAATACCTTGTAACTGTAAGTTTAAATCAAGTTAAGGCTCGCGATGCTTGTGTTTGTTTTAAATGTATCTTTATCGGTTGATAAATTATTTTCTCGAGTTTTAGCCAAGGAAGAATTCTGATACCTTTCCACTCGAAAACTGTTGAAGTCCTCTCCGTTGGTCTATTGGCTAGCGCATTTACCTTTGTTGTACGTGGTCCTAGGTTGAAATCCGAGTGAGCTCAAAAATTAATTTTACAATCTTTCACTTTGATTAATCATCTGTCTCCTCTAGCATAAAGAGCATAATCATGGGGGTTAAACTAAAGAAATTTCATTTAAGTTTTTCGATGAATGTAAACCCTTTGGGAGAAAATCAGTTGAAGAAGAAAATTTTCCTTCATTTTTTAAAGGGCTATGGGATTGGATAGCTTGCCTTTCGGCACTGACTTGTAAAATCTGATTACAGTGCATCTTTCTTTTAGGATTATTATCGTAATCCAGCCTTTTGGTAAATGCGGAATAAAAGTATTGATAAAACATCAGCGTATGGGTAATGTAAGCGTAAGTATCATTGCTTCAGCACGTGATAAACTTACATTTGTTATTTATGAGTACAGAAATTCCCCTTGAACTCCCTCTGAATTTCTTTCAGACTCTAGGTCTCAGGTTGCAAAGAATTAATTCTACTGTCTGTTTTCACACACAATGGGAGCCTAGTGTTATCTTTGTGTCTGTAATACATAATCATTTGTCGATTGACTTCAGAGTACTGAGTTTAGCCTGTAAGCACAAGTTGCATATAATTCAAACATATCAGATTTACAATCTTGTTTAACAAAACCTGCCCCTCTGAAAAGCCCTATATTGTTGTCCACATATGAAATTCAAAAACAAAGGCAATCATCTTTAAACAGCTGTATTTTTTATCTCAAGTTTTAGGAATAAAATTAAAATGTGCTAAGTGTGGTTGCAAGAGGTTTTTATTTTTTTATTTTTATTTTATTTTTAATTTTATTTATTTATTTATTTATTTTTTTTTTTGCTAATAATGAACTTAGGTACCTAATATTGGTACTCACCTTTTTCATGAATTGATGTAAGAAGTGGCCGCGTGATTTCCGGCAAATTGTTTCATCACCGTTATCTTTCAGCAATGAGATAACAATGGAAGACAAACTTCGTTCTTCAAAATTGATGCAAGTAGTTTTGCTATTCAAATACATATCTGTTCACTCTAATCAGTTTCAGAAACAGCGTTAATTTTATAATAACAATGCCTGTAAGAGTTACCCTGAAAAAATATTTTGTATTTCTTTTTTAATACATAATTTATTTTTTCTGAATTTCACTGGAGTTCAATACCTTGGAAAAGCAAGGAACCTTCATTTGTCAGCCATTCCACTTTAAACTTTAATCGCTCCCCTATTGCCTCCAATTTAACACTGGGTATATTTCTTCTAAATAAAGTTTTCAAAATAAGGCAGAAATACTGGATTTTTAAAATTATCAAACCATGCTAAATACTGCCAGGTTAGACATCAGAGAGAGAGAGAGTTATCTTTACCTACCATCTCAATCAGGGGCAGATCCAAGTCTCCTTCGGAGGCGGTGAAAGATTATCAGCTTGTCTCTGACCGGACTTTTGCAGCACATCCGAAAATGATCTCAATGAAAAAGAATTTTGTTACTCAAGACACTGCTTAGACAATCGACCGGAGATCACATGGTCCAACTTGGTCGCAATTTCGAAGACGTCTTATCCCAAAACTACACAATAGAACTTGTTTTAAACAATGAAAGCGCAGTTGCCAAAGTATAACTTTGATTCGCAATAATTAACTTCGAGGTTTTGTTAATAGAAGAAGTAGGAATTCCTTACACTCGAATGCTACGAAGTTCTTAGTGTTTCTTTGTACAATCCGCGGCAAAAAACCTGTAACATGAGGATGTAAGTTTATTGTGAAACTACGCCTAACAGAACAGGGAATGAACATAAGGTCTAAGTGGAACGAATCACGCCAGGATAAACCTCGGCCTCCTCCCGTGCACACTTATTTTGGAGCAAAAGACTTCGTCATTTTACAATAAACTTATATGCTCATGTTGCAGGTTTTTTGCCGCGGATTGTACAACACTGAGGTTTATTCGGAAGTTATTGCCAAATTAATATGGAGGATGTAGGTACTTTTCTTGCAGTCCCTTAAAGTGTTCTGGAAATCATTTCTATAAGTTTTGAAACCAGTGGCGTCTCTAGCATGTACAGTTTTTTTGGGGGGTGGACATCAAAGAAAGTGTTTCAAATGGCACTACCTAGCCGAACCTGTGTATAATATTCGATTCCACTTCTTAAATTTCTGCTTACCTTCACGGACTCCCTTAAGTATATCAAGAACTGTGTTACAATCGTTTCACAACCTGAATATTATATTCCAAATATATATAATAGTATTTATACGTTATTCTGTCGTTAATATATAAATTAAATTAGAATAAAACATTGAATATTTTGTACTTCAAAATTTGGGGGGGAACGCGTCCCCTTCCCCTACCAGAGACGCCATGGTTTGAAACTGTGTTTGTCTTAACTTGAACATATGCGTGAAGTGGTTTATTACGAACAGGACAAAAATAACTGTGATAGATTAATTACAAGTAATCCGGTTAGAAACACTGTTGTTTGTATTTTAGTTCCAAAACCGGCCGCTGCACTCGTTCGCTGGTCAGGTTATAACACCAAAATATGTCACTTTATATTATAATCTCTGTCTCTGTCTCTCTCTCTCTCTCTCTCTCCCACACACACACACACACAGACACACACAGAGAATCCAGTTTCAATAGTGATGGCAAACTACTAAACTGCTGCCACTCTGGTGTCATAAAATATTTTAATCGTAGAATTTACAAGGAGCGGTCTGGAATCTTTGATACAAAGTTCTTTTTGGTGTTCTGTGACTGCATGTTGGAATTTGCAGCAGCATTGAAACATTAATGATCCTGGCGAAAATTGAATTTAAACTTCTAAAAGTTTTAAATGAATCTGACATAAAACATGGTAAGCTCTGAGACATTGAGACCAACCACACCCAGTATAACTTAACCTCATATCTATCTTTTGCGGAATCTGAAGTTTTTTAAAAAAAAGAACTATCGCCGTTTTAAAGAGTTATAGAATGCACAGAATTATATCTTGTAATATCCATGATGCTGTAATGCTATTAGTTTGCAACACTGACAGGTAAGTTGTAACCTAGGAGCCCTTCCGTTAGTCTTTAATATAACCCAAAAATACATTTGTGTTCCTAGGGTTAACACATACTTATGGCCCTAAATACAACAAAAATACATATTTTTTGTAACTTACATGAATTTAAGTATGTTTAAGTAATTATTTTTTGAATATGTTTTTTTTTCGATTTTTGCCTATTGTAACAACATTGCCCTTTTGTAAAGAAAACTACAGTATGGGTGGCTAGATATAGATAGGTATACATATTATATCAAGGGGTGTTATTTGCAACAGAGGTGCCCTCGGTACTGCAGTTTATTTCAGTGATAAGACTCGATAAACTACTATTAAAATTTAATATTTTCCCTACCTTTACTTGTAAGAATACTTTTATACATGACTGAAAATATCAGTCTTCAGGACACAAACCTGAGTATTTAATTATCACCTATTCTAGTAGTTTCATTTAGTTATTAATTAGCCTAAATGTTTTCTATTCTCCTGTTGTTATCTATGCTACAGTGTTTTTATAATTGTTGTAATTTGAAAGGAGCAAATTGTACTTGAACAATAAGACAACAGTTTCAAAAAGGAAACTACAATCCATAAATATTATACGGTTGTCACATGTATATATGTCATTGGATTTGAAAATTCTATATGTACTTTAGAAAGGAAAATAATACAAATGTATTTCAAATGTACGATTAAATTATATTTACGCAAGGTTTCATTTTTCACATATGTTGAATATTGTATCTGTTATTACTTATTACGACAAGGCGCAAGACAAGGCAATGAGAAAAAAACATGCAGTTGAAAATACAAGTAATGGATAACTTCTACCTCTTGAGTAGGTGGTATCGTGTTCTGACTAAAGGCTTCCTTTTAAAATTTAAAATATTTTCTCTTGTAATTGGCGCAATATTTACATGTGAATAAGTATATCAAATCACTATTATGTATGGATTCTGCTACTCTATATGTCTATAACAGGCAGCAGTTTCGTTGGACCGGACAAATCCGAGTATGGGTCCATATAGAGATATATAATTTGTCATATGAATTCCAGTAAATGTTTTATTTCAAACTAAATCGCTCCTGAAGGGTGTTTATTTCTTTCCATACATGAACATACTACTGAATTTCAGATTAAAATAGAAAAAATGAAATGAAATGAAATCTTTGAGTTTTACGTCCCACGGTTATGCCGGTTAGGCTAAAGGAGACGGTGATTATGAGAAATGAGTGAAATGGTGGAATGAAGAAAGTGGGAGGAAACGGGAGAACCCCGAGAAAACCCACGAGCACGGTGTTTGTCCACCACAAAGTTCACTTGGCGGAGGCTGGGATCGAACCCGGGACCCCAAGCACCAGAGGTGAACGCTCTACCACTGAGCCACCGCGCCCCCCCAGATTAAAATAGAACTCGTAACATGACTTATGTTGACTTTATTAAACTCATTTAATCGTAAGCGGAAACAAAATTTAATTGATTAATTTAATAGCAAATTACTTTATAATATACCATAAAGGGTATTTTACGTTTAAAAAAGACAAAATAATAATGATTTAAAATATTCATCTTGCGTTTAATTAATTTATGAATTGAGATACTCGGAAAGTCATCTATTTTAGTCTAAGCTTCTTTAAAATAATCAATTTGATAAAAAAAAAAAAAAAAAAAAAACACCACGTGCTAAAGAGAAAAGATGACTCACACACGTCTTGAGTTACAATTCAAGACGTTGGAAGAGAAAACGGCATCTCGAAACATTGATTTTTTCCTCGCATCAGATAGGTCTGGAAAACGCATAGATCCAGACAGCGTTTTTCCTGATCCAGCTTTTAAATTCTCGCAGTTTCTCGATAAACAATGATTTGCCCTTGCTATCTTGAAGTAGTGCTTGGAAAATTTTCAGCTTGATTTCCCAACTCTCCGATTTCAGCATTTGCCCTTTCCCTTTCAAGGTCCTGAATTGACGACTAATGTTTCTTTGTAGGTAGGAATATCAATTTGAATAGCAAAGATATTGTCTCACAAGTTACTCGTAAATTATGATAGAATTAGAAGGGAGAGATGTAAATTAGAAATAAAGGCTTTCAATGGGAACAACTGGAATCCCAAGGCTTATGCTTGAAAAGATTCTCGATTACTAAATGGTGAATTGTACAGTAGATAAAAAAAGTAGGTAAATGAGAGAAAGTGAGGATAAGGGATCTGTTTTTGCTTAGGAAAGAGAACTTTCCTAGTTTAAATCTGCTGTCATCCAACGCTGGTGCTGGTGTCCCAAAACTGAGAAGAAGTCTTTCTCAAACTTCCACATGGTCATTCTGGAGCAATTGTAATACAACTTACTACAAACTTCCTCTTAGTTTCTTATTTTACTTCCCATCTCGTCAAATACTTATAAATTACCTGAAAGGATGATACAATAATAGAGGTCCTGAAATAAATTGAATATTTTTTCTGCAGTAATGGACTTGCACGGAACCTGTTTGACGATTCGGCCTGGAATCAATCCTTGGCCTCTAATATAGTTCGAATGGCGATGCAATCAACTTGGCGTCCAATGTTACAATGCAAGCTGAGAAGTCTGCTTCGGCTTTGTATATGGATGCCAATAATGTGCTATGGATGCCATGTTTATGGAAACACGTGCTAACGTTTACAAACAAGCAGGCGATACATTAAACAGGAAGATACGAAGATCAACACGAGTGTAATCGAAAGAGGACGAGCCACCTGAAGAGGCCCTACAAAGAAGAACTACAGAGAAAAGGGGCATTAGTTGATCACTGATTGCCTACCAACAACAGATCTGGATGTCGCACTGGACTAAGGTGTTCAACCTATCCTAACATCCCTTGAGGCTGCTCTGAAGCGAAGGAGATTCCTCAACACAAGCCATATCTCACGAGACTGCCATGAGCCGAGAAGATTTCCTAGGACCGTAACCTGAAGTCGCTACAGGACATCCCGGTTACAGCCATGAGTGAAGTTGTTCCCGTATGAAACGTTACTGCCTCTCTCCTTGGTCATAAAGGATATTCTGATATATTAACTTTACAAATTCAAAGACTATTTTGTATTTTTAGATAAATAGGTGAAGGTTAAATAACTAGGGCTTTCTGTTCTATTATTGACAATAACTACACAATATATTACAATTTGAAGATCTACGTAAAGTATGTTAGTATTTGGCCAGGTTATTGGAATTTGCCATTACTATCAAGGAAGAACTGGATTTAATGATGTGTATTTGCGAAGGTGAAACGTCATCTCTAAGTCTTTCTCTGAATGTACATAAGTCTGCTTTGACGCTGAATTCTTACAGGTATATTTGGTCAAGAACGCTGCCAGACACTCTTTAAGGGAATGTGTCACCCAATACGAATAATTAATGCATATCCCCATGTCATGTACACCGTTTTCATTTACAACAGCACAACACAATGCGAAAAGCAGTATAGATACTACAATTTTAGATACCACGACAGTCAGTATTAGTGTTCCTCATAATACCAGGAATTATTAAACTCCCGCAACGTTGCACAGTTTATTCGTGAAAATATATACAATAATTACTGTTTCTTGGTACTAGTACTAAAAAAGTCCCGTGTGTACTTTCCTAATGGACTAAGACCTTTCTAATTTTACTACCACTAGTATAACTTCCTCAAACTCATTCCGAATGTAACCCTTTATCATCCTCATGTACTTCAGTTTGACATCAATATCTACGCCACATGGTCTGTCTTCACTTTCATATATTCCTCTACATATTTTTCCATCTTCTTAATTTTTTTTCGCGGAAAACATTCTAATTCTTATTTTCTACTCTCATCGTAAACTTCCCCTTTCTTCCCTCGAAGTTTTATAGATTTTTTCTCCTTCTACTTTCCTCATATTTCCCAATTCTTTGTGATTCTTCTATGTTGTTGCATTTCCTTGTCCATATCCTTAACGCATATCAATGAACATCTCAAAATGCTTCTCACACAATCATGAACTACAAAGTAGAAGATATATACACAAACACTAAAGAGGGGGTCCAAAAAAATCAAAAGATTGAGGGCCCCTTTGCGGTAGTGCGGAAAAGTTGTGCCTGCAAGTACGTATTACCCATGCGAAATTTCAGAACCTTAGGATATTATCTTCTGATCTGGCATGGTCTCTGAAATTTCGAAACTTCTGTAAATTTTCAGTAAAAAACTGGGCTTTTTTGCGGTAGTGCGGAAAAGTTGTATCTACATGTACGTATTACCTGAGAGAAATTTGAAAACCCTAGAATTATATCATATATTCTTGCAGGAGGTGCAACATTTTAAAAATTCGCTGAAAAAATTACAACATTTATCTTATTTTTTAAATTTTTTAATACTACATTTATCACAGGATCTTTTATGGTAGTAACGAAAAGTTTTGTGAACATATATTTAGCTACTATAAAAAGTTTCATAACGCTGGGATAGTAAAGGAACAGGCATTTCTGACTGATCAAAAACAAAGCTATTTATGTGTATAAGCCTCATCAATGTGCAAGAAACGAGGAAAGTTGAAAAGCGCCTCAAGTGGAAATTGAATGCTCTTGTTCGTAGTTATGAAAGTAATGGCTCAATCAGTTCGTTTCATGGTTCAGCGTTAAAGCAGCAGGATATGCAGCTCATAACAAATTCAACATCCTCAGAGGAAGAAGACCCAAAAAAGTAGAGGAGGATGTTGGCGTGAGTTCACGATCTTTACCTCGAAAACAATCGTCGCAAATGGTAATGAAGTTTACAAATACCACTATATTAAGTGAAAGGTTCGGGGTATCGCTTTAAGCAACTGCTGTAATAGCACAAGTGTTTTACACTACATAGGCGTAATCAGTGCATCGGATGCAACGTTAGTCGTTGACAAGAGCAAAATATCAACAACAAGATCTTGAACTGTGAAAATCTTACAAGTCAGAGTTTGGAAAATGAGTGTGGTCCTATTTTAGGTCTTACTTTGATGGCCAACTTGATGGCATATTGTCAAGAGAAGAGCTTAGCAAGAAGTACTTTCAGAGAACATTAATTGGCAGAATATTATCTTGTGAAGAAACCTCTTTCTGTCTACGTTAGACACGTTACATCCACCTCTGGATCCAGTCTATACATTTCGGAAAGTATTATCAACTATGTCACAGTATAGATGTCCGGAATTCTAAAAAGAGTTATTGTGCTTGCTTGTGATGGAATACCGGTGAAATAGGATCATATAATGAAGTACTGCGCAGCCCTGAATTGAAGTTAGGCAATCCTGTTCAATGGGCTGTTTGTCTCATTCATTTTAGTGAATTACCCCTACGCCAGTTGTTTATACTTCTGTCCCTTCGTCTTACTCTGGCAGCACTAGAGAGCCTTTGGACGGCTGCAAGCAGCTTCCGTTTGTAATATTAAGACCCAATCAATTCTAGCTTGCCTTCTATCCATTCTTAGTAAGGATCAAAAATATCTTATGGATATTAGGTCTACTCTTCCAATTTTCTCAGGAATCTGTCCAAAAGATTTAGCCAAACGCTATCAAGGGCGATTAAACGTATCTCGCTGGTTGGTAGCGAACACGATTTTACGACTGTATGTTTCCACAACGAAACCTTCGCGCAGCCTAAACACCATAGTTGGGTTCATTATGATAGCATTCATTCCATTATGGTTCCATATCAAAGTCCAACATTCAATTTAGGATGGAAGTCTACTCGTTCACCAATTCATTATAATCTTTAAATATTTGGACAAAACTAAATTGGATGTGATCGGCCATGTGATTTCACGTTCATCGCACCTCCAGAAAACTTTGTGGTTGCGATGCTATCCGACGAAAGAGAACACATTTGAACACTTGCAATTCGAAGAGTTATAAAAGCCAGAACCAGAGAAGTTGAAGCAACAGATGAAGACGATGCTGTTCGCAAATTCAATATTCCTAAAATAAATTTTGAAGCTAAAGGCTACATTCACATCAACGACTTGCACACAACCCTAGTGACCCCACCACCAGTTTTTAATGCACAACGTCAGAGTATCTGCAAACCATGCTGCCAATAGAGGCTCCAACTGATTGTTCATTCGCTGACTCCATGCAACACCAAAGCTGTGGAACGACCTGTTCAATTAGCTATGGAGGCCTCCAGGAAAGTTTGAGGTCGTGAAATCTGTGACGACTTCATTTGGTCTACCTTGAAATCCAGAGAAAATATGCTATCACTCAGGTTCAAGGGTCAGTGAATTGTGAAACCCTAGAAAAAATGTTTAGAAACTCGAAATTGAAAGTTTTATAATGTATACATTTCTTGTTCTTTTTCTTAAAGCATAAACATTAAGCATTCTGATCTGTCACATATGTGTATGAATGAGACATTCGAAGCCTGATAACTGTGTAGTTATAAAATGTAACTGCTTTACTTAAAACAAATGATTTACTGTGATTGAAAAAATACGGTTTTTTGTACGAGAAAGAAAAAAAAATGTAAGGTGAGGCCAACTTCAAAAAGAGAGAATACTATCCCAGGGTTCTGAAACATTTTATAGTGCCTGATATATATGTAAATGCAACATCTCGTTACTAACGTGAAAGATGCTGCGATAAGGGTATAGTATTAAAAAATAAAAAAAAATGTTTTGAATTGTTCAAAGAATTTTCACTTTCGCACCTCCTGCCAGAACTCAAAATATCATTCTAGGGTTTTGAAATTTCGCACAGTTAGTACCTACATGTATGTACAACGATTCTGCACTGCCGCTAAAGCGGCTACTATCCTATGGAAAATTTACAAAATTTTAGATTTTTTACTCTTGTTTATTAAGTTTTCGAAACTTCAGAGACCTTGCCAGAACAGCAGATTTTGTAATAAGGTTCTGACATTTCGCAGGGGAAATACTCACATGCAGGCACAACTATTACTAACGCAAAGGGCTTTTCAAACTTTCTATTTTTTGACCCCATAACTAACCCTGTCACGCATATTTTAAAAGGAAATATATCATTATAGATTCATATTTTAGCATTTTATTTTTGGTGTGTAGATAATTAATATTGAGAAATGTTGCAAGACAGCAGCATATTTTCTACAAACTATGTCTTTTCAACTACTCCTTTTTAATTCATAAATCAACTTAAAAATACCCATAATTTTATAACAATATCATCGAATATGCTTGCTAATTTAAGATCAACCAAGAGAAAGGTAAATTCAAGTATATAAAAATATATTTTCCATATTAGTAACTTATTAAGAGTTGAAAGTCTTTTCCGAAAAAAACATTTCTAGTCTTCCTTCCCTATTCAAATTACAAAAGATATACCCAAAAAGTTCTAAATCTATTATATTTCATAAATAATCCCTAGCATCTATTAAGGAATAAACATACTTGTAACCTGTTAAAAATGTGAATGAATAAGCATAATTTCAACAAAATATGATAAAACATACTTACAAATAATACTGTATTTTCATAATATGGTAGAATCTCTCAAACTACACAGAGTGTGGACTGAGAAAATGCTGAGGAGTAAAGAATGAAGAGTTTGTTACCCATAACGCATAATATTTTACAGTATATTACCTTAAGAAAACCCTTGCTCAATACAGGATACAGCTTAGTACATCATGACATAAAATAATTGCTAAAGCTTAAAAACGTGCATACAAAAGTGAAGACCATATTCGTTCTATGTACAATAAATTCGCATCCTTCTAAACCGTCTCTCACATTCATTTTGGTTTCGTGCTAATTTATGGAATAGGGACGGACAAGTAAATTTTCATACATGATATTCTTTGTTCATGCTATAAATGGAGCATTATTTGAGTGGTCTATAGATCTTCACTTTGTGTAAGCTTTACAACTTCCTTTAATATTTTATATCAGGAACAGGGAAAATTGAAATTTCAAAGAAAATAACAATACATATCTACAATTCCTTTACACAATTTAAAGAGTTGATGACGTACGGGGTAAGTAAGGCAAATTGAAAAATAAAACGTTACAACTGTTTGTACAGAATAATTAGACATACGGATATTCATACATATAAACAAGAATCCTTAACGTTATTTCGAAGACAATGTTCTGCATGATCAATAGACATCCTTTAGCAATTACATGAATATCGAGTTATTGTAAGTCGAGCCACTGTATTTAAGTTTCCCTGGAATCTTCACGTGATCACACATAACAAGTTTCTTTACAAATTAGTATTAGTACAATTTTCCTCCATTGAATTTGTATATCCTATTTCTACCATAACTGTTCACTATAAGATCCCATAAAATACCAATTCCAATTTTGCCAACACTTCAGAAAACTTGTATGGAGATTAGAGCAGTTATCTGCTTTACCACTTTCCAACTTAATAATTGTTTTTTAAACTTCCGCCTATAACTTGCACCGATCATTTTTTCCGTCATGATATATTTACCTCTAGTCTTCTAAGAAGGTTTTAAAATATTTTTTTTGTATATGTCTTGGATCAGCTTCTGGTTGTGCAACACTTAATATGAATATAATGATGTACAGGAGATTTCAGCATATTTCAGTAACATGACTCAAATAAATCCTTACCTTTAACTTTCTTTTTATTCTTTGGACTTAGTCTTTAATAAATGCATTTTGCAATTTAGAATAACCGAACTTCCAAAACCTTTTGAACGCAAATTACCGTTGCTCTGCAGCGAACGAGTGATTGCCTTTCCCTTCGCAACTACAAGGTGGACCTTGCATGCGTTCTTCTACTGTCTTCCCCGTCCAGGCTAAGTATTCTTTTCCTATATTTCTGTCATTTGTCCCAATATTTCTTGTCTACTTATTAACACTCCTAGTTCGTTTTCTTCCACAATTTACAATCATGTTAAACATATTTTCGTCTGTTTTGCTACTCACAGGAACATTTAGGAATTCATATAGGCCTATCTTCAAGCGTTGGCAATATGGTACATAATAACTTCACAGGTATGGTTCTACTTATAATTAGATTTTCTACATGTTATAATTTGTGTTCCGTACCATTTAAAAAAACTTCATTTTGTGCTCAGTTGGTAACACTGCATTACATATTATGTTATTGACCATGTCTGTGGGTACAATATTTGCTTACTATACTGTAATTTTGATTACCGGTACTTTTATCATTTTGAAGTTGTTTCTGTGTCAGTGTATCTTTTCCATGCCTATCTTCATATAATTTTAGATCCCTCTGTTCTTTGTATCTCCTGTGTTTCTGCTTGTCGGCCAGTAAAAGTTTGGGTTCTTCACTTTTCGTCACCTCTCTATCGATTGCAGATTGTTTGATTGGGCAACACTACTACCAATGTAAGATGTTTCCTTGTAAGTGAGCAAGCATGTGTCCGCTCGACCATCTCCAAAAAAATATTTTTTAATGAATGTTTATTCTATATAAGAGTACCTCAAAACCACAAGTAATTAATTCTCTCAACATCGCCTGGCGACACAGCGGCTGCCGCCATTTTGGGATTTTTCGATTTTAAGCGTTTACGTTGTTTTGAATATCTCAGCATATATTTTTCTTACCAAATTGGAAATTGCTGGACCTCTCCAACTTGTGCAGAGCTAAAATTTTATTTTTTTAACATTTTTTCCTAAAACCACTTAGAAGGGTGAAATCAGGGCTATAAAAGCAACTTTGTTTGAATTTGAAGACATGTTTGGGAAGAGAAGCAGCTGACTCAGAGATCTAAATTTGTGTATGCATATAATTTAGGTCATAAGTTTATACTCGGAAATTTGCAGACCTGTAGCTGTTCCCAAAGGCCCCAAAAATCGTAAATTTGAGGAATTATGTCAGTTTGGCATATTACACTGTCCAATATGTGCAATGGGCCTAGATAAAAAATCTGAAATTTTGGGAATAGTTACTCCTTTAGTATACCATAATACACAACAAAGCGCGTTTTGTATTTCTGAGCGGAAGAGGATCAAAATATTAACGAACGATGTCATACACAATGAGGTCTTTTGTTCACAAATTGAACTGGAAATTCGTTGTTGTGACGTAAAATAAAGTAGGATGAATGGTTAGTTCAGTCAAGGTTCTCAAGTTCGTTTCTTTCCTCTAGTTGTGACTCATTTTCTTAGCACACCCACAGCAGCACTAGTGAAGAATGCCTCTATCAGCAGAACTCGAGAAAAGTCAAAATGTACACTTGACAAAAAAAAAGTCCGTATATACTCTTTGCTCTTGCTGCCTGCTATATCAATAACATTTAATCATGTTTATTCTTGTTTTAACTGTCAAGTCGTGCAGGAGGCTGTTTCGTTTGATCTACATTCCCCAGTCAGTGTTTACAATGAGTGAGCGTTCACATGACGTGACAACTTGAGCCAATATATATATATATATATATATATATATATATATATATATATATATATATATATATATATATATATATATATATATATATATATATATCCGAACTTTGAGAATTTCGTACCGTGATCCGAAGGAGAAATTTGATGGAAAATAGGTCCATGGATTCGGCATTTTTTTCCGTGGAGTTAAAGTTGATTAGTCGAGCAGTAAGTTTCCGTACACCAGCGGTTTCCAAATTGAGGGAGGAACTCCGCACGGTAAGGTGTGTATATCCAGGAATGGCAAGTTACAAAAATAGACTACATTGGAAATTACTAATATTGAAAATGTGGTATCGAACAGACGTAAAATTTAATAGAGTATAATAAGTGATTACTGAGAAGAATTGTAGTTCTATTAAGAACAAAAGTAGTAAAAATTACAATGTATTACAATGGTAATATTATGCTGGAAATGAATTGTTGAGAGATTTTGTTATTATTATTAGTAGTAGTAAAACTACTAATATTATCAAATATTCAAAAATTCAATGCTTCGCCTGTAAACAAAAAATAATACGCTATTAAAAATACTTTCTTAAATCGTAGAAACCGTTTCTTTGGTGTGCACCGAGAATATCGTTTCTTAGAAACAAGAGTTTGAAATTCTCATTAATGAGAAATGAAGAAAAGTAGATGAGATTGTATAAAGGGAAGCGAGAAAATATAATGTTACTTTCCTTATGATTTAAGAACGTAAAATCTTATCTCTAAGAAAACATTGTCTCGGTGCACAGATAAGTTATTGTTCCTCAAATTTAAGAAATCATTTTTTACAGTGTAGTCGCGCAAGAGTGGCAAGGAGATGACGTAAGCGTTTAGGGTTGGAGTGTGGGTTGACTCCACATAGAATTCGAGATTCTCTGGAAACTTTTAAGTGCATAGTATAAATTTCAACTACCTTTGGTGTTTCTCTGTAAGTGGCGCCGTGGATTACCAAGTTTAGAGTTATTACGTTAAGTCTGTGGGCGATCTAAGCTTGTGCTAATTTAATTATATAGTGGACACACATTGTGTGCGTGAGTTTTGTCGTTTTTTCCTATTTCACCGACTTCGTTTTCCAACACCAATATCTTTCAGCCTACACGACATATAACGTGCGACGTAAAACTGAAACATTTCATTTCATTTCTACAATCCCGACTTCAATACTGCCCTGCTAGCAAGGTACATTAATTAGTCTACTTTTGTTAAGCGAAGTAACCAAATTGCTTGTTTTTTAACGTCATATTTAAGTTACATCTTTCTTGCAGGTTTTGAAGCATACATACGTTAGTGGTCTGTAATATCAAAATTTCATCTGTGTCGGTTCTGCAGTCGAGTTGCCATAAGTTTTAATTACATTACTGTTTTTATCAATAATATATTTAATGACACTAAATAAAATATGAAACTCAGTTGTACCTTTAAAATGTACCTTAATAAAAACATCACTGAAAGTTACTAATTTGTTTTTTTTTAGTTCAGTAACAAGATCATATACACAATCAAAGAGCAATTTATGTGTCAGCAAATGATAAATTAAAGGTAATGCTAAAATACTAAGGAAATTTAATTAACACTTTTAACTAAAACCACAAATATTAAGAGTTATAAAAGTAATAGACATCTATGGAGACTTATTTGCATTAAAATGTTCCTAACAGTAAGTGAGTACACTTGAAAAGTAAGTACATTTAAATGTACTTACTTTATAAGTGAATGTCTTTCATGCGTTACAGCCAAACTATTTTTATTTCAATGAAGAAAGTTACTGTTTATACTTTTAGGTGTTAGGTGGCATTTGGTACCAGTGGCGGTGACTATTTTCTCTTCCATCTTAACTCAAAACTAAGATTAATAACGCGACTAAGCTTAGCTGATTTGCAGTTAGTGTACCGAGGTATAACTCCCCCACATGGCCGGTCCCAAGCCCGTGTTGAGAAAGGGGGAGAGACTCCCGTATTTTCTTACCATGCTCGTTTCTGGTTCCGGGCGCGGAAGGTGTACGAGGGTGACCCTGCTGCTGGACGCGCTGTCGGTATCTTAACTGCAATGTGACAGCGTGTAACAGATTGCTTCAACAACCTACCGAAATGGGCCACTAACTCTTGCCATTGGATCCGGGAGAACAAGTGTGACCCCATCACGTCCTCAGTGGGGTAGGTTGTCTTTGGCTGCCGTCCCTACCGGCGGGGTGAGCCCTCGGGTATCCCCCGAAATTGGCAACTAATTCGTGCCCTTTGGTCCGTAAGATAATGATACGTGGTATCCCAATAAGCTAAAATGAGTGGGTAGCTGGTGTGTCCAAGAGTGTGGGCGGATCCAGCGCCCTACCGGGAGGATGATATAGGTACTGTCCTCAAAGAGAGTGTAATACGTTCTCTTGGGTCCGGGATGGGATACTTAGTATCCTAACGCATACTCGTACCTCAGGAGCGCTGAGGAAATGGGCCACTCCTTCGTCCCAGGCCTGCACATTCACTGGATTCAACAGACACAATCCTACCACGCGAGCCGCCGCTCCCAAATGGCCATTGTTTTTAAAGGTAGATAGTCTACATCACCCATTGTGTCTGGTAATATACGGTTAACCTCTCTCCTAAGAAGAGGTATTTTCTTATTGTTTGAACGACCCTGCCGAAGGAAGAGTGTGAGTTTCCCTTCTAATGGTGGCTTACACGTACCATTGAGATTCGGACATGCACCTTTGCTAAAATGTGTACGTAGTACGTAACACGTAAAGGATAGGAAACCCTGTATTGTTTGAGGGGCCTACTAGAGGAGACACGGCTGCCAAATGACAATGCCTGCCTTAAGGAAACGGTCTACATCACTCATTGGCTCTGGTAATGTACGGTGTACCTCCACCTTAATTAGAAGAAGTTCAGTGTTGCTTGGACGAACCTACCGGAGGGGGTCGGAATCCGGTCTACTGGGGAACGAAACGGAATTTGATAAGCGGCCAATTCCACGAACCTGAGTAACGGTTCTGATCCCGCTAAAGGGAGGACTCTCTGTAGGACATGGGCCGGCACCAAACTCTAATGGTGACTTAATATGAACCATTTGCTCTGGGATGAGAAACGAAAGTGTCTCGACGTGTGCGTAATACCTCTACATGACAAGGTGGTTGCCAGTTGAACGATAGAAGAAACCCCTCGGGCATCGCCTGGGGCCCCGGATTTTGTTGGACTCTGGCGGACTATGACCATACTATAGGATTCGGTAGCTATGGGAGCCAATCCCAGGAATCTGGGTATCGGTGAACATGGCGTTAGGTGAGCTTGCCTCGTGCGCCATGCGTACAGAGTATGGTAGGACTGCCAGTAGATGTACCCCACTACAGATGGCCGATTCATCAATAAATTATCTTGTTTTCCTAGAAATCGATATCATTTCCTGGAATTGGGACGCAAGTTTCGACAAGCCTTTAGTTGCTATGTTCATAGCCTTTTACGGCTAGTACAGGAGAGCGTGGGAAAATGTTTGTTTATGAGAACAGTCTGTTGCTATGGTGATAGTCTTGTATGCCTTCATCGTCTTGGATGGTCATACTCTTGGACGGATCATAGTCCTATCAGTTATCATGATCGAAGCTTTCCAATTGATTGATTGATTTTTGCTTTTCGTTAGGTATTGAATAGCTAGATGCTCTTGGCCTTCATAGTCTTGGATGCTCATACTGTTGGACGGATGAGAGTCCTATCAGTTATCATGATCGAAGCTTCCCCATTGATTGATTGATTTTGCTTTTCGTTATGTATTAAATAGCTAAATGCTCTTGGACGGATGAGAGTTCTATTAGTTATCATGATCGAAGCTTCACAATTGATTGATTGATTTTTGTCTTTTCGTTATGGATTTCAACCACCCAAACCCCTCCACTCCACTCCCTCCTGCGAAGAATGTAAGCGAACGTTGTTACTATGCTCATACTCTTGGACGGCTATCGGATCTTGATGAGAGTCCTTTCAGTTATCACGTTCGAAGATTCCCAATTGATTGAATATCAAGTTTGAAGCTTCCCAATTGACTGATTGTTTTCGTCTTTTCGTTATGTATTGAATAGGTATTTTGCATAGCGAAGAGCATACTTAATGTCTTAAAATACTCAATGCTTTCTCATCGAGAATCGAACCTGAACACTAAATATGTTTTCATTTTGAAAGCTCTCTCATCGAAATTGAACGCAAGACCAGTACTTCACGATTTAGAGTTGTATTAATTCTTGCATAAAAAAAAATTTCATGTATTGATTTTAGCGTAGCATATGATATGTACATTGTTCGAAGCTCTTCATTTCGAAGCACTATAATGCTTTCAAGTGTTCAATGCTCCCTTTCTCTCTCTTTCTCTCTATAATCGAGAATCGAACCCGGACCAAAGTGGTATTAAAACATAAATAACAACCATAAAATAAATTTAAAAAATACAGCATCACATTATTATTATTATTATTATTATTATTATTATTATTATTAGTATTAGTATTAGTATTAGTATTAGTATTATTATTATTATTATTATTTTGGGAGTGAAAGTGAAGCAGACAACTAACCTTGATTGTAGCTTCGCTAACTTATGAAATAAAGATTGTACACAAAAATCTACTTTGGTAGGGAGCTGCCAAATTAAAATAAAAGCATATTTAGGGTTCTGGTTCGATTCTTAATGAAAGAGCATTAAATATTTCAAGACAATAAATTTATTATTTCGTTCCTTTCCGTGAAGTACTGGTCTCGCGTTCGATTCCGATGAGAGAAGTTTCAAAATAAAAGCCTATTTAGGGTTCTGATTCGATTCTTAGTGAAAGAGCATTAAATATTTCAAGACAATAAATTAATTATTTCGTTCCTTTCCGTGAAGTACTGGTCTCGCGTTCGGTTCCGATGAGAGAACTTTCAAATTAAAAGCATATTTAGGGTTCTGGTTCGATTCTTAGTGAAATAGCATTAAATATTTCTATTTCGTTCCTTTCTGTCGTGAAACGAAGTGCTATATACGTGAAATTCTTTTTTTTCATGCAAGGATTAATTCAACTCAATGGTCGTGAAGTACAGGTCTTGCGTTTGATTCCCCGTGTCCTGCTGGTTCGATCCTCGATGAGAAAACATTACAAATTTTAAGGAATGAAGTTAATTCGATTCTTTCTGTCGTGAAAACGAAGTGAAATTCTTTTTTTTTCATGCAAGGACTACTTCAACTTTAAAATCATGAGGTACCAAATTCGATCCCAGCTCCCTACCAAAGTAGATTTTTGTGTACAATCTTTATTTCATAAGTTAGCGAAGCTACAATCAAGGTTAGTTGTCTGCTTCACTTTCACTCCCAAAATAATAATAATAATAATAATAATAATAATAATAATAATAATAATAATAATAATAATAATGTGATGCTGTATTTTTTAAATTTATTTTATGGTTGTTATTTATGTTTCAATACCACTTTGGTCCGGGTTCGATTCTCGATGATAGAGAGAAAGAGAGAGAAAGGGAGCATTGAACACTTGAAAGCATTATAGTGCTTCGAAATGAAGAGCTTCGAACAATGTACATATCATATGTTACGCTAAAATCAATACATGAATTTTTTCTTCATGCAAGAATTAATACAACTCTAAATCGTGAAGTACTGGTCTTGCGTTCAATTTCAATGAGAGAGCTTTCAAAATGAAAACATATTTAGTGTTCAGGTTCGATTCTCGATGAGAGAGCATTGAATATTTTAAGACATTAAGTATGCTCTTCGCTATGCAAAATACCTATTCAATACAAAACGAAAAGACGAAAATCAATCAATCAATTAGGAAGCTTCGAACTTGATATTCAATCAATCGGGAAGCTTCGAACGTGATAACTGAAAGGACTCTCATCAAGATCCGATAGCCGTCCAAGAGTATGAGCATAGTAACAACGTTCGCTTACATTCTTCGCAGGAGGGAGTGGAGTGGAGGGGTTTGGGTGGTTGGAATCCATAACGAAAAGACAAAAATCAATCAATTAATTGTGAAGCTTCGATCATGATAACTAGTAGAACTCTCATCCGTCCAAGAGCATTTAGCTATTCAATACATAACGAAAAGCAAAAATCAATCAATCAATTGGGAAGCTTCGATTATGATAACTGATAGGATTCTCATCCGTCCAACAGTATGAGCATCCAAGACTATGAAGGCCAAGAGCATCTAGCTATTCAATACCTAACGAAAAGCAAAAATCAATCAATCAATTGGAAAGCTTCGATCATGATAACTGATAGGACTATGATCCGTCCAAGAGTGTGACCATCCAAGACGATGAAGGCATCCAAGACTATCACAATAGCAACAGACTGTTCTCATAAACAAACATTTTCCCACGCTCTCCTGTACTAGCCGTAAAAGGCTATGAACATAGCAACTAAAGGCTTGTCGAAACTTGCGTCCCAATTCCAGGAAATGATATCGATTTCTAGGAAAACAAGATAATTTATTGATGAATCGGCCATCTGTAGTAGGGTACATCTACTCTGCCTTCCCAGCAGTCTGCCTCCACCAGTAGGTCAACTGGTAGGTACTCAGAGCTTCGGTCTGGCCGCTCTGTGCGCGTATCCACTCCCTCAGAAACGGGGGTTACATATCTATGGCAAGTGAGGATTAGGGGACAAGTCCTGACGGTGCACTTAGTGCATGAGGATGCCAATCCAGTATCGATGAACTATGGGCGGATTGGTACATCGGAGCCCGTCCATCAAAGAGACCGAACGGTCTCGGGCATATTCTCCATGCATGCAATTAAGCGTGGACTAGTAGACCACTAGCAAACAACGTGTACCAAGGCTTACACATCTCAAAATTTTTAACATTAGCGAGAAACAATCGTTTAAAATGAATTCTCATAGTATAGCAGAATTATAAATATTATTATTTGAAATATTTTTGTGAAAATATTGTTCAAGTATGGAGTCTTAATTAAGTAGCAACGTATGGTTGCTTATATTTAAAGATGAAAACATGAACATTTGTGATCACCTTGAACCAGTATTAAAAGTGGATCTGAAAAGGTACGGGGATGCATGACGTCCCCCGTACCTTTTATCGCTCTGTATTCTATGATGATCAAACAGCAGATTTTGTGTTTTTGTGTCTGGGATGGACAATTGTAACATATTACGTAGCCAGGTAAATTGGCTGTGGTAGACAACTGTTACTTGTCACTGGCATCCGTATTACTATGTTCAGGAGGATGTTTGCACACCGCAGCTATGATCACCAGCAAAACGACATACCCTCCTACAGTGTGCAACAATACATACTTAGATAAAGCATCGCAGTAGAAAAGACTTAGCAGAAGAAAATGTAAATAGAAAACACGAAGCATCTCAGAAACCGCTGTTCTCCAGCCAAAATAAATACATGAGTGTGAACATAAAATTCAAATATATTCCAGATATGTTTAAAGTAATAACCGTATCCTGAAATAAAAGCAAATTATTTTGAAGGAAACTAAAGCTTATAATATGCAATATTACTTTAATTAATCAATATCATAAGTCGAAATTTGTCCCTTATCAGGGGTCGTTGTGGTAAATGTGCGTTGGATACCCGTGTTGCAGCTCTCAAAATCTTTCACGAAGTGTACAATTAGGGTAAGTATCCTCGAAAGTAAGTATTTCTGTATGATTTATTTTCCTTTGCTTTAAATATATTTACTGGTAACGCATTAGATAGGTAATTTATATGTTAGTAAAAGTAGATTAGGTTTTAAATATACTATTTGCTCCAATAAATGTAATCCACCAAAAATATATGGTCTACTACTCGTATATTTCGATCATTTAATGCCAATTATGAGCGAAATACATGGTGCATACGCAGTTCTAGAAGAGAGCATAACATAATCCCATTAGAGTAAAATGTAGAAGAGAATAACGCAAGACAGGGATCACTGGAATTTTGTTAATTGAATTTAAGATAATACTTAAAATCGCCTTTTGAGGATTGCTCAAAGGGACTTATAGAATTTGACTAATTTCGTTTTGCATTCTTTAAACAAGATTCAGCGAAATGACATTCAAAGAATCCAAGTAGCTATAACTATATTTTACCATAATCACAGGTTTTGGTGTTTCCAAATTTACCTTTCCAATGTTTGTTCCTTAGGCATATTATAATGAATATTCAGAAACCCAGAAAGTATACACAAATCAGAATTTTAAAATGAAGTTAAGATGTATTGATTTTTGCTAATACACTTTTAGTTACCTACTATTTGTCGATGTATTTATGTATGTTGTTTTTATTCTTCTTTTCCTAATCTACTGTAAATGTGGCACAAACTGCGATGCTTAAAGTAAATTTATAACAATAAGACTTATTTGTCTACATGGAAGTAATAAACAACTAAATCAATAAAGAAAAAAATGAAATAAGGTACATTTAAATAAAATGGTATTAATAAAGCGACCACAAAATGGTGATTTCCAAGACTAAACATAAACAAAAGTTGATACAAGCACATACAATGGATATCGTTTATGGTCGCGTAGTAATGCATTAGTCAATGTCGAATAAATAACTTTATCTTTTCCTTGTTTACTCACCTCACATGGTTTTCCACTAGCAAGTGAATAGGAGTTGAAATAATAACACATGTAGAGCGGAGGAAATTGGGTGCACTATGGTGTATATAAGAATTTCAGAAAAGCTGAGCATTTCACTTATTTCCAGCTGCTCTGACAACATTACACCCTTAAATATATATGCACTGTTGTAGGGATTCTGAATAGTGATCAAAGTGCACATTATTAAAAATTCGCTGAAAAAGGAGCGACATCATTATACGTGGAAAACAAAACGAGAAATAATCTACGATTAAATTGGATGCCTTATATATTTGCAAACGTATATTTTTTTACTTGAATAGTCATATAATGTATACAAACACATAATAATATTTAACTCGTAATATATATGCAGTGTCCTTTTGAATGACGTTCTAGGAACAAAGCAAATAGACAAAAATTAGGATTTTGCGAAGCCGGAAAGCGGTAATGTCAACTAGATTTTTGTTACAAATTTAGTTTATATATAAACTTCAAGTTTTCGGATCTTCATGTGACATGATGCTCATATTATTAAAATTTGAATACACATTAACTACAGTTTCTCGTATTTTTTACTGTCACTGTTTCCTTTGCAAAAAAAGAAGAAGAAAGAAAAGGAAACATCCTAACCGGAAAGGGTATAAATTAGAGAATTGTCTACACTTTTGATCACGTGTAGACAAAATACAAAATTTCAGATCACAAAAATGTTAATTCCTTGACATAATAGAAACTGGAAGCTATTCGCTTTCTGCTGCTACGTAGTTGTGAAATATGAAGGTTATGAATCCAGTAATGCAGCATGAAATTTTGGAATAGGTAGGCTTATATTATGCCCGTAGCTAAGGAGTTGCTACGAGGTTCCCAGTTTCCTTGCGATCACTGTCAGCCGCAAGAAACGTATCAACTGTTTGTTGTATGAGGACCATATGTATGAATGTAACGCCTATGGAAGGTAGTACCCATTTCTCTGGTTAACCATCGTCTGGTATTTTACCACTTAGATTAAAAATGTCTTATTGCTTTTCATGTTTTTTTTCTACAGATAGCAAGATATAGGAACAGGTTCATTTATTGTTGTTTCAACTTTTTCCTCTACTGTGAAACTGCTGAAATGATTCGACGAGTGCAGCCTTTGATTCGAAGGGTGGTTCTAACCACGTTCCAGCTGATGAACAAAGCAGAAGGCCTAATGTTCACACAAAAAGTCTTATGTAATGACTTAACGAGAGAGAGAGAGAGAGCAATACAATTGCCATATTACAATAACTGAACACGCCAAAGATTTTCCAGATGTTCCTGAGAAAATGTTACACCTAATTGTGATTAATAAGCTGGTTATCACAAAGTGTATGCCGAAGTGTATGCCAAAATGCTAACCGACGATCAAAACTAATTATGGCAACTACATATGATTTTTCTTCCGGTTGGGGAGTATAAGGATAACCTATTTTCTTAGATAGTCACGGGATTAAAACCTGAATACGTACACCACTGATAAGATGAAGCAAAAGTCAACGCACTCTGGTTCTCTTGAAGTAAGGATATTCAAAATCACACCATCAGTTTTCTAAATCATAACAACTGTATTTTGAGACCAAAAGGGTGTGATTCGTGTGGAATCCTTGGAGTGAGTATAAACAACTATAGCAGATCGTTTTTGCGAATCACCGAATAATTTGCATCGTGGTATCCAAAATCAGAGAAGAGAAATACTAAGCTACGGATTTCTTCCCGTGGAAATGCAAGCTAACGTACACAACTGCTCACACTGTTGAGAGGAATCAGCGATTTCAATGGGAACTATTATATCATCCACTTACACCCTACCGCCGTTTTTCCTCCAGCTGAAAATGTTGCTTGGACCCGTTTTAACAACAGTTAGGAGCTGAGGACAAATTTTAACACAAGGTGGATAATGAAGGCTGTGTCACGCTACCAGGCATATCTCGAAATTTACATAGACTACGTCCAAAAATAGTTGGGTTTATATTTGGATAGCAATCACTATAAATTTCTTCTCCTGACTATTATTTTTAAATATCGACTATTTTAAATGTGTCGTGGAATTTCTCGAATTTGTTTCATGTACCACAGTCGTGCTCGAAAGGAGAAGAATTGAGCAAAACGTGTTGCCAATTATTAAATTATTGTTAAATCTCATCAATGTCACATGATGTCTAGACACCAAGTTCGTAATTTTCACATTAGATATAATTAAATCCAATTTCGTTTCCAGCTTGTAGCCAAAGTGTATAGCGTTAGATAAGCAAAATTTACAATAAAAAGTTCCAAGAAAATTAAAAAAAAAATATGATAAAGTATTATTTATTATTTTAATTATCCTTCTCTTCAAAATAGTTTTTAAATTGCTACATCGTAATTTTTATGAATTCGTATTGGTTATTACCACATTGTAGAAGTGAATTGCAACTGCCTACACTTAATTTTTATGTAAAATTACTTTAGGAATGTGAATGTTTATTCTACGTTTGGCGCATATTATATGCATTTAATGCTGTAGTAGAACAATAGTGTCACCGGTATGTAAACAATATTAGGGACGAAGAAGTTCGATTGATGTATAAGACTCTATCAAGTATGCGCTGTAGTAACTTCAATTATGGAGTGTAGCATGAATGTAGTTGATTTCAGAATACCAGAATAATAACTCTCCAATGAGTATATGATATACTTACGTGTTTTATTATTGAATTATGCTTTAGGAATTTTAGGGGAGCTTAGCTATTTTAGCTCGATTCTCAACTTAATGTAACTATTTAATGAATGAGACCCTTTACATCACTGTATGAGAAGTATGCCTTTATTTTTTATGATGAACTTGAGTAATTCTAGCATTTCCAAACTTTGGTAGAGGAATATACGTAGTTTGTACAAGAATAATACATTATGCGTTCGAGGAAACGGAGTGTTTAAATGTGAAATGCATATGAAGACCTACCAAATAAGTGTCTGCTTTCAGTGCCTATTTGATGAATTTAAGGAACCTCAGAGAGAATATTGGACAATGAGAACCTGTATAAAATTATATATATATATATATATATATATATATATATATATATATATATATATATATAAGCAAATAAAATAATACAGGTTCAGAAAAAATCGGGAATAATCAAAAAAGAGCGAAGAATAATAATTAGCTTGAATTAAGAGAAAGATGACAACAATTGAAATGAAGGAAGTGGAGAGGAAGCAATAATTCACTGTAGAGGGATAAATAACTGCTAATGAATGGAAGATGCATAATTAGATTTGAAGAAAATGCTATCTTTCTATTTGCAGTCAGTGAAAAAAATCAGTAACAGATCCGTAAGAACCGCCGTAGATACTTATGTATATCAATCATATTATAACTACACCATCTTCATCGCAGATTGGAACCGGTACGACGATGACTTGTAGAATTCGGAGTTAAAGTTTGTTCAAGATGCAGCTATCACATTTCCCAGATTGTCTCCTGTATGCCGTTGTGTATATTTTTCCAGTGGCTTGATAATACACATCGGAGTTGGAAAACAAAACTTCTATAAATAACCAACTTCAGTAATAACACAACCAGAAATTACACATAGACGAGGATATGCAACAATGGAATATCAATTGAATAAACTGTCATTACCGGTAAGAATTTAAACTAATGTCATTGTCCTGATTCACCCTGATTCGGCATGGATACCTTATTCATTAATGGTAGTATCATCTCCATTGCTCCTACTCATAATTCATACATTAGGTACATCCCTCCAGCTCAGAAACATGTAAAGTTAGTGCTGTCATAGTTTAGGAGTTATAAGTGAATAACACACTCGAGGCTAAATTTAAATTTATCAAAGTTAACACTAATCGTCCCACAAATGTGGAACAAATACAAGCGCTTACTGCATTGCTAGAACTCTATAGAACACCAAGCATTGTGGTTAGTGCTTTCATAAATATTCCGGATAGGATTGAATTTAAATTTATCAAATTTCACACTAATTGTCCCACAAAGGTAGGGTAATCACCAAAGATTAGTGCACTGTTAGTGCTCCATGAAACACTAATCACTTAATGTCAGTGTCATCACACTTTAAGAGTTTTAATAAGTAACTCGAGCTGGGCTAACTTCAGATTTTTCAAGTTTTACACAATTAGTGTAAACTTCAATAATTTTTAATTGAGTTCCGTCCGAGTTATTCGCTGATAATTCCTAAACTACTATAGCACTATCGCCAGTGCTTACAAGTAACACTTCACATCGTTGCTGCCGGTCTGACGCTAAACTATACATTTTCGGAAAGCACTAGTCCTAAATAGGATAACTACACAGTGCGACGGTCAGACGTTGCCGCGTTCAGGACTTATGGAGCGTCAAACATTAACATGGGGTTTATGAGAGTAACCATAGCAGTCGTATTATTTCATGCTAATTCGTCTTGCATTTGAACTCTGTGCTAACATGTGTGTTGTAGCAGTCGTATTATTTCATGCTAATTCGTCTTGCATTTGTACTCTGTGCTAACATTTGTGTTGTTTTTGTGTTTTTTAGGTATGCGTTGTAAGATGGATCCGAAAGTGGTCGTTTGGGCTCTGGTGGCCGAGATCGGGACAAATGAGCGCAATCCAAATTTGGAAGAGCAAAGGATGGTGGCACACATCAAGTCTCTTTTGACCAGCGGGATGGAAGTCGTTGAAGAGATTCGTACGCTCGGCTTCGGTGACAGTGATGGTGACCAGGGGGACGGAGACATGGATTTTGGAGACGAGGAAGACCAAGAGCAGGAGGATGCAGAGATGCCTTCGTCATCGCAGCAGTCTCATACGTCTTCCGCATCTGGCTCATCAGCGTCAGAATACCTGCCCTCTCCTGTGAAGAAGCCGAAGTTCCAGGATCAGCCTCCAGAAGACTCCAAAATGACACCAGAGCAGTGGCGCGAGTACAAGGCAAAAGCCTATGCCTACTGGACGGTAAATCCAAAAACAGGTAGGCCTTGGAACACAAAGACCGGTCGTGCTACCCACTCGACTCTGCAGAATCAGTTCAGGTATATTCGGAACATTGGCGTGCTACGTCACTTTGGGGCAACACAAGGCAAAGATGACAAGAAGACGCTGATGGCAGAGATCAATGAGGCAGTTCGGGGCATGTTCGCGGAGAAACAGCACACTGCTATCATTCACGATCGAACGTTGCGAATTTGGGCTAGGCAAACAGCTAATGAACTGGACCCTAACAAGAGTCTCAAGTTCAAGGCATCACCGTCGTGGGTGTACAGATTCAAGAAGCGCAACAACATCGTGGACCGTGCAATCACCCACAGGGTCGGCAGGACCTGGCAACTGAAAGAGTTGGACTTGCAGCAGCAGGCTGATGCTTTCGTATTAGCGACTCGCGAGCTCATTGCAAGCGAAAGCATCCCACCAACGCAGGTTGCCAATGCAGATCAGAGTAGCTTCAAGAAGTTGTTGCAGAGTACTCGCACTCTCCGTACCAAAGGAACAACAGTCGTGCGAGCGGTTGTGGGATCCATGAGCGCAACAACCCACAGCTACATGATCATGCCCGTGATCACCATGGCCGGAGAGATTCTGCGGCCGATGTATGTACTGGTGTCGGAACCAAGTGGAAAGTTTCCGGGAAACAAGCCTGCAGATCCACCGAACATCAAATCATTTGCTGGCAAAACGTCCAACATGAACAGGGACGACCTTAAGGACTTCTACGAGCAAGTGTTCTGGCCAAGCATGCCTGATGATCGGAAGAAGATCGTTTTGCTATTGGACTCGTGGACTCTGAACAAGGACGACAATCTATCGAACGCACTGAAGCCTGCCGACGTTGCGTTGCACAAGAGACTGATTCCTGGTGGTTGCACTGGAAAGATTCAGCCTTTAGATGTGCATTTCTTCCGTCAGTACAAGTCCTTTGTACGCTTTGTGACCGACACACTGGCCATGGACAGTGTCATGGATATCTGGCATCGCGATCGATTCCTGGCACTACAGTCGTTTTCACTCTACCAGTTCAGCGCACCCCGATTCAAGAACCTGATCCGGTACGCTTTCCACAAGGCTGGCTATCTGGACGAGGAGCCGGGAATGTGGATCTCTCCGCACGAGTACTGCTTTGACTCCCTCGACGAAGGTGACGTGTGCTTCACGTGCGGCGAACTACCGTTCGTCAAGTGTGCACACTGTGAGCGCACTCTTTGCATCTCTCATGCTCTGTTCGACGATTTGCACATTGATTGTACCCTTTAACTTACGCAAACAAGTGCTCAATCAGACAACGTCGATTCAAACGTCACAAACCTTGTGTTCTTCTTCGTTTCCTGTAACTCTCATAAACCCCATGTTAATGTTTGACGCTCCATAAGTCCTGAACGCGGCAACGTCTGACCGTCGCACTGTGTAGTTATCCTATTTAGGACTAGTGCTTTCCGAAAATGTATAGTTTAGCGTCAGACCGGCAGCAACGATGTGAAGTGTTACTTGTTAGTATTTTTTTGGAGCACTAAAAAGCACGAACCTTTATCGAGTATCCTACCTTTTGATAGATAATTATTGTAAAATTCAATACATTTAAATTTAGCCTCGTGCGTGTTATTCATTAATAACACTTACATTATGATAACACTGTGGGTTCCTGTCACCGCGGCATGGCGCGTCCTCAGGTTGCGGATCGAAGAGAAGGCTTCTAGATATAGAGGTTAGCTGCGAATATACTGAATAAGCAGTCGCGGACAGACGACTAGGAGTGGTCCTCCAGCATGTGGGTTTGGGTAAGGCTAACACCCTCATCCTGTAAAAAAAGGTACTTGTTCAGAAACATTCACAAAAGCCTCGGACAAGGACTGATAACTTGGCACGACATCAGCAAAAGAAAATGGACATAAGATTTGGAACATGGAATATTAGAAGTCTTTATAGGGCAGGCGCGTTAAAATCTGTAACGAGTGAGTTAGAGAAATACAGGATGGACTTAGTAGGAGTTCAGGAAGTTAGGTGGGAAGGAAATGGATCTGAGAATTCCGGAAATTTTACGTTCTTTTACGGGGAAGGAAATAAAAATCACCAGTTAGGAACAGGGTTTTTCGTTCACAAACGAATATTACCAGCAATTAAACGGGTTGAATTCGTTACTGACAGACTTTCTTTTATTACACTTAAGGGACGGTGGTGTGATATTATTGTTTTAAATGTACATGCTCCAACTGAAGATAAGGGTGACGATATAAAAGATAGTTTTTACGAAGAAGTGGAACGGATATTTGACCAACTCCCGCGATACCATATTAAGATTCTATAAGGGGATTTCAATGCGAAGATAGGACGAGAGGATATTTTCAAACCGATTATAGGGAACGAAAGTTTGCATAAGGAAAGTAATGACAACGGTGTTAGACTCGTGAACTTTGAAACATCCACAAACATAATCGTGAGGAGTACAAAATTCCCACATCGCGACGTTTATAAATACACTTGGACATCACCAGACGGAAAAACACATAATCAAATTGACCACGTTTTAGTAGATAGAAGAAGACAATCTAGCATAATTGACGTCCGGTCGTTTAGAGAGGCTGATTGTGACACTGATCACTACCTGATAGTAGCGATAATACGGGAGAGATTATCGTTGAATAAAGGTAATATTCAATGTCCGAAAACGGAGAGATTTAATTTAAAGAAATTAGAAGAGAGCCAGGTAAGAGAGGAATACCAGATTGAAGTTTCGAATAGATTCGCGGTTTTAGAAAACTCGGAGTGCACTAGTGTTGAGGATACTTGGATTGAAATTAGAGATAGCATTAAAAGTTCAGCAGTAGAAAAATTGGGACACGCGGAAATACGTAGGAACAAACCATGGTTCGACCAAGAATGCATTAAACTAGCAGAGAAGAGAAAACAGGCAAAATTACAGTGGCTACAAACTCCGAATTAAACAACTACACAAAATTTCGCAGATATCAGGCGGGAAACTTACAAAACCTTTAGAACAAAGAAACGGGTTTTTTTGAAAGCTAAAATTAAGGAACTTGAAGATAATAGTAAAAATAAAAATATTCGGGACATGTATAAGGGGATCAGCGAATTTAAGAAAGGCTCGTGCTTATATATTAAAGAAATCTGGCGGAACAGTTCTCACCGATACGGATAGCCTCTTAAATAGATGGAAAGATTTCTTTGACGATTTGCTGAACACGCAGCCAAAAACTAATGTGCGTGGAGGAAAGGAGATACACACCGCAGAACCGTATATTCCAGAACCCAATCGAATAGAAGTGGAAGCCGCTATAAAGAAATTGAAGAAATACAAATCTACGGGTGTAGATAAAATTCCGGCTGAGCTAATTTTAGCTGGAGGCGAAAAATTATGGAACAAGATACACAAACTCATTCTCCTTATCTGGGATAAGGAAGAATTGCCACAAGAGTGGAAATAATCAATCATTGTTTTAATTCACAAGAAAGGCGACAAAACTGACTGTAATAATTATCGAGGCATTTCTCTTCTGTCAACATCCTATAAAATCCTTTCAAATATTCTGTTAGCAAGATTGACCCCATACGCAGATGAAATTATTGGAGATTATCAGTGCGGATTTAGACGAAATCGATCAACTATCGACCAAATATTTACCATTCGGCAAATACCCGAAAAGAAGTGGGAATACAATACCCCGGTACATCAACTATTTATTGATTTTAGAAAGGCTTACGACTCGGTTAGGAGAGAAACATTATACAACGTTCTTACAGAACTTGGAATACCGAGGAAGCTAATTAGATTAATTAAGATATGTTTAAGTGAATCCCAAAGTAAAGTCCGGGTAGGAAAATTTTTCTCCACGAGCTTCCACGTCGAAAATGGCCTGAAACAAGGAGATGCGTTGTCGCCATTATTATTTAACTTTGTGCTGGAATACCCCATAAGGAAAATCAAAGGTAGCAACCAGGTCCTAGAGTTGAACGGCATTCACCAGGTTATGGCATATAGTGTAGTAGCTTAGCGACTGGATCATGCTAAATGTGATACCAACATGTCACTTTCAGGGATGATAGGCCTATTAATAAGAAGTAAATCCTGATATAGAACCACCTCGGCGGGGGTCTTGTTTTAGGTATATGACGTCATCAATATGGCCGCCAACGAATTTCGACTTAACTGAGTTTAAAACTGTATAACTCCCTTACCATTCAAGGTAGAAACTTCATTTCTCCTTTATTTTGCAGATAATACATTGTCCTTCTATTATCATTATAAATACTTGCCTTATATTGCAGCCATTTTTAAATATGGCGTCTCAAACTGGAAAAATGTTTATTTTCAAAACGATTTTCTATGTTTTATAGCAAATAACTTTGAAACTGCTACGATTATGGAAAAATACTTTGAAACAAACGTCAAAGGCCATTTTAATAGCTTTCGAACGCGACCAGAATCATTGATGTATCTCAACAAATAACTGAGATAATCAATTTTTTGTAGGACTAAATGTCGAACTTTCGTGAATAATGTTCGAATATGTCCGTAGATGTAGCTATATGACATTTGTAATTCCATTGGCCCTTTGATAATAGGAACATAGTACCGCTACCAGTATGTTCCTTTAACGTGGAGAATAGCAAATCACAAGTGTTTATCTTCTGTCCGTGCTGAAAACTCTTTATGACGTCATAAATCTAAGATGGCCGCCGCGGTTTATCTCCGGTACGAGAGGTGAGAATTTCTCGCCACAGAAAAATTATAGAAACATGCAATAACCGCCAATCTCTTTCTTTGGATGTGAAGAATCTTGAAATAACATGTGATTGGCTCCCCTTTGTGTCTAGAAGCCAGTACATGACGTCATAAACACAGTATGGCTCCATGGCTTACATACGGATTATGAAAATTATTTATTTCTCGCATTAGAGAAACGATAGAAACGTGCAACAACCACCAATATCTTTTTTCATATGTAGAATCATAAAGTAACATAAGTTATTGTCTTTTCTTTGACGCAAAAGACGAGTATATGACGTCATAAACCCAAGATTGCCGTCGACTCTTAAATATGTGTTATGCATAATATTATATGATTTATTATTCTCGGCCCAATTCAAATTTTGGTACACGGCCATGAACCTTGAATCACTTCTTTTTTTATTGCTGGACAGTATTCGATCGGCGAAATTTTCCTCCTATTGTAGTGATTGGATGATAAGATTTGTCCCTGGATATTCGCCCTGGATCATATCAATTGTGCCCGTTGGATGTCAGTATTCGTAAAGTCTTTGGGAGAACTGAATGTACGAAACCCACAAGTATATGATGAATTTCAGAAAGGTAATTTTGTGGGAAGAAAGACAAACAGTAAATATTCGTACATGTCCCACGACTAGTTATATGAACAATGTAATAAGGATCTAAAATGTGAAGGAGGTGCCATTGGTTTCTTTGATAATGAAAGTGCTCTTCTGCGTTGGATGGTTTCGGGGACAGTGATTGCAGGATTACTAACCGAATTTGAGAAAGAGGCAGGAATAAGTGACGATTCAGATTGTCACAGTCATCATGAAGATAAAGACGCTTTTTCCTCTAGGTTCAAAAAACATGTGAAAACTTTAATAAATGCAGGTGAAGATGATGACAGAAATCCATTTGCTCAAGAAAATGGTGCTCTAATATGCGTTGCCACATATGCTGTTATGGATGAGAAAGCAGATTAGTTTGTTTTCAAAGCAGAAGAATTGGGAAAGCAATAGTACAAAACATTTGCTCGTAAACGGCTCATCAAATGCCAGACGCTTTTAAGAGAACTGATTAAAAATAAACTTTCTCTTTTTCACACATCGCAAAAAGAAGGAATGAAGAAAGGACTCAAAGAGTCAATTTTAAAGAGTGACTGTAGCCTGTTTTCTCGCTTATAGATAGCTTGTCAAAGTCGAGGTGGAAACATCAAAGATTTCTTTGCTCAGGGAAACCTTTTGTATCCTCCGTCACTCTCTTCAAATGGCCAATTGCGCAAAAGAACAAACTCAGATATTATTTCTTGCTTAAAACCACTTGGAACATCACAATACGATGTACCTAGTGTATCGTGTGTTCTATTTGGAGCAGTATTAGCTCACATGCTGAAGCCTATTCCGGGACAGACGTTTTCTATGTATTATACTAACACATTTCAACCATTTTAGAAATGTTTGCGAGTGATGTCGTCAGAATTGACATAGTCTTTGACAATCATGATTCCGACAGTCTGAAAAAAGAAGAACGAGACCAACGAGGAAAAGGACCTAGAATACTTGTGAAAGACTCCACACCGACTCCCAAAAAATGAGCATTGTTTTTGAATAATTCTGAAAACAAAACTGATTTATTTCGACTTCTGTGTAAACACTTACAGAACATAAGTGATTCTGATGGTAAGAGAGAGAGAGAATGTGTGTGCATGTGATGATACCGCATCAGCAAACTCTAATATGGACGTAACAAGAATTATGTCCTGCAAACAAGAAGAATCAGACACACGCATGTTCTTGCATGCATTGCATGCCAGCAACAACGGACATAAGAATATCTCAATTAAAACTGTCGATTCTGATGTTGTTGTTATTGCCGTTGCTTTATTCTTTGAGCTCAATGTATCACACTTGTGGATTGAATATGACTGGTAAAAATAAGAGATATATTCCTGTCCATGAAATTGCAACAAGCCTAGGAAAGTCTCACTCAAAAGCCCTGCTCTTTTGGCACGCATTTACAGGGTGTGACACAGTGTCCGCTTTTGGTGGTCATGGCAAGAAGACAGCTTGGCAGGTGTGGCAAGCATTCCCTGAAATAACGGATACATTCATCAAACTTTCAGTTACTCCTGCTGAAATTTCAGCTCAGGACTTTGCAGCTCTTCAATGCTTCACCGTACTCCTGTACGACCGCTCTAGTTCTTTACTAAATGTTAACGACTGTCGACAAAGATTAATGACGAAAAAGAATTGTTCTTACGAAGGGATCCCACCTACAGAGGCACCCTTATTTCAACACTGTCTGCGAGCTGCCCTACAGGCCGTGTATTACTGGTCTCAAGCTCTCCAGAAAGTGTCCATAATACCCGAAATTTGTAAAGGTGTTGAAGAAGATGGGTCGTGGTTATTATCCTCTGTGGTCCTTACTTCCAGAAGTTTCTGCGCACTGTAGAGAACTTATTCGCTGTGGTTGCAAGACTCTTTGTCAACATTCTTGCAAGTATTAAAACTTGGGGTTAGTGTGCACTTTATTGTGTACCTGCGGTGGACAGTGTGATCGAGAAGATCATTTTATTGTGAGTTGATCTTGTTTAAATAAGAAATGTGATTGACAAAAATTACTTCCCCTAGTTCTCTGAAGTACGTTTCAGATGTTAAGCTAATAGTCATACTATATCACTAATATTTTCTCTTATAAATTCTTAACATATTTAATTGTATAACTGTTTATTGTGTTGTATATTCCTCTCTCGCTGATATAATGTTAAATTTATACATTGAGTCTGTTTCTGGGCGATAGTTTGAAAATATGAGGCCTTGTGCCTCGAACTATTTTGTAAAATAATATGAAAAGCATAATTTTCAGACAATTACATTCTCATTGGACTGATTAAAATGTTTAAATGTAAAATATGTCTTTCGAAACGCACAGTTCCCAAATTCCTTGGAATTTTCATATAGTGCAAATACAAGTGCAAGCCTTATACTTTCATATAGCGCATAATACTTTGTTTAATAACATGAACACTATTTACTTTCGGACGATTAGAATTAGAGAGAATATATTTCAAATTTATTTTCGAATAATGCATAATTTCAGCTTTGTTAGTTTTTCAGTTTAATGCATAATACAATAATCAAAATGCCTACAGCGGCTACTTTGTATAACGATGTCATACACTTAAACAAGACAAATACCAACCTTTGGGCGCAAACACGATACACCTTTGTGTTACTTCATGATCCAACTTATTTAAGGAGAAAAAATAGTAGTTTTGCACGTTTCTATCACATTTCTTAGGTAAGAAAGACATAGTTTTCTTCATGCATTTTCAAGAGTCGATGGCAATCTTGGGTTTATGACGTCATATACTCGTCTTTTGCGTCAAAGAAAAGACAATAACTTATGTTACTTTATGATTCTACATATGAAAAAAGATATTGGTGGTTGTTGCACGTTTCTATTCTCCTAATGCGAGAAATAAATAATTTTCATAATCCGTATGTAAGCCATGGAGCCATACTGTGTTTATGACGTCATGTACTGGCTTCTAGACACAAAGGGGAGCCAATCACATGTTATGTCAAGATTCTTCACATCCAAAGAAAGAGATTGGCGGTTATTGCATGTTTCTATTATTTTTCTGTGGCGAGAAATCTCACTTCTCGTACCGGAGATAAACCGCGGCGGCCATCTTGGATTTATGACGTCATAAAGAGTTTTCAGCACGGACAGAAGATAAACACTTGTGATTTGCTATTCTCCACGTTAAAGGAACATACTGGTAGCGGTACTATGTTCCTATTATCAAAGGGCCAATTGAACTACAAATGTCATATAGCTACATCTACGGACATATTCGAACATTATTCACGAAAGTTCGACATTTAGTCCTACAAAAAATTGATTATCTCAGTTATTTGTTGAGATACATCAATGATTCTGATCGCGTTCGAAAGCTATTAAAATGGCCTTTGACGTTTGTTCCAAGGTATTTTTCCATAATCATAGCAGTTTCAAAGTTATTTGCTTTAAAACATAGAAAATCGTTTTGAAAATAAACATTTTTCCAGTTTGAGACGCCATATTTAAAAATGGCGGTAATATAAGGCAAGTATTTATAATGACAATTTAAGGACAATGTATTATCTGCAAAATAAAGGAGAAGTGAAGTTTCTACCTTGAATGGTAATGGAGTTATACATTTTTAAACTCAGTTAAGTCGAAATTCGTTGGCGGCCATATTGATGACGTCATATACCTAAAACAAGACCCCCGCCGAGACTTACACTTACAAGAGACTCGCATCTTAGCTGCCGGCTTTACACTCCTTTCTTTCCTTCTGTCTTTCCGATTCTGAGTCGTGACGTCATTTTCATAACCCTTTACTAATAAATGTAGTATCATTTATTTTAAATATTGTTTCTGTATTGACATTTTTATATACTTGAACTCAATTAGCTCTTCGAATTGATCTCGTAAGTAATGTTTTACTTGTGTAACGGGAGGAACTATGTAATGTGCGCGGAGTCGCCTCAATTGAAGCTGCGTATCTCGGCTATCAGGATAAGGTCGCGGCAAGTATAGTTTGAGGCCGGTCACCATATTACGTAACACTATTTTTCACCAATATTTACCAATTTCCTCACCCCAAGTGCGCTGATCTTGGGGACGGGGACCCGAGCCCAAAAGCTCATGTGGGCCCCATGTATTTTTATGAATATGTATTTTTATATGTATTTTACTTGTTATATGTATTGTTGTATGTATTTTTTATGAATGGGTCCCCAAATTTACAGAGAAATCGGCACCTTTGCCTGGCCCTTGTTACACTTCGTAACGCAAGTCCGAACTCTCCCCCAATAGTTACGTAACAATTTTGGAATTTTTAAAGCTAATTTTGTTTATTTGGGGGGGGGGGCTACTATAATAAAAAAAAACATTTTTAATGGTATGACTTTTTACTACAATATGATTGTATTCTGAATACGTTTGTAGTGTTTTTCGCCAAGGAATCAAAGTATTAGAAAAGGTTATAACCGTTTCGCATTCCGGCATCTTCTTTGGAATTTGAATTTCAGTTTATGTATTTTCAAATTCTTCTTGTCCTAAATCAGTGCGAAAATGCGTAAAAAACTCGATTTCTTCAGAAGTATTCAAATCAAAAATAATAATAGAAAGAAAAAATAGTACGAAATGAATATGCGACGAATTAGGTTCTTAAAATCTTATTTTGTTCTGCAAATCGTAGGTCGCTTTGTCGCGGAAAATATTATTTCACGAAAGAGAGTTTAATCTGTTTCACATGCGAAAATCCTTAGAAGAAAAGAGTGGTGAATGATTCAAATGAAAAGTTTTAAATGATATTCTCAGAAACGAGTGGGAACACGATAGTATTTCTGAATGGTTGTTACCAGAGCTGGATTCAGGTTTGGTGGACGTTGTTTCTAAAATTTACTCCAGGAAAACTATCCGGCCGCAGATTCGTCATGGAGTCAATCTTTTGCATCTAAGGTAGTTCTCTGCAAGGCAAATAGAGAAGTCTGCTTCGGAATGTACATGGATATCAATAATTTGTTTGTTTGTCTATATGTTGAAATGAAGAAAATGTGCCGTTTTAGATAAAGGAATCCTCGTCTCCTTTTATAAGCTTTTCTATGAAAGAGGATGAAATGATTTTTGTTATTTTATAAATACTTTTTTTTTTTTTAGCATGCGATACATGAAGTTCGACGTTAAGCATGTTAATATTAGACCCGGTTATTAGAATTTGTTATTACGAACAAGGAAGATCTGGAATTAATGGTTTATATTTGCGAACGTTGAACGTCATATTTAAGTCTCTCTCTAAATGAACAGCCATCTGCTACGACAATGAATTCTTACAGCCATATTTCGTCAAGGCTGGTGCCAGACACTGTTTAAGAGAAAATGTCAGCGAATAAATACGAATAATAAATGCAAGGTTCCATGTTATGTGCACCGTTTTCATTTACAATAGCACAACAGAATGCAAAAGCAGTACAGACATCACAATTTGTGCCATAAAGCGTGCTACTATTATTTTTCCAAATCATGCAATAATTCCTAATCCTGCCCTAAAGTTTCACATTTTACTCGTGAAAACGTCTACAATATTTACTGTTTCATAGTGCTAATAACTAAATAAAAGTCCCACTTGTACTTTATTAAAAGACTAAGAATTTTCCAATTTTCCTACCCTAACTATACCTTCCTCAAACACATTCTGGCCGAACTAAAACCCTTTCACATCCTCGTATACTTTATTTTCTACTTCAACAACTAGATCATACTTTCTGTCTTCGCTCTCATTTATTCCATAGCATGCTCCTTCCATCTTTGTAAGAATTCACTTTTCTCGCTGACTATCTTCTAATTCTTATTTTTTACTCCTATCGTTAGATCCCCTTGGATCCTCTGAAGTTTCATATATTTTTAACTACATGTACTTTCCTCATATTTCTACACTCTTTGTAACTCTTCTATGTTGTTGCTTTTCCTTTTGTAAAAATTTTCTTTACTCTGTCTGCAGGTAACCTGCTACTTTTCTGTAGGCTACTGTGTTCAAAGTTGATACTATTTCACTCCATTTTATTACCTCTACCTTTAATGCACTAAGAAGCACTAACGATTACATTAGAAGAGGTCATAATGGTTTGAATTTGACGGTAATTTAAAAATTCAATGAAAAATTCCCCATGCATTTCTTGTGGGAGTTTCGTGACATAAATTTCTACATCTACACTAATAACACTAACGAAACTTTTAGTACTTTCTAGAAGTATTAACGATGCAACTAACAAACGACACTATTTCTTTCTTTATTGCTGAAATGGGGGTCAGCGTTTACCATTGTTTTGGCTCTAGAGCTTACACTAATGAAGCACTAACTTTAAGGGTTGATACACTAGGAACCACTAACGATGCACTAAGGAACAGCATTACTTATTTCGTTAGTGCTTGAAGTGAGAGTGCAGCGTGAACTTGGCCCCCCAAAGGATTTTACTTGTAGTTCATACACTAATGAAGTACTAACGATAGCGGTTGGTGCAGTAAGAAGCTCTAACGATGCACTCACGATTGACACTAATTTTATCATTAGTGCGTCAAGTGGTGGGCAAAGTTCACCCACGTATTTGCTCTTGTTGAGCTTTATGTTGAAGTTGCTGCTTATAACGGATTAATTTTGTTACTTTTCCGTTCCAGACAAGCTAAAAAAACTCTGCTGAAGTTGCTAAATGTAACGGGTGAATTTTGTTATTGTTGTGTTAGAGACAAATTAAATGCTTTTGAAGTTGCAGCTGGTAACGTAACAATGTTGTAGCTCGTCAGACGTCGCGGTGGCCCAGTGGTAGATCGTTCAACTCTGGTGCGTGAGATTCCTATTTCGATGGCAGTTCACGCCAAGTGAGCTTTGTGCTGTACAAACATCTTGTGCTTGTATTTTCTCGGTTTCGTCCGGTTTCCTCTCGCTTTCTTCATTCCACCATTTGATTCATTTCTCACCATCGACATTAATCTAAATATTTCATCTCATTTTCACTTTCCTTTTAGTAGAGCCGTCCCGGACAATAAACAAAATGTAGACTTAACATTTATTAAATGCTTTTAGGAGGTTATTTTTAGTGATGGGCAAAGACCCGGGAAAATATTTCTTGGGGGTTTTCCCAAGTTTTTTTCCCAATTTGGGTTTTCTTTGCATATATAAATACATTTGCTTCGCTATTTCCAATTTTATTGCAAGTTTTTTTCATTAAAACAATGTATTCAAAGTAATTGTACTTACAATACTTGGATATATCTGGAAACATTTTTTTTCTCCGTACGTACGTGTTCTTTGACCATTCTCCATATTTAACAATACTGACTTTTCGGCATACATATTTTTAAAAAAAAGGAAAAGTTCCATTATTCCTAAGCTTCTCAACTACAATACCTGGTACAAAAAAAATGGTTTTGGATTCAGATTAAGGAGTTCTACATACTGTATTAAATCAAGAACTTCTATCTAGCAATTTGTTTCTTAAGCTGATAACTTTTTCTAACTTTATGTAATTAAAGAGAAACACATACGTGAAGTCTATGATTTTTCCATTACTTTGTTTTTTCTCTTGTAAAGCGTAGTTTCTACATTTGCCAACAACCGGTCAACCGTGCCTTAGTCTTCAGTTTCCAGAGAAATGCTATCTGATTTGTCAGAGAGATGTAGATCTAAGCTCTGTGTATCTGTGTCTGCTTCAGAACTTTCAGATTTTTTTCTCTTCTTTCTGCACCTGTAAAACAAAAATAAAAATAAAAATATAACAATCATGCATTAAAAGACCTCATAATTTCATGAATATTAAATAATAAAGCAAAACCTCTGTACTTGATGAAATATCAATAGAATTTATACAAGACTCATCTTCTGGTTCACGTATTTATATCTTCATATACTTATAAAGAATGACCATTGTTGCATAACAACAACACATAAACATTTTAAGTTCCAGGGAGTGAATAATTTGCCAAGTTCTACGTTATAAAAAAAATGTGTGCCTCACCTAGCTTCGTGCAACTGACTGACAGAATACCATCTGAATGAATACTGATTAGATGAATGTTAAGTATGTCGCATTTTTAGTACCCCTCTTATCGTTCCCTATCCTTCCCGTAGCCAGAACACTAAGCCAGGGAAGGGGGGCTGAGTTAATTTTAGAAGTGATTGCCTTAATTTTAGGCGGTTAACTTCATGTAATTGCATTCATACTTTCTACGTATATAAATTGTTCCGTTAAAAATACATATTTTCTTTAACGAGCTAGTACAAACAAAAGCATTTCAAAAATAGTTACCAATTAGGACAGTTTTCGGGAGAGCTGACGCTGGCCGAAGGGGGTTCAGCCCTCCTGGTCACTCCCTAACTACGGGAATTTCCATTACAATGGCACGCAGAATATTACAACAGCGTTAAACGAGTGCATTGTAAATACATTAATAATTTAGGCACAGTTCAAGAAATCCCAGTTGGCAAAATATCGGAGGATTAATTTTAATTAAAGCAGCTTGAAATCTACATGTGTCTATTTTACTCTATATGTTATCCAAGCCTTTAACCCTAAATATATTTTATTGCTTCCTCCTACTTGTTTTCATGCATACCATAAACTACTTCTACCAAGATTGTGAAAAATTTAATAAAAGCAGATTAATCTATAGCATAAAACAGACCTCAATTCATTAAAATAACTGTTAATCGCTACTTCTTTGGAACTCCTCTTTAAGATTTCAAACGCAAATAATAATAATAATAATAATAATAATAATAATAATAATAATAATAATAATAATTATTATTATTATTATTATTATTATTATTATTATTATTATTATTATTATTATTATTTGGAGGAAATCAATCAAATATTCTTTTCTTGAAATAAGAGAAAAATCAAAATTTAAGGAAATATATCAATAAAAAAAGATTTAAGGCTATAATGAATATCCTGCTACGAAACATTCACGATATTATCTAATATCAGTATAACAAAGAAATAAAATGCTATATAACAAAGAATCTTTTCCTAATATCTGCAGTAAAGTGAAATCGGAGCTCGTGCATTAAAGATTGGTTAGTACTGCACTAGTGAAATGAAATAAAATATTTATTATAACGTCCATCGATTTGGCACCGAGGCTAAGGGAGAAAGTGATGATGCGGAATGAATGAAATGGTGTAGTGAAGTGGGAGGACACGGGATAGCCCGAGAAACCCCACGCTCACAGTGTTTGTCCACCACAAGTCTCACTTGTCGCGAGCTGGTATCGAACCAGCAACCCTAAGCAACAGAAGTGACCTCTCTACCATTGAGCTACCGCGGCCCCAGTACTGCAGAATTGTACTTACCTTCCAGTGGTTTCTTCGTGCTTCTCCGTGACAATTATTCCAGAACTGGACGCTTCTCCCAATGTTGGACTGCACGTCTGAATTTCTTCTACATCAGGTTCATTACAATTGCTTGAGTCGCGTCCATGTTAATAGTTGTGTAGAAGCTTCCAATTATGAGCCATGTAGGTTACCAATCCAGCCCGATAAGTACTCAATCGATTTCTCTTTTTGTTATGAATCCATGAAAATGTACTAAGTGACCTTTCTGTAGCTGCTGATGTCACAGGTACAGTTAAAATTTTAATAGCTGCTTCCGCTAAAACAGTTGTACCACAAAATCCTTTCCACCACGAAATAGGATCTAGATTTTCCACACAAGACCACTTAAATCGCTTACTCCACAAACCTTCCTGTTTCGATCTATAGCCAAACAATTCTTCAGTTAAAATTTCTTCATTCAGATTCATAGCTTTATTTACAACATGGATGAACTCTATCGCATCAATTTGTTCCTCTTTTGTCAGGTCATGACCTTGATTAACTGGATCAAGTAGTACAGCCGCATAATGTATTGTTCGCAGACATTTCGATTTTATCTCCTGGAATTTCTCGAGAAGTGATGTTTGTTCCGCTTCCGCTATTTGGGACTTACGCAATACATCACATAGTCGATTTTGTATGTCTTTGAATGCTAGATAAACCTTATGGACATTGGATTCATCGAATTCTACTTTTCGAAGCCATGTAGTAATAGTTTGTGTCAGCCAAATTACATCTTCCACCCGGACCCAAAACACTGATTCGTCGAGAATTCTTGCTTTAATGCCTTTTTTGGTATTTCTACAGTTTCGCTAACTGCTAGCAGCCTTAAACTGACTTTGGAGTCATTGAGGGTTTTCAAACATTCTAAACGACCTCCCCAACGTGTCTTGCAAGGCAGCTTTAAGCTAGTGTTACAATTTTTCTCTTGGCATAGTTTTTGCAGAGAAGCATTCAAAACTTAACTTTTCTTTATTATTTTCACAACTTCTACCGCAGTTGATACTAACGTATTTACTGATTCCAATTTAAGAATATCATTGGAAAACAACTGGCACGTATGCAACCCAATCGTATTAGATGATCATATCCATCCTTTTCCATCACGATGCTGAAAACTTTTTGAATGTTAGATGCATTGTCTCCTACTAAGGCGAGAAACTTGTGAGGGCCGTATTGCTCTAGTACGGAAACAATTTGCGAGGCTAGGTACTCTCCTATATCCCGATTTTCTTTTGTATTAACATATTTAATAAACACTGGTTCCGGTTTCGTCATTACAAAATTAATTACACCCTCGTTTCTCACATTGCTCCAGCCATCGCATTAGAGGTTGAGATAAGGAGCATTTCTAATTGCACTTAATGAACTTCCTTCTACCTCTTTGTATTCTTGTTCAAGCAAATTGGTTGAAAGAGCTCTCCGGTTTGGCAGCGTGAAAGGTGGTCTGATCCTCTTGAAAAAGTCTTTTCAAATGGGATGCTCAACCATAGTGAAAGGTGACCCCGATACGTAAATTGCTTTGGCCACCAACTTTACCAACGTTGTCTGTAAAAGAATGGTGGAAACTTGATATAAGTTAATGGAATAAAAATTGCATTCAGAAATCATTATTACAGTACCCTATCATACCATAAATGAAGTAAAGTATGTTTCCCTCAACCATGTGTAAAACAGATGAGAGTTCTAATTGCTTTCAGTACAATTATATAAGACACCTTATTGTATATTTCTGAACTCTGTAACGCTAAAAGGAAATTATAAAAAAATAGGTTGCTTGAGACATTACCGGTACCTAAATTGAAAATCAGTGGTTATCTGCTTGTGGAAGGATACCTTCAAAAAGGACCACAATCTTATATTTTTTTCCTTTTTTGCAAAAGCAATTTTTTCCTTTCATACATTGTTTAACTTGCACTGTAGAAATTGTAGTTTGTGTTTCTTATTAACTTTGGGTTGAAGTTAATGCAATGTGCGTTCCGTGTAGAAATTCTGAGAGGAGCATTGACAGCGTGTGAAAAGGGATATATAATTACTTATTTGTGCGTTATACACTGTTTTAAGGGCATGTCCACGCACGGGACATTTTATTCCACCCAAATTATTGCAATGAGTGTTACATATATTTATTTATGGCTATCAAGAACAGTAACGTTTGGTTTTCATTTCCTGTTTGCTTCAGAAATAAACAACATAAATCTTAAGTACTTTGGAAACATTACGATAGTCCGCTTGCAGTAAGGATTCAATTCTTTTTGTATCGCTTGGTGACTAGCCTTTGAAAGTGCTTCCAGTCTGGTGTTCGTATATAAAACTCTTGCCAGAAATGTTGCTGCGACAACAATTGTAAAAGGATAAACATAAAAAAATCCATCTGAACTAAAAAAAAAACCTATGGCTATGGGCAAGATTTGATCACAGAACCTTATGATTAGGGAGCTTTCACAACAAACTTCACTCACTATGGGCCCACTACTCTACTGGAACTGCGGAAGCTCGGCCCTTTACAAGATATTGTTCAAGCGAATTCGAGATACAGGAGGAAGCACTTACATGTCAGGAACTCAATCTTATGGAAGAGAACTGAAATGGACTTTAAAATATGTTTAACACCGCTCCAGTAAATTGAAACAATCATTATAATTACGATGATACACAATTAAATAAAATAAGTCAGCAACTTGCAAGAAACTTGGTTTATTGGTAAAATTTAAACTTGTCTGTTCTAAGGAAGCACTTAAATACACACACCTTGTACATAATAAGTCCTTTGGCAACTAATAAAATGCAGGTGTGATGGTAAATAAATTTAGAAACATATTTTTCATAAGTAACCAACACTAAGTTTTCAAGATTATAACTAACAGCATTCAAAAACAAAGGATAGATAAAAGGGACATTTTTTTCTTTTTATCCAATTCATTCAATGGATCGTTTCCTAAAGAACTGACTTCACGGAACACTTAATAAACTCTTCCGAAGAACCGATTGATCAAGGTAGAAAACAACGAGCTCTGCAGGGCTTCTAACCCACTTCGCTCGTTCAGCTGTTTTGTGTTTACATTAATGGACTGGCTATAAGTGTGACGTATTTTCGCCAGTATTTGTGGTTCATTTGCTTCAACTGGGATCCAAACACATGAGCTACATTTGCAAAATACAATGGTTACGCATTGTCTTGGCTCGAAAATACTATAATGAAAGAAATAATTGCAAGTTTCCGAAAGAATGAGGTTTAAAAGAGCAAACAGATTACAAATAATTCAGGAAAGGCAGCGTATTAGCGAGAAAATAAAGCTAACACGCCCTTGCCCGTTTTTTCGTTCCCTAGCAGACGTATTGTTTGGAACCCAAAACGTGACTTTTCAAGCCTTGTACCGAGCTTCGTAACGGAAGTGACGAAATCACTTAACTCATCTATTGTGATTGATGTAGAAAACAACGAGATCTCCGATTATAACATATCCATTCACAAAACCGGAACATTAATCAAATCACCGGATTAAAGAGTCGAATGAACGATTCATTATGAATGTATTGATAAGAGAAAGACTTGCAGGATCAAATTTCGCAGATGGTACCATAAGACCGTGCAGAAATCAAGGATACATTTTGTAAAAATTCTTTCTAACTGCAAGTGTGAGTGGCAATTGTTAATCTTTGACCTAAGCGGGCTATCTATAATTTCTCGTCGCAGGTTTGTTTCCCTTTAACAATGGGACGCGCAAGAAAGCACCCTACCTTATTGAATTTCTAGCGCCGTTGATCCACGTTTGTTCAGAAAAATGTGAAACATGCTAAGTAGTAAGAAACAAATGTTTATAGTCAGTAGTCACTAATAAATGATATCTTATGATAACATTGCGAGAGTACTCGCAGTAATAAGAAACTTTATATTTTATGTGGAATAACGAAATTGGAAATCGAAGTTTCCAAATTTTTACTTTGACTAGAAAAGTGACTAAAACGATCCCTGCGGGGATTCTAACCCCCTTTGCTCGCTCACCTATATTTCGTGAAGTTTCACAATAAATGTCGCCCCAAAGACACAAATACTTCCAACAATTGACTGACCATGTAAAAACTTTTGAACGTCGCAGTTCCTAGTTAAAGTAAAGTATTACCCTGAAGTTATTAATGAATTGTGTTTGGAAGGATGTTTCTAGCCAATTAAAGAAATAAATCTCACAAATAATGAAGGGGTATTTCAAAATCATAGCGTTTCAGCCCGACGAATCATGATACCATCAGCGAAAGTAATAGCATGTATACTCATTTCAAGAAAGAACCCAACATATATCTGATACTTATATTTTCCTCTTCACTCATGGTATCACTCGTTTTAGTTGCGTTTGTCCCTCATTGCATCGTTTCCTACCCAGATAGGTGAAGTAGGTATAACTGTTTGCTCTTGTGCCTTATTATCGGTAATCCAATTCGAGATATTTGTCCTGCCACTGCTACTGCCACTACATGGTGGTTATGGTGATGTGTCTGTTGTTTCTTCACTCTTCGTGATTGTTTTGTTTGTTGTGGTCGTTTTCGAACACGTGAAAAACTGCATATTTCTCAATGAGCTATAGAGATTTGAACTGTCTGATATGCTACTTTTGAATTGGACTGGGCACTTCTCAATGTGGCGGCCCATTTGGTCCACATTTGGGAAACTATAATTTTTCCCACAATATTTACTATCAAAAGACTTGTCAGCCTTTTGGTTGAAATTTTTCCAGACAAAACTTTCAGCCTTCTCATGTTTCTCACTCTATTAAAATCTACTTTTCGTAAACCATAAATCGCTGCCTCTGAACACCAGAAATGAAAGCTCATTAGTGTTACCAGACCATATGATGCAGTGTTATCAGACACGATACATATAATCAATCGGGACTAGTTCACAAATGCAAATAAATTAAACGAGAAATACTTAAATTTAATGTTTACTAGATACTTGATTCAATAACAATAAGCATATAGATATTAAACAACACAGTATATAGGGGTTCAAGTACAACAAAAAAGTACAAAAGGAGAAACCATAACATAAAAGATTTGTTGTTTCAGTAAAAACCCAAATTTTGGGAACAAAGAAACGGTTTGGGAAAGAAACACGGGAAAAAACTTAAAAACCCAAAAGGGTTAATTGTTTTTTTTTCACCTTCCCATTTCTAGTTATTTTTGATACAGAAGATAATAAGATGACACTGCAATTAATTACATTTTGTTAAATTGAATATCTAAGCTTATATTTACGAATATTTACTACATTTGCTATTTTAAACACAAAGTAATAAATTATTACACATTAACATGAACAATAAACTGAAAGTTTTAGTATTCAAATTATGCTTTCTATTTTTATTAATTTCATGCGTAGATAATAATAATAATAATAATAATAAATATATGTCAGAAGTGTTGTTGACCGTCAAGAACGATAAGAATGTATCAACAGACTCTTTGAATGTTTAGCAAATAATCACCTGAGATTACCAAATTAATATTTGCTTCCATGTTGGTTGACTTTTAGTTGTTTCTGGAAAATTTGTAAGCGATTAGAGAAATAATTTTCTAAGTTCAGTTGGCTTTATAATCGGGATAAAGTCTAAAACACAATACACTGAAATGTTGCACATAAAAAGCAAAAATGAACGTGTAGTGGCACGGATGGAAAACACTTTAAAAGGGAAGAGCTACGAAAGGATTAATATGAATAACTTTACCAACTGCTTTCTGTCTCTCAAATACTAAATATCAATTCATTGCGTAAGTCCGATCTTTTTCCTGGCGCAGTTCCATATGACGAATGTCATCGCTATACAGTGATAGCATTTCGTGTGTGTAAGCTTCGTAGTATTTGTAATCAGTAAGCATTGGTTTTGACACATGCATCGAGGTCGCAAATATTGATTTTACTTATGTATATACCTGTAGCAAATAAATGTACTAATAGCCATAACATACTTTTGAAAATCTTTTTCTTCTTCATTAACGTATAAATTACATATATTTTTAATGATTATCTGTGGTTTAAGGTTCCAAATTTTCTTCACTTAGGTAGATATATACTTTGTGGTTGTCCCCATATTACGTAACACTATTTTTGTCCAATAGTTACCCGTTTTTTGACCGCAAGGCCGCCGATCCTGGTTGCGGGGGCCCGGGGCCACAAACCTCATTTGGGCCCCATGTATTTTTATGAATATGTATTTTATATGCATTTTTATTGTTATATGCATTTTTTATGAATAGGACCCCCAAATTTACAGAGAAATTGGCGCCTTTGCCTGACCCTTGTCACACTTCGTAACGCAAGTCGGAACCCTCCCCGCCCATAGTTACATAACAATTTTGGAATTTTTAAAACTAATTTTGCTTATTTGGGGGGCTATTACAAAAAAAAAAAAAAAACATTTTTAATGGTAGAACTTTTTACTACAATATGATTGCATTATGAATACGTTTGTAGTGTTTTTCGCCAAGTAATCAAAGTATTAGAAAAAGTTATAACCGTTTCGCATTCGAGCATCTTCTTTGGAATTTTAACTTCCGTTTATCCATTTTCAAATTCTTCTTGTCCTAAATCAGTGCGAAAATGCGTGAAAACTCGATTTCTTCAGACGTATTCAATTCAAAAATAATAATAAAAAAATAGTACGAAATGAATACACGACGAATTAGGTTCTTAAAATCTTATTTTGGGGGTCGTTTTGTCGCGGAAAATATTATTTCACGAAAGAGAAATTAATATGTTTCACATGCGAAAATCCTTAGAAGAAAAGAGTGGTGTATGGTTCAAATAAAAAGATTTAAATGAAGTTGTCAGGAACACCGATACGAGTGGGAACGCGATAGCATTTTTAAGAGGTTGTTACCAGACCTGGACTTAGGTTTGGTGGACGTTAGATACAAAAGGTTGACTCCAGGAAGACTATTCGGCCGCTGATTCGTCCTGGAGTCAATCTTTTGCATCTAAGGTAGTTCTCTGCAAGGCAAGCAGAGAAGTCTGCTATGGCTTTGTACAGGGATAGCAATAATTTGTTCGTTTGTCTATATGTTGAATTGAAGAAGAATGTGCCGTTTTAGATAAAGGAATTCTCGTCTCTTTTTAAATACTTTTCTATGAAAGAGGATGAAATAATTATTGTTATTTTGCAAATACTTTTTCTGACATGCGAGATATGAAGTTCCACGTAAAGCATGTTAATATTAGACCACGTTATTGGAATTTGTCATTATTAACAAGGCACAGCTGGAATTAATGGTTTATATTTGCGAACGTTGAACGTCATATTTAAGCCCCCCTCTAAATGAACAGCCGTCTGCTATAACACTGGATTCTTACAGCCATATTTCGTCAAGACTGGTGCCAGACATTGTTTAAGAGAAAATGTCAGCGAATAAATACGAATAATGAATGCAAGATCCCATGTTATGTGCACCGTTTTCATTTTCAATAGCACAGCAGAATGCAAAAGCAGTACAGACACCACAATTTGTGCCATAACGCGAGCCACTATTATTTTTCCTAATCATACAAGTAATCCCTAATCCTGCTTTAATGTTTCACATTTTACTCGTAAAACTTCCACAATATTTACTGTTTCATAGTACTAATAATTAAACAAAAGTTCCACTTATACTTTCTTAAGAGACTAAGCCTTTTCCAATTTTCCTACCCTAACTACACCTTCCTCAAACACATTCTGACCGAACTAAAACCCTTTCTCATCCTCGTATACTTTATTTTCTACTTCAAAACTAGATCATACTTTCTGTCTTCGCTGTCATTTATTCCTCAGCATGTTCCTTCCATCTTCTTAAGAATTCATTTTTCTCGCTGACTACCTTCTAATTTTTTATTTTTTACTGCCATCGTTAGATCCCCTTGCTTCCCCCGAAGTTTCATAGATTTTAGCTGCACGTACTTTCCTTATATTTCTACACTCTGTAATTCTTCTATGTTGCTGCTTTTCCTTTTGTAGAAATCTTTCTTTGCTCTGTCTGCAGGTAACGTGCCACATATCTCTAGGCTACTGTGTTCAAAGTTGATAGTATTTCACTCCATTTTATTGCCTTTACCTTTAATGCACTAAGAAGCACTAACGATTACATTAGAAGAGGTCGTAATGGTTTGAATTTGACGGTAATTTAAAAATTCAATGAAAAATTCCCCATGTATTTCTTGTGGGAGTTTCGTGACATAATTTTCAATATCTACACTAATAACACTAACGAAACGTTTAGTACTTTCTAGAAGTATTAACGATGCAACTAACAAACGGCACTATTTCTTTCTTTATTGCTGAAATAGGGGTCAGCGTTTACCATTGTTTTGTCTCTAGAGCCTACACTAATGAAGCACTAACGTTAAGGGTTGGTACACTAGGAAGCACTAACGATGCACTAAGGAATAGCATTAGTTATTTCGTTAGTGCTTGAAGTGGGGGTGCAGCGTGAACTTGTCCCCCCAAAGGATTTTACTTGTAGTTCATACACTAATGAAGCACTAACGATAGGGGTTGGTGCAGTAAGAAGCTCTAACGTTGCACTAACGATTGACACAAATTTTATCATTAGTACGTCAAGTGGGGGAGAAAGTTCACCAACGTATTTGCTCTTGTTGATCTTTATGTTGAAGTTGCTGCTTGTAACGGATCAATTTTGTTATTGTTACGTTCCAAACAAGCTAAAGAAACTCTGCTGAAGTTGCTGAATGTAACGGGTGAATTTTGTTATTGTTGCGTTAGAGACAAATTAAATTCTGTTGAAGTTGCTGCTGGTAAGGGATCAATTTAGTAGCTCCGCAGGAATCACGATGGCTCAGTGTTAGAGCGTTCAACTCTGGTGCGTGAGATTCATATTTCAATCGCAGTTCACGCCAAGTGAGCTTTGTGCTGGACGAACATATTGTGCATGGGTTTTCTCAAGGTTCTTCGGTTTCCTCTCGCTTTCTTCATTCCACCATTTGATGCATTTCTCACCATCGCCGTATTCTTTACCCTCAGTCTATAAACGTGGGACGTTAATCTAAATATTTCATCTCATTTTCACTTTTCTTTGAATATCTCCGTCACTGACAATAAACAAAATTTAGACTTAACATTTATTAAATCTTTTTAGGAGGTTATCTTTAGTGATGAGCAAACACCCGGGAAAATATTTCTTGGGGGTTTCTCCCAGGTTTATTTTTCCAATTTGGGTTTTCTTTGCATATTTAACTACATTTGCTTCGCTATTTCCAATTTTATTTGAAGTTTTGTTTTCATAAAGAAATGTATTCAAAGTAATTGTACTTCCAGTGCTTGGATATATCAGGAAAGATTATTTTCTCCGTACGTACGTGTTCTTTGACCATTCTCCATATTTAACACTGACGTTTCGGCATACGTATTTAAAAAAGAAAAGTTCCATTATTTCTAAGCTTCTCAACTACCATACCTGATCTAAAAAAATGGTTTTGGATTCAGATTAAGGAGTTCTACATACTGTATTAAATCAAGAAGTTCTATCTAGCAATTTGTTTCTTAAGCTTATAACTTTTTTGTAACTTTATGTAAATGAAGGGAAATACATAGGTGAAGTCTATAACTTTTCCACTAGTTTGCTTCTTCTCTTGTAATGTGTAGTTTTTACATTTTCCAACATCCAGTCAACCGTGTTTTAGTCTTCACTTTCAAGAGAAATGCTATCTGATTTGTCAGACAGATGTAGATCTAAGCTCTGTGTATCTTTGCTTTAGAACTTTCAGATATTTTTCTCTTCTTTCTGCACCTGTAAAACAAAAATAAAAATAAAAGTAAAAATAAGAATATAACAATCAGGCATTAAGAAAACTCATAATTTCATAAATATTAAATAACAAAGAAAAATCTCTGTACTTGATGAAATATCGATAGAATTTATACAAGAGTCATCCTCTGGTTCACGTATTTTTATCTTCATATACTTATAAAGAATGACCATTGTTCCATAACAACAACACATAAACATTTCAAGTTCCAGGGAGTGAATAATTTGCCAAGTTCTACGTTATAAAAAAAATGTGTGCCTCACCTAGCTTCGTGCAACTGACTGACAGAATACCATCTAAATGCATACTGATTAGATGAATGTTAAGTATGCCGCATTTTTAGTACACCTCTTATCGTTCCCCATTACCGGGCCCGTAGCCAGAACACTAAGCCAGGGAGTGGGGCTGAGTTAATTTTAGAAGTGATTGACTTAATTTTAGGCGGTTAACTTCATGTAGTTGCAGTCATACTTTCTGCGTATATAAAACACTCTGTTACAAAATACATTTTTTCTTTAACGAGCTACGTACAAAAAAATCATTTGAAAAATAGTTACCAATTAGGTCAGTTTACGGGAGGGCTGACGCTGGTCGCAGGGGGCGCAGCCCCCTGGTCATCCCCTAGCAACGGGCCTGAACATTACAATGGCACATAGAATATTACGTTAAAAGCGTGCATTGTAAATACATTAACAATTTAAGCACAGTTCAAGAAATCCCAGTTGGCAAAATATCGTAGGATTAATTTTAATTAAAGCAGCTTGAAATCTACATGTGGCTATTTTACTCTATATGTTATCCACGCCTTAACCCTAAATATATTTTATAGCTTCCTCCTACTTGTTTTCATGCATACCATAAACTACTTCTACCAAGATTGTGAGAAATGTAATGAAAGCAGATTAATCTATAGCATAAAATAGATCTCAATTCATTAAAATAACTGTTAATCGCTACTTCTTTGGAATTATTTAAGGAAATATAAATATATCAATAAAAAAACTTTTGAGGTTATAATGACTACCCTGCTACAAAACATTCACGATATTCTTTAATATCAGTATAACAAAGAACTAAAATGAGGGAGAAAGATGCTAAACATTTTGCACTAATATCTGCAGTAAAGTAAAATCGGAGCTCGTGCATTAAAGATTGGTTAGTACTGCACAAGTGAAATGAAATAAAATATTTATTATAACGTCCAACGATTTTGCACCGAGGCTAAGGGAGACGGTGATGATGCGGAATGAATGAAATGGTTTAATGAAGTGGGAAGAAACGGGATAGCCCGAGAAAATCCACGCTCACAGTGTTTGTTCACCACAAATCTCACTTGTCGCGAGCTGGGATCGAACCTGCAACCTTAAGCAACAGAGGTGACCTCTCTACCACTGAGCTACCGCGGCCCCAGCACTTCAGAATTGTACTTACCTTCCAGTGGTTTCTTCGTGCTTCTCCGTGACAACTATTCCAGAACTGGACGCTTCTCCCAACGTTGGACTGCACGTCTGAATTTCTTCTACATCAGTTTCATTACAATTGCTTGAGTCGCGTCCATGTTAATAGTTGTGTAGAAGCTTCCAATTATGAGCCATGTAGGTTACCAATCCAGCCCGATAAGTAGTCAATGGGTTTCTATTTTTGTTACGAATCCATGAAAATGTACTAAATGACCTTTCTGTAGCTGCTGATGTCACAGGTATAGTGAAAATTTTAATAGCTGGTTCCGCTAAAACAGTTGTACCGCTAAACTGATCTGTCGACCTCACTCATATTTACGGGGGCGCCGTTGCAACGCATCATATACTCGCGCCCCGGGCGCTGATTTTCCACGGCACAGGCACTGGATACTAGCACCTACTTTATATACTGTTAGACAGTGTTTTGTACGAATTTCCCTACAAGGTGGGTGTAAATGGGCAAATAAAACCATTTCCTAAAGTGTAGGTGGTGAGAAATAAATGTACGATATATTGTTATGTTTATGTGATAAAAGCGAGCCTCAACTAAAGTAAATAGAATTATTTGTGTACAATGCTATAACAGAACAGCAGATATTGACTTATTTTCGATTTTATTTCATTTTTGAAATCATTTTTATTGAGATTTTGTGTGTTGATTCACACGGTGTCCTACCCGTGACAACCATGTGTCCTGCCCGTGACACAGTAAAGTTTAGTTTATTTTTTAATATAAATATTTGCCAAATTCTCTTATGTGAAGTTTGTTAAAAAATTTCATCATTTATACATTTCCGTTTAAATAGAAACATTTTGATCTAAGAATTCACAAGAGGTTTGTAACATTCACTTGGTGCGTCGAAAGTCACTTCTCTTTTTTGTCCCCGCCCGTGACAGACGTTTAGAAATTAATATTTTCTACTCAAAACAGAAAAAAAAATACTGAAAACATCAGCTACATATACTCCTAAGTCTGTACTGCTCATATATCATACAATTAGCAGAATTTATATTGTACTTTAAGAAATATACAACTTTAAAGCATCAAAAATGTAGTGTAAATGTCCTGCCCGTGACGATGGAATGGTCCTGAAGTAGGTACAACTGTTTGCTCTTGTGCCTTATTATCGGTAATCCAATTCGAGATATTTGTCCTGCCACTGCTACTGCCAGTACATGGTGGTTGTGGTGATGCGTCTGTTGTTTCTTCACTCGTCGGGATTGTTTTGTTTGTTGTGGTCGTTTTCGAACACGTGAAAAACTGCATATTTCTCAATGAGCTATGGAGATTTGAACTTGCTGATATGCTACTTTTGACTTGGACTGGGCACTTCTCAATGTGGCGGCCCATTTGGTCCACATTTGGGAAACTATAATTTTTCCCACAATATTTACAATCACCAGACTTGTCAGCCCTTTGGTTGAAAGCTTTCCAGACAAAACGTTTCGGCCTTCCCATGTTTCTCACTGTATTAAAACATCTACTTTTCCGTAAACCATAAATCGCTGCCTCTGAACACCAGGAACAAAAACTCATTAGTGTTACCAGACCATATGATGCAGTGTTACCAGACCAGATATATATAACCTATCTGACTAGTTCACACATACAGATAAATTAAACGAGAAATACTTCAATTTAATGTTCACTAGATATTTGATTCAATACCAATAAGCATATACACCTAGATATTAAACAACACAGTATATAGGGGTTCCAGTACAATAAAAAAGTACAAAAGGAGAAATCATAAGGGGAAAATTGGTTAAGTTTTTTCAGTATAAACCCAAATTTTGGGAAGAAAAAAAAACGGTTTGGGAAACAAATCCGGGAAAACTTAAAAACCCAAAAGGGTTTATTGGTTTCTTTCCCACGTTCCCATCTCTAGTTATTTTTGATACAGAAGATTATAAGATGACACTGCATTTAATTTTATTTTGTTAAATTCAATATCTAAGCTAATATTTACAAATCTTTACTACATTTGTGACTTTAAACACAAAGTAATTAACTATTATACTTTAACATGACTAATGAATTGAAAGTTTCAGTATTCAAATTACGCTTTCTTTTTTTATTAATTTCATGCGTAGATAATAATAATAATAATAATAATAATAAATATATGTCAGAAGTGTTGTTGAACGTGATGAACGATAAGATTATGTCAGCAGATTCGTTGTATGCTTACCAAATAATTAGATAAGATTATCAAATTGATATTTGCTTCCATGTTGGTTGACTTTTACTTGTTTCTGAAAATTTTGTAAGTGATAAGAGAAATAATACACTGAAGTGTTGCATATTAAAAGCAAAAATGATCGTGTAGGGTCAGGGATGGAAAACACTTTACAAGGGAAGAGCTACAAATGGATTAGTATGATTATCTTTACCAACTGCCTTCCGGGGCGCGAGGTTTTTTGAAGACGAGGTTTTTACAAGGCGGGGTTTTGGCCCGGCCAGATTTTCGGCTGCGAAGGTTTGGGCGGCGACGTTTTGGCCAGGCGGGGTTTTGGCCCGGCGAGATTTTGTCCCGCGAGGTTTTGGGCGGCGATGTTTTGGCCCGGCGAGATTTTGGGCCGCGAGGTTTTGCGAGGCGAGGTTTTGGTCCGCAAGCTCTTCGCGGCGAGGTTCTGGCCGCGAGGTTTTGTATCCAAACCGATTTTAAGAACTACAGTATATACTTATATTGGTGATTACGACATTTGAGACTGTCTCGGAATAATAAAAAAAACTATTGTCTTCTCGTTATTTAGACGAGACAAGATACACTAAAATTGCCCCACGAGATGCACTGAAATTACGAGACGAGACGCACCTCTGTCGTGAGCAACACTAAAAGTATTCCACATTACTGCTTACATTTCTCATGGCTTTCGCTTTCCAGTCTAATCAGGCCATTATTTCAAAACGAGTTAAAACGAGCTGAACGAGCGAGCGAGCCACTATCACACTCGACTCAACTCAAAACTCGACCTCGAAAACAGCTTTTGGCTCGGAACTCAACTCAAGAAAATTACCTTTGACTCGACTCGAATTAAACTAGAGATGCAAGGGCTCGAAAAAAAAACCGGCTTTTTTGGAAAAAAACTCGGTTTTTTCTGCTTTGCTTTTTTGCTTGGGAAATTTTGGGCTTTTTTCAAAATACTGCTTTAAATTGATAAAACAGACTTTGTATCGCTTCTCTATAACACAAAAAATCATTTAATTAGTGGTTGATGCTGATAATAATATAAAACATCGAAAATAAACTATGAATTTCGAAAAAATATTTCAAACAATTTTTCAACATATTTACATTATGAATTCCACAGGAATAACCAATGTATATAATAAGAATTTTTTAACCTCCTATATACAAAAGTAAGCAGAGTTGGCAAGAACCGTGGTTGTTTTTGAAAATGCCGAAAACCCGTTTTTTGGGGGATGTTTTAAACCAGGCTTTTTTGGTTTAAACCAGGCTTTTTTGACTTTGATTTTTTGCTTTATGTATTTATATTACATATTCACAGAAATAAGTTTTTTTCGCCTTGATGTTATTATGCAACAGCGGGGTTATGCCGGAAAAACCCCCATAAGCTTAAAGAAGTGCGGTCAGTAAATTTCTTAAGTTGAGAATCTCCCGCCCTAGCCATTGGGAAAATCCTGTCATTACTTGAAATGTAAGACAATAACGGGGAAATCCTGTTATTGCTTTGCATGTAAAACTTAAAGGTCAACGTACCATAATCAGTACGCTAAAACTGAGGTATTAAATTACAAATTTAGTACCGGTACGTAGATATCATTGAAAGTCCAATCCAAGCTAATGTTGGAAGCTACGTAGGCAATCGATAAATTTTGCCAATTTCTATCAATATATTTAAGCGATATTGGCTTCTTTATAAAACAACACGCATTTAGGCATGCAGAAATATACAATTTGGTTTGTTTCATATATTTAGGCTTAACATCCTTACGAAATACCGAGGTTATCAAGGAGAAGACTTTCGCTTAAACTGACATCCGAACCGCTACTTGGGTTACGCATGAAAGAAGGGTTGTGGTTCGACCGAGAATTGAACATGGGACACCTTGATTAAAAGGTGAAAGGGAAATAAAATTATTGCAGGTGGTTTGATATCTGGAAACGTCACCATGAAGTTCACACGATTCGCATTTTTCATTCTTTTTATTTTTGTGGTTTAAACCAGTTATTAAAAAAAAAGTTGGTGTTCACCAGCCAACCCTAAAAGTAAACACTTCTTTTTAAAGAATACACAAATAACTAGCAAAATAGTATGTAGTATTTTTACTTCAAAATATTCCATACTCTCTTTTTGAAACAAAATAAAATTAAAATAAATCATAAGAGAAATACTTAGATTTATATGATACACTTAAAGGCTGAACATCTAGAGCTTTTGGTTCTGTATATTCTTGAAATTCTACAGTTAAGTTTTATAGAACCACCATCACAGTTTACCCAATCCTCAAGTTTTCTGAATTTTTAACAAGAGGGATTCAACATATCATTACGGAACTCCCCCCACCCCCAAAAAAATACTACGGAATATATTTAAGTTAAGCTAAATACAACTGCACAGCAAACATGACTGAGTGGTTGGCTTTTGCGCTTCTATCGGGAAGTCCGGAATTCAACCAGCATTCGACCATTCTGACAAAGCTTTTCTTCATTCCATCTGTGAATGTAGAAATAATGCGTGTACTGTGAGTTGGGCGACTTCCTTTTTTATTGTTTTTAAATCGTTATTATTACTATTTACCAGCAGTGACGGTTTTGCGAAGGTTAGGGGGGCGGTCTTTCGGACTGAAGCCCGTTCCCCAAAGTTACGGAATGTCTGCAACAAACGAAATATCTATTATTTATGCCTTTACTCATAAACTTTAAGCTCCCGTCAAATAAAAATTACGAATGTTTAAAAAAACTAAACATTAGTAAGAAACCCTTCCCAAAATACTTTTCTAAATCCACCACTGATTCTCAGTATAAAATGATTTTTAAAGTTGTATCCGGAAGATTATTGCTAAACATATAAACGAAGCGAAATATTAGTTATGCCTGTACTCATAAACTTCAAGCACTTCCCAAATAAAATTAGGACTTTTTAGGAAACGAAACAATCAGAAAAACCCCTCCTAAAGTACTTTTCTAAATCCGCTACTGATTATTTGTATAAATTGGTATTCAAGGTTGTGTCCGGAAAATTAATGCTAAATCACTTCACAGCTACAGTATAACAGAAATGTGGAAGTACGGTTTAACGGATATATTGAAAAACGTACGCTTTGACGGATAAATAGAAAAACGGGCAAGTTTAACCTTTGCGCTAGAAGCTAGAGTACTAAAAGCTCTTAGAAATGAAACACGGATGACAAACTAGAGAAGAAAAAGGATGTCGATAACTCAAAAGTTAAAATAAAGTTAAGTAGCCTCTAAAATTACCCTCAAATACTACATTCTTCATGTTAGCTTTAATTCGTAAAACATGTGCTCCATCCATCTTGATGGTGAATTTCAGAGCGGAATATCGCATTTAGATCATGGAATTCTTATCTAACTATAGAATATACTATAAGAAAGCTATTTAGATAGAAAAATCATGAGGTTGAAAAAAGCCAAAATTTCCAAAATTCTCGTTTTTTTCCCAAAAAAGCCGGCTTTTTATGTGAAAAAAACCATCGATTCAAAAAAGCCGGCTTTTTTGCATCTCTAAATTAAACTCGAATCGAATCGAACTTCGGCTCGACTCGTGCTCATCCCTATTCGTATTTGTATTTTGTGTTTCCACTTCAACAATTTCTACTCTTTTTTTCCGTTTACCTGCTGTTTCTGGATTTCTCTTTCGGTGTCGACCTTTATTTATACCATGCACTATTCTTATTCCTAGCTTGTGACCCGCTTCAATGTCTTATTCAGTTTAGGCTCTTCTCCTTACCTTGACTAGACATGTGATTGATTTAATTCTCACTTTCCGCGCAGAACCGATGAAAATTTATTATTATTATTATTATTATTATTATTATTATTATTATTATTATTATTATTATTATTATTATTATTATTATTATTATTATACTATTGAACTTGCACGGCGAAATTAATGTATAATACGAGTAGTGAAAGTGCGAGTTTAATTCGAGTCGAGTCAAAGGTAATTTTCTTGAGATGAGTTCCGAGCCAAGAGCTGTTTTCGAGGTCAAGTTTCGAGTTAAGTCGAGTTTGATAATGGCTCGCTCGCTCGTTCAGCTCGTTTTGAAATAATGGCCTGATTAGACTGGAAAGCGAAAGCCATGAGAAATGTAAGCAGTGATGTTTAATACTTTTAGTGTTGCTCACGACAGGGGTGCGTCTCGTCTCGTAATTTTAGTGCATCTCGTGGGGCAATTTTAGTGTATCTCGTCTCGTCTAGATAACGAGAAGACAATAGTTTTTTATTATTCCGAGACAGTCTTAAATGTCGTAATCACCAATATAAGTATATACTGTAGTTCTTAAAATTAAGGCTGAGGCCTGCATGATAGAATTCTGGTGCCCAAGCAGACCAACTCGGGTAGTGATATCAACCGGCTCGGCTCGTATCAACTGAGCGAACAGCTCGAGCCCGCTCGGTTGGGATGAGCCGATGACCCGAGCCGGCTCAGTTGGAACGAGCCTTCGACTCAGCTCAATTGAGCCGATGGCTCGAGCTTTCTCGGTTGGGATGGGTCACCTACTCGGCTCATGTGAACCGGTTCGAGCCAACTAAGTTGAAACTAGTCCATCGGCACGTTTCAACTCAGCTCAACTAAACCGATGGCTCAAATCGGCTCGGTTGGGTGAGCTGTTGGCTCGGCTCACTTCTCGGTTCCGTTCGGTTCGATAGTGAATGAGCTGTGAGCCGAGCCGCTCGAGCCGTTGAGAAGCCTAAACCCGGTCCCAGCTGTTTTGAACATTTTTGGCTGAAGCCTATAACTTTTAACAATTTTTGGCTCGAGCCAGAATACTTGCCCCTTCGGAACTCAAACCCAGAACGCGACCGATGTCCTTCCCTCCTGAAGACTTCTCGACGACCGAGATCGACAGTCAATTAGCTTGTACTATTGAGACACAAACCGTATATCATCTTAAGATTATACACGGTGTTGATATAATAATAATAATAATAATAATAATAATAATAATAATAATAATAATAATAATAATAATAATAATAATAATAATAATAATAATAATAATAATAATTAAACTTGCCCTGAAATTTGGCAAAACTTACTTAAAGTAGAGATTTCGGGGAAAGGGTTCCCTACCTTCAAGACACACCTCTGCAGCTACCAACATTTTAAACTAGGACGTTCCATTGAAGTTTCATGTAGAAAGTATTCTACTGTATGTTTTAAGGAAAATGACTGTAATAAATATAACTGAATATCACGTAACAGTAAGACATATAATAAACTAATTTTTAGGATATGCAGACGTAAATATAAAAGATTTGCTACAAAAGTACCTACACAGACCACAATTCAATGAGCTCTGAAATATAATATAACAAAATAGAATATGAGATTCAGTCTACAGAGCAAATGTTACTTAAAGAATGGACATACACTATTTCGAGAATCGAGACAAGACGGGAAATGTTTACGATACTTTTCGTCTCGTCTCGATTCTCATCTCCAAAGAGAGACGAAAATTTTGAGTGAGCCTTGACCCGTCTCGAATGTAAAATGTTATTTCCCATGTTATTTTGTTTGTTTTAGGAACGAGATGAGAAATTCATCTTCTCGTGAGCAACATTAAACCAAATCGAAATATTATTTCCAAATGTCATGTTTCTGCTTGTAGTGATATGAGCTGAGCGATAATTAGCTCCTAGCTTTTAATCTTCTACGAGATAATAATTATTATTATTAGTTTATTATTATTACTATTATTATTACTGAAGATTTGATAGTTCAAGCATTGAAACATCCGAGTATTCAAATATCTGAATATAATAAAACGTATGTTATCGCCAAACAATCGCCATCAAAAATCATAAACTAAAAAATTACAACATGCATTTACCCACCTTGAATACTGAACCGCGATCGCTAGGCGGTAAACGATTCGTCTTTAGTCTGGTTACGTTAGGTTTCTCTGTCTCCGCTTGCAAACTAGTATGTTATATTTCTTCGATTCAAAATGTCTTTCATATTTCTTTTATGATGTCGGCAAAGTTTACATTAATAACTTGAGTTTTTTCTTAAACCGTTGGTTCACAAGTTTGTTTTTTCTCCACACGAAACTACAAATACGACAGACTGAATTCTCATATCCCCCATTTCCTTCAAAGCAGTCGCCATTATCCCCTACTTGGTCAAAGACTTATTTCCGCCACGATTCATATTAATCAAAATAAATTCATTTTTCGGAAGCGGAACTTTCACTTCAGAAGAATTTCGGAACTCGAAAAAATCCGGAATTTAGAAAAATCAGGAATTGAAAAAAACTCCGGATTTCGAAAAAACGGATTTTTCCGATTTCCGGAATGTTAACGAAATCAGAAATTTCTAAATTCCGGATTTTTCCGAATTCCGGAATTATTCCAAATTTGGAATTTTCAGAATTTCGGAATTAGTACGGTTTTACTTTCGGGAGTCCGAAAAGTAATAATTCCGGAATTGGCTATTCGTAGTTTATACACAACCTTTCAGAACACTAAGCTAGTAGCTGTCTACAAACAAACAAGTAATACAAAGCATTTTCTATCCTGCAATACGTCATGGATTAAAATCCGACAGCAGTTTCAGTATGTAACCAGAAATTGCATGTATCTAGCTACTGGAAGCTGACGTATGAAGAATTGTATTGTGTCTTATCTTTTTGTGTCTTATACAACCCTGCAAACCACTGAATATCTAAACGGCTTTCGTTAAATCCAAGTTGTAGTACTCACAGTTACATCCATTTGTGTCTATATGATCGTGTTACTAAAGCTTACTATATTATAGCGTTAGTAAGTCTTTATCTGCTCTCCCGTAAAGTTGTGATACGATCTACTACAGGATACAGAATCAATTATCAATTTAACCAAGTTGTTGTATTACTACACATCTGCTTCCGCCTCTGTCAACTCTGGTCGATCTCGTTGATGCGACATTTGCTTTTTATATCTCTTTCTTCGTTTACTGAACTAAACAGTAACTATTCTGAAATATACTACTGCGCATGCCTCTTAGATAAATATTTCTGATACCAATAGTCTCCGTTTTGTCCAAGGAGTGTTCTTTTTCTTATTCCCAGCATGACCCTTTTATTACATTATATGAAGAGCATGTAGGTCTAAATACCTCATGTATTACATTGAATGTAGGTTTAACTCTTCCAGCAAAGAAGAAACATGTGATCATAGTATACAACCCACAGAAGTGATAGCTGGCAATACAGTGGTCGTAATCCCTAACGACACAGAGAGTGAGCGGTGCCCTCCCCGCTGGTCTAGTGGCTAGCACGTGCATCTTTGGTGTAGGGTGTCCCGGGTTCGATTCCCGGCGGGATAGCATCTAAGATTTTTAACTGACCTCGATGTTTCTGTGTTCATGTCCCTGTCGTTATAAGTTATTAGAAAAAGCAAGTTAAACGAGTGAAGCAAGTAAAATTAGTAATAAGTAAGTTACCGAAACACGTTCGGTGAGTCAGTTAAAAAAAGTGGACAATGAACTGGCTTTTCGCGCCGTCCATGCGAATTCGAATCTACCTCGGCTTGATTTTTTATCCTTTTGAGAGAGTGTATTATTTCTTTTCACAGGTAGTCACTCTTTCGTATTTTTCGCCGTTGTTCAGAGTTAAAGTAACTGGCTATTCTTATTCTTTCTACGAATGATGGATCTTCTCTTTGGTTTCATGTCAAACATGCTCACGTAATGAAAAGACGCTGTCGATAATAATAATAATAATAATAATAATAATAATAATAATAATAATAATATGAAATATTACTAGCTAATTCGTGTGTGTATCTCGACAATATAATTTTATATTATTATATGAAAATAAGTAAGGCTGGCTGGCGTCCGAATTCCTAATTTTTTCGATTCGCCTTATGGGTCCACGGTATCCAACATTGGTCCCATCTCACTATCACCTCCTGTTCTCTCGATTAAGATATCGACAGTTTTTCCTAAAGAGGGCTCTGCCGTGGCTCCATGACTACCCATGACAATGACTCTTCGTTCATTTTGCATTGAAAACGCTTATTTTTCTTTGTACTATGAGTGCATACTGTCCAACGTTGCTCCCATCACTCAACAGTTTCCCGTTCTCTCGATATAAATTGCTAATATTTTGTTTGTAAGGAAGATATGGCATTAAATCATTACGTTTGAAGAAGAATTGAGGAAGATATTACCTTGCCACAAACAACACCTATTATTATTATTATTATTATTATTATTATTATTATTATTATTATTATTATTATTATTATTATCATCATTTTATTACTATTGTTACTATTATTAATTTACTTACCACTAATGTTGCCTACCATTATTTGCGTTGCAATGTGTTACTAGAAAGCAAATCAAATAACACTCCTCGCCATTCACGCTCCCGAACTCGAAATACCTGATTTATAGTTCTCGGTGTTAGAGGACTGGTTAGATCCCACCTCGCGCCGTGTGGACTTTGTGGTGGACAAATACCGTGCTCGTGGGTTTTCACGGTGTTCTCCCGTTTCCTCCCACTTTCTTCATTCCACCACTTCACTCATCTCTCATCATCACCGTCTTCTTTAGCCTAACCGGCATAACCGTGGGACGTGAAACTTAAAGATTTCATTTCATTTTTTCTGTGTTAGAGGAAAGCACACTTGTTATATTATTCTTTCAAATAACACGTTTCATAAGTTACCTCACTTTCAATGTGTAATTTCAAATCATCACTAACAATCATTTTGTTCCGATACGATAATACCCCCCTGGAAAAAAGAGCCTGACCGTAGCGAAAGGGCGTGAACCTTCTTTAGGCGATTAATCGGGTCCAATATTTCCATAAGTCCCTTCACACAAATTTTTCAGTAAAAGAGGGAAAGTTATTCAAACTTTCTGAATACCTATTTATAAGCGAAATTTGGTTTCTTAGAAGTTTTTAAGAGTTTGAAGGGCCGCCATTTTGAACATTTTCATCTGATTATTCTGGTTAGCGAACTCATCAAGATATTTCAACAATTAATGTTTGTGCCAAGTTTCGTCTCAATCCGCTGAAAATTAGGGTGGTTATGGCATTCACAAATAGCGTTATATATATATATATATATATATATATATATATATATATATATATATATATAGATAGATAGATAGATAGATAGATAGATAGATAGATAGATAGATAGATAGACACAGAGAGGGAGAGAGAAAAAGTGTTTTGCCCCTTCTCGCACCTGTGGTGGGTCAGAGCTATACCGGGCTCCTTTGCAAAACGTATTGGCCAGCCGAACCTAAACACAAGCCTCTTACTTGCTAACGTAGAAACGTGATCGGCAGGTGTAAGGCATGTAGAAATTGTATTTTTAATAACCATGTGTATGGTCCACTTCCATGTTTTTACTTTTTGCAGCTACATCGGAACGTTCAATTTTTATTCTTCACTAATTGCAAATGGCGTTTACATTCAAAATATGAGAAATTTTGGTGGCATTTCTTCGGATATTCTTCTCTTTTGAAATGAAGAAAAGAATAAAAGCAATACGCAAAGACAAAAAGTGTTATCAGTACTAAACATTACCAATAATAATTGCTACGAAAAACTAAATACGATCCCTTTTACCATCTCTCATGAGCTGTATGTATTATTAACAAAAATTTTAAAAATTTCCTTGGCGAGGATTCGAACTGGTGTCCTTTGCATTTGTAAGCCAGCGCCTTGACCACTACACCAAGATCATGGCATGGTGAACGTTTAGTTGTCGGCGTATTTCATGTATTTGTGTTTTATGTTCCCACTTCGACAATTTTTACTCTTTTTTCTAAGTTTAACAGCTGTTTCCGGCTTTCTCTTTCTGTGTCGTCCTTTATTTACACTATGCACTATTTGTATTCATCGCTTGTGCCCCTCTGCAATGTCTTATTCAGATTAAAGTTTTCTTTTTGCCCCTCAGTAAACATTTGATTGATTTAATTCTCATACTCTCTACGCATGGAGCGCAGGAATGCCAGACTCGAAAAATAGGTGTACATTTACTTTCCTGACAGATAATACGTTATTACACTGATATATCAGAATTGATAAAGATAATAAATACGTGCAACCGATTCACAAATTTACGTAATTCCTACACTCATGAGAGTAATACCTGTTTTATACGACGTCTTCATAAAGACATAGATGTAGATGTTGCATTATCACCAAGTGTTAGTGCGATGTTGGGGTTTGATCTAAACGTTGATTTAAAGGATATGCAACAAGGCCAAGCATTCCAAATTTACGTTTAGGACTTCCATCTACAATGTATGTGTATTGTGATATAATTCAATCTGTATTTGTTGGAGATACAGTAGCACCATTATTACGTATCATAAATATGAATCCTGTGAATCATACATTTGGAAGAAGTGTTATAGAAACTTTTAATCCTCCACAGTATGTGCCTATAGAGAAGATGCATTTTGAACACATCAAAATAGATATAAGAGATAGTACAGGCTCTCCACTGGCATTCACTTTCGGAACTGTATGCGTTAAACTACATTTTAGACCAGTGCGTCAACATCGACAAATATGAATAATCCATATTTACAATATTATCAAAAACAAGCTCTTTCTGGAACTGGAAACGTTTATGTTGGATCCCCTTATCAAGTTGAACATGATATTGGAAGTTTCCTTGGAGGATTATTTCGTTCTGTCATGCCACTAGTAAAACAAGGAGCTAAAACAGTAGGAAAGGAATTATTAAAATCTGGAGCAAACGTTATTGCTGATGCCATCATCGATAATCAACCTATTAACGAATCCTTTCATCAACGAATGGGTGAAGCGAGATCCGTCTTGCAAGATAAAGCAAAAAATAAACTGAAATCTATGCAAGGATCTGGATGTCAACGAAGGAAAAGAAGAATTACACATCATTCCATCTTTAACCCTTCATCATTACACATCATCAAGCGCAAGAAGAAGAAGGGAAAGAGGAAACGTACACAGAAAACAAAGAAAAATCAGTCTTATCAGAAGAGGAAGTTATCACACGATATCTTTGATTAAATCATCACCATCATGGCTTTCTTACATCATCAACCCTGCGAGTGTGTAAAAAGTGAACTAGATATTTTTTCTACAAAACTAACGGAAACCAGTATATTGGATAATCATGTTGTTACATACAAACCAATCAGTTCACTAGCTGATAATGCTCCTATAGATTTTGTCATCCCAGGAACAAGTGATGAATACATAGATCTACCACATACTCTTCTTTACATCGAAGCTCAAATCGTTAAGCCTGATGGATCAGCATTTGTTGAAAGTAATAAAGCTGTGGCTCCTATTAATGACTTTTTAAATTCTATGTTCAGTGAAGTGGAAGTGTATTTAAATAACAAACTAATTTCATTTCCATCCCATAATCATCCATATCGATCATACATTGAAAAACTGTTAAATTGTGATGATTCTGCTAAAAATACTCATCTTCAATGTGCATTCTGCTTTCAAGATACTGCTGGACATATGGACGCAACATCTAGTGGTAATAGAGGATTTCAACAATGTTATGAATTAACAAAAAAAGTGCAAAATTCGACATGCTTGGACATCTTCATTGTGATACTTTTAATCAAGATAAATTTTTAATCCAAGGAGTAGAATTACGTGTAAAGTTAATTCCTGCAAAGCCAAACTTTTGTCTCATCGCTAGTGATTCGTCTGTTGAAGCTAAAGTGAATATTTTAGACGCTGCTTTACATATTAAAAAGATTAATGTTAGTATTACAATAAAGCTAGCACATAACAAGCTTCTACAATCAACAACAGCCAAATATCCTCACACAAGAGTGCAAATGAAGTCATTCGTCATTCCAAAGGATCTTCAATCAAATACAATTGATAATTTATTTATGGGAGTATTACCAACTCAAGTGATTGTGGCGTTTACACAAAATGATGCCTATACAGGAACAATAACTTCAAATCCATTTCATTTCAAACATTTTGACATCAATTTCTTCTCTCTATACATTGATGGAAAACCTGTACCTTCAAAACCATTACAACCAAATTTCGAAAACAACCTCTATGTTTCCTCATATCATACCTTATTCTATGGATCAGGTATTCACTTTTCCAATCATGGCAACAATATTCCTCGCCTTGACTTTCCTCAAGGATACACTATCTTTGTTTTCGACATTACTGAAGATGGAGAAGTCAGTGCTGTGCAGCATTGGAACTTTATACGTCACGGTTGTTTTCGTCTGGAAGTTCATTTTACGAAGCCTCTACCAACACCTATCTCCTGCATAACGTATGGAGAATTCCAATCTCTCTTAGAAGTGGATCAAAAGAAAAACATCATCATGGATTTTTAAACGTACGTTATTTAAATATCATATCATATATGTACATGTGTTCATTTTTATACATGATGTCCTCTACACTAGATTTATTGAATGCTTTGTAAACAAATTCTTTATTTCACAATCATTTCGTTGGCGTATATGCAGCCAATGAATTACCAACACATGTTCCACTACCTGCAGCTATCATCATAAATACAGATCCCTCGAACAAACTTGGAACACACTGGATTTCCGTATATATTCATAAAGATGGACGTGCCCACTACTTCGATACATTTGGATTTCCTCCATATGTAATACAACATATTCAATTTGTACGTAGACATTCCACTTCTTATACATTTAATAATAAACAAATTCAAATTTTGAAATCGTCCCTATGTGGGCATTATTCATATCTTTTCCTATGCTTCAAAGCTAAAGGAAACTCCTTAAATGAATTTCATTACATTTTCTCATCAACTCCAGAAAAAAATGAACGTCGCTTGCTGTATTTACTTTTACAGGTAATCATGTCTTCATTCTTCTTCTTCTTCGTTTGTTTTGATTACTTTTTTCATATTATTGCAGGTAGTCATTTCTTCTTCTTATTTATTATAATGTGTTTGTATATATATTATGATTTGTTGTTTTATTTGTTCACGATTATAGATAAAATAAATTTTAAGTTATGTTTTTCAATTTTTTTCATTTCAGAGAGTAAAAGATAGTCATCGTGTATATGGACATCATCATTGTACAGTATGACTTCTATCTACGTTTCATCACCATCATCAACAGCAGTAGTATCATTAATTGAACTGTGTATAGACAGCATCAGTGAACAGTATATGGCAGCGGTGAAGTTATCATCACCTGAACAATGAAAAAAAATCTAACGTTCTTTTTTTAAAAATGTACTATGCTTACCGTCCTTTTGATGGTGTAAATAGTTTCATCAGCAATAAATACTTTGTATTCTTTTTTCTCTTTGAAAACAAATGTTTTATTTCTTTTTTCTCCATTTCCTAATAAATAAATATATTTTATGATCAATTATGTAATTAAATACACATATCAAAAAACATATTTTTAAGTCATTGAATTAAAGAATTTCATACTGTTTTTAAAAAAAAAGATTCCAAAATTGATTCTTTTAAATTCAATGATGTAATCACATAACTAAATAATAATAATGAATTTAAATACTTAACCAGTTATTCTTTCGTAAATTAAATCAAGTATGTGAATTCAATATTATTATTATGATAGGACTTTTGTTTTTAAAATTTTAATATTAATTACTTTAGTTCCTTTTTTAAAAATAAAAAAGTTCTATCATACTTAAGACAAAGTTGTATAATAATAATAATAATTTCAAATACTAATTTTTTTAAATTTTAACATTCATTTCAGGAATTTGAATTCATTATTATTATTATTATTATTATTATTATTATTATTATTATTATTATTATTATTATTATTATTATTCATATCACTTATAATATACGATGAAAAAATGTTAGGATTTTTTTCTTATAATAATTAGTATACTAATTAAAAATCCTAACATATTGAGGTGTATGAAACGAACACAAAACACAAATAAAACATTTCACTTTCACTATATATATATTTTTATTACATTTGATATTACGTTGTTTAGTATAAATGAAAAAGGAAATCAATTTTCTTCTTCTTTATGAAGAGACGTTCACTTCATTGATACCCTCCGAAGGTTGAGTATCGGTTTCCCCCCACCATGGCTGTGTCGATGCACTATCAAATAAATCAGCCATAATTGAATCTATGAGTTTTTGTTTGCAAAATACTGTCATTTCCAATTTTAATCGTTCACCATCAACGTTCACATCACTGTTCTTATCAAGAGAGACATTTGGAAAACTGATGTTCACACCAATAATAATACTCTGTTCATCTACACAGGTATGGATTCCGGCAAGTCCTCTACATGTAAGACACTGCAATTGTACATGATTACGAATAGTATCTGTACACAAGTCAAAATATTCACGTAGCACAACACTATAAACTTTACTGTTTTTCACAGCATGTTCAATACATGGTAATATTTCCAAGAAATAAAGCGAATCACTTGAAGTTAAGTACACAGTGTTTCGAGGAGCATGAAGTGTTCCTTTCTTCTCTAACATCACTAATTTTTCACCCATTAGTTTTCGCACCACCAGTTCGTTTTTTCGACCAAGAGATTTTATAAATGTAATTTCCACTTGAGAATTTAAATAGTCCGTAAGAAATGGGGTGAAACGTACAATTTTTTCCCACTCTGCCAAATTTAACTCCACTCCAAACACAAGTCCTTTGCCAACACGAATCACTGGTTCAAATGTATCACTATCCAGTCCAATACAAATTAATTTGGTTTTCATTGAATTAAGTCCATATTCAACATTTAACAAGTACTCTTTCTTGGTGTCCATAGTTGATGCACAAGCACTCAAAGACATGTTACTCCAGTCGCTGCCCAGCACAGAATAACGACACTATACATAGAGATAACTGTGTATGCATGAAGAGGAAGGGGGCGAAGAGGAAAATTAATGTTTCATCTTGTTTGTACATGCTATCACACACTTACGATGAGTATACCAGTTCAGTAAATTCAAGATCGTGCATGTTAGGCCCAGACACATTCATCTTCATTCCTTTATATATTAAACAGACATTCCCACTTTGTAAATACGTTAATAATGCACCATTATCTGCTTCCAATTTTTCAGTACAACGTCCAGGTAAAATCACTTTTTCGCCTTCTTCAAATGTCACACATGCCTTCCTACCATATACCGTTGTAATTATCTCACAGTTTACAATACGAAATGGTACTCCAATCTCCATATCTCGCATTTTGTAAAGGGTACCATTGAAGGCTTATTAAGCTTATCTAATAAACTCATTGACGATGACATCTATAAATTTTTTGACGTTTCTTCCTTTCCAACAGCTGCTAACATAATGATCTACACAAGCACATACGTTCCGCTTACGCTCTTCGCAGGAGGGGAAAGGGGGTTTGGAGATTCAAATTATTAGCCAATAAACGACAAGAACACGAAAGCGGCTTGTTTTATCTTGTTTTTTTTACATCTTGTAGGCGTCCAAGACTATGAGCATAGCAACAGCCCTGTTCTTACAAATCAATATTTTCCCACGGATCCTGTGGTAGCCGTAAAAGGCTATGAACATAACAACTAAAGGCTTGTCGAAACTTGCCTGCGAATTCCAGGAAATGATATCGAATTCTAAGAACGGGAGGGATCTAATTTGAGCTGGAGTGCCTGATCTCTACTACAGAAAGCTCTCTTTTTATTGTTCGGAGATTTTTTTGTTTTGACAAGGGTTATTTTCTGAAAAAGCCCCTCAACTGATATTAAAAATGGATATTCGTAATTAGATTATAGACCGACTTAACCATCATGATTATCAACTTGCAGCAAGACAACATTATATATATATATATATATATATATATATATATATATATATATATATATATATATATATTAATTATCATCAGCTGCTAATATCTACCATTTGTGGGAATTAAATTGTGCCTGTGCCACGCCGTGAAAAGTTGCGCACACGACAGAATAAAGTCGCGTATAACTCACACACTATTGATCCTACACTAATATATGTGTACATTTTTTGAAAGAGCATAAAATGACAAAAAACGTTTAGAGGAAACCTTTTTCCGAATTCTATCTTGTAAAGAATCTGTGGCTAAGAAAATGACGTCGTGCTCAACCAAAACTGAGTAAAAATGAAAGTAACAAGATAACCATTATACTTAGCACAAAAATGTACTAGAATTAAATTGTAGAAGAAAATTACACAAACAAAATGAATAAGTTTTAATGCTTTAGCTCCAACAGTTACGGAGTTTTAGTAAATAGTAGAAACGGCAAAAATTTCGGCTTCTCCCTCCCTCTCCCGTCCCGTGAGGTGCTTTTTCTGGCATCCGACATTTTTCAGATCAGTGATGCGTATATATTAAAAAAATACCAGATGCCAAATTGTTACATAATTTGCCCTTAGAACATAATTTTTAATCCCCGATGCCTAGACTATCAGTTTTTATCCACATTAGAAATATCTTATTACAAAGACTCTTCCTATGTGACACTTCTTGTTATAACACTATTCTTTCAGTTTCAATTTTGAGTAATAACATTATTTTATTATTATATCACCGTTTGTATCAAAATGTTATTTTCTATTGTGACAATTTATTATCATTATGTGTGTTTAGAATTTTTAGAAATAATAAATAAATAAATATAAAGCGTCCAAAATATTCGTAACTTATTAGAATTCTTAAAGTATAATACTGACATTTTACAATTACATTAAAAAGTATTTATAAAGTATTCGTCTTCAAATGAAACAGTTCCATTAATTAATTTTAAGATATGTAAGATTATAAATTAACTATTAGACCTACAAATATACTTTCTCTTATTTTATTCATTGTACCTTCAGAGTAAGACGCAAACTAAAATTTGTCTAGAGCACTCATTATCCTGCTGAACCAATTCTTATATCACTAATGGAAATTAATTTTTTCCCACAATGCAACGAATGTGATTCTGCGATACTACCGGCTAGAGTTGTAACTGACTGTATCGTCAGCTACTGGCAGTAGCTAAGTGTATCATTGGGTAATTGCACCACACTCAGGCGCTCTGAATGATTTGATTCGTTCTTGCTTTTAGTAGTTCGTTGTTCCCAACTTCCTTGAGTGGTGGCGCTACAGTTTCAGGGGGAAGAGCAGCCGAAACCTCTTATACTATATAATTACTTTATGGTGCAGAGGCTCTTTATTTCATGCAAGTTTTAGAACTCTGCAACTCATCCCTAGCATCTTGTTGTGGTTTTCCATATCCCACCACACTTTATTTTGATCATTTTCTCATAATAATTCACTGTTATTAATTACCTGTCATTTTCGCGCTAAAGTAATGTTACATAAGTGTAGGACGTAAAACTAGAAAACAAATTTCACTTCAAAAAAAGTAATTTAAAAAATACACAGTATGGCAACTCCACCGACAAACTTTGGGAGGTGATTTCTTATGTAAAATAAAAGAAAAAAGTTCTTATAAAGATAGGTCGAAAAACGTCTCATTTCAGAGTTATGAACCGCCGAAAATTCGAAAAATCATGTTTCGAAACGCCCTGCCTTAGAAACTATAGGACCTATAATAAGCGGTTTAAGGAATTGCAAAGGAACTAGTATGCGAACTATCTAAATATCCACTTTTTACCATCCTCCGTTATCGGCGAATGGTATTCCTATAAAGTATTGAGTATTCCTATACCTCAATTTCCTTTTTACAGTTCGTTTCGCCGTTCTATACCTCAATTTCCTTTTTACAGTTCGTTTCGCCGATAACGAAGGATGGTAAAACATGGATATTTAGATAGTTCGCATACTAGTTCCTTTGGAATTCCTTAAACCGCTTGGGATCGGTGCTGTCGTTTCTAAGGCAGAGCTTTTCGAAACATGAATTTTCGAATTTTCGGCGGTTCATAACTCTGAAAGGAGATGGAACGAATTTTTTATGGCAGCTGTGATCTCGATGTTCGTGAAATTCGCTGGTTGGGCACACACAATGATTTCAGAGTCCTGAAAAACACAATTAGAATTTCAGAATTAATATGAAAATTTGTATTTGCACATACAGAGATATGTTCTTCAAAACTAAATTTCATAATTCTACCTACACTAGTTCCGATTTGGACTACGAGTTTTTCATCAGCCCCTCGTAATATAGCATATATTAGTAACTATGATATAAACGAATGTGTTATTGTAGCATGCACAAAATTAATTCAATTTATGTTTAGGCTATCAAAAGTTACATTGAGAAATATTTCAAGTGTAGACTTTATCTTATTTATTGGTTAAAAATTATACTTGAAATAAGTTTAATTTATAATTATATAATATGAGAACAACAACGAAATACCTGTTGTATTGTAGTGTAAATCAAATATAACAAAACTGTCATGCTTGGTATGAAAAATAACCGTCCTCGAAAATGTATCTGCTCCTCCTTTCGCCCTAAGCAATAAAAGCTGGCGTCGTCACTGGTTCATTCCTTATGTCGTTTCCCATTTCTTTACAAGTTTATTCCGTTTTGGCTTTAATCATTACAACTTCCCCAGTTCGAATTGCATTTTAGACTTTACAATCCGTGTAGTTAAAATCTTTCTCCTCGTGCTTTACTTCTCTTGTACTGCGAAAGTTTCCATTTTAAAGATCCTTCATGAATATCAGATCCATAATAGAACAAAAATATAAGAACAAAAACTCATTACGCTACTAAATCTTCTTTCAAGAGATAAAGCGTATCATTTTTCTTTTAATGTAAGAATTACTACTATTTTCGGGAAAGCCAATTTAGGAACTGTTGGCGAAGGTAGTATTTTTAAATAAAATATCTTATTATTCGCGCATTGGATTATGCTCGTTCTGTAATGAAGCATCTTCTACAATAAACTGGAATGGAGGTATTCGGAATTCGATGTCTTAAGTGACGTTTAACACTAAAGTAAAGGAAATAATAAACATCTTAAAACATTTTTCAGATTCAATTACTGCTCGTTGAACGTTTAAGCTCCTCTTTCAAGCGCCATACGTAAATTCGCAAGTTGTTCCGTTGTTTCTATTCTTATTTCTCCGCAGAAGCAACTTGTGTCTCTACATTTGTGTATATCTCTTCTGTTACATTAAAACTGTATATGGATAATTTGAAATGAAAATAGAAACCAACTGTAATAAGAAGATACTTAATTTTAATCAATGCATACCGTTTAAACAAGGAAATAAAGCTGAAATACTGCACAGAGTGGCCCGAAACTAGGTATACAGTATCATACTGATAATCTCATTGCATTTTATATAATTTATTATTGTTAACCGTCAGGTAGACTTAGTTTTTTATTATTTGTTCTTAATGTCCTATTACTTATACCTTAACCTAGGAACAGCCGAAAGAAATAAACACATAAACTAGGATGTTATATTTGATTAATGCTTGGGTTTTATACCTACTTTTGGGCCACACTGTATATTTCAGAACACTGGAAGAGCAATGTGACTCTGTTACAGAGAATTCTCTGATAAAAGGATGAAATTTCAGAACTTACTCCTCAATTTCTTCAAGGAAAATGGATTGTTTCCCCTTTAGCCTTGTTAAATCCAACCTGCTACAAGCACTTTACGAATGGGGAAAGTATGAGACTTCTATCAAGGGATAGAAAACATGAACCTGATTAAAATATCAGGTAAACCAAAATTTTAAAGCATATGTTTCAAGAAAATCATTAAAAAATAACTGTATGGCGCTAAATGTATGTGATTCGTTGTTATTAATTACAAACTTGTATTCGTTTTATTTAATAGATTTTTCATTTGTTGCACTATATGTAGATCCTATATAAAAATACGCTGTTAATTACTTTGTATGGTTGGTTGTTCTTTCAACTCTAATATGCATAATTCTACAAAATTACACAGATATTTCTAACATTTACAATGATATAATTTGTAAGCGTCAAGAAATTAGGCAGGATGAAAGAGTGAGGTGAAAATCATTAAAATATACTATTTGCACTACTTCTTGGCTTTGTATGGTGGATAGCATACCGAATCTTCATGCTGCAAATTAAGGTTCAAATTTCTACCCTTGCCCAGTTCGAATACCCACAGTCCTGAAAGCGTTAATGCTCTTGAATTTTATTTTACTCCATACTGAGTTTAATATGCAAACTATTCTACTATAGAGAAAAAATATGTCAGAATGACGAGTTCGTTCGGGTATTGGAGTAGCATTCTGAGTGAAAACAAAAGTTTACAAATGTGTTTCCTTCAATTCTTCTAAATCATATATTTGCAATTAATGTTAACAATTTGTAACTCATTTGCGATCAGTGTTTTTTTTTTATTCTTTATCACATGCATTATATACTGAGTTATTATATAATAAACACAACAAATAGAATCATTCATGTGTACCACTCATTCCACAATATCCTCCAAACAATAGAAAATTGTCTCAACTCAAAAAAAGCTCTTTCAGTGCAGCTAAGGTTTGTCTTCTGTTGTTATAATTATTAGGTGTAAGTTAGTTTGTATTTGTCCAGACCTTTGTGGTATATTTGAAAGGACTGGATCCGACTAAATGGAGTTATCGCAGTCAGGAAGATATACCTTTGTTTTTGAATGCACTAGAATCTTAGGAACACTGCACTCCTAGTTTATGGTCTACTAATTGAATTACATACACACCTCACAAAATCTAAAACTATAAAAACTATAAAGCTGCAATGAATAGATCGACTGTTACCAACTTACAAAGAGCATTCTAGTTCAGAGGATTGGCCCACACTTAATTGACTTGAAACAACTCAATGAAAACCAAGCAGCATTCCTACAAAAAATAACAGAATATAGGCATTTAATTAGAACTTTCAATGACGTTTCGAAAACATTCGAACGAAACTAAAAATTTGTATCATATCATTTGAATTAAGCAGCGCATTTCAAACTGTCTGGATAGATGAACGTATACAGAAGATACCGGTAACTGATACCCACAAAGCAATTGTTTAATTTATTCCGTACTAAATAGAAGTATTGAAATTGAACTATCTAGGAAGAAGTAGTAAGGGGGACAGTTGATCTAATTTTATGCGCCCTCGGATTCTTGCGCCCGGGCACTAAAATCAATAAACTAGAGGTACCTAAGATCACCCCTCTACATTTTGGCAGAGTTACCTTGAACTAGCCCCTAAACTTTCGTAGGGGTACATAGAATCCACCCCTTAAATTTTGGAAATTGCCAAATCTAAAAATTTGGCGTGGTAGCCTAGGACCCAGATATGTATCGCTATATGTTTGGAGGGTCCATCTCGTTCTATCTCATGGGTAAAAAATTGCCAAAAATTGAAATTTCGGATTTTTACTTAATTTATTTCCTTTGATGAGAACGTATTACCTTATATCGTTATATGGGCGTGTACAGGGGTTCATTCTCCTTCATAAGACGGGTATAATTGTGCAAGCCTTTAAAAGTTTGGGAGAAATACCTTGTCCCACTCCTTAAAATTTGGAAATTACCAAAATTGAAAATTTTGTTATAATAGTAAAGAACACCAATAAATACCACTGTAAATTTGGGTTGTCCATCTTATTTCCTTTTATGCCCAAATATAAACGTAAGCAATACGTTGTACCACATGTTCGGGTTTCACCCAATTTATCCCCATTGATGAGGTCCTAGTACCTTATATGGTTATATGGTCGTGTACAAAGGTCTATTCCCTTTCATAAGACAAATATATTGATGCACCCTTCTTAAACTTTTGGAGGGTTACACTGGCCCACCCCTTAAATTTCGGTAATTGTCGAATTTAAAACATTGGAATAATAGTATGGGACAATAGTAAATACGACTATAAATTTGTGTAGTCCACTTCGTTCTCTTTTTGACGGGTAAAAATTGCCAAACATTCAAACTTCGGAGGTTTTTGACCTAATTTATCCCCTTTAATGTGGTAATATTACCTTATGCTGTTATATAGGTGTGCATTCTCTTCCGTAAGACGTGGATACATGGATACTCTTCTTAAAATTTGGTACAGGTACATTGCTCCACCCCATAAATTTTGGAAATTGCCGAATTTAAAAATTTGGTATAATAGTATAGAACACTAATAAATGCTACTATAATTGCCAAAAATTAATACGATCACGTGATCAATTTTTGACCCAATTTATTCCCTTAAAAAGGACTTTATATACTTTGGCGCTCCCTTTTTAAATTTTCTTCGGGTACATAGGGCTATTTCTTAAATTTGAAAATTGCCAAATAACAAAATTCGGTACACGTTCTCTAGGAGCCATTGTAAATTTTGATGTCAATCTTGTTCCCTCTTATCGTGTATAAAAATGGCCAAATACTCAAATCTCGAAGGTTATTCACTTATTTTATGTTCTTTGATACGGCTTTATTACTTTATATGATTAAATGAATAAGTACAAGGTGTATTACTTTTCTTAAGACACAGGTATATTTGTACAATAGTTTTAAATTTTGGAAGGGGTACATTCCTTCACCATTAAATGAAGGAATTGTCAAATCAATAATTGGTAATTGTTCTTAGAATATGAATGCATCATTGTAGAAAATTGGGTGGTTCAGCCTATCCCATTCTTTAGGTAAATAATTGTCAAATACTGGTATGATCAAGTGGTCAGTTATTGACCTATTTTATCTTATCTGATGGGATTTTGAATGTTATATGCATATATATGGGTTTCGTACATCGATATGATTGACCTCTTAAACTTTGGGAGGATGACCATTTTTAGGTTCGGCACTTTCCAAAATTTAAGGGGGGTGATCCTATCTACCCCTGCCAAATTTTAGGGGTGGGCCAAGATAACCCTGCCAAGTTGTAGAGGTCATTGGTCATTGGCCTGGGCGCCCGGGCGCTAGAAGCCGGGGACACCAAAAGTTAGATCAGCTGTCCTTTTTACTAGTGAAGATCTCAAAGTCCATTACAATACACGAGGAGAATTTCAGGACAACTTCATAGCAGCATTATTCCATATTCTGTATACTAATGACTCACCATTTTGTGTCAATCTGTAATAGGTTAAGAAGAGACTATGCGCAATTGACAATACATATAAAACATCATTTCACACCATACAATTCATTCTAAACTATTTGAAGAGTAGAGGTTCTTCAAATGGTCTGAAGAATGACATTTAGAAAATAATACCAACAAAATTAAACTGATTATGATCTATCAAGAGGCTAATGGATCAATCAGGAACAATAAAGATATACAGAAATAAATAGAAAATACAAACATACAACAAAACCATCCACATCTCGAATAATATTAGGTAATCGGTTTACGCTAGAGAAAAATGCAGACAATTATATAAAAAAGGGTCTAAAACCTTCTATGTTACCAAAAAACTAGTAATACATGAAAATATAGTATTGGCGAAATATCATAGAAAGGAGTCAGTAGGTCTATCCAATGTATCGTATCTGTTCATTTTAACAACATATCACTCCTCGAGTAAACGGAAAGGATGTGGTTACGTCTCTTCAGTTATAAGCACATAGAAAATAGAAACATAATTCCAAACATACAACCTAAGAAAGCTTAAGAAAAGAAAAGAAAAGAAAAGAAAAGAAAAGAAAAGAAAAGAAAAGAAAAGATTATGATTTTGTGCCATAGAAGTTATCAACTCCAATTTCTATTAAGAATATTTCGAACCAGAATCAAATATGGAAACAACAAAATCCGAAAAGTACCAAAACAAAACGAAATAAATTTTCCACTATAAATATATTTATTAACCCATTAACGCCGAAATTATTTTTTGTTTTCATTTTCGGGGAAATCTGTAATTTTGAGTTATTTAGGTGTAAAGGCCATTTACGAGAAATTTTGAGTTCGTGACGTAAGCGGTTTTGTTGGGGTGCCCCGTGATCATATGAACACGCTAGGCGTTTAAGTACTTTCGTATATCATGATTAAGTGGATGCCCTGCTAAATTATTAAAACATATGGAAAAGAAAAGTGACATTTATTGTCTTAGAAATTGTTAAACTTTAGAAGACAAAAATAAACACAGTATTTGGACTATGGAATTGTCAGGTTATGGAGCCTAATATATATGGGACTTTATGGAAATTGAAAAAAAAAAGTTGGTGCTCGCACAAACCCATGCTACATTTGAAACATTTTGTAGGTACTATGTTTGAACACAGTACATTTGCACATCGTTTACGCTTAGACCGAACCACTAACAGGTTTCTCCCATAAAGACAAACGTCATCCCTTACATGGTGTTGTTGACTGCTGGACTCAGAAATGGCTGGAAGCCCTGCAACTAATAGAATGGCTTTATAATTTTGCAAAATATATAATATCTTACAAATGTATATGTTTTGCAAATTCTAAGTGTGGAATGCCTACTCTGGCCTTTCTCAACATTAGTCATGCGATTCATGCGATACATCAATCATCCAAGAGAATCCACTTTTTGGACTTGATTCTAATTCTATAATATGAGATATCCTGGTCCATTTGATCAGTAAGTTTCTTGTGCTTGCTAATATTCTCCGAATTCATACGAACGAGTACTCTCTGTTTTCATTTTGAAAATTTTGCTCGACATTAAAAACAGGCTGAACCCCGTTACACGTAACGCAATTGTAACGACAGAGTTGAAACATCATCTTCACCAAGTCGAGTATTATCTGTAAAAACAACTTTAGCATGTAAGTTGGCGCCCTGTAAGGTTGTCCATTTCCACCCCTTTTTTCCGAATCTTCATCCGAAAAGAAGTTAGGTCTCGGAGGTTCAGCGTGTCTTGCATATCATGCACGTCATCCGATTCTAAAATATCAAGAATTTGTTGAAGTGGAAGACCTCTGTATCTGAAGGGAAAACCATACAATTACAAGTAACAGGAGTTGCAAAAGTCATTTCAAATAATAATAACAATAAAGTAAAAAGAATAGAGTAAGTCAACTGAAAGCATGTACAAACTGTTCTAAATTGATATACGTGCAAAATTTTACTGTATTATTGACACTTATAGGTACGTACGTAAGAGAGAAGAAGCTACTTAAACGCCTTGCGTGTTCATATGATCACACTGATGGAAAACGTCAATAACCATGATCCAAATATTTTCAGATGAGTGAATTGCAATCTGTAACAACTTTTGACATCTCTAAAGCATAAGCCAGCAGAAAATAATTTGAAAGGATAAGATATAAGATTGCTTTTTAATATTTACTGCGAGGGCGGTGCCATTTTTCTTGTATTTCTGGCGCATTGCGGGTATCTGTACCTTTAGGTTACATTAACGCCGCAATGTGGAATTTGTTTTGTCTGAATATCGTTAACAGAGCCTTCTCCTAGTACTCAACACACAAAGCGTAAAGAAACCACTGAAAGTGTGTTATACAAGGTTTATTTTCATAAATACTAACTGCTGTGATCATAAATACTAACTGCTATGATCACGCACGGCGCTAATGGGTTAACTCTCAAACAATATTTTTCCTAAAGTAATAATTGCAATCCATCAAATAGTGTTCTGTGGGACAATGTAACGAATGAATTATGTAATTTTCAGACTTTCTAGAACCACCGAATTTCTCAAATCCAGGATTTTAATATAACCTATTCTCACAACATAATATGTCTTTAGACAAATTCTAACCCTACAAATAAACACTATATGCCACCCCACACAAATTACCTTGTCGATTCCACGTCCTTCCTTCCTCAAGGAATACAGAGACTTATTTTACACTGCATTTGAGTTCTACTGTTCGCCGTTCCTTCTCTCTCCGACTAATGTGAATGTGGCAAAAGTGGATGAAGCACTGCTTTGGCATGTTCAAACAACATTGATAATAATTAGTATTGTTAGGGGCAGCTGAAAGAGCTACGATAAACATGAAAAGGGAGGGATTCACTTTCCCAGATTGTCATTTCAGATAAAAATTCACAAAGAAACATCTTTTTACAAAAGGTTTACTTCTAGAATCCTTAGATTATCCACGTTTTATTTTCGTAATCTATAACTCCAAATACCATATACTTGCTTATCGACACACTCACAGTCGTTCTTCTAATTTTAAAATCGTTGTATTTCCTGCAATTTCTGCCACGCCAGATAAGTATATTGATTACCCTACTTTGGAAGAGCAGAAACCAATATCTTTGTAAGTGTTTAGCACTCTAGAAACCTCTTGGAGCTTTCTCGTAGGTTTATGGATAGAGTATTCGTCACGGTTTCAATTCCCTATAATACTTTAATGGTTATGTACTACATTAGTCTATGGGCCGACGTCTCATGCAACAACAGAGGCTTAGTAATAAAGGCTACTCATTTGATTCCACGCCACGTTTGTTTCTGGTAGACAAAATTTTTAGTAGGTTATTTCGGGGTTCTCATATTACTTCTTTTATTGTCATTCTTCTAATTTCTTCATAACTGTTCACTTTTATTAATTGTTTGTCTCTTTCACTTTAAGACCGTAAGTGCAGGACGTTAAATACAAAAAAATACATTAGAGTCCCTGTCAGTAACGAAACGTTAATATCACAATGTATATCAACTTAAGAAACCAAATAGATGAACTTATCTGTCCATCTCAAATGATTGACTTTTCCTCTTAAATCGTGAAACCAAACTCGAAAAAATTGGAAACAAATTTAAAGAAACACAGTACAACAAAATATGAATCATGTAGTATTTTTGTACGTTCATTGTTTAACATTAACAGTAAGTATCACAGGGATCATCAATTAAAAATTTCTTATAGCAAGAAATTTTAAAGTAATTTGTTGTATTTAATTTCTAAAAAAATGTTATAATTTAACTCATTATATTCTAAAAGAATTGTGGCTGATGGGCAAATATTTTCTAGAGAAATTATGTTGATGTAGACCGCCATCTGGAAAGGAGAAAGGGAAGTGATATCCTTGTTGTTACTATGATATAATTTCGCCGCCCAGGTACAATAGCAATTTGGATCTTGTGTGAGGATGGAGGAGCTAGATTCTCCACTAACATAAGAGTATAAGTTTCTAGCAGTAAATTATGTAATTTAAAAAGAAAACCAAGAATGTTCTGTCGCTTTTCTGAAGATCTGTGCTCAGTTGGCCCTCACACCGTGAGTGGAATGCGAATGGTGATAAGGCGAAGGTGAGTTCTTCTTGTAAGTATATCCAAAATACTACCAGATTGTGGCAGTTCAGTTACACTTGCTTAGGGATAGAGCGAACATTCGATCTCCACAGAGCGTCATAAGGTCGTGTATGCTTTACGACTTCAAACTGGGATCAAACGCCACCGCAGCGGGGCGCAAGATATGCCAGGATTTAGGTGAGGGTGCCACGACTACGCGGACAGTGTAGCGGTGGTTTAATAAGTTTAAGAACGATGATGAAACACTCAATAATGCACCACGTGCCGGAAGATAACACATGTACAAAATGAAGATATTCATGCAGCAATTGAGGCGAACAGTGGCCAGACATGTTAGGAATTGCGACTAGAATTCACTGTCAGTGGAGAAACCATTCGGCAGAACCTCCATCGACTTGGGAAGCATTGCAAGTTCGGTCGATGAGTCCCAAATGAGTTGACTCTGGGCCAGATATCAACGCTAGCAGACAATTGTGTTTCTTTACTGTTTCGTCTGAGGAAGGAGCCACTTCCGGAGAAGATGTTGACTTGTGATGAGGTGATCCTGTGTGAAGCTCCACGAGACTGTCATCATTGAGTAGTATCCCATGAACCGGTTCCAAAATAGCCGTAACTAGCGCTGCATCAGAAGAAGTTGCTCCGGTGTGTTTGGTGGACTGTTCGCGGCATCAGAAACTGCTACCAGCTGCTCAGATCATCAATGCAGTTTTGTACTGTCGGCAGTTGAGCCGTGTTCAAGAATAACTTTTGAATCGCAAAGGGGTTTGTTACAGGACAACGCTAAGCACAAAGTGCATAGGATGATCCGGAACACCATTCTATGCCTTGGATGGGAAACACTATTGAATTCGTAATACTTCTTTCTCGGGCACAGGTGACATCTCCTCTGTGAAGCAGACGTTCTTGGAATGTCCTCTTCCCTAGTCCTCTTTAGTTGAACAGTTGGATCCAAGTATTTCATGAAGCTCAACACTGTGTAATTGAGACCCACAGGATTTTGTTTCTGTTTTTCAATTTGAGGCAAAAGCAACATATTCCCTAACGACAAGAGAAATATTCTGCGCCTGTCCTTTCTCTGTAACTCCCACTCGGGTAATTTTGTCACCCAAAGTGCGAAAGCACTTATAGCGCCAATGTCTAACATATTCGAGAATATTGTCATAGGTCATCGCTTGGTTTTCCTTTTGGTAGAATATTCTTTGCGCATTTTGTCGATTGTATCGACGCCTTCCTTTGTGTCATTGTAATGGAGAATTATTTCGGGCTTAGTTTCTAAACCTTCAGATATTTTTGCGTCGTGATGTTCCGTTGATAGAAGAACAACAGCTCGATTCTTGGCTGGTACATACGGCACTAGTGTATGTCTCTTAGTGAAGCCAAATGCACTTGAGTATATTTCTTGTCGTGTGTTTGGTAGAAACTCCGACGGAATGTCAGTTTTGTTTTTTCTTATGGTCCCACACAATGTGAGGTTCTTCTCCAATAGGGCATCGGCCAATTACTTGGTTGTGAAGAAATTATCTGCTGCTATGCCGTAACCACTTTGGAGATGCCTTACAAGGTCTAGAACTACTCGTTTCCCTGGATCTTTCTCTGCCTTCTCTGCTATATTCCCAGCATAAAGTTGTACATTGTGTACATACGAGATTTCGTTCTCAGCAAGCACCCAGTGTTTTGGGCCATATTTATATGGCGTATTCTTCATATATATTCTAAACGGAGCCTTCCCCCTAAACCCTACAAGTTGTTCATCAACACACAGATGTGGTCCCGGATTCATGTTTTTCCTGCAATTGTCAGCAAATATTTAAAAAATGTCCTTTACGGGAGCTGTTTTGTCTACAGCTAGTCGTTCTTCCCTAGTTTCTAAATTATCAAATCGAAAAAAAGATGTCAAATCTACAAATCTGTTCTTTGACATTGTCTCTGGAAATATCGGCCGACAATATGCAAGATCGCTCGTCCACAACATTTTGATTGGTTCTTTGTTATCTTTCAAAGCTCCTGCAGTAATTAACAAACCAATGTAAGCCGTCATTTCTGACCTCTCTGTTGGTTGACAGGTACGAATCTTTTCAGGGAGATGTTTGTTCCATTTATCAAATACTGAAACTGCCTTTCTGTTTGTCTCAATCACAATAATATCAATAATTTGATCTGAAATAAAAAACTTGAATGATTCGTCCATTTGAGTCCCGGAAGCTCTGTGTTGTATAAGGCCACGTTTGTGGTGTAAACGTTATGCGCTGTATATCTTCTATGTGTAAACGGCTCCCTAAACCACTTCTCACCAGATTTTGCTGTCATAAAACTGATAATATGGGCTGCATTTTCACCTTCACTGTCACTAGATGATCCACAAAGCATATCAGCACATTCTTCTTCACTTTGCAAATAGTCTTCTTCAGTATCTGATTCTGAAAGTGCAAACACTGGATCGTCGTAGTCCTCGTCGTCTAGGTATCTCACGATTTCATTTTGCGTGAGACTACAATCCGAGGCACGAGAAGTTGAAGCAACTGGACTTCCTTTTCGTTTCTGATACACCACAACGCACGGTTCAAAGTCAAGTACTAACCTTCAGCACTGAGTACTAAACAGCAAAAGAATACAACTGTGTCAAATGCGGCAAAAGACAAAAAAAAACTATACACAGCAGTGACATCTATGGTTAAAACAATTGAACTTAGATCAAAGTCGAACAAAACACTATCGCCAAGCGTTACTATATAATAGCGTTCACAAAATTAGCACTGCAATCAATGTTTGCAACTCAGAAATCTCAAAAGTGAAGAAATAAAAGCAACAAACGTTAAGTACCAACGGGGGGTGCAGCTGTACCCCACTAACAAAACTAAATATTAGACGTCTAATTATTGGCTGAAATGTTCTGAAAGTTTTCTAAAAGAAACGTGTGACTTACAAAAGCAATATCCTAAATGCATACATTTCTGCTAAAACACACAAAGTAATTGTGCATAAAAAATTGAAGTTGGGATGCACATGCATCCCCCTCCCTTGGGGCTACGAGGGTTAATACGCACTTTGCTTCACGGTTCCCCAAGTTCTATCGCGATAGAATTCATGGCCTTCCAGAACATTGGTAGAAGGTCATCCATACTGATGGGTCCATTTTTCGATCTTCTAGTTATACCCGTGTCCAAAATGATTGTCGCATATCTATAACTACCTTCTTGTAAGAATATAATTTGATAATGATTTTGCAGGGTACTTTTAATTCTGCTACTATGTGTATAATCGGGAAATGCATATTTGTGGTAAATTTCATAGGAAAGGAACTATAAATACGAAAATTAGAATGAGTAAAACAAAATGTTGCTAAGTGAACAATAACATATTATTTTCGTTATATGGTTCTTCTTTACTGCTCTTTTGACACGACATTAGCCACATACACGTCTTTGCCCATTATAAACATACTAACATAAGAAATACCGGGCGAATTCGTTATCAAATCATATTCCTACAACAACATATTTATAGACATGCGACAATAATTTTGGACATGAGTGATATGTGATATATTGTTGATATACTATGTGATATATTGTGATATTTTGATGTTCGAAGGTGGTGGGTGAAAAGCTTTTCTTGGATACCTTTATATTAAGAAAGATACTCTTCAGCCAATACAGCATGTGCCATTCAGTTCTCTCCAAATTACGCTTTGGATTTTGCCTGCTGTATTATTAAACAGGTGCACAAAAAAAAAAGTAAATGCGATCCCAGGCAATACATGAAATGTTAGTTTCCGCTCAATCCATGAAAAAAAGAAAGTGGTTATAATAATTAAACCAAACATGTACGAAATTTGTGCATTTAGGTTATTAATGGCTAAAGAGGTATTTACATCAATATTAATAGATAACTCTAAACATGAATGCGTCTATTCTACTATTTTGAAATAGTCAAATGGAAAAATTTGTTTTAAAGATTCAATTAAATCAATGAATACGTAGCATAGTTAAATTTCTGTTATCTTAGATATAGTCATCCATTAGTATTAGTAAGGTAAACGATAGCGAGGTTGCAACATCCATCAGTGCAAATATTTATCGTTCGGATTAATGTACCATACGTACTGAGGCATTTGACGTTTATTATTAACATTATGTACTAAAAGGTTCATTGGTACTTAGAAATAGTATCTCTGTAAGTTACTACAGTTCCTTAAGAAAGTAAAGAATGAAATAATCAGAGACCCAATTAAATATAAAGGTAGCATTTCCTTCTGTATTATTACTAGATGATAACTTACGATCTACAGACATAGAAGTAAGTAAAATATCTTGTGTTCAGTTGTGATTCAGTTTTAACTTTACTTTTCAACATTCAGTGTTAAACTGCATGATATAAATAATATTTAACAAAAATCGCACACAACAAAAATAAACCGTTTCCCAGTTTAATTGCATTTAAGGTTGGTTGTATCGAGAGTTCTGTGGCTAAGAACTATATTCACTACAACATTTCATATTTATATTGGATGCAGTATGAACACTTGCTTCTTTTGACAATACCCAACATACCACATTGGAAGTTTGTGCAGATTAGCCTTATATTATTCATCCCCAACCTGCATGAGTATGACACAGGGGCGTGGTTTTATAATCTGACGAAAGCGGAGAGAAAGGAAATAATGAAAAGCGTGAACAGGATGAGCTACGAGAATAAAACAAAGAAATGTTATTAGAATACACTTGATCATATATCCATGTGTAGCCTGCCACAGAAAACAATTTACACTGTAATGCCCTTGCTTTCATGTCATTCCTGTCTTATATCAAAGTTTGTTTGCCTATATATCCCTATCCCTGTCACTGAAAATACGAAGAGCGTACTCTGACGTCACAGAAAATTTCTGCTTGAAATGATATGAAGTATAATTTCATTTTGTGCAAAAATGTTTTCATTTTTTTATAATGATTTTTTTTCTAAATGTCTACTTTGTATAATAACAAATCCTCTTTTTAGAGAAGATGTCTCTAAAAAAATAAACATTTTTGTTTACTTATGTACAATTTTGGAACTCGCATAGATCTATCATATCGCTATTGTGTTACACTTCTTGTCATAAAAGACATGAATGAGAAGCAAAATAAAGTGATGAAAGAAAAGTAATTGATTAACGAAATTGGAGAACTTTGGAGAACGTAAGTAAATATAATGGTTTTGTTTTATCATTCTGAAACAACAGTATATTTCTAGAAGAAAATAGAATGCAACTGATTCTTATTCCAACATTTGTTTTGTGATAATACAAACTTCAAATCATTCATTGATATTTTAATGACAAATAATATCTATTACCTGCAAAAATGTGTAATCAATTTCTTTCTCTGAAGAATTGATGATGGTCTTAACTTATCTGATGAATATACTTCAGGTAAATACTTTGGGAAAGGTTCTATTATAGTTTGGTTCATAAATGATAAGTAGGGTATAATCACTTTCGGACTCACTCTACACTGAAACATAATTTATCATATATTCTGGAAAATGAATTGAATATACTGACGTGAGTGTTGCTACTTGTTTCCTCAATCGTTCTCTTTTGCTGAGAACTTCAATTATGATTGTTAATTTTATTTAATTAATATCCATCTCCTTAAGCCTAGCCGGCATAATTCTGGGGTGAGATACTTTAAGATATTATTTTATTTTTATTTAGTTAATATATAAATTAACTGGCCCTAATGAGTTCTAAGTCTCATTTTAGATATCTGTGCATACGATGAACTTTCAATTATATAAAGGTGACCAAGAAAGTTTTGTTGCTTTTTGTGGAGGTTTGAGTTCAGTTGGCCCTCACACTGTGAGTGGAATGCAAAGGTAAGTTGTTCGTGTGACTATATCCAACATAGTACCTGGTTGTGGCAGTTCAGTTACACTGTGAATTTGCGTAACATGGGATCTCCACAGAGAGTCATAAGGGGTGTATGCTGTACACTTGCAAAATGGTGATCTTCAGACAGCAATTGAGGCGAACCGTTGCCAGACATGTCAGGAACTGGGATTACAAATCAGCATAAACTTTGAAAGCACTAAAAGTTGAATTGATGGATCCCACATGATTTGACTCCGGGCCAGAAGGCTACGCGAACAAACTGTGTTTCTTTGTTGTCTCGTCTGAGGAAGGAATCGTTTCTGGACAGGGTGTTTACATGTGATGAGAAATTAGTTCTGTACAAAGCTCGATAGCGTCGTAATCATTGATCCTTGTGTGTGTTTGGTGGACTGCTCGCGGCATCGTGCATCGGAAACTGCTACCAGCTGAAAAACGATTCGAGTTACATGAAGTTTTGCCATCAAAAATGTTTGATGTGAGCTACTTCGATCTAATGAAGTACACAAACTATATAGTAGAACTCTTCTCATACCTTCAACAAATTGAGACTATAAAGATGCATGGGATCCGTAATTGCTATATGGTTAGAGTACGAGTCTTCGGCGCTAGATACCTGGATTTGATTTCCGGTGCAAGCTAATTCTACCTTTAAGTGTAAGTCGACGTTACATATAGCTTCGATACTAAAACCGATGCTAAACTCTAATCCAAATAACGAACTTCAGTCAGGCCCTCAACAAATAAAAATAAAACGGATCTTAGTTTGCATCTTTAATTTAAGATTTTCAGAATTTCATATAAGGGATTGACCCATTTATTAAACCTTTTAAAGATAATAATTCATCAAGATACATTCGATAGTTCGTGTACTTTACAAGCTAAAATGCCCTACTACTCTTCTCATTCATTTTGATGGATGTCTGGACCGTATATTCTATAGATATCTACAGACTGAATAGAATCTTGAGTAATCCGGAAATTAATGCGACAAAACCGGAAATAACTTAAGTTTTTGCATTATGAATGTTTCGACGTTCCTTACTTTATATATAAATCTTTATTATATGTAAATAACGCTTCAACTGGTTTTACAAAATATTCTCTTTCTATAAAGTTATGACTCTTATGAGGGACAACAACAATATGACATAACTTATTTCTCCCTCGTTACGAACAACGAACTATACTAGCTAGTCGATGACAAGGAGGAATGTAGTGAACACAAGATCAACAGATGGCAGCACGTCTTTTCATGTAAGTATTGTCAGAAATTGCATAAGTTCACAACACCATTTTCGTTAAAGGTCACACAAAATACAATACTCTGTTCTGTTCGTTACTTGTTATAACTCGTAAAGCTCTGTTTAAAGGAGAAAATAAAAACAAATACAAAATTCCAGTGTCAGTTTCTCATATTTATGATACGTTTAGAGAGCAAGATGCACATGCACAATGTTATTTGTGAATTTGATACACAGAAGTTTCAGATGCCGATGATACAATTCCTTAATCGTTCTAGTTATAAAACAAATAAGTGATTAGGCAGACCACTGACTAATAATGAAGTTAATATCCTTGGTATCTCAATGCTTCCGTTCACTACCTAGCTAGGATGTTACTAACACCACACATGATATATAGAAAAATCACTATGACGCTTTTACTATTTTGATATTCTTTCTTTCTTTCACTAGTTCTATAACACTGTAGAAATATTATTTTTACACTTCTCAATACTGCCTCTTTGTTAAATCAGTAATATCAAGTCTTACTCGAAACTCCAGTCTGTTTGCGTTAAATAATAGTACCAACAGGTTGATACGATTCGACTACTAAACTGTGTTCAAATTGAGTTATTTTAACAACAACATTTGGATGTGTAGTAACAAAAGTATAAACAAATATACAAAATATATATAATACATTTGGACAGCTTCAATTCTAAGGGGCCTAAAAGCACAAATGAAAAAAAAAAAAGTAGTAACTCCTTCATTCATGTCTGTGAATGCGTACCGTTTCTAAGAGATTCTTCTAGATAGCAAACTATTAAATCATAAAACACATATTTACTGTCTATTTGGCAACATAACACAAAACTAAAATTGTTCATGATATGTTTAATATTTCACTTTTTGAAAATTTCATTTTTGTATATAAGCTGCTTTGCATCGAATCAGTACTTGTAGATAATAGGTTGGTGAGGAGGATGGAAGATGATATGAAGTACACTATACGTCATAAGATTGGCAGAAAATACGATGAAAAAAGCGAGACTGAAAATAGACATCAGTAGCGGATATTTTGCTTGATACCCATATGCATATGTATCTAAGACGTAACTTTTCTAGATCTAACTGCAGCGAACGAAACTTAATAGTTTTTTGTTGAGCTAGGTAAACTCATTTTAAATCTAAAACAGAAAGCATCGCTATCTGCTACTAAAGCTTCTAACTTTGCAGCCATAATTTATAATGCGTCGGTTACACAATGTAGTGTAGAAAAAAATAAATTTAGATCGGTATGTGATCTAGTGTACATATGAGTTAAATCTGCGGTAAACGTTGGTGGTTAAATATTTAGTTTCCAAGCGAAATTTTAATTGACTTTAGTGCTCTTAGGGATGTTGTCGAGCGAGCCTGTGTAGGATGAGGTCGTGATTCATGATTCTGCAGTATGACGTCATAAAGTTTAATGTATCAATATATTACAATATCAATACTTTACAATAGATATAACAGTCATTTGCTTTCTCATTCTTTCCAAGTACTATTCTTTCAGGCTTAAACTATTTTATCTTCTAGATGCCCGTGGTATTTGATGTGCCAAAGATAAACTCGGTGTTAACACTTCACTTCCATTCGTAAGTCTCCCGAAATACAAAATAGGAGTTGCTAACACATTATTTTCATCTGAGTATTCTGTTAAGGAGTACTTTCCTTTTTTCGTATGTTATAGTATACACACACAATGGTAGTACGTAAAACGTTCTTGAAGGGCACGTTGCAACAATTTGACATTTCATAGAAAGGAGCTCGAAAGGTAATTTCAGATAAAGACAAAACACTAGAAGAAGAAATTTCTATATGTTTTCCACAAAAGTAATTTAAAATAAACTAGACTAGCTATCTTGTAATAGACAAAGTCGTGAACATATTCCTTATGGTTGAGTTTTATACAGTGATTCTTTGTTTCACCTTTCGTTTCCCGTGCGAATGCTGCTGGTTTTGATAGGTTGATGCAAGGAATGTGATCCAACACAGAGTTCAAGATCTGAACCAGACGCTGAAAGATCTGTATATTTTCTGGAACGAGATTCTATAGAAGCATGTCAGCAGTAATATAAAAAGATCGGGAAAAAATTCTCTGAAATGTTCAGTCGGGAAACTAACTACACTTCATGCATATACAATTCTGAAAGATAGATTATGTCTATCCTGTCTCTGCTTTATGAGCCTTAGAATCAGCACCCTTTGTTTCTGCCTAATATCCACCGCATTCCACACTAACTTCTTCCTCATGTCCTTGTCATTCATCTACTCTATCAAAGTTGAAAACGTTTCTTTTATACAACAACGTAATTTTGCTGTATCATGCAAAATTGGAGTACTGAGATGATGTAATTTATTAGTTTTCGCTTCCATCTTGGTTAAGTAAGGTTGTAATGTATGCTCCTGTACGATTATTTCAGGGTTTTGCATTGGACGATCACACACTTTTCTGCCGAATTCACGTGAGTAAAATGTCCAATACACAAACACCGAAAAATATCTATTTCCTGCAAATTTTAATCAAATGTGGCAATTGACATCACTTACAATATTTCAAAATACTACTAAAGTTCGGTTATGATGAAGTGTTCTAAATAGTTTGAAATCTTTTGATTTGTTTGGATGTTCAGATTCGAATTAGAAGGTTTTACGTTTGTTTTATTTTCATTTAGCATGCAAATCTGTCACATTGTTGTACTGATGTCAAAATCCAACTTTTTTTAATGGTGTGAAACTTCTCCTGTCCTTGTTAGCTCAATACTGAGATTGCAAATTCTCTTAGGGAACGCTACACCAGTTTTACATCAAAACTTTAAACTGCTACTCGTGGTTCATACTAAGAATCTTAACTATCTAAAATTGTATCATACGTGTCATCTTAACAAAATTTGTGAGACTTTTCTATACAATTTTACTTTCAATTTTCCATTCCTTTTCAATGAAACTATCTCGCTTTTCTCAACTGTACAACTGGTGTATCATTTCCATTCACTGAACGTCCCTAAGAAATATTTACTTACATTTCATGAATCACTTCTTTTTTTGATTCCAGCCACACAGGCTATATTCTATTAATCACTATCTGAATCGCTGTGTGCAGTATTTACTAGCATATTTTTCCAACTTCCACCTTTCTTTACATCTTTCAAAACAGCACAACTAATCTTATTATACATTTTCTCTTCTCGAAGCCCATGTTTTCTATTACATAAACACTGATCTCCGGGAAAGCAGAAATCAGAATCTGTTTAAGTGTACTAGTATTTCAAATTTTATTTTCTTGTGCTTTAATCGTTTACATACACAAAAGTCACAATTTCGGTTCCAGATGGGAGATCATCTGGTTCAGACTTAACGTTAAGCTCTAGGATAATATCTCCTATTGCCATTGATAGCCAACTGGCTCAATTGCAGAGTGTTCACATCTTGTACTACGGGAAACTGGTAAGAAATCTGAACATGTAAGTATTTGGTAGACATTATTGTTTTGGGACATTTTACCGTTAATCTCAGGTCCTCTTCCCCACAACCGACATTCTCATGGTTCCAACTTCTTCATAATCGTTTTTTTTCATTAATAATCTGTTTTCTTTAACATGGAGAGCATAATCATAGAAGTTTAAATGTTAACAAATAGTCCTTTTATTCATACAATCGCCCTGCGGAGGAAATTGTAAGTCTCGAAATCTTCCAAGCTAAATCATGAAACCGAATAATGAAAGTGCAATTTTAAACTGACTCAGTAACCTCTTAAAATAAAGTTCTGGATACTTTCTCTATCAAATCTGGTATTATTTGATTGGTTATGCATCCATCTTTTCACTTCATATATTGGAACTGCTGAGCACGATATAAAAGAAAATTGTAAAAATCACTACAGAAGTTTCGACTGAATTAAAAACACATAAGTAATCAGTATGGTTAATATTAATACACTGATTTGTCTTTGTTTCTGTGATTGTTGTTTGACATAAACCATAATTTTTACATCAGTCGTCATTTAATAAAGATGTTAGTGTTACAAACTTTATATTATTCTGTTGCAAGTTTACCGATCGCATTGTATAAATCATGGAAACTGACGAACGGCTATTTTGAAAGAATTTCTACTTACATACAGTGACATCTCGGTTAGAAAAAATAATTTTATATATTTATTTTTTTCGAAGGTACTTGTTTTGCCTTATTCTTTGGCCTGCTTAAACAGCAACACATCAAAAGGTATGAGTCTACAGAGTGTGCTAAATGGTACTTTTGCTCTACACATTGAGCAAAGTGGAAGTATCTGTCATGTGTGTACGCAGAAAATTATTTCGAGCTGTGTGCAAAGTTTATTCGAACGTCCAAATTCAATATGAGGGAAATTATATTAAGATTTGCAACTTCTTGGAACCGCCAGATTTAATATATATGTCTAAAATGTTAGAATTTCGGGGCTTCGGATCTCCAGGGCATAACCCTGCGTATGTCCCTTGCGATGGTAATACCTAATACATGTACGAACCAAATACGTGCAATTAGGTTATTAGGTGACCAATGCCGTTCATTCTAGCTTTGTGACTTTTGCTTTATATTATTTTAAATACATAATAGTGTTGCAGTTTCGTAAATATATAATACCGAAGTTGTAACACTATTATTTGTTAAATGTAGCTTGCTTTGTTCACATTTTAGTTTTAAGCACAAGTAGATGTTCAAATGTGGAGTTAGACTAATATTAATATTATATGTAAATATGATTACGATCAATGTCATATTTTGAAGTAACTAAATTGAAAGAATATAGTTTTTAATTTGAAATGAAATAATCACAACATGTTTAACATTTTGAGTGACAACGGAACAAATGAAATAATATGTTACTTAAAAACTCTACTAACGTTACGCTATACGCGGCGAGTATCACGTTTAATTCATGGCAATGCACATAAAATTTTCACCGTATTGACAGTGGTATTCAAAATTAATACACACAGAAATGGGTCAGATGAAAACTGTTTTTACAAATGTAGTACCATTTAGATATTGTAGGAAAATGATTTTTTTACTAAAGTAACACTTCATAAATAAGGAATCACTTTTGCTAAGTATTTTTAAAAATTAGATTCGTTTTAATTATACATTATAATGATACCCAGTTTCAAGTGCTAGTTTAAATTACAAAGGGAAATCAAACAAAATCTTCAAGTTTTGCGTCCCACGATTATACCGGCTAGGTTAAAGAAGACGGTAATGATGAGAAGTGAATGGTGGAACGAAGAAAGTGTAAGGAAACGGGAAACGGGAAAGTGTAAGGAGTATCCCGAAGAAAGTCACGCACAAGGTGTTTGTCAAATTACAAAGAATAACCAACAGATAATTGTTATAATACAAACGTTCCTTAAGTTAGCATAAAATGTTTACGTAACTCAAAGAAGCACTCCGCAGAAAGAAAAATGTTGCGAATGATACATTTTTGCTCACTTACTTCCAGTTTTTCTGAGCTTTTTTTTCTTCCAGAAATAGCAATCAACTTGTTGCAATTATTGCATTTATTGCGTTTTGGTACTAAGGAAATAAGATTATGTGCCTCTGTCACGTCTGGGATGGAGAATGCACTATTATGTGTTTCTTGATAAGTTCCATTACAATACATTCCTTGAAGAAAGTTTTTTTTTTTTAATCTTTCTTCCAGTTACTTTCTTGAAAAAAAAATGTGAGTTGGTTACACTCATTTCCGTTATTATACTGGGTGGCCTATAAGTACGTATTCACTCCCGTACTGATCTGGTCACTGTATTTCATATCATTTCTTATTGTTATCTAACAGGTAGACCTAGTTTCATTATTACTTGTTCTTAATGTCTTTTTTTACTTTTACCTTAAGCCCGGAACAGTCGGAGCAAACAAACCCATAATCTTGATCACTGCAGGGGTGTATACCTATTTTTGGTGCACGCTGTAGCAAAGGCTACTTTTCTATTCCGTTTAAGCCTTCTTCGTAATTAGGTTTGATATGAATTAATTTCGACGGCCAAGTTAATCAAAAGTTTGCTTTTATTGTGATCAATTACAGCAGCTAGCTCCAAAATTGGTCCTCTTGTTTGCTGCACTTCGTGTACCTCATTTACCTGATTTTCAGTAATCATCTGGACGTCTCTTCTATCTTTCTATTTGAGAACGGTTACCTTTGTAGAACTTCTAAGTGCTATGATTTAATCCTTTTTTATTTTTTTAATTGACACTGCTCTTGGCACATATTTCCGGTTTGAACGCATAGTTCCCACCAATGAGTACATTTTTTTTTTATAAAATGTCATGTGCAACTGCAACTGAAGTATACCAATTGTTTGCATATAGTGTTCTACGTAAATTTAGATATTGTTCGGCTAACTTAACTTCAACTTTACATGGTACAGTCACTCCAGGTTTGATATATTTTCCCGCGTGAATTATGTATGGAATAGAATAAGAATTTGCACAACATAATACTTGCGCACATACTTGTTTTTAATATACTAGTGGAACACAATACGACCTAAGAAAGGTACAATAGACTCGACAATGCACATAAAACATTCAGGTGTTACACATTGAGTAAACGTTTGCACCAGTGTTTCTATGAGCTCTTCAATTTTTTGCGATCTGTTCCCAGGCTTTGTTCTTTCAGTATCTACGCAATGCCACATTTGTAAGTAAGTTTCAAATCTATTTATTATTCTTATTTTTGGTTTATTATTATCAAACAGAAATGACTTCTTCCAATATAAAGAGATACTCGGCATCTACACAAGTCACACCTACATAAGTAAACCTAAGAAAAAGTTTCTCATTTCTCATCGATGTGTGTCGATCCATTTAGTCAAATGAGAATGTCTTGGCAAATTGTTAGCACTTGCAAAGTCTGTTAGTAACAAAGTAATGCTAAATTCTTCAAAATATTCAATCGTGGACCTCTTAATCTTACTAATCTACGCCACGTATGCTATAATGAGACAATTTATTTAGCATAATATTCTGATGAATTTTGTCAAATGCCTTTGACAGATCGATGAACAAACCTATAACATAATTCTTATTATTGAGTGATTTCAGTACATTTTTAAGAAAATCAAATAAAGCGGTATAAATACTTTTATTCTTCTGAAATCCGCGCTGAAAAGTCGGGACAATATTATGATTTATTAAAAATTTGCTAAGACGTTTTGCCATGACTGACTCAAGTATTTTTGAAAATATCGATAGCACTGAAATAGCTCGATAATTTGTCATAACATTTTCATCACCCATTTTAAAAGTTGGAAGACCCTTAGTATTTTTAAGTAGTGTGGGAAATATACTGTTTTTTTTAAGAGAAATTTATAAGGTAACAAATTTGATGTGTGATATGTTTCGCACACTTTTTAATTACAATGAAAAGAACTTCATCCATACCTGAAGAACTGCTGTTTGATAAGGATTTAATTATTCCTATTAACTCATCTACAGAAACTGGATATCAGAACATGGACTTTGTGTTTATTTCTCCTTGATTTGGGAGTTTCTACATTATTTTTGAGTGATCAGTATTATTCATTTGATCAGCTGAATTCACAAAATGATCGTTAAATATATCTGCAATTTGCTGTGGATTGTTTATAACTTTACCATTTAGATTAAGATATTCTACACTCTTTGGCCTGCTTGTACCAAAAGTTTTATTGATTATTTGCCTCATTGCTTTAGTCTCATTTCGGGCATTTAAAATCAAGCTATTGTTTTGTATTAATTTTGCTGCCCTTGTGACCTTCTTATAGGTTTTCCATACAGTATTTCTTTAAATCATCAGATTTAATGTTACCAGATTTAAGGATCTTGTTAAATCTTATCAAATTGGTACTGGACTTTGTAATTCCATTTTTTGTTCCATTCCAACTTTTATCAATGCGTTTCGAAATACTGCGACGTTTTAAGGGAAAAGCAATATTAAAATAATATAAAAATGTGTACATAAAAGCTTTAAACTTTTCATCCATGGAACTATATTTATATATCTCCTCCCATGTTTCTTGACTTATTAAATAACACATATATTGAATATTCGACTCTGAAAAGGATCTCTTTAAGGCTGTACAGTTTTTACTTTTAACTAATTTATCTATCAATGGTTATTTTACGTATATAGCGTCATGGTCTGGAAAAACAGGATTGAAAACACGTGATACACTTATTGATTGATTTTTCATAATTATGAACTGATCTAAACTGTTTTTTCCAAATCGCGTGGGTTCACTTATAACGGCATGCATATTAAATGTGTTCAGCAAACCTTCTAACTGAGACGTATACTTCGAGTCAATTAACCAATCAATATTTACAACACCACAAATAATTACGTTTCGAGGCTTAACAAACAAATGATTCAGCATGGATTCTAATTTATTAAAGAAAACACGTTGCACAAGATTATGAAGGGTTTATTAGTGTCACGCGTATCTATATTTTTAAAATCTGAATGTTTATGTTGTAGGTACCGTGTAAAAGGCAGGTAAAAAGGTACTGTTGGACATGTTTAATATTTCCAACGAAACTGATGAGTTACCAATACAATAACGTACAAAAACCGGATAACAACTGATAGGGAAGAGATAAACACAGTTCTCAAGAGCAAAGTGGAGTTTTGGTAATCGTTAGCCGAGAAATTGGTAAACCTGAAACCGCATAATCTTGTGTTAAGGTCTCAAGCTCAGTTTCTTAAGAAGAAAAAAGGTTACTGCAGAAGAATGTTGGTGTTAGCAAATATTGCATGAATGAATAATTTTCTGCAAAATCTGCTAAAACCAAACATAGATAAATACTTATCGGCCTACTTTTTACTTCAATACAGTACCAATCAAATGGTTTTTGGTTTTATCCTTCTAGACGAAGTACCATTTTCGTAATGAACGTTTTTGTTAACCCTTACAATCGTGAAAGTAGGGGTGCGCCGCGAAACAAACATGGCTCCCACTAGGAAACCGTTACAGAAAAACATATTGTAAACACAGTTTTAAAGCCTTAAAACATGAAGCAAACAACTCCGTAGATTTCATATTTTTCAAAAGTGGTCGAGCAACCAATTTAATTTTTCTTGATCATTTCAAATGGATTGACCCAACTATATTTTAAAGTTCTTTCTTACAGTAATATGTTTCCGAGTATTTCACAATGCAAAATGAAAAATCAAAACATTAACAAACACTGATTATTCAACTGTCTAGAGCACATTTTTAAAATCATTGATCCATAATACATGCTTTTAAATTTGGGGAAAATACGGGACTCTGAAAGCTTGTTACTTGTCTTGTATGTTAAACTAGTGCATGCCTTTGCAGTTTGGGCAAAACTCGTGATGGACAGTTGTGGTTGTTGATTCATCAATTTCATTGCATTATGCTCTACATTCAAGTAAAAGTTTCGTTATCACAGTGTTGGGCAGGCAATGTGTTGCATATCCAATCTAGAAAGAAGTATGATATTTTGCGCTATGTAATGTGACTTGTTCGAACGCCTTGCGTTTCTAAAAGTATGTCTCATTGAGTGGGTACGTGGAGTACTTCTAATGCAACATAACGGATCACCGTTCCACTGCAGTTATCTCGTTCGTGCACAGAGGGTTTCCTGTCAGATGGATCGCAAGGGGAGAACGACCTATTTGGCCTTCTCGTAGTCCTGAGTTGATGCCCTGGGACTTCAATATTTAAATAATCTTCAATAACGGATATGAATTCAATTACAACCATCCTATCATACTTTGTGGCACGAACATAGGAGGAGATAGAATTTTCGATTTAACATATGTAGGACTGCCACAGAGGCACATTTCGAAATCAAACCTTACCGTCAAAACGGTTGTTTCAAGTTCCAAGATAACAAACATGTAACTTCCAATGATTGAATACGTATAGATCGGCGTTCACCATTCATCATTCATGGTATTCATGGTTAATTAAAAATATTTTAATGTAATGAAATCTTTTTAGATGCCTCTTATTATTATGAATTTTAAATTGTAATAGTTAGTTATTATTTATTAATATTATTTCTCAAAATATTACCTTTATTTTCAAATTGTTATTTGCTTGAAGGTGAGTTAGCTTTTAGACATATCTGGAAATTTTGTCAAAACGAATGGAGAATTTTTTCCAAATGCCGCTGGCTTGATAAGTGGTTAATTCTCTAAAGCAACATACATCTAAATCAGATTAAATATCTCCTATCATCTTTGATTCCATTGTTATCCGGGACTAATAATACATATACTTTGAAATGTAATGTCCACGAACAGAATAAAATGAATAACTTTAACAATTGACATGTATCTCTGAAAGAACAAACATTGTGTAACTTGAAGCTTTCTCTTGACGCAGATCCATATGACTAATTTGATGACATATACTGATTGCACTTCGTTTGTGTAAGCTGAGTATAAGAAGTGTTTGTAGTCAGTAGGCATTGATTTTGAGTCTCGTGCCTCGAGGTCATGAAGATTGATCTTACTTATGTTGTAAAAGATACTAATAGCCAGCCATGAAATACTTTCGAGAATCTTTTTCTTTCGCATTGTCAAAAAATTACCATACATAGTAATCTGTGGTTCACCGTTTAAACCTTTCTTCACTTCCGTGGATATGTACTTTGTCTATAGGGTTGCGCTTATACAAATACCTGTGCTTGCTCTTTCGATCCGCAATACACCGTGGTTTCACACACGTACTTTGGCCCTGGATACAATCTGATATATCAATTGAAGACATTGGGGCAAAAGTAGAATAAGTCTAAAAAATGAAAATGTAAAGGAGGTAGCTTCACAACGGTTTCCACTTATCCGATTTTCTTCCAACTTGGCACATATATATAGTAACCGAAAATAAATTGACACGTATTTCTTTGTTTCTTTCGGAAAAGAGGTTAAGGAATCAAAGGCCCGCTTTTCAATAATGAGCCCTCTTGATGAAAAGGGCCATATTAAAGAAACGAAACTCCGGCAATGCAAGATGACTTCAAAGTAGGAAATACGGGTTTTGTAGTTTTTGCGAGAAAAGAGTTTCAGGGGACAATGGATCCCTTCGAAATGATAGAGAACCCCGCACAATTATTACGGAAATTAGATTTCGGTGGAATTGCTTAAAATCGTGTTATGCTGTAGATATTGTGTACCTGAGAAAAAGTCTCAATAGACACAACCAAAAATCGCTGACTGTTTGACCACTACAGGGCCACTTTTTTGAAAACAGCCGAAGATAACGATATTCTGGATTTCAGTAAAATGACTGAAACCGTGATATGTTGTAGTCATTTTGATCCTGAGAAAAAGTCCTAAGTGACATAACAACAAATCACTGACCGTTTGGCCACTACAGGGCCACTTTTTGAAAGCAGCCGAAGATAGTTATATTCTGGGTTTCGTCGAAAGTGGCTGAAACCTAATATGTTGTATGTATTGTGATGCTGAGAAAAAGCCTTAATAGACACAACCACAAGTCACTAATCATTTGGTCACAACAGGATTACTTTCTTAAAAACAGTCATGCGTAACTATGTTATGGATTTATTTAAGAATGAGTAAATTTATGATATGTTGTAGAACTTCTCATCGTGAGAAAAAGTCTTAATGCACACAACCATCAAGTGTTGACCTTAGGGACTCTATAGGTCCAGATTTCTGAAAACAGCCGTTTATAGCGATACTTTTGTAGCGTTCCCATCCGCTGTTGGTACAAGAGCCGATTTCAAAAGGGCAACATTCATGGATACCAAAACTCAAGCAATGTTGACCAGTCAACATCACCCTAAGTCCAACCACTGAGGGATCTACGAAGACAAACGCAATCTCCCGTCACTCGGCAGTTAACCGATGGATAATTCAGCATAAACAAGTAATAAATGAATATTTAATACCAACCACAAGTTATAAATATATATATATAGTAAATAAATAACAACAACAACAACTCCAGTAAATATAATTGTCTAGTGCTTTCCAGGGTTTTCCTTTGTCCCTCAAGATTAACATCGGAATGTTGTCTATGCTTAAATGATATTAGACGCTACTCTCCCCATCCCTTTTCCTGGTTGTTGGTTGTTGGCTTCATACAATTTCACTAAAATTCCAGAATATCCTTATCTTCTGATGTTTTAAGAAATGTGATCCCGTAGTTGCCAAATGGTCAGTAAGTGGTGGTTGTGTCCAGTGAGACGTTCTTTCAGGATCACAATATCTTCAATGAATCATTGTTTCAATTAATTCCACCGAAATCCAGACCTACCATCTGCTATTGTAAAAAAAAAGTGGTGCTTAGGTGCTCAAACAGTGATGTGTGATGTGTGGTTATGCCCATTGAAACTATTTCTCAGGATTCAGTATTAACAACATATTTTGGCTTCAAGCAAATCTACCGAAATTTAGAATACAGTTACCTTCAACTGTTTTCAGAAAAGTGCCCTCGTAGTGGCCAAACGGTCAGCAACATATCACAGTTTCAAGTAATTACACCGAAATCCTGAATACCGTTACCTTCTGCTCATTTAACCTTTACAGAACGAACGGCTCAAGAGTTGAGACAGCAGTTTAAACCTCCGTCACTTCCCTCCTAATTAATCTAAAAGGAAGATTTAGGTGTCTATCTCTTTAGGAAACTGTCCAACGGTGTGGATTTCGTTTACATCGGGAGTCCAGCAGCAGAAGAGTAGGGGGAGAAGTTAGATGTACTAGTTCTCCCTCCCCTCAACATTTGGGGGAGGGAGACTCTCCTTCCGAAGTAGATACAAGTATAAAAAGTAGTATCGATAAAGATAAATAAACATCCTAACTAATGATACCATGTGTATGGCCAACAAATAACAATGTTGCCAACTTCAACAAAATGTATTTTTATTTCATTTTTTAATTTCTTCTTATCCTTTTACTGGTTATGCACGAGGGGCTCAAAAGTTGCCTCCTTGAAACCTGACTTATAAGATTTCAACTGAGGTATGGCTTATATCTCTGTGCCAAATAGGGACGTCAAACTAGACCAAAATATTTCGAGAAATGTGTATAGGGTGATTCTAGTAGGAAACACATTCGGAAGGTTTTCTCACTTGGTATTGAACTTTCGCCCTTCACTTTTCTACATTATTGTACCAAATGTCTGGCGTACACAGAAAATATTTTTCCTGCGTACGAGAAGTAACAGTGTTGCCAGCTATTGAAAAATTACCAAAAACAAAAAAATATCATTTTCTTCAAAAAATTTTGTCTTCTTCTTCTACAAGCTTAGAACGAGGTGCACAAAAGTTAGCTCGTTGGAATAAGGGTTCCATAACCTTTACAACGATGTATAGTTCATTTCCCTGTGATAATTGCAAAGGGTACTAGGGCCCGACAACGTAAAGGTCTACGATTTTCTTGAAATCACTATCAGTCCAGCAAACAAAAATGACCCTATAGTGGCCAAACGGTCAGTGATGCATGACTGAGCAAATGAGACTTTTACTCAGGATCACAATATCTACAACATATCACAGTGTCAGTCATTTTCATCAATATCCAGAATATCACTATCTTCGGCTGCTTTCAAAAAAGTGGCCCTGTAGTGGCGAAACGGTCAGTGATTGGTGGTTATGTCCGCTAAGACTTTTTCTCAGGATCAAAATATCTACAACATATAACGGTTTCAGTCATTTTTACTGAAATCCAGAATATCGTTATCTTCTGATGTTTTACAAAAGTGGCCCTGTAGTGGCCAAACGGTCAGTGATTTTTGGTTGTGCCTATTGAGACTTTTTCTCAGGTACACAATATCTGCAACATATATCACGATTTCAAGCAACCGCACAGTATTTTAATTTCCGTAATAATTTTGCGGGGTTCTTTGTCATTTCAAAGGGAGCCATTGCCCCCTGAAACTCTTTTTCTCGGAAAAACAACAAAACCCGTATATCCTACTTTAAGTAATCTTTGCATCGACAGATTTTCGTTTCTTCAATGTTGGCCCTTTTAATCAAGTGAGCCCATTTTTGAAAAGAGGCCTTTGCCTCCTTAACCTCTTTTACGAAAGAAACAAAAAAATACACGTCTCGATTTATTTTCGGTTTACTATATATGTGCCAAGTTTGAAGAAAATCGGATAAGTGGAAACCGTTTTGAAGCTACCTTCTTTATATTTTAATTTTTTAGACTTAACCTGTTTTTGTCCCGAAGTCTTCAATTATTTGATTGTATGGTTCGGGACGTTAAACACAATATCAACTCAATAAAATATATATATATATATATATATATATATATATATATATATATATATATGTGTGTGTGTGTGTGTGTGTGTGTGTGTGTGCTTTTGTGAATTTCTTCGCGTTTGTATAGTTAGCACATACGCCTTGAGCACGGGAGACCATGGTTCGATTTCCGCTGGGAGCTCATGTAGTTGTTATACCACTTTAAACTGTAGCGGAAACAAACGTAATAGTTTCGCAATTAAAGCTTATAATGCATTACTAAACACGTATTTACTTACTTTGTAGTTCCTTAATTAGCTACTATAATGAAAATTTTGCCTACCCATACTCCTTTATCGTGAAACTTCAGATTTCTGTGACACTACCAAAACTTGCAAGCCACTCAAATCACAATGCCTACTGATTCTCAGCCCCCAAGCTTTGTAAGATTACTTTCTAATATCAGCGCCTTTTCTTAATCGGAGTAAGTAATGTGCTCAGCACAACACTTGGCTGTTTATGCTTCATAGAGACGGTAGAGACTGGGGTGCAGGATTAGGGGTAGGGGCTGGTATTGGTAACTTTCCTCTCTCTACATATATATATATATATATATATATATATATATATATATATTGTTATGTTGTTTTTCTTGAGGTTGGCATTATATTTGTATACACTTTCTTTTGCGAACTCGAATTTGAGATCACTCCTCTACTCTCCACCCAGTATGACAAAGTTGGTTCTGAGTCCAACTCCCTTTAAGCCTCCGTATCAAAACGTCTTTGGCTCACTGGTTAGAAGATGATGAGAAAGTGCACTAACAGTCTCAATAATGGGGGGAGACTCGTATTTCAGTGGTAGAGTTTGTACTGGAAATCGAAACCCAGGTAACATATGAAGACTGTGAGCTGAATCTAGATAAGGTGGGATAGCTAAACTAAATTAAAGAGGCCATTCCATTGTACGGTTTATTTATAAGAATAAAAAAATGAAAATGAAAATACAAAGAATCTTACAAATCGGTTACTTGGGATTACAATTTGAAAGTATTACTACATCACGTTTATGGGCACAACCCCTTCGTAACCAAATGGGGCTGGAAGGTTTTTATGCTAAACCGCGATTTATTGAAAATAGTGAAATTGATAATCCGTACTCGCAACTTGCATTGGCCCAAAAGGGAAAGTGTTAATTCTTGAAGAGGGAATTTGGTCTCGTGTTGGAAATAAATTTCATATTTGTCACTAAACAATCTCAAGGTGCTCATCTCGAATCGATGGGGGACTTAGAAAAATAATCACATACCTGATTTTTAGGACGAGTGTCCGTGACGACGAGCAAAACACACTAGTTGACGGCAGGGCGGAGAATCGCCCGAGCTGGGCGACAGGCCTCGCTTATATAGGCGACTTCGTCCCACGCATTTCTGCCAGTTCTGACGTCGCTCTAGAGCTACGTCACGAGCCTTGACGAGCTTGGAGAAGCTTTTTCACGCGCATGCTCAATAGTGGCTAAGACTTATAGTTTTTCTATGATTTTCCCCCATCACGCCGGGGTTGAAGTATCTATTTTACATTTACTAATATGTTTTTATTTCACGCATAGCTCCAAATACATAATGTTTTCATGTACTTATCGCTTGCGTGGTGTTAACTAAATTTGCACCCGCGCCCCGGCGCTGTGATCTGAGTAAATCAAAGCCAGGGTCATACCACTATTACATGCGTGTGGGTTAATGTCAATGAGGCATCAGATTGCTAATACAATCAGAGCCTCACCTGACTCCGTTCTCCCTTTCTCTCTTTTCTCTGCTGCACACACAATTTGAAAAGCGCGGGCGTCTCGCCCCATAATTTGAGTCCGGCTTAGGACTTCGAGGCATAACTGTGTAACAGTTATCCGCCGACCTCAGTAAAAAAAATTTAAAAAAATGTCGAAAGTTATATTCCTAATATCTATATTCAAATACAGAAACGATTGTCCAAGGCAAGTTGCTGGGATTTAAAGGGTTAATATAGAACGGGCCTTACGTAAAGCGCTAAAGAACTAAAAACAAACTTTCCTGAGAATCTGGAGATAATGAACGAATTACTTGCAAGAGACGGGATTGTAAGATTTCATGTGTTTTGACTATACTACGTTTAAATGCTACAACAGTTCCACTAATAAACTAGTAGGTTAAAGAACCATGTTTGGTATTACCATGTTTAGTACGAAGCTTTATGATTTGAAATTTGTAGGATGAAACCTTACAATCATGGTATCCTTCTAGCTTATAATTGTCAAGAGGTTTCGTGTGAACTCAAAATAGTAGATTTTTTTAAAACCAATTCCTAACCATAGTATCAAGTATGACTTTGATCCAAGTACGAGTACAACTTTTAGTATCATAAAGAAAATTAAGATTTTGTGAGAACATTAATTACAATCAAAACAAAAATATAGCGTGAAGCGCTTTAAAGTTTGGCTGAGATGGACGATAAAATTACAAGAACAGTTTAAGCCAAATGGAAAACGTACAATGATATAGAGTAGTACACTCGATCGTTTTTGCCTTATTTCGTAAAATCTTGTGGGATTGTGCCTTACAATTTGTGAACAAAATTCATTATGTTGTTTCAATATATCCATATAATTAAGCAAGCATAGGCGATACTTTACTTTCCTATAAAACAAGAATTAAGTGAATATTGACTATTTATGGCATATAAGGAAAATATAACTTGGAAAGTATTTGAGTACAACATTACATATCCTGTAATATATTTCTTGAAATATAGAAGCGATTGCATACTAAAGGCTCAAATCGCGTATGTAACATAACTTGAATAATGAGCAACTAGCGATTAAAACACATTGCTTAAGAAATGTTTTAAGTGCGTCTATAAACATTTGATATTAAAACTCATCATAATGTTATCGAAGAATATAACTAACATTATTAGCAATTACTATCAACATGGGTAGCAATAAGGGTAATATATTACAAACGTACTGTATAACTCTGTCCTATACAAGTGATCAAAGTATATATATATATTTGGTTTTATTAAATTCTACTCATTTTGGTTAAGCTCTACTCGTTATTAAATTCTACCCATCCTGTGTGGTAGGCATTACGCTAGACACATTGACATTAATGTATACTGGCAATATACAGAAATTACAAACTAATGAGCGCACTTTAGCGCACCTAGGAGCTAACTACCAACAACTCTAGAGTTCTTTTCCATGGGAAGTTCTGTTAGCAAGGGGGAGACTGAATGGTTGAAGAGTTGACCCTATGGTTAGTATGTTAGTTTATGCCCTAACGGCCTATGGTAGTAACAGATACAAATTCTAATAATCAGGGATGCAGTTACATTTACCGTTTTAGAGTACATGTTTTGCAGGGGATTGTATAAAGTTTCTTTATAATTAGGGGGGATGTTTGGGGGGTCTATAGGTTAGTATTGTTAGTATTCCTATTCTTATTATTATTAAAAGTAGTATGGGTATTAGCATTCATATTTTATATATATTTTTTAAATACAAAACGAAATCGAGAGGGATTTCTTTGTGGGTACAAAAAGGAAATTTACGAAGTAAAGTTACATCATGCTCCATCATGTTGGTGGTTCTTGTTGTTTTGTAAGATAGATTTTAAACACAAAAGTTAACCACAACATAAGCTATGGTTGAGCTAGAGAATTTTTTAAAAACAAAAGAAATCACCGGAAGTATGTTCCGTTCTTTCTTTTAATTCAACTAACCTTGACTGATAACAACCATAGGTTTCCGTTTCTGGTGAACTTTCCTGTTTTTAAATCTTAAACACATAGTGTAAGTGATTTAGTTATTCGAAGAATAATCCTACAGAGAGACGACATACATGGTGACATGTATGTATCCGGTTGTTGAGCAACAGTTGAATGCAGATATGATTAAATTCAATGTGCAATGGATAATTTAATAAAATATTTCCTTGTTCTTTTTGCCAAAAGATAAACATACAGGGGTTCCAAAAATTACGGTTTTTAACATAGTGGAATGAGAATGTGGAGAGTCGATTACCATACTCACATATAGGCTTCTTCAATTGTCTGAAACAAACTTGTGCTTTGACTTGACCAAACAATAGGAATTTAATTTCTATATTCAGACAATAACTTTCCATGGCTTTTGGTACATTAGATCGTGGTTATTACAATGAAATTGAGTTATTTCATATATTGAGAAAGTTTTAAAGTCTCTTGACGTTGCTTACAATCTTCTTATGATTTGTCACAACGCTGAATTGAAAGAGTTTTTATTCCTTTTACTTTGAGTATTTTCACTTGTCCAAATTTTGTGTTTGTACTGGTACGAGAAGAGTTTTTTCACCTATAAGCAATGAACTGATGTAGGTAAATGGGAGTCTGTCCGTAGATAAAAGAGTTCCTTGTCACGGCAGAAGTTTATAAATTTTGTGGCACAGAGAAAGTTCTGTATCCGGATGGAAGTTCAGATTTTAGATAACTGTTGTCCACTATTAAACAGTGAGGGATCGAAAAATAACAATAATCGATTTCCATATCGTCCCTCTGGATCAGCCCTGGATGGGACCGACAGGCTGTGATCTGGATTCCTTGGGTATCTCCAGATGCTAGGACTATGGGGGGCCTTACTCTAGGCATCACACGGGAAGGCAATGGATCGAGATCTGCAATCAAAGAGACTATTAGACTACATTATCATTAATGCTTTACATAATAACCTTGGCTTATACAGAGTACTTGTTTATATAGGATGGTCCACTGTATCTTTCTCGTAATTGCTCATTATGTTTTTTTTAAACGGGCTGACCACACATCAGTTTAGGAAAGATATAGTGATCGATGGAACCTGCGAAGGTTACCAATAATGAGGCTATCTGAAAATGAGAGTTAAATAAGAAAAATGTTTTCATTCAGATGTCCTGAGTGTGCTGTCCGCACATCATCAGAGTCTAGGTATAGATACCTGTAGAATAATGTATGTGATTGTATTAATATCACTTTGAGATTAAGAAACACTTTTGTACCATGAACAAACTAAACCGGAAGCCTAGAAATAAGTGTATGTGCGCTGACCACACATTACTATTAGGATGCCTCTTGTGTTTGAGCTGTGATGGTGCGAAGATAAAGATAACACCATGCTAGAACAAGTTTTTCACAAATTGATTGATGTACCTAACTCGGTTTGTTTCTTCGTGAGTGGAATGATAATGAGGGAGGAAAGTGGATTATTAAATATACTTTTCATTTTACTGCAGTGATTAATGGGTGATGAGTCATATGGTGAGTAAATCCAAGGTACTTTACAAGATGGGCAATACCTTGTTTGGTATTAAAACATTGGGATGTAATTGCCTTATTGACATACATTTGCCGTATATTTTGTTTTCAGATGTAGTCAGGTTGAGGAATGGAGTGTTAAGAGGAAGTTTGAATTGAGCCAGCATGGCGGAAGTTAGCTAATTATACAGCTTGGTATAATGATATGTGGCTTGTAAATTATCAGCTCAGCTGACAAATGTTCGGAGAGAAAGGGGAAAAGGGGGTTTTTGCATCGCAACTGAGAGAACACATCTAGTATACTGTTGCAGACGCCGGCTTCAGACCAGGAACATGTTAACATTGTCAGATAAGTATATTTGTATTTATTTCTAAATGAAAGGATAGGAGTGGTCAATCGTTTGGATTGCTATGCATGTGTATAAAAAATGTGTTATATACGGTATTTTATACCTTGAAATGTTAACAGTATCTACCTTTTTTTAATTGAATTTTTAACAAAGATAGAACTTAACAGGTTGATGGAATGCTTTTAAATAACTCAGTTAAATAACCGTGGAACTATTAAGCAGAGTTTAGATTCAACAAGATTTAATTAAATTTAATTATACCTTTGCAAGTATGCCAGTTAGGAGAATTAGTTCCAAAGTATCTTCAAAATTTATGTTAATTGATTGAACTAAAAATTTAAAGTATGTCAAGCAAACTGATGTAACTTTTAAACATGTAAGATTTCATAATTGAAATTCATTTCTAGTTTTACACTTTATTTCACCTTGCGTACCCATAGTGTTCAAAATAAGACGTATCTCACAATAGGGCAATCCAGCACTTGAGAAATTCTGAGTTAAGGTGCATATTTTTTTTCACAATTATATGCTGATTTTCCTTGTTTTCTTTTTTAAAATAGTGTCTCACTAAATCCTTGATAATATGTTGTCTCAATTGTTATAGATTTCTTGAATTATTATTTTTAGGGTTTTTAGCTTTGTAACGTTAATTATTGACAAATTAAGCTCTCAGAGGAGGCAGTCTTATCTTGTGCACATTATGATTTGTTCATTATATTTGCATACTTTTACAAATGAAAATGTCAAATTTCCTTTTCGAAGTAAAATGATAATCAAGTAACTAAAAATTTAATAACTTTTAACAAAAATATAAAAAGGAAAATGGATACTCAGTTATCTCCAATGCGCAGGTCCTTTCACTTCTCTCACCTGGACAGGCTCTGCTGTTAGGCGTTTGAAAAGAAAGGTCTGAAACGAAAAAATCTCACACACAAAAATAGTATTAAGAATTGAACCCGAGGACTCGAGTGTGTTCGTAGTGTCGCGACTACCTATCAGTCTTAAAGAACTTATCAGGTAAAAATTTACTGGATGTAATTAATAGTTACATTTATCTAATTTCTACACTATGCTAGTTATTAGGTATAATAACAAACGAGTTTAAATAAGTTCTTAACTTTGTGGTTTATATTTTTCAGCTTGTTGGGGTATACGTATCATCTTGTGCTCGAAGAACGCAAATGGAAAGAGAAGGACCGACTTACGTCTCCAAAGACAATGAGGGAGGTCTCCTGTTACGGGGTAAGTACTATCTCCCTGAATTGTTAGTGTATTATTCTTGAAGCATGCGTTTTCAATTTCTTCACGTCAAGTTACCAATTCGTTTTACTAGTGAGTGTTAACATAGTTTAGTGCTGAACTCGAGTGCAACGAAATCGCAGTTCGTATCCTAGGAGTATCCCATACCGTTTTTTTTTTTTGAAAGCCACAACGAAAGATAGTGACCGAAGTTGTAATTGAACAGTGATTATAAGAAGTGTGTTTTGCATTACCTGTGAAATTAGTAAGTGGTTCCCTAAGGAAAAACAAAAGACGTTACTATAGTTTGGAGTAGGTTACGCATACAGAAAGTGCGTGAGTCGGGTTCCGATCTCAGACGTATCTGTTTCCGTTCAAAGTTGGATACAATTTCGTAAATGCCAATACTCACCGGAACTTGAGATCATTTTGACAACGATATCAATTTTGACAAACATTCCGGGTCTTGAACTCGGGACCCCTAGTGTAGATAGTGATGATATGTGGTAAACTAAGTTTCTATTGAAAGGATTTGATTCTAACCGACTTTCACATAACCAATTCGATTATAAACTTGAGCTCGTGCGGAGTAATAATCCAGATATCGGTTAACAGAAGTGATTCATCGGGGGGATCGAACCAGAGGTCGTTAAGAACCAATTGCTCAACTGATACTACAGTGTATCCTAATCGTGATAATCTGTTTGGCAATATTAATATTATTCGTTTTGTTGCAATTTCGTTCCCCTATTCTTAATTGTTTTTATATTTTCTCGTTGTAAATGTTGGTGTGTTCTTCGATGTTGACGCTACGCGCAACATCATCCTAAGTCCTTGTTAGCAGCTGGATTCACTTCCGTCACCTGATAAGAGGTGATTTCCTTGTAGTTTTAACGCTGAATGAGAGGCGGGTGTTGAGGAAGTATTCGCGAACACTTTAAAAAAAATTCATGAAGCAAAATGATATTCGATTAACTTTTAAGTTTTAAAGAGTACTTCTTTTGTTTGTTTAGTTTGACAATTTATTTCACTTAAAATGATAATTACCGCCACGTTCTTATATTCCTATCCTAAAGTTCGTGTGCACCGTGCGCTGTTGTGATGCAGTGTTTTCCATCTATTAAACAGGGCCGCTTATGGAGGGGGCCAACAAATTTTGAAAGTCTCATGACTTGTAGTTTTTAAATCTTTTGTTGGGTATAATCATAAGTTTTATTTTGACTCAAATTAAGCTACTTTATACTAGATTCATTAAAACAAGTTAACAGAGCTCGAGTATCCTTAATATGTGTCCTGTAATTTATGAAGGATTTCTATTATTCGAGTATTGATTCTCATTACGACATGATGTACACGTAATGATTTTTTTCCAATGATTTATTATTATTATTAATATTATTATTACTATTATTATTATTATTATTATTATTATTATTATTATTATTATTATTATTATTATTATTATTATTATTATTATTATTATTATTTTAATTAGTATTATTTTAATGTACAAGTGATAGCGTGATTTAATACCACTCTGCGTTGTATTATCAGCGTTGTGTGCCTTTTAATCAAACCAAGCCAAAATTTTAACTTGTATGAAGGCAATTACGCAGGGAGGATTGAAAAACATGAGTATAGTGGTGCAGTGGTAGGACAACATCTGGAAAGTTACTATAGTCCACAATGATGTTATTTATGTTACCGTTACTTTACGTAACATGTCGATAGTAATATAAGCAAGTTAGTATTATAATAAGCGGGTTCTAGCCCATTACTCAATGATGGTAGGACAGAAAAAATGGGGGCCTTGAACTACGCCCAATGTCTTTTCGAACTACATATAGTAATCTTAACACTAATCTAAGTTTAGCTTGCCACTATGAACAAGAAATAATGATACAATATGATACTACCAATTAATTCGATAACTATTATTTATGTCCTTATAACTTAAAACATTGTTCCAGAATGAGCATCAGCTTTAATGAGCTTAACTGTTAATACTTGATCATAATTCAACATGAACTGAACATAACTAAGGGAAATATAATCTTACTGACTAAAGGTAGCGAAGTATATTACAAAGGTAGCTATTTACATTCATACATATATAATTGTAAATGCCGATACATATATAATTGTAAATGCATTATGTACAACATGCGCAGTATGCTAGTACATCGCCGTAGTTTGCCAATAGAGTGGTCATTGCTAAGAGATTGGCAATTTTACAGCAGCATAAGGTCACTTGTGTTCACCTAGAAGGGTCGCGGGAAAATTTTACATATATATATGGATACGAAGTCCACAGCAGCAGCAGAAAACAACATGTCAGAGACTAAGGCGTATTTCTCCTTATTTCGTTTTTATTTTATTTTATTTTTTTTAATAACCAATATGCTTCCCGCCCGAACTACGCGGAAAAAAATAAAATAAAAAATAATAATCGCTCAAAGAAAAACAAACGGGGAATGCATTGTGTGGAGGAGCCTATGTAAATATCTGGTGGGGGGAATTAAGCTCCCTTTTTTTTACAGGTAGATAACCCGGGTCAAAAGAAAGCGACACGTAAACATTTATACGTGTATCATAAGTAGAAGTAAGTTTGTAGCTGAGCAACAAAAAAAAAAGCAATATTGACTTTGCTGTATTTTCCAGGTTAATGCATTCCTCGACACAAAGAGGGAGAGCGGCGAGTTTCTTGAGAGAAAGAAATAAAATAATCAGGCGTCGGCAACGGACGGATCTCTGTAATGTGACTGAGGAGTTTGCAGCTGCAACGATGGATTCTTAAAGTCGGAGTTGAGTATACAATCAGGTACACATGTACGTATAAATGGTCGTGATCACTAATAACAATTTCTCCTTTCAGCTATGTCAACACCTGTTTTCCTTATATGTTTTCTGTATTTGTCAGTATATTGGGAGTCTTATAGGAGAAGAAGAAGGGAACTCATTCGTTGCCGGCCAAATTCACACAAAGAACAAACAAAAAATACTTATCCCAATATGTTGGCAAAACATTCATTTTGGTATCAACTCGACGTAACTTTTCCTGTGACGCGTCTTGGTATGGTAGTTATGATAGGAATGGTAGGGCCCTCATTCTAAAAATGACTTATTTGATCCTCAGAACAGTTTTAGCGCCGCCGTCTAAGATGAGTGCCTATTACCCATAGTAGGCCATGAGTATCTAATGCCTTTTACAGCATCGAAGGGAGAGGGGGAATGGATCCCAGGAAGTAACTTTTTGTTTCTGACAGTTGAAGAGTATACGAAATAGTTTTTGTTTTTCACAATTTCACAATGTATACCTTTAGGTTCTACCTATAGCTCTGTATTCTCGTGTTCCGGTATGCCAGAGGTCATGTTTGACTACGTGTACTCCACTTTTTAGAGGTCTATACGATATGAGACATTCAACACAGTCACTAAATAATATACGCCAAGTTGTCCCTTTCTTTCGCATAGGTCTATCTAAATTGAGGCGACTAAACCTCATGGTCAACCTATATGTTACACTTTAACATTCCTCGTCCTCACTATCGCTAGAAACTTCCAGCTCGTGTGAGTTGTCTCGGGGGAAATACTTCTTTAACCTTTCATTGGTTACAATCTGAGTGTGGTTAGGGTTTGCTACTGATTCAATTTTACAGGCATTTGTGGGAGAAATACTCCTTAAGTAATACGGTCCCATAAACTTGGGTGTCAGCTTAGGAGAAATATCCTTCTTAGGTAGATAATCTCTACACAATACTAAGTCACCAACTTTTAACTTAATAGGTTGTCTAGTGCGATCAAATCGTAATTTAGTCTGCTGCTGTGCATGCGTCATAGCCTGCTGGGCTAACTTACGGATTAACTTTAGTTGTTTCTGATGTTCCTGTATTTTTGTGAATTGATACTGGGTGTCCAACTGAGTGGGAAATCTTGCCTTTTGACCAAAGACAATCTCGTATGGGGAGTATTTTCTAATATGTGAGGTTGATATATTGTAAGCATATGCACACAGTCGGATATATTCTGCCCACTTGGTAGGCTGTTCAGCCGTGTACTTAGTTAGAAAATTTGCAATCACAGAGTTAAATTGCTCACATAGCCCATTTGTTGATGGTTTGAATGCTGCAGTTCGAACATGTTTAATGTCAAATAAGTCATTTAGTTCGGCCATTGTCGCTGAGAGAAAATTCGTTCCTCTATCCGTCAATATCTCTTTAGGGGGGCCAAAACGCGTGATTAACTCGTCCAACATGGCTCTAGCCACTGTCGGAGCTTTCATGTTTCGCAGCGGTACTAATATTGCGAAATGACTAAGATATTCTATCATAACCAGGATATAACTGTAGCCTGCGCTACTATGTAGCGGGCCAAAAATATCTAAACTCCAACGGGAAAATAGTTCATCTTTTACAGGTAAGGGGTGAAGAAAACCTTGTTTCTTTTCTCGAGGGATGTTCACCCGTTGACATTCGTCACACGAGCGCACATATTCCTTTACTATGTTCCCCATGTTAGGAAAGTACTAACGTTCGTTCACTTTAGAGTAAGTGCGAGAAAATCCCGTATGGCCTCCACACAGCGGAGACGAATGGGCCTCTTGTAAGATGTCAGGGATAGCCCTTTCCGGTATCACTAGTTTCTTATCTTTGTTCATGACTCGGTATAAAACATCGTCAACTACAACATAGGGTTTTAGGGCACGATCAGTAGGGTTATTTTTCTTCTTTTGTATTAGTTCTCTAATTCTATCGTCCTCTTTTTGCATTGTTCTTATATCTATTTTGGGACATAACACTAGGTTGCACACGTCTGCACAATCTTCTACTTGACCAAATTTTGAGGGTAACTCATCCTTTAGCGGACACCTTGACAAAAAATCTGCGGTCACGTTATTGCGGCCTTTGACATGTTCAATCGTAAATTGGTAGGGTTGTAAACGGATGGCCCAACGCATGAAACGAGAATTTAGCATCTTATTATTTCTTAGGTAACATATGCCGTGAGCATCAGTCCGAACAATAAAGGGACGATCTGCCAATAAAAAGTGGAAATGCAAAATTGTCTTAGTAACTCCTAGCGCTTCAAGCTCAACCGTGGAGTAGTTGAGCTGCGCTGGAGACAAAGATTTCGAAAAATAAGCTATTGGGTGTTCTTTGTTATCTTCTTTAATTTGTGCGACGTATCCCCCTATTCCGTCTCGACAGGCATCCGAATAGACTATGGCGTCCTGATTTGGGTCAAAGTGGGCAAGGACTGGAGCAGATATAAGACAAGATTTCAAGGTATCCTATGCTTGTTTCTCGGTTTCTCCAAATTCGAATTTGGCGTTCTTTTTAGTCAATGAAATGAGTGGTTTTGCAATAGAAGAAAATCCTTGGACAAAAGCTCTGTAAAATGAACAAAGTCCAATAAAACTACGTATTTCTTTGACTGTAGTGGGGTATGGTATAGCTTCCGTTTTTGCGGGATCTACACAAATTCCTCGTCTACCGACGATGTGACCAAGCACTAGGCTTCTTCGTAACCAAAGTAACATTTCTTAGGGTTGAGTTTTAAGTTGGCCTCCCGGAGTCGAGATAAAATAATTCTCGTTCTTTCTATTAAAGCTGGGAAGGAAGGACTAGGGCAAACCAAATCGTCTAAATAACCGATTACATATTTTAACATAATGTCACCAAAGATAACATTCATCATGTTTTGGAAAAGGGCCGGGGCTGTGGTTAGGCCGAATGGTAGTCTCAAAAATTCGAATTTTCCCCGGCTGCAGATGAATGCAGTCTTCTCTATATCGCACGGACGGATAAGCAATTGATGGTATCCATTTTGCATGTCCAGAGTATTTATGAATTTGGTCCCGTTTAAGAACGCTAGTACCTCATCTATGCGCGGCACTGGCGTATAATTTGGCCTTAATATCGTATTTAGCCTTCTAAAGTCCACGCATATACGCGGGGAGCCATCTTTTTTAGGTACTATCACAATTGGTGCCGAATATGGGCTCCTACTTTCCCGGATAATATTGCTGTCTAACATTCTCTGGATCTCTTCCGCGACTATCTCTCTCTGTTTTGGTGTTTCTCTATATGGGGGGTGAGAAACAGGAGTACCTGTGATGACCTCTAAGGGGCACATAAATTTATCGGTAGCCGCAGTCAGACGAGACTTGTCCCAGGCTACAACATCCCTAAATTCCATCAATAGGTCCAGCAACTGGTTTCTTTCTTCTGGTTTTAAGTCTGGACCAATATTTAGTACTTGAGCTAATTCTTCCTTTGTTTGGAGGACTTTCTGGGGTTGTCCAGGGACTTCCATGTCGTCTGTTTCATCTTTGTTAGTAAGGTGTATGATCTGATTAACAGCCTGTACGTCATTGTCTGGCTCGTCATTTAAGGACTCGACCTGGGGAACAAGTTTCCCTAAGTAAAGGTTTTTAGACAAAGATCTGGTTCGATCTGAACTATTAAAAATAGCCAGAGTAATATTTCCATTGTCAGCAAAAACTGGACCTCTGGGGATCAACAGGAGTGCCAATATCGAATTCGTTTGGACGGTAAGAATTCCCAAATATGCACGTTCACGGTTGGTGCGGTAATATCTATGTCATACGAAGCCTTGGGCGGCACGCGGACATTTGCTGGAAGGTGTACTTTGTAGGTAGTGTCCGGATACATATCAAAAATTTCGTCGCTTAACCCCAAGGGGTTTGGCACGACCTTTTTCTTACTATGATCCTGGGCAGAACTCTATAGGTCAGGGAGAGTTGCTGGATCATTTACACTTCCTTGCGTTGTCAAAGGTTTTTCTAATGTTTCTAACTGTCCTCTATTTGATTTGTCCTCTACAGGCTCATAAGGCGCCTGTGAGGCCAGGGGTGGCTTTACAGAGTGTTGGTTCTTTTTGCTATATTTTGTCGCATAAAACACTTTCTTTTTCTTTCTGGGAATAATCTTTGTACCCGAACTTTCTGTAGAACTAGCTACCAAAGTTCCACTAGGGCCTGGTTGAGGGTCAAGGCTACATAGATTCTTTTCCTCTTTTTCTAGGTCAGGCGAATTGGTAGGTTCCCGCTCAGGAGCACTGAAAGATACCTTACTTTTCTTAGTTCGTTTACGTCTTGCCTTTTTACGCCTATTGACTTTTACATTCGTTCTATTCGTAGGCTCCGAGGGAAATTTTGTAGTTTCCCTGGAACACACGAATACTCGAGATGTAATTTCTTTAGTAGGGAGTTTTTGTCTCTTATCAGCTACACTAGCAACGGAATTTATGGGATTTCCGGTGACCAATTTTGGAGACGGGTCCTTACTCCTAAGTGGGAGGTTCCGTTTCCTATAAATTGGTTTGTTTCTATGAGGGGGGATAGAGAAAGCCGTTTGTCTAGCATTATCGTTCTGTATTGATTGGGAATCGTTAAACGATCTTTTTCCTACTGACGGTGGGTATCGTTCAACATGTGTTAAGTCTAAGGTATAAATCACACCTTGACGGTGCCCATACGTACCTTTTGGAATTGTGAACTATAGGTCTTCAACATGATTCCCGTCTTTATCTGCTAGCTCCAAGTATTTGGAATGAATGGTTGTGACATACTTGTGCAAAAAATCTATCCCTAAAATTACATCATAGGCTCAAAACTGTGGGTCAACTATAGCTACGTCTAGAAATCTTCGTTTGGTTGTTTTCAAGTGATCCTTGAAACAACACGCTATTCTCACCACCGGAATGTAATCTGTGGGTTCAGCACCTACGCCACGGAGCTTTACATAACCCTTCAGTCTTTCAGTTAGTGGGAATCTTGGGGGTAAGAGGGTTTTCGAAGCAAGCGAAATTTCTGATTTGTGTCTATAAGACCTTGCTCCCAGCGGTCTCCTATTTTTATCTTGACTGTACAAAGTTGCGCCTGCCCATGGCCAAGGCCATAGGCATTTTGGTGAGTGTTCCTATATATTTTGTAACCCGGTTCTGCTACTACTTCGTCTGAGTAACAAGAACTAACCTGTACAAATCCCGGTTGGTGTTGTTCTTTAATGCTTGACCAGTCCAAGCGGTCATTTTCCCATATTACGTCATAGCTAATTCTCTGACTAACTAATTTTTGTGCTATGTGAAGTTTTCTAAGATATTGCAGGCACTGTTCGAGATTATCACAATCATCCACTTCAAGCATCAGCTTATTTAGGACGTCTGGTAACAAACTCATTCTAAGTTTACTCATCAATTCATTTTCATTAACCCAACCTCGTAAGAATTTCAAATCCTTTATTAACTTATAAATGAACGCTAAAGGACTTTCATTGGGTTGTTGTTTTCTTGTATCAAAGTCATATTCTAATTTTGCAGTATACTCAATACTAGGAAATGCCTTTTTAAGTTTTTCCTTCATCTCGTTATAATTTAAAGGTGAAAGGTTTGCTAGGTCTACTAAATAGGAGAGAGCTTCCCCTTTCAGACAATAAGGAAGGTAATTTACTATCTCTAGGGTTGACCATTCGTATATGCTAGCCACTAATTCATAATCTTGCAGGAAACTTTCCACACACTCATGTCTATTACCAGAGAAGGAGGGAATTTCAACATTTGGATAGATCTTGAATGCTTGTGGTTTAGCACCAATAGTAGAATTTTGATTGTCACCCTCGGGAGGAGGGTTGCTAACTTTGCCTGTTACAACAGTATCTGTAAATTTAGGTTTCTCAAAACTATATGGTATAGATGGCTCGGTAGCCGGACTAGTTTTAATTTCTTGCTCAGATTTTAAATTTATATGAGGCTTATCCTCAGGATCTACTTTTAACAAGGGCAAAAAATTTGATTTTTGCTTGTCAGAGATCTTATCTTCACTGGATGAATGTGAAACGGGCTTATCTTTCAGATATAAGGACCTGTCTAAGGAAGCCGAGGTGTTGAAATTTTCAGAATCGGACCTATAATCGGTATCAGTCACGCTTCTATTTTCTAACTCGGAGGTTTGTTCTGGACTAAATTTTGATGTATAAGATCTATCTTGTACTGATTTCTCTGTCTTTTTCCCTTCGCTAAACTCTAATTTCTCCACTGGGGTCGTGGGTGTAACTACGCTGCTAGGTGGCGAAACAAACACTATCTGTAAGGGATCTAACTTTTCCTCTTGTTGGTACTTTTTCATTTCCTTGGTCGCAGGTGATTCACCAGTTTCATTATAGGAACTAAATTTAGAACTAGCACTAACTGAAGGTTGTAAACCAATATTCTTAACACTATCAGTTTGTTTGTTAGATTCACGTTGGGTTGGAGAGGTTGAGGGATCGTCTCTATTTTCTACTTCATCTAAACAAATTACTGACGCACCAAATTCCGCGTAATCAAATATTTTACCAATGTTTTCGTATATTCTACTCTCAGACCAGGAATTGTTGTCTTCTTCTTCTTCTTCAATTTGCTTCTGGTGGTCGGAATAAACTGAGGGAAAAACATCATCACTTTTCTTCTCATCGTCTAACCTCCTCTCAATTGGAGCAGGAGCGACGAGGTCATTTCTCTGGTCAGCGTCCTCTGTAGGAGGGTCTTGGTTCGCTGCTCGGGGAGTAGAAACCGTGGGAGGATCCCAATGGTCATATCGGAGTTCTTCTTCGGAGTTCCAAGAAGGTTTTGACTCATCCTCCAGGGATGACGCAGGAGAAGACTCCGGGTTGTCTTCTTGAAATTTGGCTATTTCTTCGTTTTGTAATTTCTGTAGTTCGTATCCCAACCAATCGTCTTTCAACGATTCACTCCCATCTGAATCTTCACTACTAATATCTCCGTTTGACCACTTAACTTTAGTAACTACACTGAGTATGTTATCTATACTGTCCAAATATTGCAGTTTCTCTTGGAGGGTAGGGCTATTTTCAAACATGACAGGGTTGGTTTGAGTAGCTGTTGTCTGAATAACCTTAAGTTCACGATCTGTGTCAATCCGGATCATTTTAGGAAACTTATATTCGGTCTGAACACTAACATCTTTCTTTAGAAAATCGTCGCTCTGTATTTCCATATCAAAATTTCCAACTACATTTTCCTCAGGTAATAAATCTTCAAAGGGGGCTGAGGGGTCAGCTTGAAATAGAATACCTAATTTCTCTTCGTCGTCACCTTGGCGACGAACAACTGTGACCTGTACTTTCTTGTTCCGTAGTTGTTTAGTTAAAGGTCGAATTAAGTTTCCTACTGCCGGGGACAGTTCCGTTTGTAAAGAATGCCTAATCTGGTCTATTAACGCTTCATCGTTAGGTTGTATCAGAGAGCGCAATTCATTTTCATTATTCCCGTCAGAGCTCTCAATTCTCGTATCTCTTGGTTCGGTTTCTATATTTGAATAAATTGGCTCTTTATTCGTGAAAGCCTTGGGTTCGAGACCAATATTTTCATAAATTGGTTCTTTACTCGTTGAGATTCGTGATTCAGTATCTAAGTTAGCATACATAGTTCTAGGACCGATCTCAGCATAAACTGTTTCATCACTACTACCAGCATAAAAAGATTGAAAGGTCGGTCTTTGCATTTCTAACGGCGTTGTAGGATCTGACAATTCGTATTTAATAGGAAAATATAGCGCTACTGGGATATCAGGTTCTTTTGATACACCAATATCTTTATTTCCTGAACTTAACACTAAGTTACTTAATCTATTGTCCTTATCAGCTAACTTATTATTATCTAAGGATCTTTGGTTATGGGGGACATCAGGTATTACACCTGCTGTTGTTTCTATGTCAATTGTTGCTTGAGGGCATTCCTGACCTGCAGTTATTAGCTCGGCAATTTCGAGTTTATCTTTTAAATTTACTTCATTCACTAGAGCTTTTGGATCTACCCCCGGGGGGGTTTCGTCAGTATCTGAATTAATATATATCGTCCTAGGAGCTGGTGTTGGTTTATCACTCGAACCAGCACCTTGTATTTCTGCATCATTTCTAGTCGGGATAGGACTAGACGCGGCAAGTGGCGTTAGATCGTAGCCACTGGCCGGAGCGTCAGGATTTTCCGGGCTAGCGGTCGTTGGTTCAAGATATCTGAGCTGACTCCACGTATCCAAATATCTCGGTAATGGATTCTTTTTCCAACGGCCAAATTGAGGAGGAGAATGCCCGTGTACTTTTATTTTATTGCATTCAATACAATAATAATTATTCCACCGATCCAAAGTATAACAGTGCTTGCCCGTGGGTGTCTTAGGACAATGGGATTGCCCTAAATCTAATAGCTTTTCTTTTATTTTCTGCGCGAAACTCATGTTTGAAAAATAAATCTGTTTTTGAAGTCAGTGGCCTCTTAAACCAGGGCAGTGGGTAATCAACCTATTTCCTCTGATATAATAGGAATTTAATCACTGATAGCTACTTCCCTCGGAAATGCTACGTCAAATTTTTACGTATTATGAGACTTATTATTATTTTGATATCTTCATTTAACTTCCTTTCAACTTGAATACTCAACTTCCCTTTCTTTATAAATTTTGCTTTACTCTTTAGAACGGGAAACGGAAAGTGACTAGACAGCTGTTTATAATAGAAAATGTTTATTTGTTCACTTATGATGATTTTATTTTTTACTTCTATTCTTTAACTTGTTTTCATTTTTTTAAACTTCATTTTTTTAAACTATTTTGTTTAAATTCACACGGGGGGATTACGAACATCCAACCATTGGATCATGTACCTGCATTTTGATTTTTGGTTTTGCATTTGCATATAGGAGAGTTTTAGGCAGTTATTCCCAGGCAACCGTCGGGCATGCACCCCGAGTGCTGGGGGGCCCTGTTGAACCAAGAGAATAAGATACCTGTGACCCCCCAAGCTTTGCATGGGAAAGGATTTTAGACACTTTTCGCCAGACAGACCGTCGAACTTTCATCCCATGAAACGGGCGGTTCTGCTGTCTAGAGATAAACTGCCTGTGATCCTCCCCAAATAAGTGGTAGGGATTTTAGCCACTTATCGCCGGACAAACGATTCGAACTTTCATCCCGTAAAACGGGAGGTTCTGTTGCCCAGAGATAAAACTGACTGTGACCCCTCCAAAGCTAGCAGAAGCATAAGCAGATTTTAGGGTTTTGCAAGTGCATGAGACAAAAGCTAAATTCTGTCTTAACACTCGCGTCCCGGTTTTACATTTCCATGGCTACATAAGAAAACGTCATGAGGTAAACTGAGTCTTGCTCTGCGGAACCTAGCAGCTATTCCGCTGACTTATAACAACTTAAAGCAAGAGAAGTTGAGAATAGAAAATTTTCGTCGCTACTTCACTCCTTGTAAAACGCACTACTTAGAGCAGAAATTTATACTTCTATATCAGAGTCATAAGCTGAAAACCACCTAGGCCAAGTACGCCACTGAACTTTACTGACTTTACATAGTACAGATACACCACTTGACTGGTCAAAAGAAAAACTTCGCGTACACTTTACAATGTTATATATTGAAAACTCTTCGATAAAAATAAATCACTCGCCATTTGCCCTAAAACGCAACTGAGATTTTTGGTTCCCCTATAAAGTGAACGAGCACCAGAGATTTGTTTAGAGATTCAAGAACACACAGTTCGTTACCCGGCGAACACCGAACACCATAAAACTGTTATGTTGTTTTTCTTGAGGTTGGCATTATATTTGTATACACTTTCTTTTGCGAACTCGAATTTGAGATCACTCCTCTACTCTCCACCCAGTATGACAAAGTTGGTTCTGAGTCCAACTCCCTTGAAGCCTCCGTATCGAAACGTCTTTGGCTCACTGGTTCGAAGATGATGAGAAAGTGCACTAACAGTCTCAATAATGGGGGGAGACTCGTATTTCAGTGGTAGAGTTTGTACTGGAAATCGAAACCCAGGTAACATATGAAGACTGTGACCTGAATCTAGATAAGGTGGGATAGCTTCACTAAATTAAAGAGGCCATTTCATTGTACGGTTTATTTATAAGAATAAAAAAAATAAAAATGAAAATACAAAGAATCTTACAAATCGGTTACTTGGGATTACAACTTGAAATTATTACTACATCACGTTTATGGGCACAACCCCTTCGTAACCAAATGGGGCTAGAAGGTTTTTATGCTAAACTGCGATTTATTGATAATAGTGAAATTGATAATCCGTACTCGCAACTTGCATTGGCCCAAAAGAGAAAGTGTTAATTCTTGAAGAGGGAATTTGGTCTCGTGTTGGAAATAAACTTCATATTTGTCACTAAACAATCTCAAGGTGCTCATCTCGAATCGATGGGGGACTTAGAAAAATAATCACATACCTGATTTTTAGGACGAGTGTCCGTGACGACGAGCAAAACACACTAGTTGACGGCAGGGCGGAGAATCGCCCGAGCTGGGCGACAGGCCTCGCTTATATAGGCGTCTTCGTCCCACGCATTTCTGCCAGTTCTGACGTCGCTCTAGAGCTACGTCACGAGCCTTGACGAGCTTGGAGAAGCTTTTTCACGCGCATGCTCAATAGTGGCTAAGACTTATAGTTTTTCTATGATTTTCCCCCATCACGCCGGGGTTGAAGTATCTATTTTACATTTACTAATATGTTTTTATTTCACGCATAGCTCCAAATACATAATGTTTTCATGTACTTATCGCTTGCGTGGTGTTAACTAAATTTGCACCCGCGCCCCGGCGCTGTGATCTGAGTAAATCAAAGCCAGGGTCATACCACTATTACATGCGTGTGGGTTGGTGTCAATGAGGCATCAGGTTGCTAATACAATCTCCAACATATTTAAATTAGAAAAATGTTTCAGAAACATTTCCGATAAAATTCATTTTAGGTATAACAAGGAATATGTACTTTTCTTGTAACAGAAGCATATATTATGAGAATGATGTAAAAGTATTTCTTTGATATATAATAAAATACTATTAGCTAAAAGCACAAACTATATTTCATAAACATGATAGTAAACAGTTTCTATTCATTTTTAATATTTGTTTTAACTTTTTAAATTAAACATTAGATAAAATATTCTGAAAATAATTCTAAAATAATGTGTGAAAATATTTTATTTAACCCTAGGAAGTCCAACGGAGGGAGAGGCATCTCGAGCCCACTCGTTTGTGTTTCTTGAAAAAACCCCGTCATAAGTCTTGATGAAAATATTGAGAATTTTATTTATTGTGTATTATTACTTCTTTGATAAATCCACATCATTAATGTGCATTTTTATTTAGTAACTTGTAAATTAAAATTTATTTCTAAGTAGTGGGCTCATCGAACCTCCTCCTTGGACTTCCATGTGACATATTTTCTACAAGTATATTTCCTGAACTTAGATTTTTTCGTTTGTATTTAACAAGGATTGTGTTCTTATGTTGGGAAACAACATATCAGCCACGAGTAAGTTCTGAATGCTTATTCTATATTCATTTCTTGTTAGATGGCATTATGTGAGTTATAGTATGTTATACTGTGGGTTCGAGGAGCCCCCCTTGGACCTACTTCAGACAAAAAAAAATCTTGGACTTCCTAGGGTTAATTTACAGGAGAAAGTAACAAAAACATTTCCGTACAAAATTAATATGTGTTTTAAAAATATTTCTGGAAAATATTTCTCATATTATGAACGACTTTATTTTTAAAATATTCGAAACATTTTTAAAATTATATTTCATACGTTTTCTCGTAACAATAGAAAAGATTGCAAGTAACACGTTGGAAAACATTTGTAAAATCTATGGAATATATTTCCTATTCTGTTTTTTATATCATGTATGTAAAACATTTTAAGTATTAATTTGAAAACTTTTTCTCTCTCAACATTGAAAACTAATTGCATTACATTCAACACAATAGTAGAATTTGTGAAAATTTTCCTTAGATTATTTTCCTTCTAACGTTCTAAAAATATACTTATTTTGCTTCATAAAATGTTTTCCAAACATTTTTTAAAAATATTTCCGGTAAGTATTTGGGATATTTCTCACATATAACGAGAAATACATTTTCTCCAGTAACGGAAGAGTATATTCTGAAAACAATATAAAAATATTTCTATTTTATATCAGAAAATGTTGTTCACAAAAACACAAAATATTTTCCAAAACATAACAAAAAACATTTTCTATTCATTTTTAATATGTTTACTTTTCCCTGTTTTAAAGTTTTATATTCAAAATCCGATAAAATATTCTGGAAATAAGACTAAAATATTGTACGAAAATATTCCATTTAAGTTATAACAGAAGGTTACCAAAATACTTTTGTTAAAATTAAGTAACAATTTTTAAAACATTTCTGAAAAATATTTCTTATATTACAAAAGAATTTATTTTTAAAAATATTCTAAACGTTTTTAAAAATATATATTCAATATGTTTTCTTGTAAAAATAGAAAATATTGCAAATAACCTATTAGAAAACATTTTTCAAATATATGGCATATATTTCCTTTCATTGTTTCCCATACCATATATTGAAAACATTTTTATTATAATTTCGAAAATATTTTCCTTCTCAATAGTGAAATCATATTAGATTACATCCAATAAAACATTTCTAATACATTTTGTGAATATTTTCCTGGATATACTTTCCGGCTAGCATTCTCAAAATGTACTTTCGTTAATTTCTAAAATGTTTTCTAAACATTTTTGGGAAAATATTTTCCGGAAATATTCGGAATACATTAGGAAAACAAGCATGGAAATCTCCAGAGAAGGAAAACCTTTTGGAAACCAAGGAAAATATTTTCTTTTGGTTGAAAAAATATTCCTTGCTGTGTGGGTCTAGAAATTCTTCCGTTTCCTTCCCTTCATCTTCCATTCCATCAATCACCTTCCATCCATCCGGTCTGAACCAAAGTCGCAGAAAGACCTTACAATATATTCAGTCTCGACAGTTAAATCTCGGTGTTTCAGATTCTTTGGACAGTCCCTGTTCCATTCCTGTAAAGGTGCATTTTTTCTCGTGAGATTTAAATGCATTTTTTGTTCCATATATCCCATATGGTTAGGTAGAAGGAAATTCATTCAGCTTTAATGCTTAGACTGTAGATTATTAGGTAACATTAATAATACCAATGTGTTTTCTGCATACTGTAACGAAAGAAAAGAAAAGAATATTTTGACTATCAGGTCCCCAGATAGTCGCGTCCTCCAACCGTTGAGGAGTACCGCTCCCCAACTTCTACTACTGAACTCCGCATGCATGCATGCAAGAAAAGCATCTGTCGCGGGTGTGGATGCTACGATTTCTGTGAGTAAACTATGCATGCGAGTAGTTACTTTTATGGCTAGATCCAATTGAATTAGTTTGAATAATTGCATAAGTTGTTTGATTGACTGGTTGCGTTTAATGAGCGTCATCAGATTTTTATAATTTTACTTAAACTGTAAATTACTGAACATACATTTTTTCGTTTTACTGTTGTTTGGGTGGAATAGGATAATAAAGTAATTTTCTTACAACATTAACGTCTATTTTCTGGTAAGTTAATGTCATGTACTGCATTTTAGAAGTCTTTTTCTCTATACGTTTTACTTCATGTTGGAATGTTACTTGTCAGGATGAATGTTATGTATTGATTTCTTATTCCTTGTGCTTGTCCCTAAATACGTTTATGACAAATATGTTCCCTTTACCGTCTGTGCTCTAGAGGCTGTAGTTGTTTTTATGATAGCATTCTTACAAGTACATTTACTGGAGCCGCGTAGTCTCATTAATAGAGCGCTCGCCTCTGGTACATAGAGTCCTTCGTTTGATTTCTGCCCCTGCCATGCATATTTTGTGGTGAATAACCACCGTGTGCGCGGGTTTCATCGGTGTGAGTCAAACTTACTTAAAACCCTTTAAAAAAGTAAAAATTCAATATACCTCTTACTGCTATTAATGCAACTGACGTATTTCGGAACATCATTTTACATAAATTCCACATACCTGCAAGACCGAAATAAGCATCAAGAGGATTAGGTTATCTTAGCCGAGATTTTCCAGGGTTTTCCTTAGCAGCACCAAGCATATGTCCCGATCTTACCGTATTAATAGGGCGTTCTTGTCACCTTCTTACTATCCCGGCCAATCCAAATCTCGGTACTTAAAAATTAATTGAGTCCCCTGTGAAATTAATCTTGAGTCAAAACAAAAATAACTACCGTCACGTGAAAACACATTGGTTTATATTAGTCAACAATTTCCTATAATAAGGTAATGTTATTTAAGAACAACTAGACCAAAGCCCACTCGTGAATGGTCAACTATAGTTACATAAATAACCCTCCCAGAGTAGACGGCGTAAACGTTTCAACGAGGTTAGTCCAGTGAATCAGATGCATTTGTCACAATCTCCCGAAAAGTATGTGAGGTAGTAGATAGAAGCTGAAAAAAAAATGCCATCAACATAGAATTTAATTCCTGATTGTAGTATGTCGATCAAATTAAAAAGTCAGTGCTCCAAAGATTTCCTGAAGAGTGTATCAATTTCTTCACATTGTATTTTACATGTAGCATATTTTAGGATATGTTACAAGAATCGCAACAGTAATTTCTTTGTAATTGTTTTCAGGTGCAGTTCGGAGAAGCCGATACGCATTGAATGCTTCTGAATGTAAAGTGCTTTCTATAATACAGAACTGGTTTCGCCACGTGAAAGACAGGGAAGGTGGACGTGAAGCGCGTACACAGAAAACTGATCGTGGTCGAGATGAGCCACATCCTTAACGGTACGCGTTGTTACTGAGTAAGAGAAATAACATGCTGTCAAAAGTAACCAAATTTTTCAGTGTGTTAAGAACTCGATTCAGGGTGTTGTTACAATTGCAAGTCAATATACATGTTATAACATTCAATTTCGTTTTACGAAATCTGTTAGAAGAAATATATATATATATACAGCTGTCCTTAAAATTAGTTTCCTGTAAAATGATCACAGTAATATGCCAGAATCGCACGCAGAAAGAGAAGATATGCAAGCAGAGATAAACAAGCAAGCCTATAAAAGGATACGAAGTAATGATCTGTCGTTGCGCCATGAACGTCGTATTATTGCGACAACCGTTAATGACATTGTCACCGAATTTAAGAAAGGACAAACTCTTTTGTGTACAAATGTTTGTAATACCGTAAGGGAATGTGAAAATGTTAATATTAGATCAGGTTCCGTTTCCCAAACTCGTGATCAAATTTTCTTGCAGAGTGACAGCAGTTCATCCAGTTGTAGTAATTTTTTTCCATTATTAATAGTAGTAATAGTGCAGAAGACGAAGTCTCTCATTCTATAACAAATAGTTTAGTATCATGGGGAAAAAAGCATAACGTTCCCAATAATGCTACAACAGATCTTCTCCATATTTTGAGACCTCACATACCCGGACTGCCTCTAGATTCAAGGACACTTCCTCAAACACCAAGAACAATCGAAATCAAATCACGTTCGGGAGGATTTTTTTTTTGTGTCAAGGAAAACATAATTAAAATGTCAATGTCAGGCATTATATCCAAACTTTATCCAATAGTAGAAAAGAGGCTTCCAGTTGAAAATACAAGGGATATTTTCACTTTGAAAGTGAATATGGAGGGCCTCCCAATACACAAAAGTTCAACGAAATCTTTTTGGCCTATATTAGGAATTTTAGATCAGGCTATTGACAGAACTCCTTTCATCATTACATTTTACTTCGGGAAAACAAAACCAAATAGTTCAAATGATTTCTTAAAACAGTTTGTTGATGAATGTATTGAATTAGAACAAAATGTTATTGTAATTTAAGGTAATTTGTATAGGTTTTCAATAAGTTGCATTATTGTGTATGCTCTAGCTAGGTCTTTCTTAAAATGGGATGTTTCTCACAATTCTTTATTTGGTTGCGACAAATGCATACAGGAAGTACATATTTGGGAAGAAGGACCTGGCAATATGAAAATACTTCAGCTCTAAGAACTGATTTATGCTTCAATAACTGATTTATGTTTCAATAACATGCAGTACGAGGATCACCAGCGATCTCTCGGTATTGTTTGTAAATTAAATATAGGTTTAGTTTCACAAATTCCAGTTGAATGGATGCATTTAGATTGTCTTGGTGTTGTCAAATATTTATATATATGTATGGGTACAAAAGGGCCCTAAAATGTAAATTGAAGTCTGTAGACATAGAAAATATTTCTGATAGACATCTTTCAGTAGCAATGTATGTTCCGAAAGAGTTTTCAAGAAAACCACAATCTAAAAAAAAAAAAAATGTTTAAATTTTGGAAAGCTACTGAGTTTCGAGCATTTGTTTTATACTTTGGACCTGTAGTTTTGAAAGATTTGTTGCCAAAGCATTTGTTCGATCATTTCGTATTTTTTTTTTCATTTTGTTATGTACCTTTAGGCAACAATAGTAGCAGACTGGAAACATGGAGAATTTATGCATATGAACTCCTGGACACTTTTGTTAGGTACCGTACATCTCAGAATATTATACTCCAGAACTTTCAATATATAATTTTCATAGTTCATTGCATGCAGTTCAAGATGTTGAAAATTTTGGATTTTAGATATTTATTCTGCATTCCCTTTTGAAAATTACATGAAAACAATTAAAACTATGGTTCGTGGTCGCAATAATTCTTTGGAACACGTAGCAAAACGAGTTGAGGAAAAGTGTGTTACTCCTAGTATACTTGTAAAGTTAAAAGACAGGTTGTTTCTTGTGGTGGTGTCATTACAGCAGTGAAAATGCATAACAACGAAGATTGCCTTATGAGTATAAACATCCAAGGTAACTGCTTCATAACAAAAAGCGGTGAAGTTATCACTATTAAAGCCATTGAAGAATAAAGGAAGTATAGTAGTATATATATATATATATATCTTAAAATGCGATGTATTCTCAATTAAAGCAAATTTGTACTTTTCGCCCTTACGTAGTAGTAACTTCTCTATCTTCAGAGTGGAAAACAGAAAGAGGACAGGTACTACTTTGACTTCAGATTGTTTACATAAGAAGTGCCTTCTTATTCCAGACTTTTTAGATGAATCGGCATATGTTTGCGTTCCTTTCTGTAACATGAGCCATTTTTACTAATACGTGTATGTCATGTATGAAGACTTCTCATCATAGAATCTTCCAGTACACACATGATTTTCAGGTATGTTACAAAAAATGCAAAACCAACGTACGCAGATGCAAAAGTACGAGTTACAGTACAGACGAAAATATGTAAAATACGGCATTACGGGGCTGGGAAAATTTTTTACAGAACGGACATTTCGAGTATCCCTGATGATAAGGATAACCAAAATATATCTGTTCTGTTACATATTTTTCCACCGTACTTATAGAGGTTTTTTGCCAGGAATAACTTACTTTTCACATTTTCCATATTGAACGTTGATTTTGCATTATTCAGAAGAAATTAAAAATCAGGGGTTCCTTGATAGAGTCTGCACTACGAGAAGTTCGTTAAACTCTACTTCATTACCAACGATGTTTTTAGTTTTTACGTAACAATAGTCTAATAATGATTGATGATAAATAGTAATGAAAAATAATAACAATATTTATTTTGTAATAACTTACACGAGTTTTTACAAAATAAATAAGTTATTACAAAATACATACAAATAATATTTAAAAGGTAGTTAACAAGGGACATAGATATTATGATAAGTCATCAAATGGTTGGCAATACTGATTATTCTGATTCGTATCTATTATTGTGGTAAGTTACCTTTCATTATCTCTCTTCACTTATGAAAAACAGCCAAAGAAAAATTGTTATGTTTGGAAAATATTTAGTAGTCTGCTCCCTTAAAATAAAACAAAGTAACTCGAAAGCTCTTTATCAAGCGCACGAAACTGAAACGAAGATTTACGGTTTCGATAATTAAAAAATAAAATACAGATTCTGTAAGTAGTAAATAGATATATAGTCTACAATTTTATGGTGTTCTTTCGTGTCTTTGTCGTTCAGGGGCGCCGGAACCAGGGGGGGGCAAGGGGGACAGTTGCCCCTCCTGAAATTTTCTAAGGGGGCAAGATACTCGTTTTGCCCCTCACTTTCAGACTGTAAAATATCACACAACACTGATTATATGAACTAAATTTTGCTTTTTATAGTAATATCAAAAAAAATTCTCTGTTCCAGATTCATCTTTCTCTTTGAAACAAGGGACCGGGCGCTCTTTCTGCCCATGTTATGTTGAAAATTCTCTTTATTTCCATTGGTGTACATTCTCAAAACACTGTAAATTCTTTTAAAATTGTTGTTTAAGTAATCGTAAGTCTACAATATGAAACGAGTCGTTGAGAGAGATTTGAAACTTTTGAAATAAAGTTTCAAAAAAAAAAAATATAACAGTTTAAATGAGTAACAGGATATTTAGGGCCTAAATACATTTTCCATAAAGTTAAATTAATGTTCTTACAAACAATATGCAGAGTGCAGTAAGTTTTATAGTGAGAAGGAAAAATGTATAAGGTAGGATTAATAATTCAGAGCATATGAAAAATGCGAACACTATTGTCGTTCCGTTCGTAATCCTTTCACTACCATTTTTTTCGGAGTGAGAAACATTAATATATGGCTATTTTAAGTTGTTTTCAAACGTAAAAATATATATAAAAAATATTTTCCACAGTTTCGTTTTTCGACGTAGGAAGAGTGGTACATTATGTATCCCTCTGATATTTTTACGTGGGACCTATATGTCCCAGTGGTATTGACATGAACGATCATCTTGTATTTTCAATTATGAAACGTATATTGTCAGAAAAACAATTGGGTCGTATTTATGATTACAAATTTTTACATTTAGGCATCATTTTTCAAATTACAATACATGCAACCACTGCTTTATCACTAGCACATTGTTCCATCTTTCCACTTTCATCTCTTCCATTATCACTTTCATTGTCCACGTTCACTTCCACTACTAGCTATTTGATAATGTTAATAAGAACTCTGTGTACCATTAGCAGGCTTCTCTTTACCAGGGGAACATCGATTCATAGCAATAAAATGTGGTAAATTACCAGGGGTCCTCTAAGAATGAATCGTGGGACACATATGTCCCAGTGGTATTGAAAGGGTTAAGATATGTGTGCAGAAACAGAACACGTGTTTCAGCTCTCCTTTCAGATCAAGTTTGTAAACAAGAATAAGGAAGACAGTCACTGCTTATAATAACTAGTAGTGTTATATATTTAGCTCGCAATGGTCAAGCAATCATTTGCATAGTACGGGTAATTTGATGTCGTTCATGCTGAAAGAAAAATGGATATACCTGTTCTCAATCAATGGATTAATCGACGGGATATCTGGCTTAGTGCTGATTGAAAGAATGAAATTTTAAAGATTATGGGACATGCAATATAGAGAGACTTGGTAGCAGAAGCTAAAGAGTCTCCATTTTATGCAATCATAGCCGACTCCACGACTGATATTTCAAAGAAAAAAACAGTTGTCTCTGTGTGCACTGTATTGACTCTGATTCATCAAACCCAACAAAATATTTATGCAAATGATCACCCCACATGGCACAAAATCGGAAACACAATTCACGATCAAAGATATCCTAATGAAACTAACCTGAATGCAGAAAATATACGCGAACAGTGTCATGATGGTGCAGCTATCATGTCAGGACGAGTGAATGGTGTACCGAAGATAACTTCGACTCAACATCCGAAAGCTGTATACATTCATTGCAATAATCATGCGTTAGATCTTCTATTGCAGGAAGTAGCACGAAAATGCGAATCTTTGTGTGACGTGCGGGCCATAGTGAAAGACGTTTGAAACATCAACCTGGATTCTGCAAAACGATAGACAACATACGCACGCCGACATTGTTCTTGAACTCTGTAAAACTATCAACGAAAGTAATCCTAAACATTTGTTGCCTGTTTGTCCTACTCGCTGGTGTGTTAGGCGAAAATCTCTGATCAGATTTCAATCTACTACAAACGAAATCAAATCACGTTGAAAAAAAATCATCAGTAATACAAGTGGTCCAGATGATGGTCAAAAAGTAATTCTAAAAGGGCATTTGAAAAGAATGAACAAATTCGGAATATTTTTTCTGATAGACACTATACGTGCTTTTGTACCTTGCGGACAAATAGCGAAAGCGTTTCAAAATTCTGAGACTTCTTCCTCTGGAGCTAAAAGAGCAGCAGCGATTCTATGTAGAGGATACTCTGATAAACCTACTAACGGACAGTGCATTTGAAAACATCTATAAGGAAGCAAAGGAAAATGCAGATAGACTACACTTAAAATTGCCCACTTCATCAAGATCAAACAGAACACCAATTAGGTTGAGCAGACTGATAATCCTTCTATAGCACCTACCCTAGAACCTGTATCAGGTCTTCCAAAATCATTGACTATTTGTTGAATGGAGTGCAGCGTCGTTTCAATCAGCTAGGACTCCAACAACTCATAAAACTCTAGAAGATACTTTCTGAAGGAGCTATATGTGCTGGTGGGCCTTTCCCAAGAGAATATTTGAAGCAGGAATTGGGAGTTCACCCGTCGAATTTTAACCTGGATAGATTATGAGCTCAGCTCAGGCTGCTTTCACCTATTTTGATGACGACTGAGTCGCTGACGACCATCAGAATATTAAAAACTATTAGTGTTGAAACCCCAACTTTTCGCAGCCTTCTCGACCAAGTTGTTCGTCTAGGGACTTTCGTTCTTACTATGCCAGCTTCTTGAGCATTTGCGAAAGATACAGCTATTTGCGTCGTCTAAAGACATATTTGAGGACGTCCAAGACACAGGAAAGATTGGCTCATCTGCTGTTGTTGCATACGTGTAGCGACCAGACTTAAACACCATAGGAAGAGAATTCATATCAAAGACAAGCGAAACAAAAGATACTATTGGTCAATTTTGAAAAGAAATAAATGTAGAATTACGTAAGTGAAAATATTATGCGTATTATAACCAATTATTTAAATTACAAAATAGCACATAAAATTCAATATAAACTTGAATTATTTCTTATTAACCCTATATTGCGCAATTTATTAATTGTTTCGAGAAAAAAATATTTAGATGTTTTTTCTTACTGCATTCGCGTATCTAAACCGAACTAATAATAAATTTTGACTTTCACATTTACCATATGACGTCAGGAGAATTGTGTATTTGAATTAACATTGCGCAATTATGAACCTTATTTGTTTAATTTTTCATTGATATCCAATACAGAAGTTTTTTAGAGGTTACAGACTTTCTTTACACATAGTATTGCGCAGATTTTCATAACATGCTTTAGTAAACAACATGTATTCTAAGGTATGCTGAAACATAGTATGTTTAATCTGAAATTACTAACATATCTTTCATGGATCACACCTATTATGTATAGAATGACAGTAAACAATTTTCCTTTGAAGTGAAGCACAATGCCGTAAGACATGTTATTAGCAACTTGGCGAATTCTATAGGACGAACTCCAATACAATCTTGTCCTTGGTATGCGAAAATGGACATGAACATTACCGTTCCTAAATATTTCTAATTCTAACTTAGTTAGTTCCAAATGTTTATTGGGGTCCTTCTGGTTAAAATATAAAATGATTTCACGAATGATTAAATCCAGAATATCAGCACTAAAAACATTTGGAAATATTCAATTGGAGATCTGATTTCATTTGGAGAAGACAAACGCGATTTCTATTGTGGTGACTGAAAAGGTGGATAATTTCTTGTTATTCTTTTCCATTGGGGCTGACGACTGGCAGCAGTTGTAGCCTGACTGGAATTGGCATTTACTGTTTCATCTGAAGAAAGAAAAAAAAGTAAACGATTCTTTCAATTTACTAATCTAAAAGTATCTATTTCAATGAAATCAATGTAAAATACTGGAGTACAATAGTTTTGAACATATCTTCTGATCCATTTGAAGTTTCAGATTTAGGACGCCATTCTGCATCGTCTGAATCTAGAACTCCTAACTCTATCGCTTACCTGGAGCTGCTCATCCTCACTGTCGTCAGGAGGTATGTATGGCTGAACGAGTCGTTTTTCCGAAATATATTCTTGCTCATCTGTTAAAGTAATATAAGCTTTTACAGCCTTCAAGAATCTTTATCGGGCAATAAATCGGTAAATAATACTAAAGAGTAACAGAAAGGAAAGAGAGAGAAAGAGTAACTGAGGTTTTCAAAATAACACAAAATCGAAAAAAATAGAGAAAGATGTCTGAAATGACGTTGTTACGTTTAGTATTTTTTTTTCGTGTTCAACTTCATATTATTTTTATTCATAAGTTGGTAACACTGAAAGCATACACTGCACGCAACATTGCTTTCCATGAACCAATAAAAATTCCAACAAAATTCAAAGAAAAGAAGGTAAGAAACCAACCTTTCAAACTTTCCATTAGGCCTATCGAAGAAATGTTTGATTCTTAGTAGAAGAGGTTCGTAGTTGCTCAATGTTGATCAAAATATACAAACATATTTTGGACGATCAAATACAAAACGAAACTAGTGTGATAAGTTACAAGCACTTAAAATAAACAACAGACACATACCTTCTAGAAAAAATATTTTTTCAAAGAAAAATTTCCCTTTTTTCGACTCCTCTTGCTTCAAAAATAAACAAAGCAATGCATTTCACCCACGCTGTATCCGCCCTCGCAACAGAAACTGCTGGAAAACCTCTTTTTCCGAAAGAGATGCAATTATGAGTGTTCATAACAGATGGCACGGCATAAAGGAAACCATCTGAAACAGAAGTGGCGCCATCTACGGTATGACTTTCAAAGTATCACACACAACATGGTTTGTTAATTTGGATTAACACTGCGCTTTATAGGGTTAATTGTGTCGTACTTTATTAGTGTGAAGTGAAGTAAATAAAATGAGATTAGGAAGAGAGGTGATTGTAATAACAAACTAGATATACTGAAGTAAGTGTAGTAAAAAATACAAATAACTCTGGATAATAAGTGTAATTGAATATTCTATACAAATTTTATGAAGTGTTTAGTCAAAATTCCATTTTTCCATTTCTGGTTTGAAGTCAAGTAGGTAGAAAAAATATATTTTCTTATTTTTTACTTAATTATGTAGCTGCTTTATAATGCACAAGTTACTTTCTACTACAAAGTGCTACAAAGTTTGTAGTTCTACATAGCAATTTCTAATATTACAGTGTACTGCAACACCAGAACTGGATTTTTAAAAATATAATTTTAATTTCCTCGTTTGCAAGTGATTTAAGTACCTTTAAGATTCTCTAATAGTGTCCGTGTAAACATGTCCAATACAGTTAAAAATATGTACCAGTATATAAAATGGTAAAAGTTGTATTTACAAACAGTCATTGTGAGCAGTACAAATTTTACATTTTTTTATGTTTTTAATTCTGACTCCAGTGGTTGAAAATTTCTGCACCACACCAAAATCCAGCACAAACTGACACGGGATTAATTAATCTAAAGATGTAAAGTAAGATGCCTCTAATAGATGGAAATTTCACTCTCACGAAACTGTTTACAGCTTCATTATACTGTTATTATTATTATCATTATTAACCAATAAAATCAAATTATTGTTACATTACAAACATATATTCGTGTTATTATACCTATGTTATATTCCCGTGTCTATTTTCAAGACAGCAGTTTGCCCCCCCCCAGCTGAAAAATACTTCCGACGCCACTGTTGTCGTTGCTTCCTCAGGTTTCAATTCAGCCACCCTCCAAAGAAATCAGGCTGCCTATGGGTCTCATTAAGACGCCTCTTCATTGCGAAACTAGAGTACCGCTAATTTTCCAGTAACTATAACATATCTTCAAATACATAAAAAAATAATCAAAAAGTGGAACAAGATCCTTCTAGACAATATTATTTTACGTGAGATGCCCTTGTCACGACACATTTACCTGCTTTCGATTTCCATCCATTTAGAAAATCGGCATTTATTTTTGCGTTTCTAAATAACTACAAACGGATAACAACCAGGTGACTTGTAATAATGGTATATCATGCATAATAATATCGTCTATGGAGGTCTTCATCCACTTTTTTATTATCTTTTATCTATTTTATGGTATCACATAATTACTGTAAAAGAAGCGGTTTTTAATTTCGCAGTGATAGGGACCCTTATGGTTGTTATTTGATTTTCACATTGGTGTACAAAATGGTTGAAGATAAAACTAAACATAGCACCTTTTGTCTAGAAATAATTTAATAATCGACGTTGCACCTAGACGAATATTAAGATTCAGTTTTATTATTCATTTAAAATAAGATACAGCACGTGGTAGCCATTTGACACTCTAAAAATACGAGAAATATAAACACTATAGTATGAATAAGGCATAAATAAATCAATACCTAAGTAGTACTTCAATTTTAAGTCCCGAGTTCCATTTCATTTCGTTTTTACTTTCCGCTTCTATAAATCTTGCTTCTTTCATTTTCTGATAGTCCTTCCATGTTCCTGTCAAAAACACCTTCATTTCCCTCCAATCCACTAAAAGTCCCGTGTTTCATATATATTTATAAATAGCATTGGTGCGTCTCTTGAAGCCAAGCTGTTAGTTGGAGAAACGTTACACGTTTTTGGCTTTTAAATAAAGCGTATTTGCTTTGCTCAGCTATTATTTTATACAGAATTTATTGATATCTAAAGGTTTGAGTTATACTTTCCACTGGTATTCTTTAATTTACATTCATATAGAAAAACAAGTACTAAATATAAGTCAAACCTTTACAAATCTGTGTATCATAACGCTAGAAACTAAAGTATTTAATAGTATTATTCAACTTCAAATACATTTTCTAACGGGGAAATTTAAAAGTGTAATGCATTTTGACCATATATTTTAATTAAAAGTTACACAAAACATGAATATCAATCGAACGCTCGCTCAAGCTTTACACACAAAAATGTAGTATTATAATGTAAATCACTACGCTTATTATTTAATAGAGTATCATGATTAAATGAAGATTTATGAGTTGTGAAGAAAGAATAAGAAATTTTCTTTTTATGATGTTGACTTTTCACTTTTTAGTTTTGTGTAATAGCTTATAAGTACGTTCATCAGAATACTGAATACTATAGTAAAAATAGACCGAGAATTGGTTCCACAAATTTGACAACTAGAAGTTCGATCATTGTAAAATGTATGGTCTGAAGAGAGTGCATTTAGTGTCAAGGTTTGTCCAACACTTTGGGAAGTTTGTTGTACAAACGTTGTTAGTAATTCTTCCCTATTAACAATATAGTGCAAAATAGCATATATGTGAAATATAATAAATTTTATTTCATCTCTTGCAAAGCCTCTCTCTTTGAAGGTAATCAAAATAAGGATTATCTACATTATTTTCCTTACCAACCACCACTAAACGTATACATTCCTCACATGTCACTTTTTTCTAACACAATGAGCTGCATAACCAGCCATATAGCTCCTTGAATCATCATCTATGTTATAATATTGCAAACACATGACTTCAATACACATTCTAAATCACTGGTGTCACAAGGGTGATTGTCAGAAGTGTAATCCCGAAAAACATCAGTACTGGGTATCTTTTATGTATGTTTACTTTTCTCTTTAACTAGCTGCACATGTCCTTTGTTTCTTGCAAAGTTTTAACCACAAAATCGGAGTTTTGGCGAAGTGTTCTTAATATTTCTGGTTTGTATTCTGTGTCAGGGGGCAAGCCAAACCTGACGTATTCTAAAATAAGTTAACAAAGAAACTAATGAAAACAGATCTTAAAATGCTATACGGGAGAGTAGGCAAGGAGTGGAACACTTTTTAAGAAAATATTTTTTCACGTATCAATAAAAGAAACACGATTTTAACTTCGTTTGATAGTCTGGTCTGATGTTTTGATATATATATATATATATATATATATATATATATATATATATATATATATATATATATATATATATGAAATAGATAGATATAGATATAGATAGATAGATAGATCGTCGATTAAGAGCAGTGTTTTCCCATCCTATTTCGTTCATGGACAGATAGATAGATAGATAGATATAAACTCTGCTTTAAGTTGAACTACAATGAGGATTTTCACTTCGTGAATTGTCCCACTCCTGTCGACGCCAGAGAGGAGTGGGAAGGCCAGAAATGATGTTCAGAAATAATACATAGTGGAGAGAAATACATTATATTTCTATACTAAATGCGATTAAGAATATTGTGTATTACACTATCATCCTACTAAATATTTAAGCTTGAGAATAAAAACAACAGTTCTGAGAATAAACGTAAACAGGCATCTAATCACTTTCCTGTGTGACAGTATTTTCGCTTTTTTATTAACTCGAAACGAAAAGAAAATAAGCAAAGCAATACACAACATTATCGTAGTCCAGTTCTACTATTCTGGGACAGTTTACAGCGAATATGAAAGCAAATTGAATTACAAGACATGAACAACCTCAATTCTAGAGGTTACTGGTTAGTACATATTATATGCAGAGAAGTTAAGATCAAACTAATACGAAGACTGCATTAGTGCTCTTCCCTTACACATGAGAGAAGAAAGTAATTTCAGCACGATATCTAGCAACTCAGGAAAACTAGTATCTTTTTGTACAGAGCAAACAAACTTACGACATTTGCGCATAAATTTCACTTCGCATCCATCGCTCTAAACATTTTAGACAATTCCTACATCATACACTACACACCTTTTGATGTAAAATTTACGAATTATAATATAACCGTTTTCAACATTAAGAGCAGTGTTTTCCCATCCTATTTCGTTTGTGGACAGACCATCATCACTAACAGAACTACTAAAGCATATATCAACTCACTGTCCTCGAGAGAAAGCACTATGCTTTCGATTGACTACTCTACGTTTGTATCAACCTGTCCATTACTTGTTGGAAATGAATTTTTATACCGACATTTCTTTCGCTTTTGCTTTGCAAAGGCTTTTTCTTATCGTTTCATTTTTCCTTGAGTTGCTGTTAGTATTCTTGTTCGACCACTACTCTTTTTTTTCACGGGTTGGTTTTATTAAGTGGGGCAGGCAGCCTTCGGATAAGGACGGTATTCCCAGGGATTACTAACGTAGTGGAAGATGTTAAAAAAAATAAGCAAACTGTCTCAGTGCGAATTTCGACTGTCATTTTTTAGTTCTTTTTATATGTATTGAGGGTGAAGGTGTCTACGAACCGCAATGTACTGTGGGTACGTGAACTGGCGGTAGTGCTAGAAAGGAGAAGTTGTCTCTGCTCTTTTTTTGTGTTGTTAACTCTGAAATACTTATGGTAGTAATAGAAAAGGAGTGTTATGTTCAACATCATGTTATAAGTAATCTTCAAGTGCCTGCAAAATTTTATTTACATAGCGTTCAGATATTAGTTTACTTTCAAATCCTGCATTTGATTCGTATAGAAAAGCGTGCTCTGCCAACAGAAGATATTGCTGCAGAATATAACAGAAGATGATTCTTGGATAGCTGATGACGCACCGGAGCCTTGAGTAAGTTCTTATGAACAATGATCCATATCCTGAGATGTGCGTGGTAAGTTTGTTTATAAATTACGCTGGTGAAACGATGCTTTTCTGTTCAACGAGGGGTTTGGACGGTCTCTCACTGAAGAAAACAGGTATTCCTCCTCTGCAAAATGAGCACGGTTGAAAGGGTAGGTTCCAGTCTTTTCAAATCTAAATACGATGTTCTGTTGTGTTATAGTACAAGGATATACTAACCCTACAAGTTCACCAATAGAATGAGGACAAATAGTTTTTTGCTGGATTATAAACCACCCAGTCATTGAACAGTCAATTGTAGTGGGACTTCTGAGACCCGTAAACCGATACTTCCACCAGTTGCAGTTTATGACTGCAATGCGGGGGGAAAATATGCATAACCACGCTATCTTGATAAGCCTTCTCTATCACTATGATATTTACGTGGTTTTCGTGGTTCCCGAGGAGCAATATGATTGGATATTCTTTCGAATATTTTGAAATCTAGATATTGTGCTTTAAGCAAATAAAAAATATATCAGCAACCATCCATCCAGTAAGACTAGCTAGTGCCAAGCTATGAGGTGGTATTCTGTTCAGGAAAAAACCCTTATACCGTATTATCGAACATAGAAATCTGGAAAAAATGCTATTCACAATTGCATTGACGGTACATAGCACTGTCACTTGTTCAGCACGTTCTGCTGAAGTTACCTGTCCGACTTTTTCTCCGACCTATCAAACAATTGTCTTTGTAGAGAAACGACCACAAGACCAGGGAGGCGAATTGTTAGTATGTATTAAATTAAATGGGGTAGCAGAGCTCACAACGGTCTCTCCAAAACTCAAATTTGGTCACGTGTTTCTGCAGACCACATAGAACCACTTCTCAAAGTTTACTGGAAACACTCCACGAACCACTTCCTTGAAGCCGTCACAAAGTGAAAATATTGTTCATTTTGGTGACTACAACTTCGGCTAAGATAAGGTCGACAGTAAACATGGGCTAGCATTAGACACAAATGAAACCTTTTTGTCGAATGTTGTATAACAGTACTCGATTTGGGATACTACAATATGCATAACCCGCGTAAAAATATCAGCTTATATTTGGTCATCTCTACTTTCTTACAGAATGTGATCTCATATAAAAAGTTGCTTCTCTTCGATTACGAGTTTCTAGAAGTGCCTACCGCGTTCCCAATCATACTCCCATCCCCAACAGAAACAACCTAACTCAAAAAGAAAGGTTCTACCTGGCTGGAGGAAGGCTTCTTGGGGTGAAATTTTGAAAGTACTATAGTTGTCATCGTGGGCATTTTTACTAGAAGAAACAGTAGTCGAGGCACTGGATTCCTTCGCCGATGTTGTTTATGCAACACTAATACATATTCTACTGTCACAAGAGAAAAATCAAAGTACTTTCCAAAATGGCACGGCAAAGAGACTCGAAACACATTTCGAAATAAGGAAAAGGCTTGGAACTCTGGCGTTCATCTCCATAAATATATATATATATATATAATTTTCTGATATAGGACATCACACAAAAAAACTATTCAGAGGCAAATAGCTAAACTTTATTTCGAAAAATTCAGACACCAGCATAAACATCCCTAAACAAATTTTATCATTTATCAGATACAGGTCTAAAGCTTCTAGCATACTTCTTGTCATGTACAATGATGTATCAAAGACAGAAGAGGAAAGAACCGAAAATTGTAATGAACACTTTTGCATCAAATTTTCAATTGGATAAGCTATTCCACGTGATCCCGTTTATCTATCACTCTTCAAGACTGTGAATTTCTCTTATTTTCTCTCCGGCCTCAGAGAGCCTCTGGCCCGGAAAATATAAGCTAAGTCTTTCTACCTTCTACAACATCTATTATTTATTTTCCACCTTCTCTCATTTTCAATAGATGCTTCAGGGAAAGCTGTTTTCCCTTTTCCTGGAAAAAGCGCGCATCTCTCCCATTTATAAATCTTCACAGCACGATCATGTGTCATCCTAAAGCAATATCTCGCTTTGCTCAAATAAATCAATTATCTGCGAGAAAATCAGCAAAGAAAGACTTTTCAAATTCACCTCTCCCTATATTGTCAGATACCATCACGGTTTCATGTCTCTCTTGCCTCACCAATCTCATTAATATGATTAATTATGCTACACATAGTGTTTCCACCATTACACAACTTGACGCCACCTATTTCGATTTTTCTTGTGCCTTAGATTCCATTAACCATGCTTATATAACTTACAAAATCTTCAAAAGCTTCTGTGCTCATGGGTGACACTTATCTTTGTTGAGTAGCTACTTATGAGGTCTCACCCAAAGAGTCGGATTTGCTATCATTGATTTGTATCCCTCTACTTGTAACATCCGCTGTAGCACAGGAAAGCGTACTTGGAGAATTCTCTTTCATATTGTACATGAATGGCTTCACTAGTTGGGTCAACTGAAATATCAACAGAATCCTCTTGTTTACAGAACATTGCAAAGTCTTGAGATGAGTGTAATGAATGGAAGTTTCCGAGCTACTTCAAAGCGCAATAGATAATAATTCCTTCTGCTTTAACACATGACCCGTAAAAGTTCATCTCAATAAGAGCAAATCCATAACATTTTCCGTTAAAAAAAAAAAAAAAAAAAAAAAAAAAAGTGCATACTTCATACCACACAAATTGTTTGTCTATCACGAGAATCAATAGTCATAAGAATTTCGGAGCTTCTTGACACAAAACTAACTTTTACAGAACTAAATTTTCACCAAGCACACAATCCGTCTTATAGGAATTCTGTACAGATTCCTTAGGAACTTCCTACAAGACAATAATTTCAAAAAAAAAAAAAAAAAAAAAAAAAAAAAAAAACTGCAATATTGTTCGTTTGTCTGGAGAATGGTAGTTCCAACAAACCAAACCGGGATTAACTCAGTTCCATATTTATTCCTTGCAATAGTACGCCTTAGTGAGTCTCGCACACGAGCATTACAAAACACTTAATATTACGAACAATAGATACACAACTTTGTAAACCTCGTCACAAAATCAGTGACGTCAAATATCTGTCTAAACTCACACATGGCGAACTCTGGTCCGAAACACTACTCTCAGAATTTTATTTCCGAACCACCTTCAAGCAAACACACAAAACATTTCTTTCATATAGTACGACCTAAACATTCAATAGTTCAACATTGTTTGTTCTACAGGTTTTCTAAACTACAGAACGAAATATTGTATACACTAATAGACTAACTTCGTTTTCCAGTAACATATAACTCTGCAGTATCGTCATTTTAGTTGATAAACTTTTGTCAGCTGTCTTCAACATTTCTAGCTATCACTTACGATACTATATTATTATTTTGATTGTTATTATTATCATTAGTATTAAGTTACCATCTCTCAAATTTGTGAACTTCGAGAAAATACCTTGCAACACTATTGCAAAGTAGTAATTTTTTCATCTTAACATTTGCTGTAAGCAACGTAATTTTGAGCAAATTTTATCTCACACTTTTGACAACTATGATATTCCGCATTTTGGTTATCACTCGTGTAACCTGACTATATCGTTCATTGTATAAACATGATTTTTCAGAAAATCGTCTCAAGTGGACTTTAAGTAAACCCTTTTCACACTTTTGGACACCAATCTTTTACCTGTATGGAATAACATGTCTCCTCGGAACTGAACTTCGAGTAATTCATTTTTTATAATCTTCACACAAGCAGTTCTTCCCTATTTGTATTAATACATCTGTTGCCAAATACGCAGTTTAACTAAATCGTTCAGCAAAATGTGGGCTTTATATAAATTATCTTTTCATCTGTGTTGCGATGTGTGAGATTTTCATATGTGTTAAAATGTCTTGAGTAACTTGAACGTAGACCAAATACATTTCCACACTTCGCACGAGTGGAACATTGAAGCTTTGTATATTAAAATGTCTCTTGTCAAGCTTGAACGCGAACAAAATCCTATTCCACATTGTTTGTACGTCAAACATCTTGTATGTATTGCCAAATTTCAAATCAAAATAATCCTATCTTTGCACGCCTAGCTTGCCTGGTTTTTTTACTTATGATTTGAGTTGTGATTTCATGTGAAATCAGAAAAAATTACTAAAATCTCTTTTCTAGTAAATTCTAGTTTTCTAAATCCCTTTCCACACTCTTGGCATATGTAAGGTTTTTTGACCTGTGTGGATCAACAAGTGTGTAGCCAAATGCGAACGCCGATTAAACCACACACCTCAATGTTCGCATGTATGATCATTTTCTCCTGTGCAGATTAACATGGGTGTAGACAAACGTGAACGTACCCTAAATGCCTTTCCACATTCCTGGCGACCGTGAGTTTTCCCCATTGTAGACAATTTCGAACGCACACTAAATCCCGTCCATACTCATTGCAGGTGTGAGGTTTTTCTCCTTTGTGGACTAACATGTGTCAAGACAAGTTTTAACGTTCTCGTAATCGCTTTCCGCAGACTTGCATGTGTAATTTTTTCTCCGTGGACTAACATTTGTCTCCCGAATTGTGATCGTTGAATAAATCACCTTCCACCCTTTTCGCAAGTGTAAGACGTTTCTCCTGTGTGGACTAACAAGTGGGTAGTCAAATACGAAAGCCGACTAAAAGCCGTGCCACAATATTCGCATGTATAATCAATTGGTCTTGTGTGGATTAACATGTGTCTAGACAAGTTTGAACGTTCTCTAAATACCTTTCTACACTCTTGGCATGTGTAATGTTTTTCTCCTGTGTGGACTAACATGTGTTGAGACAATTTTGAACGTTCTTTAAATCTCTTTCCACACACTTGGCAGGTGTAAGGTTTTTCTCCTGAGTGAACTAGCATGTGTCTCACCAATTGTGAACGTTGACTAAATTTCTTTCCACACTCTTGGCATGTGTAACTTTTTTCTCCTGTGTGGACTAACATGTGTGTAGACAATGTTGAACGTGCCCTAAATTTCTTTCCACACTCATTGCATGTGCGAGGTTTTTCTCCTGTGTGGACTAACATGTGTTCAGACATTTTTGAACGTTCTGTAAAACCCTTTCCACACTCTTGGCATGTGTAAGGTTTTTCGCCTGTGTGGATCAACAAGTGTCTAGCCAAATGCGAACGCCGACTAAACCCCTTCCCACAATGTTCACATGTATTACCGTTTTCTCCTGTGTGGATCAACATGTGTGTAGAAAAATTTGAACGTAACCTAAATGAGTTTCCACATTGCTGGCATGTGTAAGGTTTTTCTCCTGTGTGGACTGACATATGTGTGGACAAATTTGAACGTAAACTAAATCCCTGACCACACTCATTGCATGTGTGAGGTTTTTCTCCTGTGTGGACTAACATGTGTTCAGACAATCTTGAACGTAAACTAAATCCTTTCCCACACTCTTGGCATATGTACGGTTTTTCTCCCGTGTGGACTGTCATGTGCCTAACCAATTGTGAACGTTGATTGAATCCTTTTCCACACTCTTCGCATGTGTAAGGTGTTTCTTCTGTGTGGACTAACGTGTGTGTACACAATTTTGAACGTACACTAAATCCCTGACCACACTCATTGCATATGTGAGGTTTCTCTCTCATGTGGGCTAACATGTGTCTAACCAATTGTGCACGTTGAATGAATCCCTTTCCACACTCTCCGCAAATATAAGACTTTTCTCCTGTGTGGACTAACATGTGTCTAGACAGTTTTGAACGTTCTCTAAATCTCTTTCCACAGGCTTCGAATGTGTAATTTTTTTCTCCGTGGACTAACATGTGCCTACCCAATTGTGCACGTTCAATAAATCCCTTTTCACTCTCTTGGCAAGTGTTAGTGTTTTCTCCTGTGTGACCTAACAAGTGTCTAGCCAAATACGAATGCCGACTAAACCCCTTGCCACAATGTTCGCATGTATGATCATTTACTCGTGTGTGAATTAACATGTTTGTTGACGCACTTGAACGAATATTAAATGGTCTTCCACGCTCACTGAATATGTGAGGTTTTTCTCCTGTGTGGACTAACATGTGTGTAGATAAATTTGAACGTTGACTAAATCCCTTTCGACACTCGTTGCATGTGTAAGGTTTTTCTCCTGTGTGGACTAACATGTGTGTAGACAAATTTGAACGTAAACTAAATCCCTTTCCACATTCTTGGCATGTGTACGGTTTTTCTCCTGTGTGGACTAACATGTGTCTAGACAATTTTGAACGTTCTCTAAATCCCTTTCCACATTCTTGGCATGTGTACGGTTTTTCTCCTGTGTGGACTAACATGTGTCTAGACAATTTTGAACGTTGTTTAAATTCTTTTCCACACTCTTCGCATTTGTGGTATTTTTCTAGCAAATGCCTTGACAAACGTGACCGATTTAATTCTCTGCCAAATTGCTTCGAAGTATAAGATTTCTCATCTGAATAAGAAATTGTTTCCTTTAATATATTAAACATATTAGCTTCTCTTTGAAGAACAACAATGTTATCTCGCCTGTAACAAAATTAATAAACAAGGAAATGTGTATTGATGTAATTAATAAGTAACAACAAATATATAAAATCATTCGTTATAATTCATGATAGAATTACGTTTATTTTTTTTCTAGTACATGAAATCTTGAGGAACTATGGTACCGAGGAGCATCGAGGACTTTCCACATCTCTCCACTCTCAAAATAAGATGATATAGTTTGCTTACTATTTCAAATTTTGAATTCCTTTAAATGTACGATATCAGAGTTAACTCAAGTACACACCAACATTGAACAGAAATTCGTTTCACTAAAAAAATTTATCTATCCTTAATTTTTGTGTCAGAAAATTTAAAAATTGCAAGAACATGTTGCAACTGCAGCTACAAGAAACTGCTATCATTATGACAATGAAACAAATTAAGGGTATAACATCTTTTGAAGTTTTGCACAAAATACGTAAGATCAATCCGTATATTAATCTCTGTGTGTTTTTAATATAATCACATACTTTGAGAAAGTAAATTTTAATAGGTCTGGAATCTTTCCGTCTATTGATATATACCTTCGTGGTTACATCTGATACATATTTAGGCCCTCTTATTACATAAATACTTTTGAGATGTGTTGAGCTTTCAATTTCTTGTAATTTTTCTTTCTTTCTTTCTTTCTTTTTTGATATGGATGATATTAAGATTGCAGAACTCCTTGTTAAAGTAATATGTACAAGAATTAGCACCTTCGTCACACTTACATTATTACTAGTGCTTGTACGTTTGTGCTCAGGACATAGAATTTCTAACAACCTCGTGTAATGCTATTCGAAGAAATGAAAATGATACACTGGGTTTGGAATCCTCCTATTACAGGTTTTTTTGCAAACAATGCCCTTGACTTTTATTAACATCGTGAAACACTTTACCAATTATTGTTTTTTGCGTTTAAAGTAAAAAGGGTGTATGAAGATTAATGATGGAAGAAAATGGCAGAAATACTTTATGCGTCAGATTATAGAAAGAGGAAACTAAACTGCTTGAAATAAATTATATAATATATGTCGATTGTCTACATTTAAGTGGCATTCGATCGTGTTACATTCATTGAAATGAGTAGCATAAGGCCGGGAAGAGGATTATATATGTACGTCAAAAATGATAATCTGACGGGTCTCTTTCCTTAAAGAGCGGACAGTTGCACACTACTTTTTTCACTTTTAAAAACTGTTGCGTGCACCAGTGTTTCTGAAAATACAACATTCCAGAGGGCGATTACGAACTTGATATCCAGCAAATCTGGCATTAGTTAAGGAAATAGGTGAATCGATTGAAATCAAATTTTATACGGCAGTTAGTCAGACCAGTATCTGAGCTATAAACTTCTTTCTTTCTTTCTTTCTTTCTTTCTTTCTTTTTTTTTTTTTTTTTTTTTTTTTTTTTTTACCTTACTGTCATTAGAGTGAAGATCCTACAAGTAAGCGATTTTAAAATTTACGCTAAAAGCAGACCATCTGACGTGTCGAATAGGTTAGGAAGGTGAAATTTGTCATACAAAATCTTTACTCAGAACCAGTTAGCAAGTAGTCTACGCCTTAAGGGATGAATACGGGCAATTTCCGTAGATTTCTTAATATATAATTTTACCATATGATGTAAAATTAATATATAGTGTACAGAACTCTATCATGCATTGTCTCATGTAGTTAAGTCATCACAATTTTGCTAGCACAAAACAAGTTTTAAGAAAACTAGGTTTTCAAAAGGATGTTTATAAATTAAGGTGTAAACCCCATATCACTTCAAATCAATTTATAGACTTCTTTAGATATTTTAACACGTGCCACATTATAAACAGGAAAAAAGTTTGTAGTATAGATTCAAAAATTATTTACAGAGAACAAAGTATTTTCATCATTTCTCTTTCATCGTTTCTGGACGTGCTTCTTTACTTATGTGCAGCATTTTATTTCTTGCGAAAAAAACATCATGAAATCACCATCTTTTCCTCAGTAATTCACATTAATATTACCAGTTTGATTTCCGCGTTACTACATTAAGTATGTCTACGTATTTTTAATGGCGTGATACATAATAAACCTTGACAGAAAAAAAATTACATAACACTATGTTCCTAATGTCGTCTTGAACACTGGCCCTTTATAAATCCTTACAATGTAAAAGCCACAAAAAAATCAACTTTAAAATAGTTTTAAGAAAATCGTTTCCCGACTTTACCAACACATTAAGAAAAAAGTGCATTTTATTTATAATATCACAGTGAAAGTCCATTTTCTTTGCAGAAATGCGTCCCGAAACTGGTCGACATCTCATTGATGTAAAAATTAAGATCGAGATCCTACACAAAACCCGAACCACAGACAATAAGCATACGTTTGCCCCAGGTTGTAATTACTGAATGATCTATGAAATTTCAAAATTGAAGTTAAGGATTCGTTTTACGCCCATTTTGTTGCATAGGTCGCAACCTGCTGCAATTATTTGCAGCAAACGTGAACTTCATTTGAAGATTTTATAGCAATTTTCACTGTGGACTTTGAGCAGCAAATGTTAAAAGCTCAAGAAAATAAAAATATATATACTTCACCTTAAACTTTAGTATACGTTCAGGAATATACGAAACTCATTCACCTGGTGAATAACAATTCCGGAAATCCCACAGGTCACAAATTTAACTTCTCAACTGATATCATTCTGCACTAAACCATTCCAACTTGGATTATTATCACTCATTCTTAGTGTCGTATTGTATTAAATTATCTTATCCTTTTTGATATACCAAACTTTCACAAAATTGTACAGTTCCCATGTGTACTACTGACGCAAGTGAAGTGATTGCCTATCGTAGATATATCAATTTCATTATTTGTGTAAAAATATGTGATATTTTATTACTGTAAATGATAATTATACATATAGTGACGTAAACTTTTTTCAATCATTTCACACTAAGTAAGTTATTCAAAATTAGCAATCTTATTCTGCGTCTTAATTACCATATGCAACCCTTTCAGTCTAAAATGTACACAATTGTGCAGATAGATAGAATCACGAATATATGCAGTATCGGCTCAACATGCACAATTGTGCAAGTTAATTTTTCCGAAAGCTACTAGTTTAAAGAAAAAAATCATATTTACGAGGATAAGTAGATCATACTAGATTAGGAAAAAAGTTTTTTCTTCTTTCTTTTTTTAAATTCTTTTTGAAAAATTGTCCTGGTGGAAAAGGATATAATTAGATACCCTGGACTTGTGACAATCACTTTCAATTGACGATTAGGTAGAAGAGAAAATCATTCATTAATCGATTTGATATTTCTTGAAAATTATTTAAGTTTAGATGACATTTTGTAAATCAGGTCAACAGATATTTTCTCCTTGTTTATCGATTGCAAGTAAAACTGTAGCTGTGTGTTAGGTCTATTATAACAACTATATTCATTCCCTTGATTACAGCAACAAAAAACAACTACATAAATTATACATTTAAAGCAAATTTCTCCTAGAACGTGATATTACTGGTATTAACCCTTAGAAATTTACAAACCTGTAAAATTTCATGAGATATATCAAAGTGTTAAGAACGGGCAAAACTTTATTGACATAATTATTCATGCACTAGGTTACTATATCATTATATACAAAAAAAAAAAAAAAAAAAAAAAAAAAAAAAAAAAAAACCTGATCCAAACGGGAATCATGAACTTACGCTTTTATTGTTAGTGTTGGCCTTTACGAGAGAGCTAATATATTGAGGTTTTCTTTATAAGCTAGTCAGTACAGGGAAAGAAGCGGGTAAAATATTCCATACAAATAGAAATAAAGAAGTGTCTAAAAATCTTACAGAAACATTTTGTTTACACTAAGACAACTATCATGATCGGGTTCAAAACGTTACAAAATTTGTAAAATATTTACGTTTATGAACAAGTGAAACGGTGTTACCGGAATATATGAAATAACGAACGTAAATGTCAGAATGGTAAACACTTGTCGTGGTTAAAACATACATCACTGAGTGATAGACGAACACAATAACAGTATTACTTTAGACTAGGAAAATATCTCATATCAGCATAAAGGTTTAAATTAATGGCAGTGAAGGACAAAGTGTGAGGGCGACATACTTTTTTTTTTTTTAACCACCCACATAATTTCTGCCAAATATTCGTTCCATAGCTACAACTTTTGTATGTATGACTAACAGTATCTATCTGGTGGGGTGTATTAAAATGTAAATACCAAAATTAAACAAATGAATATCGTTTCACAGTGTGAAAATAAGACTTCCAAAATGTGCGTTCAATACTCAACCTTAAAGTAGTACATCTGTAACGACTGGTTGCCAAAAAGTAACAAAATTGAAGATACAATCTGTCCCCTGGATATATCTTAAAAAGCTATTACTTGCTACCCGTTACTCGTTTACTTCTACAGAGATAAATATTGAAAAAAATCGTTAATTTGAAGCACTTCCAGTTTGAACAGAAAGTTAAGGAGCGAGGTAGAATGCCACGTTGAGATGCTGATCCGATCGAAAAAAAAAAAAAAAAAAAAACAGCTCCTCGATACGTGTTATCATTTTCGTTTCATAGGTGACGTACAATTTTAGCCACTTCCGGTTTGAATAGAGCTTCAACGAGAAAGATAGATAGTTTTCAGGTAAGCCGACTCGACTCCAGAGAACGATATCGCAATATATCTTACCATTTTCGCTTTACAGAAATCAGTATTTATATCGGAGGTAATAGTAACTTTTAAGCACTTGCGGTTCTGATATAGTGCTGTGAATAGTAGAGATATGTTAAAACGTGTTAGATGATAAAATGTTTGCACAAAACGCTTCTGACTAAATCACCGCGTTTGTTTCGTGACGATGAACATCGAAAACAGAAATGGTTTATTCTAACTACTTTCTGTTTGAATTCAATTTCAACGAAGGAATAACTGATTCGGTTATATGCTATATTTTTTGTTCTGTGGCAATAAGTTGAAAAATATATTGAAGCCGGATGTAACAGTAAACTTGGACGATGTTCGTTTCTGGTAGAGTTCTGTGGGTAATAACGATACGATCAATTTGAACGTTGAATTGTTTGCAGAAATCCACCTTTCGCAATTTACCTTTTCCGTTGTGTGGGGATAAATGTTGAAACTGGAAATGGCTCATTTCAAAGGCTTACGGTTAGAACATATGGTTGACGGAGGAGATGGGCCTATTCTTGAGGAGCTGAATAGATTGTACGGAACCGTATCTCAATATCTCTTATTGTCCATACTCTACAGATATCAGTATTGAAATGACCAGTTTAGATACTTTTAGCAACTTCCGATTTTGGGAAAATGCTGTGGGTTGTAATATGTTTACTCCAAACCCTGTATCGGTTGTAAGAATTGTTTGTTACTGTCTTTTACAGTTTCTGTCCCATGATGAAAAATATTAACACCAGAAATGGTTAATTTCAATCGCTCCGCTTTGAATAGGGGTTAATAGAAAATGTGGAACCTTATCTTACAACGCTCAGCTCGTTGTGGAAACGCAACATAATAACTCTTCCTCTAATCTATATAGAAATAAGTATGGAAAACTTAATTAATATTAAATTTGAGCCACTTCCAGTTTTAGTAAGGCGTTGCTATGAGTCATGTTATGTTTGACGCCCAATTGTTTGTTGAAATACGTCTTCTTGCTATGTTTCCGTTCCCAGGCGAAAAAAAAGCTCAAATCGAAAGTGGCTAGTGTTAACCAGGTTTGATTTGAATAAGATCAAACGTATGCTTGAGATGCTTCGTCCAATGCAAAAAATCGCTTCCAGATAGCTCTTGCAGTGTATATTCTACGGAAATAAATTTTGAAACCAGAAATACTAGTACTATCCAGGAAAGAAGTGGTATGTTGTTTCGAGACGTTGAATTCTTGGCAGCGAACCGCATTTCCTTCCCTGTTACCGTTTTCATTGTAAAGGAATAAACGTTCAAAGCGGTATTAGTAATAGGGAATTAGAAAAACTGCCGGTTACAGCAGAGCGATGTAATCAGTCATTGTGAGGTGTGTATGGACACAGGATCATGTGCAAACAATCAATTATCAACTGATTTCTCGTTATCAGTTACAGTTTGGTTTTATGGTTTTGTTCGTTAAGTCTGAAACTAATGGCTAGTCTGAAGAAATTTCTGTTTGAGTAAAGGCGAAATTGAATCCATTCGAGGGGCGCTGAAATATTTATAAGAAACAGTATCATGACAGCATTTAGTGTTTATTCTATACGGAAATCACTTTTGAAACTGGACGGAATATTAAAGTTGAACTATGTTCATTTTCTTTGAAGTACATTGGATAGTCATGAAAGTTGTGTTAAGTCGCTGAATCGTTTGGAAACAAATGCTTTATTACAATATTCGTTCCATACGGATAAACGTTGAAGTTCGAAATGGTTAATTTGAACCAATCCAAGTTTGAATAGAGAGCTAAATAAGAAGGGACCAATTTTTTGGAGGATGAACCGATTGGAAGAAATTGTTTCTCAATATTTTTTAAACCATTTTGCTCAGATACCAGTTCACAGACGGACGCACGAGCAAATCCGTTCTAGACGACTGCCGTCACTTACTTACGGCATAGTTTTAGTCCAAAAGCATCCGTTTGTATTCATGTATGTTACGATCAACAGCATACCATTGAGACTTTGTATATGGTTCAAAAAATTAGTCGTTATATTAAGCCAGATACGAAACGATTTCTGGTGACTGTTCCAAAATTTAGTGTAAAAATTTGTGCGTGTTCAAATAAAACATAATTTTAATACTATTTTAGTGTAAATCTTTCTTTTTTTTATCAGGATAATAATCCATAGGTCATTTTAGAAACTGGTGCTAACACATAATGAGTTGCAAAATACGTGATTGGAAAGAGCGTGTACGTCCAGAAAACTGATACCACCGGCACCAACAGTGAGTAAAATGTTTTGCTGCATAACACACACTCGAAGTAATTTTCTGAATAAAGGAAAAATAACGCATTGCTGTGTAAACAAAAAGTGCTATGGCACCGTTCTATATTTTCTGCAAGCATAGCCTTACCTAATCACCGCTAACCAATGACCACCAACATTGAAATAAATAAATAATTATTAATAAATGTGCGCATATACAGATCCATTTTGAACAAAAAATACGAAAGTGTAAACATATATAACGAAACTTAATTTAACCCACCCTTATCAATGAACAAATTATCTAATTAAATCAAGATGTCGTAAATTAGTATGTAAGAATCTCCGTATTACACACGGCATACCCCTTAAAGGCTACAGGAATAATCCACGCAGTCAAAGGAAAGAAACAGAAGTCTGAAGATATTTGAACAAACCTAGCCTCCTCTAACTACTGGTCAAAAAAAAAAAAAAAATTAAGATAATCTAAAAGAAATGAAAATAAAAGTTAATAACAAAAGAATGTGTTTTGAGAGTAAAAAGTAACTTGTAGCAGTTGACATTTGATCGATGGTTATTTCATAGAATAACACGACACTGTACCTATGTTCTCATGTGAGAGCTTGCAAATAGAAATTTCGTAGTTTTTTTTTTAACACTGCAAGTATATTACCTAACAAAGCTACGAGATGTCATTAGCACATGGATTAATGGTGAAAATACCTCCTTCAAGAGCAAGGACTGGCTTCGTAGGTTTATGAAATTACCTTTCTAATTATTTTTAAAGAACTAGTGCTCATATCGTAAATTTAGGAAAGGACTCTAAATCCTTGATTCTTTCTTGTTCTCCCAAACCGTACGGTGGTGGGCAACATGCAAGTTTTGAAACCTTTCCCTCCCTTGGGAGATCAGTTTTATACCTTGTAAAGTCTCTTCTTCATAACTAACTATATATTGTATCCGTGGTCTTCCTCTTCATGATATCCCTATTGTCTTTCCTTCTCAGTATGGTGAGCCAATAGGAGTGCCGAATAAGATGACCCAACATGCTATTTTTCTTTCTCCTATTATTTTCATGATCTGTCGTTCTTCATTAGCTTCTTTTAGTCCTTGTTCATTCCCTTTTCTTACTGTCCATGATATATGCAGCATTTTGCGCTAAAACCCCATTTCAAGTGCTTCCAGCTTGGATATTTTAGCCTTTCTCACAGCAAAACCTCGATTAGTCCTACATATATGTAGGTGCAAGAGTAAGATCTGAACATGGTGGATTAACTTTTACCTGATCTTTACCTATAAATCAAATGCTTTTTTCTGAAACCAGATGTTAACCCATAGATGTCAAAAGGCCGTAAATAAATTTCAAACTTCAAATGGAACAGGGGCAATTCCATGGTAGTGTGGAGTTCTATGGCTGATTTACACATAAGGCCTTAGATTGTGCACCTGCGGGGACAGCGTGTGAGACACATTCCATTCCACCTTTCAAGATTTGTGTTTTTATTATTACTGAATGCAATTGTTCCATGCTGAAATTCAAGGTCAAAACGTAATAGTGTCTGAAGAAAGGTAAGATCATTAGGTCGTCTGATTAAGTTTGTGGTTTCAAGTTTGTTAAAGTTGGGTTCTGCTCTAAAGTACAATTAATATTGATGGGAATACAGCTACAATTGATCCGGACATTCCTGACTAGGCATATACTATTCATTTCATTCCGATTGCTTGTTTGGAAATAGTCCCGAATGTGTAGGTTAGTTTTACTAATGATTACACTAAGAAAGTAGTACCCGAATCATGTGATGCCATGTCATGAGAGTTATTATTGTCAGCTTACATACAGTTTTGATATATCGTGAATTTCATATCACACCAAGTTAAAATATAAAGGAATTGTTTAACAAATTTTTCATTACGATAGACAAGTATTAAAAATCTCATTCAAAAGATCATAATGATTCTCATAGTACTTGAATACAAAATTGAAAATATTTATCTTGCATACATTAGTGCGCTTCAGTTCTGAAACAGCGTTGTTCATCACGGAGAATTTTCCTCCGGGGCATTTCACACGAGATGTCGACATTATGGTAATACTAGTTTAGCAAAAGCAATTCTTGTAAGCCAAGAGTTGCGTAACAGATTGGGTCTCGCGCGTAGCTGGAGGTGGTCGGGGAAGTGGAGAATTGAAGAGGGAGAGGTGCCGAAGACATCACGAGGGAGGCATACATTTTGCTCTTATCAGCTCATATAAACTTATAACGTTATCGTTATATGTTCCTCGTACTTACAGGAGAATTTCTTGGAATAAGTGCTTGGCGAGATGAAGCTCTTCGAAGAGCAAAACTGCAAAATTCCTCTCTCACAAGTGCTTATGTGTGTTTTTGTGCTTCTTGCCAACACCCCTCTTTGCGCAGCCTAATTTGGGAGATTTCAGAAGTGTCATGCTCCAACCAATTCTGTGCAAGCCAAAGTGCGAAGTAACAAATTATATTTTACAATTTGCATATTTGCAAATTAATAGTTATCATATAATTGTGTGTGCAAATGTAATCATAATATAAACAATCAAAGTATTAGTTCCTATAAGAGGACCAACTGCTGAAAACCTGAATGTTCTGTTAAAATTATTTTCTCGTCAAGAAGTGTTTTCATATACAGCTATTGTCTGTGCAGGAAACAATGCACGCAATCGGAGCAGTGAGACTGTCAACACTAAGCCAGATGAACTAATTCAAACCTCGTCCCTGCTAAGTATTTGAATTATTAATTATTGTGTGATAACAACAATGTAAGTGGTAAAATTGTGCTCCAAGTGGCTAAAATCATTTAAATTGCAACATAAATTTGAATGAACCCAAAACAAGGCTAAGAATATTAAAAGGTAGTGAAATGAAAGTAATAAAAACACGTAATTTACGAATAAAAATGATACCAATATCTACGTCTCATGGAAAATGCGATTAAGGTGAAATCCTTCAACAAGCAAGAAATTTTTGTGAAGTTGTATTTCCTCAATGGATGGTAAAACAACAATGTGCGAGGAGAAAATAAAAAATGAAATCTTTAACATCCCACGCATATGCCGGTTAGGCTAAAGGAGACGGCGATAGTGAGAAATAAGTGAAATAGTGGAAATAAGTAAGTGGGAGGAAACGGGAGAACCCCGAGAAAACCCTCGAGCACAATGTACGAGGAGATTCGAGCCAACAGTGCACAATTTTTTTTTATCTCCAATGGATAAGTTTTCTTACTGTGAACAGTGCTTACGCATTTCAGTAAACAAACTTACATAACTGAAATTGTTCGCGAAGTCGTATTTCGACCGTATTCTGCTCGTCTATACATAAAGGGATCCAATCATTACGTTTAGAAATATATATTTTCGTTATTACAATGTGAAATATTTGTGATAATGAAAACCTTATAATATATATATATATATATTAAATATACCAATAGTGAGAGTTAATCATCATTTCAACAGCACAATAATAAAACTGTGATAGTGTGCATGTTACATAAGAATACTTTTGCTCTACAGGCTAAGTATTTTCATATTGTGCATGCATACATTTGTTTTATGTTTGTATTTACGGTTGGAGTGCAATGGTACGAGATATTTCAAATAAGTATATGGAGTGAGCAGAGGTATACATAGCCCAATGTCCCCCGAACTTATATCCTTAGAACTGGGTATCCAATATTAGGAACGAACAGCTAATTTTGCTGAGGTTGACACAGGGATGCACTACGAACACGGTATTAAAATTATGTTAATAACCTATAGGTTGAATCCGTACTTTCATTATTTGTTCAGTTTTTTTTTTTTTTTTTCTGTTGGTTAACGAATGTACTTCTGTGTTGGCATCATCGAGTTTGAGAATCCACCTCCTCTCACGATTTAGTAAAGCTTTCGGAAGGACGTACGTGGAACAGACCCGATACCATTATATCAGTTTTCTTAAGCAGAATCCCACAAGGAACCTAACACAGAACCCTCATAAAATTTCTCTCCCGAACAGGAACCAAGAAGGATCGAATCTCATAACTTCATAAACTGTACCTACCTTTTCCTGCGATAGTGTAAAACTTTTCTTTCAATAGAATGTAATCGTGTGATTTGAATTGGCATCTCATGAATATAATAGGGAATACAGAAGAGGAAATTTTCAGATTATGTTTTCAATGAGGCCTTCACAAAATCAATGAAAATGTGATTTACCGGTTCTGTAAAACAAAAAACTTTATCACATCTTGGTGTGTTTCGATTTAAGGCGGATTTTTTATTTAAAATACGAACTACTCTCAAATACAATGAACAAAATCTGAGCCCCAGCATAGAAAAAAGGAAACTAATCGAAGAACTAAAATTATATCAAAAGTTTGGACCAAGACATCGCAAAGGAATGAGGGCAGGGTGGAAAAAAATCATGATTTTTTTTTTTTTAAAAAAAAATCATTTTTGTTGATTTTTTTATTTAAATCGATTTTTTTTATTTAAATCAAATCTTTTTCCTCGTATAACACAAGTCGCGAACTAACGAAAAAGCATTAGGAATTAGTATTAAATGCTAATTATGCCATTTAAGTGAAAGTATTGGAGTTGAATTTTGAATTATCCCCAATCGTTAACCTTTATCAATTGCAAATAATGTTTCTTAACACTTTTAAATTATCGCTCTTTTTAAAGGTAAATTATGAACTTTCAGTCAAGCAGCCACAGCACCATCCCTATTTATCCTACGATCATGGTACATACATCACTCTCTTTAGAATAGAACAGCTTTTGAAACGGTAACATTCACATTTCCTTATCATGTCCCTGAAGCGGGAAATTTTGAGAGTATACGGCATTTTTTAAACTTTTTTTTTTTAAATTTTTGATCCCCTCTGGATTCTACTATGTTACCGCACAGATCTCAAAATCAACTGGGAAATACTAAGGTGTGTACTAAATGTGTGTACAAAATTTCAAGCTTCTATCTTGAGTAGTAAGGATGAGGAAACTACTTAACAATGAAGTAAGAACATTCCCACAATGCCCCAAATGACCTGGATGTAATATAACAATTTCCTCAGACATCCCTATTTATCCTAGGATCAGGGTTGGCGAAAACCATGATTTTTATTGGAAAACAAAAACAACAGAAAACCGGTTTTTTGGGTTTAAACCAGGTTTTTTTGGTTTAAATAATTTGCTCTACGTACGTATACCACATATGGACAGAAACGAGTTTTTTTTTCGACTTGGTGTTATTATGCAACAACCGGGTTATGCTAGAAGGGATCACATAAGCCCAAAGTGGAATCAAAACCGCTTCTCGACTTACATCCGAGAGGAATTATCCTCTGTTTGAACTCTAAACGGGGACTAATTGGCCAGAAATGCGATACGTCTGCCGACTCACTCACGAAAGACTCCTGATAAAAATTACGTTGTACTAATCTTTACATACTTGTTAATATAACTGTCAAGAGTCATTTCAGAAGAAAAAAAGATAATCAGTTGCACAAGTGAAACCATTACACAGAATTACATATGGACAATTTTAAAGTACTGCAGAGTACAGAACAACTAATTAGTCCACGTTAGTTTACTACGACTTTTATTAGTCCAAGTTAAAGAAATACAACGACTTAATTTGCATATCAGTAACAAAAGTGAATAAAGATACGAATTATTTGAGTCCACTTTGGCTCTGACACATTTATACATAAATCTGATTTCAATAAATGCCTCTCGTGGGGTTTGTATACACCCTCCCAAAGTACGGCATTTCAATATATTTTATCAATAGTAAACATTATTAACTCGAAACAATATTTAGAATTTCTTTGATTGCAATTGCATAACAATAATAACAAACTATAAAAAATCACAAAAGGAACATTCATAAACTTACATATTTTTTTTAAAAAAAGTTGCTTTTGTAATATAATCTCTTTGAGTAATGAATGGGGAATTTACGTCTGAGTATAATACCAATAATATACGGGAGTGAAACGTGATAATCCACAAATGTTCAAGATTTTACGAACACTTACACTTTTACGAACATTTTTCGTTTTTTGGTTTAAACCAGCTGGGTTAAACCAGTCAACCCTGTCTAGGATTATGATTTTTACATTATTCTCTTCAGAATAAAACAAATTTTCAAACGGTACTCTTTAAATGTCTCCATCATGTATCTGGGACGGATAAATCACGAAAAAAAGAATTCTTTGTTAAAAATATTTTTTTTAAATTTTTACCTCTGTGGACCCCTCCCCCTGTTTTAAGGCAGAGATCTGAAAAATACTGAGGGATACACTGAGTAAATTTGCAAAATTTCAATCTTGTAGATGCAAAAGTAAGCCCGTGAGAAATAATATTCCCCAAGTACCACAGATTCCCGTATAAAACAGGATCTCAGGTAAGTTTCCTGAAAAACTCCTATTTATCTTAGGAGCATAGTACGTACATCATTTTCTTCAGAATAGAACAGCCTTTCAAACGGTACCATTCATATGTCTCCAACTGAGGCGGGAAAATCACGAAAAAAGCTATTATTTGTTAAAAATATCCTTTTTTAAAAACATTTTTGCCCCTCTGGAACCCGCTGTTTCCACGCAGAGATCTGAAAACATCTGAAAATCATTAAGGAGTGCACTGAACGAGTGTGCAAAATTTCAGTCTTCTGAATGTAAAATGTAACCCGCGATTAATAATAATAATAATACGCATAACAAAAAATATCTTTTTAAATTTATGACGTCATCACACACTATGCCTCAATGGCGTGAAAGCATATGTAACGTGTTCTAAAATGCCTCCAGTCTTGAAGAAAACGAAGTAAAAAGCCTTATTGGTACTTTTTAGTCAAATACTTAAGATTCTACCCTATCACCTAAAATAGGTGATATAATTTAAAAGGTTAAGCATTAAGGAAAAAGTACAGCAACGTTTATCAAAATGACTTTTTTTTTTACAAAAGTTACTGATCTTTGGCAGGGGCCTATTTTTAAAAACTCAGAACTAGCTTGCGGCATGAAATACATAAATTTCGCCTAAAGTTATAAAATTAAAAAAAAAAGGAGAGGGGATAGGACCCCTCTAAATACGCCCTATTATATCTGAACAAACGAACAGACACGCACAAAAAAGAATTTTCGTCTTAAATGTCGATGGTGATTTCCCCGTTGGAATAGTTAGCAATTTTAAAACCCAAATCCAATGTTACGAAAAGAAAAAAGCAGGATTGCTCCGTTACCTGCTCAAAAGGGGATTTTCCCTAATCATCCTCTGCATGACACTTGTTTTCATACTATACTGTACATTTGAGTCTCATTGTATTATGATTATTACCTTCCGTAATCGGAATAACAAAACAGAAACGGGGTTTTACTTATTTTCACTTTAAATTATTTAGGAATTTGATATAAATCAACGATTTTTATTAAAAAAATCAAGTGATTTAAATCGTGATTTAAATCAGACTGATTTAAATCAATCCACCTTGAATGTGGGTGAATATGATCATAAATAATTAAGTAGTGATTATGTAGAAGAAACATGTTGAAGCGATATTGAACCAGTCAGTAACAAAAAAATGAATAAATAAAATAAAATAAAATAAAATAAAATAAAAAATAAAGAAAACTTGCAAGTGTCGTTCAAAATTATGAATGTGTGAATATCACATGTATGGTTTAAGTTATACATAGCTCCTTAAAGCGTACAAATTTTTCTATACGATCCCACTGACACAAGCAAGTTGTGAACGAGCGTTTTCCACACTCAAGATTATTAAATCTAGATTAAGGGCAAATCTCCGTCAAGACAACCTTGAATCGATTCTGTTAATGCAGTATGAAAGGGATATACAAAATAAAGTGAATAAAGAGTTCATAATTAATAAACTCTGTCACAATAGTACAGAATGTAAAATATTTCCGATGTAAGGTAAATATCTCCTTGCTTCATGTCATGTAAACAGATCAAAGTAAGGAAAGTTAAATGATATTATATATATATATATATACAGGGTGGGCCATTTTAATTAATCCACGGAAATATCTGAAAAATGATAAAACATAGAAGAAATGTTTCAAGTACACGTTATATATTGCTAAGGGGGAAAACCAATTCCGCCAAAAGTACCCTTCCCCGTCCCCCCTGTATGGGGGTAACGGGGGGTAACTGAAATGTCAAATGGGAACATGGGTTGAGTAATACCTCGTTCGAAAGGTCTTGGAAAACTAAGTAACGCTGTACCAAAAGATGTTCCATATTGTGCACCGGTTTCAAAATGGCCGCCATAATATGGTTCGGAAACTCCAGTACCCGTAGTGTGAAAACCATGGAAGGTAAATGAATGGAACAAAATTGAAATACGTAAATATCATAGGGCATATCGAACGGTGTGGTCCCTGTGATCCCAGTGGCCTCCCTAAAGGGGTCTTGGGGGCTAACTTCAAAATTTCAAATAGTAACATGAGTCGAGTTGTACCTCGTTCGATAAATCTTGCAAAATCTAACATATTACAGGAGAAAACGATTGATGTGAAATGGCAATGTTCTCAAAAGGCCGTCGAAACATAGTATCCGGTTTAGTACCCGTAGTATGAAAGCGATTGGAGATAAATCAACAAAAGAAAACCTGGAGTAGCTAACTGACGTAAGGTACATCGAGAGGTGTTGTCGGGGTGACTCCAAGGGCCAACTGAAAGGTATCCGGGGCCAACTTGAAAATTTCAAATAGCAGCTTGAAGCGAGTAACATCACGTTACATAGACAAATTAATATCAAACAGCTTCTGTAAGAAAATTTTCGACATGAGAGACAGTTTTCAAAATGATCGCAAAGACATGGTGACTGTGTCTAAGAAAACGTCTAGTGCCCATAGTATGAATACGGTTAGACATAAATGAAAATAACGAAAATTAAATAGGAAAACCATGGAGGCGTTCCAAGGCTCGAGAATAATACAACAGACATAAAAATATTAGAGTAAAATTGCCATAATGTATAGAGAGAAATCCAAGTCCTGCAAAATAATCTCTCCCTGCGCTCTGTATGTGAGTGGGGTGGAAAGTAAAGTGAAAGTTCAAACGAGAACTCTACTTTAATTCGTAAATTAAGGCTAACCTTACAAATAGGTATGGTGTGGTTGAAACATTTGTTTGTAAGGATGACGCTGTAGTGACTAAAAAAAGAGAAACTTTTATGCAATGGTGCTGGTTATTCAGAAAGCATTTCGGGGATATACGTACACACCGTTTCGTCCCTCAAGCTCACAATATGACATGAATGCTAATAGTTAATCAAAATGTAACTGTGGCCATCCGCGTTAGTTTAGTGCACCAATTCTCTATGCATGAAGTCTGCCTTCCAAACAGCATTGGGTAGGTCAAGGGTACGCCTGAACCGTTGTCCGGTCGGACATTGAAAATTTGAAGTTAGCCCACAAGACCCCTTCAGGGAGGCCACTGGGAGCACAGGGATTACATCATTCGATATGCCCTATGATATTTACGTATTTCAATTTTGTTCCATTCATTTACCTTCCATGGTTTTCATACTACGGGTACTGGAGTTTCCGAACCATATCATGGCAGCCATTTTGAAACTGGTGCACAATATGAAACATCTTTTGGTACAGCGTTACTTAGTTTTCCAAGACCTTTCGAACGAGGTATTACTTGACCCATGTTCCCATTTGACATTTCAAAGTTACCCCCCGTTACCCCCATTTAGGGGGCGGGGAAGGGTACTTTTGGCGGAATTGGTTTTCCCCCTTAGCAATATGTAACGTGTACTTCAAAAATTTATTCTATGTTTTATCATTTTTCAGATATTTCCGTGGATTAATTAAAATGGCCCACCCTGTATATATATAAAGTAAGGCGTGAATCAATAAGGTGTGTTTATCAACCACCGTGTCCAAAAGTGCTAGTTTATATCAAATTATGAAAATCTACATAGCTCAATCTTGATAAATATAGTTCAAAAGTGCATTTAGTTCACTGCTTTCAGAAAGCTCAATTGAGGGACCAAAAATACAAGGGATCTTGGTTATACATGACGTTTCCAATAAGGTGTGTTTATATTCAGAGAAGGACTCTCTGGAGATTAATACGCAAACTAGGAGAATCACATCGCAGTCCACTCGAGGGTCTAGCAATGAGTAATTTGCGTCATGGTTCTTCTAACAGTTTATATATTTCACTATGGGGCATAAATCCATTTCCTTGGCATAAATAAACTTACTTCAAAAGTCAGTTAGACCCCTTGAACTCCAAAGGTTTCACTTTATGTTTGATGTAGATGTTTTATCGAGTTTAACGAAATATAATTATGTGGTTTTGAAACTTACATTTTGAGGGTTTAAACGGTCTGAGAAGATATTTTTATAATATGACTTTATATACTACTGTTGATCAGCAAGTTAAACATAAAATACTCATACGTAATAATGTCCCTATGTTAGAGGTAGTGCGCTATGCTAGTGAATTCATAGTTACGTCCCACGCCCGGCGGCATCTCTTTCTGACTCAGGAAGAAATGAGAGTACTATTGATATTAGAGAAAACCTAATGCAGAGGCCAAAACCTAATCACGAAGGCTCCATCCAAATAATAGCAACATTTTTAACTGAAGACAGAGAAGGCAAAGTAGTTTCCTTGATTCACGCACAGGTCTTTTAGGATTTTTATGTTTGTAAGGTATATGGTTTTGGAGAATTTTTTAAATTCAAAAATTACGTAAAAATAAAAGAAAACGAGGGAGAAAGGGATTGATTTCAAATTTCAGAGACCATGCAACATTTGAAATGCATAACCGTGACCTACTGGGTTATAACTTACCAATAAAGGAAGGCAAAGGAAACAGACAATTACAAAGGAGAAAAAGGCATGAGACAAGTACCGTACATAAGACTTAAGATATCGACCAAGACCGGGGCGGATGCAAGCTACAATCTGAAACGAAAACGACAGTATAAATTAACGAATTCCTTGTTTGATTATTGAAAGTCTTATAGTGGGTGATGCATAAGCTTAAAAACGAAACCCAAATTAGTATGCTATATGGTTTGAGCCACCTGCAAATGTTAATCGTACAAATGTCAAGCATGCAATATTATGTTGATAAAATACAAATAATTTGGCACCCTGTAATTTCAGAACTGACTCCCAAAACAATTTCAGCTTTGCACTTTTTTAACTGGTAATACTGGTAACACTATTTTAACTGGTAATACTATTTTAAATGTAAAATCTAACCGTAATTTTTAAGGATTCAACTGGCAATTTGCTGATTTTATATGGAATAGGTCAGCGTTTTCATCTCCAAATGCACAAAATACGGACTTGTACCTAAAGGCAGCATGAAGTATGGTACCTAAAGGCTATACATGCACGACAGAGCTGACAAGATAACAGAAAACTCATATTTTGGCGGAATACTATCGAAAATAGTATGAAAAATATATAAAATAGAGAAAAGGTGCAAATTAAAGAAAGGAAAAAAATGTAAAAAAAAATAAAATAAAATATAGTAAAATTCTGATACACTAGTAAACTATAAACCATAGGCTTCATAACCTTCTTGTCCCTCTTGGTTCCTTGTACTATCATCCTCTTCCATTTTCAATTGGATCCTTCAACATATTTCCTACCCCCTCGTGCAAGAAATCAAATAAAAGTGGACAATACATTTTCTTAAAGCAGTTTACATTTTTTTTCTCTCACAGAACCTTGGATTGATAAAACATAATTGTGCTTTCCTAATGTAAACTTGCGCTCGAGAACGAAATGCCGCTGAGAAGGTATATTTTTCTATGCTACTAAGAAAGGCGCGGTGAACTTAATAATTTCGTATTGACGATTATATTGTTAATCTGGACTGTAGAGGGCTAATTTAAAAATAAATAAATAAATAAATAAATAACTCTTCGCCGACATCTTATGAGTACATCTTAGTACACCACAATAAAAATTTACTTAATATCGCTTTCATATTCAATTAAATATTAATGGTGATGTCAGTCTACAGGAGCTCTATATACAAAAGCAAAAAGTCCTTTAGAGAATACCCTTCTCAAAAGTACTACTATCCATTTCATAAAGATAGGCCCCTGACTTCGCGGTGCTGCCGTGACGTCCAGTCAAAACTTATACTGCATCGTCGTACCTCGTTGGAATTGTTGGAATGTTGTCTTTTCAATACTTAGGACATACAAATTTTCTTTGAACTGTGTAGTGAGAAAAAAATAGAAATTAATGAAAAAGTGCGTATTTTTTCGTACTTTTTTGGTAAATCAATGTTTATAGGACTATATCTCGGAAAGAACATGAAGTAATTTCCTGTGCACGATATGTAGATTCATATATTGCCTGTAAGTTCTGAAAATTTCATTACTCAACACATAGTAATTTTCTTGATATTCAGTAAAATGTGAGACATTATTATTTCTGATATGCTGCGGTGTATTAACAATCTGAAAAAAAAAAACTTTTAGAAAGATGTTAAAGTAGCTTTTTCAACCAAACTGTTTTGACTTGTTTTAAAAGATAAACAATCTGAAATATGACATTATGATTTTCTCTGCTTTGCTCCCTTCGCTATCGCAGTTTATACAGAGTGCTACGTTGCCACATTTTCCTGGCGCTATACACTCTCAGTTGGACGGCTATTTAAACTTGTCACGACTGTCCGGCACTTTTTAGAGATATTTTTAAAATGTAATGTCTCCACAGATTTTAAACCAATATCTTAGAAATTAACAGGATATACAGTAAATGTGCCAAATGTTCAAAATTAGAAAAGCGAACTCTTTTCTTGTTTGGATTTGTATGTGATGGTCTCGAAAATTTGTTGCTTTTTGTCAGTTTTTCACTTATTGCACGCAGCACAAAATACACTTGCACAGAAACACGCACAAAGTTTATTATATGATACAACCTTTGTTGATATGTAATATTGAGTTTACACTTCGCAGAAAATCTGTTTTCAGATCTAAGAGTAATGTTATGCATTTCGATGCACTTGCCCACGCAAAGTCCAACTTTATATATCAGGCAATAAACCAGAGATGCAAATAAGCAACAAAAGTTTATTGGCCCAAGAAAAAAAGTTACTAGTCCACATCACATAATAAAAATAATTTACTTAACTTCCGTATGATATTAAATACTCGCCCGCACCGTTGAACCACACGCCCCAGGCGACTGGTTATTTGCATCAATGCAATAAACGCTAATATTTATTAAAAACTTCCTTTCACTATGCGGATGCTACGCACTTTGCATCTCCTTTGTCCTACTCTGTTAGAATGTGCAGATATTGGGGGAATCTCTCTAATGGCCCCCTGCTACCAGAATTCTACCGGGTGAAGTTCCCTTTACTTCAATGCCTGCTGAGTGCAGCAGTTTATCTGCTACATTCGCATAAAAAGTTCGAAATGCAAATGTTTTCCTGGTTTGTTCCTGTACAGTATGTGAGCATAGACATGTGTGATAAGTCAAACAGCAGAAGAAACAGCTTCTTCCACCACGTGACAGACATACTAATAGCTGTTGCGTAATTGATTTGTAAACATCGCGTGAAGCTGGTTTCCGTACAAGGCATATGTGAATAATTAGTGTAAAAAGTTCCTTGTTTTCAATTGAAGTAACACACTTTCATTTAGAAAACAAGGATTTTTGTTTTAGTAATTTTTCTTTTTCTCAATCTGCTGTTTTGCGTATTGATGAATATCTTTTACTACTATTCCTGGCGGGAGTTCATGTAGTTTGGATTCCACATTAAAGGGAGGTCCACGTCTAATATAGCCTCACTGCTGAACAGGACGTTAAACACAAATCAAATTTCTGTTTACTATAAAACTTCATCGGTGAAAACAGCTGAAACATTTTACATGCGGAATACTCTATAGATAGCCCAGCATTTTGATCAATTCCTGGGACACCGCTAAACAGAGGTTTTGCATTTACTTGAATTTTATCGCTCCAAACTACATCAGAATCTTCCTTTGATAGAAATGACGCGTTTTTTTTTATTTCTCTTTCCCGGCCCAGCCTCAGATTTACTTGAAACAGAGTTCCTTTCTTGTTCACGCCCGGATACGCCACTGCGCACAGAATAATAAATGTCATTACAAATAATTACTCACTCATAACCGTCTGAGTCGGAGTCATTCATCACTTCTGCAATTCCATTATCGCTAAACATTTTGCCTCTTCTTTTTGTAATACCGACGCTCATAAAGGAATATCCATATTTTTTTTCAATCAAAAAGCACAAGATATACTCAGGAAAAATAAATGCCCATTCGCCCGTCTTATTACAACGAACCCATATGATGTGAGTGCGTGAGTAAGTTTTTAACGCCTACAAAGAGAAGGGAAGTGTTGAAGATTTAATCAGTGCGACGTGATTAAACGCAAATACAACCCTCGTCAACTACTCATTGCATTGTTTACTTTCGTTGAAAGAAAACAAAGGACCCATTCTGTTATATTCGACAGGGGAATTGACCGCAGAACTTGGGTGAACACATGATTGCCAAGGCTACAGTACATTTATTTTTAACCTTTAACATGTTCGTAAGCTGGAAAGTGTGTATACTGAGATCTTGAGGTAGAAATGGAGCCATTGTTAATAAGTATTGAGGAAGATAGCAGAAGCAGCGATGAGTCAACAAAGCCATGACGAAAGTGAATGAAGTAAATAGAGTTACTTCAACGTTTTATTTCGATTACATTGAGATGTGTACACTCATGTCCAAAATTATTGTCACATATCTATAACTGTCTTCTTGTAAGAATATAATTTGATAATGATTTTACAGGGTACTTTTAATACTGATACTATATATAGAGTCGGGAAATGTATCTTTGTGGTAAATTTCATAGGAAAATAATACGAAAATTAGCATGAGTAAAACAAAATGTTGCTAAATGGAAAAGAATATTTTATTTTCGTTTTATTTTTCTTATTTACTGCTCTTTTGACATGAAATTTGCCACATAGCCTACATGTCTTTGCTGATTATACACATACTTACATTATCAGAAATACCAGGCGAATTCGTTATCAAATTATATTCCTACAATAATATATTTATAGACATGCGACAATAATTTCGGACATGAGTGTACATGCATTATTATTTTTAGGATGTTGTGAAAGGTTATAGTAAATACTTTTTGCTATTACATACTTATGAAGTAGGCTTCGCGCTACAAGCTTCCTGAACGCGACAACACTGCACGACAGAGTTGCCACACTTCCAGTTGCTGTATGCTGTTTCTTCATATAAGCGCGGGGAATTTAAAGATTGGGCTGCAACATGGCTCACCACTTAACGCAAAGAATATGTTGAAGTAAACATTAAAAAAAAATACTCTACCAACTGAACCCTTTTTTGTTAGTAGTTCCAAATATTTGGAACACTAGACTTCCAAATTTTCGAACAGTGTTTTGTACGTTTCTCTACCTACCATGGCAAAGGGGATCAGAGCGTCGAACATTTGTTTTAATTACACAAAAAATATCAAGTGATGAAAATTGAACTTTTCACAACTTACAGTTAATGGATGCATCTACATATTGTACACAGGAAATTATTTCACGTAAACTCTTTTCAGGGATATAGTCCTATAAACATTGATCTACCAAAAAAGTACGAAAAAATACACACTTTTTCATTAATTTTTATTTTTTTCTCACTACATAGTACAAAGAAAATTTGTATGTCTTAAGTATTGAAAAGACAACGTTCCAACAATTCCAACGAGGTAGGGAAGTGCAGTATAAGTTTTGACTGGACGTTGCGGCAGTACCGCGAAGTCAGGGGCCTATCTTTATGAAATGGATAGTAGGAGAATATTATCTTAGAAAATGCTTCTGCCCATCAACATAAATTGAAACTATCGTTTCTTGGAAATCCATTTTTAGTCATAGTGGCCATCTCAGTTTAAAAGAAAGGCACAGAGAAAAAACCAACATCGGGCATACCTTTTAAAGGTATTAAGATTCTATTTTGTCAAAAAAGATACTTTGTATAGTTATTTTGTATTGATAAATCTATTGTTTATCTTCTGTTCTAAAGTTATTCTTAATCGAAATAACATAATCCTGCGGGACGTGTATCTATGGTCATTCTCATATCTGCCCAAAATATAAAAGCAGAGTAAAAGAAAAAAAAAATATTTCACTCACGTAGTAAAAAAGACCTCATCTTAGATTACATCCTCTGCAGTTAGAAGCAAACTAACTGGCAATAGCTGTTAAACTTCGAAACATGTTTCAAATAGAACGGTTGGGAAATTGTTCATGATTTGTACGAGGGATGTTTTACATTCCTTTAAATTTTCAAATAAGATCTGAATTCATTTCCCTCGCCTAAAATGAATGAAACGATCTACAAAAAAAAAAAAAAAAAAAAAATCGGCAATACGAAGTAGAGTAGGAGCCGTTCTGATCACCAAGTTTGAAACAAGTTTAATGTAACGATCCAGAATTTTTTCATTGTTTGTCACTAGAGAAATTAATACTTCCTTCTTCATTCTAAAAGAAAAAACAAAAAAATCACGAGTTACTTCTCTCTTCTACTACGGATAGCAGGATGTCAAATACATAATTTTACTAAAGGTTAAGTGCAGCGCAAACAAAAAGTTCGAATTGGAAAGCGCTCGAAATAGAGCGAAATCTAACCCTCCTCGTAGCTTGCAGCTACGGATATTCTTACAAAATTTAAAATTCTAGAAAACACAAATTCCTAATATGTAACACTTAACCAATAAAAATGAAAATATATAAATTATTCATTTCGAAAGGTTGGTTGTAGAATAGTTGCAATTAAAAGGCACAAATCCGAAAGGATGTTACGAAAACGTTTCCAATATTTTGGAGTCTCTCACATCTATAGCACTCTTCTCCATACTGTTCACCTTACGTGTATGTTAACTAGCTGACCAACCGAGCTTCATCCTTCTAACGTTATGAGACAGTGAGAGAGAGAGAGGGGGCAAGGGGAGAAAGAAGGAGAGTGAAATCTTTAACATCTTCTTTTCCGCACTTAAAGGAGCAGTTAAAAACAAGTTTGGTGCAATAGAAAGAGAAACAGAAAATAAGAGACCCGTATTTTTTTATATCTTGATAGGCCGTCTCGTTCAGCTTCTACAGGCATTTCTTTTTGATGAATCGTAAATGGTGACGTCATGGGTGAGATACGCGAGAAACTCAATGTGTGTCAGCAACCATTCCCTTGTACGCAGCTGATAAACCTTTAATAGTGCATTGGATTTAATAGATTGTGTTTTGGATTTGTTAGCAGTCTTGTTCTGTGTTGAATTCATGATGGAATTTTCTGTTAGTTGTTTTTCCTATAACATTAGTATAAAAAAGAGTAGAGAGAGAGCAGTAATTACGTTTGTTGTGCGAAACAGTGTTTCTTCCAGACATGTTTTTAGGGTGGCACTGTCTCCCGGAGCTCTGAGAGATTCACCCGGAGGAGACCAAAATAATACGTATATAATGTAATAAATATAATAGTAATGTGTAAAAATAATGTGCCTCTCCGAATACTAAGTGTCCCTTCCCTCCCCCCCCCCCGGATTTTTTTCTGAAAGAAACACTAGTGTGAAGTAGGAAACACGTGTTAGTACAGCGCGTGCTGTGTCTGTGAAGTGAAGTAGAAATGCCTAACAGCTGCTGTGTTTTCGGTTGTAATTCTTGTGCAATTGAAGCTGAGGACTAAAGTATCTTTTCTTACATTTCGAAGTCGTGAGAAATCACTAGATCGATATAAATTATGGCCTGAGAAAATCAATGGGAAAAATGTACCAAATAAAATCACTCGTTTTCCAAACATCTTGAAGAGCCTGCCTTCGAGAAGTCAAGTTTACTGAAAGAAAAGTCAATGCCAGTGGCGGATCTAAGGCTGGGGCCGGGGGCCTAGGCCCCCCAGTTTTTGTGACAAAATTGATTTAAGCTATTTAGATATATTTGAAAGTTTTTAGTAAACATGATATACATATCATATTCTGGATTCTGACTCCCCCCCCTGAGTTTTTACTGTCTAGATCAACTTCTGGCTAATACTAGGAGAATTACTTACACGCAAACTGAGAAAGAATGCTGTTCCAAGTATATTATTGAAAGGTTTAAAGTCCGAGCCATTGAACAAGCACCGATCTATATCCAGTTACCAACGTACAAATATCGTACAAGACGCAATTAATGGTTGTAGTACAGACGAGGCATTAGAGGGTAATAGAGACGATGTCACTCATGATTCTGAAGATACTGCTTTAGAAATAAGCTATACAATGTGAATTAGGGAGTGAAATATACCGGCTTGTAGAAGGAATCAGTGACGATGACTGTTCCTCAAGACATTGATCCATTGTTTAGTTTCTCTGTATCATGTGACAATGATGATGAAACGGGTGATGAGAGTTGTTCCGCGGACAGTTATGAGAATAAAAGAAATTTAACCGGTGAAGTGTTTTTCGTATTCTGGCAAACTTTACAAATGTTATTTCATTTTTGCCTCATATGTTACGCTCCTGTACATACCTTGAAGCACAAAATTATAGGGTCAGCGTTAAAAATTGCAACAAAAAGTGAAAATGAACGTACTTTTGTTTGGGAATCGGAAGAATGATTAAAGAAAATGTACTTAGGTGTTGCAGCAATCTCGTCCGAAATCTATTTACATATTGGTTTCGATTTTTTTTTTTTTTTTTTTTTTTTTTTGAAACGCTGAACTCATGCTTTATAGGATACGTTTTATAATATCATAAAAGGTTTGTACAGCCCACCATCATATATCATTTTCTACATGCAGATGATATTTGTAAGTCTTTGCAATATATTGCCTACCTTTTTTTGTTTTTTTTTTTTTTAACTATGATATTAAATTACGTTGAAAAATAGAAACTGTACGGTGTGAATTAGTATATAAGATCAACCAATAGGCAAACATTAACTGGTTGAGATTACCTGTAAAATTTACAGAACAAATTCGTAATAGCATTTTTAATAATACCTTAGTGTGCATATTATGCACGGATTCGGACACAAAGTAGCTAGTAACTACTGTAAGCGAAATCAAGTATTAAAACTCAACGTACTAATTCATGACACGGAACTGGAAAAATGTTTGAAACTTAAGAAATTGACGTTTCTAATGTATTGTATTACTTCGGGACACAAATATTCAAACAATGAGAGATTTCAGGATGTTACTAAAATATCTTTAGGAACGTACAAATACATATTCAACACGTAAGATATGTACGTTTATGCTGTATACAGTGTTTTGCACTTTCCACGTTTACATGTATAATTATTTTCCGTGACCATCTGATCATAACCGATCCATCACTTTACTTCTAGACGGACCATTTTCCTGCGCTCTGCCGTAAGTTACACAGCAAGCTTGTTCTTTTACTGCTGTCAAGCACATGTTGGTTAGTGTTGATTTACAATAATTCTTATATCGTGTACGTGCAATAAGCCTCTAAAGTGAACCTGTTGAAAGAAGTGGAAGTCCCATACCATAGAAATGATTCCTGAATATATATATATATATATATATATATATATATATATATATATATATATATATATATATAAACACGTCTTCCTTAAAGAGAAATGAGTACCGGTATGAAATGTACAGTATGGACCTCTATATTATAAAATGAGTAGTGGTATGGACCCCTAGAATTAATGAATGTCTACTGTTCGGTTTTTTTTTTTTTTTTTATCTTGTATTTTGTTAATGTTCCTCCAGAAAAGTGACGCTAGACTCATTCTAGCTAAATCCTGAGTAAAGTCACAAACGACCATTGTTGTTTTTCTAGTATATCACCTTTGACGTTTAAATTTGGAAAATTTCATTCTCGCGATCTGTTATTGTACAAAATCCTTTATATGAATTAAACACTATAGTCGAGCATTCATATTGTAAATATATACAAGAATCGATGACAAAATTTGTAATTAATAATAAGATAATCAATATTTCATGAAGATACGAACTACGTAAGATTTCAATGGGTAGTATCGATCTTACTATTAATTGGTATAGCCTACAGCTAGTATACCCCGTTTCCAAATTGTGGGGTATTAATTTACGTTCCAGGTGTCTCCCTACTATATTTTTTCCTAAATACCTAAACCTAAATATTTCTCGTGAAGTATTGCTTTTAACCTATAAACTTTCCAAACCCATGTAACCGTATTACTAATCTGAACCAATTACTACATGGGAAATTCAACATTACCTTTCTGGCCGAACTGAATTTAAAGTTTTTGTAGTTAATTGTTGGGGGTCCTTACAGTACGACGTGCAAGTCTCCTGGACAACTATCTTTCTTAGCGTAACTGTATTTCTTTCAAATGCAGAATCTTCTTCTACTGCAAATTTTGATTTCAACCTATCAACGTTCATTTCCACATCCAAAGAATACTTAACACTATCCTTGTCCATTTTTTGCTCTCCTGTTGTATATAATATTAGTTCTGTGTTGTCAGTCATCAGTTCGTTTGTCCACCCTGTCCCTTCGAGTGGATCTTCCTGACGTAAGTCATAATCAATTTCTCCTTTGCACAGCAATTCCAACTTAACAGACGCCTCACCATCCATTATTGCTTCAAATTTAATAAGAATTTGGCACTATTCTTGTATTTCCCTTATATTTTGTGCTGCCAGTGTTAATGAAATGAATTACAAGAAGTTCACAGAAGCAACTTTATACTTCCAATCAAACAAACGAACAGATTTTAATAAAGGACTGTATATTTGATTTTTGAAAATATTAGGTTCTTCTTCTTCATCTCCAATTTTATGCTACGGGAAACAAAGACCATTGAGCAGTTATTAAGCGTATAAATCGTGCAATAAATTAACAAAAGCGTATTACTTAACAAAGGATTTAAAGTATACAGTAGATAAGTGCAGAATGAGAGGTTTTACCACCTCCCACACCTTGACACAAATCTGAACACGTTTCAAGACTTCCTTGTTTCCATCTACGAGCCAGAATTAGTGATGGGTAAATTCCCAGGAAGATATTTTCCGGGAATATTCCCTGGTAGATTCCCAAAATGGGAATTTAGGCGGGAATTTATGTTCAATCACAAAGAAAATTGCATTCTATTATTATATTATGATTTCAAAGTTGAATTAATATTTATATCACTGCATATTACTACTGTACTTCACAGAGGATTCTTTAAAATGTATATTCTGAACGGTGCTATGCTATTTTATTAAAACTTTATTATATTTAGAGAGTAAGCAAAATATATATTAACAATGTGTTCTATCAATTAAATATGTGTGAAAAAATTATATAGTAATTTATATAGTAACAGTTTAAATTTATATGTAAGTGGATTTGCTCAACTTGACTCTATTACTGATAAACACACTAAATTTATAAATGTTATAAACCAATTAGATTGGGTAAATTCTAGAAGGTACATGTCTCACCAACTTATCAACATTTGCGCATACATATTTATGTTCACAAAATTTGCAAGATACTTACTTATCTTTATATTTTAGCACGTAACATTACCATACACGACCTTTCGTTCTACCTATTTCTCAAAATTCCATACGTTAATTCACATGTAAGCAGGCCCGCAACTAGGGTTTCTGTCACCCGGGGCAAACACACAATTCGGCGCCCCCCTCCCCCGGTTTAGTCGAAAAGTATCACTTACTTATGGATTGCAACTGTAAATAACATTCTTAATGAAACCAGTTATATCGATTTTTAAGTACTTTAATCAAACTTACTTTAACCACAAAAATATATTACATTCGTTATGTGCTCACAAGTTTTAAGAATAATTTTGTACATACATTTTGTTTTAATGTTGTATGAAGAAATCAAAACAAAATGAACTAGAAAATATCTGCCACATTATACAGTTATTAATTGAAATAACACATTTAGTTTTAATAACCCGAAGAATAATTATGAACAGTAGTAGAAAAAGGGGCGTTCTGCGCCACTGACCCTCTACCCACTTTCTCAGTCCCGCCTGAAGCAGACAACGAGTTTCCCAGTGCCGCCTGACACACTATGCCGGGGGACATATGGGGGATACGAGAAATCGAGCACCGTACACCGTGAGCCCACGGTCTTTTACGACCTCCATTTTAGGGGTGAATTTATTCCCTTTTATGACCACATTTTAGGGGGTGTATTCGTTCTCTTTTACGAGCACATTTTAGGGGGTGAACTCGTTCCCTTTTATGAGCATATTTTTTGAACAAACAGCAGAACATCAGACTACGTAACATAACGAACATACAGAAGAGCAAATTGAACTCGTTCCCTTTTATGAGCATATTTTTCAACCCCTATTTGAACATAGCAGAAATCACAGCTAATAAAAGAGCATGGCATATTTTCCAGCAGAAATTACACTGAGACTATGAACATACAGCAGAAGAGATAATACATAAGACTCGTTCCCTTTTATGACCTCCATTTTAGGGGTGAACTCGTTCTCTTTTATGAGCATATTTTTCAACCCCTATTTTAACATAGGAGATAACACATAAGATTACGAACACATAGAAGAGAAGATAACACATAAGAGTACGTAACACACAGCAGATTAGATAACACATAAGAGTACTCGTTTCCAACCCCTATTTTAATTACGAACACATAGAAGAGAAGATAACAGATAAGAATATGAAACACACAGCAGAGCAGATAACATAACAAGGGTGTACTCGTTTTCAACCCCTATTTTAACATAGCAGAAATTACACTGAGACTATGAACACACAGCAAAGTAGATAACACACAGCACTGAACTCGTTCTCTTTTATGAGCATATTTTTCAACCCCTATTTTAACATAACAGAAATGACATAAGAATACATAACTCATTCCACATAACGAGCAAAGATTACAATCGAACACCCACGGTCTACAGATAATCATTTTAGAGGGTGCTTTGATGACCATTTTTTCCACCCCTAATGAAATTACATAGGAGAGCAGATAATACATAAGATTCGTTCCCTTTTATGAACACTTTTTAGGGGGTGAACTCGTTCCCTTTTATGATTACTTTTTCAACCCCTATTTGAACATTTTAACATAGCAGAAATGACATAAGCATGTCCTCAAACTACTGACCATCGTGAACAAAGGTCAAACTCGAAAACGAAACAACATATCGAGGTGCTGTTTCCACATTTAGCAATTGGTCATCAAAAAAGTACTGACCATCAAGGTCAAAAATTAAAACTCGAAAACAGAGCCACATGGTCATCAGGTACTACATGTCCCAAAATTAGTGGCCATCGAGGTCAAAGGTCAAAACTCGAAAACGGAGCCACATACTCAGGTGCTGTTTCCACATTGAGTAATAGGTCATCAGGTACCACAGGTTCCAAAATAGTGACCATCGAGGTCAAAGGTCAACATACTTAAAACCTAATTACTCGAAAATGGATCCACATATTGAGGTGGTGTTTCCACATTTAGCAATTGGTCATCAGGTACTACAAGTTCCAAAATAGTGGCCATCGAGGTCAAAGGTCAACATACTTAAAACCTAATCACTCGTAAACGGCGCCAAATATCGAAGTGGTGTTTCCATATTTAGTAATTGGTCATCAGGTACCACAAGTTCCAAAATAGTGACCATCGAGGTCAAAGGTCAACATACTTAAAACCTAATTACTCGAAAATGGATCCACATATTGAGATGGTGTTTCCACATTTAGCAATTGGTCATCAGGTACTACAAGTTCCAAAATAGTGACCATCGAGGTCAAAGGTCAACATACTTAAAACCTAATATCTCGAAAACGGAGCCAAATATCGAAGTGGTGTTTCCACATTTAGTAATCGACCACCAACTAGTACAAGTTCCAAAATAATGACCATCGAGGTTAAAGGTCAACATACTTAAAACCTAATAAGTCAAAAACGGAGCCACGTACTCAGGTGCTGTTTCCACATTGAGTAATAGGTCATTAACTACTACAAGTTCCAAAATAATGATCATCGAGGTCAAAGGTCAACATACTTAAAATATAATAACTCGAAAACGGAGCCAAATATTGAGATGCTGTTTCCACATTCAGCAAGAGGTCTTCAACTAGTACAAGTTCCAAAATAATGACCATCGAGGTCAATGGTCAACATACTTAAAACCTAATATCTCGAAAACGGAGCCAAATATCGAAGTGGTGTTTCCACATTTAGTAATCGACCACCAACTAGTACAAGTTCCAAAATAATGACCATCGAGGTTAAAGGTCAACATACTTAAAACCTAATAACTCAAAAACGGAGCCACATACTCAGGTGCTGTAGGTCATTAACTACTACAAGTTCCAAAATAATGATCATCGAGGTCAAAGGTCAACATACTTAAAATCTAATAACTCGAAAACGGAGCCAAATATTGAGGTGCTGCTTCCACATTTAGCAAGAGGTCATCAACTAGTACAAGTTCCAAAATAATGACCATCGAGGTGAAAGGTAAACATACTTAAAATCTAATAAGTCAAAACCAGAGCCACATATTGAGGTGCTGTTTCCACATTTAGTAATCGGTCACAAACTACTACAAGTTCCAAAATAATGATCATCGAGGTCAAAGGTCAAAACTCGAAAACGGAGCCAAATATTGAGGTGGTGTTTCCAAATCTAGTAATTGGTCATCAACTACTACAAGTTCCAAAAATAATGACCATCGAGGTCAAAGGTCAATCTCGTAAATGAAACCACATATTGAGATAACGTTGTGTGATCTATTCAATTTTGTACAAAGCAGAAAAAAAGTGAAGAAGGAATAAATTTGAGAACACAATTTTAACTAGCGCAGAATTTCTGTACCTTTTTGGGCTATTCAAAAGAAAGCAAAGATATGCCATATTAACTAGCTGAGAATTATTTAAGCAAAACGAAGAAAGCGAACATGGACCATTTTACTCAAATTTGGATGGAGTATTTATATTTGTATGAACCAGAAAAAAAATGAAGAAGGTTCAATATTTCTGTACCCAAATAATCACAAGAAAATCAAAGAAGGGTCATTTTATACCTTTTTGTGCTATTCAAATAATAGAGGGAACAAATTTCAGTGGTCTATTTTATTTTTGTACCAATCAGAAGAAAAGCAAAGATATGCCATTCTCAGACTTTTATACCATTTTGTACTACTCCAATAAACGAAGGAATACCAATCATAAAAAAAGAAGCGAAGATTAGGTGGATTATTTTATTTTGTACCAACTGGAAAAGAGAAGAAGAGCTACTTTAACTAGCTCATTATGTACTGTTTAAACAAACGAAAATTGACCATTATGTAACTTTTGAACTACTGAAATGTTCTATTTTTTGTATCAATCAGAAAAACCCGAAGAAGTTCATAATTTGTACCAATGCTGAAATGTCATTTTTAACTGGTTCAGAATTTTACTACTCAAATAAACAATGGAATATTTAGTTTTGTACCACCGAGAAAAAAAAACAAAGAATATTGTACCATTTTGGAGTTTTCAAATAAACAAAGGACTTATAATTTGTGTCAACTCTAAAAAGGATCATTTTAACTAGCTGAGTGTTTTATATCATTTTGTATTATTTCAACAAGCAAAAGGAAAAAGCAAAAAAAGGATCATTTTTACTAGTCTAATAAACGAAGGCATAAATATGAGTGAAACCAGAGAAAAACCGAAGAAGGCCCATTTTAACTAACTGAGAAATTCTGTACCTTTTTGTACTATTTAAACAAACGATGAGATAAATTTGAGTGACCTGTTTTTGTTTTTGTTTTTGTAGACAAATTTGTTTTTCTCTGGTTTGTGCAAAAAGTAGACCTTCTCCGCTTTTTTAATTGCAAACAAAATTTATTCATTCTTCAATAGGTCAAGCACAAAAAGGTATAAATTGAGCTTCTTTGCTTAAGCCACTCAAATGTATTCTTTCCTTTTTCTGCTTGCTATAAAAGTGAATAGGTCACACAAATTTATTCCTTTGTTTGTTTAAATAGTACAACATGGTCAAGAAATTGGGTAGACCAAAAACACAAAAAGCTATAACATGCTGAGCTATTTAAAATGGTATTTCCTTGCTTTTTTCTGGTTTGATACAAATTTTACAAAATGGTTCTCGTTGGTATAAAAGGAAATAGGACACCCCAATAAATGGCACAAAAAGTATAGAATGCTGATCCTTCTTCTCATTTTCTGGTTAGTACAAAGTGTTAATTCTTTCCTTTTTTTTCTGCTTGGCTAGTTAAAATGACCCTTCTTTGATTTTCTTGTGATTGGTCAAAAATAAAATTTAGTTTATTTGGGTAGTACAAAATTATACAGAAATATTGAACTAGTTAAAACGGATCTTCTTTACTTTTTTCTTCTGGTTCATACAAAGCTAAATACTCCATCCAAATTTGAGTAAAATGGTTCATGTCCGCTTTCTCAAATTTAGCTCTTCGTTTTGTTTAGAAATTCTACGCTAGATCAAAATGGCATTTCTCCTTGGTACAAAATGGAATAGATCACTTAAATTTATCCCCTCGTTTATTTAAATAGTTACTATGACATATCTTTGCTTTCTTTCTTGTTACTCCATCCAAATTAATTTTTGCGTTACAGAAATTCTGCACTAGTTAAAAAGGTCTTTTTTCGCTTATTCTTTCGTTTATTTGAGTAGTACAAAATGGTATAAAATACTCAGCAAGTTAAAATGGAAAGTAGAACACCCAAAGTTGTTCTTTCGTTCATTGGGCTAGTACAAAGGTACCTTCTTCGCTTTTTCTGGTTAGTACAAAAAACAGGTCACTCAAATTTATCTCATCGTTTGTTTAAATAGTACAAAAAGGTACAGAAATTCTCAGTTAGTTAAAATGGGCCTTCTTCGGTTTTTCTCTGGTTTCACTCATATTTATGCCTTCGTTTATTAGACTAGTTAAAATGATCGTTTTTTTGCTTTTTCCTTTTGCTTGTTGAAATAATACAAAATGATATAAAATACTCAGCTAGTTAAAATGATCCTTTTTAGAGTTGACACAAATTATAAGTCCTTTGTTTATTTGAAAACTCCAAAATGGTACAATATTCTTTGTTTTTTTCTCGGTGGTACAAAACTAAATATTCCATTGTTTATTTGAGTAGTAAAATTCTGAACCAGTTAAAAATGACATTTCAGCATTGGTACAAATTATGAACTTCTTCGGGTTTTTCTGATTGATACAAAAAATAGAACATTTCAGTAGTTCAAAAGTTACATAATGGTCAATTTTCGTTTGTTTAAACAGTACATAATGAGCTAGTTAAAGTAGCTCTTCTTCTCTTTTCCAGTTGGTACAAAATAAAATAATCCACCTAATCTTCGCTTCTTTTTTTTATGATTGGTATTCCTTCGTTTATTGGAGTAGTACAAAATGGTATAAAAGTCTGAGAATGGCATATCTTTGCTTTTCTTCTGATTGGTACAAAAATAAAATAGACCACTGAAATTTGTTCCCTCTATTATTTGAATAGCACAAAAAGGTATAAAATGACCCTTCTTTGATTTTCTTGTGATTATTTGGGTACAGAAATATTGAACCTTCTTCATTTTTTTTCTGGTTCATACAAATATAAATACTCCATCCAAATTTGAGTAAAATGGTCCATGTTCGCTTTCTTCGTTTTGCTTAAATAATTCTCAGCTAGTTAATATGGCATATCTTTGCTTTCTTTTGAATAGCCCAAAAAGGTACAGAAATTCTGCGCTAGTTAAAATTGTGTTCTCAAATTTATTCCTTCTTCACTTTTTTTCTGCTTTGTACAAAATTGAATAGATCACACAACGTTATCTCAATATGTGGTTTCATTTACGAGATTGACCTTTGACCTCGATGGTCATTATTTTTGGAACTTGTAGTAGTTGATGACCAATTACTAGATTTGGAAACACCACCTCAATATTTGGCTCCGTTTTCGAGTTTTGACCTTTGACCTCGATGATCATTATTTTGGAACTTGTAGTAGTTTGTGACCGATTACTAAATGTGGAAACAGCACCTCAATATGTGGCTCTGGTTTTGACTTATTAGATTTTAAGTATGTTTACCTTTCACCTCGATGGTCATTATTTTGGAACTTGTACTAGTTGATGACCTCTTGCTAAATGTGGAAGCAGCACCTCAATATTTGGCTCCGTTTTCGAGTTATTAGATTTTAAGTATGTTGACCTTTGACCTCGATGATCATTATTTTGGAACTTGTAGTAGTTAATGACCTACAGCACCTGAGTATGTGGCTCCGTTTTTGAGTTATTAGGTTTTAAGTATGTTGACCTTTAACCTCGATGGTCATTATTTTGGAACTTGTACTAGTTGGTGGTCGATTACTAAATGTGGAAACACCACTTCGATATTTGGCTCCGTTTTCGAGATATTAGGTTTTAAGTATGTTGACCTTTGACCTCGATGGTCATTATTTTGGAACTTGTACTAGTTGAAGACCTCTTGCTGAATGTGGAAACAGCACCTCAATATTTGGCTCCGTTTTCGAGTTATTATATTTTAAGTATGTTGACCTTTGACCTCGATGATCATTATTTTGGAACTTGTAGTAGTTAATGACCTATTACTCAATGTGGAAACAGCACCTGAGTACGTGGCTCCGTTTTTGACTTATTAGGTTTTAAGTATGTTGACCTTTAACCTCGATGGTCATTATTTTGGAACTTGTACTAGTTGGTGGTCGATTACTAAATGTGGAAACACCACTTCGATATTTGGCTCCGTTTTCGAGATATTAGGTTTTAAGTATGTTGACCTTTGACCTCGATGGTCACTATTTTGGAACTTGTAGTACCTGATGACCAATTGCTAAATGTGGAAACACCATCTCAATATGTGGATCCATTTTCGAGTAATTAGGTTTTAAGTATGTTGACCTTTGACCTCGATGGTCACTATTTTGGAACTTGTGGTACCTGATGACCAATTACTAAATATGGAAACACCACTTCGATATTTGGCGCCGTTTACGAGTGATTAGGTTTTAAGTATGTTGACCTTTGACCTCGATGGCCACTATTTTGGAACTTGTAGTACCTGATGACCAATTGCTAAATGTGGAAACACCACCTCAATATGTGGATCCATTTTCGAGTAATTAGGTTTTAAGTATGTTGACCTTTGACCTCGATGGTCACTATTTTGGAACCTGTGGTACCTGATGACCTATTACTCAATGTGGAAACAGCACCTGAGTATGTGGCTCCGTTTTCGAGTTTTGACCTTTGACCTCGATGGCCACTAATTTTGGGACATGTAGTACCTGATGACCATGTGGCTCTGTTTTCGAGTTTTAATTTTTGACCTTGATGGTCAGTACTTTTTTGATGACCAATTGCTAAATGTGGAAACAGCACCTCGATATGTTGTTTCGTTTTCGAGTTTGACCTTTGTTCACGATGGTCAGTAGTTTGAGGACATGCTTATGTCATTTCTGCTATGTTAAAATGTTCAAATAGGGGTTGAAAAAGTAATCATAAAAGGGAACGAGTTCACCCTAAAAAGTGTTCATAAAAGGGAACGAATCTTATGTATTATCTGCTCTCCTATGTAATTTCATTAGGGGTGGAAAAAATGGTCATCAAAGCACCCTCTAAAATGATTATCTGTAGACCGTGGGTGTTCGATTGTAATCTTTGCTCGTTATGTGGAATGAGTTATGTATTCTTATGTCATTTCTGTTATGTTAAAATAGGGGTTGAAAAATATGCTCATAAAAGAGAACGAGTTCAGTGCTGTGTGTTATCTACTTTGCTGTGTGTTCATAGTCTCAGTGTAATTTCTGCTATGTTAAAATAGGGGTTGAAAACGAGTACACCCTTGTTATGTTATCTGCTCTGCTGTGTGTTTCATATTCTTATCTGTTATCTTCTCTTCTATGTGTTCGTAATTAAAATAGGGGTTGGAAACGAGTACTCTTATGTGTTATCTAATCTGCTGTGTGTTACGTACTCTTATGTGTTATCTTCTCTTCTATGTGTTCGTAATCTTATGTGTTATCTCCTATGTTAAAATAGGGGTTGAAAAATATGCTCATAAAAGAGAACGAGTTCACCCCTAAAATGGAGGTCATAAAAGGGAACGAGTCTTATGTATTATCTCTTCTGCTGTATGTTCATAGTCTCAGTGTAATTTCTGCTGGAAAATATGCCAAGCTCTTTTATTAGCTGTGATTTCTGCTATGTTCAAATAGGGGTTGAAAAATATGCTCATAAAAGGGAACGAGTTCAATTTGCTCTTCTGTATGTTCGTTATGTTACGTAGTCTGATGTTCTGCTGTTTGTTCAAAAAATATGCTCATAAAAGGGAACGAGTTCACCCCCTAAAATGTGCTCGTAAAAGAGAACGAATACACCCCCTAAAATGTGGTCATAAAAGGGAATAAATTCACCCCTAAAATGGAGGTCGTAAAAGACCGTGGGCTCACGGTGTACGGTGCTCGATTTCTCGTATCCCCCATATGTCCCCCGGCATAGTGTGTCAGGCGGCACTGGGAAACTCGTTGTCTGCTTCAGGCGGGACTGAGAAAGTGGGTAGAGGGTCAGTGGCGCAGAACGCCCCTTTTTCTACTACTATGAACATACGCTTTCATATTTAAATGAGAAACTAATACAAAATAAACTAGAAAATATCTAGTACATCATAAAGTTATAGTTGAAATAACATTTAGTTCTAATAAACCCAAAAATAATTTTGTACATAAACTTTCATTTAAAAATATAAAAACAATACAAAATAAACTTGAAAATATCTGGTATAATTGAAATTAACAACAAAGCATAATAAAGCATAAGTTGGACTGATAGATAAGAATTCAAAATGCCTCGGAAAGCTCTCAAGCAAAACTAATAGATAAAATTTCATACATCCTTCACTCGCAATATCCCTTGGTAGGCGTACAAGAAACAATTAAATACACCGAGGCGTTAACTTATCTTTTCCGCCACAAAACTGCCCTCTAGTTTAAAAACATTATAGCAATTGCGTAACATTACAGGGGGCGCGTCTGAGCTAAACTCTTCAACCACCTGCAAGCAACGAAAATCGGTAACTTTTCGCCCCCGCCGCTATTGATAACAGCGTTTTAAACTTCAGAGCTGTTCTCAATGGAATTATAGAGCTTCTTCGTGGCTAAGCTGTTAGCGTACGCGCCTTTGGCGTGGGAGACCCGGGTTCGATTCCTGGCGGGAGCTCATGTGGTTCGGATTCCACGTTAATCAGTATGTTCACGTCTCATATAGCCTTGTTGCTGAAAGGGACGTTAAACTCAAAATCAACTCAACTCAATGGAATTATACAGACAAACAGCTCCTTGTGGTAGGAAAAGGAAAGGGGGACGTATTCTCTGTGGTCGCCCAAGGGAACAAATGCATGCAATATTAGGTTTTTAATGTATGACATTACACCTATTTAGATGAGACTCTCTCTCTCTCTCTCTCTAAAAGAGGTCCCATGGAAAAGGCCAAGTAAACTTTTGATTTCTTTTAACCTCTAGAATAAGTTCCTCAAGGGAAAGGGTGCGATTTTTAAAACAATTGATACATTATCTTCTTTCTGGCGCCCCCTCCAACCACGCGCCCGGGGCACGTGCCCCCTCTGCCCCCCCCCCTAGTTGCGGCCCTGCATGTAAGAGAAGTCCGAGTACTTCTTCAGAAATTAGAGTCAGAGAGGAGACAGCCCGACGTCTATTACTAATGGTGGTTCAGGGTTTATTAATAGTACTTCACCTCTATTTCTACATAATTCTAAATTACTCTACAAAATGGTTCCTTTTCATCACTTGTAAATTAGTACTTTGCTAATTTTCAGGGTTTGCCCTAGTGGGCGCAGCCCGAAAAAACCCACCGGGTTTTTTCGGGTTGGACCCACCTGAAAAAACCCATCTTAAAACCCACCTGGGTTTTTTACTTTTTTGTTAGTGTATTATTGGTATAACTAAGGTGATCACATTGAAAGTTATTTTTATCAGATTTTAAACTTTCTTTGGGCGAATTATATGCTTTCATGTTAAGATAGACAACAATATTCAACATAAGACCTTTATAAAGCTCTAAATGCACTGAATGAATGCATAAATAAATAAATAAATAAATAAAACCCTCGCCTTAGTTTGGGATAATTGTAGAACAAATTAACGTGTGGATTATGCTTATAGCCTATTTGAAGTAAAGTAAGCGATTGTATATTTTAGAAAATACTTTCCATGAATAGTATGTTTCCTGACTACCTCATACGTTGACGGGTTTAATTAAGGTCATAGGTGCCGGTACTAACAGTAAATATGTAAATACATTAGTAAAACTATTAATATTATTTCTTCCCTTTGATGGTAACAAAAGTATTCAGTAAAATTTGATTTTCCAACAACAACAGTTAAGTTCAGTCATTTGTTGCTAGCCTTCAAATAGAATCAACACTAGCAATAACGTAAAAATTCTTGTTAAAATTAAGAAGCTTAATGCACGGAGCTCCGAAGACTGCATAACGCTTACTATTTCAAGTGCTGCATTCAAACTTCAGTATTAATGGAAGTTTCGATATACAATAAAGCAAGCTGCATTTTCAGGGAAAAACCGTCGTGAAAGAAGTGTTCGGGAAATTCCCGCAATTGAACCCACAAAGCATCGAAAGTGAATACTTCAACAATAAAACTATTTATTTTACGCTGGAGGATAGCATTTCATTTCATTTTAGACATTTTGAAACATTTACTTCATAAAGTATGAATTATAGGCCTATCTTTGTTAATTGTTTTAAATTAATTTTCGGAAAAGAACGGTCTTGCAACAAGTGCTCGGGTAATTCCCGTAATTGAATGCACAAAGCATCGAAAGTGAACTTCAACAATAAGACCACTTATTTTACGTTGAAAAATATTTAAGACATTTTGATAAATTATGTCTGTTTTAAATTAATATAGCTATTTGGTATTCATATTTGACGAACGTCACTGAGTCTCCTAGGATGACTCGATCTACATTTGTTCGTTTGTCTGCCCTTAAAACACAGTGTTCAGCTTTCGGTCTTTTAAATTTTCAGGATACAAACCAGAGACACACTAAATTTTCTGTTTAGATTTTGGCAGCATACCAACGTAAAATTAGAAAATGGCGCGCTTTTTTTAAAAAAAAAAATAGCTGATATCCACTGGCGAAAATCCCGGGGGGATGATGGGGACATATCTCTTACAATCTTGGAACTGTCCCTCTCAATAATCCGATTGGAAATGTGTCTCTTAGGAAGAAATGTGATGATTTGTGTCCAACTGTCACAAAGGACAGTGAGATGAAATTGATACCTCCCAGAATAAGCTTCAAATCTGACCACCTCCCAATGTTGAAGACAACTCTGCTTCCCTACCCATGTTGTCCCGGAGTCCTACACAGGGGACATAAAATATGACGATATTATTATTACTTTACAACTTTAAAATCAGACTGGCAACATTGAAAACTGTTTACAGGGAATGATCATATTTGGATCATCCCTTGCAAACAGTTTTCAATGTTGCCAGTCGGATTTTCAAGCTATAAAGCAATAATAATGTCGTCATATTTTATGTTCCCTGTGGAGGACGCCGGGACCGACATGGGTAATCTTCCCCAGCATTGTTTTTCGCCTTCATAAATATTTTGTACATCGCATATATATATATATATATATATATATATATATATATATATATATATATATATATATATATATATATATATACCGTCTTACACGTCCCCCCAATGTTGAAGACAAATTTGCGCCGCTGCAGATACAACCGCTACAAAGCGCAATTTTAGGTCTTTCAAGTTGAAATTTTCAAAGTAGAAGCACGAGAGACTAAATTAGCTGTATATATTTTGGCGGCATAAAATTTCAAAATGGCGGCCATTTTTCAAAATAGCGGGTATCCATGCTACAAGGTGCAATTTTCGGACTTTTTAAGTTGATATTTTGACGTTAGAAGCACAAGACCTTCTAAATTTGCTGTGTAGATTTTTTTGGCGATCCAATATAAAATTTCAAAATGGCGGCAATTTTTCTCAAAACAGTAGTGAATAGAAAGTTGTTGCAAGTTGTGACAGTGACACTCATAAAATGTAAATCATATTTTAACATTTTTACCCCAAAGAGATTGAAATATTTCGAAAAAAACAATTAAACCCGAAAAAACCCACATGGGCCCAGATGGGTTGGGTTTTTTTCAAAAATACCTGGGTTTTTTCAAGCTCTGCTAATTTTGGCTTTTCTTTAGTATTGGAGGCCAGCTTTTGCACCTACTTTTTTGAGATATTCTATTCAGATGCGTTTGTTTTTGGTTTCATGCGTTAAATTACATTCCCTACTGCCCTAAAAAAAAAAAAAAAATGTGTCCGATACTTGCTTAACTACTTGAACATCAATATCAACAAATTTCTTCCATGCATCATCCTACTTTTTGCTAGTTTGGGCCCTCCCATTCTAAACAGTTATCTTACTTTTTAGTGCAAATAGAAATGGAACTTAAAAAATCATATTATTACTTATATAAAGTACCGTCAAATAATTTTAAATTTTTAACTTCCAAATTCTTTAAAACCTAGAAGTAAATCATAATATATTAAAATAAAGTAATTAGTCATATGGTTCTTATAATTTGGAAGATAAAGTAGAGAAATGGAAATACATTCCTTCCCGGGAATTTATAGGCCAGGGAAGAAACCCGGGAATATTCCCATTTTTAAATTCCTTCCCACTGGAATATTCCCACTGCGCATCACTACCCGGAAGAAACTTCTTGGCCTGACGCATTTTCACCCCGGCCACCCCTGTTATCATCAGTGTTTGTCTACATTTCTAAGAGAAAACCGTTAGTTAGTTAAATTTCAGCTGAGTTAATTTTCAGTTTAACCTCCGGTTCAGCAGCGAGGCCATATGAGGCGTGGACCTACTGAGTCTACCTACTAATATGAAATCCGAACCACGTGAGCTTCCGTCGGGAATCGATCCTGGGTCTCCCACATCACGTTTACATGGAAGCTCAAAAAACTATTTGTGTATTTATGTATGGTTCAATAGAAGTAAAGTAAAAAGTAGGTACCACTAAGCTTCGTTCCATGTGGACAAGTGTTTTTACTGAAAGATGCAATACACTGTCTTCCCAGAAATAATCTTTATTCGTCTTTCTACATATACATTTATAAAATCAATTATGTATAATACAGTACAACTAATTTACAGTGAACTTTTTCTGTGTAAGTACTGTATTTACATTGAATATAATATAGTACTTTGAGTTGATTATAAAACATTAAAATTGACCTTTTTGGCTACTGCAGTTGAAAGTAATGAAAATAATTTTATCCAATGCACGGACAGTATCTTAATCAAATGGATAAATGCTCATCAAGAGTATGTTGATATTAACTACGAAAACGTATTACATCTGATTCAGCAACACTGCCAGTACTTCACGACAAGTAATCTAACAAGAAAGTAAAAGTTTATTCTGAAAGTAATCTAACAACGCGGCTTCCTTTCTTCCTAGGAAACAACCCTATCACGCAGAAAAAAATATCACGCATCTACAAAAGCAGGAAGAAAAGGCGCGCGTATGGTTTTCTTTCTTTTTCACTCCCCGTGAACTACAAAAGCATTTGCAGAAGCAACCTCACCAATTGTCTCACACAAGCTGGCAGTTTGTGATTCTCAATTCATTTCAATCACGGCAAACAATTCAGATTCATTAGGGGAATCGATTCATTTGTGAAAAGAATCATAATTCATTTGATTCACGCCATGATTCGTTCATAATGATCGAATCGTTCATGATCGACACAACACTAGGTTCAGGACTTTCTTTAATCGTCTGTTTTTGTTTATTTCAGCATACTTTGTTACTTATCAAAACAAATCCCAGCTATTAGAGGGTTACGCCCTCTCTTTGGGAAAGGTTTCTATACCTTGGTGGTGCAAATACAGTTAAAATAGATGGTCTAAGTGCAATGCAAAAAAAAACAACAAGAAATTGAGAAAAGTATGAAACCACGTTAAATTAGTCTTGAGAAACAAAACAATACCAATATAATGCAGTGCAACATATCATACTAATGGTGCAAATGTACACACACACACACACACACACACACACACACATATATATATATATATATATATATATATATATATATATATATATATATATATATATATATATACATCTGCTTATGCTTATGACATCAAATATGATCCGAAGCTTTCTGGCATCCACAGTGGAAAGCTTGGAGTATATTAATATTTGTTTGCATATATCGTTATTGTAGACTGTTCCCATAATGACCATCGACTTCGATTTTATAAAATTTGAGAGAGAAATTTAACTTTTTATTTTGTGGTCAATTTGAAGGCATTTTATTACACTGTCATTAAGAAACCCATATACATCATCTTACGAATCAATCATTATGGAAGAATTGCATGTGTGTGTTGCAGCAGTGGTACCAATCTTTGAAAGTTTCATTTACAGCTATTCTTTTTTTCTTTTTTTAATTGATGTTCTGAGTAATTGCGCGTTCTGTGTAAAGGTGCAATAAGATTTTCTCTCTCTCTCTCTCTCTCTTTCTGTTTCCAGCTACCGGCATAGGCATATGGGCACTACCAGATATACTTTCGTGTGTACATAAGTTAGTGTGTGTGTGTGGCGGGGTCGAGGGTATGAAGTATTTATTATGATCACTTAGTAGAACTTACCGTAACATTCCGCACGATAACTTTTGAACGAATGCGAATTTTTTAATTCTGTTTTTTGAAATAGATAAATAGAGTAATTATCTCGAGGGAGTTTGTTAATGGAGATGATTTAGTCAACAGAAAGTGGTGTAAATGAGCCATTTCCGGTTTCAACGTTGATCACTGTAGAGCACATACTGTAATAGATAGCGATAAACGGTTTTCGGCAGTCGATTAAACGTTTCAAGGACAACTCCCATATTCATTCTTAACACTATAGTAAAACCGGAAGTGGTATAAAAGAGACATTTCCAGTTTTATTGTTGATAACTAATATAGAGCAAAAACAGTAAAAGATAGTAAGAAGCAATTTTCGGCAATCGATAAAGCGTGTCAAGGATAACTTTCATCTTCATCATTAACATCCTAGTAAAACCGGAAGCAGTAGAAATTAACTATAATTTCCGACTTCAAATTAATCTACATAGGGAGATAGGGAGAAGCTGTTTTGGGGAATCAGTTTAGCGTTGTGGGAATAAGTATCGTTTCCTCTCTTAAACTTCTAAATAAACCGGGAGTGGCAAAACCCAACTACTTCCGGTTTCAGTGTTGATCACAATAGATTAGAAACCGTAATAAATAGCAAGAAGCGGTTTTCAGTAATCAATTAAGTGTTCCAAGAATTTTCTAATTCGACTTTAATCTTTCTACTCAAACCGGAAGTGACAGAAACCAATCACTTCCAGTTTAAGCATTGAGTGTTATAGAATATATAGCGAGAAGGGAATAGAAGGGAAAATTTATTAAGTGCCCAAGAGTGTGTTCCATCTCGACAGTAATCACTCTACTCAACTAGGAAGTGAAAAAAATATATACTACAACTTCTGGTTTCCAAATCAATTGAGAAAATATTACGTAAATGTTTACTGTTTTTACTATTAGGATTAGGCCTACGTCGTGAAACTTGTAACATCATAATGTTTGTACATACGTCCGTCCGTTACTCCGTACGATGACATTTGGACGGATGCGAATTTTTAAATTGTTTTTGCAATAGAAAGATACAATGATTATCTCGAGGGAGCTCTTTAATAGAGAAGATTCACCAACTGGAAGTGGTAGAAATAAGTCATTTCCGGTTTTAATGTTGATCATTATAGAACAAAAACGCTAATAGATAGGGAAAAGCGGTTCTTGGCAATCGATTACATATTTCATATCCAACTCTCATCTTCATTCTTAATAGTCTAATAAAACCGGAAGAGGTACGAATGAGCCATTGAGAATGGATAATCGAAAAAGCGTTTCAAGATTAATCTACGTCTTCACCCTTAACACTCTAGTAAAACATGAACTGGTACAAATGAACCATTTCCGGTTTTAACGTTGATCACTATAGAGAGAAAAGGGTAATAGATAGTAAGAGGTAGTTTTCGGCAATCGATAAATAGTTTCAAGAATAACTTTCTTCTTCATAATTAACACCTTAGTGAAAAAGATGTGGCAGAAATTACCTATAACTTCCGGTTTCAATTTAATCTATATAGTGCAAAAATTGTAAGTTATAGAAACTGTTTTTAGGAACTAATTTAGCGTTGTAGGAACAGGTATCATCTCTATTAAACTTCTAATCAAACCGGAAGTAGCAAAACCCAACTACTTCCGGTTTTAGTGTTGATTGCTATAGATTAGAAACTAACTAGCGATAAGCTGTTTTCTGTAATCAATTAAGTGTTCCAAGAATATGTTCTATCTCGACTCTAATCTTTCTACTAAAACTTGAGGTGGTAGAAATCAATCGCTTCCGGTTATAACCTTGAGCGTCATAGAATGGATAGCGAGAAGGCTTTTTTTGGTAATTCATTAAGTGCTCCAAGAGTATATTCCATCCCGGCAGTGATCCCTTTACTCAAATCGGAAGTGAACTAAATATACTAGAGCTTCTGGTTCCCAAACCACTACACAAAATATAACATGATCCTCTTTAAGATTTTATTATTATTAGGATCACGTAGTGGAACTTGTAATATCGTAATGTTAGTAAGTACGTACATACATACGTCCGTTACTTCGAAAGATAACATTTGAAAGGATGCGAATTTTCTATTATTATTATTATTATTATTATTATTATTATTATTATTATTATTATTATTATTATTATTATTATTATTATTATTATTATTTTCAATAAGTTGATAGTGTGATTTTCTCAAGAGAGTTCATTAATAGAGAGATTCGACAAACAAAATGGTAGAAATGATTTTTTTCAGGTTTTAACGTTGATCAATAAAAAACAAAAACGATAATGGATAGCGAAAAGCGGTTCTGGGCAATCTATTATACGTTTCAAGGGAATCTCTATTCTTATTCTTAACATTCTAGTAGAACTGGAAATGGTAGAAATGAGCCATTCCCGGTTTTAACACTCATTACTATAGAGCAAAAACGATAATAGATAACGAATAGATGTTTTTGGCAATCAATTAAACTTTTCAAGGATAACCTTCTTCACATTTAACAAGCTAGTAAATTCTGAAAGTAACAGAATTGAGCCATTTCCTGTTTCAACGTTGATCACTATAGAGCGAAAACGATAATAGATAGTAAGAAGCAGTTTTCGGCAATCGATAAAGCGTTCCAGGAGTAACTTTCATCTTCGTACTTAACACCCTAGTAAAAAGGAAGTGTAGAAGTCACCTATGACTTCCGGTTCAATTTAATTTACAAAGAGCATAAACTATAAGATATAGGGAGAAGCAGTTTTATGGAATCAATTTAACGCTGTGGGAACAAGTAAGTTATTATCTCTCTTAAACTCCAAACCGAAAGTAGCAAAATCCAACTACTTCCGGTTTTAGTGTTGATCGCAATAGATTAGAAAAGATAACAGAGAAGGAGAAGCGGTTTTCTATAATCATTTAGTGTCCCAAGAATATGTTCTATCTCGACTCTAACCTTTATACTAAAAGCAGAAGTGGCATATATCAATCACTTCCGGTTATAAATTGAGTGTTATAGATTGGAGAGCTTGAAGGGATTTTATGTAATTCATTAAGTATCGCAAGAGTGTACTCCATCTCGACAGTAATCTCTGTATTAATACCAGAAGTGAAAGAAATACGATACAAATTCCGGTATCCATATTAATTGAGAACATATTACGTCATCCTCTTTACGGTTTTTACTAGAGTTTATTTTTAAATTAAATACTAGCCGGATGTTTACTAAATTTTGTGAGCTACTAGCCCATTCCCTAAGGAATAAGTATTGGCATATTCTGTGGTCAAACTCGGCCAAGAACAGGGTGGACGCGGATTGCATTTCATACCTTATTTCTCGATAACTACTTAATTAGCCAGCAGCATTTTCTTGATAACTATTGGCCGAATCGGAACAAAATTCGGTGGTGGGCAGCCCTCAACCTAATTAAGATCTCTACATTTGCTGGTCGAGTTTGGCCAAGTTTTGGGCTTGATTTGCGTGTGGTAATTTATTTCTCGGTAATCTCTTGTCAGATCCAATCTCAAGGATTTGCCATTACAGAAAGCCGCTCGTAACTATTTATCGATTTTGCTTCATAGTGTTCAACGTAAAACCGGAAATGGTTTATTTCTACCACTTTCGGCTTATGGATCACTTCAATTAACTAGCTCCTCCGAAATAATTACTCTACCCATAGTTTGCAAATAAATAAATAAATAAATAAATAAATAAATTAAATAAAATAAAAATTTGCTTTCTTTCAAGAGCTATCGTGCGCAGTAACTTAGTCGCAGCAGCTATCGTGTTCTATTATTATTATTATTATTATTATTATAATAATAATTATTATTATATTATTATTATTATTATTATTATTATTATTTTTATTTTTATTATTATTATTATTATTATTATTATTATTATTAAAGTGTTCTACCTGTTGGCAGGTCCTGGGACTAATGGGAGACGTGAGTGTGATTGTGTGTTTTCTTAGGTTCTGGTCTGGAAATTCTTCTTTCACCTTTCTCGGTCTTCAGCTTCCTCTTTTTATTCCTAATATTTGATATCATTTTTTAAATCATCGACCAACTGCATTCCTCTTCTTAATATTCCTTTCTTACCTTTCATCTCTTACTTTCGACTTTTCTCTTCCTTAGTGGATTGAGAAAAGCTAATACGTTTTAATCTGGTTCCTTATAATTACTACCAGACTGCAGTTACCTCTATCTATTTTTGAATAATATTTTTAAGAAATTGAATTATTATTATTATTATTATTATTATTATTATTATTATTATTATTATTATTATTATTATTATTATTATTATCGCGTCTATGTTCTGTTATTCTTTTAACTGTTAGAGGAAAGGTTCATTTTTTCTACAGTCTCACTTTATCTATAATGCTACTTCGGTATTATACTTAATGTTTAGTTAACTCAAGAAAAAGTGGATCTAGTTGTGTGAATCCTCCATTTCATGTTAGCCTTCGGTGATCATTTAGTACTGTTCAGCGAGGTAATTTAACAGAAGTACAATGTTCTTATAGAGTATTCGTTGTACTGTTATAAAGTAGGAAATGATACAAGACGCTGTGTTTTCTAAATTAAAGTTTTGGGATCCTATAGGGCAATTGCTCCAACATTTTTAACAAGCACCCACATTCTTAAACCCTACATACTTCACGCCTACATCATTCCCGATGTCTTTGACCGTTTCTGCAATTTTAGTTGCAGCATTATATTCTCAAATCATCAGTAATAGCAACAAAAATAATAACAATAATAATAACCTATACTGTATATAAGACAATATAAGTGAGTTTCTCATTATCGACCAAGCCATAATGCTATAATTAGCAAGAATACTCTTTTTGACGAAAGCAAGGGATAAAGAAGAATTCTTGGAAATATGTATCCTTAGGGGCGTAAATAGGATAGTGTATCTTGCTAATCCCTGAGGTAAGGAAGATGAAACTAGGCATATAAACTAACCATTAAAAATAACTGAACATGTTTCTCACAGCTTCTGAAAATTCCGCACCTAAACAAGAAAGTAGTAATTCGTATAACATTAATTTTTCAACTGTATTTTATTTCGTTTATTTTTAGAAAATGATAAATGTCATCATCATAGGTATTCTGCCTTTATTGGCAGATCACTTGCCGCAGCTGAGAAGCTTCCATGCTCCACGGTCCTCCGCTAACCTCTTCGTCTTCGCGTATGATCCTTCTGTTTTTATATAATCCATTAATTGTAGTCTCCTTCGCCCCCTCCCTCTCTTTCTCGCCACCATACCCTCTAGGACATCCCTCATGATACAATCTCTTCTTAGGCAATGTCCCAACCATAGATGTTCATTTTACTTCGACCTCAATCACCCTCGCCCTCGCAGTAGCAGTTGGCCCTCGCCCTCGTTCACCCTCGCCCTCGCGAATGGAATTGTCGATCGCCCTCGCGCGCCCTCACCCTCGCTGTCGAAACTTGTCCTCGCCCTCGCGCACCCTCGCCCTCGCCGTCGAAGCTTGTCCTCGCCCTCGCGCACCCTCGCCCTCGCGGCCAAAACTTGTCCTCGCCCTCGCGCACCCTCGCCCTCGCCGTTGAAGCTTTTCCTCGCCCTCTCGCACCCTCACCCTCGCCATCGAAGCTTGTCCTCGCCCTCGCGCACCCTCACCCTCGCTGTCGAAGCTTCTCCTCGCCCTCGCACACCCTCGCCCTTTTCGTCGAAGCTTTTCCTCGCCCTCGCGCACCCTCACCCTCGCCATCGAAGCTTGTCCTCGCCCTCGCGATAGGAGTTGTCCATTATCCTCGCTCGCCCTCGCCTTCGTTCTCAAAACTTTCCTCGCCCTCGCGCACCCTCGCCCTCATATCATTGAGGGCGAGGGTAATTGAGGGTGAGGAGGCCTCGAGAGGACCTCCTTCGTGAGGATCAGAGCATCAATTATTCAACCTATTTGTTGAATTATTTCCTTATCGTCAGTGGCGGATCCAGGGGCGCGATCGGGGCGATCACTCCCCCCAGAAGAGGAAACTTCTTTATTTTATATATACAAATAAAACGCATCCCAGAGTTTGGAGCTCATAAAAGTTAAATACTACAAGCATATGCTGCGACATTTAAAGAAATACTTTTGCAGCTTCCCGAAACATGTTTATTGCCATTAGGTGCAGTTTTCACTTTCTTGGAATATATCAAAACTCAACAATATTTAAGGGGGCGCGGTGGCTCAGTAATTCACCTCCGGTGCTTGGGGTCCCTGGTTCGATACCAGCTCGCGCCGTGTGGACTTTGTGGTGGACAAATGCCGTGCTCGTGGGTTTTCTCGGGGTTCTCCCGTTTCCTCCCACTTTATTCATTCCACCATTTCCTCATTTCTTATTATCATCGTCTCCTTTAGCCTAACCGGCATAACCATGGGACGTTAAACTTAAAGATTTCATTTCATTTCAACAATACTTAGAATCACTCCACACTCCAGTTATCCCAAATAATCCTAAAACCTAGAATTATGTTGAATTCATTAAATTTAATTGCATATACAAAATTGTATATGTACACCCCTGAACTCGTATATTACACTGCAGAACAATGCCGCAACTTTGACGTGGGAGACCCGGGTTCGATTCCTGGCGGGAGCTCATGTGGTTCGTATTCTACGTTAATCGGTAGGTTCAGTCTCATATAGTCTCACTGCTGAAGGGATATTTTAAAAAATCAAATCAAATATTCCTTACTATTAGAAAGAAGAAAAGATATTTCAGGAACTGTCGATTTTTGTGCAATTACAGAATAAGTTGTGAAGAGTGTTTCTTCCAGACATGTTTTTTTTTTCGGGGGGGGGGGTACTGACCCCCGAAGCTCTGAGAGCCTCTCCCGAAGGAAACCAAAATAATACGTCTATAATATAATAATGAATAGAATAGACCTGCAGTGCCGCCCCGGGATACTAAGTGTCCCCCCCCCCCAGAACATTGTTTCTGAAAGAAATACTGCTTATGAAGGACTTCTTTTTCTGCGAAATGTTATCTCAATTAGTTCCAAAGCGGCTGACTAACATATCGAGCCCTTGTAAGAAAAAATGAATATGAAAGTACACTCGGATAGGTTAATTTTTGAGCCATTTTTTGTGGCAATTAAAACGCAACTCCTGTAGCTTTCTTAACTGCACGGGAAGACAACTAATACGTACTCACGGAACGGCAAATATTTTATGGCACCATTTTCATTCTATGAACCTTAATACATACAAAAGCTTTATATTTCCAAATGAAACTATATAGCGACATTAATGGGTCATTTCAAAAGAGTGGGGGGAACTGTCCCCCTTTGCCCCCCTAATCGCCGCCCATGCTATGATGTGTGGCACATTTGTGCAAAATTAATAATAATATGATTAAACTGTTTACCCACAACAAAATCCTGCTCGTTTTGCTGAAGTGGCTTTTCCTAAGTTTTATATGTTTCATATATCCTACAGTTTCTTTCAGGCCTTTTTTTTAATTTGTCCAAATTTATATTTCTCCTTTTACCACACAATCGTTCAATACTTGCACTATAATATTTACAATCAGTATATCATCCTGTAACGTATTTTATTCCTAATAAAAATCATTGAACAACACAACATACAAACCCTATCTGACTGGCTTGCACGCGAACCTTTTGTGCATGGGGTCCTGGGGAAAATTTCGAGTGGGAGAACATTGAACGACAGTGTATCGAATTCCGCGTTAAACCTGTAGGTCCACTTCTCATATAGCCTCGCCGACGAAAGAGGACGCTAAACGGCAATGTCAACAGTTGCAAATTTTGGCTGCATACACAACTTATGTGTTGTGGAACTTATTAAATTTATTTTGTTAAAGCAGCTCTTTTAACAAAATTTCAGTATTAACGTGTCAGATATTTCTATTTAAGAACAAGAAAAAACATATTATTTATTTTGTTACTAAATGATAGCTCTACCCACGTAGATTATAAAAGCAGAAACAATGAAAATCGATACAATAGTGACTGACATTATTTTATCAAATATCGATTCAGATAATAGTTTGGGCTGTCACAAAACTATGACAAGTTAAAAATTCCGATTAATTGTAACAACTTCATCAGTGGTGGACATTGGAGGAGGATGTATGCTATTAATCAGTCCATTTCATGGGCATCCAAACTCACGAGCCCAACGCTCGCTAGCTCGGCATTCGCGCTCAACCGTTCTCGGGTTCAATAATTAAGCGCTACCCCGAGCGCCAATGAAGTAAGTCAGCGCGAGTCCAACTGAGGAAAGTGAGCCCGAGCACGATTCCCAAAGGAATAAATGAGCGAGAGCCCAGTTGAAAAAAATGAGCCCGAGTCCGAGAGAGTCCAGAGCAAACTGGTCATCTATGAACCAAAGTCTTTTTCCATCTGATCTACTGCATTCTAATGGTTCTCTCATTGATTGTGTTTGTTCAGATATCAGCGCTCTTGTCATTTACTGCTGAATGACGTGAGTGACTGTCTGTCTACGAACACTCTTTAAACATGACAGTGTAGTAGACACTTCTTATCTAAAACGTCTCCAGCAGAGGGAGGGTAACAATGAGGCACACTTACTTCTTAATGTAGCGCTATTTCTACCCGGAAACTTTCATGGGAAAAATCAAATATTATTCTTATTTCCATTATTATTTTTAATAATTATGTACGTACAAACGAGAAATTGTCTACTGCAATTAATTGAAAGGAAAAATACGATTAATGTATAACCTTGCTATGACACTAACTTTACATCAAGCTGACATGGCAGATGATATTTTAAATTTTGCCTCTCTCCAAAAGAGGTCAAACAGCAAACTCCAAAACAGTTGCTTTTAATGAAGCTTGTCCTCCCTCGAGTACCCTCGTTCTCCTGAAGGAAGTTGTCTCTAGCCATCGTGCACCCTCGCTCCCGCAGTAATACATGGCCCTCACCCTCGTTCACCCTCGCCCTCTTCGTCGAAGCTTTTCCTCGCCCTCGCGCATCCTCACCCTCGCTGCCGAAACTGTCCTCGCCCTCGCGCACCCTTGCCCTCTTCGTCGAAGCTTTTCCTCGCCCTAGCGCACCCTCGCCCTCGCGGCCAAAACTTGTCCTCGCCCTCGCGCAACCTCACCCTCGCCATCGAAGCTTGTCCTCGCGTTCGCGCACCCTCGCCCTCGCTTCCAAAACTTGTCCTCTGGTCTCATCTCTGGTCCAAAAGAGGTCAAACAGCAAACTCCAAAACAGTTCCTTTAAGGAAGCTCTTCCTCCTCCCTCGAGTGCCCTCGTTCTCCTGAAGGAAGTTGTCTCTAGCCATCGTGCACCTTCGCTCCCGCAGTAATACATGGCCCTCACCCTCGTTCACCCTCGCCCACTTCGTCGAAGCTTTTCCTCGCCCTCGCGCATCCTCACCCACGCTGCCGAAACTGTCCTCGCCCTCGCGCACCCTTGCCCTCTTCGTCGAAGCTTTTCCTCGCCCTAGCGCACCCTCACCCTCACCATCGAAGCTTGTCCTCGCCCTCGCGCACCCTCACCCTCGCCATCGAAGCTTGTCCTCGCCCTCGCGCACCCTCACCCTCGCCATCGAAGCTTGTCCTCGCGCTCGCGCACCCTCGCCCTCGCTTCCAAAACTTGTCCTCTGGTCCCATCTCTGGTCCAAAAGAGGTCAAACAGCAAACTCCAAAACAGTTGCTTTTAAGAAAGCTTGTCCTCCTCCCTCGAGTGCCCTCGTTCTCCTGAAGGAAGTTGTCTCTAGCCATCGTGCACCCTCGCTCCCGCAGTAATACATGGCCTTCACCCTCGTTCACCCTCGCACTCTTCGTCGAAGCTTTTCCTCGCCCTCACGCATACTCACCCTCGCTGCCGAAACTGTCCTCGCCTTCGCGCACCCTTGCCCTCTTCGTCGAAGCTTTTCCTCGCCCTAGCGCACCCTTACCCTCGCTGCCGAAACTGTCCTCGCCCTCGCACACCCTTGCCCTCTTCGTCGAAGCTTTTCCTCGCCCTACCGCACCCTCACCCTCACCATCGAAGCTTGTCCTCGCCCTCGCGCACCCTCGCCCTCGCGGCCAAAACTTGTCCTTGCCCTCGCGCACCCTCACCCTCGCCATCGAAGCTTGTCCTCGCCCTCGCGCACCCTCACCCTCGCCATCGAAGCTTGTCCTCGCGCTCGCGCACCCTCGCCCTCGCTTCCAAAACTTGTCCTCGCCCTCGCGCACCCTCACCCTCGCCATCGAAGCTTGTCCTCGCCCTCGCGCACCCTCACCCTCGCCATCGAAGCTTGTCCTCGCCCTCGTGCACCCTCGCCCTCGCTGCCGAAACTGTCCTCGCCCTCGCGCACCCTCACCCTCTTCGTCGAAGCTTTTCCTCGCCCTCACGTACCCTCACCCTCGCCATCGAAGCTTGTCCTCGCCCTCGCGCACACTCACCCTCGCCATCGAAGCTTGTCCTCGCCCTCGCGCACCCTCGCCCTCGCGGCCAAAACTTGTCCTCGCCCTCGCGCACACTCACCCTCGCCATCGAAGCTTGTCCTCGCCCTCGCGCACCCTCACCCTCGCCATCGAAGCTTGTCCTCGCGCTCGCGCACCCTCGCCCTCGCTTCCAAAACTTGTCCTCGCCCTCGCGTCACTGTGGGCGAGGGAACTTGAGGGTGAGGATGCCCTCGAGAGGGCCACCCTCGCGAGGGTGAACATCTCTGGTCCCAACCAATTTCTCTTCCTCTTCCTAATAATATCTAAAAGTGTTCTTTTCTCACCCACCATCTCTAGCAATCTCTCATTCGTTTTCCGCTCGACCCAACTAATTCTTTCCATTCTTCTCCACACCCACATTTCGAAGGCTTCCAGTCGATTTTCATCACCTTTACGTAATGTCCACGTTTCCTCCCCATACAGTACAACACTCCACACGAAGCATTTTATGAGTCTTTTTCTCAACTCTTTATTCAAGGTCCCACAAGACAGACTTTTCTTCCTCCTAAAGGCTTCTTTCGCCATTCCTATCCGTGCTTTTATTTCAAGTTCGCACTTCTAAGAATACTACCCCGATATCGAAAACTATTCACTTGTTCTATTTTCTCCCCTCCTACTTTTATATTTGACACAGACCCCTTCGTTCCAATCACCATGGCTTTTGTCTTTCTAACATTTATTTTCATCCCATATTCTTCAAAACCGTTTCTCATTTTTTCTAACATTTTTTTGTTTTTCTTTTCAGATTCTGCAACAAGCGCCATATCGTCTGCAAATCTTATGCATTTAATCATTCTACCTCCTACCGAAATGCCATCATCATCATGTAAACTCTTTTTCACTATCTCTTTTAGATAGACATTAAAAAGTGTTGCCGAGAGGCAGCATCCTTGTCGAACTCCCCTTCCAATTGCATTCTCTTCCGTCAGTTCTTCCCCTATCCTAACACTTACTTGTTGGTTCATGTATAAGTTTCTTATTAGTCTTCTATCTTTCCATTCCAACCCTATCTTCGTTACAACTCCCAACAACAATTCCCAATTCACGCGGTCAAAAGCCTTTTCTAGATCAATAAATATAACATACACCTCTTTCCCTTTTTCTATAAATCTTTCACCGACCGCCCTTAATAATCCAATTGCATCTCTTGTGCCCTTGCCTCTTCTGAACCCGAACTGCTCCTCCTCAACTTCTTTATTTGTTCTTTCATATAACCTTCTGTTCAGTATTCGGAGCAGAATTTTAGCTGCATGAGATATGACACTAATAGTTCTATAATCCTCACATCTCTTTGGGTTCGATTTCTTAGCCATCGGTATCATGATCGTTTTCAGAAAGTCTTTTTGCTATTCTCCTGTTTCGTATATATCATTGCATGGTCGGAACAATTCTTTCTTTCCCTTGTCTCCTATATTTGTAATGAATTCGATTGGTATGTTATCTATTCCGGTTGCCTTTCCATTTCTAATCTCGGATATAGCCTTTTCAAACTCATCCCTCCGGAAATTCCCCTCTTAAAGATGGAGAAAAGAGACGATTTCTATAATATTAAAATTTACCACTATTTATTCAGAAAATGTCATGAAATGTGAAATTCGCTTAAATTCGTAATGTGAAATTTCGTAAACCAACTCTGAAGTAAAAAGAATGGAATACGTATTTCAGAGTTTTCAAAATTCTCCTTTTAAGCAGAAGGAGGGAGGAATTAATTTACTTATTTCTCGACATTCAAATTGGCGTTCGCTGTCTCATCATCATAGAACGTTCGGGGAGAAGTACTGAATATATTTAGAACTACTCTAGAGCATGGTTTCATCATATCACTTTCACTGAAATGCGTATCCTAAGGGGAGGGGTCAAGGTCTAAAATATTTGCTAAAAATACAGTATCTTACAAATCTCTCATGTGTGAAGATGAAATTTAATATAAAAACAAGTAGACACGCAACCCAGCGTTCTAGGAAATTCCACTTCCGTCTCATCTCATGAAAAATGATTGAGAATTTTAGAACATAGTTAGCACTTGGCTGAAGCCATTTTTTAACCATGTCAGTTTCATTAAAATTCGTATCCTAAGAGGGTGGAGGAGTTAATATATACGGCGAAAATTAAATATCTTCCAAGCCAAAGAGATGAAACTAGGTATATAAACTTTTTACTTAACGAGGTCACCATGTGGACATGCCCCAGCGTTTTCGAAAATTCTGCTTCCAAAACAGGTTACAGGGTGACAAAGTGTTTGAAACGTCTGAAAAGAATTTTTAAACATATTTATCACGTGGGACATTTCTATTTTATGAACTCACTTTGAAAAAAAAGAATCGTAAAAGCAGAAGAGAATTTAAATTTCTTGTAGAGAATAAATACTGCATCGTATGAAACACATTTTTGAACATGGTCGAGCTAGGGGTTTTATTTCACTTTTGTTCAAATAAGTTACGTAACGGGGAAAGGGTGATCAAATATAACTTTCAAATATTTCCCATAAACCTATTCTACTCGTACGAAGAACGGGCTTGCATATAATAATAGTAAATAATAATAGCCATATTCTCACAAATTTATATTTATTTCCAGCAAGACTCCTGCATAGCATTGTTGTGCAGTGGAATATTATATTTTACCAGTTTTTTCAATGAAACCACTGTTCTTACACAATAGTTATTCCGTGTTTACATGATATTTAATTTAATGTTTGTTACAACATTCGTAATATTTGTAATTTTAAATTTAGTTCTGTCACCGACTCGCACCCTTAGATGAGGAGCCACTGCTCTAGGGACTACTTAAGAACTTTGTATTTACACCTACATAGGATTTGTGACGTGGGGTACCACTAAGAAAAATTTTTGAAAATTCACGAAAAGAGGAGGAATTGGGGTGAGAGTTATTTTAATAAGATACCCTTATCTCCGAAACGTATAGGACTGGGAACTTGAAATTTCCAATTTAAAATAAGTTAACTCATGTTTCAGCATTTCTTTTATATCTTAGTAATAAAGGGGAAGGAAAAGGTAAGAATAGGAATTATTACTCGTATAATAGCATATCGGTATCTCAGAATCTGTGAAAGTTACACACATGAAATTTGGCTTTAGAACTTCTCATTTAAAACAAAATCTCTTAAAGACAGTAAACAGAACCACCCAATATTTTTCAATTAAAATTGAAGAAAGAAGTTGTAGTAGATATCTACCACTTAGTGTTATTTACTAGTGATTAGAGTGGAGATGGAACATATTCTAGGGACGCTTAATCGAATACAAACCGTGCCTATCTATTGCCGTTTGTCATATACAGTCTTGTTCAAGAAAACTTTGCCACTCACCTCTCTTAGAAAAGGCCTGTGGTCTCACCTACAGTTAGAATTAAATCAAATAAATGTGAATTTTGTTTGGTTGATTAAGAAGTTTATTTAGAGCCACAACATTATAATTTCCTTTTGCGGTTGCAAGAATATCATCTTTCATAGCAGAGTGAGTGGTCAAGATTTCTTCAACAAAACTGAACAACGATGAACGTTAACACCGTAAGTGGTTGATTTCTAATAATTACGTTTGATTACAGGGTAAGAGAAGAGATGGTACCTATTTTAAGAACGCTAACTCCTTTTTTTTTTAAAAAAAAAAAAACTCTTCTCGCTGTCTCTTATAGGTCATGTTCTATGTATATTACATTGAACCTGGAAATCATTAAAGAAAGGATTACGGTCCTTATCGGTTACGAAAAGGATTAAAGAAAGTCACGAAATCAGAAAATGGTCAAGAAAAAGTCACGAAATTTTGCTTTTGGGTCACGATTCATTTCATCTGTACAAATATAAGTACATACTTGTAAATCTTGTTCTATAAAATGTCAAAATTCACCACCAAAAACGTCTATGGTTATAGACGCTATCAAATCACAAGTAAAGCAAGCTTCTATCACGTGCGTGAAAATTGGGAAAAGTCGCACTCAAATTCGCTTTTTAGAATGTTACTAAATTTAATGGTTTGTTAAAGGAAAGGTCGTGAAATTTCATTTTGGAATTTTAGTAGACACCCTGTCACTTCTGATTTTATTAGAGTGTTGTTATAGATAGACAAAATGTATTCTTGGGATGCTCCGTCAATTGTCGAAAACAGCTTCTCGCTATCTATTACAGCTTTTGCTCCACAGTAATGAAACGTAAACCGAAAATTCTTGATTTCTAAAGGTTCTAGTTTTATCAGTGTTAAGAATAGAAATGAAAGGTGTACTTGGAATCTTTTAGTCGATTTCCCAAAACTGCTTCTCGCTATATATTACCGTTTTTCCCCATTCAATGTTAAAGTGGGAACTTGTTTATTTCTGCCACTTCCTATTTCAATACAGTATTAAGGATGGAGTTGAAAGGTATTATTGGAATGCTAAATCGACTGCCGGAAACCGTTTCTTGCTATCTATTACCCTTTTTGGTTTACAGGATAAACGTTAAAAGCAAAAATGGTTGATTTCTACCACACCTGGTTTCTGATCCACAACCTCCTGGTTTATGATCCTCTACTAATGAACTCTTTCGAGATAATTACTCTAGCTATCAATTGAAAAAAACAGAAGTTAAATTCAGTTTCGTTCAAGAGTTTCGTGCGGAGTAACGGACGAGATGGACCAAAGCACTAACTGTACAATATTATTATAAATCTTACTCTGTAATCCCAATATTTAGATACATATTTCAGCGTTTTTGATTGTGATCTAGAAGGGAAGAAAAGGGTTTGGAAGAGAATAGAGGTGAATATTACAATTATTATTATATTAAGATGTTTATATCTCGGGATCCCGTGAAGTTGAAGACATGAAACGTGGTATTTGAACTGAAATTGGTATGCTTCCAGATATATAAAGTGCAAGGCCATAGGCCGAACAAATACGGTGGCCTGGGAGCAAAGCCCCCCAAGTATTTCAACTTAAATTCAGTATACTTGCAGGTATGTGAGGTGCAAGGCCGTAAGCCGAGCAAACACTGATGATTGCAGGTTTAAGATGCAAAGCGTTAGACCGAACAAATTTGCGGATCTGAGGGCAAAGCCTTCAGCGAGACGAAGACTTGTATTGAATAAACTCTGATGAAGACATTAAGGAGGCTCACACAATATTTTCTTAATTAATAATGAAATAGGAAGTGATAGTAGATTTATACCACTTCCGGTGTTAGTAGAGGGATTGGATTGGTGACACAATTACATATATTCCTGGGATGCTTAACTGATTGCAGAAAACTGCGTCTTGCTACCTACTTCCGTATAGAGATTGATATCTACCAGTTCCAGTTTTAGTAGAGGATAAAGGATGAAGATGAAGTGTATTCTTACTCGATTGTAGAAAACCGGGTTACGGTTTCTGCTCTGCAGTGATCAACGTTAAAACCGGAATGGGTTGATGTCTATCACCTCCGGTTTTAGTATAGGGTTAAGAATGGAGATTAGAACGGACGGTTAATCGATTATGGAAAACAGCGTTTTGTTATCTATTACAGTTTTTCTTCCATAGTAATCAACGTTAAAAACAGGAAATAGTTAATCGCTACCACTTCCTGTTTTAGTTGTAGGTTAAGAACAGAGATAATATGCATTCTTAGGACGCTTAATCGATTTTCAGAAACAGCTTCTAGCTTTCTACTAACGTCTTTTGTTCTACAGTGATCAATCTTAAACCGGAAGTCGTCGATATCTGCCACTTCCAGTTCAAGAGTCACCTTCATTAATTTTAAAACATTGTTTTCCTACATAATTATGTAACACTTGGTTTAATTCCAACTAAACTTGATACATATATGTCTTACAATCTGGAAAGAAATACTCGGGAGGGTAAGGAATCCCTAGCATCCCAAGGAGTGGGGATGGGAGAGCTGACATTTTAAAAATAATTGTAATGATCGATATTAGTGTTGAATCCATAGTTTTCGGGTCAGTCGCTGATATGGATAATGACTGTTTCCATGCCGTTTAAGTTCATCCCTGAAAAATCGGGAAGAGTGACATTTTAAAAGTAATCGAAAATGACGGATATTAAAGGCAAATTCATAGTTCTCATTAGTGCTAAGACGAATAGTGGCACTTTTGATAAAATTTAAAAAGAAGTTAGAATGCAACTTTTGAATTTAATGAATGTAAACTTCTGCATTAATAAAAACTAGACTATTTACCATCCAAAGTTGTAGGTGCGACTGTAGAGTTTATTAATATTATTATTATTAAAGTATACCTTTTAAATAGAACCACAACATGGGAGGGAGAGAGAGTAAGAGATTTCTGGTCTTTTCAACATATTCCTAAGCGCTTATAAAGATTTTATTAAGATTGTCTTATAATTTTAATTTATGTTTGTTTCTTATATTGCAAGTACACACAACTTGTAACATTTAAATGCAATTTAATTTTTAAGAGACTCAAAAATGGTGACGCCATTTCCGGTGTTCTAGTAGCTAGCACGCGCGCCTTTCGTGCACGTAGTCACACGTTCGATTCCCAATGGGAGTCTCTTACAAAATTTGGACGATTACTGTGTTTGAGTTTCATCATAATCTTTGAGTCTACGTCTCATATAACCTCGATGCAGAATCCTAAACTTAAATAGTTAACTAACTCGAAACCGATGAGAGTACAAAACTCAAGGTTTCGACAGAAAACTAGCACAAAAATTTGGAATAGAAAAAGTATCAAGTATCCAGTGATCCCATCAGGGAAAGGATGGGAACACGGACATAAGACCATAAAACACATTATTGAAATGGCAGTCAGTGATGATTATAGAGGTGGCTCTTGGGTCTAGAGCTTCGAAATTCCCTCTAGGGCATTTCCCGAGCGTGCTCAATCTGAGTTACCAGAATTTTCATAGTACTATATTCACCCATCGTTTATTCAATCCCCCCGTACTGGAAAATCGGAAATGAACATTGTCTCCTATCGTGCTCAATATGAATTACATGTATTTTTGCAGTACTGCTTTTCACCTATAGTGTAATGAAATCCTTCCACGAGAAAATCTGTAATCAACACACAGGCACGTAGCCAAAGGGGGATCTGGGGGGTCCCGCCCCCCTTCGAGACCAGAAATGAAAAAATTAAGGAAGGATAAAACAAAATAAAATGACAAAAAGAAGGATCAGCGTTAAAAATTAAAAAGAAAACTACAGGAAGCTTTAGCTTACTCTTTCTTATGAGGAGATTTGTATTACTTGCAATATGGTGGCGAGGTAAGCGAGGTATTCTGGAAGTCAGGGAATCTGAAAAATCAAGAAAGGTTATGGAATTCTCAGAATTCCTGCTACTAGTCAGGGAGATTTCAAGCTTTCGAAAGCGTAAGTGCCGTTGTGTAACAGCGTGGACATTTTTAATCATAACTTTTCGTCATCGCATTATTGCAATATCAAACATGTTATTCCAGGGACAATTTTCTGTTGCTCCTTTAACCTGTCATTTGGAACCGACAGTAGTTGACGGAATAATAATAATAAAAAAAATGTTGAAAGAAAGTTCTGTTAGCATTTGATTCAACAGAGAAAGGAATTCATATATTGTAAAACTAGTTGAATATACACATGCTTTGCACAGGGGCTGTATTTGGAAGTCAACGCCCGTGGGAGTATCACCATTGATCTTAGCGACCGCGAAAACTATGGATTTGATACTAATATCGATCATTTTGGACTATTTTTTACATCTCGGTATCCACCCCCTGCTGACTCCCGGCCCGCATATTTGCAAGTCCTCGCTAATGGAAGTGTCACCATTAATTTCAGCGACCGCGAAAACTATGGATTTGACACTAATATCGGTCATTTTGGATTACTTCTATATGTCTTGGTGTCTCACCCCCCCCTCCGGTGAACCCGACCCGGAGCCGAATAGCGTGGATTTGGAAGTTAATTCGACTGAAGTATCACCATTGATTTCAGCGACCGCGAAAATATGAATTCGACACTAATAGCTCAAGTGGTAGAGCGTTGGCTTCGCATTTGGGAAGTCGTGGCTTCGAATGCCGCTGCCTACCATCCTGACTGAAGTTTTCCATGGTTTCCCTCAGTCCTACCAGGTAAATGCCGGGATGGCACCTACTAAACAGGCCCTGGGCGATACCTTCCCAAATCCTTTCCATTGTTAATGTTGTTGGATATTCAATGTAAAATGGCCTCTGAGCTGCATCTGGTGATTGTTAAATAAATAAATAAATATCGGTCATTTTCTACTACTTTTACATGTCCCGGTAAACATCCCCCTGAACCCCCTGGTTCGAATTTCGACAAAAACGTTTAACTCTGGTCTGGAGCCTGGACCAAGGTATTCGTGACTAAAATTTGGTAACTCTCGGTCAATTTGTTTGGTTCCCAAGGCGGTTCCGGTAAACGCCCTCTGAGACCCCACTGTTTCGAAATTTGAAAAATAAAAACGCTTCGTCTTGATCTGGGGCCTGGGCGAAGGTACCCCTGACCAAAATTTGGTAACTCTCGGTCCACTCGTCTGGTCCCCAGGCCGCACACAGACAGACAAACACACAAACAAACTCTTTATTTTATTTATATTAGAAGATAGTTTACAAGGCAGTATTCAGTATGTACTTTTTATAATAATTGAGGTCATAACGAAAGGAAAATTGTTATATTTGAATAAACAGGAGAAGAACGTAAATATTGCAAAATCTTTTTCAAAATATTTTTTTTTTATTATTCTTCATAGTTTGTTATTAAAATACTTGCCAACATTTCCTCATTTTATTGTCCTAACAAACCAATATATGTTGATACTAAAGTAGTTTAGATTGATCGAGGTACTGGGCTTTCAGAATTTCATGTCACTCCCCCCACCCCCAGCGTTACGAAATCCTGGCTAAACGAACCAATATATGTTCCAGTAAAATAGTTTGCAGTGATCGAGCCCCTTTTGTGATGACCGCAGTATTTCATGTCACGGACCCCCCTCCCCCACCACGAAGTCCTGGCTACGTGCCTGCAACACTGTCAGTAGCTACGTCCTCGACTAATATACATTTACAAGTACAACTTTATTTTCGTTTTTTTTTCACCAGTTAACCAATTTAAAACCGTATTATAATTCAAAGTACTTATCATATTTCTATCCCAAAACAAGAATATGTAGTTAACTTCTTAAATACTTCGCTCCGCAGGAACCCGTTCAGCGCGTGCAACAAGCAAAAACAACATGTTTGGCGTCTCACAAATGACAAAGGACAAAAAAGAAAAGCAAAAGCAGCACAGCAGGCCCTTATCGCAGTCAGAGCTGACAACATAGTTTCAGTCGTCACATACGCCAATAGACCTACAAGCGGTGTTCAAGAGTTATACAGTTACCATATACGTTGTGCCACAGTAGCGCTACAGGCGGAATGTGCACGAACTACAAATGAATATGGTTCTTACAAGTATCAATCACTGTTGAACCCTCTTTACATTCTACACATCCATTTTTCTCCCACCTTTTGACCTTGACAAGCAGAAGTACCAGGCTTTCCGAGTTCACAACCATAAACTGTTTGTGCACAGAGTACGTTTTCAGTTCTTCGAATGACTCTGCGCGCGAAGAACAGGGGTGATGATCGGGCTACCGAATACGGCAGCGAGAAACACCCGGTTGCAACTTTAAATGTAAAATACAAATATAGAGCCTTGACAATGCCGTGAGGATGAATATATATATATATATATATATATATATATATATATATATATATATATATATATATATCATTAAATGATAAATGTAACGAGGTATATAATATATATAAGCACGTATAGTAATAATATGATGTGTATTGACGTCACAAACCCATTTGGAACATTATTTGAGAGATATGATGATTAAACGTTGTCTCGTTGCAACTCGAGACTGATGTTAGTCGTAATGATAGTACAATGTTTAGTGATGTGTGAAGAACGTGTGCTAAAATAGAAGATGCAAATGTCAAGTATTGCTCCCTCTACTGTGTCCACATTTGCTTGTTTGAACATAAAGTGTGGTGAGTATGTTGAGGGGCAAGTGCTTTCGAAATGGAGCATCGATAAGGGCATCAACCGTTAAGGTGTCAAGATAGAGCGGATGAACATTTCTAATGCGTGATTAAATTTATCTTGTGCGGAGTGTAGCAAGATTATTAAAATGGTTGGAAAGTCTATATGTTCGTAGGTCATGTAATTTAGAATGATAACCAAATCCGATATGTCAGGCATAGAACATGGCGTTCCATAACAGCTAATTTCTCACAGAGTGTAGGTGAAACATGACACCAGGCAATGTGACCAAAATGAGAAGAGGTCGGAGAAAAACTTCATATGTAGAAAAACTTCGTATGGGAGAAAAACTTCACACGATACTACTTTCCTGTTTTTCTCCCACAACTGCATTGAATTCTCCCATTAGCATTATGCATGCATCCCTGTTCACCCTATCCATAATTTCTATAATTTCTTCTATTTTCTCATAATTTTCCTCTACTTCTTCAGTTGCATGCGAAGTCGTGGGTGCATATGTCTGTATAACCACAAGATCCTTCGTTTTCCCTTTTTAATTTAATCTAGTTGATGATTTTTCCGCCCGTTTCTAAAAGTGAGGCTTCCAAATGAGTTTGGTATCGAATACTACACCAAGATACGTAGCAGTAGTGGCTGGCCGAAGGAAATGCCCGTCAACTGATAAACAATGATTAACAGGATTTCGGCATACTTTACTTCTACGTTTTGGGTTGAAGAAAAACAAGAGCTTGTGTTTTTTTTTAATTTACAGCTATTTCCACTTCCTGCGCCAGGTAAGAGAGTTGTTGAGTGTCAGTTGTAGGTTCCTGCTGATCTGAAGCATAGTTTTTCCAAGTGATAAAAAGCAGAGTTGTCAGCATATTGGAAAATATAGACTTTAGGTGGTGGTCTAGGCATATCTGAAGCATATAGGATATAAAATAATAGACTACCTGCAGTTCTCTGAGGAAGATCAATGCAAGAGAAAAGTAGGTGTACATAGGACATTTCCTATTGAAACATATGCAATGCGATTAATTAGCAAAGAATAGATGATACTGAGGTAGCACGTGGGCAGTTCGGCAGTCGGAGTGACTGTAATTTGAGCAAACAAGCAGCAATGCCACACCTCACCAAAAGCTTTCGTAAAGTCTATAAAGAATAGACATGTTGAAAGAGCTTTATTCTACTGATTGGTGAGGCAATTGGTATCTAATAGAAAAGGTAGGCCTGAAAACTGCTTGATGAGTTAGTAACAGATTTGTGTGCTTTAAGATGAAAATGTAGTTTGTTGACGAGAATCTTTTTAAATAATTTGCTGAAGACAGAAGTTAACTAAATAGGTCTATATGAACTGATATCATGAATGGGCTTGTTTGATTTGTGATATATGCACACCTTAGAGACTTTCCAATGAAGTGAATAATAGACAGTGTTGAGAATGATATTATATATAGATACTAGTAAAAAAATAATGAGAGGCGGAGATTCTCTCAGCATTCTATAAGAGATACCATCTATTCCTGGAGCTTCCTGGAGCAGTAAATGGTATGGTAAGAGAATGAATTAACTCGATTTGGTGTGTTACATAGGGTTGTAGAGAAAGCACACTGGAAATACCAACACGTTCGTCCTGGCGTGGAGACTCGGTTGGAGTGAATACTGTTTGTAGTTAATCTGCAATAGCATTCGCTTTATCTGTGTTTGATAGTAATGGAATATTTTTGAGATGAAACGAATATGTTGTAGCAGTCGTCTTTCCCGTTAATTGATCAAACTTTTACAGTAGCGGGTAGGATGTGCTTCGTCTCGCAAATTATTACAAGCATTAATCCAGTGTCACCTTCTATAAGCTTACTGTATTTTTAGTATTTACAAGAGTGCAGTTATTCACTACAAAAATACCAGAACAAAAGGCGATTTTTAAGAATACGATCATTCCAATAAACATGAACAACGAGAAGAAATTAATACTTTTTTACATATGAACCCCTAAAGAAAAAGTATTCCTACACGCGCGCTTCATCACAGTAATTAAGGTACAGTGAATGCTTAATGACATTTAGTTGTTCATCATTCTCTAATATTTAAGTCAGAAAAGGTTTCGCATTATTACATTTGAGATCAACATGAGAATATAATAACTCTCTTTAGAAATCACAAGAGAAACATAATTTTTGCGTCTTAAGGGGCAGTATAACCGCTACCAGGTTATAGAAGTATTTTTTGTGGACGCTCTGTATATTTCGTAAAGACAATGATCTTTTTTTCGATGTATACTTTATTCTGCGACGTATATAAGTTCTTTCTTCGGTGGGAATTGCTTCTTTCCCACACAACTGGACGAAGAAGTATTTGCTTTTTCATATATATATTTAAAACATTGCCTTTCGTGAGGAAATTTCAGTGAGCCATGAACCTTCTCAGTGTTTCTCAATGACTCATTATTATGCACAGTGTATATTCTGCAGTTATTTGGAACTGAATTAAGTGCTTTCTTTAATCGCTTATGGAAATATTGCGGTAGTTTAGAGTAATACTAGGTGACCAGATGCTCAATTGACCAAAGTGACGCCAGTAACATTGGTTTTGTGCATATTATGTGTTAAGTGTTGTGTTCATTCCTCTTCGTTATTTTTATATATAATAGTGTTCTAATAAATAAGTATAGTGTTATTTAATCCAGTGTGTTTTTATTGTTTGTGTGGGTGATGTTTGTGTGCGTTGTGGTCTGTATGACCGTCTGATCGTCCGTGAGGTTTTCGAGAGGAGATACCCGCCCTCTCGGCGCCTAATGCTCGTCTCATCATTGAGACCGACGAGCGATTTGGAAACAATTTGTAACCCTTCTTAGAGAGGTCTTTGATCGTCCTATCCAGGTAAGTTCCGGTACCAGGAAAATACTTATTGGTAGGACCACGAACCACGAACAGTGACCCGATACCCAGTTGGTTACAAATAAATGGCAGCCCAAAAAGCGACTCGAACAATAGTTGGTTACAAATAAATGTCCGCCCGAACATGGACCCAGAACACTGAGTGGTTACAAACAAATGGGTGCCTGAACATTGACTTGAACACTGATTGACTACAAATATTTGACGCCCGAACTACCAACCCGAATCGAGACCGTTGGTGCTCGAATACTTATAAGATCAGTATTTTAATATACCATTTCTCTTTCAGCTTAGTGCCACAAATTTAAGAAAGAAAATCTCTTTAAGGTGATTTTAATCATATTCTTTAGTGATAGTATATTTTATCGTACATTTTAAGTTTATTCTTGTTCAAGATGCCATACACAAGAAGAACTAGCATTATTAAATCGGAAACTAGATATACTCTTACAAAAAATGGGTTTAACTAATGGGGATATTAACAAATACGTAGAAGAAAGGAGAAAGAACCTTACTCAGTTAGTAGAAGTTAGGAATGAAAATGAAGAGAATTTTTTTGAGCCAAATAATGAATCAGTTCAGAGTTCAGACACCGTACAGAAAGAATGTTGCGAAAACGGCCAGGAAATAGTAAATACTGAAAACAGAACACCAGAATTCAAACCTCAGGTAGAGTTAGATACTCATATTGAAAACGAAACATCGGAATCGGAACTAGAGACAAATAGCCCGCATGAACAGAAAGCGCAAATTCAGAGTCCCAAATAGAGATAGACATTTTGAATCAACCTCGTAATAGACATGTTAAATATTCTGCTTATTAAGAATCCAATGACACTGTTAGTAGTAGTAGTAGTAGTAGTAGTAGTAAAAATCACGAACTTACGGTTGTAGACGACAGAGGTCGTAAACGAACTAAAACAGCTGTCACAAACCAAAGAGAGAAAAGGAGCAGACGAGGTTATAGTTATAGCAATAGGCAAAGATACGCAGACCGGAACGTAAACAATACGAAATTTAAAGGAAATCAGAAACAAGACTATACACGAATGAATAACAGATACAAAAGGAGTTGTAAATCACGACCACGTTACCTGAATTATCATAAACGAGACAGGAACCGCAACTTGTGTAACAAAATTAAGCACAGATTTGTACGTAGAGGTAGCCATCGTATAAAAATACGAACAGACTGCAGTTATCAAAATAGAAATAGTAACCATAGGAAAAGAAAAAAAGAGGTAACCAAAACTTCGTATATTGATACAATTTTATTTCATCAAAGCCACGTATTTCTTTTAATCTTTCTTTCAAACGTTAGGTGATAAACATGTATTGATTTTTCTTCCTTTTTGCTTTCCGTTTCGATGACTCACGGAAAAAATGAAAAGAGAATTATACATTGTTTTTAAACTTCCTTTCGCTTCTAGCTTTTAACTCTTCAGCAAAGAGCAGATAACACGTTTTTCTTCCCTTTTATTTTTATAACATAGCCGCTGCTTTTTCGACCACCTGTTTATGCCGATGAATAACGGACGACACACAGCTGATTGATTATTTTTCTTTTTTCTGTATTTGCTCAGCGTCGCATTTCATAATTTAACTATATATCAATGTTGCAAACCTTAATAATATTTTTTAGATGTTTGAATTTAAGATTTTAGTAAATAATTAACGTACCATCGTACGTATGGGAACCGTACTTATCCAAAAACGGTTTGTACTTGTAGCGCAGTTCCGTGCCGCAGTCAGTAGGAAGATGTTTGGGTGTTATAATATATTAAATGTCTTTAATTTTTAAAATTCTTTTTAGAATCCCTTCCCACTTTCCAAATTTTTATTTACGTTACATACATAGGGGAACCGCACTTATCTAAAAACGGTTTGAACTAGTAGCACAGCTCCGTACCTCAGCCAGTGGGAAGATGTTTTGGCGTTATAGTGTATTAAATGTATTTTTTAAAATTCTTTTCAGAATCCCTTCCAAGTTTCTAAATTCTCAAATGTTATTACATATGATTTAAATTAATGTTTAATTTTCTTTTTAGAATTAAAAATGGTGAATGTATCGAGATGCTCAAGATGAGAAAATTTTTAGTTGTTTATTCTATACACATTCGTATATTTGTAATTGAAATTTAGTACGTAATCTCATGCGTAGAATATGAAACTGTACACTTATAATTAAGGTTCAATTTCTTTTTCAGTGTTAATCTTAGATTTTTGTTTTCATCTTGAATTGTATACTGTAATTTTGTTGAACATCATTTATGTAATATACTCGATTTTGACTTATTTGAATTGCCTGGACGTGACATGATATATTTCGTTCGAAGAGAAAAGTTTAGAAAGAAAAGTAGGCTAAGCCTTAAACAAGTGAAAACAGGCATTTCCTTGTTGGTTAATAGTATGTGCAGGAATGTCGTGTGAATAGCATATTCTCCGAAAGAAAGCAGTAATCTATTTATTTTAGAAGAAACTATATGAGCAGATACTATGATGGTGAACGGTCGTCTTTCTGCCATATTGATATGTATGTGGAAATATGTTTAATTCCTATATTTTCTTGAAATTTCTGATTGACGTTCTTTTAGTATCCTATATACATATTGGCGACCGTAGGGAAACTTCGTAGGGCAGGATATTTCATGGGGATAAATACATTTTTTCAGGGAGCAATATTTCCTGGAATTGCAGATCTCTTACAAAACGGACGTGGCTAGTCCATTGGATATTCCATAGCTAACTATTTTCGCCATCAATCGCAAAATATAGTTTTTCATTTCTTTTCTTCCTTTATAGAAACCCGTAACTAAGCACGTGTATTCTTAGCTTAGATTTTTCAGTATACGTTATTGTCTAGTAACATTTCAGCGAAATTTAATGTTTATGAATTGTAATTATAAAATGTGATAGTAATACGTTGTAATATTTTGATATTAATTTTGAGGAAATTGTATTTTAGTTACAGTATGTCCTAGAAACTATATGAATTTGATACAGATCCCGAAAAATAAACTTATTTTCTTTTTTTCCAACAGCATGAAGCCATAACATTCCATGAAAATTATTTTCTTTCTATTTCATATGCTCGATGACTGAATTTTAATGTGTTAATAAGACCATTTTGAATATTTTGTAGCAAAGATGCCTAAGAAAATTTAACTGTCGTGGTATGACATAACTGTTTAGTAGGGAATTTAATTTCGATGTTTTAGGCCAACCAGAAAGTTGTAATGTCGTTGACTATATTTTCATGTTTGTATCTCATGTTTTTCTTTTCATAGGTCTCATGAAAAGAGCATTTCATGAAAAGAGCATTTTTATTTTGTGAGTTTACACAACTTTTTTAGGTGGGAGACACGTTATGTTCCAGGGAACATACATGTATTTTACTGAATATTAAAGTGTTGATAATTCGGTTATGTATACAAACATTTTGTAAGTGCCTATGGTTGCAGGCATTTTCATGTTTCTAGTTTTGCATCGTAGGAAACGATTGCATATTTTACGTGTAAGTACGTGTAGTATTAAACATTTTTCGCACCTACGCTTTTGGTCAAATCATGGTGTAATGATCATTTATTTTCAGGAATGTTTGGACTAGTGAGTCAACTTCCTTGATTCAGACCTTCGAAAAACTTGGATCAACACTGTACAGTTTTCAACGCTTGATTAATAAGTTTTTTTTTTCGGATAATATCCACATGTTCTGGTAATCCTACAATATTTTCGTTTTAAGAAGCGAATAAAAATTATTTTTCTAGGCCTAAGCTAATAATAACTTTGTTTCAGAATGAAACCATTTGTTGTATTAAGCATTATCGAATTAGTCTCGATTTTCACATGGCTAGCAGATGTCATTTTGATCTTGTGGCGTGCCGAATTTTCTTCATACATGTGACCGAAATCACAATCTTTTCTTTGATATGCAGAAATAAGCTTATTTCTTGGAATTACTATGAACGTCAATTTTGACACTTAAGTTTATTTTTTTTATTTTTAAAAACGATTTTTCGTTCTTTTTTGCCAAACAACACGAGGCTCAGTTAAAATGGACATACAAATGAAAATCTTATTTTGTTTGTATATTGTCAGTTTTTTATGTGTTTATATTTTCATTTATTTTACTTTTCAATGATATTCATATTTTTTCGAATATAGCACAGTAATATTGAAACCTTGACAATAATTTTAATATTTTAGTACCTTTAACATGTTTGTTATTTGCATATTCATTCATATTCTAATATTTTAAATACAGATATCAGTATATTTAAAAGAAGACATTTACTAAATTTTATTGCAATGTTTGATAATTCTTCAAATCGATATTTTAATGAATAGTTATTGAGTGTATATATTTACTTCATATTATATCAAATAAAGTGATCAAAACAGAGCACTTAAAACATTTTACGAAAAGTATTTATAAGTGTTTAAAAAGGTATTTATTACTGTTTAAAGAAAAAAGTAAGAATTTTAATAACCCAATAAACGCTTTTTGCGTATTTTCAGTGAAGTTATCATACAGGTATTATAACCATACTTCGTGTCTCACCACCAGTGTTAAAAAAATATCCCCTTCTCCACTCATCAACTCATCGTTGGAGAACCGTGCAGGACATTCAACACAAGAAGACTGCATGGTTTCAACATGTGAAGAAACGAAGATAAGGAAACCCAACTGCACCAATCGTTCAAGAGGGTCGTATTACTTCATGGAACACTTGGATTGGATTCTGCTCATTCAAAAACATCATCATGTTGTAGTGAGTCAACAAGTTATTTACCTATTTTAATAGCTCTTTTTCAGGTAAAAGACATTCATCGTTTATAGACGTAAGTATCACACCATATCACAGTATCGCGAACTAACATATTTTAAATTTTTGATGAAAAACCTAATTTTATTCATATCTCATTATACGGCCAGGTTTTCTCAACCTGTTTACGTGTGCACTTAAGAGGCCGTTCTCTACACGGACGTCAAATCTATAACCGCTACCAGGTTACAGAAGTATTTTTGTGGACGTTCTGTATATTTCGTAAAGACAATGATCATTTTTTCAATTTATACTTTATTCTGCGACGTATATAAGTTCTTTCTTAGGTGGGAATTGCTTCTTTCCCACACAACTGGACAAAGAAGTATTTCATTGCTTTTTCATATATATATTTAAAACATTGCTTTTGGTGAAGAAATTTCAGTGACCCATGAACCTTCTCAGTGTTTCTCAATGACTTATTATTATGCACAGTATATATTCTGCAGTTATTTGGAACTGAATTAAGTGCTTTCTTTATGGAAATATTGCGGTATTTAGAGTAATACTGGCTGACCAGATGCTCAATTGACCAATGACGTGATGCCAGTAACATTGGTTTTGCAGCTCGTTATCTGTACTTTCACACGCCAGAATTATCGCAGTGTCTCGTGCATCGTAGCCAGTGGACGAAAATTAACATAAGTTATTTTCTATATTCTGTTTGTATTTGCATACAGGTGAGTTAATTGAGTGGTTTTGGGAATGAACTGCCAACCCTCTTCAGTCAACCATTGCAGTTTGCATCTTAAACTTTGGAGCTCGAGGAGTTTGACTCCGGTGTTGTGTGCAGCCACCACTCACGTTGCGTCGGGAATTAGGTATGATTTTGCGTTAAGGGGTATAAGCTATTAGCCGGTGAAGGACGTTTACTTACGTCTAACCCCCACTAGTGAAGTCCCAGGTTCACAAACCTTGTTCACCTAAAGGTTATACACGCGCCCTCCAACGTCAGCATTCTACTTTTTTTAAAATTTGCTGAAGACTCATCTTTACGCTTCAGGATTGTTTGGCTCAGCAACTGGATTCATACGTGGGATTATCCCGGCAACTTTTTCCCCAATGCTAATTCCTCAAGTGCGTCAATGGTGTGAGAGAAGCATTCATAGTGAAACTTCAGATATGATCTCATATATATACAAAGGGTTACATTGCACTAAAAACAAAGTATGATTTCCCTGATGAAAATTATTACACATATTATGTGGTAAGTGTTGTGTTCATTCCTCTTCGTTATTTTTATATATAATAGTGTTCTAATAAATAAGTATAGTGTTATTTAATCCAGTGTGTTTTCGTTGTTTGTGTGGGTGATGTTTGCGTGCGTTGTGGTCTGTATGACCGTCTGATCGTCCGTGAGGTTTTCGAGACGAGACACCCGAACCTCTCGACGCCTAATGCTCGTCTCATCATTGAGACCGACGAGCGATTTGGAAACAATTTGTAACCCTTCTTAGAGAGGTCTTTGATCGTCCTATCCAGGTAAGTTCCGGTATCAGGAAAATACTTATTGGTAGGACCACGAACCACGAAGAGCGACCCGATACCCAGTTGGTTACAAATAAGTGGCAGCCCAAAAATCGACTTGAACACTGAGTTTTTACAACAGCTGCTATTTGTGCCCGGTTGACAGTAGTTTCCCAGTAATTTCCACAGGATATCACATAACACGTTTCTTTACAAATGAGTACTAGAACACCTTTCCCTCCTGCCGTTTCCATAACTTTTTATAAGACCCCGTAAGATATATATTCTTATTTGGCTAACACTTCACCAAACGTCTATGGAAATTAGATCAGTTACACTACTATCCCACTTTTCACTTTAATAATTTTGTTTTAAGCTTCCGCCTACAATTTGCACCTCTCATTCTGTTTTCCATGATCCAGTAGTTTACTTAAAGTAGTTCATGTGTCTGTCGTCGATCAGCTTCTGGTCATGCAACTCTTAATATCCACGCATTATATCCGCTTAAATTGATGTAATGCCTTAGTATGCTCTCCTTTTACTTTGGCTATTCTATTGAGTGGTTATACTTCTTTTCTTGCTGATGCTTCTTGCAATAGCTATTGATACAATTCTTTTCCTTCTAATTTCAATTGCACCTTCTCCTTCAAGCTATATCTTTCATCCCACATTTTATTTACACTTGATCGTCATTTGAAGTAATTCAGTCCACCATTGGGTTTCTTGTCTTCTAGAGGACTTTCGCTGAAGCTTCCCAATCAGCTCTTCTCCGAATTTCTCATGATATAACTATTCAAATTTTCCTGCTGATGAAGATGTTCTACCAATTCCTTGAGCTAGTTAATTTCACATTTTTTATTTTAATCACTAGCATGTTGTCCTTTGGTCTCTGTGGATAACGTGCTTCGCGTAATTTTCGACCATTGATACACAATCGTCTAAAAGCAACCTATGATCAGTGCCAACGTTTTTTCCCTTAAACGCTTTGTGGTCCTCAACTTTCTTAACATTTTTCTTGTAACAAAATTGTAGTCGCTCTGACTGTATCTTACCCACTCTTGTTTCACTTCTCGTAACACGTGTTAATTATAATCAGGTAGAATGCGTTCGCGTTTTCAATTATCATTTCCCCTTTATGATTCCTTTTTTAAAGTTCTATTATGCTTTCATTCTTCCTCCTTCTCCTTTCCTATATGTCAAATCGGGTCTTCCCTTACAATTAAACTTTTACCTTTAAATCATTGACATTTGATCTAGCTCTAAGAATTTTCATTGTAATAGCTCCCAACTAAATCCAATTAATTTAAGTGTTCTTCACGTACACTACATAATATCCTACATTCTATCACAAAAAAAAGTTTTAAATAAACATGTTGTCCTTCAAAAACTCTCTTATCCAACTAGCAAAATACAAACTTTTGTAATCATAAATTAAACTATTCCTCCAAAATATTACTCACTGCTATAAAAGAATAGCGTAATATGTCATACTAGATTTAGTTCAGTTTCTCTTTTGATTTGTGTACTTTCGCATCTCTAAGCTTATGTAGGACATGTTTTATTAAATTAAGCTCCGAACAAGATATTTGAAACTTCAAACCGTATATGGTCGACTCTTATAGTAAAGATGGTTTTCAAGATCCCAAGGCTGGAGAATATGAGAATCACGTCACCTTCCTCATTTGTTGACATCATCAATGGCAAGATGATATGTCTAATTTTAAATGACTTCTAAAAACAATCACTAAGCATTAATTTTCGGAGAGAGTTATAATTTTATAACGTTGCTACAGTATACTTCAATGTATTTATGTACTCGTTAAAAGCAGTACCTTTTTTAAAATACGTTTTAGATAGACAATATATATGATTGTCTAATATATGTTCTTCAGATTTGTATTGTTGCTCCTTGTAAAGAAAGCTAAAGTAGTGTAACGTACTATATTTTTTGAAAGATCCAACACTCGATCCACTTGTGAAAGGAACACACTCTTTCATACATTTCTAATTATTTACCTATATTAATTTTAGATGCTCTATTAATTTGCAGATAAAAAGAGTCTAGGTCAAAACTCCCACAGCCAAAAGTTCTGCACTTAAGAAATATCAACACACTCACACAATCGGTCATAATTCCCACACAAATGGACAAATATCCCAAATGCACAAACGATCAAAACTCCCACAGCCAAAACTCCCACATTCAAGAAATGTCAAAACGCCCACCAATCGGTTATAACTCCCATACAAACGGACAAGTCTCCCAAATGCACGAACGGTCATAACTCCCACAACCGTTGCTCTGTGTGGGAGTTTTGTCCATCTGCGTGGGAATTATGACCGTCGAGGGTTATGGCCGCTTATCTGTGTGGGAGTTTTGGCAGTGGGAATTATGACCGTTCGTGCATTTGGGAGATTTGTCCATTTGTGTGGGAGTTATGACCGTTTGTGTGGGCGTTTTAATATTTTCAGATTGTGGGAGTTTTGGCTGTGGAAGTTTTGACCTGCTCCCGATTGTTGTATGTTAAAAAAAAAAGGTCAAACAAATGTTATAAATGTTCAAGTGTTGGTAACATTGATAAATTGGTAACTATGCCATCTAGTGACAGTTTTGAACGTGAAATTCTGTAGATACGGTTTACGTCAGAATTCAGGGAAAATTGAAACTGGTCGGACCTTTTGACCAAGTGTTGTTAAAGTTATAATAATGGTGTATAATATTCATCCGTTATTAACAACTAATTATTGTGATTTCCGGTATATAACTTTGAGTTAAACATCTAAAATTGGGTGAGTTTGTTCCATGATTTTGTTAATTTGAGTTAATTATATCTTTAGAATCTGTTATAGACCGTCATTCTATTAATTTGACAACTGTAACCTGAAGGTTAAATTGCTTAACAACTTGTAAATTCAGCTTTTGTCTTAAAATTTAAAAATATATATATTTCAAAATTTCGATATTTCATGAGCCTAAAATTAATATTAGAAATTGTTATAAATATTAATTCTAGAAATTTCATGAATTATAGTTTGAGCTCTTGGGGTAGTTGACTACTGGAACCATTATTGAATGTTACATTTTTTGAAAGTTGTTGTTCCTATTTCTTGTTCAATTCGAAAATTATAATTATTTACATTAAATTCAGAAACTTGTTATTCAACCTAATTGATTATAGATATTTGAACACTCGTTACTATTTTTGATACGTGGAATTGAGAAGTTGAAATAAACTAACTTGATAGCGTCTATGCAGATTAATAGCGTAAATTATAAAGTGAATGCTTATACATTTTATATACTCTCTTTAATTTTGTGCTGATTACTCTCTATTATAATATTTGGGGGTGGCGTATTGTGACCCTGACCAGTGACGATGCGATATTACTATTTCAATTTAATTTTTTTGAACGCACGTTACACATGATTTTCCCTGAATTCTCTCCTGCCAAAGAATTGCATTTGTTGAAAATTAAAATTTTGTCTATGGTTGTAGTTATTTATTTGATATGTTTGAAATTGTGAATGGTAGGATAATCTAAGTAGGGAGTATCAGTGTGGAACTACGACTCACCATATTAGTTACATAGGTTTTGACTAGAAATATTACATAACAAAAGCGATTCATTTTGGCATAAGTTGTATCTTATAACTTATTATATTATCTAAATTGTAAGAATGCAGGTTAACCGAGATTATCCGATTAGGCAGCAATTGCATTTAAATTCTTTTCCAAATGGCGATGGAGGGATAGTGGAACCTTATAATCCCCTTGATTGGGATTTATCATTTCTTGAAAATAGAGGAAATGTTTCAATAAATGCTACCTTACATAGCACAAACCCATTTTTATCTTCAACTTCGTATCAAGAAATACGAAGAGAAAGGCATTCGTCCTTGATTGATAATGCCAATAGATTACGTGTCGTTGATAACCATTTGGTTGGTCAAGGTCAGTTACCTGTGCAAACAGGTGTTCAGGGCGAATACTCAAACCCGTTCCTCGATATTCACGAAGAAAAAGAAAGCAAAGCTGCTATTGTTCCACCGGCTGGTTGTGCTAGATTAACTTTACGTACAAGTCTTTCAAAGGTGACTCAGTCAGCTGCAAATGTTAGCTTATTAGAAGCAATAAAAAGTATTCCACAGTGTGATGGTTCACGTTATGAAGAATTATTTAAATTTTTGAAGGCAATATATTATATTAAATCCACTGAGTTATATCCCGACGAGGCCTTATATTTTTCTGCTCTATCTCGGACTTCGGGTAAGTTGCATTCGAAGTTGATAAGCGAGTTTTCAATTACAAACGATTGGTTAGTTGTTTGTGTTCATATACTTAATGACATGGTTTCGGTGCTGGGTAAACGAGAATTACGAAATAAGTTTATTGATCGGCTACAATATCCTAATGAAAGTGCTTCTGAATATATTAGGGAAATACGCCTTTGTTATGAGTTGCTGGAAGGTAAATGTGCAATGGATAATCTAGCTATTCTTCGGCAAGTTTATTATGGTTTAAATCCGCAACTTAGGTACGATCTATTTCGCGATAAGGAACCGGAAAGTTGGCATACATTATTGATTGCAGTAAATCAATATGAACTTTACAAAAACGATTTGTTGGTTTATAAAGGACTGACATCCGCTTCAAGTGTTAAAGAAAAGAAGCAGTTACAGTGCTATGTTTGTGGTGGTGCGCATTCTTATAAATACTGTAATGTAAGGCGGTCAGTTGGCGTGAAAACAAACATGGGCGTGAGTGATCGGCATCGTTCCACTACTCGTAATGTGCATTCCTCTTATCAATCCCGGCCTACTAATAGTGATCTGATGTGTGAAACTGGTTCTGTAAATAATGGTCGTGGGGAAGGCACTTCTACAAAAAACTGTTCAACCAGAATAAAAACTTCAAAAAAGGGGCAATTTATGTCAGAGCATAACACGGAAAAACAACGTAATATGATATGTATGGAGCCCACGAAAGTAAAATCCTGGTGTGATTCAAGTGTTGAGGAATTTATGAAACCTTCAAGTTCTGAAAATAATAAACAGTATCCAGATACCACTTTACGTCAAAAACATATCGTTGCTGTTTTTGTTCAGGCTTTTGTTATGGGACAAAAATATTACGGTGGTTTAGATAGCTGCAGTACTATTTCAATGGTAAACAAAGAGCTTTTTGAACGTTGGAACTCATGCATAACAAAACCTATAACTGTGAAAAGCGAAATTTTTACTGGTGTTGGTGTGGATAATAAAACTTTGACATTAAATACATATGTGGTATTACCTATAACTTTCCGTAGAAGGGTATATAGTTTGAAGTTTTTTCTTGTGCCTAATTTGAGTCCAGTTTTTATTGTGGGCATAAGGGAACTTAAGCAAATTCAGGCAAACTTGGATTTGGTTGCGAACAAACTGTGGTTGAAATTAGAAGGACAATTTGCGCCTTTAACTTATTCGCCGGTAGATTCAATGAGAGGTTGGGGATCAGAAATTTCTCCTACTTATCCAAGGAAAGACAACGATGATGCTGGTGATTGTTTTGGTTTTTCCAGCCAATTTCCGAAGGGGTCCTTGTCCAGATGGTTTGTTGGAGAATCAACATCCAAAGTGAGTGGCCCAATGAGTAGCAGAGTTGCCAATTGTACGGAAGGAAACGTACCAAATTCTTTATTGCAGAGCGGTCTTGGGGAGAATAGCTGTATAAATCCTCTGATGGTAGATCCAGTATTATTGGAACAAGACAATACATTGCAAGGGTATGTAGATGAACTTGTTAATAATTATTCTGACGTGTTTTGTAAGAATATAGGGAAGGTGAAAGGTGTTGAATATCAAATACGTGTTGATAATGAAACACCAATTAGGAAAAAGGCGTATCCATTAAGTAAACAAGATCAGAAGCATATGGATATTATTCTAGATGAATTGTTAAAAGAGGGCGTGATTGAAAAATCAGATAGTGAATGGTGTTTTCCAAGTTTTTTGGTTAATAATAAATCGGGGGACAAAAGATTGATAGTTAATTATCAGGATTTAAATTCCCGGTTGTATTTAAATCCTCAATACACTCCTAGGATGGAGGATATATTAGCTGAGATATCTAAAGGTAAAATAAGATCTAAACTTGATGTCCGGAGGGCGTATCTACAAATTCCTCTCACTGAAAATTCTAGCAAATACACTGCTTTCATGACTCATAGGGGGCTGTTTCAGTGGCGTGTTTTGCCATTTGGTTTGGCAGCAGGTTCCCATATGTTATCAAAAATTATGACAGAAATATTGTATCCAATAAGACATTTAGGAATTGAGTGGTTCTTCGATGATATAATAATTTTTCAAGATACTATAGATGAACATAAGCGTGTATTAGAATTGGTATTGCAGAAATTCAGAGAAGCAGGGATAGCGTTATCTTTAAGTAAGTCAACTTTATTTCAGACTAAGGTATCGTACCTTGGATATGTTATTGATGGAAATGATTTGTATTTAGATCCCTCTAGACTTGAAATTATTAAGAATTTGCCTCCCCCCAAAAATCGAAGAGGTTTGTTAGCTTTAACAGCGTTTTTGCAATATTATTCCAAATTTATTCCACATTTTCAGGAAATTCTGGAACCCATTAATCGATTAAGGTCAGCAAAAGTTGAGTTTATATGGGGTCCTGAGCAGCAAGTGGCACTTGATAAATTAAAAGATTTATTCGAGACTCATATTGTATTATGTTTACCTAATTTAAATGGTAAGTTTGTAATTAGTTCGGATGCATCAACAAAATCCTTAGGGGGATGTCTCGAGGAATATGATAGTGATGGGGTGTTACGGCCTATTGCTTATTTTAGTCGAAAACTTCGTCCTTATGATTTAAATAAGCCTATATATTTATTGGAATTAATGGCCTTGGTTGAATGTATGGAACGATTTAAAACATATTTACATAATAAATTCGAGGTACGAGTTGATCATCAAGGATTGGCATATGCCATACGAAATTTAAAGAAAGTAAAAAACTATGGAAGCTTATTATATAGGTTGTTAGGGTTTGATTTTGAAGTCAAACATGTACCTAGTGTGTTAAACACGCCTTCAGATTTTATTTCCAGGGTCCATGACACGCAGATGTTCGAGTCAATTGATTTAGAACCTACTTGGAAAGATGAGGTAACAAATATGTGTAAAATTAACTTGTGGTTAATGCCTTTTGCCTCTCAGGCTGTGTTTACACACCAAAGAAGGGATGAAGAGTTGATGAAAATAATTGAACAATTAGAAAATAATGTAAACGTAAATGAATATAAATTGGTTAAAGGTATATTATGTAAAAAGACGAAAGCTATTAAACATCCCTATAAAATTTGTATTCCTAAGAGTTTGATAACATCTATAATTGATTATTATCATAATAATATATTACCGGGTGCTCATGCTGGAACGCAGAAAAGTATCTCTAAAATCTGTGCAAGATACACGTGGAATGGAATAATTAGGGACATTAGGGATTATATTTCAAGGTGCAAGGAATGCCAACTAAATAAAAGTACTAATAGACAGTCTATGGGACATCTTATTTCTCAATATGAGAAAATTCCGAACGCCCTATGGTATTTTGATGTATGTGGGCCATTATGTGAATCAAAATCTGGCAAGTACTGTCTCATTGTTGTAGATTCTTGTACTAAATTAATGTGGTTAGAGCCTTTTAGAACTTTAAGTGCTAAAACGATACGAGATAAGCTGTATAAAATTATGTGCCGATTCGGATTTCCCCATTCGGTTTCCCATGATAATTCGAGTCTCTTTGTTTCATCTTTATTTAAAGATTTTCTGTACGGACAAGGAATTAGGGATATTTGTATATCTCCGTACCACGCTGCTTCGAACGCATCGGAGCGTTATTTGCGTGTTTTGAAGGATTGTCTGAAAATTTATTTCCGGAATAAACAAACTAAGTGGGATCAGGGTCTCCATGAAATTGAATTTTCTATAAACTCAGCAGAACATACTGAATCAAAATGTTCACCAATGGAGCTAGTGTATAATTATAATGTATGCGATCCCTTAGATGTGAAATGGGAAATTGACAACTATGAAATCAGACAAAAGGACAAAAATTTATGGGTAACAGCTTTAGAGAATTTAGAAAAAGCTTGGTACCGTAAGAAGAGAGAATATGACAGGAAAAGATCTCCTGTAACATATCAAGTTAATGATAAGGTTTTAATAAAGTCCCAATTTAAATCTAGTCTAGCTGATAAGGTGACTAAATCATTATGTCCTAGGTGGCTTGGCCCATCCCAGATTTTGAGATTACTAACAAGAAATACGTTACAAGTTAGATCAATTGAGAGTCCTAATGATGTAAGAAAAGTACACGTTTCAATGACAAAAATTTATCGTGAACCTAGATTATCTGTTAATAATTAAGATCAAACCAACTGTAATTTCGTTTCTGTGGATCAATTGTTTCTAGTCAGAATCTTAAATTAAGTAAATTAAATATAAGATAATATAAATATATAAATATAAGATAATATAAATATAAGATAATATAATATAAGTAAATTAAATATAAATATACTTGGTCAACGTATATTTTAAATATTGTATGAATGTGATGTTAATATATTTTTTGTATTCCAGGCCTGGAATGAATGTCGTGTGACTGTCCTTACAATATGTACTTCGTGTATTCAATTTGGATTGTAACCTGTTTGCTGTACGCATGTTTTGTTGTCCTGGTAAATTATTCATTTTGATGTTGTTCTGAAACTACCCGAGCTGCTGTAATGTAAGTTATTGTTTTCAATTTTATTAAAAAATTCTGTTATTACTTCAGGAAATTAATAATTATAATTAGATTGAAGGTCTTCTATAAATGGAAATTATTTATAATTGGAAATATTATTTATGTAAATCAGTATTTCAGTCATTATTAGAATTGTTATTATAAATTATTTTTGATTATTTACTCAAGACCTTATATTACTAATACAGGGTTATGCTAGGTTGGGCGAGTCTGATGGATGCTTGTTAATTGAATGAGATTTTGGGGGAATTTTTTTTTTTTGCTTTTAGTTTTTACATTTATTTGGTAGTGCATGAGAGAATGAGTCTGGTATTAGTGGTTGGGGGTGGAGTAGGTGTTGATATTCTAACCAAATTGACACAAGACTGCTATAATCAAAATAATTTATAAAATAAAAGTACAACCTTTATTTTATGGGGGCCTCTCGATGTTGTTGTATGTTAAAAAAAAAAAGGTCAAACAAATGTTATAAATGTTCAAGTGTTGGTAACATTGATAAATTGGTAACTATGCCATCTAGTGACAGTTTTGAACGTGAAATTCTGTAGATACGGTTTACGTCAGAATTCAGGGAAAATTGAAACTGGTCGGACCTTTTGACCAAGTGTTGTTAAAGTTATAATAATGGTGTATAATATTCATCCGTTATTAACAACTAATTATTGTGATTTCCGGTATATAACTTTGAGTTAAACATCTAAAATTGGGTGAGTTTGTTCCATGATTTTGCTAATTTGAGTTAATTATATCTTTAGAATCTGTTATAGACCGTCATTCTATTAATTTGACAACTGTAACCTGAAGGTTAAATTGCTTAACAACTTGTAAATTCAGCTTTTGTCTTAAAATTTAAAAATATATATATTTCAAAATTTCGATATTTCATGAGCCTAAAATTAATATTAGAAATTGTTATAAATATTAATTCTAGAAATTTCATGAATTATAGTTTGAGCTCTTGGGGTAGTTGACTACTGGAACCATTATTGAATGTTACATTTTTTGAAAGTTGTTGTTCCTATTTCTTGTTCAATTCGAAAATTATAATTATTTACATTAAATTCAGAAACTTGTTATTCAACCTAATTGATTATAGATATTTGAACACTCGTTACTATTTTTGATACGTGGAATTGAGAAGTTGAAATAAACTAACTTGATAGCGTCTATGCAGATTAATAGCGTAAATTATAAAGTGAATGCTTATACATTTTATATACTCTCTTTAATTTTGTGCTGATTACTCTCTATTATAATATTTGGGGGTGGCGTATTGTGACCCTGACCAGTGACGATGCGATATTACTATTTCAATTTAATTTTTTTGAACGCACGTTACACGATAAAAACATCTATTTTAGTTTGTAGTTGCTTAATCCTAACGAAAATATTATTAAAACATATACGTTCTTATACCGCGAGATACTTGATGTCTAATTTGGGATCTCCGACTTACTTTTTTGCCAAGTGCCAACGTTTGTATACATTTCCACGAGCATTTCTTTCTTTCTTTTTTTCTTTCTTTCTACATTCCTTTTGTCTTTCTTTCTTTCTTTTTTTTGTAAGTTATGAGGATGTGACATTATACGGAACTACTTTTGAACATACGGAATTATTTTTAAACTAGGGAAGGCACTCCTAATGGTGAGGCATATATATCCAAAAAAAAAAAAAAAAGAAAGAAAAGAAAAAAAACAGCGCAAGTCACAAAAATAGACTATATTCGACATTACAAATATTGAAAATGTTGTATCGAACAGACGTAAAATTTAAATGAGTACAATAAGTAATTGTTTAGTAAGAACTGTAGTTCTATTAAGAAGAAAAGTAGTAAAAACGACAATGTACCACAATAGTATGCCCATATTTTGCTGGAAATAATTCTTCTAGAAAATGTATTATTATTATTATTATTATTATTATTATTATTATTATTATTATTATTATTATTATTAGGTTGAATCCAATTGATATTAATATCAAATATTCGAAAATTCAATGGCTCGCCTGAAATCTCAAAACTAGTCAGACAAATTTCAGCTACCTTTAATGTTTCTCTTTAAGTGGGCCCTTGGTTGAGCACGTTTAGAGCTTCGAAGTCTGGTCCGTGGGCAATCTAAGCTTGTGCCAAGTTAACGGTGTAGTGAACAAACAACGCGTGGGTGAGTTTTGTCGGTTTCTTCCATTTCCACCCACTTTCTTCGTTCCGTCATTACATTCGTTTCTCAACACCAGTTTCCTTTAGCCTATAAGACGTAAACGTGGGACGTAAAACTAAAATATTTCATTTTATTTCGATAATCTCGACTTCAGTACGTTCCTGCTAATAAGATACATTGATTACCGTACTTTTGTTATCCGAAGTAACCCAAGTGTTTAAGTTACATCTTTCTTGCAAATCTTGAAGCTTACATACCTTAGTGCTCTGTGACATCAATATTTCATCTATATCGGTACTACAGTCAAGCTGTCATAAGTTTTAAGAACACCAATGCTTTTATCAATATTTAATAACATTAAGCAAAATAATTTGACTTAACCCACGTTTGAATATATTTTTCAGTTACTTCTAGCAACTCTGTTGTACTTTTTAAACTCTTCGACCAAACTGAAACATCAGTGAAAGACAATAATTTGTTTACTTATTTCAGTAACAAGATTCTATACACAATCAAAGGCTAATTTATGTTTCAACAAATAATAAACTGAAACTAATGCTAAAACACTTAGGAAACAGTGTTAACACTGTTAAGTAAAACCGCAAGAATTAAGAGTTACAAAGATAATAGACATCTATGAGAATTTAGTGGCATTCAAGGGTTCATATCAGAATATTTTCATGTACTCGTTTTAAAAATGACTTTATATTTATGCGTTACATATAATCTTTACTCCAGGGAAGAAAATTACTATTCATACTTTTAGGTGATAGATGATACTTGGCACCAGCTGCGGTACAACTCATAGACAATTCTCTTTTCCACCTTAAATCTAAAACACAATAAATAACGCGACGTTCTATTAAGCCATGCTGATTTACTGTTGGAATACTAACGCTTTTACTTCTCTGCAAAACAGTTCACCGCGTTTAATTATTACGGTACTTTTACTATGAAACAACCATAAGCTGCTATTTAAATAAGACTCTATACTTGAACAATAATTATGATATTTTCGCTTAATTATTACAAATAATAGTATTTATATTTCTGCCTTACTAATCGAATTCATTTTAAATGTTTGTTTTTCGCTACTGATCAACTACTTCAAAGCTAGAAACATGAACATATGGGATCACCTTGAACCAGTGGTAAAAGTGGATCCGAAAAGGTAAAGGGACGCATCATGTCACGGTCCCCCGTGCCTATCTTCGCCCACTCTAATTTTTTAGGAAGTGGAGGTATATTTTGGAAGTAGGGTAACGGTTCCCCGCGTTTACCTTACTTTTACCCCTACCTTCGATTTAATTTAAATTTATCAGTTGATGACCCAATGAAATTCAGATGATTTAAAGTAAGTATGGGAAATAATTAATTTAAGCAAAAACTATGTTATTCATAAAATAATATATACATTACCGTCTTATTTGATTTTTATTTTAATTGGATTCAATGTACGGATTTAACAAGTTACATAATCGTTTTTGGTTTTAAATATTATTTAACACAAGTACTAGTTGGATACGACTAGAAGTCAAGATTTCATAAGAAACTGCAATCAACCAACATAAATTATTTTTTTCCTTTTCAGATTTCTATTTTAAATGTCTAAGCAAATAAGTTGAATTAGGTATTGTAGCACAATGGAAGTAGAAGCAATTTAACAGAAAAATTACCAATGTTTAAGTGTATGTATTCTTTTTACTTTTTTTAGGAAAAAGTGAATATTTTTAGTAAATGCTTGAGCAAAAAACTAACTAACTAACTAACTCGATGGCCTATGGAACCCGCAGGTTCAGTGCCGCGTTCACAAAAGCTCTCCACTGACTTCTATCCTTAGCTACTTGCATCCATTTTCTACTTTGTATTCCTATCTCTGCGAGATCCATCTTAATATTATCCTCCCAAATGTTTATTAATTAAATATTATCGAAAAGATGATTGAAATAAATGTTACATTGAATTTCACACATGGACTATTTGTATCATGTTAAATGTGTTACCATATATGATGTAGTTTTCTATAAATATATTTTACTGAAACTAATTCACATGCAATTTTATTTATATAAAGTAGTACTAATTTGAGCCTTCTGTAGTTAATTCAATAGCTCCGCCGAACAACGTTGCAAGCGACAAGTTCTGTCACATTTAGATGTTAACAGAACAACTGTACTGTAATAGAATTTGTATATGTAACATCATTTTATATAAAGGCTTAGTTTGAAACTAAAAAAGTAAATTTAAAGCATATACATAATCAACACACAGATTATTTTCCGATTTCTCTAAACTTGGATTGTTGTCACTTGCTTCCTTGTTCGGCGGAGCCATTCAATTAACCTTATACTAGTTCCATGAAACAGAGCAAATAACCATTGTTTAAATCAAAAGATCAAAATTTGTATTTGGGCACGTTTCTAGTTCCATTTCTTCCAACGTCACATACGTACACTACATGGGTACTTTCCAGTGATTCTCCAGCATGAGCTCAAATTCGAATTAGACAGTGAAACTATGGTTATCGGTTACTCGCTTGCTCGAATGAACTCACAAGCAACACCCACTGTGTTGCGCGCTGCGAATATGAGAGAGAATACAAGACACAGCTGTTACTGTTGAGCATATTTCGCTTATTTATAAAGTCAAGAAATTTTCGATGGCTAAATATGTCTTTTAACATCTACATATTAAACAACAAAAATAAGTAATAATTTATCAATGATAGCCATCAGGTTCTTAAATATTTCAAATCAAAATGTATTAAGAAAACACACTAGCAAAGTGGTTAACCAGTGTCAAAACTAAGGACAATGCAATATCACAAATAGCATACCATTATATTCGTATGATGTAATTTATAGGATTAAAGAAAAATAATTAACTCGAGTCAGACACAATGCATATTCATAGCATTTTAGTGACGAATACTAATGTCAGGAAATATCATTTAGAATAAATATAAATATAAGAAAAGTTACACACGATTTAAAAATACTCTTAATAAAAGCGTTGTTTAAAAAAAAACTGCTTAGGTGACTACGACATCCAATCACATAGGTGCTATCAAATAGATATAAAGTTACGCACACACACACACACACACACACACATATATATATATATATATATATATATATATATATATATATATATATATATATATATATAACAAGTGTTTCATTAATATGGTAAATAGTTTTCAAATACACAACAATGATTACCTAATATGATTTGAGGGTTACCTGTAGCACATAATGTAATAAGGTTAATACAAGACGGTAGTTGCACCTTCGCGGTCACACGGTCACTCAGAATAGCTTTCTATATCAGAAAAAGTCAAGATGCCTCTGATAGAGTAGAAGTTGCATGTGACTACGTCCTCAATAAAATATATTTTCCTTTATCATTCAGTAATTAGGATTTGCGTAACATATTTAGTAACGCAGTTACTACCTGACTATTGTCCACTCCAAAATGTAAATCATTTAACATATAAATATAAACTATTTTTCCTCAAAAACTGATTTATTTTTTCCTTACACAGGCAATTTACAAACTAAATTCTAGTACGTCAATTTGTAGTTAATAAACTGTTTAAATATTATCGCAGAAGCATAAATACGCTGTATTTGTAATTTAATGCTCTCAAATTGTGTTCATATGGATTTTATTTATTTATTTATTTATTTATTTATTTATTCACATTCCTTTGGCTCCAACGAACTAATGCTCACATTAAGGGGCAGTACAATCCAATACGTACATACTTCAATAATAATATAACATGACAATATATGTTTATCATAGACTAAAAAGAGACAAATAAAGTAAAGTAAAAAAATAAACAATAATGGAAATAAAGTACATTTTATATATATAAGGAAAGGAAATACATGGTAACTACTAATACCCGGAACAATAATAGAAATTCAAAATATTGCATAAGATGTTGACTTGAATAACAATATATGAAATACATGAACAGAAACTTTTATAGTTATGGATTATATATGTAATTTACATTAACAACAAATTTAGGGAAATATCATGTAGCTGACAGTTATTTACAATGAGCTATAAACTGCTCCCAGTAATGCTGTGTCACCTGTTTCTTAAATATATACTCACTACAACAATTTTTAAGTTTATCTAGAAGGTCGTTATACGTTTTGAGTAGTCTGTATTTGACACTCTTTGTGCCATAGTTAGTTGAGTTCATTCTTCCTATATGTAGTGCATTTCTAAGTCTAGTATTGTGTTCGTGAATATCGTTATTTTTTTGAAGCCTGAGATTAATATGTCTGGGAATTTATAATTTTGTAGATTAAAATACTTGTTTGAACTTTTGTAATTAAATTTAGTGGTAATATTCCTGAGGCCATGTACAAACTATTGCTGGAATATCTGGGAGGTAATCCATACATTGACTTTATTGCTTTCTTTTGGAGAATTGCTAATCTCTTTATATCTGATTGCCTACCATTCTGCCAGATTACCGATAAGTAAGATAGGTGGGATTGAATGAGTGAATAGTATACTGCTCTAACACTTGAATTTGGTACGATATTACGTAAACGACTGAGAACTCCCACAACTGGTGATATCTTCTGTGTTAACATTAATATATGTTTGTCCCATTTCATATTTTCATCCAGTACCAGACCTAAGTATTTTACAGTACGTGCTCTGAGTATAGTCAATTCATCTACCTGTAGTTTGTCAGGGATCCGTGTTTTAAATGAAGGCTTATGAAACACTAGAAACACTGTTTTGGAGGGATTAAGCACCAATTTGTTTTCGCAAAGCCACCGACTTGAAATGTTTAAATCGTATTTTATATTACACAATAGTTCTTGGACAGAGTTTTCAACATAAAGTATTGTTTTGTCATCTGCAAATAAGGCAACTTTACCTTTGAGGTTTAACTCCTTTATGTCATTTATATAAATCAAAAATAATAGTGGACCTAAAACTGACCCTTGTGGCACACCATGAAGAACTGGTAATGCAATGCTCTCTTGACCATTAACATACACATATTGTGTTCTATTGTTCAGGTAACTTTTAAACCATTTCAGAGTCACTCCTCTTATTCCAGTTGTTTCCAATTTTTTAAGCAAGATTGCATGGTCAACTGTATCGAAGGCCTTTTTAAGTCAATAAATAACCCTGCTGCTAGTTTATTGTTGTCTAAAGCCTCTTCTACTTCAATTACTAAATCAACAGTTGCGTTTAATGTACTGCACCTTTTCCTGAATCCATATTGGTGTTCGTAAAAGAAGTTAAATGACTCCAGATACCTAATTACCTTATTGTATACACACTTTTCTATTATTTTTGACATACAGTTTAGAATGGAAATAGGTCTGTAGTTTCCTGGTTGTAATTTATCACCCCCTTTAAAAACTGGTACAACTTTTGCTACTTTACACAAAGCCGGAAATGAACCAAGCTCAAAAGAAAGAATAATGAAATCAGCTAAACAGTACTTTAATGTATTTTTACATTTTTTAAAAATTTCGTTGGTAAGATTATCTTTTACCGTATTTCTTTTCATCTTTAGTGAGTTAATAACAGCTAAAACTTCATCAGCAGTCACAAGCTCGAAGTAAAACGAATTAACTCTGCTTTGATTACGGTACTCTTGGTCATGTACTTGAGAGATTTGAGATACCAAGTCTATTCCTACATTTGTGAAATATTTATTAAGTGCGTTAGGTACTTCTTGGTCAACTATTTCTATTTCACCAACACGTAATTTAGCAACTTCTGATTTTTTATGCTGGATTGTGTTTGCTAAAATCTCATTAACTACTAACCAAAATTTTCGAGGGTCATTTATATTATTCATAATTTGTTCGTGATAAAACGCATTTTTTAGGTTTCGTTTCTCTTTCGTAACTAAATTTCTCACGTTCTTGTACTCTTCACGTATGAAATTATTTCCAGGATATTTTTTTTTGTAAGAACAACATATTTATCTCTTCTACGTATTAGTGATAATAAATGTTCAGTCATCCAACTATTTTTGTAATACTTACGAGTTTTAACTATATTTTTGCGATTAATTGTAGCTTTTTGAATTCCAACATTTATATACGAAATTAATTGATTATAGCATTCATCGATGTTATTCCCATCAAAAGTTAGCTCATTTCTTAAAAAATTATCATTTGCTTTCTTAAAATCAATTTTAGCACAACTGTTTTGAACCTCTAGCTTAGTCGCTGAAGACTGGACCTGAGTTAAGTTAGTGTTCATAATTAAGATATTATGATCGCTAAGATCTATTGTTATATTATTAATTTGCACCTCATGTTCCAGTTTGTTAATAATGACATGGTCAAGTAAATATTCACTTTTATCAGTAACCCTTGTTGGGTATTTTACATTAGCCTGACATAAACCATTTGAATTAATAAACAAATTATAATATATAGTTTCGTTCTCTTTTGGTTTTAATGTATCGACATTGAAATCACCTAATATGTACATTATACTGTTACTAAAACAATGAGTTATTTCTTCAAGGTCTCCTAAAAGTTTTTCAATATTACTTCTGTGTGGATTATAAACGCCTACCAATGTAATTAATTTGGAACCTACACAGAGTTGAATAGCAAGAATATTATGAATGTTATTAATTGATTTTACAATATTACCAGTCCAATCGTTTTGGAGATAAATAGCAACTCCACCCCCTATTTTACAATTTCGATTCACATGAAAGCCTGTATAATTCTGTATATTATAATAATCACTTTCTCCAGAATATAGCCATGTTTCGACAATAACGATAACATCAATTTTGGGTATTCTTAACAACAACAATTCAATTTCATCCCATTTGTTTCTTATACTTCTCGCGTTAATATGCAATACAGAAAATTTCTTTTTTTTCGAATGTAAGCTTAACTGGACATTTACATAATCATCTATACTGTCAAAAGTGTTTTCACTTATGTTTATTCTAAATGTTGAAGTATCGTTATCTAAATTGTAATCCATAAACTGCCTTAAACTATAACGTGGTTACTTAACATGGTTTTCAATTGCGGAACTTTTTAAGATCATCATTATCCCTTACCCACACCGCTGGGGAATTTTCATGTTGTCTTACGTACACTTGACAGTCCTTCACCCACACGTATTTGACCTCAGGTCGGAGGTCCCTTGCCTTCTTGTGCAGAGTTTTGTTGTACGCTGTAAGATGTTCATTAATATATATCTTTTTTGGGGCCTTCTTAATGCCAATATCTGCACTTGTTAAGTTTGGTTTTGATTTCCTCGTTGCTAGCACCGCTTCTTTCTTCCACCTGCTAACAAAACGTACAATGATAGGCTTTTCGCATTCTTCTTTTCGACTTATTTTATTTAGACTTTTTAATTTGACACAAAACACGACATTATGCTTCGGATTATATATATATATATATATATATATATATATATATATATATATATATATATATATATATATATAGTCCTTTCGCAATCAGTTTGATAGTCCGTAGACGGTCCGTAAGTACGTGGTCTTGTACTTACTTTAAAACAATATTAATATACTGCTATAAATTATCAGCTGCAATGAATTAGCGCACTCACATCATAATCAACAATTCACAGGATGGTAAGAAACTTTTTGAACAAACTTCAAGAACTGATTCCCAATACCGAAACCAGCAAAAGAAAATATCCAGTGGAACTTTGGTGAGTGAGGGATAGTTTCGACGATGTAAGGTGCCGAAAGCGTGGGAAAATGAACTTAGAGAGTGCGGTATACAACATGACACTCGAAGTCATATCTGCTCGATTGAAAAACGTATATTTCAAACCTATGTGTGCGAGGTATTTCCCAAACGAACATAGCAATTGCTTGCTGGTTTATACGGAATATTTAAGTTCCTTTTCGGAATCCCTCGCACACATCTGGCGGAGGTTTGAAACACATTTTTGAATAGAGCAGGTATGACTTCGAGTGTCATGGTTTAAACCTCACTCTCAGGTTATGCCTGCGGCGATATAAGTTGCATATTGCTGTATATGAAAACTACGGTGATATAAGTTGCGTTGTTTTTGAATTGAAGCCCTGTGAAGTTCATTTTCCCATGCTTTCGGCACTTTATATCGCCGAAACTATCTCTCACTGACCACAGTTCCAAAGGACCTTTTGCTGGTTTCGGAGTCGGGAATCCTCTTTCGAAGTTTGTTCAAATAGTTTGTTATCATCCTGTATACCATACAGTCTTTAGATGATTACAAAAAAATTATTGCATACTGCCAAGTAAAATGCTTTATAATGTTTTTAAAGGAGTTTAGGGTTTTGTGATAATATTTTGGGGGAACCAACCTCTAAATGTATTCAACAATAAAGATGACTATCAGTTAATAATTTATTTTAAATTATCCTCTTCATTTTTGTTACTCACATTTCATCAATTATTTTGTTTATATTCACTTATATTACTCAAGTATTATCTTACTTATATTACTCACTTATATTATAAGTTCTTTGTGCTCAAAAGCATTTTTGCTTGGATATGATACACCACGATTGAATTATTATGAGTATATCACTTAGAAATATGCTTATTTCTTTTATCAGGATGTTATAATATCTAAGTTACTCTCTTCAAATTAAAGACCTAAACAATATTTTAATCTCTGCACAATATTCTAAGTGAAAGAGATCCGTTTTAATAAAAAAGATTCTTGCTATCAGTTTTGTGTACCGATGCAACAAAAGTGGTAACGTGTAAAGCAGTGTCATTAAAATTATTGTTTGGTTTGGATAGTCAAGGACAAAGAACCACATTGAATGGAAAAATTTTCTAAAATATCTTGCCTCACTTCCTGCTATGATGTCCTTAAGGATAGAGAAATGTGGTGTTTAACACGTTCACTGTCTCCTTTTAAAATAGCGGAACGTAATTGCAGGTGCGGAGTTTATTTTGATCTACATATCTATTACATTGAAGAACATACTATTTATGTACATGTTGATGTCTGTGAAGCGGAGACTAACAAAAAATTGTATCTGGTTAGGATGCAATACTTCAGCTCCTGATAAAATGGATGATAGTAGACAACCTTCAGTGAACAATGTAGGCGAACATGATAATGGAAATAAACACGGTCGTCTCTGACGGGGGGAGACGAGGAAGACGCGTCCCTCCCAATATTTTGAAGTGCAAAATATTCAATATTTTATTCTAATTTAATTTATTTACTAATGACAGAATAACATGAATAATAATTACTATATTTATTTGAAATATAATATTAAGGCTGTGAAACGAATATAACAGAGTTTTTGATATACCTCAGGGGTCCGTGAAGGTAAGAGAAAAGAAACAAATTGAATCGAAGATAATACGCAGGTTAAACTAGGCAGTACCATTTAAATCACTTTCTTTGATGTCCCCCCACCATATTTTACATGTCAGAGGCGCCAGTGAAAGTAAATGATTATGCATTAATTAGTCGAATGATATTGACGTAGGAAATGAAACAACCCCTAAAAACGTCACATACATAGTGTCCACTTAAAATAAGCATACGAAACTCATTTTGAAACAGTTTCCAATTCCTTCAAATTAGAGCGCTATATTCCTACAATAAACGGCTGTTGTGTTACTATTGATACAAAGAACTATAGACTATATCATAGACACTATGACGTTTTCAGTTTAATTGTTTATTGTTACGTCACGCTTAAGTGATGTCGCTTAGGTAGTGTGGAGTTAAAGTTTGCTCCTATCAAATATGAAGTTTCGTTTCACTTCTCCTACGGGTAACCCTAGGAACATGTATATTCATTGACGTATTTACGATTTTGTTTCCGGGGAGGGGGGGACTTTGCTAAATTTATACGTGAAATGTGAAACTTCTGCCAGATATTTCATTTACTTTAATATAGTAAATAAGATTTCGGGGAGGATGGCTTACGCCCGGAAGCTTCCCTTAATACGCTACTCCGTATATTATATTTGTTATTCTGATTTCGAACGATATTCCACTCAAATTATTCTGCAAAGCATGAAATAACATAATAGTGCCAGCGCTAGCCCATGCCACGTGTTCAGTTATATGTGCCCCCATTTTGACTACTTGATGTTATTAACCACTTAAAAGAGAGTTAATTTATTTGGGTCACCTGATCTTGTTTATAGTCAATAGTCGCCATACTGGATTCAAGATGGCGGATCATAACCTTCTTTCAACGCTTATAACTCGGCTATTTATATCATAGAGTTATGGACCAATTCTGAAGATAATCTTTCCTTTGGAAAGAGAAAAGTATACCCTACACTTCTGTGTTTTTGCACCTTTCCCGAAATCTGCGCTTTTCTGAACAATTGAAAAATTTAGAATTGAAGACAAAATTGTATTCTATTTTCGTATTTTTCTCAAATATGGCTAATAATTCAATATTTTAATAAGAAAGAAAATAGAATCAGAATTTAATAAGCTTTAAACCGGTATACAACAAGCTGGATTTACTTTAAAACTAGGTTATATATTAAAGGAAAACTAATAGTATGTATGATTTTCATTGTTGTTGCAAAAATAGCTTTTCCGCCATTTTAAGAGAGTCGGCTGATATGTTCTCGGCCCGACCCCCTTTCGAATGTACTACCCTGATGTAACTGATGTCGTGTGAAATGGTGATCTTTTATATATTTAAGTATCAAATTTCGCGATTCTACCGTGAACGGTTTTTATTTTACAGGTAATTGAATGAACCATGGCGGAGCCAGATGTCAAATTCACCAAAGAGGAGTTGCGAGGTGTAATAAAGTTCTTCTTCCTGAAAAAGAAATCGCCCAAGGAAATCTATAGTTGCATGCTAGACAATTTGGATTACAGTGTCCTTCATACCCCACTGTGTTCACCTGTGTGCGAACTTCAAGCGTGGTGAACTTTCAACAGAAGATTGGGACAGGTGTGGCAGGCCAGTGTCAGTGTCAACTCTGGAAAAAGTGGACCAGATTCATGACCTGATTTTGAGCAACAGATGGATTTCGCTTCAGGAGATAGCTGAGAAAGTGCACATATCCAAAGAACGTGTTGGGTCAACAATCCATGATCAGTTGGACATGCGCAAGCTTTCTGTGAAATGGATTCCGAAATGTTTGAACGTGGATCAGAAACGCGAACATGTGAGATCATCGCCGGTAATTTTACGGCATTTTGCGAATTCCAAGGACGATTTTTTGAATCGGCTTATTACCAAGGATGAAATGTGGTTGCATTACTTTGATCCAGAAACCAAAGAGTAGTCATGTGAATGGCGCCACTCAGGGTCTCCAAGGCCAAAAAAAAGACAAAAGTCTGCAGGGAAGGTGCTTGTCTCAATATTCTGGGATGAGGATGGTGTTTTGCTCTCAGACTACCTTCTAAAGTGCCAAACCATAACTGCAGAGTATTACTGCACTCTGCTGGCTAAAGTCAAGGGCGCTATTAAAGTTGAGCGGTGGGGAAAGTTGACATGAGGTATCTTGTTCTTGCAGGACAATGCGCCACTCCACAAGGCTGGCAGAACAATGGTTTTTCTGAGGGAACTAGGGTTTCAGTGCATTGAAAACCCACCTTACTCGCCAGATCTTGCCCCTTCTGATTATTATCTGTTTCCAAAACTCAAAACAGCACTGAAAGAGCAGACATTTCGCAGTGATGAAGAGGTAATAACAGCTGCGGAACAGTTTTTTGCAGACTTTGAGAAATATATATATATATATATATATTTGGCGGCTTGGAGAAGTTGCAGCATCGAAGTGCCAAATGTGTTGACCTTTGAGGGGACTATGTTGAATAGCCTCATACTTTCATGCCTGCAGCTTAAGTCTTTCTGGGTCGGGCCAAGAACTTATCAGCCCACCCTCGTATCTTCTAGCAATATATCTCTATTGCAGGCGTTACCCCTGAGTTTTGTTGTAGGGTTTGTTAAACGCCTTTACGAGCATAAAAATGGTTACATGATCCAGATCATAGTCGTTTGGTTGCCATATTTAGAAATGGATGCCAAGTTACTAGATTTTTTCTATCTTTGTACCTAATGGTTGGAATTTACAGTCTGGTTGCTTGTTTTACTCCTTTCTGAAACAAAACTCATGGCTCTAAATTATAGTGTAATTTGAAAAAAAACATAGAACAAGACGTATTTTCAAAAAACAAGTTACAAAAAAATGGATTCAAAAGGAAAAACAGAATTTTTACAAATAGAAGTGTGTTCTATAAGGCAAATATGTTGAATTGGATAATACTGATACACATTAATAACACAGTGCCAAAAATTAAAATAAATATTGCAAATCTTTCAGAGAGGGTTCTGCATTGGTCCAAAATAGTACTTTTACATTTACAAAAGTCACAGAACAATATTTTCAATTTTTTTACAGAGACATACAGTTTCTCTTAATTATATCTAGCCGTTACATTGCTTAGGAAAATCTTCAGACTCCAATGAATCATCTGTCACCTCAGAATTAAAATACCGTCTTCTTTTATGTAACCATAACCCAACGGATTGAATTTCTCAAACGGTTCCAAAGCATGAATCTATTTATAACATTGCAAGTAGTTTCTTTTTATGTGAAGACTGATACATCTTGATGTAGGAGCCAAATCCTGAAAGTTTCGTAATTTTAAAATTCATTTCTACATCTTTATTTTAGACGAGAAATTGATTTCTGACGAAACCGAAAAAATCACATTTGGTTCATAAACTAGAAAAAAGATACAAACACCGCCAAATTCAAAAATTCCTCAACGATATGGTCACGCAACAGTTATAGACCAAGTGGTGGTTGCAAGGAAAGTTCCAACAAAATTGTTAAACTTGAAGATATATGAAGAGTTTGTAAGAAGCATTTGGAAAGCTATCTGCCAAGCTTCTCACGCAAGTGAGTGCATTAATATTGTTTTCGACGTTTATAAGAAGAAAATTGTAAAAACGCTTGAAAGGTTCAAGCGATCACGGAAAGAACCTGCAGAATATGGAGTCCCAAATGCCAGCACACTGCTTCCTGTAGGCAGGCCCGTAGTCAGCCCAAAAATGTAAGGGGGCCCGGCTGAAGTTAGGGGGGGGGGCCCGATCCAACCATATGATATTTCATCACCATATTATAGTTCATTTGCAAGTCTACCGTGAAAGTTTTAGAGGGCCAGCAAAAATTTAGGGGGGCCCGGCTTCCCCTAGGCCCCCCTGCATACGGGCCTACCGGTAGGTACCGACACTTACTGGGCCTCATCTACAAACAAAGAAGTGTTACAGTCATACTTTGATGAATGGACACCTCGGAAAAAAAGATTCTATTATTTCACCTGTTCCGATTTTTCTTGGTGGTGTAGTAAAATATGGTCAACCAATGTGTTTCTATAAGGAATGGGATGGATGAAAATGAGCTTAGTTTGGGATCTGATCAAGAAGAACAACATAAGATGATCCTAGTCCATAATTCTTACATGACACTGACTTCAAAAGTGAGCAATGTAGTTATTTGTTCTAGTGATACCAATGTTGTTGCTTGATGCTCTGTATCACTACCCACAGAAGTGGAAAAGTTTAGGACTGAAAGAACTTTGAATTTCCTTTGAAGTAGGGAAGTCATCGCGGTGCATTCCACTTTACTCATTTAAAGAGCAGAGTACCGCTTCCAGTTTTAATAGCTCTGCCACCTTTTAATTCTTTAACCGGCTGCGACACTAAGCAGCAACTTTGACAGCAACAGAATCATGAACGGAATACCTTCTTGTTAGATTTTGGTAAAGGGCCACTAAATGAGTATAACGACTCACCAAAGGTAGTCGTCAACCTGGTTCGGCTAATAATTTGAGTCAAGTTTTGTGGTAGTAATTATTCACACCTCAAAATATCTTCTGTGAGTACATTTACTTGTATTCTCACCTTTTACACTGAAATTACAGAACGGTGATACGTATTAAACAGTTTTATTCGTAGATTCTTTATGAACGAATATGCACATAAACTGCTTTTCAATCGTACGTGTTTGTTAGATAACTATCAACAACTACATAGCAACGAATTGTACAATAATGTATATTTCTTACATATATTAAAAAACCTTCTTCTTTTGTTATTTTTAAATTAACACTATATCAGGTATAGTGCTTGTGTATGAGCACTTTCTGCCCAAGGTACAGGTAATTATTAAACGATACAAATTATCTCGTTATATAAAATGTCGCCCGACGATGGGACTAAATATAAAAGTTACAAGCGAGCTTGACTTTTATATTTAAGAACCACTGGTCCGTTTACAATAATGGTATTACATTACTTATGTTCTCTACATTTTGATTGCCCCTCGTATGTATTTTCATTAAATTTCATATATATAAATACATTTATAATAAAATCTTTCATTCCATTAATATTCATCTTTGACAACAAAGTTTCAACACAGATCAATATAATGTAAATAACCTTTGTGTTTAATCAATTATGACTCAAATTATAATTCTTCACATTAACAAGACAGAATTAAAATCATTTGAAAATTATCATTAGTTAATGAGAATTAAAGAAAATTAAATTAAGTAAAATCAAAAATTAAACGTAATCTACGTTCGAACAAGCAAAAGGAAGAAAATAAATCTATTTTTACACAAACAGAAAACACCCTTTTATATATATATATATATATATATATATATATATATATATATATATATATATTACGTGTTTTTCATTCAGTTCCTTTATTACGAGAATAGGGATTGATATTTCAAAATCTTGAATAGTTATTGTCACACGAGTAATTCCAGCCACTCTCTTTTTATGTTTACCGGTAAAATCAACTATAAGAAGATTCTCAGCCTTTTGTAACTTAGGATTCGAATAATTACTAGTAATTGCTTTCCATAACGAATACGATAATAAGGAGGCGTTTGCTCCTGTATCAAGTAAAGCTTCTGTGCTTAACCCATTGATTTTGACAGGTATTTTAGCTGTACTGTATGATTTTAAAAATACAAAATTTTCTTCAACATCAAAACCATCATTGACAGTATCATCTTTGGACCAACAACGATTTACTACAGGCATAAATTGGTACTGACATCTATTAACAGCTATTTCCGAATAATTATTTACAGATACATCATGTAAAAGGTCGTTTTCATCATTAACATGAACATGTAATTTGGAAGATAAATGTTCATAAGAGTCAATAGTTGACGTGAGTTTGACATTATCACATAAATTTGAAGATAGATGTTTGTAAGAATCTATAGCTGATATGGGTTCAACCCCTACCACATCAGCTGCAATTAGTTTAAATTCCTGCTCGTGTATGGTTCTAATAAAGTACACTGTACAGCACAATCATGATTATGCCCCGTATTATTGTTCTGTACAGGAGTTGTATCAATATCTGGATTTTGATGCGAAGCGCCATCTCTTGACCTCCAATTACGTCTATTCACGTAGTTTGCTGTATTCCTGGAATTTCGCCATGTATTTCGTCTATTTTTAAACCTATTTTGAGTATATGGTCTTACATAAGGATTGCCACGACTAATTAGGTTAGGCGGATTATCTACATAGCTTTGCCTATTTTGTTCGTTCGGGTTGCTTGAATTTACTCGCTTTATGTTGTGCTCCGTATCGTTCACACTACGGATATTTAGATTCCGAACAGGTACAAAATGATCTGAATTATTTTTACTTTTACCTACTCCTGCTTGTTGATTCAGAGCATGGTACTGAGTTTCATAACATTGAACAAGCATTAGTAGGTGGTTGAAACTCATACACTGTGTAGAAAACAGGATCTGTTGTAACTTGAACGGTAACAAATTTCGAATTGATGCTATGATTCTAGATTCTGATTGCAATGGATTTACGATTTTTAATTCATTGTATGTATTTACAACAAACTCGACAACGGATTTGTGCAAACGAGGATTGAAATGTTGGTTTCTAATCGTGGCATCTCTATTTGCAAGCAAAAAATCATTTTCATAATTTGCGATTAGCGCTGCTTTAAACTCCTCATACGTACTAACATGATCTCGTACTGCTTTAAACCATAAAGAACATGGTGGGAGTAATAAATGAGGGATTAATTTCATATATTGTGATCTATCTATACACATTATATTGCACTCATCCTGGAATTTTTCTAGGAAAGAAGTAGCATTCTCATTACACTTACCACTGAACTTACTCATTGCACGTATTTCACTCATCTTTACGCTTAACTTTACCTTCCTTTTATCATTCCGTGTTCTTCTTGAGTGACAATTCCTACCTATGGCGTGATGTGTAGTTACACCGTCTCTTTTCCGCCCATCTGAACTCCTCGGATGATTTTCTTCCAAAATAATGTCCTCATCAGATACGGGTGAAGGCGAAGTCATCTCTGGCGAACAAGGGAATTCCACACGATCATTAATTGTGTTATTGGGGTACGTGTTGTCCTTGATCTGTAGTGTCCTAATTTCCTCTTGTAAGATAGCTATCAATTGCGTGTTTGCACGTATCTGATTGGAGTTATCCGTGATCTGGATTTTTTGTTGATGTACAGAAGATTCTATTGCTTCTAAATCCCTTTTCACACCACTGACTTCTTGGACTAGATGGCTGTGACTATCTTGACAATCCTCAGATATTCTTTTTAACTTTTCGTCAAATTGCGAGGTGATGTCATTCATCGCCTGAAGAATAAATTGTTTCGTCTCATCTGACTTCTGCTCCATCGTCTGCTTTATGGCTTCCATATCTTCTTTTCGGCTTTGTTCTTGCCGTTCTAAGAGTAGTAATATTCGATCTTCTAGTGTCGTTCCTGGTGCTGTACTTTGTTCACCATTATCACTATCACTGATTTCTTTTTCCATTGTTTCCACGTTCATATTTCTTGAGATTATTCTACCACTCCTCAGTCTTGTCAAGTTCGTAGTCATTAACTTTTTTTGCAGAAGTAAATTCACCCTTACTTAACTTCGGGAATTGAATTTATAAGCTCCCGGGTGAGGTAAACCAAAATTTTTACAACGACTCACCAAAGGTAGTCGTCAACCCGGTTCGGCTAATAATTTGAGTCAAGTTTTGTGGTAGTAATTATTCACACCTCAAAATATCTTCTGTGAGTACATTTACTTGTATTCTCACCTTTTACACTGAAATTACAGAACGGTGATACGTATTAAACAGTTTTATTCGTAGATTCTTTATGAACGAATATGCACATAAACTGCTTTTCAATCGTACATGTTTGTTAGATAACTATCAACAACTACATAGCAACGAATTGTACAATAATGTATATTTCTTACATATATTAAAAAACCTTCTTCTTTTGTTATTTTTAAATTAACACTATATCAGGTATAGTGCTTGTGTATGAGCACTTTCTGCCCAAGGTACAGGTAATTATTAAACGATACAAATTATCTCGTTATATGAGAACATGAGGAAAATGAGTTTTGGTTCGTGCACTTGGTTCAATCTCAATGGATAAATTGCATTCCATCAGCTCTATCAAAAAAAATCGGAACTCTCAAGATTTAGACCTTACTCCGAGATATATCTGTCTTCACATAAAAGAAGGTACTTTCAATGCTATAAATGGATTCATACTTTGGAACCGTGTGAGAAACTCAATCCGTTGGACTATGGTTACATAAAAGAAAACGGTATTTTAATTCCGTAGGTGACAGATGACCAATTGAAGCCTGAAGACTTTCCTAAGCAATGCAATTGCCAAATGTGATTCAAAGAAACTATAGGTCTCTATAGATAATTGAAAATATTGTGCTATGGCATTTGTACATGTAACGTTACTAGTTTGGAACAACGTGGAAACTCTCATAAATAACATTACTTAAGTTTTTATCCCGAGTCTGGGTACCGAGATATACTTAGGCAAAAAGAATCTAGTAACTTGGCGTCCACTTTTAGATATGGCAACAAAACGACTATGATCTGGTTCATGTGACAGTTTTTATACTCGTACAGATCTTTAACAAACCGCACCAAGAGATTTAGGGGACATAAAACTTCGCACTTGAGATGGGCAAGCAGGAATAAACGATGGAAAAGCTATTCTTGTAACAACAATTAAAATCATACATACTATTAGTTTTCCTTTAATATATAGCCTAGTTTTATACTAAATCCCCCATGTTATACACTGTTTTAAAGCTTACAAAATTCTGCTTCTTTTTTGTGTTGTGCTAAAATGTTGAATTACTAGCCATTTTTGAAAAAAAAAATATGAAAATAGAATAAAATTTTATCTTCAATTCTACTCTTTCCATTTTTTTTGGGGAAAATGTCGCATATTTCGCGAAAAGTGGAAAATACAGTAGGGTGTGATTTTCTCTTTCCAAAGCAAGAGAGTGAATCAAAATCGGCCCATAAATGGTCAAGATATGAGCGTTTAAAGATCATGATTCAACATTTTAAATTATGGCGACTAAACGACCATGAACCAGATCAGGTGACCAAAAGAAATTAACTCTCTTTTAAGTGCGTAATAGCATCCAGCAGTCAAAATGAAGGAGGTGACATGTTCTAGCGCCTAGACTATAACACATTCAATGAATATTCTCGTGAATATGTTGCTAAGATACCAATGTTCAAGCTTCATTACAAGGAAAATTATCTTTGATCACAGAAATTACGGTGTTGATGTCTACTAATAACAATACTAGATGTCAGGATGAAGTCAATCCTACAACAAAGTGGAGGCTTTACACGCGTGCTGTTCATTTACACACACATGCAAAATGATTTGTAGATACGTTCACGTGTTTTCTAATAATCTTACTCAAGGTACATATTTGAAGATATGTTAGTTAAAAGAAACAAATTTTAATTTCTCGTGTACCTAAATTGCGGCTCTTAGCATACAACAATTCGCATTTGATATAACAATTACTGATATTAATTATTTACATCTACATTTAAGTCTAAACGGGGTATAATGCATTACATGTATGGATCATCGGCGGTCATATGGAGTCAATTTTTTAATATTCTTATTTGTTACTTTTGTTCTAAATTGGAGGTGAAAGTGAGTGGAAGCTAATATTGAAATTACACAAAATTTAGGATCAATATAGACACTTGAAAATTTCTGATTTTAAAACCACGATAAACGCGTTCAAGATATAAATAAACTTATTTTATTGATGGTGTTACTTTTTGGACTTATTGGTGTAAATAAAGCAAAAACAAATGTCTACAACATGTTGTATAAGTTTGTTCAATTTATTGAAATTTAGGCTGATGAACATTTAGGATGAAACTTTAAAAAAATTGTGAAAATCCCGAATATGTACATTCTACAAGTACTAGCAAATAATACTAGAATATTACGCAAAAGCAAACGAAAGATATAGCCTGTTTATTTGGAGAGTGACGTAACTAAAAAATCGCCCACCTTGACTTATAGGAAGGAAATTAAAACTAAACTTGATGTCTATCTCTGGTGAAAATTTCATACATGTGCTTCCGAAACTGGGTGACACAGAGCATCTTTGTCGTCGTTGCGCCAAGTTGTTTTCACCGCTTTTAGAATTTTTAAACGCTTCTCCTGAAATATGAGAAATGTTGAGTTATGTCACTCTTCAAACAAACAATCGATAGGTTCTAGTCCATGCCAGTTTATTTTAAAATATTTTAGGAAACAATATTACTTGCCACTATTAATATGACAGACTTGCATTAGAAAGTCTCAATTCTTTTTTACGAACAACAGTGATTTCTGTATGGAAGGATGTAATAGACAATAAAACATAAAGCTACTTTCAATGTTCTCAAATCTTTCAATATATAACTATTAGTTAAGACCAGTGATGTGCCGTAAACTATAATTTTACGTCTACGCGATTGTCTACTGTAATCTATACGTAATCTACATTACGCCTTTTCCCGTGTAGACTATGTAGACAACCACTATCAAATGTAAGGGACAATTTCTTGCTCCTTTGCTCATATTTCCTCATTCAGTTGTTTCGCTTCGGTGCAGCGAGCATTTTTACCGATCCCAAACGTTTCAGCATTCTTGCCAATTTGATGTCGAGAACAGAACCCAAACAACCCCTGTGGGGCTTCTAACCCGTTCCTACTACTACTACAACTACTACTACATTAGCTGTGGATCTATATAGTACAAGGGCAACGTACTACTACTACATTTGCTGTGGATCTATATAGTACAACGGCAAACTTATTTTAATGAAAGAAGTTTAATGAATTTTTTTAAAAAAAATGATCGTTAAATCACTTTTTGAATATTATTTCTAACCTTATTTTAACGAAAGAAGTGTTATAAAAATTTTTAAAAGTAGTAATAAAAACTGTCCGTAGGCAGGATTTGAACCCACGCCAAAAGCATTTTCATTATTCGCATGTTGCGCTACCCCAATCGGCTACCAGAGCCGACACCACTTGGCGTTTACTTTGTGGTCTATGTAGATCATGTCTTGTGATATCGTATCTGTATCGACCGACCAGATCAGAGGATATCTGAAACGTTTGGAATCCGCAAATATACGTGCAGCGAAAGATTAGGGAAACGAGTAACATATAAAAAGTAGAGGGAATTATCTAATCTGTATGTTTACTCTGCTCTGCACATACCACTTCCTTAGATTTTCCACTTCAAGCACTGCTTTTATAATGAAATTTACAAAACTAATTCTCACCTGTGAGCTTTCAGTCTTGATTATGCTGTATTTGCCAATTTTTTCTTGCATATTTTACAAAATGCATAATATTTTTAATTTTCCTTCATCAAGACGAAACTAAGTATTCGAAAGTTTCTATTCGCTGGTCTAGGCATTTTATTTTGTACGTAATTTCGCAAGGTAACGACAAAATAAAGCTCCTTTATTGTCCACGATACCATATTAAATTACGTGTTGTTGACGTATTCTACATAGTCTACGTTGTTTACATTGTCTACGCATAGTTGACACGTAAACGTAAACTATCGTTTTTTACGCGTAGACGCACATCTCTGGTTAAGACACATGATGATTAAATCTTCTGTCTTGGGGCAACTCGAGACTGATGTTAGACGTAGTGAGAGCCCAATATTAATGATAAGTGAAGAACTTGTGCTAAAACGGAAAAAATATGGGGTATGTGACCTGCGTGCAGTTAGCCCCCCCTCATGCTACATTTAAAATTATTTTTATGTCAATCGTTTGATCATCGTTTGATCAGGTATGATCAACAATTTTAAACGCTTGATCAGCTTTACTTACAGAAATATAAGCGATATTTAGTAGGGGGGGCTAACTACACGCTAGCCCCCCTTCACTTCAAATTCGAAATTTTTTGATGTCAATCGTTTGATCATCGTTTGATCAGGTTTGATCAACAATTTTCAACGTTTGATCAACTTTAGTAACAGAGATATAAGGGTTCCAAAATGGGGGGCCAGCCCCCCTTCACCTCCGATTCGACTTTTTCTTATGCCAATCGTTTGATCATCGTTTGATCAGGTATGATCAACAATTTTTAACGTTTGATCAGCTTTACTAACAGAAATATAAGCGATATTTAGTAGGGGGGGCTAACTACACGCTAGCCCCCCCTTCACGTCAAATTCGAAATTTTTTGATCTCAATCGTTTGATCATCGTTTGATCAGGTTTGATCAACAATTTTCAACGTTTGATCAACTTTAGTAACAGAGATATAAGGGTTCCAAAATAGGGGCCAGCCCCCCCTTCACCTCCGATTCGACTTTTTCTTATGCCAATCGTTTGATCATCGTTCGATCAGGTATGATCAACAATTTTTAACGTTTGATCAGCTTTACTAACAGAAATATAAGCGATATTTAGTAGGGGGGGCTAACTACACGCTAGCCCCCCCTTCACGTCAAATTCGAAATTTTTTATGTCAATCGTTTGATCATCGTTTTATCAGGTTTTATCAACAATTTTCAAGGTTTGATCAATTTAGTAACAGAGATATAAGGGTTCCAAAATGGGGGGCCAGCCCCCCCTTCACCTTCGATTCGACTTTTTCTTAAGCCAATCGTTAGATCATCGTTTGATCAGGTATGATCAACAATTTTTAACGTTTGATCAGCTTTGCTAACAGAAATATAAGCGATATTTAGTAGGGGGGCTAACTACACGCTAGCCCCCCCTTCACGTCAAATTCGAAATTTTTTTATGTCAATCGTTTGATCATCGTTTTATCAGGTTTGATCAACAATTTTCAAGGTTTGATCAACTTTAGTAACAGAGATATAAGTGTTCCAAAATGGGGGGCCAGCCCCCCCTTAATCTCCGATTCGACTTTTTCTTATGTCAATCGTTTGATCATCGTTTGATCAGGTATGATCAACAATTTTTAACGTTTGATCAACTTTAGTAACAGAGATATAAGGGTTCCAAAATGGGGGGCCAGCCCCCCTTCACCTCTGATTCGACTTGTTCTTATGTCAATCGTTTGATCATCGTTTGATCAGGTATGATCAACAATTTTTAACGTTTGATCAGCTTTAGTAACAGAGATATAAGGGTTCCAAAATGGGGGGCCAGCCCCCCTTCACTTCCGATTCGACTTTTTCTTATGTCAATCGTTTGATCATCGTTTGATCAGGTATGATCAACAATTTTTAACGTTTGATCAGCTTTACTAACAGAAATATAAACGATATTTAGTAGGGGGGCTAACTACACGCTAGCCCCCCCTTGACGTCAAATTCGAAATTTTTTGATGTCAATCGTTTGATCATCGTTTGATCAGGTTTGATCAACAATTTTTAACGTTTGATCAACTTTAGTAACAGAGATATAAGGGTTCCAAAATGGGGGGCCAGCCCCCCCTTCACCTCCGATTCGACTTTTTCTTATGTCAATCGTTTGATCATCGTTTGATCAGGTATGATCAACAATTTTTAACGTTTGATCAGCTTTACTAACAGAAATATAAACGATATTTAGTAGGGGGGCTAACTACACGCTAGCCCCCCCTTCATATCAAATTCGAAATTTCTTGATGTCATCGTTTGATCATCGTTTGATCAGGTTTGATCAACAATTTTTAACGTTTGATCAACTTTAGTAACAGAGATATAAGGGTTCCAAAATGGGGGGCCAGCCCCCTTATTCACCTCCGATTCGACTTTTTCTTATGTCAATCGTTTGATCATCGTTTGATCAGGTATGATCAACAATTTTGAACGTTTGATCAGCTTTACTAACAGAAATATAAACGATATTTAGTAGGGGGGCTAACTACACGCTAGCCCCCCCTTCATATCAAATTCGAAATTTCTTGATGTCATCGTTTGATCATCGTTTGATCAGGTTTGATCAACAATTTTTAACGTTTGATCAACTTTAGTAACAGAGATATAAGGGTTCCAAAATGGGGGGCCAGCCCCCTTCTTCACCTCCGATTCGACTTTTTCTTATGTCAATCGTTTGATCATCGTTTGATCAGGTATGATCAACAATTTTTAACGTTTGATCAGCTTTAGTAACAGAGATATAAGGGTTCCAAAATGGGGGGCCAGCCCCCCTTCACTTCCGATTCGACATTTTCTTATGTCAATCGTTTGATCATCGTTTGATCAGGTATGATCAACAATATTTAACGTTTGATCAGCTTTACTAACAGAAATATAAACGATATTTAGTAGGGGGGCTAACTACACGCTAGCCCCCCCTTGACGTCAAATTCGAAATTTTTTGATGTCAATCGTTTGATCATCGTTTGATCAGGTTTGATCAACAATTTTTAACGTTTGATCAACTTTAGTAACAGAGATATAAGGGTTCCAAAATGGGGGGCCAGCCCCCCCTTCACCTCCGATTCGACTTTTTCTTATGTCAATCGTTTGATCATCGTTTGATCAGGTATGATCAACAATTTTTAACGTTTGATCAGCTTTACTAACAGAAATATAAGCGATATTTAGTAGGGGGGCTAACTACACGCTAGCCCCCCCTCCACGTCAAGTTCGAAATTTTTTGATGTCAATCGTTTGATCCGGTTTGATCAACAATTTTCAACGTTTGATCAACTTTAGTAACAGAGATATAAGGGTTCCAAAATGAAGGGCCAGCCCCTCCTTCACCTCCGATTCGACTTTTTCTTATATCAATCGTTTGATCATCGTTTGATCAGGTATGATCAACAATTTTTAACGTTTGATCAGCTTTACTAACAGAAACATAAGCAATATTTATTAGGGCGACTAACTACACGCTAGCCCCCCTTCACCTCCGATTTGATTTTTTCCTATTTCAATCGTTTGGTCATCGTTTTATCAGGTTTGATCAACAATTTTTAACGTTTCATCATCGTTACTAATATAAATATAAGCTACATTTAGTACGGGGTGCTAAGTACACGCTAGCCCCACTTCATGTAAGAATTGAAATTTTTTGATGCCAATCCATTGATCATCGTTTGATCAAATTTGATCAACAATTTTTAAAGTTTGACAAATTTTACTAACAGAAAAAGAAGGGTTAAAAGAAAATGGGGCGCTAGCCCCTTCCTTTACACCTCCGATTTGGTGTTTTCTTATTTCAGTTGTTTTATCTACGTTTATTCAGGTTTGAACAACAATTGCCAGCGTTTGATTAACTTTATTACAGAGACTTGTAACACTGCTAGAAATAAACAACTATTAAGTGTATTTAAGTGTATTTTAAGTGTCTTTTCAAACAATGAATAAGAATGTGTAATAGAAAGGGATCAATTACATAAATACCCTTTGGCTGAAATGCTGGGCTTCGCATGGTAAGAATAATGTTTATGCAAAATCTTTAAAAGTAAAGAAATGCGTGACGTATATAATCGAATTAAATATATAAACACTATTAAACGTTTAATAAAGGTCCGTCAACTTGGAGTCCGAAATCGGCAAATCACGTATTAAACATGTTCATAATTTTGTACACATTTTGTACATCTTTTAAAAACATTTGTACACCCATGTGTTTCCAGAAATTTGCGATCAAAACTCTGCACTCCAACTTGACGTTCGAGTGCGGAATCACCAGATTCGAGATTTAGGTAGCTAAGAATAATATACGAATTTCGTACAATTTTGTACACCTTTAAAATAATTTTGTACACTTCTGTGTTTCGAGAAAATTACCGTCAAAGTTTCTAACTCAACGATCATGTTGGAGTACGGAGTGTTCATATCGAAGACTTAAGTAGACAAAAGTAATCTACGAATTTTGTACACTTTTGTACACCTTTTAAAAAATTTGTATACCCCTGTATTTCGAAGAAAATGTCCTTAAAGTTGTGGTTTCTGCCATAATCAAACCATCAACTTGGAGTGCCGATTGTCAATATCAGACATATACTAAGCAAATAAGATTGTACCTGTCCCGTAGAATTTTGTACAGCATTCAAATAATTTTGTGAGCTCCTCCGTGGCTAAGCGGTAGCGTACGCGCCTTTGGTGTGGGACATCTGGGTTCGATTCCCAGCGGGAGCTCATGTAGTTCGGATTCCACGTTAATCCGTAGGTCCCGCCTCATATAATCTCGCTGCTGAAAGGACGTTAAACTCAAAATCAAGTAAACTCAAATAATTTTGTTCTCTCCTCTTTTTCCAGAAAATTAGCTCTAAAATTTCGAACTCAACCATCAACTTGAAGTGTGGAATCTTCATACCGATGACTTAAGTAAACAAAAATAATGTATGAATTTTGTACACTTTTGCACAACTTTTTTAAAAAATTGTGGCCTCCCAGTATTTCGAGAAAATTGACAAACTTACGCAATCTAGCATGAACAAACCATCAACTTACGTGTCTGATGTTGGCCCTTCACCTCTCCCAAATTACACCAAACGTCGTCCATCGGAAGTGCATCGTTAGTGCACATTAGTGCACTAAGAACTAACGTTAGTGCTATCAGAGTTTACGAGTTTTTGAAGATTTTTGGTGGGGTCTTTCTTCATATGAAGTTTGTTCGCCACCCGTCTTTATGCAGACAGATTTTCACCAAACTTATCACATCATTAGTGCATTATTAGTGCACTAAAACGCACTAAGCTCTAAGGTTAGTATTACCCTATTGTGGGACATATTCAAGATTTTCGGTGAGTGGTCCGACTTCAGAAATATCTAATTTCATACTAACTGACATAGATAGGTTACATGGGTTAACGGCAATCGTAAGTGCATCGTTAGTTCTCTTAAACGCACTGAGCAATAATGTTGGCGTTACCATATTTTGGGATTTATTCAAGATTTTTGGTGTGGGGGGGGACAATTACAGAAATCAAATTCCATACAAACTGTTTTTTTTCGTAGAAGTACTAATGAAGCACTAACGAATTGCACATTTTTTTTTCATTAGTGCTTGAAGTGTGGGCAAGTTCATCATGACCCCAATGATATTTTACTTGTAGCACCTACACTAATGAACCACTAACGTTAGGGGTTGTTGCACTAAGAACCAGTAACAATGCACCAATGATTTTGTGATAGTGTTCCAGGTTCAATTACAATGTTAAAGCATTCATCGACTCACGCGGAACTATTGCATTCTACAAGTGTAAATTTGTATTTATTATTATTATTTTAATGAAGATAAAAGAAAACCGGTTCTACTGTAGATGTTTATATTTCTGACACACTGCTGATCTTTGTTTCATCCACCTGCGTCAAAGTGACTAGCATAAAAAAGGGTGTGAGGAACCCCCTGCTTGGGTGCCATGACAGTGAGAACGGCTTGCATTGTTCTTTATCTCTTCCAGGGGTGTAGCCACGGGGGGATCCCAACGGGGCCAGCCCCCAAATGACTTCCTTCCCTCCAAACGACAGCTTTAATGCTTATATATAAATAATAATTTTCCGTTTCTCTTCATCAGATTTTCTTCAAACTTGGCACTTATATACAAGACCGAAAATAAATTGACATGTATTTTTTGTTTCTTTCGGGAAATAGGTTGAAGGGGGCAAAGGGCCCCATTTCAAAAAAGGGTTCCCCTGATTAAAAGGACTACTTTAAAGAAACTAAACTCTGCCCATGCAAAGATGACTTCAAAGTAGGGAATACCGGTTTTGTCGTTTTTGCGAGAAAAGGGTTATAGGGCCAATGCCCAATTCGAAATGACAAAGGACTCGCACAATCCTTACGAAAATCGGATTTTCGTGGAACTGCTTGAAACCGTGATATGTTGTAGATATGATATTTCTGAGAAAAAGTCTCAATGGACACAACAACAAATCATTGACCTTTTGGCCACTACAGGACCACTTTTTTTAAAACAGCCTATGATAACGACATTCTGTATTTCGGTAAAAATAACTAAAACCGTGATATGCTGTAGATATTGTGATCCTGAGAATAAGTCTTAACGGATATAACCACAAACCACTGATCGTTTGACCACTGCAGGGCCATGTTTTTAAAAGCAGCCGAATATCCTGATATTGTGGATTTCGACCAAAATGATTGAAACTCTGATATGTTGTAAATGTTGTGATCCAGAGAAAATTTCAAATTTCTCAATAAGCACAGTCAGCAATCACTGACCATTTGGCCACTACAGGACCACTTTTTTGAAAACAGCAGAAGGTAACGTTATTCTGGATTTCGGTGGAATTGCTTGAAACCTTGATATGTTGTAGATATTGTGATCCTGAGAAAAAGTCTTAATGGACACAAACACCAATCAGTGACCATTCAGCAACTACGTGGCCACATTTTTTAAAACAGAAGCAGGTAAGGATACCTGGAATTCTGGTAGAATTGTATAAAATCATGAAAAGTTCAAAATTATCTCACAACCCGAAAAAGGGATGGAAGAGTAGCGGCCAATATTATTTAAGCATACCGGTAGATAACATTCAGATGCTCATTTTGTGAGACGAAGGAAAACTCTAGAATGTCTTACATATTTTATCTCAGGATTACGACTTACAACGTATCACAGTTTCATTCATTTACACTGAAATAAAAAAATGTCATTATACTCGGCTGTTTTTTAAAAAATCTGAGCCTGTAGTGGCCAAACGGTCATAATTCGATAGTTGTGTCCATTAAGACTTTTTCTCATGATAAGATCTTCAACATATCTTAGTCTTACTCAATCTTACTGCAATCCAGAACATCGTTGTACTCAGCTGTTTTCAAGAAAGTAGCCCTGTAGTGTCCAAACGATTAGTGATTTGTGGTTGTGTCCATTGAGACTTTTTCTCAGGATGACAATATCTACAACATATCACGGTTTCTGTCATTTTGACCGAAATCCAGAACATCACTATCTTCGGCTTGGCTGCTTTCTAAAAAGTGTCCTCGTAGTGGTCAAACGGTCAGTGATTAGTGGTTGTGTCCATTAAAACATTTTCTCAGGATCATAATATCTATAACATATCACACTTTCAGTCATTTTCATCGAAATCCACAATATCACTATCTTCGGCTGTTTTCAAAAAAGTGGCCGTAGTGGCCAAACGGTCAGTGATTTGTGGTTGTGCCTATTGAGACGTTTTCTTAGGAATATAACATCTAGAACATATCACGGTTTCAAGCAATTCCACAGAAATCCAAATTCCTAAGGGTTGTGTCCTTTATCATTTCGAAGGGGGCCATTGCCCTCTATAACTCTATTCTCGCAAAAACGACAAAACACGTATTTCCTATTTTTGTCATCTTTCCATCGGCAGAGTTTCATTTCTTTAATGTTGCCCTTTTAACCAAGGAGGCCCTTTTTGAAAAGGGGCCCTTTGGCCTCCTTAACTTATTTCCCGAAAGAAACAAAAAAAGTGTCTATTTATTTTCGGTCTAGTATGTGCCAAGTTTGAAGAAAATCCGGTGGCGAGAAAAACTTGTGAAGCTATCTCCTTTACACTCTCACTTTTTGGACTTGACGGGTTTTTGCCCCGAAGTCTTCAATTTACTGCGTTTCATATTTGACAGTTTCAAGTCAAATGTTTTAATAAGGTACTTCAAATGCTACCATTAAACAACGGCACTAAACTAATTAGTAACGATATTATATATTTTTATATGTAACTAATGTTTTTTTTATCAGATGGAAAATTTAGTGGAAAATAACGTTTTTTTTTCAGTTTTTCAGTTCGGATTTCATTCGCTCTTTTTAATACTACTTGATGTGTAACAGGATATATAGCTGTTAATAAAATAATTATGTTTTTTTAGTGACGAATAATAAATAAATATTTTTGTCAAGAAATCTTAAAAAAAAATTAAGTGCAATTCCAAAGATCAGTCTTATGTATAAAGGTAGCCAAGAATGTTCTGTCCCTTTTTATGGAGGTATGTGATCCATTGGCCCTCACACCGTGAGTTGAATGCGAATGGAGATAAGGCGAAGGTCAGTTGTTGGTGTGGCTATATACAACGTACTAAATGGAGGTGACAGTTCAGTTATTCCGTGAACTTGTGTAAGGACAGAGGGAATATGGGACCTCCACAGAATCATAAGGGCGTGTATGCTGTACGAGTTCAAACTGGGGTCAAATGACGCTGCAGTGAAGTAGAAGATATGCACGCAAAAAAAAGAAAGGTTACTAGTAAACAAGAAAAAGGTGGACAGTAACCAAGTTAGTTTGTCAATATATAGACAACAGAGTCGTGTGTCCCAGCAGCCAAGCCAAAAAGGTTAACGAGAGAAGGTGATCGTAACCTTGCGTTACAGGTTAACATTGCTAGGTTACAGTGTAATAACTCACAGGGGTACGCTAACCGATCACGTAGTTACCATATCAATCATAGCCTGTAACCGGTAACCTTGTTAGTATGTTGGAATAACCGACTGCTCGGTTAACGAAACAGGGTGCGACAACTTTCTAACCGTGTATTTTGATTAGTATAACTTATTTAATAGATAACAGTAACAGATATTCACTCAGCCACGAGCACATCAAACAATACAATACTAAAATAGATAATAACTACCTAAATTTATTTTCATTTCTAGTATGTACTTTTTTTTGTCGTCATCCCGTTTAAAGGGTAACGCCCTATTTTTTTTTAGTCGTCTACCCGTTTAAAGGGTTGCGCCCTTTCTTCGGGAAAGTGTTGCATTAGGATTGCAGAGGCAACAAAAATTGTGGTTGGTCTAAGGGGTTTTCCTTTATTCATTCATTATTTTAAGTAAATAACATATATACATACAGTAGAGATAAATTTCAACAAGTAACACAAATCTAATAATAATAATAATAATAATAACATAAAGAGAATAAGTGCATGAAGGCATAAATAATATGGAACAGGAAAATAAAATTTTCAGTGCATGAAGGCGAAGTGCGTGAATCTAAGAACAGATAAGAAAAAGAGTAACAGGAAGAACAATGCAAAGAAATAATATTTTGAGATGATGATGAAAATGAGGATGAATTTGTACTGGACGCCACAACACTAGGTTTTGTTAGTGAACGGATGCTGTTATCTTCTGTTCCTGGGGCTATTCAGGAACTGATGTAGACAGGTGAGGCCCATGTTAGTAGGTGATTACTGTGCATATGATGGATATATGGAGGATGACAGATGACGTGGATGATATATGGCAAATATTTCTGGGTCTCGGTCGGCAGGATCCATTTGCAAGTGGTACAATGTGAGGTAATGCTGGAGCGGAGTATCGACGTATCGTGGTGGTGCATCATTGTCTCGGTCATAGCGTATTACATCTAGAAGCATGGGGTGTTGTAAGCCAATACGATTCATAATGTAGCGGATACGAAGCCGTTCTAGATGGATGAGCAATGGTGGAAAATCTATGAGATCATAGAGAAGCCTGGTTGGGCTTGGTAATTTAATTCGATAAGCCAGTCTGAATGCGTGTCGCTCCATTATAGATAATTGTGTGTAAAATTTGTCGGGAGCTGCGGCCCAAGCTGTATGGCCATAAGTTAGAGTAGCCCTCATAAAGGCTTTGTAAGTATGGAGGACAGTTTGTGGTCGTAAACCCCAGCTTGTACCAACTAAGCGTTTAAGAAGATTTAGTCTATTCTTGGCTTGAATAACAATTTTCTTTAGATGCGGAGTCCATGTGAGTTTCGTGTCAAATATCACCCCAAGGTAGGTAAGAGATGATGAAAGAGGAACGGGTGTGTGGTCCACATGGATGTGTAATAGATTCGGATTGCGAAACACTCTGGATCGTCTACGAGGTGGTAGAAATACGATAGATTGTGTTTTCGCAGAGTTAATACTGAGTCTCCACACGTGACACCAACGGGCAAATGTATCGATAGCTGGCTGCAGTAGTTTGTTGATGCACTGAATAGTACGAGCTGTTGTTAGGAATGCTGTGTCATCAGCGAATTGATAGACTTGAACGTGAGGAGTGAGTCGGAGATCGGCAACGTAAAGTAAGTACAGCAATGGAGACAAAGAAGAACCTTGAGGTACGCCAGAGTGTAAGAAAATGGGGTGAGATAGTGCGTTGTTAATAGAAATATATGCGATACGTCCGGTTAAGAAGGTAGTGATTAAGCGTATATAAGATACGGGCAGCAGATAGTTATGTAATTTGTATATTAAGCCAGGATGCCAGACTTTATCGAATGCCTTCTCCAAATCAAATGTAACTAAGCAGGAAGGAAAACCCTTGTTGTATTGGTTATAAATGGCCGTGGTAAGTCGTAATAACTGATCTAGTGTACTGAAATGGGGTCGAAAACCAGCTTGATGGATCGGCAGAAGATCGTTCATTAGGAGGTGTCTATGAAGCCGTCGAACGAGAATACGTTCGAATATTTTGCAGAGACAGCTTGTTAAATGGATCGGGCGATACGACTGGACGTCAGATGGTGGTTTCTTTGGCTTAGGGAATAAAAGAACTTTGGAGTACTTCCAATCGAGCGGAAAGAAGCCAGTACGAAGGATGAAAGTGTAAATATGACTTAGAATCAGAATAAAAGAAGGAGGTGTATATTTGATGAGAGCATATGTAATGGAGTCGAAGCCAGGTGCCGTACTGCGTTTAGTTGCTAAAGTTGCTCTGATGTCATCTGGGTCTATGGTCTGAGTAAGTGGATTATTAGGTTCCAGAACATGGTGGTCAGATGGTCGTAAATGAACGGAGGTCGGATCAGCATGACGGTTGATCGAAGATTGAAGGCGTTGCGGTGTGTACCCTCCAGGAAGTGGAGTGAAGATATCTTGGAAAAATGCAGCAAAAATATTCGCCTTCTCTATGTCAGAATTTAGAGCTTGATTGTTGTGAATAATAGGATAGGGCGTGCTAGACGTTTGACCAGTAAGTTGATGGAACTTACGCCAATATTTGCTGGGATGAGTTTCTGTGGTAAGAGTGTTACACGTTTGAATCCACTGTCTTTTCTTATAAGCTATTATTTAGTTATGTGTTATACGGAGATATTGTCGATGTAAGCGAAGTGCCTCCAAGTTGCCGCTAGTTCGGTATTCGCGATAAGCGCGACGGGAAGCAGAAATTAATGTAATATACTTTGGCGGCAAGACAGGTTTATGCGGATGGAAATGAGTAGAAGGAATTGAATGTTCTGCTGCATATTGAACTGTGGCAGTGAGGTCCGTGATGACGTGATCAAGACTATGTTGCGAGGTAGGTACAGTAAGTGCGCTAATTGCGTCATCGATGGTGGATCGGTATAGATCCCAATTAGCCTTATGATAGAGATAGATTTTCCTAGCTGGTAAAGGATTTGTTGGCTTCACTGTACATTGCAATTCCAGTTTAATAGGAACATGATCGCTGCCGATTGAGTCCAGTACAGTAATGTTTACGAAATGAGATAGAGAAGACGAGGTGATTACTACGTCTGGAGTTGTATTGCTAGCTGGTCTCGTAGGCTGTGGCAAGATGTGAAATTCCCCTGTTGTGGAAGTTTGTATAAAGTCAAGGAAAAGCTGTTTGTCGCGCTGTGTTCGACTATGAAAATTTAAGTCTGCCATGATGATATAATGCCGAGATTGTGTATCGATGAAACGAAAGAAATCATAACTGATAATCTTTCCTGGGCGAACATAGATTGTGGCAAATGTGACTGTGCGACCTCGAAAGTAAATAGTTGCTATATTGTACTCTGGAAGATTGAAAGCGTGAGCCATCGTAACAGTGCGGTATGGTAGACGAGCGCTAATGCCGATAGCTGTACCTCCATATAGGCGCGGTCCAGATGGAGCATCATGGCGTAGTAAATTATATTTTGGTATGTAACATTGGAGGTAAGGAGCCAGGTATGTTTCATTCAGCGCAAAGGCTGAAATTTGTTCTTCCTGTAATAATTGCGTGAACAGCACTTGATGTGTCAGCAGAGAACGGATGTTCATAAATAATAAATTGTAAGCCATAACGAAATAACAGAAAAGGTGGAAAATGAAAGCAGCCATATTAAACGTAGACTTCGATAGGTTGGATTTGAAAATGAACTGTTGGTCCAGAATAGGTGGCATTGAGTTGAAGATTAAACAAGATTTTAGCTGCATTAATGATTTGGTTTAGAATGTGAGTGCGAAGAAACGGATGGATGTTCTGTAAACTAATAGTAAGAAAGCGGAGCAGATCTTCAACCGTAACAGGGTGGAGTAAAGAATTAGCAGGTGGAGTTGGACGATCAGCAGACCTTATGGGAGCAACAAGTTCTGGTTTGGATGGCTCAGGTGGTGGCTTGGCCTTACATCTGTAGCTATAAGTCGGATGTTTCTCAGGACATGTACTGCACTGTGGCGGTGCTTTTTGATTGGGGCAATCCTTGGTAGGATGCTGCAATGAACAATAGCCACATCTAATATCGTTAGTACATTCGGATGTGGGATGTGCATTATACATTTGACATCTCTCGCATCGTAACGGTAAAGGAGGTGGTGTACGAGAGGGTTCGACCTTATAGCGCCGTCTATAAATGTATGCTCCTTTAGACAACAATTGGTCGATCAACTGTGGCTGGTCTGTGAGTACCCGCACAAGATATGTTGCACCGTTATTGTTCTTTATTCTGATACATCGTTTTACAGGGAACCCTTCCTGATGTAATTCCTCACAAATTTCCTCATCGGTGAGGTCTGGTTCCACTCCTCGTATAACGACTGATAGCATTGGTGATCGTCTAGGAGGAGGAGGGGTTTTGCGTGTACTGGGAGTTAGTGCTGTTAATTTAGCCTTTGGACCAAAGATTTCAAAAGTGGCCTTGTTACGCACATGCGATACGAAATTTGAGTTCGTTGATTTTAAGATAATGCCTCTGCGAGTTTTGACGATTTCGCGTATTTCAGGACGAGGCACATATTTAACCAACTGTTGAAAAACTGCGCGAACATTGTCATACTTCTGGTCATATTCGGTTAAGAGAAAATTATATACAGGCTCTGGGTGGCGCTGTGTGTTGGTGTTTTCGACTGAACTTGATGCCCAATCCATGTTATGGCTGTTACTCTGATCAACTATAGGTGTCACACATTGTTTCTTAGGATCCATAGATTGTTCACCATCTGAGAGAGACCGAGAGCGAATGCATTGTCCTCTTGTAATAGACTCAGCGTAACTAAGTGAAACAGAGGTGCCGGGTCCTGATCTTGGCGTTCCGGTAACGATACGAGGCTGAGTTTTTTGACGACCGTTTGGGCCTATACTAAGTGAAGTTTGTTGACTGAGATGCGATGGTCCGGCAGCGTTGCTAAGATCCGTCATGATGAGAAACAAGCCTAGGGCCGAAGCCCAAATGAAGATGGAAGTGAAAAGAGAGATGATTAATGATGTTCAAAAAGCAAGCTTGCCCTCCGAAAGTGAGTACTTTCGTCAATCCCCTAAGTGCGTAAGTGTGCTATGCTCACAAGTACGTTTTGCAATACTTGGTCCTCGCTTGCACAGTAACTAACACAAGAGAGGCTAGGCTTCTTGGTGAAAGTGGTAACGCCCTATTTTTTTTTTTTTACCATGCAAAACCCGTAGAAGGGAATACCTTCTCTTGGGAGTGAAGTTAATGGTATAGGGAAACTAAGGATAAAATGGAAGGGCAAAGAGGTTTTATTTCATTTATTTGATATCATTATTTATTCATTATATGGGGATCTTTATTCATCAATTGATTAACAATAATCGTCATCGTCGTATTCATTATTTGTCATTGTCTATGTATGATGAGATGAAAGATGCAGTGCAAATCAGACGCCACAACACAGTGATATTGGTTAGTTAAACAGATGAAGGGTTAACTTCTTGTGCCGGGGCGACTCGGCACATAATGAGAGACAGGATGATGCCCTTGTTATTGTGAATTAAGGTGCAAAAGATGGATAGATGTTGGGTGATAAATCTGGTGGTTGATATGCTAATAAATAGTCGTCTATGTGTTCGTCAGGATGGGAAAGAACATACATTGTAATTAAATGCTGAAGAGGTGTAGGTTGTAGACGGGGTGGAACGTCTTGTTCAGCATCTATACGTATACTACTGCAAAGGATGGGATGGCCTTGCCTCCAACGAGTAGTGATGTATCTGGTACGCAGTTTTTGCAAATGAAGAAGAAGATGTGGAAACGGAATACGATCATATAGTAGCCGGGTAGGACTAGGCAGTTTGATGCGATACGCCAGGCGTAATGCGTGTCTTTCAATGATCTGGAGGCGGGTGTAGAATTTGTTACTGGCATTAAGCCATGCGATGTGTCCATGAAGTATAGATGGTCGTATGAAGACTTTATAAGTATGTAACACAGTCTCTTGATGAAGGCCCCATGAAGTACCGACTAATCTCTTCAGAAGATTTAGTTTATTTTGCGCTAGAGATATGAGATGCTGAAGATGTCCACGCCATGAAAGATGGTCTTGCAAGATTACACCCAAATACCTCGCTGTACGTGTGACAGAAATGCGTGTGCCTGCTATGGTAAGATGTAAAAGAGATCTATTGCGTCGGACCCGACTGGTACGTCCTGATGGTAGGATCACAAGTGCCTGTGTTTTAGTGGAATTGATTCGGAGTTGCCAAGTATTACACCAGTCACAGAACTTATTTATTGCTTCTTGAAGTATGCTATTGATATGCTGAATAGATTTCCCACAGGCAAGGTAAGCAGTATCATCTGCAAAAGTAAAGGTGTGGATAGGGTCAGGAGGAACAGGCAAATCTCGAACATATAATATATATAGGAGTGGCGATAGCGCTGACCCTTGGGGTACACCAGTAAGTGGGAAAATAGGAAAAGATAGAGATGAATTAATGCAGACATATGCTATGCGATTGGTAAGATAGTGATAAATCAGTCTGATATATGCGAGTGGTAGTCGTAGAAGATGAAGTTTGTAAATTAATCCATCGTGCCAAACTGAATCGAAAGCCTTTTCCAAATCAAATAACAATAAACAGGAAGGTTGAATGCTATTGAAGTGGTTAGTAAGAATAGTGGTAAGTTTGAGTAGATTATCATTGAGACTGTAGTTGGGGCGAAAACCAGTTTGGTGTAGAGGAATGTGATTGTGGAAGAAGTGAGTATGTAGGCGACGAACTAATATGCGTTCAAGTATCTTTCCCAGTGTAGACGTAAGTTGCATTGGGCGGTAAGACTCTGCCTTTGTGTTATCCTTATGTGGTTTCAAAAACATTAAAACCTTTGAGGTTTTCCAAGAAGCCGGATAATCACCAGTTCGAAGTATAAGATTATATATAGCAGAAAGTAGAAGCAGAACTGCCAATGGAGCCTCTTTAATATGTCGGTAAGTTATACCATCAAACCCAGGAGCTGTATTCTTCTTATTAGCTAAGACTTTGGTGATTTCCAAAGGTGTAATCGGATGAGTAAGAGGATGATCCGAATCCAAGTCATGACTAGCACTAATACGAAGATGTGTTTGATGTGGATCTGTTACGTTGCTGATTCTAGTGAGTAAACGTTCAGGGGTATAGGAAATGACTGGTGGCGTAAAAATGCTTTGAAGCGATTGAGCAAAAATGTTAGCCTTCTCTGTGTCAGTTTGTAGCGAGGTCTGATTGACAATGAGCGGGTAAGAGAGAGACGAGTGTCTCCCACAGAGCCTGTGAAAGGCATTCCAGAATTTGGTAGGATTATGTTCCTGGTCAAGATGGTTAACTGTTTGGATCCACTTACGTCTTTTATAGGCAATGATATAATGGTGAACTTGGCGGAGATATTGGCGCTGTAGTTGTAAAAGCCCAGGATCACGTGTGCGAAGATATTCATGGTATGCCTGCCGTGCAAGAGCAACTAGTGTGCGATATTGAGGAGGAAGTGCGGGTCGAGAATAATTACATCTAATCGTGGGTATACGCTGATGGCTACTATGTTGTATAGCAGTAGTGAGAGTATCGAGCGTGGTATGTAAGTCAGAGTGATGTACTGGAGTATTCACAATAGAGAGTGTAGTAGTCAAATCTTCTCGATATTTTTCCCAGTTAGCACGGTCATAACAGAGAACGTTACGAGGTGGTGTGTCAGGAGCTTGACGGTGGTTTGGAAAATGTAAAGTTACTTTAACTGGATCGTGGTCACTACCGATGGAAGATAGAACATGACAGTTGATGAATGGTTGTAATGTAGATGAGACAATGACTGCGTCAGGAGTTGTATCCGAGGAAGGTCGGGTATGTCTTGGTAATGCACATAGTTCAGCATTTGTGTGGAGCATTAGAAATTGATGGAAGTTCCGTTGTTGTGTAAGAGTGCGACTGGATAAATTGAGATCAGTCATAATAATATAATGACGGAACGTGGCGTCCATGTATTGGAAGAACGTCAAGGGAATTTGAACATTAGGTCTAACATACATAGTAGCAAAGGCAATAGTACGTGAAGGAAAATAGATCAGGGTTATGTTGTGCTCCGGAAGAGGGGCCTGAAAGTGATGCGTGATCATGCGTTGAGGTAGTCTGCTTCGTACTCCTATAAGGGTTCCGCCATTTGCTCGATCTCCAGGTGGACCATCGCAACGAGAAATAGTATATGGCTGATAATGCACATGTTGGTGTGGCAAAAGATATGTTTCGTTCAACGCAAAGGCGTGAACATTTTCTTCCAGTAGTAAAGTGTGAAGTAGTACCCTTCGAGTGTTGAAGGAGCGGATGTTTAAAAACAGAAATGATAAATCCATGATTATACGTATAATTTTAGACAGGTGTTGAAACAGGATGAAGCTGAAAGTGAACATGTTGACCAGAATATGTAGCATAAAGTTGAATGTTATATAGTTGCTTAACTGTAAACATGACTTGATTAAGAATATGAGAACGCAGAAATGGATGAATGTTTTGGGTAGTAACTGTAAAGAAACGGATCATGTCTTCAATCGTAACAGGATGAGTTAACGAATTATTTGGTGGCGTTGAACGGTCAGACGTTCTGATTGGAACAGTAAGCTGTGGTTGAGTAGGATCAACTGATGGTTTGGCCTTACATTTAGAACTGTAAGTCGGATGCTGATCAGAGCATGTGTTGCATTTAGGATTTGTATTTTATAACAAAATACTTTGGCTTGAATAATATTTACCTGTACCTTGGGCAGAAAGTACCCATACATGTGCACTATACTTAGTAGAATGCTAATTTCTTATTAACAAAAGAAGAATGTTTTTAATATATGTAAGTGATTATTATGGGATAGTTGTTGATATGGACATGTTTTATGGTTACCTAGTCAGTGACTTTGTGTATTTAACAGTTTAAAGAAAAGGATATTTAAGTTATATCAAAATAATAAACCAGTTTAATACCATTTATAGACGTTGTCATATTTATTAAAAAGGTGAGATTAATGGTATTTACATATCGAAGCTAATTTTTACATGAGGAAGAAATACTACCACTTCAAATTTTTATTTTAGCAAACGAACCAGGTTTACGACTATCATTTTGGTAAGTCGTTGTAAAAATTTGGTTTACCTCACCCGGGAACGAACCAGGGACCTTCTTTTTCTCATTCCTTGTTCTTGTTGAATGATTGTTCCTATCCGTGACGTCAGTAACCACAAATCAAAGAATTTTTACAATCTTTGGTCACATGTTGATTATATGTTTGGCATCGTTCACAGCGTATAGGCTGCGGTGCTGGAGTTCTCGAAGGTTCAACCTTGTGTCTCCGTCTGTAAATGTATGCTCCTGTAAGAAGTAGGTGATCAACTACAGATTGTTCAGGAGTTAATACACGTACTAGATAGGTGGGTCCACGGTCATTCCGGATTCGAATGCACTTATGTACTTGAACTTGTTCCGCTTTCAGCTCTTCCTCGATTTCAGTGTCTGTATATTCAGGGTCAACGCCCTTGATGACTACAGATAACATAGGTGGCTTTCGAGGAGGCGGAGGTTGTTTGTTCTGTCTGGGTTTGAGTTCTGTTATATTGGCGTCTTTGCCAAAAATCTCAAAAGTTGCCTTGTTCCGCACATGGCGATGGAAATCCGGGTTAAAGGATTTCAAAATAACTCCATTATTTCTGAATATAATTTCACTGATTTCGACACGCGGAACATATTTTATAAGTTGCTGAAAGATGTGTTTTGGAGTCTTGAATTTCGTGTCGAAATTTGTCAGTAGAAAGTTGTAAAGAGTTGGCTGTTGAGGATTGACAGAAGCAGACGGAATAGCAGAAGTCTCTGTTGAAGTGTAATCCATAGACGTATCGTGGAGATTAGTTTCAGATGGAATTCGTACTGGCGAGCGTGAGCGAGAACGTGCAGGTTTAGGAGCTGTCTCTTTGGTACTAGATGTTCTAGATCGTTTTGGTGAGCGAGAACGAGATGGAAGTGAAGAGACATTTTTGGAAGATTTAGCAGAAGTAGATGAACGTTGAGATACTGTCCGAGGAAGTCCGTTATGCATGGCCTAAGTCGTATGCAAAGTTCGAGATCCAAAAGAGCAACCTGTGTCGCAAAGCGACAAGAAGTTGGTCAGAGTATAAAAACAATGACCTTCAAAATTGTAACTTAATACCCTCCAGAAGATGAAAACCTTCTGTCAGACTCCTAAGTAGGGTATCTGTACTGGTCTCACAAGTACGTTTGCTATACTTGATCACAGCATAGTACAGTAACTGCTACAAGAGGAGCTAGGTTCGACGAAAGATCTGTAACGCCACGGTCACGGTCACGGTCACGGTAATGTTGAAGTTTTGTGAAGAGTATCGGGCCGAAGCCCCTGACTCCATGAGTAAGATGGCATAAAGAATATATATAGATGTGCTGGTGGCTAGTTGGGTATTACTATTGTTTTGTTATGTCTGGTAGTCTACATCTGCAACTGTCGCAGAGTAGCTGATGTTGTTATTTCGAGCTATGGAAAGATATTAAATGCGTGGCGTGCGATGAACATTCCGTAGAGCGCATTCAGTGCCGATGGTGGCTATAGCTGGATTAACATGTCTGGGTAAAGTATGCCAGAACTTATGATGGAGATGCCGTAGAACTTCTCTAACAGGAGGCAGCTCTAAATCTTCCAGAATTTGTCTGTTGCATGTGTATCTGTCGTGACCAGTGATGATGCGACCGGCCCTCGTTTGCACACTTTCGAGTGTTTGTAGATGGCTATTAGAAGCATGTTGCCAGGCAGGACATGCATAAGAAAGTGTGGACAGGACTATCATCTTAAATATGTGCACTCGAACCTCATGAGAGATTGAACTGCAGCGAAAAATGGGGTACAATGCCGAGATTTTCCGTAACGCTCGTTGCTTTATATCTTTGATGTGTGAGGCGAACGTGAGCCCATGATCTAATGTCACACCCAAATATTTCGCATGCGTGGCGCGAGGAATGTGTGCGTTCTCATATATTAGATTTCTAGGGGCGCGGATGCGTCTTCTACTGTGGATGACAGCGCAACTTTTGTCGGCATTTACTTTAATTCTCCAGCGCCTAGCCCATTCCTGAAAACTGTCTAGTTGACGTTGCATATAGATGTAGCACTGTGCAAGTGAACTACTTGTTGTGAAAAAGGCGGTATCATCGGCATACGTTGCGAAAAAGCAGTTTGGTAAAGTCGGAAGATCTGCTGTATAGAGATTATATAAGAGCGGTGAAAGTACAGCGCCTTGTGGGACACCTGCTTTAATTGGCCTAGACGAGGATTTGACACCATCAACCGACACATGAAATGATCTGCCAATGAGATAAGAGCGAAGTAAATGCAGAAAACGATCCGGAAAACCTTGAGTGTATAGTTTATATAATAATCCAGCTAACCATACTTTATCAAATGCTTTTGACACATCCAGGTATACTCCAAGGGTGTGGTGTTTTCTATTGAAAGCCACGGTTAAGTGATCAACTACTCGTACGAGTTGGGTAGTAGTGCTATGTTGAGCACGAAACCCAAACTGATGGAAGGGGAGAAGATCACTGTTGGCGACATGTTGTTTTAGCCTCCAGAGGAACACACGTTCAAATAATTTACTTAAGTGTGACAGAAGACTTATCGGCCTATAGTTTTCCGGAAGTTGTGGATTCTTTCCGGGTTTAGGGATAGTGATGATACGAGCTTCCTTCCAGGTCTTTGGGAAGTAGCATATTTGAAAGATGGTATTAAATAAATGTGCCAAAAAGACCAGTAATTTTCGAGTTGGATGTTTCAGTAGCTCAGGTCGAATCCCATCAGGCCCAGATGCTGTCTTTGTCGGTAGACATTTGATGTGTTTTTCTATTTCCCGAGGTGTAACAGGGTTGATGCCATGTGTAGGGTTTTGAGTTCGTATACTATAGAAGGTAGTTCTAATGCGCTGGTGGAAATAAGGATCGAGTTGGCTTCTATTGGGCTGGAACTGTGCTTGCAGAGAGTCAGCGAAAGTAGCTGCTTGCAACTGCGGGTCTTGAGTCAGTCCTTGTGGTCCTTGGAGGACTCTAGCTCTGGAAGCATTAGTAGCCCGTTGGAAGGATTTAGAGTATGTCCAAATTTTACGATCATTTACTGTGAGGTTGCGAAAAGTATCTTCCCAGTACTGCTGGTTTTGTCGCTGAGTCAGCATCTTGATCTTTGCACGCAGTTTATTCCACAGTGTCTTGTAGGCTGGATGAAGTGTGAGCTGCCAGCGACGTCTAGCCCAACGTTTTAAATGAATATAGAGTTGCAGATGTAGACTGTCGTGTTGACCTGTTTGCGTTGGAGAGATGGTAGTAGTGGAGCTCACTGCCTCTGCTGTACGAAGTGCTACAGTGATATGAGAAACTGCCTGATCGATGTCCTGAATGGTGGCGGGCCGATCTCTTAGGTCGATCAGTGTGTTTAATTCCTGTTTAAACAAATCCCAATCAGTTTCTATGTGTTTAAGAATAGGAGCAGTGTGGGCGATGCTGCGATGGGAGACATGAAAAATGACTGGATCATGGTCTGAGTCTAGGTCCGAGAGAACATATGGATGAGTACTAAAGGATACGTTTTTGCAAAGAGCAACATCAAGCACGTCAGGTTGGCCGCCAAATTTGGGATAATGAGTTGGATCTGGTGGAGCACTGATGATAAAGTTGGACGTGAGGAGATATTCGTGTAAAGCGTCTCCGGCAGTGTTTGGGATAATGGAGTTCCATTCTCCATGCTTTGCGTTAAGGTCACCAGCTAAGATAACTTTGGGCCCTAAATTTGCGATGATGTCGAAGTCAGTCGGTTCTAAATGTGTGGCCGGAGACCTATAACCAGTGACCAGTACTAATGGAACTCCTGGAGTTATTAGCTCAACAGCAAGTGCCTCTAAAGTAAGTAGTGGTGGTATTGTAAGCGACCTTACTGGTAATGACTTTTTGATTAAGAGCAGCAATCCTCCTTTCTGTCTACCCACTCTGTCCTGTCTGTATACAATGTAATTAGATATGCGCCAAGAAGTGATGCGAGCAGTAAAATGTGTTTCTTGGATGAACATGACATCAACTCTATGCTTTATTAGAAAGCGAAGAAGCGTTTGTTTCTGCCCCTCAAGACCATCTGCATTCCACGTGGCAAGTATAAGTGTGTGGTGTAAGACGCCGGATTTAGAAACAGCCATCGTCAACCATTTCCGCTATTGTTTCGATTACTGCTGCAGCCTTGGAAGCTGAGTCTGCAGCTTGTCGAAAACGTGTGATACCACGTTTAATGTGTGTAAGTATTTTACGAAAATGTAAGCCCTTGAGAAATGAAAGAACTGATTTTAAGTCAACATCTTCGTTAGAGTTCTCTTGTTGGACGGCAGTAACTGGTTGGTTGTGAGAAGAAGTTGGAGCTTCAACATCATTGTCATCCTTTGTCACGGGTTGTATATTATCAGCAGTGGGAATGGAAATTTTCTCTGAGGATGATGTGTGTAAATTTTTCTTAGGTATACCTGGGTGTTTGTTCGGTTGTTGCACCGGCAATTTGAGAGCTTCTGAGTAGGATTTAAATACCGGACAGCCTCGGTAATTTGCTGGGTGATCTCCCTGACAGTTTGCGCAGGTGGCGGGTGTGGATGTGTCTGGTTTAGTACAGGACTGTGTAAAATGTGATTGCCCACATTTGAGACACCTCGGGTGGGCTTGGCAGGTGTCTTGCGAATGCCCCAAGCGTTGACATCTGTAACATTGCAAGACTGAGGGAGGCTTGTAAGGTTCAATTTGAACCCGGTAGTGAAGTAAGTTGTTTATAGCGTATATTTCTTTGACTGCTGCAGTTCGTTCTAAAGCAACCAAGAACAGTGGCATCATTATTTTCTTGTCTTCCGTCTTACTTTTACGAGACATTTGGTGGACGCTGGTTGGTTTGTACCCCATTCGGGAGAATTCTTCCTTTAGGTCGTCTAAATCTGTGTCAATAGGTAGTTTTCGGACAACTACCTTAATAGGTCGTTCATTTTTTGCTACACCTGTGGCATACTCAGTCTTCGTTTGCTCACAGTAAGTTTTGATGGTGGTATAATCATCTTTGTTGGACGCTTGAAGTCGAATGCGCTCTTTATTTGGCTGTGCTAATGGAGGCTCCTTCAATGTTCTTGACAAGGTCTTTATGAAAGTATATGTATTTGTAATACCGTATATGAAGATGGGAGGAGGCTTATGACTGGGCGGCTGTTTTGGCGGAGCAATATTATTGCTGGCATTAGCATTATCTGCTTGGGTGGAAGACAAAACATCAAACCTATTGCTGACTGGGAGTGGCGGATAGTCTGCTTTCTTGAGGTTTTCCAATGAAGACCTACGTCGCTTTAGTGTTCCCACTACTGTAAAGTCCATATCTTCAGGCTTGTTTGAAGTAGCCGGTTGTGAGGCACTTGATTGCATAAGTGTACTTTGTTTTGATTTGAGCTCCCCTGGAATGGCTGCTTGCTTCTTCTTGCCCAAGGGCAGAAGAAAGTCTTCTGGTTTGTAAGTGGCTCGGATTATTTTGCCCCTAATAGCAGGAGTCTTCGTCGATTGAGATTTTTTCTCAGATTTGGTGGATGTCTTCTGAGAGGCCATCTTTATTGTTAGAGTAGGGGATGGCGCCAGCTTACAAGAAAGGTAGTGGCGTTCCCAATAGATGGTATGAACTTAGAGCACTGCTCTAAGGTTTTAGTTTGTCAAGGTGCTTTTCCTCCGAGGAGGAAGCACTACAATCGTTAGCCGGTAGAGTTGCCAAAGTCGTCAACGAAGTTTAGTTATCTCTGCCTCGGAAGAGGAGAGTATCAAAATAAATCGTAAGCCTAGAGAATAGTAAGGTTGTCAACAATTAAGATCAAATCAACGTGTCAACCTCCGTGGAGGTATGAAAATACAATTCGACGGTTGTTTCCTAAACCCCAAAGAGGCAAGTATTCCAACCGTATGTACGAAGATCGCGGATAAAAATAACAATTGGGGATGAACACACTAAGTGACTTGATTATTTTTCTTCGCCAGCTACGAATACCCTATTTTTTTATCTGGTTAGAGATTCCAGGTGGCCAGTTCTGTAACGCCCTACCCTTATAAGCCACCAATATCACTAGTATTTAACAGCTAACAGTGAGAATTTGTTTGGGTGATACTCTTCCCTATAAGGAAAGACGTAAAAGGATTTTGATATTTGTACCGTAAAGCAACGTAAAACGCATTATGTTTCCTGAACACATTACAAAATTATTGTTACGAGTGTGTGAATTATTTGACGACAATTACACAACTAGTAGTGCTACCATCTAGTGTGGATATTTGTACTAGAAACATGTCACATAACATTTTATTCATTTAAATCTCAGAATATGCATAAACCTCCGTAAAGAAACTTTCCTTCACATTTCTCTATTAATTTATGTAGAATCCATATTTTAATAACTGTTTTCCTATTCCTTCGGATGTATTCATAATTCTTAAAACTTTTCGTTCTTAAAATTGCAAATGGCGACCTTGCTGTTTGAACTTCTAGTAATGCAGTGTTACCAGTAAACAAGTTTCGGAGGGTTAAATTTGCCTTGTATGAAAATCGGTTGATAACAACACAGTGTTTTAAATTAAATTAACCTTCTTGAATTGGTTACCTTCTTCTAACCTATTTTATAGGTTAATAGCAACCAAACACTGGATTGTTTCTACACGTTTTCTAGTAACCTTTCTTGATTGATTACCGGCGACCTCGTAAAATTAACCTTTTTTGTCTCAGAAGGGTTGTTACAAATTATTAACTGGTTCTAGCAGCTAAATTGTCCATTAACCCCCACTAGGTTACCACTTATTTTTCTCAGTGTGCCAGGTCTTTTGTGAGGGTGTCGTGAGTACGCGGATAGTGCAGTGGTAGTTTAACAAGTTTAAGGACGGTGACGAAACACTCGAAGACGCATCACATGCCGGAAGACCAACACATGTACAAAATGAAGATCTGCAAGTAGCAATGTAGGCTAACAGTGCCAGACGTGTGAGGAACTGGGACTACAATTCAATATGAGTGAAGAAATCATTCGGCAGCACCTCCATCAACTGTGGAAACACTACAAGTTGGGTCGATGGATCCCACATGATTAAACTCCGGGCCAGAAGGCAACGCGAAAAGACACCTGTGTTTCTTTGTCGTCTCGTCTGAGGAAGGAGCCATTTCTGGACAGGGTGTTGACATGTGATGATAAGTGGGACCTGTACGAAGCTCCACGGTGCCGCCATCATTGGTTAGCATCCATGAACCAGTTCCAAAACAGTCGAAACCAGCATTGCACCAGAAGAAAGTTCTCTTGTGTGTTGGGTGGAGTGCTCGCTGCATCGTGCATCTTAAACTGCTACAAGTTGGTCAGAGTATCAATGCAACTGTGTATTGTCAGCAGTTGAGCCGTGTCCAAGCAAAACTCAAAGATGTGGAGCCAGCAGTTCTGAATTGCAAACGGGTCCTCCTGTTACAGGATAACGCTAAGCCCCACGTGGTAAGGATGACCCGGGACACCATTCTACGCCTTGAATGGGAAACACTATTGCATCGGCTATACTCCCCGGACATTGCACCGTACAATTATCACCTGTTCCATCCCTTGGACAGTCACCTTAGAGGATGCCAGTTCAAATCCCTAGTAGAGATACAAAATTCACTTGATATCTTCTTCGCTTCACACTCCACGAAGTTCTACCGCGATGGAATCCATGGTCTCCCAGAACGTTGGCAGAAGATCGTCGATGCTAATGGGGACTACCTTTAATCTTCCAGGTAGCCTTAGCCAGAGGTAATACATCGATGTTCGAAGGTGGTGGGTGAAAAAGCGATATAACTGTCTTGGTAACCTTTATAGATAGGTTGTGTGTCCAAGGGCTTAAATTGAAATAGTTATACAGAAAGGTATAATGTTTGGTCCGGTTCAGTAGTTCTTGATGAAACATAATAAAAACTACCTGGAACATAATTTATGGAGAAAAAGCAATAATAATAATAATAATAATAATAATAATAATAATAATAATAATTATTATTATTATTATTATTATTATTATTATTATTATTATTATTATTATTATTATTATTATTATTATTATTATTATAAGCTAAATACCAGTGTTTTTACTTTTCCGGAAGGAAACAAAAATTTTCCGATTTTTTAGGTATCAAAAAACACTAACTTCAACACATGTTTTTTTTTTTTTTGTTTGTTTGTTTTATACATTGTAGCTGGCCCCTCTTCAAATACGAAGAGCCCCTCCTACTTAAACCTGCTGGCTACATCCCTGATCTCTTCAAGCAAGTTACCTTACTTTTGCCTTCGAAAAATGTTAATCATATATACAGGTATTTTAAAAATAGCTTACACGGGAATCTGCGGCAGCTTTGTGCGTCATGGCGGTCACTGGTGTCCTTATCAAAGAAAATGCCGTCGGACGAACACCGTTACAAATAAATAACAATCAAATATATTTTAGTTCTTCCCAAGTAAGCTAAACAATGTCCTAGGTAGAGGAGAAAGTAAAATTGATAGCGGTGGCGGCTCGTAAGTGAAAGATATAATGGTTTGCACTTGCCACACTTAACATAGTGTATTACTCGGTTTAGCACGAGAAGAATAATGTTTATGTAAAATCTTTAAAAGTACAAAACGCATAAAAATATATACCTCTGAATAACGCCTTCGGCATTGCTTTTGTATTACAGTAGTGCAATCTGATATTAATTACATACATCAATACGAAAGTTTTGAAATAAAATAGCAAAGATAATAACATGTATTTTTGTATATAATTTCCAGTGTTTGTAGAAACTTGCAAACATAATTATTAACAGATACTAAGAAAGGTGTAAGTTTCATCAAGGTGAAGGCACCGAAGGGGGGGCGGGGCAAGCGACGCCGAAATATTTGTCGCCTAAGGTCTCGAAATGTCTACGTCCTTGGGCACACAAGTATCTAATCGTTTAAAGTTTGTTAGCAGTCCACACAAGGAAATTATACAGAAATAAGTAAGAAGTAAGCAAAAGTAGATGTACAGTCAGAAACAATATTAAGTATAGTTTGGACCTATTGTTTCTTATACCTCCACCATTACTTATTATCGTTTCCGACTGTACACGAAAGATCACAATACGGAACTTACCGTAAATTGATGCATGAAGATGCTTCAGCTGTTATTTGATATTGCTGATTCAGGAGTTTCTTCACTACTCCATGGTCCAAGAGAGTTAAAAAAAAAAACTCTTTTCATGTTAGTTTTACATACACTATCTTGACTCCCTTTGTCTCATTATTGTGAAACAACGCGCTATTTGAATCACTTGAAACGAAAAGAAGAGAATTTATACTCTCTAACTTTCTGCACTCATTTTCCTTCAGGGAAGAGATTTTTATTGGTCCATCCTCTTAGCATACAGAATTCCGATTTACTTTAATTTTCTGCATAGGTAGATACATTGGCGAAACTCCGGGGGGATGAGTCCCCTCCAATCTTGGAACTGAGGCGGACTGTCCCGCCAATAATTCGATTTGAAATGTGTTTTGGGGAAAATATGATTACTTCTGTCCGATTACCACAAAGGAAAGTGAGAAGAAATTTATGTCCTCTCAGAATAGCCTCAAATCTGCCCCTGCAGGTCTCCCAATGTTGAAGACAATTAGCGATGAGCACGAGACGAGTCGAGACAGGAATTTCCTGACAAAATTCGAGTAAAGACACAGCTCTTGCAATAGAAAAATATACGTTTTTCGAGTCGAGACATCACTTTGACAGAACATTTTCGAGACGAGGCAGCCACTAATCTTGTCTCGTGCGCATCCCTAAAGACAATTCTAGCTTTCTGCTGCTCCACAGCATTGTTTTTCAACTACATAAACATTTTAAACATCTTTAAAAAATTGCTAACGGTCTTATCCGTCACTCCCCCCCACCACCATATGTTGAATACAGATTTGCGTCGCTGGGTAGATAACCGAATGTTTCTCCTGGTACGTGGCAATTTATCATTGTTTCTTTCTCAAACTTATCTCACTTTTATAGCTCTGTTAGTAAAGTTGAACAAACGTTAAAAATTGTTGATCATACCTGATCAAACGATGATCAAACGATTGACATAAGAAAAAGTCGAATCGGAGGCGAAGGAGGGGCTGGCCCCCCATTTTGGAACCCTTAGATATATCTCTGTTACCAAAGTTGATCAAACGTTGAAAATTGTTGATCAAACCTGATCAAACGATGAAAAAACGACTGACATAAAAAAATTTCGAATCTGACGTGAAGCGGGGGCTAGCGTGTAGTTCGCCCCCCCTACTAAATATCGCTTATATTTCTGTTAGTAAAGCTGATCAAACGTTAAAAATTGTTGATCATACCTGGTCAAACGATGATCAAACGATTGACATAAGAAAAAGTCGAATCGGAGTTAAAGGGGGGCTGGTCCCCCATTTTGGAACCCTTATATCTCTGTTACTAAACTTGATCAAACCTGATCAAACGATGATCAAACGATTGACATAAGAAAAAGTCGAATCGGAGAAGAAGGGGGGGCTGGCCCCCCATTTTGGAACCCTTATATCTCTGTTACTAAAGTTGATCAAACGTTAAAAATTGTTGATCAAACCTGATCAAACGATGATCAAACGATTGGCATCAAAAAATTTCGAATTTGACGTGAAGGGGGGGGCTAGCGTGTAGTTAGCCCCCCCTACTAAATATCGATTATTTTTCTGTTAGTAAAGCTGATCAAACGTTAAAAATTGTTGATCAAACCTGATCAAACGATGATCAAACGATTGACATAAGAAAAAGTCGAATCGGAGGTGAAGGGGGGCTGCCCCCCCATTTTGGAACCCTTATATCTCTGTTACTAAAGTTGATCAAACGTTAAAAATTGTTGATCAAACCTGGTCAAACGATGATCAAACGATTGACATCAAAAAATTTCGAATTTGACGTGAAGGGGGGCTAGCGTGTAGTTAGCCCCCCCTACTAAATATCGCTTATATTTCTGTTAGTAAAGCTGATCAAACGTTAAAAATTGTTGATCATACCTGATCAAACGATTGGCATAAGAAAAAGTCGAATCGGAGGTGAAGGAGGGGCTGGCCCCCCATTTTGGAACCCTTATATCTCTGTTACTAAAGTTGATCAAACTTTGAAAATTGTTGATCAAACCTGATCAAACGATGATCAAACGATTGAGATCAAAAAATTTCGAATTTGACGTGAAGGGGGGCTAGCGTGTAGTTAGCCCCCCTACTAAATATCGCTTATATTTCTGTAAGTAAAGCTGATCAAACGTTAAAAATTGTTGATCATACCTGATCAAACGATGATCAAACGATTGGCATAAGAAAAAGTCGAATCGGAGGTGAAGGGGGGCTGGCCCCCCATTTTGGAACCCTTATATCTCTGTTACTAAAGTTGATCAAACGTTGAAAATTGTTGATCAAACCTGATCAAATGATGATCAAACGATTGACATCAAAAAAATTCGAATTTGACGTGAAGAGGGGCTAGCGTGTAGCTAGCCCTCCCTACTAAATATCGCTTATGTTTCTGTTAGTAAAGCTGATCAAACGTTAAAAATTGTTGATCATACCTGATCAAACGATTGGCATAAGAAAAAGTCGAATCGGAGGTGAAGGGGCGGCTGGCCCCCCATTTTGGAACCCTTATATCTCTGTTACTAAAGTTGATCAAACCTTGAAAATTGTTGATCAAACCTGATCAAACGATGATCAAACGATTGACATCAAAAAATTTCGAATTTGACGTGAAGGGGGGCTAGCGTGTAGTTAGCCCCTCCGTACTAAATATCGCTTATATTTCTGTAAGTAAAGCTGATCAAACGTTAACAATTGTTGATCATATCTGATCAAACGATGATCAAACGATTGGCATAAGAAAAAGTCGAATCGGAGGTGAAGGGGGGGCTGGCCCCCCATTTTGGAACCCTTATATCTCTGTTACTAAAGTTGATCAAACGTTGAAAATTGTTGATCAAACCGGATCAAACGATTGACATCAAAAAATTTCGAATTTGACGTGAAGGGGGGGCTAGCGTGTACTTAGCCCCCCTACTAAATATCGCTTATATTTCTGTAAGTAAAGCTGATCAAACGTTAACAATTGTTGATCATACCTGATCAAACAATGATCAAACGATTGACATAAAAATGATTTTAAATTTAGCATGAGGGGGTCTAACTGCACGCAGGTGGTATGTGATCTCTGACGATGTAAATGTCAAGTATTGCTCTCTGTATGGGGTTCACAATACTTTGTTTGAACATAAAGTGTGGTGAGTATGTTGAGGGGTGAGTGCTGATATCGAGATGGAGCAACGGTAAATGCGTTAAAAATTAAGGTGTGAGGATAAAGTGGATGAGCATTTGTATTGCGTGATTGAAAGTGTCTTGCCCGGAGTGTAGCAAGATGATCGAAATGGTTGGAAACTCTATGTGTTAGTAGGTCATGTAATTTGGAATAGTAAGAAATACGATATACCAGGCATAATATGGCGTTCCATAACCGCTTACTCCTCGTAGATTGTAGGTGAAGCAAGATACCAGACAATGGTGACCAAAGTGAGAAGAGGTCGGAGAAAAACTTTGTATGTCTTTAGTAAAACATCCGCACTTCTTTCCGAAGTCCTAAATCGTGTCCGTAAGGGGCCGTAGAAGATTTAATTTAGTACTTGCATTTTGCGCCAGTTTTTGAAAGTGAGGTTTCCAAGTGAGTTTGGTATCTAAAACTACACCAATTCACGTAGCCGTGGCGGTTGGTCAAAGAAAATGTCCTTCAAATGAAATACATGATTAGCAGGATTTCGGCGTACTTTACTTCAACGTTTAGATGGAATGAAAACAAAGGCTTGTCTTTTCTTTTAATTTACAGTTAATTTCCACTTCCAGCGCCAGGTAAGAGAGTTGTTGAGTGTCAGTTGTAGGCTTCTGCTAGTGTGAAGTATAGTTTTCCCAAGTGATAAAAAAGCAGTCATCAGCATGTTGGAAAATATAGACGTTAGGCGGTGGCCTAGGCATATCTGAAGCATATAGGATATACAATAATAGATTACGTGCAGATCCCTGAGGAACATCTCTATAAGAAACAATAGCTCTAGATAGAACATTTCCTATTCAAATATATATAATGCGATTACCTAGAAAAGTGTAGATGATACAGAGGTAGCAAGTGGGTAGTCGGACTGACTGCAAGTTGCGCAACAAACCGTAATGCCACACCTTACCAAAAGCTTTCTCTAAGTCAAAAAGAACTTGATATGATGGAAGAGCTTTATTGTACTGATTGGTGGGGACAGTAGTTAGGCGTTGCAAATGATCGCTAATAGAAAAGATAGGTCTAAAATTTGCTTGATGTGTTGCTAACAGATTATGTTCTTTAAGATGAACGTTGTCTGTTAACGAGAATCTTTTCAAAAATTTGCTGAAGACAGAAGTAAACTAAATAGGACTCTATGAACTGATATCATGAATGGCCTTTTTTGATTTGTGAAATATGCACATCATAGAGACTTTCCAATGGAGCGAATAATAGCTAGTGTTGAGAATGAAATTATATATAGATACCAGTAAATAAAGAGAGGCGAAAATTCTTTCAGTATATTATAAGAGATACCATCTATTCCTGGATTTGTGTTGCGTTTCCGCGTTGCGAAAGCGGAATGCAATTCGGAAGCAGTCATTGGTATGGTAAGAGAATGATTTAAGTCGATTTTGTGTGTTACACAGGGTTGTAGAGAAAGCAAACTGGGAATATCAACACGTTCGCTCTGGTGTGGAGACTCGGTTGGAGTGAATACTCTTTGTAGTTAATCTGCAATAGCATTCGCTTTATCTGTTTGATGGTAGTGGAATATTATTGAGATAAAACGAATATGTTGTAGCAGTCGTCTTTCCCCTTAATTGATGAAATTTTTACAGTAGCGGGTAGGATGTGCTTCGTCTCGCAACTTATTGCAAGCATTAATAAAGTGCCACCGTCTATATGCAATGAGGTAATTTTTCACTGCCCGTTGCAATTGTCTGTGGCAATCAAGATGTTCCCAGTTCCCAGTAAAATGGTATTTTGGTACGTGCTGCCGTGCACGTTTTACAACTGCCAGATATTGAGGCTGTAACTATGGTTTGTGGGGACAAATTCCGTCCATAGGAATAGCCGCTTTAGCGTTAGTGGTTAATGTATCTGTAATTCTGGAAATAGTATTGTACAATTCAGAATCAGTAGTTTGTGCTGTGAGAGGTGTAATGTTATCTTCGATGTTTGTCCTATACGAATTCTAACCAGCTTAACAACGACGTTTATCAGAACGAAATCCTGGAGTAGTGTTGCAAAAACGGTAATTATTAAGCATTACTTTTACTGGTCAATATTAGCTGCGTTTGTGTCAAATACCTTGAACGTACAATCACCGACCAGATAAAGTGATGTAATTACATCATCTGGTATCGTTTGAATACTTGGTCTGATATGATTAGGTAAGTGATGAATATATAAGTGTATCTGTTGAGTAACGTAGATAATAAATTGTTTTTCTCGGCTCCTGCGAATGTGAGTATTGAGTATTGATATCATCCACAATGATGATATTTCGAAAATTATGAGGAATGTAATTGAAAAAAGTAAATGGTACTGGGTGTCTTGACCGGTTATAGATTGTAGCAACGTTGAAAATTATCGAGGAATAGTAAACAGACAACAGAAGATGTTCTGGATGATTGAGAAAAGCCTGCAGATGATATTGTCGGAATGGTAATTTTCGTGGAAAAACCTACTGCAACTCCACCTTGAGGTCTGTGGCAGGTCCTATATGCCCATATCACCTAGGGAGATAACCCTTGATGAAAATTAGGGGTTGAGTGTAGTTTCATTGAGAGCAAGAATATGTCGATTTGTTCCTCCAGTAACATATGTTCTAAGGGAAGTTTGTGTTGCTGGAAAGATCGAATATTAATAAATAATAATTTCATAACTAGAATCAGAAATGACATTGATTTAAACGACATTTTCTATAGGTACGATTTTAAAGTGAGCATACTGTGTTGAATATGTACTATGCATATTAATGTTAAAGATTTTGCAGTGGCAGTAATGGTGTGAATTATACGATCGCATTTAATGGCAGAACATTATGGAGCACTATAGTGGAGCAACGAGGAAAATCTTGGTTACTAAGTGGATATAAAATAGATTCAGCTCGAGGTGTAGTTTTATAAGAACTTCGAATGGGTGCAGAAAACTCTCGACAAGTTGGTTATGTCGGGGGCTTTGCCTTGCATCGGTAACCGTATGTGGGGTGCCCACATGTAGAGCTCTTCGGAGGTCGTTTTTGATTTTGGCATAACCTACTTTCATATTGGTTGCTACAATATTCGCATCGAGGTTGATTTAGAGAGCTATTTGTGAAATGAGAGTTGTTGCTCTGACATGTTTCCCACCTAAGAGTCATCTGTCCGGTAGATTTAAAAGGCTCGACCCTCGGCTTTTATTGGTGAGAACTTTTATTTATCTTATATGCCCAATGCTATAAACAAAAAGGTGTGAAAAATCTTCAATATTGGTTATAGGTTAGCAGTTCAAAATCTAGCCATTTTTGCGTAAGAAAGGTTATTTCTGAAGACCAACTACCCTATTTTCTTCAGAGGTTGTTCGCAACAGTGCCAACGTGCAAATAAGAATTTCCATTGATTACAATGGTAGCTTAAGACCGTTCTAACTCCTATTCCCTTTGTCTCTAGGAATTATCGTGTCTAGGTTAGCGATTGTAGTATGAAACTGTTTAGGGTAGTAAGCAAATGCTATAGTGTAAAACAGCGTACGCGATACAAAGCAGATTTGAATTAAAGTACAAAATTATCCAGCAGTTCGAATAAATAGCTTGTCAATTATTTGTTCGAGTGTAAGTCATATTTTTTCCTAATTTCCTAGGAGACTCAGAACATTTCCTTTAATAAACTTCTATCAACTCTTTTGTTTTTAAATTCGATTAAGAAATAATATTATACAAAAAATATAAAAGTCCAAAGCTGGGATCAGATGATTAAGAATGTGAACTATTCCATTATTATCCTCTTGAACATACACTTTTTGATTCTTGATAGGAGATCGTTTGGCTGAGATCGAACGTTTAGTACTATTATCCACTGCATTGTAAAATAAAATCGTTCCTCAATGGTTCTTTTAACAAATGGAGTAAATAATTTGTTTCTTGTTTTACATTTAGAATTGAAAATACAAAACGTTTGTGGAAATGCATCCAGAAATACTTATATACATTCCCTCCTACTGCCATTACTGTTTATAAAACCAGTCCTGTTGAGAGAAAAGGTGCAATTCAAATTATTACTAAAGTCCAGATTCGTATTGGATTTCCAGTCTCCTATTATATAAACGTAGCTGAAATTAACAGTAAATCCCCATTAATCAACTTAATACTCTAGCCTATCTGGTGCGGTGTGTCGTAGAAAAATGAGTATAATCTTATATGTGAAACTTCGAAGCGGTTAATATGAAGTTATGTAAATTTGATTCAGTTGTCGGGGTGCAATATATACAAGAAAAGTATTGTCATTTAAAAACTTCATTATTAACACTACATATGCATTATTTTATTCCATGATTTTGTGCAATTGTTCTTGTAACATTAAGAGGGCGAGTCAAAAATTATCTACACTTTTGTCAGAACGTTTCTTACATTGCGCACTTTGTCTTCTGTCCTCGCATATTTTATTGTTATACTCTTGTAGTAATACTGTGAAATTGTGACCTTAATTCCTCCATTTTTCTTTCTTCTGTTGCAGAAATGTCATGGCTGCTCCATTAGAAGTTTGGACCAAAGAGGAACAACGAGTAATGATCCGATTACTCTGGTCGGAGAGTTTCAAAGGGTCAGACATTCATCGCAGGCTATCATCGCAATATGGGAGAAGTGTACTATCACGTAAAATTGTGTTTTTGTGAATCGAAAAGTTTAAAAGTGGTCGAACAAGTGTAACGCATGAAGAGGGAGCAAGATGTCCATCAACTTCCACTACAGATGACAATATTCAGCAAGCTCGAGAGATGGTTCTGACGAAGAGGCAAATCACTATCGATGAGGTAGCAGCTGCTTTGCTCCGGCGGATCAGTAATTGCTCTGCACATCAAGTTATCCACGACGAGCTCGGTTTCATAAAGTTTGTGCACGGTGGATACCAAGAAAGCTTACTGCAGAACACAAGCTCACTCGTGTTAGGGTCTGTCAACGCTTACTTGGTCGCTCCAACAACGAAGGTGATGCATCTTTAAGCAGAATAGTCACCAGCGATGAAACATGGGTTCATCACTATGAGCCAGAATCAAAGCGCTAGTGTATGCAGTGGAAACACCCTGGATATCCGACGAAGAAAAATTCAAGAGTGAGCCATCCGCAGGTAGCGACATGTTTACTGCGTTTTGTGACTTACAGGGGCTCATAATGGCAGAGTTCATGGAAAAGGGAAAGACGATTAACTGTGAGAGTTATAGTGAAATGAAAAAGAACCTGAAGCCAGCAATTCGCAACAAACGCACAGGTTTGTTGTCGAAGAAAATGTTGTTGTTGCATGACAATGCACTGCCTCACACAGATCATCACACTATTGAAACCATCAACAAGTTGAAATTTGAGTTATTGGAACACCCTCCTTACAGCCCAGACATATCTCTAACTCACTTTCACTTGTTTGCACCACTCAAGAATGCTTTGGTGGGCGCTGATTTGCCTCAGTTTAGACGTGCAAAAGTGGATTCACGACCAATCAAAAACCTTTTGTTTGGAAGGAATACGTAAGCTCGTTGACCATTAGACCAAGTGCATTGATAAGGAGGAAGATTACGTAGAAAAATTATGTGCATATATAACACTAGCTTCATGAAAATAAAGTGTAGAATGAAAAATGTAGATATTTTTTGACTCGCCCTCGTATAACCCGATAGATACAAAAATGCTGTTCTTTTTGCAAAAATAAAACGTTATTCTTAGCAGCTGTTTCCAAACTAACTAAATACCATTCACACAATTCCTCAGAGACCGGAACAAATAATACTTTGGCGGTGCCAGTCCCAGGATATGTAGTGAATGCATTAAACTCTCACTCAAGTTTTTGTATGAGCGTTTTAAGATGTATCTAGAATTGTCAACGTGGTATACAACTCGCAATCTGTCATCGAGTTCCTGTCGTTTTCATGATTACTTTGTGCATTTGCAGAAATTATATGCATTATAGGTGCAAGTTTATCGTTCTAACCGTTTATTGAGATGCATATTGACGTTTAAAATCCATAAAACACATATCGCAGAGTGCCTGGGAGCAGAATAAGCTTTGCCACAAACTCTACAGCTCACCCCTACTTACTAGGATGTTTCCACATCATTCTCAGTTATCTCTTTTCACTATTTGTGAGTAACCAGTTAAAGGATGACTTGAATTTGTTACGTTTCATTAAATATATTTAGCAATTCGATCATATAAATGCTTTCGAATCGCATCACGTGACAATCAAGATCAAGGTTATCTTTAGTGCCAGCTTTCCTCAAATTGATTATCACTGTTTTATTTTTGTTGTTTAGATTTGGCGATGTCCATAACATCCTCCATGGCATGGAAACGTTTTACCAGTGTTTACTAGTTTCTTATTTTATATATGTAAACGATATTTATAGGGTCATGTCCCAAGAAGAATTAATTCCGATATTCTAAAGCTTACAGATACTATAAAGACTTTTGTAAAAACAATCGCGCAGTAAAGTTTCAAAGTTTTCATTTTTCTTGTGTAGATTTTGAAGCTTTATCTCATAAATATTTGCCTAAATTTTCTTGTATGGAGAAGAAAAGCATGTTTGATTAAAGTTATTTAGTCTAGAAGCCAGTGGCCTACGCCAGTGGGTACCAAACTGCGGATCGTGCTCCCCAAGAAAATGCTTGTATATTCAGCAAAGGCGTTCCACGTTACCGGTAGAAAAAGACTACACTCGAAATTACAAATCTTGAAAATGTTGTATTGAACAGATGTAAAATTAAATACAGTACAACAAGTAATTATTTAGTGTTAGGTTAGTCTAAAATCAGTGCAAAAGTATTTACCTCTTAACTTTCCAAATCTTATCAGCGTTCTACAATAAACTTGTAAACAACTTCCCGACAGCATCAACCTTTTACTCCATCTATAGGTATATATCTCTGGGTACATTTACATACTCCATTACAACCACCAAAGTTCAGACACACTACACTTCAACAACTTTACAATGCACTTAGCCACTTTTGGCTCATATCCACTTTACTGATAACTTCAGCCACTTATGACTCCATTCCAACATCAATACAAATACACACTGTTTGAGTTTCATAATTACTCTCTTCATTTGTTCTTACAATTTTCTGATACCTTGTCCGATTATTTACTAGCAACACCTTGCCCGAATAATTGATCCAACCCAACATTTAGTAAGACCTTTCGTTCCATTAATTACAAAATTAGTCAAAATGATACTGCACCACAATGTTAAGCACATACTTTGCTGAAAATAAATTGGTGTATTATTATTATTCAATATTTGAAAACTCAATCCTTTGCTTGAAATCAAGATACTTGTTGGGCAGACAAGTAGGAACGAGAAGACGTAAGCTTTTATTGTTTATAACGCTGGGCGCCGAGTAAACAAGGTTGAAAACCGTTGCCACAGGCTAACGATTATGGGGCGGACTGCAGTTAGGGTTCGAGTGTCTTGCAGAACGTGATTATTTTTTTAAAAGAACCTCCCATTGATATTTCTGTGTAAATGAGGTACCAATGGATCAAATGTAGAGCGTAGACTTCTGGTCTTTAGGGTTTGTGGATCGATCTCAGTTCGCGCTGAGTTAACTAAGTTGACATATACAGCTTGGTTATTTTTTTCAGGGTTCTCCCTTCCCCCCACTTTACCCATTTCACTATTTTAATCATCACAGTATCATTTAGCCTACCCGGCATAATCGCGGAACGTAAAACGGAAATATTTATTGGTATTTCATTTCGAATATATCGGCTTCAATACCCTCCTACCTCAAGATGTTGACCAGAGATTCAGAAATAAAATACATTGTGTGTCCTACGTTTATTATCAGAAGCACGTAGTTTTTTACAATATTGAAACACCATATTTAAGCTGCCAGCTACGTTCTCTTTGCAGCTTGATCATTAATAGAATTTCAAACCTTTCAAACAATAATATCCAGTAATTTCAAATGTTGAGCTTTGAATGTACTGTAGTAGACAGGCTAAAAATTTTAACATGTTATAACATTAAGTAAAATCATTTGACTAAGACTCAACCTGTACTATTGTACCAATGTTTATTCATTTACGTGCAATATGTCATTAGTTCCATTTAAGTAATCAAACTAAATAATACATAAGTAAAAGTTGTTTATTTATCTCTTTCTTTAGTAAAACGAACAATCAGATACAGTCGAAGACTAATTTATTTTCTTGCGAATATGAAATTTAAAGTAACAGTAAAATAATAAAGAAGATAATGTTAACACTGTTAATAAAAGCCTCACGAAATTAGAATTATAAGAATCGCAGGCACCTAGGAAGGTTTATTTGTATTAAAATGTTCGTAACCGAATAGCATAGCTCACGTTGCAGAGAAATTGTATTCATTTCTGTAAAGAAAATTACTAATCGTACTTTTATTTTTTAGATGTGACTTGTCACCAGAAGCGGTAAGGAAAACAAGGACATTATGAGTATTTCCCTTTCCATCTTGCCTCCGAACCACGACAAGTAACGCTAAATTTATATAAGCCATACTGATTTTCTGTTGGCGTAATGATCCTTGCCCTTCTCCGCAAATCCATCACTGTTAATTAATACATATAGCATGAAACTTCACATTTAAACAAATACTTATAGCATGAAACTTGATATTTAAACAAATACTTATAGCATGAAACTAATAGCATGAAACTTGATATTTAAACAAATACTTATAGCATGAAAGTTGATATTTAAACAAATACTTATAGCATGAAACTTGACATTTAAACAAATACTTATAGCATGAAACTTGATATTTAAACCAGTACTGCTTAGCACGAAATCCAGACCGTTAACACCTTACACTGCTAGGTTTGCCATTACAATTACAAGATGGTAGGAGGTACCTTGGTTTCACTTTCGACAAATATCTTATTCGAAACGCCCACCTCTACAATTAACAAGCTAATATTCGACGTCGGATCAATTTGTTACGCAGTTTGAAAGGCACTAACTGGGATGTTAACACCAAATTTATTCTTTTTACATATAAAGGTTTTGTTTGTCCTGTTCTTACGCATGGAAATGTCGCATGGTTATCGGCTTCACAGATGTTTTATGATAAAGTACAAATCCCGGAACACCATGCTTTACTCATGGCTTGTTCCTCACCACCACGGATGCCAGCACAAAGAACTACCGTCGCACATCAATACTCTTACCACATATGTACAGTCTTCGCTCTAAGTTACATTCAACGCAGCATAGCGGACACTCATCCGATTCCTCTGAACTCAGACCAGACTCCAGCCCTATCCCGTTTAGCACAATCACCGTTATTACTTTCTTGCTATCCAGGAACATGATCAAGCGACCGCTGTAAGTAGGCACAAAGCCGAAGATTAACACCATCGTTGCAACTAACATCACATATCCTTGTATTCTGTCACTTGCACTTCATTTCATCATATATATTGCATACCATGTTCAGGTCACCTTCTTCTCTATGGCTAAGCAGGTAAATATATCAATAAATAAATATATAAATACTGATATCTATTCCCTAATGAGGCTACCAATAAATGAATGCTCATTGCCTCAGGGAAAGCGTTACTTTGTATGACCAACTCATCTTCGGATGGGAATGAAATTGGACTTTAAAAAACTTGAGTAATAATCATTACATTTTTGCACCAACCACAGCCACCGCGGCCATTTAATCGTTAAGCTCAGCTGTAATAATTCTCTTTCTGATCTAAAATGGTATTTAGTTAGTACTAATTATTCTTTCCGAACAATGACTTTATCAATCAGTCAGAAGAAATTGTTCTTGAGCCATGTTTGGTCTAATGAATTGTTTACAAAAGCTACAGTTTTACTGCATCATAAAATAGTGTGGTCGAAAGCGAAACCGCATGTAGCATGTCACGTTTTATATCAGTAAATAGTTGTTAGAACACCAATATTCTAACGCTGAATGTAATGATGTAAAAATCATATCGAAAATAAAATTAATTAAAAGAAAAATATTTCCAAGTATAACGGAGAAAGTTGGACGAAAATAAGTTTATTTTAAACTAAATTGAGCTTCTTGAGATTACTCATAGTTTAAGAAAATCAAATTAGAATCTTTATGAAGATTTCCTCAAAGAACATGGACGAAGACAAATCTTAACACTTTTCGTGGGAAACGTTTGAGAAGTTTATGATCTTTAGCCTGTTATTCACAACATCTTTGCCTGTTCTCTGTGCATGAAGTTTATGATCTATAGACTGTTATTTACAGCATCTTTGCCTATTCTCTGTGCATCACTATAATTGATTCAATTAGCAACTCTCGTTGGTTAGTTTAGTACATGAATAAGTAACATGCATTCTGTGAAGTTATAAATGAAGTACAAAACAGGTACAAAAATTAAATTTAGAAAACAATTATTATAAATATTTTCAGAAAAAACATTCTATGAAATACTTACTACATTACATTAATTTCAACGTCAAACACATAAAACTACGTTTGATGACTGTGAGGGCAATTTCTCGTTGCTCCTCCTTCATACTCGAACCCAAGTTACCAAATCGCAAATTTTAAAGCCCTCTGTTAATCGGAATCTTTAGTTTGTCCACTTTAACTGCTTGTAGATAATTTAAAATTCACACTTTCTTATTATTTATAATAGTCATTTCCGTTTAATAATCGGCATAAAGCTTCTATAAACGTTGTTGTTCGGCAACACTACAACAGTGTAAGTGTGAACTACTGATTTGTTAGTAAAATCCATCTTACTGCAAGTAACAGCTTAAAGAAGTAGGTTTGAAAACTAAAATTTTAACAACATTACACAATACTCCTAAAATGTCCTTAATATTTCTTAATTTTTCGCAGTTTTTACATCCAAATAAGGAAAACCAATGAAATTGAAAGTTAGTAGTAGAATCAGAATGAATTTTTATATAGTACAATTTTCTTAAAGAAGTAAAAAAAATTAAATATTCAATACAATGAGTGCTTAATATATACTTTAAAGAACACAGGGTAGTGAGTGAGAGAGTGACAAACATTCTTGAGACAGTGACAAACAAATATGTGAAAATACCCAATTTTTATTTTAAAGATATTCCAGTATGAAATAAATCTTAATTGTGTCCCATAAAATCAAAGATAATGGAATATTTTCAAATTCATATTCGTTAATAGCAGATGAAATTTACCTACTTACGAATACTATCAACTTTATGGCGAATCCTTGACTAGTTTAATTAATGTATTATTAATTTTGGCCACTTATTATTTGCTGAATTTTAGGCTTCCTTTTCAGCGGCGAAGTTGTGTGAGATACGAACCTACAAATTAATGTGGAAAACTAATAATCAAAATTTGTCAAATCCTCTCCCACTGGAAATCAAATGCGCGCCAAGGAATTAAATGTGAGATCGGCAGGGATTAGACCAATGCAGAGGACTGGTAAAATATTATACTTTATGTAAGATACAATTTATGCTAAAATTTTAAAAGTGTGAACTCAAATAATATACCTCACTGAAGGATCTTATCAAATTGCTCTGAGTATAAGGTTTCTTTACTGGGGAAGTTTAACATACTCCTATTTACATCTTATTTAAAAAATATTCATTTTAAATAAACGTGAGTGTATTTACTCAGTTAACAGTTAGCGCTACACATTACTCTTTTTATTCCCCTTTAGAATCAGAAAAAAGGAAAATGTTTTTTAGTTCTATGATATGTGATCAGTATATTATCCTATCCCGCCATTCCTAACTGCATCAACCCTTAATGTCCAAGCTGGCCAAAGTAGTACACACGCGTGTGTCACTTTTTTAATCCGTTCCTGTGTGGACACTCATTAAGATATTGGGATATATTGCCCAAACATGATTTGACAATAGTTTATCATATTGGTTTCGTTCTCTTCTGGATGTCGAATTTTCTTCTCAATTTTCAGCCCAAAGTAAAAAATTCCAGAATTTTCAAATTTCGAATTTTCTTTCTTCTTTTTCCCTGTACCTTCCTTCGTTGTAGAGATATTTCCTTAAGACATGTCAGGTAGAAACATCGGATGACATCAATGTTATCGGCCCGCGCGCAGTGTTGCCAACCACGAAAATTTCCCTAAATTTGGAAAAAATTCGAAATTTTCGAAGTTTTCGATGTTTTTGTTTATAAATCCGTATATGTCCGAGCGCAAACCAACTTATGCCAGTCAAACACTGGTCCTTACTGAACAAAAGCGGGTAGAGATCGTTAGAATGGGATAATTAGGGGGCACACAAAAAATTAGTATTTAGGTTCTAACCCTTGATTTTTCTAATTATTCTCTATTTTTCTGTTTACTTTAATATATTTTACGTAATTAGAAGCTTTTTTCTTAAACATCGCCATGATACTTGTAGGATATATTAGCGATGTACCAATATTTATTTTAATATAATTTTAGTCCCTCTGGTAGCAGTGTTTTCAGCTACAGAAAAATTTAACTCCCAATTTTAAGGAAATTTTGGGAACCAAGATTTCTTTTGGGAACCACTAGTTGTAAGAGTTTCATTAAATAGAAAAAAAAGGAAAAAATGATAGTCGGTTAAAAATGGTAAACAGCGCCATTGAATTTATAACGGGAATTACGAGTACTAGAAGCTGAAGGTTGTGCGCGGGTATAGAGTAGGCTCATAATTACGACAACGATCGAGAACTGGACACAGTCAAATACTCGTAAATTCAAGAACTATAGAAATTGATCTTAGTGGAAAGTTCTTAAGATATATATGCAGTTTATAGTGACAATGTGAAACAAAAATTATTTTTTAACTTGTTATAAGCTGTAACAAGTATATTCTGAAAGTTGGAAAAAAAAAAAAAGTTTATCGATCGATAAGTTAAAGTGTTTGGTTGCCGGAATTAATACAAAGATTATAAAGAAGAATATTTTGGCTACTTCATTCAAATAATTAATTTATTTACGATATGGGAACGACTACCTTTACTTTTACGAGTGTGTATTGCATTTTGTGAATGGCTTAATGATATTTGTCTCATTGAAGTTTCGAGTGGTAAAATGATACTCAAATTTTCACATTTATAGTGGTTACGGTAAAGTTCAAGAAATTTAGTCCCATTCGAGTGTGTTTAGCAACTCAATTTATAGCCTTTGAAGTGGGTCTAGTGCTCCATAATTACGTTTTGGAATGATAACGTAAAATGCATTGTACAAGAATTAAAATTCGCTATGGAAGTAATAATTTCTAGAGCCAGCAATTTTGGTAAGTGTTGAATTTCATGTTCAAAATACTTAGTCTCATGATTATTCCAGAAATTAGCCGTTTTGATGTAAAACCTAATATTTTGTTACTTTGTTCATTAAAAAGTCAGTCAAATTAAATTCCTTGATTTTCATTACTAATTTTGAAATTACATTGTTTCATATTTGGAGTATACTGACTCAGATTTTAAATGTTTTATTCATCATATTTAAAATCAATTATTTGTATGTACTCAAACAGTACATGTCCAATGGCGTTAGTCTTTGTGGGGAAAACCTAACTTCACTCAGGCTACGTTACATAGTGGGGTACCAAGGTTTATTTCAGATAGTTCGTGCCTATCTAGTGGCAGTGTTTCCAGCCAAAAATAATTCCCGATTTTAGGTGAAACATTCGGAAAAATTCCATTTCCCCTGCAAGGTCCATAATTTTTTTTTTTTTTTTTTTTTTTTTTTTTTGTATATTCAGGGTTACGCACCGCAGATGCGTATATTCCAGAACCCAACCGAATAGAAGTAGAAAGCGCTATAAAGGAATTAAAGAAACACAAATCTCCGGGTGTAGATGAAATTCCGGGTGAGTTAATTTTAGCTGGACGCGAAATATTGTAGAACAAGATACAGAAACTCATTCCCCTTATCTGGAACAAGGAAGAATTGCCACAAGAGTGGAAAGAATCAATCATTTTTCCAATTCACAAGAAAGGCGACACAACTGACTATAATAATTATCGAATTTCTCTTCTATCAACATCCTATAAAATCCTTTCAAATATTCTATTAGCAAGACTGATCCCATACGCAGATGAAATTATTGGAGATTATCACTGCGAATTTAGACGAAATTGATCAACTATCGACCAAATATTTACCATTCGTCAAATACTCGAAAAATACAATACCCCGGTACATCAAATATTTATTGATTTTAGAAAGGCGTACGACTCGGTTAGGAGATAAATTTTATATAACGTTTTTACAGAACTTAGAGTACCGAGAAAGCTAATTAGATTAATTAAGATATGTTTAAACGAATCCAAAAGTAAAGTCCGGGTAGGAAAGTTTTTGTCCACGAGCTTTCACGTCGAAAATAGCCTGAAACAAGGAGATGCGTTGTCACCATTATTATTTAACTTCGTTCAGAAATACGCTATGTGGAAAATCAAAGATAGCAACCACTGCCTACAGTTGAACGGTATTCACCAGGTTATGGCATATGCTGATGATGTAAATTTAATAGGGGATGATAGGAAAACAATACAAAGAAATGCAGAGAACTTATTAAACGCTTGCAGGGACATGGGTTTAGAAGTAAGTGCAGAGAAAACTAAATACATGGAAGTGCGTCGGGACCGGAATAAGGGCAAATTATGGATGCGTTAAAATATTAAACAATACTTTTGATAAAGTGGATAGTTTCAAATATTTAGGGTCAATATTAACAGAGGAAAATCATATTCACGGAGAAATTAAATGTCGACTGAAAGCAGGGAATTCGTGTTACTATTCGGTTCAAAATCTCTCATCGTCGTGAATTCTGTAGAGGAATTTGAAGCTTAAAATATATAAAACAATAATCATGCCTGTTCGGTATGGTTGCGAAACATGGTCACTTACTCTAAGGGAAGAACATAGAATGAAAGTATTTGAAAACAAGATCTTGACACGAATATTCGGACCCAAGAGGAACGGAAATGGGGAAAGGCGGAAACTTCATAACGAGGAACTACATAATTTATGTGGTTTACCCAACATTGTTAGGTTCGTCAAGTCTAGGAGGCTTAGGTAGGCCGGTCATGTAGATAGAATGGAAGAAAGTAAAAACGCTTTCAAAGTTGACTGGAAGACCAATCGGAAAACGACCATTAGGAAGACCTAGGCGCAGATGGGAGTACAATATTAAGATGAATCTTGCAGAGATTGGAATACAAAGTAGAAAGGTATCCAGTTAGCTAAGGATAGAAGTTAGTGGAGAGCTTTTGTGAACACGGCATTCAACCGCCGGGTTCCATAGGCCATAGAGTTAGTTAGTTAGTTAATATTCAGGGTTACACTTCAGCCCACAATTCGAATAAATATAATCTAGTCTACTAACTTTTTCTGAAATGCACTTGAATACATCTTGACATTACCTTTTATTATAATACGTAAGAAATTAAACATTTACACCTTTTAAATATCATACCTGTTGATTCTACAAGATGGATCTTCTGTTATATGTTTCTCGTTTCTATGACGACCAATATCATATATCGTCAGATTACCACGTTAACAAAATATCAATATTAATATCAGAAAGAAATTAATTTTACTTCTTTTTATATTTTCTTTTTCTTCTTCTAACTAGATTGTGAATATTTCAATAACACATATTGCCCGTAAATACAAGAAATGATATTTAAGATTATATGTAAAATACACAATATTGTTATATAATGACGCTCGGACAATGCAGCATTTTTTGTTTACGATAAAAAAGAAAGAATCCTGGACCGTTAGATATTCCGTATTAATTACCTAAGTGTTTGAATGACCCTCGTATATATACAAATTACAATTCATGTAATTATATATCATATTCACTTTATACTAATATCATTTTCATATTTATTTTAATTTTCATAATTAATTTTATTTTAATTATTCATACAATTCAGCGACGATAATAGAAGGTACATTCAAAATATGGCATACGAGTTATTTATTTTTGAGTCCTAATTAAGTTTTTCATTCCGATGCCATTAATGCTTTTAATAAATCGAAAGTTAACAAAATCTAAATTATTCTCTTGGGCATGATTAGGAAGGTTTTGTAAAAGATATGAAATTTAAATAATTGTTCATATATATATATATATATATATATATATATATATATATATATATATATATATATATATATATATATATATATACAGGGTTTGTCCGGGAAGTAATAGGACTGATTTTATTCTGCCATGACTGTACTTCGGAGCGTGCGCACACCGACTGGATCCGGTAGAGGGCGTTCCAAGCTGACGAACGAGCGGCTGGTCAGTTGTCTCCGAGCACACGGAGAGTCAGGACAGGCTTTTTCGCGCGACGTGTTTCTGTGAATGGTGCAAGCCGAAAATGCAGCGTTCGTTAGAGCAGAGGTATGCGATTAAATTCTGTGTTAAACTCGTTAAATCTGCGACAGAGACGATTCATATGATCAAGCAGGCTTACCCAGATGATGCTTTAGCAAGAAGTGGTGTGTTTCGGTGGCACAAGGCCTTTTCGAACGGCCGGGAAGAGGTCGCCGATGAAGACCGTGCTGGAAGACCTTCGACTTCGACAAACACCGACAATGTGACTCGTGTGCGCGAAGTTTTGAACTCAGATCGTCGAGTAGGTATTCGTTTAATTGCCCAGGTGTTAAATGTACCAAAAACTGTGGTTCATGAAATTTTGACGGAGCATTTGAACATTCGCAAGGTGTGGCGAAGATTGTCCCAAAAGTGCTCACTGACGACCAGAAATTGCGGCGAGTGGAATTGGGCCAAGAAAATTTGAACATGTGTGAAAGTGACTCCCAAGTTTTGAATAACGTAATCACAGGTGACGAATCATGGATCTTTGAGTATGATCCCGAGACAAAGAGGCAATCTTCCGAGTGGCACACGCCGGCGTCTCCTCGCCCAAAAGAGGGAAGAATGAGCAAATCCAAAGTGAAAACGACGCTCATTGTCTTTTTTAACATCAGAGGCATCGTCCACCATGAATTTGTTCCTCCTGGACAAACCGTGAACGCCAAGTTTTACGTGGAACTGCTCAAGAGACTCAAACGAAGGTTCAATCGGGTCCGACCAGACATCGGAGCCGACTGCAAGCTGCACCAGGACAACGCCCCGGCTCACACCGCATTTCTTGTGAACAGTTACCTGACCAAGGCCGGCATCCCAACGCTTCCGCAGCCGCCCTACAGCCCAGATGTGCCCCCCGGACTTCCTTTTGTTTCCTCGCCTGAAACAACCGATGAAAGGCAAACATTTTGAGACGACAGAGGGGATCCAAGCAGCTTGCACTGCGGCTCTCAAGGCTATTCCGGAGAATGACTTTCGTGACGCCTTCAATGCTTGGAAATCGCGTTGGCAGCGCTGCATCGACGCAGAAGGAGCCTATTTTGAAAGTTTTTAAAGAATTGTAACGATTGGCTCAATATTTTTTTTAAATCGACTCAGTCCTATTACTTTCCGGACAAATCCTGTATATATATATATATATATATATATATATATATATATATATATATATATATATATATATTCAAACCACATACAAATTACAAACGAAATATCGACAATGTTTAAAATAAAACAAGATTATCAACATTATAAACACAAATAAAGAAATTATCATATGCAGTATTAATTTGAAGATTAAATGTCATTTATGTTAATCTTGGATACAACTTCAGAAGGAACTGATGTCTTAACTAGCTGTATCCATTACAGAATGAAACCCAGTACAGAATGAAGATCTAAATTATCTCCAAGAGTAGCACCCAAATCGATGTACGCATTTTGTGATGTGTTATTACAATATCTCTTCCATTTGCTTCTAAATCAATGGTATCCTCAATTAAACTTTGGAAAATCATGTTATTTCCGATCTTAATTCTGTAATGTGAATGAAATAATAAGAACACACTTTTTCCATCAGAGAACGAAATTCGAATAGTATAGTAGGGAAACCAACATGTACAGTTTCCAATTTATGTACAGTGAAACCTGTCTATGTTGGCCACCATCGGTTCCATCGAAAAGTGGCCAACTTAGACAGGTGGCCAACTTACAGAAAATAAGTGTGATTTGTGTATTTTTAGAATAAGATTTCTAGTATTACTTGATTGTATAATTTTAATAATCAGTGGCACGACAGCTACTTATAAATAATGTATATAGAGTAATCATAAAAATATACAGTACTAGAAAATATTTCTATAGTATGCAAGAGCGCCGATTTCTCTGTAAATTTGGGGGGAGGAGGGCATTCAGATGCAGAAGGTATATATACGAAGATTTTAAGACAAATTGCACTCAAATTATACCAAATATTGTATACTCATAAGTAAAATAGGGGCCACATGAGCTTTGTGGGGCCTGGTCCCCCTTGGTCACCCCAGAATCGACGCTCTTGATAGTATGTTTAATATATATGTATACCTTTCTGTTCCTGAAAACTAGTCTGGTACATTGGACAGGTGGCCAACTTATAGACTAGTAAGTAACGAATGTCTTATGGGAAAATGCAGGTTTAAGACGAACTAGGCCAAGATATAAGCAGCTGGCCAAATTACAGAGGTGGCCAAGTTGACAGGTTTCACTGTATATCTGTGTATACACCATGTTTCAACTCATCAATATATATTCTTACATATGAGAACTTCTTTTTTCAACTTTACATTTACACTTTTTATGTTGCCTTAAGGAATGACTACTGTGTTTTAGCAATCGAAATGTAAATCGTAATATTAAGTTAACGACATAAAAGTAGTTGTAATTATTGTTATAAGCATATCCTGTGTGTAGTTTATAAAAGTGCTTTTTTTTAGTTTGTTGTGTCTTTTTGTGTGTGCGTGTGTGAATTTTACTGTTTCGATGTTTCCTGACACTTTCCTTAATAGATCGAGCTAGACACTAGTAACTCATCTTACATGTATTTGTTTCTTCCAGTATTTTACTAATATGATAGTGTCAATTTTCTTTCGCAGTAGAATCGTCTTTGGAAATTTTTATAATTGCACTGAAAAGTCCATAAACATTTTCTGCAAAAGTTTCTCACACCAATAAAAATTTCAATAATAAAATAATAATAATAATAATAATAATAATAATAATAATAATAATAATAATAATAATAATAATAATAATAATAATGGGATTCTACTGCTAGAAATTTCCATTATATTATCAAAATGTTGGAAGACAAAATTAGGAGAAGTGAGATGATTTTCCAGTGAGTGCGATCGATTTGCTGAGGTGGATCCAAGAAAAAATTGAAATTGTACACTTAATAGCACGTTAAATATTAGACACAGTGAATAAAAGACTATGTTAAATAATTATAAAATTGCATCTTTTTAAATATTATGTTCTATGTGTAGTGTTCTTAATTAAAAACAAATGGTTTTGCAACTTGTAACATTGCGTCATCCAGATATATGCGCGACATTTGTCTATGCTGCATACATTGTCCACATATATTTGTTTTTATGTTGATAGTTGTTTACATGCGTTCAAATAAAGGAAATTGTTTTGTTACCTGACATTAATGTTAGTACCATTGCAAGTATTTTTTCCTTCATTTCAATTATATTAGTTCTGAAGCACCAAGAGCTGGTTTGTACATATTTAATTTTTTTTTTTTTTTTTTTTTTTTTTTTTTTTTTTTTTTGGATAACGACATTATTATCAAGAAGTAATTACTTTAGCCATTTTGTGATCCAAAAAATATTTTCACACTACCTGAAAGAGAGACTTCCATTTTTGTAAATAAAACTCTGATGCTCTCACATATTCATCATTTATTACCTAATTTTTTATTGACCACTACGTATAATTTTCATGGATGCTTAGAAAACAATATCTGACTTAATTCCATAACTGCAGTTTGATTCATTTAAAAGATTTTGTAGTTGTATATACTTATATAAATACTGTTTTTATTTACTACAAGTATAATCCAAATGATTAAACATTGTTTTAATCACTTAAGAACAATATAATTTAAAATAATTGATATTTGCTTCTCAGCAATTCCATACACTTGCAAATTCTATTGTATCCCTTTGATTTATACGTATACTTACTTATAAACAAAACCTTGGTAACAAAAACAGTTGCCATAGCAACCGGATTACGAGAATCAACATTTTGTTCTAAAAACAGAAGAAACATTTTCAAATCAAAATTATGGACATTTTAATAAAATGTTTCGTCTTTTTCTATCCTGAAACTATTGCCAGATAAAATAGCATTCTTGCCTCACCTGTTAAATAGTATAAAACGAAATAAATATATGTTATCGTTGTATATATGGATTCCGAACTATGGAAATTCTTAAAATGTTTATCATTTAGAAAATAATCTTGGATCCTAACATAAATTACATGTTATATTCATGGTCGCCTTTCTTTTTGCATTGCCTTCCTATATATTAAAATTACAATTCATTAATATAACACATTCTAATTTGTACACATTATTTCATTATCTTATTATTGTATTTCATTTCATAGTTCATTATATTTCATTTTAATCAATCGGAGACGAGGAGGACAAATTATAAAGTTCCAGAATTCAGTTATTTAATTAGGTCCCAAAATAAATTCTTGTATTAATAACGAATTATAATTATCAATATGTGAGCGAATATAAGTTACAAATACAACATGATAGTTTTCTTCCGTTCGAGCGCAGTTAATACATAACTGTAAAATGTGATTCCTATGTCATGAAACAGTATAAAAATCACAACCATAATGATAATTAAAAGAAAAGAAACAAACATTAATTAAAATCACTTTAATATGACCCAACGAGAATTTTTTATTAGAAATTAATCAAAAAGTAGACATAATCTACATTAACTTTGGATAATACCTCTTGAGGAACTAAAGTTTTAAAACGTGGTAACCATTGACTTATCGTATGGTGTGACGGACACCATTTCTTTAATTCATCAATATTACGTAAACCTAAAAGTTTACCAGTTTTGGCGTCAATTCAATGACATTGGTTTTGGCATAAGAAAATTAAGCAAAAAAAAAGGCTCGAAACTGGAAAAAAATTACTAGAAAGCAATTTTTCATTTTATCGCGTTCCATGAACTCCCATGATACCCCACAGAAAATCCCCCAAAATCCCACGTCTGAAACAACCTGAAATGACGTCATCAATATGACGGCCAATCAACTTCGACTACTTATGCTTATGCGCTAATATCTCATCACAGAACTAAGATACAAACTTTGTTCTCATGGCAAATTAAAGATAAAGAACTGTTTAAGCGATTTCAGCTAATATCGTTTATAAGTGTTGCAGTCACTTTTAAATATGGCCGTTATTATCTTAAAAATTAAATTTCATCGTTTCATCTTATTTGTTTTATATCAGATTACTATCAAACTCTCAAATATACGGAAAAGCACCTCTAAGTAAACGTTATAGAGTAGATTCTCACGTTTCTAAAGATACCAATGTTTAACATTCAAGTAAAGTAGTCCATTTTATGTATCGCAAAGTATTGAATTTTCAGCACTTAGATTACACTAAACAAGTGAGAATGTTTTTACAATTAAAGGTGGATATACGTTTGAAAAACAAATCTTAACACATGTTTTAAACCGCTGAGACTCCTGAGAAAATCGTCAAAAATGGTACATGAGCAACCACGTAAAATGACATAACCAATATGGCGCCACGCGAATACATTCATTTATGTTTATACAATATCTCATCACAGAACTGAAGATAAGAATGTCGTTCTGGTACTAAGTTAAAGATACGTGATTCAAATTATTTCAATTAAGATAGTTTTTATGTGTTACCGCCATTTTTAAATATGCTGGGCATTATCTTAAAAATTAATTTATTCCGTTTTTTTTATCTGTTTCATATCAGATTACTATAAAACTACCAAATATACATACGACATATTTTTAGTAGTTTAAAGTAAAATTGATATCGCTAATTTACTTAACTTTGTAATTGCAAACAAAGCTGTATTTTACATTATGATATTATCAAACAAAATTATTTTTTAAAAAAAGCAAATATTAAACATTTTACTGTTATAAAATAACACATATTTAAACTTTCTTTAAGAACATAACACATATATTAATCAAAATTTAGAAGTCATTTACGCATTACAAATTACATAACCTACGTCTCCACAATTGCATTTTAACAGTTTCATTCAGTTTTTTTTTCTGTTTCTCCATCGTTTAGAAGACGGTTTAAAAGCTTCATCAATATCATCACAAATACAATGGCCGTGTTCTAATGAATTTAATACTAGTTTATTTGTGCATGATTCTCCCACACATTCTACAAACTTTGATGAGCATGTGAGTCATCCTTTCCAGAACTTACAATTTCTGGAACAGTCACTTTTGCATCAACAGTTTGGATATATTTCTCAAATCGTGTCATGTCGACTCCAGCTGATATTTTTCTCCTGTACAATATCACAATGAGTGCTTCTCCTATCAAAATAGAAATACATTTAATGGAATATAATGGAAATTTACTCTTTTCTAAAAGTAAAAGAAATTAGTAAGTGGAAATTTTCTCATAGTGTCATTGCGAAAACATTTCAAACGTAGCCCTGTAACTTGTCGTCCTTTCAAGCTTGGCTATTATCCGCTATCATCCGCTGCTGATCGTCCAAGGATAATTTAAAAGAGAATTTAAAAAGCGATAAAACGAGTTATAAATGTGTAAAAAGTAACAGATGCATTTACTCTACATGTTATTTAAGAAAGCCGTGTTGAACAGCATGATATATATTAATGTTTAAAAAGATTAGATTTGTGTTTTTACGAATTTATTCCTTTAATAGAAAAAGACAGACAGATAAGGATAGCAAGTGAGTAAAAGGAATGTGGTTGCATGAGAGGGGACGTGGCGTGTTTTCCCGTTCTCTACGGGTCAGCTTACAAACTGTTGATGCCTGACTTGCTTCTTACTGTTGGAATGGTGTGGTTCATCTTCTCGCTCTGTGCTTGTGTTTGCTTGCTGATTATAGAGTTCTTTCCATTGTGTTTCGAAGTAGGCTACATACTGTGCTGTGAAATATATATTTCTAGCACAATAATAGGCTTATATTGCAAAAATAGTTAAAGGTTTAATCCAATTTCGAGCTCTAAAGAAGAGTTATGATGGGCAAATCGGGAAGATTTTGAACCCCGCTTATTATTGGGGAATTGCATCCTCAGTGTAATTATTATGTCTCATTCGCTTTTTCATTTATTAATGGATTAACTCGGTGATTAGTGAGTATGTGATAAATCGAGATTTTTGTGTTAATTAATTCTCGGGATTCGGAGTTGTGTCGTGGACAAATTGTGTTCGGTTTAATAAGTTACTGGAAACTTCATTTAATAGTTTCCCTGCTCAATAGGAATATTATCTCGTATGCCTATTATCCTTTTCTGGCCGGATTCTCACTTCTGCCGGATTTTAGCCTTTGAAAGTTGAAATATAGGCTTTTAGCCCAAATTAGTTATCCAAGAGTGGCACTCATTCGACAAAATTGTTCAAATGCAATTATTAGTGTAAAGTTCAGTTGAGAGAGGCCCAGAGGTAATTGTCACGATAGTAACTGTGAAGATAAAGCAAAGGAACTGTTATTAGTTGAGTGTTCTTCATTTTCTTGGTGAAATGAAGCAGTGTCACGTCTTACGTGTTACCTTTGTGCGGTCGTTTATTGTAGTACCGCTTTTGCTTGATTTGAATTAGTTTCGACATCCAATTAGGATTGCTGGTCCTTTTAGTCTACATAGCCCCATATTTTTTCAAATTAATTTGTTTGAGCGAATAATAAGAATTTTTAAAAATTTTGTTTGCTAAAAGTTAGAAGGAATAATCCAATGTTCCTTGTTCTTCTACCCTTCAAAGGTTATTCTTTCTTCTTTGCAATTATGTACCATTTATGCTTGAGCTCTCTTTGACTACGATATCATTCGTTTACTCTCTTGAAAAGGTTATATTAAGAAGTCAAGAAAGAGTGAAATAAAACTAGTCTAAATTTTATTAATTTTGAATATAATTAAATTTGATATTGAAAGATTATTAATACAATTTTTGGAATTTTCATACAGGTTTTGAACATATACAGGTTGTTCTTAATAGTTGGATTGAAATTACTTATTTGACTAAGCATAAAATTGGAATATAATTTTTTGACACTATTTCAAGCTATTTAGAATTCTAATGAATCTATTGTTAAATTTGGAATACGATTAAGCTAATTCTCGACTTAATTTATTGAGAAGTATTTTTGAATTCATGAACTGGACTATTTCCCTAGATTATTCGGCCGGATTTCCTTTGAATATTTATTACGATATTTAATCTGAATATTTGGTAACTATCCAAAATTTTGTACAGTTAATTAGAATTGATCGACAGTCACCTCTCGAGAGTGCTATTTTTGTCATTGATTCTTAGCATTTTAATATATATATATATATATATATATATATATATATATATATATATATATATATATATATATATATGTGTGTGTGTGTGTGTGTGTGTGTATAATATTATAATTTTATGTATATATATTAATCTAACACATTGTTACATATACACAACCATCAAGTTGTTTGATAAAATTGTTACTGAAAATTTGAGTTCTGTTGTTTATTTTATATGTTATAATAATTATCCTGACTGTTTGATTTTAATAAGAGGAAGATTGGATCATAATACAAACATTTCACGGAGCAGGTAGAAAGGAGCGTTCCATTAAGTCTCTTCTGACGGATTTTTCTGAACGAGTTCAAATCAACAGTTCTTTTTATCATTATTTATTCATTTATTTATTTATTGTTCTCTTAATTGGGGTTTGTTTGGGGAAGTTAGACGGACGGAGACGTTACAATCCTCAAACGCAAAGCCCAATTATTCACATTAGGTGCCATGGGGAACATTATTTCTTGAACAGGATCCGGAGATAGACAACCCACACAGATTCCTTCACTGTATTGCCTGCGTTGTGAGGAGTGAGCAGAACTTTGCTTAAGGTACGAATTATCTCCATTTTCCCAAACTCTGTTCGATAATCTTGAACTGGGAAAAGGAAAGAAGTGTAAGATAACATGAGTCATTAACAAAATGTGTGACCTAAGCAATACTTTGCCCAACAATCCGCGATTTGATCTCGATGGCGGTGATAATTTTCATCGCGTATATTGGCCCCGCCAGCTATATATGGTTAAATTTGTCATATGTACCTCGAATACATAAATAGTCATTACGAAACAATGTGGTTGTTTTTTTGACGGGTATAAGGAACCAAATAAGAAATATGTTTGACCGGTACAACGAAGCTGAAAGCAACATAATTTAATATTGTGCTCGCTCCACAAGAGCAATTCTTGCCAAAGACAGCCAATAAATCAAATTTGATTATCACCGCATCCTCATCAAGAAATAATATATTTCCCATGGCAACTAATATGAATACTTGGGTTTTGCGTTTCAGGGCTATTTTGAAATGTTTTCCTAATAACACTCTGAGGAAATTTCCTCTTAGTTCTTTCTTTTATTTTTAGGAAAGGATAAATTTCCGTTGTATTAATTTAAACGTATTTTATTTTGGTAGGAGACGCGTTTAGTTTGAGAGTTTACAGCGGAAACATAACCGAAGCACCCAACAGAAGACGATTTAAGAAATATATTCAAACTGTTGCAAAAAAAAAAAAAAAAAAAAAAAAAAGAATTATATCATGAATCTCGCAAGCCTCCCTCTAAGTTCAGCAACAACACGCCAGCATAGTTTTCGAGTGTACGAGCTCATACAAGAGTGGAAGGGAAATCACATTTTGCCTGAGAAATGGGGATGGAAAATGGAGGAGGTACAGTAAGTACACGTGGCATAGACTTTGCCACCAGTGGTAGATAATCTAGTGCATCTTGTACGGAGTGAATGGAAAAGTGACTGTTCCAGAAATTATGAGTTCCGAAAAGTATGATTCAACTGCACATCAAAGTGTGGAGAATATGTGGGAGAATCATGCACAAATAAACTAGTATTAAATTCATTAGAAGACGCCTATTATATTTGTGATGATATTGAAGAAACTTCTAAACCGTCTTCTAAATGATTCAGAACCATTAATGAATAAAACAGTAAAAATGCATTATGGAGACCTAGGTTATGTAATTTGTAATGTGTAATTGATTTTTAAATTTTGATTAAATATATGTGTTATGTTGTTAAAGAAAATTTAAATATGTGTTATTTTATAACAGTAAAATCTTTAATATTTGATATTTTAAATAATACTTTTGTTTGATAATATCATAATGTAGAATACAGCCTTTTTTGCTATTACAAAGCCAAGTATGTTAGCGACCTATATGAATATTAGTTTACTATACTAAAAATATTTCGTATATGTTGTATTTGGTAGTTTCATAGTAAACAACACCGAGTTTCAATTTGCTGACGTAATTTAAACATGTCCTCGTGCAGCAATTATCCGGCTAATGTATTTCTTCGGACCTCACCGATCAAATTACATTAAATTGCACAAGCTTATGAAGAACTATGAGCGAAATTTAATTCATTGCTTGTTTGTCTCCAATTTTAGAAAACTCTTCTACCTATCCGATAAAAATGATTACGAAATATGCTGGTGTTATTTAGATTATGCTCATTGTACCTGTTGTTTCTAACAGCTGTGTTACCTGTTGAATTAAATCCAGCAGCATTACTTGTAAACCTAGAACTTCAACTCTCGTCACCACTATCTCGTTTTATGTTTATATTATGTACAGACAAGCCCGTGCTGGCCCGCCGAGACACCGGGACGTGTCCCGGTGCACCCTCCGAAACCACATAATAAATAAAGGCACAAGTTTTTTTATATAATAAATATTGTTGGTTATTGGTAAAGAACCTGTTATAAGTACAGTGGGATCTTTACATAAGGCGCCCTTGCGAGCGAAACATTACATTAATCACATTATAGGTAAGTGGTTTTAGTTATTCCTCTATACCAGTTTTGTATATTAAATTCATATAGTGCTTGTTAATGAGTAATCTGTGAAGGGTACAGTGCGCCCTAATAAAAGGCGGCCTTCAAAATATGACATTCTAAATATTTTTAAATTCTTCTGTATACCAGTTTTGTATTATACATTCATACAGTTGTTAGTGGCGTAGACTAGGTAAAAGTAGAATCACTTTTCAAAAGATAAGTATAAAGTCAGTAAAGTAATTCACATGTAGGGTTATTTGGTAAGATAATATAGGAATTTCTTAATGCTGCTACTCATTTATTGCCAGAAAAAGAACTTTCAGAAGCTAAGCACAATCGATGTACGGCAATTTAGACAATTCAAGTCTTTAAAGCTCTTTATTTAAAAAAATAATTGGTCATGTGTGTTTTAGAGCAGTATTTGAAAAATCAGTGCCTACTTCTAAAATATAGATATGTTAATTTATTGACATTTTAGCTTTATTTTGTTTAACAAAAAATTTATTACGAGAACTGAAAAGTGTTTCCCTATTAAAGACGCGTTCACAGTTTAGCCATTTACATCACTAAACAAATTTGGTGGCATAATACATAAAATGGTGCCCGTACATATACAGAGTGTAACTTAATTAATATAACAAAGTCAGGAGATGATTCCTGACAGCGAGATAAAACGAAATGTATACACCAACCTGGGTGTAAAAATGCCTCCTTTCGGCGCCTTGATTAGACGAAAATTTGTTGGAAAATTGTAAAAACAACTATAACTCAAGAACAAAATGTCGGATCGAAGTCGGGTAAAAGAGAATGTCCATTATCTTTAGTTGTAGATTCCAATAGTGTACAATTTGATATATTGCAATGGTTGTGCAAGGCTGACTCCCAAAGAAACTGGAGTATTTCTTAAAGTATTAGATCAACGTTGAATGAGGGAAATGAACAAGAATCAAGTACAAGATTTCAACAATCAAATGTAAAGTACATAATTCAAATCAGAAGAACACTTAGCATTCGAAAGAAAGAGAGACACTCATGTGTGACTGATTTTTTTATCTCAGTACAGAATAAACTCTTGGAAGCAGAATTTAAATGAAACGAAGGCTTTAATGTATCACAGTTATATCTTCTAGGCTAATTATAACGCAGGATAAATGAACGGCTTCCTGCCCAATTTACGAGTGTGTGAAAATGAAGAAAATAACTTTGGTCCAGATTAGGTTTAAAATGACTGTGCATAGGCGGCATATAAAAGAAAACATAACATATTGTATCCAAAAATGCAAAGATCGTATGTGATGAACAAGTGTACAAGGACTTCTCCACATTACCCAGGGATTCCCAAATATTGAATGAATACATATTGGGCAAAAGTAAGCTGTAAAACGTTTCCTTCTCGTAATATGTAATTCCGTTGAATAAGACACTTCTGTGCACAGAAGCAACAAAAGTGAACAAAACACGAGTTGTTGCACACACTACATGACGATACAAAGAAATGCGCTGTGACAGTATATACCTACTTGATTTATCTGTTAAGTGAATATTCTTCCAGGGGTACCTTCGAGAGGCATTTTCTCTCTCTTGAAGTTGGCAAACCGCCCCTTACCCCTGAGCTACGAAAAACCACATTGCTATTGTGAATATATCGAAATAGCTTCCTAGTGTAGCCAACTTACATTTTGATTATGTCATTGTTGGAGAAATTTTCTAGAAGAAATCTCGTTGGAGTTCCATCCCAAATTGAGGGAAAATCTTTTTTCGACTTTCTAAAGTACTTGGAGCTGGATGGAATATCTACACGGAGGGAAGAGAATGTGGCACTTTTTCGTATAAGTAGTAGCACGTATGTAGACCACAGTACTTTCAATAAGGGCATGGAGCTTTGTTCGCACACTATGGAGCTATCGACCCTTGTATACCAATTGCGAGTGGCTCGCAGAAGACTGTCTTGCAATTTTGTTTTGAATTGGCATCAATTAGCGTGGCTGTGTTCTACTGTAGTAGGCATCTACACAACTTATGAGTGATATAAATAGTCCGACGCTCTGGTGTTACGTGTAGAATTGCTGTATAACAGAATAGAATTTGCGTTCAACGGTAAAGGGTTGGTCCAGGTATTCACGGTCGTGTAAAAGTGTAGACGTTGGTGTGTAACTAGAATTGATTGTGTTAATTTGTACGTGCCTGCGCAATGGCATATTACCCTGTCCACGAGCTGGCAGATATGGACCTAATTTAGGCGAGGGAAGGGGAAATAGCCTAGAGCCGAGGTTTTTATATCATGACTGCCGCCCCAAAGAAGAGGAACTTTCCCTGTATTTTTTCCACTTCTCCATATTCGCCTTCGAGGGATAGGGTCTCTTTAATATCCCATACGTGAAGTCGGAGGAAATCGCGCCATGTTGACAGTTGAATTTGAAGACAATGTATCAGGAATGATCAGATACCGTGCTGAAACTAGCTTTAGCCATGTGTCGGGCGTAAAAATCCACATGCAGATCTAGTGAACGGTCAGCAACATAGATTGAGTCTAATTGAGCGGAGCGGCATGGTGATAATTTCGTCGCAGGACCTTATTTATGACCGACTCGAGGACGTATGCGAGGACGTACCCTATATATGTTTCCGTAATTTTCTCACAAAATTGTTAGAATACGTGCCTCTGAACATAAGGCTGCAGATGTGATCCAGCATGACTCTGCACCTGAACACTTTGACAATAATATGCAGACCTACCTAAATGACAATTTTCCAGATTGTTGGATTGGCAGAGAAGGACCTGTGTTATCACCACCTATTCCATCCTATTTTGCACCCCTTGATTTCTCTTTGGCGATTGTGAAACGCCTTTTGTATGTAACAGTAGCCACGACAGTCGAAGAACTTGCTCGAATTAATATAGCTGCAGCAGCCATCTCCAAAATTTCAGGTGTATTTGACCGCACGAGGAAAAATTTTCTTCGTTGATGTCATTTTTGCAATGCGATCAACGGTTGACAATATCAGACTGTGAACTGTTATACTTCACAGCTACCTCTGTACACATACTGCATTGCACAAATATTGTACAAGGTATCTCTGAGTATTTCACAGTTATCTTACTTTGTGCGAAACAGAATAAATCGGTAGTGAGACATTGTATTTCTTTCTATCATTGTGCATCATGCGCAACAGCTTATGTTTCGTCGAGTTTCATTGCTTCTGTGCTTGGAATTATTTTCCACGGAATTATAAATTACGAGAGGAAATCTTTTAATGCAACATACTTTCGCACAAATTGCACTCACATAATTTGTGGGAATCACTGTAGTCATATGAAGAATCCCTTATACTCTCGTTCATCATTCAGGATATTTCCCACCTGACTGTCTTATCCAAAGTCGTTATAAACCTAGTCTGGATCAAATATATTTTTTTTCTATTTTCACACACTCGTAACGTGGACAGGAAGCCGTTCATTTATCATCCGTTACAATAAGCCTAGAAGATATAACCGTAATACGTTAAAGATTTCGTTTTATTTTAATTCTTCTTCCGAGAGTTTATTCTGTGCAGAGACAAAATAGATCAATCACACATGAGTATCTCTCTTTCTTTCGAATTCTAAGTGTTCTTCTAATTCGAATAATGTACTTTACTTTCGATTTTTGAAATCCTGTACTTGATAGCTGTTCATTTCCATGTTTAAAAGTTGATAAAATACTTTAAGAAATACTCTAGTTTGTTTGGGAGTTACCCTTGCACTACATCCGATTGTACACTATTGGAATCTACGACTAAAATAATGGACACTTCCTTTTGCCCGCTTTCGATCCGATATCTTGTACTCGAGTATGGCTGTTTTTGAATTTTTCCGAAAATTTTCTGATGGTCATAGCTCCGAGACGCTTCTACACAGTGGTTGGTGCATACTTTTCGTTTTATCTCGGGAACAGATATCACCTCTCGACGTTTACTACATTAATTAAGTTTCACTATATATATATATACACACGCTTGTATCGGCGCCCTTCTGGTAGACTTGTCCACCGCCCTCGTTAATATCCCAGCACGGGGCTGTGTACAGACACTTGGTTGTTAACACTATTGCAAACATTCTTGTCTGCATTCTTTTGTATAGTCGTACAAAATGTTTTTCAAAATGTTCTACTATCAATAATAAATTATTAAAATTCGTACATTTTGATGACACAATAACTTGTAATTTATACGAGAGAATAATTCTAATAAATACAATAATTCTCGAGTCTGATGGATAATAAGTCTAGTCAATATAAGTGAAAATTACAAAATTTATAATGCTCTTTCCTACTTTAGGGTCATACTTCTTGTTTCTAACCTGTGCATCTCTGTTAGCTACAATGAAGTCGTTTTTGAAGTAAGCTAGCAAAGCATCAGGTAAAATCCATTTTCACCCACCTCTCTGGGAACTGCATAATGTGATTCAGACACAATTGGGCTACTACATGCTGGGTCTCCGGAACTCTTTCTCTAGTTACTGGATTCCTGCTGATTTCACTGCCAGTTCTTAACTTATTCCTCATACCTATAATCTCTCTTTGCAATTCAGAAATTTGATCAGAATTATTGTCGGTTCGTATTTCGATATAATCTGGCATTATGGGATTTTTTAAATTGTTCTGTCCATTTAAGCGTTCTGTCGTTGCTCTAATCATTTCAACTTGGTATTTATTTGTTGTTCTGATTGCTCTATGTTGGCATGTAATTGACTCTTGTGAAAACTTTAATCTAGAAGTAGTTTGTCCCATGAACTACTTTCATTTTCTGCATGAAATTTTGCAACTCCAAATCAGGTATAGAATTACTTCCAGCACACTGATTTTCTACTCTAATGTCTGGATCGGATTCCGAATGAACCATAATTAGTCTCGTATTTATTAATCGTTGATTCGTTAATAATACATACCTTGTGTTTATGGATCTTACTAATCTTCGGAACTATTACCAAAGGTTCCTTGGCGATACCACAATTTATTGTTATTTAGTACGATTACAATTCAAATGATGAAACCCTCTTTTAATCACTTGAGAGCAATATAATTTCAAACAATAGATATTTTGCTTCAATACTATTCCATAAGCTTCCAATTTATATTTCGTCCTGTTGATTTATATCTACTTATTTATAGATATAGATAAGCACCTCTCCCCAATAAACACCAGCTCGAAATCAACCTTATATCAGGGGAACGCAGCTACCGAACAATAGCAGCTGACTACAACAGACGGCACCCAGAGAGAGAACAGATATTGCACAGCACGCTGGCCCACGTCATCACCAAATTCCGGGAGATGGGCTCTGTTCAAGATAGGGCAAATAGTGGGCCACCAAAGACTGCCACCAATGAGGAAACCGCAACGGCGGTTGTTGCGTCGTTTGTCAAAAGTCCTAAACGAAGTACCCGTCGTGTATCCTAGCATGTGCAATAACCCAATCCTCCGTTGTCCGGATATTGTACGCCAATCAATGGCATCCTTACAAGCTGCACATGCAACATAAACTGAAGGATGACCCTGATTGCCGGTCGGAGTTCTGCATGTGGGCTACTGAACAACACGAACTGGATCCTGGGTTTGCCAAGGGTATACTATTCAGCGACGAGGCATATTTCACTTTGAACGGGGGTTTAATCGACATAATTGCCGATACTTGTGTGACGCAAATTCGAACTGGGTTGACCCGAGTCGAGAACATAGTTCAGCGAAGGTGATGGTGTGGTGTGGCATATGAGACACCCGCATCATTGGGCCATTTTTCATTTACAACACTTTAACTGCACCACAGTATCTGCTGCTGCTGCAGGACCTTGTGTTCCCTGCCACACTGAACGCCGACGGCATTTTACCATCTTATTTTCAGCACGATGGTGCACTTCCACACTTTGGATTTTGCGTCCGTGAATGGTTGGATGAACAACTGCCAGGGAAGTGGATTGGTCACCGTGGTCACGTGGAGTGGCCGCTCAGCTCCCCTGACTTAACGCCCCTCGATTTTTATCTATGGGGACATCTTAAGCAGATACTGTATGCTGAGACAATCCGTGATTTGAGACACCTGGAGGAACGCATCCAACAAGCCTGTGGTCAAATTTCAGGAGACATCCTCCTCCATGTGCAGTCAGAGTGGTTGCGGCGACTACAGTTGTGCATTGCACGGGATGGACAACACGTTGAACATGTGTTGTAGCATTCAGTATCAAGGTAATTTCCCACCTTTGAACATTAATAACATCTAAACTGTACAAGATAGAAAAAACAAATTACACCACTAAATTCCTGAGCTCACGTTATTGTTATTTGATGTGTCATACAGCCCCTTTCTATTAAAAAAATGACGAATTCAAAATGGCGGATTTCAAGATGGCAGCAATGAATGACATACACTCCAAAAGTATCGGCCCCTCATCAAACCTCTGTTCCCATCATTACTTTTTACTTTTCCAGTCGATTTTCAAACTTATGCAGGTGTCCAGGGACTTTTGACTCACCCTGTATATCCCCCACTTGGATCTGTGAGATGGGGATGTCTTGGAAAGGACGATTGAATGAGAAAGTAACATTGTGAGGAAGACATACACGAAAAGAAAGGCATGCGACAGCAAAAGATTTAGGATAGGGACATGGAACGTATGCACAATGTAAAAGGGACGGAAATTAGAAAATCTTAAAGAGGAAATGAGGCAAGATAATGTAGATTTCGTAGGAGTTTGTAAAGCTAGATGGGAAGGTAATGGGTTATTGAAGAGGGAAGGATATAGAATGTTTTACTCAGGAAATGAAAGGAACGCTCATAATTGTGAAAGAATACTTCTTGCTAAGCGCTTAAAAGAGAAGTAATGAAACTAGAATGTGTTGATGATAGGATTATGATGTTAAGACTTAAAGGAAAAAACCAAAGATTTAGTAGTAATACAGACATATGCACCGATGACTTCCCATACAATTGAAGAAGTTAAGAAATTTATGAGAAATTAGAATGAATTATAGACAGGGAGAAGAGGGGTGCATATGTAATTGTAATGTTAGATTTCAATGCAGTTGTAAGAGAAATACGATAAGGTAGTGTCGTAATCAAATATGTTTTAGGTAAAAGAAATGAATTGGGAGAGAAACTGGTCAATTTCTGTAGACAGAATTCACTAATAATTGGAAACAAGAGGTTCAGTCTGCACAAGAGAAGATTAACGTGGAAATCCCCAATAAACGGCATAAGATATCAGATTGTCTATGTTTTGATTCAGGAAAGGCATCGGAATAGCTTGAGGAACGCGTAGATCCTTCCCGAGGCTGACATTTTCTCTGATCATAACCTTGTGCTGGCCGAAGTAGATATTCAGTTGAAAATGTAAGCAGGAGAAAAGTAGGCAACAAGCTGTTGAGTACTGAAAAGTTTAAAAATGAGGAAATGAGAAATCTTATTAAAAATTACAGGAAAACTACTCTAACGAGGAAAGGGTAGGTGCTAGTAGTAATATACGGTGCGATCATATTAAACGTTTCATACAGAGACTGCAGAAAAAGTAATAGATTGCCACGAATACAAAGCTGCTAAGAAACCATTGGTTACAGAAGAGATATTGCAAAAAAAGTGGGGGAAAGAAGAACGTTGAGACAGGTTGATACGGAAGAGGGCCGAAAGATATACAGGAAGTTAAACAACAAGTTGCGAAGGGAAACAGACAGAGCAAGGGAAGAATTTTACAAAGAAAATGCGAGGAGGAGAAAAATTTAAAAAGTTAGGAAATATGAGGAAATGTACAAAGAGGTGAAATCTATTGAACTGCAGGTGAAACAAGAAGGTATTTCGATGGCAGTAGAAGATAAGAATGGCAAGGTAGTCGGCGAGAGAAGTGAGGCATTAACAAGATCGACAAAATATTCTGTGGAGTTGTATATGAGTAAGAATAAACCGTGTGGACTAGATGTTGAAGAACAAAATGAAGTAGGAGAGGATGATAAAGGGTTCAGTAGTTCGGGATGATTTTGAAAAAGCTATATCCGAGATTAGGAATGGAAAATCAACCGGCATAGATAGTACAACAATCGAATTCATTTATAATGTGGTAGAAAAGGGGAAAGAAAGAATTGTTCCGACTCTGTAATGAAACATGTGAAACAGGAGAGTGGCGAAAAGACTTCCTGAAGATCATATATAGCAATGGATAAGAGATCGAACTAACAGAGTTGTGGAGATTATAGAATTATTAGTCTCATATATCATGCAGCAAAAATTTTGCTTCAAATTCTTAAGAGAAGGTTATCGTAAGAATAAATGAAAAGTTGAGGAAGAGCAGTTTGGGTTCAGGAGACGTAAGAGCACAACAAATGCAATTGGATTATTAAGGCTGATTGGTGAAAGGCTTATAGAAAAGGGGATTTTATTTATTGATCTAGAAAGGGCTTTTGACCGCGTGAATTGGGAATTGTTGATGGGATTTCTAAAAAAAAAAGTTTGGTTGGAATAGAAAGATCGAAGACCGATAAGAAACATACATGAACCAATACGTAAGTGTTAAAATAGGGGAGGAAATGACATAGGAGAGTGCAATTGGAAGGGGAATTCGACAGTGATGCTGTTTCTCGCATAAATTATTTAATATCTATGTAGAGGAGATAGTGAAAAAAAGGCTACAAAATAAAGATGGCATATGAGGTAGAATGATTAGACGTATACGGTTTGTAGATGATCTGGCGCTTGTTGCAGAAGCTAAAGAGAAAATCAATAGTATATTAGAAAACTTGAGGGAGGGCTTTGAGGAATATTGGATGAAAACAAATGTTTGAAAGACAAAAGTAATGGTGATTGGAACGAAAGTGCAAGTATCAAATATAACAGCACGAGGGGAGAAAATAGAACAGGTGACTAGTTTTCGATACCTGGGTAGCATTATTAGTAATTATGTGAAATGTGAACGTGAAATACAAGCAAGGATATAGGATTGGCGAAATAAGCCTTTAGGAGGAAGAAAATAAAATTTTGTGGTACTTTGAATAAAGATTTGAGAAAAAGACTTATAAACTGCTTCGTGTGGAGTATTGTACTGTGTATTTGCGTATTTTTCATGTGTCAGAAACATGAAAAATATGCAAAAATGATCAGAAACGAATGGAAGCTTTCAATATATTTTTGTGGAGAAGAATGGGGTAAATAAGCTAGGTCGAATCGAAAACGAATGAGAGCGTGGGGGATAAAGAGCAATTTTAATTATTAAGAAGGGGAAGATAAACTGGTTCGGATATTGGCTAAGATGGAACTGTATCATGAAGGGTACCGTACTAGATAGTACGGTAGCAGGAAAGAGAGGGAGGGGGCGAAATGGGTGATATCAAAACAGAAAAGTCGTACCTAAATACAAGAAGGTTAGCGGAAGGCCGTGGAGCATGGACCCTTCTCAGTTGCAGCAAGTGACCTGCCAATAATGGCAGAATACCTATGATGATTATTAATATTTACAAATAAAACCTATGTAACCAGAACTGTAGCCATAGGAGCCGCACTACGACGAATCAACGAACATTTTTTCTCTACCCGCAAACACAAGAAACATTTTCAAATGAAAATTATTAATGACGCTTCAATAACATTTTTCTTCTTCTATCTTGCAGCTAATGCCAGATAAAATAGCATTCTTTCCTATCATTAAATAACCTAAAAGGAATTAAATACATGGTATCGTTGTAATTCTTTCCGAAGTTGACGAAATATAATTATAATATGCTTATAATAGCTTACAGCAAACATTTGTTACGTATTAGCAAATACGTATTTCTTATTGACAAATAAATTTTAAAATATATTTGTTACAACTCCATTCATTCACACTTACGAAACATTTGTTTCTCACTAACAAACATTCATTTGCTTAACACCAGCATAGTCTTTTGCTACTCCTAATCAGATAGAATTTAAGGTTCTGTAGACAAATTTTCGATTGCAAAACAAAGAAAGAACTCTTAAGAAGAGAGCAAAAAAAAACTCCCGAGCATCAGGTTATCATACCTGCTGGAAGTAGGAGTTTGGAATCTAGCATTTTATTAACGCATGCTAACTAATATTCCTAACGTTTTTTTCTAATTTAATAAGGCCATACTTTTTAACCACCGTTAAGCTACTACAGGAGAACCACGTGAGAGAAAAGACGAAGCCGTTCACTGGGCATAAATCATTGCTCAACCGATAGACATTCTTTTGTACTTAACCATTGTGGGGTTGCCATCGGGTAAAATTGTAGAGAACAATCTAAGCATCCGTCTAGTGTTAACTACGTGATGTAGTCCGTTTTCTCTTGAGCGGTTCCTCATTTCGTTTAACTAAAAGGACAAGAAACATTAGTAATAGCGTATGCCTTTCACGAACCAAATGGTGCATATGTTAATCAATCTACCGACACAGATTTCCCTCCTTAGCTGCTCTCGTCGTATAGTCAATACGTACTTTAAACTTTCCGCTGTAAATGGGCACAATGGCTCAGTGGTAGAAGTCTTACTTCTGGCTCATGGGATCTCTTGTTCGATATCCAGCCAAGTAAGTTTCTGGTGCACAACATCGTGCCCAGGTGTTCTCTCGGGAAACCTATCTTTCCTCTCATTTTTTCAACCCCGCAATTCATATCTAACCCAGTCATCATTCACCTGGGTAAATCATTACCTCTCCTTTAGTCTAAAATTCAAAATCGATCTACTTGAAGTGAAAGTAAAAAGCTAAACTTTCTGCTGCATTTGTGTACACAGCAATCACTTATAAAGCTTCTGACCTAATCCTTACTGATTCCAATGTAAAAACAGTGGAATTATATCAAGTAGCATATCAAGCAGTTGTTTGTCGCTTTTATTGTGCTCTAATAGTTAAACGCTCACAGCTCTTCAATGAATTAATCCCAATGTCAGTCTTTCATTATGACAATTGGAGTACGTTCAGTGAACAGTTTTAATTATTTAATTCCCGTTTCATTACGTCGCCTTGTTTCCTTCTACTGACATAAGGGAATCTTAAAAAAAAATACAGTCCTGTAATAAGTTTGTACTTACAAGGGAAGAGAGTGATATTATATATCGAAGTGGAAGATGGTTTATATACCAATCCCGAGCACTAATGATTCCTATTACGAAACTGTAATATAATTTTCCCAAATGCAAATACTGTGCGAGCTATATGAATATACAGGGTGTCCAGAAAGTCAGTGTCCACCCCTAGTCATCGCAAACGATGAATTAGATGCCAAAACAGGAAAACACGTCTTTGATCATTTTACAAGTACAACATATGAAAGCAAAAAATGTTGTCTAGGGCCACCGGAAGTGTCCCAGGGGGGTCCAACTCAAAAATTGCTAAAGGTAAGGGGGTCAAGTAAGCATACCATTGGAAACCCGTTGGGAAATGAAATAAGACGGAACAAGTCTCGACTCTAAAATTATCCTATGCAAAACGGCGGCCGGTCAAAATGTTAGCAAAAACCTCATTGTAAAGTCTATGGCTACACCCCAGAAAACCTGATACGATGAGACAGATACCGAAACAGGTGTCTTATTTTCAAAAGTCTAATGATTGGAAGTAAAAGTATTTGTCGCAGGGTCCTGCAGAGGGTCCCAAACGGGGTCTTACTCAAAATTTACTAATGGCAAGTGAGGTCAAGTAGCATTCGCTGGAAAGGTATTGGGAAATGAAAGAGGACGGAACAAGTCTCGACTCTCTAAAATTACCCTGTGTAAACGACGGCCGGTCAAAATGTACATTTTCATTTCGGTTCTCCGAGCGCATTCACTTTCCATTTTTCAATCCGCACTTGCTGTCATTGTGAGACTTTTCATGCTTTTACTGTTCCTGATGGACGAATTTTTTTGTTTGAATCATTTTATAATTGATAATCCAGACAGTGAACATAAGTACCACTATTGTATCCTCGTCGCCATAAGTGCCTTTACATCGCAGTGACGGGTATGTGACCGCGCAGTACTCCAAGGAAGGGATGGTTGTATAAGAATTTGTGATTAATTTTGAAGAGTTTTTATTTTGACTAGGGAATTAACATAGGTGAAGGGAATAAAGACACAGATTTAAAGCATCAGTTCACTGTTATTGAAGCATCAGTGCACGAAAAGATTCGTATTCTCAGTTTTTCTATTTATTGTTTTATATGTTAAGTTAAACACCACAATATGTATCACTGATATCGCAGATCGTATTATTTTTTAAAATCGTGTTTGTAACCTATTGTCAAAACATTCATCTCCAGACATGATGTAGAGAGAAGAGAAAGAGATACGACATCTGTAATATATGTATATGTGATTCACTAAGTAACTGTAGAAATTAGTTAAAGGACAGATAAGAGAGCGAAAAGAAGCTCTAGAAGTCTGAACTTTTTAGAAACGTCCTAGATAGGTGAAAATATAGTTAAAAATTGCAAAAGGAATCATGTAAATTACTCTCTTTTCTTATATTCTAGTATACTTTTTCTTTCACATCCAAACATCTCTATTCTGAATTACGAAATAAAGGTAGAGAGAGAAACATTTCCATTTCAAGAATTATATCACGAAAAAAATCTTTTGACTTAGACTAGATTCGAACTCGCAACCCTTGAATCCATGGCTCAGCGCTCTACCGATTGAGCTAACAACTACTGTTGGAAAAGCCAGATTTCTACAACTACCGGTACCGGTTGCTGAATGGTGTTTATTAACCAAGTTTGCCGAGATAATTGCTTCATATAGCTATAATAATAATAATAATAATAATAATAATAATAATAATAATAATAATAATAATAATAATAATAATAATAATAATAATAATAATAATAATAATAGCAGAAGAAGAACAGAATCTAAAAGTCACATATGGTAAAAGTTTTACGTGCAGAGTAAGTCCTAATATGAGATTTTATTAATTATATATAATAAATGTAAGCGTGGTTTATTCGTGTGTGCTACTCAAACTGCGCAACTCACTACCTAGTCCCATAAGGGTTGTACGCTTATGGTACAGTAGCCTTGCGTCCTCCAACCGTGAAGAATGTTTCTGTTTGAACCTATGCGTGTCCTAAGAGGAAGGAGGAGATTGAAAGAAAGAAAAGTGGTTTAGAAATTATGCAAACGTAGAATATGTCACGAGATGAGGTGATATAGAATTCAGCGTGTCTTTCAGCTACTACTCTATACAAGACGTGTAGGGACGTCATTTCAAACTTCGCTTGAGGGGGGCAAGAGCACCACTGACGTAAGACTTTCACATTTTGTACTAATACATTAGTAGGCAATCGATTAAAGTATATGTAAACCTCAAACTCTTGGGGGGGCAATTGCCCCCTCCTGCCCTTCCTAAATGACGCCCCTGAAGACGTGCATCTACGACTTAACGTGGAACCCGAACCACACGACTCCTGACGGGAATCGAAACCCGTATCACCTCTAGTTCTATCATGGGAGACACAGGATCATGTAAAAATAATCGAAAATTTCTTCTATCTTTCTGATAAAGAAAACAAAGTTGATACCAGATATAAGTAACGAAAAAACATATGAATTTAAATGTAAAATTTGAGTCCAAAATACCCACTTATAAACAACTGCTGAATTTTAGAAAATAAAGACATGTAAATTGAAGTTATGTGATTAACTTGGAGCTTCAAAAACCAACACCCAGAAACCGCCGTGTAAAGTCTAACTGATGCAAATTTTTTTATTGCATAACTTGCTTTCGGGGAGTCCGCCCCCAGACGCTTGCATTTGCTCTTTCTCCGACCTCTCACTTCTCATATCCCTAAGACCTCTGATCTTAAGTGGTTTCGAGATATGGCTATCTTATTGTAACAATTTTAACTCCCAACTTTGACTTCCTGCTGTTTTTCTTCTAACCGTAATATATATATATATATATATATATATATATATATATATATATATATATATATATATATATATATATATATATATATATATATATATATATATATATATAAAACGCTGAAATACATCTTTAATCAAGATGTTTCTACTCTTAAGGGATTTTGGAATATGGCCATTCTATTTTGCCAACTACAATTTAAACTTTTTTTTTTCTAAGGAAAAATGAAAAAACGCAGAAACATGTCTTTAATTGTTTTACTTGCAAAACCTAAACACCAATTTTCATTCCCGGCGGGAGCTCATGTATTTCGAATTCCACGTTAATCAGTAGGTTAACGTTTCATATAGCTTCGCTACTGAATGGGACGTTAAACTCAAAATCAACTCAACCAATTTTCATGTCAATAACCTTAACGATTTTCGAGTTATGGCCATCCAATTATAACAATTGTAACTTTACCCTATTTTCTTCCTTTCTAGGGCAAATATCATAAAAACGCTTACATACATATCTAATTATTTTAAATGAGAAGTCCATATACCAAATTTCATGTCGTTAACACTCAAAGATTCCAAGGTATGGGCATCTTAAGATAATTGCCACTCCTCTTTCTCCCTTTTCCCTCCAAATTTCCAAAATTTCTTGTTTTAGTGGAACCTTACATTACAAATCATATGCCCTTTCTAAACTTCAAGTTTCTAGCTTAAGCGGTTTGGCCTAGCGTTGATCAATCAGCCAGCCAGAACTTGTTATTTTATATAGAAAGATACATAATAAGCAAATTAATGACAAAAATATTACTACAAAAGCAATATAGCAAAGAACTCATATACTGTGTTAAAATATGTAGATATTCATTCATTTGCTAAAATTCATAAAACTAAGGGCACAAGCTTAGCGTACGCGCGTTTGGCGTGGGAGACCCAGGTTCGATTCCCGGTGGAAGCTCATGTGATTCGGATTCCACGTTAACCAGTAGGTCTACATATCATATAGCCTCGCTGCTGAACGGAATGTTAAACTCAAAATCAGCTCAGCTCTGCTAAGAGCATAAGCAGCGTGGACCTACGGCTTTTTGGGTCCAACCACAGATGACAAAATTACACCCCTATTGCTTTACAATTGCTGTAAATCTCCCTGCTTTGGAAATGAACGGAACTTGACATTCGCTTCACCAGCTTTTCTATTTCGTGTGTTCATTTTAAAGCCGTACACAGCGCATGAGGGCATTGCTAAAGTTTTCAAAGTCAATGTAAGAAATACAGATGAGTTCTATTTACACAATGTGTACAGTAGAAAATATTCAATAATATTCCACATAGAAAATATCATACACAACAGTGTGTAAGAAATTCATCAAATGTTTAAAAATCAAAGTAAACGTACTTCAACACAAATGCATTTAAAACCTGACTCTGAGAGCGCAATAATGTTATCTTGTTCGAAGGGTCAGTGATTTTGTGTCGAACAGGCTGAGCGTGGGCTTACCCTGCCTTATGTTTCGCAACATTGCTCTTGGTCAAGTGGTTTATTGCTTGTGCCTTTAGGTATTTGCCCTAAAGCTATACAGCGAGTTGTGTGCTTTCTTCCTTCCCTGCCCCTGGCTGGCGAAAATATTATTTGCTTTTCATGCATTAGGATAAAGGGCAAGACACTTTGCGACCTTGGAATGGAGTAAGATATAAAATGATCGAAAACGACAACCGATGTTCATGTAGAGTTCATAGTTTCGAGGTCGCTGAGAAGGTTAGGCGTAAAGCTATAAGCTATTTTCTGTTAGTGATTTCTTCATATAACCAAGTTAACGAATCAGTGATAGAACGTTCACCTCTGGTGCTTGGGGTCACGGGTTCGATCCCAGTCCCCGCCAAGTGAACTTTGTGGTGGATAAACACCGTGTGCATGGGTTTTCTCGGAGTTCTCCCGTTTCCTCCCAGTTTCTTCATTCCACCATTTCATTCATTATTCATCATCACCGTCTCCTTTAGCCTAACCGGCATAACCGCGGGACGTAAAACTCAAAGATTTCATTTCATTTCATTTTCAAGTTAACGAACCTTGACTTACCTGCGTACAGTGGTTGGTTAGTGTGTCCTCGATGGCTATTTTTACGTACTTTTTCCATGATCATCCCATACCATACAGTATTTTTTATGTTTTGAAAAAGCTTGATTCCATCAATTAGTTAAACAACAATGTTTCTTTTTTCTTAAATCATGTTTCTTAGTATTATCCTCTTCATTCTAACTAATTTAAATATTTTCAATAATTCAGAATTTAGACTAAAAAATGTTACAATGATCAAGAATTGTATAAGAAGAGGACTCTTCATTTCTAATCATTGTCATAACCGGAAGGGAAAACTTTAAAAAAAATTGAAATATCTTAGCAGACGTAGAAAATCGACGGAAATAATAAACATCAACTATTAGTTGACTCTTAGAAGTATAGTATATAGTTCTCAACCCAAGTAGAAGATGCACTCTTTGCTTCATGAAAATAATAAACATTTTCCAAAAATAATTACAGAAAAGTAATTTCATGACATTTACTGAGCGAACATAGGTTACTGGTTAGCGTTGACCTTTGTAATTGGAAGTCTCCAGGTTCAAATTTCGATACGAGGCATCCTGACTAGTGATTTTGCAGTACCACTGGGCGAATACCGGGATACTTTTAATACATAAGCTTTGGCAAATTTTCTTGAAAACTTTGTTATGTTGTTAATGTTTCAGTGTGAAATGGCATTTTGCTGCATGGAAAATATTTTTAGTAAACAAAATATAGTAGATGAATGGTTAGTAAGGGACTCCTACTTGTTTTCTTTAGGTTCAAATCCCGACTGTTCTTATTGATTTTTTCTTTTAGTTACGCTCATATGTTGCGCTCCAGAAGTTCAATTTTGAATTAAATGTAGTCGCAGCTACTTTAAACTGAAATTATTTTCAAAACTTTTTGCTATTATATGTTTTTGCTTTACTTGCGATGTTTCAACTTTGATATTAGATCTTAGACCTTAATGTAACTCATTTTCCTACGTCATATTATGATGAATGTTTTCACAACAACGATAGTCGGGCGGTAATACAGAATTCCATTGTTACTGCAGGGCCGGATCTTGAATCCTGCGAACTACGCGTTCGCAGGAGGCGCCAGGTGAACAGGGCACCAAATTAGAAAAATGAATTTTGTTTTAAATGTAAATATTCATTTTAAAAATGTTATGATGAAAACTTTTCCTCATATAGCTTCGAATAAATATTGTACAGACTGAGATACAGATAAAATACATCAAAAGGACAATAAAGTCAAATCTTCGCTTGGTTGGCTGTAAAACACCCCTTTACAAATGAAATGGACTCGCACATCAATTTCTTGCTGTACTGTACTGTGGAGTTACAACCACAGTTATTTGCTCAATTATCAGTTCTTTACTGAAAGAATGTGGGGATAGTACTTTGCATGGCAAGAGAGAAAGTACGTGGGGATCTGAGCAGTAAAGCGCTGAAGTAATTAATTGGGGATGAATGAAATGAAATGCATGTTTTCTAATAGAAGAAATCACAGAGACACAAAGGTTAGGAAAGGAAAGGGTTTTACTGTACCTCAGCCATTTCGATATGATGAGCCTCTTCAAATATCGGGTGAAGCCTTATCCTCCAATTCGTTGAGTGTTTCCGTCTGGTATCGATCCCGGACCTCACGTTCGAGAGTGAAGAACCTCTCGACCTCAGGGCAACAGCTCCCAGATGTCCTGGCCTCTTCAGAATGACACCTCTGTCATGCAATGGTTGGTGAGGGCCCAGGCGTGCCGACCGTCTTTCAATTGCTGCTACGACGACTCTTCTGAATAGGGGTCCAAAGTGTGTTTCTGGCGGCTTCTGTCACACTTCTCACTTCGAGGGTCCCGTGTCCCCTGGTTTTGTTCTACTTCTTTGCTTTCGCTTCTTCCTGGTGCTCCGCACGTGGATGACTAGCTCATCACAATTATATTGGTCAATAGGGAAGTTTGTTAATTGCTGAAACGGCGTGGCTGAGCTTGTTTTGATGAAGTTACGGAAACTAGGAAGAGAATGGTAAGCATGAATTTGTATTGGGATGAGGTGACAACATAGGGAAGTCTCTTCTTTATTATTTAATAATTACAATTTCTTGTTTGAAGAACAATAACAACATACAGGGAGAATTCAAAATAGGCGCTAATCCTGATATCCTCTAGAAATTGATGCCAATGCCACACTCACAAGAGATGCTAGTTTGAGGAAAATTTCCATGGCACAGGATAGACCTTTTAAAGAGGGAAAAGGGATATTTTACGAATATGAGATAAAATCAATGTAAATTTAGCTTTCCAATAGATGTTGTATTAAGTACTATGATCGTAGAGCTAAAGACTGGTATTCTTTCCACAATCCCACCATATGCACAAAATACAAATATAACAGACTCTTCATTCCTTTCTCAACAGTTAAGGGTTAAGAAAGATCAACCGTAAATGAAATGCACATTATCAAAGTTGAAGCAAGCATGGGCACCCAAAAGGGGACGAAAGGGCCAGGCCCCACCTGGCTTACGACAAGTATAATGTATATGTATAATTTCTTAAGATTTTCTTAATACAAATAAAAATACCAAACGTAATATAGTAACGAGGGAGATGACCACCCTAAAAACATTCTTCGGGCCCCCATGCAAGCAAGTAGGCTTTCTTGTCCATTCGTCCAGGGAGTGGAGCGAATACTAAGAAAAGACGGGCGGTACAAATGGGTTCTTTAAAAATCATTTCTGAGGGAAATTTTAACTTAAGTTCCTAATGACTCACAATCGCTGTCCAGTGCTTAATGCTCACTTTGTTAATATCTATTAGTCATTTGTCATTCGTCAACATTTTCATTTCTATCCTAAGTCATTTCGTTTTTGTTTATATTTTTAATTTATAATGATGTGTGCTTTCACTTTTTAATAGTACTTTGTTTTTCATGTAATAATAATGACCAACGATATAAAACCAAGTGAGTATTTTATCGGAAAAGAAAGCTACAAAACGTGAAAGAAGATAAGAGGCAACCGAAGGCTCTAAAAAAGTTTCTTTTGAGTGCTGGACAAAATTAGACAAATATTGAAGTGGGGAGTTGTCAATATCAGTCACTGTTAACGAAGCATTTGCAGGTCGACATTCTTTTGAAGCTGACAAATTTATTTAACCTGATTGCAGTAATTTAATTGTTGAATTAAAATGGAAGGATACGGTCATTTCGGTTACGGGTCTGAATTAAATTTCATGTATTTCAAAATTTGTTTGAATACAATTAGTTTTCACGTGGCATATAAGTATAGAACTTGAAAGGATATAATCGAAAGCGACGAAAGGTCATTTGGATGGCAAGTATTTTTTTCAGTACTCTCACTTTCAATCACAGCAGCGTATACAGATGCTCGTTTTATTATGACAGATAACAATAATTATTAATCCATTCTCTGCTAATAAATCTAGATGGAGCGATATTTTAAATTAGTAATAATTCTAATGCAAAGTAGAATTTTGATTATTAGTTACTTGTGTTCAGGGATGTAACGACATAGGTGCTACGGATGCGAAAGTTGCCAGGTCGAGACAGAATTTTCCAGACAAAATTCGAGTCGAGACACGGCTCTTCCAATAGAGAAATATACATTTTTCGAGTCGAGTCATCACTTTTACAGCAGATTTTCGAGACGAGACAGCCACAAATCTTGTATCGTGCGCATCCCTAATAGGTGCAGTTTTCTATTCAGAAAACATCTTCCGGGGGGGGCACACTTAGTAGGGCCACTGCTGGTACTCTTTTATTTATTATTATATAATAGACGTATTATTTTGAACTTCTCCCGGGGGGAGTGGCCCCCTAAAATATGTGTGGACGAAACACTGAACAGGCAGTCTGAGAGTCTGGATCCCTCAATTAGCATAATTTCAGGGGGCAAATACACAAAATTATTTGCATTTTGTAGGCTCTTCCGAAAAAATCTTCGGACCTCAATGGGTGCATCATTACTTGTGTTTACATTGTGTTACTGCCTGATTTCGAACGTCTATGTTGGAAAGAAACATGAAAGAATTGAAATGAAATCTTTAAGTTTTACGTCCCACAGTTATGCCGGTTAGGCTAAAGGAGACGGTGATGATGAGTAATGAATTAAATGGTGGAATGAAGAAAGTGGGAGGAAACGGGAGAACCCCGAGAAAACCCACGCACACGGTGTTTCTCCACCACAAAGTTCACTTGGCGGGGGCTGGGATCGAACCCGGGACCCCAAGCAACAGAGGTGAACGCTCTACCACTGAGCCACCGCGGCCCCATAAAAGAATTGAATTGTTCTATAGGCATAAGGGGCCCTGAAAAGAATTTTTGCGGAGAAACATGATTTTAAAGTTCTGCCACTGATCGGGGACAAATTACATATAAATTAAGACACACTTTTGTCATTTGTTGTGTATTGAACTAGTTTAACTAAAATTAATAAAGAATTATTTGAAATCAAGTATATCTCAAGAACGATTAAATGGACTAGCTTTGATGGCCATTGAAGATAACATTCTGAATGAAATTGATATGGATGCAATAATAAGAGATTTTGCCAAATTGAAAGCCAGAAAAGTGTCTTTATAACATGAACTTTACAGTAACAAAGAAAACGAGAAATTAAGCTAATTACCATATTTGTATCACTAGAAAACACTATTTAAATATGCTTTTAATGAAGTGTAAGAGCATATCTCTTTGTCAAAATCAAACCTGTGATAATGTTAGACTTGAAGCTCATTAGTTTTATTCTATTTCGACTTTTATGTTTCAACTGTATTTGTCAAAATACATCTTAGGTATACATTTTAGTTGTTTCCTGTGCTTATTTAATAATAATAATAATAATAATAATAATAAAAAGATATAAATTATTAAAACTGGAACTTTGGTCATGATTCATCCACAGTTAATTAGGTTTAATTTTGCCATTTTTTTTAAATACTCACTGGAAGACTGAATTATTATATATTGAAGAAATTTGTAATTGTAACAATTATCTGAAGAATTTTTGTCCATTACAGCATTCAATTCTTTTATTATCATATAGGCGGGGCGCCTAAATATTATTTGCTTACAGTTACGAAATGTCTACAACCGCCCCTGTTACTGTTATCTATCTATCTATCTATATATACATACATACATATATATATATATATATATATATATATATATATATATATATAGAGAGAGAGAGAGAGAGAGAGAGAGAGAGAGACAAAGTTTTGACTCAGAAAAAGTACTGTTGAACGTACGATGCTACATGGCTCCTGGAGGGTGCACAATTTACCCCTAAAAATGCTTTCGATCACTGAAATAAATTCCTGCCTACGCCCCTGTAAAGCAGTAAGAATGTTAGGGACTGATCAGGGGGTAATGCCTCCCTGGAGCAACGACAGTTCCCCAGAAATCATACCTCTGATAGGTCCGGATGTGACACCAGTATTTGTGTGTTACCACTCTTCCCTCTCAGTGTACTGAAACTTAAGTCAAAGGAACTGTTCTGAAATCTTCACCGATTCTCTCCTCCGAAACCACATGCGAATGGGGCCGACCTTGGTCATATACCACATCTGGAATATTACTATTTAAGTCAGAGATACCGAAAAATATATATTCGACACCAATATAGGATGTTTCAATTTTATTTTATTTATTTTTTGCCTGTCACCCTCCCACTCTGACCTCCATGCCAACCAAGGCTTAACTTCTACCTAAGCAACATCAACAGCGTCACTATTCATCTTCGACCACGAACACTATGATTTCGATACTAATATTGTTCATATTTGACTACTTTTACATGTCCCTTTCCCCTTATTACGAATGACTTCAGTGTCTCGCCTCACTGGAGCAATTGCAACAAACTTAAGTATAACTATAAAACACCACCTGTAAAATAAATGTGCGGGTGATCTTTTTCGGAGAGGAATTCATTAGCTGCTTTTCCAATGTGGTGGCTTTATTCGCTTCCCATGCTAAAGATTGCCAAAGAGTTCAACTTTATTTCACCACTGTGCTATGAATATAGATTTTAATGGCATTTACTTTACTGAATGCTCGCTTAGGTGTTGCTCCCGTCACAGGAAAAGTAAGATACTGTTATAAATGAGTAGGGATATAAACAAATACGGAAAACTATTAGCAATGACACCACTCGAAATGAGTTTTTGCAAAGGAAATCATTGCGTAAATTGTCCCTTCCCCTCCTTAGAAGTCTAAGCTACAATACGTATCTAATAATTTTGAATTAGAAATATATGATCGAATTTCATATCATTAACTTTAAGGTGTCCTGAGTTAAGTAAATGAATAAACTTCCTGTTAACGAAAGAGTAAAGCTTTGGGCTTTAATAGTATCGGGAGTGTAATTATGCATTTCAGTGACCCCGAAAGCTATTGAATAGACACTCATATATTTCAATTAGGAATTTTTAATTATCACCCCTCCTATTAAACCTCCATGCAGATAATGCTAAAATTTGATGTGAACGATATAGAGGGTATCATACATAATTCATGCACTCAAAAGCTATGGATTTAACATTAATATCGTTCATTTTCGATTATTTTTACATGTTCCTGTGTCTCCCATGATAGACCTAGAGGTGATACGGGTTTCGATTCCCGTCAGAAGTCATGTGGTTCGGGTTCCACGTTAAGTCGTAGATGCACGTCTTGTATAGAGTAGTAGCTGAAAGACACGCTGAACTCTATATCACCTCGCCTCGTGAGATATTCTACGTTTGCATAATTTCTAAACCACTTTTCTTTCTTTCAATCTCCTCCTTCCTCTTAGGACACGCATAGGTTCAAACAGAAACATTCTTCACGGTTGGAGGACGCAAGGCTACTGTACCGTACGCGTACAACCCTTATCGGACTAGGTAGTGAGTTGCGCAGTTTGAGTAGCACGCACGAATAAACCACGCTTACATTTATTATATATAATTAATAAAATCTCATATTAGGACTTACTCTGCACGTCAAACTTTTAACATATGTGACTTTTTAGATTCTGTTCTTCTTCTACTTTATTATCATTATTATTATTATTATTATTATTATTATTATTATTATTATTATTATTATTATTATTATTATTATTATTATTATTATTATTATTATTATTATTATTATAGCTATATGAAGCAATTGTCTCGGCAAACTTGGTTAATACACACCATTCAGCAACCGGTAGTTGTAGAAATCTGGCTTTTCCAACAGTAGTTGTTAGCTCAATCGGTAGAGCGCTGAGCCATGGATTCAAGGGTTGCGAGTTCGAATCTAGTCTAAGTCAAAAGATTTTTTTCCTGATATAATTCTTGAAATGGGAATGTTTCTCTCTCTACCTTTGTCTCGTAATTCTGAATAGAGATGTTTGGATGTGAAAGAAAAAGTATACTAGAATATAAGAAAAGAGAGGTAATTTACATGATACCTTTTGCAATTTTTAACTATATTTTCACCTATCTAGGACGTTTCTAAAAAGTTCAGACTTCTAGAGCTCCTTTTCGCTCTCTTATCTGTCCTTTAACTAATTTCTACAGTTACTTAGTGAATCACATATACATATATTACAGATGTCGTATCTCTTTCTCTTCTCTCTACATCATGTCTGGAGATGAATGTTTTGACAATAGGTTACAAACACGATTTTAAAAATAATACGATCTGCGATATCAGTGATACATATTGTGGTGTTTAACTTAACATATAAAACAATAAATAGAAAAACTGAGAATACGAATCTTTTCGTGCACTGATGCTTCAATAACAGTGAACTGATGCTTCAAATCTGTGTCTTTACTTCCTTCACCTATGTTAATTCCCTAGTCAAAATAAAAACTCTTCAAAATTAATCACAAATTCTTATACAACCATCCCTTCCTTGGAGTACTGCGCGGTCACATACCCGTCACTGCGATGTAAAGGCACTTATGGCGACGAGGATACAATCATAAACATAAATAAGTAGAGGTAAGAGCATTTATTTCTTATGGCTCTAGCCTCTATTTTTTTATGTTCGTGGTTGTACATTATATGTTACCTAATCAGTTCTATACTCAAAGATGTCAAATGTTATGTCTTTTCTTTCTTTTTCTTCATTTCTTAATTTTCTTTTCTTTTAGCATATTTTTTATTTATGTAGACATCACTGGGCCAAAAGAGAAGAGTCTCACAGTAGGGGCATTTCTTTTCTTTCCGTTGAGTGCAGGAATTAAAGTGAGTTTAAAGTGTTTGCACAGTGTTGTCGTAGAGCGTCCAGATTTGTTCCATCTGCTATCATTTAACATAAGCTTTAAACGATGTGCTAATTGACCTCCCCCCTGCCATTTGAAAATTTTGAGTAAAACCCCAGTGGGACCTGTGGAGGACCCTGCGACAAATATTTTTACTTCCAATCATTGTACTTTTGAAATATGGCACACATGTTTTCCTGTTTTGATATATGTCTCATCGTTTCAGTTTTTTAGGGGGAGGGAGTGGCCATAGAGTTTACAATGATGTTTTTGCTGACATTTTGACCGGCCACCAGTTTGCACAGCGTAATTTTAGAGAGTTGAGACTTGTTCCGTCTTCTTACATTTTCCAACAGGTTTCCAACGGTATGAAACTTGAACCCCTTACCCTTTTAATTTTATAGTTGAACCCCGCCTGGAACACTTTCGATGGCCCTGAAACAACATTTTTTGCTTTGATATGTTGCACTTTTAAAATGATCAAAGATTTGTGTTCTCCTGTTTTGGCATCTGTTTCATCGTTTGCGATTTCTAGGGGTGGAAACGGATTTTCTGGACAACCTCTATATTCATATAGCTCGCACAGTATATGCATTGGGAAATATTTTATTACAGTTTCGTAATAGGCGTCAATAGTGCTTTCGATTGGTATATAAACCATCTTCCATTTCGATATATAATCGCCCTCTCTTCCCTTGTTAGATGGTTTCAAAAATAATACATTCGTTATAAAGTTTAACATTTCTTATTTACCGTTAAACTTAACATGACATACCCAAAATAAAAGATGTTCATCCATCGAGAAAAGTAGACTATATCTACTTCGTAGCTTAAAAGAGAAGACATACATGAGCATGTTAGTTTGTAAACCTTAATCTGTATTGTCTTTAATTGATTTTACCTTTTAGAGATAGTATGTAGATTGAAGTGAGTCTTTTCATTATATATGAGAAACTGCGATTTCATGAAAAACTAGTATTTCAAATTGGCACCTGGCATTAGAATACAATTTTTCAAACCTTGTTTAGAGTTCTTTCTTCTAAAATGATTTTCTTAAATGAAATGACATTTTTAGGTTTATTTCCTTCGATTAAGGTCTATATCTTTTCGGCTAAAGAAAGACGATCAATAAAACTGAATGATTATTTTTAAACTGAAATAACAGAAATGTTGGACGTAACAGTACCTTATTATGTTCAACAAATGTAACTATTATGTGTGCGTTCAGCACTTGGGTCTAGCCTACAAGGAGCTGATGGCTAGACTCAAGCGCCGAAATATAAGATCTTATGGAGAAATATGTCCCCTCTGCTCTCTCCAAAATGATATAGAAAAAATCTAAAAATTTGTCTGTTCTCAGGACGTTACTAAAAATATACCACATTGACTTGACACCTAGTCTTCTGTTTCATGCGCTGCTATCGGCTGAAGGAATTCGCTTCCTTTCGCTGAGATTCTCTCACTTAGCATCAGCTGAAACCTTATTGGCTCAACGTGTAGGTGTGAGAGGATATGAGCTTTAGTTCGCATTTTTGCCACGGCTCAAGACATCTTGGCAGCACAATAGTAGTGTTTCTTGCAGAAATAATATTCCGGGAGACACACTTAGTATTCCGGGGGCACTCTCAGAGATCTGAAGGAACAGTGCACCCCCCCAAAAAAAACACGTAATAAATAAACCCTGGTATCTAGGTTAAAATTTGTACATTTTGTCACACTTTGACAATTTTTGTGTGTCACGTCCCTTGTCCACTTTATGTGCGAATGGAGAATTTTATTTTCTCGTGTTTTTATTCTTGGCTGAAGGGCTATAAAACCTGGAGGTTTCGTTCCAACTGCTCGCCTTCTTCTAGGCTAGACCCCAAACTATAGCATTTTATGGAAGAATATGCCCCCTTTGCCTCCTTCAAATAGGAATAGAAAATCATTTAAAAATTATGTCTATTCTCAGGACGTTACTAGGATTAAAATTTCTCAGTTTTGTTACGTTTGAACAAATTTTGAGGGTCATGTAACTGCTCCCTTTTATATGTGAAAATTGAGAATTTTATCTTCTCGCGTTTTTATTGTTAGCTGAAGGGCTGTGAATCCTGCAAGCTTGTTCCAATCTCTCAACTCATTTTAGACTAGAGTCCTTACCATTATTATATGTACATGATGCAAATTCAAATTATTAAATTTTGATATTTCTGTAATATTTTCGGCAAATATATCGAGATTGATTTGGGAACTTTCGCTACTTTGTGTACATCTAATACATGTGTATCTACGAAATCACATATAATATTGCCCTCTGGTCGCAATGTTCATGGTTTCCGGCCGGGGTCATTGACGACTAGAACAGAAGGCATGAACTCTACTTGTCATACAGGATCAATTTTTCGTCATAAGGAGCTGTAAGTAAGATGGGTTTTCAATATTTCTATATTTTTGTGCAAACTATATAGTTCTTTCCTCTGCATGAATGAACTATCGACTAAAATTAGTTAAGTGAAAGACATTGGCAAATATTCTTCCTGTACATTCTTAAATTTGTGTCAGCATTAGGCAGATTATGAAATGAAATTTTTGAGTTTTACGTTCCACAGTTATGGTTCCGGCTAGGCTAAAGGAAAATGAAAATGAAATGAAATCTTTGAGTTTTATGTCCCACGGATATGCCGGTTAGGCTAAAGGAGACGGTAGGCTAAAGGAGACGATGATAATGAGAAATGAATGAAATGGTGAAATGAAGAAAGTGGGAAGAAACGGGACGACGCCGAACAAACCCACGCACGCGGTGTTTGTACACCACAAAGTTCACTTGGAGAGAGTTGGGTTGGAACTCGTGACCCCACGCACTAAAAGTAAACGCTCTACCACTGAGTCACTGCGGCCCCATTAGACAGATTAGTTCGACTGAATGTCCTATGTGATCAAACAGAAAACATTTTACAGTAAAGAAACGCGATCTTTTGAAAGCTAGAATTAATAAACTTGAAGATAATAGAAAAATAAAAACATTCGGGACATGTATAAAGGGATAAACGAATTTAAGAAACTCTATCAACCTCGTGCTTAAATAGAAAAATGTATGGAAAAAAAGCTGACGGAACAGTTCTCACTGATACAGATAGCATTTAAAATAGTTGGAAAGATTTCTTTGGCGATTTACTTCACACGCAGCCAAAATTAATGTGCGTGGAGAAAGGTAGGTACACACCGCAGAACCGTGTATTCCAGAACCCAACAGAATAGAAGTAGAAAGCGCTATAAAGAAATTAAAGAAACACAAATCTCCGGGTGTAAACGAAATTCCGGTTGAGCTAATTTTAGCTGAAGGCAAAAAATTGTGGAACAAGCTACATAAACTCATTCTCCTTATCTGGAACAAGGAAGAATTGCCACAAGAGTGGAAAGAATCAATCATTGTTCCAATTCACAAGAAAGGCGACAAAACTGACTGTAATAATTATCGAGGCATTTCTCTTCTGTCAACATCCTATAAAATCCTTTCAAACATTCTATTAGCAAGACTGATCCTGTACGCAAATGAAATTGTTGGAAAATATCAGTGCGGATTTACACGAAAGCGATGAACTATCGACCAAATATTTACCATTCGCTAAATACTCGTTAAGAAGTGGGAGTACAAAACACAGGTACAACTATCTATTGATTTTTCAAAAGGCTTTCGGCTCGGTTAAGCGAGAAACATTGTACAACGTTGTTACAGAATTTGGAATAGCGAAAAAGCTAATTAGATTAATTAAGGTATGTTTAAATGAATCCCAATATAAAGTCCGGGTAGGAAACTTTGCCCACGATCTTTCACGTCGAGAATGACCTAAAACAAGATGTGTTGTCACCATTATTATTCAACTTTGTCCTGAAATACACTACGTGGAAAATCAAAGATAGCAATCCGGACATAGAGTTGAATGGTGTTCACCAGGTTATGTCTATGCTGATGATGTAAAGTTAATAGGGGATGATAGGAAAAAATAGAAAGGAATACAGAGCTCTTCTTAAACACTTGCAGGGACATGGGTTTAGAAGTAAATTCAGAGAAAACTAAATATATGGAAATGCGTTCGGATTGTAATACGGCAAATTATGGATGCGTTAAAATATTAAATAATACTTTTGATAAAGTGGATAGTTTCAAATAACTAGGAAGAATATTAACAGACGAAAACCACATTCATGAAGAAACTAAATATCGACTAAAAGCAGGGAATTCGTGTTATCATTCAGTTCAAAATCTCTAGTCGTCCCGAATTCTGTCGGGGAATTTGAAGCTTAAAATAAGTATATAAAACGATAATCATGTCTGTTGTTCTGTATGGTTACAAAACATGGTCACTTACTGTGTGGGAAGAGAGTAGACTGAAAGTATTTGAGAACAAGATTCTGAGACGAATATTTGGAACCAAGAGGAACGGGAATAGAGAATGGTGGAAACTTTATAACGAGGAACTACATAATTTATACGGTTTAGCAAACATTGTTAGGGTCATCAAGTCTAGCAGGCTTAGGTGGGTAGATCATGTAGCTACAATGGAAGAAAGTAGAAACACTTTCAAAGTCTTGACTGGAAGACCAATCGGAAAACGACCATTAGGAAGACCTAGGCGCAGATGGGAGGACAATATTAAGATGGATCTCTCAGAGATTGGAATACAAAGTAGAAACTGGATGCAGTTAGCTAAGGATAGAAGTCAGTGGAGAGCTTTTGTGAACGTGGCATTGAACCTCCGGGAATAGAGTTAGTTAGTTAGAAAATAATATTAAAACTTCAGCTCATTTGGTTCCGATTAATGATCAATTAATAGGGGTTATATTGTACATGATAAAGATAATATAAAGGTAGCTAAAGAAGTTTCTATCTCTTTTTCACCCACCCCCTTCGAACATCGAAATTTCGCCTAAGACGTATCTGGAAGATCAAAAATTCTTCCCAACACCATCAAGCTGTCAACGTTCGGGAAGGCCATGGATTTCATCGCGGTAGAAGTTGGTTGGCCGGGCAGTCAAGAAGACAGAAAATGCATTTTGCATTCTATTAGGCGTTTTCACTTGCGTCCTCTATGGTGATTGTCCAAGGAATGAAACATTTGATAATCGGACAGCGCAAGATTCGGGGTGTATGGCGGATGCAATAGTGTTTCCCATCATGTGCTTTCGAAGTTGATGGAAGTGCTGCCGAACGGTTTTTCCACTCATACTAAATTGTAGTCCCAGTTCATCACATGTCTGGCAACCTGAATTGCTGCCTGAAGATCTTCATTTTGTACATGCGTTGGTCTCCCGGCAACCCGTGCGTCTTCGAGTGTTCCGTCACCGTTCTTAAACTTGTTAAACCACCACTGCACTACCCGTGTAGTCACGACACCCTCACCAAAGGTCTGTCATATCTTCCGCCCAGTTTGATCCCAGTTTGAATTCGTGCAGCATACACGCCCTCGTGACGCTCTGTGCAGGTCCTATGTTCATTCTGTTCTAAAGAAAGTTAAAAATTCGATGATGTGAATGTGTTTGGTCATGTAGTACTAAAACGTTAAGCCTCCTTTTGTAGAGAAATTTCTCGAAATGGTTTAACACTGTTTTTGATGGATGTGAGGATTCTTGGGGTTTTCATGATTATTATATGCTGTAGGTCTACTTGTTTGAATTTGTCATAATGTGACTCATTTAATTTGTGATTGAGCGCCCACTATGATCATCATCTTGAGTATGGAAATTTCCATGACGAAAGTAAGTGAACACGCTTTTGGGCGTTGCTTTTGATACCATATATTTGCCATAAACCACACAAACTTGTTCATTGGTCTGCATTGAATTCGTGCTTAGATCAAAATTAAATTGTAAATTAAGTACAGTTTTACAGAAAAATAATTAATTTTCACGACACAGTAAGTTATGTTTTATTATAAATTCCAACACTTTTGTGCACATCTACTACCTTCAAATACCAGATGTAAACTGACGTAAAGTCTGACCCATTGGGACTCAAATGCTATGCTATTGCCATCTCGTTCGCTAAAACATAATTCAATTTTAGACTAGGCCTATATGTTAATAAAGTCACTAATTTAATATTTCTAAGTTCGATGTTTTATTTGTTTTAAATAAAGAACTGCATACTTCTCAGTGGCCAGTGGCGTGCTCCGAAGAACAAGTGAGGTGTTGGCCCCAGGCGCCAAAGTAAGGGTTAGAAGCACGGCAGGGGTTGGTTGGGTTCTGTTCTGGATATGAAATGGGCAAATTAAAGAATTGCTAATTTTTTTCTGCACATTTTAGAATTTCAGGATCTGTATAGTAAAACAAGTGTACGTCTCCGCGAAATAGTCCATTCGCCTCCACATACAGTGCCGCTAACAACATCAAAAACAATCAACAAATACAACCACTTTCTTAACTTTTACTATTCCCCTTACTTGCCTTGTACTCATTCTTCCTCACAAACTTAAATAAATTCTCCAATTAACGTGGTAAATTTCCTAAAATTGGTCCGGCGATACGGCACTTAACCCCATCTTATAGTATATCGTAGACATAAAATCTATAAAAGTAAAAATATTTATTCAAAATTGTTCTACTCCATGTGTACAAAATGTACACTGCTAAAACAAAACTCAAGTGAAAAGAGATCGCATATGCATACATATACTGGTAATTTATGTTGCAATTTTGGAAATTCTATTTTTTATGTTTTTGTTACCAAATATTTTCTTGATTTTTCTACCTTAAGTTTGTTTTGTGCAATAAAAAAACTTGGTACTCATGTATATGCAGCAGCATTGATGACATTTTCTGCTCACTTCTTTTTTACATTTCATTTGAGCAACTTTTCGTTGTTGCCGTACTGCGACCCCTTTGAGGCAATTAAATGGTGTGATGGAAGAAATGCCAATCCTATTCCTCCCTAAAAGCGTAAGATAATATCACCTGGTGTTACTCATTCGACTAAATGCATTGTGGGATATACCTACTCCTATATAAACTAAAATACCTACGTTACTTAGATTTTTTTCTACATTAAAACTGCATTTCTCTCCAAATCGCAAAATTGAGGATAGTCCCTTCTTCCATTGACCTCTTCAATTGGAACATTTGCTTGTTTTTGATGCGGTGGATATCAGTCGCTGTAGTTTTGTGGGGAACTTGAGAAACATTGATTAATGTATGTCCTGACTAATCCTATAATGATAATAATTCTAAAATCAGTTCTAACTTCACTCCATTTGACTGTATTATGACGGACAAGATATTGGCAACAGACATTCCTGTAAGATAATTTTAATCGACATCTAGTTCGTGTAGCACTTCAAACTTTCCGAGATCATGAATTGAATGTTATTTAATCTACGAAATATGTAACTTTTCCCTTATTCTAATCACATACTAAATACAACTTTCTTACAAGTCTGTCTATAATGATTATTATAAATTAATTAGAAATGTTACAGTTTCGGAAGTATATCACTTCCTTCTTCAGACTACTAATCCAACTGAAATCTAAAATAATATTATCTATTATTTATTATTTTTTATTTAAGATTTCAGTTGGATTAGTAGTCTGAAGATGGAAGTGATATACTTCCGAAACTGTAACATTTCTAATTAATTTATAATAAACATTATAGACAGCCTTGTAAGTAAGTTGTATTTATTTTGTGTTTAAGATGGACACAAGGCCTTCTTATTATAATGTATAATAGAAACACGTTTCCCTTTCAATGAATAATTTGCACCTCATCTCTGTATTTCGTAGTTATCTTTAATGCATTCGCGTTTCCATTTCAACACTATCACTTTCGTTTAATTTCGCAAGACTACAAGTTCTATTACTTCAGTTTCTTGCTCGTTACTGCTTTTGGAACTACTTTTCTGTTAGAACGAAACGTGCCTACTAAATGAATCTACCTTTACATGTGTTTGTAAGCTAATGTACCACTAGTATAGAAATTATCAGCACCAATTGTCTGATCTCAAAATAGGTACGATAATTCTAGCAATACTTTAGTTCCTTCTCCATTATCTGATTTTCACAACCTAACTATATTTTATAGGAAACAATGTAATAGTGCTTAGCACATATTTTGAATATTTTGATACCAAATTTATGTCTCTTATTATTCATATATTGAGGAAAGTGTAAGTGACACAAAGAGGGTACAACAGATTCCCACCTACAAATGCTATCCTTTGGAATGTAATATTGTTTGTACATTTCTTCCAAAATTTTAACAAGGGTATAGATCTTGTGGAATCTGTCTCCTGGCAGGCAGCTCTCACTATTAGATCAATGAAACATACGAACGAATAACTCGAAGCCGAGACATGGCATTTCAGATATTATTTTTACATAAAAAGACTTGCTCCAATACGATGCAATAGTTGGTATTTGAAGTATTATCATCCACATGTAAATACTTATAAAATTTTCTTCTTTCTATTCTGTTTGTATCTGTAGGTTATTACAGAACTACCGGTATGAGAAATTTTCACCTCCATTTCATTGTCGAAAAAAATGTATCATTTGCAGTAGAATGCACATTGATGTCTGATGTACAGACAGAGACAAAAGTTCCTTCCGTTTGAAAGTAGGTTCGTAAATAACTTTACAATGGAAGGACAATTGACTATAGTTTTCCGTAAATTAAAAAGAATGCTATTTTCTATAGCCATACCATCGTTGTACGTTAAAGCTATCTACAGTAATTCCCCAAATAAATTTTACCAAATTGAAAGATGTTTTTGTCGCTGATGTACAAGGGTCGTTTTTATTATAAAGAGATTCATTGTTACTCGAACTGGTGAGGTTAACATCGTTGAGATTTATCAGGGAAATATATGATGACTACAAGATTTGGTACTCATGGGCGGTACAAATGTATATGAATGTTACATTTGGTTCTCATAGGAGTCAACCTGTTAAGTAAAAACGTTCCCGCGTATTCTAATTTACACGTTGTGAGGATATGGTATAAAGTGAGTGTTTTCTACCGTTATTTATAATATTACTTTTATTTTCAAAGAATTTCACCCAACTCGTAACATTTATGTTTTTTTAACTTACACTGAAAAATGAAACATTTGTTTGTTACTCAAGATGAAAAAAAAAAAAAAAAAAAAAACAAATACGCTCGTTTTATCGAAACGAATCTCCTGATCTCAGTTGATCGCACAATGATATTCCTTAGGATTCAACTCTGCCCATATTATGTTGCGAAGATCGGTGAAAATATTTGGAAAAGGAAGGCCACGCCTATTGACACTTACTTAAGCAGATGGAGTTAATTCACTCCTAAACCAATAATAGGAATATTGTATTCTTTGGTACTCACTATTCTAGCAGAAACGAATCTATAACTTGACTATACTGTACATTTTCACAGGATTTCTTAGTTTTACAATCTGAGAGTCATAGACAGTGCCCCTCTAAAACTTTTCAGATTATTAACTTGTTATAGAATCGTAATCTTTCAACGATACGAATCACATTTTGGTACAGAAAAAGTTTCAATTAATTCCTTCGAGTAACAGAAAACGAAACAGAGGAGCAAAAAGAATTAAATTTCACATTGCTATGGGACTAGGTGAAATATTATTTTCAAGGATACCTAATAAAGATGTAGGTAAAATAACATCTTCGAAGATAACAAGCACAAGTTATTTATTTTACTCTGCAAAAATATGCTTCTCACTGAGCATTCAAAGGTGCGAAAAGTTGCCTTTGTACACATTTGCAAGTAAAGAGTGTAAGAAATGTTTATCTTAGTTACATTACTGATCTGGTCCGGACATCTAGATTTAGATTTATAATTTGTAATATCACTTTTACATAAGCCATACCGACAAGCATACTATACAGTTATTTCCTTTTGGCGCGTGAAGTTAAGGCAGCATTTAACAGCTGTTACTTCGATCCCTCTCCCATAACACATAGAGAAAACGATATTAAATACCATACTTTCATTAGTATCTGGGTGTCCAGTATTATGCGACACAGTACATATTAGAGCAGAAATAAAACGATTAAAACTCAGTTCAACCCAATTGCTAACCGTATTCAAATTTCAATTTAAATGGTTCCGTTACTTTCCCATTTTTATATAAATAACTCACAAAGTATAAAATTGAAACGCTATAGAAATTGCAGCCCTAGTAGAATCTTCTAAAAGTGCTATCAAACATGTCCACTTAACTTTTAAAATCCGTTTACGAGTTAATTCTTTCTAGAACGAAAGGTTTGTAAAATATTCTATTTACACCATTAATAATAAAACGTCTTTCTTCCAATTACCATAAGAATTTTAATGAATGCAACATAATAAAGGTTCACTACTTAGCATTTACAAACTATAATGGAAAATTAGATTGTAAATGTTACAATTGTTCCGTGAAGATGACCTCGCAACGTCGATGTCAAATATGAAGAAAAAAGAATCAATTACCTTATTCCCCAATAAAAAAAAGAGGAATTTTCGATAACAAAATGAAACCTCAATTTACTTTAAATGGAAAATTCGTTCCGAAATTCATCCAATTTCTGGTTCCATGTTAAAAATTTTTGGAACTAGAATGTAAACTGTAGTTTGATATAAACTAGCAATTTGCCTTCAATTCTACGTAGAATAGGGGAAAAAAACTATGGTTAAGGTAAGTTTTCATATATTTAGTGTAAAACAGCATCATTAAGTTTCACGTACAATTGTTTTGAAACTAGTACACTTTATTTACATAAAAAGCATGAATCTTCGTTCATTCATATTTGGTTCCACAAAAGAGTAGATAATTTTTTATGTGTCATCTCGATTCTTCACTGTTAAAAATACTTTCTTAAATCTGCGAAACCGTTTCTTATCTGTGCACCGAGAATATCTTTTCTTAGAAACAACAGTTTGAAATTCTACTTAATGAAAAATGAAGAAAAATGGATGATGTTTTAAAAAGTGGAACGAGAAAGTATACTGTTACTTTCCTTATGATAAGAATTGCCAAATCTCATTTCTAAGACAATAGTGTCTCGGTGCACAGATAAGAAATGGTTTCTGCAATTTAAGAAATTATTTTTAATACTTTTGGCATCATGATTAACATTAAATATTTTCTTGCTTGATTTTGTGTTTTGTAACTTATCACTCTTCGATTGTAATTTAGGCACTTAAGGATAACAACAAACCCTCCACAGGCATATATTGTCTCTGATATATTCAAAATAACGTATTTTTCCTTTTTTTTTAAGTTATAAAGCATTGAACCCGGATGCAAAATGCTTCTAGTTCGATCATACGTACTGAACCAGTTATGTCGTGAAAACTGGAAAAGGAACAAGATATATAACAACTAATATTTAATATGAAGAATTGTTAAATGAGAATACGAACTGGAGGTTTATACTGTGCTCAATTTTCCCGAGATGCTCCACATTCTCATTCCACCAATTATACATTAATTATTAACATTTAATAACCATTCATCTCTTTGGGCGTAAAGGGTATTTATGCATTACTAGAGACATATGCATGAGTTTTTTTACTAGGTTCCAAATGAGATGTAATTACATTAAATGTTTGTACAATTAACCCTAAACAATGATCCAAATCAACTAAAATGTTTACATAACCAATAAGAAATATTGGTGCTTGGATATTTATATTTTCTTGGGTTCATTTCTTCCCGTGATTGTGGTCGACCACACTGAGAAAAATCCATGCTCCGGACAGCAGTATATTGTACAAATGTACGTATGTCAGATTCTGACTGCCTATATTGTTTCATACGGAAAGTACGTACAGACGGAACACTTATACGGAAAGTGTTATAAAATATGTGTTTTCAGTTATACGTCTGTTGTACGTTAAGTAAAAAAAATTACAGTAATTACTCATGTAACCTATCTTTTTGAGTACGCCACCTACAATTATTTTTCTCAGTGCATTCAAGTGCACTTTAACATTTTTCTAAAACCCAAGTACGAGAGACAAGTAGACTCCAACATCACATTCTGGCGGAAACATTTTAACTAATTTTTTTTAAATTATCAAATCAAATTGTTTAATTGAGGAAAATCATTAATAGCAATATTCGGAAACTACACACAATTCTTTTTCTGAATATATTTTAATATATAGAATTTATGAGAAAATATTTAAAGCTTTGTAGGATTAGCCAAGGCGGACACCTTAGTACATTCATTTGTAAATAGCATAACGTAACTGATGATCAATGTTAGCTTATCCTTTCAATTCATAACAGATCTTTGGGAATCGAACTGTAATCTCAATATGTTTTGGAACTTACGTTTAATACTTTTGAACTTTCAGTTTAAATAATACTTTATAAAAAGAATTATATAGGAATAATACAGTTTCCGGTGTAGGCGTTTGCAGCGATAGCAAATATAAAACATATATATCAATGACCTCGACGAAATGAAGCGATCGGTGCCGGAATTGGTTACTTCCGTTTACATACGATATCAAATACAGTTTTAGAGAGTGAAGTATTTACAGCAATTGCACAAATGCATCATATATAAAATTTTACCAGCTTTCAAGTGTTATTCTTCCTCCAAATTTAGCATGCTCCAGTTTGACTGTGCCATTACAAATGAAATAATATATATCCCTGACATATCTCTTGGGTGTAATCTTCGCCCAATATTTCTCTGTGAATACACTGAATATTTTAATCGAAACCTATTAGTTCTACTTGAAATATCCTTCATTAAAGTGATATGTTCAACAAATCGAATGAAAATTTACGTATTTTTCATACTGTAACATAAAATATTACGGTCTTTCCTCAGCAAAATCTACTTTTCTCCAAAGTCTTACTTTTAGTTTGATCTGCTTATATGTATTGACAACTGGATAGTGTTTCTGAATTTACACGTTAAGGAAAAGAGAATATTTTGACAAAATGTGCAAAAACAATGGTATTACATTTGAGTTTGTACAAAACCAAAGTATGTAGTTTAGTGTATACAGCTTTTAGTAACGAAAAAAATGTCTTTTCTTCCTTTTCAAGTACTAAGTTCCGAACTTACACTTAATTGTTCATCGTACCTCAGTATTGAGCAACTTGCTATTTCCATTTTTTAGCCGTATGATATTTCATAGGCTAATAAAGCATGGCTTTGTTTATTTTTAAAAAATAACGTCTCAGAATACCTACTTTAAAGAAATCCCAAATTTCGACTTTGTTTCAAATACTAACACTATTACAATGTTATTCTGAAAAATATGTTTTCCATATTTTTTGATGATTCTCATAAATGATGTTCGTATTAATTGCTCACTTCCACGTCTATTGGAGAATAACTTATATGGGCAGCAATAAAACGTTTTGCGTGTTTTATTCACTGTATTATTTCCTTGTTTTTTTCTACGTTCAGTAGATGTTAAGTGCATATTTTTCCGATTTACGTATTTATACCAAAGATAATTTCCACTGTAATTTTGTAAGGTTAGAAAGCGACATCCTTATCTTTCAAGACATATTATCAATGTCTATAGGTGTAAGTGTGAAATTATTAGCATTTTGAAGTGAATAAGGATTAAGTAGCATTTTAATATAACTTTGTAGAACATAAGACATGCAGGGATTCATTGGCAGTCAGTATTTGTAACGTTACACTTAATGAAGATCGAAAACAACACTTGAGCAGAGGATAAAACAAGAATAGTTTGTGAAGAAATTGGAATTGTTCCTAAAAAGGCAAGTAGGCTAGTTAATGAGTTATTGTTTATAAAATCGCATGAACAGGTGTATGGTAGAATTGACAGAACCTGTTAAACATATTGAATTTTGATATGGTTGTAAAAATAATAAAATAGAAAATTGAATCTTCTCAAATATTCAGTGTAGGAGAGCATACATTTATTGTAGCAGTTTCTGAAGGTAGTATCTTGCTTTTCGACTAGATGCAAAAAAATACATTTTAGTCAAGAAATATTTACTTTCAAACGTTATGACACTTTTTGTCCTCTAGGTGGGATTGAGAAATCGATAACTCATCTATGTGCAAGAGTACGAAAAACAAAGCTTGAAACAGAAGAAGACTTTGAGACACTCAATAACAAAATACTATTCCTTTCTGTAGTGTTCAAACGAAAACTGAGGAGAGATAGAAGAGATTGAGGATTTCAAAAAACGCATGGGAACAATGGTCCTGTAAAGTAAACACTACATATATAGCACCAAGAAGTAAATTGCCGTCTTTCTGAAACCACAGAAGGACCCAACATCAGTGGCGTCCTATCGACCCATTAGCCTTACATCCGCCTTCAGCAAGACGTTTGAGCGCATCCTACAGAAGCGCCTCTACCTTTATATCATGGAACGAACACTCATACCATCTACTCAAGCTGGATTCCGTTCATCTTTTGGCATCAATGACCAACTTCTCAAACTATCATCGCTCCTGGTCAATCACTTCAACAAAAGCCTTCCAGCTATCCTGGTTTCCATAGATATAGAACGCGCATTTGACACGGTTCGGCATGCTGGCTTAATCTATAAGCCTACATCTCTCTTGCCGTTCCCCTATGTGCGAATCATAGCTCAGTTTCTCCACCGTCGCTCCGCTTATATCCAGATCAATAATGCAAGATCACCAATCTTTGTACTACGGGCAGGTGTACCGCAGGGCTTAGTTCTCTCCCCACTTCTCTATCTCCTATATGTCGTTGATATGCCTCAACCACAACCTCTTGTCCATATTCTCCAATTTGCAGATGACACCGCTTACCTAGCACTTGGCTCTTCTGTAGACCGAATAAATAAACAACACACTTCAGCCTGCGTTGGACGACCTTGTCAGATGGTGCCTAAAATGGAAACTTAAACTCAATCCTCTCAAAACGCAAATGACATTGTTTGCACGTAATAAAAATGTTACTCCACATGAGATCCTGAGCGCCTAAGTATTACACTTCTGGACACCCGTCTTCCGCTCCATGATACTTTCAAATATCTTGGTGTGTCATTTGATAAACATTTAACGTGGAATGCCCACCTTCGTCTCTTGGACGCCAACATCCGCCATCGCCTTAATCTCCTCCGCCACTCAAGGGCACAACGTGGGGACTTAACGCCCAATTCCTACTATACACATATACAGTGTTTGTCCGTCCTGCGCTCACCCATGGTCATCTTGCCTGGCTATCAGCGACATCCAAATTTTATGCCCGCACCCAAAGACTTGAGCGGCGAGCATTACGAATTGCGTATTCTCTATCTCAACAAACGCCAACCAGAGAGCTCTATCGCCGAACCACCATGCCTACTATCCTCCCACATCTTCGCCACTTACGCACACGCTATATCTTTACTCGTATTGCCAATGCTCATCCTATTATTGACGAACTGTTGCAACAAACGCCTGCGGTACCCAAATATGCCTATCCACCTATAGACCATCTGTTAGCCATCTATGACCAGGACCACTCACCCGCGCAATACAACCCACATCGTCGTATCTACAACCAACATGAACATATCTACCATCCATGAGCATCACCTGGCCTCCTACATAGTATACTTTCTCCATCCTTACTAATCAATAGCTGACATTCCACTTCAACTCACATTTAGATGACCCTTTCTAATTCACATCATTTCATAACAGCCTGCAACTTTCTACGTTTCATATCATCACTGGTCGTTATATATCTCTGGCCATAGAGACGGCATAACCGTCTGCGGCCCGCCCATCCCCGGATGGGAATGAAAGACATGTGAAAAAAAATATTCATAGATAAAGTTAGAGTATGTTGGGAACTAACCAAGAGCCTGTTTAAGAACGATTACAAACCTGAAAGCGTTAGATTCTTGAAAGGTAAGTGGGTTCGAAATTATGTACTTACAAACACGTGTGGGAGTATCTGGCAATATGTAAAAAAAATCATACTCAACATGAATTTCAAAATGGTCGACAGCTACACCTCAAACTACCTGTGCAAACGCCTACTGTTTGTAAATAACAAGTCAGGTGATGGGCCTCTGGATGACATTGCTCGAGTAAATTCTCGTTTCGGTAAAGAAAGCCTTTAACTTGGGATACCTCTTTCAGACATTGGAGAAGACGCGTTGAAACTACATTCGGGAATGTGTAGCGGTAAGCTTCATGTTGGTACCTGATTTCCGACTCGATTAGATTTGTGGTAAAAAAAAATCGTTAAGGAAGACATAAATGAAAGAAATTTTAAAAATAAAAAGAATAGTGATATATATTTATTAAATGGCTTGTAGTGTTGTAAAAAACGGAAAAATATGTAAATAATCTAGATTAATAATGTTGCGTAAAGTTACTTCCTTTTAGGAAAAATTGGTTAAAAAAGAACGAAGGTAAAAATTGAAAGAAAGGCAATGAAACGGATTATAGCTTTTGGCAACATTGTTTCCGATTCTTGATCACGTGGCTTGCCCAGCGCTATCACAACTTGGTGCTAAGCTGGAGAGCTGGAGGGATGTTCGGAGCTCCTGGATTGCTTGTTTACACTAGCGCGTGTGATAGCTTCTCTCATCTGCATATTGTGTCTAACGGTGGAGTGAACGAATGAAGAAAGAAAATGAAACAAAAGAAGTGAGTTTGTTGAAGCTTAACCAAACTGAAGAAAATGTATATTGGCTCTGCATTAGTGTTGATTCATATTATTTCGTTATTTTTCAGTGATTTTTTTAAAGAATTACCTTTTTATGAAAGTTGCGGAAAAGAATGAATTATGATGAGCAGTCGAGTGATTTTTAATCAGCCCGGCGACGGGGTTTTTGAGTAGACACTAGGGCTGTAAGTTATATTCTTGTTACCGGGTTTCCAGTATGTTTAATTTGCTTAAATCACATCATTATTAAAATCGTTATTCTAATTGAAAAATCGATTGGTGAAATAGAAACAACTCACTTCAACTTGTATTTTGAGTGAATTATTAGTCAGTTGAGAAAGAATATTAAAAGGAACAGTGTCGAGAGGGGTGAAAACATGGTTGTATGCAAGGTAAAAGATTGGAATTTGATTTAAATTCGAAATTGGTAAGTGATTCTGAATTGTGACTACTAGTTGTAGTGGGTGCATTAAGCCTATGGTGAAGGTAATAGTTGGGTGTCGCCTGAGAGACGGTTATAAGGAGGATTATAAATTAATTGACTGAGCAATAATCTCTTCCATTGACCTTGGTGTTTTGAGAGAAAATAGGAAATGTTAAAGACCCTCCTCTCCAAAAAACTTCCGACCAGACATTTGATGTTAAATTTTTGGACAAGTATAGTCTGAGTAATCCAATTTTAAGAAATAATTTTCTTTCAGGAAATGTCTGATGTTTTCGTGCTCTAATGATATGATTTTTGACGAAATTATACTACCGTATATCATTGCGTCACTTTCGGTGTAGCTGGAACGTTTTTTGTTAAGAAATTGTTAGTTGCTGGTTTGGACTATTTACATTATTTTGCATTATTTTGCAAAGGTCTATTAAGATAAAATGTTTAAAAGTAGAATGAGCAGAAATTAGAATCAGTCTGAGAAATAATGATTTATCAGATTGAGCTGAACTTAGTGATCGTGCTTTTGTTACATGCTAATGTAGCTAGAGATTAAAATTTGGAATTTTGATTGTTAAAATAGTGAGTATTCATATAATTTGACAGATTAATAGAAATATTGAAGAAGATGAATAACTTCAAAATTATTGGATATTCCATGGTAAATTTTTGGGAGTGTTTTGAATTAAATTTGTCAAACTTTTGGATATTTTGTCAGCAAATTGGATTTTGAAATTTATCTCGAGAGTCTTAAATTCTCGACTTGGATTTTTAACGAATTCAATTTAGAGTTAGGACTTTTGACATTTTCCAGAAAAATTAAAATCTATTTTTTTAAAGATTTGAATTGATTCTATTTAGGTAACGCATGACTGTTGATTTTTTGTCATTCGTTGTAATAATCTGATATTTTGACTCGAATTTTGATTATTTCGATAAATCGTATTGACTTATTGATATTTGTGTGTGTGTGTGTGTTTGTGACATATAAGTACATATACAAGTCTTGCTTAATTATTTCATTTTTAATCTGTTGTTGTTTGTTTAACTGAATATATGCTTATCTAACGTATTCAGAGCTAGGTTGTCTGTAATAAAGATTGTTAATAGTTGAAAATTAATATTTATTTTACTTATTATTTATTGGATTTATGTATTGTACCTTTCCTCAAGCATTAATTGTTTGATTATTCTTTTTCTATTAAGCTTGCAACGGGTAGCTCTGGATGTCAGCAGTCCCGTCTACTGTGGGGTTTATTATTAGGTTGAGTACATGGTGACCAATCAATGTTGGATTTTTTTTTTTTTTTTTTTTTTTTTACTGCTTGTTCTGTGTTGTTCTCGACTCCTGGCGGATGGGGACGCTACAAACGGTAGTTCTGAATGTGACGAAGAATAAGTACAGGCAAATGTCCCGTTTTCAGCTCCGAGTATTACAAATAAGAACATACCAAGAATAAACTAATACATAACAAAAGATTGACGATTATTTATTCTGTAGCGTTAGTTTCGTGTTAGAGATCTGAAATTGCTAGAAGACAAATGTTGGTTGAGTGGTATTGTTCTTTTCCGTCGTGAACAGATATACAACAATGTCTTCGGCGGTGCTTCTGCTCAGCGCCGCAACCTACATTTTTTTCTGGGGGGAAATAATTAATAATTGGGAATCCTAGAAAAATGTTTGGGCCTCATATAATTCGGAAATAGGCCCCTTCTATCCATCTTTCTCTTACTCTTTGTGGGATCCCGGTGCCTGTGGGCCCTCCCGCACGCAAGGTCTCCGGGGCCTTAGTTACGCCCCTGGGCCCGTTCCATACATGACAAATTAATAAGGAGACAATATTAACAAATCTCAAAGCCACTTGAATAATATTTCTTCTAGGGCTCCTAATAATAGACATTTTTACTGAAATGGGCCCACGAATCATTTTTTTTTTACCTTTTTGTCTGCTGTTTTGTTTATGTATTGTAGTGAACCTGTTTGATGCTTTATTTATAATTTCATGTTCGTATCGTATATGGAGTAAGAAAATTTTATTTTAAACTAAGCCACCCTCGAATGGTGGGGAGTTTCTCTGGAGGAAGGGCAGTTTTCCACTGCCCCCTCACAAGTTACGGCAGTGTTTCTGCTCTGATAGACACAAGAACTACCTCTTACGGACCCTAAAATTACCAAAATAACTGGACAAAGTTTAGTTCAGAACGATATATTCCTTCCACGACGTTTCATAATTGTTTCCGATTAATGAAAGTAGAAATCATAGAACTTTAGTTATGGTTGACAGAGACGAGAGAATTGTAACATATCTTGATTTTTTTAGCGAAATTGGCTGAGTATATTGCGTTACAGTTACAAATTATCTCCAGGTCATTGGCCAAAAGATACAAAATTGAATCAATATGGGGATTACTTCAATTATGGGAGTTACTGAAATAAATTGAGAGTAACAGAGAAAATAATTGAGTCTACATATAGTAGGAACTTCCATAATGAATTATCCTCCATGTGGTAGGGAGTGGGCAAAATGATTACCTATCAAGGAACAATCTTGGCTATTGTCTCTAATTGTATTGTGCTTCTCTTTAAATGAAAGGTGAGAGCCGTATTTCCGAATAGCAAAATTAGTTGTTCTAATCCAGATTCAAACCATTAAGGAGTTTGCGCTAGAGAGAAAGAGATAGAGAGGGTAAACATGTTGTAAGTGTTTTCACTAGTGAGAAACATGGTAGGTTATTTGATTACGAATCCAATATATTAGGTTGGATTTCCCCGAAGTAGTTTCTTTTAAGAGACTACGAATAGTTTATATAGAATTTGTCTCCTATATAAAAGGGAGTTGGTTCATGATAACGTCAATTAATATATTTATATAAGGATTCTTCGCAATATAAGGCGAAACCTTTCACCTGATCTAACCTATCATTTTAAATATGAAAAGAGATTTCCTTTTAGTATGCTTCTTCTAATATAAGGGACACTGAATATCATTTGGCCAGGATTTTAACAGTGTGAGTCCAATCATATAGAAATTTAAGAAAGATAGAGAATCTTCAAAGACATTGTTTTTTTAAGAGAATATTAGAAAATTTTAGAAAACCAAAAACGTAAACAAGAGTATCCAGTTTTTACCTCTGAAGTTTGTTCTAAGGGGATAATCTTATTAAATCCTTATTTTCCTTGCGTAAAATGAATTTAAGAAGTAAATAAAAGTTGTTGATTTGATATTTTGATATGATCCTGAACTTTTCGCAAAAAGTATGGATTTGGTTATTTGTGTTGTTAAAATAACAAGTAGCTCCCCAAGACTTTATTTACTTTATGCGAATGATTACTATTCTAAACAATACTGAATGTTGTATATATTCAGTGTTTTTCACCAAATGCTAGGCGAATCCTTTGCTTGTGTGTGTCAGATTGTTTTAACGCACTGACCAAGAGTTTTGACAATCATGATTGGAGATCATATATGATATTATTCTTGTTGATCACTAGCACTATGTAGTATCTCATTTATTTAGTTGTACACAGAAGAAGGACGGCCGACCGGTGATAGCTATATTATCATTTGAGGAACTTTCACACGCCCATACTTGGGCTCAAATATGCGTATGGAGGCACTATTAAGGCTCTTATAACTTCATGTCCATCATGTCCCCAGCTAGCAATGACATATTTAGACCTTCGTTTTTCTATCTTCGGAGCTAAGATCGAATTTGTGATCCTGTGTGCCAGAAGCGAGCACTCTAACACTGAGCCACCGCAATCCCTTGTTAGTTCTCACCAATAAGCCTTTAAATCAGTTCGCATTAATAATATAGTGTTGAGTCTGAAAATGAGGTTTTAGCTCACAGAAGTAGTCTGTCTAAGACGGAAAGTCATTTTAATAATAAAAAGTCACCACTTTTGATCCAGATTTGAAGGTATGCAAGGACGAAAGCTTTCATTCAGACATTTTCCTGATGATTCTTCCTTTATCCTTAGAATAGCTTCGAAAGTAAAGAAATCCTTGAAGCCAAAGAAATTTTGAAAAATTTTTAAACGTTAAAGTTTCATAGTTTCTTGCGTACCTTCCTGTATGTGTTCTTCCAATAATAATAATAATAATAATAATAATAATAATAATAATAATAATAAGAAGAAGAAGAAGAAGAAGAAGAAGAAGAAGAATGTCACAGTAGATTCATCCCAATGTGGTAGAAACAGACCTTGATTCTATAATTTTCATTTCCTATCCTACCCATACTATTAAAACATACTTTTCATACAAAACCAGCACTTAATTCACATTTTCTGATCTCTTCGCGCAGACCAACACATGATAAATGTTTGTAAAGAACAGTAATGTATGTTTCCAAAAAGTTATTACAGAAACACAAAGCTAGCAACAATATTATACACATTTTCAAGATATATTTTCTGTTTACTTAAATTGCAATAGACTCTAATGATGCACAGAGCATATATACAATTCTAAAATAAACCTAAGATTAACGTGAAACGTATTTTTTTGAAAGAAACTTATATTATTGCTCATTGATAAATGCTTACACAAATTTGCAAATGAAGTCCTTAGAAAAAACTAGCCAAAATTTACAGTTTTTAGTCTTTGAAAAAGTTATTGATAGATCATTCATTCTCCATGATAAATTGGAGTTTTTACGAACGCGTTAAAAGTCGGCATATTTTAACCAAAAAAGCATTCCTCATTTTATTATGAAGATTGTTTACTTGGCCGGATAGACAAATGTCTCTGTGTGATGTTCCCCAATGAGTAGATCATTTCCAATTTGTTCCCGAAGTAGTTATTTAACCAGCATTTAAATATGTGATATTTAATACTTGCAGGAAATGTGTTTAGTAATAAATGAGTTAAATGTGTATCATTCTAGTTTTAGACTTTCGTGTTTACCATTCTTCCACAATACTGAAAGAAACTCTAATGTCTATATTTTATTTTCAATGCGAGATTTTGCGAATAGGCGGCATTTAAAACAGCTGTTTTTTAAGAAACGCCAAATTCTATTAGTTGGTTTTTGTTTACTTCTACTCCTTACCCAAATTCTAACTCATGCAATGTTTACTTCTTTTGTTGATTTTATTTAGACCTATATATTTATTACATATTTAAGCTCATTTTTCTATTTTCACTCCTCTTTATATATTTCTTGCATTTTAAAGCATATTATCTCTTCTAAAGTTACTTTGAAAATATGGAATTTGAGGTGGTAATTTTGCTGTTTAATACATATGTCTTAATCATTAATACGTTGTGCGGTAGTGCCAGTGACGATTCTGAGGTCAGTTACAGCAATAACAAATGGAATTTTAACTAGAGGTTAAGCGAAGAAAACTCACCGAAGTTAAATTCTTGTTTAAAATTATTGTTACATAAAGTAGGTTTTCTCCGCGTAGCTCGCAACGACAAAATTCTAATTATATGTGACTACTATCAAAAGCCGCCACTGTGTGGTGCATTAATTATTGATTTATTTGTTGATTTATTTTTGGTTCTGAAATGCAAAGATTGTCTTTACAATTGGAATAATTACAATTGGAATAATTACTCTCGTCCAACACTAGGGCAGGTATTTCATCACAGTATGTATTCGCTTATTCTTCACCTGTCCCTTTTTCCCTTGTCTCTGAAACCAAAATAAATAGCTGGGCAGAATGTGTCCATTCTGTAAGGAAGTGGTGCTTCATAAAAATTATATTTGAATTTTTTCCTTAGGATGCCGTTCAGCTACGATCGTTTATCGATTCGATGCTAATAGATAAAGCTACATTCGTTGCCCTACAAGTTGAGGGAAAAATTGGGGATTTTTTTTTATTTTTGTGAGACAAAGGACAATACATAATAACGAAAGTCCCAACAAATTGCTGTTATCTCATATTCAAGGACTTGTTTTACCATATTATGTATTCAATATTGAATATCCCAGCACCTTTAGTAGTTTTATATGCGTATTGAGACATTTGGTCCTCGACCATAAATACCGTATAAACTGACACCAAAGGGGGCAATTTTGGTACCTCAGTTCCAGAAATGGTTATAAGGCCTTTCACGAATGTCTGACAAAGAGCTGAAGAATGGTGCTGTGACAACTTTTCTTTTCTGTGACACGTGTGATTTCTAAATTTTTGTTAGTTTTAGTGATATACTTTTCCTCTATGTATGTTATGCTTAGTAAACTATACAACAAAAACACTGGAAATGATGCCACAGAGTGCAATCTTCATCAATGGTAAAAATGAATTTACTTAACCTGGAAAATAAATACAAATAAATCTAATGTGTAATTTAATGAAAATTTAACTTTTAAGTTTTACTAATGTTCCCGAAACCCACTTCTGTAGATAGGTATAAAGTGTTGTTAAACTCGCACATGTGGTTATTGTCGCGAGTGATGCTAAAAGAAGAAAGAATATTGGAACATAATATGTCTTTTGACCTCCACGGTCAAACTCGGCCCATACATGATAATAGGGCAACACCGCAAGCCATACGGCAAAGATAAAGTTTAAGAGAGAACTATGTTTGGTGCAGAGTGGAGGCGGCGTGTGCAACTTGCAATCAGGCGATCCCTGCTTAATGTCCAACATTTTTTCTCTAGGTTCAATAGTTCCAGTATTTAGAAATAGGAATGGAAAAATGAAAAATTGGAAATCGTGAACTAACAGAGGATAATATGAACTGTTAAACGAATTCGAAATCAGGAAACAATAAAGTTTTTTGGTTAAACATTTCTCTTTCCGAACAGCGTATGGTGTTGCCACATCGACATATCTTTACCATCCTACCACCGTAGTAACACACCAGAGGTTAAGGTCCATATTATATTTTTGTCTTGTTTTTATTTCTATTAGCTCCCCCTACTAACCACAGGCACTTGTTTCAGAACACCCGATATGAAGCGTACGTATATCCCAGATGTATACCATATTAACCCTTAACGAGTTTTCGTAACCATTTGGTTACACATGTTTTGATCTTGCCTATTGCGTTTGAAGACTATTATTTTTAGGTATTGTTCCTTGTGGTTATTTGTGTACATGTTTTCCGCGATCCAGAGGAGCTATTACCTCCTGTTGACAACGCTGGTAAATTTTACGCGGAAGGTAGTCTGTGGATATATTGTTTTGCAAGCAGTACCGGAAACAGACAGGAAAGATAGTGAACCGTTAAGGGTTAATGAAAAATGCAGAAACTTTTGGTACACACTGCTAATTTTTGTCCGCATAAAATTACATGCATTTGCCGAACTCGAGTTTCTTTTGGCTGGAGGAGAAACAATTTTATATTTAAAAAAAAAAAAAGTTGATGTTATTGAATTACACTTGAAATATACTTAAACAAATATAAGATTGCAGTGAATAGATGAATCCCTGAGGAGTAATCCATAAATACGCAAATAGCAAGGAGTTATTGATGTGTTAGCCCTCAAAGATCCAAACTTTTAGTGGAATCTTTGATTTGTTTAAGTATGTTTTCATGTGTATTTAAATAATGTCAACATCATTATAAAAAAGAACTTTTCCCCTTTCACATTGTAATTCTGGGTTGGGTTTGTGCACACATGTTTAAGCGTTCAAAAGTGTATAAAATGGGTGAACTGCAATACGTCGTACACTCTTTTGCCGGGCAATAAAACCAAAGGGTAAAGATATATCAAACCATAAACTTATGTGCAAAATTTAAGAACGAGAGAGATAAAGTAGCATAAATTATTTCGTAGTCGATGGAAATAAATGAAAGCCCAGCAGCGTATTCCTAGGTGTTTCTCACACCGATGCAGAGAGAAAGACATTACTTCCCTAAACGACGCGGTTGAATGAAAGGGAAGAGACAGTGTGCGAAACTACCAGAGAGCAGATAAATTGCATTGTGGTTGTGTTACTCACAACAACATTGTCTGCAGAGATTTTGAATGACTTCATATGGAGAGGAATCTTCGGGTAAATTAAAAGAGAGACGAAGTTTAACGAGTGTCGCCCAAGAGTTTGATATAGTCACCAGCACGGTTTCATATGCATGAGTACCACTCCCAACCGCAAAAAGTGAGAAGGAGAGATGGTGGTTGACCAGGGTCAACTGCGACAGACGATATGTTGTGAAACATGTAAGAAACTACCGAAGTTTAACAGTAGACGCAATTTAAACATATGTAAAAGGACTTAACGTCTCCCAATCTCACACTCACAATAACACGTCGACTGCATAGTTATATTTCCGCCCGCCAGCCATTACATTCTACACCGTTAACACCCGCACATCAGTGTGATGATATAAAGAGACGTCTTACAGAACATCCAGATTCACGAAGGATCCAGCAGTTGACAACAGTGCTGCTGGAGTAATCTACTCCATCCAACAATAACATAATATTAATTTTATTAACAGCATGAAATCACATTGTACAGCACGCATCGCTGTCCGTAGTGGTCACACACTCCTTTATAAACCATTTCACTCCTTGTGCAATTTAAGGGAGGCATCACGAATTGGAAGTGGTTTTAGTGTACGTTATTGCCTCTGTACAAAAGTTGTATTTTTGTTCTTCTAATCATATATTTAACCTGCTGCCTCCTGTATTATGCTGTAGCACTATTTTCTACATATAGTTTACGAATCTTTATTACTTGGAAGTGGCACACCATTCAGCACTTAACCCATTTAATCCCAAATTATTTTTGTTTCAGAATTTCGTGATTTCTTTTACACTTATTGATTCTGACTTCATTTAATATATTTTAAGAATTTTAGTAGTAGCAGATAGACCGGTAGCAGGTCCTTATTGTAAAAGACGAAATAAATCCACTATAAATTATCCACAGACAAAGTTTTCGAACTGATACTGAAGAATAACGTCATCAATTTCTTCATTTCGACATAAGCAAAACAACATCGCATACTACACATAATGAGATACACCCCAAAAATTATCGTAAAAACAGTCCATTTCTTGTAAAGAGCTGAAGAATATGACATTGTTGAGAATAAAATCTCATGCAAACATTTAGAGAAAATGGATTTTTGTTAGTGCCACACACACACAAATTGTAATACGTACTATCAAATGGTCATACATCGTTATAATATTTTATAGTTTGTGTTATATCTAGAGAATAAGCATTTTAGATCAGAAAGTGGACGAACAATATGGGATTATAACTTCCGCAAGAAGTTTATAACTTCCATAGTCAAACTACTATTGGATTTGGAAGAAATGAAATGCCATTTTGCGCATTTCTAATGTCTAAAATCTTATTATATTGTTACGTTACCTCTTTATTGGACAAATGTAACTGTGAAACTATGTATACAAGTACCACTTTGTGAAATGAGGCTGTTCTAGTGACCACGTTTATTGCACCAAACATCGAACTCTGAATTAGCAGCATATTAGATTCGGCATGTGCTTATCATCATTTTTCAGAAGACTCATTCTAAGTCACTACCGACTGTCTCCAAATTTTTGCAGAATCTTAGAGCAATGCTCAATGTTGACCATGAGATGGTAAATAAGCTTTTCTAGTTTCGTCTCATAAAGTTTGAAGATGTCTCCGCTATTGTTGATACTCCAGGAATGCATTCCCGTTTCATCTTGATTCTCGAAAACTCTTTTTGTCTTGAATTGTAAATTCATTAATAATCATTATGCGGTATTTTAAATTTCATTCTGTGTCATAGGAGGTTCATGAAGATTGTGATATACCAAAATAAATATAACACATAAATAACATCTAAACATCTGTAATATAACATCTAAATTTATTCTCAGACTGTGCTGTAATAAATTGCGTATTTTTAAACGTCTATAAAGGCTTTCCTGCAAACTGTGTTTCTGCAGTCAGTTTATTAATGTACCCTTTATATAATAAGAATCTTCTCATACCAAAAGAGACTATGACTTGAGTGTACTAGTTATCACTTTTATATCATTACTGTAGCCTACACACACACACACACACACACACACATATATATATATATATATATATATATATATATATATATATATGATGTGTGGTCTGGTCATTGTAGGAGCTTTAAAATTCCTGAGTACCAGGCTGTGTCCTTTGTCAGAAGGGTTCTAAACCATGAACCAGATACTTGCCACAGCTATTGGACCTCGTACAGAAATGTATTATGGTTTCGAACCCTTCTCACAATGCATACGCATGTGACTCAGGGATCATAGGATCCTACATTAAAAATACACTCTGCGTATCAGTGGCGTCTTTAGGGATGGCTTCCGGGCTTATGCCCCCCGAAATCTTACTTAGTATAGTAACGTAAATTAAATATCTTGCAGAATTTTCACATTTGCAGGCAAAGCCCCCCCCCCCCCCGAAAGTTAGTAAAGCCCCTCTCGAAACAAAATCGTAAATACGCCACTGGTGCGTATATATACGTGTAAATCAAAAGTCCCCTACCTCTCTTTTTAAACTCCACACGGATGTAGTTTCATTTTATGTGAGGTAGGCGGGACATAGGCCCAGGAGGACACTTTTTGAGATATGCCACGTGGATGGCTACAATCTTGTCTTCGAAATTTTTATTATGAACGATAGTTGGGTATTGTGATACATTACCATATTCTCAGGATGTCAAATATACAAGAATATTTTATGTCACTTAATTTAGTGATAATATATTAGCAAAACGAAAGTTATCTTTACCTTTTCCTTGTGGATGTTCAACCATGCTGCTAACACGTGAGGAACGAAACCAGATAATCAAACTGCAGGGTGAAATGAGTGTCTGTTCAGTGACTGTCTTATTGCAAGCAGCGTCCCACTTACGACATGACCCTGCGTTAGATACTGTGGTGTCACAGTTATTGACCAACTTTGATCAGACGGGCAGAGAAAAAGACAGACCTCGTGGCGAAATATCTCGGACAGCCACGGACGAGGCAACAACTACAGCAATACTGGGCTCCATCTTGATGAAATTTGGGGGTTTCATCAGGGCCGGCCTTACGCCGATTGGACCGATTGCTCCCAATCGGGCCCCGCGCCTAAGAGGGCCCCGCGCTAGTGCAGTCTATTCTACTCTCCAGTCTAATCTACTCTCCGGTGCCGTTTTAACAGCATATTAGGCCCAGAACATACAAGTGTGTTGTGTTCAATATGACTAAATTTTGCTCCTAATACATGTCATTTTGCTCGCGGGGCCCCTGGCCAAGTAGTTACGATTCCATTCCATGGCTCTGCTCCTCCCGGTTGTCAAGTACACACAACACATTGCAATACAGGTTCACCCATAGAGTCCTCAAGGGAGGGTATGAGCGGTACCTCTCCCTAAAAGTAAATGAACATTTTGTATTGTAAATTGTGTTGTGTTAAGTTCCCGGGTATGAGTAAATATTTTCTGAATTAGACGCAGCAGTAGTTTATTTATTTATTTATTTTACAACTTCTGTTGTAAAAAGAAATATTCTATTATATCCAGGGAATATTCTGCACACTCCAACTCCCCTAACACTTCCCCAAATCTCCTTACACACATCGATGGGCATATAAATCTTGTTTTCTTTGAGTTTGTATAAATATGTATATCATTATTCAGGTTGCACACTTTCTTGTATTTTTGCCTTAACACCTCTCTAAGTAAAAGTTCCTGGCGTTCTCACTGATTATGTCATGTGATACTACCGTGAATACCAGGACGGTTTCAAATAAATCAGTCTCAGTGCGACTTCTTTGCATATCCATTCTCTTATTAAAGCTATATTAAAAATACAAAACCAGAGGACAAACTTTGCGCTGCGAAAAATCTCTTGGATTTTTTTTTAAAATCAAGTCAGGAAATCGAATGTATACTAAAGCGTATTGAATAGATGACTGCTTATGAAGGTTTGTCTTCTAACTCAAATAATCCAATGGAAAATATGTCATTTTCCATCAGTTTTTTTAGGTTTGTGATCTTCTGCATTACCATTTGATTTTGTCTGCAATCGAAAACAATTTCAAACTGTTTATACCTTTCATAACTAGCTACCTACGATGTTCTCACTAGCAGGGATGTAATGGGCCGTATATGGCATATACCCATCTAATAATTTTATAGTCTAGCTACTACTCACATTAAATTTATAAGAGAACAAGCATATACGGGGTAAGTACATGCTATATTTTCTAAAACGGTCGAGCGTATACCTACCAAAAATTGTAGCAATGCATTACTGCTCACTAGCGTACTTTAGGTTTTGCTGACTTTTTTTTTTTTTTTTTTTGAAAAGTTATAGCTGTTGAGAAGTCTTTGAACCAACGAATTCATATCAATGTGCATTTCATTACGTCTTACAAATATAAACTTATGGAAACATAGACTTCACCATTGTATTTCTAGTAAAATTCTAACCCAATTTGATCGTATTACATGACCTCATTTCTACTAAGAAAAGGTCTAGCGAGAAACAAGATGGCGGCCATGATAAGCATAACTTCAAATAGAAGGCCACTTCCTCCCGGTGTAGGTTAATGTGTTTTTGTTTTTCATTCCTTTACCCGTTTTACAAATAAAATGAAATTTTCAATCTAGAAACACATTGTTATGGCTTATTCTGATCAACCAGGTTTATGGCAACTGCGGCCGTCTTTATGGATGAATTCACTTATATTTTTGCTACGCTCGTTTCTTGAAAGACCACACTTTTCTTCCAAGTTTGGTCAAGAAACGAGATTTTAACATCGATAGGTTTACTTGTAAGACAAGAAAAATTGCGAGGCACAAGGGTGAAATGTGTATTTTAAAATTCATTCACTGTCTGCATTTCCATTTGGGTTATTCTCTGAAAAATTAGCTGCTATAAGCAATGAACAGGGTGAGCGTTTTCACAGAACAGTTTGCAGATGAAAAAACGTCATCTTCATCTACAGAAACAAAACCATTCAACAATTTCCTCTCTGGACAAAGTAGCCTGAGAGTTAGAAGTTCTAGCCCCGCTTTGCGGGGAGGAATCAACACTTCTTGTCTTGTCGTTTTTGAACTAAACTAAATTAATTGTTTAAATATATCATTTCATAGTCACTAAAACAAGTAGTATTATGACACTGTCCTTTTCAGATATGATATACTAATATTACTAGTTATATATATAAAGTATGGACGGTTTTAATTCGCTTATAATTTACATAAACATGCTCATATTGAAATCAAATAAAGTGCAAACGGTAGCGGAAGGATTAAATTTTTACCTGTAATCTGCACCAGCTCAGTTCATTCACCGCCACACCTCCAACTGAGCGCCATTTACGTCCAGGGTCTCCTCTTCAAAAAAGAACGGTCCAATCACATGATCATAGGACACAGCGCACCAAACGTTCACTTTAGGGATATCTCTCACATGTGTCTCAAATTCCTTTGGGTTTTCCGTGGCCCAAACGCGACAGTTGTGTCGGTTAACCTTCCCGGAGACATGGAAGGTTGCCTCATTTGAGAACATGATGGCTGAAAGGAGAACGTTGAACGGAAACTGCTTGAGCATGGCGTCATAGAAGTTGGACCGGATGTCCAAATCTTCATCATGCAGATCCTGGACTATCTTGATTTTCTAACCTTTGGCCTTGATCGTCTTCTTGGCTATCTTAAACACGGTTGTCTGTGGAATTCCGAGTTCCATTTACCGTCTAGGAATCGACTTCTGTGGGCTGTTGATGATGCTTTCATTTACCCTGCTCACTGTTGCAGGCGATGTTGGCGGCCCTCCCACTTCGAAGACGGTCCAGGACGCTTCCTGTCTCCAAGAACTTAGCATGCCACTTTCGGATTGCACTCTCAGTCGGTGCCGGCTTTTTGAACTCTTTGGTGAACTTTCGACACACCAGAATTGGTGATTTTAGCTCTGCGTACTACAGAACACATTGCGCTTTCTCTTTCACCGACGCCATCTTTGATACCGTAAAAAAGATAGTCTTCTCAGAGGAGTTTTTCATTTATTTATTTCTTCAAAAGACACACACACCAATACAGCTTACAACTTACTTTTAACAGTCAACATTGAAACAACAATGAAAAAAACAATGGATGAAATTTGGTAAGAAACTGACCCTTACCCTCCCTCTCCCTCTCTCAACGTGTTCAGAGTTGCCGCTTATCTAACAGTGTTGCCAACTAAAAATTCAATCCTTCCGCTACCGTTTGCACTTTATTTGATTTCATTATGAACATTTTTATGAAAATTATAAGCAAGTTAAATCCGTCCAGACTTTATGAAAACCCTGTATTGAAACATACTGATATAAATTTCGTCTATTAATATCCACCCACTATTTAAGCGCACACTTTGATTGGCATCCATTCTGACTGCAAAATCGATATTAAACTTTTGAAATGAAATGAAAATGATACATTTTTTTTATTATTTGACATCCAAGGATTTGTTCTTAGATGGATCATTAATGAAAGGGAGTGATTATGAAATGAAACTTTGTGTGCTCTCCCACTGGGAATCGAGTTCGAGAATAGGTATACCACAGGCGCATGCGTTAACCACCAGACCAGCAGGGATATATATATTGGTTCTAAAGACCTTGATGCAAGAAGTTAATTGTAAACCTGGGGCCCCACAAAATGTTTCCAATCGGGCCCCGCACCATCTAAGGCCGGCCCTGGGTTTCATAGTTCAGTGCACAGGATTCTGGAAATGTATAAGTGGCATCCAGGTAAAGTGAAAATGTAACATTTCTCCAAGGATAATCCTGATTAACTAGAGCAGTTTTGTTAGTGGTCTATTAAGGAATTACTTCTGAACGCTAACTTTGCTACGCAGGTACTCCACTCTGATTAATCTCATTTCTACTTAAATGGGGCTGTTAATAGGCAGAACAGCACTATTGGTCACCTGACATCTTACTTGGACAGATCCCTCCATTATCACTGGCGTAGAGAAGATTATGGTATGGACTAGATTATGAAGACCAAATATTCGGTCTCTTTTTCATTCCAATTCGGAACTATACGTCGAGCTATTACTAGAACAGATACTACCAGCTGCGATCCAAAGATGGTATATTAACCAGTTTTTTTCAATACCACGGTCCTGCCCCAGATTATGGCGTCGAGCTGGAATAGAAAATTCCCTGAGACATGGATTAGTAGACGTGGGCTACCTGAAAGGCCTACCCGATCACAATACTTAAAAACACTTAATTTTTACCTTTGGGACCAGTGTTTCTTCTAGACCAAAAGTAATACATTTATAATATAATAATAAATTGAGTAGTACCGTTCCAAAATACTACATACTCACTGAATTTCAAGTATATACCCCGTAACATTTTTTTCTGAACGAAACACTGTTTGAAACAGTACGCAAATGGCTTATGCTTGAATATAAGTAATCTTTGTGATCTGAAACAAGTATCACCGCTGCTTGTGTGCAGATATTGTCTGATACCCTGCATCATGTCAACTACAATTCGAAGCGTCTGCAAACCTACATAGCTCAGCAAAGGACTATATGTGAAACATGTTAAACATAGCTTTCAGTTACCAATAACTTTTCATCAAAATTAGGTAACATGAAATCTGGTGGAATATTCGACATTTTAGGAAACGTTTAGCCCCTGGTCATATCTGAGAGTAGTTACATATCGTTCACATTAAACATTTCGAATTCGAGATATCGGGAAGAAGATGGCGATCGACTAAGTAATATACTCCCGGAAGTGACCACTGGTCCAAATATTTATCGTCCATCTCACATTTAATTAAGCTACATCTGGATGGACTTTAAACAGTAAGGAACTTCTGATACACCATGTACAGATGGTGATCAGAAAAATGGAAACACATGTAGTTGGCAACAAGTCAGATGTATGGATTGGCAGTGGTGTTGTGGCGCCCGCAGCGCCGGACCGCTGGTGGTGGTGTGTTAGGTCGGTCTCCATACTACGTCTGGCGCAGTGGCACAGCAGTGTCCAGTGGCTGAAACAGACGGAGGTAGTGTAAAATGGGAGACCTCTCAGATTTTCAAAGAGAGCGAATTGTTGATGCGCGGTTATGTGGAGTGAGTGGGACGGCAGTGGCTACCGTGTTAGGTGTGTCGCGTGGGACAGTGTTGAAGGTGATGACGGCCTACACAACACACGGGAAAACCACATCGGGGAAGCGGAACAGTGGGCGCAAGAAAATCATGAGTGACAGGTCACGCCGGGTATTAAAGCGCATTGTCACGCAGAACCGTCGTGCCACTGCGGAGCACGTGACGGAGGAACTCAATCAGTACTAACCCCCACCCTGTTTCGACAATCACAGTCCGCCGCGAATTACATGACATGAACTTACGGGGTCGTGTTGCACGGGCCAAACCGCTCATCAGGGACCATAACGCTTTCGCACGCTGCAAATGGATCATTGAGGACTGCCACTTGGACCATTGAGGACTGGAAACGTGTGATATGGTCGAATGAGTCATCCTTCACCCTATTCCCAACCACGTTCCATGTTTATGTGTGGAGAACGTCCAAAGAAGCTTATGATCTGCAGTGTCTCCGCCCAACTGTGAAACATGGCGGCGGCTCGGTGATGCTGTGGGAAGCCATATCATGCTTTTCATTGGGTCCTGTGGTCACACTTAGCGGACGAATCACTGTCAACGATTGTGTCGCAATTTTAGGAGACCACTTGCATCCTATGGTCCGGATGTTGTTCCCGGATAATGACTCGATCTTCCAGGATGATAATACACCCATTCACACAGCTGGCGTTGTTGCAGTGTGGTTTGAGGAACTTTGGGATGAAGTTCAACACCTCCCCTGGCCCGCCCAATCCCCAGATCTCAACAAATTGAACATCTGTGGTCCGTCTTTGAAACACGACTCCGGCGACGATTTCCACCTCCATCCTCTCTCACAGCACTGGCGGATACCCTGCACGAGGAATGGTGTAAAATTCCACTTGCTACCGTTCACGACCTCTATGCCTCCATCCCACGCCGCATCAAGGGTGTTCTGAAGGCGAAAGGTGGCCCGACACCATATTAATCTGGTAAGTTGTAATTTCGTTCAGGTGTTTCCATTTTTCTGATCACCATTTGTATATCTATACAAACAAACCTATGGATTGAAGGATATTGATGACGGGTAATGTGAATTATCTTTATTTGATTAATATAAATAGTCTTGGCTATTATGGTAAACATTATTTAAGTGAGATAGTTAACAAGAAATCTATACATGTGTACTAACAATTTGAGACAGAAGTGTCATTTAGTAAAGATGAGCAGTAATTGCTACATGTGCAAATCATGAGTTCCACACTAAAATTTACAAACAACATTTTCGCCACATAGTTGGGAACTTTCTAATTTGGAAAATTGTTTTTTTTTATTCTAGCACGAGGCTCAGACTAGCTACATCTGAGAGAGTTACACCCTCTTTCAGGGAAAGATTTGACATAAAAGTAGGATTGGGGTAATCATGGTTGGTCTAAGTGAAGGTATTGTTTTATTTATTTACTTTATTAACTCTATTATATCATTGGGTAAGCCATTATGATGTTTGCGATCATAATCATTAGGATTTGAAGAGGAAAACTGTAAATAGATATCACTTAACAAGCACATATAAATTGCATAGTACAAAATGATAGAACAAAAATATGAATGATGGGGAACAAATATACATATATATAATAATAGAAAATGGAAATATGTTAAGATATCTGTACGAAGATGCAGGACGTGCGTAAGCTTTAAATGATATTATAATAAGTAATTATATAGTGAAAAAATGAGCGTGAAAGATGAGATAAGGTGCAAGCACAGGACAACACGAGGAAGATGTGAGGAAGGCAAATGCCGTTATCTTCTGCCTAGGGGCGACGCTAGGCTAATGAAGACAGGAGGAACCCTGTTAGTTGCAAGGTGATTTACTGTGCAATATATGAAGGAAAAACATGAGGTGGATGAACATTCTAGACGATAATCTTCCAGAAGTGTCAGTTCTAGGTGATCAGGGGAAAGCGAGTAGCGATAAAGGGTAAAAAGTAAATGAAACATTGTGTAATAATGTCGGGGTCGGGTGGAATGGAGTGCGATATGATGCATAGTGGCGAGAAGAAGAGGATGGTGTTAAGTGTAACGTGTGGTGATGCTTCTTTGACGGAGTGCCTCCAGGTGAAATTTGGGAATAGGAAATGTGATGAGTGAATACAGATTACGAGTAGGACTAGGTAGAAATATGCGAAAGGCAAGACGGAAGGCATGCCGTTCAAAAATACCAATTTGTTTATAATAGGATAGTGGAGCGGAGATCCAAGCGGGAAAACCATATGTGATGACTGGTCGGAGAAAAACTTTGTAAGTATTAAGGACTGTATTGGGAGATAGGCCCCAGGTAGTGCCGGTGAGACGTTTCAATAAATTAAATCTATTTCGTACTTATGTTGTAACTGATTTGAGAAGTGGGGTCCATGTCAGATAGTGGTCAAAATCTATCCGAACATAGGTTACTGTTTTGGAAAGCCGGAGGGGAACTTGGTTAACTGTAAGGGAAAATAGGAAGGATTTCTATGTTCTTTGGTGCGTTTGCGTTGCGGGATAAAGAAAATATAGTTTGGGTTTTGGCAGCATTTATTGTCAAATTCCATTTGCGGCACGGAGGTATGAAGAGATTAATAGCTTCCTGAAGACAGACATTGATTTGTTGGATAGTACGGCAGAGTGCCAGGAAAGCTGTGTCGTCGGCGTATTGTAACAGGTGAACATTGGGAGGTAATTCGGGAAAGTCTGCGACAAAGAACATACAATAAAGGGGATAAGGCAGATCCTTGTGGCACACCGCACAGTAGAAAGATTAGGATGAGATAGTACACCATTGATAGCAACATAAGACAAACGACAGACGAGAAAATGATAGATGAGGCGGATGATTGTGATAGGAGGCTTGAGTTTAAGTAGTTTGTAGATGAGAGCCAAATGCTAAACTTTATCAAAGGCTTTTTCAAGATCAAAGAAAACCAGATATGACGGTTGAACGGTGTTATAATGATTGGTAATAAGTGTTGAAAGGCGGAGTAATTGGTCATTTATTGAATAGGAAGGTCGAAACCCAGCGTGATGAGAGGGAATAATGTTTCGATCTGTTAGGTATGGATGTAAGAGTTTGACGAGAATGCGTTCAAAAATCTTGCTGAATGTGGAGGTTAACTGAATCGGTCTGTAGGATGAAATTTCGAAGGGTGGTTTATTCGGCTTTGGAAACATAAGGGTTTTGATATCTTCCAATCTATCGAAAAAAACAGTGCGAAGTATGAAGGTGTATATCAGTGATAGAAGCATGAGTAGTGTGATGGGGCTCTCTTTAATATGGCGATAGGTGATACGATCGAATCTTGGAGCTGTGTTGTGTTTTCGCTAGACAACAGAAATAATTTCTTCGACTGTAATCGGAGCAGTGAGAAAATGTTCAGCAAGTCTATGAGTCACACCAGGTTGAAGGGATTTAGATTGAGTATTTACTGTCTTAGCAGGATGAGGGTGGAACATATGATTAGGTGGAGATGGTGTAAAGGTAGCGTGAAGATGATTGGCAAAAGCGTTCGCTTTATCCTGGTCAGAATGAATGGCTGTATTATCTAGTAGAAGGGGATAAGGAGTGTTAGTGATTTTTCCACAGAGTGCATTAAAACTTTTCCAGTATAGCGTGGGATGCGATGTTTCAGCAACGTGATTACATATTTGATCCATAGGTGTTGCTAATAAGCTGTAATGTAGTTACAAAAGTTCGCTGTAATTGATGGTGAAGACGTAAGTTATCAGCGTTTCGAGTGTGCAGGTATTCACTGTAACACTGACGAGAACGACCGATCATAGCGAAGTAGTGATGTGGTAGTTTAGGTCGATAATTTATTGATTTAGTTTGTGGAATGTATAAAGCTGAAAGTTGGTGAATAGTATTGGTTATAGTAGTGACTTGCGTAGAAAGCTCCTCAAGAGTGGAAGGTGAACGATAATGGTCTATGGTAGAAGAGATGTAAGTCCCATAATTGTTCCAATCTGCTTTATCATAGCGTGGTGTGAGATAAGGCGAGACCAGTATGACATGTGATTTTAATGGGAGCGTGATCACTACTACCACTGTGTAACTATTGTATTGGAGATAATTGCAATACCGGGTGTGGTATTAGAAACTGGGCGTGTGGGCGAAGGAAGGTTGAGAAGAATTCCTGAAGTGTGAGATGCTACATGATCTTGAAATTGGATGCGTTCATGAGCAGAGCGACTATGAAAATTTATGTCTGCGAGGATGATAAAATGTTTAAAGTAATTGCAGATCTAAGAGGAAAAAATCTAATGAAATTGGAGTGACGGGTCTGACGTAGACTGAAGCGAAAGTAAGAGCGATAGATTTAAAATAAAAAGTAGCTACGATGTATTCTGGTAATGCTAGTGAAGGGCAGATGTGTTGTCTGAATGGTAGATTATGCTGAAAGCCCATAGCAACTCCACTGTTCGCTCTTAACGCTGGTGTCATGTTATCATGGCTCAGCAACGTGTAGTTGGGAAATCTGCACTGCATGGACTTCAACAGTGAAACTTCAACAGTCAGAAAAGTTTCATTCAGAAGAAAAGCAGTGATAAGTTGTTTTTGTAGGAGTTCTTGGAATAGAGTTTTATTTTTGGTGATTGAACGAATATTTAGAAACAGAAAGCTGATATCGATGACGGCCAAGATATTAAACAAATATTTGGAGTGGTGTAGTATGGGAGTGAACGTAATTGTTTGAGTAAGTTGCATAGAAAGAAAGCGACATGAAAAGTTGCTTTAGCGGCAAGAGTGAGTTGCTGAAGGATGTGTGGACGATAGAAAGGATGAATATACTGCAGTGCTAATGTGAGAAAATTTAACAGTTTACCAACGGTGACTGGATAATTTATGGACGTTTCCGTGTTGGTGAAGGTAGACTGAGTACGCAATGGAACTACTAATTATGGGCGTGCTTGGTCTGGTAACGGTTTGCGTTTACATTTATAACTTAGGTAGGGTGGCACTCCGCGCACGCGGAACATTGAGGTAGAAGGTTCATATTAGAGCAAACGCGAGATAAATGGGGTCCAGATCAATACAGTGGGATTTGTGCAATGCACTGTTGCATGATTGTTGTATGCTTGACGTCGCAATGGTAATGGCACAGACAATTGAGAGGATTCAACGCGATGTTTGCGCTTGTAGATGAAAGTACCATGAGTAAGAAGATGGTCGATTGTCTCTTGAGATGTGGTTATGACTCGCACCATGTAAGTTGGCCCGATGTTATTTCGAATGCGAGTAATTTTATCAATGGTGTCCCCCTCGTTGCGTATTTGATCATCAGAATGTGATGGATTGACTCTCTTGATGACTACAGATACCATCGGGAAACGTTTTGGAGGAGGAGGAATCTTACGGGAGTAGCGTTCAAGGAGACAAGTGTATCATTTTTCCCGAAGATCTCTAATGAGGTTTTATTACGAACTGTAGATAAGAAATTGGCATCAGGTGATTTGAAGAAAAAATTCATTGCGGGTTTTTACAACTTCACTGAGTGGAATGCTTGGCAGGTATTTCCGAAGTTGAAGAATGATGAATTTTTCATTGGTGAATTTAACGTCAAAGTTGTGAAGCAAAAATCAGTGAGGTGAAGAAGAAACAGGATGAACAGATGTTGATGATCGGCGTGCTGTCGGTAAAACGTCGGCTTCCCTGTCAGATGATTCTGAAACTTCAACATGGTGTTTCTTAGCAGGAGGCGAGTGTTTGACCCCAACAGAATAACTTCATTGTCTCCGTGGAGATCTATTTCGAGATCTAGAACCAGCTGACGTAGTGGAGGCGGTCGAGCGCTCAGAAGCTCGTCTTTGTCTCTCAACATAGTCTTCCGCTTCATCACATTCTGGAGAGAGCAGATGGGCTAGCGAAAACTGGTGGTAAGGCTCCATGTCGACATTCTAGAGGTGTTCCACCGACTGAGTCTGGGTCTGTCATCGTAAAGAATGACCTATTGTCACAAGACGTGAACTACACTCGAGAAGGTAGATGATGATGATATGTGTTGATGTATAGGTGGGACAACTCGTTCAGATAGTTGTCCACGGGGATCATGTCTCCTGTCTTGGCTTGATCAGTCTGACAGGCGGTTCGCGCAAGAAACAAAGCTCAGGATCAGGAAAAGGAGGGGTTTTTGCAAAACTTGTCACTGTTCTTTCAGTGGCGCTTCAGAGCGAAGCCCTTGGTAAATATGTAAAATTGTTTGCTTATTAATTAATTTAAAAATAGCTCAAAAAAGTCGAAAGCGATCGATTTATATTTTTAGTAAACAACTAAATTTGTCTCAGTGCTGAAAGATTTTTCGGTGGTAGTGTGTGGAGAAAAGGTAACTCCCTTTAGAGTCATGAATTATAATCTAGACATTCAGTGTTCCCGCATATTGCAACGCACTAGAAATGATCTCATAAACAAGATGATACCATTGCTGAAAAGTAAAAATTCAATATGCGGTCGCTCTGCTTGAATAGCTACAAGTTAGTGAAGCTACTCATCATTTATAATAAAAGTGATCAACAGCGACTTTTCCGCAGAAGCATCCAATAACAGTCACGACGCTAGAGAACAACGGGGCGGACGTACTCTATATAATCCACCGTCACCCTTTCTCTTTGAGTATTGTATTGTATGTCAAGTAAAATAAAATTATTAAATTTGGTATTCAAAAGAATAGCTGCATACCAAAATATCTTTTGCAATTGGCCCCAAAAAGAATTCAAAGGTAATATGTTGGGTAGTATCGAAGTTCTTAGAATGCTAGGTAGCGAGATTTATTTTTTAAATCTAAAATAAAATAACATACTATTTCAACAGAAGAAATAAAACCAAAAAATATTCGTATATAATAAAATAAAATTAGTTATTGCAAAAACGAAGTGCTATTTTATAATATAATTTTAACTAGGCAAACCTATTGGAATCTTATTTGAACACGTTCACACCGCTGGAAGAGCCATTGGCCCCAATACCACGTATAATTTCAAAATTGTTTCGGCGTAATAAGAGTGAAATTGGGAATATGTTTCAAATAGAATGAATGGAAAATTTTTCGTTGCTTTACTTACAAACTTCTTACACCATTCAAGATTCCAGAAATTACTAACTCAATCAATTTCCCTCATCCAACAGAGATGGCAATCCTAATTGATACGCTCCGTAACAGGATAGGCTCCGTAAACTATTCGTGGCTCTCTAATCTAGTAGACATGGCATGATACCTAATAGCAGAGCAGTATAATACATGTGTTACTCAGTTATACAGCCTTGAAGAAAGATTTAAGAGCTCGACTCGAAGAAAAAGATGGCTAGCAAGACAATCACAAGTCTGTCATCTCCTTCTGAATTTTAGCTTTGAATTCTTTTTGGGGCCAAGGGCAAAAGATATTTTGGTATGCAGCTATTCTTTTGAATACCAAATTTAATAATTTTATTTTACTTGACATACAGTACAATACACAAAGAGAAGGGGTGACGGTGGATTATATAGAGTACATCCGCCCCGTTGTTCTCTAGCATCGTGACTGTTATTGGATGCTCTTGCAGAAAAGTCGCTGTTGACCACTTTTGTTACAAATGATGAGTAGCTTCACTAACTTGTAGCTATTCAAGCAGAGCGACCGCATATTGAATTTTTACTTTTCAGCAATGGTATCATCTTGTTTATGAGATCATTTCTAGTGCGTTGCAATATGCGGGAACACTGAATGTCTAGATTATAATTCATGACTCTAGAGGGCAGGAGAGTCGAAAGTTTTAAATAATCCCGGTTATTCATCAAAAGTGTACCTTCATTCTACAGCAATATCGAAAATAATAGGAATAGTTACGTTTTCTCCACACACTATCAACGAAAATCTTTCAGCAGTGAGATAAATTTAGTTATTTACTAAAAATATAAACCGATCGCGTTCAACTTTTTTGAGCTATTTTTAAATTAATTAATAAGCAAACAATTTTCAACTTTTAGTAATGCACTTACAGGCAAACGGAATACTGCACCAGGCTTTGACTCTGTTACATATGTTCTCCTCAGACAGGCGTCTCATTCTTTCCTCCTCTTTCTTAGCAGCATTTATAACTTTATTCTACGAACAGGATTTTTTCCGCTCGACTGGAAGTACTCCAAAGTTCTTCTTTTCCCTAAACCAAAGAAACCTCCATCAGAAGTCACATCGTACCATCCTATTCACCTCACAAGTTGTCTCTGCAAAATCTTGGAACGAATCCTTGTACGTCGCATGCACGACCATCTCAATTCACATAACCTTATTCCAATTCATCAAGCTGGATTTAGGCCACATTTTAGCACTCTCGATCAATTATTCCGTCTCACCACAGCAATTTATAATCAGTTTAATACAGGATATCCTTCTTGCCTTGTAACCTTTGATCTAGAAAAAGCTTTCGACAAGGTTTGGCACCCTGGTTTACTATACAAACTTCGTAACTACCTTCTACCAACCTCTTACATCCGATTCGTACATTCCTTCTTAATAGGGCGAATAGCTTATATCTCGATCAATGGAACGTTATCTCATCCCATCTTCTTACAATCTGGGGTGCCGCAAGGCTCATCTTTGTCTCCTTTATTATACTTATTGCACGTCGTGGACCTAGTCGTTCCTAATACTACCACAATATTTCAGTTTGCGGACGACACTGCATTTTTCACAACTGCCCGTACTGTACGATCTCTTAATAAAACCATGCAAGTAGCTATTGACGCATTCGTGCGTTGGTGTCATATATGGAGGTTGAACATTAACTCTTCAAAAACACAAGCTATAGTGTTCTTGCCACGTAGACGCCGCTCTCGAATACATCGAAATCCGAATCTACTTCGTCTTCAGGTTGATCTTACGCCTGTACCCGTGTCAACCACTATTACGTATCTCGGTGTCATTTTTGACACTCATCTTACATGGATTCCACATCTTACCAAACTCGTAGGCCAAGAACAAAACCGACTTAATTTCCTGAAATGACTAGTTGGCACAACCTGGGGGCTTCGAGCACGTATCGTAATCAATACATAAAAAAATAAATGCGGAGTACGTTAACATATGGACATACAGCTTGGATATCTGCACCGTTAAAATTCTACCAAAAACTTGCTATCCTCGAGCGTCATGCTATACGCCCAGCATATCGTATAAGACTGCCGCATCCAACGAGATTACTTTATGAGATGATCGACTTTCCACCATTACTAAATCATCTTGAACAACTTCGTATACGTTATATCTGCAAACGATTTGCTCAGCACCATCCCCTGACGCTTGAAATCCTCCGCTACGACCGTGATAACGATGCACCGCCCAATTTCGTTGATACTCCTCTTCAGAACTTCATGACACTATATCATTTACAGTTAGATAACGATATGCTGGACCCCGAAATCTTTGCAATTTATCGCCCGCATGAATTTTCATCTCATATCTATCCATCATACGCTCCGTAAGAACCTATTAACAAGGGCCTCCTCTGTCAATCATCAGTTCCTAAATCGCCCCAGGAACAGAAGATAACTTCATTCGTCTAAACTAACATAACCTAGTGATGTGACGTCTAGAGCACTTCATTTCATCTATTTCATCAACTCCATTTGCACCTTTATTATTATTTTTTTGAGTCCAATTTACCTTTTATTCCATGCTTTGTGTTAATGTAATACCTGACAATACTAACATGTTCATTTGTAGCACTTTAAATATCCCTGTTCATGTACGTGTTTTTCAATTTCAGAATAACTTCACTTAATCCATTCTTAATATAATGAATGAATGAATAAAGAAATAATAAATATGAAACCTCTTAGACCACCTATATCAATACGTCAAATTGAAGCACTTACCAGAAGAAAGGGCACAACCCTTTAACCGGGATGACGGACAAAAAAAAAAAACAATTTTCAAGAGAAACTCAGTTGTAACGAACAAATTTCTACACTTGTAACGAACACGTTTAACGCTAATCAAAAATGATTAAGAGAAAACTGGAAATAGTTTACTCCGAATGTGTCATTTTTGCAAGCCAAAACTTGTATTTTCCCATTTACCTTTTAATTGATTTTCTAGCTTTTTTTCATAGCTCATATGAGAGTTTAAGAACAGTATATTTTGAATATATATGATACCTCTCTTGTTCTTAACATTTTCAATGTGAAAATTTTCTAAAATAAAATATTCTGTATAAAAATTCTTTTTACAAATATTATCGATAGTTGGCAACCCTGACATTTGTGAGAAAATTATCAAATTCTATAAATTAGTTACTAGTATAGTTATCTATAGCATATGCATGAATTGGTATTCTACTGTAAATAGGACAGGAGAAATATGAATTTATGCTGAGATAATCCAGTAATTTAAAATATGTAAAGTAAGAGAACACTGCCCCGCTTTACCCCCCGTTTGCAAAGTTTCCCCAAGGTTTACGGAGAGGCACTCATCGGATTCGAAATCAGCACCCCAAAATCATATAACAGCAGCTGAAATCCCTTATATATATAAAATCATGGTTCATCAGCTTCTCCCCCGGACTTTAAGCAGTACACAGGATACGTCTAACAGATATTTATTATGCTGCCATCTAGAAGTGGCACTTATAAATGTCAGTCACATCTTCCATCAACAGATGAAGGGGTTACTTTGTGCTCACCAACTTAAAGTAGTAAATTTATGAGACACACTAATCTCAAACTCTGAAAATTAACAGTACACGGGATAACACTAACCGACAAATTCAGAAAAGGCAGGATAGTCCTATTTATTATACTGCCAACTAGGAATAACCCTACTAAATGTCAGTCACATCTCCTACCAACTTTGTGTGCAACAACTTATAATTCCAAATTTTATGGGGCACACTAAAGTTCAATTTGGACCACCGTAAGGGATACGCTTAATCTAAATATGTTGAGCAATAACATATTTTTCTACAATTTTAAAGAAGCGAGTAAAAGAGTAATTACAGAAAAAATAAATACTGAGGGGTCACAAAGTACCCCTCGTTGCTAGGGTTCTAAGTTGTGAGTATTTATTGGCATTAAAACATGCGATCAGAAAATTATCGGCGCCGTAAAAGTGAGAGAACTGCAAGATTCATTTTAATATATTCAAAACAATACTTTCACAATTCATAAGGCAAATACCGTCTTGTGAAATTCCCATATCAAAATATTCTTTATTAATCGTTGTTCATAATCTTAAATACATTTCCACACACAACCTTAGTTGACATTAGTTTTATAATAGAAACAGAATTTGTATCTGGAGTTACACTGTCAAATTGTTCCCTGAACTTCTCACTGTCACAATAGAGAGCACTAAATCCATGCAATGAAGAATCAGTAGCACATATATTTTCAGTGTGTATAGAACGACATTCCATACAGTTCGCAAAAGAACCTATCTAAGTGTTTATTATCTTCCTACTTATATCGAGTGTTAGATGTGAATTTATTTCTTTTATTTATTGTGTATAAGTCCTTCACTTTAGTTTATGTATATTGCTTGCAATTTAACACATTAACTCCGGCCAAAATTAGCTGGTTGGGCCCCAGGCACCATTGATGCAGTATTATGTAACTCTCACTGAAATATTCATTGCTTGCTATAATCCTCCTCCCATAAAGTTAGTAAGCAAAAATTTTTTTCACAGGCCATTAGTTCCGGTATACTTTCGTGCGCCGTGTTGGTCCCAAAGCACGAATAAGTAGGTTTAGTTGTAAGCCAACGGCTGAGAATAGAGTTATAAACTCAATATTACAATGTTGGTCCCATCGGACCAACGCGGTGCAGTAGGAAAGTTCACTGTTGGGCCCATCGGCCCCATACGGCAGCCAAGCAAGACACCCTATTAAGCATAGTTGATGTAAAAACAGGTCTTACTTTTACAATACAAATTAAGTTTGTTCTGTATTCTGCATCCATTCACTTTTCATATAACTATTATTGTAATATTTACATTTTTAAAAGTTGAAAAAATTAGTCAATAATCTTGCAATCCTCAAGTCAACTTAGCAGAACCACTTTATTTTTTCGGATTTAAGACCAGTACAAACGAAAATGTTTACGAACAATCCGGTACAAACGCAGTACAAATGATTTGTACAGAAATATCTTCAGATTTATAGAAAATTTTATTGTGGTCATTCTATGTTCATGTGAACTTAGCAGGACCACTTTAATGTTTTCGAATTTGTGGCCAGTCCAAACGAAACTTTTTACGGTACAATCCGCTACAAACGCAGTACAAACGATTCGTACGGAAGAACATTCAGATTGGCAGAAATTTGTATAAAAATAAAGTGGTCCTACTTTATTTTTGCGGACTACTTTATTTTTCGATTTTTTCGAATTTGTGGCCGGTACAAACGAAACCTTTTACGGTACAATCCGGTGCAAACGCGGTACAAACGATTCGTACAGAAAACTCTTCAGATTTGTAGATGTTTGTATATGTGTAGGCTATATTACAATAAGTGATGTATTACCAATTGATATGTATAAGTATTTACAACTAGGAACTGGTTGGTGTTAGTAGTGTTGTAAATAGAAAAGTAACGTTTATATTTTTCAGAAATGTACGTTTTTAAAAAAAACACATGCCTCTCTTTTTTGTAAATTTCGTTTTTCTAAATAGTCATATGTAATGTATCTAAAGTCTATTTAAGTATGAAGTACTTTTATAGAGGTTATTATGATATAATGCAACATAAATAAAACGTTAGATACTGATATGCTACACATATTTACAAAATATACGAGTAGCACACCTACTACTAATATATGTTTCATCAACATCAACGAAGAAGTAAAAGTAGTAATGAAAATTTGTTTTCTCGTGAAAGTAGGCCTTTAATAAATAAACAAATAATTTCATATACAGTATGAAATGCAAATAACTTTTTCTAAAGGTAAAAACTAATACTAATTTGCCTACTTGTATTTTTAATACCACTCATAAATAGTTCCTCGAGTAGATATATGATATGCATGGTCGGCTCTACCACTTATGCAACACGTGCATTGGCACAAAACGGCAATTTTCGAGGGGCTGCAAAATCTGTTATAACTATACTATTTAAAGTAAATATTTATCGTTTTAAGAAGACTTCATGAAGATGGTAGTTAAATTTACTAAGATGACGTCCTACTTCAATACTACATTCATAAATCATATTTTAGGTCGCATTAGTTTAAGGTCACATGAACAGTGCTAAATGGTTGCTTGATTGCTGTCAAATTGGTTGATTGTTGTCAAATACAGGAACTCAATTCTCGAATACTTGTTGCATTTAATTTTTTTAATTACAGTTCTGCTATGAAAGCTAGTCTTTGTCACAAACGAGTTCTGCATCATTCAAGGTGGAAACAAGATTTTTTATTTTATTATTATTATTATTATTATTATTATTATTATTATTATTATTATTATTATTATTATTATTATTATTATTATTATTATTATTATTATTATTATTACAAATGAAGAAGGAAAATCAACAAATAATGTTGAAATAGCTAGTTGTACGAAAATTGGAAACTGATACATTGAGATTGAAGCTCGATATTGAATTCTATAAAAAGGATTACCATATTTCCTCTGCAATGTGTGTTTGCTTTATCTTCTATTAACAGAGTATATTATTATTTAAAGAAAAAACAGAAACAATGAGATTGTATATGTAGTGTTTAGGGCTTTCGAAGTGCAAGTTGCCCCTTCCCTTTCCCATCGTTGCCCATGATGGAGTATGATAATTAAAATCATGACTTTTATGATTTGTTTCTTCTGGAGAAAGGGGAGACGACAAATGATGCCATTGCACAGGGCGGTACATTGCCTGGGGTCAGCCCTGATGATATGCACATACAACACACTAATATCGGAGGACATAATTTGAAGCAATACTGGGTATTTCAAATGAATATTGTGGATTTCAAACTTAAACTTAAAATTATAAATAAAATATCAAATGAAAGAGTAACTCAAACACGCGGATAAACATGCACCGTTTAGTCTGTCTGCCGTTAGAAACAGCTAGTAGCAAAAATGGCGGCTACAGAGCAGAAAAAAATTATTTTTGCAAAGACTGAATCTGTAGTTACAGTGCAACTGTCTGTATGGAGAATTTTAAGAGACACAACTCCGTCCTTATCGTTTGCAGCTGCTACAAGGTCTAATGCATACAGACTGCGGGTTACGTCCCAATTTTGCAAATGAAATATAGCTGCATGACTATAAAGATTTTCTGGATCGTGTCATTTTAAGTGATAAATCGACACTTCACCTAAGAACCCATATGAACAGTCATAATGTTCACATCTAGAGGTCAGCAAATGCTCCAGAGATGGTACAGTCGCAACGAGACTCCCTAAAATGCATGTTCCGTGGCATACTCCAGCGGAACGTTTATGAGCCTTTCACGCCTATCGACTCAATGTGTTCCGTGCGGCGAATAGTACTCACATTGAACACTTATAGCAAAAACTCTTTGAGTTGCTCTTTCAGTTGGTGTAGTGTCTATAATTGAACGTAAATGTAATGAATTCTACAAAGCCTTATAATACCGATATTTGTTTTGAAATACCCTGTATTTTTCAATAACGCTATTGAAACTAAGTTCTAACAAGAAGAGATAATTTTTCTTATGATGTATTGTTTACAACAATGAGACTAATATTAGTCAAAACTACAACTACTACAAGAACACGAGTAAAATAATGTAATCACAATATAATATGTACAATAATCCCACAATTTTGCTCGTATAGGTACAAAAGAAATAAAGAATTTGTAAGTTACGAGAGCTTCGATTCAAGCTCTGATTATTTCACTTATCTGTGACATAGATCAATAAATACTAGAGAGAAATAGACATTTGAAAAGATGAAAAAGAACGATGTTTCTAATTGAAAATCTTCACAGAACAGAACGTTTTTTACAACACAAGGTTTTAGCTTCTTTTGCTCTATTATATTTTTCTAGTAAGAAAGAAATATAAAGCTAACCAAGTAAGATTTTCGATTTCACCCACCACCTTCGATATGTTACCTAAGACGTACCTGGAAGATCAAAAATAGTCTTCTTTGGCATCTACGACCTTCTGCCAACGTTCTGGAAGGCCATGGATCTCAGCGTGGTAGAACTTGTTGGGCCGTGACGCGAAGAAAGTACCAAGTGCATTTTGCACCTCTACTAGGAATTTCAACTGGCATCCTCGAAGGTGATAGTCCAAGGAATGGAACAGATGATAATTATAATCGGGCAGTGCAATGTCCGGGGAGTGTGGAGGATAAAATAGTGTTTCCCATCCAAGGCGTAGAATGGTGTCCCGGTTCATCCTAGTCACGTGGGGCTTAGTCTTGCCATTTAACAAGAGGATCCCTTTGCGATTAAGAATTACTAGCTCCAGAGTTTTGATTTTTTCTTGAACATGGCTCAACTGCGGACAATACACCGTTGCATTGATGCTCTGACCAGTTGACTCTGACCATAGATGCATTGATGGTAGGATATCCCTATGCAGGATGCCGCGAGCAGTCCACGAAACACACAGGAGGACCTTCTTCTGGCCCAGTGCTGGTTTCAGCTGCTTTTGAGCCGGTTCATAGGATGCTTACCAATGAAGACAACACCGTGGACCTTCGTACAGGACCCACTTGTCATCATATGTCAAAACACTGTCCAGAAATGGATCTTTCCTCTGACGAGACAGTAAAGAAACGCAAGTGTCTGCTCGCGTTGCTTTCTCGTCCGGAGTCAAATCATGTAGGACTCATCGACACAACTTGTAGTTCTTCGCAATTGATGGAGGTGCTACCGAATGGTTTCTCCACTCACAATGAATTGTAGTCCCAGTTCCTCACATGTCGGGACACTGTTCACCTTAAGTGCTGCCTGAAGATCTTCATTTTGTATATTAAGGTCTTCAAGCACGTAGTGCGTCTTCGAGTGTTTCGTCACCGTTCATAAACTTATCAAATCACCGTTGTACTGTCTGCGTAGTTACGGCACCTTCACCAAAGCCCTGGCATAACTTCCGCCCCACCACAGGGGCATTTGATCCTATTTTGAATTCATACAACATACACCCCCTTATGACGTTCTGTGGATGTTCCATGTTAACTCTGTCCTTACACAAGTTCATGACTGCCACAATCAAGTAGTATGTTGGATATACCCAACAACCGACTTTCGCCTAATCTCCATTCGCATTCAACTCACGGTGTGAAGGGCAATTGAACACAGATCTCCACAAAAATCTACACATCCTTCTTAGTTATGTTTATATTTAAGTCTACTAAAAGACGTCAATTAAGTGACAGAACTAATTATATGGCACTAACTGGTGTTTTTATTTACAGTAATCCTCATTGTCGCAGAGTCCGAACTATTATGAATAGTTTCAGTTCCACATATTATTACTTAATATCTGTTTGAGATTGAAATTACCTTTGACTTGCACGTAAGTGAATTTCTGACGTTGAAGTAAACGTCATTAGGAGAGAAATATTGTGCAAAAGTCCAAACCCTCGTTCCCTATGTCTTAACTACACTAACAAGAAGCGAATGAAGGACGTGATGTTTAGTTGTAACAGCGTTTTTATTTGTTTCAGGATCTACTAATAGATTTGTGTAGTCGATCAGAAATCTAACTCTTATTCCCGAGTGTCGTGCAAGACGTACTTTTTATTATGGAAAAAGAAAGCCACAACACTGCATATCTGATCACTTCTGGTCTTTATTCACAAGAATGTGACTGTTACATTGAACATTTCACATGACGTCAATCCTGATCTTGAAATTACCTTGACACTTTGCATTACCTATTCTTCCTGTAGAAAAACGTGCATTTTATACTCGACCTGCTATATCTAAACCTAAACTCTATCGAAAACAATTTCGAGTTAATGCGATGCCCGTATGATGGCTGGGTTGTGACACCTGAGAAGTATTCTGTAGTGAGTGTACAATGTACACCATACAGATATTCCGCAACTGTATGACAGGGTAAATGTTGCGAAGCTTAAGACGTTTACATGTACTATAAATTTAACACAATTTTAACAATTTGTACAATATATTTTGGGAAATCCCTTGGACAGTTTTGTGGATCACTAACCACTGATGTTTTTTCCTTGTGTAGTATCAACTTTAGGGCATATCCTTGAATTTCTATAGGTTGATTTAAAGCTCTTATATGTCTTAAAAGTAAACAAAAATACATTTGAAACTACAGTTGCATCTTTGTATTATTACATATAGTGTTAACTGAAATACACATGTTTGAATGATAATAATAAAGTGATTTAAGATATTTGAAACATATATTTGGATACGCTTTTCGTTTAGCGAATATCAATTATAGTTTAACGATAAAAGTCACCCCATACACTAGCTATTAAAATAACTATTTCAACCATTTCATCTCTTAAGATCTCAAACAAAGTCTTTTAAGGGCTGAATTTTTGAAAAACTTTGGAACGTTTCTTTTTATTTCTAACGGATATGGTTTTATGATCTCAATTTGAATGCCTTCTGAGATACTCTGATTTGGAGAAAATTCTGAATCACTCTTTTCTTTCTTATTCGTAGCAACATGAATATAATTCAGTTTGAACTGTTCTAATTATATTTAAATAATCTAGTCATATATTACTGTATATCTGTTTCTAATTTAATATCTCAAAAGGTCCTTTCATTTAAACAGTAAGAGATTCGTATGAAAGAAGGTAGAAAAGATTAGTACCGTGAGGTGCATTTGTAATTAATTTGTTCTTCATTTACATTGAACGTTAAAAATATACTATAAGTAAGACAATCAATTATTTACTAACTTTAAATATTCAAGGCTTAGGAGAAAGAAGTTTATTTTCTTAGAAGCAAAAAACAAATATGCACTTTTAGGAAGTTTCCTTAATTTTGTAACCACTTTGTTGCTTCAAATATCACACCAATATTAAAAACTAAGACAACCTTTGATCAGAATTCGTTTAGTATTCTAAAATCTTTGTCAACAATTCGCTAATATTGGTATTTAGATTTTCCCAAGTACCTCATTAATTAGATTTCACGATTTGTATACAATGAAAATTCCGAATTAAGATACAATCATAACAACCTTACATATATTATTTTCTAAAAATATTATCAATAAAAATACTTACTACTGTTCATTGAAAAGTTGGGGGCGCGGTGACTGAGTGGTAGGGCGTTCACCTACGGTGCTTGAGGTCCCTGGTTAGATCCCAGCTCGCGCTTTGTGGACTTTGTGGTAGACAAACACCGTGCTCGTGAATTTTGTCGGGGTTCTCCCACTTTCTTCATTCCACCATTTCACTCATCTCCCACCCTCACTGTCTCTTTTAGCCTCACCGGCATACCGTGGGACGTAAAACTTAAAGATTTCATTTCATTTTTTCATTGAAAAGTTCTTCAGAAGCATGTACCCTGGCGGTTTGAACATTGTTTTGTCGTTGTAGTTCCTAATGCTTTCACTGGAGGCGTCACATAAACCAATCGATCCGGCTGTGAACCACCCTGCCATCTATTGATAGAACGCTTAATTAACTTGTACCGCTTCAAATATAACAATTCTGATAACTTAATTAATCTAATATAAATAAAATAAAGAGTTTGTTTGTGTGTCTGTCTGTCTGTCTGTGTGCGGCCTGGGGACCAGACGAGTGCAACAAAAGTTACCAAATTTTGGTCAGGGTACCTTGGCCCAGGCCCCATATCCAGACGAAGCCATTTTTCTCAAATTTCGAACCAGGGGGTCTTAGGGGGGCGTTTACCGGAACCGGCTTGAGAACCAGACAAATTAACCGAGAGTTACCAAATTTTAGTCACGAATACCTTGGTCGAGGCTCCAGACCAGATTAAACGTTTTTGTCAAAATTCGAACCAGGGGGGTCTCAGGGGTCATATACCGGGACATGTAAAATAGTAGAAAATGACCGATATTAGTGTTGAATTCATAGTTTTCGCGGTCGCTGAAATCAATGGTGAAACTCCGATTGCATTAAATTCCTAATTCTAGCTATTCGGCTCCGGGACGCCGGTCACCGGTTGAGCGTGAGATACCGAGACATATAAAATTAATCCAAAATGACCGGTATTAGTGTCAAATCCATTGTTTTCGCGGTCGCAGAGATGAATTGTGATATACCCACAGGCGTTGACTTCCAAATACAGCCCCTGTGCGAAGCATGAGTGTATTCAACTACTTTTATAATAAAATGGTAGAGCGAACATTTTATAAAAGACTGTATGGATAATTCTTTGCGATTCTGTACAAGATGCAAAGGTCTAACTAGAATGGAAGTGTTTCTAAGCCTTCATATTCCTTAGCGTTTCACCCAATACTTCTGAACATATTATCGAGCAGTCAAAAGCTTACTCCTGCCTTTCTTATTTCTCTTTTAGTTTTAATTCATTTCTTCTTCTTCTTCTTCTTCTTCTTCTTCTTCTCCTCTCTCTTTACTCAACTTTCTAATACGAAGCAAGCTTCGGTGAAGATCTTTTATCGAATAGTATCTTAATGCCTGAACGCATGTCTTCTTTGATATATACTTCTTCATTATTATCTATTTATTTATTTATTTGTTTTAATTTACTTTATTACAAATGGAAAACATATAAAACAATACAAACAACTTACACTAATAATTGTTCGCATTCTCCATTAGAATTTAGAATTTTCTATTGTTGTAACTTTAAGCCGTTTCTTCTACCACCCTGAAAATAACTAAAATAGAAGCTGAATAATAAACAAAACAAAAGAAAACGCAGGAAAAACTGCAGACATATTTGGTTATAATTTAGTTGTGAAATGATTTTTTTCCTTGAACTTCTGTATTGATGTCCTATTTCTTGTAGTCGAACTGAACAATGACGATTTACACACACACAGCAACAACACGAAACTAAAACTGAGTCTAAGAAACATAAAGTGAGGTGAAGTTTCTATTTCGGATTATACCATGAAGTTTTTTGATTGTTAACAGAATTCCGTATTTTGTTCATTTCATTTTTTGTCCAAATCACGTTTCGGTACCTTACTCTTCTATCTTCTTTCCTTCCATTTCACATATTTTTCATTATATGATTGGTTAATTGTTGAGATTTTTTTTAAAAATTGTTTTATCCTGCCTACCGTCCTTCCATATACAGTAAGATGTCGATAATCCAAACGTCAAAAATCCGAACGCGATTCCTAGAAGTATTTTTTTTAAATATTTTGTCTTAGCGCTATCGATAAACAAATAATAGGGTCAGTGATTTTACAAAAGCTTATTCATATGTAATTTTTTGTCATATATATTTTTATATTTATTTTCCCTTAGGCCTATACAAATTATTTTAAGTGTGAGTTACAAGAACAGTGTAATTTAGTTTACGAGCAGGTTCTTCAGAAACATTAAATGTAAGTAGCATTACGTACGGTATTATAATTACTGTATGTACTGTATAACCACTGTATCGAGAAAAGAGCATACCGTACAGTATATTTAAGCCTAAATGGTATTTTCTTGGTCATTTTCGAAAAAGCGAACAATTTGAAAATCCGAACAACCTGTGGTCCAAATAAGTTCGGATTTTTTATTTTCTACTGTATATAACTTTTTCGTAGCTCATCCATGATATTTGTATGTCTTTGCCTGCCACTAAGTGCACACATGTCCATGTTACATGTTCAGATGTCTGAACCATTCTACAGTTACACGTCTCATTCCCTTCTGTTCTAGGTCTCTGTGGCTGTATCTTGAAAGGTATCGTGGCCAGAAAGTAATTCCTTTTGTTCCCTTCCCTAGGATTGACAAGTCTTTCCTTATTTTTATCATTTTTTTTATGTATTCTTCTAACTTCTGTCTTTTGTTATGTTTCCAAATTTCATTTTGATAATTTTGTCTTGCTCTTTCTCGTTGTTAGGAATATGCCCTATATGTTTCTTTTTTCAAATTTAAATGATGTCTTTGTGCTATGTCCACATTTAAAAAAAAACAATCTTCGTACCTGAACTAGTATCGGCTTTTGAGCTGGTATCTGTAGAAATATCGTTCATATTGTTTTAATTACATCTAGGGTTCTTAAAAGTATACCTTTATGTTTGCGAGTTATTGTTTGTCTTGAATTTATGTTCAAGGAAAGTATATGGCACCAGACGCCGGCGCAATTGTTAAATAATGGAATGATGACAAATTTGTTGTAAATTTGCAGTGTCTTCTTGCAATTGTTAATAATTTATGTGCCACTTTTTAAAACTTTAATCCATAATCGCTTATATATGTTTTCTGAAGATTAGTATTTCATCTATTCATACTCCCAGGTACTAGAACCCCTCCTTGAATCTTTCTATCTTAATATTGTATATCCTTAGTATGAGACTTTTAAGTTTCTGACTCAGGATTGTACACCGTATATTTCACTTTTTTTTCTGAAACAGTTAAATTAGTAACTAAGCATCACTATATAGCTTAAGGTAACATTACGTTCCTTTTCATTTCTATTTTTCGTCTTGACGATGCTGACTATACTGTTGTTATCTCATCATTATATCCCACAAAACCTCCTTTTCTTCTAAATGGTCAAAACATGTCAAACATTTATGCAAATTTCTGTCGTTGTTTACTGTATTACCGCTACTGGTTTCATTGTCTATAATTTTCGTTCGATTTTTCTCCCATATCTGATTCAACATCTATATTATTTTGCACAGGTTCATCTTCTGAATAGACACCTCCATTGATCCCGTTACCGGTAGTTTATTATTGTTGTTGTAAAGTTCGTGAATAAGGATCTATCACTTCTTTTTCTGCTAAGAATCGTCCACGACCTATTGACTTTCCTGCCTTAATCTGGATGCATTTAATTTCGGCTTCTATGGTTAATTTGACGTAAAAATGTTAACATGGCAATGTACCAATCTTCTTTGTGGTGAAATATGGTTCGCCCGTATTGTTTAGCAAATTCTCTGTACGCCTTTTCTATGTATACATTTTATCCTTTTTTAAATGAATTTTGTTGATTTGTTCTTGCAGGTTATGTGGATCAGATGTTGTTCCATTCGCGTCATGTTCTATTTCGCCCACGAATTCAAACCGTAGGAAGGTAATAGTTTTCCAGAGCACGATATTTTGTGGCAGCAGATATGTCAGTGTCGTCGTTAATAGTTCTAATATTCCAAGAATCATCTGCGTTCTAATATTATTATAAAGTTTTCCGTGTCTTGTATTTCTTTCTTTTCCTGTGGTCTCTTTCTTCTTAGAAATCTCTCCATCTTCTCAGTTGAATCCCAATCTGTTTTCTTTTCAGTCTCTTTGTTATTTCCTTGTACTTTTTCTCTATGGGTGTTCTAGGTCTTTTTACTCTCCTTTTCTTTCTTACGATCGTGGACAACTGTCTCACTGTTCTCCTTTTTATGATATTTCAGTGGCAGCTTAGAGTTGTTAAAGGGTGTTTTAGCAATTATTTTCTTCTTAAGGGTTGTCTTTTTTCGAATTTGTCGTTACTTGGAATATTCCTTGATTTTCTTGTTGCTCTTTCTTTTACTCTGTAGCTAGATAGCGAGTGCAGGAATCAACATTTCTTTGCTCACTTTTGCCTTGCTTACCAACAGAGTCAGAATAAAATTTTAGAACTACTTCCAAGTCCTTTAGTGCCGATTCTTTATATGATTTTATGTGGATGAAGTTGTCAGGAAATTTATTTGAGGAATAATATACAATGGTTTCTTTTTCATTCTTTTTATGTCTAAGTACTTCATTTCATGTAGATTAAAATCTACATGAGTTTTAACTATACTCTTCGCAAAACCTCTTGGAAATGCTGTCAAATCAGGAATGACTAAATCGATTAGGCATAAATCGCCAAATCGACGATCGCGAGCTGCTAGTGGAACACGGGAACATGTTCGGTAGACTGCATTAACGCTCCGGTTGGCTAACCTTTATTCCTAAGTTTATAGATAATAAACAATGTAAGATTTTTTAAAAGAGAAAGTGGATAAATAGTTCATTTGCTTTATGGCTCACAGTATAATTTAAAAAAAGGTACGATAGCTTATAAGCTTCATAAGTTTGGCGAACACAGTTCTAAATTATTATCTCGTTCTTCTGCTTTAAGGTTCTTTTCAATACTGCTTACTGCAGTTGTCTTCCCAACCCAGTTCTCGTGTCTTCATCTTTCGAGAATTTATTGCTTTTATCCTCAGACCTAATTTTATCCCTTGTTATATTTGGACTGGTTTTCTCTTCTATCTTTTCTTTCTTTTCCTTGTTTATTAATTAATCTTTGTGGGTAGATATCCACCAAAAAGTATGTTTTGTGATGGTATGCTTATAGAAAATGTTATATATGTCGCGCTGTATTTTTCTGTTTTATCCTCACATTTCTTATTTATCTTGATACATAGCATGAATATCTCAGCCTTATCCTTTAACTACACTTAGCAAGATCGTGTTCGTTCTTTCTGCACCGTGAACACACTTCGTTGCAGTATTTGGCAGCCTTCTAGTAGTCTACGCACAAAAGGCACTATGTGATACTAATTAAGCCATTAATTTCGTGGATCTTATACATAAGATGGAGTACATTTGCATACTTTGAATCAGCTGATTTCTGATGTACCTGCTCACTGAGCTTACGAGATAGCTTTTGTTCATGTTCTCAGGTGTTGGTGTATTAGAGTCATTGGGGGTGAAGTCGGTGTATTAAGGATAAAATGCACTACACTGTGCTTATGCAGATAGTTATTTGAAAATCAAAACTCATGCTAGATACAGTGAACCTTTTACTATAAACTCAATGAAAATGGACGTACAAGTGTGAAACAATAAAGTGAGGAAAGAGAGAAAAAGAAAAGTCGGCGACTTACCCGCTTCACCCCGTTTGTGGGGGTGAAGTCGGTAGGTGCATGGGGTGAACTGGGTACATGTTTATTACTAATCATATGTTCTACTAGGTACCACTACTTCGTCATAAACCATTATATCTCACTACATCATCACTATAAATTTTCCACCTTCAAGCACACTTTCAATTCAACATTGCCTGTACACAAAGCTCCACTACAAACATTCAGTTTAACATTTTCCACAAACAAACTGTTTTTATAAAAAGCACCGACACAGTATTCGTGATACCAGGCGCCGCAACTTTGGCACTGTATCCACTCTTAGAATTTGGTACATGTCTCGTTGCTGTATGGTCGTCCACAAAACCCACAGATGTTTCTGTTGTCAGCAAAATCGGCAGTACGTGCCGCATTGTCTTGAGTACTTGCCACCGCCAACTGAAGAGACCTAGGTGTATATCTATGTGCAAACTTACCTCGTTGCTGTGTCAGCTGTGAAATATGATCGGGGGAAGCATTTCCGTGCCCTGCCTCGCTCTTTTCCCTGTCTTGTGTGAAGTTCTCTTTGCAGGAGAAGGCAGACTCTCCCGCACTCTAAGCGTGACCTGTGATTCCTGTCTTGTCGGTTGTTCATTGTCTAGCCTTCTTTCTTCATGAGACGCGTTCGTTACAGAGACGTCGATAATTTTGTCATCACTAATGGCCAGTCTGTTCAATGGAAATATGCCAGTAGCTGTAAAACGTGTTACACCATTTCCCACTGTGGCAGCTTTCCCCCATGCCTGATTCAGTAGCTGACCGAACTGCACTTTTGTTAGTGATCTTCCTGGGTTTGAGAATACCCACTGCTTGCAAGCTTGTTTAAAGAATAAACTAAGTGGGCGAAAGACAGCTTTGTCTAATGGTTGTAAAGCATAAGTCATGTGACTCGGAAGACACAGAGCTGTGATTTCGTGTTCAAGGCAGTACTCTAGTACTTCCAACGACTTTGTGTGGGCTGCATGGCCATCCATGAGAAGTAAACAAGGCCCGAAGTGTTTTAGCCACTGTAGAAACGCAACGTCGTTGACGTAACCAGAATCCGTCATTAGCACTTGGGAGCCTGGTGGTAAGCCATCACGATATTCGTTCTTTAATCGTTTCCCTTTGAAAATCACAAACAGTGAGAGAAACATGCCCATAGCATTGCAGCACGCAATCACTGTTACGTTTTCCCCCTTTCCTTGGATGTAAGCTACACAACATCACGTTGCCCTTTTCTAGCGACGACTGCGTCTGGAGGCTCGTTGTTCAGAGGCAATCCAGTCTCATCTACATTGAACACATTTGCACCCTTATCTTGAAGATTGAGTTCAATTAATACCCTTTCCAGCATATTCTAAAACTCATCCAGTCTTTCCCGTGTTAAACCAGAAATCCGAGCTTGCGATATGCCAACAGGAGTCCGTATGGAAAGCTCTGGGTGGCGACGCATAAAGCTGTGGAACCAGTCATACCCTGCTCCACGGCGCGCTTTGTTAAACGGGTGATCTATTTGAAACCATTCAGCATAACGAAAGGCTGCCCTACGAACGTCACCTGGTGTAACTGGGATCTCCTTTGTGCCAATATTTGTAATCGGTATGCTAGAGCATTCTCTTGATCTACACTGAACACGGGCTGGCCACCTATAGCCATGTTAACTGTGCCTATCTTACCTCGGTGTACGTGTCCGCGCAGTGTCTCGAAGAAACACCAAAAGCCTTACTTGCTTTGAAAATGGAGTCTCCAGCTTGTACTGCCTTCACTGCTGCTTGCATTGTCACCGGCTTCCATTTCATGATAGGTCTTCTAGAGTTGGTCCTCTTTTTGTACGTTCGTGGCATCTGAAAATTAAAATACAAAATTGTCACACAGGCGCATAGGTCTGCAGTAGTAGTAGTATATCTCGCCGAGTCAGCAAAAATTTTCTCGATTCTGATTGGCTGAGAGAGGTCACGTGACGTTAGGGCCCGCCCACGCGGGAAATTCAAATTTTCAGGTCACGTGGTATGACGTCATGAGTCACCTGCGGGGAAATCCCTCATTCTCTTTTATGACCGGGATTTTTGAAATTTGTTCCCTTTTACGGGTAAGCTGAGTGTTTATGATTGGTTGACAAATGTCACGTGATTTTAGACCCTGCGATATTTGAAATTCGTTCCCTTTTACGGGTAAGATGAATCCTTTGGTACCACAATGCTGATTGGTTGATAGAGGTCATGTGATCTTAAGCCCTGTGACTTTTGAAATTCGTTCCCTTTTTACGAGTAAGATGAGTGTTTTGGTACCTCGATTCTGATTGGCCGACAGATGTCACATGATCTTAGACCCGCCACACACCCCATGAGTGAAATATAGAGCGATATGTCGGTGATCACCCTAGACCTGTATTTTAGAATTTTGTTCCCTTTTTATGGTTATCCTTAAAGTTCCCATGAAGGGTTCAACCTCCTCCTTAAATAACCCTTTTTTGGTATCATGATATTGTACTGAAGTTTACATTAAATATTATCGTTCTCTTTGACAGATAAGATGATTACCAGCTTTCTTACCTTGATGGAGATCCTGTCCTTGAATTAGTAGCCTATGTCTCTGGAAGTAACAATGGTGAAAGAGGGGTGTCGCTTGTAGATTTCTTATAACACATTGTTGTGAGTTTAAGCGATTTTTTAAACGCTCAGTAAGCGCTTCATTAATGGAAACAGTGTTGCCAGATTTGTCTTACCGAAACTGCTCCGATTCTTTTCGAAACGGTTCCGCAGAGTGCAAGAAATTTTAAACTAAAATTTTTTCGAACTAAAAAAATTTCAAAACTAAAAAAATTTAAACAAAAATTTTCAAACAAAAAATTTTCGAACTAAAAATTTTGAAACAAAAAAAAAGTTTCAAACAAAAAATTTTCGAACCCAAAAAAAAATTTCGAACTAAAAAAAAATTGAAACAAAATTTTGTCGAACTAAAACATTTTTTAAAAACAAAAGTTTCGAACTAAAGATGTAAATCACATCTAAAAATTTTCAAATCAAACTTTTTATCGAACTAAACTTTTAAAATTTTCGAACTAGAAATTTAAACCAAGTTTTAGAAAAATCCTAAGAAATGTTTCTCCAGGAATCGAACTCAGGTCTTTCAAACCAAAGATGTGTATGCTAACCGTTTAGCTATGAATGAATTCGGTTTTAATCGTGCTTGGTGGGTTTCGAACCATGGTTCTTGAAAAGGATACACATATACTTTAAGAAAATAAATCTGACAGTGTAACGCTTCCGTTCATGGATTAAAATAAAATGCTGATAGACTTCTTTGTGTGTAGACATAGAAGTACATATGATTGAAAATGCAAACGTCAGCGGATCGCATTACTTTTGTTTTACTACGAACGTGTCAGCATGATTCATGAAAAAAGCAAACATTGACATTCTCGTATGGAATATGAGGAAAATGAAATGTCGTCACAGTTACGACAAGTAGTGACATGATCCTGGCAGAAGGGAATTGGCATCGGAATTGCGATACTATTGAGAAACGTGAATGACGTCACGATCGATTGTTACACATCGTTTTGGTTCGTGATTCATGACAAAAGCAGCGAGCGTTTTAATTGGTTCGTTGTGATGTCATTTTATAAATTTCCTCGTTTCTGATTGGTTGATGATGACATCGTTTTCACAACGACCTAAATAAAAATCTAAATTTCATTTTTCAAACCTACACCGCTCTCAACTATCGAGTGAGAAGGTCTGTTTTTTAAAAGTGTCTTCATTTAAGAAGTTTTACTGCACCGACTTTTTGTTCATTGAATTTGAGGTAAGTTCAGTGAGATTTTATTTTTCACACAAGATTCGAAAATCATTTTTATTTCATATTTGTGGGGGTGGATCACTCATACACTGTTTTACTTTTAGTACGAAATATTTATGCTATGAAGGAATTAGTGGAATGGGAAAGTGGGAGTACGAATCAGGAACCTCCACACATTAGAAGTAAGCACGAGAAATGATATGTTTAGCGTCCCTTCAGCTTAATGTTGAATGTGAACACCCGTCGGGAATTGAACCATGGCCAGAAAATGTGTGCGCTTAGTTTTGAAAAGAATGCATTACAAAATTTCTAAAACTATGCCTGAGAATAATATGGTTCGATTCCCTTTGAAAGCATTATTTTTGTTTAGCGTCCCCTTCAGCTTAACGTGATATTCGAGCAACCGCCCGGGATTGAACCAAGACCAGAGGTGTGTACGTCAATCATTTAGCTTAGTTTTGAAAAGAATGTATGATAACGCATGAGAATATTAAATTTCAGAAAAGGGTTGACAGCGATCCGATGTGTGAAAGCAAACCCCACCGAGGATTGAACCAGGACGTTCCACATCCGAACCATGTACGCTAACCGCTTAAATAAAAAAGAGTGCATGAATATTTGGTTAAAAGATTTACGCTATACAGATTATGTTTTGACAATTACGTATGTGTTACGTTTATGTTCGGTGAATCTCTTCAACTTGCAAACGCATCATTTAAAGGTCGTTGTGAGTGGAAAAAAATGCTTACGCGTGCTTTATCACATCTCAGTACTGTTGAAACATTCATTCATTCATGCATTCTTTTTATCACTATAGAATGGTAGGTCAGTTACATGCTGATGTAATGGTTTCGAGTTTGACAGCAATAAAACACACATTTCAGTAACATAATTATTTTTTTTAAAAACTTTAATTTCTAGTACACGTGCTTTAATAATGAGATTCTGAACGCCACCGCCAGGGAATCAAACTCAGGACCTTTACATGAATTACTTAGTTAAGAATTTATCATGAATGTTATGATTTCCTGTTTATCAGGTGATTAAGATTTTTCTTTCTTCTTTTCTTTTGTAGTAAATTCACGCTGCACAATTCCTTTTTTCCCATTACATATTTGTTTTACCGTAATTGTACCTGTTTGTTTGTTTTCATTTTTAACCATGATCGAATCGGGTTTTACTGTTTGTAATGAAATCACTCGTCATTATAGACGATTTATGTACGTTTATGTATTATGAGGTGTGTACGTCAACCATTTAGCTTAGTTTTGAAAAGAATGTATGATAACGCGTGAGAATATTAAATTACAGAAAAGGCTTGACATGCCCCCGATGTGGAAAGCAAACCCACCGAGGATTGAACCAGGGACTTCTACGTCCGAACCATGTACGCTAACCGCTTAGTCACAATAATAAAAAAAATACACTATACAGATTTTGTTTCGACAATTACGTATGTGTATCGTTAACGTTTGATGAATCTCTTCAACTTGCAAACGCATCATTTAAAGGTCGTTGTGAGTGGAAAAAAAAAATGCTTACGCGTACTTTGTCACATCTCAGTACTGATGAAACATTCATTCATTTCATGCATTCTTTTTATCACTATAGAATGATAGGTCAGTTACATGCTGATGTAATGGTCTCGAGTTTGACGACAATAAAACACTCATTTCAGTAACATAATTATTTTTTAAAAAACTTTGATTTCTAGTACGCGTGCTTTAATAAGGAGATTCTGAACGTCACCGCTAGGGAATCAAACTCAGGACCTTTACATGAATTACTTAGTTAATTATTTATCATGAATGTTATGATTTCCTGTTTATCAGGTGATTAAGATTTTTCTTTCTTCTTTTCTTTTGTAGTAAATTCACACTGCTCAATTCCTTTTTTCCCATTACATATTTGTTTTACCGTACCTGTTTGTTTGTTTTCATTTTTTAACCATGGCCGAATCGGGTTTTACTGTTCGCAATGAAATCACTCGTCATTATAGACGATTTAACATTGAGGGCAGAATGCTCGAAATTCAATTCAACGCACCACCCGTAGGAACCGATATCATACAGTATGTACATAACAGTTTCCAAGCGATGCTGGACCATTTGTTAGCCAATGTCGACGATGAGGCGATGGTTGGTTTATCGGTAATATCGCCACGGAATACCAATAAACCATTTTGGGTGAGTTTTCGCCAAGCCCGAAACTTGACACTGGAAACGATGTGGGTCTCGTTCGAAAGAGTTTTACAAAGTAACAATGCATTTCTCCTGCACGAACCATTCACCGTTCATTTCCATCGTGTGGATATTCCACGTGGCTACGGCGGCGGTTTGCGGCAAGGAGTACTTCAAAATGAAGAATTGTTACGTTGCAAAAAAGGGATTGTACGAGTAAAAAATCAAGATTCAAGGTGTCTGGCGTACGCCCTTGTTATTGCTATTGGCCTGAAAAAATACAAGAATGTAGATGTAAAACGACATAAGCAATATCAAAATCAGAGAAAATGTGTTGTGGACCAAGAAGTCGATGCGTTATGTGCAAATGCAGGAGTCAATTTGGATCATGGTGCCAGTGTAAATGAAATTCGGCAATTCCAGGCATACCTCAAAGAATATAAAATTACTGTGTATACTAGTTTCACAGGCCGTGACATCATGTACGAGGGGCCCAACGATGAAAATCGCACTCCCATAAATTTGATTTGTTTGGCCGGCCACTTTGACATCATCCAATCTTTAACTGCTTGTTTTGCAACCAAGTTCTACTGTGAAGCGTGCCATAAAAAGTATGATCATCGTAACAGACATGTGAAAAATTGTCCTGTAACATGCTCCAAATGTTTACAGAGACCTCTATGCGACAAGAATCAAATGCCGATATTATGCAACGACTGCAATCGTCAATTTTACGGCGAAGAATGTTTTAATAATCATCGTAATATTGTATATCATCAAGGGGAACCTGTATGCAAAATGGTGAAGCAATGTACTAAATGCTACAGAGTATATTCTTTTGTACGAAGTGGACAACGCATTCATGATTGTAATGAGATCTTTTGCAATGTTTGTAAGAAGATTGTTCCAGGGTCGCATCAATGTTTTATGCTTCCCGATCGACAATGCTTGAAACCTGGTGTTCCTTCACTCATGCACGCAAAGAAAGCCTTGTTGATATTCTACGATATAGAATCTATGCAAGACAAGAATATTGATGATAATACGTATGTACACATTCCAAATTTATTGGTTGCACAACAAGTATGTTACGCATGTGTTGAAAACGCTAATATCCAGCAGTCTTGCAGTACGTGTGGTCAGCGTCAGCATATTTTCCAGGGGGACGATCCAATTTATGATTTTCTCCAGTACTTGCGGGAACGTCGTCCCAATATAAATAGGATTTTCTGTCTCGCTCACAACGCGAAGGGATACGATGGACATTTTATCCTAAAGACCATGGTCGAACAATGCCAATGGAGACCTGACGTCATATTAAATGGGACCAAGATACTGAGTTTAACCTTGAATAATCTGACGTTCATTGACTCTTTGAACTTCCTACCTATGGCATTAAGTAAATTGTCAAAAGCGTTCAATTTACCAACAACCAAAGGCTACTTCCCGCATTTCTTCAACACCAAGGAGAATCAATCGTATATTGGACCACTTCCAGAAACAAAGTATTATGGTGCAGATGAAATGACCGTCGAAGACAGGAACAAGTTCATGCAGTGGTACAACAATCATCGTAATGACACGTTTGATTTTCAGAAAGAAATTATCAAGTATTGTATTCAAGATGTCAATGTACTGCGACAAGCATGTGTTTCGTTTATGACGTCATTTGAAGTAGAAACCAAAGTGAATCCCTTCTTGGAGACGATCACGATTGCCAGTGCTTCCAATTTAGTATTCCGCCGGAATTTCCTTAAACCCAACACTATTGGAATTCTACCGGCACATGGCTATCGATGGAGAAGTACCCAATCAATCGCTGCAATGCAATGGCTGGCCTACATTGAAAAAAGCGAAGGAAAACAAATCTTACATGCGGCCCGACAAAAAGAAGTGTTTATTGCGGGATTCCATGTTGATGGGTACTACCAAGATCCTGAGACGTTAGAGGAGCACGTCTACGAGCATGCCGGCTGTTTTTATCACGGGTGTAAAGTATGTTTTACTACAGGCCGTAATCAGCCCATCTATGGCAATCCAGAAGACACCATGGAATTCCGTTATGAACGAACGCAACGAAAAAATCCAAGACTGCGTGAATTGGGGTACATTGTACATGAAATGTGGGAGTGCGAATTTAATCAGTTCTTAAAACAAAATCCAACAATGGCGACGTATCTGAAGAATCACCCGTACATGAACCGCAGACCATTAAATCCAAGAGATAGCTTTTTTGGAGGAAGGACCAATTGCGTGAAATTGTACCACCAAGTCGACGAAAAAGCAGGAGAAGTAATAAAATATTTCGATATTGTTTCACTTTATCCTTACATCAATAAGTGTGCTAAATACCCTGTAGGACATCCTAGAATTTATCTACAGGGTGATGAAAATATACCACCAATAAATAAAGTCAATGGTCTGATCAAAATGACGATATTACCAAGTCGCCATCTTTATCATGGTCTCCTGCCTTACCGATGCAACAAGAAACTACTCTTTCCACTGTGTGCTGCGTGTGCCGAAGAAATGAACCCAGACCCTACAGCAACGTGTACGCACAACGATCAGGAGCGGTGCCTCACTGGAACATGGGTATCATATGAAATACAGAAAGCAATAGAATTAGGATATCAACCGGTGGAAATCTTTGAAATTTGGGATTATGACATTGAACAATATGATCCCATCACGAAAACAGGTGGCTTGTTCACGGAATATATCAATACATTTTTGAAATCGAAAATGGAAGCGTCTGGCTGGCCCAGTTCCTGTGTGACCGAAGAAGACAAATCAAAATTCATACAAACCGTCCTGGAGCGTGAAGGTATTGCATTGGATCCGACCAAAATTGAAAATAATCCTGCACGAAGAAGTTTATCTAAGCTTTGTGTTAACGCATTATGGGGAAAACTTTCGCAAAGATCAAACTTTAGCCAGACCACAATTATTGATCGGCCGGAAGAATTTTATGAAAAACTCACTTCCCCCGACATTAAACTCCATCAAATTGTACCCATCAATGATACGATGTTGTATGCGTTCTGGGAGTACAATGAACATGTGCCTGTTCAAAACCGAAACACCAATGTCGTGTTAGGCGCATTTACAACATGTCAGGCACGTCTGGAATTGTACAAGTACCTGGAAATGTTGCAGGAACGTGTTTTATATTTCGACACGGATTCTGTGATATTTACGGAGAAGCCCGGAGAGCCAACCATTGAACCTTCAACGTACTTGGGATGCTTATCGGACGAGATGGAGTCTTATGGACCACGAGCATACATCAAGACATTTGTCAGTGGAGGACCGAAAAATTACAGCCTAGAAATATACAATCCGGATACCAACATCACCAGCTACATATGTAAAATTAGAGGATTTACATTAAACTATGGTGCAGGACAACAATTAAATTTCAATACGCTAAAAGAAATGATTACAAATCAATGCCGTGGACAAGTCACCATCACCATCCCCCATAAAATATGCAGGACCAAAGACCATACCATCGTCACACGCAAAGAAGAAAAAATGTACAGTATCCAGTACACAAAACGTCGATTTAAAGAACTCAATTCTTATGATACGGTTCCGTACGGGTATGTTAAAAAACAGAAGATGGAACTGGAAAAAGAAGATGAAGAAGAAAAAAAACTGTAAATACCCAATAAGGCCATAATTTCTTTTTTCCTTTTCCTTTTTTTCCACTCCTTAACCACAAAGCAGCAACACCAAGAAGAAAAAAATGAAGTACCCTGAAGAGTTCATAAACCATCACCAACACTATCAGTGGAAGAAATGCAGAATCTCATATTCAACGGTGAAATCTTGACCATAAAGGAGCAACACCAAGAAAAATGCAGTACCCAGAAGAGTTCGTAAACCAACATCAGTGGTTGAAATGGTGTCATCTCGTACCCGAGGATGAAGATGAGCCTAAACAGATCCATCATTTACGAGTAAGTTTTATTTCTCTCTTATCAATATTGACTCGTTTTTATTGTTTCAGAAAAAAAGAAATTCATAAAGTAATCCGTTGTTTCTTCTTTTTCTTTACAGGATACGTCTACAAGATTCGAAGATGATGACACGTCCAACATATTCATTAATTAGATCCTGCATTTATTATGTTAATAAAATTGTATGAGAAGAGCACATACCTTTCGTTAAAATACAAGAAGTTGAAAAAAAAATATGTTTTATTATTTCTTGAAACCCTGAACACTTGTTTTCAAATCATGGTAATCTTGAAATTTTAAGGTGGAAAATATATCCAAGATTTGGTTTACACGATTTTGTTCGAAAAATTAATTAAAGAATTTTATAGTGTCCAAAATTTGGTTTTTAATTTAGTTCAAAAAAAATTGATTTGAAAATTTTCAAATGTGGTTTACATCTTTAGTTCAAAACTTGATTTTAAAAATTGGTTCGAATTTTTTTTAATTTTTAGTTCGAAAAATTTTGATTTGAAAATTTAGTTCGAAAGTTTTTAGTTTAGTTTGTTTTTTCGTTCGAAATATTTTTCATTAATTTTTTTTAGTTCGAAATTTTTTGGGTTCGAAAATTTTTAAAATTCTTTTTAGTTCGAAAATTTTTTAATTTGAAAATTTAGTTCGAAAGTTTTTAGTTTAAAATTTTTTGTTCGAAAAAAAATGTTTAAATTTTTTAGTTCGAAATTTTTTTGAAATTTTTGTTTCAAAATTTTTAGTTCGAAAATTTTTTGTTTTAAAATTTTTAGTTTAAAATTTTTTTTAGTTCGAAAAAATTTTAGTTTAAAATTTCTTGTACTCTGCGGAACCGTTTCGAAAAGAATCGGAGCAGTTTCGGTAAGACAAATCTGGCAACACTGTTTCCATTAATGAAGCGCTTACTGAGCGTTTAAAAAATCGCTTAAACTCACAACAATGTGTTATAAGAAATCTACAAGCGACACCCCTCTTTCACCATTGTTACTTCCAGAGACATAGGCTACTAATTCAAGGACAGGATCTCCATCAAGGTAAGAAAGCTGGTAATCATCTTATCTGTCAAAGAGAACGATAATATTTAATGTAAACTTCAGTACAATATCATGATACCAAAAAAGGGTTATTTAAGGAGGAGGTTGAACCCTTCATGGGAACTTTAAGGATAACCATAAAAAGGGAACAAAATTCTAAAATACAGGTCTAGGGTGATCACCGACATATCGCTCTATATTTCACTCATGGGGTGTGTGGCGGGTCTAAGATCATGTGACCTCTGTCGGCCAATCAGAATCGAGGTACCAAAACACTCATCTTACTCGTAAAAAGGGAACGAATTTCAAAAGTCACAGGGCTTAAGATCACATGACCTCTATCAACCAATCAGCATTGTGGTACCAAAGGATTCATCTTACCCGTAAAAGGGAACGAATTTCAAATATCGCAGGGTCTAAAATCACGTGACATTTGTCAACCAATCATAAACACTCAGCTTACCCGTAAAAGGGAACAAATTTCAAAAATCCCGGTCATAAAAGAGAATGAGGGATTTCCCCGCAGGTGACTCATGACGTCATACCACGTGACCTGAAAATTTGAATTTCCCGCGTGGGCGGGGCCTAACGTCACGTGACCTCTCTCAGCCAATCAGAATCGAGAAAATTTTTGCTGACTCGGCGAGATATACGCGGGCCCCTACTACTTCTGCATTAGTATTATTAACCTAAGCTACGTGAATGTATCAATTATAAACAACTCTTGTGTCACATGGACATTGGAGTGCCTTCCTCCACTTAACGGAATGGCTAGCATGCTTTACTGTGGAGCGCGTAATCCCGGGTTCGATCTCAGGTGGAGGCACTCTTTTACCGAAATGTTTTGGAGTCCACTGTTCATAATTGTACATCGTGTCCTATGTAGCTTTCCTGCTCTCATAGTATGTTAAAATGTAAGCAAACGGAACAAATGTATACATTGGACCGGATGACCATGTCGTGATTGCAGTGTTGAGACATTGCTTGACTATTGCTAAGGAAAGCTGCTGTAACATGATACAGGTTTGTGTTGTAATTACGGTCCAGTTGTATCTCGTTAACAATTGCAAGTAAAAGTTTCATATTCCAGGTTTGGTGCGTTATTTTGGTTACTGAAACACGTGGCATAGTTGCTAACACCTTTGGTGCGAGCTGTCCCGGGTTCAATTCCCAGTGGGGTCACTCGGTCGAAAAGGTGTAACAGTTTTTTCAGGTCTGCCATCCTGAGAGATTTTTCCTGGGTTTTCCTCATTTATACCAAGCAAATGCCGGGTTGGTATCTAACAAACAGGTCCCAGGCCGCTTTCTTCCCCACCCATTCCTTTCTTCCTTCCCTTTCGCCGGATTGTATGATCGCCGAGGGACATCATCCTCACACGTGAAGAGCTTAAGGCTATCGATTCCGGAATCCCCATAATATGTATAAATAAATTAAATAAATAAATGTACGCTTTTCAAAGTCGGAAATCACGACCAAACTTCTACATCTTCTACATGGATACTACTTTATTGAAACATGCACTTTTCATCATTTATACAGGAGAGGTCTGGTGCTCCCTGACCCCTTGTTCTCATTATGCCACTGTGTTTGATTATCGAGTGCATCTTAAGGCCAAGTTAGGTTCAAACACAGCTACAACAAACATTGTATTTATTTTCATGCTGAATATTCATTTTACAAGCACGGAAAAGACGTACCGACTTCACCCCACACAACAGTACCGACTTCGCCCCACATAGGTTACCCCGTTGTTTCTCTGCCAAATTGCTATTAGTTCATAAAGCATCAAGACAACAACTATGTACTCTCTACACAAAAACCTTATCTTACCTCACGAAAAAAATGCACAAGTCAAAACTACACGTGCAACTCATTATACACCTTAGGTTCTTCAGAACGAAACTTATAATGGCAAGAATAAACGGCATGAGTGACTCACCTTCCACACAAAGAAGTCTCGTGGTATGCTCGTTCTGCGATCCAATTTCCTTCTTCTCACCCTCGCTGATACAGCATAACTAACTGTTTCGAAAACAAACCTTTCTTCCTTCACTCGCCTCAACATGATGTTGTCAGTTCGTTATACTTTACACACTACCGACTTCACCCGACTACCGACTTCACCCCCAATGACTCTAATTCTTTTGGTTTTTCTATTTCATTTTTTTTAAAGATCTGTTTGATGTGTATTTCCACTAATACTTCGTTTCAAAATTCCGCTAGAAAATCGTAGATTATCAACAACGGATTCTTTGTTTTCGGTTTTCCGAACTTGATAGTATTATTTAAAATACCCGTTCCGCATCTGCGTGTGAGGCTGTCTCAACAATTTATGTAGTTATGTTTCTCTCATCGCCGTTATACTGATAATTTCTTAGGCGCAGTTTACTGATCTAGTAAAGTTTGCCTTTACTGTGGCGATACTTTCATTCCTTTGCATTCGCGAAGAACATAGGTTACTGTTTCTGTGTGTGTGTGTGTGTTCTATAATTTGTGTTCTTTTTGTTATTTGTTTTGATGTTTATTTTGTTCCCATGACGGTTACATATAGAAGTTTAATTCTCTATTTGTTACTTTTAGTTGTTTGTTTTTCAATAGCTTCTTTCAGTTATTTATTCTCGTCTTTGAGGTTTTTTTGCCACCTTTAAGTACTTTTTAGTTCTTCTAAACTTTTTACTGGTTTTAAGCCAGCAAATCAGATTACTATTGATGCTACGTGTAATAGAATAACTTCTTTTACTCTCTCTTTCACAGTTAGCTGTATAGAACTTAGGGTTGTTTCATACTCCTTTCTTAGTTTTTATTCTTTTTCATCGTCTGCCTGTTCATCATTGCAAATCATTACAAACGTTTTACTTTTTGTGTAGATGTATTTCTACGTGAGGGTACATGTATCCTCTTTTTCTCCTTACTCTTCTTATTATAAGGCGACTATCCTCCTCTTTTGTCAATTCATGAGAGAAATATTCCTCCTTCTTCTTCCTTTCTTGATTTTTTTGTAACGTTTACCTTGTTTAGTTTATATGTGATCTTAAATTTACTGTTTTACATTGTTCTCCAACTATTTTGTCAAGCATTTTCGTATAGGAACTATCGGAATAAATCTATCACTTTCCCATGTTTATTCAATTTTGTGTTTATACAACCTAGGAGGAAGGACCTGCCCGAAGTGGGGTCTGTTTTACGTTTTATCTAAAAAAAAAATCCGTTATTTATAGTTGTTAAAATGCATAAAATTGTCTTATACAGATGGTATGCAACAAACATAACTAAAGAGCAATTCCGGTAGCCTCATAAAAAGTCAAAGTCCTTGGAAAATTGCACTAAAATCAGTGGCGTATTTAGGGGGGTGGCTTCCGGGCTTAAGCCCCCCCCCCGAAATCTTACATAGTATATTAATTAAATGAAATATCTTGCAGAAGTTTCACATTTGTAGGCAAAGCCCTCCCCCGAAAGTTGGCAAAGCCCCTCCCGAAACAAAATCGTAAATACGCCACTGACTAAAATAATGGGCTTCTGTTTAAAATTATGTTTTTAGAATAGCCCAACACCTACATATTTGATTGAACGCCCAGCCTAACAAAAGTACAACATTCGCTCTGTCTATGTCTTTACGTTTTAGAACCTTTTAGTTTGGACCACGTGATCCGTACGTAGTTTCTGCATTTCACTGAAACTATCTGAAAATATTGCCCACATCATAAATGGTTGCCACTCAACTATTTATGTTTTTCCTCAACTCATGAATTTATTTAACAATTGTTGTCACCAAATGTCCGACGTATTTTGTTGTTACTGTTCCATCACTTGCTGAAGTATGTATCTTACTAAGCGCAGTTATTCACGATTGCATACATACTTTTCCTTCAATTTTCTCTGTTTAACACTTGCCGATTTGCAGAGTGCAGAATACCCAGGAAGCATCACACAAGCTTCTCGATCCACTCTGGCATCTAATTACGCAATGATTAATTAACTTGCTTGTCTCAAATATACACAATCTAGTGCACTCTTATAATTTAATATAATTTATATTAAAACGAAAGGTAGGACAATTTTGTGAATGCATTTTATTGTCATTGTATTTACGAAACTCTAATAATTTTAAACGCTCTAGTAATATGGAAGTCAGGGAAATTTAGATTACAAGGTATAGTTCTACAAACACACAAACAGAAAGGGAACAAAATGAAATCATTGTAAAGTAGCATCTTGAATATCTTAATTAAGTAGTTGCAAAATTGCTTCATGGTTTTGTCGCAAAAGTGACTACACATACAGTATACCTAGCTGTTATTTTGTTTGAACATTTTGACAAGCCAGAGATATTCTAAACCATAGAGGATTATTATATATTGATCTTCATAACTAGCAGTACCGTCATTTGCCGAGGGCAATAATATATGCGAGGCTTGTCGAATAATATCCGACCATAGTCCCGGAAAATCAATGTGGGAAATCAATTAATTTCTGGCGTCATTACTGATACGGCATTTTTGTCGCCCTAGTTCACTTCAAACTAGTTCCCTCCTGTTTGTAAGCAACGAGTTTAGAGGTCTAGCAACTGTTAGCAAGTGTCCGTTATGCATAAAGTGGATATCCTTCCAGGATCGAATAATGGGAGAAATGAGAGTTTTGAATCCACATATTTCATTGCCTTCATCTTTTAGGTAAGAATGTATGACCCAAAAAAACAATATCATCATGAGTACCATAGTACTTAATTAACGAAGGATGTTAATTAATTTTTTCTAACATAGGAATGTAATTGTCTATACTAGGACCGTTAAGACCCAGTAATGGCAGTTAAGGCGATTTACGAGTCCATTCACATGGAACATGGCTTTGTCTGACCAGAAAACAGTGCAATTTGGATACCGGTACTTTGAAAGCAGTGGTTAGGGAGAAGCGTGGGGTCTACCACATACCCTGTACACTGCTTGGAATTCTGTGTTACTAATGTTGTTGAAATATGAAAGGGTGAGGAGCATAGTATTAGAAGCAACCGTGTAATTTTATTAATGACAGATGAGGAACATAATTCTGTATCACTCTGCAATTCATAATTTAATCGGGGAAGTAGGATTATGAAAGAGTAAACACGCTATTGATTTCAGCATCTAAAAATCTTGATGCAACCTTAATTATTTTACGCATTTTAAATTCCAGTAAATAGTTTCAACAATATTTCTTCTTTCATTTCTTGCATTTTTAGAAACCATAAAAGGAGATACTGACTTTAGCATGTTTGTTAATTGCAAATAAAATAAAATAAAATAAAACCAGGTATCATTTGTCCACATGATCGAATTATACTCTGAGAGTTATAACTGCTTGAGTAAAATGTATGGAAATTACGCCTACCTGGCAGTATGTGCTGTTACGTGCGGAAATTTTATCTACACTTAATAAAAAAAAACTTGGAGTGCTTTGCCTGAGGAGTATGCAACCCGAAATAAAGATAAAATTTTTTTAGCGCCTCTGGCGGAAAGTTGTGAATTACGTACCTACGACGGTGCTTGAAGAGGATGGCTTAGCCATTCGATTGCTACTGTGCAAGTGGGCACTATCTGTTCTGCTATAGTCAACTGCATATAATGTTAATATATATCAAGCGTTTCAGAATTAGTGAATTTTACAGTTTATTCCTGAAAAAGAAATCTACATTCAGATATTTTCTAAAGTATTGGTATCTAATTTCCGAAAAGTGTTATTTCGGTTTGGCGATATTATGTGGATGAAAATTTCTGTAGTGTGACACCAACTTAATTAAATCAAGAGTGAATGGAATTATATATCACTTTTGTAAATGGGTGAGTTGTTATACTAATTTGTTATATTCTCTGATTTAAGGTGTTACATTAGTTAGGAGTAAATATACTTTATATCGATTTAAATTATTTAACAGCGTGTTATTAGAACAATTTTGAATATGAATGTTTTTAAAGAAAATTAATGCTATGGAATTGTGGTAGGGTAGATGTTGCTACTCTGTTAGACTCCTTAAATATACTTACAGTAAAAACAGTTTTTCTAGTATAAAAATACATATATCAGTATATAAATTTACATATGTACAAACTACTATTCAAGTCCACTGAAAAAATATATTGCCTGATTGAATTGTTGTTATAAAGTTTTCAATTCACATATATAAGTTTTTATTTCACTATCCTAATAGCATTTTTTATTATTTATATCATGGTTTTTTGCTTTGGTAAGCTGAAATACGCAGAAATCCTATAGATGAGAATTATTATAGAAAATATAGTTAAGATTTGCACTAGGAGGATCTCGCCTAATTTCCATCATTTAACAATTATTACTGTAGGGCATGTTTCCCTTTATAGATATTTCTCCTAGTCATTAACGGCCGGTGACCCACGACGGAGCCATATTTAAGGTACGTTACAGTCTCAAATCATCTTCTACATGCTCAAGATGTTTCTAACCTACGCTGTAAGGATAATTCTCGACACAGTTACACGAGAAGTTAGGAGTGTTATATCTCCCCCAAATATTTTACTTATACACCAAGAATTTTTCGAGAACACTAAAATGTTCCGCATGAGTGATTCTCCAACAGATTAGAACAATACTACCTCTTACGAACTTATTTGTTAGAGTTGAATAATTTTAGGAAACATGGTGACACTGGACATAAGATTAACTACATTCTATATCATCTGCCAACATTATTTCCGCCAGGACACTACCTAATAAAAACTTAAAAACTATCACCATACATCTATGCAAAACCCCCGGGGACGTCGTCAAGCTTCAAATCAAGTGGGAATGAGACACATGTCTTAATAAGAATTTGCATAAATTTCAAGATAAAGAAACGCACACATCTAAACACAGAGTGCATTTAGCTATACGAAGCAGTTGCATTCGCTTTTCTGTTTTCCAATTCATGGCAGTTAATGCGATTCATGGCTAACACTATAGATGACATTCTTATCTCTAATACAAGGGTGAGGTAATTCAATGATTTTTAAAGTACTTCATTGGGTTCAAACCCTGATCCCGCCAAGCGAATTTTGTGGTAGACAAACTCCATGTGCGTGGGTTTCCTCGGGGTTCTCCCGCTTCAACCTACTTTCTTCATTCTACTATTTAATCCACTTCTCATCATCGCAGTCTCCTAGCCAGTATAATCGTGGGACGTAAAGCTCAAAGATTTCATTTCATTTAACCTGAAATAAGGGAAAAACTGGATGTATCATGACATTCATCACACTCTGTAGTTAGTTTCAGAACAAAGTCGTATACAAAGGAGAAAGTACTCGTTCTCAAATTTGCCAAGTAACCTGTAAGCAAGAAGAGTATTTGTTTATTTCGTTTAGATAACTCTCTTCCAACTCCTCTTTTAAGTACAACAGTGTTATATATTAACTATATTTTCTCTTATTTATATTGTGATTGGGCTACCATTCGGTACCAGAGATTTGATATACAGATGGTGATCAGAAAAATAAAAACACCTGAACGAAATTGCAACTTACCAGATTCATATGGTGTCGGTCCACCTTTCGCCTTCAGAACAGCCTTGATGCGACGTGGGATGGAGGCATAGAGGTCGTGAATGGTAGCGAGTGAAATTTTACACCATTCCTCGTGCAGGGCATCGCCCAGTTCTGTGAGAGAGGATGGAGGTGGAAATCGTCGCCGGAGTCGTGTTTCCAAGACGGACCACAGATGTTCAATTATGTTGAGATCTGGGGATTGGGCGGGCCAGGGGAGGTGTTGAACTTCATCCCGATATTCCTCAAACCACGCTGCAACAACGCCAGCTGTATGAATGTGTGCATCATCACCTGGAAGATGGCGTAATTGTCCGGGAACAACATCCGGACCATAGGATGCAAGTGGTGTCCTAAAATTGCGACATAATCAATGGCAGTGATTCGTCCGCTAAGTGTGACCACAGGACCCAATGAAAACCATGATATGACGGGCCACAGCATCACCGAGCCGCCGCCATCTTTCACAGTTGGGCGGAGACTCTGCAGGTCATAAGCTTCTTTGGGCGTTCTCCACACATAAACACGGCCCGTGGTTGGGAATAGGGTGAAGAATGACTCATCCGACCATATCACACGTTTCCAGTCCTCAACGGTCCAAGTTGCATGGTCGCGGCACCATTTCCGTCGTGCGAAAGCGTTATGTTCCCTGATGAGCGGTTTGGCCCGTGCAACACGACCCCGTAAGTTCATGTCATGTAATTCGTGGCGGACTGTGATTGTGGAAAAAGGGTGGGGGAGGTGCTGATTGAGTTCCGCCGTCACTTGCTCCGCAGTAGCACGACGGTTCTGTGTGACAATGCGCTTTAATACCCGGCGTGACCTGTCACTCATCATTTTCTTCCGCCCACTGTTCCGCTTCCCAGATGTGGTTTTCACGTGTGTTGTGTAGGCCGTCATCACCTTCGACACTGCCCCACGCGACACACCTAATACAGTAGCCACTGCCGTCACACTCACTCCACATAACCGCGCACCAACAATTTGCCCTCTTTGAAAATCTGAGAGGTCTCCCATTTTACAGTACTTCCGTCTGTTTTACCCACTGGACACTGCTGTCCCACTGCGCCTGACGTAGTATGGAGACCGACCTAACACATGTAACGCCCCTTCTACCTAGTATCCACAGAAAGCTTCCAGTCCGACAACTATTACCATTCAAAGTAGAAATAATAATAATAATTATAATAATAATAATAATAACATTAATAATAATAATAATAATAATCGTCAGTCCGAATGCAATCCGATAACACCTAGTCGATGGGACTTGGGCCGGAAGATTTAGTTCTCCATCGTACAATTCGTCAGTGTGAAATTTAATAATTTTTCCAATATTTCCAAATACCACAGATAAATCAAACATATATAGGAAATAGATATAATTTCAAATAAATAACCACAACAGAAATTCAATTTTATATAACAATTTAATAACAAAACAAAGGTTGTGTATTTACACTATTGCGTTAGAATAATGTAGATACACTAACGAAATTACATAACAGAAAAAAATTATTAATAAAACAGAATATACTAATGAAAAATGTAAATGATTCTAATCTGCAATAAATTCTTTAATCTTCTTGTATTCTAGATAGAATGATAAATTTAAATATTATTCTTCAAAAGGATTCTATTAAGAAATTATAATTGGAACAATTTAATTTAATTTCTTCTTAATTTCAAAGATTATTCTCAATAATAACTCTATCAACGTTACTTCAAATCTAACTTCATAAAGTAAAGTGATCATTTAACAATCTATAAGCGCGCTTCTTTAATAACTTCACTTTACGAGGACTAACAAGATAAAAGTTAATGTGACAATTTTAAATTTAATATCAAGCAAATAAGTATATATAAATTCTCTTATTCTGTAATTAAATAATTTTACTTTTATTTAAACTCTCAGTCTCAAATCTAGAACAGTAGAATGAAAATGTTGAAAATTTCAGTTCTCAATTATATATCTTAACATTTCAGTCAACTCTCAGTCAATAATATATTCATACCACTCATTAAACTTTACGATAAGCGTGGAATGAAAGTGCTAGAGGAAAATAATTTGCAGTCTGTTTTTTTACGGTAAAAATACTCTGAAAACTTAATATGTAACCAATATAAACTGTAAACTGTAAAAGAAACCGATTTAATCTGGAAATGTTGGAATTATAACGATTTGACCAAAAAAGGTGATGTTTGTCCCCCCTTACTACTTAGCACTCCGCGAAAGATCAAAATTGCAGAATAATCTGGGAATTACCGTAAGGGTGAAAAAACGTTGGAATTGCATTAGCAATACGACCTGGAGTGGATCACAAGTCAAACAACCGCACAAACACACATTTAAACAAGCCACAATAACTACTTGAAAAAAAGTTCACTCACCTTTACTTGTTTCAAACACGGATTTACCTTCAATGTGTTAACCTCTCTCTCTTTAGGTAATATGGCTTCAGTCTGAGCTTTTCTGGTTATCGAATAAAATCAAATTGGTAGAAAAACGTCAGTTTTCTTATGTAACATAATTCCTCACAAAAATCTTTCCGTGCCTTAGTTTCCTCAGAAAAATATAAAACATGAAAGATTTATTACTGGTTTTCAAGCAAACTAAACCAGCTAATGCCCAATAGGAATTACTATTAACGTGATCTAAACGGGCTTTTACTTGGCACAAAAGGACCCACTCAACACTGCCCTTTAAATGCACTATTTCTCTGCACAGAATTAAAAGAAATGAAGAATATAAGCTAATAACGGAAATAACTATTTGCGCAAATAACGCAAATAAATCTTCACAAGCATTTAACACACTTTCAAAGAAAGTTTTCACACTCTGATTCTCTCTCATAACTTAGTAGCTACAAAAAGAGGAAAGAAAAAGAGCCCGTTTGACTTGCCACTAAGTTAGCTTGCGAGAATTGAAAAACCAAGGAATAAAATATTCCTTTTTCCACTGATCACTTTGTAATATATAACTGACATATCACCAATATGACTTTATCGATATACGTCAATAATACACACATCACACTAACAAGAAGACAAACGGAGAACCATTCTCAATAAAGAGAAACCCTGTCGAAACGAAAGTACAATCAATCGACTGAACAATCTTCCGGCTGAACAATACGAATACAAGTAAAGTAGGAGCGGAACCTACTTTAGCTTGTAGAGTAGGATTCGTTGACTACGCCCCCTAACGCGACTGCAATCTTTTCCTCTAACAGTCTTTTCAACAGTTGTTACCTCAAAATTCCACATATTTTTTATGATTCTTTTCTTCCTACTTTTTAATTTTTTTTACTTTTTTTTTTACTTTAAAAAGAAGAACATATTAAACCAAACCAATGATTCTCACATATTCCATAGTGACTCTTACAACATTTTAAGATTTTCTCAATCTATTTTACAGTACTCTTTTTCCTTTATTAGTTTGATTACTCTTGTGACGCGTCCATATTCGTCGGCCTCATTCCGCACGAAGACGACACGGCACACATACCACCACCAGCGGTCCGGCGCTGCGGGCGCCATGACACCACTGCCAACCCATACATCTGACGTGTTGCCAACTGCAGGTGTTTACATTTTTCTGATCACCACCCAATATTCCAGGTGGAAGATTATGTGGTTCAAATTTCATACTACCATGGAGACTATACCCTGTCTGTTTAAAGGAACGCTTAACTGCAATACAACCAAATAAATTACTACATAGTAACTATGAAGTGAGGTACCTGTAAGTGATGTCTTGAAATGCATTTGGAGACTTATTCACTACTGTATCTTATTGTAGATGATATGACTGGTTACTGTTTAGTCATGAACACTTTCGAAGCCAGCTTAGCGAGTTACGGATGGCTAATTACGTACAATTATAATGGATTCAAATACATTGAATCAAACATTAGTATGCTGCTGGAAGTTAGACCTTGAGAGAATATCTAGATGCTCTAGTGACTTGATATTTCACACAAAATTCATATAAGCATTTCTGTTAACTAATGAAGTCAATAAGGTCTCGTCCTAGCCGATATTTTCAGCTCTGTGTTAAGCGAAGATTTTTGTATATGGACAAGCGTAAGTCAGCGGTAAATTTACCTGTACAAAATACATGTATGTACGTTAATCACCAATGAACCCTTTGATGAACCCTTTTCGGCGATACTTTAACACTTACAAATATTATTAGTAAGGCATAATATTTGCCAATGAAACAAACTGTTTCATTCAATGATCTGAAATGTTATTACAACGATGATACTGCTCCTGTTTATTTCCGTTAGTGACTATGCAGTATTACTCTTCTTTATGTTATGCGTTTCTTCATGCGATTCAGGCTGTAAAAAATGCGTTTCTTCATCTTAATCTTATTTTATTGTTACGGCCTATGTTTAGGTAAAGGGGTCCAGCCTTACTTTGGAAAAAATATATAATTTCGCTTATTTCTGTAATTATTACGTTAGTTTTCGGTAAGTACATATGAAGAGCTCCTTTCCAAATACCACTTAAGTCATTTGTTTAAAATTTACAGCAAACAACAAAAACCAGGAAACACCAATGACTAAGGTGGACTTTGCAAAAAAAAACATAGTTTTTGAGCCATTACACCAGTGAGACTTGAGTGAGTTTTACAGTTTATTCAACATTAATATGTGCATCTCACCCACAATATCATAATAAACATAAAAAGTTTAAAATTGAGAAAAACTGACTTAAGTGGTATTTGGAGTCTACAACATTTTGAATTCGTCATTTCTACATGTAATTAGTACGATTCCATTCTTAAATGACAGAAATCAATTACAATTCTGTTACTTGAACTCATTTTTCCTGTAAATATTCTATTTTGTACGTACTTCTGAACGCCTTCAATTTAACATAGCTCATTATTACTACCGTCGCACCAGGAAGCAGTATCGATCTCTGGAACTTTTACTGAAAATAATTGCTTTCCATTGGAAAATTTTCTCTCAACGTCTCATAGAGGGTCGTTCAACTCAACCTGGAACTTTTTTCTTTCCAGGTTTAAATGGACACCTAGATGTGAAGGTTTTGTATGAAGTAGAAACTGGAGCCTGTATCCGGTTACTGGTAGATGGCGCTCATTTCCCGCGCTTTTGGATAGACCGTTATTCAAGATGGCGGACACCAGTGTGAATGTCTACCTGTAACAGCGTGCTGTGATGAAGTTTTTAGTAAACGAGGGAATAAAACGTGCAGAAATTTACAGAACACTTCAAGGACAGTATGATGATGAGACACTCAGTAGCACTAAGACATTTGAGTTGTGTAAGCGCTTCAAAGATGTTCGTATCTCTATTAGTGACGATCCTGGTTGTGGTGGGTCACAGCCCACGGTAGACATTCCTCTAAGAACATTCAGTGCGTGGAGCAGTCCAGGAGTTAGTTAAACGCTGGGATAAGTGTATAACTGTAACTGGAGGTCATGTGGAACAATAAATATACTTTTCGCACTTTGAAATTTGTTCTTCTATTGTTTTTTTTTTTTTAAAAAAAGTCCTAGATTGACTTGAATGATCCTCGTAAATATCTTGTGTCTAGTACCAATACTTACCAACTCCTTATTAATGAGATAGTATTAATCGTGTACCTCCTTATGCTACTTAAAATAAAGAAGAAAATTTAAGAAACAAGTTAATAACAAGAAATGGATTAGTGAAAGTAAGGGAAATTGTGAAAGAGGGAAAACAAAGCAACCTTTCTTTAAGCCAGGATTTTTTAGAATAGGCCTATTATTATTGAACACACAAATATTGAATATATCAAACTAGCCTGACACAAAACTATAATTTTCTTGAAATATTGTTAGTAATCTATTGACTATTGTTTAAAACTATTCTTTGCATAAACTAAGGCTTTTGAGTTTTCCTTTGTTTAGCATTATATAGATGTGCTGATTATTAGTAGTATTTGTGTAAAAAAGTATATATGTCACCAGGGGCACATCCAGGACGGACTTCCGGGAAACTGTGGGTTGTAATACAGCTATTTAGAGCTACTTTTAAGAGTTTAAAACTTTGGCATATGTATTATTTATATATAAAATAAGAAAGTTTTCTGTTCTGAGGGGCGGGGCGATTGCCCCCTGGATCCGCCTCTGTATGTCACCGATATAAAAATACGTACCGGTATAACAAACTCATATTTAACAGTGTACTTTGCACGTATGGCAAGATAGCCCCCCCACTTTAGAAAATTGAAACAATGACTACGTCATTCGTTTGTACTACGTTTGTACCGTTTGTACCGAAAATATTTTCGTTTGTACCATTTTCCTTATAGGGTTACTTGACAGGTCAACTGGGGGGGCTATCTTGGCGCCAAGATAGCCCCCCCCGTATCACAGCACAAAAAATTGGAATACACCATTCGAAAGCAAAACGTTTGTACCGTTTGTACTGAAAAAAGTTTTATTTGTACCCTGATAGTTTTCGAGAATCAGGGGATGACATTTGGGGGGGCTATCTTGGCGCCAAGATAGCCCCCCCGTATCACAGCACAAAAATTTGAAATACACCATTCGAAAGCAAATCGTTTGTACCGTTTGTACCGAAAAAAGTTTTGTTTGTACCCTGATAGTTTTCGAGAAACAGGGGATGACATTTGGGCGGGCTATCTTGGCGCCAAGATAGCCCCCCGTATCGCAGCACAAAAAATTGGAATACACCATTCGAAAGCAAATCGTTTGTACCGTTTGTACCGAAAAAAGTTTTGTTTGTACCCTGATAGTTTTCGAGAAACAGGGGATAATATTTTGGGCGGGGAGCTATCTTGGCGCCAAGATAGCCCCCCCGTATCACAGCAAAAAAATTTGAAATACACCATTCCAAAGAAAATCGTTTGTACCGTTTGTACCGAAAAAAGTTTTGTTTGTATCCTGATAGTTTTCGAGAAACAGGGAATAATATTTTGGGCGGGGGGCTATCTTGGCGCCAAGATAGCCCCCCCGTATCACAGCACAAAAATTTGAAATACACCACTCTACAGAAAATCGTTTGTACCGTTTGTACCGAAAAAAAAGTTTTGTTTGTACCCTGATACTTTTCGAGGAACAGGGGATGACATTTGGGAGCGGGGGGCTATCTTGGCGCCAAGATAGCCCCCCCGTATCACAGCACAAAAAATTGGAATACACCATTCGAAAGCAAATCGTTTGTGCCGCTTGTACCGAAAAAAGTTTTGTTTGTACCCTGATAGTTTTCGAGAAACAGGGGATGACATTTGGGGGGGCTATCTTGGCGCCAAGATAGCCCCCCGTATCACAGCACAAAAATTTGAAATACACCATTCGAAAGCAAATCGTTTGTACCGTTTGTACCGAAAAAAGTTTTGTTTGTACCCTGATAGTTTTCGAGGAACAGGGTATGACATTTGGGGGGGCTATCTTGGCGCCAAGATAGCCCCCCGTATCACAGCACAAAAATTTGGAATACACGATTCGAAAGCAAATCGTTTGTACCGTTTGTACCGAAAAAAATTTTCTTTGTACCCTGATAGTTTTCGAGAAATAGGGGATAATATTTTGGGCGGGGGGCTATCTTGGCGCCAAGATAGCCCCCCCGTATCACAGCACAAAAATTTGAAATACACCATTCGAAAGCAAATCGTTTGTACCGTTTGTACCGAAAAAAAGTTTTGTTTGTACCCTGATAGTTTTCGAGGAACAGGGGATGACATTTGGGGGGGGCTATCTTGGCGCCAAGATAGCCTCCCGTATCGCAGCACAAAAGATTGGAATACACCATTCCAAAGAAAATCGTTTGTACCGTTTGTACCGAAAAAAGTTTTGTTTGTACCCTGATAGTTTTCGAGAAACAGGGGATAATATTTTGGGCGGGGGGCTATCTTGGCGCCAAGATAGCTCCCCCGTATCACAGCACAAAAATTTGAAATACACCATTCTAAAGAAAATCGTTTGCACCGTTTGTACCGAAAAAAAAGTTTTGTTTGTACCCTGATACTTTTCGAGGAACAGGGGATGACATTTGGGGGCGGGGGCTTTCTTGGCGCCAAGATAACCCCATCGTATCACAGCACAAAAATTTGAAATACACCATTCGAAAGCAAATCGTTTGTACCGTTTGTACCGAAAAAAAGTTTTGTTTGTACCCTGATAGTTTTCAAGAAAGAGTGGATAGCATTTGGGAGGCTATCTTGTACAAAATAGGCCCCCTAATATGTACTTTTTCCATGCCCATTAATAAGTATTATGTGTTTATTCATGTGAATTTATGTGTATTTAGAACTCTTGTTGTACATATCCAAATAAAAAAAGAACTTGTTGGGAATAACTCAAGGTTAAAATTGAATCGGCGAGTGGGAAAACAATGTGAGTTCAAAATAAACCATTTTTAGTTAAAGGCGAAAATAACACTAAAGATGTACAACTACAAGTTGTAATGAAGAGCAGAACAATTTGGAAGACCTCGCACGTTATTGCGGATTGCTATAATGTCGACTGTACATTTGTGGCATTAACAAACGAAAGTTCTTTCTTCAAATATCTCAAAATGCGTTTTGTGGACTAGTACTGTTTTCCCGCTCAACGATTCAATTAAATTTTCTCTATTTGTGTCCTTTTCCGTAAATTAATACCGTAAAAAGAATAACAAAGTGTGTACAAATTCAGAAAGAAACTGGATTTACAGAAATAATCTTAAACAAAGAAAACTAAAAGATGAAATGTTTGCTCACCTAAACTGCCTCCTTCCAAGTTTCAGCTTTACACCAACTGAAGAAATTAACTGTTTACATCTGTCACATTAACGGCTCGAGAAGTTTGCCGCTTTCATAGACAATAGACGAAAGCAAATAGGCCATTGCTGAATAATACGTATTTACTTAAGGAAAAGAGCAGAAATAGAGAAAATTTAATTGAATCGGTGAGTGGAAAACCACTACTTTAGTCCACAAAACGCATTTTGAGATATTTGAAAAAATAACTTTCTTTTGTTAATGCCACAAATGTACAGACGACATTATAGCATTCTGTTATAACGTGCAAGGTCTTGCAAATTGCACTGCTCTTCATTACAACTTGTAGTTCTATATCTTTAGTGTTATTTTTGGCTTTACTTCAAAATGATTTACTTTGGACTCACACTGTTTTCCCACTCGCGGATTCAATTCTAACGTTGAGTTATTACTGAAAAACTCATTTTTTATTTTGATATGCACAACCAGAATTCTAAACACATCAATTCACATACTTATTAATGGACATGGAAAAACTACACATTAAGGGGCCTATCTTGCGTACAAGATAGCCCTCAAATTTCATCCCCTGCTTCTCGAAAACTAACAGGGTCAAACAAAACTTTTTTCGGTACAACGGTACAAACGATTTGCTTTCGAATGGTATATTCCAAATTTTTGTGCTGTGATACGGGGAAGCTATCTTGGCGCCAAGATAGCCCCCCGCCCCAAATATCATCCCCTGTTTCTCGAAAACTATCAGGGTACAAACAAAACGTTTTTCGGTACAAACGGTACAAACGATTTGCTTTCGAATGGTGTATTTCAAATTTTTTTGCTGTGATACGGGGGGGGGCTATCTTGGCGCCAAGATAGCCCCCCCAAATGTCATCCCCTGTTCCTCGAAAACTATCATGGTACAAACAAAACTTTTTTCGGTACAAACGGTACAAACGATTTGCTTTCGAATGGTGTATTTCAAATTTTTGTGCTGTGATACGGGGGGCTATCTTGGCGCCAAGATAGCCCCCCCAAATGTCATCCCCTGTTTCTCGAAAACTATCAGGGTACAAATAAAACTTTTCTCGGTACAAACGGTACAAAGGATTTGCTTTCGAATGGTATATTCCAATTTTTTGTGCTGTGATACGGGGGGGCTATCTTGGCGCCAAGATAGCCCCCCCAGTTGACCTCTCAAGTAACCCTATAAGGAAAATGGTACAAACGAAAATATTTTCGGTACAAACGGTACAAACGTAGTACAAACGAATGACCTAGTCATTGTTTCAATTTTCTAAAGTGGGGGGCTATCTTGCCATACGTGTACTTTGCTGCATACTATACGGCACATAAATAACTATTTTTTAACTAGCAAAATAAATATTGTTAATTATCGACAAGGACTAAAATACTTCTTAGCGTGACATGTTATTCATTTTTTTTACATGAATTTTAGCCACAAAAATTCTACCATCCTCAGCTACATGTCATCTAACAACTGACATATAACTTAAATTTGGACAATACTTACGTTCAACGTAAACCAAAATTGAATAGTTAATGATAATGTTAATATATATATATATATATAAAACAATGAAAACATGCCCAAAAACAGACAGTAGTTTGTTTTTCATATTTCAATACTATGTTATATTATATTCATATACAATGTTAGAATACTGAAATTATTAATTTACTTGTTTAGTTGTTGATTTTACTTGCTTACGTTTGATTATCAAGATTAAGATTCAAGATTCAATATGAAATGAACATTTTAACATTTATCTCCCATTAGATCAAGGAGACGGGTGATTAATGAAAGTTATAGAATGTGAAATAGTTGGCTCAATGATAATATGATAGGGAATGCGAAATTCAGAGAAAATCCATGAATACGACGTAGTTCAACACAAACTTACTTGACCTCGGATAGACCCAGGAAACTCTCGCACCAGAGGTTCTCCCACCACCCTATAGTCAACTTGGCTCCCGGAAATAGTTGCAGTTTTAATCAGATCTCCATACAATATTATGATATAAGTTTTTTTTTCAATTCTTACCTGATATACGCAAGGGCTAGGATTGACATTTCTCACATATGTTATAATTAACCAGGCAGAACTCGCACTATATTTATAACGCGAGAACTTGCACCGGTCTTTTAGACCGACTCCAATTAAAAAATATTGTAACATGTAGAAAATGCTTACTTTTGTTAAAAAGAGTGCACATAAGTTTTTTTAAATTTAAGGTATTGATAAAGAAGTATTTAATACTTTTTTTCTTACGGAGAATACCCACGAGAGTTAAATTGTGATATATTAGAAGCTCTTCTGCGAGAAGTATGGACGTGTACCAGTTGTCGGTTTATTAGAAATGGGTTGTATCAGTTTTCAACTATACTCTTAGCGCTCTCATCAACTTGAGAGGGGTCAATTTGGTTGTTTACCACTGTGCAATCCATGTGTATGAGAAAAAACGTACGGGATTTGCTAGCACAAATAATTTCATAACATATTTGGCCGGTTCATTTGGAATATATTGCCTAAACTTTCATTTCACTCGAAAGGCTTCCAAGGATTCGTTAATATTAGACATTCACTTGGTGACTAGTTTGCTTTGCACCTTTCTATAAATCCGTCAAATAACTCTCTGATGGTCGATAGGTTGTCCAAACTCTTACTTTCTTCACATTTTGTGACATCATCAAAGTGTAATGCTTGTAACAGAAATTGAAAACTGCTTAGGGACATTTGCAGAATGATCCTTTCTACTCTTGTTCCATTAGTAGCTCATAGGTCCCTCAGATTGGTATGGTTACATTTCAAAAACTAGCCAAATAACGAAGACCAATAAGAACATTTAGCTTTGGAAAATCTAGATCTTTAGCATCTCGTTCTCTAGAAAATTCTTTTTATGCTTATTAATCCAAATATTGGTATAGTGTACTAGCTTCGCAAGAACATCATCTGGAAAAAAGTTCCAGAATGCCAATGCAGTCTCAACATTTCGAGCTTGATGAATATGTCCCGGTAATTGTGTTACAATGTTTTACACAAGCAGGAAAACACTGTACAATGATGTGATGCGAGAATCGGACTGGGTCGAAACGACCGAAAGCAAACAATACAGCTCTCTAATTGTCGTACAGGCAGTGAACAATGTTTACTTGGTAATGGTGTTGTAAGGGGAGGGTGCAAAGAACAGTCACGGCCGGCCATGAATCTGTGGCGCGTTTCCGAGTAGTGGTACATACTTAAACATACCTTCTCTTTTCCCGGCTATGCTAGTCCTCGCGGGTTGAAGGTTGGCAATTAAGACAGCATAATTAGCGCCAGATGATTGAACTGTTTCAAAAATAGCGGTTGGTTCTGCTTATTCCTTGTTAGCTTTTTCTAATAGAATAAATACAAAATACGTTATAAAATTGTTAGGAATTTGACGTAAAACTGGGAAATGATTATAAAATTTACATATATCTAACTTCTGTGAATTATTCAGCATATATTGTAAGACTTAAGCAATATAATATGTGTTAGATCATCAATACAAATAAATTGGGATTATGACCAGTTTCTGATTATTTTTATAGTAGCTGTAATAAGTGCACGTAATAAGCTGCTATAGCTGTAATTGCTGTAAGCAGTATCATGCTAGGAAGACTGGGATAATTTTCAGCAGTAACAGTTTTGTCTACTATCAGAATATAGGCTCTAAATTTCGCGAACGCTACGCCTGACAACTCGCATAGTGTATTAAACTTCCAAAACCAAATTCATTTAAGGAATTTCCAATTTTCAACCAATTGCGATCTATTCAGAATTTCAAATTAATTATTTGATCAAACATGATAGCTGTATAATGTAATAATGTAGTACCTATTGGCCTTGGATGTCCAAGTCGCAGGAAATGTTTAGTGTTAGGATAGTGTTTCCAGCATCGTATCAATTTTCTATCTCACATACAGAGCCGAATTTATGTTTCGTGAGCCCCTAAGCTATTGAACGTATGTGTTCAGATATCCTTTGGTAATGAAAAACTTTCTTTGTGTGTGTGTGTGTTCAGTTTATAATAGTGATTTATGTACTAAATAAATATCTAAAGCTTACTAAACTTGGGAGTAGGCAAGGGAGGGTCCCATTGCTTGTACCACACTAAACACTCTTTCTCTATGTAATTTTTTTATTATTTGTTTTTGTAGAAATGTGCGTTGCATGCAGTTTCTTTCCTTTTTCTCTTTAGAAACTCCATAAAGATGGAACCCTATTTGTTTCGCATATGTAAATCCGATACTGCTCACATATGTCAACCCTTCGCACTCAGAAAAATAATTTGCACCTTCAGCTATATATGTTTTATACACCTACAAAAAAAACGTACGTTTACTAACAAAATCTGGAAGCGAGATACGTCATTTGTATGGTACTTAAGGATTCCTTTTTTTCTCCTTAGATGTTACATTAAACCTCTCCATTCTGTTTAATATCTAACAGTTTTCCATGTGCTACAAGAGGATACTTATGTTACATTGGTCTATCGATTATTGTCTTGTTTGGTGATGCATGCTTTCATCTAAATTAATGATAACAATCGTAGGAATGATCGCTAGTGTTGTCAATTTAGATTATTATACGTGATTTATCATATTTGGATGTGTTGTCTACAGCGGCTATTTGCCAAAAACTTTTATGTAAATATGTTTTCTACCGCTGCCTTTTCAAGTTTTTTGTAATGCTTTTATGAGATTATAGAGTTTAGTTCCTACATGTTCTGAAAATTGAAGCCAAATACAGAAATATAAGCTATACTATCATCTAGGGTTCGGTACGCTAATCTAGTTGTTAAACGCTACCCATGGGTAATTAGCGATGAGCTCTAATTACACGTTACAAACAACCTACAAGAAGGAAAGAAACAAGGAACTGTGTTTAGAGTAACACCAGTCAATACCCGGTTTGATTCTGATTGTGTCTCCATGTAGTCTCAAAATATTACAGCAATAAAATGGTATTAAAGTATGAATCTGAAATAGAAAATTTTACAAACTAATGAAATGAGGAAAATAATGATTCCTACATCAAAATTTAATAACAAGTGAATAGTTTCATGAAAATCTCTTAACACTTACCTAGGCAAAGGGAAATTATTCAATTCATTTCCATAAACACTTACAAACACTCATGCATGTTATTAATGGATTTTCGTTCATATATGTAAAAAAGAAAAACGGAATTTTAACTTTTCTATTAAATAGCTATGCTTATAAGGAGAATATCTGTGGTTAGGTAGTTAACATGATCGCAGATGTTAGTACTAAAAACAACAAATGTATTTACCACTCCAAATGTTATAACTGAACCAAAGCATAGAACAATACATATATATATATATATATGTGTCTAATCTTCTTAGCAACTATGTTCCATCTTATTGTGTATACAATAAATACTTGTGTTCATCAATACGTCTTCAATATTACTCTGTGCCCAGTGCACTCTTCACTTATCATAATTCATCTTTATCATTCCACAGCTATTACATAGTTAATATGCAAAATATCTTGATAATAGATCATATCAACTTATACAACCATAGTAATTCTATCTCTTATTTGCACAGAGTGTCTTCAGTAACTACAAATCGGACATTCTCATATTTCTGAACACCTTTAGCCCACTGCTGTTTCCAACAATTCTCCCCCATGTACAAAGATAGAACGTACCCGAAAAAGAACAACACCATACAAGAATGCAACATTCTGCATAAACTCAATCTGCACCTAAATCCCATTACAAAATCAATAGCAACGGTAATCAATCTAATCTAACAAATTACTGAGTCAAAATCCCTTCCATAGATAATATTTTTACCTATCCTTCTCTCTGTCTATTTAACAATGACCAACACTCTTATGACCTGTAAGCCTCCCTCAGTCCATTATCCAAATGCATATACCATGTTGCAACTTTATTATATAATTTCTTAGTCTTCAATGAATTTAAAACCAATGTTTTCTTTATTTTTCCTATATATATACGTGCATCTGTTCTAACACTCCCATATGTGTTTTTTAATTCCCCAAGAACTAACTTCTCTAATATTTCATAGCGTTCTTTAAGTCGTTCTAGCTCATTATCCCTCTTTCTAATTCCTCTCTCATACCTTGCAGCCATTCGCCTTTACATTGCTCTGTTCCACAGTTTTGGGTTTTTCTTTTTCTTTTTCCATCAAATCAACTTCAACACTTTTCATTTGATTCTTTAGCCACTCCTTCAACCGTATTCTGATGTGTAATAACTTCCGACGAACTAGACTTGCTATCTACCGAAGTGTATGTGATTTGGTTTTCCGAAACTTTCTTACTCTTTTTTCCTTTCTTTTTTTCTTCTTTCTTCCCACACATTATCATATGCCCATCGTTGTCTTGCACTTCAGCATCTTCCTTAGACTCACACTTAGCAATTACTTTTGGATTATCGTTTGTCTTGCTTGTCTTCATTGTGATTTATTACTGTACTGCCCTGTTCGAAGCTTTTACCCTTATTCTGTAATGCTGCGTCAACTACTTCTAAATCTTGTATAGACTGGTCTTTCGTTGCTTGTAGCTCTACATCATTCTTGTTTGAGATAAACGAGCTGTTACAATTTACATTCGCAATTGGGAACCGACTGATAGAATTGATAATTGTACTACTTGTTTGATCACTACCATTATTAGTACCTTGCACTTGTTTACAATTTTGTTTGCGCTTGTTTTATCGGCCTAACACTATTTGGAACGGTTTTGGAACAAATAACTTTCATTAATAATAATTATGTATTTTCTCAAAAATAATCTTGCAGATTATATTTTTGTCCTGTGTGGGGGATGTAAGGATCCCCACATCACAGCAAAAGCACATGTCAATACAACACTGACATCACTTCACTGATTCATTTCACCCCGTAACCCTAATTGTTTTTGGCTTCACATACGCTTCGATTTCTTTTAATAGTATCTTCTAGCTTTTAGCGCTTTTCGGTAAATATTTTTTGTAAAAAGCATTTCTGTGTGTTGTATATCTATTGGGACTTGATCCATGTTATGTCTCCATCATGTTTTAATAATAAATTTAATTAACTATTTCGTAAATGATTTAAGTACAAATAATTAAGTTGAAAGTACTTCCCCAGTCTAATTAATGCCGAGTGAATTCTATTTTATTTAAATTCATATTCTCCTTTGTTATTTCTCTGCTTTACTTTTCTGGTTTTTCGTTCTTGAGACTTTGATATTGGTTTACAGAGATCCAACTCAAGTGACTTGAATTCTTTTCCGGTCTTCGTAAGATAGTCCCAGGGGTGTTATCACTTTTTCCTCGTGTACAGCTGTTTTCTTAACTTTTCTTTGCGCAATCTTCGTCCAGCAATACGGTAGTAGTCTTGTGGAGTTGAGATTGGATAGGTCTCTGAAGGCAGTTTGCCACTACTGGTTCGTTGTTCTCTTTTATTTTGCAAGTGATACGGATATTTATTTTCAGTGTGTGTTGACATGGAAAATCATGGGTACCCATTAGCATATAGGTATAACATATTGTTTGCTAGTTATTCTAGTAGATAAGATACCCGTGTTGACAGCTTATGCAATCCTTCAATTTCCGTCGTTGTCACCGACTGCGACACCATTTGAAATAAGTCAACTTAACTTCCTGTAGATTATGTCACTCAAACATATAAGAAAACAGTTGAAATATATTTAGTGAATTCAATTTAAACTTTTATTCTTGTGGTGTCAAGTCATTTTATTCCATGTAACTGGAGGTAATTTCTTATTGTTTTCTAAAGTATTTATTTCTAAATCACGTAATTACACAAGAAAATATAATTTACTTGTTAATTCAAATTAACACATGCAACAAAATCATGTGCTTTAGACTATCGAAGAATGCTGGAAATTCTTTTATTCATTAATTTTTGGGGGTATGCCTTTCACAGTAATAATGAAATTGTTGTATACACTAGAAGTACAAATTTTATTTTCTCTTTTCTTTATTTCTTTGATGAAGGCAGGGCCGTGGTGGCTCAGTAGTAGAGCGTTCAACTCTAATGCATTAGATCCTTGAATCAATCTCAGCTTGCGCCAAGTAAATGTGGTGAAGAAAAAACACCGTGTGCGTGGGTTTCATCTGGGATTTTCCGTTTCCTCCCACTTTCTTCATTCCAATATTTCATTCATTTCTTATCATCACCGTCTCCTTTAGCCTAGCCGGCACATTGCTGGGACAGAAAACTCATAGATTTCATTTTTTCCTCAAGGCATTTCATTCGTTGGGCCCTGTCACCTTACAACTTCTCTCTAGTACTAGTGCTGGCGTAGGAGCCTTTCATATGAGTGATTTCAGATTCGATTCCCAATGATAGAACATTGGTAGTAGTACTGTGATATGGATTTCGCCTTGAGTAAGCTCCTGCGTCATATAATCTCGTTGCTGTGGCTCGTATACATGAAACATATACAGTACATACCAAGTCTCTCCAGAAAGAAACTGAAGTTTCTAAATATTTCTAAATAAAATCGCCCTTTCAATATTCCTATACATACTGTTATATAATGTTGTTCTAACAAAATCGTCATTGTCATAATTGCTGAAAATCGAATGAAGTACGGAACACAAGCTATTTCAACACGTATTCTCACGATCACACATAGCAGGATAATGCAAATACCGTTTAAATGTTTTGGGAAAACATCCCATTATGTGGTTTGCAAATTGAAAGTATACACAGTCTTGTTGATCGTATATGGTTTTTGTTATTTCTAAAGAGTTCGTTGTCCTTCTGGACAAATCTTCTATACCAACCTCCTATAAGGCAAAGAGAAGAACTTCAGTGTTTTTTCTTCATTAAATATATTTGATTTTCTACTATTTGATACACTTTCTCTCAAATAAGCAACTTATTGTTATCGAGATATTCCCAAAAGAAGGTGAGTACGAATTTCCCTACAAGATTTATTAGTTAAACCTGTAAAGATGCGGTCCATCTTGGGCAGGCTCACAGCAAATAGTTAAAACGTCATTTCGCTACTGCAACTTCTACTATTACAAAACTTACAATATTTTAAATGACTTATGAAATATTGCAAATTTATTCTGAAAAGAAAACATATTTAATAATAAACAAAACCGAAGAGAGGCAAAAGGAATATAATGTGTACCAACACAAGATTACGAAGTCGAGAAAATCAATGCTGGAAAGACAAATGGGTTTCATTTCGGATTGTGAAACAACTGTAGATGTTGAGCTACAGGGTTCCAGTATTGTATACAGAAATGAAGATTTAGAAGTTGTAATTTCGACAGAGAGATTTAAGAAGAAACATTTTCCTGAAAAGTAAAATTGGTATCTAATATAGGTATCTTCTCTCGCAATTACATACTGTTTCTACTCTATAGTGATCACTATTGAAACCAGATGATTAGTAGATTTTTGCGTTTCCGGTTTCAATAGATACAGTAGTATCGAGACTGTGATTGAACAATATTTGGGACATTAAATTCGTATCTAAAATATATTTCTCGATATAAGTATCTCTGGCATGTAAAACTTGGTGGAGTCGACTAGAACAAAGAATAGTCTAGATCCCAAATTTTCGTAAATCGTGATGTAAATGGGAAGCTACTTCAGAGAGCTCGATTGAGTTTCTATCTTACCAGTACAATTAATCCTAATACTGGTTGCTCGCAAAAAGATCTTTCCAAATTCGATCGCGTATAAGTCAGACTTGGGGATAAATAGTGAGGTGCGGTTTGCCGCATAACGATCACACTTACGTAACGTTTTGTTCTGTACCAACAAATCCAACAAATCCCATTTCTCTACTTCTTATATGTTTTTGTGTTTGCAGTTGAAGCATTGACGACACAGTTTGCGGTGACACAGTCTGCGGAATGGTAGATAAAGGTTAAATCTTCCTCAGGTGCAGCGGAATTTATAGACGTGTTACAGAACACTTCCATCACGTCTGACCATCAAGTGGTGGTACATGAGTTTGAAGAAAAAGGAAAGTGTCATGAGGAGGACGAGCTCTGAACGTCCGAACACGAGTGTAGCATATGTATAAATGGTTCAACTAGCCTTTTCCGTAGTACAACCAAATCAGTTCGTTACGTGTATCGACAGTTGCAGTTACCGCTTACCACGGTTCACAGGTTGCTACATAAGCGACGGAAGCTACATGATTACACGCTGCAGCTGCTGTGTGCGTTTTAATCTGGTGACACGTCAAAGCACACTATATTTTCTACTGAAAATCTGAATCATATCGACCCAAACTCAAACGTTCTCACAAATGTTATGTTCTCGGAGAAAGCGAGCTTTCGTGTGTCCGAATTTACTATTTTTGTTCTCGTCCATTTTGTCCATGATTAGTAGATTCAGAGTAAAAATGAAATTACGGATAAAGGCCTGAACAGGTGACTACCATATGAAGATGAAACATCTTGAATTCAGCTTTCGAGGCTTAATTACAAATAGCGTCATACTGAAATAGGAATACATTCTGTAGTACTTTTGTAAGACATTGTAGGATATGTTCCACGTTTGGAGGAGATAGAGGCGTGATTAACGTTCCTGTGAATACACCAATAGATGTAGAGGACGTGTGGAGATGCAATGGAACCTGTCAGGTTTGCCTGTATAGGTTTAGGTTTGCATTTACATTGGTAGGAACAAAAAGATGAATGCCATTACAATTACGTACACACAAAAGATTGATTCAATACTGTGTACTTTTTAACTTTATGTGGTCCTTTGCGGTGATAACAAACTAATGTTAGAGTGCATTTGTTTATTGGATGAGAATTATATTACATCAATTTTCACAACGTATAGAGAGAGTTGGGGAAGTTACGAGAAGGATCAACTTGATGATGACCGTGATAAATGAAAACCTCATCTTTAAGCAGACCGTCGGTTAGAGCTTTGTCGTCGGTGAGTACACGAACCATGTATGTTGGACCCGTCGCATTTTAATGCCAATTGCACGTGTAGGGTGGATGTTATTGGCCGTGAGTTTCTCTAAAATTTCTTGTTCTGTAAGCGTGAGATCGATACCATGGATCACTATTGAAAGCTGCGGCTTTCGTCTATGTGGACGAGATGTCTTATGACTCTAAGATTGCAGTAATTATATCTTGCATTAGTGCCAAACATCACTGGGTCACTTTATAAGATCAGATGCTTATAGAGATTCGGATTAGTTGTTTAGAGTTTGATGCCGTTCGTCTAAGTTTTAATGAGTTAGTGCACTGAGAAAAATCACCGGACAGCAGTATATTGTACAAATATACGGAATACTCTTCCTTACTACAGAAATCAGTATGGAGCATACATTATCCATACCCTAAATACGCACTGCCCTTAGATGTTACATCATGCATATACTTGTGTTACATTCCTCGGCTTTTTTATATACGTCCATTTGTATGTGAGATCCTGACAGTCTATATTGTTTCCTATAGAAAATAAGTAAAGTTGGAACACATACGGAAAGTATTATAAGACATGCGTTTTCAGTCATTAAGTTGCTGTACGTTAAGTCCAAAAACTACAAGAATTAGGCATATGACCTATCTTTTGAACCCTTGTCCTGGCAAGCTATTTTTGTAACGTTAACTGGGGCCTTACCAACTCGATATGTTCATGATTTTAACTTCGACTAAAGATAGAAGAATTCAGAATTTTATGTCATCGAAATATTTATGGCTATTGAGAAATTCGAAAACAAAATGTGAAGCTACTGGGCCTGGGATGTCCCGCTTGCCCGGATAAGGGTTAACAACGACAAGCGACTCCACCCATATACGAAGCAGTAGATTATCGGCTGTTAGTTTAGTGTTTGCAGATGCTACGGGTTTTGGTGGACTTTGAAAAATCTCCGTACACGAAGGACGAGCAGGCTGTATATGAACGACGCCGATTTCAAGAGGAAAGCCGTAGGAAGTTTGAGAAGAACCAGAAGTTTTGCGATCGTTGAAACGGGTTGTTTCCCGGCGATGTTCTAGTGGTGGCCAGTTTTTAGTTGGTGTACTTCTGAGTGTTTCTCCTTGTTTGTGGATGCGAAACTCAGTTTACGAAGCATGGGTCATCGTCAGTAACTTCAGAAAGGCAACCCTTTCGTCTGTGGTCCCAAAATATAGAATAGGCAAAAGACTAAAAGAAAAAAGTGTAAAAATCATTTATGTCAGACCTCTAAAGAGTGTTCTTGTACCGTTCTGTGAAGTACGTATGCTACACGTTGACACCGGTGTACAAATACTGCTCTAAGAGGCTAAGTTTTTGAACAATAACGTAACGATCTTTTCCTAACGGAGTTTTTAAACCGATGTGTTAAACAAAAGATTACTTTCAGTCATTATCATAAATTATGTAGTTATTGTAATCTTTCTTTGCTTCTCTTGTTTAATTTCATTATTACACGATACTGAGAAGACAAATCCTACTTAGAAAACAAGTTTTATATAAGTATATATATAACGTAATCAGTGGCATATGTAGAATTTTGTTTCTGAGGGGCTATGCACAACATGTGAATAAGTACTTATAATTTCCTTTTCGGTGCCAACAACTTTTAACGAAGTTATGCATATAACAATTTGCGCCCGATAGCCATCCCCTATATACGCCACTGAACGTAATACTACTTTTTAAGAACAAGTAAAACATTTTTATTTTTCCCTATTCCTTTACTTCCGTATGAGTACTTTGAGCCGCCATCTATTTCCTCTTGTATCGAAAATTTTTGGGGGCACGTACATGTTTCTTTATGTTTATTACAGCTTTTACTCTGAGAGGACCAATATTGAAACCGGATATTTCCGTGGATTATAACCACTTCCGGTTTTACGAAAATTGTGAGAATAGAGAATGGGCTATCTCCGTGAAAAGTTGAATGCATATGAGTAAACAGCTGCTACTTTTGCCTGCGATTGCTCTATTGCGATTAAGACAGGACATCCGATAATTTCTTTTTGCATGGAAGTAAGTAGAGTAAAATTAATACATATTTTCTTAGTATATAGATGATATTACTATAGAAAAAAATCCTTTTTGATTTTATTATAGACCGGTAGGGAGCATGGTAGTTCAGTGGTGGAATGCTTTACCTTTGGTGCATGGAGCTCATGGTTCGATCACCGACCATTTAAATATGTGGTGGGAAACGTCATGTCCGTTTGTTCTCTCAGGATACTCCCGTTTCTTCCCAAATTCAGATTCACTTCCGTTAATCATCTTTCTCCTTTAGTATAAAGTGTATAATAATGGGACGTTAAACCAAAACTCTAACTGAAAGAAATATCCTTGATGATCCAGGTACAACAGCAATGAGTATTTAGCACAGTTTTATATATTTGTACATCTGGGGGACATTTGGAATTAATTACAAAATATGAACATGTATTTCCATTAAGTGACTATAAATCATGGCTACCCATAGACGACAAAATCCTCTGAAAACTCCAAGGAATGAAACACGAAAATATTGAATCACCATAAATAAAATACTGTTCCCGACATTAAGACACTTGCACTTTTAAAAGCGAGAAATTAGTAAGATTATTAGTTCGTCAGCGTTGCAAGCAATTGTTATCAAATCAATAAAGATAGAAGAATGCAAGAGAATAGGATGGTTAAGTTAAAGAAATATAGGAACTACCATAAATCAGAGAATAAAATGAAGTGGTAATTCTACAACTTTAAAGTGAGTTCGATTTTCCGCTCCATAACCAAATCTGAACTTTATCCATTACAAAAATTACAATTATTTAAGTTCTAATAAGTTGTAATAAATTATTTACTGTTTGAAGTTTTATATACAAGATATAGGACAGTTTAGATTCCTAGGAGACAAAAAGATGCTGTATGGTACAGTAACATGGTGAAATTCTAATTCCGAGCCACTGTGACAGGTTGCTATCAGGGTAGTAAATCTGGAAAGAACGGAGAACTGTGGGATATCAATGCACATGAGTAACACAGAAACAAATACAAATAAACATATTAGCCCATAACACTTAAATTGATCTGTCATGGGAAAATAAGCTAAGTGTAAAGTAGTGACCATTTACTGTGAAAGAATTTTTGAAAATGTAAACAGAGTACACATGTTGCCAGTTATTGATTAGTAGTCAAACTAACACGAAAAAGTAAAATTTGTAAGCCTATAAGAGTTTTTTTTAAAACGTTGTAAGTTCTGTATCATTAATAGTCTATTCTTAGTGATGACATGAAATGCGAACGTAAAATAAAAGCAAGGATAGGAATGGCGAAAGAAGCCTTTAAAAGAAAGAAAAGTCTGTTTTGTGGAACCTTGAACAAAGAGTTGAGAAAAAGACTCATAAAATGCTTCGTGTGGAGTGTTGTACTGTATGGGGCGGAAACGTGGACATTACGTAAAGGTGACGAAAATCGACTGGAAGCCTTCGAAATGTGGGTGTGGAGAAGAATGGAAAGAATTAGTTGGGTCGAGCGGAAAACGAATGAGAGAGTGTTAGAAATGGTGGGTGAGAAAAGAACACTTTTAGATATTATTAAGAAGAGGAAGAGAAACTGGTTGGGACATTGCCTAAGAAGAGATTGTATCATGAGGGACGTCCTAGAGGGTATGGAGGCTGGAAAGAGAGGAAGGGGGCGAAGGAGACTACAATTAGTGGATGATATAAAAACAGAAAGATCATACGCGAAGACGAAGAGGTTAGCGGAGGACCGTGGAGCATGGAAGGTTCTCAGCTGCGCGAAGTGACCTGCCAATAAAGGCAGAATACCTATGATGATGATGAATAGTCCTATTACAAATAAACACAAAGAAGTCTTAAATAAGCTTTTTTCTTTAAGTAAATTGGCAATATTATTTCAACTTTGTCATTGTTTTATTAAAGTTTATGCACAATAAGCTATAAATGTGTACCAAAGGAACACAGTGTAAAAGAAAGCAGAGGAGTACAAGGAGTATTATACAGTTCAGTATGGAATGTGATTACAGTGATTGAATGCAACAAACATTTTCTTTCTTAGTGCAACCGGGAACAGATACGACCGAATGATTTCTTTTTTAAAATTATTTTTTCTAAATTTTCAGTTTGGATTAATTTCGTGTTCTTTTTGCTTTGTTTTGTTTATTTATTCCTTTTTCTCTTGCGCAAAATTCTTGTCAGAGTTAGAATTCTGGATTTATTTAGTAAGACCATTACTCATTCACTCATTTCCAATTATAATTAGTTCTGGTTTCATTGGGAAGTCATCGTATGTCAGTAGTTTTTGGTTTGGAACCTTCTCCATAGAGGATTACCAGTAACAAACTCCAGGCCTGGATGTTGAACCCTGAATTCTGAAGGAAGATTTCCTGGAAATTTTGGCTGGTTAAATTCGAGTTCAGTTTCAAAGGGACCTGTGGACACACAAATACATTATTGATTGTTAGTTGCACATCTGCACTAGCCCGGTAAATGGCGATTCCAGCAATCAGTAGTACATTTGGGCAATCCATAGTTCAAAGGAAAGTGTACATCACACATTCATAACATTTTCACAGTTTATTTTTATTATTTTTTAAATAAAAGATACTAAGACAGAGAAAGAGAGAGATTTAAACGAGGAGGCAGAGATACTCACATATGCAACGTAGAATTGGAGAAACAAATGATCAGAGAACATTTACATTCTGAGAAATTTCAGATTCACCAGAAGTTAACACAATCTTACTTTCACAATCGAACATTGAACATATAGTGGAACTTTGAGAATTTAAATTTTTAAATTTTCTGCCCACGACTATTCCTCATATGGTAAAGGAGATAGATACTTCATAAAAATGAATGTTTTAAAATTAAAATATACTCTCCCATCGGGAATCGAACTCAGGACCACTTACAACAAACACACACACGCTAATTATTAGACCAACAAGGATAATTTATAGGTGACCTACATGGATGTAAATAACAAATCTTGCAATATTAAATTTACATCCTTGTAAATTGTATATCCTTCAATCAGATTTCGTCTTTTTACTATAAAGGTAACCAAGAAGGTTCTGTCGCTTTCTATGGAGGTATGTGTTCAATTGGCTCTCACAGCGTAAGTTGAATCCGAATGGAGATAAGATGAAAGTCAGTTGGTGTGGGTACATCCAACATACTACCTGGTTGTGGCAGTTCAGTTACACCGTGAACTTGGGTAAGGACAGAGTGGACATGGGATCTGCACAGAGTGTCATTGAACACTCAAAACTCTGGAGCCAGCGCTTCTGAATCGCAAAGGGGCCCTGCTGCTACAGAAGAACGCTAAGTAACACATGCTAGGATGCTCGGGACATCATCCTACGCTTTGGATGGGAAACACTATTGCATCAGCCAGATTCCCCAACATTGCACCGTACGATTGTTACCTCTTCAACTCCTTGGATAATCATCTTAGATGGCCAGTTTAAATGCTTAGTAGAGGTGCAAAATGCACTTGATCCCTTCTTCGCTTCAAGGGCCACCACGTTTTACCGCGATGGAATCCACGGCCTTCCAGAACGTTGAAAGAAGGTCATCAATGCAGATGGGGATTATTTTCTATGTCCCTGGTACGTGTGAGAAAGCGACAGAACTTTCTGGTTGCCTTTATAAAATAGATTAGTACTTTACGACAAATATACCGTGTCTAGATTCTCGATTCTTGAATGTGAACGTTTACTTGTAGATATTGTAGTACTTCAGACACTGAACTTCCTCGAATTCCTTGCTAGTTAAACATTTTTGAACACATTGGAACGCCTGTTTGAGTAGTCATGAACATCGTTTTTTCGACAAATTGCAACACTTGTTTGAGAGTTTATAATAAATATCCACCCTAATAGAAGCAAAGTATATTTCTAATTTTAATGCCTCGAAACAATTAACATTTTTGAAATATGCGAAAAGAATAAAATTCGTCAAGTGCCCTTCTCCGTGAGTGAGTCATTACCATTGTAACTTCACAGCCGAAAGATTCGAAAGTTATCTCCGAAAGCTGTGATTTTTTAAAATTCCTCATTTTCGGAATGTTAAGATCCTACTCTCTGTTCGCAATCAGATGCTACAAAATGTTTCCCCACCTCAATTCGACTACTGCGGGTGTGATGCTCTCAGATTCAACTCAGAAACTAATTATTATGCTTCACAAAATTACAATTTTCCTCAGAATATGGAGGCTGTCCGATTATTTTTCTCCAATTCTAACCTAGCATACATGAATTTATCTGTCTTTGTCCACGTATTTGAATGTGTATTCCTCCTGTCTCTCTCACAATGTCATCCGTCACCAAGTCACAAGGCCTGGGAACATACCTCAGACTCTTGAAATTAAATGTAAATGTTCTATCGATGGACAATTGTGACTCTCTGTAACATTACTGTTAGCACGCTGCGGCTATTCGGGCATTCCAACATAGACATAATAACATTGTATTCCAAATCTTGATGGCTCGTGTTGACATTCTTGAGATGGGATTAAGACATGATTCATCAAGTAGCATTCTCGATTAGTGATTGGTCAACTTTATGGACTTACAATCTAAATGTTCTTGGTTCGATAAGCTAGAGTACGCGAATGTTTCTCTTGCTATCCCTAGATTTGAATCTCTATTTCTCCTCCCCTTCCCAATGTTGTCCATCACGAATTCACATGGCCCGGGATCAAACATCCGACTCATGAAACCAGAGGTAAGTCTTAACAATTGCCATTATGACTCCCAATTTGATTATTGTTAGTTACCTGCGAATATGATTATTGTTAGTTACCTGCGAAAAGTCAACTGAAACAGGAAACATACAGACAAAAGTCAGTAAAACAGTCACTTTCGTTCTGGAAATTTCGATTTCCAGCTGCTCCTCGAAGTGGACGACGACCAATCAGAGAAAAAGTAGATGATATTTTGGCAAAAGATGAGCAACACCGGCATGTGAAAAGTTATTACATTGCTAATATCCTAAACATCTATCCCCATGGTTAAATCATTAGGACGATGACGGAAAACGTTTTCTTACCCCTTGCTCGTATGCAACTGGCCTTACTTTGTTGAATTTCCGGTTTCAGTATATTTCAGGATATACTTTTTTCAGGCGTTGCAGGAATCATCTGATCTTTTTTTTTTTAAAAAATATTTAATGAATTGTTGTTCTTTTTTTAAAAAAAAGAAGGTATAATATAATCCATCTTCGGAAACAGGTTATTCGATTAGTGAGAATTGCATTGAAACTTGATCATCGGTTTTCGAAATAATCGCGTAGTCATGCATATAAACAGACCCATAAACAGGTTAAACCAAGAATATCCCTTTTTAAAATAAAATCGATTAAAAGCGATTTTGATCTGGAGAAGAAACTATTTTCTGTGACAAAATTCGGACATACTTCCGAAACCGAAATTAATTTTTCTAAGAAAATCGTTTATGTTTCTGGAACCGAAATGCATTTTTTCTGGAAATATTGCTTTCCGCTCGGAAGTAAATTCACAAAATGGTTACCGTTAACAACTCTACTTTCATCTACTGAGACCGAAAATAATATAAATTCATTGCATCTTTCGGCTTCAATGTCAATCTACAAACAACAATAAGGATAAGAGGCACTAGGAAATTGCTCTTGTTTCTATTGGTTTCTTGCTACAGCGTTCTACGTACAGGATCGTTAAGCATTCTAATATCTTTCCCTTCAACTCTATTATATTACGCATGGAAGATACGGGTTTGATTCCCGGCGCGAGATTATGAGATTCGAATTCCACGTTAATCACTAGGTCCACATCTCATATATCCTCGCTGCTAAAGGGGACGCCAAACTTAAAATCAACTAAACTAAACTCGTCTAATATATTACAGCTGCTAATCTACCAATAACGGTTTAAATATCATTTAAAAAAAAATATCTCGCGTTACAAAGAAGAAACTCGCCTTACAAAATCCATGTCTCCACAAAGTGTGCTTATCTAAACAAATAAGTTGAAATTGAAGGAGTGGTGATCAGTCCCAGATTGTTGCAGAGACTTGTTTACTCCCTTAACTATCCAGTACACAGTGGCGGTTCTAGCCCTGGGCCCGGGGAGCTAGACACCTAGTTATTTTAGTGACAAAAATAATTTAAGCTATTATTTATATATTTTTTAAAGTTTATATATTAAACTCATGATATACCTATCATAGTCTTTGTTCTGGTTGTCCCCCTTATTTTGTACCTTCTAGATCCGCCACTGCCTGTAGATATAAAACTGTTTACTCGCCGGGCGGAAACAAGAAGAAACATCTCATAGCAAATATAAATATATATTTTTAAGAGACAATGTGAGGTTAAGATAAAAAAAAATACAGCCAATTAAATGAAGTCTTATTTTCTCGAATGTTTTCCCGTATATCTGAATAATATTGTAGAATGCAGAGTGAAACTGACAATGGAAGGAGAGAAATGTGTTTTGATGGCCTTACTATTAAGTATCGCAAAGAGTAAAGACTCTAAAAGTGGAAGTGCATTAGTCTCCACATAAAGTGCAGATAACACTAAAACATTCAACTACTTTTTTTCTTATATCATGGACGTGAGTACTTCCTGGAAACGAGACATCTTTGAGAGCATTTTGATCTAGTTCTGCTCTACTTGTGTGAAATGCAGTCACGACACATGTCAAGGCAGAAAGGCAGTTTTGCATTTGGTAGTTTTTTAACTGAGAATGTATAACGTAAATGTAAGGATTTTGAAAACATTACTGCAATATACGTAAATAACAAACTATGGTATAGAGAGTAAAGGGAATCGAAAGAAAGTTACATTTATAAAGAAATTTATGTTGATAGTTTAAACCGGCACCATTATATAGCCTTTTATACTGTAAATATATGTCGTGCCGCAGTGGCTCAGTGGTAGATTGTTAGAATGTAGTGCATGGGGTCACTGGTTCGGTTCCAGCTCGAGCCAAGTGGACTTTGCGGTTAGCAAACACCATGTGCATGGGTTTTCTCGGAGCTTTCCTTTCTCCTCCCGCTTTATCCATTCCACCATTGCATTCATTTCTCATTATCATCATCTCCTTTATCCTCGCCGGCATAACTGTGGGACGTAAAACTGAAAGATTTCATTTTAGTTTTTCCAAGTATGTGAGGTTTTATCCTTACCAATATATTTTTAGGTTTTATCAAAAATCTGTTAACCTTAGAAATACTTTCAACTTAACATGACTTTTAGCTTTTAAAGACCATTTCCTTTTTAACAGAAAATATTCTAACTTGTGCGCATATGGGGTATGGATAAGCACCATGAAATTTAATAATCTGTATCCGTGAATCTTCTAATGGATTTATTCTATGTATGAACACATCTGAGATAATTGCCCTAGTTGTTTATTGCAAGAAAAAAATCAAAAAGTACCTTTAATTTAAGAGTCATCATGTGATTTAGCGGACGGACGACGAATTTAACATTTCAATTTCTTAAGGCCTCTAGCGTTATCCTAATAAAGAAGCATCTTGAGTAGTATGCATATAGTCGCCCGCAGCGAAGAGAAAATGGAGCAATTGCCTTCCCCTTTTTTACAAAGTGAATCGCTTCTTCGAAATACAAGTCGAAACATAATAGGTTTGTTTATTCAGTCCTACAATATTTTATACGCTTACTACATCTAATAAACTTGCGGAATATGCGTCAATAATGATTGTTTCACATTACGTTTTATATGCATCCATGTATGTATATTGCATGTGAATGAATATTTTGGCCCCTGGAAAAAATATATTGCGAGTGATCCAGGTTTATGATGTACAAAACTGTAATCTGAATTTGCAATTACAGGTGAAACATATAAAGCTGTAATTACGTACTGTAAAGAGATATTGCATTAGTATAAATTCTGTTTTAGCTTACCACAATGTCAGTGTAATTGAACTTCAAGAATGAAACTTGAGTCAGAAAAATGAAATGTACCTAGAATAAGTTTGACATAAGCGGTATAATTGTTTACTTAAAGATACGAGGTGGCATTATATTAGAAAAGAAATTTATCTTCCCGACTAAACATTCATTAGTAGTCCATGGTATTCTACATGAAAGAAAAATAAGCCAACAACAAATACTTTCAACCTTAATATAAAAGTAACGTTTGTATTTTAGTTTGATAAGCTACTATTTAACATTATAGATAAACTAGTTTCTTAACTTGCCTTTAATGCAAAATCTAATTTTCAGAAATTTATTTGTGCTTTGTGCAAATTTCTTCACTAAGATGCATGGTTTGCTGTATTAAAATACTTTCCTTGAAATAAGTCATAGTATTTTCAACATTGCTTTACTTAACAACGGACGTTAAGTAAGTCGTACCTGTCAAAGAATTAAAAGATTTTGACTTCTGTATCTTAAATCATTACAAAATCATTGACTAATTTCACAACTACTCTTAACTAAATTATTGTTAAACATTTAAATATTTTATCTAGTTTAACCAGGGGTAAAAACAAGGAAAAACGCGGGGGACGCCATTCCCTAACTTGCGAACAATATCTATGGCGACCCTCCACTTCATGATGCATACAAGGAGTAAAAATAGAAATGGGTTACGGCGTGACATGAGTCGTCCCCCTACCATTTCAGATCCACTTTTGCCCTGACTTTAAGGCAAACACAGTAGTTGGGTGTTGCAGTAATTACGAATGTATTGATAGGGTAAACGTGCCAATAGACGGCCCTTTAAGGGTGAATTTTATTTCGAAAAATTATTACATGTAGATTTTCTCATCACTATACCTTTGCATTGTTTAAGTACAACGAATAAAGTTTAAAACATGAATATATATAACATGATTATGCTTGAAAGTAAACCATTACCATGATTTTCAATATCTTCCTAAAATCACCTGTAAAAATCCAGTAGTTGACAGTCATTTTGAATGCATTTGGCGTAGTCCACAGCATCGGGATTAGAAGGGAAAATTCCGCATCGTCTGATATCATTTTCTGAAAGTTCAGAGATTATTACAGTATAAGTTACAAAAATATTTAATTTTCATTATTTATAGTATTTATTTACAACAAACAGAAGTGAACTCAGAATGTTGAAGAGAGACCCTCTATATCCCCTAATTTTATTCACAGCCCAACAAATTATTTGCTGTTGTAGTAATACCATTATTTTTCTTTATTCATAAGAAAATTAGTAATTCATCCTATCTCCTCTCTCCGTTGTCTCTCTTCAAGATAGGCTAGCACGCATCTATGCGTGAATTTACTTATAAAAAGATAATCCGCGTTTTTAATTAGGTTGTGTAAGAAAGCAAGAAAGATACTATGAGAAAGAGTAGTTAGGATATGAGGTACTGAATAAGAAGCATGAGTTACAATGTAATCTGTGCTGGTTTGGCAATCAGGCAACTCTAGGAACAAAACATATAATAATAATAATAATAATAATAATAATAATAATAATAATAATAATAATAATAATAATAATAATAATAATAATAATAATCACCACCACCATCATCATCATCATAGTTAAAAAACAGTCCCAGTCTTGGAAGAAAAACACGTGCAGAAACGCCACACTGTGCGGAGTAATTAAATTATCAAATCAATTTGATATCGATATCATTGATTTAGTCATAGTTTACTTTGATTAAAAAACTAACCTATGATCAGGTTAAAAATAATATTCATTACCTGCCCTTTTAAATTTTAGAGATAATTCGAATCAGCCTATAGATCCTTAATCTTTTTTTCTCAGTTCCAGGAAACTACAAGAATTCAAATGGAGAGTATTACTAGGCGCTCGTGGAACGAGGATGGCGAGGTCCCTATGATAGATTCAAGCCCCATTAAAACTATAGCAGGGGGTATGAGTGTAGTTTTTAAAAAATCACATTTTCAAAAATTGAAGGTAGTCACATCAATTAAGTTTTCCTCATTCTCTCTTCCTGTGTTCAATTAACTTCTCTCGAACGTGTTTCTCAACTCATTCTGCGAGAGGAAAGAGAAAAACCTTCCTCCCGGCATCGGTCGAAGATCATCCTCCTCCATCGCCTCTGCCTCTATGATCTATCAGATAATTTAAAGATATCACACTTGACAAAGCTGTAGTAGACATTGGTAATACAGAAGCTAGCCTGGTATTAACATGTTTCGATAAGTAGATGAAAACCAGCTTGGGATTAACATATGTTTCGATACGTAGATGCAAACCAGCTTGGGATTAACATATATTTCGATAAGTAGATGCAAACCAGCTTGGGATTAACATATGTTTCGATAAGTAGATGCAAACCATTATCCGGCATCATATTCGACCCAATGTTCACTGAACTCCGATGGAAAAAATTTTTACCTGCACTTCTACAGCGTCGGAAATATGAAGAAAATTTAGAATTTTTTAATACCTGATATCCGAGTGATAGATATGAGTTCTGGTGCAAACATCGAGACAAACACTCTCAAAACCAAGAAAAGTACAGACAAAACATACACTACGACCCGTAGAAATAGCTAAACTAATTGAGGAAAATATAGAAATAGGAATTTCTATATATAAAAATAAATATTAGTAATGAATATAACGCCGAAACACATGAGTATAAGAAACACATAAAATCTCTACTCTTATCTAGAAAAAGCAAAACACGCCGGACAACTGCTCAATACGACTCAATCCTTACAGCAATTAAAACTGCCAGAGAATTCATCTTTTATGATGACGTAAGAGTGGCTTCTTCAATTTCAGAGGTTTTACCTTTCTTGGATCCAACCAGGGACGTGTCAACTTCTGTGATCAATATTTATTTTTATATGTTGAGCGGATACATAAACGATAACCGACATCCGAATAATTGGCCGTCCATTTTCACTCTGCCCTATAATATTCTGTCTTCGACGAAGGTTTGCTAATAAAGCTGTACAATGTTTCGACATTGGAGTACGGTGGCATACACCAATATTGTGGTGAAAAGATGCTCCAGTCACAGTTGATCTTCTTTCCATATGCCGATAATGGACACTTGTGTTTAGGTTTTGGAGATTAAGATGATAGAGTTGGAATAATCGACTCGTTGGTATGGAAGATAACACACGCATCGAAAGATTGAAGCAACTAATTCACAAATTGTATCACAGAGCAAGACCTAAAGTACCTGTCCCTTAATCAACTGAGGTCTTATACAAACATAGGTTTATGGTAGTACATGATAATATAACGTAATAAAATGTGATATATATATATATATATATATATATATATATATATATATATATATATATATATATATATATATATAGATAGATAGATAGATAGATAGATAGATAGATAGATAGATATATAGATAGATAGATATTGTGCCCTTTTCGCAACATTTCTATATACTGGGCGCGTAAAACCTTTCTCACTATACTAAATGATAACCGGATGTATCAGTATAGTGACACAAATTTGTAGTGGTACGATACAACTGTTAGCGTGATGCTTTTATATTCCTTCGTGAATGAACCGTCTCGTTTAGCCTAACCGGCATAATCGTAGGACGTAAAACTCACAGATTTCATTTCACTTTTTCCTTCGTGAATATATTTAATATTTGTTAACTTGCAAATCATGCATTGTCTTTACGTTATTGTAAACCATTATTAATATTTGACACGAAATTTAAAAACCTTTTCAAGCACAAATAGTGATGTCCTAGAAAAAATAATTTTCCTACTCATCAATATGACTCATGAGTGTTCCTATTTTGGGCAGTAAGTGCGCGTCATCTGCATACACATATCCTTTTTAAGGTCACAGTAACCTATAGGTCTCTTTTTATAGATTGTAGAATTATTTTTAATAATTTGACCTATCGACCTTGAGTGTGACCCTAGATGACTTGTTCGGTTATTGAATCTAGGCATCGACCTAAGGTACCTGTATTCCAAATTTGAGCCTCCTAACTGTTATAGGTAAAAAGTTATCTTGTTTACAGAGATACGTATTTCAACCCAATCAAGAATTTGTATAGCTCGTACCTCGCCATATACTTGGATTATTCTTCCATGATGCAAGTAGTGACTTCATAAGAGCTATTTTTTCATTAAATCGTTAGAGAAGTCTTATACTCATTAGCTAAAATGTCTCGGTTGCAGAAATGTGAATTTAAATTGACATTAATTAAATATAAATTGAATGAATAATAGGTGGCTGACTACTAGAGTCAGTGGCGTATTTATGGGCTGCCTATCGGGCTCAAGCCCCTTCTTCCGAAATAAATTTGTTATATGCACTTCATTAGGATTTGTCGGCACCCAAAAGAAAAAAAAATATATCGTGTTGTTAATAGCCCGCTAAACAAAGTACTATATACGCCAAGTAATGGGGCCTGACCACTTCAAAACGAAGTCAATGTCTTTTATTGCTACTTCTTTGTCTCCAAAATAAAGTTGTCTGGAAAACTGAATATTTCTAATGGAATAACACAAATCATCCATATTTCTAGTAGTAAGCTCCCACTGGCTGGTGTGAGTACCGGGAAAAGTTACCAAGAATGCAACCTGTGCACTGTAAAGCGAATAAAACTCACTTTAGCCCTAATTCGTTTATATATATTTAAAGCACCAGGTTATTATAATAAACATATCAACTTCAGATCAATAAGTCATAACATTATACGTACCAACTAACGTCTGTTTTATTCTTCTCTTTATACATACACTATAGATCAACAGTCATCCATTTCGTGTGTCCTGTAGATAATAATGTTTACCATGACAACATGTCATGTCAATAATAATGTTTTTCTTTTTTAACTATATATAGGCTATATGTTTGATTATTGCGCCTCTGATCATGTATTCACAAAATAGGTACAGATTAACAATACCAGGTACAGATTAACAATACCAGAATATATCGTTGTATAAAATGTCGCCCAGAACGGGAATTCCGTAACAGTATTACAGTGAAGGAAAGAACCCTGGATATTTTCAAAACATTCACTGTTTGAATAGCCCTCGTATTAATTATTATTACATCAATATAAGTAGTCTTCTCTTCTCTTCTTTCTCCATATATATATATTAATTCATTCATAACAACATTTTATTTTATTACTAATCACATATTAGAAAAACGTCGATTCATTAAAAAATATTGTTTATGGGTCTATTCAAAATTATAACTAACTGATGACCTACGCAGAGTTACTAGTTAATTGTTCCTTTTTACATCGAGCGATAACATTCATATACAAATAACATTATTTATAATTAAGATCGTCATCATATCAAAATGACAACAAGATCAGAAGGCAATAATTATATTTAGAAGCTTCAATTTAAGATTGATGTCACAAAATTTTAGTTTTACATAATCGGATCTCTCTTAAACACATAAGATAAAATGAAAATGAACACAGCACTACAAGTTATCATAAAGACAGAATAAACCAACAACATAAAATATTTCAAACAACAAGTATATCATAATCACATCACAACATATTGCACATTTATAAAGTTCAAATGAAGCACTCATAACACAACTCATAACATTCAAGAGAATAGATTAAGAATTGTTATCCAAGCTTAGTTTAGTTAACACATCAGGATTGACTAAAGTTTCAACTAGCTTCAGCCATTTCCAACTTTAATCTGATACTTATTTTCCTGTTCTTGTTCTACCTTTTCATTACGTCGCTGGAACTTCTGATGAAGTCCAACTCTAGGTGGATCTAAAATAACAAGTACATTCTTTCCAGCTACTTTCTCCACTACGGTGGGCAAAATATCTTCAGCTTGTCCATCAAAATACTCGATGTTTGTGATGACATTCTTTACAGCATTGGCTCTTGTATCTTCAACTGCCTGGCTCGACATTTCTATGCTAAGAATTTGAGTACATTTCTTAGTAAGAGTAAATTCAATTCCTCCAGTGGCACAACACATATGTATCAAGGAAGTTTCTTCGTCAACTTCAACCATTTCCGCGATGGAAGTATAAAGCTGCTCGGCTCTCGAAGTATTCACTTGAAAATAAGAGTCTGGAGATACTCGGAAACTCATGTCACAGATAGTTTCATTCACATATTCTTTTCCGAACAACAGCTGCAGTGGTGGAGGTTTCTCACCTTCTTCCTTTTCAGTGAAGATCTGGAAATAATCTTGCAAATCATCCTTAATCTTCTCTATAGGCAAAGGCTTCAAAAAATCTGCAAGTACTTCATTCTTCTCTTTTCTTTCTTCTGCCCAACCTGCTAAATCCAGATTTCTTCTCAGCAGCAAATCCGTCAGTCGCGTGAATGAAGATTTTATTTCTTCAGTCTTCTTCTTCAATTGTTTTTCATATGTAACATCCCACAAAGGTATTGTAGCCTGTTTTAATCTATCTTCTACAGGTAACTCAACTTTCGCCTTTTTAGAATCCTTATCATCAGACTTTTCTAATTTTCGCTTACGTTGATCAGTTTCGGCAACTTCGGCTGAAAGAACTCGCTTCTTCCAACTGTATCCATTTAAGGTCTTTACTGCCTTCTGATGATCTTCTTCAGTTTTGAAGATCAAATAAATCCAAGAACTCGCTCTTTTCGGCGACCTAATAATATGGCTTCCCAACTTCAAATCGTCTGTCAACAATTTCTTCAATTCCCCTAACCTGAATAATCTCGGCAGACCTTTCACTTCAATTTTGAATACGCCTGTAGTAGTGATGGTGGTCTCCTTGGCCGGAGATGATGGTTCTTCGTTAATTGTAACATCATCCGCATCACCATTCACCACAGGTGCAGTTGTTTCATTTTCATCCTGTTCTTCAACATTTTCATTTCGTGCATCGACCTTCTTCTGACCTTCTTCCGGTTCTACTTTTATATTCACACCAGTACCATTCACTTTCTCAACCAATACTTGCAAGTTCTTTTTCAAATTATGCTGTAGCCGATCGAAATTTTCATGGATACCCTGAACTCTATCTGCAAGAGATTGTTCTATCGATTTTTGCATCTGTTCCATCTTTTCATCACTCGATTTTTGTATTTGTTCCAGCTTATCAGTTAGCAGTTGGCTAATGGTACTAACAAGATTAGCCTGGCCATATTCAGGTGTGTTTTCTACTAAAGTACTCGGTACATCCATCACGTCAGGATTCTGCATGTCTCTAATCCTTTGTATTTTCTTTCCGCTTCTTAAAACGGTGAAATTCATAAAAAGGATATATGATTGCAAATATACCTCGTCCTTACTTGTTTTCAGAACTTTGAGGTAAGGTCCCGGTTTTACGGCACCAGATAAAGCGAATAAAACCCACTTTAGCCCTAATTCGTTTATATATATTTAAAGCACCAGGTTATTATAATAAACATATCAACTTCAGATCAATAAGTCATAACATTATACGTACCAACTAACGTCTGTTTTATTCTTCTCTTTATACATACACTATAGATCAACAGTCATCCATTTCGTGTGTCCTGTAGATAATAATGTTTACCATGACAACATGTCATGTCAATAATAATGTTTTTCTTTTTTAACTATATATAGGCTATATGTTTGATTATTGCGCCTCTGATCATGTATTCACAAAATAGGTACAGATTAACAATACCAGGTACAGATTAACAATACCAGAATATATCGTTGTAACTGGGGGAAAAATCGTAGGTGGAGTCCTTGAAAAGGTAGGTTACATGCGTACTTCTTGTTGTATCTTCACTTAACGTACAGCAGACGTATAACTGAAAACGTATTTTTATAATACTTTCCGCATAAGTGTTCCATCTATATGTAGTTTCCGTATGAAACAACATAGGCGGTTAGGATCTCACATACAAATGGATATACAAGCATACAGCTGAGGAATGTAACATAAGTATAAGAATGTGATATACAGAAAATTATTAGATGTCAGACATGTAAAATCTAAGAGCAGTACGTATGTAGCATATGGATAACGAATGCCCCATACTGATCTATGTTGTAAGTAAGAGGATTCCGTATATTTATACAATATACCGCTGTCCGGTGAACGGATTTCTCTCAGTGTACGTCCCACTTGTGTCTACACAGTATCTTGTTTTGTATCAACAACCACAAAATTTTTAACAAAACTACATACATTCATGCATCGAGGAAAGCAATAGCTCGTCCTATTTTACAATAATATAGTTTTAACTTAACTGTGAAGTAAAGTTTCTTCCTTATTTTTTATTAACAAAATCACTTTGCTCATGTGATCAGCATACCTCAAATGCTAATTTCTCTTTTCTGCTAAGATGTCACACCAGGCCAGAAGACATAGGACTACTGGAGCTCTGATTTACGTTTTAGTTGACTATTTGTTTGATATTACCTGACCAGAGAACGAGTGCGGACGGCCGTTTTTGGAACTAAAATACAAACAACACTGTTTCTAACCGGATTACTTGTAATTAATCTATCACAGTTACTTTTGTCCTGTTCGTAATTAACCACTTCACGCATATGTTCAAGTTAAGACAAACACAGTTCAAAAGTTATAGAAGTTATTTCTAGAACACTTTAAAGGTCTGCAAAAAAGAAAAAAAATGTACATACACCCTCCATATTAATTTGGCAATAATTTGCGAATAAACTAACCTCAGTGTTGTACAAAGAAACACAAAGAACTTCGTAGGATTCGAGTGTAAGGAATTTCTACTTCTCCTATTAACAAAAACTCGAAGTTCATCTTTGTGAATCAAAGTTATACTTTGGCAACTGCGCTTTCATTGTTTAAACCAAGTTATATTACGAGTTTTGAGATAAGACGTCTTCTAAATTGCGACCAAGTTGGACAATGTGATCTCCGATCGATTGTCTAAGTAGTGGCTTGAATAACAAAATTCTTTTGCATTGAGATCATTTTCGAATGTGCTGCAAAAGTCCGGTCAGAGTGAAACTGATAATCTTGCGCCGCGACACTCCTAACCGCCTCCGAAGGAGACTTGGATTCGGCCCTGACTGAGATGGTAGATAAAGATGTATAACCTGTCGTTATTTAGCATGCAAGAGCGCCCATCAGGGGGCAAGGTGGGGCGCTCCCCCCTCCTAAGAGGAAATTGTACTTGGGAATATCGAAAACCCTATAGAAATTTTACGTTAGATACAGCGAAATTTGAAAATTTGAAATGTCGCTTATACTTACCCTGCCCCCCTTGGAAGTCACAGCATGGGTGCCCTTGTAAGCATTGTTTGTTAATTTTAAAAAAATCCAGTGTTTCTGCCATATTTTTGACAACTTTATTTAAAAGAAACATACCCAGTGTTACATTGGAGGCGATAGGGGAGTGATTAAAGTTTAAAGTCGGATGTCATACAATTGAAGGTTCCTTGTCCTTTCAAGGAATTGAACTTAAGTGAAATTCAGAAAAGAAATGAATTGCGTATTTAAAAAGAAATACAAAATACATTTTCAGGGTAACTCTTACAGGTATCATGTTATTATAACATTAATGTTACTTCTGAAACTGATTAGAGTGAACAGAATAATAAAACCACTTGTATATGTTTTTCAAAGTGTCAAGTTGTTTGAACAACGAAGTTTGTCTTCCACTGTTATCTCATTGCTCAAAGATACCGACGATGAAACAATTGGCCGGAAATCCAGCAGCCGCTTCTTACCTCAATTCATGACGAACAAGATGAGTACAAATGTTACGTACCTAAGTCAGTATTAAAAAAAAGAAAACCCATCCAAACTCTTGCAACCATACGTAGCACATTTCAATTCTTAGACTTGAAATAAAAATACATCTGTTTAAAGATGATTTACTTTGTAGGGGCAGGTTTTGCTAAACAAGACAGTACATCTGATATGTTTGAACTGCAACTTGTCCTTACGGGCTAAACTCAGTCCTCTGAAGTAAATCGACAAATGATTATCTATTACGGACACAAAGATAACACTAGGCTCCCAAGTTTTAAAATTGTGTATGAAGACAGATAGTAGAATTAATTCTTTGTCACCTGAGACCTAGAGTTTGAAAGAAATTCAGGGGAGTTCAAGGGGAATTTATGTATTCATATATAAAAGTTGTGAATTTATAATGTGTTGAAGCAATGATACTTACGCTTAAATTACCCACACGCTGATGTTTACTTTTATTCCACATTTACCAAAATTCTGGATTACGATAATAAACCTAAAAGAAAGATGCACTGTAATCAGATTTTACAAGCCAATCCCGAAAGGTAAGCTATCTAATCCCATGGTCCTTTAAAAAAATTAAGGGTAAATTTCTTCTTCACCTCCTTTTCCCCCAAAGGATTCACATTCATCGAAAAAATGAAATAAATTTCTTTAGTTTAACGTCTCATGATTATGCTCTTTATGCTAGAGGAGACAGATGATTAATGAAAGTGAATGATTGTAAAATTAATTTTTGAGCTCTCACTGGGATCTCAACCCAGAACCACGTACTACGAAAGCACATGCACTAGCCAATAGACCAACGGAGAGGACTTCCACAGTTCTCGAGTGGAAACGTATCGGAATTCTTCCTTTGCTAAAACTTAAGAAAATAATTTATTTGTCAGCCGATAAACATGCATTTAAAACAAACACAAGCATCGCAAGCCTTTCCTTGATTTAAACTTACAGTAAAAGGTATTTCGCATTAATATTTTAGTCATTGGCATCGTTATAAGTGTGTTTTACAGGTTGCTCCTGTCTTATAATGAAATCTAGTAAAAGGTAATCAATTTTTATACAATCTGCTTAAAATATGGTAAAAACTCACTTGCGTGCTATGTTGTTCTTAAATTGTTAATTCCCATGCATATTTCATTTTCCACAATACATTTGCATTACTACAGGAATAACCATTCCTGCATTAAATAACAACTATATATACTCCAGGCATTTTGTACCTAAAATACCTTAAAGTTGGAAAAAATTCGCATAAAGCTGAGCTTCCGACGTGTGCTTCCTCTCAAAATGGCGGACAAAAATGGCGGCCATGAAATTTCAACTTGACGACTTTAGGCGACTATAACTTTTTTTCTTTATGACATTTTGGATACGTGTCAAGTATATATGTACACAGGAAAAACTGCAATTAAGTTTTTATGATACTTATCTTGTCAAACTTCAATTTTGATAAGTTTAAATTTGATATGTGTATAAACAAATATTAAACCAAATATCACTTTTTTATGTTTATATTAGAAGCAAAATTAGAAATGAGGAAAATTGTTTTAATAAAATTAGAAGACAATTTTATGAGCTTTAAAATGATGCATTTAATTTGCCTTTACGTAACTTGATGTAGATTCTATATAAGATTTATTATATACCTTATTATGCACCTTATGTAGGCCTATACATTATTAAGAAACGAAAAAGTTTTTCTAGATCTTCAATTTCGTTCTCAAATTTTAACCACAAAGTATCTGCACAAACAAACAGCTCGTTCCAATTGATACAGCCCTGAAAATGGCGGTAGACGGGTGTTCAAAACATAATCAAAGAAGTTGTGTTGCGATATTTCACCAACCACTCTATATCAAAGTTGTAGAGATTTTCGAGTCACTAGGACGCGACAGTGATCTTGGAAATGTTGTAGTTAGGTTAGGTGGATTTGACGCTATTATGTCATACCTTGGAGCAATAGGTCATTCGATGTCAGGAAGTCGCCTCGAATATTTGTAGCCTCGGTTTATGCACCAAATTCCGTTGTGCACGTGATGAGTGGTTGTGCATTTTCAAGAGCAGTGAGAGCTCATATTCTAACATTTATTCGTCTGATGATACATATATGAACAGCTTTCAACCAAATAGATGAAAGTATTGTCGACAACCTAAAAACTAGACTTTCACTCTTTATGAATGGTCCGACAACAACTGAGGAATATTTGCTTAGCAGCAATGAAATGATATCGTTGCAAGAAGTAATAGCTGTTTCATGTATGGAGGCTGAAGAAGTTGGACGTACAGCTAGATTGTGGTTGCAGTATCTTGAGCAACTAAAAATTATGTTACTGTTTATTAGACCAGAAAGGACTGGAGACTGACAATTACATTTACTTGCCACAAAACTCATACTGTCTTACTTGCATGCAGCGGGTCGCAAAGTTATGCCAAATGTGTACATTTATATGTCCAGGAAATGGAGGACTTAGAAACAAGAATGGATCCAATTGAATACAATCAATTTATGTGATAGAATTGACTCTTTTTGGTATGGTGTATGGACTGATATTGTAATTGAGTATGTCTTATACGCCCAATGAAGATATCAGGACATTAAAACAGGACAGAAGCACTACAGAAAGTACTCTAGTACGGTGGATACTGACGACGACAGTTTGGATGTACGTGAGGAAGTTGAAAAATTCTGTGGTATATACTCCTCTTCGACAGAACAACATATTGAATTCGTGAGTCTCGACAAAGTTGTGATAGAAAGGACAGGTTGACCATTATGCATCGTTTGCAGCACAAGATGACTCTGAAGACCTCATATGTATAGCTAATGGTCTTGAATCAAATGAAGCAACAAACTGTGATCGAACAAAGGAAGTAGGAACTAACATGTGTTGTCAGAATTTTGGTGATTTAAAGCTGCGCCGTAAAAATCGTGTCACTCCAATTTCGGCATCGAGAAATACCATTAAATTTGCTGAAGATCAACTCTCTTCCGTTGTTCAGTTGTTCAGTCGCGTACTTTGCATGTTGAATTCTCAAATTGATCTTTCAAAGTATTTGCCGCATGAATTAGAAACTTTTTCTCCAGCTCTCTCCGATGAATTCGCAATGGGAAAAACACAAAAAGTCAAAGTTGTTCGATATTGTGCACTGTGTAGACCGTTCTAACTCGAAGTTTGTCATTGATGGTGGATTTTTACTGCATCGAGTGGATTGTTCTTCAACACCTGCAGATGCTATTACGTACGGCAACCTTTGCGAGACACATCGCATATATGCAAAAGCACTTCTCTTTATCAGCTACAACTATCGTTTTTCTTCGAAATGATTCCACAACACAAAAGCACTAGAAAGAGAAGATCGATCATGAAAAAGACATCGGCTTCCATTGCTTGGCTACCAGAATTGAAAGTAACCGTGAAACAGGATGAATTCTAAGAAACTCCGAAAAGAAGAACAGATCTATTGTTATGTTGACAGACTATATGGTCAAGACAGGAATTGAAGTAAAACAAGCAGAAGGTGACGCCGATCTCGTAATAGTGTCAGCTGCGTATGAGATTTCCCACAAATACCAGAAAGTTGTCACTGTTGTAGGCACAGACGTAGATTTACTTGTTATCCTAATGGCCAGGGCAGTACCTGAAACTCCAGTTTTCTTCTTTATGGCAAGCTCCAACTACAAACCAAATAAATGTTTTGACATTTAAGCGATTCAAAATAAACTTGTGACACTGTACGACGGCATTCTTTTCCTCCACGCCATGACAGGCTGTGATGCAACATCAGCTCTATACAAGAAAGAAAAGAAAAGTCCATTTAAAGTACTTTAGAGGAACTCTGAACTTTTGGAATTGTTAAAAGCGTTCAATGAACCCAACACACAGTCTGAAACCATTAATCAAAGTTCGGGAAAAGTATCTTGTAAGCTTATATGGAGGAAACGTGTGACGGCCTAAACAAACTTCGTCGTGTACACTCTTCGGAACTAGTGTCTCGGCAATCAATTTCAGAGAATTTCCAACTAGCACCGCTACCTCCAACAGAGGCTGCTGTTTGTCAACACTCGCTGACTGTCAAGTACAGCAGTAGCTAGGGATTCGTCTTGATCCACTCGACTGGGGATGGACTCTAAAACGAGGACAATTACGTTCCGTTCTAACTAATCTAGTAGCTGCACCACCTGAACTTCTTACTTTGATCTACTGCAAACAGCAACTCTTCAGCTAAATGTGAAAGTCGTTCTACCAGTCTGCAACGTTCTCAAATGTGTGAAAACTGTCTCGGGATTGAGTGTAAAAATACAGAAATTGTTTATGAATCTGAGAACGAAATTGAAGATGTAGAAAACTTGTTCGTTCCTTAATAATGTATAAATAAGGTACATAATAAGATATATAATAAATCTTATAAAGAATCTACATCAAGTTACGTAAAGGCAAACTAAATACCTGATTTTGAAGCTCATAAAATTGTCTTCAACTTTGATTCAAACAATTTTTATCATTTCTAATTTGTCTTCTAATACAATTGCCTCCAAACATAAAAAAGTGATATTTGGTTTGACAGTTCTGATACACATAACAAGTTTAAACCTATCAAAATTCAAGTTTGACAAGATAAGTACCATAAAAACTTAATCTCAGTCTTTCCTGTGTACATATATACTTCATACATATCCAAAATATCATAAAGAAAAGCGTTATGGTCGCTTAAAGTCGTCAAGTTGAAATTTCATGACCGCTATCATTGTCCGCCATTTAGAGAGGAAGCACACGTCGGATAGTAGGAGACTATTGATATGACAAAGTACATTAACAAAGGAAATTATTCTCAAAAATTCAGCTTTATGGGAATTCTTTCTCAACTTTTTCCTAAAATGCCTGGACTAATAATTTATGACGTTCTTTATTTAAGTGAAACAGATAAGAGTACTTATAACATGTAAACTGTAACTTTTAGAGATCGTTGGATACACTTAAGAGTAACGCTCTCCTCTCCCTTGTCCCACCGCGCTATCTGCAAACTGATGTAAACACAACAGCAGAGACCTACGCGAGAAACAGCACTAATATCCTGGTCAGGTTATGACAGGCTACCGCATCCTTATTTAATGTGTTTTTTTACTGAAAATGGCTGATTACTGGAGACGGCTGACATTAAGCACACTCACTCTAGTATATTTCTGTAATACCTTGTGCTCCCCCCAGGCTGAAAATCACTGCACTAAAGTATATACCAATCAAGCAATTAGTTATAACACCTGCAAGACGATAAGGCAGTACGATTCATGAAATATAGTGGAAAATTAAGATTAACTTATAAACTATAATGTTTGTTTAACTACAATTTTGTCTGGACATGTGTCTTAATATATCAATCGACAGGTGACATCGAGGAGACTGAAACGACATTTCGGAAGGCAAATTCTCTACTTTGTGAGCAAATGGAGAATAACTAGGTTTTGTGTTTCTAAAAGGATATATCATTCGTATCTAATAATTATTGATTTTCAATTCAGATAATAAGGATTATTTACGTATTTATGTACTGTATACGTCACGAAAATCGTCAAGTAGTATACAGTCACTCTGCAGTTCCACGGCCCTGCGTTTAATGAATTTCAGAAGTAAACAACTTGAGAATGATGCAAGAGCATTACCAGAACGAACTTAAAAAGAAATATTTTTTTCTTATAATCTACTATAGCCTTTATACCATTTATCATTATACTCATTAAACAGTTCTTGTGACACATCTACCCATTTATTATTTCCTTGAGTATTATATTTTTTGATTAAGAGTTTTGCTTAAGAGTTTTGTTAAAATATCTTGGGAACGGTGAGAGTGACGCAAAAGATTCAATCAGTTCTTGTAGATATAGTGTTTTAGCGCTCTAACGAATGGAAGGCTTGAAATTGAAAGATTCGCAAATAACAGACAGACACACACACACACACACACAGAGAGAGAGAGAGAGAGAGAGAGAATTCGGTAATTCGGTAACGAACTTTATAAGTTTGTTGGAACCAAATCCTTGAGTAACCGATTTAGTTCGGAAGTTCTGGTTTTAAATAAAACAATAGTTAAATTTACTGTAATATATTTATATGCTAAACAAGTATTTCACTCTATCAGAGTGAACAGCTTGTTTCGTTAAAGATACAGTAGTGTATTAGCTATTCCTCTTTCTTTCATAATACATGTAGATGTTAGCCACTGCGAACTTTGTGTGAAAACTTATGGACAATTGACTAAATCATACCGCTATTGACTCTTTTCTTCGTATCTATTGTTGTTTGTGTCTTTCAATTAGTGACACACATACCTCTAACTGTGACGCTTATACTACTTAAGAACAAGGAACAAGAGGAAGGAAGAACTTAAATTTCTTGGGTAGGTGAATTCCGTACGCGCCTTTGTTGCGGAAGACCCGGGATCGATTCTCGGCGGGAGCTCATGTGGTTTGATTCCACATTAAGCTGTAGGTACATATCTCACACAATTTCGCTGCTGAAAGAAAGCGAGTTCTAACCCAAAACTAACAAAACCAAAATATGATAAGGTAAACGACCATGTATTGTCAATGAATTCCTTCTTATAATGTTGGTAGGGCTCCCAAGTGCCCTGGCTTAGTCTGGACACAACCGTATTTACATCATCTCTTTCCATTCAAAATTGCAAACCTACCTCTGTTCTTTCGCAATATTAAATTAGATGTTCTGGTTTCTAGCTAAAATTTTCAAAGCATATCCCCATGTTTTTTTTTTTTTTTTTTTTTTTTTTTTTTTTTGAAAATTTGAGAACGATAAATATGGTCAACGTACGCTCCCTCGGCCTGTGAGAATTGATATACATGATCTCTTAATAGTTCGGTTCGCACGGTGAGCCACAAAGTTCACGTTTATCAGCTCTTAATCTTGAAAAGAAACTTTAAAGTTAAAAATCAACAAATCATATAGTACCGATAATAGACCTAACAGTTTGTTACTAACCAGTTCAATGCGTCAACTTCAAGGTATTTAGGAATAGACCTCCTTTCAGACAGGAAATAATAAACAAAAAAAATAGAGAGAGAGATAACTTTCTATTTAAACTGAAAGAAATATGCCGGTGTACTTTTAAATTATTTCCTACTGTGAAAACTTAGTGACATATTTAAAACATTTATTGTTATGTAAACTTAATATACTTTAATTTAGTTACACATTTAAAGTGATAAGAGCAGTGTTACCTAAGTATAAGACTGTAAAAATGTGAAGTAAATATTATAAAGTTTAAAATTCCATGTTAAGGTGGAAACATATTTTCAATGTAAAACTGTCGCATAAAATACGGGGCACGTAAAACCGGCCCGTAAAGTGAACACATAAAATGAAATGTAATGTATTGAATATGATTAACTACAACACATAAATGAAATGTAATGTATTTAATATGACTACTCACCTTCACAGCAGGTGCTCAAAGTGTCCTCCGCCCACTTCAACACACATGTGAGCACGATTGAGGAGATTCATATATACCCTTGTTAGTTCTTGTGTTGTAATGCTATTGGTGACATCCTTGATCCTGGTCTTGAGTTCTTCAATTGTGTGTGGATTTGTTTCGTATACTCTTCCCTTTAACAGTGCCCATAAGTAAAAGTCACACGTAGAGAAGTCTGGTGACCGAGAAGGCCACAAGCTTTTGCTGATTGTCTTCTCTGATGTAAACATCTCATGCACAAGGGACAATGATGCAGCTGATGTGTAGCATGTTGCACCGTCCTGCTGAAAGTAACATAACTGACGCTCCTGTTCGGTCAAGTGTGTATAAAACTCCTTCAGGATTCCCATATACACGTCACTGTTCACTGTCGTCTCAAAGTATATGGGCCCAATAACGTGGCGGAAATGGCACACCAAACACCAATCTTCTCATCATGCAAGGGTACCTGGTGGATTGCGTGTGGATTTTCCGTCGACCAATACCGGTTGTTTTGGGAATTTACGTACCCAGACAGGTGGAACCACACCTCGTCACTCATGATGAGCATTAGTGGATCCAAGAAACCACTGGCAACATTGCTCAACAGCCATGAACAGAAATGCACCCTCTTCTGCAGGTCAGGCTCCTTCAGTTCTTGCACAACACTTATCCGGTACGGTTTTAACTTCAGTCCCCTTAAAACACGTCTGCAACTTCTCTCACTCGCATGAACCTGTTGACTCAATCTCCTGGTTGACTTTCGAGGACTTCTTGTCATTATCTCCTCCACCTGCATCTTTAATTCAGGTGTGCAGACAGATGGTCGTCTGTTCCTGGGATCATTTTGAACCGATCCTGTACGCCGCCATTTTTCAATCAATTCCTGAATGGTGCTTTTTGCTGGCACAGAACGTCCTGGAAATTTCTCCCGAAACAAAGTCTTTGTTTTCACAAAAGATCCAGTGAGAATGAACCCTTCAACAATGGCAACACGCTCGGGTATCGAATACGGCATTATCACACACTGACACTCACCCGGCTTAACACAACGAGGCCTTTTTCTCAACTGGTTTCGACAAGTTTCACTGGCTGCGGCTGCACGTGACTGCTGCAGGTCACGTAAGTCGACCCGACCTCGACACGCCATCTCTTGGTAGGAAGGTAGATTATGTTGCCAAAAACACAATATACCAGAATATTACGACGGGCCGGTTTTACGTGCCGCACCCTGTACAATGGAATACAAGGTATGGAAAAGTCTAACTATCAAAATTAGATTTACCTAGTACGGTATAAAAACATAAACTAATCATAAACAAAAATCAGGATCAAACTAAAATATAATTTTAAAAAGGTTTATGATGGCCATAAAATTCAGGATGCTTTTGTCTATTATCATAAAAAATAACTCACGTAAATAAGGTATTTATAAAGAGAGCATTTGTACCATTTTTGTTTCCTTTTTCCATGTGACAATACACGGAATAATGTGGTATTCACTACGTATAGGCTTACAATGTATATTCTTATATATACATGGTTTAAAATTTTTACTCATTTTCGTTTCTGCAGGATTGAATATCTAAGCTATAATTAGTAAATAGCGCTGGTAAAGTTTTCAAAATAATGTTGGACTAATTATAGGGGAACGTCATCCTGTTTATTCTTTCCTAAGACTAAACCTGGTATGTCGTTAAGAATACCACATTTGTCAAGGTTTGAGCTTCATTCCTGTTCAGAGCTCATAAAGTTTGAACTCATAAGTTAAACTATCTGTCCATGAACAACACGTGTATCTTCAATGCTAAAAAGTGACGCTGAAATAAAATAACCAAGCTACTTTTGTTTTCATGATCAAGGTCATCCTATAACTTTCAGTTCTTTATCACGTACATTGTTATGATACTATTTCCACACATGACGCATAGGCAAATAGCGTGCAGCCCTGTGCAATTTCTTTTCGTGTTTGCGAAGTTTTAATCTGCTTTTAGTATCTTATACCATAAGCTAATAAGAACCACTTGTTGTCCTAAGCTAATGAATTTTAACTATTGATTGGTCAGCGAGTAATAAAAGCGTGATGTGGGTTTATTTCTCACATATACTAGAAATTGTTCTTATCCAATGACTTGTAAGAATGATTTACTGTATATCTCTTGTAGGTCATAAAATGAACCATTAACGAAAGTGGGCATTTCTTTGTCTCTAAAGTTCTCAAATGTTGCAATGAAACAACGGTGATCACGGAAGGTCTCTCCTTACTTTTACCATTATTATTATTATTATTATTATTATTATTATTATTATTATTATTATTATTATTATTATTATTATTATTATTATTATTAAGTTCAAAATCTCTTGTCGTCGCGAATTCTGTCGAGCAATTTGAAGCTTAAAATATATAAAACGATAATCATGCGTGGTGTTCTGTATGGTTGCGAAGCATGGTTGCTTACTCAGAGGGAAGAACGTAGACTGAAAGTATTTGAGAACAAGATACTGAGACGAATATTCAGACCCAAGAGGAACGGGAATAGTGAATGGCGGAAACTTCACAACAAGGAACTGCATAATTTATACCATTACCAAACATTTTTAGGATCATCAAGTCTAGGAGGTTCAAGTGAGCAGGTCATGTAGCTAGAATGGAAGAAATTAGAAACGCTTTCAAAGTCTTAATTGGAAGATCAGTCGGAAAACGACCACTAGGAAGACCTAGATGCAGATGGGAGAACAATATTAAGATGGATCTCACAGAAATAGAATACGAAATAGAAACTATTTGCAGATGGCTAAGGATAGTAGTCAATGGAGGGCTTTTGTGAACGCGGCATTGATCCTCCTTCTCCTCCTCCTCCTCATTATTATTATTATTATTATTATTATTATTATTATTATTATTATTATTATTATTATTATTATTATTATTATTATTATTATTATTATTATTATTATTATTATTATTTACAAATACATTACCTTGGAATTCACTACGATTAGCATTATTAAAGAAAAATCTGAAGATCGTAGAGATCGAAGTCGATGTCCATCCATATAGATGGAGATCTTCTCAAGGACTTTTCTCAGTTTCACCAAATGAATGCCTGGAAGTTACCTTTTTATATTGCCAGTGACAACTTCTTTTTTCCGATTATTGTTGTTGTTGTTATTACTGACTTATGTACTGTGTCCCTGCGTTGGATATTCACTAATGCTTTTGCATTAGGTGAAAGTCAGGGGACTCTCGATTTGGCCTTTCTGCTTTCGGTTCTCCCAGGATGCTTTACGGGCGGTGACTACATATGGAGGTATCATTCAAGTTCAAGAGAACAAATGGAATACTGCTTAAGCAATTATCGCTAGATGGAATACTCTTTCAAGATGAGCAAAAGCCATCTTAATTGAGCGGTAGCTTATTGTAATAAAAGAGTAAGATAAATGTACCATCGATTCTCTAAAAATGAAGAACTTCGACGAATATAGATTTCCCGTTGCAAGCGAAAGAACACTTTTAACGTGGATAATGCAAGAGTGTATTCTGATTATTTCTTATGGAGGATTATCAGAAGGATTTGAAAAATGAGCTTGTTCGTTTGCCAAAAGAACAAATGGTTTTTACGATTTGATGTAGTTCTCTCATTATTGATGTCAACCTGGGGAGGAGTGAAAAATAAACCACATACTAATCAAGTTGAAAAGCTGGTGTGTGTAATAATAACACTAGTTAACAAGTTTAAATTTTTTGTTTGTTACATGAGAAAAATCACCTGATCTTAAAGGAACTTTTTGCGCTGAATTCGAATATGCACTCGGTTTCTCTCCATCACGTGCAGTTTTCCCGTAACAGAGGGATTTTCGGGAAATTCCATCAAAAATTTCCCTTTTTCAGATATTTTATTCCCCTAGCTCCTGTCCCCTTACATATAGTAACATAGAAATTATACCTAAGTATACCTTGATTTATATTTAATAAACCCTAAAAGTTTCGTAAAAATCGCTTTGTTCTTTCTAGAGAAATAAATATATTTGTATGTATACTGTGTGCACTGTTTATTGCACCTGATAGTAATGCTTTCAGATCTCCTGAGTTGGGGTAAAAACGATTTGCTTTATTACTACAAACACAGACATAAAAATGAATATTTACAATAGTCAACAACACACTTGTATTGCTCTCTGTAAATTAGAAACGTGTACAAAAATAGAATGTACTTCCAACGTATATTTTTTTTAAACGTACAGTATATGTATATCTTAATACATATATATACAATTCTCCAAGTTTTTTCGTTTTGTTCATGAAATGGTTATCAATATTTGTTATCAAATGTAACAGAATGCAAAAGAAAGAAAGAATGGAATACAGACTCATTGTTGACAACAATGAACTAATGCAGTCTGAATTTTTCACTACGGTATCGTTTCCCCCCTCCCCCGTGCATTTCTTTCTTTCTTGTGTTCTTGACACCTGGTGAGGGAGTTTTGTACATTTTTATATTGACGTTTGGTTTAACACTACTTCACTTTCAAAGTTGTCTTTGCTGCTAAGAGTGCTTTCATGTTTGAGCTTAACGGCATTATACCCAACTAAGACCAGAAGTTTAGTTTGTGATCAGTACAATGGCGTCAAGAGGACGGCGTTCGTGTGTTAACTCACCAAATAGTTTTTGTTATGTGTGTGGCGAGTTTGTAGTTAAAGGACAGTGTAGATCCATTACGCCATCGGTGAAACTAGCATATTATATATATTTCGGATGTCGTGTGGGAGATCAGGACAAAACTTGGGCACCCAACATAATTTGTGCATCGTGCTACGTCACTTTACTTGCATGGGCCAAAGGGAAACGGAGGTTCATGAATTTGCTGTACCAATGGTGTGGAGAGAACCCACCAACCATCTGAATGATTGTTATTTTTGTCTCACAGTAATTAAGGGACATTCTAAAAAAAAAAGCAAATACACAATAAGTTATCCCAACGTTAAATCCGCAATTAGACCTATTCCGCACGGGGATGAACTTCCACTTCCCGAGCCCCCTACCAACTGGGAAGAAATATGACCCAAAAGACTCTGATGATGATCATGACCTTGATGAACCATCGACATCAACATGTACATCCAAGGATCCAACGTTCATCTCTGACTGTGTTCGCGAGCCACATTTCATCCGGCAATGTGAACTTAATCTAGTCCGTGATTTGCACCTGACAAAAGAAGAGGCGGAACTTCTGGGATCAAGGCTCCAGCAGTGGAACTTATTGGATACAGAAACGAACATATCAGTGTACAGGAAAAGGCATGTTCAATTTTCAAGCTATTTCTCAATGCAAGATAATGTGTGCGTATGTACGGATATAAATGGGTTGATGGCGGAGCTAGGAATTCCTTACGTTCCAGAAGAATGGAGGTTATTTATCGACGCGTCAAAGGTCAGCCTTAAAGCTGTCCTTTTACATAATGGAAATAAAAAAAACCTTCTATACCACTTGCGCACTCAGTGAAGATTAAGGAATCCTATGACACCATGTCAACTTTGCTAAATCTTATAAATTACAAGGACCATTGTTGGCAAATATGTTGTGATCTCAAGGTAGTTGGTATTTTATTAGGACTGCAGTGCGGTTACACGAAGTACCAATGTTTTTTATGTTTATGGGATAGCCGAGCTGATGACAAACATTATGAAGTGAAGGAATGGGAACCTAGAGTGAATTACGTACCTGGAGAATGCAACGTCAAATACGCTCCTTTGGTTGATCCTAATAAGATATTACTACCGCCACTTCATATCAAGTTAGGACTTATGAAAAACTTTGTCAAAGGCATGGACACATCTGGTGAAGGTTTCAAGTATTTGCGAGATAAGTTCCCTAACCTGAGTGATGCTAAGATTTCAGCGGGAGTGTTTATTGGTCCCAAAATTAGGAAATTAATGCTTGATGATAGCTTTGACAGCAAGTTAAACAGTGCTGAGCTATCTGCCTGGACAGCATTTAAGTGTGTTGTGCGCAACTTTCTGGGCAATAACAAAGCTGAGAGTTACACAGAAATCGTACAGGACATGATACAGAAACACAAAGAGTTGGGTTGTTGGATGTCTTTAAAAATCCACTTTTTGCACTCCCACCTCAGCTTCTTTCCTGCTAACCTAGGTGCTCTCAGCGACGAACAGGGGGAAAGATTCCACCAAGATATAATGGCAATGGAGAAAAGGTACCAGGGACGATGGGATCCTTCAATGATGGGGGACTATTGTTGGGGTCTTGTTAGAGAATGCAACATTTCTTACAAAAGAAGGAAGTAGTGTACGTTTTTGTAACCCAATGGAAGTTTCATATATTGTAATAGTTTTGATTGTCTTTTCATGACCTTTTGGTACATTTGTATTATTGTTTATTGTAAATTGTCACACTTGTAAATTATATTGTATTATATTTTATATATATGTTTGTGGTAATAAAGCAAAACGTTTTACCTCAACTTAAGAGATCTGAAAGCATTACTATAAGGTGCAATAAACAGTACACACAGTATACATACAAACATATTTATTTCTCTAGAAAGAATAAAGCGATTATTACGAAACTTGGAGGGTTTGTTAAATATGAATCAAAGTATACCTAGGTATAATTTCTATGTTAGTATATGCAAGGGGACAAGATCTTGGGGTGTAAAATAAACGAAAAGGGAAATTTTTGAGGGATTTTCCCGAAAATCCCTCTGTTACGGGAAAATCGTACGTGATGGAGAAAAACCGAGTGCATATTCGAATTCAGCGCAAAAAGTTCCTTTAAGAACAGGTATTTCCTTTTATGTAACAAAACCTTTGTTAACTAGTGTAATTTATTTGACTTTTATTAATATTTGTTTCAGAGGTGCTGAAACTTCAGGAGTTTATACACGGAATGGAATCTTATAAGGCGAAGTGAAGGCGCGCACTCAGAATGTTTTGTTGGGGGGAATCCAATATTACAAGCTACTACGTCTATATAGTATTGATCGGGTATTTTTCTGTACCCGATAAGTAACTGTAAAATACTTCCACCAATATTTTCAGAAGAAAATAATAGCACTAAATTATTTTTATAAGAAAAGAAGTACAGATGAATAGTAAAATCAACTTTTCATGGTACATCAATTATTTCCCTGTTAAACAAGAATAATTTAATTAAAAATGTATTTAAATGCATGTTGAGTCAGGAAGTTTAGGGAAGGCTCGGATCCGGTGAGGTGGAAAGGGATCTTAGAGCAAGAGAAGCTTATATATATATATATATATATATATATATATATATATATATATATATATATATATATATATATATATATATATATATATATAAGTAAGTGAGAAACAATATGTTACTTGAACCTCTCTACTATTTAAATTTTCTACTTATATAAGTATACGTATATATAAGTAGAAACTTTAAATAGTAGATTGGATCAAGTACCATATTGTTTGTTTTTAGGGTGCATCAAATAACAGACACCCCTTTAAATTATTGGAAAAAATGAAATGAAATCTTTGATTTTTACGTCCCAGGGTTATGCCGGTTAGGCTAAAGGAGACGGTGATTATGAGAGATGAGTGAAATGGTGGAATGAAGAAAGTGGGAGGAAACGGGAGAACCCCGAGAAAACCCACGAGCACGGTGTTTGTCCACCACAAAGTTCACTTGGCGGAGGCTGGGATCGAACCCGGGACCCCAAGCACCAGAGGTGAACGCTCTACCACTGAGCCACTGCGCCCCCCTTAAATTATTGGAAAACGAGTTTCGAAATAATGTCCAAAAGTACTTAGGGTGAATTGGAATATAATAACAATATTAAGTAAGTTAATAACAACTAATAATGCGCTATTAATAATTGTAAAATTGGAATACAGTATTTGAAGCTATGGTGTATATACAGTTATGAAAATGATGGAAACAGAAAATGAATTTTCTTCAGATGTGCATGGTTACCAAAATATTGGAAATACTTAAATAAAATGGAATGTTTATTAATATGGCGTGGATCCACCGTTAGCACAAAGAAGAGCTACAAGAATTCGTTGTTTATTTGAGGGATATGTCACAAATAGCCACAGCATCACAGAGTTGACGCCATATTTCACAATAGGAAGGAGGAGACACCAGGCACCATGTTGTTCGAAACAGTGACTTACGCAAGAGGGGTTCCAGATTTTAACCACCTTTGAGTACGTTATGCAAAAATAAACTTTTACGACATTAAGATATAATTTATCTAAAGAAACGAAGCGATTGTGAGCTTGATCTCCTGCCTCCTGCTGATGAAATTCGGTGTTTGCACTTGGCTGAAAATAAGGTTTCAAAGAATATTGGGTGGTTTTAATTACCGGTGGTCCAGTATCCTTGTTGGCGGTAATCTGCGATTTGGAACTCGACCACGAATATTCAGATTATGCAAAACATGCCGGACTGTGATTGTCACAGCAGGCTGTTGTACGTTCTAATTAATTTCCACAGTCCCTGTTTCCCTTTCGTTCCACGGTTCTTGATGGCAATCGACGTTGTTTTGTCAAGAATTCTGTGGGCCACCATCACCTCGAACATCGTTAGTTGCGATTTTCTAACGTGCTAGTCACCTTGGAACATTTACACCAAGTAACCACGTAGCAACAATTTATTCTTTCTGAAATTGAGAGGTCTTCCAGTTTCCATCATCACTCTTTGCCCGCTTCAACACACGACTTCGTTCAACTCCACCTGACATACCACTAGAAGCACACCCAGAATTTTTTGTTAGGAATGATCCAGAGTTTTTTTTTTTTTTTTTTTAAAGGAAAGGGTCAAATGCTACAAGACACTACTTCCATTTTCTCCCGAAAAGACCATAAGTAATTGTTACATACTGCACCTATGTTCTCAGAAAAAAAAAAGATAAAACTAGAGAGAAAAAATTATGAAAAATAAGATCTCGTCTTTATGCTACATGAATAACTTCTCTGTTAAAGTATGCTTTTTATTTTAGAGATTAGGAATTAGACTCTGGGTTTTCAGCATCTATGGCTATGTTAACCCATCATGTATAAGCGATGACATCCTCCGGGGACTGGGAAGGAAGGAAGCGGCCTGGGACCTGTATGTTAGGTAGCATCCCGGCATTTGGCTGGTGTGAATGAGGGATATTCATGAAAACCTCAATCAGTATGACTAGCCTGAAAAGGCTTTTATACTTTTTTTCGACCGAGTGTCCGCACAAGAAATCGAAAGTTTTTACCGGTATTTTCAAACAATTGCACAAGCATATGTGAAGTTACGAATTTTGGAGGAGATCTGGACCCCCATGTGGATGCGGCTCTGCGCACTATAGACGATCACGTAACACATTGGTGGTGTAGGAAGAGTCAGTGAGGAAAGATAATTTATTATTATTAATGTTATTTATTTATTTATTGCTTTTTTAAAATTGTATTATCTGTAAGTAAAAATATCATTCTTTGTATTTGAAAAGACAAAGAAATTCATAATCATGTTGTTTTAAATCCAGTTTTACGAGTAAAGCGCGAAGTGCAACAGGCAAACGAGAAAATCTTCACCGATACCTCCATATGACGTCACGGACAGGGAGCGAATCAGAACGCTAGGCGCGAACTGAGGCTACCTGTTATTTTATATACCGTGGGTGAGAGTAATCCAGGCTTCGTTTCCCGGTGGGAACAGTCGGTGGAAAATATATAACAGCTTTTCAGTCCAGTCTAAGTAGGGTTTTTCTGGATTTTCCTCATTCACGCCAGGAAAATGCCGCTTCCTCTCTTTCAAATTCTTTCTTTCTCACCTATTCCCACTGCTGCGCGGTCACCGAAGGATATCATCCCTGAAATATGACGGGCTGATATGTTCAGCCCAGAAATCTAAATCCTATCTAGTATGGAAGGGCCTTTCAAGCTGAAACTAAAAGTTATATACTCAAGTTTCTATATCTATATCTATATCTATTTAACTTTCTAGAAATTTATATGACTATCACAGTAACACTGACATCTGCATTTAGAAACCCAACAGATATCCGAGTTGGCAACTGTCATACTAGGTCTGGAGCTCCGGGTTGTCGTTGATGGAGCATTAAAACAAATTCGGTACTGCGTGAGGACAAAACATTTTGGGATGAGATTATTGGGACATCATAACTTTCGAGCCAGCTGGTATAACTGAGAATTTTTTGGTATCTTTAAAAAGCACATTATCTTGGTATCTTTTTTTAAAAACAAACTATGAAATCCTTTTATTCTTCAATTTTCAAAGTGTTTTCTGTAAGTACCTTTATTGTCTACATTGCGTAAGAGTTCATTCATTATGAAATGAAACCCATATTTTTGTTCAAGCTGCATATTTTATAAAATGTGAACGATATCTCAAGGTTTTCATGTAGTTCAGGCAACGAAGTCTTCAGTTTATACACTATATTTTATTTAGTCGTGAATACATCACGTTATATTCATTTTACTAATAGTAAACACGAAATATCTGAAATGGGAGTTCTGTTCATTTTCCTTAATTAGCGTCTCTCTTAAGAGCTTTCTGTAGCACTTTCTCTTTAAATGTTAGTGCGTTCACTCTACAAATTTTCTATGTCTATTCACAGGAAACTTATTTTCAAATTCTTCGTCCTATATTTTCCCGACCGCGGCAGAAACAATTTTTTGACGTACAAATATAATAGAGCCGGCTTTAATTTCTTCTATCAGTAGAACTGCGCGTGCTTGGTACACCTTCCTTAACACTAGTTTAAGTGTTATATTCTCATGTACATCAGCATACACGATAAGTGAGTTTTAATTTTTCTAGTCAGTATATTTTACATCCTCCAACATATTTGTTGCATTTATTAGTGTACAAGATCCCCATTATGGAATCATAGTGGGCTTAACACTGAGTTTTCATCACACCAAGTATACAATTCTTTACAACTCTGGTCTATATTCCTAATATTAAAATATGGAAATCTCAGACTACTACAATAAAAATGATATGCATACGCAATTAACTTAAAATTAAGTTTTCTATTTACATGTTCTTAATATCATAAAATGAAGGTTAAAGAGCACTAAGAATCTAGACGCAAAACAAGAAATATGTCACTTCATTTTCAAGCCCTAACAAGTAAATATATCATGACATGGTATCCTTTTTAGTTACAGTAGAGAATTATATAAGACATCATGATCGTGTCGCAATACCTACACTCACAATATTTACTCCTTGTTAACAAATGACTCAGTCAAGGGTTTATTGACTCAGGCACGTTTCACGTTACCACTTTGAATTGAAGATGGTTCATATAATTATATGTAGTGTAAATATCCTTAATTAAATAGCAAATTCTTTTCTTTCTCTCTCTCTCTTACTAGAAACTTCCATCAAATCAAACTCAGATTTTCCTCCACACAAATTAATAAAAACAATACATGAAAAGGAAGCTATGTGGAATAAATTGATGCAAACGATGGCTGCGTTCAGAAGTTTTCTTGAAGAAGCTGATTCAGTGTCATCTTCAAGGTATCTTCGAAGACAGCATACTTGAACTTTATGTGTAAGCGTAAATAATGAATATTAAATGAATCGTTCCTATATTAATTCGGTTATGATCTGCAGCGCTACGTCATTAAGGTGATGTTTTCGAACTATGTGTACAATCTTCATTTCAGTAGGAGCCTAAGACACTTATGTCCATTTAGAGTAAATATCCTTATGTTAACGATAGGGCTGTACTATCTAATATTTTAAAGAAGGAAATAAATAACACTATTGCCTGTATTTTGAAAAACTCGTAATGAAAACATAGTTTTAGTAGTAGAAATGGTTCAAGAGACAGGAAACATTTCTCCAATCTTCAAGAAACAGGAAATACCCTAAAATTGACCTTTTATAGTAAAAAGCATAATTTGGAGTTAAACAAAATTTAATTTTGAGTATTGCAACATTCTGGCAAAAAAGGAAAAGTGAAATGACTAAAACTACCCAGATCCGAAACTTATCTATGTTTAAAGTTTGATCGAGATCGAAGGGAAGGTTCAAGAGTTATTAATTTTAATTTATTTTTATAGATCCCCCCCTTGTCTCCCCTTCAATAAGTTCTAACGTAAAAGTGATATTAAAAAAAAAAAAAACACCCAAAGTTCAATCCTCATTTATGTTGAAAATTTATTTAAGATGGATCGTGTGGTTTAAACCTGATGAAGTCACAAAGCCAGTCACTTTGATTTTTTTTACATATAACTCCATCGTTCCCCTCCCCTACGTTGCACCGTAAAGATGAAGTGAGGAAAACATCCCAGGTCCGACACTTATCTATGTTGAAAGTTTGATCGAAATCGATCGGTTGGTTCAAGACATTTTAGGTTTTATTCATATTCACTTATTTCCCATCCTCGCCTCCCCCTTCCCCTAAGATCTACCGTCAAATTGAAATGATAAAAAAGTTTCCAGGTATGAACCTTATCTATGTTGAAAATTTGTTTGAGAACGATCTTACGGTTCAAGAGTTATGGACTCAAGAACATAGTCACTTTTATTTTTATATTTATTGATTTAAGTGTACCTCCCCCTCCTCTGCCCCCCTATCTTGCACTGTCAAAGTGAAATGATAATAAAATACCCCAGGCTCCAATCTCATCTATGTTGAAAAATTTGAACGAGATTTGTGGCTTGGTTCAAAGGTTATTAAGTTTTATTTATTTTTCTAACTCCCCTCCACCAAGTTCTACCGTAAAACCACTCCCAGGCAAGAACCGCATGTATGTCAAAAATGTGATCCGTCGGGCGGCTCAAGAGATTAAGAGTCACAAACATAGTCACTTTCAATTTTATAATGTAGATGTATTTTCTTGCTTAATGAAGTACTGAATAACTGTTCAAAGTGCTGAATAACTGAATAGTTTCTTTAATTAAGATATTTTCATATTGTATTCTCTTCAAGAATATTTATTAAAGACAAGAAAAAATAAAGAAAGAAAAGAGAAAGGAGAAACATCCTTTCTTTAGTTTAACGTCCCACGTTTATGCCAGTTTAGTCTAAATATGACAGATGATTAGTAAATGATCGTAAAATAATAATAATAATAATAATAATAATAATAATAATAATAATAATAATAATAATAATAATAATAATAATTATTATTATTATTATTATTATTATTATTATTATTATTATTATTATTATTATTATTATTATTATTATTATTATTATTATTATTATTGTGCTCTCTCACTGGGAATTGTGCAACAGAGCATTTACATTAAAAACAAAATTATCTAGGTAGAAGGATTTATAATTTGATTTAATATACAATATATTAATTTCCTATGTTACTGTGCTATGATGTATTTATAATTTCTTTGCACTCATACATGTTAAATGAAAGTTCTTTGGAATAAAATTCAGATTTTTTTTTTAATTTTAAAAATGAAATTTTGGTAGATAGTTAAAATAAAGCCTATGTTAAAATAAGCTTTTCTGCAGATCCGTCACCACCAAACAAAGAGACCATGACTTCGGAAGTGGTCCGTCTGTGTGAATTTAATTTCTTGATGGTTGACTCCTACAGCCCTGAATCATCCGGGATTACCCAGCATGCTAGGTTTCGTCTTTTATTTATGAATATTTCATTCTTAACATTGGTTAAAAGGCGATATTTGTGGAGAATATTTAAAATGATTGTAATTTTCCTTGTAATAGCTATAGTTACAAGTTCTCGCAATTACAACCTTTAAGCAGTGTTGCAAACTTCAGCACTGTTTGCCATAGAGCGGGAATAGTTTAAGATATTGAAATGATGTAGACGAAAAAGTATTTGTTAGTCAATTGAAAATCATTTACGTACTTAGATATGATATTTATTTAAATATATTTTCTAAATAAAGCCATTTCATGAAATTCAAATTTCCAACCCAACTGCGTTCCTCATTATTCGGAACACGCCATACCATGGACCATACTCACTATACTCACCATTTGTCTCCGTTGTGCTGTACGTATGCTACAAGCGCCTAAACTTTTAATGTTTGTGATTTTATAGCGTTCTCAGCTACACTGAATAGTAAATGCAATATTCTAGGTTTTCGTTTAACATGTAGATTTGAAGTATATAATGGTATGGCATGGTACAGTTGAAAGCAAACATAACTTGGTTTCAAAGAAAACATTGAATTGGCAACAACGTTCATTGGATGTTGTGTCCTAATATATGAATAGATATTCGCCTTCTGAGTGGCAAGAGAGTGTAGCTGCTTTGTGCAGATATTCGTTTCTCTCCTCCTTCTGATTTCTCCGTTATCTCTTTTGAACATCATAAATGCTTCACCCTGTACACATACGTATATATCCTCCGTTACGACTGTATTCTGCATGCCAATTATATATCTACGTAGCAGCAACGTGTAAATATTATATCTCTTTTAAGACCACGCATGTTATTCTGTGTCAAAATGAAGGAAAAATAAATTTCCCTGTACAACGATACTTATATTTTAACATCTTTATTATATCTTTATTTGTATTTATGGGCAAAATGTACTCTTAAAATATGCACAAGCTGTTCAAGAAAGGAAGAAGAAAAATATGAAAAGAGAAATAGAATTAATTTCTTTTCTGTTGTTATGTGATAATATTTTGTTATGATAGTGATTTGACGATGTGAGTTTAGTTGTTATAGTAACGAAAAATAAATAATAATAACAAAGGATCCATCTCTTGAAAACTACATGTATAATTTTTAAGGTGTGTACAAGTTTAATTTGTTACGTACCCTCGTATATATAAAAATTACAATTCATATAATCATATATCACTAGCAGCGTTCACCCCGCTTCGCTGCGGTCACCCCGGAACGCAATAAACTTTGTTACTTAGATAATTTTTACTTTTTCGCTTTCAAGTGATATGATAAAAACCATAGAAGATTGCAGTAAATCTTAACATTATATCGCCTGTCATTTATGTTAACCCGCCCCGCTTCGCTGCGGTCATCCCGGTGCTGGCATATTGTAAAAGTGTCTGTAAAAATAAGCAAATCAATTAAAAAATCTTAAACAGAAGATTCAAGCTATTTTCCGCTGTATATCGCCTGTCATTTATGTTAACCCGCCGAGTGACACGGTCATGCGGGTTGCATATACATACGTTTATTTTTACCTATGATGAACTAATAACAAAGGATTTGTACGTTATGGACACTTTAATGGTCAATTATCTCAAGACACTGGTAATTAAAAATTAAAGTGATATGATAAAAACCATCTAGGGTCCAAATCCTAATAACCCCCCAAAAATGAAAGAAATTGGTTCAGCCGTATTAGCGTGATGAGCGGACAAAGGATTTTGTACGTTCTCTTTTATATATATAGATATTTACTTTTATATCAATATTATTTTCATACTTTAACTTAATTCTCTTAATTAATTTCATTTCAAATATTTATACACTTCAACGTCGATAACAAGAGGTGCATTCAAATAGCGGCATAAAATTTGTTTAGTTTAAGGTCCTTTTGAGGGCATTGATACGTATTATAAGTTGAAGGTTAACAAAATCTACGTTATTTTGTCGGGCAAAACTGAGAAGATTGTGAAGAAGATATCATTATGACATTTACATAATTGCTCTTTCAAACAAGAAAGGATCAAATATATTATGTATATACATTCAAAAGAAGTATAAATTGCAAATGAAATACAGATAATGTTTAGAATAATATCTAATAAATTAAAAAAATATATTATCTGTATAGAATGTAAATGAAGTACGAATAACAAATGAAATCATAAAGATATTTACCGTGAAAATGAACAAAAATCAATTAAATGTATTCTTTCTTGGGTACCACAACATTAGTTTAAGTTACAAGACCAACGAATTCATTTAGGTTATATTGAAAGTCATAAACCGTAATACAGTCTTGCGCGTTACTTACATCTATAGTTCTTTGTTTCTTATTTTGAGAATTTGTGCAATCTATGGAATTTCTACAAAATCTAATTCGAGGGAAATTAGATCTAAGTTCTTTGTTTCTTATTTTGAGAATTTGTGCATTCTATGGAATTTCTACAAAATCCAATTCGAGGGAAATTAGATCTAATGAGTACATGCTTCTTAAGTGTAGTGCGATTAGTATTACTGTTCCTACTAAGATTAAGTTCGGTTACGTTACCAGTATACGTGAATTTAACATTACTTTTAACATTAGAATCACACTTTAATCTCACATAGATATTTCGAACTTGGTTTCGATTAAGGTTAGTTTAGTTCAGGTTAGCACTGTATTGCACCATTGATTGATCTTCAAAATTTTGCAATGTCATACCTAGATGATTGAAATCAATACATTGCATCACGTTCTGTAAAAGCACTATTGGATTGTTCACTATTATCATTTTGGTCTTTTCGTTCAGTGAACATTTCAACAACTCCAATTCAATCGACCAATCACTACAAGCATTGGTGGGAACACACATTCTCTTTCTAAATTTCACGAATAATGGGATCAATTTTCTTCCTGCTACATGAACCAAAGTCGCGTACAAATCATTAAACGGTTCTACTACAATTACTTCATCTCCAGAATTAATATCATGTTGAATATACCGTGAATGCAAGCAACCAATAGCATTCACTAGACGAAGATGACCATAACTTTTCGCATATTGATGCATACTAAAACCTTCGTTACACGCAGCATCAGTAAGACAATCAAAAACATTCGAATGAAGAGAGAAGTCGGTATAATCTAATTCAACCAATGCAGCAGTATCTTTTTGCGAACACTCAGCAAATTTTATTCACACATTTAAATCAATGATGTCATATTTCTTCGTTGATGTAAATTTAGGATCTAGTATATTCTCTATAGTTTCTGTAGAAGGTTCAGGTTCACTTATTTGGGTAGGGTGATCATTATCTATAGTTTCTATTACTTCAACGGAATTTTGCACTTCAGTGAATCTACGTATGATCTGTCCCATTTTAAGGTCACTTTGTTCAATCCGTTGATTTGTCTGATTAATCTGTTCTGATAAATGTTGACTGTTAATGTCGATTTTACTGTCGATCTGTTTCATTTGTTCCATTTGTTGATTCATTCGCTCACCAAAATCTTGCCTCAGTTGTCCAATCTGCTATTTAATTAGGTCAGCTAGGTCAAGGGAGTTCATCTCTCTATTACCAATTGATTCGGTTGCATTTTCAATAGCAGGAAGACTCATTTTGATATTTCTGAAAAAAATTCCACCACTCCTTACTAATGTATATTCCGTTTTGATGTTTTTAGCAAAATCACTACGTAGCCTCAAAATAAATCTGCAATCCTGGAGTTCATTATCTAGGAGATTGCTTACTTAACTTCACACAAATCTCCTAAAATCCTGAGGCGGTAAACCACCAAATTTATAAGGTCCATAACATATAATCCTTGGCGGAAACCACCAAATTTATAAGACGTATCAATGGCCCTCAAAAGGACCTAGAATTAAACAACTTTTATGCCGCTGTTTGAATGCACCTCTTGTTATTGACGTTGAAGTGTATAAATACTTGAAATGAAATTAATTAAGAAAATTGCGTTAAAAGATGAAAATAATATTGATATAAAAGTAGATATGATATATAATTATGTGAATTGTAATTTTTATATATACGAGGGTCATTCAGAAACTTGAGTAATTAATATGTAATAGTTAATGGTCCAGGGTTTCTCTTTTTTTTTCTTTCCTGAAAAAGAGCTCCTATTGTCCAGGCGCCACATACAACGATACTTGTATTTTAACATCTTTATTGTATCTTTATTTGTATTTATGGGCAAAATGTACTTTTAAAATATGCACAAGCTGTTCAAGAAAGGAACAAGAAGAATATGAAAAGAGAAAGAGAAGTATTTTTTTCTGTAGTTATGCGATGATATGTTGTTATGATAGTAGTTTGATGTTGTGAGTTTAGTTGTCATAGTAACGAAAAATAAATAATAATAACAAAGGGTCAATCTCGTGAAAACTACCTGTATAAGTTTTAAAGTGTGTACAAGTTTAATTTGTTACGTACTATTAAAGAAGAGTGATATCATGATACAGTGTTTATACGAATTTAGATTAAAATCGGTATCCTTGTTTATATAAATATATGAACTGTGGACCTTACGTTACAAATAGGCGTCATCCGCTCCAGGATTACTTCCTACCTGTATGTGAAGATCCGAGCGAAGCGATGTGAGGATCAAAATTCAATTTTTTGGAATTGGAGTCTGTACTAAATCTATTTTTGTGACTAGAAGTATAAGACGTGCGATTGAGCAGTTTTTCTTTTTCAGACTCCAAGTTTGTTTCGTCGCAGAACCCAATCATTGTCTGAATGGCAAGAAACTGTGGCTGAAATAGGAGATTATTTATAATTATAAGTTATATATTAACTATCAGTTGTTGGCTTTTCGAGCTAGAATGTTTCCGTCGGACATTTCAATCACTCGAATCTAATGAATAAAGACGACTAATTCTGAATGTTTTTCATTGTAAGAAATATACCGTTTACATTCATATCTGCACGTTAGAGATTTGTCTTTACACTTTACGCAACAGCAGTGATGATTTAGGGAGAGGACCGGAAGGAAGGACGTTTTTACCACAGAAGCTACAAACTTCTCCCAAGGGGAATATTTCTATCGTGCTCAACATGAATTTCTAGTAATTTTTCAATACTGCTTTTCAGACGTTGTATTAAAATTTCCGCCCTCCTCCTTGCCGCCGAAAGAGTGGAATCTCAAATCTTTACTGTTTGGAAGTTTGCTAGAAATTGATTATTTGATTATTAAGGTGACTCATTTGATCTTGTACAGTAGTCACAAACTATCACGTTCTTGCAGTCCACCTTAGAGTGATGGTAGCACTCAAGTTTTACAACGGAATGGAAGTAGATCAGGAAAGAATACGGTTTTAATTAATATATTTTACCTCGACTAAAAGATCTTGACTGTACATTACAAAGCCAATGATGCCTTACGTTAAAGTGAATAAACGCATGTCTTTGGCTCATGTAGTATTGCGTACAAGTTTCACTTTCTTTAATGTCCTAGTACGACAATTTTTGATGAGTTTTCTTGTTGGTGCAAATAAGGTTGCCTCCATTGATCACACACAAATGAGATCGTTTTAGTGATAAAAGTTACTTGAAACTTGGGACTGAAATGTCTAATAAATCGTTATTTGCACTGCATTCACAAATGCTTTTAACATTTACATAACAATTTGGTCCACGTTTGATCTTCTTTAACGTACCTTTAACATTTATAAACATATATTTCCTACATTGAACCATAGCGGTTTATTTAGATTGTCTGTGGAAAATTGTAACCCTCAGTAAATAGTTTATATGTTGCTAAATGAGGCTTTAAATTAAATATTTTAGCTTTGTCACTTGTTGTGCATTCAATATGAACTTTTAAAATTTCATTTCACAGAATCTGCGTAGAAGCATTGAAGCCCACTTGTTTATCCTGAAAATGACAAGTGATATCCTTTAAATGATGTGTTCTCGCTTTGTAAATTGACTTATAAATAAAATATGACAAGATAAGCTGTGACCTGTTATCAGGAGGAGGGGATGTTTGTTTGTTTCATCCGTTTTTGTTTAGTAATGTGTATATTTATGGACAAGTTTTTGAAAGATAAACGCAGTGTTTTCAATGTGTAGCTTATAAACTATTCAGTTGTTAATTAAAACTTTTGATTTATTCAGAGCAAAAACGGATTTACTTATGGATTTTTCGTGTCTAGACAGTCAATACACACAATCCAGACGGATACCAATTTCATTTTAAAATCCATCATAAGGTCATATACATAGAGGACCTTAAAAATTAACTGAAACTATTAGAGGCAAATGTAATGCAGCACTTTTTGAAGATAAAAGCAAAACAGAATTATTCATAGAAGGCAAAAAATACACTAGATGCTGCACATGATAGTGGATATCTGAGAATAACATGCAAATTAATATGCATGTAAAATATTAGCGCAACACGTATATCACATTCCAGTGATATTCTTCACTTACTTATCGACTGTTTACTTGGCTAAAAGTCCGTTCAGCTACTCTTTCCATTGCGTAATGATAACAACACAAAAAGAAATAACAAAATGAAAGTACAGGCTACCGCAATTAACTTTCTCAACTATTGCTTATATCAAATATCATTCAGCACTTGTTAAAGCAATATTCATTTACAAAATGCAAACAAAATTATAAAAGGTATTTTAGGAAAATGTTGTCCAAATGAATTTCGCAGCCTACAGTAAATTACTAATTCTGGATTCTGCCCAGAAAAAATCACTTAAAAACAGAGATGGTCATTTTTCCTAACCCTCCCTCACCCTCACCCTCCATCTCACTCACCCTCCATTGACGTCCTCACACTCATCTTCCCTCACACACACCCTCCATTGACGCCCTCACACTCACCTTCCTTCACACTCACCCTCTACTGACGCCCTCACACTTACCCTCAATTACTTTATCTCCCTCACCCTCCAACGCCCTCACCCTCAACTACCAAAATGAGGATGAGGGCGGCCCTCATGTGGACAAAATGAGGGAAGATGACCATTTCTGCGTTCACAGCTCCTGACTGTGAACATGAAGAAATTCGAAACGAGAGTTGGCAACAATTGTGGAATGTAATTGCTTGGCTGATGGTCACTGCCTCATGCAACTCTGCACTTAGAGGAATTTGTAAAGGAAAAAAGACAAATATATTTCAAGTTTTGTATTTAAATATTGCATGAACTTATAATATGTTCACAGTAAGTAAGATTTCGTTGCAAAAAATAAGGCAACAGAAGAAAATCTATGTCCCACGCATATAGAGGGAACAATGGGCAGTGTGATGAATGGCGCGCGGAGCATGCTGCTGTACTGTACAAAGCACTGTTTCCATCTAATATGAAGTTACTTATTGGGGAAATATGAGCAAATTGAGTCTGGGGAAAATGGGCTATAGAGACATTCTTGAGTTTTTTCTTTCTTTCTTTCTTTTTTTTTTGTGCCGACTCAATATTTGAGCCGTAAGTTGCCTATTCGTATAAACTGATAAACTTATAACTGAAATAAAGGTTTCGCAAAATAGTAACGATATTGTGCACATAATCAATTTTTATTTTATAAATAATAAATTTTTTTGAAATGGCGGTCATTGGAAATTACATTTCCTGAACAGTTATGAAGAGTTGGGGGCTACGGCTCTCAACGTTAACTGAAAGCAAAAAAAAAAAAATCATGGTGTGTGTGCACCTTCTGTTGCATTTGGGTGCAAATTCGTCAATACTGTAATTTTGGTAGATTTTCTTAGTATCCTCTTTTCTAAAAGTATGTAACATAGTGAAATTTAGGTGGGCTTGTAAGAAATTGGGGAGGCTTGAACACCCCAAATTAGACCTAGTTACGCCACTGCCAACAGGCCACCAGTCACGAAAGACAAAGGGAAATATTTAATTTAATAATAATAAAAAAGTAGAACTGTGTAAATTTAGGACTATAATTGTATATGAAAATCATTATAAATACAATTATGTTTTATATTTAATTGAGATTTTCTCCCTATTGCGGAACTTATGTCCGGCACGGAATCGAACCCGGATAACCGAAGGATCTCTGCTTCAGATAATCGCTGGTTAGAAATGTTCTCCTTCAAATAAAATGAAATGAAATATTCAGTTTAACGTCCTACGATTATGCTCCGAGGCTAAGAGAGACGATGATGATGAGAAATGAATCAAATGGTGGAATGAAGAAAGTGGGAAGGAACGGATGAACCCCGAGAAAACCACCGCATACAATGTTTGTCCACCACAAATGTCACTTGGCGCTCCTTCAAATAAAGTACAGCTGTAAATAAAACATTTTCTACACTAGAAGAAAGAATCTCCTTTACATTGTTTCGTCCATTAAATGTACATATTAACAATTGCTCTACGGAAACCATCCCTGCAACTAGTGATTGAAGTGGAAAATTTTCCGCTTAAAACTTCCCATTTCTGAAAATTTTCCACTCTAAACAAATATTCACTATCAAGTATTAACTCCACATTAAGTCATGATATTGATTGAATCCATGAATAGAAATATGACATTACAGCAAATTATAATCTTCCAACTTTCTAGGTCCTATAATGGGAAAATATATAAATGTTATTGAGTACCTGGCAATAAACCTAGTATTTGATAACACAAGAATTATATGATAGAACAGGCGAGTATCGTTCTACAGTATGAAAGTACGGTAAACTTCCAAACTATACAAATTCAATAGTAAAATAGTAGAAACCGGAAGTAGTTGATTTCTACCACTTACGGTTTAAATATTAGGTTGTCGAAGGAGATGGGACCTATTATTGGAACGACGAATCGTTTCCTGTAAACCGTTTCTCAATAGCTCTTACCGTTTGTGAGTTATGACAAATATTGTTGAAACCAGAAGTGGTTCAACATAGCTTCTGGTTTAACTCGAAGATTGGTGAAAGAGATGTAACCTATTCTTGGGATGCTGAACCGATTCCCGAAAACCGTTGTCGATAGCACTTACGGTTTTAGGTCTAGAAAAATCAATATTGAAACCAGAAGTAGTAGTGAATTTATACCACTTCCGATTTTAGTGGAAATACAGGAGTACAGGTGGTTTGTACCCTTAAGACCTTAAGTCGATTTCTGAAAACTCTTTATCGCTAGCTATGTTTTATATTCGTTTATGAGTTATGAATATGTTTGTTGAAACCAGATATGGTCGACTTCTACCACTTCCCGTTTAAGTAAGATTAAATGAAATGAAATGAAATCTTTAAGTTTTACGTCCCACGGTTATGCCGGTTAGGCTAAAGGAGACGGTGATGATGAGAGATGAGTGAAACGGTGGAATGAAGAAAGTGGGAGGAAACGGGAGAACCCCAAGAAAACCCACGAGCACGGTGTTTGTCCACCACAAAGTTCACTTGGCGGGGGCTGGGATCGAACCCGGGACCTCAAGCACCAGATTAAGTAAGATTGTTGAGAGATGGAACCTATTCTGTCAATGCAGAATTGATACCCGGAAAACCGTTTGTCGATAGCTCTTACCCTTTTAAGTTTATGAAAATAAATATTGAAACCTGAAGTAGTAGTGGATCCTACCACTTCCAGTTTTAGTAGAAATGCAGGAGTTAAGGTGGTTCCTTTCATATCCACCTAGTTCCCAAAATCGTTTCCCGATCGCTATTACCGTTTTTTACTCGTGGTCTTTAATTTGAAACCGGAAATTTCCGATTTCTACCACTTCCGGTTTAACAGATTGACTGCCAAGGTGATTTGAGGGTACCTGTTAAGTAGGAGGTTGTTGAAGGAGATGCAACCTATTATTGGGATGCTGGATCGATTCCCGAAAACCGCTTGTCAATAGCTCTTACCGATTTTGATGTGATACCTGTTGACAGACAGACACACAGACGCAGACAGCCGTTCTATAAGACTTCCCTTTCATATGCATAGCGAAGTTTGGAAGTCTAAAAGTACGTATATAGCCAAAAGCAGGAAATATCTTTTTATTTGATAATTAAATATAAAGTTATTTATTGCAGCTTGCAGCTTTGTACTTTTCTTATATATATTTTTCTCTTACTTACAAAAAGAAATAAAGCTTTTTCTTAGTTACAATTTCAGAATGAATGAATATATGAATATTTATTAGTTTCTCTTCTGAACGAATATATGAAAATAAAAAACATTATTTCCTGAGAACTTCTAGTATTTTTAATGGGTTACTTTCGTTAAACTTTGAAATTTTCGGAAGCCAAAAACTTGCAGTAGATATTTTTATATATTTCGTAGTTATTATTTCTATAAAGAGAAAATATATAAATATAGAAAAGTAATAAAGCTATGAGAAACATCTTGTCTTCGCGCATGAAAGGCGTATGAAACTGATGGAATATGATATGACGATTTTCTGTGAACGACGATTAATTCTAAGAAAAAAAACTTACATTACATTTTCTAGCATATTTTCCAGAAATGAAGAATTGCAAGATAATTAATTTTATGAATCCTTACCCTCACCCTCAATTGACGCCCTCACCCTCACCTCCCTCACACTCACCCTCAACTGACACCCTCACCCTCCCTCACACTCACCCTCCATTGACGCCCTCACACTCACCCTCCCGCACACTCACCCTCCATTGACGCCCTCACACTCACCCTCCATTGATGTCCTCACACTCACCCTCTATTAACGCCCTCACACTCACCTTCCCTCACACTCACCTTCCATTGACGCCCTCACACTCATCCTCCCTCACACTCACCCTCAATTACTTTATCGCCCTCACCCTCCAGCACCCTCACCTTCAACTACCAAAATGAGGGTGAGGTGAGGGTGAGGGCTGCCCTCATGAGGGTAAAATGAGGGAGAATGACCATCTCTGCTTAAAAATGTATTATAGGCCTGTCAGAAAACTAACTAACTACTGAAAATGAGAGCAAATTCATAGAACCGTTTTTTGAGAAATCGTAAAGTATGATTTTTACCCTGTAGTGAACTGCCTCTGGATTCAAAAACAATTAAAGAAACAGAGATTCTTATAAAACGAAATGGCATGTTTAAAATTGGATACTGACAGCAGTATGGCCTCTAAATGAGTATACAAACATTGAGAGAAGGGGACAAATAGACACTAATCTTCAGTATACACTAACCATGAAAGGTGGTGACTTCGTTGAAATCTCAAGTTTGACGTTTTCACGATTACCACACTTTCTTTTCTCTTGACGCCTTTCCAAAGACAAAAAATAAAACTCACCCAGATTCAAAGATAACGGAAATTTAAACGTTAAGTAAACAGTGGAATAGTTGGTATTTCTTTCTGTTATTGCAATGGGAGAAGAAAGGGAAGGATGCTAAAGTAACGTTTTGTCGAGCAAGACGTAATATTCAAGTAGGTTTAATTAAATATGTGGAAAGAGAGAAGGAATCCTAACATTACTTCTTACTTACGTCAGAAAACTGATAGAAAAATTCATATGGAATATCGATGGTAGCTACATTACTAGCATGCGTGTGCTGGAATCGAAAATTAAAAAAAAAAAAACTATTATCCTTACCTCCGAGCCTAAGGGTAATTTACTTTGGTGTCTTTTAAAGGTACAGAAACATATTCTTTTTTTAAAAAAAAATCATAATTGTGTATTAAAAATGAAATGAGAATGAAATGAAATATCATATTTTAGTTTAATGTCCTGTGATTATGTCCTTTAGGCTAATGAAACGGTGATTAAGGCATTAAGGCAAATGAAAGACAATGGAAGAATTGGTGGAATGAGAAAGTGGAAGAAAACCGAAGTAATCCTAGAAAACCCACGGACACGATGTTGTCTACCAGAAACTTATTTTTCCCGGGATCGAACCTAGTACCCCACACATCAGAGGTAAGCTCCGTCAATTGTGTATTGATAATTGAAGTAGAAAAATAAATGTAGACCATACTACGAAAAATGAGTGATAGGTCATGTGAGTACTCGTATAGTCATATACCATTAGGCCACTGAATAAAAATGAAATTACACGTATGCTACATATATTCTTAGTATGATGAACATAAACCTGAAGCAGTAAGCTGGTATCTATTGTCCAGTATATTAAAATACACGGAGCGTCGTTCTCTTGTGAGGCAGTAAAAACTGAAATGCTTCTCTCAACGTGACCTATTTAGTGGAGTTTCCTTATTGCAATACAAGCACGACAGCTCCTCTGGGATATAGAAAACCGCAGAAGGAAAATGGAAATACACAATGCATAAAGAAATGGTGGTAGCTTTCAAAGGCAAGTGGTGAAATTTCATTATAAAGGGAATGTGTATATTGTACAACAAACAATGTGTAAATTATTCTGCAACCATAGTGGTACACCGCGTGTCTTGAATTTGACTCAACGCTACTTTGACTAAAGCCTTTTGTGAGTTTACCTGTCTTGACATCAAACCTCCAAGATCGAAATAATCCCTTTCATAGTTTCCCAGCAATATATATTTCCAAACTTCATTCCTTTGTCTTACGAAATAGATGCCAATTAAGTTATACACGTAAAACTATATGGCATAAAATCATAAAAAAAAGTGACCTCACTTCAATACCATTATCCGACACGCCTTTCCAGAAATCTATTAATTCATGAGATGAAAATAATGTTGTCAGCCCCTTACATTTTTGATATATTTAAAATTAACCCACTTCTGTTATAAGATTTGCAATAGAACTGAGGTATTTGTCTTATCGCGAAATATTAATTTACTTTACACATACACGAATTTGTTTAATTCCAGAAAATTATATGGGAAAATGAAAGAGTGAAATTGATACTAGTAAGCGGAAAATTGGTCATTTGTGAAATTATACCGTGACCAAATCTTAGTGAAAAGAGATTTGGTAATAGGCCTTTCATTTCTAGAGTGAGAAATACGTATCTCAGGCTTGTGGTGTAAAACTAATGTTGCACACGAGACCATTTTTTAATTCGAGGTCAGGGGGGGGGGGGAATTTAGTTCACCGAAGAAGATCTCAAACTCTGTTTTAGTATTACGCGAATCATAATAGAAAAAACACATAAATTGTTGAAGTTGTGGTAAAACACAATGAAGAGCATTTATCAACATTTAAAGATACGCCTGTCATTACACGATATAACCCAATTACAAATATGATTTAATGTTGTTACAGCACCCCTTTCGTTGACCTCTTGTAACGATGTGTTCTTATGACCTCTAGATGAAATTAAGAAAAAAGTCAGGACAAATTTTGAACATTAATTTACACAGTAAGACGCTACGAAAATAGCTTTCCGAAAATCGAGATGAGACCAGAAATAATTATTTGAGAATCGAGACGAAACAATACTTCTACAAGACGTACAAGGCAAAACGAGAAAACATTATTCCACACCTAGCTTTGACTCGTTTTATGCATAACACTATGTAAAATATCATCTTGCTCCATTCCAGTATCTTAATCTTATCAACTATTTCTTATGATTCATTCGCATTTGCCTTAAATCTCTTTACGTTTAACAGGTATAACAGGAGGATATTCATAAAGATTTAGCTTAATTTCCAAGTCAAATTATAATTGATGGTGAAACTGAGTGTCAGAAATGTAGCATTCTATCGTACAATCACTAACATATAAAGCGGCAAAACTTGCGAGAAAATTTGGCTTGTGAAAGAAAAGGTTCCCACTGCCAAGTTAGACACAATGATAAATGTTTTGTGTTATTGTCATTTCTTAGGCAACGAACAGGAAAACAAATTTTCAATAAATCTATATTACTCAATATAAACGTAATTTGTTAAGTAATTGGTACTACAAGCAATATCATCGGAAGTTGGATGTGTTGGGTAACTTCAGGGTTCCATGTAGTCATGATCGACTATTATGCAAAACTGAAGATTGGAGCATTAGATGACGCTAAGAAAGATGTCTAAAGTGATTTCACCACACCTCGAATTCTTCAAAGCAAGTGAGTCTAATAAAATTTATCACTGTAGGCTGCCTTTGTTAGTGGCGTCAGAGATAATACATTAAAGAGCTTGAATTGTAACTCTGAGAAGTAATTAGTAGGTCCCCGTTCATCATTCTATTTTCTAGAAAGTTTCAATTCCAGAGTCGTAAAGATAATCTTACATGTTATTTATTTATTTGCTTATTAAGGTTAAAAAACTGCTTTATTAGCTGTTCAATTTTTTCATGTATAAGTTCTAAAAAATATTACAGCTCTCACAACACCTTAACCTCATATTAGTCTAATTAAAATACTTGATCCAAACAAACTCCAGGGTATAAGGGACAGCAAAACCTTGTAATGGTCGTTCACATATACCCCACAACTCCACCAGACTTCCTGCCAAATAACAAATGTTTTATTCTTCAAATGATATCCAACAAAAAGTATTTCATGAAATAAAAATCCTTTCAATCTATCTAACAGAAAAAATTAAAAATGCTTTTACGAAATATTGATATTAGAATGAAAATCTCAGGGTTTTTCGGAATAAAGACATTTGATCTAACGCTTACCGAGTGAGTGCCGAAGATACTGTAACTTATGTGTGTGTTAATTCGACGATCTTATTCCTAAATGCAGTATCCATCAATTTTCTTCTTCGACTTGATTCTGTTTGGTAAAATATACTCTTGGTTAATTAACAAGAAAAGACGTGCTAAAAAATTAAAAGTAATAACTCTATTAAAATTAGAATTAGAAATAATAACTTAATAAAGAATAAAATTGAATTAGAAAAATTACAAATAACAACTTAATTCTTTAAAGAAAACCTAACTTCCCTTGTTAAGGATAAATTTACATTCGGGTTTCGATTCACAAATACACACACACACACACATATATATATATATATATATATATATATATAATACTATTACTTTTCTCCCTTTGAATTTTTGAATTTTAAATGTATTATATGATATTTAAGACTTATGTGATAATTCTACTTCCTAGTAAAGTTGCAAATAAAAGAATGTAATACAAAACTTCAACATAGTCAACGTGAGTGCCATGGCTTTTTTAAAGAAGAGTTTCCTATCAGACCTGAATTTTTTATTTTTCCAGGTTTTAGTCTAAGTATTGAAAAACGTACGGTAAGTGAGGTGGGTAAAGTGTTTAGGATACATTTCCTGGCAAGTTTGAAAAATGACGTTGAAAATTATTAATAAAATGCAACCGACGTAGATAATATTTGAATGAATTTAATTAAAGATATTGAGAAAAGGGGCAAAGAAAGAATTGTTCCGATTCTATAGTGAAATATCTGAAGGGGAATACTAGTCAATGTTTCTTGAATTTGACAATGAAACCATTGTCTAAGAAATAGAAGTCAGAAAGTTGTTATTACTACAGAACTATTTATGTCAAATAATTAATTATTGACAGACTGTATAGAGTAATACATTAAAAAGTTAATGAGAATACAGTTCGATTTTAGTAAGACGAAGAATCACATTATTCGGTTTTTGGATGCACAAACAAGAGCCCTTAACATGTTTATACTATCACAATCAATATACTTTCTATTTAAAATTAGTTTTCTTACCTGTTGTGTTTGGCCGAACAAACTTAGTTCATTAGCAGTTTTTGTTACCACATGTTTTCGTTTATATTTATTAAAATATAGTTGAAACCTGGAATCATATAGGCATGGGCGAAAAACTTCCCTTGCTTCTTTAGCCCATACGATATGCATGTCCATTTAAACATTCGATCTCTTAACGAACGCGGAAACAAATGATTACTAGCTACAGAAGGCAGAAAATTCAGTTATGTAAGGACAAAGTCTGACTGTGAGAAATATTTTCGAAACCAAAAGAACTCATCCGATCGGAATCAAACTTGGCATAATGATATACCTAGTCCTGGGGTAGAAACGTGTGTAATTAATGGTTAGCAGGCTTCTGGTTTCTCTGTTACACAGCGTCAAAATTTTTAAATCAATTCAATAATGAAAATATAAAACGTAATAAGCAGTGGCGTATTTAGGGGGGTGGCTATCGGTCTCAAGCTCCCCCCACCCCGAAATAAATTTGTTATATGCAAAACTTCATTAAAATTTGTCGGCACCCCAAAGGAAAAATATAAGTCTTTATTTACTTGTTGTGCATATCCCCCCGAAACAATATCCTAAATACGCCACTGGTAATAACTATCCTTTAAATAGAAATTAAAGGACCGTTTTGGACAGAAGGAAAACAAAAATCAAGTGAAGTAGGTTTGTTTTAGACAGTTATTTACTTGTAAAATCATAACAAATTAAAACAAAAAGTGGTTGAGAAATTACGATCGATTTCCAAACTATATGAATCAAATTTAATATTCAAACAGATCCTTAATTCCCAAGAGCAATAGGAGGATAATGACGTGTTAAGTATTACATTTCTACTACCCCTGGCCTTAGTAGAAAGATAAAAGAAAAGATAAAAAACACAGAGTAAAAATGTACGTGAAAACATATGTACGTTACTCCTGTAGTTTTTGAAATTAATGTATGCACAGCATACATCCCACAGCAAACACATAACTGAAAAGGTATGTTTTATAATACTTACCGTATAAGTGTTCCATTTATACGTAGTTTCCGTATGAAACAAAGAACTGTGCATAGGCGGTCAGTATCTCACATACAGATGGATGTAAGTAGCATACAGCTGATGTATGTAAAATACGTATACACATATGTATACGTAATATTACATACATATATTATATAGATGTAATATACGGAAGAAAGTTAGATGTCAGACGTCCTGCAGCAAGATGATGTAACATTAAACAGGAAATTGGTAGTGCAAGGGCGCCAATTTCTCTGTAAATTGTGGGGGGGGGGGGCATTCAGATGCAGAAGCAATATATATGAAGATTTTAAGACAAATTGCATTCAAATGATGCCAAATTCTGTATATTCATAAATACAATAGGAGAGCCCACATGAGATTTAGGGGGTGTCCGGGCCCCCGGCCCACCCAGGATCGTCGCCCTTGGTACGTATGTAGGATATGGATAATGTATGTTCCGTACAGAATTCCGAGCTAAATTTATGGATCCCGTATATTTGTACAATATATCGCTATCCGGATAGTGGATTGTTCTCAGTGTATTTTCCTAAGACGCTGAATCAATTAACGAATCCGTTTGACGCTATTTGTTGCCCCTTTCTGTTCTATGTCTATAAAAGTCTAAACAGAAAATGGATTATTTGGATAGAGAGTTAGTAGAGGATATGAAAGTTATTATTGGGACCTCAAATCGTTTATAAAAAGTCGTTTCTCGGTATCTCTTGAGATTTTTCTCTGATACCTATTGACAGGTAGACAGACGGATGAATGTATAGACATAACTGTTGTATAAGATCTCCGACACTTCTATATAGCATGTTTTGGAAGTATAAATAATGAAGTATGATTTGTAAAAAGAAAAATACAATTCTTGGAAAATTAATAGCATGTTTAATTATCATAATTATTGAAACCAAAAAATAAATTCGTTTTAATTTTTATTTTCAGCAATAAGGAAATGCCAGAAACTTCAACAATAAATAGTTTAAAGTGTAACAAGTTACTCAAATTGATTAAAAGTGTGACAAATTACAATTTTGATTTTCTTATACACAGTAGTATTTTCGGCAGCAAATTATTGTTTCCAGAAACAATAAGATAATAATTTGAACTTCAATAAAACGTAATGTTAATTTTCAATTAAAAAAATACAAACTGATTCAGAATTACTGTATTGTTGTAAGTCTACAATAAATTGGATTTTTGTTATATAAAAAAATCAGCAATGTCGGTCCCAGACCATCAAGTATTTCGGACTGTTGGATACAGGCAAGGGCGGTCATGTGGTTTCCAAGGGGGGGGGCAAGAAAAAGCGACATTTCAAATATAGTTTCAAATTTTGCTGTAACTATCCTAAAAATTCTACAGGATTCTCGATATTCCGGAGTGCAATTTCCTCTAGGGGGGCAAGCGCCCCACCTTGCCCCCCCTGATGGGCACCCTTGGATACAGGACTAATGGGACTTTACTGTATATATTTCTGGCCTACTGAAGTTGAAAACGAAATTTAAATTTTAAAGAATTTAAAAATGCTACATAATTGCAGTCCTGTGAGGTTTGCACAAAGGAACAATTAACATAGTTTTACAATTTTTTAGTGTATAGTTTCATGGTCATTGGGCATTCTGAGGCAGAGGAATTTATAATCTCTGTCAGTTGAGAGAAGCTTATTTGCGCCAAACTGGATTTTTGGTGTTTGGAAAATCTTGAAATCATCTAAAACTTCAAGTGGTTAACTTCTTCACGTAGATGGAATTGAAAAGATCAGAATAACATAGGAGATTAAACATGAAACATTACTTGGTTATAATTACATGTGAGTAGTTGTATAACTCTAATATGCACTTGAATAGTATTGTGTCTTACACAAACTATTAGAAGTGCCCCCCCCCCCTCCGGTGGCTCAGTGGTAGAACTCTTCCTTCTAGTACGTGGGGATCCTAGTTCGATCCCTGGCCAAGTAAGAAAGAAATTGCAAGGGTTAATACATTAAGAAATATATATAAAATAAGATATCTAGAAATATATTTGCATTCCTTATTTGCAACACAAGGAAATTTAAAATAATGTAGGGTCTATAATTTGCATTTAAAAGAGGAAGCAATAAATATATGAAGTGTAATGTGGGTTGTACTAGTTGATTTGATTTCAGTTTACCTTCCCGTTCAGCAGCAAGGCTATATGCGACATGGATCTACAGATAGAATCAGAACCCCATGAGAGCGCACCGGGAATCGAGTCCGGGCTCACCATAGGTTGTTCTAAAGATTATTGTTGTATCACGAAAAATATACAAAGAAATCGATCTTAGCTTTTACTTTTCACCTTTTTACATAAAAAAATAATAAATTCAAATTTTGTTATTTTGATTTTGTGGTGAAGCATTAAAGCGGAAACGAAACATAAAACCTGTCAGGAATTTTTAAAATAAAGTTTTATAGAAGCTATACAATGGTTTGTCATGGAATACGATATTGACCTAGTTTGGAAGCCTCCATTGTGACTACATAGCAACCAGCAGACAAAAAAAAAAAATCCTCCCTCTCCACTGATTCCCTTCCTTGTCTCATGCATCGAGGAAGATAGGGTTAAAAATGGATACATCTACCACGACTGTATACATATAGATAGGTACACAAACCTTTTCTGTCTTGTTGAATACGACATGGATCTGATCGAATTATCGATTCATTTTCATCTGGGATAACGCACAATGGGTCGCTCTCAACCTCAAAATGCAGAGGCCGTCATCATGTCACACGAGTGGATGGCAGGCGTTACCTATTCGGCCGTCATTCAGTTATTAAAAGCGGGATTCAACATTTTACGAAATGAAAGCAAGTCTAGTTGAGAGCTTATTGTCTGTGATCAATCAAATTGTATAACGTACTGTATCACTTCACTAACCGTGACATTTCATTTTTTTTTTAGTAACGGAAAAAGTAAACGACAATTAAAAACTTTACATTATATAATGGTTCATTAATTAAAAATCTACGTATAAACAATTTAATCAAATCTTTAGATAGCACCAGAAACTGTGGTGCCATCTTCTAATACAATCTTTAAAAAAAATACGAGGAGTATAATATAGAAGACAGTACTTCGAACCCAAGTCTGGAGTCCACTTGAAATATAGGTCCGGTAATCTTCAGGGTAAGTGGTAGGGCTAAGGTAAACGTACTCGTAGCCTACATTAAACACAATCTGAAATAAGCCTCGGAGAGAATTTCATGGCTACGGGGAGGGAAGAAATCTCCTTCTGCCGCACCTCCATCTTTCATGGTCCTTGCATTGTAATGCATATTAAATAACACGAGCGTATGAAAAGCAATATTACGCATAATGTAGTACACCAAAATGAAAACCCCCCGAAATTCTTGTAATTTGCAAATATTTGAATTTTGTATTTTGTAAAGACAGGTAAATAATTTAAGGCTGTCCCGAATGCCGAACACCAACTGTCTAAATTGTATGGATGAAGTCAGAATTATTTGCAAAATCTACTTCAGATTGAGACTAGCCTAGAGTTTACTTTATTTAACCAGATAGACATGTGAAACTTTTGCACAAGGAAATATGAAAGGCATGATTATTTCATTCTCGTGTTTCACCCTCTCAACTAAGTAATTCATTTAGTTGACCTCTCAAGTTCACAACACAAGCAATTAGTCTGTAGTACTTATGCAACTAGTGAAGAAGCTTTATTCAAGCTGCCAGAGAAACACGAAGTACGTGATATATATCATAATATATATTTTTGACTCTAAAATTTCTTGCCATGTAATTGCAAGTATTATCGTCATACTCATTATGGGGAGAAAAGACAATGGAATTAAAATTCGAGTTGCCTCGTGGTTATATGATTAGATTTGACTTGGGTGGCTTAGATTCGATTCCCAGTGGGAGCTTATATAGCATACATTCATTAAAAGAGCATAAAAATGACGAGAAACGTTTATTAGACGAAACATTCTTCCGAATTCGATCTTGTAGAGAATCTGTGGCTAAAAAGCTGACGTCAAACGCAACCAATACTGAGTAAAAATGAAAACCATAAGAAAATCGTTATATTTAGCTCCAAAATGCACTAGAGTTAAAATGTAAAAGACAATTAGCAAACAAAATGGAAAAGGTTTGAATGCTCTAGCGTCAATGGTTATGGATATATAGTGAATAATAGAAACGGCAAAAATTTCGGCTTTCCTCCCTCCCCTCCCGTGATTTATTTTTATCTGGTATCCGGCATTTTTGTGATCAGTGATGGGTATATATTCAAAAAATATCGGATGCCAAATGGTTACATGATTCGCCGTTAATCTCGAAAAGGAGAGCACTTTTGTCAAGTTTATGCCTAGATTATTATTATTATTATTATTATTATTATTATTATTATTATTATTATTATTATTATTATTATTATTATTATTAACAATAATATTAATAACAATAATGATAGTAGTAGCAGTAGGGTCATTCCATGTCAAATCACCTAGAGCACTGTGCTTCAGTCTCAGATTCTCTTCAAAATATTTTCGTACATAAATACCAATGAATATGGTTAATTATTTTTTTCCGATTTTTTGGATGAGAAATGGGCCGGGGAGAAATTTTTGAAAAATGTGAATTTTGCTTCAATATCACTTTCTAGCACTCAGCACCATGGAACTAAAATTACCGTAACTTCCTTATTTTTGAAGTTATTGGGCTCACCCAGGGGTCAAATGAAAGCTTAATTTTTGTTCTTTCAGCGAAAAATAAGAAACCTTACATAAGGTTCCACTGGCAAACATTAATGGCATACAAAGCCAATTTTAGGGTTTTTTACAAACTGTGCCATTGCTCAAAAGTTGCAACTATGAATCTTTTGAAACTTTTTTGTATATTCATCTTAACATGTGCATAGTATGGTTAAAAAATAAAGAGGATGTTTTTTTTTTTTTTTTTTTTTTGTATTTTTGTAATTATATTTTTCTTATATTTTACATGTACGGAAATATACAGTTTTAAGTTTTGTTACAAATTATGTCATTGCTCGTAAGTTACAACTATGAAACTTTTAAAACTTTGTTACAAGAATCATCTTAGCACATACATGATATGGTTAAAAATATCAAGGGTGCTTTTGGTATTTTTGTAATTATTATTTTTTTGGTATTTTATATGTACCGAAATATACAGTTTTAAATTTTGTTACAAATTATGTCGTTGCTTGTGAGTTACAACTGTGAAACTTTTAAAACTTTTTGTATAGAATCATTTTAGCACACAAATGATATGGTTAAAAAGTAAAAAGAGTGCTTTTGGTATTTTTATATTCTTTTATTTTACACGTACGGAAATATACAGTGTTAGGTTTTGTTACAAATTGTGTCATTGCTCATAAGTTACAACTATGACACTTTTGAAGCTTCTTTTTGTAGAATCATTTTATCAAATACATGATATGGTTAAAATATAAAAAGGAAAAAAATCCTGGTTTTCCCGATTTTATTCGGTTTAGATGTATGATACGGACATGTGAGTGATACCGTTGGAAAGGGTCGTTACACTGAAGAAAATGACGTTTGAACCATGCCTCTAGAGCCAATAGTAGTGACTCATTAAATTTTTGTAATATGTGTATATATATCTATATAGGGCCTAAATTCAGACTTTTAACCACTTCAACAATTCGGACTTTCAACAACATATTGAGCCAACACTCACAGTATTTCAGTGATTTAACGTAGCACCATTCAAGCTGTAAGCTGCCTTTGTTTTATTTCGCAATGGCAGGCCTTCTCTGTTCACTTTTATGACTTACTCATAAATTACGACCATAATAACTTACTTTGTATCTGACACACCTCATTGTCATTTATTCAGCTGTTTTTGAAACAACAAACATTCAACGCTTCTTTTCTAACCTTTGACAATTAAACACTCACCACTGAGAGAATTTGAATATTCGTGTTCAGCAGTTCTTTGTGTAACTCCAAACAGCAATGTAACTCAATCATTAAAGCTTTTGCAAATTATTGAGCTGATACTGATGACGGTTACATAAACACTGCATAACAAAGACTTATTGGCAAGATTGTATTATAACAAGTACTTATTAATGTTACAGTTCAGTGAATGAAAAAATGAAAAACATTTTGTGAAAGACAAATTTTCTTTGAAGGAAACCTTTGGATGAAAGGGAGCAGGTGATGCTTAGGAAAGGAATTTATATAGTTTGTTTGAAGTCTTAAATGAATCAAAATCATTACCAAAAGGATCCTGATAATTTATTTTGATAATTGCACTATTTCTTCACTTCCATGTGACCAACAGTGCAAAGTATATGTTAGATTATAAAACTATCTCTTTCTCATACTTACTTTTTTTTTAAATCAGTACTTCTGGTTTTTCTTAAATTTAAGGGAACTGAAGTTCCATCTCCAAACTCTAATCACGTTCTGTGAAGAATACAATGATTTTTACTGCATTGATTTGTATGGTTGTATGGTATGATATGTATGTATGATATGTATGGTGAAGAGTTGAGAAAATGACTCATAAAATGCTTCGTGTGGAGTGTTGTACTGTATGGGGCGGAAACGTGGACATTACGTAAAGGTGACGAAAATCGACTGGAAGCCTTCGAAATGTGGGTGTGGAGAAGAATGGAAAGAATTAGTTGGGTCGAGCGCAAAACGAATGAGAGAGTGTTAGAAATGGTGGGTGAGAAAAGAACACTTTTAGATATTATTAGGAAGAGAAAGAGAAACTGGTTGGGACATTGCCTAAGAAGAGATTGTATCATGAGGGACGTCCTAGAGGGTGTGGTGTCGGGAAAGAGAGGGAGGGGGCGAAGGAGACTACAATTAATGGATGATATAAAAACAGAAAGATCATACGCGAAGACGAAAAAGTTAGCGGAGGACCGTGGAGCATGGAAGCTTCTCAGCTGCGGCAAATGACTTGCCAATAAAGGCAGAATGCCTATGATGATGATATGATGATGATGATTTGTATGGACAGGATTCTGTTTAAAAAATGCAAAATTAATGATAATGAGTGACTATTACTTCGAAAGATTGAAACTAATTAATATAGATATAAAAGGCAAATGCAATTATTTCAAGTCTATTCCAAACATATCGTTAATAAAGGGCCGAAGTGACATAACTGGAAAATGTGATTTTAAGATATGTCCAATATCTATTCTTATTTAACCTGCTCTATGAACAATAAAAAAAAAGTAGCTGAATTCCTTTAATTACCGGATATATATACTGTGTGAAAATTATCTTAAAATGAGAAGCATTGTATAACGTTAAAGGGCACATTTTAAATCGTTCACCTGAAAAATTATAAAAATCAAGATATTCGATCTAACCTTATTTTGAATGTAACGTGCGACAATTATGCACCAAGACCAAGATTGACAATGATGGTAGAACGGATTATAATAGTGGAAAGACGAAGGATGAATGAAATGAGACAATTTTGAGAAAACCTACGCACATAGTGTGTCCATCATAAGACTTGCTTGATCAAAGAACGTACCCGTGCAGAGAACATGTGATGTATATGTTTTTGTGATCTCATCATCGATTAGAAGCGATGCTTCTTTTGGACTGGGTTTGAGTTAAGACACCTGGGTCTAGTGTATATGGTAGTGAAAACTGGAAAATCTAAACACTGAATCTCGTTGCATGTCCCAAAACATTTTTTTTGTAAAAATCAAATGGTATCTCGGCCGGAAAAGTGACGGTCGTGAGGAGAGAGAATCTACAATTAATAACTCAAATAAACACCTCTTAAATCTTATAGTAAAGTAAGTAAAGTTCATTAATTTACTGAAAACCAGATACTAATACTGCAAATAGTTACACAGTTATAACTTCTTATATATTCTTGAAGTTTCCTTCACCCCACAACACATTAGAAACTCACTGATAAGCCTACTGATTTCTAAATAAAATTTCTTCTGGAACTATGAGTCCGAAAACCGGTCATCTCCATCGAAGCTAATTTGAGCGGAGTGACAAACAAAACTAAATTAAACAATAGGTATCTGACATATATGGTTTTTTTCATTTTTGGAAAGTAGAAATAGGGATGCGCACGAGACGAGTCGAGACAGGATTTTTCTGACGAAATTCGAGTCGAAACACGGCTCTTCCAATAGAGAAATATACATTTTTCGAGTCGAGACATCACTTTTATAGCAAATTTTCGAGACGAGACAACCACAAATTTTGTCTCGTGCGCATCCCTAAGTAGAAACATGCCAGTTCTACGGTACGAAAATGAAAACAGCCCTATATGTCAGATGCATATTGACTAATTTAGTTTTGTTTGTCATTCCTCTCAAATAAGCTTCAAAGGAGATGACAGGTTTTCGACCTCAACGATTCAATTGTTGTATTTCAGATTTTTGTTCTGTATACTCAGCGTCAGTCGTTCTTTCAGAGAAAATGTTTTGGGAGGGCACACTTAGTATTCCGGGTGTCACTGCTGGTACTAATCTATTTATTATTACACTATAGACGTATTATAGACGTACAAACGAAGCTTAGTTCCTCTGCAACTATGACGTCACAAGAATGCACAAATCGCTACACCTCAGTAACTATTTCCAACGTACGCGTCTGGTTTTCACTAGGTTAAACAACTTTACTTGCAAATAACATTACAACTCCACTAGATGTAACATGGATTTCTCTGACAGTATTAAATCTATATTCCCAATCTCACGATATCCAGCTATGATACAATTTGATTTTTACAAAAAAAAAAAAAAAAAAAAAAAAAAAAAGTTTCCAACATGAAGTGTGGTTCAATGATTAGATTCTCCTGTTTTTATCTCCTTTTGACCCGTTATTCAATATAAAAGGTTAATTTCTTGCCAAAGATGACTCACAAGATTATATGAAATCCTCTAACGTAGTACATATTCGCAATGTTAGTGCCTACCCTCCACTAAATTAATAACTACGTGAGCTTAGAAGGGTACATTAGAATATGTTAATTGTAAATTCCCTACCCCACAACAACCCGTATCCTACCACGGCATCCCTTGTTTTTAATATAAATTTATTTTTGGGACATCTAATGATGCTCAATAATTAGGTTTTCCCGTTGTCTATCTTTATGCCAAATCCTAAGAAGTGCAAAGGATGTACAGTCATGTCCAAAATGATTGTCGCATATCTATAACCGTCTTCTTGGGAGAATATAATTTGATAATGATTTTGCATGGTACTTTTAATACTGATATTATGTATATAATCCAGAAATGTATATTTTTGGTAAATTTCATAATAAAAGCATTTTAAATACGAAAATTAGAACGAGTAAAAGAAAATATTGCTAAATGAACAAAAAAGTTTTATTTTTGTTTTATTGTTCTTATTTATTGCTCTTTCGACATGAAATTTTCCACACACTTGTCTTTGCCGATTATACACATACGAACACTATAAGAAATACTGGGCGAATTTGTTATCAAATTATATTCCTACAACAACATATTTATAGATATGCGACAATAATTTTGGACTTGAGTGTACATAACTTAATTATGACGTTACAATAATATATAAAACGCTATATCGAATTAAATATTTGGAATACTTACATCGGATTTCAACTATATTATCCAACTTTACATACCCTCTCACACAAGATGAGACTCGTTTGTGTATTTTTCCCTACCCTATGGCGTCCCATCATTCCAACGTGACAATCTTTAGTTTTTTTACATAGAATTTTGTTTTGAATGTATAATGAATATCAATAGTTAAATTTTCTAATTTTTATTTCCTTATACTCAATCTCTAGAAGTTCAAATGATGCAGAAACTAATGACATTAAAATAAAATATTATACCAATATATCTCAAGAACTGCCTATAATGTTAAACTCGGATTTTCACTACATTGGACAATTATAATCTCTCTTTAAAATGTGGTAAGAAGCATTTAACTGAGTAATTGTAGTTTCCCCAATCTCTTCGTAGTACCCCGCGGACTACTCTTAATTGTTTGTTTATAATTTTTTTTGGGACGTATAATGAATTCTAAGTATTTCCAATTTTTAGCTCTTTACACCCAAACTCGACAAAAAAATCGTATTAAAATATGTACACAAAAATCGCACGTGACCCGAAACAATATGAATTTGGAAACTTCAGCTTCCCCCTTGATGAGATATTATATACACTACTGTTGGAATTTTAAGACTATCAGAAATTTTATTTCATTTAATAGAATAAGAAATATGTTATAATAATGTTTCAACAAATGATAGAAGCTTAATAGTGTATTTTGTTTCTCTTTGAAAAAGGGGTGGATCCAGGATGGACTTCTGAGGGTGGGCGGTGGGTTGTAATACTGTTAGTTAGAGCTACTTTTAAGAGTTCCAAACTCTGGTATGGGTTTAAATTATAGATGAAATATAAAAAAAAATAAAAAAAAACTTTTCTCTTCTGGGAGGGGGCGATGATCGCCCCTCCCCCCTGGATCCACCACTGCTTTGAAATGATACAGGAAAATATCAAACAAACTAGAAGTAACGGAATTTACGTACAAGCTACAGAATTAAAACTCAGCGGTAAACTCAAAAGATGGAACGAAATTCAACATATTGATAGAAGGTAAATTACTATTTTATTTTACATTATATTTTGTATTTATGTTTATATTAAAGGAAACTTAGCACTTTGACACTATGTTTCACTTCAAGATAGTGTAAACAAGCTATTGTACAGTGTAACACTGAGCCGTATTAACAAAATACACTTTTATTTTCACTGCTGAAAGCTTTATATACTGACATAAATGGATTTACTGGTCAATTATAACTCATTTCAATTTCATTCAACTGTGAGGAAGTATTTATTTCTTTCTATTTTAAAACAAAAGGAGTATGCATGATGAAAGTGTTCAATTATTTCCAGAAACTTTACAGTTACATAATTAGATTCTTATACATATGCTTACATACACATTATATATATAAAATTATATACATTATTTCAATTCGGGAAGTAGGGCGCTCTATGAGTGAAATATGTAGACATTTGATTCTTGTTATTCTAATGCATTTGTGCGTTCTTCGTTAGGTGAGCAGTTACTAGAGGAGAACGGGTTCTGTTGTTGGGAATGTAAAAGTAGATTTCTGATTGTAGGTTTTGTGAATCATTGTAATCACGTATCAATTTACTATGTGAGAAAACACAAATGAAAGCTCTCCGCGTTTCAACAGATTCTAGTGAGCAGTATTGTGAGAGCAACCCACATTATGCTTTATTTTTTTTAAAAATTCGTACAAAATCGTACAGACCGACCTCGTCTGTTGACTGACAGAGACCGCCGACAGTTGAAGAGGGTCGTAAAGTGTAATAGTCAGACATTTATCCAGAGCATCACACAGGAATTCCAAACTGCATCAGGATCCACTCCAATTACTATGACAGTTAGGCGTGAGGTGAGAAAACTTGGATTTAATGGTCGAGCGGCTGCTCGTCAGCCACACGCCACACAGGTAAATGCCAAACGACGCCTCGTTTGGTGTAAGGAGCGTAAACATTGGACGATTGAACAGTGGAATAACGTTGTGTGGAGTGACGAACCACAGTACACAATGTGGCGATCCGATGGCAGTGTGTGGGTATGGCGAATGCCCGGTGAACGTCATCTGTTAGCGTGTGTAGTGCCAACAGTAAAATTCGGTGGTGGTGGTGTTATTGCGTGGTCGTGGTTTTCTTGTTGGGGGCTTGCACCCCTTGTTTTCCGTGGCACTCTCACAGCGCAAGCTTACATTGATGTTTTAAGCACCTTTTTGCTTCCCACTGTTGAAGAGCAATTCGGGGATGGCGATTGCATCTTTCAACACGATCCAGCTCCTGTTCATACTGCACGACCTGTAGCGGAGTAGTTACACGACCATAACATCCCTGTAATGGACTTTCCTGCACAGAGTCCTGACTTGAATCCTATAAAACACCTTTGGGATATTTTGGAATGCCGACTTCGTGCCAGGCCTCACCGACCTACATCGATACCTCTGCTCAGTTCAGCACTCCGTGAAAAATGGGCTGCCATTCCCCAAGAAACCTTCCAGTACCTGATTGAAAATATGCCTGCAAGAGTGGAAGCTGTCATCAAGGCTAAGGGTGTGCCAGCACAATATTGAATTCCAGCTGTACCGATGGAGAGCGCCACGAACTTGTAATTCATTTGCAGTTAGGTGGCCGGATACTTTTGATCACATGGTATATATATATATATATATATATATATATATATATATATATATATATATATATATATATATATATATATATATATATATATATAACTTTTACTAGGTAAGGTAGGATAAAAACGGATCCAAAATTTAAAGAAATTCGTACAGCGAAAAACAAAAGAAAATTGATTCTTCATATTGCAAAACTACGAAAATTAATAGAAAGGAAAACTAGAAAGTTAAGATTCACTTGTTTTGCCGGGACAGAGAAAATAGATATAGCTCAAATTACCTATATACTTATATAATATGTATGTCCATGTTTCGCAAGTAATTTTCAATCAATATAAAATTTCAACATAATGAACGCACGATTAGTTTTCTCGAATAAAGATCACATGCACTGCTGAGAGCTCAGGAATAAGCTTAATCTATCCTACGGCACTGGATATATACTTGTAATACATTACGACCTTATGAACGTGCATAACAAACAGAATGCACTTAAAGTGAGACGTGAATGATACGAAACATCGGACTTTGAATCTAACTTGTGTGGTGATCCAACCCGAGACCACAGACAGCAAACATGAGTCCCGTAGCTCCCACCACAAGGTTAAGGAAGTTCCTGTTTTAAAGTGTCAATTAAACACTGAGATGTGGAACGGTAATAAAGCATTTGATCAATTTGAAACAAAATATATTGTAGTAATAATTTACTCTATTTGTTAAGATTATGAACATTATATTCTGTTTTTAAAATGACAGTCAAAGCAGAATGTATTGGATAATAACTGAGAAATTGTAAAATTTCAATTTCGGTACGATTAACTACATTTGTGTTGCTATGTGTTGCGTTATCCGTTAGGAGGTATTGAACAATTCTGATTCAACGGAAGGAAATAAACTACTGTATAGTACTGAAGTTAATTTAATCGAGTTTAATTGTATAGGAAGTAGTGGAGCTATTTGAGACAAAGTCTATTACTGAAAGTGAAATATGGGTTACTATTAGGGTTTTATCCCAGGTGTGTTATACCTACTGATGACTGAACCTGGAACACACACATGGAAAGCGTTAGCGCTAGCAAATTAGCTACGAAGAGGTACATCATAAGTCAAGAATGAAAGCATAAAATAACAAGCGGAAATGACAGACTGTACGATAATAATACTTTAACAATTTTAATTTCACACTATTTATTTCGAGACTTTCGAGACGAGACCGAGACATGGCCTTCGAGACCGAGACCGAGATCGAGACAAGCATCTGTTGACCGAGACGAGACCGAGACTGAGACGGCGATTTTTGACTCGAGACGAGATCGAGACCGAGACCGCTACTTATCAACCGAGACGAGACCGAGACTGTATAAAGTCTCGTCTCCTCTCGTCTCGATACTATCCCTATTATTAACTTAGCTTTATTCTGTTTACTAACCATGTAGCTACGTAAAATGGAAATGAAATGAAATATTTGAGTTTTTACGACGTATGATTATGCCGGTTAGACTAAAGGAGACGATGATGATGAGAAATGAATGAAATAGTGAAATGAAAAAGTGGGAGGAAATGGGAGAACCCCGAGAAAACCTAAGAGCGCGGTGTTTATACATCACAAAATCCACACGGCGTGATCTGGGATAAAACCAGGGATCCCAAACACCGGAGGTGAATGCTCTACCACTGAGAAACCGCGCCCCCAACCATGTACGTGTACAGTCTAAAACTTACAAACGAAATTTTGAGCAAGAAATGGGAAACCCGGTTTGTGGGACTATCACCTATAACGACCGTAAATTTGCTGTCTCTTCGAAGTCGTTATAACCGGTTTCGATTGTATATAAGAACCGATATATGATAACTCGTCATATCCTGTTAATAAGAAAGACAATGATTTTTGTAAAAGGTTTTTTTGGCAACTGTATATAAATCAAGGCCAATGATGTGTCACTAAAATTACATCATGTTAGGTAATTGATTTAGAGAGTGCCATTTTAATAATTTACTCGAAAGTGCAACGGAGTTCAAGAAAAACTGCCAGGCTTGTGTAACAATTTAATACAACTCGGTTAATACAGAATTGAGCATGCTTTGTACTGTACGTACTAAAATGGAAGTACGTATCTTACGTTGGAAAGGTGGAGAATCGTTGGTTTGAGAACAATTCCTAAAAATAAAATTAAATGAAATCTTTTTAATTTTTACGTCCCACGTTTATGCCGGATAAGCTAAAGAAGATGGTGATGATGAGAAATGAATGAACTGTAAGACGTAATCCTGGAGCGGATGATGCCAATTTATAACGTAAGGTCGATAGTTCATATATTTATATAAACAAAATTACTGATTTATCAATACATGTAGTTTTCACGAAATGGATCCTTTGTTATATACTGTTTACTTTTCGTTACTATGACAACTAAACTCACATCGTCAAATCACTATCATAACAAAATATCATCGCATAATAACAGAAAAGAAATTACTTCTATTTCTCTTTTCATATTCTTCTTCTTCCTTTCTTGAGCAGCTTGTGCATATTTTAAAAGTACATTTTGTCCATAAATACAAATAAACATATAATAAAGATGCTAAAATGCAGAGTATCGTTGTAACTGGTGGATTGTTTAACTGGAAAGTATCACAAGTCGGAGGAAGTGGGAGAACCTCGAGAAAACCGACGCGTACGGTGTTTATCCACCACAAAACTCACTTGACTGGAGCTGGGATCGAACCAAAGAACCCCCTGCAACCAGGGATGAATTCAGGGGGTAGCCCGGGGGGAATCTCCCCGTCGAAGAAAATTCTTCCCCCCCCCCGGGAGGAAAATCCCAGAATTTCAGTCACAAATGTAGAAATAACTTCACCAAATTATTTGCTTTTCTTTCCGTACACGTGCAGACGAAATCTGATCTCTCAATATACCGTACATATAAATGACGCAGACCCATTCTATATAAATATTAAACATGTAACATCTAAGATAGAATACCAAATAGTCAATAAAACCTGTATTTCTTAACGCTATAACCGAGTTTGGCAGAACATGAAATTGTCAACTGTTGAAGAAATGTTTGTATTTTAGTAGGTACTATACTCTTGCCCTATATTATATATTAGTAGGTAGCACTAGCACAGATTGAGATAGGAAAGGAAAGATAGGGAAGATCTTTCGATCATTCCATATGATCTCTTAATTATGTCAGCAGACTTCAGTTCTTCAAAATGTACAGTTCTTGCATTATTTGAAATTGAGCGCCTAAATCCCATTTCTCACATCGGAAGTAACAGACATAAATGTGTTTTACGATTATTAAAGTAAATACACCTTTCTTTAATTAAAAATAAGTCAGTCAAAGGGTGAGATTCAGAGGGCGTCATTTAGACGGATCAGGGAGGAACAGTTATCCCTCCTGGGTCAGAGATTTATATAGAATTTATCAATATAATAGTAGTATATAAGTGAAAGATTGCTACTGAAGGTGATGTAGATCCTGCTCAGTGCCCAGCCATGAGAAAGGGGCAAGCGGGGCAACGGCCCCGCAGGCCGAAGTGAGGGGCGTAAAATTCGGGAGGGAAAAAAAAAGAAAAAAGGGAAGAAAAAAGAGAAGAATGAAACACATGTGGGCATGTGCACATATATAAAATGAAAGGAAAAAATAATAAAAAGTGCTCAAAATCAAGGAAAAGCAGGATTTATTTCTTAAAAGTTTCTCACCTTGCGCAGGTGGTCTGTAGACCTCACTCATCTGTACGGGGGTTCCGTCGTATACGCTCGCCTCAAGCGCTCATTTTCCACGACACTGCACTAATCCTACTGAAGATTTCGTAAACTAAACTATTGATGTGTATGCAGTGAAGAAACCGAGGCTAATATGCTTGATTTAGAATCAGAAGTGTGAGAAAGAATTTTTTGATTTAAAATTAGAAGTTTTTAAAAACATTTAAATTAACTCAAAAATTATTTGAGTTAATTTAAATCTTTTTAAAAACTTCTACATTAGTAACAAACAGTAAGTACTGAATATAGGAAATAATAACAAAAGTAGCTACTGTAAATAAACGTGCATGTGAATGGAATTGTTAAATATGCTGCTTTCTTGCAAAAAATACAGAAAAACAACCCTCCCCCGAGGAGTTCACATCCCCCCCCCCCCGGGGCGAAAATGTCTGAATTCAACACTGCCTGCAACACTCAATCATTGCGGCCTCGAACAATTCCTAGTGACTAAGTGGCAAGAGGTGTGATTTTACGTTTAGCATTAAAAACATCTTGAATATGTTTGAGTTCCCCGTTAACAATTTTAAAAGTCTCTTTCTAACCTTTAAAAATAATTGTTTAGAAGAATAATAGCATAACCGCTCTTCTCACCATATATACATTGGCTCTCTATCATCACCATTATCTCATTCTTTCCAGACAATGACACAAGTAGGCTTCCTCTACTGTTCGACTTGCATTATTTATTTTGATTTCCCATAAACAAAATAGAACTATGTGAAACTCTTTTCTTCCTGACCCACATAGAAATTCTAATATATATTCGTGATACTTCCTGCATCTCATGACCTTAATCAAATGTTTACTCACACAAAAGCAAAAGCAACATTTCTTGCAGATATTACTTCAATATTCAGAATTTATACAATATTCACATTTAATGAAAAAGACCAGGATACTACACAACAACGCAAAAACAAAGGTATCATTCAATTATTACAGTTAATTTTATTTGAAGTTGTGTGTAGTTTCGGAATTCTTCAGAAATCACTTCATGAGAAGCTATTGTAGAAGTGTTTGCCTTGACATCTACAGGACAACAAGAGGAAACAAATTCAGTGAACTATGAAGAGAGAGAGAGTTTATATACTACATCGATGTTTTTCCGTTATTAGTATCATTATTCAAACTTCAGAAACATCTGTTAGAAACATATAGCATTTTTCTTTCACATAACAAACCGACGACCACAACACCCTCTGTAAATTTTGAGAGGAAGAAAGAGTATGTTATAAAAAGAATATAGTCATAATGATAAAGCAAACAAAATAATATTTCAAAAAAAAAAAGAATATATAAAAAGGGATAAGCTAAAACACACAGAAGCTGAAATGAAAATGGTTTTGAGCCGAGAGGTAACATGTTCTGCGAACATTTTATGTGTCATAAACATAAGAGAGCTCTGTAAAAATCGGATTATTGTTTTTTTTTGTTTTGTTTTTACATATATATATTTATACTCCCTCTCTCTTCAATCCTATATCGTTGTTCCAGGCAAATTACACATCCTCCAATAGGAAGCAACGAAGTGTAGCTACGAAGTGCCATTGTACTAATGGTAAGTGTTATTTATTTATTTATTTATTTTTGCGCCCTGTGCTTCGAGAGTGTTTTGACACATATCGTGTGTATGACTACAATACCAAATGGCACTACGTATATTTTTCTCATAGCCTACGGTTGCCAGACGTACAGTTTTTAACGTGAGTATCTCTTTTCCCTGAAAATCGTCCTGAGAAGGCAAACTGATAAAGAAATGTCTCATTTAAAAAAGAACAGCGTCTTGTTTTGTGCCTGTAGTTACGCAGTATTAGCTTTTAAGTATTCATAAACTCCATAGTAGAATCTTCGTTTAGAAAGGTTTGAAAACTATGTAAAGTATTCATTACTTACTGTTAATTTCGTAATAATAATGTTAGTATCGTATTTTTTCGAACAGTTGCTCCGTAGTAAACTCCACCGTTTTTTAATATTTGGTAATTGTCCGTGAGTAAATATTCAAATATCACTTCTTTATTGACAAACCAAACGAATACGGTATAACTAGGTAAATTGTCTAATTGGGCAAGTCGAGACATTTACATTCGCTGATCTCATCACTTTTTATTATGAAAAATGCTATGAGAATACTGCTTATTCTTTACACAGTTAGTGAAATTTGCGATGTCAAATCACTCAGTATTTTCATCTTTTTTTTTTTTTTTTTTTTTTTGTATCTCCTAAAACTGAATATTGCTCTCTGATATGGAATATGGCCTGTGCTTAAAAACTTACCTCGTTTTGATTTTATTCTTAATTCTTTTCTTTCCTTGACGGAGTTCTTTCAATGCGTAGTCTTAGAAAAACACATAACTCTTAACCAAACTTAACATACAGACACTATTTACTCGACACATGGTAGCAGACTTCTTGCTTCTTAAAAAAAAAAAAAAAAAAAAAAAACAATGGAAAAGTTGGCTCCGAATTATACTTTCTTTTCCCACTTTTTGTGTACCTTCTCGCCTTAGTCGAAGCTATATGTTACTAACATATATAACACCCAGATTATCAATTATACAATGTTCTTTATATTTCAGGCTGGCATCATTGTATTATAGTTTATAGTCAAATGCTGATATTTTCACTCTGAACATCGTTTTAGATCGAGATCGGAATATTTTTATATGTCGAGTATTTTTTTTAATCCTCGAACAAATATTTGGTTGTAATAATGTTTTTTTTTTTATTTTGTTTCCAAATGTGAACGTCACTAAGTTTTACAAGAGCAAACATCTTCATATCTTGACTTCTTTTCTTTTTGTGTGTCTTCTGAATGGAAAATTTGACAGGAAAATGTAACCGTTCTACTGGTACTCCAATTCATCTATCATAATTAAAACTAAATCAAAAATGGTAGGTATTTGATTAGTAATAATGCTCTATGGGTTAAAATTGTCATGCAAAATAAATTTATTGCATTTTGTTTAAATTTGGTGGAGAAATCTTGCTTTTTGCACTGACATATACATACGGAATATTACAAAAAGCAGACAGAGTTCTCAGGCCATACTACAGCCTTAATACTTGATACTTTTATCCCCCTTCCAGGCCCTATCTAGGGAGGTCTAGGGAGGCCGGATTCCCCTAAATTTTTACTGGCCCCCTAAACTTTTCACGGTAGGCTTGCAAATGAACTATAATATGGTTGGATCGCCCCCTCCCCTCTACATTTTTGAGCTAACTACCATCCGGCTTCGTTCCCCATCCAAACAGAGATATTTGTCTTCTTAGTAGACGAGCTAGCGTTATCTATAAAAGTTAGAAAATTAAGCTATACCGCTGGTTTCCCAACAAAGAGTGCAAGTCATCACGGATGCCATTATAGTCTTTAGCCTAGTGAGCCTAGGCGTTAATTCGTACCTGGAGTTTTACTAGAGATAGTGAAAATCAAAAATTGTTATTTTCTAGCAAATGGACTGAACGGTTTAATATTAACCAAATTCCCAATAATGATCCTATGTTATGGTATCAATAACTTTCTGAAACAAAATTAGAAGGGATAATTTTTCTTTGGGGGATGTTTCCCTGACAATCAATCCCTCCAAAAGAAAAAAGAGATTCAAGCAATTTTGTTCATATTTCACAAATATTTCAGTAACCACTGCAGCATAACACGATTTAATTTCAGTAATAGAAGCGATTAACTTTAGTGCGATGGTGCGTATCTTTTATTTCCTTTTCGATTATAATTTCTATCCAACAATTAAAAAGCTATTACACTTTCTTTGACAGAGCAATAATAGGATTATTTTTTTTTTAGCTCTGTAGATGGTCGGCATCCATCAATAAAAATATTCATTGCGTTGCAAGTTAGTTTACAAACTTAACTTAAAATAAATGACAAGGAATTCTTTTCGTTTTATTTTTTTCCAGAAGATTACAAAGTATATTCAGCAATAAAGTTTATTACGTTTTAACATTCTAGCATATTGTGGTGAATTCTGTATACATGTGTATACTACAATCTATGATGTACTTTAAAAGAAAACATACGTGGTATGCTTGTAGACGTAAATTATTAAGCTGCTCTGTGACGAAATACTTCATTTCAAATTTCAGGTTGTGTTTATAACGTTGTATTGTTTAGAGAAACTCATATATGCAGTGAAGCCATATCTAGCATCTTGGTGCTAGATCTAGCATTATTCACATGCATTTAGCATCTAGCATCTTGACTTTAGCATCTTGGCCAAATCTAGCATAATTTCATTCTTCCCTTTGATGAACAGAAAAAGAACGAAAATTTAGATGGTTTAAGGACCATCGGGAATTGTTCTTCTTAGTTGAAGCGATGGAACAATAAGACCAGTCAGTATTTCTGCGGTTGTAATTTATTGTTGAATTCAGAGAAATGTTCCAAAATAGCAAAACGTGACTCTACAAAACATATTTACTTACCCATAATTACTGTCAACTGAAACCTGGATGTTTGGTTATCTGGGATGTTTCTGTCCCTTTCAATTTACACCTTGAGAGGGGAGGGATATGCGCGTCAGGGGACAGCTAGTAATGCACTAAAGAAATGCTTCAGGCCTGTGTCGGGAGCGGCATGTTGTGTATATATTTATTAAAATGTTATCCATTCATAAAATATAAATTCGACCTTCCTCCCCTATAATGTACCATTTACCAATTTATTTCATTATCATTCCTGACAGCGTCATATTAGCTTTGTATATAAATACAGTTGAAACACTTAACTAAAATAATGAAGATAAGTAGGAGCGGGTCTTTAAAATTAGTTAGGAACGATAATTTGAAAATCTGGCATAATTTACAAAAATCTAGCATAATTCAGACCCGTCTTTGGCATTATCGCGAGTCTCGAGTGTGGCAACCCTGCATATATGGATGAAAATTTGGTCTCAATGGAACGGTACAGTGGTAGAGCGCGGGTCTGTGGTTTGATCCTGGTCAAGTTAGTTTGTAATGGACAACACCGTGTCCGTGGGGCTTCTCGGGGTACTACCGTTTCCTTCCACTTTTTCAATCCACCAATTCTTGCAGCATCATTCACTTGCCTTAATCATCGTCTCCCTTAGGCTAAAGTACATAATCATGGGACGTTAAACTCTAATATTTGATTTCATATCATGGATGAGAATGCAGGATCAATTGATGAATGTATCGACGTTCAGTGTTTAAATACCCTAAGTTTCAATCCATTTGTCTTGACTAAGAGATTTCATTCTGCTTTGCAAAAAGTATGAGGGCATAATAAAATTTTGCCTTCTTTCCAGTCAGTGATTCATACATATCAGAAGATTTTAAATAATTATCTGGTGAGCAGTACTTGAATACCTTAATTTTCGTCCAATTTCTTATTCTGCGATTTCATTCCCCCTCCTCATTCCTCCCAAAAGTAAAAGAGCTCCAGAAACTTAGATCTTAGTCTGTGGCTATTTGAGAATGCGTTTTCGAAACGTTACCCCCTAGAGCGAACGCGACCAAGGTGGCTATTTGGTAACTTTACTTTTGCCAGAGTTATAATGTACTGCTAGAGTTATACTGTAAGAAAGTCAGGGTTTCCAGGTCTTTCTTGCCAAGTCCAGGTCTATAATAGCAGAGTTCCAGTACTCTGCAAAATGCATTTTCAAAGCAGCTGTTTCTTGCTAATTAAAAATCCCCTTGCCTGACAACACGTCTTTCCTTTCTTCTTTTCTTTTTGACATCTTTTCAACAGTAGGCAGTCTATTGTTCCGAAACGCATCAAATACGCTCATGCCGACGTTTTCTCCGCGTTTTTATTGCTTTCTCGTTTGCGATTAGCCATCCACATTTAAATACATGGTCAGCTTATTCCAACCGAACGCTTCAAATAGCCGCCCTGTTAATTTCGCCCGGTAATAAGTAGAAAATTCTAAAGGATTATCTCATTGGCCCATTACTATCCAGTGCTAAAGTGTTGTAAGTTTCAATCCACTTTCTTCGATTAAGAGATATCATTCCCTCTCCAATTTTTTTTTAAAGACAGAATTCAGAATGTTATGTCTTCTCTCGAGAAAGCTATAGGTATCAAGAGATTACTAAAGAAACATTTGATGGGCTCATCCGTAATTTGGTGCTGTGCTGCAGTAACTTACAACCTACAGTATTTTTACACGTTTTTTTTTTAAATTTACAATTGTTTAACGATGTCCTCAAATGTTATAAACTTAATTTAACTTATATCTCGACATCATACAATGAAGAAATATTGCACAGCAAAGTCAGTGAGATGACAATACAATATTTCCATTGTTACATACTATATTTCTATATATATACGCATTTTTTTATTAATGTTTTCTACTAACTATATATCCTATTTCGTATGCAACGAAAATGCACTTGTGTTGGCCTGTACAGTATAACATTCAGGGGAGAATCTTCAAAAACAGATTTCAGTTTGAAAAAGTAAAGTAGATATCGAGAACTAGTAGAATGTGAAAACATCTAAAGACAAAACGTTAAAATATAATAATAATAATAATAATAATAATAAAAATCTCAAAACTTATTATAATTAATGTTTTTATAAGAAGTACAAATAGAAGGAGATTCTATTGTGACTAAAATTCAGAAATTGGTCTCAAGCTATAAAAAGAATGGGCGCGATCGATTTTAATAGATTATAACGAACCACTTAGAGTGCCTATTACTTTCCAGTCTTAGTCCTATTTCTTAATTTCTTTTACCAAAAAGTCGTGATTTTCGAGTAGTTTTTCAATTTTTTCATCAGGTAGACTGTAGTGTGTAAACTAGCCGTAGAAAAGAAAGTCAACAAAGATCTGTAGTGATATGAACTGCAGAAAATAAAATAAAACATTAAAACATGCTTTTTATAAAATCTCATAGGTAAAATAAAAAAAAATCGTACTAAATAATGAGAAAAATAATTATGTTTTAAAGAAAATTACTTTTACAAAATTTGTTTTATTCATACAAAAGTATCTCTCGTATGCTTACATTATAAACTGATTGTAAGTTTCATGAAAATTGTTATTATTATTATTATTATTATTATTATTATTATTATTATTATTATTATTATTATTATTATTATTATTATTATTATTAATGTTATTAAACCATATGACAAAGTGCCACCGGATCTTATTTTGTGGGCACTGCTGAAGAAGTACGTTCGGAACACATGCATCTGTATAATTCGATATACGTATAATGAATGTAGGACAGAAATGAAGATCTCGTATGAAATAACAGAAGAGATCATAGTTAAAATGAGACTTCATCAGGGATGTAATCTTAGCCCATGCCATTTTGCAATTGTGATGATTGTGCAAGGTTAAAGAGGTACCCAAAAGGTAGCATCTGAGAATATGCTATTTGCGGACAAAATCGTGCTATTGAGTGAGACGAAGGCAATGCAAGGGAAATTAGATACACAAATAGAAGCAGTAAAGAAAGTGTTTAGAATTATTCAAACTAGAACAGAACACTTACATTGGGGTCAATCCATCTAAAGTGGTCCAAAAATGGCGAAACTGGTTGCACGACCATCTCCGAAAATTATAAAAATCTGACAGTGACGAATCTTGAATATGAAAATGTCAATAACATAATTCAAGTTGTCGTATGTACAACCGTGCCTGAATGGCGGCCATTTTTGTTGTCGGTGGAGTGCCAATTTTTGCATTTTAACCGGTTACGAAAACTACAGTTACTCACGACATACGAATCAGACGAACACCAATTAAAAACAAATGTTTAGAGGAGAGACTGAGGTACACGGAAAACATACACTCTTGCTTTTAATTAAAGATGCAGGGTTGCAAACCAATACATGAAATCACTAGAAAAACTGCAGAAAATTACACTTTTATAGTAGCTGTATTTTGGAATGGCATAAAGTGGAGGGTTCATAAGTTTTGTGCTGAATACTATTGGATGTAAAGATTCTGCAGAAATATCCACACGTATGGTACTACAGGCACCATAGATTTATGGGGGGTCCGAAAGTTGAAGTTTATAATTTTGATGTCATGTTTAGGGCGTAATATCTCAGCAGGGCAAAGTGCTAAAAATTGCTGCTCAGGCCACAATTTAATTATGTATGTGAATATTCTATTCCAAAAAAATCATGAGTGATATTATATGAAAAAAAAGGAAGGACATGGTAAAAACGCTAAGAAAGCAGATGCTTGACGATGCTCATAGCCCGGAAAAATTTTAATGTTTTGATATGTTTCATGCTAGATCTCAAAAACTACGCATGGTTCAGCAATTATGTCCATTTTTGTTTGTATTCAGTTGTGCAAAAGCGTGCTAGTGGCCTTTGATCATTGCCACGTATAAATGGTGGGATACGGACAAAATCTCGCGGCCGAAACATCGCCGCCCAAAATCTCGCCGGCCAAAACCTCGCAGCCCAAAATCTCGCGTGGACAAAACTTTGCCGCCCAAAATCTCGCGTGGCCAAAACCTCGCGGGCCAAAATCTCGCCGGGCCAAAACCTCGCCGCCCAAAACCTCGTGGGACAAAATCTCGCCGTTCCAAAACCTCGCCACCCAAAACATCGCGTGGCCGAAACCTCCCCGCCAAAACCTCGTGGGCCAAAATCTCGCCTGCAGCTTAATAAGAATTCAGTGTACTATAACAATATCTGCTGCTTTTCTCATAAGTAAAAAGAAAAGCTTGGTGTGGTGAGAGTAGGGACGCCGAATTCTACTTCGCCGCGGGCGCCGAAATCTCTTGCTACGCCTCTGTATATATATATATATATATATATATATATATATCCCACTCCCCCTTCTTTTTGTTGTGCCGACAAAGTGAAATTATAAAAGACATCCTGGGCTCGAACCTCACCTTTGTTGAAATTTTAATTGAGATCGGTAGGATGGTTCAAGAGGTATAATGTAACGAACACAGTCATTTAATTTATATATATATATAGATTCCCAAAGCATGCATTAGAATTTTTCTTGTCATTATTTTAATGTAATTATCTGTTATCACTAAATGTATACATATAGTAATATATAGAACATTCTACCTTGAAGAAATCGTCGTGAAGAGGTTTTATCCTGACGACATTTCTTCCCAGGCGACACTACGTCTCGCTTAATTTAGACCAGGCGAGATTCTGGGTCGCGAGATCATTACAACGAGGCTTTGGTCAGGCGAGATTTTGGGTATGGAGATATTTTGGGGCGCGAGGTTTTGGAAGACGAGGTTTTGGCAAGGCGAGGTTTTGGCCCGGTGAGATTTTGGCCCGCGAGGTTTTGGGTGGCGAGTTTTTGGCCAGGAGAGGTTTTGGTCCGTGAGGTTGTCGCCGCGAGGTTCTGGCCGCGAGGTTTTGTGCCCAAACCCTAAGTGGTAAGGGGTTAGCTTCCTCTTGCACCTACGACACCAATCGTCGAACTGGACCGTGGTATTAAGGCACTTAATGTATCAGTAAAGCATCATTGAAATCCAATCCCAGTTACGGAAGTTACTGTGTTCACAAGGTTGCGTTACACCTGTCTATCATATCTTGCTGAAAATGGCGTATCTGTGGAAAATATTTAAAATGATTGTTGTTTCCCTTCTCTTCTGTAGCATTACAGCAATAGCTTTAAGTAGCTGAAATTACAACAAGTTCTTGCAATTACAAGATTTAAACAGTGTTGCAAACTTCAGCTATGTTTATTATATCTCCGGAATGGTTTGAGATACCTAAGTGCTGTAAACGGCAAAATAGTTTACACATCCATTACAAACCATACAAGTAACTAGATATGGTAGTTATCTCAGCGGCTTTCAAATAAAAATAAAATTTTCAGGCCGTGGTAACTTCGTTCCAATTCATTCGAAACAAGCCGTACCATAACCATGGTATCCAACACTAAAGTACTTTCGATGCGTATTATCCTGTGCATCTCCGTTATGCTGTATTTGCGTTAGAGGCTTCAGAATTTTGGATGTTTGTGATACTATAACATCCTTAGTTTGCAACACTGAATAATAAAAATAATGTTTTAAGTTTACGTTCGACACGTTGATTTGAAATATGTAATAATCTTACGTAGTGCCATTTGAAAAAATATAACTTTATATTGGGTTGGTAAAACTGTTTGTTTGGTCTTTCAGTTTAATACATACATACATTTTTTCCTACAGCTCAACGTGGGATCCGACCTACAAGGGCTCGCGCTAGGAATTAAACCCGGCTATCTTACGTCAAAAGCTCATACGGTAACCACTTATCCACGAGTGAGCTCTATGTTGATTTTGAAGGCTTGAACAAGATGAGATCAATAGGTATCACCATATAGCCGTTGTTTATGTGTTGGCAATCTCCTTCACAAGTAATCATAAAGCTTAGAGTAAGGGATTCGTGAAGAATATCAGCAAATTTGTCTTTTTGAGAAACATAACAATCAGTGGCGTATTTACGATTTTGTTTCGGGAAGGGCTTTGCTAACTTTCGTGGGGGCTTTGCCTGAAAATGTGACAATTCTGCAAGATATTTCATATACTTGACTATAGTAAGTAAGATTTCGGGGGGATTAAGCCCTGAAGTCCCCCCCTAAATACGCCACTGATAACAATAAATGTAACTGTACTTTAACAAACCCTTATAGCTTACTGTAACTTTTGAGGAAGCAACTTATGTTTACGTTTATGCCTAAAGACTGCATTGAACAAAAGCCAGCAAAATATAGCCGTGAATATGAAAATATAGTAAGAACGTTAGAGGAAATTAATAAAGTGGAACATACCTCGGAAGTTAAAAGAGTAAACATATGATGAAAAATGATACAAATTTACTGTTTTTTGCATGGACGTAATGTTGTACATCTGCCAGTTAAATAGTAGCGATTCTGGAGAGACGAACGAAGAACAGTGAGTGAGTGAGAAAAAACAGAGAGAAAGGGAGAAAATGACAGAAAAACAACATCCAGAGCAACACACTCGATGTGCTGTGTGACGTCACGATACGTCACAAGCACGTGGTATACGAGAACGTTCATTTGTGTTGGATTTTCACGGGGCGGCGTGCATCGTTTTTCGTCTTCTCACTGCGTGCATGCGACAGGCAGTAACAATCTGGATCGCGAGTTGGAAAGAGCTCGTCGGATAACACTGTTGTACAATTTTTCACTTTTCAGCCTCAAGAACACCGAACATTGTCAAAACACGCCGTTAACGGAAAAAACATTAGAAACAATTTCCGGAAATTGATTTTAAACAGTGAGTAACTTGTGTTCAACGATAAATCGTTACGTCTTCCCTGAAAACGTGGGGAGAATATCCGAGTTTGTTTTTCCGTTACTACGCGTCAACGTGTTTTTCAATAATTAAAGAGAATCGAGAGCGATTTCAGTTCTTACTTAGTGTGGTTCATTTACAACAGTAAACAAACTTTTAGTTTTCTCCGTTGTAAGCGCTTCAAGAGGTAAACATTACACACCCCTGCTCTACAAATGTATTTTCCTCTTTGATGTGTGGTAAGTGCGATTAATATTTGTTATAAATCCTACATTTCCATAAGAAAAAACGATAAAAATATTTTTGAGTTGATTTAATTTACATTATGACGTTTTCTTCTTACTCCTTGTTCAAAAGAATCAGATTTAGTATATTTACTTCTGTCCAGAACACGTATGACCTGTTTATGTATATTTTAACTGGGTTGAATATGTACAATTTGTAAAAGTACCTATTATTTAGAAAACAAAATAAATTACCCACCCAATGTTTCTCATAAAAAAAATCTGATACCAAATATCAGGGACGGCTCTTGAGGGATATCACTCGATAAGAAACTAAATATTTATATTACAAGCTGAGGAAAGAAAGCTTCATATAACTTAAGAAAGATATGCATAATATACTTTGTTCCTTTAGCTTGCAGGGATAAAATTTATTTACCGATAAGACTTATCTCAAGAGCTGCCACTTTAAAATATAGAAGCTGTAACCCTACGTAATATGACCAAATTTGTGGAAATTAAACTTTTTTATTTTTTAAGTTAGAGGTATGATCATTGGAATATATTATGATTGTATCACAAAATTTGTAATCAGCTTCTCAAACGTTTCTCAAAGATTTTCTGATAGCTAGAAAATCGTTACTTCGAAAGAGAATGTAACTTACCTAAGTATTCCCATTTTGTTAAAAGAAAATACATTATCCGCGAAATTTCTCTCAAACGAAAAGATATTTTCCCTTCCTTAGAGCGCAAAGGTTCTAAGTCCAACATTTTTCGAAATTGAAGTTTTATACTTATACGTAGAAGGCGCATGATGTGCTCTTTTACATGGCCATAAGAAAGCACACGAAATCGTTATTATTTACAAGAAATATTGAATGAAATATTGTCCTATGCCATATGTCCACCTGTATCCTATGTCCATGATTTTTGCTCTCCTGTAAAATTTCTAAAATTGGATATAGAACCTTTGCGCTCTAAGGACGCATTTTGTTATAACACCTGATGTGTTATTCATATTACCTAATCATTATTTAGAGTTTTAAAGTTGTTTATTCAAGCAAACGGAACATAAATTTGGGGAATTGTAACTTGAATCCATTATACCTTTTTTTTTTTTAAAAAAAAAAATCCGGTATGTGTATTTGTCTAAATACGAGCACATAACTGTAAATTTCAGGGGTACTGAGTCTCTTGACTATCCTCTATCTACGAACTTGTTATGAGTTACAACTGTAGACCAAATAGGAAATTGTGTCTGTCCAGGACAAACGACGGTGGATAAGGGAGAGAGAAAGATCTTCCCATTAACAAATTCTTAAAACTCTAACATCAGTGGTTCAATGGCGGTGGCTGAATAGAAAACAGCTTCTGGCTGCTGTGTGGGGTCCCTATTTTGAACCCAGTTCCTGTCAAGTCAAATTGTAGTGGACAAAAGCTTCGTGCTGGGGTTCTTTTGTCTTCTCGCATATTTTTATTCATTCCACATTTTCTGTCGTTATCATGATAATCGCCTCTTTTCGCCTCGGAGAATAATCATGGGATGTTAAACTAAAAAAAAAAAAAAAAATGACTATTATGATACTTTCCTACGAGGGTAAATCAAAAATTATCCGCAATGTAACTAGAACGTTTCTTAAATTATTCATACTGATCCTGTCCTCGTTTATTTTATTATGCTGTTGTGGTCATTCTATAAAACTTTGATCCTAATTCCTCCACTTGTCTACCTTTTGTTGCAGATAGATCATCGCCGCTCCATTAGAAGCTAGCACCAAAAAGGAACGACGAGCAGTGATTCGGTTTCTGTGGTCGAAAGGTGAATCAGGAGCCGCAATCCATCAAAGACTTTCGGCATAATACGAGAACAGCTTTTTACCGCAACGGAGTGTCTACGAATGGATTCAAAAATCCAAAAATGGTCGCACAAGTGTTACACACAAGGAAAGAGCCGTAGATGTCGCCCGTCTTCTTCCTCGTGTGTAACACTTGTGCGAGCATTTTTGCATTTTTCATGGATTTAATGAATGGATTACGGCCAGTGATACGAGTACACCTTCCAACCACAACAACAAGTTCACTGCTCATTGGTGCAAACTTTTAATGAAGCGGTTATCATCTATCTCCAACAAACGGAAGACAACACTCGTATATAATAATTTTTAAACTTTTCAAACTACCGATATTTTAAAATTATTACACTTGACCCCATAATAAATAAGTTTATACATGTTCAAAGAACGAATATTTACTTAACATTTTTGAGTGTGATGAAAAGTAATTTTCTTTCTCCAGACGTTTAGTTTAAAGTTACGTAAAATTCAAACGTGTGCTGAAATTACAAAAGGTAAGAAAATCTGAAATCCGAGTTAAGTAATATCAATGTCTTAAACATTTCATTATAAAGAACACAACTTCAATTATCTTCTTAAAAACATAATTTCAATTCTGGCAGAGGTACGTTCCTCAGTTCTACCACGCGAATTCTGGGATGTTGCTAGTAACTCTTGGTTCACTACCTTTGATTTCCTTTCCTAATTTAGTCAGTGTTCTTGGTTGTAAATGATTTTAGTGATAATTTTTGCATAACAAACCGTATGGGATAGTTTTGTTTTGTTTTAACAAAGAAAATAAGAAAAGAAGCCCTGAGGTACATTTTCATTAAAAATTATTTGGAATCTCTCTCGAACACTTTCTTTTAATCTTGAGCTATCGGCATAAATTCGAGAATTTGCTTCTCTTTTGATTGCAAAATTTCTGAATATTTATAATTTTCTTTACCACTTTACTATCATCATCATCATAGAGATTCTACCATTATTGGCAGGTCACTTGCTATAACTGAGAAGCTTCCATTCTCAACCTGTTCATCTTCACGTACGATTTTCTGTTTTGATATGGGCCATTAATAATTGTAATCTCCTTCATTCTCTCCCTCTGACGTCCCTCATGATTCAGATCCATCTTTTTCAATGTCTCAACCATTTTTTTCTTCCTCTTCTTCACAATATCTAAAATAGTTCTATTCATCTTCACCATTCTAACACTCTCCCATTCGTTTCTCAATCGATCCAGCTAATTCTCTACATCCCCATTTCTAAAGCTTTTTTCTATAAACTTTTCACTGATAACTCTTAATAATCCAATTGCATCTCTTGTGTCCTTATCTCTTAAGCAGAACTGTTCCTCCTCAATTTCTTTTTCATTTGTTCTTCCATACAACCTTCTGTTCAGAAATCGAAGCACAATTTTTGCTGCATGCAATATGAAATTAATAGCTCTATAATCTTCAAATCCCTTTGGGTTCGATTTCTTAGCCATCTATATTATGATCGTCTTCAAGAAGTCTTTTGGCCACTCTCTTGTTTCATATATTTCATTGCACAATCAGAATAATTCTTTCTTGCCCTTGTCTCTCATGTTATTAATGAGTTCAATTGATATATTATCTATTCCGGTTGCTCTTCCATTCCTAATCTCGAATATAGCTTTTAAAAACTCATCCCCAAGAATACTAAACTCTTTAGCAACCTCCCATACTTCATTTTCTAATTCAATATCTAGGCCACATGGTTTATGTCTGCTTTCATATAAATCCTCAACATATTCTTTCCATCTTTCTGATCTCCAGTTCTCTCACTGACTACATTCGCTTTCTTATTTTCTAATGCCATCGTATTACCTCCTGGTTTCCTCTCAAATTACTCGATTCCCGGCGGGAGCTCATGTGGTTCGGATTCCACGTTAGTCAGCAGGTCCACGTCTCATATAGCCTCGCTGCTGAATGGGACGTTAAACTCAAAAGCACCTCCTCTCAAATTACATAGATTTCATCTCCTTGTCCATTTCCTCATATTTCCCAATTGTTTCTAATTCTTCTATGGCTTTACGGGGGCTCAGTGATACAGTATTCACCTCTGGTGCTTGGGGTCCCTGGTTCGATCCCAGCTTGCGCTGCGTGGACCTTGTGGTGGACAAGCAACGTGCTCCTGGGTTTTCTCGGAGTTTTCCTGTTTCCTCCCACTTTTTCATTCCACCATTTCATTCATTTCTCACCTTCACCATCTCCTTTAACCCAGCCGGATTAAAAGATTTGATTTTTTCCTTCTATGACCTGTTTTCTTTTGTAAAACTTCCTTTGCTCTATCTGTTTCTTTCGCAATCGCAACTTGTTGTTTAACTTTCTGATGAAATGAAATGCAATCTTTCAGTTTATCGCCCCACGTTATGTCCTTTAGGCTGAGAGAGACGAGATTAAGGCAAGGGAATGATAATGGAAGATTTGGTGAAATAAGAAACTGGGAGGAAACGGGAGTATCACGGTGTTGTCCACCAGAAACTTACTTGCCCTAGGAACGAACCAGAAACCCCATGCACCAAAGGTAAGGTCTACCATTAAGGCGCCGTGATCCCATCTTACTAAATAAATTACGAAATACAGTACACGCAATCCCATTATTGAACATATGTTGTTATAACTGGTCAGTAGCAATCGCAATTAAAAGCAAAAAAAAAAAAAAAAAAGAGAGAGAGAGAGAGAGAGAGAGAGAGAGAGAAAGAGAAAGAAAAATAAAGAACTATTGATCCACGTCCAAACTCTCTTACTACGGAGTTTATTTTGATGTCATACGAATTTATATCCAATCCAAACTCTGTTCACTCCAAACTTTTTAAAGCAAATATATCCCACACTATGGGAAACTTTCAATGTGTTATTTTTTTTTATTACGTCCAGTTTTGATTTCACATTCACGCAGTTTGGTCTGAATATTAAAATGTGTTCACGTGAAAGCATGTGTTGATTCACACTGCAGCACGTATTTTAAAAACGAAAGAGTAATGCATGGTTTGATGTACTTCCACGTTGAACAAAAAAATGCTTTAATGTTTAATACGAAATTTTTAATAAAACGAATTACATTAAATTTAAGTGAAATAGCACATAATAATAATCAGAAGAATAAGAAAGCGCTTAAAAGGAGAAAATCATTACTATTATTTATAAAAGAAATTGAAATATGTGCTAATCCAAAAAAAATTAGGATTAGGTTTTGGTATATATGATCATATTAGTCCTTCACGTATGAGAGATGACGTCCATTGGTGATCACACTGCACGAAGAATTCGGAATCTTTCAGTTTAATGCTCCATGATTCTACTGTTTTAGGCTAAGGGAGACGATGATTAAAGCAAATGAATGATGATGGAAGAATCGGTAGAAGGAGAAAGTGGGAGGAAATGGGAATACCCTGAGAAAACCTACGGACACGGTGTTGTCCACCACAAGCTTACTTGGCTGGGGATCGAACCCAAGGGACCCTATGCACCAGATATAAGCGCTCTATCACTGAGCTACCGTGCACCACACGGAGAATTGGAGAGGAGACAAGAAGAGAAAAGGAATGAAGTGGTCTCGGACTATTTTGTGAGGTATCATCGCAACATTACTCAGAATAGGTGACCTGAAAAAGCTTTTACATTTTTCAACCGAGTGTATGTCTCAATCAGGAATCGAATCCAGGACATGGTGTACCGATTTTTTTTTTTTGCTTTTAAGAGCTTTATTATTATTATTATTTTATGCTTTTAGCGTTTGTATTATTTGCTACTTTTTAGCACTTTTATTAATTTCTGCTTTTTATATTTTTTATTGAAATCAGTTAATATTGTTTCATTTTTATAGTATTTTATTTTCTGCTTTTGATGTGTTCTTGAAGTCGACTATTTTCTCTTGGGTACTCCACTTTGTCGTTACCCGAGAAGTTTAGTGAAATACCTACACTAATTATTTGTAAAATTGGCCTCGAAACATGCATGAACAAATCTATTTAAAAAAAAAATAATCTACGCGTTACGGAATTATACATGAACATACACACAGCATTTATATGATCGACTTCTAAGAAATTTATGACCTAGTCTCAAAGACTGTCAACCTGAAACAAAAATCTTCTATGGATCCTGCAAGAAAGTATACTCTTTGAAATTAGAAAAGAATAATCAAAATTGGTACATATCTATCTAAGTTAAGTTACGCGTGTACAGTATATTAAAACAGATCGTACATATATATTGTACAGCATTTAGGAGCTCGGCGCCCCTACGCTCTTTTATTCTTGGCGTCCCCAATATTTACATGTTTCTCCACCCATTCATCCGTAATTTAAAAATAAAACTTAACCAAGTTATGCTTAATTCGTGAATTAACAATTTATAACAGTTAAATAGCACTCACTAGATTCTACACCTACGACTACGTAACGAAAAATAACAAATGAAAAACATGTCCTTAGTTATTTTTAGATATCTTATACTTTTACGTATGTATTTATTACTGCATAGATTCAAAATGCACGGTACTTCTTATCAAATGTAAAAAAAAAAAATCTATTTTTTTATTTGTTTCTATTTCGCATATAATATCTACAAAATATTGCTTAATTTTTAAATTTGGCACTCTTCAAAAATTCTCTCTTTAGGCACGGGTCTATTCGGTCTAATGGGAAATGTGGCAGTGCATACATGTAACATATCGAATTGCAAACCTTCTCCTTCTTTTCTTTGACGTTGGTTACATAAAACAGGTATTTTTGAGTGGTTGACCTTGGCTGGGAGGTAGGGCTCCGGGAAACTGAAGACCAACTAGTTTTGGACTAGAAATATTGGGTACATGTTCCAGCCTAATATACATGGTGACTCAGTGAGAGGGGGCTTACCACCTGTGCGAGGGGTTTCTGGTTTTGATCCCAGTCTATGTGATAATATCATAGACAACAGCATATTCATGAAGGATTCTCGGAGTACTCCAACATTCTCATTTCACCATTTTTTCGTTATCATTAATTTTTCAATATTGATTCGTCTTCTTTAGCCTAAAGGGCATAATGGTGAGATGTAAGAGTAGAAACGTCATTTTGTATTTCATTCTATTCTAAAGAGCTCCATCATTACTATATGCTTAGCATACGCAACGGTAAAACCTCATATACTTGGGATCTCCTGTTAATCTGTAAATTATTCTTTCATATACCCTTTACTTAAAATTAGACATTTAAAACTTTAATCCAACTAACGAATAATAGGCAATGTTATAAATACCTTTTTAAAACTTTGATCAACTAATCAGCAATAGGCAGTATTATAAATATTTTTTAATAAAATTAATCCAACTAACCAATATAAGACAGCTTATAAATACTATTTACAAAAAACTTTAGTCCAACTAACCAATAATAGTCAGTTTATAAATACTTTTTAAAACTATAATCCAACTAACCGATAGTAGGATGTATTTAAAAATATTTACTTGTACTTGGTACTTGTGTTTATAATTATGATATTTGTATTTATAAAACTACCACATAATTGGAAATACCAAGACCATCACAAGGTTCTATAATTACAAGTACCACAATTGACATACCGTCATAAAACTCACCCTCGAGAGCAATACATTTTGTTGATGCAGCTATATTTTTAACCATATAATATTGTCCTCGCAGCTATAAGTATTGCTGGAGCTACATTCAATCTCCATTGTTGCTGGAGCCACCTCTGGTTCTTACAACTATACCGTTTTTAGAATGCAGGATTTCGCTCTTTGATATGGATTCAGGATTCCATTTTATATATGTATTCAGGATTCTATTCTTTGATATGGATTAAGGATCTCAGGAATTGATTTAATCCATAATTCAGAATATCCTGAATTCGAAAATAATCCGGAATTCAAAAATAATCCGAATTGATGGCCATCCCTAAATATATTTATAATATAACCTATATTTGAGAAATGTATTTCTAAAATATTCTTTGTAGTTCATAAAAGACTAAAATTAAAACTTTATTCAAAATAGAAGAGCTATAGAAGCTCTTCTTAATGTTTAAAAAAAACAATAAAAATTACAATTATAACAAAACATAATTCAACTACCTCATGGTAATTGATAAGAACGTAATTTATAGCTTTATTGATCACAAATTTAACATTAACAGCTTTATTGGTTATAGTTTTAATAAGCTAACTGTAATTTATTATGATTAGAAACTTTCGTGAGATCACTGTTTTAAGTTTTAGAACTCTTAATTTTTTTTCTGTAATATGATGAAAATATTGAGCCGTCCTATATAACGTCTAGGCATTCCACATCGTATATTATCAGAAACGCAGACGATTTTACTTTTACATCTTAAAAGCCTAGAAAATGTAAGTGATTAGCTTACAGAATATTGTAAATTATTATTCAGTACGGAAGACTAGTACATAAGCCATCTAAGAACTTCTCATTCTGGTATTCACCTAAACTGAATTTTATCTAAGTGATTTTGTATTATTGAATTTAAAATGTTGATTCGGGTTAAATTCCAAAGTTGGTCATCCGTTTCTAGCAAACGTTTGAAAATTTACCAGGAAGAAATGGATCATTTGCTTGTGTGTGTACATAATACGTAAGGAGAGCAGAAGTTGTGTTTATTTTTCTTTATGAGCGGTTATAAACATGGAACTATTTGGCAAGCGGAGGGAACTATTTCGCGCAAGGTTAGCACATGGTTTAATTATGGGAAAGTGCCAAGCATTTGTATTATGAATATGACTACAGGTGTGGGGACGCGGTGGCTCAGTGGTAGAGCGTTCACCTCCGGTGCTTGGAGTCCCTGGTTCAATCCCAGATTGCGCCGTGTGGACTTCGTGGTGGACAAGCAGTGCTCTTGGGTTTTCTCGCGGTTCTCCCGTTGCCTCCCTCTTTCTTTATTCCACCATTTCATTCATTTCTCATCAGCGTCTCCATTAGCCTAACCGGCATAACCATGGGACGTAAAACTCAAGGATTTCATTTAATTTCATGACTGCAGGTGTGCAGAGACGCTTCAGTTTGTATTCTTACGCACAAAAGAGAAATTACGCTATTAGTTTTAACAAAATAGGTCGAAACTTCCATACCCCTTCGCTAACCCAACCCTATACTACCCTACTTATCTCTAACATACTCTACTGAACCCTAACCTACTGTATTATACCCATTTAAAGCGGTCCTAAAAATTGATGGTTTTTAAATTTTTGTAGCTGTTATTGCATTTTTTGTCGAAAACTAGAAGGATGACCAACTTAAAAATAAATGCCTTTAACTCTATAATCATTGTCGTAGGAATGCCCGAAATAATAATTCTGATGCGGGCCTCTTCAAATTCTATTCTCACAAAGCTTGTACTTTAGTTCTGCAGAGTTGGGAGTAGGAGGAAATCGTGCTCTTAACTTAAACATTACTAGTTACGAGCCATTGGTGTAAATATTGATATTGCTTTTATGCCAAATTTTTAGGTGAACTTGTGAGATACATCATCGGCCCCGATGAGGTTGACCCCTTCACATTAGTTCTAAATCAAAATGAAATGAAATGAAATTTTTGAGTTGTACGTCTCACGGTTATGCCGGCTAGGCTAAAAGAGACGGTGAAGATGAGAAATGAATGAGATGGTGGAATGAAGAAAGTGGGAGGAAACGGGAGAACCCCGAGGAAACCCACGCACACGGTGTTTTTCCACCACAAAGTTCACTTGGCGAGAGCAGGGTTTAAACCCAGAATCCCATGCACCATGTTCTAAATCAAAAGGAGTAACTTAGATATATATTATGGCTTCTGGTACCCACACCTAATAATATCAAATAAACCGCAATTCTGTGAAGAATAGTTTTGAAAATGTCATCAGCGTTCATAGTCCCCCTCCGTTGCACTTGTAAAGTCGAAATAGCAAAATTCCATTCTCTAAGCGTAAAGAATCCAGAGTTTTATCGGTCAGATATTGGTGCTGTTCTGGAATAGTCACACGTAGTCGAAATCCATCAAGACTACAGCTGACGTTTCCTGAGTAGATGCACTTTTTCCACAACCTGGACATTACACTTCGTCGCGCATTCCTGGCCAGTACTACTGCTGTATCTATGTCACCTCGTTCCAAACACACGTAGATACGAGATTTGGTAAACGCATCCAAATGAACCTTTGTGGATAGCCCTGCTGTCTATTGCCACATTGAACTCGGCAGTGCCCTCCGCTCACTAAAACAGACCTACACATAATAGACATTTTGGTTTCAACTACCAGTGTTCAATATTGTATCACACAGGGCTAAGCTCATGCTCCCCACGGCTAATTCAGTGAGCCCCACATGCAATATGTGCCACATTTTCCGTGCTCGTGATACTCTCCCCGTCCATTACATCCAACTTTTCGCATTATGCTCAAGTTTAAGACACGAAAGTATGTACACTCATGCCCAAAATTATTGTCGCATGTCTATAAATATGTTGTTGTAGGAATACAATTTGATAACGAATTCGCCCGGTATTTCTTATAATGTTAATATGTGTATAATCGGCAAAGACATGTATGTGGCAAATTTCATGTCAAAAGAGCAGTAAATAAGAATAATAAAACTAAAATAAAACTTTCTTGTCTATCTAGCAACATTTTGTTTTACTCATTCTAATTTTCGTATTTATAATTCTTTTCCTATCAAATTTACCACAAATATACATTTTCCGATTATATACATAGTGTCAGTATTAGAAGTACCCTGCAAAACCATTATCAAATTATCATATTCTTAGAAGAAGACAGTTAAAGATATGCGACAATCATTTTGGACATGAGTGTACATATAAATAGATAATTAAGAGGTGCCTTGTACTACCATTCCACAAAGAAATAACTTCTTTGCAACTGAGATACTGTTCAAGGAACCCAGAACAAAAATATACCGTAATCAACACATTTAAATATATATATATATATGTATATATATATTGGTTCATTGGTTGGAGAGGAGAGCTTACATTTTCTGCACCGAGAGTATACGAGACGTTGATCTAGAGTAGAAGTGGGTTATTGCGATCGATTTCGGAGGACGGGTGATTCTAATCAGAAGCAATAACTTGGAGACAAATACTGCCATTTGACTGAGATTGAATACAATGTCAGTGTAGAGTGGAGTGTCCATCGTCAGTAAAGTGTTGGTGTAGGGGAGAGAGGGGTAGCTCGATATAGCGTGAAAAACTAGTCGTAAAGAGAAGCAGTTGATGGCGCCTCACTGTACAACGACTCACCAAAGGTAGCCGTTAACCCTGGTTCAGTTATATCTTCAGTGGCAATAATCGTTTTCACCTTAAAATATCTTCTGAAGTTATATTCACTAGTATGCTCACCTTTTCTACTGAAATTACAAGTCCATGATGAATATTAAATAATTTATTCTTTGATTCCTTTTTAATGTACTATATTCACACTAACTGACTTGCAATCAAACATGTCCACTGAGTATCTATAAACAACGACATAGCAACCAACTAGACAATAATGTATAGGCCTATTTCTTATATATTAAAACATTCTTCTTTTATTATTTTTAATTAACATTATAACAGGTATAGTGCTTGTGTAAAAGCACTTTCTGCCCGAGATATATGTAATTATGGACCGATACAAAGTATCTCGTTATAACTGGCAGCTGTCAGATAAAGTAATTTTGAGAGCGACACCATTGTAGGAGTGATAAGTACTAAATGAAGGCGTATTTTTTTTTTCGCTGCGTTTGATGTAATATTATGTAAAATATTCGATACTGTAAGTACTATTCCATTTGATATATTTATTAAGTGACTTTTTAGGTAGACACTGTGCTTACACAGTTCTAAAGCAATCTATAAATTAATGCGTTCATTAGTTTTTATGTTGGTGTTGACCGTGTTTTACTAAAAAAATGCGTTTTGAGTAGCCTCGGTCAAACGGATGGGGTAATGGCAGTCAATGGCCGGGACTCCCCGACATTAAAATAAACGATAATAAATAAGTCTTGACAGTCAACCCCCAAACAAAGCTCTTCAAGTGTAATCTAACTCAAAGGCCAAAGATGATGAAGTTGAACAATGAACTACCACTGGATCCAGACGTATATATTCATTTGATGATTTTTTTTTTTTTTTTTTTAGCCAATACCAATAGATTTATATTTCAAATATATTAAGGTGTTGACGAAAAATATATGTAACTTCAATGAATAAGTATTTTTTAAAATCTTCTTTACACGAAACTGCGGTTTATTATCTGTTCCTGTAGATACCCAACTATTCTCAAGTGAATGAATAAATTTGAAATCTTACGGTCAATTGAGTATGTTCATATATATTTTAGTTTTTAGCTTCGCAATGAAATAAGAGTTGTATTTTGAAATTGGTCACAATAAACTAGACAGAATTACCTATAGGATCGACTTATCGCGGAAACTTTTCGTGCTTTACGAGCTAGATTATAACGATTTTTGTTTAGGTGACCGCCATTCCCCCATTCTCCTCTAAGCGTACATTACTTCAGAGACAGAAGCAATGAACAATAAATACGACCTTGTAGACCGTGGGGTTACATTTTTATAATCACTGTTTGGAAGTAATTTGTGAAACATACGCTTTGTGATACGAGTGGAAGTGATATATTCGAAAATAAAAATTCTTGTGTGAACAATGTGCAATGTGACGCATAAAGAATGCCTGATAAGTGTTGCCAACCCAGTGTTCAAAAGTATCTATCAATGTCGGATGATTCCAATCGGCTTTTTGCGGGTGATTTCGATCGCGTGTACGAAGTAACTTGTACAGCGGTGGACACTTCTAAATGGTACAGCCATATGGAGATTTACGGCTAAGGTGTACCATTTAGAAGTGTCCACCGCTGTACAATTGTTATCTTGGAATTGAGTATTCCATCATAAGTACTACACGGAAGAATCTATTTTCCCGTTGCAGATGGGAAAGTACATCAGAGAAAAAGAAAAACGCTGGAGTGACAACGATATGAAGCCGTACGGGGTGGTTAGGCATTAAAGGCAGCTGTCAGGACTTCCATATTCCTCATACTACTTCCAGAATAGATTTGCACAAGCAATGGGTCGTAAACATAGAAAATGTGAAAAGGCTGGGGCCATGGTGGAAAGACTGCAAGGTGGATGCAATGCAGTGCTACATTCTTTGTCGCTCTGGCGCATGACGTCATTTTGGTCGCAGACGTGGCCAGCGATAATCAGATGTACTTTTAACAAGCGCTTGCTCGCTGGTATCTTACACGCAAACTTCTCTTCTATTTATAGTGATCTTCAACGAAGTAAAAATTTTAGTACAAACAATAATTATATATCTAAACGTAATGTAATCAATGCTTATGTTAAGTGAATTTAAAGGAAGATCTTTACAATAGCAAAAGAAACAGCAATATCAGTTCATAAATTTATTAAACAACTTTGAAGCTTTAACAAGCCAATATTACTCACTACATTTTCTGCTTTTTCTTTATTTTATTTTCTTTCTTTCTTTCTTTTCTTTTTTAAACATCTGAAGCGATACACTCGAGTATGTATAGGCCTGAATAATCTATAACACAGTGTGTCGTTAATGCATTTCATTATTATATATTTATGTATGCTCAAGTATATTTTCATAACACATTGATCGGTTTTGATTTATTCTTAATATTATTTTGCTTGAAAGAGAATTCTTTATTGATGACCCCATATAAATTTGGGGAATATCTCAAGGGAGAATTCATGGTTTTCGTAAACAGAAATGCACGTACGTATATTTTCGTTATGCTTGGACAGTTTTTTCTAAAAGGTTGCTCCCACGTAAGTTTCGTCAGAATCTCAGGGGAGGTAAAAACTTTATTGAGCAGGGACGCACGTATTTAATATTTTAAACATCGTTTTTATTTTTGATTTATAAAAAAAATCATCTTATTTGAAGTCGGTGATCGCTTATTTATAGAATTTGTATTTAAACAAAAGGTTTGGTGAAACTGACAGTTTTCTGAATATTAGTGTCAAAATTTACGCCATAACAAACTGTATTATTAAACATTTGTACGAAATAAAATGTTACATATACTATTGTGTTCTAGAAATATATAGAAATAAATATGTATATACAAAGCACCTCAAATAAAGAAATTGCAACTTGACTATTTCAAGCAAGAAACAAAGTACTAGGCGTAGGTGAAGACGATGTAGAAATGTTACAGCTAGACTAGAAAACATATAAACCATAAAATTACATAATTTTCGTAATTTTCTTGATAAGTTTTCTGTTTTCTGTATCGTGGACTAAAAAAGACAAAAGATAAATGCAAGTGAATGATTATTTGGAATTTGGTGGAATGAGAATGCGGGAGTACCCCGAGAAACTCACGGACACGATGTTGTCCACCACAAACTCATTTGACCGAGAAGTGAACCAGTATCCTTTGCACTAGAGGTGGGCCTTCTGTCACTGAGCCACCGTACTTCCTTGATTGGTTGAGAATCTACCATATTTTTAAATTTACTGCAATCATTCTTAATTTTATAATTCTGGAGGGGGCCCCTAAATATGTATATGTAATTATCCAAAATTATCATTAAAATGAACAAAAATTTCAAAATCTGAGTGTAAAAATGTCCCGACAATGTCGCTCTGACATGGTAGGTGGATACTTTATTCTTTTGATCTAATACATTGTTATATATCTTTGTAACCCTTAATCGTTATTACGAACCTTCCATTCGTTAGTTAATTTAAAGTACAACGTCCCATTTTAGCACCAAGGCTACAGGGAATGCAGACCTCCAGAATGAAATGGGACCTGAACTACTTTAATGCGTTCAATGCTCTCCATTTGCGTAACTCGAGGGAGGTAAGAGATCATCGTGCCTCCCTTCTCGAGTTACATGCCTGCCTCTGTGGGGAAAATTTTGTCTCAATATCTTATGTAGAAGGAAATGATGATAGAAATGATAACTTCTGTCGGTTCCTCTCCCTCATGATTTCGAATCCGGGTCTTGCCTCAAAGTTCGTCTTTTTAAATCGTAATATTGGATTTTTGTATGCAGAATCAACACAAGCTACTGTAGCCCTATATACTATTATTACATACTATTAATACTAAAAAGAAACTACATAATGAAATCGCTTTTTTATAATTTCATTTAACATTGCATTTATTTATTATTTTTGTGTAAAACTTACCATATTTTAGGTTTATTTTGTCCTGTCGTCTGCAAGCTAAAATCATTTCTGGAGACATTCCCCCTCTTTTTGAGGAAATCTAATGTATTTTATATTAGTTCCCTTAGTTTTTCTGTAATAATTACTACAGCCGTACACTGCACAGTTAGGCATTCTCGGTATCATTTAAAAGAACAAAGTAACAAAGAATGTCCACTTGTCACTTAAAGCCGTTGTCTCTTGCAAACCAGATGACGTCACAGCCGCGACAGCGCTCCAGACGACATGCGCATGCAACCACCTTGTAGTCTTTTCACCATGGCTGGGGCTATGCAAGTGTTTACAGCTGATCAAGAGAAAACGTTGAAACAATGCATAATCAGCTAGGCGAATTTCGGGTGTGGTCTTACAAGAAAGGACATCAAGAATGCTGCATATACTTTTGCAGTAGCTAATGACGTCCCTATTAGATTCAGTGAGGCAAAACAAATGATTCTAAACACACTTGGTGACACGGAAAACAACTCCGATTCTTCGTACGAACCACCTACCACGAAATCCACATTTGCATCCTTGCATCAGAGACCCGCACAGCATTTCTACAACTTCTGCTCATTACAACACTCTAATCCATGATATGCTAAACTTGTGGACTGGAGTCAGTGTCAAGGCAAAGGACACGAATACCATGAAGGCTGTGTGGGATCTAAGGGTAAAAAGCAATTTATTAGCGGTAAATGTCGAATCTAAAAACGTTCTTGACATTTGATGATCATTTTCTCTTCCAGTTACGTCTATTATTATTAGCACATTAGAAATTGTGTTTTTTCTTAAATGTTCTATGCTATCATGTCTCTTTATTGTGTGTTCTATGCTATCACTTTCATTACTTCTTTGTTTAATGATATTTCCATGTTGTATGCTTAATATTAAACATAGTAATCTAGGATTTTTCGTTTTGTGTATAGCGATCGAAATAACCGGAATCATCCGCATAAGGAGGGTATTTCCGATCGACAATAGGTATTTACAATTTTATGTATATATAATATAACACGTGCTGGCTTACCCATTACTATCTCGGGAATTTTGGAGGACATATCAAGATATGTCATCTTTTTTTTTTTTTTTTTTTTTTTTTTTTTTTTTTTTTTTTTTTTTTTTGTAAAACAGCGCTCGTTATAATCAGCTCAGAGCTGTTTGGTCCCAAAACGATCGAAACCAGACTTCTTTACTCTATAGTTTGAACCACAGTAAAACCTATCAGTTTCAATTCTCTCCCCCCGAAATCAAACCTGACACCCCTCGGATGTTAGGCACGAGCACTAGTAACTTCGTAGATGGGCTGAGAGATGTTTTCCTCTAAGCTACGTATGAATACCCTTCTATTCTAAGAAACTTATAAAGTAATTGTATTATAGAGACGACATATATTGAACATTCTGAATTTAAGTTTTGTGGAAAATATTTGTAGTGAAAAGAACACAGAAGACTAATGAAGATTGATTGCATAATCCAAATCTGAGGATGAATTCAACCAAGACTTACATTTTGGGAGAAAATTATTTGTGAATTTCTTCATAAGAGCGAACTCAACAAAACGTTCCTCCACTAATTTATTTTCACATTACACAAAACTATTATTAATATTGTTATTAATATTGTTCTTGGAATTTCTGTTATTATTATTTTCATTACTACTTTGGATAATTAAAGAAATTGACGATGTTGAATTCGCCTTTACTACCTGGATTCATCGCTGAACTTATTCTGTAGTTGATGAGCAGAACTGCAGTTAATGGAATAGGCGATTCATTATACATGTGTTATAGAAAACAGGAAGAGAACACTAGTTGCTTGTCTAGTAGCTAGCTTGTGTTCTCTTTTGTAACTCAGATCCCGTGCTTGAATAACGGACAGTACCGAAAGCGACTACGGTATTTCAGATAACATTATAAATTACGAGTCTCGACCTATAAGCTTGTCTGCTACCAAAAAATATACTTAAGTTATATCAAAATGTTAAGGAAAGCTTTCCCGTAATCCAGGATATTTGCGAATTTAGTTACAACGCTCTTAGATCTTTTGGGAGCGGTAGAGAATATCTCATTTATGAGATTTAGGCTCTACTACGCAAATATTTTGGGTTTCGTATACTTTAAATGTTTTGGTGTAATGTGTGTGCTTTCTCGTGTATGCTTCCTTTCTGTATTGATATCACTGCAGAATATTAACAAAACGTTGCATGACGCTATTGATTATTGAAGATCAAAAGTGTGCTCTGTTTTTCGATTGCTATTTAATATCTTCACTTTCTGATGTACGATGATACTGTAAAAATGCCATCTTGACGATTCTGAAGGTAGAACTTTGTTCTGCAGTAGAATTGGGACTACAAATCTACATTTTATAAAAACAAGACGGAAAGAAAAAAAGAAAAAAAGATGTGGAAGTGTCTCAAGGGATAAAGAGACATTTTGTCTAGAATAAAATGTCTTACGAATCCCAGAAATTTACAAGTTGAAACTTAATTTGTAAACTCCTCTTTAAAAGTATGTAGCTGATGTAAGTTTCAAAAATGTTAACAATTCATATTCTACAATATAAAATTTCCGCTTTTGTAATGAGAACGTTTCAACAAGTGTATCGTCGTATTTTATAGAGGGTTTTTCGATATACTGTATAAGCACCTAGTAACGGAGTATGTTTTAGTTATATGTTTATTTACGTACCGCAAGAGATTGATGTTTGAACTTCTGGCGCCAGTTCATACGACTGAGATTCCACTTTGCATTAGCAGGTTCGCGTCCTGCGTAATCTCGTGTTAAAAGGAAGGCTAAGTTGTTTTATAAGCTGCAAACTATTTCATTTTTTGGGGAAAGATTATTAATGGAAATGGCTGCTACCTAGTTAAAGCTTATGACTGTTAGTAATTAAGATAAGTACATCAGTTTCTAACTTAGAGACCAGAGACGAACCTTTTCACAAGCACTGGCGCAAATCCCGATGGGACGAGAGAAACATGTCCCCCCAATCTTGGACCTGGGGGAGACTGTACCCCCCAATAATCGGAATCACCTCAATGACTCTCGTCATGGCAGACTGAACGTGTGTAACATTGTCATAAAACATTCCTTTTATGGCCAATTTTAATTTTGGGAATAGAAAATAGTCACACGGACACAAATCAGGCAGATACGGAGGATGTGGAAGCACAGAGATTTGTTTTATTTAGCGAAAACATTACGGCGGTTCTGTGACATGGCACATTGTCGTGCATTAAAGACCAACTGCTTGGCGCTCGATATGCGTGCCCTACGCGGACGATTCGCTTCTACAAACGCTCCATAAAACCCAGGTAATATTCATCATTAACAGTTTGATCCTGTAGAACGAACTCCCGAAGTATCATAAATCCACCTTTGGAACCGTGAGAACAAATCAACATTGTCTTCTCAAGTGACTTTTGAAAACGTAATATTTTCGCTTTCGGAGAACCTTCGGGCTTTCACATAGCACTTTGGCGGATCGTACATAAAGCACTAAGTCTCATCACCAGTTACAATCGATTCCGTCTAGCTGTTTTAATCTGGTCCTTACAATGTTCAACGCGAGGAAATTATTGGTCGTCAGTTAAGGTTTGAAAAACAAATCGAGTACAGATTTTCTGTTTCTTTAAATTCTTTGTCAAAATTTCGTGCAGTATGTCTTTCGTCGTTTTTAATTCCTCCCCCGTCCATCTCACAGTTGAATTCGCATCGTTAATACAATAACTTAATGATATTTGTATTAAAATAAACTAGCACTCTCTTGTTTGCATGCTGCTGTCTAAAACAAGTTTTTATTATGAGTGCATAAAGGGATGTACGTAGAAGGTGGGTCCTTGATATCAGAACTGCCCCTCCCCCAGCTCTCGAAATATCGAGTTTTATGTTAATTTAGTCTAATTTTAGGGGTGAGTTTACAAATTTTATTACAGTTTAATACAATACTGAACTTGGAACGCCAGAAAAGTTTTGGAACTCCACGAAATAAATAGAGTACGTGTCTGCGTATAATACATACATAAATATTGTGTTTCGAAACAACACCGACAACGTTTGGGAGGTGATTCCTGACACCAAGATAAGACAGCAAGTATAGAGCAACCTGGCTGCACAAATGCTTTTATTCGGAGTTATAGACTGCCGTAAACATGAAAAAATGAACATTAAAGGTCCATCCCTAACAAATATATATATATATATATATATATATATATATATATATATATATATATATATATATATATATATATATATATATATATATATATATACAGTCACTTCAAGATTTATATATATATATATACAGTCGGTCGATATATATACGGCATACTGTAGTCGGTTCAAGATTTCACTTAGGAACTTACATGCGCCCTATACTAATATCCAAGTTTCAGAATCCGTTGGTACTTTCGCAACAATTTTTATGGAGATAGTTGGTGAGCACTTCAAATTATATGCCCGTAGCCAAATTCCATTTAAAAACCTTGTTTTTAAACGGTTTCTCAGTTAATTTTGTTCATAATTTACAATCAACTCTATAATGCGGCGTAAGTCGCTTCTCGTTAAATTATTCACAAGTGGTATTTTATTCTTGATGTTTTCATACAATTTTGTAAAAAAGAATACCCATGCGATTGCTCATATTTTGTAAATAACCCAATAACAACTCTGCAATATGGCAAATATCATTTCAAGCGAAAAGCAGCCAAGACTAGTTTAACATTGGAGTAAGCTTTCAACGAAATTTTCTTAAAACACCTCTTGTAATTTTGTTAATACCCCTCTCGTCCGCCCTCGGCTAGTCCGCCAATCCGATTGACCCGAAAGTGCTCGAGCCAAACTTATTTCGTCTCGTGGGTGACTCACAAAGTCCATTGTCGTTTACTGCCGTTGCGGCATTGTTGTTTACTTGTTGTTATCGCTGTCCACTTTAGTGCTCCGTAATCTCTTGTATCGTTTCTTTCGTTGTGCGTATTTTCTGTACTGTGCTGTGCAGTTTTTAGTTCATAGTGTTAGTTCGTTTTTACTGTAGAGAACCATACAGTGATCTTTTAGTTTAGATATTGTTTATTTTATTGCACATTCGTATTTTTCTATATTTTCTGATAATCCAGCCTTTTTGCGAGCGACCATACCACCAGTCTCAAAGGTGACGGATTAGAGGGGTTCTACTGTATTTTATAAATAAGCATTTTAGTAATAACTGCAGCTGTAACTTGATTTAATGTTATAAATGTAAAGGAGAAAGTTTACTGCAGTGGTTCGGATATCATTAATTAAATGGTTTTAAATAGCAATGAGTGCTATACTTAAATAATCTAATATAACCTAAACTCCATTATATCATTTAATTATTGAGAGTAGAATTAAGGGTCCCCAACACTTACCTTCCTAGATTAAGGATAAAGCCAGCCATTTATTGATATTTGGAATAAAAGAAACTGTAGGAAGAAAAACTTAAAAGACTGACAAAAATAGGTAGTAGTTCCATTACATTACTAAAACCCTGAATTACTTACAACATGCTTCAATAAATAGAATTTCATTATAGGAAGTTTCTCAGGAATCTATGCGTAACAGGAATGTTAATTTTTATTTAGGTTAATTAATGTTCTTGAAATACATTATTATTATTATTATTATTATTATTATTATTATTATTATTATTATTATTATTATTATTATTATTATTATTATTATTATTGTTGTTGTTGTTGTAAGTGTCTCTGTAAAGTTACACAACCCAAAGTTTGATTGCGTATATCTTTCGATCTAAGAATGATAAAGACCTGAGACTTGAAACAAATGTAAGGATTTTCTATGTAGATATTTTCGAGATCATGACCAATGCTGGAATATGTAACTTTTTTGTTTAGTAACTGTTAGGGTATCGGAGAAAGTATGGATTGTGTACAATCGGACAAGGTGTTAGGAAGTTGTACTAACAAAAGAAAGGCGTTACTATGAATATAAATAATGTGCAATTGAGTCGTAGAAAAAGAGCCTTAAGTGGCTGTAGTTGTTTATGTGTTGTAATGGAGCCATAAGTGGCTGAAGAGTTTGATAATTAGGTTGGTGAGCCAAAAGTGGCTGTTTATAATTTAAATATATGAGCCAAGTGTGGCAAGTGATATTTTAGTTACAACCAAGTGTGGCTGGTTGTAGTTGTAAGGCATAAAGGTTGATAGTGAATAGAAAAAGTTATCTACATTCTTAAGTTGACTTGGGTACATGTGAAATCTAGTTGAAGTAATATTTAACTCACTTAAAAAAAATATACCCTAACAAATGACGCAGTCTAACCGCAAAGAATCTACGTGTGAGGACTTGTTACAACAGTTTGAAAGTCGAAGTGAAAAAGATTTTCAAGTATGGATCTTGAACGAGTTAAGGAAACGGGACCTAATAATTGGTCAATTACGAGCAGAGATCACGGAATTGAAAGCTAAACAAAAACAAATTGGCTATACATTGAGAGGTCTACGTAAGCCAACAGTAAGGGGCCGCGGTGGCTCAGTGGTAGAGCGTTCACCTCTGGCGCTAGGGGTCCCGGGTTCGATCCCAGCCCCCGCCAAGTGAATTTTGTGGTGGACATACACCGTGTGCGTGGGTTTTCTCGGGGTTCTCCCGTTTCCTCCCACTTTCTTCATTCCACCATTTTATTCATTACTCATCATCACCGTCTCCTTTAGCCTAACCGGCATAATCGTGGGACGTAAAACTGAAAGATTTCATTTCATTTTTTTACGTAAGCCAACAGTGAATCAACGAGCTCAACATTCATGGGGATTTCACACTACAAGTCAGATAAACGAAGATTCAATTAGATGCAAGAGATGTAGAAAAGTACATATAATAGGACAGTGTCCAGCTTATGGGAAACGTTGTTTCAGCTGCACTGGATTACACCACTTGGCATCTGCATGTGTATTAAGATTCCTACAAACAGAAAGGAAACATTTTTAAAGGGAAGACTTGGCAGAAGGTGGCAGTAAGGCAAGAAGACATAATACCGGTACGAAAGAAGCTAGTGTTAAGACAGAAGTTCTAGGAACAAAAAGAACGGATGAGACTAATCAGGCTTTGACTATGGGAACAATGTTTTTACAATCGGCGAACGTCAGTCAAGAGCTTAATCAAACAACAAATTCTAATACGACAGCAGAGCATGGCATACTAGGCTTTATTAAGAAAGAAGATGTAGGTGTCCGTAGCATGAACTAAATTAAGGATAACAGATCTAGAAGATCTAGAAGTTATCGGCAAAAGGACGGCGCACAGGAAGCTCAAACTATCAGCCAGAGTGAAAGAATCTTTATGCTTCGTCCCTTATATTGGCTAACTGCGGAAATGATATTTACGTGGCAAGTCAATACGATTAGACAGAATTCATTACGATATTATTTACACCAAGAAACCTTATGCAATAGCATTATACCCCTAAAGTAGCTCCATATTCTTAACTCACAGGAAAATCCGGATATTACAAATGAAGCGTCGTGGAGGCATATAATTAGCCTATTTTGTAGTCAATATGGAACATTAATTATGAATTATAGAAATCTGAATCTTGTTTAGTCCTTAATATGTTTTCAAATGTCAACAGATTACAGACAGCATACTTGCTTGCCGCAAGCTTGCCTGTCGCTTTTATTTGATTTTATTTCGCTTTCGCTTATACACAAAAGCTTATTCTTGTTTAGCGGCGCAAGCTGTAGTGCAGGCTGCTGGACGTTTTCTTCTTTAAATTGAAGCAAAAAGCGAGTTCACGTTGGATTTTGAGTTGTAATCAAAACCCACATGAGGTTGACCTCTTCACTTTCGGCGCCAAGGTAGTGTTTACGTTGTTAGCGTCTTTCTAGCATTCACCTTGACTCAAGGAAAAAGAAATAATTATTTTTTTAAAATTGTGCCGTCTAGTACTCTAGTCCCACGTTCGTTCGTTCGTTTGTAGTGGCGGTTTCGAGTGAACGAAGTTCCGGTCATATGCCCTTGCCTTCCATCTGTTTTGAATTGTTTTTATTGACTTTTGATTTCACTCGTATTATCGTTTGAGAACCGCAACTGTCGCAGGCTCTCTTTTCTTATTGGTTTTGTTGTTTTACGGCGGGCGCGGCATTCTGTAGACTCGTCGTTGCGGGTCCCCAGTGCCTATGTTTGCCACTAGCTGGTTGTCGTGCTGTTCTACTGCTTGCCAGTATCGTCTGGATAGTAGTCCCACGTACCTATAATGTTGCTCTTTATTTCCTCATATTCGGTAACCATGAAGCATAACGAATTGTGGTATTTATGTATAAAGCATAAATGCGAACATAGCTGGCAGCAGATTTGAGCCTATTTATTTCGCAAAAGAATACAGAACTGTTGCAGATATTTTAACATGATCTTAACGTTTAACTTACAGTATAAACTTTATTTGAATGCTTTGTTCAAAGTTTAAACGTTTTTCTGCGTTTTTATACCAAAAGGTAAAAATTTAAAGTACTCGCGGCTAATATACTTAAGATATTAGATATTAATTAGAAGCAACGCATGTGGTTTATGAGAGAATCTTTGTAATAACGAATGTAATTTTTTGTACGAGCAGAGCGGAGTCGTGGACTTTTTCATGACTGAGCTCGTTTCATTAACAATATGTGACAGCCGTTTTGTAACTGCGGTGCCAATATGTGTTATTTACTAATTCCGATGGGCTGAGACCAAATTCGTAACGCAAAATTTTCCAGCACGTACCATTTTCGAGTTACACCTGACGTCACTTCCGGTGCTACGTTGCGGCCGAAAGTATTTTTGATCTATATTGCTGTTAACACTGCTGAACTAAAGAAAAAGAAAAACTTGTGGCGTACATCAGTCGGCTAGATCTTTACCCTTGATAAACAAACTGTTGGGAGTTTCTCGTGATTGTTGTGTTATTTGTCTTTTATCATGGTGGAAGTATAGTTGCTGCAATTCATCCGCTTTACGAGTTGTGTTGGACAGAGTGTTGTGATTAGAATATTTTGATTCTGTGGATTGGATAAAAATATAGTCAAGTTGGAACTCAATGGCTACAGCACGGAACCGTAAACTTGGTTGTGTTACAAATCCAAACTGCTTCTTTACGTGTGTGTTAAGTTTACACTAAAATCACAGAGGAAACAAATTTCGCAACTGATACGAACAGCATACAATGCATACTTTGATTGTCCCCTAGGCGATCAAGATAAATCATGGGCACCTCATGTGTGTTGTGTATCATGTGTGGTAACACTAAATGAGTGGATGAAAGGAAAGAAGCGAGCAATGAAGTTCGGAGTGCCCATGATTTGGCGCGAACCGAAGGACCACACAACGGATTGTTACTTTTGTCTGACTAGTGTTTCAGGTTATTCCAGTAAAAATAAACATTCTATTGTGTATACCGACGTGATGTCAGCAATGAAACCGGTACCGCACGGGCCGGATTTGCCAATCCCCTCGGCACCATCAAGCACAGTGGCTGAAAGTGAGGATTGTAATAACAAAAGTGAAAGTGATTCTTTATCAGAATAGGAATTTGAACATGACCAGTTGCCTCACCTCATTCAGCAACCTGAACTTAATGACTTAGTGCGAGACCTAAATTTGACAAAAAAATGAGGCCCAGATACTTGGGTCTAGGCTACAACAGTGGCATCTTTTAGCACCAGGCTCGTCTATTTCACTGTACAGGGATCGAGTGAAGGAATTCGCACAGTTCTATCGGATGGAGAATTTAAGTGTTTGTGTACCGATGTGAATGGACTGTTCCATACACTTGGAATTGAACATAACCCGATGCAATGGCGTCTGTTTATTGATGGCTGTAAGTTGAGTTTAAAGGCAGTGCTTCTGCATAACGGCAATCAGAGGCCACGCAGTAGGCATGAATTAGTCGTATCAAACTATGGATGAAGTGCTGTCTGTCATAAAATACAATTCTTTTAAGTGGAAAGTGTGTTGTGATATTAAAGTTGTAGCCATCCTCCAGGGTTTACAAGGAGGATACAAAAAGTATAGTTGTCTTTTGTGTTTGTGGAACAGCCGAGACACTGCAAACCACTATGTACAAAGGGTTTGGCCTAAGCGTGAGCAATACACAGTTAGTGAGCAAAATATACATTTTCCACTGATCGATGCTAACCAAATCTTACTTCCCCCACTGCACATTAAACTTGGTTTTATCTGTACATTTGTGAAGGCTCTGGACAAGGAGAGCGTAATTTTCAAGTACTTAAGGGAAAAAATTTCCAACTTAAGTTAAGCAAAGGTTGCAGCAGGGTTTTTTACCGGCCCTCAGATAAGGAAATTACTTTATGACCCAGGTTTTGAAAATAAAATGAACCATTTTGAAGTCGCTGCATGGAATGCATTTGTTGCGTTCTGTGACGGTTTCCTAGGGAAATACATGAGTCCTCAGTATGTACAGTTGATCGATGATTTGATAGCAACCTATCAAGTTCTAGGCTGTCGCATACCATTGAAACTACATTTCCTTGATTCTCACTTGGACTTTTTCCCTCCAAACTTGTGTGACGTGCATGATGAATACGGAGAGCGACTCCTCCAAGACATTTTCCCAAATGGAACGCCCGTACCAAGGCAAATGGGATGCTTTAATGATGGGCGACTACTGTTGGTTTTTGTACAGTTAGTCCGACACTAAATCACACAAAAGAAGATCATCAGGGGTTTATTTCCAGAAGTAACAAGTAAGCGCCTCGTAAAACTAATTTCTCTAGTGTGTCTTTGAAGTTTCGATGCAGAAAAGAATGATTTACTACTTTACTATCCCAATACATGATGCGCTATATATAGTGAGCTTATATGGGATATGGAAACTGTACATATTCTGTAACTCAGAAATGTGACGTGATAGAAAATTTCTAAATACACCATTGAATTCAGCGAACACAAATTAGTAAAGAAAAGATACTTTTCATTCCAGGTACAAAAAAAAAGTTTTAATTTGTTGGCTAGTGTTATTGGACACGCTGAGAGAAAATTTATGTCATAGATGTTTTTGATGTGCTCAAGGATAGTGGATTTAGTCGGACAATGGAAATTTTACGGATTTCTTACTTTTTAATGTTTTATCTCAATTCGCTTGTCGCAAACTTGCGTATAGGTTCTGTGGCGTGTCGTTCGCTTGCATTTAGCTTAATCAAGCTTGCCATTGATGAGTTTCACTTATACTTGTCTTGAGTTTGAGGCAACTTGACTTGCGTTTCATTTGTGTAGTCAAGCTTGCAGTAATCCTTGCCCTGCTGTAACTAACTAGCTTGCCACAAGCTTGGAGCAAGCAAATTGCCTTGCATAGTAGAGCTTGCGGCAAGTCAATTGACTTGCAATGGCAAATTTGGTGCAACCTTGCATCAAGTTTCAATTGCTGTCTGGGACGGTAATGGACGATTTTATTACTAACTTCTATAATGTTTTATTTCCATTAGCTAAACAAATCTAACCAAATTATACACTAAAAGCAAGTAATAAATTGCGAATTCACGTTGTTGCTATTTGGGGAGAGGAAGGGAATGACGATCAGTTGGGAAAGGCGATCAGCTCACTTTGCTCTCTTGCGTGAGCCGAGGAGATGTCAAACTAGTGCTCCCATCTGCCTCTTGTAGCAAGGTTTCTTGTGTGTTGTCGAGGAAGTTGTCAGAGTAGATTGAAGTCTACAGCGTGCTGAAACTTGTTTTTGTTGATTTTCTTACAAGGATCTGCATATTTCAACTCACGGTAGGTAGAATTTAGGTAGTAAGTTCTCGAAGTTAGTAAGATTCATAAAAAGTTATATTTACGTCTAATGCACGACACATAGTTATATTTCAAATAAACTACGTTTTACAGTATAACCAGCTCAATTTTCAAACTGGCGCAATGTTGGGAATGTCGATCAACGTGATCGGTTTACTACCATGGTAATCACTATTCCCAACAAACTTTTGGAATACTTCTCCAGCCAAAAATTATAAAAGAGGCTAAATCTAAGATAGGTAATACGCCTACTTTAGTCAAACACTGAAACTTTGGTATCGGTGTAACCTTTGTGGATCGTGGGTGCATGCTGACTGTACTGCTGTTGACTCACTACGTGGATATATCTGAGATGTGTCTTTGAAAAAACGTCAATAAAACATCAGTTGACGTTTGTCAGTCTTTCGAAGGGCAGTTAAGAAAAAAAGAATAAAGAAATACCTATGGAACTATCTGCGTTTATTAACCTTGTACTGTGATCGCCATTACCAACATGTGATGGAAATGGCGACCAAAGTAGCAATTTGAGTTTTTTTCTATCGTGACCCCGAACTGAAAGAATGATCCTCTTTTTATTTTACACACTTATTGTAGAAGTATTGGAGTATGTATTTACAAATTTGTTTCAATATATTTTGCAAATGAAACTGCGTAATTTTTCTTAGGTGATCGCCATTGCCCATCTCTCCCCTAATTTTAACAAATAGTTCGAAACTTCCATAACCTTTAGCTAACCCAACCCTATTCTACCCTACTCTACTCAACCCTAACATGCTGTATTATACTCATTTAAAGCGGTCTTAAAAATTGATTATTTTTAAATTTTCGTTACTGTTATTGCACCTTTTTTTGTCGAAAACCAGGAGGATATCCAACTTAGGAATAAATGCCATTATTTCTATATCACTATCGTAGAAATGCCAGAAATAATGCTTCTGATGCGGGCCTCTTCAAATTCTATTCTCACGAAGCCTGTAGAAGTAGGAGGAAAGAATGCTCCTAGTTCATACATTACCTGTTACAAGCCATTGGTTTAAATATTGATATTGCTTTTATGTTTAATTGCCAGGTGAATTTGTGAGGTACATCATCGGCTCCGATGAGGCTCACCCCTCCTTATTAGTTCTAAATCAAAAGAAGTAACTTACATGCAGGGCCGGATCCAGGGTTTTCTGGGGGGGGGGATGCACCAATAACTATCAGTACGTTTGAATCAAATTTAATTTTTTTAAATGCCTTTAGGCATCTGTGATGTGTATGAGGAATTAAGTTAAATTATTGCTTTTGCAAAACTCCGTTTTCTTTTAAGCCCGAAATTTAAACATGACATGAAATTTTCGGAAAATATTGCTAATTTCACTGCCAGCTTCTTATTTTAGTGTGTATATTCAGAACAGAGGGGGGTGAACATGCTACGGTGCACCCCCCTAAATCCGGCCCTGCTTACATGTTAGACATATATTATGATTTCTGGTATCCACACTTACTAATATCAAATAAACAGCAGTATTGCCAAGAATAGATTTGAAAATGCCATCAGCTAAGAAAGTTCCCGTTCGTTGCACTGATAAAGTCTAAATAGCCAAATACTTTTCTGTAAGCCTAAGGAATTCAGTGTTTTATCGGTCAGATATTAGTACTATTCCGAAGTTATCACATGTGGTCGAAATCCACCTAGCCTAGAAAGCGGTTCTAGAAGATAAAAACTGGGGAGAGGCAACCAGAACCTAGACTATGATAGGTATTTCTATATCATGAGTTTACTATAAACTTTCAAAAATATAAAAATAATACCTTAAATAATTTTAGGTACTAAAAATCCGGATTGTCTAGCCTCCCGGACCCCGGGTTAGAATCGCTACGTGAACTTTTTCCACAACATGCACATGACGCTTCGTCCCACATTAGTAGAAAGACCTCAAAGAAATATAATGATCAGATTAAGCGGGGCTTTTGGTACTACTCCCCACAATGCGCTAGCTGTACTGATGGGGTTAAAGCCGATGCATTTATTAATAATCCAACGGGCGGCAACATACTGGCTCAAAAAAGGGGATAAAAATAGAGTGAATGACTTAATTGGGACAGAAGTGGATAACATACAAGATATAGAAAAAGGAATATTAGAAAAGTGGCAAAGAGATTGGAATAATTCAGAAAAGGCAAGAAGAACATATAGCTTAATCCCAAACATAAGGGAAAGACTTAAATGGCACCACTTTGATCCATCTGCTGGCCTTGCCCACTTTCTCGCGAAACATTGCCCCTATGGCCAATACCTTCAAAGATTTGGACTAAAAGAAGACGCAAACTGTGATTGTGGCGAATTTGGCACACCGCAACATTACATAATGTGGTGCCCTCTACTTCAGGATCGAATAAACGACAGGAATATCATAAGAACAAGAAGAATGGAAGGTGTTATCTCCGATGAAAGAGACTTCAAAGTGGTAAATAAAGTAACTACTGTTTTTTCCGAACGGAGTAAAAAACAATATGAGGAAAGGAATTTAGCAACTAGGAACCAATAAAGAATCAACAGATATGAAAGAGAAAGGAACGGAGTGTGTGAATTGTGTGTTTGTGTCTTTCTTTTCGGACCGGAGGACATCTGGAACGCTGGTATTCCGCGTGCCCCGGAAGGAAATGCGTGAGTGAAGGTGGGGTCGACACATCCCAGCCACAAAGCGGAATGGAACACCGGATGCGTCGGGCCGGAGTGAATTTTGAGTTTCGGTGGCGGAACGTCGTGTTTCCTCAATGAACAAATATATAAGATATCATGGGACTAAATAATGATACGAATCAATACGAAAGATAACGTGACCCTCCGTGACTCAGTTGCGTAGGCGCCATTTCCGTTTCCGGTGCGACGGCGGTGGGACACAACTGACCAGGGCGCACATTAAGTGCTCTGAGTGGGTCCTGGGTCCCAAGCCGTTGCTCGAGGGATCGACGACGTACAAAACAACCGAGGAACATAAATTAGAAACAAAATCATCAAACATGAGATAAACAAGGAATTAGAGAAGAATACACGACAGGGGAATGTAGTGAGTGTAATGAGTGTAGTGAAATAGTGTCAAGTTGTGTTTCTCACACATGAGTGAGATACTGTGCTAGTGTTCAAACTACAAAAATTCAGTGTGGATAGTGCTAAATAGTGTTAAGCGAAGTGTGCGATTAGTGTTATAATTGGAGAATGTGGTAAATTCTCGCACAGGAGAAAGTCAAAGTACACATACAGGTGAAACCAAAACAAATCATACAGGGAAAAACTTGAGCAAAACGGAAAAAAGAAGAAGAGAAAATAGTACAGGAAAGGCTAAGTAAAGATCAGAAGCAATGAATGATGAAAATGATAGGACTTACGTCAAGTTCAACTCGAGTCAGAATCAAAGTAGATTAGCCAGATTATATAAAGGAAGACTAATCATTATTAGATAATAATTAGTAGTTAGGATCTTGGTTTCTTTTTCAAATTTTATTGTTTTGTTTGTTTTGTTGTTCAACGTTGTGGTTTGTCAAATCCAACCTTGTCCTCGTCCTTGTCCTTGTCTCTGTTCCTGAAATAAATATGAATGATGAAATAAAGGTTGAAGAATGATATTGCAATGATGATAGCCCGTTTCGGTTTAAATCTTCAGGTGCCGAAACCGAAGAGGCGCGTCTGAGCAATAAAAAAATCCTACCTTGCAGGATAATCCGGACACTACGAACACACGTCGTAGTGGGAATTAATTATTTTGTAATCAGTGTGGAACATTAATTATGCATAATAAAAATCTGAAATATATTTACTCCTAAATACCACATAGTTGTCAACAGATGGTAATAAACAATGCTATTACTAATTTTAGTAGTGTTTTATCTCAATAACTAAGCAAATCTAACCAGAACTAAACAGTAAAAGCAAGTAACAAAGTGGAATTACAGGTTGTTGGTATTTTAGCTTATATTAATAACTCTAAACGCGAATAGTGTTCTTCTCCCATCTCTTGGCCATTGTCTTAGAATATTAATATATTTATAACTTTGTTTTACCTTATTTTTAAAATCATTTCAATCAATATCCTTTTCAGCGAATTTCAAACAAAAAATTAAACTTTTTTTTTTGAATGTAATAAATCACCTTTAACTAATTGACAAACATTGCCAAATCTAATATAATAATAAATGCTACAAATGTAGCTAAGTAGAGTTTGCTGATGATAGAGTTCTGTTAAGAAAGACAAGAAAAATTATAGACAGGGAGAAGACTGCCGTATGTGTAATTATAATTAGAGATTTTACTGCAGTTGTCGGAAAGAAACAAGGAGGTATTATATGTTTAGGCGATGAAATAAAAGGGACCAGTCTATGAGGCAAACAGAATTCACTAGTAGTTAGGAACACGCGTTCAATCAGCACACACACACACACACACACACACACACACACACATATATATATATATATATATATATATATATATATATATATATATATATATATATATATATAAATGGAAACCCTCAATAGAGGCTGAAGATATCAAATAACCTATGTAATGATTCAGAATAGATATCGAAATAGCATAAAGAACATGAAGACTTTCCCGGAGCATACATTCTCTCTGATTATAACCTTATGCTGGCCGAAGTGGATATTCAACTGCAAAATGTAGGCAGAAGAAAAGTGACAAAAAGATGTTGAATACTCAAAAACTGGATATAGAGAAAGTAAGAAACCTTTTCGGTGAACCATTCGAAGAAAAATATTCAGACGGGAAAGGGATAACTGCAGATGGTAACACATTGTGGAAGCATATCAAACTTAGCTTACACCAGGTTACTGCGAGCATAAAATGCCTAGTAACTATGGCTACAGAATAGATATTGCAGACAATGAGGGTGCTGAAGACGTGGAAATAGGTTGATACAGAAAAGGGCAGAATGATGCAAAGGGAGTTACATGAGTTACTAACTTAAACATACAAGCAAGGGAAGAGTTTTAGAAAAGTAAGCGAGAACATAAATAAATTAGAAAGATTTTGCAAATATGGGAAATGTACAAGGAGGTGAAATCTATGGAGCTTCGGAGGAAACAAGGGATGTCAATAGAAAATAAGAGTGGGAAAATAGCGAGAAAAGTCAATATTTGAATCTTACAAATTTGGAAGATGAAGAAAATGTATTGAGCACTTAGATAAGAGTAAGGATAGAGCGTGTGGCCTAGGTGTTGAAGTAGAAAATAAGTGTGCGTGGATGATAAAGGACTTAGTATTCTTCGGAATGAGTTCGAAAAAGCTATATCGGAGATTAGAGATGGAAATGTAACCGGGAAAAATAATATACAAATTGAATTTATTAGAAATATTGGGAGAAAAGGGCAAGAAAGAAGTGTTCCGACTCTCCAATGAACTATATGAAATAAGAGAATGCCCAAAATATTTCCTGAAAACGAGCATGAGACTGATGGCTAAGAAATCGATCTGAAACAGATGTGAGAATTATAGATATATTAGTGTCATATCTCACGACGCATAACTTTTGCTTTGAATACTGAACAGATAAATTGTATAGAAGAACAAATGAAAAAGTTGAAGAGGAACAGTTCTGGTTCAGGAGAGGTAAGGGCACAAGGGATGCAATGAGATTATTAATGGTGATCAGTGAAAGGTTTCTCGAAAAAGGAAAGAGGTCTATTTTGTATGTCTTGATCTACAAAAGGGTTTGACAACATTCATTCATAATTGTCATTGGAAGTGCTAAAGAAGATCGGAATTAAGTCGAAGTAACTCGTATATCTAAGACTCATGAGAAACTTATAAATGAATAAACAACTAAGCGTCATAATAGGGGAATAAAAGACAGAGGAGAGTGCAATTGGAAGGGAGGTCGGTAAGGATAATGCCGACATTATTTGATATTTATCTAGTAAAAACAGTGAGAAAAGCCTACATAATGAAGACAGCATTTCTGTAAGAGGTCAAATAATTAGGTGCATATGGTTTACAGATAATACGGCGATTGTTGAAATGAAAATCAGTGTGATGTTAAAAGATTTGAGGAAAGCCTGTAATGTATGTGGAATGAAAATAAATGTTAGAAAGGCGAAGCGGTCGGTGGTAAATATAGAAGTAGAAGGGAGGAAAATAAAACAGGTGACTAGTTTTCGATACCTGGGCAATACTATTAGTGATATAAAAGTAACCAAGAAAGTTCTGTCCCTTTTCCACCACCACTTTCGAACACCGTTACGTCACCTAAGACATGCTTGGAAGATCAAAGTAACCCCCATCAGTATCGGCGATCTTCTGCCAACGTTCTGAAAGACCAAGTATTTCATTGCGGTAGAACTTGGTGGGCCGTGAAGAGAAGAAGGTATCAAGTGCATTTTGCACCTCTACTGGAGATTTGAACTGGCGTCCTTTAAGATGAGTGCCTAAGGAATAGAACAGGTGATAATCGGACGGTGCAATGTCCGGGAAGTGTGGCGGATGCCCATCCAAGGCATAGAATAGTGTCCCGGGTCATCCTGGCTACTTGGAGCTTGGGTTGTCCTGTAACAGGAGGACCCCTTTGTGATTCAGAAGTGCTGGCTTCTGATATTTGAGTTTTTCTTGAACATGGCTCAACTGCTGACAGTATAAAGTTGCATTGATGCTCTGACCAGGTGGTAGCTGTTCCCGATGCAAGATGCCGCGAGGAGTCCCCCAAACACACAGAAGGAACCTCTTGTGGTGCAGTGCTGATTACGGCTTGTTTATGCTTATGTTCTTAAACGTGCGCCATTTACTTTACTGGTAATGGACTGTCTTCTAACAATGGAAACTTCCAATACTTGTTTTTAGTTTTTATTGTACCTTACTAATCGCTGGTTTTCAACTAACACTTAAAATAAACCACAAAGTACATATAACAACTTCACTGTGTTCATTGCACTTAAATAACAAACTTAACTTTAAAATTATGGAAGAAATGTTCGTGCCTCGTGCCTTATGCACCGTCTCTCTTCAACACTTTCCATCTTGAATAACAAATGAAATCCAAATTTCGTAAAAACAGTGTTTCCAGTTCTTAGAAAATATTACTACATAATATAAGACTTAACATGCCGCCCGCCAAAAAAGGGCTAGTGACCTTTTTTAAAAAAAGAAAAGAAAACAAACTTTACATAACAACAAATAAAATAGACTAAAACAGGAAATAAATATACTTTAACATGAATGGCATTACGATTCATCATTATTTGGTAAAACACAAAGTCCTCTAATTGAGCGTTTATATAAACCATTGGAAGTTTTAACAGTAGCCACTCGAACCAAACCGTCAGGTCCAGAATGCACTTCAGTGATGACTCCCAATTTCCATGATAGAGGAGGTAGCTTATCTTCTTTGAGAACCACCAATTGACCTGGCTGTATGTTGGCACAGCTTCTCTTCCACTTATTTCTTCCTTGTAGTTGTGACAAATATTCCATATACCATCTTCTCCAAAACTGTTGAAATTGTTGTTGGATCCTTTGCCATCTTTGAATTGAACTAATCTTCTCGTGATGTACGTCTCGTTCTGGTAGCGCTGTCAATGGTTGACCAATAAGAAAATGACCAGGAGTTAATGCTACTGGATCATTAGGATCATTGGATAATGCTACAAGAGGTCTCGAATTTAAGCAAGCTTCTATTCGTGTGGTTAATGTTGTTAACTCTTCAAACGTGAGATATGACATTCCCATGACTCTTCTTAAGTGGTATTTAAAGGACTTAACTGCAGCCTCCCAAAGACCACCGAAGTTGGGCGAATATGGCGGAATAAAATGCCATTGGATTCCTTCAGTAGTTGCAAAATTCTTAATCCTTTCTTGATGGTCAGCTGTATGCAACAACTTCGCGACTTCTTGAAGTTCCTTGTTGGCACCAATGAACGTAGTTCCATTGTCACTATAGATATGCTTGCATTTACCTCGACGAGATATGAATCTTCTCAAAGCAGCTAAAAATGCCTGACTAGTAGGATCACTCACAACTTCGAGATGGACAGCCTTTGTTGCTAAGCACACAAACACTGCAATATAGCACTTCACCTTTGTTTTTGACTTTCTGGTACCAGTTTTGATGTAAATAGGACCGGCAAAGTCAATTCCAGAATTTGTGAAAGGTCTTGTTAGTTCTACTCTATGTTTTGGTAGTTGTCCCATTAATTGTTCTGGTCCAGACGCCTTTAATCTTTGACATGTAATACACCTTCTAATAACTTTCTTGATGGCATTTTTACCATTAGGTATCCAATACCTTTGCCTTAGTGATGCTAGCATTAACTGACATCCAGAATGTAGCAATCGCCTGTGTTCATGTTCTATAATTAGTCTTGTTAGGTGATGATCTGGTGGTAGAATAATTTGATGTTTAGCATCAAATTCAAGTTCAGACATCTTTAATCTTCCACCAACTCTTAGTAATTGTTGATCACATATGAAAGGGTTGAGAGACAAGAGTTTGCTCTTATTGCTAACTCTTCCACTTTCTTTAAGATCAGCTATTTCCTTAGCATAAACTGAACTTTGAACTTCTCGTATTAGTCTGATTAAAACTTCTTCAATTTCTTCCAAAGTAAGAGCGTCTACATTTCTTCTTGATGCTTCTACTTTAGCATTCTTGGAAAACCGCATACAATAAGCCAAGACTCTCTGAAGTTTGTTCAAAGTAGAGAATCTTTCGATCATACTATTGTCTTGAGTTGTCACTAAGTAACTTGATTTTAATTTCTTCTGTTCAGGAATCTCTCTGAGTGAGGCAGGCTCCGTCTTAGGCCAATCAAGTGAAGAACACTGTAACCATTGAGGACCGTTCCACCACAAACTATTATGTATTAACTTGTCAGGACTTGTTCCTCTTGATATAATATCCGCAGGATTGTCACTTGAAGCGACGTGTCTCCATTCTCCTCCCACTTCTTGTACCTCAGCGACTCGATTGCCAACAAATGTTTTCCATCTATTTGGACTTGCCCTTAACCATGCTAAGACCACCATAGAATCTGTCCACATGTATACCTGGGATATTCGTTGTTTTAATGCCTTAGTTACCTTCTTGACAAGTTTTGATGACAACACTGCTGCACATAACTCTAAGCGAGGCAGGGAAATATTCTTTATGGGCGCCACTTTGGACTTAGCACATAATAGCTTCGAAGTAACTTGACCATCCTTGTTGACGGATCTTAAATACACACATGTCCCATAAGCCTTTTCTGAAGCATCTGAGAAAGCGTGAACTTGAATGTCTATCAAGGTACCAGACTGAAGAACCATTCTGTCTACACTGATATCTGATAGTGAAGGAATGAATTCAAGTACTGTCTTGCATCTTTGCTGTAGTTCTTTAGGAAGTGTTTCATCCCACTCCAATCCTGCTTGCCATAGATCTTGAAGAATTATCTTATATACGATTGTTATTGGACTAACAATTCCCAACGGATCAAAGATTGAAGCAATAATGCCCAACATCTTGCGTTTTGTTAAATTATTATTCGACCTTTGATTTAGAGTAAATCCATTCATCACTTGAAGTTGATCAGTTGCTGGATGCCAAAGTAATCCTAATGTTTTGACTTGACCCTTATCGTCTAAGCGTAATGGAAGTTGTGTTTCTCTCAATTCTTCAGAGATGGATTCCAATAATTCAGTACTGTTGGAACACCACTTTCTTAACAAAAAACCACCCTTTTGTAGCATTTGTATTAATTCGTTCTTTATCTTTAAAGCTTCCTCCACACTTTCAGCCCCTGAAATACAATCGTCAATATAGAAGTCATTCTTGAGAATTTGTGCTGCCTTCGGATATTCACAAGCTTCTTCTGCACTTAATTGCTGGAGACAGCGAGTAGCAAGGAAAGGCGCTGAGGCTGTTCCGTATGTGACAGTCTTTAATTCATATACCTTAATGGGTTCTTCTTCTGATCTTCTCCACAAGATCTTCTGGAATTTACAGTCACGCTCATCAATCAAAATCTGTCGATACATCTTCTCTATATCTGCAGTAAAAGCTATAGGGTAGGTGCGAAATCTTAATATAATTGACTGCAAATCGTCTTGCACAGTTGGACCAACTTTGAGAACATCGTTCAGTGAAATGCCACTAGTTGAGCATGCGGATGCATCAAATACTACTCTAGTCTTCGTAGTAGTACTAGCTTCCTTAATAACTGGATGATGAGGCAAGTAATATCCTTGAGTAATATTAGAGTTGCATTCCACTTCCTTCATATGTTCCAAAGCTTCATACTCTTCAAGGAATGTCACATAATCTGTGCGTAACTTGGGGCATCTATTTAACCTTTTTTCTAGTTGTTGTAAACGCTGAACAGCTGTCTGGTAAGAATCACCTAACTGGGTCACTTCTTGTTTGAATGGCAATCTCACTATAAAGCGTCCTGTTGAATGTCTTCTAGTGTTTGCGATAAAATGTTCTTCGCACTCCCTTTCTTCTTTGGATAGAGGAGATTCTTGAATATCTTCTATTTTCCAAAACTTCTGCAGCTGATGGCTTAAATCATCGTTGTTGTGCAAAAAGAATGTTCGATGTTCTGGCGTGAAGTTGTTGTGCTTTGGCATCTGATATTGTCCTGAAACTATCCATCCTAACTCTGTATTTTGGAGAACTGGAAATGCTCCTGGACGCACCTGTCGTCCTGCTTTGAGTAGACTAAAGAAAATTCCAGCACCTAACAACAAATCAATCTTACCAGACTTGTTGAAATTAGGATCCGCTAACTGTAAATTCGGTGGAAAGTTCCATTCTTTAATGTCAATATCAGCATCAGGTAAATTTCCCGCTATTTTGAGCAATACAAAACACTCAACATCTACACTAAAATCACTTACAGCAGAGAATACGTGTAACTTACTTCCGTATTTAACGTTGCAACTTACATTATTAATACCTTGTACAGGAACATTGATAGGAAATTTCTTTAATTTTAACCTTTGAATGAGAGATTCTGTTGCAAAATGAGATTGGGAACAACTATCAAGCAAAGCCCTAACCATATGTAATTTACCATTGCAATCTTTAACTTGAACAACTGCAGTTGAAAGTAAAACACGCACATTACTTTTAGGCTTCACAGAGCAATAAGTACTAGTATTAATAACTTCCTGTCCTTGAGACATTGACTTTTCCCCTACAGGTTCCGTAACAGAATCATTTTCAACACTTGCAGCATGATTAGGCTGTGATTTCTTAAAATCACTATGCAATAACGTGTGATGCTTGAGATTACATATTTTGCATGCACTTAGCGAACAATCTTTCGCTACATGGTTGACAACTTTCAAACAATTAAAACAAAGTTTGTTCTGTTTCGCAAAACTTAATCTTTTGGATACACTTAATTTCTGAAACTCATTACACTTGTGCAACGCATGACTTTGTTGACAAAACGAACACAAAACATGAGTACTGACATAAGATTGTCTAGCATTTTTTACATCCTTAACAACATTAGATTTGCTGACATGCGACTTTGATTGTGTAGACTTTACCAATTCTAAGGCCTGGCATTTATTTTCTAAAAAGACATGAAGTTCTTCTAAACTAGCAAACTGTTCCCTATTTGTTTGATTTTCAAAGTCTTTACGTGTTTGTTCATCTAGCTTTTCCAAAACTAGGTGCGATAACAATATATCCTCCAAAGGAGTATCTAACTGTAACGCCTTAAGTGCATTTACATTACTTATAGTTTGATTTAATAATGTCCTTAAGTCCGCCACTGAATCTTTACTGACAGTCGGTAATGAAAACAATGCCTTTACATGAGCAGTTGCTATTAGCTTTGGATTATTATACCTTTTGCATATCATTTCCCAAGCAAGTTTAAAATTTTCACCTGTCACTGGTATATTCTCAACTAATTTGCTTGCTTCACCTGATAATGAGGACAACAAATAATGAAATCTTTGAATATCATCTAAACTCTGATTGTTTACAACCAAACTACTGAAAGTATCATGAAAATGTCTGAAATCTATAACTTGACCTTTAAATGTTGGTAGCTTTATGACTGGTAATTTTAGACACCCTGTATTTGCGGTTGAATCACCTGACGAACTTGTATTGCTACTACTAGCCTTCTCAGCTGTTTCAACAATTGACGTCATTTTTGCAAGAGTATCGTAGTAAGTAGCTTCAAACAACTCTCTATCTTGTGTATATTCATTGTTTTCGTCCTTTAATTCAAGCTGTTTTTGCACTTCATCATATTCTTTGAATATATTAGGTAAACGTGCACACCTAACTTTAATTTGCATTACATCGCCGTCTGCTCCAAATTGTTCAACAAATGTTTTCATTCTTGTAAGGGAAGCTTTAGCTAGGCCTCTTGCCTTTATAAGAGAATTAGTATTTGAATCCATTGCTTGTGATATATCTACCTGAAGTCCTTATAACAACAGATCTTTACACAAGTAAAAAAGAAACAAAAAAATATACTTAGCTACGTGACTGCTACATTGCGCCTTTGTTTTTCTTCAGATTGCAATGCACAGCTGAATGCGTAGGCGCGTACGTGATAAGTCCACTAGGTCAATTTTGCTTCTGATTCGTAACACTCACTGTCTTTACATACACATAGTCAATATGAATGTTTGAATGATTCACTTATTCTTTTTCTTGGCACAACACTTCCTCCATTCGGCACTGGAGGACCAAAAAAACTGTTTATGCTTATGTTCTTAAACGTGCGCCATTTACTTTACTGGTAATGGACTGTCTTCTAACAATGGAAACTTCCAATACTTGTTTTTAGTTTTTATTGTACCTTACTAATCGCTGGTTTTCAACTAACACTTAAAATAAACCACAAAGTACATATAACAACTTCACTGTGTTCATTGCACTTAAATAACAAACTTAACTTTAAAATTATGGAAGAAATGTTCGTGCCTCGTGCCTTATGCACCGTCTCTCTTCAACACTTTCCATCTTGAATAACAAATGAAATCCAAATTTCGTAAAAACAGTGTTTCCAGTTCTTAGAAAATATTACTACATAATATAAGACAACACGGCTATTTTGGAACTGGTTTATGGGATGCTAACCAATGATGACAACGTCGTGAAGCTTCGTGCCCCATTTCTCATCGCATGTTAACATCTTGTCCAGAAATGACTCATCCTTCAGACGAGACAGCAAAGAAACACGGGTGTCTGCTCACGTTGCCTGCTGGCCCGGAGGGACACCCATGTGAGACCCATCGACTCACCTTGATTTGCTTTCCAAGTCGATGGAGGTACTGCCGAATGGTTTCTCCACTCGCACTGAATTGTAGTCCCAATTCCTCACATGTTTGGCCACTGTTCGTCTCAATTGCCGCCTGAATACCTTCATTTTGTACATATGTTGATCTTCCGGCACGTGGCGCGTCTTCGGGCATTTCGTCACCGTCCTTAAATTTATCACCCCTATACTATCCCGTAGTCACCCCGTAGTCCTTAAATTTATCACCCCGTAGTCAGGACACCCTCATCAAAGGCCTGATATATCTTCCGAAACGCTGCAGCGGCGTTTGACCTCAGTTTGAACTCTTACAGCATACACACCCTTATAGCGCTCTGTAGAGGTCCGTCCTTTCGCAAGTCCACGGTGTAACTTAACGGCCACAACCAGGTAGTATGTTGGATATACTCACACCAACAACTGACCTTTGCCTTATCTCTATTCGCATTCAACCCATGATGTAAGGGCCAAACGGCCAATTGAACATAGACCTCACAAAAAGCGACAGAACTTTCTTGGTTACCTTTATATTATAGAAAAGAGGAGGAGTAACTGGTAGTGACATTGACTAAGAAGGAACTGTATCACGAAGTAGGCGGTAGAGGATATTGTGGTATGAAAGACAGGAAGAGGGTGAAGTGGTGTGGAATCGTCCAGTCAATACGAAACATAGGATAATACAGCGGTCAAGTGAAAAAAATGTCACCCTCTAGAGGAAATAGTAATATTTGAAGTTGTATCTATTCTACCCACAATCAAATCGGAATCCTTGCCCCTTCGGTTTGCTTGGATCGAAATAATATACTAGCAGTAGTGTAATATAGATTTTGCTTGTGGGAAGAAGGCAAGATTACCCACCGACAAAGAGTTAATTATTTTTGTTTAATATATTAATATACCAACGTGCAATTAATTAGAAGATATCTATTTCTAAAACTCAAACGAGATCCCCTTAAATGCAACCACTGGCTATAAGAATGTCTTCAACAACTATTTTCCTAGAATGTATGTTTACATAAACAAATCATTTCCTGTTGAATAAAAATCCACATGCAAAAGGGGTTTATGTGAATATTTATGCGCATGATGGAATATAGTTCATTTAACCAGGGGTAAAAGTGAACCTGAAAAAGTAGGTGGACGGTAAGTAGCGGCATGACGTCCCGCCGTCCTCTCTGCCTATCTTTGCTGATTGGACGCCGATTTCTCTGTTAATTTGGGGGGGGGGGGAGGAATTCAGATGCAGAAGGTATATATATGAGGATTTTAAGGCAAATTGCATTCAAATTATGCCTAATATTGTATATTCATAAATACAATAGGAGGGCCCACAAGAGCTTTGGGAGGGCCCCGCAGGATCGGCACCGTACATATTTTTGGAGGTAGGGGGACGGCGTTTCCCCGCACTTTTATCCCTGCATTTAATCCTGACCCATGTTCGAAGGTAATCGATAACGTACAAAAGCATACTACATTGAATTAAACTATAGAATGTGCAACCAGTTGATAATTAAATAATTTGTTCATCTTATCTCAGGAGTCAATACTAAATAAACTAAACGCACCGCCATCTAGTTTCAGACCGTAAGTAACTAATATTTAGGTTACGGGTAATCAGTAAATCGGCTCCTCATACCGTTATTTTAACTTTACAGTAGATTTTAGTTCTAATAACTCACGGGGTTTTGTATACCTGGAAAATGTTGAATTACTGATAAATTAACCTCGTGACTGGAAGCCCACGCGGCAATGGTATTTTCTTTTTTTATATATATTTCCATAATTTCCCCTTTCAATGCGTTACGTTTTATTTTATTCGAAGAGTAGTCTCCGTCTTCTATCTGATCTCTATACCAGATAGATACCATCGATCCCCATCGATACCAGAAGTAATTTCCCATTAGATCGCCTTAGACAAAACTGAATTGTAAGGTTTCGTGTGAACTTTCAAGTGTAAAAAACTTGTTATCGAAATGGGTAATGTATGGGACAATATCGGGAGGATTGGCAACTTAGCAATGTACTTTTGTTTGAGTATGGTCTTTTGGGGCACGGTGGTTCAGTGGGAAAGCGATACCTCTGATGTGTGACATCCTTGGCTGGATCCTAGACCAAGTAAGATTGTGGTGGATATCATCGTGTCTGTGAGTTTCCTCCAGATACTCTCGTTTCCTCCCACTTTTTCATTCTACTAACTCATCCATCTTTATTTACTTGTCTCAATCATTTTCTACTTTAGCCTAAATGACATAATCGTGGAACGTTAAAATGGATTATTTCAATTCATTTCATTTTTGAGCACAATCTTGATTAACTTGTGTTTTACACTGTAAGTCATATAATGTATGTTAAGGTTTAATCGTTACTTAATTTTAAATATATATATACAATTTATTTATTGATTCCTAAATTTTCAATGACGCATCTTCCGTCATGTGCCTTATCATCATGGTCATCCCTGCCAGAAACCTGTAAAAAACTAACTTCAATCCAGACTTCAAGAATGGCTGAAGACTTCTAATCATTCTGTGATTATAAAAAGCAATTTCACACATATGTCAAAACTTCTTTGTGAAATGTTAACAAAAGTGTTCGTTACATTTTTCAGCTTTGTCAAAAAGTAAAAAAGATAAGCATCTTGACTTTGACTGCATCTACAGGTTTCATTTATTGATTTGTGGACTTCTTTTTTTTTCCTTTTGAATTTTTTCTTCTTCGTCTGTGAACTTTCTTCAGATCTTCGATGTGGCTAGTTCACGTGATGTGTGCAATTTTGTTTTCTTTTCTTTGTTTTTTTTTCCTTTTTTATCAAGAAGAATGAATAAACTTCCTCATAACAGCTTCATACATTTTCACAACCAATAATCAATAAACTGCGTGGTTTTCTTTTGCTTTGGATAAAGAAATCGTAAAACGGAATTGTTATTCTTTCTAATAATAATAAATAAATATAAGTTGGATTTTCTCCTTTTGCGGACGAGAATAGAAATCAATTGAAAATTCAAATCCTTTTCAAGAAAGAAAGAAAGTGTTCCAATTTCAGTGATATTTCGTGGTGGATCACCACCCGGAAGTCAGTACACATTTTAGCTCGTTCTCTTTACTATTGCGCAATGAAACGTTGCATATTATATATATTGTACTATAAGATGGAGTTATGTTTCAGCTACAACACAAGACACTGATTCATTTGGTTGTGTCTTCTGATATCGAAAAAGGTAACAAATAAAAGAAAACATTTGATTCGTTTTACAATGAGCACACAAAATGGCACTTACTGTTAGATCTTACTAGAAGTGCTCAGTTTTATGGCACTTATGTATTGTATGTATGTGTAAAGTAACAAGTATTGCATGTGTAAAGTATTTGAAAGTAACGATCTTATTACGAAATAGATAATTTGTTTGACCGTTATTCGTGTTATGTTTCACATTTTATTTAAATATTAATTTACATTTAAGGAAATAGATTTTGAGAAGAAATTTGGGCAGAACGCCATAATCCGTTGTTGCCAAATTTTTACCGTGGTAGTCACAATAAGAAAATTCCTGTTTCTAGCGTTGCAGTTCGAGAAGCGGAACTTACCATGTGAATTGCGGTAAGGGTAGAAAACTAATTTCACCAGTAAGTATCCAAGCAGAATTTCAGAATTACTTTCTTTATTATCTGACATCAGTAAACACTCGACACTATCTGGCAACGCCGCACTCTTCAAGCAGCGTTTAGCATAGCGAGAACACCTAGTGATCCACCTTAAATGCACAAAAAGAAAAAAAATAATGAAATGAAAGCTTTAAGTTTTACATACTACAGCTATGTCGGCTAGGCTAAAGGAGACGGTGATGATAAGAAATGAATGAAATGGTGGAATGAAGAAAGTGGAAGGAATCGGGAGAATCCTTAAAAAAATGCATAACGTACTGTGTTTGTCCACCGCAAAGCTCAATGGACGCGAGGTGGGTTCGAACCCAGGACCCATATACCAGAGCTGAATGCTCTACCATTGAGTCACCGTGGCCCCAAATACACAAATAGAGTTGAACATCTTGTTTTAAGGTAGTTTAAACACTTTTGTATTTCATCACTTCACATAAATTTGCCCTCATCGTTTTTCGTCTCTAAGATCGGTCATAAAACGATGTCTCGTCTTGGAACGTGCATTTCATCTTAAAAACTCAGTTTCTTCTCGCCTAATAGCGACTTTAACTAGACTCAGTGTAATATATATATATAACCGTCCAAACATGTTTGAATGTAGTGTTTCCTTCAGCAGTGATGCCATATGAGATGTGGACCTACTGCTTAACGTAAAATCCGGAAAACAGAAGCTCCCAGGGACTCGAACCCGTGTTTCCCGCGCAAAGGGTGCGTACACTTACCATTTAGCCACAGAGAACTCTTGCTGACTATGTGAATTTGTATAAATGATATATACTACTATCTAACTGAGGCATCAACTTTGGAATTCCTGGACCAAATATCAAAATATTTGACTGTGCTATTCTTAGTATTTTAGTCTTGGTTATGAACGAGTTTTATTTTTTTTTAATCTCTAAGCAAGCTGAAATATATTTAGGAATACTCTTACTTGAAAGGAAAACAATGGTTTGTGTTTATCTGTTAAATCTCCTCACAGTTCTTTCAAGAATAATAACTGTAGCTGACGTCATGATTGGACACCTCTCTGGCATTTCCATATACTTTCTCTTTTACTGCCGTATATGTTAAATATGATTCTTGCTTAGTTTTGTACTAAATGTTATAGGTATGTTATGAGTAGAGCCCAGATTTTCATGTAATTACATAGTCGTTTCTTTATATGTACAAGCGTGGAATCTTTTTTTTTTTTAAGTACGAATTACGTCACTGGGGATGTCATAGCCAAGTTTTATATTACACATTTTTACGTATTTTACTCAATGTTACATATTCTTAAGATATGAAATATTCTTTATATTAAACAGACCTTAAGAGGAAAATCCATTGAACTTTTGACTTAGTATGATAAATCAAAAGTAAAATTTAAACCATCTCTTCTCCTTTTCCTCTTCCTATTTTCAGCTCCCGTCAATACACTAACTTAAAAGTACGACTTACCTTCATTCCACGTATGTAGCTGTTCTTTGGTTTGAGGTATCGTAACAATTACATCAAGAGTCAAGAAGTTTTACCAATGGCCTGTTAAGCACCTCAAGCTAAATTGACGGGAATTGAATCACATCGTTTGATCGTCATTTGATCGTATTTGATCGCCACGCGTAGTGTCTTAATATGCATACTTTTGTACAGGGAGCTAACAGATTAACGCGTTAGCCACCCATGCGAGAAAAATTGATCGAAATTGGACCAAATCGTTCGGTCGTCAACTGATCGCTAAAAATTTGCGTTTGATCGCCACACGTAGGGATGTACACGCATGATTTGTAGAGAGTTAACATATGAACCCGTTTGGTCCAACGTAAGCAAAGTGGATTGAAATTGGGCCAGATCGTTTGTTTGTTGCTTGATCTTGAATGATCTCCAATACCTATCGTTTGATCAGCGCGTGTAGTGACGTCATATACAAAATTGTAAGTTCTTTTTTTTATTTTTTATAAGTTGACCTGTTCGCTTTATGAAAACAACATTGATTGGAATTGAGCCAGGTCGTTTGAGTGTCGTTGGATCACATTTAATTGCCGTCCAATACCGCTTGACCGCTACGCGTAGTGACGTTATACGAATAATTCTTGCAAGTTAACAAATTAATCTAATATCAGCATAATTGATTAAAATTGAACCAGGTTGCCTCATCGCGTTTGATCACCGAGAATCATCGTTTTATTACCACACAGTGATATAGTAAACATAAATTTTGTAGAGGAGTCAACAAGTGAATCAGAAAGCTCCAATGGAATCAAACTTGATCGGAATTCGGTAAGAGCTCCGAAGCTACAGTTACCACTGATATTTAAATTTAAAGGTTGTGTTTTCTTGAAACATAAAGAATTATCTACTGTTATTATCTGGAATAGCAATTAATGAATAATAAAATAGTGAAAATATCAATTTTTTAAAAATAATCGTTCGCCTCAAGAAGCACAAAATTGTTAATAATCTTACTTGCAATCAGGGCCGTAACTTGTGGGGGACAAGGAGCAACTGCCCCCGAAGAAAGCCCACCGCCATTCGAGGGGGAGCCCACCTTAAGACAAAATTATCTTACTTCATATGATTCGAACATGAAACTATAAATGAAGCATCAAACAGGTTCTCTGCATTACATCAACAAACAGCACACAAAAGGTAAATAAAACAAAAATGAGTCGTGGGGCCATTTCAGTAAAAAAATGTCTACCGTACTCTTAGGGACCTTAGAAAGAATATTTATTCGTATAGCTTTGAGATTTGTCAATATTGTTTTGTTAATTAATTTGTCATGTATGGAACGGGCCCAGGAGCGTAACTAACGGCCCCGCAGACCTTGCCGTGCGGGGGGGTCCCACAGGCTCCAGGGGGGAGCATAAAGATTAAGAGAAAGATGGAAAGAAGGGATCCAGTATTTTTTTTCTAGTGGCGCAGCGTTTTCTAGGGGGCCCAAATATTAACGGTTACCCCTCCAGAAAAACTAAGTTACGGCGATGATTGCAATTCAACGAAAGTTCCATAATTTCCTTGGGGAATGTTTTCCAACGTCATCGTTCAAATTCAACTCTTAGAGTCAAATTCCACAATATTATTAGCCTCTGACGAAAAAAGATATCTAAACATCAAATATATACTAATCGATAAATTTCACTGAGCTCAAGAATATGGTATGCGTGAGTTTAAAACTTTATGTGCGGAGTTTGAGAAAAAATGAAGACAGTAGTATGGTGACTGAAATGATACAGTCTGATATTATAATTAGCTTTAAAACTTTATTTTTTACTTTAAAATGACACTAGTATGGAGAATGGAATGATACAGCCTGATATAATTTGTTTTTAAACTTTAATTTTTGATTAACTTAAACAAATGAAGACACTAACTAGTGTGGTGAATTGAATGATACAGCCTGATATTATAATTAGCTTTTAAACTTTATTTTTTTTTTTAATTTTAGAATGACACTAGTATGGAGAATGGAATGATACATCCTGATATTATAATTTGGTTTCTAACTTTAATTTTTGTTTAACTTAAAAAGTTACACTAGTATGGAGAAGTGAATAATATTATAATATTATAATTAGCCTGATATTATAATTAGCTCTTAAACTATAATTTTTGTTTAACTTTTAAAAAATGAAGGCACTGGCATGGGGAATGAAATGATACAGCCTGATATAATTAGCTCTTAAACTTTAATTTTTGTTTAACTTTAAAAAAAAAAATCACTAGTCTCTGCCTGACAGTAACTCACATACTCTTTATACATATACTACTTATAAACAAAGAGATTACGTAACTTAGTTTACTAATCAATGGTTCAAAGGAGTGTTTATTATTTCTCGTTAATCTAATAAGAGGTTTCAGAATTCAATAGGATACGACTTGCTCTTTGAATGTTGATATCGCAAGACCAACATACGTTTGTAAACAGCTAATATACCAGCAAACATATCGTCCGAGAATGATACGCATAGTGCATATGTAAACATGGGCTGCAGGAAACACACCTAGAACAACATATGTCTCGAAAATGAGGAGCCTCAGTGTGGTAATGAAACTTGGGGAAAGTACACAACTAGCCGCATAGCGATGAGACATTCACATTGTACGAGAATGTGTATAATATAGTAACGTAGCGTATCCAACTTAAATTTTACAAATGACTACATTTACAGTTCAGGTGAAATTAAAAACACCAAGTCTCCGTGAAATGTTATTGTACAGAATGGCGAGGTTAATTTGTGAATGCAACTCTGCTGGATGAAAAATCCAATTTACAGTAGAAATGTGAAACTTGTAATGTAGATAGTCGCACGGAAGTTAACAAATTAAATCCATTTATACTTTTTGCGGTTTACAGTTTTACTTCTTTACCTACCATAACAATTAAGTAAATAGATGTAAATGCATAAATAATCCAAATATATGGTTGTAGATGCCGCAGATACAACAGTAGTCAAACCATTCTCGTAGTAGCTAATACGTGAGTTTTCGAAATGAAGTATTGTAAGTATTATTTTCTGATTAAATTACAAGAGTCATCTGTGAATTGTAAATTGTTTTATTTTATAACATTGGTAAGAAATAATGTCCAATTATCATAAAGGGCATCAATCATGTTAAAAAGGAATATCTATTTATGCTCACCAAACAGACAAGTGCTCGAAATCAGAAAATATAGTTATTTAAAAGAAGAGCTTGACATTAAATATGTAATTATATTATCTTCGTTATGAAACACTTGAATACAGAAGTTAAGTTAGAGTTTATCTAACTACGTGGGCAATTCGTGTGATACTGATGCACCTTTACTTGATGAATTAATTATTCGAATCAACAAAAGAAAAATAGAAAAAAAAGTTTAGTTATGATAATTATTTGGCACTGTTGTGGGGGGTAATGCCATATTCCCCCCTAAAATTTTCACGTAGGCTTGAAAATAAACTATAATATGGTGATAAAGTATAAAATGGTTGGATCGGCCCCCCTAACCTCTACTAGCCCCCTTACATTTTTTGACTGGCTACCGGCCTGGGGCAAGGAATCCATTTGTGACCTCCGAATTATAATCTCATCACCAGAAATGGTCCTAAATAATAAAGGTCTTCTTAAGTATATTTTAAGGTATTTTGTGTAATACATACGAAAATTCTTATGGTCGTAATGAATTGAATTGAAATCATAATTCATGTAAGCTGTACCTACAAAGTGCTGAATTTTATGGAAGCACACACCTGGCGAAAAGTAGCTAACGGTCTCGCTTAACAATCGGAAGGTCCTGGACTCGAATGGGGTTACCAAATTCCTTGTCTGAATTTTCCAGTCTTTTTCTTCAGTCTTGTCAGGAGAATATGTCCGGATGTTACGTCCTTTTCTGGGGTTGTTATAGTTGTTTCTAATTGTTATGAATTCTAGTGTGAACTGGCCTCTTACGTTGCATCTGGAAGTTTCTTAATGAATTAGACATTAAATGTGAATTTATTTTTAAATCACTAAAGTTCATAATATGCGAATTAGGATATTCGTCATAATAAGGAAACAAAGCGTCATTCTTTACTTAAAAACACACACAGATTATAATTAGCATAAGTAACGTAATAGATCTAACTATAAATTGTAATCAACATTAGTCTAAAATTGTAGTTGTCCTTTTCTTTAAAGTTTAAATTGCTGGTAATGATATCTTTGATCTACAACTGAAATTGTGCTGAAAATCTATTTAATCTGATAATAGGAGTTTAGTTTTAAAAGGACCAGTGGTTCAGTGTTAGAGCGTTCATCTCTAGTGCATGGAGTCCTCTGTTTGATCCCAGCTCACTCCAAGTGAGCTTTGTGATGGACAAACACCGTGTACATGGGTTTTCTTGGAATTCTCCGTTTCCTCCCACTTTCTTCCTTCCACTATTTCATTCATTTCTCATCATCATCGTCTTCTTTAGCGTAGCCGACATATACGTGGGACGTAAAATGTAAAGATTTCATTTTTCTAGTTTTAAAATCCACACCCATTTCCCTGTATGAAAAATCCAGGGAAAAATCCAGAGTGGAACAGCTAAGTGATCCATTGAGCTTTTCAAAACCGGCTTCCTTTTTCATTGAGCGAACTGTTGACTGGCGCTCTGAGAGGTGACCAGTTTAGCCCATCATTAACATGAACCTGCGAGTAAGAGATTTAAGTATGATGAGTGTTATTTAGCACTGGATTTCATGGATGCTAAACATTGTCCACGCTGCGCAAAATGTAGTAAAATTTTTCCTAATTTTTCTACAGAACCTTCAAATTTATGTCATCTTTTGAGACAAACTATTGAGAATTTCATGCTAAGAAAGTAGATTTCCTTAAGTGTAAGCGTCTTGAATTATTAAATTCACAAAAATGTTTAGCTCAGACATATCAGAGTATAAGTATAGACCCCCTACCTATAGTAAGCTATAGAGTGGTTGATACTAGGGATGGGTAAAACCGGTTTTTATAAAAATCGGAAACCGGTTTCTGGAAAAACCGAAACCCGAAAAACTGACTTTCGGTATTCTCCAAAACCGGTTTGGTTTTTCACCGAAATCAGTTTCGTTTTTTTCGAAAACCTGTTCGGTTTTCACCGAAACCGGTTTCGGTTTTCTCCGAAACCTGTTCGGTTTTTTCACCGAAATCTGTTTCGGTTTTCTTCAAATACCGGTTCGGTTTTCACCGAAACTGGTTTCGGTGAAAACCTTTGTAAAACACATAAAACTATTTCTGTGGAAACGGATTCGGTTTCCGGAGAACGACAAAACACTATTCTGGTCAGAAATACAACAAATTTGGATAAAAACAGGAACCGGTTTTGAAGAAAACCGAAACCGGATCCGGCGAAAAAAACGAAGAGGTTTTGAAGAAAACCGATAACCGGTTTCGGCGAAAACCGGAAGCGGTTTTGAAGAAAACCGAAACTGGTTTCTGTGGAAAACCGAACCGGTTTTTGAAGAAAACCAACCGGTTTTTGAAAATATAAATCGTCTGCTCAGGTCATTTCAATTTGCAGTGCAAATGAGAGTCGGCAGATGAAACAGATATGTATGTTGTACTTTTTCATTATCCTTATGAAGGTGCATTCGAAGGACATATGCTATTATGGAAGCAGCTGCCATCTACGCAACTGAATTTAAAAGGGAGAGCCCGTGACTCAATGGTAGATTGTTCAACTCTGGTGCATGGGGTCCTTGGTTCGATCCTAGCTCGCGCCAAATGAACTTTGTGTTGGACAAACACCATGTGTATGGGTTTTCGCGTTTCCTCTTACTTTCTTCCTTCCACCATTTTATTCATTTCTCATCATCACCTCCTTTAGTTAGCCGGAATAATCCTGGGACGTTACACAGTTAGAGATTTTCTGAATTTGAAATGTTTATATTCGTTTATGAGTACTTGGAAGAGAGTGTATACCATGGAACAGCTTCATTAAAGATTGTATGGATGGTACGAAAGCAAGGGTAGTAAAAATACCTGGAGACGTATCATGCATAAAGTTTTTTGCAAAAAATTGTAGTAGTAGTACTTGAATTTTAGACAGTTATGTGCTGGCCACTAGTTACAGCTTTTCTCAAAGTGTCCTTCATAAAGCAGTTACAGTCAATCGAACTTTTCAAGTGCAGACCGCAAAATTCAAGAATGAAATCCTTTGTGAGGATATTAGAAGGTTTCCATAAATTACTGCCTCTCGACATAAAAGGGAGAAGACTTTCTTGTGGTAAAACTACAAGTAAACTCTTTGAACTGATGCCTGAAGTTATCGCTTCATTCATATATCACTACGTGGAGTTAGACCAGTGGTCGCAAAACTTATGAAGCTCTTGATGTACCGTTTTTAAATCGTTCTATGAGCTACCAAACAAATGAACTACCAACTTTTTTTAAAGAAAAAATCTTACATTTGTTTATTATCTATACATTTCCAGTAAATACGAAATTAATTTTAATTAAACTGTATATAACAAAAAAGAAACGGAAATTGAATTGTACATAAGAAAGAAATTCAAGTGTAGTTATTAATAAATAACAAATGTAATAACAGATGTTTTATCAGACTTATTCACTCTAATGAGAAGGATGGAACACATTTTGTTTATAGCTAGCCTATCAGAAAACAAAACGAGATTCCTGAGATTCCACACACAATATAGGCTGTATATTTGCCGAACTCATCGAGACTTGGGCTGATTCAAATAAGTAAAAAGAAAACGACCATACAAAAGCACTTCCAACTAATAGTGCTTAATTTGTTCGCAATAGAAAATCCGTCAGATTTGTAAACAAGTCGCCAAATCGTCATTTAAAAAAAAAAAAAAAAAAAAATGACGCTAAACGGAAATATATATTTTTTGACACTATTCTGAAAATCCCCTAGAGTTACAGACTTTTACCCAGAATTGACAAAACTGATCAAGGTCAGCCAACCGGAGCGTTAACGCGATCTACCAAAAATTTCCCCGCGAACTACTAGTAGCTCGCGATCGGCAGTTTGAGGTCACTGAGTTAATAGTTAATACTTTTATTTCATTAGCTTTTAATAAAGTGTAGCTAAATATGCAAGTCTAAACAGCCACCATTATTAGTCGCCCAGACGATCATAACTCAGTGACGATCGTCTGGGCGACTAATAATTTTGGCTGTTTAGACTTGCATCTTTAGCTACACTTTATTAAAACTTAATGAAATAAAGGTATCTTTTAGAAAATAAAAGTATATAAATGTATTTACTACAGTGGGCAAATCACAACATTCTGAAGAAAATTACAATTTTAAAATGTGACCAGAGTGAATTTGATGATATTCCTACTTTCAAATATCTCCTAAAGAAGAAGGACGCAACTTTCTAAGATTTTGAAGAAATCAATAAAGAAATCATTAAGCATTTGAAAGATTTGTCTCATAGTATACATAAGTGCTTTCCAGAAGGGGAGAATAAATAGTATTGTCAAAGTACGTGAAAGAAAATTCTATTTGACTTCAAAGAGAAACTTTCTTACTTCACCTCTGAAGCATAAAATGCATTAATAGAATTGGCATTCATTTATTCTTGCAATCTCAATTTACGAACCTAACTCTGATGGACTTTTGGTACTTCCTGATAATAGAATGCCCGTGGTAATAATAGAATTCTGTTGAAATGCTGCTTCCTTTTGCAAGTACTTACTTATATGAGATTGAAGGTTCTGTGAATGCGTCTATCAAAACGAAACACCGAAACGGACAAAATGCAGAAGCAAATATGTGAATACAATATTCAACCATAAAGTCTGATATTAAGGAAAACGGCATTCGGAAAAAGCAACTCAATCATCCCGTTGATGGGTTATAAGCAGGGTTTTGGAGCGATTCTATGATCGTGGTATCCATAACGGAAAAAATAACATATGCAAACACATTTAATTTCATTTAAGTTTGTTAATATTATGTAATTCAACATTAGTTATTGAAAGTATACAACTAATGATTTGCTAGGTTCCTGGCTAACTAACTTAAATAGTCTGTTAATTAATTCTCTCTCTCTCTCTCTCTTTCTCTGTGTGTGTTTGGGTGTGTTATTTGCGAACTTTTCAATTTTGAGCCCTCCATTCGTTGGAGTATCAAAAACTAAATTAAGTAAGTGATGAAATTTTCCCCGTCACTCTTACTGTTCCCTGAGATATAGGCCCAAAAAGTTTCGATTTCGGAGGATATAAGGAAACATATCTCAGGAACCATAAGTCATAGAAAGATGATATTGGTGCAATACTAATATTGAGTCACTACCAATACCAGTTATTAATTCAAAAATGATTGCGTCTTTAGTAATTGATTTAATAATTATTACGTCATTAGTTATTGTCTCAATAATTATTGTGTCGTCACTTATTGATTGCATTATTATTGCATCATTAGTTGTTGACTCAATAATTATTTCGTCATTAATTATTGATTCAATAATTATTGCGTCATTAGTAATTGATGAAATAATTATTGCATCATTAGTTATTGATTTAATAACTATTTCGTCATTAGTTATTGATTCAATAAGTATTGCGTCATTAGTTATTGATTCAATAATTATTTCATCATTAGTTGTTGACTCAATAATTATTTCGTCATTAATTATTGATTCAATAATTATTGCGTCATTAGTAATTGATGAAATAATTATTGCATCATTAGTTATTGATTTAATAACTATTTCGTCATTAGTTATTGATTCAATAAGTATTGCGTCATTAGTTATTGATTCAATAATTATTTCGTCATTAGTTATTGATTCAATAAGTAATGTGTCATTAGTTATTGATTCAACAAGTATTTCGTCATTAGTTATTGATTCAATAACTATTGCGTCATTAGTTATTGATTCAATAATTATTTCATCATTAGTTATTGATTCAATAAGTATTGCGTCATTAGTTATTGATTCAATAATTATCTCGTCATTAGTTATATATTCAATAACTATTGCGTTATTAGTTATTGATTCAATAATTATTTCGTCATTAGTTATTGACTCAATACTTATTGGGTCATTAGTTATAGCGTCATTCTTTTCAACTGGTTCTATCTTACATTGAAAAGGTTTCCACAAAAAGAAAAGTCTCAGAAAGGCTGCAATATTGTTTGCTAGTAGTAGTTCAGAGGATAACTATGGTATTCCTTGAGTTAATATTTTGGTAATGATATCTTACCTTTAGTGTAGAAAAGCAAGGTCTTACGTGAGCCTCTTTTAACTTGTCCAGTAACCACGCTTTCCTTGTATTACTAGCATACTTTCCGAGTTGTTGCTATGGTTCGTTCCCATGGGGAAAAATTCATGCACCGTGTGTCTCACCACCAAACAACTTCAGTCGTAGTATATTTCTCAGTATCTGAGTTATGTTACTAGTGAAGACTCGTAAATATAAAATATGGGCCAGAACAGTAAACTTTCACACTCTAATTACTTAAACTAAAACCTGCTATACTGCAGTCATTACTGAAATATCTATTTATGAAGTAAGAACAAAATTACGTTTTCGAAAAACTCTGAAGAATAACGCATCACCAAAATTAAGTATTATTTGTGGACTTTTCCCTGCGAAATAACATATATCATGTGTTAAGGATCTTAGTAAAGTACATAATGATTTGATGTTAACAAAATCAAGTGAATCGTATTGAGAAAATTGTCCAAAAAGGAAGATAAGAAACAACTAGCCCTTCTGATTTTCTTCTACTAGAAACACTTAGAGAGTATTTAAGATAAACTGATTTATGAAATTTTTTACGAAAAAGGGAAATTTGAATTTTCTCTCTTCAGTAAAGTACTCTTATTTTTAGGTCAAGAAGAAAATTAGAAAAAATATCCCTACATAATGTTTTAGAAATGTTAAATTCAACATTTGTTCTGGATACGTTGTATTGTATGACTTGTAGGCAAGTAAGCATATTCATATCGGGACGAAGAGATCGACATATATAAAAAATAGAACTACTTTCCGCCATATAGGCGCTACAAAATGTGCGAATCTGTTGAAATCTAGAATCTCGTTCTCGCTCGAAAGTAAAGACATAAGGACCAAAAATCATAAAAGAACTATTTAGGGAAAAGATTTATCGATTTATACTTACATGCTTTCTCAGTATACAGGGTATATAGGACAGGATTTGCAATTGAAACTGAGATCACACTAGTGAATTCGATGCTCTGTTACGGGGAATCAAATCGGGGTCTTGCTCACAAAACACAGGGGTTCTAGCTACTAGACCAGGCTCAAAGAGAAAGATAAGAAAACACAATTTTTGTTCCCTTAGATAAAGTGTTAAAAAATAAGCATAACATATTTTGTGTTATTGAATAGGGAAGAAACATCAACATTACTAAAGAGTAAAGAAGAATGCGGAAAATGTCCGTTTGTAGATAAAAAAAAAAGAATATTAGCTGGAAATAATGACAAAGATTTAGTAAAAATTTAAAAGAAAATATTGTGGGCAAAACCAATGTTCCCTATTCAAAACCCCAACAATGGAAACTCGATTTTACTTGGTCCACGCTTGAAATGACTGCTTCGGTGATGGTGGACCTTGGGCAAGACTAGGATGATTCTTCATCCTCGAGGCAACCTCTTTCCACCAAATAGTCTGACGTTCCGTTGTTCTTTTGTTGAAGAATATCAGCACAATCAGCCACAACTCCTCCGGTCGATTAGTTTTGTGCTGGAAATTGGTGACGTCTACGTTCAATTTCTTTTATAGGTCAATGTCCAGGGAGAATTGATGTGTACTGCAATTCAAAATAATATGAAGGCGACGGAGCAAAGGATTCAGTTTATAGTTTTATTTTCTTAAACCTACAATCTGATGAAATTGATTGAATAGTTTAACAAATACTTTGACTGTCTAAGCACAGCAGAGATAAGATGTTTTAAAATCCAAATAATGAATTGAATGAATTTTAAAACATGCTTTAAAATGTTCTGGAAATTCGTAATAAAATATGAAGCTGATTCCGGGCTCAATCGGTTACTTCACAATAGAGTGAATTATATAAGTAATCAAGTAAACTCTTACGTTATTGTGAAGAAATAAAAAGGGAAGCGATAAATTGTGTGATGAAAAGATCAACAGTGAGAAAAGTAATTACATCATTTATTGGTAATATCAATTCTTAAGTCAAGAATAAGAAAGTAAGTGGGCGAGAGAAGGTAATCAATGTATGGTCAACGATGATACAATATTTGTTATCAGAGTTAGGATTTTCAGAGGGCAGTCTTCATATGGAGAAAGGAAGGACCAAAAAACATGTGTTAAAATGAAGCGATAAAGGGCAAGATATGTAATTCTTCCCTCATCCACTTGGAGAACTGCTTTCTTCTAATTAAAAAGCAATATTTCTCAAATACGTATGTATCTCACTAGGTACTTAACGATATTAAGCACCTCTATGTTGTTAAATACATGTTTGTTTCTGTTTGTATATAAAACTTTTTTGTAGACGCAAAAGCTTGTTTGGACATCCTCAGAGACTAGTGGGTCAAACCGGTGTCACTCGGAATCGGAATAATAACTCTATAGATGTTGCGAATTCAATAATATTTAACGTTAGATTCTTCGGCAGATTAATTTCAAGAATTCCTTTGACAAAACCCATTTACTATTTTTTTTCCCTAAACATTGTTGTTCCAAAGATTTAATGACAACTATCGCGTATTTCTAACATAAATCCATGGTATAGTTTTGTTTTTAAATTATGAATCTTTTCCAGCTGAAGACGGTGCGCCTTGAAAGTTACATCTGTGTCGTTTTGATATAGAAACACAAACACTGCTTGATCTAGTCAAACTTGTCGTATATACGAAATCCACGTCCAATCCAAAATCATTGCCACAAATTTTGTAAACGAAAAGAAAAACAGAGAAAAGGTTATTGAAAACGTATTGTTAGGAGAATAGAGAAATAAAGAGTCCCAGAAATGAGAAAAATGCTGGAAACTTATCTTCATTCCCAACTGAGAGGAATATTTAATATATCCGGTACTTTCAGCGAGGTCGCTCTTGCTCTCAACAAAATTTGTGCACACCTAAAATACTAACCCTAATAATGATCAAAAATTAAGTTAAGACTACTATATATCAACTTAGGACGATGAAGATGCATTTAATATACATTGTTAATGTATTGACATTCCTTTCTGTTTCGTGCAGAACACTTGGTTCCGTTCCTTCCACTTCCACCTATATACCAATGTTTCGTACAGTCTCGGTGGTGGAAAGGATATTTATAAGAAAATACGTCCAATAAGGAAAGAGAGATTAAAGGAGGTATTTTAAGCTTAATAACTGCTGCGTTCTTGTAAACTCTTAAAGGTTACGACAATGCTGAATGCACACACGCAAGACCTAACTTTAGCGACATTGGATATTCGCCTTCAGGGATTTGGAAACTCACGAAAGGACTCAATTGAAACAGTCAGTATCGAGAATCGAAAGTGAGGTTTTCAGACCGAGTTTGGTTTTAATCCCCAAAGAAATGTGCTAATAAATTATGCATATATGAAATATAGGTAGATAGATAGAGATATATAGATATAAATATACTAATTTAACAATAGATTTAGGGAGTCGGATAGAGGTGATGTTTCATTGTTTATGTTCGAAACTTGATGCAAGGCTCTCCCTTTCTCTTCGTGTGTATAAGTGTGTGAATCTTTCAGCTTTTGTCATTGCACACATTTATGTATATTTTATGATGTTGTGTTTTCCATGTGATGTCTTTTTGTTTTTGTCCTGAAGCCCGAAAGCACTTAACACATTTTCTCTTACTGTTGTCTTATTCACTCGTGCGCCAGACAGACGACAACTTACTCGCTGATTCAGGTATATCCACTTAAACATTTAACTTGTTTCACCGTGTATGTTCAGTAACGACATTATGTCAAACTACACTTAAAGTACAGAGATTATTGTGTATGTAAAAATAGTAGTTGACATATTAAGTTTACTCTTATGATAAATTAGGTGTATTTTAGGTGTATTTTATGATAAAGCCAAACGGCTATTACGCTAGATTAAAGTAGTTGTGGTCCTAGGATCGATCCGTTTTTTTTATTCAACCAGTATTGTGCGATAATTTTAGAGCATGTTGAATTAAGAGATTAACTTGTCGAAGGGACTTTTTGTCTAGAAGGCTAACAAAGATGGCGAGAGCAGAATTTCTTACCACTCATCAGCTAAGTATTGGATTCGTGTGATTGAAGTGTTTGACTGACATGTACCAATTTCAAAGACCTATAATATATATATAATTTTAAAAATACCAATACTAACCGACTGCAACAGAGGCGCAAAATAATGGTGGATCTAGCCCGGGGCCGCGGCCCTAGGCCCTCCCAGTTTCTTTTATGTGTAACAAAAACAATTGAAAGTAATATTTATATATTTTTGAAAGTTTATAGTAAACGTTGCTTTTTAATCTTTATTTGACACTTCTAGGATAACAAGATTATCCATGGCTTTGGATTGATTATCTTCTTTCTTCCTTTCTCATCCTATCATATCCTTCCTTAGACACTCGAGAACATTAATAGTTGCCAGGTGTATATTTGTATTCAACATTTATTTTCTCCGACATTTTTTTTAAACTTTAATGTTAATTATAACTTTTTTACCATATAAAGCGCAATATCTTGGGACTAATACGTTTAGCTAACGAACCTGTAAATTTTTTACAAGTTATTAATTGCTAATTCGTACTTCACGTCTAAGTGGTAAAAAGGAATGATTCATTTTCTATTCCTAATTCCTGTTAAATAGCTGCGTAAACGGATTTCTAATAAAAATGATTTGCATAAACTCATGATAACCTATCATAATTTGGGTTCAGGCTGCCCCCACTTTTAACCTTCTAGATCCGCCATGGCGGAGAAAGCAGAAAATAATAATAAAGCGCTTGAAAAGCAAAATATAATTTATTACCATTATCTCTAGAGGTTTTCTAAAATCTGTACCAGGCCAATAAACTAATAACTAATTTAAAAAAAAAATGGATGATAATTTTATAAGACAAAAAAATTAGTTAATTAGTTTGACTTGGGACAAATTTCAAACTTTGTTATAGATAGTAGTAATAGACTTTCTACTTCTTAAGTGCTTTATTATTATTATTATTATTATTATTATTATTATTATTATTATTATTATTATTATTATTATTATTATTATTATTATTATTTTGCTTTCTAGCGCTTTTCTTATTTTCTTCCTGTTAGCGTTCTAATAAAAATCGGTTATAGTAAACATTCTAATGCACGTAAGCAAAGAAAAAAAAACAGAAACGTAGCTGTGATGCTAAGAGAAAATGTTTACTTGGTAACTTTTCCTTGTTCCATATGCGTTAACATAACACATATCGACATAGACTCTATGTTTCTAACAAACACAGATAACGTTCTCTACATATCACACAATTTTACAAAGAGAAACATGTGCTGTATCTGACTGTGTGTGTTCTTTTCTCCCTGAGGGAGTTGAAGAGAGAGAACAAACACTGTTCTCTAGGTAGGAAAACACACTTCTAAATATTTATTTCTGGTTACATATCTATCTTTCTAGTGGCCTACTCAACCACATCTAAATTTGCCCTGAGATATTGGGAATGTTCCAATAGCAGCCGTTGAACTTTGTTATTATGTTATGTGGCTTTGTGGTTTTGGCATATACATGTGTGTGTGTGTGTGTGTGTGTGTGTGTGTTTATAAGTATGATCTGAAAACCAAAACACAGATTTATGTTACTTTGCCGCAAAAAAATAATAAAAAAATAAAATAAAATAAAATAAAAAATAAAATAAAATAAAATAAAAATAAAAACATTTCGTGACAATGAATGGACTCCGCTTTTGCTTGTATCATTTCGAAATGAAATTAATTAACAGTGTAGAGCATAATTAATGTACATAATGCTTGCATTTGGTGTAGATTAACTCCCAGAAAGCTTCAATAGCTTAGTAGATATATTTTTGGAACTAAAATGAAATAAGATTAGGATTAGGATTTTAGATTTCTGGGCTCTCGGCATCTAAGGCCATTTAGTCCGTCACGTTTTGAGGGATGACGTCCCTCGGCGAGCACACTATCCGGGGAAAGGGAAGGAAGAAAGGATTGGGGAAGGAAGGAAGCGGCCTGAGACCTATACGTTAGATACCACTCTGGCATTTGCCTGGTATGAATAGGGAAAACCCAGGAAAAACCTCATTCAGGGTGGCTGACCTACACCTTTCCGACCGAGTGCCCCCACTGGGAATCGCACCCGGGACCGCTCGCACCAAAATGAAATAAGAAGATAATACTAATACTGGAATATAATGGGCAGTTTTATTTAAAAGATGCCTACCTATTATTATTATTATTATTCGAAATGGTCTGTTTTTTACTCATAACTTAATATAGAACATATAATTGTGAATAATATTAATGCAATTAAGATTCCTTTAATTCAAACTTTTACGCTTTCTTATCTACGGTTGATACAATACGGAATTTACTAGCAATATGAATATTAGTAATGCCTTATAAATCTTACTAACAGTATTATTGTCCTTGTTGAGAAAAGCGTATCGTTTCACTAAGTATTAAACCCATTCTCGTAGAATGGCTGAAATACGCAGACCCTCTGAGAACGGCTAGAATATATCTGATAATATTAGCCAGTTGTTGGGGATAACCTTGTTTCTAGTGATCGTAATATTGTATTTTTATTCGTGTAATTAAAATATGTATTATCCTCTAATGCTTTTCGTTTTAGATCTTACCTATTATGTGAATGCTATTGCTCTTATTTGTGATTTTATCTTATGTTTCCTATTCTGTTATTTACTCTTTTAGGTTTTTCCATGTCCTTTGTATTAAACATATAATAGTTTCGTCATTCAACTACCGTAGAATATGGAACACTCGGCCTAATGTAGACCGAAGGGTGGCCGAATTTGTGAAAATGCCGGGTTATCGGGAATGGGGTTAAAAAAAAGAATAAGTACGAGTGTTACCTCAGAAAATACAGTACTGTATTTGTATGTATTGGTTACTTGAGAATGCAACAGAGAATAAACTGTCCAATTACCCTTAAACAAAATGGTACGTACTTTATGAAGGCATAGAGGCTTTACTATACATAAAAATCAAAATTAATGAATATCCTCTGTACAGTAATTTACCTAATAGGACAAACCTCAGAAAAATAACCGCCAATGACCTTGAATGGGTCAATGCGCGGGGTTTCATCGGCCTGATTGGGTGTGGCCGAGTTATCCGGACTTCTGTGTTATCGAGTGCCGAATTTTAGGGACAATACTCTATGTGTAAAGTTAATTTGTTATTTTTACTTTTAAACGTCTTATTTCGACCTCTTAAGAAAAGGAAAAATAAAAAATAAAAAGGAACATGTTTCCCCACCACGTTAACATGACGAGGATACATAGCTACGTTGCTAACTTCCCCATTCAATCCTAAAGTTTACACATTGCGGGAAAAAAATATATATATTAACCTTTATGTAAAATGTAAATAATGAATAATTAATGGTATTGGGCTAAATGTTTTCATTCTGTACGGTAAAGAAGTTTTGATGTAGTGAGAATATAATCAACACCATTCACAATAATCATCACACAATTTTAAACACATTTATTTTTAGAATTCTCCTTTAGGGGAAAATTAATTATGGTAAAAAATGAAATCTTTGAGTTTTACGTCCCACGATTATGCTGGTTAGGCTAAAGGAGACGGTGATGATGAGTGATGCGGTGGAATGAAGACAGTGGCAGGAAACGGGAGAACCCCGATAAAACGCACGCACACGGTGTTTGTCTACCACAAAGTTCATTTGGTGGGGGCTGGGATCAAACCCGGGACCCCAAGCACCAGAGGTGAACGCTCTACCACTGAGCCACAGAGGTCCAAAATTAATTATGGTGCAATTGATAATATGTACATCATAATATGTGTTTCATCTAAATACGAGATGAATGTTTTATCTGTGGAAACGTATTAACGAGACAAACAAAATGTGTAACATTTAGAAGTTTCCATCAATCATCTGAAATTTGTTGCCACACTTCTTAGAGAACTATGGCAGGCGAAACGGTTATGTATTGGGTGAAGTCCGGATAGAACATCGTCTCTAGTAGTCAGTATTACTATTGACTTTTCTAGATCGAAATTGAGTTTATTTTAATTTACAAAGGTCCCCAAATTCTGCACGAACCTGGGCCAACACAGAAAATATTTCTACCCTCGGGAATTGAATGTGCGTTCACGCGGCATGATTCTTAACCACCAGGCTACGCAATGAGTATTTATTTTTAAACCTTTTTCGCTCAATTACAATAACTTATATTTCAGGTCTCCGCCGTATTATGCTGGAACCCGCAATACAATACAGTAGTGCTGGTTGCATAACATGAAATGATTGAGGTAAAATAGTATTGTCCGTTCACTGTAGCTTGGCGCTGTGTTTTGACACAAAACCTGGCCAGCGAATCTTAGCAGTCCTTCCCCTACTTTCCCCTTATAGCAGTTGTAACAGTGGAACTAACTCATCAATTTTAGCACTAGTAGGGTTTGGTATTTGCAAGTTGCGTAAATTTCGAAAGAGTTTACTTCTTCTCTAATCAGGACCGTAACTTGTATGGAGCAGGGGAGGGGCAACTGCCCCCCAGAGAGGTTCCCCGCCGTTCGAAGGGGCCCATTTGGAGACGAAATTTTCTTAATCCATATACAATACGAACATGAAATTATAAATGAAGCATCAAATAGTTTCACTACATTACATAAAGCAGCACACAGAAGGTAAATAAAACAAAAGTGAGCCTTGTGCCCACTTCAGTAAGAAACGTCTATTATTAGGGGCCCTAGAAATAACATTTATTGGTATGGCTTTGAGATTTGTCAATGTTGTCCCCTTAATTAATTTGCCATGTATGGAATGGGCCCAAGGGCGTAAGTAACGGCCCCGCAGACCTTGCCGTGAGGGAGGGCCGACAGGCTCCGGGGGGCATAAATAGTAAGAAAAAGTTAGAAAGAGGGGGGCCAAGAATGAGAAAAACAACTTTTTCTAGGAGGCCCAAATACACATATTAATGCTTGCCCCCCAGAAAAAAAATATAAGTTACGGCGCTGTCTCTAATGTGAATTTATTGGTACACTTCTGCTAATAGTTAACTATATCAGGTTGGTCTCTTTAAACCGGTTGGGCCGTGGAGAGAAACTATATTACAGGAGGATAGTATTCATATTTTAAGAAGGTGGGGAAAGGAGAGCAAGGATGAGAAAGATGAGAAGAAAGAAAGAAAGGGAATGAAAGAAACACTTCTACATTTACTTCATAATGAATTTAAACACACATAAACGAAAAAGGGATGTCGGAACCCACCACCATAATATTTGTGGAAGTGTTGACAACATAATATTCTGAAGGAATATATTTCCCGCCAATTCTGGGGCCTCGGTGTTTGGCCCAATTCTGGCCTTGCAGCAGTGGCGGATCCAGGGGGGCGATCATGGCGATTGCCCCCAGGAAAGGAACCTTTCTCATTTTATATATTTAAATAAAACCCAATCCCAGAGTTTGGAGCTCTTAAAAATAGCTCTAAGTAGCAGTATTAAAACCCACCGCCCTCAAGAAGTCCGTCCTGGATCCGCCCCTGCCTTACAGAAGCTACTATTTAGTCATTCACCTCGTGGGACTGAGGAAAACCTTAATAAGGAATACCGGCCAGAGCCGCGTTCATGCCCACGCTCGATCTACCTATTTTAATGCCTCTTTTCGTGTTGCACAGTGTCTGGTAAGGGCACCCAAACAGGGCAAATGTGTACAGCTTTAAAATGTTTAAATGTTAAAATTCGCTTTATATTGTACTTTGAACACTTAATTCAATGTGTATTATATTCTTCTTACAGCAGCATGGTTTATTTCCTAATACTTTAAGTCTATGGTTGTTAGTATTTATAATTATTGCATCATACTAATCCTTCTCAAAGCTCGTTCAATTAGTATGAAATTCTACACTTAGCAGTTTGCAACATTGCAAACCTTCACCAACAGGCAATATGTGGGGAGAATATTTCCACCTATACTCGCATCGAAACTCCCAGCCCTTGTTTACAATCAGTACAATATGTTTCTGTCGCCTTATCGTGAAAACAACGCTGTCCAGCGAACCTAACGGTCTTCGCTACCTCTGTTTATTGTTTACAACACAAACTGCCATCTTCCAATATTGCCAGGCGTACAAGGTTTTCGCACACTTTCGAACAAGAACACTTGTGCAAAATTGAGTGTGCATTATATGTAAGATTGTATTACATAATAACTAACTCAATTTTTCATAACGTTAATATCTCAGTCATCTCAAAACCAGCAATTTATGTAGTAATGGCACTTGGTCCATGACTGTGCAGAAGTAGGTACATTCGGTTAGGAGATTCATGTGCCTGGCAACCATGAATTAACCATGTAGGGGTGAGAAGCAAGGTTTTGACGCTCGCACTACAATTGTTGTTTGTAAACAATCTTCCATCCTAGAGTGAACAGACAATAGACTGATTTTTATTTATTTATTTATTTATTTATTTATTTATTTTAAGGATTTCTTTTGTTTTTACCTCTACGATTATGCACTTTAGCCTAAAGCAGAAACATGATTAGCCCATGAATGATGAGAAATTACTATTTACAATCTTCCACCGCGAATTAAACTCGATACTGTGTACACTAAAGGCACATAGACAAAATAACGTGATCCGTATTAAACATAAGGATTCCATGTATTTGTACAATATACCGTTGTCCGGATAACGGATTTTTCTGTGTAGCAACATTATTTTGAAATTATACAAAAGAAAATAGTCTTCCAGAGTTCATCTAAATAACCGAATCAAAAAACTACTTGCAAAATTTTAACTTATAGAAACATATACACAGCCACTCATAAGCAAACACGTAAGTGTACCTTCTAAGGTACACTGGGAGCTAAATAACTAAAACAAAAACTGTCTATACTTCTGCGACACGGAAGGAAAGGACATGAACATGTCATCCGGACATCCGAATGAAGCCTAGTCCATTCGATAAACATAACAAAGGTACGTATGTTCATGCACAAAAAATTAGGTGCCATGGACAACGAACTAAGACCCGGGGCCCATTAACTCTGTTAGTATAAAGAAAATCGTAGACTCGCAGTGAAATAGCTATTGCATCAACACTGTTCATTGGAAAGTACTGGTTTACAGTTCATTCACTTTAACATGAAAGAAGTTTTCCAGAGGTGCTATGTATTGGGAAGAGAAACCAGGCAAAATTACGCTGGCTACAAAATCCGAATGAAATAATTACACAAAATTTCGCCGATATCAGGCGGAAAACTTCCAAAACTTTCAGAACAAAGAAACGCGATTTTCTGAAAGCTAAAATTAAGGAACTTAAAGATAATAGTAAAAATAAAAACATCCGGGACATGTATTTAAGAAAGGCTATCAACCTCGTGCTTATATATTAAAGAAATCTGGCGGTACAGCTCTCACTGACACGGATAGCATATTAAATAGATGGAAAGATTTCTTTGATGATTTGTTTAACACGCAACCGAAAACTAGTGTGCGTGGAGAAAAGGAGAGATACACCCCGCAGAACCCTATATTCCAGAACCCAACCGAATAGAAGTAGAAACAGCTATAAAGAAATTAAAGAAAAACAAATCTCCGGGTGTAGATGAAATTCCGGCTGAGTTAATTTTAGCTGGAGGCGAAAAATTGTGGAACAAGATACACAAACTTATTCTCCTTATATGGAACAAGGAAGAATTGCCACAAGAGTGGAAAGAATCAATCGTTGTTCCAATTCACAAGAAAGGCGAAAACTGACTGTAATAATTATCGAGGCATTTCTCTTCTGTCAACATAATATAAAATTCTCTATTAGCAAGACTGACCCCATACGCAGATGAAATTATTGGAGATTATCAGTGCGGATTTAGACGAAATCGATCAACTATCGACCAAATATTTACCATTCGCCAAATACTCGAAAAAAAGTGGGAATATAATACCCAGGTACATCTACTATTTATTGATTTTAGAAAGGCGTACGACTCGGTTAGGAGAGAAACATTATACAACGTTCTTACAGAACTTGGAATTCAGAGAAAGCTAATTAGATTAATTAAGATATGTTTAAATGAATCCCAGAGTAAAGTCCGGGTAGGAAAATATTTGTCCACGAGCTTTCACGTCGAAAATGGCCTGAAAAGAGGAGATGCGTTGTCGCCATTATTATTTAACTTCGTTCTGGAATATGCTATAAGGAAAATCAAAGATAGCAACCAGGGCCTACAGTTGAACGGTATTCACCAGGTTATGGCATATGCTGATGATGTACATTTAATAGGGGATGATAGGAGAACAATAGAAAGAAATACAGAGATCTTATTAAACGCTTGCAGGGACTTGGGTTTAGAAGTAAATGCAGACAAAACTAAATACATGGAAGTGCGTCGGGACCGGAATACCTCAAATTATGGATGCGTTAAAATATTAAATAATACTTTTGATAAAGTGGATAGTTTAAAGTATCTAGGATCAATATTAACAGAGGAAAATCATATTCACGGAGAATTAAATGTCGACTAAAAGCAGGGAATTCGTGTTACTATTCAGTTCAAAATCTCTTGTCGTCGCGAATTCTGTCGAGGAATTTGAAGTTTAAAATATACAAAACGATAATCATACCTGTTGTTCTGTATGGCTGCGAAACATGGCGAAGAACATAGACTGAAAGTATTTGAGAACAAGATCCTGAGACGAATATTCGGACCTAAGAGGAACGGGAATGAGAAATGGCGGAAACTTCATAACGAGGAACTACATAATTTATATGGTTTACCCAACATTGTTAGGGTCGTCAAGTCTAGGAGGCTTAGGTGTGCGGGTCATGTAGCTAGAATGGAAGAAAGTAGAAACCCTTTCAAAGTCTTGACTGGAAGACCAATTGGAAAACGACAATTAGGAAGACCTAGGCGCAAATGGGAGGACAATATTAAGATGGATCTCGCAGAGATAGGAATACAAAGTAGAAACTGGATGCAGTTAGCTAAGGATAGAAATCAGTGGAGAGTTTTTGTGAACGCGGCATTGAACCTTCGGGTTCCATCGGCCATAGAGTTAGTTAGTTAGTTAGCTTTGTATTGGGGCCCATAATGTACTTTAACAGGGAAAATTGGGAGAATGTCGGGACAATTCCCTCCAGAAATCCCTAGCATCAACTTTGGACCCCTTTCCAGTGTCCCGGGTAAAAGTACACAATCCAAATATGTATCTAAAATTACTACAGGGCTTAGGAAATGAGTGTTCCAAGTTTTGTATTGATAGACGGAATAGATATGAGGGGAGAAAGGTGTGTTGTTATACAAACTTTTCCCTCATATTTGTTCCGTCCATCAATATAAAACTTGGTACACTCATTTCATAATTTGAATAGTATTTTTAGAGATACATTTGGATGATGTGCTTTTATTCGGGGCCACTCGAGAGGGGTCCAAAATTGATGGTAGGGATTTCTGGAGGAAATTTTCCCGACATTCTCCCAGTTTTCGCTGTTCAAGTACATTATGGTCCCCAATACACAGCACCTCTGGAAAGCTTGTTTTATGCTGAAGAGAATGAACTATAAACCTTGACTTTCCAATGAACAGTGTTGATGCAATAGCTATTTGACTACGAGTCTACGATTTTCTTTATACTAACAAGGTTAACGGGCCCCAGGGACTTGCTCCGTTGTTCATGGCACCTAATTTTTTGTGCACGAACATATCTTTGTTATGCTTATCAAATGGACTAGGTTTGATTCGGATGTCCGGATGACATGTTCATGCCCGTTCCTTGTCAGTTTTCACATAAATCATGTCCCCACCCCCATAAATATGAATCTTCATTAATTTAATATCATATGAACCTTGGGAGCCTAAGGTTTATAATTATGCTAAGTATCCTCGTTTAGTTATAATCTGTAATGCTCCCAATCAGAATCTTACTTTCGCATTCATACATTATTCACGATCTAAATTAAACATTTGAATTAAATAAGGCTAAATTGTGTATTCCGCAATGCTAGGATTTTTTTTAGATTATGGTAGGACTGGCTCGTACGTTTAAGGTTATGCATTCTCCAGTTTGAATCACTAATTTGCATAATTGATATAAGCTAAAAATAAAATCCCTAAATACTAATTACGAGGGTGTAACTGTAATGTTAAACATAGCGAAAACATCAACAGATCTAATTATGTAAATCTGTTAACTGCTTACACATCGCGAATCACATACAACCACTCACTACACTGGGAGCATTAGCATAAATTGATGCCGTTATTTTACAGTTGCTCTGTCCAACCATAAAGAGAGTGCTAATAGGAAACATATTCTGTTGTTAACGAACCACAGCGAAAAGGCGTAATACATATGTATAGAATAGAATCCAATAACTAATTACATGGAAGCTTTATCTGACAGGTTTGTTATGGATGGAATATATTTGAAAAAACTATATTTTTCTTCCTGGTAGTTAGCCGATTTATCAATCTTCTCTCTCTGCCTCTCTCTGTTTTATTAACAGCAGAGATGCATTTCAGATTGAAAATGGTGCAACTAATTTTTGCATCAATTTACACAGGCGCACGTACATGGTAATATACGCTTCATTAATTTTCAGTGTAAATCGGATAATTAGCCCTTCCGTTTGCTAGAAAGTAATTAAAAATTTTTCTCTATGTACAGTTCAAAGAGTAAAATGAAAAACTGGATACTTTAAACGTACATCAAAAGTTTATGCCTAATCCATTGACGGATAAACGATACAAATGAAATATCATAAAATTATATGTTAAATACTGAAGTCAGTAATAAATGGATAAATAAAAGCAGAGCTAATAAATTAGATTGATTGAAAAGTATTCGGAAGAAATAAAGGAAGATTTATATTTATCCCTTTCATTTCTAATACTTCTAAGTACACGCAGAGAAAAAATTGTAGGTGGCGTACTTAAAAATATAGGTTACATGAATAATTCCTGTAGTTTTGGACTTATACTGAAAACGCAAGTTTTATAATACTTTCAGTATAAGTGTTCCACCTATACGTACTTTCTGTATGAAACAATGTAGGCGGTCAGGATCTCACATACAAATGGATCTATATAACATATAGGCGACGAAGGTAACATAAGTATATGTATGTGATATACGGAAAACTGTTAGATGTCAGACATCCTGCAACGGCATGATGTAACATCTAAGGGCAGTGCTTATGTAGCATACGGATAACGTATCCTGCGTACTGATTTCTATAGTGAGCAGGAGGATACCGTATATTTGTACAATATAATGCTGTCCGGAGAACGGATTCTTCTCTGTACAGCAAGTTGCATACGGAAGAAATCTATAATAAGGAGAATCGAAAAAATGAAATCTTTCTGTTTAACGTCCCATGATTGTGCGCGTTAAGTGAAAGGAGACGGATGACTAAGGCAAGTGAATGGCAATGAAAAAGTAAGTGAAATGATAATGTGGGAAGAAATGGGAGTGCCCCAAGAAAACCCACGGAAACGATGTTGTCCACCACAAACTTACTTGGTCGAGGATCGAATGAGAGACTCCTATGCACCAGATGTAAGCACTCTACCACTGAACACCGTACTTCCCTAGGAAAATTGAAGTATATATATATCTTCAAATATGAGACATACACAATGCTCTGTGAAAGTTCAAGAAGCATTAGAACTCATGCGTTTGGTCAACGAAATCAAAATATTATGTTACAACTATTGGGCAAAAGAGGCATACAATTCGAACCTTATGTGAATAACATGTGTGATATAATATTATACCCAATTGAATTTATAAGCAAGTCATGATTAACACACCGTTCTTTTGAATAAAAATGTAGCAATTTGTTTTGAACTGCGTCAGTTAAAAGTTGATCCATCATTCTCTGTATAAAAACTTAGTAACCCACCGAAATATACAATAGTGAAATGTGAGTACAAACAACCTAAGTAGATAGAATAGTCTTAAATAGAGATCTACTTAAATGTTACAATACAATAATTTTCATATTAAGGTCTTAAATATTAATTAGTATTAATTTTACAATAAGCTTAAACTTCATAATAATTTAAATAAAAAACAAAAGTTGAACCAAGTTAACACTTATTACTACTAATTTGTGTTACAGCTTTGGCAAAATATCATTGCCTATTTGTTGTTAAAGTAAAATATCTTCACAAAACTCCATGTATCATTTTACCGAGAATAATAGATGAAGGCTTGTCTTTGTGATGTTGAACCTCAAAATACTGTATATTCCATACCAAATCTGCACTTGTGGTAGGCTTGAAAGTTAGCACTACTCTCTTAATCATAATATAGAAAGTTCTAACTTCCAACATCATAACAATGACCAAGTTATATATAATTTATGATGCATTTCTTAATATTATCGTGGCATATAAATTAAGTGTAAATGACATATTAAAATAGACTTTTACCCGATTCGCAGACTATCTTTATATAGTCTTCAACGTGGATGAACATCAACTACAACTAAAACGTCGATCTTTTATCTTCATTACTATTGGTGCTTCATTCCATACTTAACATCCAAATACACAAACTCATCTATCTAGTTAGTTACAATTTTATCTATCAATACTTTGCCACGCACGTTATTATCAGAGTCATATAAAAGTGTAGTTTCAAACCTAGATGGAGCGGTGTTTACAATATTGTTCACTATAACGAACAATTTTAACTTCTAAATTAAAATTTAGCGTTGAAATAATATTATACAAGATTGTTAACTCTATTTTCACGTCCTTATGCAAGATTGTTTTTATGAAGAACGAGCTCTGAACCACGACCGATGAATGATCCCGTGAAGTTGGTGCTTCTACACGCTAAGAAATAGATATATTCCCTTTGATTCAAGCATTTTCTGCACAGAACAGTCAACCTACTATTGGTAATAGCACCAGACTGTGCTGTGAACTCTCCACTTCCGCTCTTTGCAGCACACGGATCACACATAAACTTTGAAAGCAGACAAACATAAGGAAAAGTGTTTTAAGACAAAAGTACTTTTTAAAAGCATATTTACCACTCAAGCTGAAGTGCGAAGGAAGGACAGTTTTTGTTACTTTTTAAAAATGATTTGTAAGGAAACTGCTATAAATGCATTTACTTTTTCGCATAAGGGATATATTATAATTCTTAAATTTATTGGGTAACGATCAGAAGTTTGCACATCAGTGAAACAATGGCCAGAATTCTTAATGAAATTGGCACGAAAAGGCACGTGACTCTGGCAAGTTGAAATCCATGCTTTATGTGCACATGGTTGTAGATCCAACTCCCTATGGGGAGGTCATTAGTAGATTCGTTGATTTTATGATCCTTTTTTCAGTATTCAATTCGTAAAACTTGTACCTAACGTCTTTAACTCTTTCGCTGCCACCTTGATTTCAGTACCCCAACTCAATGTGTCACCTACACTGTTGCAACATTTAGCCTTTTGCAACAAACTATCTACAGCTAGTGGAAACCAGTCACACTACAGAAAAAGACCAGGCCAATACTGTGTGCCACCAGTGTTTAAAAGCTCTATACCAACTAGAGGTCTGCGAGGGCCAAACCTTTTTGCCCGGACCCGGCTCAGACCGTCAATTTATAATGTGAGGCCCGACCCGATTCCGAAATATGTTTTAGCATTTAGGCTCAAGCCCGGCCTCAGCTCGTGGAATAATGAATTGAGCCCGAAATAAGCCCAAATTACAGAAACTTAATCATTAACGCAAAATTATATTTTTATTTACAACAATTACAAGTTTAATTTTGCAGTTGTGGTTTAAAAGTTCTCTAGAAAGAATTAGTTTAATAAATATCGTTGTTGCAGTATATTTACAAAGTTAGGCCCGAAAAATATGTTTGTATATTTAAGAATTTACTGTCCGAGCCCAGCCCGGGCCCGAAGTTATATATACTTTGTAGGCCTCAGGGCACGGACCGAGCCCGTACAGACCTCTAATACTTGCATGCCACTTTACAGAGAATATCTACAATGAGAACCACCTCTTGACGCCATTTGGCGTCAAGTGGCAGCGAACGAGTTAAGCTTTAACCCATTACCAATAATAATAATAATAATAATAATAATAATAATAATAATAATAATAATAATAATAATAATAATAATAATAATAATAATAGTAAAATTCCATGAGAGCAGCCCCAAGTTTTGGTCTACGAAACGACTTTAGCGGAGTGATGAGTGGTGAGCACTCGACATAGAATGCAATTATTACTGGATTTTTAGGCTAACGAGATTGTAATTAGTTGAGTTGAGTTGATTTTGAATTTAACGTCCCGCTCAGAAGCGAGGTTACATGAGACGTGGACATACTGATGAACGTGGAATCCGAACCACATGAGCTCCCGCCGAGAATCGAACCCGGGTCTCCCACGCCAAACTCGCGTACGCTAACTGCTTAGCCACGGAGGAGCTCTTGCATTTAGTTGAGTTTTGTGTATTCTTAACATTGAACTTAACGCGATTGTTACTGAGACTATAGCCTACTAGAATGGTTTTAGATGAATGATCGACCCTATTGTTACTGGAGTTTCTAGTCTACCAGACGGCTTTAGTTGAGTGATGTGCGGTTATCACATTGTTACCATGATATTTGGTTCTCCAAAAGCTTATAGTTAAGTCATATGTGGTCAGCACATGGATCCGAACGCTATTGTTACTGGGATTTCTAGAAATAACAAATAGCGTTTAGTTGAGCGATGGTGGCCACTACATAGACTCACAACACGGTTGTTACTGGGTTTCCACTCCGACGAAAATGGTTTTAGTTACCGGTAAGTAATGTGTGGTCAGCACATTGATCTCAACTCAAATATAAACGAGTTTCTAGGTCTAATGGTCTTGGAAATTAGAGAGTTTGCCTATTTTATACTGTGACCGTCTGCTCACTGCACACCGACGTGCTACTCCTCCTTCCGTAGTACATGGGCTTTGTGCTGAAAGTTTTCTGTTTAACGTCTCACGATTAAGCCCTTTATGTTAAGGAAGACAATAATTAAAGCAAATGAATGATAATGGAAGAATTTGTGGAACGAAATGTAGGAGGAAACTTGAGTACCCCAAGAAAACCCAAGGACACGCTGTTGTCCACCACGTACTTCTTTGTCCGGTGATCGAAACTTGGACCCCAGGTACCAGAAGCAAGCGCTCTACTATTGAGCCATCGTGCTTCCCGATAAAGTGGAAAGGAAATAACATAGGTTTCCATTGATTAACTAATGGCCAATGAATTAACTTCGGTTAATATCATTATTCATCTTATGTGAATAAAAAAGAGAGGCAATTTAGAACAAATCAAATCACAGTTTTCAACAAGAATTGCTTCCACAATTATCAAAATACGAAGCTCGAATTCATCCACCTATTCAATGCTACAAGGACAGAGCAGCATTCGTTAACTAGATATATTTTCTCGTCTTAACTTCCTTTACAACCGTTTGATAATATAAGTGATAAATCCAATGAAAAATGTGGAAAACAAACATTTCCACCAAGAAAGCCCCGGGCAGAGAGAAAGGGATACAAAAGGCAAGACACAGCTCATTGTATAGCCTGGAAGGCAAATATATAAAGCCATAAGCAAACCAATACATCACTCCCATCTTGCAGTATCTTGTATAGCTCTCACCGTTGAGCGACTGCAATATTGCCAAACGTAGTTTGCGATGGAAAATATATATTTCTACGGTAGTACCTACCATCATGGAAGATCGATTCTTATAGCGCAAACTGTTCCTCACCACACAAATCTCGCCTTGCAGAGAGCTGGATTACAGAATTAAGCAGAGCCGTGATAAGTTGAGTTGCATAATGTACCCTTGCAATCAAAAACACCAATAAAATATCCGACTTCAGATTGACTCAGAATTGCTTATGTTGTAAAAACACCGTCTTTATTAAATAAACAATTAACCGAGGGAAATATTTGAGTAACAAAAATACAAAGAGTGCCGTTATTTCTCAACAAAAGCTTTCTCATTTTTCAAACAAAAAAAAAAAAAAAAAACTAATGTCATTTGCAGTCAAAACTAATAACAATCAGTTATTCCTCCTCAATATCCACCGTACTGTTGATGTCATGGTTCATTATAATTTTTATTGTAAAAAAATATACGGAGTAATTTCATTTTCTAAATTATGCTGCATAAGAGAAAAACTAATTCAAACGGTATTAATAAAAAAAAAAAAAAGATATTTGCAGAACGCTCTAGAGTACATACAACTATAATTAATTTCCTGGATGCTATTTCAGCTACAATATCAAAAGCATTAATTTACTTACTCTTTTTTGGAATGATTTATGAAAATCCATTATTTACGAAATCATTTTTACTGTGTCTCTGTTTATGATGATGAAAAGTTTTAGTATAGAAAACAGGATAAGGACATTTCTTCCAATTACCAGAAAACTACTTTCAAATTTCCAGCTAACAATCTCTCCTTTTAGCTATTCATATTTCGTCTTCGTTCAAGAAAATGTTCTCTCCGACCCCCTCCCTCTTCTCCGACCTTTTCCTACCCATCAAGAAACAAATGAAGAGCGATTTAGTGTTTGTTGTCATGGGAACGAAATTTGTTTCCTCTCTTCATAAATTCAGAAAAGGGCCACTCCCTTCTTTCTCCGCTTCAAGCTAGAGCGGTTTCTTGTTTCTTGTTTCATTCATTCTTTAGAATTATTGTAAAATCGTTTGTCTGATTTTTTTTGTGTGTGTGTCACAAGCGCAGACATATTTAGGACCACAAAAAATTTATGAGCTTTGTCCTAATGAAATAAGGAAGAACATTTATACATTTCATCTGAACGTAAACGTGTTTATACGGTGCATAATTTAAAGTGATGTTTAATTTAGATATATCACATCTAATTTTAGAAACATGACTCTGAGTTCATATGTATAGTTTACTTCTTTCTTGACATCCAAACTATGTTTTGCATAAATGTCGTAAGTATTATAGAAGACAATGTCCGTCTATCTGTCTGTCAAAGTGATGTTTAATTTAGATATATCACATCTAATTTTAGAAACATTTCTCTGAGTTCATATGTATAGTTTACTTCTTTTTGACATCCAAACTATGTTTTGCATAAATGTCGTAAGTATTATAGAACGACAATGTCCGTCTATCTGTCTGTGTGTTGTCAGATCTTTCTCTCCTTAACCGTAGGTTGGTGGGCAATGTGGAAATTTTAAAACTTCTCTCTCCCTTGGGAAAGCTGTTATAATTTGATAAGATCTTTTCTTCGCAACTGCATTTATTTATTCTATCCATAGTCTTCCTCTTCCTGGTTTTCCTTCTGCCTTTCATTCTATCAACATGATGATTCAATCGAAGTGCCGAATAAGATTGATTTTCGATTGATTAATGTTAATGTTTCGTGCGTTTTGGACTATGTTTCGTCCATTTTAGGACAATTCCTTTTCTGAATGTACAATCTGTATAGTCTGTCCTATAGTTTAGCTGAATTTCAACCATCTTCCCACTATTGATTTTTGAGATAATTGGAGGAATTTTACATTTTTGATTGATTTACCATTGACATTAATGTTAATGTTTTGTGCGTTTTTCACTGTGTTCCCTCAATTTCAGGACAATTTACTTTCGAAATATAGAATGTACTTTGTCTCTACTACATTTGAGCTGAATTTCAGCCATTTCCCTCTTTTGATTTTTGAGATAATTGGAGGAATTTTACATTATTCATTGATTTTCAATTGACATTAATGTTAACATTTCGTGTGTTTTTGACTATGTTCCATCCATTTTAGGACAAGTTGGTTTTCTAATATAGAATGCACTTTGTCTCTTCTACATTTAAGTTGAATTTCAGCCATCTCCCCCAAATTCTGTTCATATCATTGCCACCGGATAGACCCATTTATCATACAGGGGTGCTAAAAAAAGAAATTTCGCTATAACACCTTTATTCCTCACTGTAAAACACTCACGCACTGTTCCCTCAAAGTAGTTCCCTCTACTGTCAATGCACGTTTCTCAACGTCTCTTTCGTTTTTGGAAAGCCTTCCGGAAGCCACTTTCTAGAATTAGTGTGCAGGTCTCTTGTCACATGGTCCTGAATCTCTTTTATGGTTTAGAAACGACGTCATTTCAAAGTGATTTAAAGTTTGGAAAACAGAAAAAAGTCTACAGGAGCTAGGTCTGTAGAATAAGGTGGATCAGACACAACTAAAATATCTTGTTTTTGTCAGATACAAGGATCAAAGCGTGAGTAGACACATTAGCCCTTTCCATTCAAGTCTAATATACAAGTCTGATTTTCTCAAAACTCAGGTGTTTCCTGCGCAAAACATCCCTCAACCGCTCTAAAATGTCCTGGTAAAAATGTTTGTTTACCATCTGATTACGTGATACAAATTAAAATGTATAATGCAATTAAAATACACAACCAACATGAACTTGAACTTTGACAGACTTTTGCATAGTTTTTCTGGACGAAGGAATTTTTAATGCAATCGAAATGTCTCTGTAAATGCTTTATCAAGTATGTAGCAAAATTTCCTACTCGAACGTTGTTCTAGAAGCTCTTTGATTTTCACTATTATTGATCCGACGAACAGCTTGTACACGTGCTCACTTCGGCGGCTGTAGCTCGGCGACTGATGGTCATATTGAAACGAAGCAAATGGTAAATGGAAGCCGCAGTGCTCCCTCATCCGGTTAGCACGTTATTTCTGAAGTTTGGTTTCTTTTTTTGAATACACCTCGTACACGTAGATTATGTCTTTGAGGACGTAGATGTAAGTGTAACTGAAGGTACAATTTGTATTTCATGGTATAAAGAAAATTGCTATCTTATTGAAGATTGCAAACTTTCTGAGATTGTTCATCTACATTTTTTTAAACTTACGTGAAAGGAACGGTTAACTTCAAGTATATATGTGCCACTGCTGCAACGTAACCTCTCAAGAAAATTAATATCTCGTAAAGCGTCACCGCATTTTCAATGTGTGATGTCAATTCTAATTACCTTGCTTGTATTCTCCAACATCAAAGGGAACCACGATGGAAGTAGTCGGGAGATCTGCTCTGGTCCTATTATTCAGTTCTCTCAGAATCGAACTAGTGGGGTAGGTATGTCATGTATTATGAGGGCTAATGCTTCTTTGCAGGCGAGTTAGCGTGGCAAGGAAAGAGCTATATTGTGATGATTTATCTTCCATGATGGACTGTGTACATACCCAATACATCTAATGCAAAACTTAGTCGTAGTTTGAAGCCTACATACGTATGAATTGTACTTCCAGCTCTTTGTAATCTTAGTGTTGCGTACTCTCGAAACTCAACGATGAAAGTGCTAATTTGCTATGTAATTAGAGACATAATGAAATTAGTAATTGTCACCATGACTTTCTCTGGTGGTAGAAGAAAATACCAGGAAAGCGTTGTTCTATATTTCCCAACTCATTTCTAATAGCTCTCAGCTTCTTTGTGGCTCAGTGATTCGCGTACGCGCCTTTAGCGTGGGAAACCCGGTTTCGTTTCCCAGCAGAAGCTGATATGGTTCGGATTCTACGTTAATCAAGAAGGACCCGTCTCATATAACCTTGCAGCTGAAAAGGACGTTAAACCCAAAATCAATTCAACTCAACTCATTTCGAACACTGAACAAGTAGATATATTTAGGTTATTTAAAAAGAACATAAGTTTGTTCTTGTCATTCCAAATGTTATTTCGCTCCACACGCTAAGTTTTATAGCAATATGTCTGACGTCATGAATTCTGCGAAATTCATCATTAAAAAGTATAACATCATTTCTTATTAAATATTAGAGTACACAAGACTGCTATAGAGACATGCTTTTGTGTATTACATGTCTTTATTTTCCTTAAACCAGGTGGTTCGTCTATTTGAACAATTGCGGACGGCTTTCTCCTTATTTTTTAAAAATTTCAATAGTAGTTCATGTAGCATGGAGGAGTTTGCTTCAGCTCTTAGTTTTTTCTTTTCTTTTTTTTTAAAAAAAAGATCTTGTTCGAGGTTGTGTGACGTTATTCATATGTTTGTGACGAGTTTTCTCTCTTAACTTTCAGTACTACTAGTAGTTGTAGTATTAGTAGCATGAAAGTTACAAAATAATTCAGAGACAAGCATAACATGAGAAGCCGGTCCACAATTTGAAAAATTAATGCAGCAAGGGAATAGGAGGAAAGAATGAAGCAGAACGTGAAATGAATGATGAAGAGATTGAGGTTGCTTGAAGCGGGGAGAGGATGCAGAAAGAAGGAACAAATAAACATTTCATTTTCATAGTACACCTAAATTATCTCAGTGGCTTTTTCGAATAATGAGGAACATACAGATCTCAAGGCACGTACTACATAAAAGTAAACGTATGACACACACACTCTCTCTCTCTCTCACACACACACACACACAGAAATAATGGTGTTGTAGAAATGGCGCCCACGGACCACAAAGCATTATTCTACAACTCAAATTAAAGAATATATATATATTTGTACACCTTTCGAGTCCTCGTTTGGAGACACGAATTACACTATGTGGCAACGTCGCAAATAAGTAATCATAGATTAGATCTACCCAGGGCCGGATTTCCCAATAGGCCCGGTAGGCCCGGGCTTGTGGGCGCAAGCTCCCAGGGGGCGCACGGCCGAGAGAAAAAAAAATAAAAAATATCTACAAATAAAAATAAATAGCCATAACTTAACATATTTTTTGAATTGATTAAAAAATCAGGCTAATAAAGCATTCAGATTTTGAAGTTCATTGGAACAAATAATTGTTGGTAAAGTTAAACTATTTTTCAACATTATCCATCAACTTCGTTACAACATTGATCTCAAACACGGGACAACTGGCTGTAGGGATGTCGTTGAGCGGTACGCATCGTTGAGCGGCAATCTCGTAATCGAACGGAAAAATGTCATTTTTTATACTAGTACAATTTACTATTTGTACATACAAAATATTTAGTTTTACTTTAAAACACAGTTTTTGTGTCAGGGTTATCAAAATACTTCATGAAAGCTGTGTTTCTGAAATTAAAACTATTTTATAATGTATTACAGAGTTTTTTTTTTATTTTTTGCCCAAATGGCTAAATTGAACAAAACCAAAGTTATTCACCAATTTTTTGTTAATACATTAACGGTATTTTGTTAAGCCCAGAGCCAAGTAAATTCTTCAAAAAACTTGCAGTGATAAAATTGCATCGTGGAGTTGTGTTTAACCAACTAACATATAGGCCTGATATAATTTTTTAATAAAGATTTTTAGGAAAGTAACTTTAACGAGACTAGGGGGCGGAAAAAATTATTGGGCTTAGGGGCGCCAAAATCCTAAATCCGGCCCTGGATCTACCAATCTATCAAAAAGTTATACCAATTCTTTCCAGATGGCAGCTGAAGTCGATATTGATTGACAGTAGCATCACTTATTAGTGTAGCAATCGATTCAACTGCTTGTTATATTCGTAAAGTAAAACTAATGGCTCGAAGCTAATCTGCGACGTTGCTAGATCGTGAAATTTGCTTCCTCATAGCGACTGAAGGAGGGCTCGGAGAGCATATCATCAAATAAAATTTCACTTTATTTTGGCCTGTAGAATATTGCTCTGTGGTACGTGGGAGCAATGTTTTAGTAGATTAATATAAAATACAATGAACTGTTTCTCCTTTGACTTTCTGTGTTTATGTCTCGTAGGCTAGAACAACGTGTGACTAAAGAAAAAGAACGATCATAAAGAAAAAAAATCTGTTTCAGTGAGAAACGTGATAGGAAATTGGACAAACCAGAGAAAATCCACGAAAAGGATGTTGTCTACCACAAACAAATATGATACTTGAGGTTGAAATATTGACCCTTAGCATTACGAATGAGTGTTTTGCCACTTTTTAACCTTAAGTTATAACGCAGTCTAGTCTCATATACCGCACGTGTACGAGTAGCACCGTCGTTTTGTGGGAAGAATGTAATCTTGTTCACACCCACACAATGAATATTTTATCAGGTTCAGAATTATTATATGAACTACAAACACAGTCAAATAAATATGTGCTGATCTCAAAACTTTAAAAAAATCAGTAAAATATTCAGATTGAAAGTCGTAACCTAGCCTTAGTTTGCAGGAAAAAAAATTAAAAAACTGAGGAGAAAATGGCAATCAATATTCCAACTATTACGTAGCTTTATAACTTGCAAACTATAAGATGACACGTTTAACAACAGATAGGAAATAGTTTCTCCCTATAGAAAGTTCCCTTTAACATATTACGTGCTTAGTATCAAAATCCGCCACATCCATCCAAATTTCGCTTAGTTTCGAGTAATCTCGCAAAACGCACAGTAAAGCTCCATATACAAGCGCATGAAGTCCCACATTTGAAGTTTTTTTTACTGTGAAATATTAAGCTTTTAAACAAAATTCCCTTTCCATGGAATTCCTTTAGATCAAACATATAACAAGCGATATATAACTCAATTTCGGTAAAAATGGATTTGGTGGGTTTGATACTAGGCGCCTCATATAACCAATACTTCTTCAACGGCTTCTGCCTTACAGTTAAATAGAAAGATGAAAAGGGTTCATATGGATAATTCAAGTACGAATATAAAGTAACGTCTTACAGTATGAATGATTATAATGACAAACAACTCACTAAATTTTACAAGTCCAAATTGCTTCCTTCTACTTCATATCTTCGCAATTTCTCCAATAAGGCATCTACCAAAATGCTCGATTATACTTACAACCATTCGAAAATTATAACGCTGTACATAATAATTGAAACAATTTCCACTACAACGTAAAACATTCACTTGCCTTACTTACATATATTATTTCCCAATGACCCATAAACTTCAGTTTCAAGAAGCTAACTATAAATTTCCCTTACATAGACTTATTAACAACGACACAGAATTCTCTCTTTTCTATTACTGTCTGTAATGATTGCTCCGACTGTCGTGTTCAACACCTCAGTGGTGTTGGCTATGATAAAATTTTAAACGGAGAATCTTAATTCGATATAACGCCGCTATTGGTGGTGTTCCCGAAAGTGAACCCATATAAATATTACAAAATTATTTTTTAACAGATCGTTACAAAGTGAAAGCATGAGAAAGCTTATAGTTTTATTCCAGGTGCATGTGGGATAAAAGGTTTACTTCTGATATACGGTATCCCCGGTTCGATCTCAGCCTGCATCAAGAGCATTTTGTGGTGTACAAACACTGTGTGCATGGGTTTTGTCGTGCCCGTTTCATCTCACTTTCTTCATTTCGTTCGCTTATCATCATCACCGTCTCCTTTAGTACACAAGTCATAATCAAGAGATGTAAACCTTTATACAATTCGGTGGGCAAGAAACCTGTCGTCTAAGGCAGAGTTTCTCAACCTGGGGGTCGCGAAGATAAGCAGAAGAGATAAATATAATTAGTATCTAATACCGGAAAATATTTTTAAATGTTTTTTTTTTCAATTTTGTGTTGATAAGCATAGTTTTTATTTTTACACATACTGTTAAGAACAACAAAAATAGGTATTCTAAACATTTTCAACAGGTGCAGAGTTGTTTAAAAATCATTTTAAATGAAAGAGGTACGATATGAAACTAATGAGTGTATATTGAAATACGAGAAAAATAGAAATGCAGCAAAACCTGCATATTGAAATACAATTAAAATTGAAAGCTAATGAAATACCTGGGCATAGTATGATTTCACTAGTGTGGCAATGTTCGGTTCAATCTTTGCGATGCACATTATCCGCTAAATTAAAATACTCAATAACTTTTTTAACAACTGACCAAGTTTTTTTAAAAATCAAAATTAGAAATCACTTTATTTTTATCATATGACCCAAAATTAAGGGAGTTATGAAGTTTTGAAGTTTTCAAACTGCCTCCATTTTGAAACAGTATGACCAACCGGATTCGTTATTTATAATATGAATGAACCAACCAAATTTGGTTTTAATCCATTCGCTTTTAAGGCAGTTACTTTATCCAATATATACAAGAAATGAATTCTACTGTTATAGATATTGTTGGATATCTTGAGATCAAGGCAATAGGTATATATTAAAAATCCCACAGCCTTATTACAAACTGGAAATTATAAGGGGGTCGCTGGCAAGAGGATAAGATAAAATGGGGTCGTGATAGGAGTTAGGTTGAGAACCACTGGTGTAAGGAATAAAGAGCGCTATATTTGGTAGCCTGGCTCAGTACTCAATAACTTTTGGTCGAGTCTTAATTTAATGGGCGAATAGCTTATAGTGAAGGGAATAAACGCGTCTACATTTGGTCGGAGACAGGCATGGCTCGTCTTATATGTGCTATTTTATTTCTCGGTAACTACTGGCTGAATCTGAACGGAACTCGGTTGACCAGTAGCCTATTCCCTTCATTTGGTGTCCAGACTATGCTCGATAACAGAGGTAGTGCTCCACAACTTTGCACTCAGGAAGCTTCTGAGTTTGGTTCACTTTGGCTATAATTATTAATTAATGAATTAATTTCAACTTAAGAAAATTACTAGGATTACCATTACTAGAACAAGTTTCAAATTATGCTGAAGCACATTTTTAAATATTTTAAATGAAAATTGTAAATACTGAATTTCATGTTTTCAAACTTGTAAAATTCAGAGATTTGGACCGCTTAACATAACAATTGCAACCTCTACTTGCTTTCCACCCCATTTTTATTCATTTCCAATTCAAATATCAAGAAAATTCTAGGGACGCGAGTTAAACTATTTTAACTACTAATTACGAAATTTTACGTCTCTAAATTTAATACATCCCAAATGTATTTTCTAAGTGCTGGTAAAAGTATCAGCCTGGAAGTATCTATAACTCGCTCTTTATGACATTTGAAACCAATTATTTGTATTTAGGTAAACACACACTACAAGTTAATTATAAAACGTTAAAGGAACTTGAGTTATGTATATTTTACTACAATAATTGTAAGCCCCACTTCCCGTCTTCCCCACCCAATATACAAAAATCTTCTTTAAGGGTCTTCACTTCAGCGAAATTAAACTATAGCTAATTTTAGAGATTTTCTGTAATACCTTCAAAACAAATAAAAATATTCTAAAAGCAGAAAGGTAGTGAACTAGACAATACCATTTTGTATATGATGCCTTTACCACAATTTACCTATCTGCTTTTGGTATGCCACTATTTACAGAACCCGCAAAAAAATGCTAAATCTATCTACAGTTGCAAATCGGAAGCAGGTAGATGAGTTATGATAACGGTATCACATCCGCAATCGTATTATCTAGTTCACTACGTTTCTGCTTTTCGAATATTGTTATTTGGTTTCAAGATATTACAGAAAAACTCTAAAATTTGCGGAAGTTTAATTTCGCTGTAGTAAAGACCCTTAAGAGTGCGTTACGTCATAAAACTTACTTAGAGCTACTAACCAAATTTTAAGTTACATTTGTAATCAGTTATTCTTAGGCCTAAATCAGACAGTTCTGACATCTTCCCGAAAATTATTCCCAATAGAATCCCGAATTTCTAAATCCGAAATTGTTCATGTTTTTAGATAATCTCTCAGTATCCCGAGAGAAGTGCAAACGGAACACGCAAAGTATCCCTTTTAAAAACTGACCTGTTTATAGCTCGTAGCTATATAGTTGATTAGTAATTTATAGTATGCACTTGTACAATATTTTGAAGGGTACCGTATACCAACCCTCATACAATAAATTCAGTCATTAAGAAAATATGATATTCAAGGAGACAATCGGTCCCCCTAATCATAATTTCTGTTAAATGCTAAAAGGTAATGAAAAAATGGAATAAAGTTAAATAAATAAAAATCTGGTTAGGTTTAAATTGAAAGTGAATTAATTCTTCCTTTCTGGCATGAATAAAGATATAAGTGACTACACCTATAAGCAGATTGCCAAATTATACCAGTTTGCAGAAGGTCCTTTCTTCAACTTTAAATTCAGCCACCCTAATCAATTATTAGGTTCATAAAAGGAGTTGTTTTTGTTTGTTTGCTCTGAAATTCCGGGCCGGGTGACTCAGTAGTAGAACATTCACCTCTAGTGCATGGGCTCCTTGGTTCGATCTCAGCTCTCGCCAAGCAAGCTTTGAAGTGGAAAAACACCGTGTGTTTGGGTTTCCACGGGGCTCTCCCGTTTCCTCACACTCTATTCATTCCACCATTCCATTCATTTCTCATCATCGCCGTCTCCGTTAGCCTAGCCGCCATAACCGTGGGACGTAAATCTTAAAGATTCGTGTCATTTGTTCCTTTGTAAATTATGAAAATTTACTATCAGCCACAGCATTTCGTTGAACTAAATGAAACGGATTTCTAACTAGGTGAGGCGAGGGAGACTTATCCTTCCAATTACCACCTTCAGCTCCCGTGAAACTTTCAGGTGTTTGTTGTAATGTAGCTCCTATGCATGAACTGTGATCTCAAGTCAGCCACTCGAAAAATGATCTCGCCTTCCCTATCTTAGTTCTCTGACTGCAAGATCTATCCATTGGCTTCTGTCTTGCCTTTATTTTTTCCTTTATGCTCTAATAATTTTGTAGACACAGAGAAGTCCCATTTTAAGTAAAACGACATCCACAAGTTTCACAACTATAACTAAAATGGTTCAACTTTTGTATTCATAATTTAAAAAAAAAAAATCTTTCAAATGATGGTTTGTTTATATTTGTCTCAAATGAAGTTTCTTTTGAGAATAATAGATGGAAGTTACAGAATTTCCTCAATGAAATTTCTCTATACTAATTTCTGGAAGCTGTGCAAAATTTCTCGTTCGGACAATATACTGTATCTTCAAGAATCTAATATAAATAAAATAAAGAGTTTGTTTGTGTGTTTGTTTGTCTGTCTGTCTGTGTGCGGCCTGGGGACCAAACAAGCGCTACCAAAATTTGGTCACGGGTACCTCTGTCCAGGCCCCAGATCAAGACGAAGCGTTTTTTTTTCAAATTTCGAACCAGGGGGTCTCAGAGGGGGGGGGGAGCGTTTACCAGGACCGGCCTGGAGACCAGACAAGTTGACCAAGAGTTACCAAATTTTGGTCACGGATACCTTGGTCTAGGCCCGAGATCAAGGCGAAGCGTTTTAGTCAAAATTCAAACCAGGGGGTCTCAGAGGGACATATAAAAGTAATAGAAATAATTTAGTCCGATATTAGTGTCGAATTCATAGTTTTCGCGGTCGCTTAGATCAATGGTAAAATCTCCGATCGCATTAACTTCCAAATTCACCCAATTCGACTGCGGGCCGGGGGTCACCGGGGGCAGGGTATACCGAGATATGTAAAAGTAATCCAAAATGACCAATATGAGAGTCAAATCCATAGTTTTCGCAGTCGCTGAGATCAATGGTGACATTTCTATTAGCAATGACTTGCAAATTCAGCTACCATTTTATGCGGGCCGGGATTCAGCGCGGGGAGAATACCGAGAAATGTAAAAATAGCCCAAAATGACCAATATTAGTGCCAAATCCATAGTTTTCGCGGTTGCTGAAATGAATGATGATACTCTCACAGGCGTTGACTTCCAAATATAGCCCGCAAGCGAAGGATGGGTATATTCAGCTATTGTAAATAAAAAAATATCTAATTCTTAAAGAATAATATCAACAAGTTTCACGACAATATCTGGTTTCGTTATATCTCACGGGGAAAGACATTGTGTTCTCAGTATTAGTTGTCAGTGAATGACTATTACTGTAAATGATATCACATGTATAATGGTAAAACAATTTTGCATAACCTGAATAAAATTTACGTTTTGTTTATGTTGATGCAATGTTTGCAAAAGAAATGGGCGCTGTTTGCGGTTTTTCTCTTATAATTTCTAAAGCAATTATTTTTGTCCTATAAAAGTGTTACTTTCCTTGTTAATGAATTGCCTCTTAAATTACCTCATGGTATTTATGGATTTACTGAGCATATTGCTTAAACTAAAAAAATAAATTAGTACTGAGTAATTTAAATTCATAATATTCCAACTATTTCTACGTTATATTTGCCCTTTACAAATTATACGTTACGCGAAGAACAAATACCGTCCATTTTTTTTATCTAAATGTATTTTTATGTAAGGTTGGTAACGACGAGGTGATTGATTGCAGAGAAAGATAAGCTGTGGGGAGATTTTTCCCTAAATTTCTGTATCCCCGATTATGGCTCTAGTTGTGGTCTAATAGTTTATCTCATGTGCATCTCACTACAGGATCATTAATCCTGTGTTGTATTTCGTAGTAGCTATTTGTCTGCCCTATGATGCTTTAATCAAAGAATCCTGTAAGGACGAAAAATGAACATCACCTCACAAGAGTATGTGTCCCTTGGGTACCTGTAAACACAGATATTTGCTGACACATATACTACGACCCAGTTTCAATTATATAGACTATTTTAAATTGCCTGATTTCTTCCTACTCGTTTACCACAAATTCGGTGCTTGTATCAAATTTTAAATTTCCATGTCTAGAGGACTGAATGTTTTAAATCATTGTCGTAAAGGAGCAACGACGTGTAACATGTCGTTAACGTTTTTAACATGTCTCCTGATTTCCCTCTTTACAGAGATAAACTTTACCTTTCTTGATTTTTCCTCTCCTAAAACCAGAAACTCTGCGTTTGTGCCAAATTACAAATTTCCAGAAAACATCCTATATGTTTTGAATCATGTGATGTAACTATATGTAATTTTCTCTTGCACCTAATTTTCCTTATTGGAAGAGGTAATTTTGTATTTGGGGATGCTTTCCTTTATTTTTGTCACCAGTTCAATGTATATGTCAAATTCACAGTTTCCATGTCTACTGGAAGTGCCATATATAGCTGCTTTTAATTCAAATAACGTAACTATATGTAATGTTAATCTTGCCCCTTAATTTCATGTTTGGAGGGCACATTTCAGTTTACCTTTTTTTTCTTTTATTTGTATCACCAATGCTACTTTTGTGTCAAATTTGAAAGTTTTCATATGTACAGGAAGTACTCTATACATGTTGAACCAAGTAACGTATCAGTAATGTAATTATGCAGTTGCCCCTTAATTTTTCACCTTATACGAAGAAATTTCCAACTTTCGAATTTTCCCTTTGTGTGTATGTCACCAATCCTAAGTTTATGTCTAATTTCAACTTTAAATGTCTACTGGGAGTATTTTATAGGTTTTGAATGACATATTGTAGTCATGTGTAATTTTCACGCAGCCTCCTAATTTTCCTTGTTGGGGAAAATTTCCAAAATTCTACATTTTAAATTTACTGAAGCCTTTCTATTTTGAGCGTGTCCTTGCTGTCGCTGCTGCCGATGTATGTTTTCCAGTGCCTCCCTCAAAGAGGATAAGTGCTGTTGCAATAGTTGATGAGGATAAGGAATGGAAGGTTTCCTGCGTAGGAGAGTGGCAGAGGTAGCAGAAGTTTCATATGTTTTTCTGAGGGCACATTTGGAATAGAAAGGCTGTAGAGGTTTTGAATCAAGTGCCGTAGTTTTGAAATTCCTCACTAATTTTAGTCCTTTGAGGGTGACATTTCCAGTTGACGGAATTTATCCTTACCTGTGTCGGAAATGTTACTGAGTCAGTTAGTGCCTTAAGTTAGATTTTTATAGGATTTCATCTTCCTATACCTCAGTCGTTCTCTCAAAAAAAGTGCTCCGAGGGGCACACGTAGCATTCCGGGGGGGAACACTGCTGGTACTATTTTATTTATTATTATATTATAGACGTATTATTTTGATCTCGTCCAGGGGCGCACTCCTCGAGCTCCGGGGGGACAGTGCCCCCCAAAAAAAACATGTCTGGAAGAAACACTGCTCTATCTCGAAAACAGTTTTAGATAAAACATTAAAATTTTATATAAATCATTGCTTGATACAGGTTAGTGGTGTAACCCATTTTCATTACACTATCTTTATGGCAAGAAAGATTATTAATGTTTGAAAAATGCTTTAGTTACTTCGTGTGAATATACGCATGGCGTACTTCGTCCAGAGAACTTGGGTAGGTCCCTGCCGTGCGTTTTGATTATGCTTTGTTGTAGTATCTGAAATCATAACAGTTCAAGTGTGTGTGTGTGAAGGGAGCAAGAATTGTAAAAAGAAAATCTCTTCGCTCTGAAGTGTTTCCACATAGAAAATTCACATATTTGAATATTCATATTTATAATAATGTAGTATATTAAGATTACAATAAGAATAGCACGCTAACCTCTAAAGTACATATAAAATACTTAGGAGTTAACAACATAACATGTAACTAACTTGCATACATACATAAAGCATTTCATTCCCATCCGGAGATGGGCGGGCCACAGAAGGTTACGCCTTCTCTCTTTGTGAAAACAGTATTTCCTATACACCCTGCAATAACTTAGTAGTGCGAAGCTTTATACAAATATATTAAGTAAGAGAAATTCCCAATCCTCTATTGTTTTGAACCTACTCTGTTGCAAAATTATGCTAAAACTCAAGTTTTAGATTTCCAAGTTATGTTATGCGTATGAGTGGGGACTCATATACAGGTATTAAAGCGGCTATATCCGCCCATCTATGGACAAACATGAGCACAAAACGGTGAGTGATAGCGAGAAACGGCTTTTTGATATGAATGCAACGTCCCAAGGACAGATCACTCTACTGTTATGCATTTAATTCTACCAAAAGTGGTAGAAATATATCATTTTTGTTGCCAATATTGAAAGCATATGCAGTAAGAGATAGTGCAAACAAATAAACATACTAAGAAGCCGTTGTTTGATTTGAATTTAGTACCGACATCTCACATTCCATTTTCACCCTTGTCATTCTAATAAAATCAAAAGCGAATTAAATCCAATGCTACTTCCAGTTTCAATATTGATAGCAAGATTGCATATATTCCTACTGTAAAACTAAATGATAGAGAAAAACAGTTCTTTGACATGAATTCAGAGTCTGATGTATACAGTCTCTATTACATATATTGTAGCAGAAAGTAGCAAAATTCTATCATTTCATTTTCTAATATTCGTCACCATACAGGAAGAAGTGTCGCTAAGAAATAGCGAGAAACATGTTTTCATATGGTTTTAGCAAAACAACAATATATCACACCCAAATCTAAAATTCAATCTAAAAATTCACTATGAATTTTAATCCGATTTCTAATAACTATAGTGCCAGTCATAGGCGCCGACTTTGCGGGGCAGGACACTTTTGGCCCCCCAATATTTAAAGGTGGGGTCCTCGCCCCCAATATAATCCACTTAGGGAAAAATTAACAAAGAGGAATAAGTATTGCAAACTTCGTTATACCTTTAATTCAATGTTAGGAACAGCCTTTTTATTCGATAGAAAACGCCATTTTCAAAGCTGTGTTTAATAGAGCACTGAAACTTCAACCAACACTATGGCAGCACTGATATGAGAAGGGAAGATCAATGTGATTTGCCAAACTTGCAGTGAAGTTCCCAAATTTTGAACTTGAATTTGTTTTAATACCTTTAGGCAAATTTGATTTAGGTCGTCAATTTCGCAGCGGAGCGGATCGAGATTCTGGGGGGAGGGAGTGACCTTCATTAAGCAGGTGATAGAAAACGGCTGAATTTGATGATATATTTATTCATTGTTTGGCCCCCCGCCCCCAATATTTTCTTCAAGTCGGCGCCTATGGTACAGTGTCTTTGTACAATTTATTAAAATCCTGTTTATATGCAGGGTTATTGTTGCTCTACTTACCTAAGTAAAACATCTCTACTGAAATGACGATAGAAGATGAAATTTACTTAGATGGAATTTATAAAGTATAATAGACAAGGAACCTGCACAATTGTTGCCAGGGAATGCACCTTAAAGCCAGCACCTTGCTTCTCAGAATCTAATTTGTGGAAATATATGCTCCTTTATTTTTTATAGCTCCGTGACTATCCCTCGTCATGACAATATTTTGATCATGAATTTTTTGGTTTTACCTCGCAAGAAGAATGTTGTCGTAGTCTTTTGTCCTTAATGAAATAGTCCTACTTAATAGCAAACGACCAATCACGAGTGAATGAAACTTTCTAATGCAAAATATGAATTGTGAGTTTCTTCGTGACTAGGCGGTTGGCATACTTGTCTTTGGTGTGAAAGACTCCGGTTCAGTTCCAGGTGAGGTCTCATGTGATTCGGATCCCACGTTAAGCTGTAGGTCTACGTTTCATATAGGATTGCCACTCAAAAGGGATGCTAAGCTCAAAATCAATCAAAATGTTAATCGTGACTGCATTTAGAGCTTGTTATTAACAGAGATCCAGAGTTCCAGTTTGAAGTTAAACTACTGCAGGAACTTGCTAGTGTGAACTATATTTCACAAAATCACTGATTTGGTTACAGTAATGAATGAGTATGAGCAAATATAAAGAATTGTTGCTTCTGATCTGGCTCGGAATGTGAGCAAATTTCTCACGAGTTGGATTATATAGAGTACCAATATAAGCTCTTACCTATTCTGTATGAACAGTCTAAAATATAATTGAAACCAAGGATGTTATAAATAGAGAATCTGCCCATATCTATCGTCATCCAATTAAATCAATGAAGCCAAAAAACAACCGAGCATCGGCAAGTCTGATTGGCTGCTCTCGTTTCCACCATCGTCTGATTGGTTACTTTCGTTTCCGCCATGATTGTTGGCTCCAAACGTTGCGATCCTATTGGGCGGAGTGGGCAGAGTAGGGGTGGCGAAACTGTGACGTATGGCTTCAAGATTTTGTTGTAAGGGCAGATCCTCTATTTTATAAGATCTTTGATTGAAACTGAAATAAAACATTTAAATAATGGAATTTAGGGAAATATTGGTAAAACTCACGATAAAAGAAATGTCACCACGAAAGAACATAACACGAACAGAGAGGGAAACTAAATGATATTTTTCTTCATATTTCACACATAAACGAGTATATTTTCATTAAATAACAATCAATAGTAATACTTTCCAATATTCATATTCGGAAACAAATCGCAAATTAAGCTTATTACTAAAAGGAATTATTAAAGTAGGTCAGAACGATATACTAACAACGCTGAATAAATAACGTATAACCAAGAGAAATAATATTAATTATTTTGGGATTAAGTGAGATACATAGTTCTTTATCCAATATCTACCTATTTTTTGATTGAGGAACGCCGGTTTCTTTCAGCATGAAAAAAATAACTTTCTCGTGCTTTTTCATCCCTTTTTTCTCGATTCAGGTACAGCCAAACTCTACTTAGATTCAGGTAAAGTTAATCATCTTCAAACTTTGTCAAGACAATATGAGAATAGCCACGAGTAGAAAATAATTAAAGGCGAAATCGACGATGGGAAACTCCATGAAGGGCAAGAGCCACATAACGATTTTTCTGCTTTAGGTTACAAAAATTAACCTAAGCGAAGATACCAAGTCTTTGTTAAGTAAGTGAAAGTAATCTTAACAACTAATTTATATGTCTAAGCTAAGCTAAAACTAAGGTTATGTCACAGAAGCTAATCTAAACCATACATAAGCAAAAGATAATCGAAGTTTACTTAATTCTTTAATTGGCAAGCATTGATAGTATTACCATTAAAATATTTAGTGTGCTTTTATGGTTGAACCATGTCTTCCTGATTATAATTTCGTAATTTTTAAAGTATTTTTGTACTTTGGTTACAAAGTACAGGATGTTTATTTCAAAGCAACATTGCCATAAAATAAGTCTTCTGTGTTGCTACTGAGCAGCATTCCCTTATTATGGTCAAATATCATAAGAATATTTTCAGTAATTAGCAGCAGTTTCGTTGAAACATTTTCCTACAAAGCAACAAACCACATATAAAAGAAAAAAATTCACGAAACGTAGGAGATAAAGCTTCTACAATACTAAATTTGACTGTCCCCTATTGACGAAGATTAGGAATATCTAAAGAAGCGACCCACAAATCATGTATATGAATATTGTATGAAAGCAATAATGCCAATTAAATGATCACTAAACTTATAATTCGTGCGGATAACGCAATTGATTTTAGGGATTTAGGATTTAGATTTCTGGGCTTTCGGCATCTAAGGCCATTTAGCACTTCACGTTTTGAGGGATGGCGTCCCTCGACGAGCACACAATCCGTGGAAAGGAAAGAAAGGAAGTAGCCTGGGACCTATAAGTTAAGTACCAACCCGGCATTTGTCTGGTGTGAATGAGGAAAACCCAGGAAAACCTCATTCAGGGTGGCTCACCTGAAAATGCTTTTACGCTTTTTCGACAGAGTGCCCCACCGGGAATCGAACCTGAGACCGCTCGCATCAAATGCGGGATAACGCAATTGAATGCGATGTTGCTTGTAAGCAACATGGCCAAATAATTGGTTAAGCAAAAGGAACAACATAAAAATAAAAGGTACGGACCACCGCACTAAATTTTCTCGCTCCAATCTTGTAATTTAAATAATGTTATGCTGCAGTTATTATTAAATCATTTATATGTGAAGTACAAACAAAAATATCTTTTCAGAAAACTTCTTCCGAAGAATCTCACCCTCAAAGTAATACATATTTTAATAAGTAGTCACAAATGTTTTTTTATAAGATTATTATACTTCGTTTCTTTATTTCCAAACTATTTTAATCGTATTATAAGGAAGAAATATAATGCTACAAGAAATTAAAACGACACAAAATAGTTATATGTAATAACAGAGGTTTAAAAAGTTAAATCATTAATACAAGAATCACTTACGTCTTCGAATTTCACTTAACTGCAAAGCGCTTTCCATCTCGTATACCAGCTAACATTCAAAATAACACTAGTGCTGTGATATGCTGCAGATGCTTTTCATTACATTGCGATGTTTTTATCACCTAAGGAATGATGTACCTCAATATCTAGCTTCACTCTTTGATGAATTTCATGTGTCGTACCACGAAATTTGCTCGGCTTAACCTGTGCTCTCTGTATCAGTGGTTTTTCAACTTTCGTCAGCGTGAAGAGCGGACAAGATGGGCGCAAGCTATAACAGAAATAAAGTGTAATATTAGGAATAAAACATAACTTGTAATCATAATTTCTTCATGGCTAAGCGGTTATGAGTACGCGTCTTTGGCCTGAGAGACCCGGGTTCGCCTTCCGGCGGGAGCTCATGTGGTTTGGATTCCACGTTATTCAACAGTCCACGTCTCATATAGCCTCGCTGCTGAATGGGACGTTAAACTCAACATCAAGAATTTGCAATAAGCAATTGCAATTTATGTTACATGTTTGACATTTTGTTTTTCCTATTCCTAATCAAGATTTCTACTTTCTTAAAAAACTAATTATCGTAAGTCGTCAAAAACTGAACAAGAGCTTTTAAGACTTCTTTTGCTACTCTTGGATATACAGGAAACAAACCCAAAATTCTTCCAAAGATGACGACTTAAATAGATATTTAGCATGAGAACCGTACTTGAATTTAGTTACTTCTTCCTAAAATTCATATGGTAGTAAACCTACATCAATATTGAATCGTGTTCTTGATAATTTGTACTGCCAGTCTTCTTCACGCAAGTCAGGAAAATATCATTTGAATTAATCATAGATTGAGCCCAGGTGTGAGTTGGCATTGTCTCTCTACGTGGTTAAATCTCACTCTTTATTATCAAGAAGTTCATTTAATCGAGGAAAAGATGAAACGTTAGACTTAGAAACATTCATATGGTGTTTCTATAGTAGAATCTTTTCCATGAAAGTTCTTATCACGTCATAAGAAGTTAGTAAGTTCGTGTTTCTACCTTGGAGTTATGAGATCGAGATTATTTAATTATTCAAAAAAAGCCAGAAAAATATTTAAAAATATTTAAACATTCCAATAGTAAAAGATATATAAAATTCATCTTGTCCTACACTTAGGAGAAATATTTCCACATCTGATACCTTCAAACAGCCTACTTAACATATTGCCTTAAGATACTTAGAGCACTTGACTTTAGAAATTTAACAACTTTAATAGCCAATGATAGTGCCTGCTTCAGGTTTTCTAGTAAAGTTTGTACAGCTAACTGAATGTTTTTTTTTACAGCTAACTCCTCTGAATTAAGGAGCTCCTCCGTGGCTAAGCGGTTAGCGTACGCGCCTTTGGCGTGGGAGGCCCGGGTTCGATTCCTGGCGGGAGCTCATGTGGTTCGGATTCCACGTTAATCAGTAGGTCCACGTCTCATATAGCCTCGCTGCTGAACGGGACGTAAAACTCAAAATCAACTCAACTCAACTCAACTCCTCTGAATTAAGCAGTACAAATAAATATTTGCCCTTAACCAGCTTAGAAGAGAACGTTCATATGATCCTTCCACTACCTTCTCATTTTGCTCGTGTAAGATTCCAAAACAAATCCAACTTTATATGTTTAAGCGAGTTTCTTTTCATAATAAAAAATAGATTTTTCTTTTAGCGTTCAGTGTATTGTTGACAAATGTCGTTCCCATCGGACGGAGCGGAGAGCAACATTAGTAAAAACAGCATGGCATATAACACACTGTAAAGTTGAATACCATATTTTTCAATGAACGTAAAACCATACTTACCTGATGTAATGTTCAGTAGTAAGACTATTCATGGCTTTGGATTGATTGTTTTAACAAAAGAGACACTGACCAAAGCTTAAAACCCACTTTATTTTAAATTATAATTTGTAACTGTTTCGGATATCTAGCATATGTCTGTATTTTCATTTATTTTCGATAGTGTCTGAAGAAGGATATGCTAGATATTCGAAACAGTTACAAATTATAATTTAAAATAAAGTGGGTTTTAAGCTTTGGTCAGTGTCTCTTTTGTTAATGTTCAGTATACAATATTCTACAAAACATATTTGTCAGATCAGAACACCAGCATGAAAAAATGAAACGATAACTTGTGAATGGTTTCTGTACTGCAGATGTAATTGAGTTGAGTTGATTTTGAGTTTAACGTCCCTTTCAGCAGCGAGGCTATATGAGACGCACCTGCATATGTAGACAGCCTGTTATTTTTATTATTCAGAAATACTATAGCGAAACTGTTGTAACAAGAAAGGAAGAATCCGTTATCAATCGATCACTAATCAGCTTGAAAGTAGGTAATGTAGGCTTTTAATATATAAATTGTTACTAACAGTACGGAAAATAAATACGGTGGTAAACTATGTAATGAAAAGATGATCACAAACTTGATATGAGTGAAGCTTTTGATTCAGTTGATCATAGATTACTCTTAAAGAACTGTCGAACATAGGTGTAACTATTGTATCTAAAATTTTGAAAGGTGTTTGACTGATAAAATATACTAAATTGAAATTGGAAATGTCCTGTCAGATAATCTAGTAACAGTAACGGAGTTCCTCAAGGTTCTCTTCTGAGTCCACTACTTTTCTCAATTTTTAATTATGACTTACTAACAATTTAAAATCATGTTTTACTTTATGCTGATTACATTGGGCTTTCTAGAGTAGTAAACAGTATTGAGGACGACGTTAGACTACAAGAAGACTTAAGTAGGATTATTGGAGGGTCCAAAGATAACTATATGAATGTAAGTTGTTTAAAAACTAAGTGTAGGGCTACAGCAACAAATCACAATAGTAATATCCTACCAATTTTCAATATCAGTTGTAATGTTTCTGTGGTAACATTCAAAACAAATATTAAAAAGATTTGAGACTTACAAAACCAGTAGTGTGTCTTTCTCTGTTATAATTAATTTATATGACCAATATTACAATATATCGCACAGTGTACTAAAAACGTTCACTGGTGTTATGGTGTAATACCCGAACGCTCGAAGGTTAAAATAACATTGAATATTCATGTAACGAACTTTAAGATATACATTTCGTGCAGACATTCATGCAATTTCTCCCATTCATGTATGACATATATTTTACTTAACGCATTTCCTAAACTAATTTTGTCACTGAAAATTGGAACAAGAAAAATTGTTTTATGTAATTGAGTAAGTTTTCTCTTAACTAGAACAATAATATGTTATATTCAAACGACACATATACAATCACATTTCATATATTTGATTTTTTCTTAATATGTAGAAGCTAAAAGTTTGTGTCAACAGAAAGATACCTTATTTTACCTGGAATATTAGCTGACAGTTCCTGTTTATCTTCTGGCGTGGTGAATCCTAACCTATGTGAGAATATTTATTATAATTTTAATATTTAGTGTATGCATAATTTGTCACGCGATGTATAATTCTCAAGGTTATATACACTATTGTTTGTCTCGCTGTGAGGCAGTTTGGTCCCAAAAAGTGAGCGTGAAATATAACAATAAAACATAATACATTAAAGATGAACTTCCATGAATTTTTAAGCCAGTTGTATTCATGCCCTGATTACCAATATGTTTAAATATAGAAAATCGATATGTTTTACGGTTGAACATTGTTAGAGACCAATAGATGCTACTGTGTTTCAAACTCTAATTTTTACATCGCCTAGAGAATCTACCTATCACAATCAACTTTTAGTTAAAGTTGTAATTAGAAAAATAATATTTTACGTTGCTTAAAATAAAAAAGTTATGTATAACTGCTTTATGAAACACATTCCTGGTGATATCTTATATTTCCATCCCAAAAGTTGCTTCGATTTCTCGTTATATAAATGTATGTGTTCAACATAAACTGTGTTACCATATTTGCTATGGCAGTTAGCGATTGCGGATCCAAATATTAATATTTGATGGTTTAAATTTGTGTTTTAAGATTACACACACATTCTTAGAATACATTAAAGTAGATTGCGTTGACTGAAATGATTCTTTCACTAATAATTAAAAGCAATCGACTAATTGTCCTTTACTACAAGCGGGACAGACAGAGTGAATTTAAATACATGTTGTAATATTAGATTAAATGCATTTTAAATGATTTTTAAAAAGCAAGAAAAGAAAGTATTTCTTAATTGAGTAAAAATTATATAGTAAAATTATGTGTATTGTGTACAGTGGGCCACTAAAATTCTTGATGTACAAAGTCCGTGAGTTAGGCAACCCAACTGACGCATGCTCGAAGATTAATTACGCCTAGTAGAGTAGCTAGACAGCAGCATGAAGTTGCCACACCTGTTAAAAGAACAAATCGTAAAGCGTGTTTATGTGTAGGAGTGAGGAGCAACGCTGGCGGACGAAATGACAAAAGGGAGTTTTTGGATACTTGTACTCACAGTAAACAGCACAATACCAGAAAAAATATACGGACACCAGAGGCGCCGATAAGAAGATAACTGTCGGGGAACTTAAATTATCTTATAATTAACTCAAATGAGGGATTATAAACTTAATTCAAATGACTATGCACATATACGTATCATATAATATACGGATAGATTATGTGGTAGCTATATGTAGTAGGATATTTTTTAAGTAAACACAAAGCATTGCGCTGAGTTTTGAAACTATTAACAGTAGTCCTACCTGCAAATCAATTAAAATATGGGTCGACCACTCGGGGAAAGAGCCCAGCCTCCAATGAAAATTTTGGGTGTCTAACAGGGCCTGAACTCCTAGGTTACGGCGCCACTGATTGATACGTAATATTACGTCGAAAGTTGTCCGATTTCATTATTCGTTAAATGACTTTTGAAACTGATAAATATTGGTATGCAGTAATTCATTTGTAAGTATTAAAAATGCAAAATTCGATAACACTCAAACGAGTTGGAGAACCTATCCGTACTAAGCGTATTTCACCTTAGGTTGTAAATATAATTGAAGGCTCTTGATTTGAATAATATTTGTAAAACTTTACACATTAAGACACAAGGAGAAAAGAGGACAATATAGTGTCAATAAACGACAATTTAAAAATCCACGAAATTAACGGTTAATAACAAATATAGAACCATTAACAGAATTAATTCTGTAACTCGTTTTCTCCATTCATTTTTCTTCCTTTATTTTCAGGATTACATCATCACTGAATTTCTCCAATGGAGATTACCTTTCATTCAGCAGCATCCAACTGGAGCTCAGCCTTGTAAATGAAACATTTTAAACAGGTTAAACGGCGAAGGTGGGAATCGAAACCGGGTCGCCAGATTAGAACACCTACAACTCTAACCACTCATCTAAAGCGTTACTTCTTCCGGCTCACCTAAATAAAGAGCGTTTTCTGTTCGCTCAAAACTGTAGCTTGTGAATAGTCAAATTCAAAACACAGGAATATGTAATTGAGGACTCGGAGGGTATTATATCATTGTATTCACTAAATTATTAACATTTCAGATTAAAAAAACAAAAAACAAAATACAAAACTCCTTTATTTTGAATGAGATACGGCGCGTATATTATACTCGTAAACAAACTAAAGACGAATCAATTACTGCGTATTAATCGTGGTACAGTGGTCAAGGCGCTTCACCAATAATCTGAGGGTAATCAACACGAACTACCAGTACATTTTTTTTTATTTTAGAATTTTCGGTGGCGATTAATCAGCGATGACACATGTTCTATTATCTTCAGAAATTTGAATACTCGGATGTTTTCATACTTGAACTATCAAATCTTTAGGAATAACAAAAGTATTAAAAATAATAAACTAATAATAATTATTATCTCATAGAACATTAAAAGTTAGGAGCTTATTATCACTTAGGGCATAACATTACAACCAAAAACGTGATATTTGGCAAGAATATTTCGGTTTTGTTTAGATAATAGAACATGTGTCATCGCTGATTAATCGCCACCGAAAGTAAAAAAAAAAATGTACTGGTCGTTCGTGTTGATTACCTTCAGATTATTGGTGAAGCGCCTTGAGCATTGAACCGCGCTTACTACGCAGTAATTAATTCGTCTTTAGTTTGTTTACGAAAAAATCTTTGAGTTTTACGTCCCACGGTTATGCCGGTTAGGCTAAAGGAGACGGTGATGATGAGAGATGAGTGAAATGGTGGAATGAAGAAAGTGGGAGGAAACGGGAGAACCCCGAGAAAACCCACGAGCACGGTGTTTGTCCACCACAAAGTTCACTCGGCAGGGGCTGGGATCGAACCCGGGACCCCAAGCACCCGAGGTGAACGCTCTACCACTGAGCCACCGCGCCCCCCAGTTTGTTTACGAGTATAATATACGCGCCATAGTTCATTCAAAATAAAGGAGTTTTGTATTTTGCTTTAAAAAAAATCTGTAATGTTAATAATTTAGTGAATGCAGTGATATAATACCCTCCGAGTTCTCAATTACATATTCCTGTGTTTCGAATTTGACTATTAACAAGCTACTGTTTTGAGCGAACATAAAAGGATCTTTATTAATCGCACCCAAATAACTAACGCTTTAGGTGAGTGGTTAGCATTGTGGTTTTCTAAACAGGTGATCCGAGTTCGAGTCTCCCACTGCCCAACTACTACTTTCTGAAATGTTTCATTTACAAAGCTGAGCTCCAGTTGGATGCTGCTAAATGAAAGTTAATCTCCAGTGGAGAAATTCAGTGATGAAGTAATCCTGAAAATAAAAGGAAGAAAAATGAATGGAGAAAACGAGTTACAGAATTAATTCCGTTAATGGTTCTATATTTGATATTAACCGTTAATTTCGTGGATTTTTAAATTGTTGCATATTAACACTATATTCTCCTCTTTTCTCCTTGTGTTTCAATGTGTAAATTTTCACAAATATTATTCAAATCAAGAGCCTTCAATTATATTTACAACCTAAGGGGAAATACGCTTAGTATGGATAGGTTCTCCAACTCGTTTGAGTGTTATCGAATTTTGCATTTTCAATATTTACAAATAAATTACTGCATATCATTATTTAGCAGTTTCAAGAGTCATTTAACGAATAATGAAATCGGACAAGTTCTTCTTTCGAAGTAATATTACGTATCAATCAGTGGCTCCGGAACCTAGGAGCTCAGGCCCTTTTAGACACTCAACATTTTCATTAGAGGCTGGGTTCTTCCCCTGAATGATCCATTCATATTTTAATTGATTTGCAGGTAGGACTACTGTCAATAGTTTCAAAACTCAGCAGAAACCTTTGTGTTTACTTCCGTATATTATTTGATACGCATATATGTATAGTCATTGAAGTAAGTTAACTTGTTTATATAATCCCTCACTTGAGTTAATTGTAAGATTATTTAAGTCCCCTGACTGTTATCTTTTCATCGGCTTCTGTGGTGTTGGTATATTTTTTCTGGTATTGTGCTGTTCACTGTGAGTACAAACATCCAAAGACTCCTTTTTGTCGTTTCGTCAGCCAGCGTTTTGCTCCACTTCTGCACTAAAATACTCTTTACGATTTGTTCTTTTAACAGGTGGGGGCAACTTCACACTGCTGTGCTAGCAACTACCAGGCGTAATTAATCTTGGAATAGGTGTTAGTTGGGTTGCCTATCTCGCGGACTTTGTACATCAAGAATTTTAGTGGCCCACTGTACTTTAAATCAACCTTGAGAAACCGTTTCTTACCTGAGCACAGACATTTCTCAGAAACGAGATTTTGGGATTGCATTTATGAGAATTGGAAAACAACCTGGATGTGGTTATATAAAATGGAATTCAGACCTATACTAGGCCTATTTTTTTCCTTACACTAAATCTCGATTGTAAAAAAAATCCTCAGTTTATACAGAAGAAACGGTTTCTCAAATTTAAGAAAGTAATTTAAACAAATATAGCCTCTTTCGCAACTTTTTGACCTTTTAGTCAAAGATAACTAATTGTCTCTCTTTTTAACCGGATATTATTATTATTATTATTATTATTATTATTATTATTATTATTATTATTATTATTATTATTATTATTATTATTATTATTATTATTATTAATAATAATAATAATAATAATAATAATATAATACAATAAAGCCTTCAAAACTGAATTATTGGCGACATTACATAGTGTATCGTATTCTATGTACCCAGCAGGGTTCATTAGAAAAATCGCCCATTTTGAGAATTGTGAGGAAATTGAAATGAAACATTTAGTATAAGCCCCTTTATAGTGTCCTAAAGGAGACAAATGAATAATGAAAATGATTTAATTTGAATTAAGTTTTGGAATGAGAATGTGAGAGGAAATAAGAGGACGTGGGGGAAATATGGACACTGTGTTATTCCAAACAACCTCACATGGCCAAGGATAGAATTAGTGAAACCGCAGAGGAGGTGAACGACTTGGAAAAACTAACTAAAAACTTGAACGCACCTATCTCATATTGAAACATAGAAGTACAAGGGTCGTTCAAGTTGACCGGGACTTGTATTTCTTCTGAGGAAGCAGATAGCACAAGAAGCATCAAACTATGAGAGCTTTTCAAAGTATTCTTCGTGCGCGTCAAGGCACCGTTGCCATCGTTGTGGCAGCTCCCTGATTCCTTTGGCATGGAAAGAACTTGATTGTAGTCGTAGCCACTGGAGAACATCTTTCCGCAGTGCTTCATCTGTCGTGAATGTCTGCCCTCCCAGATGGTCTTTAAGGGGTGCAAACAAATGACAATCACTGGAGGCTAAATTTGGCCGATTCAGAAGCTGTTCACAAACCGCCATGCCTGTCCACTTCTGATCAAATGTCAGCGGGCGGGGAATCCACCTTGCACAGATTTTGCGGAAGTGGTCTTGAATGGTTGACTCAACACTACCGACACGGATATTCTCCTAGGCAGCAATATCTCGCCGGTTCTCAAGAATCATTTGCTTAACACGTGCGATATAACTGGTGTGACTGCAGTCGGACGAATGTGCCCATACGCATCATTTGTCACCAGCTCCCGTTCTTCGCGAAAGTGTTCACACCATTCGTGCACTCTTGTCCGTGACATCGTTTGTCCACCATACTGAGCTTGCAATCTTCTGAAAATCTCAGCTGGTTTAACTTTCTCCTTCACCAGAAATTTGATTACACTCCGCTGCTCCACAGCCACAGACACACTGCTTGACACCATGTTCGCTGCAACTGCTGCACATGCGCCAAATACGCCGCGCTGGGCGCTAGTTACTCGAGAAGGAATACATTACGTCATCCGCAAGTTTCATCTTGATCCGGCTATTCGTCGATTATTTTCGTACGAAAATCCCGATCAACCTTGAACGACCCTTGTTTTACCTGACCAGCGAACGAGCGCGGGCAGTCGGTTTTGGAACTAAAATACAAACAACACTGTTTCTAACCGGATTACTTGTAATTAATTTATTACAGTTGCTTTTGTCCTGTCCGTAATAAACCAGTTCGCGCATATGTTCAAGTTAAGACAAACACAGTTTCAAAAGTTATAGAAGTTATTTCCAGAACACTTTAAGAAACTGCAAAAAAAGTACATACACCCTCCTATTAATTTGGCAATAACTTGCGAATAAACTAATATCAGTGTTGTATAAAGAAACACTAAGAACGTCGTAGCATTAGAGTGTAAGAAATTCCTACTTCTTCTATTATAAAAACCTTGAAGTTCATCTTTGTGAATCAAAGTTATACTTTGGCAACTGCGCTTCCATTGTTTAAAGCAAGTTCTATTGTTTAGTTTTGGGATAAGACGTGTTTGAAATTGCGACCAAGTTGGACCATGTGATCTCCGATTGATTGATTAAGCAGTGTCTTGGATAACAAAATTCTTTTGCATTGAGGTCATTTTCGGATGTGCTGCAAAAGTCCGGTCAGAGAGAAACTGATAATTAGAGACCGGATGTTTAGGCATTAAAAACCTGGGAAATAGTTACTTAAAAGTTTAAAAATAGGCACTAAAATAACTTCAAATAATGACATAAAGACAATAAAAGCTTAATATAATTAAAAATTAAATTGTCATAGATAATGTTCAAAGAATATAGAAACGTGCCTGTTTGCTACGAACTTCTTTTACTGTATACCGGTATTGAAAAACGAAGCTTGACATGTATTTCATGTATATTTGGTAAATACATTCTATACAGCCAAGAGGCGGCTTTAGAATTCTAATTTTCGGTAGACCCTCTCCGTCGCTTATGAATACATATACACATTTCAATGATTAATTGCAGTAGGAAATTACTTTTACAGTAGTAGTTGATGCTATTTGTTAAATAAATATTTACTATTAATATAACTAGTGGAAAATATATTTTCTCTTTATTAGCATTTATACATTTTTCAAAACTTTTAGGTAGACCCCGTGCCTACTCGGCCTAACCGCTAAAGCCGCCACTGTATGCAATACTTTATCTCTATACATAACAATCCAAATTCTATACACTTTATTAGTATACACAGCAGTCCCAAATTTTACAGTACTTTATAGCAGTCCAAAGTTTTGCGGCATCTTATTACTACAAACAGCACTTACATTTCTCGAAAGTTGCAGAATCCTTTCGTGATATATTTAATTATATATTTCATCCAATAAATTCTTATTTTGAAGAAATCGCATAGAATAGGCAACATTAGACACTAAAGCAATTATTTAGGCTGGAAGGGGCGAAATAGGCAAAATAGGCAAAATAAAATAAGCTTCAATTGAAACTATAACCCCCATATAAACTTTAAAACGTGTTTTTGATCATATCTTTAATATTAAAGAATAGGCATTCTGCCTAACATCCGGTCTTTACTGATAATCTTTCACTCCCACACTCTAACCGCCTCCGAAGGAGACTTGGATTCGCCCCTGATTGAGACGATAGATAAAGCTAACTTTCTCTGATGTCTAACCTGCCATTATTTAGCATGGTTCGGTAATTTAAAGCATCTAAATTATGTATCCTAGCGAAAAATGAAGAGAATATTTCTTTTAGAGAATTATATATATATATATATATATATATATATATATATATATATATATAGAGAGAGAGAGAGAGAGAGAGAGAGAGAGGTCCATAAATATCATTTTTCAGATCGGGCTGGTCTCACCCCCTAAAATGGTTCCATATTGGATCAAATTAAGCCAGGAGAAAAATTAGCTTCATTGAATAATATTAAATGGTGCCCCAAGCGACCTAAAATTTTGAATCCGATTACAGTACATAGTATATGGGAAAAATCTGGAATAAATTCATGTAATTTAGAAACGGCTAAAGGTAATGCAAAGATACTTTGGATAATAGAAATAGAGGAAGAGACATATCTAATTTTGTAAAGTACTGCCATTGCGGCCATCTTGAAATCAACCATCTTGGATTCACTTAAAAAATTTTAAATAGAAAGAGGGACATGTGACATATCGTTTTACCAGCAGCACAAATCTGGTACTATTTTAAAGATAGCTTTAGTCATGTAAGAATTATTACCTGTGAAAAGATGTCTCTTTTCAGATTAATAACTCTTACACGACTATAAGTAAAGACATGAGTTTGGCGTGAAAAGAACGAAAGGGATATGCACGGGTTCCAACGAAAGAAGAACGCGAAAGAAAATGCTCTTCTGAAAATAATTTGTTTGAACTTTATACGCCAAAAGACATGGAGCAGTTCAAGTATAGAAGAGGAAAGCCTAGTTGAGAATGTTAGAGAAAATGTAAATACGAATGCGTGTGTGCCCGGACTGTCCAAGAGATGTAAAAGGGGAAAAAACTAATTTTATTACTCAAAGACTGGTGTTGCTCTTAATCGATAAAAGATCACTCATAGAGCAGCAATACATATTCTGACATCGACAGCAGAGGCATTAGGCCATAATGTAGAGAAACTAGCAATAAATGGGTCTTCCATTCGCCGATGCTGAGCAAACCTGTAGTGAAGTTGCACACAACTACAAGAAACAATTTCAGAGTGCATCAAGTGCGTTAGTTGTGCATTGGAACGGAAAACTACTGCTGAATTTGACTGCCAGAGAGACTGCCGGTAGGTTATCAATAATTATTACAGGAGATGGTCATGAGAGGCTAATTGGTGTTCCCATTTTGACGTCATCAAGAGAAGAACATATTAATTCTACTATAGTACATTCGCTTGAAGAATGGAACTTGGTAAAGTTCGTGCAGGCAGTTTATTGTGACACTACTCCTTGCAATATGGATCTCGTCAACGGTGCTTGCATTCTGCTAGAGCAGTAGCTCCAAAATAATCTTCTATACCTTCCTTGTAGACACCACATTTATGAATTAGTTTTAAAATGTGTATTTGATAACTGTTGTGTTTCGTTTGCATCTGGACCGGACGTTCTCCTATTGAAGTGTTTTCAAAACGAGTGGTCTAGAATAGATTGCACTAACTTTATTCCAGGAATTGATGATGATGATGTAACAAACAATATTTCCGATGTAAGAAATGAAGTGTTGAATTTTGCTATCAAACTTGTAGAAGCAGGACACTGAAGAGAAGATTACAAGGAACTTTTAGAAATATTCTTGCAATCCACCATGTAAGGTGGATGGGAAAAGTAAGCTACTATTTAAAATATTTCTCTTTCGCCAACAATTTCGTTTAATGAAGCAAATAGAAACGGGTCTTCGGAGAGTATGCACTTTCTGCTCCTACTATATGTTCACAGTTGGCTTAAATGTGATCAAACATCCCATTCACCATTACAAGATCTACAATTTTTGAAAGATTTGTACAGTTAAAGACAAATAGGTGCTGAATTATCTAAAGTGGCTCTTTCTAAATTTTCACACCGGCTCTGGTACTTGACGGAGAACACGTAGCATTGGGGTTTTTTGATGATGGAGTTACCATAATGTAAAAGTAAAAAAAATGGTTGAAAGAATTAAAACTGTAAGGGGAAACCGTGAAGCAGCAAAGAGGCTTGACGCAAGAGATGATACCATAAAAATTCTTGTGAAAAGAGAAATCAGTGATTTTGTTACAACAAACAAATTTTCCTCAGGAGATTTAAAATACCCAAAGGACTTCAAGATAGCCGTCATGATAACATATACAAGATTAGGTTTGTCTCTCCCTCTAGTTCCATTATCCAAGATATCTTTTCATTCCCTTGAGCCGTTTCTAAATTACGAGAGTTTGTTCCAGCTTTTCCCCATACACTATGTATTGTAAACGCATTCAAAATTTTAGATCGTTTGGGGCACCATTTAAAATTATTCAATGGATCTAGTTTTTCTCCTGGCTTAATTTGGTTCCATATGGAACCATTTTAGGGGGTGAGTCCAAAGAAATTCCTAAATGTATTTTCCCCATATAAATTTGGACCACCCTATATATATATATATATATATATATATATATATATATATATAGGACTCTCTCTCTCTCTCTCTATATATATATATATATATATATATATATATATATATATATATATACACCCTCCATTCCAAAAGAAACCGAACGTTTTAAAAAAACAAAAAAGCAATGTACATTTTGGAACAAATCATTTTTATTAATCAATGTATTCCCCTTCTGCATCGATACACATATTTGCACGCTCCAACAAGTTGTCAAACGACTTCTCCATGTCCTTTATTGGAATGGTCTTTAGGACGGCGGTCGTCGCCTTCTCAATGGTATCAATCGATGCGTGCCACTTTCCTTTCATCGCCAAATGCAGTTTCGGGAACAGATAGAAATCGCACGGAGCGAGATCTGGTGAATAGGGCGGATGATGCAACCGAATTATGTGATTTTTGACCAAAAATTCAGTTACAAGTCGCGAACGATGTGATGGTGCATTATCGTCCAAAAGAGTCCAACTGCCGATTTCGCGATATTCGGGCCGAATACGACGAATTCTTGCCAGCAAACGTTTCATGACGCCCAAGTAAAACTCTCCAGTGACTGTCTGGCCGGGCTGAACAAATTCTTTGTGGATAATTCCTTTTGAATCGTAAAAACAAATCAGCATCACCTTAACTTTTGACTTCACCAAGCGACTTTTTTTTGGGTGTTCCTTCATCCGGCGCTCTCCATTCAGCACTTTGCCGCTTTGTTTCGGGCTCATATTCAAAACACCACGTCTCGTCACCAGTTACAATCGATTTCAAGAAGTTTCGATCCTGCCGAGCACTTTTAACGATGTCTTTGCAATGCGCAATTCGATCAACTTTTTGGTCTTCGGTGAGTTTGTGTGGTACAAACCGCGAATTAACCTTCTTAAGGCCCAAAACTTCGGTCAAAATGCGGTATGCGGTTGTTTGAGGAATGCCTAATTCCATTTCAATAACTTTCATCGACGATTTTTTGTTATGTTTGATGAATTCACGCACTTTTTCGATGTTTCCTTCCGATAATCCGGTTCTGGGACGGCCTGATCTTTTGTCACCATCCAGCGTCTCTCTACCCGATTTGAATCGCCTGAACCACTCGTAAACTTGCGTACGGGATAGACACTCATCACCATATGCATTTTGTAGCATTTGGTGCGTTTCACTAAAAGTTTTACCCAGTTTAACACAAAACTCAATTGCAGCTCGTTGTTTGAAACTCATTTTCCGACCGATGTACACAACACACTGACAGTTGAAACGCAATAACTTTGTTGCCGTGCATCCAAATGTCATGACATTTATACCAGTTGTCAATGAGGGACTACGCCATCTACCGGTGAAATATTACAACAGATGGCACTAGTGGTACTATTTGTTTTCAAAAGTTCGGTTTCTTTTGGAATGGAGGGTATATATATATATATATATATATATATATTGTAATAGCATGTTTTGCTCTAAAATGGTTTCCATATGAGATATTTACAAAACACTGATTTTTGGTGGCGGCATTTTTCCAACATGGCGGCCAAATCCGGGCTGGTAGAAGAATGCAAAATTAGTATGTTGTTACAGACACTTTTGTAAAGAAATTTTTTTTTTCCATCTTTCCATCATTTTTTCCTTATTCCACCCTTCATTGACTGGCCTAACACTTAATGAAAATAAATAAAGAAAAATAAAATAATGATGACATAATTACCTTCTTAAACCGATGTATAAATACCGCTGTTAATAACCAAACATCCCTTTGCCCATCTCATCATTTTCAAGATTGTATTTTGTATATATAGAAACATACCGAAAAGAGGGTGTAACCCTCTTAAAACCTGAAGAATAGTATTTTCAATCAAAAATACATTCTAAATATAAGAAACAATTTTAAAATGTATATACATATATATTTGGTGAACATGATGTTAATTGTTGAAGAAGATAAATTAATTGGAAGAAAAAATCGATTCAGTCAATAAGGAATACGTAAAAATTTCGGTTTAGCACTGATTATAAATATTATTGAAACAGTAGTAATGATTGAATTCTTCGGGTCTTCTTTTGAAGAAGTGGAACAGTAGCTCGAAATAGACGATATGTTCAGTAAAGCCACAGAGTAGAAAAATATATTAATTGAAGACAGTGAATCTGATTTGCCCGAGTTAAATTGATTTTTGACACAAGTCTTTTGTAACTTCATTTCAATTGCACATTGGAGTAAGGTGTTACAATGATAGTCGTTCAACTCACCACCTGACATAATGCGGACTCCTTTTAGTACCACAATATTCTGTGTGTACAGTTGCAGGGCCGGATCCAGGATTTCTTGAAGCGGGGTGCACCAATACCTACCACTGCATTTGATTTAATTTTTTAAGTTTTTAATTGCCTTTAGACATCTGTGGTGTGAATGAGAAATATTACTTATTCAGTGAATTCCTTTCCTTCAACCTTCAGAAAATCGACTTAAACTATTGGTTTTTCAAAACTAAGCTTTCTTTTAAGCTGCAAAACGACACATGACAGCAGAAAGTTTCAAAACATTTTGCTTTTTCACTGCTAGATTCTCAGTTTAGATAGTGTATATTTAAAGTGAATGAGGGTGCATGTGCTCCGGTGCATCCCCCTAAATCCGGCTCTGTACAATTACTACACCCTGTACACTACTTTTACAAAAAAAAAAAAAAAAAAAAAAAAAAAAAGTTTTTCTTTCTTATTAAACGTAGATGACTGTTTTATGAGGAATAACAAATCGTGGCAATAGTCATTTACAAGTGATTATGAGAACGAAATACATTTGATGACGAAGAGAAACAGAAAGCTTACCTAAATATCAGGCGTCAGCATTTCTTCTCACGTATAAATAAATGCTGCTAGAAAATTCATGTGCTCCCATATGGAAACTACGGGAATCACAGGAAAACGTATATTATACCGTTCGTTACTTGATATAACTTATCAAATACTCGTTCGTTACTTATCAAATATATCACGTAAAGTTTTGCTCATACAAAAAATTAGTGCTAATACAAATTCTCACCTCTGTTACGAGATATTTATAATATGAACGGAAGACTATATTTACACTTGATATTACAGTACTTGTAACAGGAATTACCCTGGGAACGATGTTATTAATATCAATATATACCAATATTAAAGGTTTTTCTTCGCCATGTTAACTGAGATGTCACTAACAACACATAATACTTATATATAGAAAGGTCCCGCGACGCTCTTCCTATTTTCATGTTCCTTCGATCTTATATATAGTTCTGTAAAATTGCTCCAACCCGTGTCACTAACAAATATCCGCATAATTAACCGCTACCCCGAACCCTTGCTGTTAAAATATCACGTATAAGTGTTTGACTTCTTGGGATCACTGGCTGGTGTTAAATTTTTATCTGTGTACACTTTTACTTGTTAATCAGAAACTGTATCGATTTACTCATAAAATACCTAGGTTTCCAGCAGTGAGAACTAAGTAGTGACGTTGTGTGAAGGTGAAGGGCTACTGAATCAAATCATCTGCAGGAAAGAAATATGATAAATAGATGCTCTAGGAGGAAATAACCTTCAATAAAAGGAATTGAGCAACAAACAACTCTGCCACCGCATTCTAAGTATGTTTATTCAACTCAGGTTTCGCCAATATAATTTGTATTTTTAAAAAAGAGGTAGGAAACCACTCCTGAAGCAATTTAATCTTCTTCATGCGTCAAACATTTGAATTTAAAAGACCTACTTGTAGTGACAAAGTGTCTATTGGTCTGTGTATACTACTTATCTGTTCGATCTTTTCTGTTTACAGATAACTAGGCTTTTTAAAATAATATGATATACGTAGCTCTGAGTAATTTAATTCTGTTTACTATTATACACCTTGGATTAACCAATTTTCGAAAACTCCATTTAAATAATTACGTATTTTTAAAATAATAAAAATTTTTGTATTTATTTAATCATGTAAATTCATTACATGATTCATTACATTATCTAGGGAATTGAGATATAGAAAGTGAACCACTTATATAAAAACTGAACTTTTAGTGTGTTTTAAAATAATAAAATTGTTGTTGGAAATTCTAAATAATTTTGGGTTAGAATGGTGAGATCGAATACTTATAAGAAACTTGTATATGAACAAACAAGTAAGTGTTAGAAGAGGGGAGGAAATGACAGAGAAGGGTACAATTGGAAGGATAATCTAAAGGAATACTGTCTCTCGCCAACATTACTTAATATATATCTCCAGGAAATAGTAAAAAAAGAGCCTATATAATAAATATGGCATTTTAGTAGGAGATAGGGTGAATAGGTCTATACAGTATGCGGATTAGACCCGGGTTTGACTCCCGGCGGGAGCTCATGTGGTTCGAATTCTACGTTAATCGGTAGGTCCATGTCTCATATAGCCTCGCTGCTGAACGGGACGTTAAACTCAAAATCAACTCAACTCAACAGTTTGCGGATGCGGAATCTGAAAAGAAAATCGATAAGATATTAGAAAACTTGAAGAATGGCTGTGATGAATATGGGATGAAAATAAATTTATTAACGACAAAAGTCGCAGTGATTGGAACAAAACAGTCGGTGTCAAATATAGAAGGAGGAAGGTAGAAAATAGAACAGGTAACTATTTTTCAATACTTGGGCAGTATTATTAGTAATGGTATGAAGTGTGAAAGTGAAATCAAACCTAGTATAGGAATGGCGATAGGGCAAAGAAAATACTATTTAATGGGACCTTGAATAAACAGTTCAGAAGGAAAGACTCGTAAACTGTTTCGTGTGGAGTATTGTAGAAACTTGGATATTACGCCAAAATGATGGAAAAACGACTGGAAGCTTTCGAAATGTCGGGGTGGAGAAGAATTGAGATAATCAGCTTGGTGGAGCGGAAAACGAATTAGAGTGTCTTAGAAATGGTAGATGAGAAAAGAACGTTTTTTTTTATATATATTATTAAGAGGAATAGAAACTCTTTTTAACATTGGCTAAGAGGGAACTGTAGCATGAGAAACGTCATGAGGGACATGGTAGAGGGTTTGATGGCAGTAAAGAGAGGGAAGGGGATAAGAAGACTACAATTAATGTACGATATCAAAACAAAAAATCGTACGTGAAGACCAAGAGATTAGCAGAGGACCGTAGAGCATAGAAGATTCTTAGTTGCGACAATTTACCTGCTAATAATGGCAGAATACCTGCGATGATGATGATGAAATAGCACTACATCGGGTTATTATATATTTCAAAATTACATTCAAATCCACAATACTGTGATAATAGTATTACGTCATTCGAATAAATAGAAATAAAGTTAGAAGGCAGTAAAAATATGGCTATATCGAAATAATTTATTACGAAAATCCGTTTAGCTAAGTATTACACTTTCTAACATAAATTGTTTTAAGCAGACTTAAATATCATAATGTCGTTTATAACGATTTTGATATACAAAAAAACGTTCTGTACTTTATTATCAAAAATATAAGTAAAGACTACTATTCTACTTAAAATGACGTATCTGTAAGAAATATTTAAAATATGTGAGATTATTACTTTCCTTTGTTTCTATAGCATTAGAACAATGGTTAAGTAATTACAACAAGTTATCGCAAATACGTAATTTTAAGAAGTACAGCAAGTACATCGATCCATCATGACTCTGGTACTTACTAGAAGAATAATTTTTTAAAAAATTCTGGCAAGAGTATATACACTTATTTATTAAAACTAAAATACAATGTTACGGTTTCGAAAACCTAACGTTATCTTCATCAGACACTAATTGAACTACTCAGTGTGTCTGAATTGTTACAGTTCAGTTAGTGTCTGATAAAGATAGCGTTAAGTTGTCGAAACCGTAACATTGTATTTTAGTTTTAATAAATAAATGCTTATACTCTGACCAAAAAAGCTTTAGTTATTCTTGAAGTATCGTAAACTTTACTAGTGTTAATCATATATCCAGAACAATTTGAGATATTAAATTGCTGTAAACGTCATTATGATATTTACGCCTATTGAAACCATCTAGGACATATTCACTGGATAGGTGACATATTCACTGAAGCAGTTAACCGGAATAAATCCTATTGGGGAAATTCAACTTTTAAATTCCCTTTAACTTTGTTCTCATTTATTCAAGACACTAACGGTGGCTCAGTAATAAAACGCTTACCTCTGGTACGTGGGGTCCCTGTTTCGCTCTGCCCAAGTGAGTTTCTGGTGGACAACATTGTGTCTATGTGTTTTCTAGGGAGACTTCCGTTTTTTCCCACATTTCATTCCACCAATTATTCCATCATCATTCATTTGCCTAAATTATCATATTCCTTAACATAACAAGCATAATGGTGGGACGTTAAACTGAAAGATTTTTTTCATTTCATTTTCGACATTTAACTACTTGCACTGTCTCTTCTATTTCATTTAAATTACTCATTTTGTAGAGACATCAGTGGTTAGATGCTTGTGACACAGTGAGGTCATTTGGGGTTTCGTGGAGAACCATTTCTCCTTTTCACTGATAAAATACATTTATGATATTCGAGGCTAATTCAGAAAATAAGGATTCTAAGGTGCACTGAGAAAAAAATTGTAGCTGGAGTACTTAAAAAAGTAGGTTACACGTGTAATTCTTGCCGTTTTTGGACTTAACGTACAAAAGACGTATAAGTGATAACGCATGTTTTATAATACTTTACGTATAAGAGTTCCATCTATAAGTACTTTCCGTATGAAACAATATAGGTGGTCAGGATCTCACATACACATGGACGTCTATAACATATGGCTGACGAAGGAAACATGCATATATGTATGCAATATAAGGAAGACTGTTAATATCAGACATCCTGCAACGGTATGATGTACGTAATATCTAAGGGTAGTGCCTGTGTAGCATACGGATAACGTATGCTCCGTACTGATTTCTGCAGTAAGCAGGAGGATACCGTATGGTTGTACAATATACCTCTGTCCGGAGAAAGGATTTTTCTCAGTGTGATATTTTTGTTTATGTTTGTCAGATACCACCAATACAGATACCAGTGAAAGCTTGCAATGTCAACTACAAATGGTGGTATTGAGCGCTAGATCCAGGATTCTCTGAGGGGGGTGCACCAATAACTACCAGTACATTTGAATTAAATTTGAGTTTTTTAAAGGCATTTAGGCATCTGTGATGTGAATGAGGAATTCCTTTGGAAATGCTAAATGTCTGCTCTCGATGAATCCTTTTCCTTCAATCTTCAGAAATTGACTTAAACTATTGATTTTGCAAAACTCACTGCTAGCTTCTCACTTTAGGTAGTGTATATTTACAACGAAGAGGGGTGCACGAGCACCTTCGCACACCCCTAAATCCGGCCCTGGTGGTAACATTTCTGGTAACACACTTGCGCCAACGCAAAACAATTTTTTTCATGCCGTTGGGGAAGAATTTTGATGGCTGCTGGCGACACCTTGGCCGAACTGCTCCTTATACCTCCGCGTAACAACTGTATTGATGGCTCTTAGGTTTATCCTTAAGTTTGGAGAAGAACCAAAGATCGAAGGGCGCAAGATCCGGACTATAGGCAGAATGAAGCAGAATGAGGAAGAACGTCAACAATAATTTGCTAGAAGATGGGACAACTTTGATTTTTTTGGCGGAGGACAGGACGTGAGGCGGTACTCCATCGACTGTTCCAGATCGTAATGGTGTATACACGACTCGTCGCCGGCGATGAATGTTCCTGGGCGCACAACGTTCCGCAGTCAGAAATTCAATGACATCCCAATGTTTGAACCAGACGTCACTATTGAATTCCATGGGTTGCTCCATTGCTCTGGAACGAAAAGAGATAGGAGGGTGAAAGAAGAGACATTCTCTAGCTTAAACATCAGTGGATTAATGGTAAACAGTTCAGGTTGTTTGCAGTATTATTGTCCAAGTAGTGGACTTGGAGGCATTATTTTCTAAATCACCAATATTGATTTTAATCATTAGGATAATAATTACTAATAAAAACACATGAAATTCTACTCTTATTTGAAACTGTGACTGGGCCGCGGTGGCTCAGTGGTAGAACGTTCACCTCTGGTGCTTGGGGTCTCGGGTTCGATCCCAGCCTCCGCCAAATGAATTTTGTGGTGGACAAACACCGTGTGCGTGGGTTTTCTCGGGGTTCTCCCGTTTCCTCCCACTTTCTTCATTCCACCATTTCATTCATTTCTCATAATCATCGTCTCCTTTAGCCTAACCGGCATAATCGTGGGACGTAAAACTCAAAGATTTCATTTCATTTTTTTCATTTCATTTGAAACTGTGACACTCTCACCCAAGAAAACTTTGAGAGTACACTGTTGTTATGGCACCATGGTGTCCTGTGTTTACCTTGAATAATAATAATGAACAATGAATGAAGTATTGTACGTTTACTATGTGTCTTTGAAACATATAATAACCTAGAGTAGTATATTTTTGTAAAACAAATAGACCTTTGGGCTGGTTTAGTAAGAGCTAACTGTTGGCATTGAAAATTGTATCAAAATATTTTCTCCTAAAGAATCGTACAAAATTTCAGCGGTTTCCTTATCCATTATTTTAAAATTACATCAGCATTTTGAGATAGTGCAACCTGTATGGAGATCTATGTTGTATATCAGAAGGATTAGAAAAGTATACTTTCGACACAGAAACAGATAATCATTTTTATTTTATTTTTTATTTCCGTACTATCAACTGCTGTCCTATGTGACGGAAAGCAACCGTGCCTTAACGGCGATCTGAATATTTAAGTTCTAGATTAAATATTTATTGAGTTCAAGGCCAGCCGTTAAGCTTACCTTGGAATCTTTAATCAGATGGTTTGTGTGTGTGTGTGTTAATATCTGACACGCAGAAAACTCGTTACGGGATATTCATATTTTAGAAGCCAGCCATAGACCGCAAATAACTTTGGGTAAAGTTAGCCAACAGGTAGTTCATTTTTTGTTCTTCCAATTGATATAGAAAAAAATAATTATCAAGAATGCAAACTTTAGTTAACGTTGCAATCCATATTATTCATCGTCCCTAGAGACTAAAGATGAACAAGATAGCTGAGGCTATCGAAGTATTCACTTCCAATCCATTTATTTATATGTAAGCACTACTGGACCTTACGAATATGCTTTTATCCGAATGCATTTTTTGAGGTCGGCAACCATTTTTTGAAGTTGCTGAAAGATGTGATTTTTCTAGCCAAGCTTTATTTTCATTTCACTGAAGTTGTTTGTTTTGTTTTTCTATTTAAGTCGTTTAAGGACAGAAATTACAGTATACAGTATAAGATAAAGGTTGAAAGAATCGTGATATAAATTATGTTGTATCGATAGCTATCATGACAACCGTGCTTGTAGATGATGGTTTATACGCTCCCTTGTAGCCTAGAAAGTATGCGTAAACGTTGGAGCGTATAAACCTTCGAACCCACGCACAGTTATATCATGGTAGAAGATAGTGAAATTACTTAAATTACGATATTACCAGCTTTAGTCATATGTTAAAAGAGAATTACGATCAATAGTTTGCAGTATCCTCTAATTTCTTGTTTATATATTGAAGCTTGCCTTGGCAGCCGCTAAAATGTCGCTTAAGTGAAAGGAGAGTAGTTTACACACTACTACTCAAAAGTTTCCGAACATCCAAGATTTGAGTGTACCTCTACTGTAAAAATCCTATTTTGGCACGAGAACTTCGCCGCCATGTGCCAGAGATTCTTATCCCTAAAGCATAAAATTTAGCGATAGTTGGATCGCGATCTAACTGATAATACAGATGAACTAATTATAAATCTTAGATTGGACACACAAAAGAGAACTTGTAATATATATCACTTGATTTAACCAAAACGGTGAAATGTGAGAGAGCATATTTGCTTTCTTTGAAAGATACAGACATACGGAATTATTGCAGGTACATAAGCTCGAAAAGAAGTTTTACATATGTCATAGTTATTAATATGTTGTTGATATGTTACCATTTATAAAGCTAAAATAGTTTCGTATGATAAATGCTTGTCAGTTGGTATAGCAGGATAACTAGAAGCATTGCGAACTTTACCAACATGAAGCAAAGAACAGGATTAAACGAGATGCATAGAATTGAATAGATCAAGTATTGGTCACACACAGACATTAGTATACAAGTAGTCAATACGGGAAGCATCTTAATAAGTCTTGTTTGTCTGATGCTACTAACTTCGTCTCATTGGTATGTCTGTGTAATTAATTGAGAATACGAGAAGCAAACTGTGACGTCGTTATAGTCTGGAGGAAATCCATCGAAACTAAAAATTTCAGTATGTCTAATGTTTCTCGGTGGCTTTTACCTAATTTGAGGGTGCTGAATCTGAATCTGCCGGGCGTACAAATGTACACCTTGAGCGTTTCGAGTAATGCAAGATGGCGGCTGTAAAATTGATAGGAATATTTCTGTATATTTTATCAAAATGGATATCAAATGATATGTTTTTTTGGGTTCCAGATTCCAATAATAATGTCAAAAATGTTATGAAATTGATACAAATCGAGATATTCAATATGGCACCCAATATGGCGGCCGTAAAATTGACAAGAATATTTTTGGAGTATTGTATTGACATGGTTATCGAATTATATGTTTTTTGGGTTGCAGATTTCAATAGTTACTTCAGAAACCTTATGAAATTGATAGAAATCAATATATTCAATATGGAATATTAAGATTCGCGACCCTCGAGCTAGGTACACACTTAGAACAATATCTGATACACTGAAATTTTGGGCGTTGATGCTTTCTCCGTCACCGCAACTCTCCTTGTTTGCGCTCCAGAACATTTTTTCCACATTTTGGGCTTCTCTATATTTATTTACTTAACCATTCCTTTCTGTGTGCAAAAGAAAACAAACAACACAAGCTTAGGTTTGAAGATTTTCTTATATTTTTTTTCCTGGACGTTTTCTTAATCAAGAATTATGTTGCTGGTCGCATTAATGCGAAATATGTACATTTACAATACAAAATGCTGATGTTTCTATGTTACTTCGCAACAAGATAATAAATATCACAGATCAGTCACTCGTCAGTCTTCGTCAGAAGAAGTATCCATGTTTTCGTCTTCTAGATTCCTAGTATTTAGACGTGTGAAGGTATTCTGGCATCGTTTAGAGGCTTCACAATTGCAGAAGTTAGTGCAGCTATTATGATTTGACACAATCACAACGTCCTTTATAGATGTTTTCAGAAGAACAGCCGCAACTCACCATCTTCAAGATGTCTTTCGGTGCCAGTAACTGGTTCCAAAGTTTTGTTCAACTCATCACGATACCACCCAAAATGTGTGGGATCCATGTCTGGTGTGTCTGGTTTATCTGCTTGTTTCCAAATACAAGCCTGGAAATGCTGTCTTTTTTTTACATTTTCAGAGAATGCCTCCGTAGTTGGTGGCAAGCTCTTCAATTTCGGGATATGTACGGCAGGCTTCTTTGACAATTTCTTCAGCCAGACATCTCTTCTGACATCAGACATTTTAGGGCCAGTTATGCTACTGCCATAGCAAGAAGCTATAAACTCGGTTGCCTCCTGAATCACATCTTAAAGTAGTGATGTCTTATTTCCAAGCTTTTGAAGCTCTTCCCCACTTTCTAGTACTTTCATTGCCTTTTGCTTTCCAATGCCATAAAGAGTAAGAACTGTATCGCAGCTAGAAAGAGAATGAAGTCCTAGTAAGTTTGAAACAATATCACGGTGTTTGGACACAGACAATCCAATGTCAATAACTCCTCTATGACTTTGAGTTGCCTCCATAAAAATGTTACAAGTAAGTTTTTGTGTGTGGTAGTGGTGCATCAGGAGGAGAAAAACATCCGTGTCATCACTAATTACATTTATTGTACAATTTCTGTCCAGCTGATTGGCTACCATCACTACTTGTGTGATAATTATGGCATCAGCCTCTTCGTGAGTGTTTTTCATATCTGGACGTTTCTTGATACAATTAGCAGTTATTTCTGTTATAACATCTTCTGGTCCAGTGATAAATAGATTTTTGGTGGAATCTGATGGCAACCCTTCTGTCATTAGATACTTGCAGATCAGCTGTACTAGTTTTACCTTATTCTTCGTAACATACAGCACAACTTCTTGGGATGGCAAGGACGTGTTGAAAGACAATTTATAATACCTGCTACATGTTGATGCTGTTCTGACGTTTCTTATTCCTCCTTATATTAGTCCTCCTTATATTAGTCAAATATCAAGTACACGTTGTATTTGTTCAATGTTTCAAGCACATATGACCGATACAATTTTATGAAGGCAAGAACAGTTCCGTTAGATGGCCAGTTGATCACCCACAAAACAGCACAACCATCAAGCATTATAGCATCTTCGTGCTTGTACGATCTCATAGACTTCTCTACCTGTAATATATGTTTCAGTTTTGACTTACTTTTGCAGAACCTGGGAGCCCCATATTCATGAAACAAAGATGTGAGGACAGCGGCAAGCTCATATGAAATCATTCCTTTAGCATCAATATATCTTGTAGATGTGAGACACATTGCACGCGTGTACAAGAGTCCTGTGTCAATGATACCAATACTAGCTGTTCTTTTGACGCCATGGCAGGAAACATTACGAACCGTTGTTTAGATCGGATCGTGAAAACCAGTTGGTAGTATTTCTTCGTAAGAACACAACGCCTTCTCACCTATCTCAACAGCATTATCAACATTCACTTTCTGGGAACAAATTTTCCCTGTTACAATATTCACAATAGTTTTTGGGTGATCATCGGTCTTCAGAGGATCTATACAATTAGACAGCTTTTCCTTTAACTTAATTCAGTCTGCAGCATCTCCTTTTACTCGAGATGGCATTCCTTCCTTATGCTTAGTTATTTCCATATCTCGTCCAGCATCTCTCATAACATAAATGTAATTTACTAAACGACTGCAGGTGTGAAGGCTGAAAGCCCATTGCTTCACTGCTGATGGATTTAGTGTAAGTCCGATTATTCCTCCTGCTTCATGGCCACAACGCATAAATGTATTCTCAATGAATATGTCTGACCATATAGCATTCCAGATACCTGGTTTATGACGCAAAACATGTTCGTCTTTCATAAATCGTTCTAGTATTTCACTTGGAAGTATCTCTTATGGTGTATTTTGTTTCTGAGATATTTTTCCAAAATTCTATGAAAATGCTGTCATCTGTGAGCACAAAATTAAGATTTTACGATTTATTATTACTCGTCAGTAAATATTTTTTTTTTCAAAAATAGGTTTCAGAAATGACAACATAAACTTCTTTTGCAGCCGCCATATTGTGCGCCATATTGAATATCTCGATTTGTATCAATTTCATAACATTTTTGACTTTATTATTGGAATCTGCAACCCAAAAAACATATAATTTGATACCCATCTTGATAAAATATACAAAAATATTCCTGTCACTTTTAAAGAAGCCATATTGGCCGCCATCTTGAATTACTCAAAATGCTCAAGGCATCTGTACATCCGGCAGATTCAGATTCAGCACCTTCAAATGAGCTAAAAATCGCTGAAAAACATTAGACATACTGAAATTTTTGGTTTGGTCCAAAAGTAGGGTTTTTCCTCCAGACTATTAAGCATCCTCTTAGAAAGAAAAATACGCACACACACACACACACACACACACACACACACACACACACACTCACAGACTACGATATTTTCAAGTAGTTCACTGTCTGATAAATATACTACTACAGTAGCAAATTATTGTTTTATATTTTGTTAAGTATAAATTTTCTTTACGTAATTACCCTACAACCACACCGTGCTTTTATTAGGACGTGTATCACACCGTGGGGTCATATACGACCCCAGTCTGGAGAGTCGTTTTATTAGACTAGATAGATTTCCTTTGGTCCCTTGTAGCTTTATCGTCAAAGCGCAAGCAGTTTATGAGAAATTCAAATCTATTTCTTGACATAGTGCTCCTAAATGCAGGTGGACCAAACCTTTCAGACCACATATCACTTACTGTCAGGTGAGAATTTTTTAGAACACCGGCTAGATAACTCTGAAATAAAGCACAATTCAATTTTGTCAGTGGGGGATAGATAACTCTGATCTGATTTGAAGACACACTTTTGTCTTTCTATTTCTTCATTGGTAAAAATCACAATTCAATTCAAAATGTCGTCTGAAAAAAACAGTAGCCAAATGTCCTGTGCATTGGTTCTTTGTTTCGCTTCCTTCTTGGGCCCTGGGAGATGAATAACAATGTTTTTTTCAACGTTCTAGTGGATTTTTTGAAGGGTTTAGTGTACCACTTACTGCCATTCTTCCCATAAATGACGTTGTAACAAGTCGGCAACATCATCGTTATCAACATCAACTTCAAATTCATCCTCCGATTGATTATCCTGCTCCTCATTATCCTCATTTTCACTTAACAGTTCATCAGCATCGGACAGATCATCATCTGATTCTTCTAAAATGCGTACAATATCTTCCTGGTTAGAAAACTTCCTTGATGCCACCATTCATAAAAAAAATCGCCCACTAGAAAATGATTTGTTATATGGCTATTAAAAACAAACTATGTTTCATTAATCACATCGTGGGGTCATATATGACCCGAGCACTCAAAATAACACAGAACTTTCCGCACCAACACAACAATGCAACTTGCAGTGTCAACAGTATGCTCCGAACTGAAGCTAGACAAAGTGTTGTGTTTCCGTCTCACAACGACGCTGGCGCAGAACGCATTTTATATGCACAAGGGTCGCCGGTGACCCCACGGTGTGATTGTAGGGTTAAGATAAGTTTAATATTATTTATTTATAGAAAAATAGTAAAATCTAGGAGGCTAATGTGAACAGATCATGTTGCCAGAATGGAACAAAAATAGGAACGCTTTCAAAGTTTTAACTGGAAGTCCAAAGGGAAAATGACCATTAAAAAGACCTAGGCGCAGAGGACAATATTAAGATAGATCTCGCAGAAATAAGAATACAAAGTAGAAACTGGATCGAGTGGGCTATGAATAGAAGTCAATAGAGAGCTTTCGTGAACGCGGCGTTGAACCTCCGCGTTCCATAGGTCATAGAGTTAGTTAGTAAAATTTAATGGAAAACATGTAAAATTTTGGTTTTAGTAGAACATCAATGCAATTAAATTTGCAATGTATTATCCTCCTCTTTGTCCTCTGAAACAAAGGAAACAAATCTTTTAATTTGCGTTGTGCAGATATTTAATCAAGTGATTTTATTATTATTATTATTATTATTATTATTATTTTACAAAAATATTTTTAAAATTATGCAATCTAACCGTGGCTAACACTTATTACCAATCCGTGTTAAAGTTTCGGTAATATATAATTTCTTTCATAACACAATAAACGTATTATTTATTGCCAAAACTGTAACACAAATTAATATTACAAAATGCTTCTTTATTTGCCGTAGGTTCTATTACTTCAAGGTTTCACTTCTAACTTCAAGGTTTCACTTCAGAAGAATATCCTTATAGGAATATCCCCACAAATCTTTATGGAAAAATACCTTTGAAATTAAAGAAAGACGAGAAATATATATAATGTATATAACGACGAACAATACCTTCAGTATTGTTCCTATCGGTTCCCGTGCCAGCTGAATTAACGCAAAAGAATTCAGTACATGCTGTATGCAACCCGCTTTACAGAGAAAGTGATTGGGTTGCTTACCTATAACATGTAATAGGGTTACTGTTCACATACTCAGGGCCGTAACTTGTGGGGGCAGGGGGTAACTGCCCCACCAGGGGAGCTCCCCGCAAGTTCGAAGGGAACCCATTTTCAAACAAAAAAATGTTACTCCGATATGAACAGAAATTATAAATGAAGCATCAAACAGGTCCAATACATTACATAAACAAAAAGCACACAAATGGTAAATTAAACAAAAATTAGTCGTGGGCCCATTTCAGTAACAAATGTCTACTATTAAGGGCCCTAGAAACAATATTTATTCATATAGTTTTGAGATTGTCAATAATGTCCTCTTAATTAATTTCTGATGTATGGAACAGGCCCTGGGGCGTAACTAAAGGCCCCACAGACCTTGCCGTGTGGGAGGCCACAGGCTCCGGGGGACCCAAATACACATATAATTGTTCGCTCATTACCTCCCAGAAAAATCTAAGTTACGGCGCTGCATATACTGTACGTACTTTATATTTTCAGCCGTAAATCCCCTTTCGAGTCGAGAGTAGAAACAAATAGACTCCGTACTCGATTATATCTGTGTACAAAAATTTTTCATTTTAGGTGGTTTCATTCTATGGCAAAATTTGATGACAGACCCATTTATTCATACAAATAATTTTATACGTTACTATAAATGTAAGTTTCACTCAATTTTAAAGCGAGAATTTAACTAAATTCGGATCAAATTGTCTTTGACGTTCTGAAACAAACAGGCTTATATTCTAGTAACCCCTCTTGTGAGCAAGAACTATCGAAATCTAGCGCAGAGTATGCTTTTTTCTATGCATTATCATTTTATAATCATCGAAATTTCATTGTCTTCTTGAGTTGATTTTGAACGTTGGAATTGTTCGATGTAAATTTGAAAAATATAATACAAAACTTTTCTATATTAGATACACTCGCTTGACTGAAAGACTGAAACAAGTTTTCGTTAAAAAAATTCTTACACTGGTACCTAAAAATTGAAACAAAATCATACAGTTACAATATAATGCTTCTAGTAGCTAATCAGGCGTTAATGTTTCAAAGTGCTATTCCATTTAATCGTCAAAACAAATTACGATGTTCTTACATGAAGAAACAATAAGCGAAATATGAGAAAGACATATGCCGGAATGCCTCTCTTATCTTTCCAAGGCGTGAGGAGAGGAACAGAAAAATGAAGTATGCTGCTACTACATACATCTTGATGCGTATAATAGATACTTCACGTAATTCTACGTACGTTGCGTAGTAATTAATATTAAATACTGTAGTGAGTAAGTATATAAATCTATCATGTTCTGATACTATTTGTTTCCAAGATACAAACCCCTTTCGAAAATCTAGGCGGACATCCCCCCATTGTGGACAAAATTATTACAAAGTTAAGGAAAATCTAATTCTTCCCATATTTTATTAGTAGCGAGGAAGGCTAAAGGTAACTTATCCTAAGCATTTGTCCAGTAGTTAGCGCGTGCGGCTTTTATGAACGTATGTTGTTCAATTCCCGGTAGGAGAGCATAAGAAAAATGAACGCATTACGGTGATTTAGACTCCATGTTAACCATTTCAATCTCTTTTTAAATTATTATAATAAAGTATTTGAGAATATCTGATACCTTAGACAGATAATGGATGGAGTTTTGAATAAGGTTACCTGAATTCTGTCATTTATATTCTTTCTTGATTCCCTCAAATCTAGGAGTACTTTGCAACAATTAGAAGAAAATCTTGTTTGAAGGGGTTAAAGTATATATCTACCTCTCATGTAGTCTCAGTGCTGAAAGTTATATTAATCATTAACAAACAAAGGATGAAAAGAAAGGAAATTTAACCTAAATCAAATCTAAATCAACCATCCGCAAACAAAATTATCTCATAGATTCGCTTAAGAAGAGGGTTTTCCTAGACTGAAGTTCAGAATAAAGGTTGGGATACTGTAAAGAGTATGGTGTTGGTATTCCAGCATGTCTTACGTAGCAACGCATTGTTGCCACACTTGGTACAATTGTACCAAATTCAGCCCTTTTTGTCATTCATCGGCCCGTTGGTACCACGCTGGCATTTTCAGCCCCTTTTGTGAAAACGTTGGTACAATTCTACCTAATTCAGCACCATTTAACAAACACCGGAACTTGTCACATTTTCAAAAATGACCTTTCCTAACCCTCACGTTACTCATACTGTAGTGTTGGTCTCTTAAAAAAATATTGTTGAACATTCATTCTGTGACATTGCTCTCCATAACGCTACGAACTTTGTGTGGAATTATACCAGGAAGCAAATGAGGCTAGATGGACACGAGAAAGAAGCAGTGTGCTAGAAATTTTAGCATGAAATAAAAAAAACCGTTGAATGAAGTGTTGAATATTCTGAAGAAGACCAGCGTGTGCTCAAGTAACTCGTTGCAAATGTAAATATCTTTGTGTGTCGTTGCAAAGATTCTACACCAAAATGATTAGCACTGAAAAAATTCATAGACGTAGTTATCGGCTTACCGGGCTAAGTTGCTTACTAGTGACGTATCTTCCCTTTTAATTTGCGGTCTCTGTTACATTTCCTACGTGCGACAGAAGTTTCATCTACTTCCACGGTTGTTCGTGGTCCTCCTACTTGGGTGTTTTTAAAAAGTAATTTTTAAAACGAGCACTTTCTTGATTTGGAATCTTGGAAGAGGGAGGGAGGAGAAGAAATGTTATAGAACTTCACCTCTTTTAGTTTTGTAATATAGAGCAATGTATTACACTGGTATAAAATAATGAATTCAGCCCTTTTTGTTTCAATTTGGTACTATTTTTGAGCCCACTTCAGAGGTAGGACTGTGGCAACACTATAGCAACGAAATGCTGTATACCGTTAAACTTGTGGCAACCAGTCAGTGGTCGTATTTTGAGGGAAATTTCCCTAATCTATGAAAATTTCGTAGGTAATTTTAGCAAAAAGAGAGAAAGGCAATTTTGCGATAAAACCATGGAAATCCAGGGAACTTCTCGTGCTGGCTGATTGACCAATATAAATTCTTAAATATGTCTTTGTTTTTGAGAAATAAACCAACACAATAGCAATACTTGTGTGTGTGTGTGTTCAAAGTAGCATAATTTGCACACATTAATGGTTGGATGTGTTTGTGTGAATTTTATTGTAAAAAAAAGGAAAAAGTGAAAAATCTAAGCATAAACCAAATGAATAAAACAAACGTGGTTCGCATTTCCTTTAATATAGCTAAATTAATTTTCTTACATAATTTCTGTCATAGCAATTGGATACTCAACAAACTAGAGAAAATTTGGTACGAAAAGGGAAAATTTTGTGTTAGTTGAGGGAAACCTACGAACTCTGCAACCAACTTGCAAAAATAATTATTTTTTAAAAAAAATATATATATTTCTTTATGATTGTCAAGAAAATAGAATGACAACAACACAAGAAATACTGTTTTCCAGAGATAATAACATTTTCCAAATATACTTTTGCAAAATTATAATAATAGTAGTTTCTATTAGCCAAAATATGATTATTGTATATGTTTAACTTGTTTTTAACTTTTAGAAAAGTTTAAGATATATAATATTGACACCAGCGTACATAAACTAGGTCGACTCGAGTGTTTAACGTGGTACGCAAGTCTTAATCCATAACACGTTCTAAAATTTAGAATCTAATGTAAACATAAAATGCCATCACTAGCCATATCAGAATTGCTGTGTTTCAGCCTTATATTCTAATCACGCTCGATCCTAGCCATAGGAGCTAAATACACGATTTGATTGGTTGGAGTTATTCGTACCTTACAACGTAGCTTATATATAGCACAAATCAAACACCAGATTATGTCGGTTATCGAGTCGAGCGTGCTCATAATAAAAATCGATTTTGCCGTGGGTTCAAACCCGCTTCAAGCAAAGTTTTTTTGTATTTTTTTATATTTTCATAACATTTTTATCGTTAAAGTAAGATGAAAATAATACTGATTTGCCCTTGTGCGTAATATATAATGCATAAATTATGCTTTTACCACCATTTTCCTAGGGATTTCTTGTAGCCCTTATAAACAATGACGTTATAAACCAACAGTAGTACAGTCAAATTTACAATGAAGTTACACCATTCAGTCTTGACGTAATGTCACGTGGTAATTAGCCCACTTTTCACACACAACTTTAATGATTAAAAAAAGCGATTTACTTACTCAGTTATGAAACATAGCTGAGCGAGCGTCAGCGAGCGAAAGGGGATTAAATGCCCCGCAGGACTCGGTTTATTCCACGTTTGCCCCCATGATAATATTAGGTGGCATTACGTCATACTCGGGTGGTGCAACTTCGAATAATATTTGTACTACGTTGGCAAACCAACAGATAACTCCAACCAATCGTAAACGTGTATTTATCTTATGGCTAGGGTCTAGCGTGAAAAAATGTGCGTATCAGATATGGACAAAGAAATGTCATACAACGTTTAGTGCGAGTTTTTAGTTTTAACCTCTAATTACTGCCAGCTAAACTCTGCAGAAGATTCCGTCTTTTGGTTACTTGCTTTTTCATATTAAGACGTTGTGACTTCCATATTAAAGCTTTAAATATGTTATAGTCTTTCTCTGCATGGGCTTCACTTCTGAGAGCATTTGCGTCACCTTTAGGATATAATATTATATTTAACAGTGTATTTGCTTCATACAAAAGTGCGTTAACAAATAAACAATTTACCTCAACAGAAAAAGAAAAAAAAAACATGAAGCATTCCTCTTTTTCCGAATAACGCTGCGTGGCACATTTTGGAATTTACTGAGTTACCAGTGGAGACATGCTATGCGGAGCATAACTAATATATACTGAACAGTGAATCTCTCCATTATCCAAAATATGGCACTAGTAGACTGGCAAACTTTGAGGGAAGCTCTGCTATATAGGCTAAGCTAGCATACGTGTACTAGAATTACCTTAATTTTTTTTTATCAGTTTCACTGAAGTGTGCCATACACAGCACCATTCAGAGAAATGCTTCAACTATTATCTCTTTTCAAAACAAACCAGGGGCGGATCAAGAACGGACTTCTGGGGGGTTGTAATATTGCTACTTAGAGCTACTTTTAAGAACTCCAAACTCTGGAATGTTTTTCATTTATATTTAAAATAAGAAAGTTTTCTCGCCCCCCGTGGATCCACCCCTGCAACAAACGACATCTTTTACCGCCAAAAATAGTTTTCGTCCATTTCCCCGTAAACTACACATGAGAACTCTAGCTCCTTTTTTATTCAGCTTTATAAGATATTTCTTCATAGTATTAACGAGTGCTCGTTTACAATGTTATATGAGGCGCATGTCAAACAGGGTCGATACTTTTGTACGACGGGTTAGCAACACTTATGAAGTTTAGCAATTGCAGAAGTATGTCTTAATATTCTGTCCTTGCAAGAAACATAGAATCATCTGAGCACATTTATGCACGTGCCGAATTCTGACTGACAAGCTGAGTTGTCAGAAACTGTGCGCGAGGTGGTTGCCAGGAATGCTGACAGACGTTCACAAAGAATAAATAATGAAAGATGCACATGATTTTTTAGCCTGCTGGAGGGTGAATAAAGAGGACATGTTTTCTCACGGAGTGACGGAGAATTAAACCTGGGTACCGTGTATCACTGGAAATCGAGTTGATTTTGAGTTTAACGTCGTTTTCAGCAGTAAGGCTATATGAGACGGGACCAACTGATTATAGTGGAATCCGAACCACATGAGCTCTCGCCGGGAATTGATCCCGGGTCTCCCACGCCAAAGGCGTGAACGCTAATCGCTTAGCCAGGAAGGAGCTCTGGATGGAAATCGAAGCAGATGTCAATGCAATGGCAATTTCTACAGCGAATAAATGCAAACATCATCATTTCAAAAAGCCATGACAACCCTATTTAACGACCAAAAGAATGTAATTTTTCTGAAATTCTTGGAACCATGACGAGGAATTATAGCTGATGTGATACTGCCAAATAGTGAATAATCTGCGACGTGCCATCCAAAATCGACGAAGACGCTCTGGAATTCTTCTGATTCATAATAACGTCCGCCTACACATACCTGCTCGTACTGTTGGGATAATTCAAAGATTTTGATGGGAATTATTCCATCATTCTCCTTACAGCCCCGGCATTGCTCCAGCCGATTTCTTTCTTTTTCTTTACTTGAGAAAGTGGCTTATATTGAAGAGTTTCAACGACAGTGAAGTTCTGGACTGATTGCACTCTGATGCACACAGATTTTTACACAAGGGGGGGGGGAGTATACGGAAGCTTGTGCCATGCTACTTGAAATTTCTGGGGTTCATGGCTACTACATGGTGAAAATAACCAAATCACGTACTTATATATCAATGACAATAAATTTCTTCTCGAATTATTTTCTTGTTTTCTAAAAGAAAATATTGTTATTTTTTTACATGATCCTCACATTAAAAAAAAAAAGAATAAAGTGTAAGAGCCAACCGCAATTTTAGCTATCTGTATTCCATCATATTTGTAATAATAAAAATCTGAATAAGAATCTACTTCAGTATGAGAATCACCTGAATATATGGTAATTACCATAGAACATTAGGTTTTATATTTATTTAGAAAACAATCTTTTTAATTTTCTCGAAAACTACGCATCTGCTTTATATTCACCTGTATTATTTTTCTGTTTAATGAGATTTTTGATTGGTATACATCCTATATTTATTTGTACACTCATGTCCAAAATCATTGTCGCATGTCTATAACTTGTCTTCTTGTAAGAATATAATTTGATAATGAATTTGTAGAGTACTTGTAAGTACTGTTACTATGTGTATAATCGGGAAATGTATATTTGTAGTAAATTTCATAGGAAAATAATTATAAATACGAAAATTAGAATGAGTAAAACAAAATGTTGCTAAATGGACAAGAAAGTTTTATTTTCGTTTTATTGTTCTTATTTACTGCTCTTTTGATATGAAATTTGCCATATACATGTCTTTGTCGATTATACACATACTAAGATTATAAGAAATACCGGGCGAATTCGTTATCAAATTATATTCCTACAACAATATATTTATAGACATGCGACAATAATTTTTGGACATGGGTGCACATTGTTATTCTCAGAGGCGCAAATCTGTCTTCAATATTGGGGGAAATGGGTAAGACCCTTCCCATATATATATGGGAAGGGTCTTGCCCATTCCCCCCAATGTTGAAGACAGATTTGCGCCGCTGTATAGCGATGTTTAAAATTTTTATAAAGTTGAAAAACAATGCTTTGGTGGATCAGGGGAACAGAGTTGTCTTCAACATTGGAAAGGAGCAGATTTGAGGCTTATTCTGGGGGGGGGGGTTGAGAAAGATGAGACTCATATTACGGTAGATGAATCAGATTTCTGAGGTGAACCTATTGTATATTATACAGAAGCACATCAATTTCATCTTAAGTTTCTTTCGGGCAGTCGGATACAAATCATCATGTTTCTCCCCAGAAAACACACTTCAAATCGGATTATTGTGGGAACAGTCCCTCGCAGTTCCAAGATTGTAGGGGACATGCAACCCTCATCAACCCCGGGGTTTGCGCCAGTGGTTCTTAATATATAATAATATCTTAAAATATACTCTTTTGTGTTATCCTTTACATCGGAGCATAGATCTCTTTGAATATAAAATATAGCCTACTCACATGTTATCGGTGGTTGGATGTTTAAGGTTTGTACCTCGGTAATATTTCATTATTTTAAATGTGCTTTGTTAATATTGTTTGATAATTACTACTTCAATGGAAATCTACAGTTAATGAAACAACAATATTGCTTGCTGATATTTACATTGCTTTTCCCTAGATAATTAAAGTAGATTAAAAAAAATGTAAGTATACTCAAACGAAGATAACAAATTAAAACCATTATAAACAGTGACATCTACATATAAGCTCGAGTTATTAATTCTCTTTTGTGCCTGTGTCTGCTAAAAGCAATGTGGTTTGTGACGCATTACTTTTGCGGTTATCACATGTAATTTTTCATGAAGTGGCTTTACTCCGTAATATTACTACGCAAGACGATGGTCCACTGACTAGTTTTGTTTTTCATTGCGTGTGGAACCAACAAATGTACGAGAAAAGAGCCTGAAATGAAATTGGATTTATTTTTATATTGGATTATAGAACATCCACAAAAGAAAACGACTCTTTTATGTACCACATAAAAGAAAATCCTTTTACTCTTGCAAGAACACGATGGAATATATTTCTCTAACGTACAATTTTATTATAACCTTGTGGTTTTAAAATTCTTTTTGACTTCAGCATACGTGATTAAATATGTCTATCCTATTTCAGTAACCTTTGTATTACGTATTTGTGTGATTGTACATAAAGCTTGTCCTTCATACAATAGATTAATATTGCTCGTCCGTGGCTAAGTGGTTAGCGTAGGCGCCTTTGGCGTGGGAGACCCGAGGTCGATTCCCGGCGGGAGCTCAGGTGGTTCGGATTCCACGTTAACCAGTAGGTCTACGTCTCGTATAGTATCGCTGCTGAACGGGACGTTTAACTCAAAATCAACTCACCAAAATAGAGGAATACTAAACAAGCACAGGTTAAAACTAAAAGAAATACAAATGCTGGATAAAATGGAATAACCGTATTTTCAATTTTTGGGTTAAAATGTAGACTTCGATGAGCTCTGCCCAATGGCACCACTTTTGATTTCTGGAACCGACTAAGGGTCAAAAAAAAGTGGGACAATTTGGGCAATGCGGACCAGTGACCGACTGGGAAGAAATGGGTGTCATTCGATTCTCATTCACATGTACATCAATAATTAATATTCCACTTTCCCGAAACTTCTATTTTGATCCCGAAAATGAACGAAAATCTGGAATTTTCAATTTTGGATTTTCGTTGATTTTCCGGATTAAAATCGAATGTTGGGGAAAATATATCAATTATTCATGTAAGTGTGGATACGAATCGAATGATATCCATTTTGTTCCAGTCAGTCACAGGTCCGAATTGCCCAAAATCCCGTATTTTCGTTAATTTTTGATGTCAAAATATAATTTTCGGGAAAATACAAGGTGATTTTTTTAAAACTCGCAGTTTTCATTTGGGTCTAGAATTTCTAACTGAAGTCCGATTTTCATGCGATTTGTGGCAAATGATCAAGGAAGGATGATAGAGTTATAGAACTATGTCTTCTGGTTTAAATTTATCCATGGTAATATCGACCAAGCCTCAAGAAAAACAGCAAATATTCGCTAGTGTACCTGACAAGGGGAGTGAGGTTTTGGATGTTTGAAGCGAAGTTGTAGAATACAAATTAAGTGTTAGTAAGAATACAGATTAAGTCCTAGTGGTATAACACACATAAATCACATATTGAATAGCTACAGCCGGATTCTTGAGACAAATGGAGAAATTTCTTGGGGACCTAAGGACTCGATAATCGACATCTTGCACACCACCCGACTGCGGGGTCCGATGTTTCCCTGTCTCACTCAGAAGCGATCTTTTTTTTTTTTATTCTCTAGCGACCATATTATGTTCCTCTTTGGGTCAGAACTTGAGGCAAATTTGATTCTAAATGACTTTTGCGTAGCAACAAGAGATTCCGTTATCCAAACAATTTAACCATATTCATGTTGCCCCAAAGAGTACACTATGTTCACTGTGCCCTTTAAAATACTTACACAGTAGCACAAAACTCTACAGCACAATTCCCAATACAAATGACTTAGTTTCCTGTTTCTTATTGACCTTGGTGAGGTTGTCATCTAACGAAGAAAACTCATATCTTTACACAGCAAAGCACCTCATCCCAATTTTAAGGTACACTCAAGGGCGCCGATCCTTGGGGGCCGGGAGCCCGGCCCCCCAAAGCTCACATGTGCCCCCTATTGTATTTATGAATACACAATATTAGACATAATTTGAGTGCAATTTGTCTTAAAATCCTGATATATATACCTTCTGCATCTGTATGCCCCCCCCCCCAAATTTACAGAGAAATCGGTGCCCTTGGGTACACTGGCGGATATTTGCTGTTTTTCGTGAGGCTTGGTCGCTATTACGCCCTATGAATTTAAACAAGTAAACATAATTTCACAAATCTCCGATAATTCCTTGATCATCTGCCACAAACCGCATGAAAATGGGACTTCTGTTAGAAATTCTAGACCCAAATGAAATCCATGAGTTTTTTTAATCAATTATATCAATTAGTAGTAGTATATCAATTATACTGCCTGAAATACGCGATCATTATTAATTCTATCGATAAATAGAATTTTTCGATATATCTTTTACATTTTGCGATATATCTTTTATCGCAGGCTCCAAAGGTTGTATGGCGTTCTTAACATTTGCTTGGATTTTAGGAAATAATTTTACATTAACACTACTACTGTTGGGAATGTAGTTGCTTTTATTTTGGCAAAAATTACAACGGGAAAATGAATAAAATCATTTTCTTAAAATAGAAACAGTACTGTTACATCAAATAGTACGAATGACAATTATCAGCGCTAAGGCTATACTATACCATAGAAACATATCTGCAGAAAAAAAACTCCATTTCTTACAAGAGCAAGGCATAACGAATTTTCGGAAATAGATATCCAAGAAGGTTTGATTTTTTTCTCTTACAAGAATAGTTTATCTCGCTAATACCTGACGTTAGGAGAACACGTAAAATATAACTGAAACTGTGTTTTAGTGTTTTCTCAAAATTCTGCACATCAAGAGGGAAATAGAGGTAGTTTCTTTATTAGTCTAATTTCCCACTAATCATTCAGTAAATTCACAAAGTGACGGATTTGCTGAAGATAGTGATGTAACATTTAGTATTTGAGTTCTTAATTGCAACTAAGGTAAGAATGTATTGCACTATTTTCGAAAATTCGAATTCCAAAGACGTAAGGGATGCAATCTCTATAATATTCAAATTCCCGGCTATTTATGAAGAATATAACAAATTTTGGGGATTTACTTAAGCTGGAGGTTTAAAATTCTATAATAAAGTCTTCCTTATAAATAGTGTAGTCAGCCTTCCATCATTTCCGAAAATTTTGCTTTTAAAGACAAAATGCATTTTTTTACAATATTGTACTGACTTGTGAATAGTTTAACTTGGAAATGTGAATATCAAAAAAACAGCTCAATAAAATTTATGGAATATATGGAATTTATTGCAGCGTTCCAGGAAATTTTGCTTCTTAAGGGACAATGAGTAAATTGCTACAAGATTGAAATTTCCCATTTTTATATTAATCAAATCTTATTCTCTTCGTGCATGCAAAGAACGGGAAATTCCTTAAATTCTTGTATAATATAACTTCTAGTTTACATTGCGAATATATACGAGAAGGTGCCCCCAAAATAAGAGGAAACATAATGTTGACCGGATTATCGACATAGTAACGCTTGTGGCGTTAGGTTCTATTAGCATGGGGTATCATTGTTGGTGGTAATGAGGCAACTGGATAACTGAAATTAGACCATCTTGTGTATTCGCTTAACTTAGTACACTTTGATTTCTTTCGGTTCCAAACATTAAGTCTGCGCTTAACGAAACAACGATCTTAATACGGCCAGCGATATTCAGAAGCTAGCTAGTGTTCTGGTTAGAAAGATCAGATTCTTGTAATACGGAAACCGTGTAGAGTAGTTTATTAAATGCAGGAGATGCCTTGTTAGAAGGAAATAACAAAATTCATTAATGCACAGTACTTGAGAGCAGAGGTACACTCATGTCCAAAATTATTGTCGCATGTCTATGAATATGTTGTTGTAGGAAAAATTTGATAACGAATTCGCCTGGTATTTCTTATAATCTTAGTATGTGTATAATCGGTAAACAAACTTATGTGGCAAATTTCATGTCAAAAGAGAAGTAAATAAATAAAAACAATAAAACGAAAATAAAATTTTCTGGTCGATTTAGCAACATTTTGTTTTACTTATTCTAATTTTCTATAATTTTCTATCTATTCTATTTATACTTCTTTTCCTATGAAATTTACCAGAAATATATATATTTCCCTATTATACACATAGTATCAGTATTAAAAGTACAGTGCGAAATTTGTATCAAGTTATATTCGTACAAGGAGACAGTTATAGATATGCGACAATCATTTTGGACATGAGTATACATAATGGGAATTGTCACACCTCTCGTCTTAACAAATATTGATCTAGAGCTATTGATTATACCAAATAAACAATAACTAAATCAATTGTAAGGCAGGGGCGGATCCAGGGGGGCAATCTCCCCCGCAGAAGAGGAAACTTTCTTATTTTATATATAAATAAAACCCATCCCAGAGTTTGGAGGTCTTAAAAGTAGCTCTAAGTAGCAATATTAACATCCACCGCCCCTCGGAAGTCCGTCCTGGATCCGCCCTGTTGTGGGGTGAAGAAAGAATAGTTCGCGGATAATTAAAAAAGCTTGTATAAAATAGCCAACATTAAGGCAGTATTGTTAAGAATGACACAGTACGTAGTTCCACACCACTTGGAGATCATTCAGTACCAATCTGTGTGCAACAACGGATACGCAAAAAATGTAAAAACAAGTCATTGTAACTGTTGTGCCGAATATTGGAAACTAAATGCCATACTTCGCGCTGCATTCACGCAAACCGATACGGAATGTATCCGATTGTGTAGTATACGAAAGCCGCTATCATTGTAGAAAGTGAGTGTGCTATTGGTGCTATTGGAGGTGATCATTATACAAAACCTCTTTTTTTCACGTCCATTCCCACAGGAATTGGGACGCTCGCGCACATGAATAAGTTACAACTAGGGATAGGCAAAACCGATTTTTATAAAAACCGGAAACCGATTTCTAGAAAAACCGAAATCCGAAAAATCGACATTTCGGTTTCTCCAAAACCGGTTCGTTTTTTACCGAAACCGGTTTTCTCCAAACCGGTTTCGGTTTATGTCAAACCGGTTCGTTTTTTCGCCGAAACAGGTTTCGGTTTTATCCAAAGTCGGTTTCAGTTTTCTTCCAAATCAGTTCGGTTTTCACGAAAACTGGTTTCGGTGAAAACGTTTGGAAAACACCTAAAACTATTTCTCTGGAAACGGAATAGATTTCTGTAAAACAACAAAACATTATTCTGGTTCGAAATAGAACACATTTTGGAAAAACCGGAACCGGTTTTGAAGAAAACCGAAACCGGATCCGGTGAAAAACCGAACCGGTTTAGGAGAAAACCGATACGCGGTTTAGGTAAAACCCGAACCGGTTTCGGAGACAACAAAAAAAGGTTTTGAAAAAAATAGAAACCGTTTTTTGGAGAAAACCGAAAAACCAGTTCTTGTGCCCACCACTAGTTACAACACATACTAAGGGATATTACCAAATCAACCTTGTGTGAAGAAAAAACTATAAAATATGTTATAGAACCAAAACAAAACTGAAATCGGTTGTTTGCTCCCGTAGGATACATTACTTAAAGTCGGTACTGTTCACAGGCAGACTAATGGGGCGTTTACACTTAGTCGATTTGCGTTCGATTCAGTTGAATTGACGTCACTTTCAACTTAATCGACCGTGTAAACTGGACTTCAACTTAATCGCTTGTTGATCGAAGGCGACTAATCGACTGGCAACTGAATTAAAAGACGTTATATTTTCTGTGGTTGAAATAATTGAACACATCCATCAATCTGATTCGGCCTAGTTGCTTCGATTTAGTGGCAAATGCAGCGAGTCGATTCAGTCGTGCGACTAAATCGACTAAGTGTAAACGCCCCATTAGGGTTGATGAGTTCTTCTATTCAAAGTATTGAGAACCACTATATCTCTAGCTATTTGTCAATGACAAATTTTCTGCACTGCACTCTGCAGCTACATGTTACATCTTACCACTCAACCAGTTCATACAGAACATAGGTATCTTATATACCGCAATGAGCCAGCAAGTAATATTTTACGGAGCAAGCAAGCAGGAGAGGTCCCATTACTTAAATTGTAAGAGCTTGCATAATACGAAACACTTGCTCTATCTAAATTGTGTACTTTATTTGTGTTTTCATGCATATTTTGGAAATGTACATTCTGCTCTTTTCTTCGAATTTTTGGGGTTCCCAAAGAGAGTGGGGCCCTAAGTTATAGCTACTTTAGCACATACGGAAATCTGGACTGGTACTATTAAAACACAGCTATAAGCTGCGCGAACACGAAGAAATTAAATGTCGAGTAAAAGCAGGGAATTCGTGTTACTATTCGGTTCAAAATCTCTTGTCGTCGCGAATTCTGTCGAAGAATTTGAAGCTTAAAATATATAAAACGATAATCATGCCTGTTGTTCTGTATGGTTGCGAAACATGGTCGCATACTCTGAGGGAAGAACATAGACTGAAAGTATTTGAGAACAAGATCCTGAGAAGAATATTCGGACCAAGGGGGAACGGGAATGGCGGAAACTTCATAATGAGGAAGTACATAATTTATACGGTTTACCCAACATTGTTAGGGTTGTCAAGTCTAGATGGCTTAGGTGAGCAGGTCATGTAGCTAGAATGGAAGAAAGTAGAAACGCTTTCAAATTCTTGACTGGAAGACCCATCGGAAAACGACCATTAGGAAGACCTAGGCGCAGATGGGAGGACAATATTAAGATGGATCTCGCAGAGATAGGAATACAATGTAGAAACTGGATCCAATTAGCTAAGAATAGAAGTCAGTGCAGAGCTCTTGTGAACGCGGCATTGAACCTCCGGGTTCCATAGGCTATAGAGTTAGTTAGTTAGTTAGTTATAAGCTGTGCTATCAAAATAAAAAATACTATGAGTAAAACAGTTATTTAATTCATAAAACCGCTTCAGACTCGTAGCCAGATCACTAAGACAGCGGAAGCCCGGATACATTTTGTTTAAGGAAGAGGAGATTTGTGTTCACCCCTCATGCATAGTGACTACATTCTAACAAACACCAGAACGATTCAGTAGGTTAAATGTCGTTGCATTGCGATTCGTTTCCTTGGCTCTCCTCTAGCTACGGTTTTGATGTACCTACAGTGAGAAGAGACTTGTAGTTATAGCATATTATTTCATTGCTTTTTCTTGCTATTTCATTGCTATGCGCAAACATCATGCATGTACGATCTCTCCTATTATTGCATTCAATGCACGTCTGCGCGATCACTACTGCTTCATGATTGCAACATCTCTATGATTTGGGTAGGGAATATCGAAGTGTCATAGCTTTGGGTCGAAATTCCCAGACTAGTGGTAAACTTTGTTCAAGGCTATCTTTGAGAATGATGTAATCCAGATAATCATCACGTCTTGATTATGCATTTTTACTGCACGTTCAAGAAGAAGCACGAATTTATTTTGCACCATTCACGCGCAACATGAAACACAATTCTCAGCGAACAGCTTCTATCGACACATGGATTTAGTGAAAACTCTGTTCGCACAGTTGTCAATTCTCTGTTCATTACAACTGGTTATCCTCTTTCCTGACTCCTCATCAAGACCTAGCGCGAATTACCTTCCATGAGATCTCTTACGTCTTTACGCCTCATTGTAGGTTACCCTTCACTAATATAGGTTACCATCTTTTATCTTACGTAAAACCGATTCCTAATAATAATAATTTGTTTATTTACTTTCAAAGTGACAAGAATGCGTATTCAGGTAGTAATTGATTTAATTGTAACTTTTGGCGTCATATATACCAGAAGTTTGTTGTAATATTACTTGGGTCTTTTGGAGTGTGGATTTGCTTATTTTGCAATTTGGAATTGTTAATTTCTGTATATGTTTGGGTCCGCGGTTGCTTGGTAGAGCGTTCATATCTGTTGCATGGGGTCCTTGGTTTGATTCCAGCTCGCCCCAAGTTAGCTTTATGGTGGACAAACACCATGTGCGTGGTTTTTCTCTGTGTACTCCCGTTTCCTCTTACTTTCTCCATTCCATCATATTATTCATTTCTCACCATCACCGTCTTCTTTAGCCTACCTGGCATAACTGTGGGACGTAACACTTAAAAGATTTCATTTTATATATATACATATATATATATATATATATATTTGTCTGTATTGTTTACCATGATATGGTTTAACAGTGCTTCTGCCGTTAGAGATTAAGTAGTAATGCTTTTATCTTCTAATCACCTGTATCTTTCACATTCTATAGATACAGCTCTACCTAGGTACATTATCATAATACGTATTGGGAATATTATTCGTACATCGAACTTTTTATTTTCTTTTTCTAATCTCCCATAGAAAAAGCAAACCACAGCAAGTTAAAATTAAATTAAACCATTGGGAATTCTCCTCAGCCTCAGAACAGGAAAATCAATAGGCTAAACTTCAAGAAGAGAGAGATGTATAGAGAGAGAGTCAAACCAGTGCATTAATTTGCGTAAGTGTGCGTGTGCATACATGCACTCCTGAAATCCAATTCAATTAGGAATCTAGTTAGACGCTGAGCAAATGAACTCTGGAAATGTGGTGAGTTAGCTAGTTTTATTAGACAAAAAAAGTCTGTTAATGGGGCTAATTAATCTGTTCAAACAAGAGTCTTCTCTAAAAAGTCCCAAGGATACCGGAAAGAGTTTAAAGGCATATGATATTACTGTTTAGTTTAAGTAGGCTTTTCCGTAGACTGACTTAAATGTGATCAGAAGATAAAGCTCCAAAGGGAATATACTTTTGAAAATTGATTCCTGCATTAATCTCACTTGTCATTACTTACTTCTTTTTTTTTTTTATGAATCTTGCAGTGCATGCTGAAAACATGTCTCAACCTCATTTTTCCTTTGTTCAACCGACCTCATTTCTCCAATAACTTTAATATTTTTTTCTTTGTGAAGTATTTTTATTAGTTTACTGAAAGAATGCCCGTTCTTCAGACGGGAAGAGTCACCATACCCCCTATGAGTATTAATGTGGGTTGTATTTGAATTTAAACGGCATCGGAAGTGTCACTGTCCATCTCAGTGACCCCAAAAACTATGGATCCGACACTAATATCGGTCATTTTTGATCATTTTCATATATCTCCCCTCCCTCTCCCCTAAGTTGTATCATCAAAATGAAATGATACAAAGACATTTCAGACTCGATCCTCATCTATGTTGAAATTTGAACGAGATCGGTCTGGTGGTTCAAGAGTTATTAAGTCACAAAGTAGTCACTTTCATTTTTATATACAATATACAGATTTATAATATTTATTTATTTATTTCGGCAAATTTATAGATATAGCCCACTAGCCCAACTACCATATAACAAATAACAATTACAGCAACCACTGAAAAAGAAGTTGAACGCAATTAGGCAGGGCATGTATTGAAAGGTACTATTCAGGCATTTACCTTGTAAAACTGACTATGGCCAGTCACCGAATGCAAACTGAGGACTTAACAATTGCAAAGTAAGAACCCTAATAGCTAGCCTACTCTCATTCGTAAATTTACTAAGCATTCATTTTTCTTTACTTCTCTGCAGCGCCGTAACTTTGAACTTTCTCTGGGGACTAAGAATTAATATCTGTGACTCTTAGAAATATATGACGGTGAGCCCTCTAGAATTTAAAACTTCTTTTCTCCATGTCATACAATACAACTTCAAGATAAAACTTCCTTTTTTTATGTCATACAATAAACTTCAAGATAAACTTCCTTTCTCCATATCATACAATACAACTTAAAGATAAACTTCCTTTCTCCATGTCATACGATACAACTTCAAGTTAAAACTTCCTTTTTTTATGTCATACGATACAACTTCAAGATATCAGATTTTGCTAATTATTTTTTATAAGTTTACTGAATAACTTAAAGACAATGAAAAGTATTAAAAATATAGAAATGAACTACAAAATATCGACTAAATGCTATCAAATAAATTAATAATTATTTCCACGCATTTTCTAATAGACCAAAAATTTGAGTGCACAGTTAATACGTCTGTGAAGTTGTCCCGCCCACCTAACGAATTTTCTTTTTTATCTACATCGTTAGTTTATCGTTAATTTACGTTAGTTTTACTAAAATTATCGTTAGTTTTGCAAATATAACGATTTTATTCGAGAAATAAATGGGCAGGCCAACTTCACGGTTCCCCGCCCACAAACGAATTTCAAAAGTTTTTCATATCAGGACGTTAGTTTATCGTTAGTTTACATTAGTTTTACTAAAACTATCGTTAGTTTCGCAAAAATAACGATTTTATTCAAGAAATAAAGTTTCCCGCCAACTGTGAATTAGCCCGCCCATATTGAATTCTCATAAAATTCCAACTCACATCGTTAGTTTATCGTTAGTTTACGTTAGTTTTACTAAAACTATCGTTAGTTTTGCAAAAATAACGATTTTATTCGAGAAATAAATGGGCAGGCCAACTTCATGGTTCCCCACCCGCAAATAAATTTCAAAACTTTTTTCTATCACATCGTTAGTTTATCGTTAGTTTACGTTAGTTTTGCTAAAACTATCGTTAGTTTCCCCCCCAAAAAATGATTTTATTCGAGAAATAAAGTTTCCCGCCAACTGTGAATTAACCAATCCATATTGAATTCCCTTAAACTTTCTACTCATATCGTTAGTTTAACGTTAGTTTACATTAGTTTTACTAAAATTGACGTTTGTTTTGGAAAAATAACGATTTTATTCGACAAATAAAAGTTCCCGCCAAATGTAAACTCTAACAGCTGATTTACATAACAGGCATACGTAAGAAGTATGTAAGGCACATACTGGACACATTCTTATGTACTGTACCTAAGGGAACATGATAGGCGTATGCCTGCTACGTAATTGTGTTTACATTTGGCGGGAACTTTTATTTCTCGTATAAAATCGTTATTTTTGCAAAATAAACGTTAATGAGTTGAAATTTTATGAGAATTAAACGATATGAGTTGGAATTTTATGAGAATTCAATATGGGCGGGCTAATTCACAGTTGGCGGGAAACTTTATTTCTTGAATAAAATCGTTATTTTTGCGAAACTAACGAAAGTTTTAGCAAAACTAACGTAAACTAACGATAAACTAACGATATGAGTTGGAATTTTATGAGAATTCAATACGGGCGGGCTAATTCACAGTTGGCGGGAAACTTTATTTCTCGAATAAAATAATTTTTTGGGGGGAAACTAACGATAGTTTTAGCAAAACTAACGTAAAATAACGATAAACTAACGATGTAAGTCGGAATTTTATGAGAATTCAATATGGGCGGGCTAATTCACAGTTGGCGGGTAACTTTATTTCTTGAATAAAATCGTTATTTTTGCAAAACTAACGATAGTTTTAGCAAAACTAACGTAAACTAACGATAAACTAACGATATGAGTTGGAATTTTATGAGAATTCAATATGGGCGGGCTAATTCACAGTTGGCGGGAAACTTTATTTCTCGAATAAAATCGTTATTTTTGCAAAACTGACGATAATTTTAGCAAAACTAACGTAAAATAACGTAAACTAACGTTAAACTAACGATGTAGATAAGAAAAAGAAAAATTCATTAGGTGGGCGGGACAACTTCACAGACGTAGAGTTAATGACGTCATAAGTATTGGGCACCGATGTTTCTACACAATACGAAATGTTTTCAATTATTAGTTCTTGTGATAGCGTTTTGTAGGTAACATTTCGCTGGATTTCTACATTTTTAATATTTTTCATTGGTTTTAAATTATTCACTAAAGCTCAAAGAAAAGCGGGATGAACTTTTAGAAGGCCTTAATTAAAATATATTACTTGCAGATTGGCGTTTTACTATAGGAGGGATAAGATTATAGTTATCTTTCATTGTAGGGAAATGTAGTTTGTTCAGATAATAATACAACTGAAACATCTGAAATTATTTTCAGTTTTTTAGAAGCATTATATTGTGGGAATATTTGTTGATTCAAAACTTAAATTTAAGAAACAATTTTGACTCAATTTAAAGCCTTAAGAGAGAAATATTATTTCTGGGGGCTTTCAATAGTAGATGTTTTACAGAAATAGGCCTAAATTACATTTCCGTTAAATTATATATATATATATATATATATATATATATATATATATATATATATATATAAGATTGGAATCTGATTTACCTACTTAATGCTTCATTTGTACATTCACAATTGTATCGTATGGCATAGAGAAAGGAAGTTTTATCTTGAAGTAGTAACGTATTATGTAAGGAAAAGAACGTTTATCTTGAAGTGGATTCTCTCACTTCTGAATGGCACATAAATTAAGGGACACTTGTCCTTCCTACCTCCCAGTAAGTTACGGTACATCTTCTCCGTCCATTTTAAGTCGACCAACAATAATAAGAAATATCTTGAAATATCACCAATATTGAAAAAGACTAGTTACACTAGGACTGCTGTGTTGAATTACTGCAATTCACAGAATGTGGCATCCGTATTACCAAGTGCATTTAGTTTCATATTGTCAAGATACTATGACTTTGTTAGTGCTAGTTACTCAGCACAAAACGTTGACTTTTGCTGTTGTAAAATATTTGCGGTGTCGAATAATGCCCAAAAGTCTTTCGCGTACGTATATATATAAACTAAGGGGAGCTCCAATACTAGAAGACTCCATCTATGTAATATTGTACTGTGTTATACTACATCCGAGAAAATGATACGCATATATTCTCACAAGAAAATATGCGTTAAAGCAACTCCGCATATATTCTCACAAGAAAATGACTGAACTACGAGATTTTATAAGAAAAGAAGAAGTACGGTTGCAGTGTAATATCAATCACTTTTCTCTTAAAGCAAATCTAGTTTTATTAAGAAAGGGTACAAATGTCTACCGAGTGTCAAAGATTGGTCAGGATACATACCGGGTAGACCCCTGGAAGTGTGCCGATAGTGCAGACATGCATAAGTATTAAAAATAGTTACTATTTTTTTAGAAAGTCAGATCCGGCTGACAAGGGTGCTGATTTCTTTGTAAATTTAGGGGGGGCATTCAGATGCAGAAGGGATATAGGGTCTATATGAGGATTTAAGGCAAATTGCATTCAAATTATGCCAAATATTATATATTCATAAATACAATAAGGGAGCCCACATCAGCTTTGGGGGGCCTGGGCCCCCACTGATTCCCAGGATCGGTGCCCTTGCCGGCTGACCTTCTCTGTGGCTCAACCTCTGCAAAAAATGTGACAACATTACTTTCTTGTATGAGTAAAGAAAAATAACTATATAATAGTTCTTCATGTTAGCCTCGGAAATATATATTAATCTATTTAATTTTTTTTACATAAAAGTATTTCTATTTAAAGAAACCGAGCATGATCTTAATTCTAAATTTTGTGAGAGTATTTGTTTTAAACAACGTGAGGAAAGTTCAAAAAATATATCTCCAGAAGCAGATTCGCGAATCCGATACAAAGATTTTATTTCAACTAATGTTCCAGATATAATGAACAATACTGTTTTTGCACAGTAATGCGTATATGAATTGAACATATTGTTACATCAAATTTTTATGTAAGAAAATTGATGAACCTCTCACCTTTAATCGACCACTAAGAATTAGTATGTGCGTTATTGAAAAATGGAATTTTACACAGAGTCAAGCCTTAAATTTCCTTTAAATTATTTCCTCAAATTTTCTACATTAATAAGTAGCTTTCATTCATTCCATTCAATGGTACATTATGTTCTTTGCAGTTAGAATTTGTGTATTACCAAGTGAGTTTACTTTCATGTTGTCAAACCATTCGGATTCCAAACTATGTACAGTGAAACCTCTCTAAAGCGGACAGCCGTGGGGAATCAAATATTGTCTGCTATAGAGAGAGGTTTCAATATTTTCTTACGTAAATTAGTAAACACAATATTATGCAATAAGAAAAATATTTTTGCGTGGATCATGTATTTACGAATATTACCAAAATGTTCCTGTACCTGCATTATCCTCCGCCATCCAATACCTATGCTCGAGGCACAACATGGAAATAATATGTTATAGTTATCTGCACTTTACACTTATCACTATTTACTACGTTTTTGAGACAATAAGCGTACCCACGGGCAAAAAATACCAAATTTGTCCTCTGCTTGCTTAGAGATTCCAGCGGGACAGAAGAATAAGTGTCATCCCAAACAGCGACCAACTGTCAATCACTTTTGTGTCTAAAAATGCTTGGATGGAAGTGGGATGCAACCAAAGGACATGAGAGTGTTATTAAACACAGAAGCTTCGTCTGGGTTGTTAACCACACAGTTGAGGAGGCAAAATGATGTCACAATGTTTCCTTGGTGACACATGTATGAATTACTTAAAATGTATTTTTACTATACTTTTCAACTTGTTTCTAGAGAAAGTGTCTGTAATTCGGAGGTAAATAATACCTATAAAAGACAGAAAAGATTGTCCGTGTCCGTACTAGAGAGTGTTCGCTTTAGAGAGGTTTGCCAATATGATTTTTTTTTCTCTATTACAGTGTTTAGAGATTACAAAATTTGTCCGTTACGGGAGGTGTCCGCTTTATAGAGGTGTTCGTTAGTAGAGGTTCCACTGTATATTCAATACTCTAACAGGAACTAGTACCTTTACAACTTCCATTTTGAAACAGGTGGAGGAGTTCAGAAATGGGGCCTGTTCTGAACTCTGAATCCATATAAGAAACAATTTATCATTACATTTTACAATAATTACTAATGAATCAACATTGACACTGAAGTTCTACTATTTATCCAGTACAGTCCTTCCGGTTCCAGTACAAGAATAAGACCTAAGATGAAATAAATTTCTTAATCTAATTGTGTATTGCCTCCTACTAACGTTCTTAATATTATTAAGCAGTATTGGGGCATATGAGTGTGGTCGTAGTAAATCTGTACCACTTTCTATTGCAAACATAAAATCTATTTTTGTGGTACCGGTAGTGAACCTATATCAAAGAACTATTTGTCACTATTATCGTATTTCAAATACAGCAGTTAGTGTTGAAAGATTTTTACAATTTCCCGTTTGAACAGAGGCATAGAGATGACACGTATTCTTCAAACACTGAATCTGTATATCAGAAAGACAATCTTGGCACCTCTTACTGGTTCTGCTCTGTGGAAATCAATATCGAAACCAGAAGTGTTAAGGATTTCAGTTACTTCCGGTTTTAATAACAGATTTAATTATCAATAAGAATTGTAATCTTGGGACGATAAATTATTTCCAACAAACCTCTTATTGCTAGTGGTGGATCTAGTCCGGGACCGGGGGGCCTAGCCCCCCCCCTCAGTTTTCAGTGTGACGAAAGTAATTTAAGCTACTATTTATATACTTTTGAAACTTTATAGTAAACTCATGATATACTTCTCATAGTCTGCGATATGGCAGCCCCCCCCCAATTTTAACCTTCTAGATCCACCACTGCTTATTGCCATCTATTACCATTCTTGTTTACTGGTAATGAATTTTGAAATCGGAAAAAAGATTGTTTTCCATCACTTCTAATTTGTATAGAGGTGTGGATGGAGTATGTTTTTTGGCCGTTGGATTAATTATAAAGAGGACACGTTTGGTTATCTATTACCGCACTTTATCTCCGATCTCTGTCGACATTCATGCGATCGTATCTGTTTTATAAGACTTTACAATTCTTATGCATACGATAGTTTGAAAGTATAAAAACTGAACATACAACCGCAAATATAACTAAATCCTACAATTAGTGCCATTTTGTTTATATGTTTCCTACATGGTTTAAAGGCAGTGAAAGTTCATGTGAGAGTATTACCTGAAAGAAGAAGATACGATCAATCAACAACAAAATGCTATATTTTTGGGGGTTGAAACTTACGGTTTGATTACACTGCGATTCACACAACTAAGGTATTGGCTGTTTAGTACAACGGACGCATTTCAAAACTAACCTCAGTACTTATCTTAATGAGAAGGGCTGAATCCCGAAACTGATTTTCATGTACTATAAACGTGACTATTGCAGAAGAGGTGCATGAAAACTCACGCGGAGGCCTCGATAAAAGGCTGGAACGTTTTAAACTAAATTTTATCAGTATTACATTGGCAAATCTAAATCAGAATTTTCATTTAAAACTAAAGCAAATATATTCATAAATGATTCTAAAAATTAAAATTGCAAATGCAAATACTAAAGTTAACCCATTTTGGAACTTTTAAATAATACAATTAACCACTGGTAAGAATGAAATGATGTGTAAGTAGTAACATGACTTCAAGTTAAGCCATAAATCGTAAACAGCAATTTCGCATTTTATATAAACGAATTCCAAGTTATTTAGATTGTTCTTGAAGGGAACCTGCAGATGACAGCGATTAAGTGGAAATTATGTTGTTTCTCTATTCTATTGCAGAGGAAATATGAATTATGTAACCAGAAATTTATATATCTATGTTCGACGGATTCATTTAAATGTATATGTTTTGTCGTTCTTCTACTACCACTATGTAACTCTAGCAGAACCATATACGGTAAATGCCTTGTACAGAATCAATAATTTATATAACTTTAACAACATATGAATACATATACACAGATGAATTTACACATTACTGTTTTTTTACGTCAATTGCTTCATACTCAAGCTTACTAGAGTAACTTAGTCAATTTAAAGCCCGTATTTTCTTTTTAAAGAAAAAGCAAAACCCCCGGTACTGCGACTTTGCATCATTCCCCCGGTATATGGATTCAATCTTAACAACAATGCATCAAAGAAAAGCAGTATAGGTTTCCAATTTTTAAGTTTAAAACCTCACGTTTATACACTGATTCTAAGAAAGACATTGATGATGATGTGGACAATATGGTGGAGATATACGACCCAAAAGTAGGTATACAGTCCCGTACTGTATTTTATGTAGTTTCTTATTGTTATCAACCAGGTAGATCTAGTTTCTTTATTATGTGTTCTTAACGTGCTTTTACTTATAACTTAAGCCCGAAACGGCCTAAGCAAATAAACCTATACACTACAATATTATACTTGATCAATGCAGGGGTGTATACCTACTTTTGAGCCACCCTATATTTTATGTTCTGTTGACGCTGTAATCCATAATCTGTTATTCGATCTTACAACTGCTAATAGGAATTCTTGTTCATTCTCCATAATTCATTTCCTGTTTTGTTTCTTTAAAGAATCGTGCAGCTAGTTAGTTTCTTTCAAATATGTACAGCACATACAACTACCCAAAGTACGGCACTCTTCAGGTCCGGAGGTTTCACATTTTTCAATATTAATTTGTAATATTTTGAGTTTCTTTCCATCGCACTTGTAATTAGAGATATTTCTACCTTTGCAATTAAATATTGCAGCAATATAACATAATAATTAGAAAGAGGACGAATGTCAAGCATATAGTAATGTCTATTGGTCCGGAATTTATATCCTTACCAAATTTATAAAGTTTACAAATCTTCTTTGTAAGTACAAAGATAATAATTCAGTGTCTATCCTTATCACAAGTAAAGATGAAAGAAATATTCTTGCACGGAAACCCCTTAGCTCATACTCTCAAGGATATCTTTAGAGACTCAAGTCTATGGCATTATTGGTAACCTCCTTAACACGTGACAGCCTCCAGAGGTTTAGGTTGTAATTAGGCATTCCTTAGCGGCCTCCAGGGTTTTTAGGTAACGTTCACCTCTAGTGATTGGGGTTCCTGATTCGATCCCAGCTCGCACCAAGTGAACTTTGTGGTGGACAAACACCGTGTGTGTGGGTCTCCGCATGGTTCTCTCGTTTCCTCCCATTTTATTCATTCCACCATTTCATTCATTCCTCATCATCACCGTCTCCTTTAGCCTTGCCGGCATAATCATGGGATGTAAAACTCATTTTTTTAATTTTCGGTAAGGTGATACTCCCTCGTCGAGGGCAACCTCAGGAGCAGGTGTTGCGGGTTATACGATCAATGGTCAAATGATAATTTGGACGTCTCCTGGTCCTTTTTTTATAGGCGACATTAGTGTGGTTAGTTCCTCCTAGGGTTCCATCGTGCAAGCTTCGTGTCTTCCTGTTTATGTGTTGTCTACTTGAATTGATGATTACAAACAATAGCATGTGTTTTATAGATGTAATATGTGTGCGATGAAATATTTATAGTACGTAGTGAAATGTGAGGATCCATTCAATATGTAATGAGAAGAGAGAGCAAAAACAGAAAGTGATCGAATGGAAAGGAAGACTACTTGAAGGAAAACGTTCATAAGAAAATGAGACGAAATATACTAGCCGTTCTGTTCTGATTTCGCCGATATCACCTAATCATTTACTATTTTAGGATATTCCTTGCGCAAAGTAGCTAAGAAGGAAAGACACGCTCTTCTTGAACGAAACGGATAAATCAATTTTATTAAATTAGACTAGACTAGTCATTATCTGTGCATCTCTGTACGCGAGAAATCTTCCAGCCAGCATCACAGTAATACACAAGCATGAATTTTCTAATGAAAAAAAATCATAACATTTCACAGTTAAGCTACGACATAACAATAATTTATTTTATGTATTTTCGTCCACCACTTGATTTCTGCTTTAAAAATAATTATCAGAAGATCAGTGTATATCGAATTCAGTCCATGAAACTCACATCATTTTGACCAAGATTGAGATAGTGACAGTACTTCATGAGATTAGTATGCATATAAGATATTCTGGTCTGCAGACCTTTGTTTCCTCAGATTTTGACTATCAAAGCTAGAGTTCGTCTTTGTAAAACGTCATTAGATGTCGCATGCTATCGACAATACTAATCCGATTTTGACCAAATTTGGAATATTAGTAAATCTCGTGTAGCTTAGCGCACTAATGGAATACACACCATTCATTCTCGAGTTATTCATCATACAGTTGGGTTTTGACTTAGTGAAATTGAAAAATACCACTAATTTACATTGACAAAACCCACCCAATCTTGACTAAACTTGGTATGGTGGTAAAAGTTTGGGAGCTTTGTACATATTCAAACGTAGTCTGAACTATTATGGTGTACACACTTCAGTTTTCAAATTATTGATAATCGATATTGGAGTGAATTCAGCAATATCAAGAAATTTCACTAATAGCCATTAGTAGAAATCATCCGATCTTGGCTTGACCAAATTTGGCACGGCCATAGAGCATTATATCTTATTACACATATAAAATATTACGCTCTCCAGAAATATGGTCCTAGAGGTATTTACTAACGAATTTTGGATATGGACTTATTTGAATCAAAGCTCCAAGTTTTATATTTACTGAACTGCAAAAACAATAGTGTTTCAACATGTTTTTGACACTTTTCAGAAACTATTTTGGAGCAATGGTGAATATATCAAAAACATTTACAAAATATTTTTTTTGCTAGCCGAGGCTAGCGCCCGCCCAAAGGGTTACGCCCTTTATTCGGGATGAGGGAGTGAAGGTACTTGGGGTTGTTACAGTACATGTGGTTGGTTAACAGAGGGTCTTATGTATTTATTTATATTTATTTCCATAAATCCAAATCAATAATGGTCATTATGGCCTTTTGGCCATAATCATTAGGAGCGGAAAGTGAGTCAGGATACAATACAAATTAATATATACAAAACAAAATAATATATACAATAGAAATTAATATATGTATGAGCGATATGATAGAAAATGACGATCATGTGATGAGATGAGAGTGAGGTGCGATTGACGATACAACACGAGGGAAATGTTAGTCGGACGAATGCAGGTTATCTTCTTATCCAGGGGCTGCTCTGGATATAATGGAGACATGGGGAGCCCTGTTAGTACGGAAGGATTACTGTGCGACATATGATGGAAGAATGTAAGGTGAGTGCAAGTCGGTGATGTAATCTTCGATGATGTGTAGGAATGGACTATTGGGCGGTAGGGTGTAATGGTAAAGAGTGAATAATATAGATAACGGTGTATGGCGTAAGAGGGCAGAGGTCTTGCGGAAAGTAGCATCACGATGCATGGTGTCGAATAGCATAGGGTGGTGAGTCTGGAACCGCTTCGTTATATAGCGAAGTCTCAAGTCTTCAAGGTGGTACAGAAGGTTTGCGAAGGGGGTCCGAGCATATAGGTCTCGTGTAGGACTAGGAAGCCTGATACGGTAAGAAAGACGTAGGGCATGGCGTTCTAAAATGAGTAAGCGTTTGTAAAAGGAAGTTGGTGCATCGACCCAAGCTGTATACCCATACGTCAAGGCGGGACGCATGAAGACTTTGTAGGTGTTTAAGACGGTAGTTGCTTGAAGACCCCAAGCTTTTTACAAAATATTTCTAAAACTAGGTTTAACAGTAGTTAGCAGGGATTGTCCTGTGAGTGTTCAAAATGTACCTAAACTTACGATTTATCTAATGAGTATACGTTAAGAAATGACTTTTGAACATAGTTAAGACATTTTACCGACTCTCTTTGAACAACTCCGGATGACAATTATTTGTTCATTTTAGACTCTTCTGGACATCTGAGCTGACAGGCACCAAAGTTTTATTAGTGGAGAGGAGTACGAATTCCTTCAAAAAATTAATATTTCAGTAATGCAATTACATATGAAAAAATGAATTAAAAATAAAAATTTCAAGTTATAGAATCGACCTACAGACTTTACGCACAACGGGTCCATGATCTACCGATAAGATACCGGAGTTTTTGAAGATTAACGGAGTTGCAGGTGACTACAGTCCTATCGGCCTCAAATGTGCTCGCACTCTCAATTATAGGTAAAACGAACATTTAGATAGAACGCATAGCTTATTAATTCTTGTGTAATTCTACGAATTGCTTGCGGTAGGTTCAATAGTCTCCAATTTCATTAAGTCGTAATATTTTGCATTTTCGGCGATGAATAACTCTGATTTTTTTCTTTTATTTGATATAAGGAATTCCCTCCAGGAGTTTTGTCACTGAATTTCTAAACATAGTTTACTGACCAAAACATAGATACAATACTGTGTTTTCGTACCATTCTGAGATGTGTTGCAAGATATGTTTTATAACTTTGTTTTCAAAGTGTTTCACAAGAAGAAATGTCTCAAGTATCTCTTAAGGAATCATTGTTTTCAGAATAACACGTTTTAGATACGCGCAGAACAATTTTCAAACACATTGAAATTCACAAAATCTGTTCTAAAAGTGTTTAAATACTGTTTTCTTCTTTTACAGTGTTACTGAAGAACCAATTTCCTTTATAACGTGGCATTTCACACGCATATTAACCTTGTTAAAACCTATTAACATTTCTAATGTAATCAAGTGGTTACTACATTTGTTGGTTTCCGAGTTATTTTCCACCAAACTTCGAGATTGGACTTACAGAACTTGTTACGGGAAGTAAGCGGAGTGAGTATTTATAATAAAGATTTGCTAAACCTCAACGTATTACAATTTTTATAAGTTATAGGGAATATACCAGACATACTTGAAATTTAAAGAAAGATGATTAAATGATTAAAGATGATTCAAGGCGTTAGCATCATTAGGTTATAGTGCAAGCTACAATGTATAGTACCACGCTCCCATAATCGCCCCGTTGGTAGTAATGGTAATAATGTCCATTTCTTGTTATTTTACTGGTACTAACATTGCTCGTTTAATTGTAATATTACAATGTTAATATGACAACGTTCTTGCCAAAGATTCTTAACATTTGGGGAAATTTAGCAACCCTATTGTGCATCACTTTTCTGTATAGAGTGTCCGAAAGTTTGTTAGGTGCAAGTATCAGTGTAAGTATAGTTATGAGACTGCTAACATTGTCGTACTGGACACAGACATCACTTTCTAGTACCCTTGTTTTAAACAATGCTGGTTTGTATCCCTGAATTCCAAACGAGGTGGTGTATTCCACTTGAAGATGGGTTTCGTGTCTGGAATAAAGGAAAGACCACACACAGGGCAAACAGCGATACAAGTAATGGATGCATTTAGAGATCGCTTTGGCTGTGACCTACCTCAAATACCACGCATGCATGTTTGGAAGAAACGTCCGTTTGCTCCAGGATGTGTCAAAGAGAGGCAGCGTAGTGAACTTGCACATGAGGGAGCAAATGCTGCAGTCTTTCGGTAAATTGTGGAGTCTCCAACTATATGTTTCGTAAATAGACGGCTGAAGTGAATATACTTGGTTCAATTATGCATGACTACGTCAATCGATTTGCGTAGCCTTACGGAGAAGTTCCGTATGCTTATAAAAAGATAGAACACAAACTTACGAAAATTTTCTCTTTATATTCCTCCGTCTCTTTTCTCCCTACTAACTAAAATGTCAGTACTTACTATGTTGTATGTTTAATCACTACGTACTTTGATTGTTCATTAATAGACGGTATCACTAAGCAGGACTTCCCTACTTAACCTAAATTATTATAGCATAAAATTAATGTGCAGTGTGTCAATGTTTCTGTAAAATCACTGAAGGTCCTCCCGGAACGCATTTAATTTCCACAAAACGTATATAGCAATGAGTTAAGAAAGATTTGCACATTTAAACCTAGAGTGCAAATATTTATCGAACATTCTGAACTGTAGACAAACTGTCTAATATTGTACTCTGTCTACAGACTCTCAGACCATCTGTAAATTGCTGAATTTTTGACTTCTTTGTTTTAACGTTTGACGTTACGCACCAAGGCTAAGAGAGACCGTGAAGAGTAGATGGGGTGATAATGGTGAAATGACAAAAGTGGAAGGAAACGGGAGAACCTCGCAGACACGCTTTGTTTGTCGACCACAAAGCTTACTTGAGGAAGCTGGGATCGAACCAGGGACCCCATGAGTCTGAAGTAGTGATGGGCAGTGGGAATATTCCCGGTGGGAAGGAATTTAAAAATGGGAATATTCCCGGTTTTTTCCCTGGCCTATAAATTCCCGGGAAGGAATTTATTTCCACTTGTTTGATTTATCTTCCAAATTATAATAACTATATGACAAATTACTTTATTTTAATATATTATGATTTACTTCTAGGTTTTAAAGAATTTGGAGGTTAAAAGCTTAAAAATTCTTTGGCTGTATTTTATATAACTAATAATATGATTTTTAAAGTTCCATTTCCATTTGCACTAAAAAGTCAGGTAATTGTAATAATAATACTAATATTGGGGGCCAAAACTAGCAAAAATAGGATGATTTACGGAACAAATGAGTTGATGAGGAAGAAAGGTCGGGTATGGCAATGTTACGTGCTAAATTATAAAGATAAATCAGTATCTTGCAAATTTTGTGAACATAAATGCATATGCGCAACTGTTGATAAATTGGTGAGACATGTATCTTACGGCATTTACCCAATCTAATTTGTTTATAACATTTAAAAATATGTTTATAATATCAGTAGTAGAGTCAAGTATAGAAAATCCACTTACTTATAAATTTAAACTGTTTAGCGGTGTAAAAATTTGTGGACTTACTATAATATTTTTTCCTCATATTTACTTTTATTGAGCATATTGTAAGTAAATATACTTTTATGCGTATTATTTAAACATAATAAAATATTAATAAAGTAACATAGTGCCGTTCAGAATATACATTTTAAAGAATCCTCTGCAGACAAGTGTAATAATATATTGTGATAGAAAACGAATTTAGCTTCGAAATCTTAATATAATAATAGACTGCGCTTTTCTATGTAATTGTAAATAAATTCCCGGAAAAATTCCCATTTTGGGAATTTTCCCATCACTAGTCTGAAGCGAGCTCTTTACCACTGAGCCAGCCTGAGATTATAAAGAAGGCACATCTTTGATAACTTGTTCTCAGAGCAAACAAAATTGTTTGTAAAATGAAAACGGCTAATGTAATGTAATTTCAAGACTAGTATACCCTAGCATTGATAGGGTCTACAGAAAAAGCGTCTTTCGGTAGCTGTAATTTACATCGATAGTTATAATCTGCTTACATGTTACGAGATTCCCTTGGTTCGTCGGTACTATCTTAAGTCATATTTATTGCCTTCCCAATTTAGTCTACCGTATTGATAACAGTGCTCAATCAGAAATGTTGGAATTAGCATGGGTCTTGAAGCCCCTCGTATCGTTTTTTTTTTCTGTTCCTTTCGTCTGAATGTCTCAACAGCCTAATTTTTCAGTGCTAGTAATTTGAGAAAATAATGTATTTCAAAAGTTATATGGTTAAGCTAGGTACGCTGTGAATATATATATATATATATAATTATTAATATTGAGTTTATTATATACATTTAGTATTTCATTCAGATAAGAAAGACAGTAGGCTATATTCTGATCACAGTATAAAGTAGCATTACATACGTAAACGTTCTTGTTTTGGTATTTTATAATTACTAAAGGTAACCTAAAATATAACACTATTACATCCTGGGTACTACATTCCGAATATTTGTTAGTAATAAATTTTTAGCATGTAAAACAAACAAACTAAATCATTTGGCGTAGCGGGCCAATTTATGGGCCTGAGCCACTACACGCCATCTGTTAGCGAATGGTGGAACTATGTCGTCTAGCGACGAGCACGTGATTAGCGCGCCCTATCGCTAATCGGCGTATCGGGAACTTTATAAGGCCCACTGCCCGTCACGTCTTTTATTCACGTGACTCCCCAGTTTCCCTCAGGACGCTGGGTGGATGCAAAAAAAAACCCGCAAGGAATCGAACCCGGGGGCATGCGGACATGAATCCAACACTCTTACCAGTAGACCACGTTGATACTTTTTATAACACAATAGTTCCGGATTTGGTAAACACAAAGCGTTACATTTTGAACAATCCATTTACGATGGAGCTGAAAACCTATATATTACAGCCATAACTTTTAAAAACGTGATTGCAATAAGTAGTAAATATCAATTAGCATCATTCAATACAAAATCTATCAATTTAAAAGTACACTAATCTACATGTAAACAGCAGTTATTGGCAGTAACTGAACTTCGAAATATTTTATATTATTAAATAATGTTTCAATTTAACATTTATAACTTTAACTTGAAACGGCTGATATTTAGTATCCCCCCCAATCTTACACATATAAGATTTACAGTTTGTTAGTTACTTTACAAAATATAGTTGAGTTAGGGACAGCTAGCGAAGGAAATTAGAAGCCTCCACGGCCCTTGTACTTCTATCTTTATCAAAATTTAGACAAAAAATAAGGTACTCGGTTCTGAAACTATGAAACGAGTTACGGGAGATACTAAATACCATCCACTTGAAACATTCAAGGAAGGTGTGTCGACTAGTGCTTAGTCTTATCACTTATCCACGATATTACTTATGAATATTTAAGTGTGCAGAATGTAAATACGTGTAGGAGCGAGCTTAAGTATTGCGGCACCTTGTAATTTTTAGCCTCCCTGAAAGTGACATCTATTGCAATTTTTTCGTGTTGATGCTAACTAAATAAAAAAAAGGATAAACATTTCGCAATCCTAAACCAAAATTTTCACAGCTGACAGAAATTGCAGTTTCCTCTAACATACAACATATAATACTAAGTTGTAAACTATTTACAATATACAGTAATTTCAGTGATGTAAGCAGTGGCGTATTTAGGGTCTTGTTACGGCGGGCTATGCACATACATTCAAGCAAGGGGTAATTGCCCACCTGAGTTTGAGAATTAAATTTCTTTTAATGAATTGTCTACTAATACACTGGAAAAAAAAGTGAAACTCGGATGTTGGTGGAGGATCTTACCCCCTGATTTAGACAGATCTGAAATTATTTTTCTGCAAACACACGTTGAATATTTGTAATCTTATTTCAACATCACTAATTTCATTTTAGAAAAAAACGGAAGTATTTAGTGTTATCTGTGTACGTTTTTATCTCAAAGAACTTGTTGAGACAAGTTAAAGCTGAAATATATTGATTGCAGTTTTAATGGTAAGAATTGCAGACTGGTGAATCTTATGTGATATGATACACACAAAAATTTAGCAGTAAATCTAACCCTTTGTTCTATTCATAGAAGCAAAAGGAACATCCTATTGGCCTACCTAATTTCGCAGACTACTTATTTCCCTCCCTTGATTTTCTTTAATTCAGTAATTTACCTTTTTTTATACCTAAACGATGTAAATATTCCTTTGCTATAATAACTAGTCCCGTTATGTTGATATCCGTGCAAGTTAGTGTGCAACACCAGTTTCACTTATCAGCTCCTCTAAATTTTGGTGTTACAGACGACGACTAACTTGAATCACAACTACTTACAGTGGAAAGTATGATAGGAGAAAAGAAAGAAAGTAACAACTATGAAAAAGAAACAGAAAAGTAGAATGGATGAAAGAAAGAAGAAAATAACTCAGTTCTTACATGTAATGAAATTTGACAAATACAGTATTATCTCTGAGCAAAAAGCTTAAGAAAATGGAAAGTCAATGAAATTCTAGAAAATGGTAAGAAGGATTATTGTTGTATATACATGGAAAGCGAAAAACTAATAAATTTATTTCGGGGCTTTGGAGTCTTGAGCCCGATAGTCCCTCTAAATACGCCATTGGATGTAAAGCTAGAATTTTTAATGGATATAATTTTGATCGTCTAACATTAGGCTTTGTTCCGCTGTGATAGACTAAAAACTAGGCGTGCCCATCTGCTTTTATACATGTTGCACCCTGCAAAACAGTAGTCACTACTCTGCTGCGGCCGGTGACTTGTCTTTAATCCAACTGTCTTCAAAGCAGCTCTATAACTTAGTTTTTTTATTGGGGGGGAAGCAATAATATTTAGGTCCCCTAGAAATAGTTGTTTTGGGCCCTCCCGCAAAATTCGAAAATAAGCCCTTCTTTCCATCTTTTCTTAATCTTTGTGGGCCCTCCCGCACGCCCCTTGGCCTGTTCTGTACACGGCAAATTAATTAAGAGGACAATATTGACAAATCTCAAAGCCATACGAATAAATGTGATTTCTAGGGCCCTAATAGTATACATTTTTTTTTACTTAAGTGGGCCCATGACTCATTATTGTTTTATTTATCTTTTGTTTACTGTTTTGTTTATGTAATATACCGAACCTGTTTGATGTTTCATTTATAATTTCATGTTCGTATCGTATATGGAGTAAGAACATTTTGTCTTAAAGTGGGCCCCTCGAATGGCGGGAGCTTCTCTGGAGGGCCAGTTGCCTCCTGCCCTTCATAAGTTACGGCCCTGCTTGAAAGTGAGGTAAAATGGTGGGGTAAGGCCTATACTGAAGAGTAGATCTCTCCAGATGGTATGCACAGCTTAATTACACTGGATTCCAGCTCCAGTCCTTCGTGGCTAAGCCCTTGAGCATACGCACCTTTCGCGTTTGAAACCCAGGTTCAATCCCCGGTTTGCCCTAATGTGGTTCAAATCCCATGTTAAGCTCTAAATCCATGTCTCATATAGCCCCTCTGCTGAAAGGGACGCTAAACTAAAATGAAATGAAATTAAATACAATCGTGGATCTACTCCACGTCATTCGTAGGTATCTACCTTCGTAACCACTACAATTTTTGATTATCATATTTCAGAAATATACGTACTGTCTATTTCAGTAACAATCCTACAATATAACACAATTCTTGTTCTTAGAAATTGTAAGTAAAGGAAGTTTTTTTCTGTGAGTGCCCTTTGATCCAAAAATGTAGTCGTTCATGTTTTACTCAACTTGCAATCCACCAAAAGTTGATTTGTTGCAAAATTACTTCTTTAAAGATAACACTCCATTCATCATGCCTTTCTTGAAAATGCGCGTATACTAATACGACATATTTTCTTTATCACAAAGAAGGAATTGACTACTCTACCAGTATTTTTCAGGCATTATAGCTTCACTGGCTAAAATTAGGCTAGTCCGTTGTGAATATGCTGCGTATTGAATATTGACAAGACATCATAAAGTCTTCAGTGTATTTTACTTACATCGTAATTGTTTTGATAATCTCATGTGTATTACTGATCAACAATAGGTTAGTCGTAGTGATGGGAGAAGAAGCGTATCATTAAATTCTAGGTGAAACAAGAAAACAGAAACTCACACATCGTGTTCGAAATGAGACGAGAAATTTTTCGAGCCTAGTGAGGAAACTTAGTTCACCCAAATCTTAGATCTCGAACAGATTTAATGCTGCATGCTTCATAGTGTAAAAAGACATAGGTTAAATGATTGTACAAACGGAATGATGTATATTTCTCAAAATTAATGATATATAAAGGTAACCAAGAACGTTCTATTACTTTTTGTGGAGGTCTATATCCAATTGGACCTCACTCCGTGAGTTGAATGCGAATGGAGATAAGGCGAATGTCAGTTATTGGTGTGGGTATAACCAACATAGCTAGTTGTGGCAGTTCAGTTACACCGTGAACTTGCGTAAGGATAGACTGAACATGGGACCTAAACAGACCGTTATAAGAGTGTGTATGCTGTACGAGTTCAAACTGGGGTCAAACGCCGCTGCAGCGGGGCGGAATATATGCCAGACCATTGGTGAGGGTGTCATGACTACGCGGACAGTGCAGCGGTGGTTTAATAAGTTTAAGGACGATGACGAAACACTCGAAGACGTACCACGTGCCGGGAGACCAATAAATGTACAAAATGAAGATCTTTAGGTAGGAATTGAGGCGAACAGTGGTGAGACATGTGAGGAACTGGAACTACAATTCAGTGTGAGTGGAGTAATCATTCGGCATCACCTCCACCAACTTGGGAAGTATAACGACTCTATAGAAAAGCGTCGTCAACCTGGTTCGTCTTGTAATATATAAGTTACGAAGCGATAATTACTTTTCTTTATGCAAGAATCAACTCAGATATTCAAAGATCATTAGTCTCACCTTTATTGCTTGATATGTCTTAAATATTCCTTTTTAAAACCGTGAAGTACATAAATTCACTTGACTAGGTCAACACATAACATGTACATAGCCACAACTATCCCATAATAATCTCTTACATATATTAAAAACATTCTTCTTTTCTGTTAATTTAAAATGAACATTCTACTAAGTATATTACATATTTATGAGCACTTTTTGCCCACGGTACAGGTAAATATTATACAAACTAAAGTATTTCGTTATAGAAAATGTCGCCCGACAAAGGGACTGAATATAAAAGTCATGAGTAGGCTTGGCTTTTATATTCAAGAACCACTGGTCTGATTAGATTAATGTTCGTACATTACATATGTTCTTTATATTTTGATCACACCTCGTATATATCTTCATTACTTTTTGGTTAACCCTCATATATATATAAAATATTAGTTATTATCATTCACATAAATACATTTACAATAAATCTTTGATTTCATTAATATTTCTCTTTTATTACATTATTATTTATTCTTTATCATTAAAAACATCGTCGCTTAGAAATATAATTAACGAGGGTGAAACACAAATTATCAAGATTACTAGTTTCGATCATTATTACAAACGATGATGTGACAAATAATATTTGTTCTTTTCGGGCGCATTGTATAACAAATAAGTTAGATGTTGCAATTGTAATGTATACATAGTAGCACTAAGATGTCCAAAATAAAGAAGAATTTCACTCAAGGTAGTCATTGAATAATTGATTTTATAGAATGGATCTTATTCTTAACATAATCTTTGATAATTAAACACAAATCAATCTGATATAAAATAAATTTTGCCTTTAACTAATTATAAATTGAATTATGATTCTTCACATTAATAAGAAAGAATAAAAATTAAACATAACCTACGTTTGAATAATCAAATAGAAGTAAATAAATTTATTTTACAGAAACAAAAGACACCCTTTTGTTATTATATAAACACGTTTTTCATTATTATTATTATTTTTCATTCTTATTTATTTGATCAAGAATGTTGGGTGCTACTAACTCTTTAACTAGATGCATCCATTTTTCCTTTGTATACGGAGTAGGCTTCCAAACCTTTAACTCATCTATGTTGCGAAGTCCAATTGACATCCCCGTTTTAGCGTTTAACAATTCGAAGACTTTAGGATTTATCTCCTTAAAACATAAATAAGGGCCTGAAAAAATGTCACAAAATTTATAGATTTTCTTTAACAACATATTACTCTGCGGATGTTGTTTAACGAAAACTAAATCGTTGACCTTGATCCGATATTTTCCTTCTTGTAAAGACTCTACTTGCGAATTACGTTTCAAAAACTTGTTGTGTCTTCGGATCTTAACCATGTTCACTAAATTGGATGAGTCTATAATTGTCGAATCTTCTAATTTGACATCAAAATGTTGTTCCACGGGGAAAATTACATCAGAGCCATTATGCACCTTGGCCGGAGACACACCTAAAGTGTCTGATATAGAATGGTTCAAAAGGTACGTAATTTGGTTGACATGCTTAATCCATTCAGCATGTTTATCCTTACAAAAGTGCCGAAACAACATACCGAAATTGCGATGTACATTTTCTACTACGGAGCTACTTGGGTGGTACGGAGTCACAAAATGAATTTTAATGTTGGCCTTATTCATGGCTTTGAGAAACACATCACTTTTGAATTGTGAGCCGTTATCGCATAATATATGCTCGATAGGGCCACAATGTGGAATATATACATTTAGAATTTTATTCACTATAGCAGCGGAGGTTGCTTTGCGCAAGGGGTAGGCTACCACATATCGTGAAAAGATATCCATTGTTGTTAACAAATAAACTTCTCCAGTAGCTGCTCTGGGTAACGGTCCATATAAATCAATCGATAGGAATGAATGTGGTCTCTCCGGTGTTATTGAAAGCATTGGTTTTTGTATAGCCTGATAATTATGCTTAATTTGCATACACTCGATACAGTCATTGATATAATTTTTGACCTGAGCTCGCATTCCTTTCCAATAAAAAGATTTATTAATCAAGGCACATACCTTTACATACCCAAAATGTCCAAAATCGTCATGGTAGGCCTTTAAGATGCGTGCTGTTAACGTAGGTGGAATACAAATTTTGTTCCTAGATTTGAACTTAAAATCCTTAATGAGTAAAATTCCGTTATTTAATTTAAATCTGGAATTCCAGTGCTTGGGACAACTACATCCATCGCCACATGAAGATAAATGTTCCATGATTTGTTGGTATTCATGATACTTCATTTGATGTTCTCTTAAATCTTCTATTGAAATGGTAGCTATTTCATCTTGTAAGATCTTAAATTCATTAATAGACAAAATATGTTGCTCTTCTCCAGGAAACAGGCGTGATAAAGTATCTACGGGTCCATTATCCACTCCTTTAATGTGTTGCACTTCGAAATCATAAGCTTGCAGATCTAACGACCAGCGAAGTAATCTGTTATTATACCCCTGTACGCTATTAAGATATCGCAATGAATTATGGTCGGTAAGTACTATGAAATGACATCCGCTCAGATAGGGAGCGAATTTTTGTATAGCAAAACGTACAGCCAAAAGTTCAATTTCTGTTGTAGTGTATCCCTTTTCAGCTTTCTTTAAAGTAAGGCTAGCGCAATGTATAACAGCTGGTTCCTGCATAGTTGGGTTAGGCTGCCAGAGTACTGCAGAGATTCCAAGTTGGGAACCATCACATTGTACGTAAAAAGGAACGTCGTATCTGGGGTGATTCAAATGGATATTTCGTTTTACGCACTCCTTCAATTTATTAAAACTGTGTTCCTGGATCGGACCCCATTGCCATGGTATACCCTTCTTTATGATCATAAATAAAGGCTGGGCTATCTCAGCAAATCGCGGGATGGCTTTGCGAAACCAATTGAAGAGTCCTAATATTTGTCGTGTCTGTTTCACATTTACTGGAGCAGGCAGATCTTCTATGGCTTGAACTTTAGATTGACTGAATTGCAAGCCAGAGGCATCAATTTGGTACCCAAGAAATTCTATAGAATTCTGCAAAAACTTGGATTTCTGTAAATTGATAGTAAGGCCTGAACTTTCCAATCTGTCTAAAACTATATCTAAATACTTCAGGTATTCATGTGGATTTTTCCCCATGATTAAGATATCATCAGCATACGTTATCACGTTGCTACGCAAGTCTTGACCTAGAACTTTGTTCAAGCAGGATGCTAATGCTGCACTACCATTGATAAGCCCAAAGACTACACGATTGTATTCGTACAAGTGACCTTCAAAACTAAATGCTGTAAATGGTTTTGAATCTTCGTGTAACTCGACCTGATTATACGCCATTACTAGGTCTAAATTTCCGAATACGGTGTTCCCTTGTAAAGAAGCTAGTATTTCTTCTACTGGAGGATACCTCACTTGTTCCAGATCAATGTGACCGTTAGTTCGCCTCAAATCTAATACCACACGTAGAGAACCATTTTTCTTTGGAACAACATGTAATGGATTAAGGTGGACGCTCCTCGAAGGCCTAATGATCCCATCTCTTAACATATCTGCTATTTGTTGACGTACGTTCTCTCTGTATCTATATGGAATTATATAGGGCTTGGTTACTATAGGTTTATCAGTTTTAACTTTAAAAGAATAAACAAAATCCTTGCAGCATCCAGGACGTTCTGAAAAGACCTTTCTATGTTTATATAAAATGTTCTTAAAGTCTGCTATTACGGTATTATCAGCAAAATCAAGGCTGCTTTCGAGAGATTTAACATGTTCAGAAAATACTACATCATCCTTTACATTCATCAAATTTTGTGTCTTTTCCAATCGTTGATCATTTAATTTATCACCTTTTTCACTAATAGAAACATTATTCACTATAGGAGACAGATCATTATATTGACAAGCGCTATTATCTAATTTTGGAAGCAGTTTCTGAACAATTTTCTGAGGTATACCCGGTATCGTCAAAGTTTGGTTTTTAAAATCAAGCATGACTCGTAATTGGGATAGTAAATCTAAGCCCATAATTAAGTTCTCGTTAAGATCTTTTATAACCAGAATAGGGATTGATATTTCGAAATCTTGGATAGATATTGACACACGGGTAATTCCTGCTACTCTCTTTTTATGTTTACCGGTAAAATCAACTATAATAAGGTTCTCAGCCTTTTGTAGCTTAGGATTCGAATAATTACTAGTGATTACTTTCCACCATGAATACGATAATAGAGAGGCGTTTGCTCCCGTATCGAGTAAAGCTTCGGTACTTAATCCATTGACTTTAATAGGTATTTTAGCAGTACTATATGATTTTAAAAATACAAAATTTTCTTCGATATTAAAACCATCATTGACTGTATCATCTTCAAACCAACAACGATTTACAACAGGTATAAATTGATATTGACACCTGTTAATTGCTATTTCCGAATAGTTATTCACAGAAACGTCATAGGAAAGATCATTTTCATAATTAGCATGAACCGGTAAATTGGAAGATAAATGTTCATAGAAATTATCGCTTAAATTTTTAGATAAATGTTCATGAGAATCTACAGCTGACATGGGTTTAACCCCTACCATATCAGCCGCAATTAGTTTAAATTCATACTCGAGTAGGGTTCCAATAGGGTACACTGTACAGCACAATCATGATTATGTCCTGTATTATTGTTTTGTACAGAAATTACTTCAATACCTGGATCTTGATGTGAAGTGCCATCTCTTATCCTTCCATTACTTCTATCCACGTAGTTCGCTGCGTTTGTGGAACTTCTCCATACATTTCGTCTATTTTTAAACCTATTTTGACTATATGGTCTAACATAGGAATTATTACGATTAATTAGGTTAGGCGGATTCCCTACATAACCTTGTCTATTTTGTTCATTTTGATTGCTAGAGTATACTCGTCTTAGGTTCGGTTCATTATTATTCACACTTCGGATATTCAAATTCCGAACAGGGACCAAATGATCTGAATTACTCTTATTTTTACCCATTCCTGATTGTGTTAGATTCATAGCATGGTATTGAGTTTCGTAGCATTGTACAAGCATTAATAAATGACTGAAACTCATACACTGTGTGGAAAATAAGATCTGCTGTAATTTAAATGGAAGCAAATTGCGAATCGATGCAATTATTCTTGATTCCGATTGCAAGGGATTAACAACCTTTAATTCATTATAGACATTTACAACAAACTCTACAATAGATTTGTGCAATCGAGGATTGAAATGTTGATTTCTAAGGGTGGCATCTCTGTTTGCCAGCAAAAAGTCATTTTCGTAATTCGCGATCAATGCCGCTTTAAATTCCTCATATGTACTAGTGTGATCACGTATTGCCTTAAACCATAAGGAACAAGGTGGGAGTAATACATGGGGTATTAATTTCATGTATTGTGATCGGTCGATAGACATTATATTACATTCGTCTTGGAATTTCTCTAAGAAAGAACTAGCATTTTCATTGCACTTACCACTAAATTTACTCATGGCTTTGATTTCGCTCATCTTGACACTTAACTTTACCTTTCTTTTCTCACTCCTTGTTCTTGTGGTGTGATTGTTCAGGTCCGTAGCGTGCTGTGTCATGATACCATTTATATTTCGTTCATCAGTGATCTTCGGACAATTTTCCTCTAATATAATATCCTCCTCAGATTCCGGCGAAGGCGTATTTATATCCGGTGATTGGGGAAACTCGAAGCGATCACTGCCCAGATTATTGCGATAAATGTTATCTCTAGCCTGTAACGTTTTAATTTCTTCCTGCATAGTAGCCAACTGGATCTTTTGATGTTTAACGGAAGATTCTATTAACGTTAAATCCTTTTTTTACAGCACAGATTTCATGATTTTGATGATCGTGCTTTTCTTGACACTCATCGGCTAACCTTTTTAACTTCTCTTCAAACTGCGAGGATATGTCGTTCATCACCTGGACGATTGTTTGTTTCGTATCGTCTGATTTCAGTTCTATCCGTTCTATTCGTTTACTTAATTCTTCATACTGCTTGCTAGCTTCGTTAAATTTCAGTTCTATCTTCTTTTCCATGGTCTGGTTAGCTTCATAGAACTTCAGTTCTATCTTCTGTTCCATGGTCTGGTTAGCTTCATAGAACTTCTGTTCCATGGTCTGGTTAGCTTCATAGAACTTCTGTTCCATGTTTGTGTTAGATTCATTGAGCTTCTGTTCCATGGTTTGTTTTATCTCAGTCGTCATTTGCATAATTTGTCGCTGCACAGCTAACAAAAGTCGATCCTCAGATGACAAACTTGGTGTTGCACTAATTTCACCTGGATTACTGGTATTAGATTCCTGTTGCACTATTTCACTATCCATTTTTCGTTTGATGAACTTACCGCTTCGTAATACGGTTAAGTTCGTATTCATAAATGGTAATATCCAAGTAAATTCAGCCCTACTTTCCTTCTTCGGGAACTGAATTTTCAAAAGTCCCGGGTTTGGTAAACCAAATTTTTATAACGACTCTATAGAAAAGCGTCGTCAACCTGGTTCGTCTTGTAATATATAAGTTACGAAGCGATAATTACTTTTCTTTATGCAAGAATCAACTCAGATATTCAAAGATCATTAGTCTCACCTTTATTGCTTGATATGTCTTAAATATTCCTTTTTAAAACCGTGAAATACATAAATTCACTTGACTAGGTCAACACATAACATGTACATAGCCACAACTATCCCATAATAATCTCTTACATATATTAAAAACATTCTTCTTTTCTGTTAATTTAAAATGAACATTCTACTAAGTATATTACATATTTATGAGCACTTTTTGCCCACGGTACAGGTAAATATTATACAAACTAAAGTATTTCGTTATAGAAGCACTACAAGTTGGGTCGATGGCTCCTACATGATTTGATTCCGGGCGAGAAAACAACTGTGTTTTTCTTGCTCTGTCGTCTGAGGAAGGAACCATTTCTGGATAGGGTGTTGACATGTGATGAGAAGTGGTTTTGTACAAAGCTCCATGGCGCCGTCATCATTGGTTAGCATCCCATGAACCGGTTCCAAAACAGCAGAAACCTGTATTGCACTAGAAGAAGTGGTCCTGTTTGTTTTATTGACTGATCGTGGCATCTTTCATCGGGAACTGCTTTCAGCTGGTCAGAGCATCAATGCAACTGTTTACTATCAGCAGTTGAGCCGTGTTCAAGATAAACGTAAAACTCTGGAGCCAGAACTTATGAATCGCAAAGGGTTCCTCCTGTTACAGAACAACGGTAAGCTCCACGTGGTTAGAATGACCCGGGACAACATTCTACGTCTTGGATGGGAAACACTATTACATTCACCATAGTCTCCGGACATTATACCGTCCATTAGTACCTGTTCCATTCCTTGGACAATCAACTTAGAGGATACCAATTCAAATCCCTTGCAGTGGTGCAAAACGCGCTTGATACATTCTTCGCTTCAAGGCCCACCAACTTTCAGTACGTTGGTAGAAGGTTGTCGATGCTGATGGGGACTATTTTTTCATCTTCCAGACACATTTTAGGTGACATACAAATATTCGAAGGTGGTGGGTGAAAAAGCAACATAACTTTCTTGGTTACCGTTATACTATATGAAATTAAGAAAAAAGAAACATCAGGTATAAGTTATGTATATACATTTATCAAACGAGACGAAAATTAAGACATGACAAGAATTCTCCAAAAATGTCTACGAGACTTGATGAGAAAGCCTTATGAAACTGGTTGGTGGTAGTTCTAACTGTTAAGTTTATCTACAGTATTTCCTCAGTGCTACATTTGTGTTCCAGCATGCTACTTTAAGTGTACAGAGTGATTGATTTTTTTAAAAAAATCATCATTTCCTTTTCTCACAATTGTAATGAATGTAGTCTCGCAGTGTGATCTGGATATTTTTTAAACAGATTAATAAACTGTTATGGCTTGGCTAAGCAATTACTGTCTATTTCAGTTCAATTATACAATATCATCCTTTTCAGTTTCCTTGATCCAGGCGGTGAAAATAAAACACATAAAGATAAATTGTAATGAAGATCCTCATAAATAACTACAATTTGCATGCAAACATCCTATGCAATTTTATAATGCCCTTATAGCCATTTTGAGGTACCAAAGAGAGAACTGGGATTTTGTCTGTAAAACAGAACAACCGTCTTTAGAATCAGGAACAGACGGGTTTGTATCATTAATTATTTAACATTAGTATACAGAACACGATCGCGAAAGGAATAACGCTTGAGCTGTTTTACATTTTAGTTCTCCCAAATGACCCAACGGTGCTACTTATACATACTACTTCGCTTGGAGATCGTTTCGTATGTCGAACTCATAAAAAAAAGAAACACTATTAGGTTCTATAAAACCAGATGTTTAATACCGTACCGTGTTCTCTCACAGTCTATATTCTTCGTAACATAATATTCTCCTCTTGAAAATACATAACAAATTAGTTTCAGATCTTAAAATTGTAAAGTATAAGTAAGTAAGGAATATGATAAAAATATTACGGAATATGCTAACATGCTTTTTTAACATAGTAAAATTTACCCGTAACGGAATTTGTTAGCGACGGGGATTCTTTGCCTATTTAAAGTTACTGCTGTCTTTCATGACAGTAAAATAGACCTTTATTAACTGTGTACTTTCTGCATTTATGTAAAAAAAAATCGTAACATATTTACAGATGATGTGTACATCACCATTCAGAAGCTTATGTGATTGGGGACCTAGTGGCTCAGTGATAGAGAGCGCTTACCTCTTTTGCGTGGGCTCGCTGGTTCTATCCCTGGCCAAGTAAGTTTGTGGTGGACAACACCGTGTCCGTGGGTTTTCTCGGGGTACTCCCGTTTCCTTCTACATCCTCATACCACCAATTGTTCCGTCCATCGTCATTCACTTGCTTTAACCATCGTCTCCCTTAGCTTAATGGACAAAAACGTGGGACGTTAAATTGAAAGATTTCATTTCGTTTTCGTTCTTTCCGAAGCTTACATGTTACCTTTAGGAACAAGGATGTTATAAAATAGAGGATCTGCCTATATGAATCTTCATCCTATTAAATTAATGAAGCCAAAAATACAACCGAGCATCGGCACGTCTGATTGGCTACTCTAGTTTTCGATATCATCTGATTGGCTACTTTCGTTTCCGCCATGATTGTTGGTTCAAAACATTGCGATCTTGTTGGGCGGAGTGGGCAGAGTAGGGGTGGCAAAACTGTGACGTATGGCTTCAAGATTTTGTTATAAGGGCAGATCCTCTATTTCATAAGATCCTTGATTAGGAGTATGTATGTTAGTGATAGAAGTGTATGTAGCCGTTAGCGAAAAAGAAAGCAACTCTAAATTCTAGAATCTACTAGTTAATAATTTAATTTTGCATGTACAGAACATTAACTGTTCTAGATACCATAAATTATTATTGACAATGAACGAAATGTTTTAGTCACATAAAACATATTTTTAATAAATTATGCATAAAAAATTGTCCTCAATTAAGTCGTTATGTTCAAATTGATGTAATTTATCGAGGTCTATACCTATGTCTCATGTTTGGACAACATTATTGTTGAACAAAAATTGAAGTTCATGAGCTAGTCATAATTTTGTACTATGTGACATTGATCATAGTGTGTTTGTACTTTGCATTTAGATCATGATAGCGCAGTAGTAGAGCACTTACGTCTGGTACGTGGGGTCTTTGGTTTGATCCCTGGCGAAGTAAGTTTGTGCTGGATAACATCGTGTCCGTGCATTTTTCTCGGGGTTCTTTTATTTTCTCCCACATCCTTATTTCACCAACTTTTCTACTATCACTCAATTGTCTTAAGTAATCTGTCTTGCTTATTCCAGATTGCATAATTACGAGAAGTTAAACTCAAAAATTTCATTTCAATTTTTGTACTGTCTATTTGGTCTTGTAACGTACAGAACGTACAGAACTAACTCTTAGATTTACGGGGGGAAATAAAATATTTCCTGATTTTTTTTTTCGAAAATTACGCATTGAGGTTTAGCTCAGTCAACAATTATAGCGTTCTTTATCCCTTAGATAGCGGACTACTTGAACGTCAAAGTTGGTTTAGACATGGCCATAGTTACTGAGAAATAAGGCACTACATATGTTAAGTCGAGCAAAGCTGAACCTATTTCTGATCGAGGTTGACTAGCGACCTTCATTTGTTATAGTATTCCACCAAAATTGATTCAGATATTTCCAGTAGTTATCTGGAAACAAAATACCACTTATGCATTTGGAGCGAAATTGTAAGTTCCCTATGCCTATGCAGAGAGTTATAATCTTCTTTTTGAAACTTGGCGAATCCCAAGAAATCCAGCTAGAATAGTTAGTCACGAAGTTGATAAACGCTTTCCCTTTATTTATTTGTCTTTCAGTACTATATACCGTGTGTATCAAAAGTCCGGGAACATAGGCCAACAACGGTATGATTAAAAATACCAAAAAGTAAAAAAAAAGAAAAAAAGGAGAGAGAGAGAGAGAGAGAGAGAGAGGCGGGAGAGTTATTGGAAATAAGTGGTTTTCAATCTAAATGGTATTTTTTCCTTCCAATTGCACCACTCATTTGAGCTTTACACTGAGAAGACGCCCTGAATTAAACGAGAAAGCAATGTTGCCATTTCAGCATGTTCTTGGACTCTTACTATATCAACAACACAACACACCGTTAGTGAGAAACGAATTCGAAGTGTTCTAATTTTCCCAGACAGCAATGTACACGTTTCCTGTATCATTTTTCTTTAGCCTTAGGTTCTATTCAAGCAGCCTGCTGAAGTGCAAACATTGCTACATCATTTAACTTAGAGCATGATTCCGGTATAGAACCAAACGGCTTCTATGCCTGGAAAAATTGTACTACCATTTTAGATTAAAACCATTTACTTCCAACAAATTCCCTCTCTTGACATAGTTTACGTATCTTCACTAGTAACGAAGTTGGTCTATTTTCCTTGGCTTTTGAATATGAAAAATATATTAGTCTAGGTTCCCGGTTTATGAATGATATAAGGAGGATATAGATCATACGTGTTAAACTGGCCAAATTCCGTGATACGGTACATGATATTCATCACAGAGTTAAGCGTGTGCTGGGCATTGAGTTCCACCATTTCTTAAAAGATGTTTTTCATTACAGAAACTTCGCAATGTAAAATGAAAAATATCTGATGCATATGACAGCGCTAATGTCACTCTGAGTCAAGGGCACCCATGTTGTGGTTTCCAAGGGGGGCAAATATAAGCGACATTTCAAATATAGTTTCAAATTTTGCTGTAACTAATGTAAAAATTCTATTAGGTTTTCGCTATTACCAAGTATAATTTCCTCTTAGGGGGGCGAGCGGCCCACCTTGCTCCTCCTGATGGGCGCCCTTGCTCTGAGTGTTACCTGGTATTTGAGGTGGAGAACGCTTTCCAATTCAGGGACATTTAAGGAAGTACATGCCCTTTGTGTTAATGATATCATTTTGTAAATATCACTTATTACATAAAAATATTTCATATGGTTTTAATTTCTTGTAGCATTTCATTTTTTACTTGTAGAGATCAACATATTTTCATATTTAAAAAAACGGACTATGAATATTTTAACACATAATTTTATTATGATCTTTTTTAAAATATATTTTTCACTATTTCTTTCTTCACGAAGTCTGTCCTAGATGCAATACCATCATCTGTAACATTATTTCTTTCATTCATACTTCTGGGGGATGTAACCCCTCATTAAAGTTAGCCAATCAGTCTCCCTCTCGGGAACCAAGAAATATATATTTAATAGCAATTACATGTAACTCTTGTATAGACTATTTAGCAAGAAATGTCCCAGTATATTTTGATTTTATCCTCTCCCCTACTTTTTAGACAAAATTTCCCGGAATAGAACCTCCAAGGCTAAGCGGCTAGCTTACTTGCCTTTGGCGTGGGAGACCCGGGTTCGATTTATGGCGGGAACTCAAGTTCGGATTCCACGTTAATCAGTAGTTCCCGTTTCATAGAGCCTTGCTGCTGAAATGGACGTTAAATTCAAAACCAACTCAACAAAATTTTCCGGAAGAAAGCCAAATCTTTACACGTTATATGTTTCAAGTTATAAAAACATATTATAGAGAAGCCATCAGAAGTTCTTACCGCGTGCGGAGGGAAAATGCAACCCCTACTTTAATGCTAGTATTATCAACCCCAGTTACTCTGTTTTACATCATTAAGAGAACTGTTATTACAGCTACACCGAAAAGGCTTGATACGTAATTAGTGGTAACGCCGTTGAAAGCCATCTGAGACCTTCTCTTGCTGGATACTCCATAGTTTTACAGTGTTGATATTTCAGATACCTCTCTTGTCCATATACTGTGCGTTTACAATGCAGAAAAGAAAGGAAATAAAAACACAACATGCACAAAAAGCAAAGATTTTAATCATTATTTACTTTTTATTTCGTTTCTTGGAGCTGGCTAAGAACAAGCTTTTTTTAATGCAGTCAAAAAAATGTTGGTTTTAGCGGATTCGCTCTCAAACATTTGTGGTACCCGGTAGGAACATGTAATCTAGTAACCCTGCCTTATATTCTTGGCCAGATATTCCTTAAAGCATCTCAAATTATTTCAGTTCAGTCATTGCTTTAAAACTTTTGTGCAATAGTGTTTCAAGGTAGTACAAGTTACTCGTCAAAAGGAATGTAGGACTAGGCATAGCTTATTTATTATCGGTCGTACGAGTATACACTAGTTATAGTAAGTGATTGCTTCTTTATACAAAATTGTTATTCAACATGGTCTCCATTAAAAACAATGAAGTGGTCCCGAGTATCGTACTCACGAACACTCTCACCTTTGGTGCGAGAGGTTCTAGGTTCGATTTCCGGTTTGGACTCTCGCTCGAAGAAGAGTAACAGTTTTTTCAGACCATCTACCCTGAGTGAGATTTTCTCAGGGTTTCTTCATTCATATCAGGGTAAGTACTTCTTAAGTGATGTCATCATGCATGCGTGAATGGCTTAAGTGAACCTCTGCCGTTAATACCCAGAAATCCGTATGTATAAATAATACCATAAATAAAAAGAAATGAAACGATGCATTTGCGTAATCGTTAAACTAATTCTCGAAACTTCTTTGAAAATTACCAGATGTGCATTGTCGTGCCAGCTTCTTGCGACACACCGTACTTTCCATCATCTTGAGTAATACACAGCGACTACAGTTTAGTTGAGAAGAAAGCTCATAGATTGTAGAACGTCTGTCAGCACGAATCAACTCATCCACTCGCTGACGATTACTGTCAGTTGTCACAGTTGATATTCTCCCACTATGCGATTTGTCTTCAATACTGGATTCCTCTTCAGCAAACTTTTTCCTCCACTTGTGCACGTTGTTCTTATCAATTGTGTCATCTCCGTACATATTCTGTAGTTTTCTAAGGTATCGGATAGCCCGAAGTATTCTTCCTCAAGATCTTAATGACAGACCGAAGCTTCTGTATTCAATCCATTTTTTAGAGGAAAAAACAAACAAGCTATGAATCACCTGTATAAAAAGAAAAGTCACTTTAACTGCAAGTGAAATTTGAACGATTTACAACAGTTACTAAATAAGCCGTGACAACTTGTGCATTAATTTCGTTACGCCTCTCGCATCATCATAGAAGAATGTAGACGTTACAAACTTCGATGTGACATATAATACTTAAGTACATATTTATGAAGAATACACGTATATAATGGCAAAGATAAATACATATTCTGAAAGAGAAAAGAATAGTAATAAAGCTCTTAATACCTTAAGAGAGATCATAAAAACGACACGACAAGGTTGGAATTGTAACACCAGTTATATTCTCGTAGAGATCATATATGGTTTCACCATATTAAAAACTTGAGATATAAAACAGAGGTATTACTTTAGATAATAATAATGACTATAAACCTTTATAGGTTTTGGAGTAAAAAAAAAGTTTTGAGCAAATACAGTAGAGATGGAGAAAGTAACACGAAATTTGTGATGTGACAATTTCAAAATTTCTTCTAGTGATATAGAGCCCGTAGAAGAGTACTGTTATGTTTAGAGATACAGAAAGTTTTTCTACTACCAAAACTCGTAAATAATAATTTTAAAGACTCTTTCTCCCGTTAGGACAATGAAAGACGTAAACTACTTTTTACTTTAATGACTTGCTTTTCCAGACGTGTTTCGCAGATTTTATCTTTCTTTTTTTGTTACTTTAAAAAAAGTTAAATTGAAGAATGGCTTAACTTCTTTCACTTCAACCTAGGAAAGAACTCAGATCCCTGGTGTTATAGCTCTCCCTAGAAAGCCATTATCACACAGACGAACTTCCTGTTTTGGTGGTGCGTAGTCAGGATTCCATCTCCCTGTCTTTCTATTTCTATGTTTTTAGAACTAAATTCACTTAGTGCAACCTGTATCATTCGGTCCCCGAGAATAGAACTCAGAGGCATGTAATCTAATCTTGCGGTTATACAGATGCACATAAAAGTTACTAACTTCATTACGATCACGCAAATGGGACTTATAGCATATGATTTGCATATTACTAAGCACGTTTCTTCATAGGATAACTCCTGAGCAAATACATATTTTTTAAACGAAAATACGTTTCTTGCAATAGATAATCTAGGCCGAGTTCGTTAATGGCAAAATCCGTTCAAATCTTCACGAGTATTGGTGACTTAGTCCGTCCGTTACTCTGTACGATAACTTTTAAATGAAAGCGTTTTTCTTATTTTTCTTTTTTTGCAATAAATAGTTAGAGCGATTATCTCTCGGCTGAGTTCATTAATAGAGTCAATCTGTTAATATAGTAACGAGTAACCGTGACTTACACTCGTCCGTTACTTCATACGATAACTATTAAATAAAAGCGATTTTTTCTTTTTCTTTTTTGCAATAAATAGTTAGAGCAATTATCTCTGGGCTGAGTTCGCTTCTTCTTCTTTCTCACCTCAAGCATAGGTTGATGGGCAACATGGAAATTTTAAAACTTTTCTCTCTCTCTTGGGAAAGCTGTTTATACTTATTAATGTGTCTTCTCCGTGACTGCACCTAGATATTCTACCCTTGGTCTTCCTCTTCTTGGTTTTACTTCTACTTTTCCCTCTATCAACAAGGTGATCCAATCGGAGTGCCGAATAAGATGGCCAAGCATGCTGTTTCTTCTTTTTCCTATTATCTTCATGATCTGACGTCCTCCGTTAGCTTCCCTTAGTACGTCTTCATTTTTTTTCCTTTCAGTCTATGATATGCGTAGCATTCTGCGTCAACACCACATTTCAAATCCTTCCAGCTTGGATATTTCAGCTTTTCTCAATGTCCACGTCTCTGATCCGTACAGCGCCACGCTCCATACTAATGTCTTGATAAATAGTTTACGAACGTCCAGCGACACATTTCTTGATGTTAGTAGTCCTCTTTTCCCATTGAATGCTTGTTTAGTGTGTGCTATTCTGGAACTAACGTCCTTTTCGCTTCTTCCGTCCGAGAATATTAGACTTCGTAAATAGGAGGACGTCTTAACGTCTTTGATTTTCTCTCCATCTAGCTATACGTTTGTCCCTTTCTGCCCTGCTCTTGTGCACTTTATCACTTTGGTTTTCTTCATATTTATCTTCATTTTGCATGTGTTTTCCAATTGGTTGTACAAGTTTGAAAGTGCTTCCTGCAAGTCCTCTTCGTTCTTCGCTATCAGTGCTATGTCATCTGCAAAACTTATTGTGCTGAAAACCTGGCCATTTACTTTTATGCCTCTCTTGTTTTTATCAAAGCATTCTTTCATAGCCCCTTCTATATAGACATTAAACAAGAGAGGTGAAAGTCCACATTATTGTCTTACTCCTTTACTTATTCTTCCTTCCTTCTGATCTCTTTCTATAACAGCTGTCTGGTTCCTGTAAAGTTGTTATATTATTCTTCGGTCTCTGTAATCCACCTTCGCTAGTGGAGCCAGTTCGTTAATATATTAACGAGTAACGCTAAGTCCGTCGTTTACTCAATATGATAACTGTTAAAGGAAAGCGATTTTTTTTATTTTTTGCAATAAATAGTTGAAGCGATTACCTCTCTGCTGAGTTCGTTAATGGAATGAATCCGTTAATATCTTGGAGAGTGACAACGATTTCAACTGTGGATATTTATATTTCATTTATATTCATATATGTACCTGCCCTGACGGTAAGACCATCTTTACTGTGTTTACTAGAGTTTACTATACGCTTCATTTCATTCTTGGTTGTATGAGTTGCAAACTTAGTTATACATTAGTGTCCAACATATTTACATAGCCGTTTATAAAACTTCTCTGTTATCAGATATCAGAGTTTAAAAAGCAAGAAATAACTGGAAGCGTTTTTTAAACATTATTTTAGTACCCAATAATAGATCTTATTTCCTCCTTTCAAACTATTCAAACCGGAAGTAGTACAAATTTATCATTTCTCTTTTCAACATTTCAAAACATAGAGAAGCATCAGTGGCGTATTTACGATTTTGTTTCGGGGGGCTTTGCTAACTTTCGTGGGGAGTTTTGCCTGAAAATATGAAAATTCTACAAGATATTTCATATACTTTAGTAAGTAAGATTTATGGGGGGCTTAAGCCCGGAAGCCTCCCTAAATACGCCACTGGGAAGTATTAATAGATAGCGAGAAGCTATTTCTGATATGAATTCGGCGTTCCAAGAATATTTTTCAACAGTGTTAGTATTTCTCTATTAAACTGGAAATGGTAGAAATCTACTAGAAATTACCGTTTGAACTGAGTGTTCTAGGAATAGGATTCATGTTCACCATTATCGCTCTAATCATATAGGTCGTGATAGTAATCTATTTTCTTGTGATTTCAACCTTAATGAAAATAAAGCAATAATGGTAATAGATTGTAAGAAACCAGATTTTAGATATGGATTCAGCTTCCTAAGTATAGATTCTGTTGGTTGGATTAGACTATCACTAATGCGCGTATACCTTTGTACTAAAACTTAAAGTGATAAAAATCTACTATAACTTCCTGAATCAATTTATTTTCTAATATGCTTTCCGTAGAATAGGTTTGATCTCCAACATGATCTCTCTATAGGGATGGGCAAAGCCGTTTTTTTAAAACCCGGAAACTGGTTTCCAGAGAAACCGAAATCCGGAAAACCGACATTTCGGGTTTCTCCAAAACAGGTTTGGTTTTTTTCACCATAACTGCTTCGATTTTCTCCAAAAACCGGTTCAGTTTTTCCCCAAAATCGGTTTCGGTTTTCAAAAAAAAAACGGTTAGGTTTTCACCGAAACTGGTTTCGGTGAAAACTTTTTTATAAAACACACAAAATTATTTCTGTGGAAACGGAATCGGTTTCCGGAGAACTACAAAGTACTATTCTGTTCAGAAATAGAACCACTTTTGAAAAACTGAAACAGGTTTGGAGAAAACCGGAACCGGTTTTGAAGAAAACAATTCCGAATCCAGTGAAAAACCGTACCGATTTTGGAGAAAACCGTACCGGGTTTGGAGAAAACCGATAAAATGTTCCGGTGAAAACCGTTTTCGGCAAAAAACAGCTTTCTGAAAATTTTCAAAAACAGGTTTTGGTTTTTCTAAAAACTGGAAACCGAAAAACCGCTTTTGTGCCCACCACTATTCCTCTACTGAAACCAGAGATGAAGGTCAGGTTTCTATTACTTTTAGTTTTAATATTGTATCTTGAGTTTACATTTCTACCGTCGTGTCAGAAAATGAAACTAAAGCTAATTGCTTTTGTTAAAAAAATTGTTAAGGAATTTTGAGAACCACCTGAGATTGTGTAAGATCCCTGAAACATCAGAACATAAAACTACTTTGAAGTTATAATCTTCCATCAAGAAAGACACTCTCCGCGATAATATGAAGACTCTTACGCGTATATGTCACACAATAAATGAATCACTGATTGGAAAAAGGGAATAAGTGCATCAGACCTAAGTTTTCAATAACGCTAAAAAACCTTCTAGAGGCGTTGTTTGTATTTGTTGCAAAAAGTGTATAATTGATTACTTGTAGCAAAACAACTAACAAACACTAAGACAACAAGAAGAATCTTGTATTGCAGCCCTGGAATTGGTTAGAAAAGCTTAAACATGGAAAAAATATTCCCTTTTTCCAATCAATTAAAGTTGGGTGCAATTGTAATTGTGTGTAGGGTATGTAATGTGCAGTTTGATAGAAAGCTATGAAAATGTACATGTTGAATGCAATGTTGTATGTTAATCTTAGATATATGTATTCGAACTATCACGCATATTAGGCTTCTAACACTTTTATTGTCACCGTTCGTTTTTCTGTACAGCACATGTTATTCGTACAGCAAGAAAAGTAATACAATAGACAACTGAACAAAATACGTAGCAAAATACCTTGTCACAGTAGAATGGGTTTACATAGGGTCCTATCCGTCTGCATCTTCTTCTTCTACAGTTTCTTGATCAGTGGTTTTCCATGAACAAATCATCCTATAAAACTGTTTGTATTGGTCAGGTATGTATTTGATGATTTGTGAAGAATCGTTGATCTTTTTCTGATTGATCGAGACTTGCCAATCGTATGCCTTTGACGTTGGCAGTGCAACGTTTGTGACATTACTTTTGAGTAATCGAAAAATATCAGTTCTTAGTCCATTGATAAACTTATGAGCTTGGACATAACCTGGAGATTCTGCTTTGTAAACTGTGTCTCTATTTACTTACTTGGAATTTCACTGTTTTGTCCACAATGCTACCTGAAGATTTCTAAAGCGGTTACCACCAATGTTTAAAATCTAAGATTTCTTCATTGACAACTTCGTAAACCTGAAATGGAGGATCAGTATTTGTTGCATTCGTAATCATGTGGTTATACTGTGCTGGTAAATAAATGCGATTGTGTCGTTTGAGTTCTGGTTAGATTACAGCAAAATTTCGGTCACATGGTAAAAACTGTGACCTCTGACAGGCAAATATTGGTGTATAGTGGGAACCGTTATGATACGGTCAGGCTGAAAAGCATTCATGTCATTGAATGATTGCAGTTTTGACCACCACTTGTATCACTGAAAACATGTAAATCTGTAACTGATTGGAGCAAAAAGTTCGCCTTCTTTTTGAATTGCACAATCTATGGAGAACTTTTTGCTCCAGCATTGCACAATCTATGGAGAAGTATCGTAACGAAAGCAGAGGGCTCTGGTGGTTGTATACTTACACACAGTCTCACAGTTATGGTCATGTCCTGTAGTGACTGTAAGAAGGAAATAAGAAACGTAGTTATTCCCTTTTTCTAATCAGCAAGAGATTTTGCCTTCTACATTGGTCACATAGAGTTGCCCAAACATTCCAATTTTCTACTCAACGATGCAACTATCTTAAAGGAACACATCTGCTATCTCAGGTTAAAATCGCAAAAAATTGTACTTATTCCCTTTTTCCAATCAGTGGTTCAAATTGCAGTTATTTAAAAAAATGTTCATTATATTTCTGAATACACGCTATATGCAATCTTAGGTTTTCTGTCTCAGAATAGTCGTAGAATTGATCTCACATTTATTTGTGTTCTGATCTTTCTTGTTTTCAACGTCTCGTAAATTGTAGGACGTGGTATTGCAGAAATCCAATCCTAGCTAAATATCACACTTGAAGTCCGTATACTCCAGCACAAGAAATCTTTAGGATATAATCCATCCAAGAAATACAGTTTTCCCAAAATATATTTTCCTCTAACTTACTTTTGAAATGATTTTTTTAAAGAAAAATCGACATTAACTAAGTCGCTTTCTTGTATTTGGAAGTTTATTCATGAACTGAAACGAAAACATCATACACAAATTCATGCTTATGTTATGTTGTTTATCTATCGTACATACAATATAAAATTAGTGATCGAAAATTCGAATATCCTTCTCCTAAAATTTGAATATCGAGCTAAACCAAAGACAGAAAGGAAGACAAAGGATGAAACAGCGCAAGCAAATCCACAGTTACGGAAGGTATATTCTCAATATTAACAGTAAATCTGTATGTGTGCAAAAAACATAACAAAAGTTCTTAATTTTAAACAGGCCGTTAATCCTTTGATTCGGTTAAAGATAATTGGATAATTGTAATTCTCGTTTCAACGCTCAGCTAAATATAAAAATGTTACACGGAATTAATCAATCAAATTGAATATCTACATGATACCATAAATACAGTGCCGGATTTACGTATAAGCTAAACAAGCTATAGCTTAGAGCCCCCTTCTCTTGGGGACCCCAAAAATTAAAGGAAAAAAGTGAATGCACATTTTCTAAATATAAGAAAAACAATAAATAATATAAAATCTACATAGACTATAGAAAGAGTGCTTCGTGTTCTGTTGGCTTCTGTGATGTAAGTAATGGGGCCTCTTCTGTTAGACTGTTTCCTAAAGCGTCACTAGTTCCTTCATTTCTGTATATAGTGTGCCTACCTTCATCTGGATGCATAAAGAGGCCCCATTACATTCAGTAGCTTAGGGCCCTATCAAACCTAAATCCAGCTCTGGCTAAATACTATGTGATTAGTACAAAAGATATTAATCGATAAGCTGTTTGGTATTTAAAAAATAATTGGTCAGCATTAAACTGTGTAAAGGAGATAATGTTTGGTTGATGATAAGGAATATTTAAGATTAATTATATCATACTTCAAACGTTCATTAAGTAGATATGTATCGAAGGTTAAGTTCTTTTTCTATAAAATAAGAAAGAAGTTACATTAAAATGATGTTTAAAATATTAAACGAAACTTTAAATTCAATTCCTGTCTAATCGAAAGTCATTAGTCATAGTGATATATTGGTCTTATATTTGCTAATGACATGAGAGAGAAAATAAAAATTCCACTAATGGTAACGTTTGTATTACGCTCAGCATTTCATCCTCTTTGCCTTCTTTTCACTTTTTTTCTAATTTTTTCATAGATTAAAAATCTATCCTCTCTTTTTTTTTTATTTTTATAAGCTCTCGTTTTATACGATCCTTTCACTGCTGTACAAATTAAAATATTTTCTTTTATACGTCTTATGAAATGATTTATTTTTCCATATATCCAAATTGTTAGCATGCGTATGCTCGCATGTTTGAGTCCCGGTTGGTGCATAGAATATTCTTTGTATAAATATATCCATCATCTTCAGGGAATTGAGAAAAAAGAAACATTTGAATTAACAAGTAGTGACGTCCAGTGCAGAAAACTAGAAATAAAGGTGACGGGAATATATACAGGATGTTGATGTACTACACCGACAAACTGTAAGAGTTGATTCCTCATATTCAAATATGATACAAACTTCATATGGACTTATGGGGAAAAGTGCATAGTTTCAGAGCTAGGGCTGTCCAAAATCACGGAAAAGCTAAATTTCAACAGGCTGTGTTACGAAATCGAGAAACTATGGATAGTGATAGTTATCAGCGTGAAGAGAGTCACGCATATGCAATCTAAAAATGCACATTGCATAAATGTTCAATGGGTGTACAGAGTACTCTCTGCAGGATGTAATTTCCAAACATGCCGTCAACCGAATTTTCAGATGTGCTCTAATTTATGCTTGGTCCAAAGTAGGCAAACGATAAACTTTGATAGTAGTGAACACGGAATTCTTTGACGGGATGTCGGAAGTGTTAAGGCCGTCAGCAGCACGGTCTCTAGTATGTGGGAAAACGCGTCCTGCGATGTTTTCTTTCACGCTTATAAGTGCAAAAAATATACCGTGAAGAATTACATCTCAGCACACGTTATTCCGAACACAGAAAACTGCAGAGCTGCCGGTACCTAAAACTTCCGATTTCCTTCCGAAGTATTGGGTGTCCATTGTTGTCAAGTCTTATGTCTTGCCTACTTGAATCCCCCTTGTAATCAGGACATATGTGAAAACACTCTTGAGAGCATAAATCTGAGAATAGCACCCTGTAGAGAATACCCTGCATACCCATTGAACATTGATGAATTATGCAATTTTGGATTGTGTATGCGTGGTTTCCCTTACGCTGATAAGACCACCATTCACAGTTTCTCAAATTCGAAATAGGGCCTGTTGAAATTTTGCTTTTTCGCTGTTTTGGACGCTGTTCTGTATGCACTTTTCCCCATAGGTCCAAATGAAGTTTTTCTCTTGTTTTGATGTGAAGAATCACCTCTTACAGTTTGTCGGTATAGTTCCTGTGTGTGTATGTATCAACCACATACGTTCGAATTTTTAATAAAATAAGGTAAATAAAGTACAGCTTTTCTTCAGGAACCGAAAAATCTAACCTTACGGAATTATAATAAAGTTTTTCGTTATGGTACTATTTTGACGACAGTACACCGCGTGGTTAATGAGATTAATCATGATTAACCTTAAATTATGACTTGCTCTTAAAATTTCAACTTTTATTTAACTATAGCATTTCCTGAAGACTATTCAACTATCAATTTAGAGAGAACACTGACCTGAAAAAAAACGAGATGACGTGTAGTGTTCGAAGAAATCGAGAAAAACGAATGTTTCTCTATATCGCTCGTGGCAAATAATAAGGGAAGGTGTTTATTACACTGATCCAGTTTATTTTGTTAGGAACATGAAGTGGGATTTAAAAGAGTTACACTATTAGTAGGTATGTCTTGTACATGCTCCCCACCTAAACTTATTAACGATAGAGAATGTTTGAATTCTGTTTCTTTGTTCGTTAACAGAGTGAATCTGTTAACATCTTCAGGCTAACTTAACATAAAACGGTTAATTTAACATGAAACATCTTCACCGCTAACGGTTAATTTAACATAATTTATTGTTTGAAATCCGACACCCCCTGGCTTATATGCAACCCACACAATAGCACAGTATTGTTGGTTGCCTACGAGCGATATTTATGTAACTTTTCTTCTTGCAAAAAGTTCATTAGCCTTTAGTTTCACATGATATTCTCAACTGTCTTTATGTTGTATACGAAGAAAAATATACTGTTGACCAGAAGATTGTATATGTTGTTGTGTGGTATCTAAATGATATGAATAATCGTAACAGTGTCACACATAGTTCTAACAGTGACGCGCATTATCATCTCAAGAACGGCTCAACTTCTCTTAACTGCAACGAACATAATTAAAACAGTGGTGCACGTACTGCTTATCAGACAGAATAATAGCTTCGTCCTGAGTGGTATTCATTGCTAAGAAAACAAAATAATATAAAATCCTTAAAATATTGTTTTAGATGCCCTGATTTCTGGTGGGGACGCTCGGTGAACAAGGTGTAAGAGCATATTCAAGCCTGTCATACTGAGTGAGAGTTTTTCCTGTATTTCTCATTCACCAGTGAAATGCCGGGATCGTACTTAACATATAAGTCTCAGGATACTTCCTTTCTTCCCTGGTTAGTGTGCTCGCCGAGGATGTCACACCTAATACGTGATGGTCTTTAGACCATAGATCCTGGTAATGCCCTGAAATATGCATAAATGAAATGAGATCTTTCAGCTACACGTTTCATGATTATGCTCGTTAGGTTAAGGGAGGCGGTGATTAACCCTGCCCCTGCCAGGCATATAAAAAGATTTCAATGTAACGTCCCAGGGTATTTCCTTTAGGATCAGAGGGACAGATTATTTAGGCAAGTGAAAGATCATGGAAGAATTAGTGGAATGATAATGTGGAAGGAAACAAGAGTACCCCAAGAAAACCCACGAACACAATGTTGTCAACCACAAACTTATTTAGCCGGGGATCGAACAAGAGACCCTACGCAACAGAGTTAATATCTATATATATAAAAGAGAACGCACAAAATCCTTTGTCCGCTCATCACGCTAATACGGCTGAACCGATTTCTTTCATTTTTGGGGGGTTGTTAGGATTTGGACCCTAGATGGTTTTTATCATATCACTTTAATTTTCAATTACCAGTGTCTTGAGATAATTGACCAATCAGGTGTCAATACGTACAAAAAATCCTTTGTCCGCTCATCACGCTAATACGGCTGAACCGATTTCTTTCATTTTTGGGGGGTTGTTAGGATGTGGACCCTAGATGGTTTTTATCATATCACTTTAATTTTCAATTACCAGTGTCTTGAGATAATTGACCATTCAGGTGTCCATACGTACAAATCCTTTGTTATTAGTTCATCATAGGTATAAAAATAAACGTATTTATATGCAACCCGCATGACCCTGTGACTCGGCGGGTTAACATAACTGACAGGCGCTATAAATCACTTGAAAGCGAAAAAGTAAAAATTATCTAAGTAACAAAGTTTATTGCGTTCCGGGATGACCGCAGCGAAGCGGGGCGGGTTGGGGTGACCGCAGCGAAGCGGGGCGGGTTAACATAAATGACAGGCGATATAATGTTAACATTAGTGCAATCTTCTATGGTTTTTATCATATCACTTGAAAGCGAAAAAGTAAAAATTATCTAAGTAACAAAGTTTATTGCGTTCCGGGGTGACCGCAGCGAAGCGGGGTGAACGCTGCTAGTGTATAAATAAATAAATAAAGTTTTGTCCTATAGGTACGATCTTTAGGCTAAAGGAAAAAGAATATGATTGAAACTTGATGATTATTAAAACAGGAAGCAGTCTTACATTTAACCCATGTGAAGAAGCTTGGTTTGTATGGTATAAAATTACCTCAAATAGTATTGATACCCCAAGTAGTATTGGATTTCAGCCTCTTCTGGCTATAGTACAGGGATTATGAAATGAAATAAAATCTTTTAGTTTAACATCCAACGATTATACCTTTTAGGCTAGGGAAGACAGATGATTAAGGCAATTGAATTATATTGAATGAATCGATGGAATGAAAATATGGAAGAAAAGAGGAAGACTCCCAGAAAGCCTACGGAGAAACTTACTTACAGAACGTTTTCCAGCACAAACTTACTTGGACGGGGGTCGAGCCAGGAACTTCAGGAATTTTGAAACAGGAATTGTTTTATTTCTGTTACTTAAAGTTTGAATATATAATAAGGAGGGAAGATTGTAAATATTTTTAGAGGAATAGATAGATTCAAAAAAGGTTTCTTGCTATGTCCAAGCTTTGCTGCTTTATGTATGTTCAGTTGCATATTTACGATTTTTGTTTCGGAGGGGGCTTTGCTAACTTTCGGGGGGGGGGGGGGGGCTTGGCATGAAAATGTGAAAATTCTGCAAGATATTTTATATATTTTACTATAGTAAGTAAGATTTCGGGGGGGGGGGCTTAAGCCTGGAAGCCCCCTTTAAATACACCACTGTGTATGTTAATATTGGAACCGGAATTTAGACTTATTTTGTAACACTTCGGGCTTTATTACAGACTTAAGAATGAACATTAGGTGTAATACCGGAATGCTTAATCTATTGGGATTACACCTAACGGCCACAGATAACAAAATCTCGTTATCTATGACTGGTTTTACAGTATACTGGTCAATGTAAAAAACGCAAATGGTTGGTTTCTACTGCTTCTGGTTTGAAAATCATATCCATCAAGGAACTCGATTCGCAGCTGTCGATCCTTTATACCCTGGTCAAAATTGATACATTTCTACCAAGTAAGGTACAGTGTTGTTCTTGAGGTTTATTGCCTTCTGGACAGAAAGATACAAGGACAGGGCCAACATGTAAAAGAGTTATAGTAACGAACTTCCTTTAAAATGGAACGACAGAGTGTGAGAGAAAACACCAAAAACTCTGAGAAAATGTACGGACCAGATATTGTCCACAAAAGCTCATATAGGATCCAATTAGAGGTTCTCACACTTCTAAACCAAAATGTCTCCACCACTGCTCAGGAATCCGTGCGTCAAAAGGCATTTACATATCATTTTGTACATCATGCCAATTTTGTTTATGCATTAATAAATAGATAATACGAAGATCATTTTTAGACCCATTAAAATCATATGACAAACTGTGGACGCGCGAGGTATTTAAACTTTTAAATCAAAAAACGATCAGAATTTACTAAGTATAGCTGATCAAATTCGAACTTAAAATCAAAATAATTGGCAGCTTACTAATTATGAAGTTTTGCAAATGTTCATGCAGCTAAGACATCCCTAGGATATTAAAATCTGCAAGAACACTATAGTAACATGCCCACAAATACCACCGAAGGCATCAGTGAACGCAGTTCTGCAAAGTCAGCATCGATTCTTCATATCTTGGAAACAACCCTCTTATACTGAAGCAACTTTGATCAAAATTGCTGAGACAACATAGATTAACAGCAACAATCTATTTCTGTGGCAATATATTTACGAGATTTTAAACAAGTTCAGGGCATTCAAATATTTCTCTCCATGATTTCTGTTACAGTAGCCTCGGTAGAATTCTTTTGTGGAGTCCAGTCAAGTCACCACTAAAATTTTAAATAAGCAATTCGTCACTAACACACACACTCTATATACATATACTTAAAGATTTCCAAAATATATACTGTATATTCGATATAGTACATTCTATGTCGAATACGTGTGGTTCAGTTATATATCGTTGCTTTAGCATTAAGGCGATCCTGGTTTCGAAACCCGACCATCATCTAATTAAGATTTTCCAAAAAAAGTTTCAGTTAATGTAACGGAATCCCATTCCTCATATAGTCAGGGTTTTCCTTCAAATATAATATATGAAAGGATCGTAGTTTTTACCTCATTCAACTATGAAGAGACAATAAAATGACATATTTAATACGTAAAATAAAACAGGATGACAATATAGTCTTATAATGAACATTACACTCCGTTCTCTTTATATTCAATGACCTTTTTTATGATCAACTCAAAAATTGATACTTAGAGATTATGTAGAGTTGCTGTCGCATTTGAACGAGTTGTATAAATATTTGGTAGCAGAAAGTATTTATCATCTTGTACTATATTTTTCAATGTTTGAAGAGTCCGTGAAAAGATTGATGAAATTCCATTTTTAACGAATTTTATTTTATTTCTCCAGTTGGTAGAGGGCAGCAAGATATTTCTGGACGTACATTCTTGTGTCAAAGAAAAGCCTTGGTCCCCAAGTACATGTTTTAAAATACATGTCTCCCTGTTTCCAGCACAGCGTCTGAAACTTTCAACAACTGATACATCAGAAGTAGAAGCAAGTGGCTTTCATCCTTCTTCACGCTTAATATTCATATTAGTTAATAGCAGTGGCGGATTTACGATTTTGTTTCGGGGAGAGAGGCTTTGCTAACTTTATTTCTGGAAACGTAAAAATTCTACAAGATATTTCATTTACTTTAATATAGTAAATAAAATTTCGGGGGAGGGACTAAAGCCCGGAAGCCCCCTAAATACGCCACTGGTTAATTGTAACATGGCAATTACTGAAAAGGAGCCATTAAAGGATTGATTGTCAAGTAGAAGTGTGTCTGGCCCTGCACACACACCCTATAATTTGGCCAGTACTATATTACCTGAAGAAACTTCCTTAATATTGCTCAAACATCATACTGTAAGATCAAATGTTAGGTTTGTTTTAGCGGCAATGAACCATTCGTTTATTTAACAGATATTTTGGCGTAAGAAACGTTCCGTCAGTGACTTAATATGCTGAAAACTTTAAGAAGATTGCTCAGGAAGAGTAGATTGTGTATGGTAATAAAGTAGGTCAAGCGAAAAAGCTATTGCTTGTAAAAAATTGTTAATAATTCGTATGCTACATTATTGAAAGTTTTACAACAGTTTTCCATTATATATCGTTCGAGAGAGAAAAACGGGAAGAAAAATACGGGGAGAGGATCGTTGTGTATCGACGTTTTCTGTCCTTTTAATTACTTCTAAGCCTTCTATTATTTTTAATTAAAATTGTAATTTTTACGACGTACGGTTAATTGACTTGTTCTTTTCTGTTTCTCTTATACTATCAATAAGTGTTTGTCCTTCAATAGATTTTCTTTTTTTAAAAAAAACTATATCATCTATTGTATACTTACTACTAGGTACAGAAATGAGTTTGATTTCTAGAACAAAGTGAATATCGCGATACGTGAGTCCTGAAACAAAAAAGAAGCAGAATTTAATATAAGCAGGGCAACCTCAGTAATAAAAATTTAATCAAATTCTTTGCTGCATCGCTGACATTCTTTCGTCTTCATAGAATGAAATAGCTTAAGTTTTCTCCGCTTCTGATTTTAATGTTAAGGAATTTTGAATTAAGTATTCTCTCTATATTTTTTGTAGGTAAGAATCTTTCTATAGTACTCCTTTCTCTTCTGTTATATAGTTGATAGCCATTTTGTTCCTGGAACACTTATTCCGTACAAAACATGTTCGTACTGTATTATATTATACATTGGTAAAATAAAATATTGACCTATGTTGGGTGTTCTTCAATGCATAATGATGTAGGATGACCATAAAGTCATGCAAGTCATAGGATTACTTCAAAATATGCCATTTATTGTTTCATGTATATGTACCCTTCTGATTTTGTTACTTGACTTTTGTACATAAAAACTTATCTAGAGTTTGTTAATCTGCTGTTCTTCCAACGATGGGTTGTGAAAAGCTGCTGACTTAAAATATTCTCATAAGAAAAAAATATTGTGGATTGAGGTAGAGAGATTGGGACTGCCACACTAGATTGGAGATGACACGCTCCGGGAACATCGCTTCAAAATATGTCATGATGATACAAGCGGCATATGAGATTGTGCTATCCTATCAGGGGTAGGGGGCCGCGGTGGCTCAGTGGTAGAGCGTTCACCTCTGGTGCTTGGGGTCCCGGGTTCGATCCCAGCCTCCGCCTAGTGAAGCTTGTGGTGGACAAACACCCTGTGCGTGGGTTTTCTCGGGGTTCTCCCGTTTCCTCCCACTTTTTTCATTCCACCATTTCATTCATTACTCATCATCACCGTGTCCTTTAGCCTAACCGGCATTACCGTGGGACGTAAAACTCAAAAATTTCATTTCATTTTTTCCTATCAGCGGTATAATATATTGTGCTGTCCTGTTAAAACTATAAGTTCCTTTTCTTCATAGGCCACAGTAGCAAATAACTATCTGCTCCCCGAAGATAACTTTCAATGGCTATGATCAAGCGAAAGAAAAAATAAATACTCTGTTCTGAGATACATTTCACCGTATGCTAACTTGGCGTCAAGCGAGGACTTATGTATAAATCACAATTCTCAATAGACCGCAAATGTGAATTTTGTGATTTCGAGGTGAAACCAAACTTCGTCTGACCAGTATCGGCGGACGTCTGACCAGTACCAGACATTGCAAGTTCCATGGACCACACAACTTTTAGGAAAACACCTGACACCAACCTCTACACAAGTATGAAATGAAATATTTCAGTTGTACGCCCCACGGTTATGTGGGCTACGCTAAAGGAGACGGTGATAATGAGAAATGAATAGAATGGTGGAATAAATAAAGTGAGAGGAAACATATTAATTAATCTACCATCACTATTAGTACTATTATTATTATTATTATTATTATTATTATTATTATTATTATTATTATTATTATTATTATTATTATTATTATTATTATTATTATTATTATTATTATTATTATCGATTCATTGATCATCGATGTTTAGCGTACCTTTTTTTTAAAAAAAAGTGGAATCAGAACAACCGTAATGCGTTTAACCTCTAATACTTTCCCACTGGGGATCAAACCTCGGACATAATGAACGAAGGATGCACTCATTAGCCACTAGACCAATAGGGAAGGCTGTTATTACTATTGTTATTGTGTTTAATTCTTATTTGGCTACACGAGTTTAAACTAATCAAAAAGCTTTGTTTTTCATCAAATATATGAAAATTTCCAGCGATACTCATGTTGTAGTGAATAATCACTTAGACAGGAATACTCCTAGGAGATGTTGAACAATTGAGTTCGTTGCCTTCTTTTATGAAGTATAGTACAGAAATTACTGTATGGCGTTATAATGAAAATAAAACAAACACTACACTGTCAAACACAATTATATATATGTCATAAAAACATGGATAATTAGTGTTTCCGTAAGACTAGATTTCATGCTGTTTTCTGTCGTAAAGTCTAGTAGGAGAGCTTTCTTGGTTTCAAAAGTATATTTGTTTCCATTACAAGAGCCCTGTCTCGTCTCGAACTCGTCCCGTGGACTATGCATGTTACAGTAATGCCGTTGGAAGATATTCCGTATATTTATACAAGGGTAAAATAATAAAACAATACATAATGAGATACTGCAAATGCATTATGCATTCGAATTTGGGAAGTTTTCTAGTTATATTTAGCTGCTACAGAGTGCTCACGTGCCTCTAATTGAAGTCCAGAGACCAGACTTTATCTGAATCAATACGTCAAAGGAACAACTCGGCATCATCACAAAGTAGACTGTTTTCATTTGAAATATGCATCAAAGTGTCAGAAGGAACTATATTAAAAATTACAGAGTTCAAAGCCTCTCCTTCCATTATCTATGAATGAACCGACTGGCAGTTAATCATGAATTATTTCACTCTAGATATGATTTTATGATGAAGCAAAATACGTAGAAGATTTAAGTTATGACACACTATTCGCTTTATTGATAAGACATTATCTAGCTTTGTTTTATGCATTACTTTATTCACTAAACCATTCATTTGTAACGCTATACCTATTTCAGATACTCAAAATGCTAATATATATATTTCTGCTTCGTTAGCTTACTAATACGCACATGTATTCTTCATCTAAGATACTGCAACAAGGTTCATGTATGCAGGGGCGAAAGTGAGGATGAACGCAGAAGGACGCTGTCCTCTCACTTCGAAAAATATATATGGCGTTCCTCCACTTATCCACCTCCTAAAAAATTCCAATGGGCAAAATCATCCGACCCCCCCTTTTCAGATCCACTTTTACCCCTGCATATATGACAATATCTTCGCGGAACATTTTGCTGACATTCTGCAGTTTTCATATCTGTCCCGGGACATTTGTGCTCACCGTACCCTTCGGTAACGCATGGAGTTTAATCGCCGCTTGACCAAACAGACAGAAGAGTAATTAAATTGCATATTCATAATTCACATTTTGAAAATGTTCTCTTTAAAATAAAATAAATCTGATCATAATATGTTACATAAGTTTGTAGTCATATCATTTCAAACATAAAGTAAAACTCCCTCGTGGCTAAGCGGTTAGCGTATGTTCTTTTTGTAGTAGGAAATCCGTGTTCAATTACCGGCAGGAGGTGATATAGTTCGAATCCCATCTTAAGCTGTAGCTCCCTTCCTCATATAGTCTCACTGCTGAAAAGGACACTAAAATCTAAATAAAATTAAACTAAACATACAGTATTGATTTCCAAAGTAAGAGTTATGAGTACCTGGTGTGTCGGTTAAGAAACGCAGTACCTGGTGTGATGAGTCACGCAGCTTTCATATGAGACCAAGTCACCGATGTTTGTATCATCTGAAGAAGAAGAATTCCGAAATGTCAGATAGAAGCGATAGGTATTTCAAGCCATCCTTTACTATATGAATTTGTAAATAGGTGTCATTTGGCAAGGGCGAGAGCACGGAGGCAATTATACTCCTGAGTTTTACATATGCATACCACTTAATCGATTATATATTAATAAAATAGTACAGAAAATGAAATTCTTATGTCGGTAGAGAATCCATCCCTTGACAAAATCAGAAATGATATTACTAGGGTAAAAAAAGAAGTCAATGTTTTTGGATTGAAGCAAATATAAAGTAAAAAAAAATAGATTGAACGAATTTTCAGATTTTAAGCACAATAAACCGAGTTTAAGAGAGAAAAGGATAGGTGGGGTGGCTATAGCAGGAAGTAGCCAGGAAGCACTCTGTGAGCATTTTCAGCTCACCTGAAATTTTTCATTGTTTCTTTCATTCAAGATAAATATATCCTCAAAAATAAACAATAAAAATATGATTATACCTATTAATAGTGGTATTCAACCTGAGGCACGTGTACCTGACGAGTACGCAGTGACGTATTACGGGTACATAAAGTTCTATAAACAATTCATTGTTTAATCTTATGATATTCAAAACTAATTTAACCAAGTTCGATCCTTATAATATGATTGTGCTGTTAGTATTTATAAGTAATAAATTCTATAATTTATTTTGGGTGCAGTTATCTATAGTTTGAATTAAGGATTGCTTAAGTTTAGGATACACATTTGAATGGAAACGCATGGTTATTGGCACGCGGACAGAAAAGGTATGCCTTATTTTATTGGAATCAAAAGAAGTTCGATCATGTTGTTAGGAGGAATAGAGAACTCAACTTATAACAATATTTCGAGACCATTCTTTCCTCTAGAGAAGGAGACAGTCTTGTTTTCTTACCTTGCTTGTCTTAAATGCACCACTTCGTTATTGAGTAGCTTTATTTTTTTACACTGATTTTCCTTGCATCTGTTTCCAGTCATTTCTCTTTCAGAAATTCTTTTTCTTTTTCTGAAGAATTTTCAAATGCTATTAAAATCACAAACTGAGACTAATCACATAAAAGTTTTCAATGTAGACCCTATTTCAAATGTTTTTGTCTATATAGTTCATTAAGGAGAATTGTATTTCATAATAGCATTTACTCTATGAATTTACAAATTTTGAATTGCAAGGCGAGCCCAAAATACCTGCAAAAGTTATCTTAGTTCCCATCTTATATTCCTATTATGGCTACGGGGCTGGAAAAAGGAAAAATTAGCAGTCAAACTTATTCTCTGAGCACAAAAATATGGGGTTTAAATTTGGGCATAATTTGAAATGAATGCACTCAATTTCTGGAATAAAATTCGAATTTCCTTTCCCTTACATTTTTAAGTCTAATCAAGATTTACTCACAATACATCGAGTTTATAAGAAACACAAACACACACACACACACACACACACTCAGAGAGAGAAAGAAAGAAACAGGCCTCCCTGATACAAATATAGCAAAGAACAAAATATTAACAAAACAAATACTAATATAGTACTTGTCTCTTGTACATACACACCACAATGGTCCATAGGCTTAGATCCAGGGAAACCTATGCAATCTTTCCATTATTTTGTATTTAAATGTTCCTCAATTAATTAAAATAACACTTTATCTGACCTTTAATGCACTTAAAACCTAATAAAATGAGCACACACAAGTGTTATAGTGAGACGTTGGATGGGCTTTAAACATGATTTCTCGAGTACAGCCGTATGAAGAATTCTGCTTTAATTGCCTTTGTGTATTACACTCATATTAAAGTCACGGATACGGTTTTGTACTAGGGATTATGTCAGGTTTGGGAGTACTTGGATTATTTTACTAAGATATCGATTTTATACAATAAACATGGATAGTATACTGTGGTACCTCTACATTCTAGTATAGGGAAAAAGTACGTCGGTAGTTTTCTAGAGCAGTCATATGAATTTCTGGCGTAGAAGATCGCAGAGTAACGCTATCATTGATGCTTGATTTAAAGTAAATTCAACTATACTGAAGAAGACATCGCTGGCAACATTACAAATTAGAAACATTTAGCATATACATAATGCATAAAGAGCTCCTCCGTGGCTAAGCGGTTAGCGTACGCGCCTTTGGCGTGGGAGGCCCGGGTTCGATTCCCGGCGGGAGCTCCTGTGGTTCGGATTCCACGTTAATCAGTAGGTCCACGTCTCATATAGCCTCGCTGCTGAACGGGACGTTAAACTCAAAATCAACTCAATAATGCATAAATAAATTGTTTCTCACAATTATACAATCTGCAGTACATTATAGGTAAAGGTGCAGTTTGACCTAAGCAATTTCCAGAAAATGTTCAAAGTTCCAAATATCCCGATTTTTTCTCTGAAACACAAGTTAATAACTTATCATTTGTGTGATTTTTTCTTTTAAAAAAGTACCCTTTTTATTAGTCATGGATTCTCAAATAATAGGAATCACGTGGATGACTCTCTTATTCACTTTCGGTGAGTGCTGAATGATGTTTTAATTAGTTCTGATGTTTCAGGAAAAATCAAAGTCCTGAAGACGTCTATACTGTAATTTTTTTAAAGGATATCTTGGCACTTTTTTAGCCTGAAAATCTGGGAGTTGAAACTATAGGATAAAAATTGTACTTAAGTGAAAGCTCTGATCACTTATATTTGATATTTTCTTATATAAATTTAGTTTTCTGAACGACTACCACAAATTTCATAACAGTGGTCTTACTCACGGGAGGTCCACTGGGTCAGGATCCCTAGGCCGGTAGCCAGACCCCCTCCCCCAAAAAAGGCCAGTAGCCAGCCCCAAAGTTTACGGGAGTCAGGGAGAAGTTAGGGGACCCGATCCATCATTTGGAAGCCTACCGTGAAAATTTCACGGAGCCAGCAAAAATTTAGGGGAGGCCGGCCCCCTAGACTTCCCGTGGATACATGCCTGCGGACCCCCCAAAAAGCTTTTTAACTCAACACACATTTGTAAGCCTACACTTTCTTTTTTTAAGTATTGTATATAGACCTATACTTGTTTAACAGGGAAATGATTGATATAACATAAACATTTGATTTTACTCTTCTGTATTCCTTCTGTTATAAAAACAATCTAGTTCTATCATTTTCTGTGAAAATATACGTGGAAACATTTTACAATGACTTGTCGGATATAGAATAATATTCGCTCAATACTACATAGATGTTGTGGCTTGTAGTAATGGACAACGGCGCAAATTTGTCTTCAACATTTGGGGGGACGGGTAAGACCGTTCCAATTTTTTTCTTTTTGCAATGTACAAAATATTTATGATGTTGAAAAACAATGCTGTGTAGGATGAGGAGAGCAGAATTGTCTTCAACTTTGAAAGGCGGGCAGATTTGAGGCTTATTCTGGGAAAGATCAATTTCATCTCACTTTGTTTGTGGCGACTGGACACAAATTATCACATCTCTCCCCAAAACGCATTTCAAATCGGATTACTGGGGGAACGGTCTCCCCAGTTCCAAGATTGGAGGAGATGTGTCCCCCTCGTTCCCCCGGGATTTGCGCCAGTGGTAATGGACAAACCAAAAAAATATCTCTATGTGCGCGCTCGCTCCATACCATTATTCGTAGACTTCGTTTTACAGTCAAATGACAGATCAGGTAGCGACAACTACTAGCTTCAGTCAGGCAAGCGATAGCGCGAGTAGGGCCTCCTATTGGCGTGACTGCATATTATAAAGGATTGATGCGATCACAACTGAAATGTTTGTTGTTTACTATTAGGATGTTTTCGGAAGCTTAAAACCTTTTCAGTGTCACTAGTAGAACAAAATAGTTTTGTCTGGTAAATTTTATACAGGGTGTTTCAAAAGTGCCCTGGCATAGAATAATTCTGTTATTATCAAAGTTACAACAAAATGTAAGAGGGGAAACTGTGTCCAAATATAAAGTTTTCAATCTAAAGTGAAGGGATTTTTTTAAAGCGGACGAGCCGTTTGGCCTGTACACTCTTTATGCTCCCAATGTTAGATGCAATTGCAACGTTGCCATTTACCTGAACCCACAACATAAGTGAACGAAATTACTGTCTTTTGTACAGCCAGCGACAGTAGAAAATGGAGGTTGGATACATAAGAAATGATAGTTTTTTCCAGTATCAGAATAGTTTCACTCGATGTCTGATAGTTGGACAACCAACATGACAGCAAATACGTGCCCGAAAACATAACATGCCAGGATATTTCTCCACTCGGAGGAAAAAGTATTACTATCTGAGAGCATCATTTAGAGAAACAATTACGAGATAAATCTGCAGAAATTATATTCACATTAAGTTCAAAGAGATAGGAATTAATGCAAAGAAAACGAAAAGAATAATACGCTTCATGCAGAAACCGAAAAAGTACGGATAGCTAAACAAAATGAGAAAAGAAGGAAAGAGCAAAAGATATGGGAATAAATTAAATTTTAACACTTAAGGATAAACAGTTTCCGTCTTTCCCGCTGCCCCCATCTTGGGTTTTCTTCCTTCATAGGATAAATCTCTTTCAGTATCAAACGCGAACATCATTTAGTGTTGAATTCCTTGAAAAAAAAAATTAACTCAGTTTAGGCCGAGACTCGAACCCCAGACCCTTAGAATGACAGTCTCACGCGGTACCCATTTACCTACACAGGCTCTATCTACTATGTTTATAAATCTGCTATTACCCGCGCTGTTATCAAACGTGTTAAATGAGCCATTGTCGGTGAGCCACCCAAGTTCCATTTGAAGTTTAAATTTTATTTACCTCACTTAGCCATCTATGTGTAGCAGTCCCCTTGCTTTCATAAAAAGCATTTGTTCTGTAGATTAAAATCAAGAATGAATTAATCTGTACTCTTGTGAGCTTACTGGTGCACCAACATATCTATCTATCTATCTATCTATCTATCTATCTATCTATCTATCTATCTATCTATCTATATATATATATATATATATATATATATATATATATATATATATATATATATATATATATATACAGGGTGGGCCATTTTAATCAATCCACGGAAATATCTGAAAAATGAAAAACATAGAAGAAATGTTTGAAGTACACGTTATATATTGCTAAGGGGGAAAACCAATTCCGTCAAAAGTACCCCTCTCCGCCGCCCGTAAATGGGGGTAACGGAGGGTAACTCTGAAATGTCAAATGGGAACATGAGTCGAGTAATACCTCGTTCGAAAGGTCTTGGAAAACTAAGTAACGCTGTACTAAAAGATGTTTCATATGGAGCACCAGTTTCAAAATGGCCGCCATGATATAGTTCGGAAACTCCAGTGCCCGCAGTATGAAAACCATGGAAGGTAAATGAAAAATTGAAATGAAATCTTTGAGTTTTACGTCCCACGGTTATGCCGGTTAGGCTAAAGGAGACGGTGATTATGAGAAATGAATGAAATGGTGGAATGAAGAAAGTGGGAGGAAACGGGAGAACCCCGAGAAAATCCACGCACACGGTGTTTGTCCACCACTAAGTTCACTTCACACTAAGCTGAGATCGAACTAAGGACGCCATGCATTAGAGGTGAACGCTCTACCACTGAGCCACCGCGGCCCGACCAAGGATAGATGCAGTTACGAAGAAGAGACCTTATCAAATTATAAAACAGCTTTCCCAGGGGAGAGAAAAGTTTTAAAATTTCCTTCTTGCGCTTCAACCTATGATTGAAGTAAGGAAGATTATTATTATTATTATTATTATTATTATTATTATTATTATTATTATTATTATTATTATTATTATTATTATTATTATTATTATTATTATTATTATTTTATCGAGAATGTACTTCTGGGTTTCCTCCTAAAAAAATACACACACTATTTCCAACTATAGTTATCCTACTTTTTACAAATTTGTCTAATTCAATATTGGTTTAAATAGTAGTAGTTTTCAAGCTACATATATGAGTTGTTTGACTAACTGAATAGTGCACGCCCCTTCTGGCTCACTCGCCACTATTTAACATTAAATTTCAGATGCCTCGATATATTTGCGTAAGTTTATTATTTTTAAAATAAACATTACGTAAAAGGTCTATTCAAATTGATATCAAGTTTTTCTGACATTTGTATATTACGCATACCTTTCTTCATTTGCATTACTCACATTACCCCAGAGAACGAACAAAGTTTAGAGTTCTCGTTTGCACTTCTCTTACAATAACAAGCAAATATACGAGGAACAAATTTACCATTATTGACGATGCGGAGGGGAGGAGATTTTCTGGACTAGGAAGGAATGTGTGCGGGTACAGAGCAGAGATCTGCACGGGTCGGAATTTTCAGCCTGGGCCCGGCCCGTGAATTTACAATGTGAGGCCCGACCCGATTCCGAAATATGTCTTAGCATTTAGGCCCGAGCCCGGACTGAGCTCCGTGATAATCAAATGAGCCCGAAATAAGCCCGAATCACAGAAACTTAATTATTAATGCAAGATTGTATTTTTATTTACAGCAATTCGAGGTTTGATTTTGCAGTTGTGTTTTAAAAGTCCTTCAGAAAGAACGGTGCAATTTGTGTTTTACACTATATTTACAAAGTTAGGCCCGAAAAAGTCCAAGAAATATGGTTGTATATTTAAAAATTCACAGCCCGAACCCAGGGGCGTCATTTAGGGGGGCAGGGAGGGGCATTTGCCCCCCTGAGTTTGAGATTTATATAGATTTTATCAATAGAATAGTAGTAAGTCAGTGAAAAACGCGAAATTTTACATATATCAAGGGGTCTTGCCCCCCAAGCCAAATCTGAAATGACGATACTGCCCGAACCCCTCCCGGGCCCGAAGTGATACATGCTTTGTAGGCCCGAGCACGTGCAGTCCTCTAGTGCAGAGGCGTTTCAAGTGGTGGGCGACTGCCCACGGCCTTGCATCTTTAGGGACCTCGCAAAGACCAACGAGCCTAAATCGATTTGGCTCTCACTTTTGTCGATGCAACAATAGAAACAAGTATGAATTCGGACTTACTTACAGAAAAACAATACATAAGGCTTCAAACTAACTTTTCATCTATTCGTATATATTAGATCGCTAGCATACGCGACAGGCGGCGAGTTTATTTTAAGATTGCAATAATGAATGTGTATAAGTCTTTATCGTTGGGATAAATTGTTTTCGATAAATTTTATTATAATTAGCAATTTTTAAAAAAGGGGCAGAAAAAGGGGCAGGAAGGACTCGTAAACCTTACTCGCCTTGCTGTGCAGATGGTATGGTCAAAATCAATACTGGATAGTGAAAGTGTAAGTGTAAAGGCTAATATGGAACAGAGGAACAAAAGAGAACTTCTTCAGAAGGGAATTGGGAGGGGAGGGGAGGAGAGTACAATGCTGTGACACTTGAAATGCGTCTTGATCTGTATACTTCAAGAAACTTTTCTTATTAGATTACGCAATTTCTAGTTTCTTACTCCGATTACTCAAAGTATTCAAATGTTCTCGGAGGGAGTGACCGCCCCTCCCTTTAATCCGTCGGTGGTGTCATTCAGTTTTGCTTTTTGCTACTAATTCAAAATGCTTTCCGAAACAAGTTGTCTTCTTGTGACTGCAGGGGGTGGAAGAAACAAACCGTGAAAGGAAGAAAGAAGTGGTTTTGGGCTCTTCCAGTCCAGACCATTCTAACCACTGAGAAGTGAGAATCACATTAAAAGCAGCTAGAACAGATGGTCAGCCCTCTCCCCTCTGCAGCATACTTTTTATTCTCTGTTGCCAAACTTACTGAAGAATATATTGCAATTAATCTAACGCATGTAACGTAAATTGGAAACCGTGGTTGGATTTATATGGGTCTAGTGTATTTGTATTAAACATTTCAAGTCATTACCTGCAATACTTTGTTAGAAATTACCATATTAAAATTTACATGTTTTCAAATGGGAACTTAGAAACATAAGCGAAGAGGTAGAAGATCCCCTTAATAGGTGAATAGAAGGGACCCGAATCCATGACGTCAAGACCCCATTCCTTGAGCTTCGTGGCCTGGGCCAGACTTTTGACATTACTACTGCACTCAGGGGCAGTGGTTAGGGATGGGCACGATCGAGTTCGAGCGAGTTTTTTTTTGAAACTTGATTCGACTCGAAACAGACATCTTTTAGCTCGACTCGAGAACTCGACTCGACTCAGGGGACCCGGACCTTTCCAACGCTACCACTCGCGTCCAGCAACTCCATGTCTAACATGGTCGTCCTGACGTAGGAGAATCGACTCCATGCTTTTTTCATAATTATTCTCCAAATGGATTTGTATACAAGGTAGTTTGGCAAGTTTAGCAGCAGGTCTAAAATAAGCCTCTTGAGAGTGACTCTTATTTGTTAAAGAATACATAACGATCGCTTTTGGCTGTCTAAGCGGCTTGGTAAAAAAAAAAAAAAAAAAAAACAGCGTAGCATAACAACAAAAAGGTGTTTCTCTTTAATAAACGCACATAAAGTAAAGTCAAATCTTGGTAAGGTGAGTGTCGGGGGACGCCGAATTCTACTTTGCCCCGGGCAACGAAATTTCTAGCTACGGCTCTGACCTCCAACACATCGGCCTTTCAGAGTCTCATCCCTTACCTACAACAACGTAGTTTGATTAACCTGTTATACAAAACGTTTGGAAAGAACCTGTGAGTCTGACTTATTGATAGCTATGCAATATATTGACAGAGTGCTAGTCTTCAGTTTAGCGACGAAGTTGCCCTTAGGCGAATATCATGTTGCTCTCTACTTTTGTCTGTGCCTTGTAAATCGTAACATTGTGTTTAAAGGCAAACAGAAACAATTTCAGCTGTTTAGTTGTTTGTAGAACAACTTGATAAGACGTTTGTGTCTTTTACACAAATACTTTTTGCCAGATTGCTGTTTAAAGCCTTTTTGCATTATACACTATAAAACAACATATCCAGATTCAGAGAAATACACAGAAAGTTTAAAGAAGGGTGAAAAATATCTTTATTATTCAGATGCTTTATTATTATTATTTTCTTGAGTACAGAGATACAAAGAACAAGAGCTCCGTCACCAATAACATGGAAGCGAAAATGACTTCGAATTGGATAGAATAGACCAATGTATTTAATTTCGGGGAGAGGCTATAGGGCAGACACGGATCCAGGGAGCGATCGGGGCAATCGCCCCCCTCCCACGGAAGAGGAAGCTTTCTTATTTTATATGTAAATAAAACCCATCCCAAAATTTGGAGCTCTTAAAACTAGCTAAGTAGTAGTATTACAATCCACCCCCACCCCCAGAAGTCCGTTCTGGATCCGCCCCTGCTACAGGGGTACTTTAGGGTTCACTGCTTTTCCTTGCAATCCACGCTCATTGCTGGATAAGTATTATATTTTATTATATTATTTGTCAAATTGAGCGAAATAGTTTTACCACAGCGGCAAATTCAACAATTAGGTTTAGGAAAAACAACTCATTGGTTCAAACACACACAGAAAGACAGAGTCCATTTGTTCGGGACGTTTTTTGAGGTTCGCGGCGTCTCCCAAGAAGAAATCTTGCTAAAACATATGTTGTTTTTAACAAGGAACGTAAATGGGTATCAGGTATATCAGTACTTCAAATGAAAAGCAAAAAGAAAAGAGAGACAAAGATGAGTGTAATTTCCTATACTGTCTTTTTGGCATTGAAGAATACCGTTACTGTTTTACTGATCTACTGTACGCACTTCTGCGTTTTACGAACCAAGCCACAATCATGCTATATATACCATATATCGGCTAGGTCCAATCTGATGCCAATGCGCCTTTTCTTCAAGGAACATTTTTTTATTATTACACGCTCAGAAACAAGGATAATCACCCAAAACCTGAGAAGATCTGAAGAATGACCTAGTAACAATAAACTGACAAAGAGAAGGAAAGACAAAAGTGGAAAACTATTGTAATCCAAAGTCGAGGCATTTTTTCTTGCAATAACCGACCCTTCAAGTCGGGGGAAGTTTCTTGAAATAATAGTAATATATTTTTAACTTGCTCCTTATTTTAGCTTACGTAGTAATTTAAGACACAAAGATGTATCGCAATTTGCAATACATTTTTCAATTTGCAGTGCAAACATGTAAATGCAATGTTGCATTTCCATGTTTGCACTGCATTGCATTCCCATTTGCACTGCAAACTGCGATGCGATACTCCATTTAAAAAATGCAAGGAGATTCCTGACCAGTTGTTCTTTCAGAAAAAAATGTTCAGGGTGGGGGAAGGGGCACTGCTGGTACTATTCTATTTATTATTGTATTATAGACGTAATATTTTGGTCTCCTCCGGGGGGCACTCTCAGACCTCCGGGAGGGGGGCAGTGACCCAAAAACATATCTGGAAGAAATACTGTTCCTGACACCAAGATAAGACAAAAGATAATAAAAAACCTGGGCGCACAAATGCTTAATTTCGGAGTTATAGGCTGCCAAAAATATGAAGAAATGAACTTTAAAGGTCCATAGCTCCAAAACTAGGCGACCTACCGTAGTAGGGTCAAGACCTTATTTAGGAACTAGTACGTGAGCTATCCAAATATCCATGTACATCCATGTATTCAGAATTCTGCCATACTTCTGCAACAATTTTTATACAGGTATTTGGTGAGTACTTCAAATTATATGCACATAGCCAAAGTTCCTCTCTAAAAATTGTCGCATGTGTACTTTAGATTCTGAAACATTGTATATTTGGATAGCGCACATATTAGTTTCTAAGTAAAGTCTTAACCCGACTACGATAGGTAGGGATGCGCACGAGTGAAGATTTGAGGCTTTCTCGTCTCGAAAATGTGCTGTCTCGACTCGAAAAATGTATTCTTTTTTATTGCAAGAGCTGTGTCTCGACTCGAAATTTGTCAGGAAAATTCTGTCTCGACTCGTCTCGTGCGCATCCCTAACGATAGATCCCATAGTTTTACAGCTATGAACCCTTAAAGCCCCGGATCTAGGATATGATCAAGGGAGCGACTAAATCACAGTTTGCCGCTTTATTCAGTGTAAAGCAGGATTGAAGCTTATTTTATCCAGTGTATACCTGAGTGTCAAGAGGGCTGTAGCTCCCCTTGGATCCGCACCTGTATAATAATAATCATAATAATATATATATATATATATAACTGTTTCTGAGTAATTAGTTTCTTCAAAACTATATTTAAAAATATGTGAAGAGTTTTGAGACATTCGAGTCGAATCAAGATTTTTACGAGCAGTCTCGATTCGACTCGAATTTTACAAATTGTGTCTCGACTCGTGCGCATCCCTACTTCTCGGTTCGGTTCGATATTGAATAAGCTGTGAGCCAAGCCGCACAAGTCGTTGACAACCGTAGACCCAGGCAGAACAGTTTTAAACATATTTGCCTGGCACGCTATAACTTTTAACAAATTTTGGCCCAAGCACGAACACTTGCTCCTCTGGAACTCAAACCCAGAACCTCGTGAACGATGTCCTTGTTTCCTAGATTTCACGACTACCGAAATCGGCAGTCAACTAGTTTTTAGTATTCAGACGCAAACCGCCTATCTTTCAAGCTTAATTACACAATTTAATAATAGTAATAATAATAATAATAATAATAATAATAATAATAATAATAATAATAATAATAATAATAAAATAATAATAATAATAAGTTGTAGTGGAAGTAGCAACATTGATAATAATTATATTGTTTATGCAGAATAAGTGAAAAACGAACTTGAAACTACACACAAGATTTGGCTCGACTTGGCTCAACTCGACTCGAAACTCGATCCAAATTCGAATCGAGTTGGAAGAAATTTTTCGAGTCGAGTTTTCGAGTCGAGCTAAAAGATGTCTGTTTCGAGTCGAATCAAGTTTCAAAAAAAACTCTCTCGAACTCGCTCGTGCCCATCCCTAACCAAGTGTGATTATAAACCAGCCGTTACCCGCGCTATCAAACGTCTTAAATCAGCCATTGTCGGGAGTTACCCCACTTACACTTGAAGTTTGAATTTTATTTACGGCCTTTAGCTATCTACGGCAACAGGCCCCATGTTTTCAATAAAAGCATTTGTTCTGTAGATTAAAATCAAGAATAACTTAATCTATACTCTTACTTACTGTTGTCAATATATATATATATATATATATATATATATATATATATATATATATATATATATATATATATACAGAGAGGGAGAGAGAGAGAGAGAGAGAGAGAATTGTAGGTATATAAAAATCGGATTAATGGGGGTTAAAAGAGTGATTTCGTAACTGCGAAATGGGTGATCGCATCACTACTGACATCTGGTAGCGGTGTTACGTAATACACCCATTAGAAATAACGCTTCGAAACGATAAATTGCATGTTGTGCCGTGGATAAGTCGGTAAGGGGTCTGCTTATTGAGTAGGCAACTCGAGTTCGAGTCTTGAGTACACCGATATTTTTAACTTCAAAATACATTTCTATATTTTTTATATATGTTATTAATAATTGCTTTCCTGCATTTTTTGTAAATTATCTTAAATTAGTGAAGGTTCAGTAAAATCAAGAAGGTTAAAATACATATATATGATTGTTTTATCCGTATGTACAGTCCAGAGATGGAGCGGGTCCGGGGACCGCGGGTCAACAGAACGTGACCCACTGCAACCCCCCACTCCGAATTAACAAAGTATTACGACCCACAGACTCATTCTGCTCAGTGCATTGTAGACAGCTTCTGAACACTGGTGAATTTGTCTTCTTTCAAGGCATTCTTTTTCTTTTCATTTGTTTCTATTGACAAAAGAACTTCAGGCAATTTTAGATATTGATATTTGCAACTGTAATAATAGCAATAGGACTTATTTGAGACGCAGCCTGTGATTTCTTAGAGGAGCTAACTACTGGGAAAAATGTTTCAATCATGTGTAATATATGAATTATTATATAAAAAATTGAATGTAACTATGTGTGCATGATCATCATATCCAAATTGCAAAGTCAAATGAAATGATTTTTGGTATATACTTAGGCCTCAATCTCAACTAGGAAGTTATCATAAATTCGGTATCGATTTCATTATATTACATATTCTAAGAGGGTCCGAATTTTTGCGAAAAATTTAGTATCTCACAAGCCGTTCAAGTTGAAGAGCTGATGTTCAGTATATTAATTCTTTATCTAATATAAATAAAATAAAGAGTTTGTTTGTGTGTTTGTCTGTCTGTCTGTCCGTGTGCGGCCTGGGAACCAGACGAGTGGACCGAGAGTTACCAAAATTTGGTCAGGGGTACCTAGCCCAGGCCCCAGATCAAGACGAAGTCGTTTTTTTAAATTTCGAACCAGGGGGTCTCAGGGGGCTTTTACCGGAACCGGCTTGGGAACCAGACAAATAGACCGAGAGTTACCAAATTTTAGTCACAAATACCTTGGTTCACGCTCCAGATCAGAGTTAAACGTTTTTCTCAAAATTCGAACCAGGGGGTCTCAGGGGGGCGTTTATCGGGACTGGTGTCTGGTGATTCACGTGTAGAGAATTCATTTATGTCTTTTAATACTAATTTAGATAAAGTAAGTGTAGACATTGCTTCAGACAGCTTTAGTAATTTATATAAACAAATCCCTATTTGTGATGGACAAGATGATTATGTATTATTTCAATTTCTATTGTCAGTTTATAAAATAGCTAGTTTAAAAACCTTCCCTGAAGAAAGCATTCTCACGGCACCTATAGGAAAAGTCATAGCCCATTCAGCCCTGACCCACACAATTGTGCACGTAGAATGAATGACCAATCTTTCCATCTTTCGTAATTATTAAAATAAAACAATACTGTTTTTGTGGAAAACTGAATTTGTGATTTGTAACGTAGCCTGAGTGGAAATATTTCCACAAAAACTAACGCTATGGGACAAGTACTGGTAAAGTACATAAACAATTGGTTTTAAATAACTAAAGATATATATATATATATATATATATATATATATATATATATATATATATATATATATATATATATATATATATATGTGTGTGTGTGTGTGTGTGTGTGTGTGTAATAAATAAGCTGAAACAGAAGCATTAATACTATCAACTGAGTAAATCGCTGAATAGGCTATTTGAATTATGCAATGAAATAATACATAAAGTTCGTCGGATATAATATGTAAATTTCATTAAGGAAACAGGACATAAAATTTGACTTAAATAATTTTATAAACAATTTGATCACTCCAAAATAGATTCTACAACAAATATAAAAAATTAATAATTGTGTATTCATTGATTATCAGCACAAATATATTCAATATTCTATTAAAGTTATTTTATTTGATAAACTTCAATAATCTTCAATCAACTTAATAGGATAACTTTGAGATAAAAGAGTATTCAATTAGGAAAGTTAACATTTACCAATATTTTTCGCATATCAATACAACATCTTTCATAGCGAATATTACACTTGATACAATAAATATATTGTTTTGTTCCAAAACAAGCTAATAAGGAACCTTCGAAACAACTTTAAACACAATTCATTTATACTCAATACTCACAAGAATTTGACTAACACATACACTATAGCCGTATTCACAAAATTCATGAAAAGCAGAATAGCATTTGCCACTAATAAACTTCAACATATTTTTGGATCAATCACAGAATATAGAATAAATCTTGAGATATTGGAAGAAATTGCTATATAACTCTACTATCCATATAGCAATAACTTGAGCGTTGTTATCACAAAATTTCATACAAAACTTAACTTCCCGTAATAACATACAGATTCTTGCCTTTCACGTTTCTCTTCCAGTTTCGGAATGAAATTGTTACAGAAAACATTTAGTCGATATTTGATAAATAATACTCATGAATTTGTATACATTTCCATGTTTTCACTTCTGACTATGTATAACTTGTAGAAAACTAAAATGAAGACCCAGGGTCAGATACTGAACCTTGAGAATTTGACTGTCCACTTCTCTATCGTAGTCGTAATTATGAACATACGGACGGCTACGGACAAATCACAGCCTAGCGCACGAGTTCCAATTCTATCCACTATCACATGAGTAGTGCTATTTATACTTTAAATTGACTGCCGATTTCCTCACCTTTTTAACTTCAATGAAATCGTTACACACATCCAGCAGTATATTTACAAACAAATGCAACGTATATTTTTTCCTAATTATGAATGTAAAAGTACAATAGTCATCTGTCAAAACAAAAATTAATAATTTAATTATCTATACCCAAGTAATAATAATATTTTAACTACAAAATAAAAATCCCGAAAACTAAAAATTCCCAAAATAAACTACCTAAATACAAACAAGAAGTCCCAAGTCTAAACGTCAAAACGTAATCTATAGTCTTAAAAGTCCAAGTACTAAATACATTCATAAACAAACATATAAATAACTAGAATCCTGAAATAACTATAGAAATCAAATTTTCCATAGATGTGTATAAATAAATGTACAAAAATTCACAAAAGTAAATCCTCACTTAAGCGGGTTTTCATATCCAGGCTCCTAACTATGAAAACATTTACGATCACTCCAACCCCAATCATTTCACAGATTCAACCTGTTGTATATAAGTTACTAGGACGTAAAATTGAATGTAGTTTATACGAAAAAGATTTTTATGCATTGCAACACCTGTAACGCCCAAATATTCACCACAAACTTATAGTCGTATCGAAATAAACAAAAAAAAATGTGGAGCAGGAAACTACTTTACACAAAAGTCTAAAGAAGCTCAGTGAAAACGTACGAACTGGTGGAGCGGTTTGGGTGAATAGCCTATCAATCATAAGTGTATGTGTTCAAACCCTGTAGGTATTATTCAATTTAATTTTTTTTTCTTAAAAGTGTGTTCATATTTTCATCAGAGGACTGAGAACATTTCTTTGAATAAATCTTTGGCAACTACTTTTCTCTCAAATTCGATTAGAAAGGAACATTATATGAATTGCAGATCTAAAATCCAAAGCTGAAAACAAAATATTAAGTATGTTCAATATTTCATTATTATCCTTTGATTTGTAATAAAAAACTAATTATAAGCATTGATAATTTCAGAAGATTCTCCCCGGGTAATGGTCAAGATATGAATGAGAGAAAACTGATAAAACATTATTAGTCCACTTTGAGCATGATCGAAAATATGGCCACGAAGGGGGAAATTTATGTCGACAAGGTCTCAAATTCTCGAACAGGTACTGCCCTGAAATCATCACTGTTTGAAAGGTTTCCTTAACAAATACCTAGGTAGAATCAGGGGCGGATCCAGGAGGGATCGGGGCGTTCGCCCCCCCCAGAAGAGTAAACTTTATATATAAGCGTTTCTATTTATATATAAGGTTATATATAAAGGATAACTTTATATAAATACACAGGAAGCTACATAACTTTATAGTTACTTCTTGTTAGTTAGTACGAATAATTACGACTAAGATTTTGTTAACATAGTCTGAGTGGGGGGAATAAAATATTCCAACAAAAACTAACGCTATGGGACATGTACTGGCAAAGTACATACATAATTGGTATTAAAGAACTAAAGAAGTATATATATATATACCAGCTGAATATACCCGTTTTTCGCATGGGGCCAGTACTTGGAAGTCAACGCTTGTGGAAGTATTACTATTCATTTCGGCGACCGCGAAAACTTTGGATGTGACACTAGTATCGATCATTTTGGATTACTTTAAAATGTCTCGGTATCCCCCCTCCCCGCTGACTCCCGGCCGCATACAATTGTAGCTGAATTTGCAAGTCATCGCTAATGAAAGTCTCACCATTGATCTCACCGACTGCGAAGATTATGGAATTGACGCTAATATCGGTCATTCTGGATTATTTTTACATGCCTGAGTATTCCCCCTCTGACTTCCGGCCCGCATACATATATAGCTGAATTTGCAAATCATCGCTAATGGAAGTGTCACCATTTATCTCAGCGGCCGCGAAAACTATGGATTTGACTCTAATATCGGTCATTTTGGATTATTTTTACATGTCTCGGCATTTCGTGTCCCCTCCCTCCCCGCTGACTCCCGGCCCGCATACAATGGTAGTTGAATTTGCAAATCATCGCTAATGAAAGTGTCAGCATTGATCTCACCGACTGCGAAAATTATGAACCTGACGCTAAAATCGGTCATTTTTTATTATTTTTACATTTCTCAGTATTCCCCGCTGACTCCCGGCTTGCATACAATTGTAGCTGAATTTGCAAATCTTCGCTAATGGAAGTGTCACCATTGATCTCAATGACCGCGAAAACTATGGATAGGACACTAATATCGGTCATTTTAGATTACTTTTAAATTTTTCGGTATCCCCCCCTCCCCGCTGACTCCCGGCTCGAATAAGGTGAATTTGGAAGTTAATGTGATCAGAGTTTCACCATTGATTTCAGCGACCGCGAGAACTATTAATTCGACACTAATATCGGAAATTTTCTACTACTTTTACATGTCCCGATAAACGCCCCCCTGAGACCCCCTGGTTCGAATTTTGAGAAAAACGTTTAACTCTGATCTGGAGCGTGAACCAAGGTATTTGTGACTAAAATTTGGTAACTCTCGGTCTATTTGTCTGGTTCCCAAGCCGGTTCCGGTAAAAGCCCCCTGAGACCCTCTGGTTCGAAATTTAAAAAAACGACTTCGTCTTGATCTGGGGCCTGGGCTAGGTACCCCTGACCAAATTTTGGTAACTCTCGGTCCACTCGTCTGGTTCCCAGGCCGCACACGGACAGACAGACAGACAAACACACAAACAAACTCTTTATTTTATTTATATTAGATAAAGAATTAATATACTGAACATCAGCTCTTCAACTTGAACGGCTTGTGAGATACTAAATTTTTCGCAAAAATTCGGACCCTCTTAGAATATGTAATATAATGAAATCGATACCGAATTTATGATAACTTCCTAGTTGAGATTGAGGCCTAAGTATATACCAAAAATCATTTCATTTGACTTTGCAATTTGGATATGATGATCATGCACACATAGTTACATTCAATTTTTTATATAATAATTCATATATTACACATGATTGAAACATTTTTCCCAGTAGTTAGCTCCTCTAAGAAATCACAGGCTGCGTCTCAAATAAGTCCTATTGCTATTATTACAGTTGCAAATATCAATATCTAAAATTGCCTGAAGTTCTTTTGTCAATAGAAACAAATGAAAAGAAAAAGAATGCCTTGAAAGAAGACAAATTCACCAGTGTTCAGAAGCTGTCTACAATGCACTGAGCAGAATGAGTCTGTGGGTCGTAATACTTTGTTAATTCGGAGTGGGGGGTTGCAGTGGGTCACGTTCTGTTGACCCGCGGCCCCCGGACCCGCTCCATCTCTGGACTGTACATACGGATAAAACAATCATATATATGTATTTTAACCTTCTTGATTTTACTGAACCTTCACTAATTTAAGATAATTTACAAAAAATGCAGGAAAGCAATTATTAATAACATATATAAAAAATATAGAAATGTATTTTGAAGGAAAAAGTATTGGTGTACTCAAGACTCGAACTCGAGTTGCCTACTCAATAAGCAGACCCCTTACCGACTTATCCACGGCACAACATGCAATTTGTCGTTTCGAAGCGTTATTTCTAATGGGTGTATTACGTAACACCGCTACCAGATGTCAGTAGTGATACGATCACCCATTTCGCAGTTACGAAATCACTCTTTTAACCCCCATTAATCCGATTTTTATATACCTGCAATTCTCTCTCTCTCTCTCTCTCTGTATATATATATATATATATATATATATATATATATATATATATATATATATATATTGACAACAGTAAGTAAGAGTATAGAGTAAGTTATTCTTGATTTTAATCTACAGAACAAATGCTTTTAATGAAAACATGGGGCCTGTTGCCGTAGATAGCTAAAGGCCGTAAATAAAATTCAAACTTCAAGTGTAAGTGGGGTAACTCCCGACAATGGCTGGTTTAAGACGTTTGATAGCGACGGTAATAGCTGGTTTATAAACACATGTGCTATAGCGTGTGTAGGTAAGTGGTTACAGCATCTGACTGTTGTGCTGAGGGTCCGGGGTTCGAGTCTCGGCCTGGATGGAGTTACTTTTTTTCAAAGATTTAAACACTATAAATGATGTTCGCATTTGATGCTGAATGAGATTTATCCTATGAAGGGAGAAAAACCAGGACGGATACAGGGGGCAGGAGGAAAGACGGACACTGTTTATCCTTAAATGTTAAAATTTAATTTAGTCCCATGTCTTTTGCTCTTTCCTTTCCCTCTTTCCTTCTTTTCTCATTTTGTTTAGTTTTCCATACTTTTTCGGTCTCTGCATGATGCGTATTATTCTTTTCGTTTCCTTTGCATTAATTCCTATCTCTTTGATCTTAAAGTGAATGGATTTTCTGCAGATTTATCTCGTGGTTGTTTCTCTAAGTGATGCTCTCAGATAGTAATACTTTTTCCTCCAAATGGAGGAATATCCTGGCATGTTATGTTTTCGGGCACGTGCTTGCTGTCATGTTGGTTGTCCAACTATCAGACATCGAGTGAAACTATTCTGCTACTGGAAAAAGCTACCATTTCTTATGTATCCAACCTCCAGTTTCTACTGTCGCTGACTGTACAATACGAAGCAAAAAACCTGCAACATGAAAGTTTAAGTTCATTGTGAAACTACGCCAACAACATAGGCAACCAACCTAACGTCTTTGTGGCACTGATCACGCCAGGATAACCTTCGGCTTCGTCCCCCTGCACACTTCGTTTGGAGCAAGAAATGCATAGACCACGTGACTACAAACCACAAATTTCTCACAAGATGGAGTAATAGATTGAGGTTCTTCTCATTTCTCTTCTCATTTTACATCCTCAGTTTTAAAGAGAGAGAAAAAGAAAAAGGTCAACGTGATAAAAACTAAATAAAGAATAATATGCGAAATATAAAGGAAAAGAAAACGTGCGCATATATTGACAAATGACACATGCACTTCAAAGGAGACCACCTCAAATTTTGTTATGAACCATATATAATAATTGTGAGAATCAGCAAACCGCAAAGACATAATTACTCACAGTAAGTGTTATATAACACATATTTATTTAAACAAATAAAAATGCTCGCAGAAAGCTGAAAATGTCTTTAAAATCTCAACCATAACTGAAACAAGAGATTACTTCTCTATTGTTTTTCTTCGTAGCATCCATCTACATGGAGAAATGAGAAAGAGAGAACATCTTAAGAGATTCGCACGTATACAATATCGGAAACTGCTAAATGGAAAAAATTACAGTCTTTGGATGGGATTCGAACCCAGAACCATAGTATTAGAAATCCCACACTCTACCGATGTAGCTAGTCTGACAGTAATCCCCTGTTCCTCCATCATTACCTATGAAAGATGGAATGGAGTCTGCAGAAAACTACGTCTAACATGTCCATGACAGACGCCTATAACCTATGTCTAATTGGTACTTAAAAAAGCTAGTTCTATACGTGCATAGAAAAGTAAAATCAAATGAGTAATTAGTACACATCACTTTGTCTGTCTCACTCTATCTCTGACTAGAAATCGAGGAAGAAGAAAAAAGTATAGAGGTGAGAACACAGGAAGAACAAGCAAAAATATAAGTTGCAGGAAACTGAATATCAAGGAGAGAGAGAAAGAGAGAGAGACATAGAGACAGAGAGAAAAATAGAGGAACGGAGCAAATGATTTAATATACATCGGAAAAGAAGGTTCACAACTGTGCTATACATTTAATGTATTGAATACTCTGCAGGCCCGTATCCACGGGAGGCTAGGGGGGCGGCCCCCCTAAACTTTGGCTGACCCCAATAAAGGTTTCACGATAGGCTTGCAAATGAACTATAATATGGTGATGAAGTATAATATGATTGGGTCGGGCTCCCCCTAACTTCGGCCGCCCCCCCCTAAATTTTTGGGCTGGGTACGGGCCCGATACTCTGTTTCTTCTAAATTGCTTGCTAGATGACAAATATTAATTTGTAAAAACGTAGCAAATGCCCGCGTTGTCTTGTTTTCTTACTGTTTCAGTAATAGTGGAAAACGACTTTGTGGTTTATGCAACATAATAAATTACTAATTTTCCCACAACAATCATTTAGATGTTGTTGATGATTTTGAGTTTAACGTCCGTTCAGCAGCGAGACTATATGAGACGTGGACCTACTTATTAACGTGGAATCCGAACCATATGAGCTGCTGCCGGGAATCGAAGCAACCATGTACTGTTGGTAATAAATTTCTAAGCAAAAGAAAAAACTGATCAGCAAAATACATAAAACGATAGTCCTGCAAACTATTACTTAAAGAGAATTTATTGTAAAATCAATACATCCATATGGCTGTATATAGTCGTAAAGTGACTAGAAAACTTAATATCAAACTGTCGATCACATTGTTTTACTTATTTGAATTCAATGTCGTATAGATTCGGTTTTAGCTCTAGATTTCAGCGTTCTCACTTCGATTCTTAACTTGTTGGAAATATGCATTAATCGAAATTATAAAAGTATACGAAATTTAACTAGCTAAAAGAAGAGAATAACATAAAAATCCGGATTAGAGTATTACAATAAACATGTGTATTTTGTTTAGGGTTTGCAAGTGATAGCCTATAGGAATTATAGAAAAAACTTTCGTTGTGAAAGCACAAGAAAAAAAAGCAGAGAATAGACACAAACCTCAGGTGGGTTTGAATACGAGAAGGCGGAGGTAGTAGACTACTCTACTAAACCGCTCGGCTATATCTTAATTCTCTAGTACGTTTTGAAAAATATTGTCTAGAGTATTTGCACTTTACTTGTTTCTGTTTTGTTGTCATATAATGTATACGAGTGGCGAATAATAGAATGGAACTGTTTTAGACGAGTATGAACAAATTTCCCAAACAAGTTGTAATCTTATATGTATCTAAATTGCACAAATAAATCGGATTAAATCTGTAAAGTGCTTCGGGGGTTTTGATGGAAGTTAACTGTTGCATAGTTACGGGTTTTTGTTTATGCCCACCACTCGATGGAAGTTATGTTCTTGAAAGATAGTAACTGCTACTATATTCTAATGTATTGGATTTTTAAAAAAATGGAAAATATTTTGTTACTAACAGTGAGTGAGTATTTTTTCGTGCAACAACAGTTGATTACAGGCACATCTACTTCTTCTGCGCATGTCTTTCATAATACGACGTCATGTATAGCAATATTGTGCATTATCCTATATTCAAAGACGTTTTTAGCACTTTTACTTTTGTGTAAGAATGGCGCAATATGATCATTCTGTACGTGAGAGTGTTATCGCTCTTATTGAACATGCGGGATTGAGTGTTCCTGAAGCAGGCGCTCGATTAGGCGTGCATCGTGCAACAGCGTTCAAATGGTGGAAAAAATATGAGGAAACTAGAAGTCTAACTCGAAAATCTGGAAGTGGTCGGCCACGAGTGTCCTCACCGACACAAGACCAACGATTAGTTGATCAATGCTGTCGACAGCCTTTCATGTGTGCCCGACAACTGCAGCAGTCTACCGCCTTTCCAGGTGATGTAACTACAGTCCGACGGCGACTTCGGGCCGCAGGCTTAAGGTCCTTCCGGGCTGCTGTTAAGGAGAGATTGACAGAAGATCACAAAGTCGATAGACTGGCGTTTGCAGAGCTAAATATTACTTGTCACTGGGACACTGTTGTCTTTACAGATGAGAAAATATTTTCCACTGGAAACTTTGGGCCAACACGTGTGTATCGCCCATCTGGAAGACGGTTTGATCCACAATATATGGCCCGTTCAGCGCGAATGGGTCATGTGACGATTCACTGTTGGGGATGGATATGCGAGACTGCAGGTTGAGGTGGTATCCATCGAATTATAGGCCGACTTAATGGTAAAAAAATGTTGATCTTCTCGACTTTATGCTCCCTGAAATAAAAGCACATGTTGGCGACGACGTACTCTAATCCGGATTTTTATGTTATTCTCTTCTTTTAGCTAGTTAAATTTCGTATACTTTTATAATTTCGATTAATGCATATTTCCAACAAGTTAAGAATCGAAGTGAGAACGCTGAAATCTAGAGCTAAAACCGAATCTATACGACATTGAATTCAAATAAGTAAAACAATGTGATCGACAGTTTGATATTAAGTTTTCTAGTCACTTTACGACTATATACAGCCATATGGATGTATTGATTTTACAATAAATTCTCTTTAAGTAATAGTTTGCAGGACTATCGTTTTATGTATTTTGCTGATCAGTTTTTTCTTTTGCTTAGAAATTTATTACCAACAGTACATGGTTGCTTCGATTCCCGGCAGCAGCTCATATGGTTCGGATTCCACGTTAATAAGTAGGTCCACGTCTCATATAGTCTCGCTGCTGAACGGACGTTAAACTCAAAATCATCAACAACATCTAAATGATTGTTGTGGGAAAATTAGTAATTTATTATGTTGCATAAACCACAAAGTCGTTTTCCACTATTACTGAAACAGTAAGAAAACAAGACAACGCGGGCATTTGCTACGTTTTTACAAATTAATATTTGTCATCTAGCAAGCAATTTAGAAGAAACAGAGTATCAGGCCCGTACCCAGCCCAAAAATTTAGATGGGGGGCGGCCGAAGTTAGTGGGAGCCCGACCCAATCATATTATACTTCATCACCATATTATAGTTCATTTGGAAGCCTATCGTGAAACCTTTATTGGGGTCAGCCAAAGTTTAGGGGGGGCCGGCAACCCTAGCCCCCCGTGGATACGGGCCTGCAGAGTATTCAATACATTAAATGTATAGCACAGTTGTGAACCTTCTTTTCCGATGTATATTAAATCATTTGCTCCGTTCCTCTATTTTTCTCTCTGTCTCTATGTCTCTCTCTCTTTCTCTCTCTCCTTGATATTCAGTTTCCTGCAACTTATATTTTTGCTTGTTCTTCCTGTGTTCTCACCTCTATACTTTTTTCTTCTTCCTCGATTTCTATAGTCTGAGATAGAGTGAGACAGACAAAGTGATGTGTACTAATTACTCATTTGATTTTACTTTTCTATGCACGTGTAGAACTAGCTTTTTTAAGTACCAATTAGACATAGGTTATAGGCGTCTGTCATGGACATGTTAGACGTAGTTTTCTGCAGACTCCATTCCATCTTTCATAGGTAATGATGGAGGAACAGGGGATTACTGTCAGACTAGCTACATCGGTAGAGTGTGGGATTTCTAATACTATGGTTCTGGGTTCGAATCCCATCCAAAGACTGTAATTTTTTCCATTTAGCAGTTTCCGATATTGTATACGTGCGAATCTCTTAAGATGTTCTCTCTTTCTCATTTCTCCATGTAGATGGATGCTAGGAAGAAAAACAATAGAGAAGTAATCTCTTGTTTCAGTTATGGTTGAGATTCTAAAGACATTTTCAGCTTTCTGCGAGCATTTTTATTTGTTTAAATAAATATGTGTTATATAACACTTACTGTGAGTAATTATGTCATTGTGGTTTGCTGATTCTCACAATTATTATATATGGTTCATAACAAAATTTGAGGTGGTCTCCTTTGAAGTGCATGTGTCATTTGTCAATATATGCGCACGTTTTCTTTTCCTTTATATTTCGCATATTATTCTTTATTTAGTTTTTATCACGTTGACCTTTTTCTTTTTCTCTCTCTTTAAAACTGAGGATGTAAAATGAGAAGAGAAATGAGAAGAACCTCAATCTATTACTCCATCTTGTGAGAAATTTGTGGTTTGTAGTCACGTGGTCTATGCATTTCTTGCTCCAAACGAAGTGTGCAGGGGGACGAAGCCGAAGGTTATCCTGGCGTGATGAGTGCCACAAAGACGTTAGGTTGGTTGCCTATGTTGTTGGCGTAGTTTCACAATGAACTTAAACTTTCATGTTGCAGGTTTTTTGCTTCGTATTGTACAAGCGTGTCGATGGCCAGTCCCCTTTCAAACATGCCTTCATTCACTTTATGTTATGGATCCAGGTAGACTAAATGGCAACATCGTATTTCAATTTAACATTGGACGCATAAAAAGCGTACAGCTCAAACGGTTCGTCCGATTTGAAAAGTTCCTTCACTTTAGACTGAAAACATTATATTTGCAGACAGTTTCCTTCTTATATTTTGTTGTTACTCTGAATAGCAGAGTTACCTAATGTCAGGGAACTTTTCAGACACCCTGTATTTTCCTGATGCTTTCGTTCGATACCTGCAAAGAGTAAGAGATTTTATTTATTTATTTATTTTTTTGCACAGAGTAGTGGCAATCATATTTAATGTGTCATATAGGGCACATAGAAACTCTACCAATAAAAAGTGGGAAACGATGTTCTGGTGGTGTTCTGTCCCCCCTTGCCTGCTCACTATGTACAGTACCTCTATGTGTATTACACTCTTAATGCATCTATGCAATACAACAACAATATCCAATACCTGAAAACACGTCACATGTTCATAAAACCCAAGCGAAGAGACTGAAAACATGGAATATCTCTGGATCGTTTCATAGTGTCGCATACGACACATGATAAAACAAAAGGTCTCCATTTCCCCCCACACAATAGAAGAGCAAAATAATCAACTGTATATTTATCCCCAAGCCGTTAACAAGATAAATGAACATGCATTACAAAAAATAACACGTTAAAGAAAGAGAAGTATAATGCTTACGTAATCGTGTCATTTTTCAGTTTCTGTGATATTTTCTTCGTAGGATCAATGGAAAGCGTTCTTCAATTGCCAAGCATATAATCAAGTGCAGCGCCTGCTCTAGTTGACAAGAAAGAGAATGAAAATACGCGTGTCGTATGTGTCTTGTTGTCGCTCTATCAGGACAAATAATGTTAATTTTGGGTGCTGTATACCACATTAGCGTCCGAAGGGGTTACGTCTCATTCATTAGTATGGTAACATTAATTCACAGTATTAGGTGAGGCTTTAATGAAGTAAAGTCCTACAAACTCCAGTGTGTAGTTGGAGAGTTAATATTTCCTCGCTTAAGAGTCGACATTACTGTGTGGAAATGTATAAATTTAATCGTTAAAACGTTTCTGTCACGGAATCAATGAAATTTGATCTTACTTTGCATTATATTGTGGTAGAAAGGATATACGGTATCAATCTTTGCAGAATCTGCTGTCGACGAGAAAGAGAACTGGCGAACTTGAAGTACACGAAGCATTCTGGACCCCGTAAAAAAAAAAAAGATCGATGTCAGTTTTTTAGATGCTGTTTCATCTGCACTTTCCGGCAGTATTTCCTCCTTGCCAATCATCGGTGACTTAAAAGGATGGAATCCAATAATTAAGTGGTTCATGTTAGCTTTGCTACCTCCAATAACTTAAACTAGAAATACAAATTGCTGAACAAAGCAACGTTTGTTTTTATTTTAGAATAATAACTGTGTAACAATTTTGCCAACTAACTGAACATATTTCCTTCATTCGGGCACTAAGAAGCCAATATGTTCAGTAGGTTGGTGAACCTGTTACACATTTATTATTTAAGGTGGATCACTAGGTGTTGTCAGTGCTATGCTAATCACTGCTTGAATAGTGCGGCGTTGCCAGGGAGTTTCAAGTGTTTACTAGTGCCAGATAATAAAGGAAGTAATCATGGAATTCTGCTTGGATACTTACTGGAGAAATTAGCTTCCAACCCTTACCGCAATTTACAGCTAAGTCCCGCTTCTCGAACTGCAACGGTAGAATCCAGGAATTAAACGTACAAATTTAGCAACTACGCATTATGGCGTTCTGCGCAAGTTCCTTCTCAAAATCTATTTCCTTAAATGTAGATTAATAATTAAATAAAATGTGAAACATAACACGGAAAACGGTCAAACAGTATATCTATTTCGTAATGAGATCGTTACTTTAAAGTACTTTACACATTTAAATAAACATTTCATAAAATTGAGCATTTCTAGTAAGATCTAACAGCAGGTGCCATCTGGTGTGTTCATTATTTTATTTGTTACCTTTTTCGATATCAGAAGACACAACCAAATGAATCAGTGTCCTGTGTTGTAGCTGAAACATGACTTTATCTTATAGTACAAGATTTATAATATATAACGTTTCATTGCGCAGTGGTTAAGGGAATGAGCTAAAATATGTAGACCCCTACTGACTTCCGGGTGGTGATCCACCTGCCGCTTTGTTCATTGATGTATTTCTAGTTTAAGTTAAAAGATGGGTCGATATTCTTAGGAAAACGACAGTATGCAATTTCGAATAATTAGGATTGGTAAATTAAACAATTTTATGAGGTTAAAATATTATTATGGTACTACCATTTTTAATACTTTGATTTATTGGCGGAAAAACACTAGAAATATATTCAGAACACAAGCATTTTGTAATAAAATTTCTATCATTAAAAATAGATTTTTTTGTAATAATCCAAGAAATAAGCAAAATTGGTGAAAAACAAAAATAAAAAGTGTTACGTAACAAAGGGGGGGGTTCAGCCTTGCGTTACGAAGTGTGACAAGGGGGAGGGAGGAGGTAAAAATTGGTCAAAAAATAGCGTCATGTAATATGTGGACAGCACCTTATGAAAACTATAATCAACTTGAAATCGTTATCGACTGCAGAAAAATGAAATGGTGATGAGACGATCACAAACCGTAAGGAATTGATGGAAGATGGATGGCATATTTTCCATTGGATTCTTCGTAATATGAAATGAAATCTTATAAATTTTACGTCCCACATTTATGACGGTTAGGCTAAAGGAGACGGTGATTATGAGAAATAAATGGAATGGTGGAATGAAGAAAGTGGGAGGGAACGGGAGAACCCCGAGAAAACCCATGAGTACGGTGTTTGTCCACCATAAAGTCCACACGGCGCGAGGTGGGATCGAACCACACAAGCACCGGAGGTGAACGCTATACCACTGAGCCACCGCACCTAATGTTCTGGAGCCTAATATCCTGTTAAAATGACAATGGAGAGTAAATTAGCCTGTAGAGTAGAGTAGACGGCAGTAGCGCAGGGCCCGATTAGGAGCAATCGGTCCAATCGGCTTAAGCCCGGCCTTGTGTACAAAGTTTACACCTAAACCAGGGGTGCAAATAACCACTCGCCCGGGGCGAGTGGTTCATCGGTGCGAGCCAGTATTTAATATCACTATTATTTATTTCAAACTATACAGAGTGGGATGTAGGCTAGTAGCTTTCTTTCTTGGGCTAGTGAAATTTTGTTGTTTATTTGCATCCCTGACCTAAACAGAATAACGTGGTACAGTTGCTATGAACAGAACTATACTCGCAATACATCAACTGATTGTAAGAAAACAATTTAAATATATGATTTGTTGTATTTATATGTGTATGTAACTTTTTATGTTAGTTGTAATTTCATTCCTACATAACTCCTTGTTGTTAAGGAATGTAAATAAAAATAAATAAATAAAAAAATAACTCAAAAGTTCCACACTTGGTGAGATTTTTGGTAACGTTTGTTGAAGATTTTACCGCACTCTTTCTCTCTCTTTTGTAACCAAAGTGAAAGGAATTGCGCATGCTATCTATCGGGCTCCGCATACAGCTCCGATCCATTTTCAGTGACACAATGTTAGAATGCAAATGTTCAGTTCAAAGAATTTGAGTCGTGTGAGTATTTCCAACAACTATTTCTGTATAAGTTGAATGATATACTCGCTTCTTTGAGGTTTATCCCTGCCGGTTCAAGGAAATAGGTATAGAAATATCCACAATTGCAATTATATGCCTGAATAAATACCAGACGTTTTGGATAGGTTGTGCCAAGCTTCTATCACACGGGTTTGATCATCAAAAAAGGACCCAATTTCTAACGACATAATGTTGCATGCAGACAGGGGTAAAAGTGGATGTGAAAAGGTAGGGAGGACGCATGACGTCACGCTGTCCAGCTTGGCTATCTTTTCCCATTGTAATTAAGTGGGGGACGCCATAGATATTTTATAGAAGCGGGGGTACGATGTCCCCCCGCGTTCTCCCTCATTTTTCCGCCTCACTTTTACCCCTGGAGATGAAAAGAAACCTTTGAAGATGGCCGCTCCCCTCTCACTGTAGATCCTTTAGTTGACAAATGTAAAGAAGTACGGTATTTCTCTACCAGTAAGACTTAAAAAGGATTCACAGATGGATATCGTAGCCATCGTCAACGTGAAATGAGAGACGGAGAAGGAAAGGAGGCAGAAGGCTATGCACACAAAAACATTATATTATTATTATTATTATTATTATTATTATTATTATTATTATTATTATTATTATTATTATTATTATTATTATTATTATTATTATTATTATTATTATTGTGGATTATTATTGTGACTATGTTTTTCTCGCATAGTGGATTTTGATACGAACTTTCGTTTCTTCCTTGCACTATTTTGGGATACACCAATAATGTTCGTAGATATTGCCGAGAAACTTGCCACTTGTGTATTTGAGGTGATTTTTAAAACGGTTTGAGTACTTTTGTGAACTTTTTGGTTATTAGTTGTTATTACTACTATAGGCAGTTTGCATTCAGGCGTTTTTCCTGTGTCTTGTTGATTATTATTGGACCTATTTTTCGTACATTTCTTGCATCCTTATAAATAATGTAAAAGAACGTGAAAAGGAGAATAAGAAATAACGTAGCTACGCAACTTATCACTGCTGTTTCGAAGTTGTTCATGATATCTGAAAAGTAAATAAATCGCGTCTTACTATCTTCGCTTTGTACGTAAATAGTCTATGTGAATAAATTTACAAAACCGTAAAAAGATGTTAGTTAGTAACTAGTTTATAATAACATCATATGAAATTCGAATATATCCTGAATATTACTATCTCTGCTCATAAATGATCAAGATGTATATATATAAAAAATTAAACACTTGTGGTGGTCTCTGGCTACCGTGCGTAAAACTTCAATGTGGTATATAAATCATAACTATTACATTAACCTGCTTTCAACAGGCAAGTCTGCAATGGAATGACCCCTGTAATGAATATGTACTTGGAATTTGATATGGCATCTGTAATATAGGTCGCACCTATATCAGGTTCAATATGGAATTCTAAGTATATATTTTATTAAGGCTGGTTCCAAGGCCAGACTGAGATTTGGAGAAGAAAAATTGTCTACATTCTTTTCGCATTTAATCTTACAATGCAGAGGACATTGCGCCTCTCCTGATCATTCATCTTCTATCTATCTCTATTTGTTTCTTGTCTATCAAGTAAATAGTTCATTTTGATTTTCACAATTCACAGTTCTGTAATTAAGGCATTAAAAGTCTGCTATACATATATAAATATAAATCTTTGAAATAGCTTAATGTATAAAGCTTATTTACGTATTTTTATAGTAAAATAACTAACAATTTATGTCTTTCTATACTAACACAGGCCATTTATTAAGCCACAAAAGTACTAATATGATGTTTTTGTTTTCTTGTTCTCTTTTGTAGGTAAGTACCATTGTTTCCTGAAGTGACATTAATTTAGGCTGTAAGATCCATAACACTGGAATATATTGAACTGTCTAAAATATGTCTGTGCGTCGTACTGTAAGTAACCAGTTTCTAGATTTAATTGTAAGCTTATTCCGATTATATCGATTCTGTTCCTAGCTAATGGAGTATGAAAAATAGAAAAGTTACCCAATGTTAGTTCTGCATTTACCTAAGGCATACTTTTGAAAACAAAATAGGTCGGGTTTTAAGTCGACCTGCTTTAATACTGTTATATTATACAGCCGCAGTAAACTCGGCTGTTCAAAGTCTGCCCTATGTAAATACACGTTCACCAATAGGTATATAATTGTGGAGGGCCTGTCTAACCCTATTCGGATAATAAATAATTTTAATAATTGAAGTATATGGTTACAAGGCTGTTAGTATATGGCGCACATATATGACCATTAATAGGCGTAATAATTATATACAAAAGTCGTGCTTTTTTAACTATCTTGTACGTCAGGCGCTTGTCAATCTGTACTTGTAATCTTACTATATAGGTACTTGAATTCGTTTATGTTTACTTAATTTATACCTATTTGTCACTGTTCTAGTTTTTTCATTCTTTTGTTATACTAACCCTATCTTATTTACTTGGTTGCCCACTTCTAGTATTGTTCCTGAACACGTAGAAGTCTGTGTTCGTTTCCAATTAGCGTGGCGGTTAACATGTTGTCCACATGGAAGATCACCACCCCGACATCTAGTATTTCTCAGTTTAAATTCGGCTGTAAGCAGCTGTCTTCAAAATAATTAGGCATACAACATTTCGAACATACTTGCCCTATATTCGAAACAAAATTAGAAGCACTGGGATTAAGTAGCACCTATTGCTGTTGAGGGTAAAATTTTGGTATGTGCTGCGCGTGCTATTGTGGTTGTCCTGTACCATATGGTTGTCTACCATTGAAGTTATTCAGTCTTCTATTCTAATTAGATGGTTGTCTTCCATTCCAATTGCCATTGTAATTTCCTATTCTATTAAAATTTCTCATAGTATTGTTGCGCCCACCGAAAGTTTCTCCTCCTCTAGAGGTCGTGTTATGAAATTGTTGTTGGCTGTCGAATCTACTGATATTACCAGCACGATCTCTGAAGTTTGCATCTATTCCTCGAAAAGAAGTTACCCCTGTTGCTCCCTTGCACTGAATGATGGCTGGTTACATTGACGAGGTTGACTGGAAGCGTTCTCTTTCGGCACCTGGGTATCGTATGACATATTCAGCGTGAGTTGTTCTAGTTTCTTGGATAAAAATGAAAAATGAAATGAAATCTTTAAGTTTTACGTTCCACGGTTATGCCGGTTAGGCTAAAGGAGACGGTGATGATGAGAGATGAGTGAAATGGTGGAATGAAGAAAGTGGGAGGAAACGGGAGAACCCCGAGAAAACCCACGAGCACGGTGTTTGTCCACCACAAAGTTCACTTGGCGGGGGCTGGGATCGAACCCGGGACCCCAAGCACCAGAGGTGAACGCTCTACCACTGAGCCACCGCGCCCCCTTTCTTTTATAAGTCACGAAGTTCATCCCTCTTGTTCCTTTTCTTAGGGTTGTCCTCTTTTCCTAGCTTCGTCATAGGCCTGGTCGTAGACTTTTTCCCTTCCTGTTTCCTTCTTCTGTTTATTCATTTTAATCTTCCACCTTCTTTCGATCTGAGATGTCTCAGATTCAGTATCGATAGTGGAACAAAATGTCGTTTCCTTTCCATCACTATTGTCGTCATCCTCACAACTGTCCTGTGATAGACTTGATGTTGACGAATCCCTTGTTATCTTCTTTCTATTGTTTTTCTTGGTATTCTTCAGAGCCGACCTCTTCTTCTCCATCTTTCTCGCCATCTTCACCTTCGTAAGCATATTCTCTACATCTGTAAGTGCGTCAATAAGAGGTTCTGAGGACCTAAACTTCTTATTCCCGAACTTTTCTACAGTCTTGGCCCTCAAACCACATACTAACATCGACACTGCTGTTTGGGCTGAAATATACCTGGCACATTTATCCTGGTGCCAATTTATCATATAAATAAAACTTCGCACTTTCATGTTTCCCTTGCGTCCTGTTAGTAATTTTAATAATCGGATCCGCACTCACCTTGGGATCAAGAAAAAACTATAATTTCTCTCTTAAAGTCCTTATATGGGAAAGCATTTAAATTATTGCGCTTGATCAAATTCTTTACCCAACCCTGCGCTTTACCTAAGAAACAGGCGAGTAACATATGTTTAGCCTTATGTTTCGAATAATCATTTTCCCTTATAAAATCATCAAATGTTACGAAAAACGTTTCGATAGTCATGTTTTATATCAAATTTAGGGGTATTATTTGTATGCACGTGAATGACCGTCGTTCTATTCTCCTTCCGTGGACTATGATCTCTTCCACGCTGTTGGGATGCTAATGTTCCACCATTTTTGCCTTCATTTTGTGCTCCTCGGTTCTGTCGTCTGTCTTCATTCTGTGGGTCATCCTGTCGTCTGTTTTCATTCTGCGGGTCGCCCTGTTGCCTACTGCGCTGCCGCTCAGATCCTCTCTCTGGGCTGTCTTGGCCAGATGACGAACGTCCCTGGTCGCTGCTAACAGAAAAGTGGCGTCTACATCTCCTCTGATCGTCGATGTCATCTTCACTAAGAAAACTCATCTCTCATCGTTGCATCCTGGATCGTAAGCTATAGGAGCTTCTGTCAGAAGTTTGTGACCCCACCTATTGTTGTTGTCGTTACCGTCGAACCAGGACTAGTGTTTCTCGTCACCCAATTTCATCCAATAAATTACCTAATTCATCCCCCAACAGTCTTAAATTCACGCTACTCAAAGATTACAACTAAGAGGGAAAATTTTCTTTTCTTTTTTCAATTTTACTGTGTAAATAATTTTGGCCTGGCTATACTTTATTTAACTCTTAAGTTCGCAAACATTCCTAAAATACATATATTGTTGTTTCTTTTCTCTCTTTTTTTTTCAAACAAAAGTAATGTCACAGACGGACGTCAACATTATGCTGCATTCGAACTGCAAGGTCATTTTGTTTCCTGTTAACAAACTGAACTACACTAAAAACGCTGAGTTATAAATATGTAGCACAGACTAACCTGAATAAAGGATTATACTTTCATGTAAGATAATAATGATGAATGTCACGTATCTTAGCATTATAGTTATATTCTTTTCATCAGTAAAATTGTTTATGTTTACAAGAAAATAGAAAGAAGCTTTTGACCAAATTAAGTTGTATAATTATTCAATTTTAACTTGTGTAATTACTTTTCTCGTTCTACAAAATTCCTTTACAGCATGTACTGGCCATCATGTGTCTTTCACAGGGAATCGAGCCCCCATCTCCCACTTAACAAGCAGGGATACTAACCACTGTACTTTCTCCATGTGGCCTCTAAACCTGTTTAAGAAACACTCACTGGCCACCATATGGCTTCTGTCATCTTTAAGAAGATCCTCACTGGCCACCATGTGGTGTCTGGTTGGGGGTTGATGATTTATAATCAAGATTAATCATTCGCTGCTAATGTTATCATAATCTTGTCGGTCTAGGTTCGATGATAACGAACCAAACGACCAACTAAATGACTACACTTAAAGTATGTTATTAAATATTTTATTCTTAATTCTCATAACAATTAAATTAATAATGACCTAGAGCCTTGTATGGGCAGTGTGGCTACTAGTTACTTTCCTATTTCTTTCAAAAAGTCTTAAATTTACAGTTTGAACGCAAGTTAATTTAATTGGTTTTAGTTTAAGCTAATGAAGCAAGTTTGGTTTTGTTAGTAACTGCTTAACTTACACATCTCAAGGGAAACTACTGACTTGGTTGCTGTTGATGTATTCCAGTTCTGGTATAGAAGTATAGAAATTACAATCACTAGAGATATAAAACTTAGGTGCCGAATTACAGGATCTTTCCGAAACGAGAACTTAATTATGACTGCTCTCCTTGTGTTCTACATGCAGGTTGAAAACTACCTTCCATATTTCTTGCAATACTTTAGATTCCTACCGCTGCAATTACTTCCCAAGTGACTCAATTGTATTCCCTGTAGTAAGACTTCCTTATACCTGACTCTAGATTTCTACAAATGTTTTAACATATTTCCTTGATTGTGAAGACTATAGAGTAATGTGGATATACAGGTTTCTTTACACGAAAGTCTGGCTTTAAACAATGCAAGAGATTCTTAAATTAATTTCCGTGTACTCTTAACTGTCTGACTTGCCAATTATTATTGCATCCACCACATTATTATTATTCATTGCTAAATAAAAGGTTTCTATAATCTCAATGTAGAGCAATTCATATCCAAGTTATTGCGCTGTAATTTCTATGGTCAGATCACAATACATGCTTGGGTCAATACATGCTAAGTGATCGAGAAAAGGAAAATTGCCGCCTGACCTTTCCAAAAAATCTAATTTTTTTCAGAAGTGTTAAGTAGATATAAGAGCACTTCAAAACCACAATTAGTTATCTTTTTTAACATCGCATGGCAACGCAGCGGCTTCCGCCATTTTGCATTTTCTCGATTTCAGGCTCTTTCAGGTTTACGTTGCTTTGAATATCTCAGCATGTATTTGTCCTACCAAATTGAAAATTGCTGGACGTTTTCAACTTATGCAGAGCTAAAACTTTGATCTCTTAATATTTTTGCCTAAAACCATTTGAAAGGGGTGAAATCGGGGCCTATATTAGCAACATTTTAGGACATTGAAGGCATGTGTGGGAAGAGGAAGCAACTGACGTAGAGGTCTGAATTTGTGTGCGCATGTAGCCCGAAGGTATAAGCTTATACTTAAAAAAATGCAGACCTGTAGCTGCTCCCAAAGGCCTGAAAAAAATTGTAAAGTTGAGGAATTTTGCCAATTTGCTGTATTTCACTGTCCACTATCTCCAATGGGCCTGAATAGTAAAGTCTAAAATTTTGGAAATAATTACTCCTTTAGTATACCATAGCACACAACAAAGTGCGTTTTGTGTTTTTGAGTAGAAGGGAGTCAAAGTATTAAGGAATGATGTCATACTCAAGGAGGTGTTTTGTTCACAAATTCAACTGGAAATTCGTTGTTGTGACGTAAAATAAAGTAGGATGAACGGTTAGTCCAGTCAAGGTTCTCACGCTCGTTTCTTTCCTCTAATTGTGACTCACTGTCTTATCACACCCACAGCAGCATTAGTGAAAAATGCCGCTATCAGCATAAGGCAAGAAAAGTCAAAATGTAAACTTGACAAAAAAGTCCGTACGTACTCCTTGCTCTTGCTGTCGCTATATCAATGATATTCAACCATGTTTATTCTTGTTTTAACTGTCAACTCATGCAGGATACTGTTGTCCTTTCGTCCGATCTACATTCAGCAGTCAATGTTTACAGCAAGTGAGAGTTCACTGACTGGGGAATACAGATTAAATAATTAATTAGTAAAAAAATAATTAATTGTGGTTTTGCAATACTCTTATATAGGATAAACGTTCATGAAAAAAGTAGATTTCTTGGAGATGGTCGAGCGGTACATACTTGATCACTTCGGATGGTTTGACTCTATTATGAACTAGGGATGGCCACAAAATTCCGGTTCCGCAAGGAACCGGGTCTCGGAGTTCAGGTTTTCAGAACCGGTTCCGGAACCAGATTTGGGAACCGGTTCCAGTCCTTTATCCGAAAACAGGATTACAGAACCGGATCTTATTAACTGGCTCCAGATCTGGATCTGAAAACCCGATTCCAGAACCGAATCTTAGGAACCGGTGAAACATGAAATCTTTAGTGTACATCAATTATTTGCATGCTAATTAATTATGTTTTTTTTTAATTAAGGAAGTATTCAAATGTATGTACCGAATTACGAGATTTAAAAAAAAACATCCGGACCCGATGGACTTGCCGCGTGGGTGTGCCCTGTTTCAGGTAAAAAAAAAAATGCAATGAAATCTTTGAGATTAACATCTCACAATTATCCATACGGTAAAGGAGGCTATGATTTAGGCAACTAAATGATGATGGAATAATTGGTGGAATGAGAATGTGGGGAAATTGAGTACTCTGAGGCACAATGTCCACTATGAACTTACTTGGTCGGGGATCGAACCAAGGACCCCACGCACAAGAGTTAAGCACCCTACCACTGAGTCATCGTGGTTCCATTGTAGATAAATTATCATGTGAATTTTTGGAGAAAATAAATACATTTGTATGATGTACAAGGGTGCCCATATTGTAGTTTCCAAGCGAGGACAAGTATAAGTGACATTTCAAATATAGTTTCAAATTTTTCCATAACTAATCTAAAAATTCAATTGAGTTTTCGATATTCTGAACTACAATTTCTTCTAGGGGGGCATGCGCACCACCTTGCCCCCCTAATGGCCCTTGATGATGTATGTCGTTCGTTCCCATTAATAATTTCTAATTTTTATTCAGTTGGACTACCTTATTTATTTATTTATTTATTTACGTTCTGTATATCAGAAAAGTACTGCAACAGATTGTATGTATTTCTATCTGCCTTCTGACAATGAGAACCATAGTACTTGTAAGACAACATAAAATGTGCGTGTTCATGTTGAAAGCATTCAAAACATGGTTTTATTATGGTTGAATGTGATATAGGAAAACCATTAATTTTAAATATAAAGGACTCAGCGGGGGAAAAAACTGTATTGTCTTCCTCTTCCTAGAATCAATATGGTTATTCAGCAGTGCAGAACTACAGTTATGAATTAACAGGTGCATAACCAAAAACATTCTTAACGTAAGAACACTTTTCGCAAATGAAATACCCTTATTCTGAGCAGAATTGCTTTTCAAAATACGGTACAATTCAAATGTGTCTGTAGATAATACGTCTGGAAATTTAGACGATGTTCAAGTCCTCAATTCAACATGTTCAAGTAATTTTCTCCTTCGCGTACTGCTCTTAAGCGAAATACATTTTATCTTCCTCTTTCGTGCTCCCCAGTCTGCGAGCCTCCATTTCGGGAGACAAGAATTCTTTTTTTTTTTTAATAACAGTAGTAGAAGCAAATGGTGTTGGTGGTTGTAAGCTAATGTCACAGCGTTTTGTACAACCAGAAACAATCTAATTTAAACACGTCCTAAGATGTCAAAAGCAAAACCTTTTTCGTCTTTGTCTCCAGTACAGCGTTGCCAGCATTTGAAACTGATTCGTGAAATGAAAAAAAAAAAGTCGTTTCTTTTTTAACATTTCCCGCTGTTGAGGAAATAATCGAAATCGATTTACAGTTTAGATGTTTAGTGAGATAAATGATGTACACCTCTTTAGTGGGTGTTCGCAAGAAATAAGGCGTGCGATTTAATTTACATATTAACCAGAAAGTATAAAAATAATGACATTATATTGTATATTGAAACAAATTCTTGAAATATTGTACTGCAGATTCCAAACTAGGCCCTTGAGCCCTTCAATAGGAAAACACAGTTTAATTCCCGGTGAGAAGAAATGTTTCATATCTTACATTAAGCTGTAAGTCTCCATCTGATATAGCCTTAGTGCTAAAAGAGACGATAAACCCAAACTCTATGTCGAGTCTCTTTAGAGGAATTTCACGGCATTATATAGATAATGTTTTAGAACCGAATGTTTTCTACGTAATCCTATATTTAAGATAATTCAAAAGTGACCTTAATTAAGAAATTATCTGTAAATTAATCAAGAGAATATTCCTTATCCCGGGTATCCATTATTCGATTTAGGTGTATCTCGTTTCCTCTTGCAGATTGTAATACAGTGCCTATCTGCCCATTAGAGATGCTCGTACCGTCTCCCCCAAACCTTCGGTTTTCTGACCACTATAAGTTACGATTGTGCTTTCTCCAATTTTGAATTAATTAAATTGAAGCAATGCAATTAAATATTCAAATTGCCTGCACGCTAGCGCCACCTATTGGCATGAACCAGGCAGGAAATGAAGGTAGATACATTCATTAGGACGACTATGAACGAAGGCAAATATACCAATTAGGACAAATTATCAGTACGTTACACACAGACTGAGACATCCTACTATCATAATTAGTACACAATGTTCGTGTATAGAACTTGAAGAAGCAGAATTGATTCACTGTGGCATCTCTCCATATCTTCATGACACTAGAAATTTAATGGTTCTGTATTTTTTTTAAAGTGGCTATTGAAGTTTATTCTAATGGGTGCCTATTCATATTTCTTAAAGTACACAAACTTGGCTAATGTTTAGCAGACGTTGTCCAGCAATTGTTTCTAAAAATGTTAAAACTTCGGTAATTTCTGTTCACATTACGTTAGTTTAGGTTAGTTAGGTTAGTTTATGTTACATTTTGTTAGTGTAGGAGTCCAGCATAATTTTCTAAAAAATAGATGAAATTTCACTTATTTTTACTAATATTGGATTAGTTTACGTTAGTTCAGATTAGCTTAGGTTACTTTAGGTTATGTTAGGTTAGATTTGGTTACGTTATGTTAGGTCTAAATACTTGCATCATCTATTTCTCTCCTGTACATTTTGTGTTTTTTAACGTATTTCTGCACCCCTTATGCTAAACATAACCCCACACACTGTACTAAAGTTTTTATGTACATAAAATTCTATACACTGTGGCGTCTCTCCTCGTTTTATCCTAAACATTTTTAATGAGAAAATAATTAAAATATGTCCTTACTTCAGTAATTGCCCATATAAATCATAATGGAAATTATTTTGGATGTAAAACTAATATTATATTTTCCTTATACAATATGTTTACTCTATTTTTGTACAATACATTCTATAATAGACGTGTTGTTTTCCTCAACGAGATGTTTAAAGCAAAAATAATGTTATTTTGCAGGATAATTTTGAAGTAAAAAATGTCCAAGCCCAATAATATCAAATTCTTAGAGAATAGACCAATCTATTACCTAAATAAGAGATACTTTGTTATGTCCTTCTTAAAGGAGCTGCAAATTTGATTACTAATCACAGACAATATATATATATATATATATATATATATATATATATATATATATATATATGACGTGCTGGCTTACCCACTACTATCTTGGGAATTTTTGAGGAAATATCAAGGTATGTCATCGTAATTTGTTTTTGTAATTTGTGTTCGTTATATTCAGTTCAGAGCTGTTTGTCCCCAAAACGATCAGAATCAGCCTACTTTACTCCAACCTACGTTTTTGCATATGCCACATACGTTTTTTCTCTGTGTAAGTTTTTTTTTCCCACTAAACTTACTTCTTTTCGTAGGTCAATTGTGTCACTTAGCAACACTGATTCAAAACAATACATTTCACGACGGAATGAAGAGCCAGGAAGAATAAAACTAATGTCTACTATGGAACAAAATACACTCTCTCTGTCCCATCTCCCACGCGCACAAATAACCTCACGAAAAACAAGAGCCCAAGAACTCAAAATTCCGTAGAGATTTTACACAACTACTAAGACCTAATGAAGTTACGGGAGTTAAGTAAGACGTAAAGAGATTAAACACAAAAGGCAAGAAACAAGCTGCGTTTAGGAAGTACGAGGTATGCTTAAAGATGAGAATTCAAGACTTCGTTCACATACGAAGCAGTCGACGTGGGAGAGATACAAATAAGTGTCCTCAGTAGACCTACACTTCTTAATGACACGTGAGAAATTAAATTTGTTTTCTAGTAACACCGTCTGCGTGGGTTTCAGCGGGCTTTTCTGTTTATTCCAACTTCCTTCGTTGCATCATTATCATCCATCTCATTATGACCGCGTTCCTTAGCTTCGGAGTATAATCATGGCAGATGCGTTAAAGTCATAAGAAAAAAGAGGAAGAAAAAGAAAGGAAAAGAAATCGGAAATAATCTTGATAAATTGGAAGTGTTAAGTAATATATATATAACAGTCATAGAATATAAATTAGCTGTAGGAGTCACGGTGGCTCAGAGGTAGAGCGTTCACCTCTGGTTCATAGGGTCACTGGTTTAATCCTAGCTCGCCTCAAATGAACCTTGTGGTGCACAAACACCGTGTGTTGGGATTTCCTCGGGGTTCTCCCATTTCATCCCACTTTCTTCACTCCAACATTTCATTCATTTCTCATCAGCACCGTCTCCTTTAGCCTAGCCCGCATAACTGTTGATCTTTAAAACTCAGAAATTATTATAAATTTTGTTTAAGGAAATATGCAATTGTTATTTAACAACAATAATTTTAATTATCGCATCAGCATGGAGTGAGTCCTCCAAGCCTCACCTTTATAAGTTCTGTAGAATTGCTAATATTTGTAGGCCTAATGTAAACCTACAACGCAGTAATATGCTAGAGTTTAAACCAACCAGTTTTTAGTTGAATGTTTGATTGTAAGTTTTAACTTTAAAGTCGTTTTCTGCAAATAGAGTGAAATATCTATTTTTTATTTACTTTTTGTATTATAACTAATATCAAGATAGTTGGAATGGATCACATATCTTTACCAATACACATAAAGTATCAAAATTCCACAATACTATTAATGGGTAACGAAAAAAATTATCGGGTATGTACTGATAATCAGACTTTACTAAGCTAAATACAGGGTGGCCCAAAAGTAGGTATACACCCCTGCATTGATCAAGTATAACATTCTAGCTTAAGGACTTATTTGCTTCTGCTGTTACGGGTTTAAGGCATAACTAAAAACACATCAAGAACAAATAATAAACAAGCTAGGCCTACCTGTTCGATAATAATAAGAAATGCTATGAAATACAGTGAGCAGATCAGTACGGGACTGTAAACCTACTTTTGTGCTACCCTGTATATTCCTATGGGTGAGTATAACTCTGTGTAACATTCGAGAAGATCGGTAAAAGTTTCGCAAAATTAAAAATTGATGCTGTACGATAAAAATACACCTTTATAATTAAATCTGGTGTTGTAGTACACCCTCCTCAATCTTTTCGTTAAACTACGAAGTTTAATTCTAAGAGCTCTATGCAGAGTTCTTGTGACGTAAGATTAGCGTCATACTGAAAGTATGACTACTGCAGGAAACGTATATTAGTCGCACACTTTAGTATGGCACTAATCATGAGTCAGAACGACTTTGCATAAGGCCCTAAAAGTTTAATTTTTGTTTAGTTACGCACTATATAACACGAAGGCTGCTGGAAATGCCTCTACAAGCTACTACTAATAGTGGTGTTTATGTTCAGGTATTGCAAAGAGCATAAGAATAGACGTTTCTATGTTTAAATTATCATTAACTAGCATCGATTACCTGATTCGCTGGGTTAAAATAAAAATTTTAAATGCACAACTTCTTACCTCATGTGTTTGGTACCCGTGAAATATGATGTTTTTGTTTTTAGTGTCATCGATATAGATCTAAACGGCATCGAATGTAATAGTTACTGTTCACCTCAGCGACCCGGAAAACTATAGATTCGACACTAGTATTGGTCATTTCGATCGTATCGTCTCCTTCCCAAGTTTCGGGGTCAATTTGGATTTAAACGGCATTGGAAGTTTCACTGTTCATCTCAATGACCCCGGGAACTATAGATTTCAATGTTGGTCATTTTCGACCATTTTTAAATATCCCCTCTCCCTCCTAAGTTGCGTTGTCAAGTGATATGATAAAAGATCGTTCCATTTCCGAACCCCATCTATGTTGAAAATTGGATCAAGATCTGTCGGATGGTCCGAGAAGTACAAAGTCACAAACATAGTCACTTTCAATTTTATAATATAGATTGATTGCTTTGTTTTCCACAGCAGTTTGAAGCAACAGTTTCGTGTGAAAAGTGGAAATTTCTCAATGTTCTTTTATAATTTCAAGTGTAGGTTAACACCTAAATCCTATACAGGGTGGTCCAGAAGTGGGCATACCCCCATTTAGTTTCAACAGGAGAGTGTTAGTTATGATAGAATGTCTGTACACAGTTATCGTGAAGTCCTAAGAGTCTTAAGAGTCATAAACATTGGTATGATCACCATCCATGTCGTAACACAGCTGAATTCCTAGCCAAGTTCTCGCAGATGTTTTCCGGAGATATTCTGGAGTCACGAGAGTGAAGGCGTATTCCACAGCTGCTCGTAATTCCTGAGTTGTGTGACATCGAATGTTTCTTACTTGTTGATTTATGAAACCCCAGAGGGCATTGTATAGTGTAGTCAGATCGGGACTTCTTGGAGTCTAGGCAAAGGGAACTGGTGAAGATGTACAACCTCTTCCAATCCAGAGGCCGGGAAAGGTCTGATTCAGTTAATTGCGCACGTGAATCGCGAAGTGTGCTGGTGCTCCATGACAATAGTGCCTTTGATACCATTTTCTTCTAGTTGAGGCACCAACCACTTATCAAGCATCTCCAGATAAGAATGTCCATTAACATTGTCTTCGAAGAAGTAATTCCCAAAAATATGTGTTGCTCTCATTCCAGTCCACATCATCACGTGTGATGGGTTTCTCTCAATCTTTTTGTAAAACTGGGGGTTTTCCTTACACCACATTATAACGTTTCGTGAATGCATACTCCGGTAGATAGCACACTCGTCTGTGAAGGAGACTGCACCACTGGATCGTTTGAAAGGGAACGCCTTAAGGCAAGTTCTGCATGGCTCTTTCCGCTCATCCATGTCGGTATCACTCAGTTCATTCACATGCATTGTACGGTAAACTTTCAATCTTAGATTTTCTTTCATGTGCCTCATCATGGTGGTCCGAGGAATAATAAGCTCCGAAGGCCTTTTACGTGTTGATTTTGAAGGCGACTGCTGCACTGATGCTTCCACTTCACGGTACGTTTCCCTCCGTTTTATTGGTCGACAGCCTCGGGAAAGGTCTTTCACACTGCCCGTAGCAAATGCACGTTTTTCCCATCCCAACATTGTTGCTTCTTTCGTGGATTAATACTAAAGCGGTCTGTAAATTTCGCTTTAACACTTTCCATGGTGTCACATGTGTAACGCCATTCGTGAAGCCAAATCGCAACAACTAATCTTTGTTCCATACTATATGGACTTTGATCACACATTGTTGATTACTTCAACTTCATTGCAAATAACTGTTCCCAAGCAGAAAACAGCAGAAAACAAATGAATATGGAAAGCAATGTTGCCGGACAATGTCAAGCAATGTTACCAAACAAATGTGTGTAAAACCTAAAATCATCAGAAAACGCCAATTAAGAGTACGCCCACTTACGAATCACGCTGTACGAACGACATCACTTGGCTTTTCGGATTGACACAATATCCAATACGACTGTGTTCAATTGTTTATACCGTGTGGCATACAGTGCGATATAGGCATGCTTAAGAAAAATAATAAAGACGATTTTGCATGATCACCTGAACGTTCGGAAACTTTCAGGTCGTTGGAATTCACTTAAAGTGACCGAAGCTCAAAAACAGGCTCGTGTATAAAGAAATGCTCAAAATATTAAACCAAGGTAAATAAAATGTATGTACTATAAAATTTATGTTACAGGCGACAAAACTTTTATCTATTTATACAAATTCGAAACTAAACAGCAGTGGTGATGCCAGTTTTAATTTCTTCATAGTAAGCGGAAGGGCAAACTTTTTTGTTTTGTAGGACATATATTTTGTATAACGAAAATAATAATTTTATATTGCCAAACTTACATCATAACACAACATGTGTGGGGCAGACTCATAATTACAGGGATGAGGGGAACATAAGAGCCGAACAACCCAAAATTTATTCGTGCTCTCCGAGTGAGAGATCAACAAAAGTGGCTTGATATGCTTTATATCAGGTTTATTAGTTTAGAAATAACGTTCATCGATCGGTGCTTTTTCTCGTGATTTCGGGGCTCAAATAGGACGAAGGTTGAAGTAACGGGGCGAGTGATGGAGCACCAAAAGACCGACACCTAAATAAGAATGACTTTTAGTCTAATCAGATATATATGTCCTTTCAAATCTCACTAGGTTACATTGGACATGTAAAACATATTTTTTTGTGAGAGCGATCATACTAATAAACGAAATACGAAGTTTCACGACCACTACTAGAAAAACATACTTGGATTCGTTCTTAGACCAGTAGGATTTTTTTAAAATTTCCTTTTTAAAATTGGTACTGCACATTGTTTCTGCATAAAGGTAAAAACGGTTAACATTATAAATATCTCCTGTTTAATAATTTTACTGCAGGAAATTAGATGGCAGACGCTATTTCAATTTTGCTTTTTAATGTAAGGATATTACAAAACTTTAATTAGTTTATAGTTTTGAATCAAGAAATATAACTCATAATAGGATAGTGAATCAGTGTAGAAAGTTCTTAATTTTGAACAAATTGAAGTTACCTAGAGAATAATTCATTCAACCTCTCAAGTATATTACTTTACGTAGGTGTTTACATAGCTCATCTAAAATGTGACTCTCAGTATCAGTAAATAAAATACGGAAATGTTTTTTTCTTTCAAGATAACATGGATAAATTTCTTATTAAGGAGGGGCGAGAGAACTAAATTTTTAATCGAAGTATCCAAACGTGATCAACATGAACAGTGTTGAACAGCGAAGTACCCATAAGTAATCAACATGAGTAGTTACAATGAAATATGTGACGCAAGTTCAGTACATAATATTCAGAGCAAGTTGAAATTGCAAAAGCTACAATCTCGAATTGTATTGCACAAACATCAGATCTTGAGAATGATAGACTTGCTCAGTCCAATCTACGTAGTTCCTCAAAACAAAGTTCGTTGAAAAAAAATGTAGTTTCCAAAGTCAGTAGTATCACACAAGGCCTTGGATAGCATGTTTCGTTCTAATGGATAAGCATTCTGCTATTCTTTGTAGGAAGTTTCCAAGGAGGGCACGAGTGGCTCAGTGGTAGAGCGTTCACTTCTGGTGCATGGACGTCCCTGATTTGATACCCGCTCAGCCAAGTGAATTTTGTGGTGAACAAACACCATGTGCGTGGGTTTTCTCGGAGTTATCCCGTTTCCCCCATTTCCTTCATTCCACCAATTTACTCATCTCTCATCATCACCGTCTGCTTTAGCCTAGCCGGCATAGGCGTGGGAAGTAAAACTCAAAAATCTCATTTCATTTGAGTTTATAGGAACAGTCTACATGATCATACTTTTACTATTATATGATTTTGCAATTGGAAGATAGCTTTGGAGCAAGGGAAAAGTATTTGATAAACATACTTCTCTAAAAGCCACACAAAAACAATTCAAATTTGGAAAGAACTTAAATTATGACTGTTCAGAGGAGAAGATATCAATATAATTCTAGCTGCCGAACAGGTAGCAAGAAACATGTGTTATGTTAAGTGAACTGCTGATGTAATGCAGCTTCTAGCAGTTAATGAGCTGTTATATTGTGGGGATCGAGGTTGAGGACTCAAAAATATACAATAATTAAATCCTTATGAATTAAGTTGTAGTGGATTTTTACAGCACTTTCAAATATATAATGGAAAAAGATCGAAACTAAAGGCCATAGTTATACATATACCTCAGAACGCTCAGTATAAGTAATCTGAATTCAGAACGAAATAGGTCTAATAGATGTGTTGGCACAGATGCTACTAGACAAAATAACAACAGAATACTATGAAAGTGAATCGGTCCCTTCGCTTTAAAATAATACGAAACAGGAGACTCCTTTGGTGTGGAAAATTTGTCAGCGGTTGTGAAAATTTTGAAAGAAGGAGAACTGCCTGAACGTTTATTGAATCTGTTTCAATTATTAGATTTTCATTTAAAGGCATAGTAGAAAAAGTTTTTGAAGCTATTTCCAAAGCAGAATTTGGAAAGAAAAATATGCTTGTCAGTGTTTACGAATATGTCAATATAATGGCAGGATGAAAGAGAGGTGTTCAACAAGAAGAACGTTAGAAATCAGTTCCTTATGATCATTACTATAATTATCAACTTCATATTGTAATAATTCTTACCTTTTCAGTGATTCCTAATCTGGAAGAGCATTTTGAATTAACTAAGTTGCTGCACAGGGTATTCAGAAACCATCGAACGTCACAGAGATGCAAAGGCCAAAAACTGAGGAGGCTGAGAGATCAATGATGACTGGACACATGGAAACAATGAAAACTATTGAAGAGAATTTTTATGATATAGTGCTTCTTCTGGAGTTTCTTCTCAAGAGAAATTAAGCCATATAGATAATGAGCTATATATTGAGGCTACTAGACTTTTAAGAAGATATTGCACATTAGAATATTCTTTTATTACTGTTCTAACCCTATTCTAATATTTGAGCCAGTTAACAGGGCATTACAAGACAGATAAGCATTATCTGAAAAGCAGAGCACGTTATGAGGTCTTGTCAGTTGGGAGCAGAAAAACAGCCTGGATTTGATAAGATGCTTACTACAAAGATAATTACAAAATATTTGCACTAAACAATCAGATAACATTGGTCGGCAAAATTAAACTCTTTTCGCTCCCACGAACGAAAATAGATGATTCCTATAGGTTTCAAGCTCCTGAGTTCGAATCCGTAACCCGTTTTTCTCCAGGATGTACCAGTTTTCAGATAGGAAGAGGGGTGTTTCAATATCCGTTTTTCTCCATCCATCAATAATTTGCACGTTATAATTTAAATATCAATATAAATTATGCAGATAAAATTGCATAAAAAGTTAAAGTTTAACACTTACATGTCACTTGGTTTTCCTACTCCTCTTGTAATTACTACAGGGTGTCTCGCGTGTCACATTCCAACAGAAGTCTGCCAACATATTCACACTCCATTTACCACTGTAGCAGCTCTCCATGGTAGCTATTTGCTGGTGAAACCTTTCCCCGTGTTCGTCAGAGACCTCCCCCAAGCTGTACATTTCAGGGAAGAAGTCCAGATGGCAATGCAGGAAGTGTAACTTTAGGAACATATTACATCCCATGTTACGAAATGAAGTAATTAACCTGCCCAGAATGTCTTTGTAATCAGGTGACTTATGATTCCCTAGAAAGTTACTGCACACTTCTCGAAAGGCCTCCCAAGCTTCACGTTCCACTTCGTTAAGCTGCGGAACTTCGTTAAGCGGAAAATGCAGTATCCTTAAAAACGTCTCTGATTTGAGGTCCCGTAAAAACACCTTCTTTCACCTTGGCCTCGCTGAATATTGGGAATAGTTTTCTGAGATGATTAAATGCTTCACCATCCCGGTTCAGGGCCTTGACGAAGACCTTCATGGGCCCTAATTTGATATGAAGGGGTGGTAAGAATATTTTCTCCGGATCCACAAGACGTTCATTAGCCACGTTCATCTCCCCTGGGATTAGTTGCTTCCTTGGCAGCCGTTTTGTGATAATGTACTGATCTTTGGCTCGACTATCCCAATGACACACGAAGCAGCAGTGCTTTGTGAAACCTCCCTGTAAACCGGTGAGGATAGCAATAACCTTAAGGTCAGCGCATATAGATCACTGGAACTGTTCGTACTTTATTTTCGGCAATAGGTTTTGCATGTTCTCGTATGTTTCTTTCATATGTACAGCATGAGCAATAGGGATGACTGGCTTTTCATTGCCATTGTGTAGTAACACTGTCTTGATACTTATCCTAGAGGTATTAACTAATAGCCTCCAATCTTCAGTGTTGTAGTTCAACTTCAGTTGTCCCATAAGCGATGGAATGTCACTTCCATACACCAAATCACCATCCTTTGTAAAATTAAGAACTAGGCTCACCTCTCTTTTCCTATACATCGATATATTCCCATCTTGGTTTAGTAGATTCCATTGTTGAAGTCGTGATGCAAGCAACAGGGCCTTAGACTTGGGAAGGTTTAATTCTCTGATCAGATCATTCAGCTCTTCCTGTCATATCACATGTGGTTCATTAGTGTCAGGCATTGGAGCGTAATTGGGATCTGACTTTGTACTCGAAGATTGTGCAACATCCTCACAAGCAGCAAGTTCTTCATCGGATGAAACACTGCACACGATGTATGAGTCTGGTGGTACGGGTACAGGCAGACAAACATAATGTTTCACAGGTCTCCTCGCGGAATCCAAGTTAGAGTACTGTATTTTATGCTTCATGTTTTTAGAAACCTTTTATATTAGTCAGGCGGAAGTAACAGTCTGAAACATGATCACGGGGCTCGCGCCAAATCATAACTACGGCGAGCGGCATCGATTTATGTGTACCTTTCAACCATCCTGTGAGAGTACGCGCTCACGAGTTACAACTTTGTTTCGGAGCTCAAACGAGATCGCCGATTTTACACCCGAAGTACAGATCAGGCTGTCTTCAGGAACGGTGATAATGGCCTACTTTGTCCCTTGAAAATCACTTCCCCACATATGTAGCAGAATGAATCTGTCGAATTGTTGCAAGTTCTCGGCATGTTCGTTTAACACAAACGTCAATATTTCACGCAGAAATATTTTTCACCTACGGTATACACAGACACAGCGTAACACCACCTTCTAACACGAAGATCAACTCGAAACTAAAATATTTGTTTCACGCGACAACGTGGTGTATGTCTTGGCGCCTTTTTTTTTTTTTATCAAAAATCTGTCTGCCGTCTAGACAAAAAGGAACCGACGAATGATCGCAAGTTAATTACGAAACCTTTCTCTTTCAATAACGCCTAGGTTTTAGTGTATGCAGTGTGGAAGACAATAAATCTTTGCAACCCAAGGAGAGGGGGTACGTTTCCGGGGGGTCGTGAGCTAGAGAAAAGAATATTCCTGGGATAGAGCCTAGTAACAGTTCTTGGATTAAGATAAAAATTCAGAATTATGCCTCCAAACACGGAAAACACATATTAAATACGAAAAATACGATTTTTCTGTCAATTATGTAAACAGCACCCCGCCAAAAAAACTTACGTGCTGGAACTTTCTCGATGAGATATTCGTAATCAGCTTCTCGAAATCTATCCAGTACACCCTCGTAAAAATTCAGAATTATGCACTCCAAACACGGAAAACACCTATTAAATACGAAAATACGATTTTTCTATCAATTATGGAAACAGCAGCCCGCCAAAAAAAGAAAAAACTTACGTGCTGAAACTTTCTCGATAAGATATTCGTAATCAGCGTCTCGAAATCTATACGGCGGTACACCCTTTCACCCTCGTGGGAGGATTTTCATGCCGACCAGTGTAATTAGTTCCTTCCCTTGAAACGAATTCGGAAGATTTTTCCGCCTTGAAAAGATTTCTGTCGTTGAATAATCTTTAAATATGACTCAAGATGAAACAATTCACATAAAGCAAACTTTTAGAAGGCATTTGACTGCACAATATTCCCTGCCGTAAAGAGAGGTTGGCAGAGGATAATGAATAGTATTTGAAATTCCTCAATTGTTTGTTGCCACAGTCTGAAATATTTTTCAACGTTCCGAAGTATTACCATTATTGAATCTCCTGAGTCCTAATAAACAAACTTCCGATTTAGATGTTGAACTTCTTAAAGTAAATATGTTATCCAATAACAAAACCGACAATAATATCTTAACAGTCGTAAATATGCTGCATGTGTGTTCAAGCTGTTTTCCTAATGTGTATAAATTATATTCAAGGACTGTAACAATTGGTGCTTCAACAGCAACATGTGAGGTAACATTTTCTACACTGTAAAAAAATTCATATTTAAATTTACAAAGAACAGTAGGAATCTACTTCCCAAACCTCTGTCTAAATCAATTTACACCTATAAAGTTGAGTTGATTTTGAGTTTAACGTCTCCTTCAACAGCGAGGCTATATGAGACGTGGACCTACTGATTAACGTGGAATCGAAACCACATGAGCTCCTGCCGGCACCTATAAAGTAAAATTACTAGTATGCGATGGTGTAAAATTACATTTTTATCAATAATAATATAATATTTTCTTATAAATTTACTGTAAATTTGTTTAAAAAAACAGCAAATTTTGTACTTTAATCTAAGGAAATGTAAATAAATTTACAGAATAAGAGGTAAAGATTTTACATTGATATTTGACAATTTAAATACATATTTATTTTCCAGCGTAGTCTGAAAAATGTTCGTACACCAGAAAGAGAATCAATGCACTACGACAGAAGACACAATTTGTTCTGTTGCACTGGGAAACAAAACTGGAGTACTTTATATAGAAACTCTTTGTTGACTAATTCCGAAAACGTGCTCGAAGATTACAACTGTAAAAGGTTTTTCGGAATGAAATAAAACTTATAAGCTTTCTAAAGTATTTTGATTTGATTTGATCTTGAGCTTAGTGTCCCTTTGAGTATAATGATACTTGTATTTCAACCTTTATTTGTATTTGTGGGCAGAATGTGGTTTTGAATTATGCACAAGCTATTCAAGAAAAGGAAGAAATATATGAAAAAAGGATATGTAAATGTAATTTCTTTGCAGTTGATATACGTTGCTATTTTGATATAATAGAGATTCGTTAGCATAGCAACGAAGAATAAATAAGATATAATTCCGAATCCGTTTTATGCAAACTACATGCCCAATTTAAGGAGTTAATTTATTTTATTTGTGATGTGCCATAATAAAAGGTAATACTTAAAATGCAATGGCTAAAATGTTTATGTTGGTTTTCGTAGCCTTGCTTGTATGAAAATAAAAACTGAGGACCATTAAGTAACCACGTTCTATATATATATTGGTGGTTCTTCGCATAACTTTATTTTGAATAAGTGTTGTTATATGAGCACCAAAGCTATATAAGAGTTAGACTTCCTGCATAACGTGGGCTAAGGCTGCTAATAGAACCCGGTTGTCTCACGTCGAATCTACGTGTAATGTAAAACAAGTATATAGAGACCTATCTATGAACATGGCTTCTACCATTCTTATGCTAAAGAGGTTCAAAATAAGTGCTTTATTTTTTTTATAGTAGCGTATTAGAGAAGCATGCGTATTTTCAATTGTTTAGTTTAAAGTAAAACAGCCTAATTCTATATCATAAGGTATTCACAAGGCAAAAGGTGGAAGTTCTTAACAAGTTCTATGCATGTATGCATCTTGTTCTGAAGTGTTTATGGTGTATGGCTTCATATATACTTGAAATGTGTCATTAACGTGGTAGTGTCACATTGGAATCAACCGAAAACTAGTTTTTTTAGGTATTTACATAATACAAGATTAACAGGTGGATACCAATGGATATGAAAAAAGAAATAATAGGAAGAGGAAGAAGAAAAGAACAAAACAATTAGAAGATAAAGAGGGAGAATACAGAGGAAGATGAAGGAGCGGAAGGAAGCAAGTCCCGGTGGGGAATAGAAAGTATAGGAGAGGACACTGATATACTGAAGAGAGAACTTAAGAAAATAGGGAAACGCTTCAGCATATAGGAATGGAAATAAGAGACATTTGAATGTGATGCGTATGAAGAAGAAGATGGAAAGGGAAGGAGCTATTTACAGGGTCAAGTGTAGTGATTGTGAAAGCTGTTATATTGGTGAAACGGGGACAAAACTGAAAGAACTCGTAAAGCAACAGAAAGATGATGCAAGGTCACACACACACACACACACAGAGGAATGCTATTTACAAATATATTAGGAAAACGGGACACAACATTAATTGGTGCGAAGTTGAACTGTTGAGTGGAGTTGATTTTGAGTTTAACGTTCCGTTCAGCAGAAGGGCTATATGAGACGTGGACCTACTGATTAACGTGGAATCCGAACCACATGAGCTCCCGCCGGGAATCGAACCCGGGTCTCCCACGCCAAAGGCGCGTACGCTAACCACTTAGCCACGAATGAGCTCAGTTGAAGTGTTAAACCAAGAACAAAAGACGTTGATAAGAAAGCAAAGAAGGCTAGATTTATTGAAAAAGAGCGAGATTCTGTCATGAATTGGAATGTAGGTCTTAAAATTGACAAGCACTGGGGCAAGGTATTGAACAAAATTAGTTTGTAGCTTGATTATGTCCAGTTACTGTCTACCGGACCAGGAAAACAAATAGGTTTATGTTTGTAGTTTCTCATTTTTGATCTCTAATTCTGGTTGGCTCAGAACATTCTGATCAGCCAATCAGCGTTTGGAACCAGTCTCAAGGATTTTATTACATTTAGAGACACCTCTCTATTGTATTTAAGCTGATAAATCTAAGAGGTGTAGTTAGTTGGTGAAATTGTTAAATAATTATTATTACCAATTAAAAGTTTCTTTGTCCAGAGATTTTAGTTTTGTTTCGTGAATTTTATTGATCTGAAAGTATGTATTTCTTTGTCAGGAATAATTGCATGTTTTTATTTTGCTGGAACATAGCGTTTGTGTATTTGTATCAAATATGTGAAGCAAATACACTGTTAAGAAGTAGATTGTCTCTTTTGATGTATTTATATTTTCCTTAGAGTGACACACATACTTCGAACACTAACACACATACTTCTAACACTGACACATATACTTCTAACAATAACACACCTATATCTAACACTGACACATATACGTCTAACACTAACACAAATACTTCTAACACTAACACACATACTTCTAACACTAGCGCACATACTTCTAACACTGACGCATATACTCCTAAGAGTAACCCCTTTACTACCTGTGAAATTACATGTAATTTATTTAATAAACAATCATTTATACAATTTCCTTTTTACCTTCAACTAGCTGCTAGAAGGAATTCTGCGGAGGAAAAAGTTTGAGGAACGCTTATTATATACATATACGCAACGGAAGGAAAGGGGAAAAATACGTTCCCCTGGATTTTCGTAGGGGGTCAATTGTTGAAAGTACATGTGAAGACATGCTAATTTGGTTACTAACATACTATAGTACTTAACTAAGCTGACCCCAGCTAGCTGAAAAAAGTCTTAGTAGAGGACATGTTAATTAACATATTTATATAAAATACTGTAATTAATAAGGATATGTGCGTAAATAGCTGTTTTTAACGTCCCACGTGTTTCACCGAGGCTAAGGCAGCCGGTGATGAGATGGCTGAATTGTAGAAGGAAAGAAGTGGGAGTAAACGGGATAAATCCGAGAAAACTCACGCACACGTTGTTTATGTAAATAACTGTTGTTTTATATTAGTTCTACGTGTATACGTGCCTGCGATTGTATTTGTGTCTCGGCTTTTTGCTCTAACTTTGGATAAAACACCCTGCTGATGTCTCTGCTTATATACATCATCTATAGATATTAAGAAAGATTATTTTTTCTCAAGCAATTGATTAATGTTACGATGTAACCAATATCGGGCATTATCTCTCTCTCTTGTAACTGACAGGTTCAAATGTGGGAGTTCTGGGTTCTTTTTTTGGGAAACCCTGCCTCCTATATATGCTAAATGAGCATATGTAGTAAACGCATATGAGCTGATATTGAAGTGCAACTGTCGCACATTCACTGACTTAACTGTTGATGGCTCGTGCTAGAATGTGGAAGAGATAGAAACGCAGGATGTGGAGAAGGTTCTGGTAACGTCGTAAAGACAGATGATGGTTACAAACAAGTCGAGTGCTGGTTGGCGGATGAAATAGCCAATTAGCGTTGAATTGAGTGACCCTCATAAGGGTGTGGTCCTGTATAGTTTGATAATCCTGTATTTAAAATCTTCATTTATGAATAAAATGAAGTGGTGTCATCTATAATTTCACATAGTACAGTAAGTTTGGTCAAAATGTCCGGAGCTACTTTGAGGGCAGGAAGTCTAGTTCGCATTGCAGAAAGTTTATTTAACTGAAGGTCTTGAAATATATTGATAAGTTCTCTTAAGGTGTCACTGTCATTAGTTACGTTATCTTCTGAAATGGAGTCTTGTTTCACTGTATAAGCACGAGAACCAGTCTTTTTGGAATAAGATAGCTTTCTCCCACATTTTTCTTGTTTACTTCAGAAGTTCCAACTGTTATAACATACGAGCAGTAAGAAAATAATTAAATTTTCATACACAAAGTATTATTTTCTTGTCTACAATTTACAACAATATAACTAATATCTAACTTACGTCGTTAAATTCTTTTTCTGTTTTTGCATTGCATTAATAATGTATCTTGATCTTACTTTGCCATCTAACCTCCGCTTGAATTGTTCAACAACGTCTTACCACATTCTTGCTCCAAAATGCATGTTTCTCTTTCCCACCAATTAAATACAGCAATCCTCAAGAGACAATATCCAATATAAAGGCTGTTACGTTAAAGTATGTTATGATGTACTTGTAAAAAAAGGTAAAAAAAAATCCGCTGTTCCGTATTGATAATACTCATATAAAGGTTGCATGTCCTATGGAACACTATATATATTATTCATCTTCTAATGCAACTGCACATCATAACTTGGCTAGTATATTTTTTGTTTTCAGTGAATAGAACGTAAATCCAAGTACATGAGTATCTTAACTTTTGCGTGGGCGCCCATATAAAGAGAAGGGGCACCATATCTTCCCGTTTAGCCTATTTCTGTTTGGCCTGTAGCCATGCCGACAATTTACATCATCTAATCTATTATGGTGGATCACTAGGTGTTCTCGGTGCTATGCTAAACGCTGCGTGAATAGTGCAGCGTTGCCAGATAGTGTAGCGTGTTATTGACGCCAGATAATAAAGCAAGTAATGATGGAATTCTGCTTGGATAATTACTGGAGAAGTTAGTTTTCGACCTTTTTTACAATTCACAGCTAAGTTCCCCTTCTCAAACTGCTACAGTAGAATGCAGGAGTTTTCTTATTATGACTACCACAGTAAACGATCAAATTTGGCAACAACGCATTATGGTGTTCTGCGCAAGTTTCTTATCAAAATCTATTTCCTTACATGTAAATTAATATTTAAATAAAATGTGAAACATAAACCGAAAAACAGTCAAACAATTTATTTATTTCGTAATAAGGTCGTTACTTTAAAATACTTTACACATACAAATAAACATTTCATAAAACTGAGAAATTCTAGTAATATATAATAGCGAGTGTCATCTTGTGTGCTTAATGTAAAACCAATCAAATATTTTCTTCTATCTGTTATCTTTTTCGATATTAGAAGAACAACCAAATGAATCAGTATGTTGTGTTGTAGCTGAAACATAACTCTATCTTACAGTACAATATTTATAATATGTAACGTTTCACTGCGCAGTAATTAAGGGAATGAGCCAAAATATGTATTGACTTCCGGGTGGTGATCCACATCATTCCAGATTTTCCTTAGGGGAGGCTTCAAGACCCTCGGATATTAGTGACTTTTCTGTGTTTCATTGATATGATTCTATTGATTATTATTCTATTGATTATAAAATAGACATAAATCTCAAACTGAGAAGCAGTTGGTCCCCATAGCCTCAAATAACACATGTCCGTCAAGTTGGCCGGGGCATTTTAACATAGCACACATTTAAAGACGTTAATCGTTTGTGTTTCATTTGTGTTGAAATGTGCTCTGGTTTTAATGTTTGTGCAACGAAAGTAACGACATTATTCACATTTCGAAAATCCCGGCCAACTTGACGTCAAGTTATCCGGGACATATAAGATGGCACATATTTAAAGTCGTTAATCGCTTGTGCTTCGTTTGTCTCTAGCTTTAATGTTTATCCAACGAAACTAAGAATGTTATTCACATTTCGAAAATTCCGGCCAACTTAATGCCAAGTTAGCCGACACATATTTCTAAATATTAAGATGGCACATATTTAAAGACATTAATCGTTTGTGCTGAAATATGCTCTAGTTTTAATGTTTTTGCAATGAAATTAACGACGTTGTTTACATTTTTCTAATAAGTAAATTTTAATATCGTGATCATTTGAGCTACGTTTGCGCAGGAAAGTGCTCGTTTCATTGCTATAGAAGTGAATTAAATGGTGTTGATAAACTTTGAAATATTCCGGCAAACTTCACGTCATGTTGGCCGAAACCCCTACCGAAAACAATAATTTCAATATGTTAATGGGTTCTTCATCTTATATGCTCGAACGTACCTGAATTTTATCGTTTGTGTAGGAAAACTAATGGCGTTCTTTGATAACATAACGAGAAAAAAATGATATTCATAAGATGATGTGCATGAACTTGGCTCCACGATACGGAGAACCAACAATGAAATTAGTGTCATTGGTTAGTGCATCGTCTTCACTCGTTTGTGCTTTATTAGTTCTAAAGATATAAGCAAAAGACTGTACGGAACCACGTTTACGCTGGCAACGTTACTTCAAGCACAAACGATCAAAGTAGTGTTGTTCATTACTGCATCGTTTGGGCTCGTTTGTGCAAGAAACCCCATCATTTGTGCTTCAATAGTCCCTGAGTTGTAATCCAAAATCTAAAAACATAGTTGGAAACCGGATACAAATTTTAGGTATTTCTTCTGAAATAAAAGGTATTCATTTCTCCAACATGTGAAGCACAAACGATGAGTTTACTACCATTGGTTAGTGCATCGTTTGCGCTCGTTAGCGCATGAAAACCAATAGTTTGTGCTTTAACAGTTTGCGAGGTATGAGCGAAAAACTTGTAGGGGCCAGCGTGAACATGCCCCCCCATACCTTCAAGTATAAAAGATAAAAATACTGACGTTGGTTAGTGTATCGTTTGTGTTCGAAACCTCATTGTTGGTGCTTGAATAGTTTCTAAGTTATGAGCAAAAAGCTGAAAACAGAATTCAAAAGAGGATACAAATATTTGCAATCTCTTTTGAAATAAAATGCTTGAATCTTGCATCGTTCGTGCTTATTTGTGCACGAAGACTCAACGTTTGTACTTTGCTAGTTTCGGTGATATCAGCTAAAAATGGTAGGGGACCAGCGTGAACTTGGCTAAACAACTTCAAGTATAAAACATGAATATAGTGTCACTGTTTAGTGCATAGTTCGTGCTTCAATGATTCCTCAGTTATAAGTCAAAAACTAAAGACAGAATTGAAAACTGGATACAAATTTTTGTTATTTCTTTATAAACAAAAATTTGTCTATAATTACCCGTCGTGAAGTACAAATGATAAAAATGCTGTCATCGGTTAGTGCTGAAGGAAACCCCATCGTTTGTGCTTTATATTTCTGAAGATATAAGCGAAATACTGGTAGGGGGCGTAATTCACGCTGGCTTTCCGACTTCAAGCACAAATGATGTTATTAGTCCATCGTTTGTGTTGCTTTGTGCACGAAGCCCCATTGTATGTGCTTTAATAGTTACTGAGTTATAAGCCAAGAACTGAAAACATAATTGGAAACTGGATACAAATTTTTGCTATATTTTTATAAATAAAACGTTTTCATTAATACCCCACGTGAAGGACAAATAATGAAAATAGAGTCATTGGTTAGTGTATCATTTGTGCTCGTCTATGCACGAGAAACCATCGTTTGTGATTCAATAGTTCCTAAGTTATAAGCGAAAAACTGAAAACAGAGTTGGAAACTGGATAAAAACTTTTGCTATTTCTTTTGAAATAAAATGTTTTCATTTCTTGCACATATAAAGCGCAAACGATGGGATTAGTGCCATTGGTTACTGCATCGTTTGCGGTTATTTGTGTTTTACTAGTTTCGGTGATATAAGCGAAAAACTGGTAGGGGGCAAGTGTGAAATTGGCCCTCTACTTCAAGTATAAAAGATGAAAATAATTTCAATCGTTAGTGCATCGTTTGTGCACGAAATCTCAAAGTTTGTGCATCAATGGTACTTGAGTTGTAAGGCAGAAACTGAAGACAGAATTGAAAACTGGATACAAAATTTTGCTATTTGTTTATAAACAAAATTCTTATATTAATACCCACGTGAAGCAGAAATGATGGAAACAGTATCATAAGTTAGTGCATCGTTTGGGCAAGAAATCCCATCGTTTGTGTTTTCTTATTTTCGGAGATATAAGCGAAAATCTAGTAAGGGCCAACGGGGTTAAACGCACAAACGAGTTAAAACGATGCACTAACCAATGACCCTAATCCCATCGCTTGTGCTTCACATGTGGGGAGATGAAAGCATTTTATTTCACAAGAAATTGCAAAATATTTATAACCGCAAAATATTTTATTTATATTTCGAACTCTATTTTCAGTTTTAGTGTTATGACGCAGGAAATGTTGAAGTACAAACTAGGGTTTCGTGCACAAATTAGCGCAAATGATCACTAACGAAGCACTACTTTGATAGTTTGTGCTTTAAGTCGGGCGGTCAGCGTGAACTTAGCGCCTACCAGTTTTTCGCTTATATCTCTGGAACTAATAAAGCACAAACAATGAGGTTTCGTGCTGCACAAACGATCGCAAACAATGCACTAACCAATGAAATTAAACGCATCGTTTGTGTTTCACATGTGGGAGAAATAAAAGCTTATTATTTCAAAATAAATACGAAAAGTGTATACCTAGTTTCCAACTCTGTTTTCAGGTTTTGGCTTATAACTCAGGAACCACGAAGCACAAATAAAGGGGTTTCATGCACAAACGAGCACAAACAATGTACTAACGAATGACACTATTTTCATCTTTTATACTTGAAGTAGGGAGCTAAGTTCACGCTGGTACCCATCTAGTTTTTCGCTCATATCTCAGAAACAATTAAATCAGAAATGGTGATGTTTCGTGCAGCAACGATCACAAACAATATACTAACCAATGGCACTAATCCAATCGTTTCTGCTTCACATGTCGGAGAAATGAAAAATAAATATTTTTAAAGTAATAGCAAAAATTTATATCCGATTTCCAACTATGTTTTCAGTTTCCGGCTTATAACTCAGGAACATTTGAAGCACAAACAATGGGGTTTCGTGCACAAAGGAACAAAACTATGCATTAACCAATGACTCTAATCCCATCGTTTGTGCTTGAAGTCGGGAGGACAGCGTGAACATGGCCTCCTCCCAGTTTTTCGCTTAAACCTCTTGAACAAATAGGGCACAAACAATGGAGTTTCGTGCAAGAACGAACAGAAAACCATGCACTAATTAAAAACAATAATAACATTGTTTATGGAGAAATGAAAAATAAATATTTTTAAAGTAATAGCAAAAATTTATATCCGATTTCCAACTATGTTTTCAATTTCCGGCTTATAACTCAGGAACTAATAAAGCACAAAAATGTGGTTTCATGCACAAAGGAGCACAAACGATGCACAAATCAAATGACATTAATAACATTATTTGTGCTTGAAGTCTGGAGGGCAGCATGAGCTTGGTTACCTATCAGCTTTTCGTTTATATCTCCTGAACTAATAGAGCACAAACCAAGGGGTTTTGTGCACAAACGATGCACTAACCGATGACTCCAATAACATCGTTTGTGCTTGAAGTTAAGAGGCCAGCGTGAACTTGGACCCCTTACCAACTTTTCGCTTATATCTCTTGAACTAACAGAGCAAAAACAATGGGATTTCATGCACAAACGAGAACAAACGATGCACTGACCAACGACTCTACTTTGATCATTTGTACTTCACGTGGTGAATTAATGGCAAGCGTTTTATTTACAAAGAATTAGCTAAAAATTTGTATCCAGTTTCCAACTCTGTTTTCAGGTTTTGGATCGTAACTCAGGAAGAATTCAAGCACAAACGATGGAGTTCCGTGCACGAACGTTCACAGACAATGTACTAATGAATGGCAGTATTTTCATCTCTTATACTTGAATTCGGGGCGCCAAGGTCACGCTTGCCCCCAACCAGTTTTCCGTCCATATCTCCGAAAATATTAAAGCACAAACGATGCGGTTTCGTGCACAAATGTGCACAATCGGGGTACTAACTAATGGCACTGATCTCATTGTTTGCACTTGATATGTGGAAGAAAGGTAAGCATTCTTTTTCAAAAGAAGTAGCAAAAATTTGTATCCGGTTTCCAACTCTGTTTTCAGTTTGTGGATTATAACTCAGGAACTGTTGAAGCACAAACGATGGGATTTCGCGCACTAAGGAACGGCAATACTTTGATCGTGTGTGCTTGAAATCTGCTTGCTAGCTTGAACTTGGTCCCCTACCAATTTTCCTTTATATCTATTGAACTAATAAAGCACAAACGGGGGCCGCGGTGGCTCAGTGTTAGAGTATTCACCTCTGGTGCATGGCGTCCCTGGTTCGAACCCAGCTAGCGCCAAGTGAACTTTGTGGTGGGCAAACATAGGTTTCCTTTGGATTCTCCCGTTTCTTCTCACTTTCTTCATTCCACCATCCTCCCACTTTCTTAATTTCCCATCATCACCGTTTCTTTTAGCCTAACCGGAAAAAGCGTGGGACGTAAAACGTAACGTAACTTTTTTCCTTTTTCAAAGCACAAACAATGGGATTTTGTGCAGAAACCAATGACACTGCTTTGAATGTTTGTAGTTGGGTCGGAGGGCCAAGCTTACGTACCTGACTTTGAGCTTATGAATGTTGACATTTTCTTTCTTATGTATTTAATGACACTGTTAATATCCCTGCACAAATAATAAAATTTAAGCACATTCGAGCACAAACGTTGAAGAATCGATTGACATGCTGAAAACATTGTTTTCGGAAAGTATCCCAGCCAACTAGACGTCAACTTGGCGGAGACTTTGGAAATGTAAATAACGTCGTTTGTTTCATTGCACAAACATTAAAACTAGACCACACTTGAGCACAAACTAGCACACATGATTAATGTCTTTAAATGTATGCCATCCTAAAATCTAGAAAAATGTACCGGCTAAGTTGACCTCAAGTTGGCTGGAATTTTTTAAATGTGAATAACGTCGTTGGTTTCGTTGCACAAACATTAAAACTAGAGCACATTTCAACACAAACGAAGCACAAACGATTAATGTCTTTAAATATGTGCTATCTTAAAATTTAGAAATATGTCCCGGCTAACTTGACATCAAGTTGGCCGGGATTTTCGAAATGTGAATAGCGTCGTTAATTTCATTGCACAAACATTAAAACTAGACCACATTTCAGCACAAAGGAAGCACAAACGATTAATGTCTTTAAATGTGTGCCATCTTAAAATGTCTCGGCCAACTTGACGGACATAAATGACACCACTACTAGGATATTATTCTTGTTCCTTAACCACCACTAAAGAGATCTCTCATAGCTATGAGGTTAGAACATTATTCTTCAGTGCGAGGAATCCAAGTTTGATTTTCAGAGAGAGCTTAAGTGGTTCTGATTCCATGTTAAAATTTAAGCTCACGTCCCATATAACCTCAGTGCTAAACGGAACACTATATACTCCCATCAACCAAACACTTTTAAACAGAAATTTTAAGGATAAAATTCAGTTTTTTTTTCATTGTAGGGTAAATGAGAATATAATCTTACTATGAAAATCTTGTTCCTATCGGTTACCTTACACTCCCCAATCTGAATTTCTTGTTCTTCATCTTTTACTAAGAACTTTCCACTACTTTTCCTTCTTTTACTTTATATGATTCATGGCTCAATAACCGTTAATACTTTTCTTATGCCGAGATATTTGATTTCATTTCTGTTTCCATTTGTGGATTTTTTTTCATTTCGAAACTGATTCATATAAAATTGGCTAAAAAAATACACTAGAGCATTAATTTCCAATTACTTCAGTGTAGCAAAGCCCCTTTTCTATTTTAAGGGAAGGTATGAAAGCCAAACCTTGAAATTTTGGTATTTGCTTAGTAGCAGTGGTGGAGAGGTAGGTAACAATAAGCAACAGTAAACTTATAAAACTTTATATATATTTAAATTTAAGGTCTCTGATTATAGTGAGGCTAAAAGATACTATGGAATGACGAAACTACGAAGATACAGTATAATCCCCAGAAAAACACCCATAAGGTGTTTCTCTGCTACAAAGTCCGCCTGATAGGAACTGGAATCGATCGAAAACACGGATACCACAAGTCAGAGCTGAGCACTCCATCACTGAACCACTGCAGCCTCTCATTTACTATGTTATCAGCATTCAACGTGCAATACATACATACAGACATACAGGTTGTTTCAAAACAATACCGACAACGTTTGGGAGGTAATTCCTGACACAAAGATAAGACAAAAAGTATAAACCAACTTGGGTGCACAAATGCTTCCTTGCTGCTGAAATCATGCAAAACTGAACTTTAAAGGTCCATAAGTCCAAAACTATAGAGTGACTCTATAAAAACTGTTGCGGAAGTACCGCAGGATTTTGAAACATAGATTTTTGGATAGGTCTCATAATAGTTCCTGAGAGAAGTCTTGACACGACTACGATAGGTCCCATAGTTTTAGAGCTATGGATATTCAAAGTTCAATACTTCATAATTTCGGCAGCCTATAACTCCAAAAGGAAGCATTTGTGCACCCAAGTTGGTTTATACTTTTTGTCTTATCTTTGTGTCATCAATCACTTCCCAAACGTTGTTGGTGTTGTTTTGAAACACCCTATATATGAATTTATTTGCATTTTTATAAATTATGAGATGTAAATATTGTCAAAGAGCCCCATAAATGTACTCCACGGATGATATGGGTCCACGGACCACCAACAGGGAAACACTGCCCTAAAGCATTAAATATCCTTCTCCTGGAAGATCGTATGGGGAAAAATAGGTCAAAAGAAATTCCTGTCTTGCCTGTACCTAAGACGGGATAGAGATAACGATAAAAACTTACTAATATATCTGTAGACAAAACAAAAATAAATCCGATAACAAGTGCGATATAGACCATGGAGTAAAGTTCCCAGAATTTCAGAAAAAAAACTGGGACACTCTTTGAGAATTTGCAGTACAGCCATAGTGAAGCATTTGCTTATTGCTGAGATACGAGTAGTAACTAAATAATATGTTTGCACTCACCGAAAGTAAATCTCACAGAGAATAAATTATTTCTCTTATTTGAATGTCGATGACCATAAATGCAGTATCGTTTAGACATCACTCGAATTGTATTAACTTATTTTATTTGTGAAAATGCAAAACATTTGCAGTTTTGACAAACTTTTGGTGAGACAGGTTATGTAAATCCGTGGTCATTCTGGGTAAACTGGAACGTCTGGGAGCCTTACCATTGATCACAAACCTCAATTAGTAGTTCAGTTGCCGCAAGTAGAGAAGGTTTCTTATGTGTTATAACTGTCAATTAATCATTCCGTCTAGGATATTTGCTGCTTTCGATTTTAAAATCTATCTTTAATACTAAAGATATGTTATCTTAAATACTAAAATATAACTGATAGATAAGCTTAAAGAATTAAAAATTTAATCTAGGAGTTATCTCCTTTAATACTGGTATGTGTATCACCTCGGTCTCCAAGGTAACGAAATAACGAACATAGAGCAACCACTTTAGTAGTGTTCATCCATTTCTTCTTGGCATGTTCGGTTCTTTACATCATTGTTTTTATTATGTTCCTAATTAAGGCAGTTCTCATTGTTTCTTAAGAGAAACTCCCTTTTCTTATTTATTCCGGTTTTTCAAAAGTAGTATAGGTCTAAAGAGTGTTATGTCAAACAGCTCAATGTTAGTTTACTATAAATGTAGCTTTCAAATAAATAAGTTTCTTTGACTAAAATAGAAAACTGTTCAAGGCACTGTGGCTCAATGGTAAATCTCTTACCTCTGGTGCGTGGGGTACCTGGTTCAATCCACGGTCAAGTAACTTTCTGTTGGACAACATCTTGTCCCTGAGTTTTTTTTAGGGATACTTCCGTTTTCTCATTCCACCAATTATTCTATCAGCAGTCATTTGCCGTAATCATAGTCTCCCTTAGTGTAACAGGCATTATCGTGGGACGTTAAACTGAAATATTTCGTTTAAACTATTGGCACAATTGTTTACTACACAAATTGCACAATTTTAGAGCCACAAAAAATCATTTTCTCGAAACCTTACTCTCAGGCTCTCATTTCCTTCATGGCATCTATAAACTGATATTTAGCATATATTTGGACATTTTAGTTTAACAGAAAGTAAAATTGAAGAGTTATTGTTAATTTTAGACTGAATCATACCATGAACTACCATCTTGCTACTGTCATAAATAAAAGCTTAATCAAGGTATATTCCAGTATCATTTTCATCTTAATAAGTGGTATGGTTCTCGCACACTACAACATTTTTAAGTATACAAATATATTGTTTTCGTCTTCATCTTCTCTAAAACTACACAAGAGATTTTACAATGAAGCATATAATTTTGCTCAGCTTAACAATATCTATCGTTTGTTATATGACGTATCTTTGGACTTTTTTCTGCTAAACTGTATTGTAGACTTTCTTTCCCAAGTCGTCGTTAGAATTTTTCCAGTCTATCTTCCATTCCACGGGAATAATTTTCTCCATTCTTCTGTAATGAACTGAGGAGTGCTTCCCCTCCTGGCGTTCCAGTTGTCATTTTCCTATGTGCGTGCTGTAATACCGGTTTCATTTACAGTTAAAAGACTGTCTAGACCGTTATAAAGGGCATAGTTAATGTGTGCATGCGTGAAGAGAGTATTCACATTACTGATACAAAACAATTATTTGCATTGTGGAACTTTTTGACTCAAAAAGGGAAATTCTTATGTTCTGAAGGGATTTTATGCTGCTTCAGGTTGGCAACACTGACCGGAGATCAAGTTGTTCCTTTTCCAATCTCGAAATAGATCTCTAAGTTGCTTTTTTTTTTTTTTTTGTCAAAACGAACGCATGTGAGTTGTAATTGAACGCTCGCTTAGGTCTACCATTTCCTGAGACAACACGTGTAGTCTTTTCTGTCAGTAAGATGCTGTGATCTAAGTAGAAATAGGCCTTGTAGGCTAACCACTAACAAATTTCAGCATCTCCAGGATTAACACGACGCTTAATAAGAGATGTGTTTTCATGACTGTCAAATGGATGTCACGGTTACACAAGAGGTTAAATAAATACCATCAAAAGATTTTGTAGCTAGTTACATGAATTATGAAACGTAATATTTATTAGTTTCATGAACTGTTGGAAGTATTCTATATTAATTTACTAATTATTTGGTTTGTATACAGTAGTTAGTACTTCATTACGCAAATACTCGTAATAATCTACACATATAATGTAGATTTTTTAAAATATGTTTTACACAGGCTATTATGAACGTTCTTGTCTAACTCGCAAGAAAGTAATGTAATCGTGTTTAATTAAAGTTTATTACTATCTCTCTCATATCGTGAATCATTAGTGTTATATTCTGTCCATGTTTCAACAGTCTCCAGTACGTCCTGTGCCAGTTACAGTATTAATACAATACGCCAAATAAACTATCAAACTCAGTCTATGGCCTATAGAACCCGGAGGATCAATGCCGAGTTCACAAAAGCTCTCCATTGACTTCTGTCATTGGAGAACTGGATTAAGTTTCTACTTTTTATTCCTATTTCTGCGAGATCCATCTTAATATTGCCCTCCCATTTGCGGATAAAACATTTATTATGTTTGTCTGGAACGGTTCAATCTTTTCTAATTCTTCTTTTTTCTGAAGGCTTCTTTCACATTTCTCTATATTTTTGCTTTTGTTTCTCCAAATTTTCCATCTCTTATAATATGGCTTAAACATAGAAAACAGATGTACTATTAGACTCTGTACTATCCAATTTCTATGCTAACATATACAGATCATTTTCTTCCGATCACTTCACATTTCAATCGCTTATTTTCGTCCCATTGTCTTTGAAGATTTTCTCTGATAAATTTAAAAAAACATCATATTGCTTAGTTCTATACGTCATCACTGAATCTCCCAAACTCTTATTGTAAATTAATACTTGAAGCCCACTGAACCTTAAAAACGCGATACGTTTAGATCATTTGCATTCCATTTCACCTCTCACTGTATTAATTTGTGCAAACAGATATCTTCAATACAAATTAGAAATTGCAATTCCAGCACATTTTGCCTTGATATCGTGTTATTTTTAAATAACAAGTGTGTATTTAACGTTCAATATGAAAACAGTAAACACGTGAATGAAAAACCACCTCTAAGTAAACAGAACTCGTATCTATAGCAACGCGTTTTGTTTCTGTGCACAAAATTATTCAGTTGAATCAACATTAACGAAAGAAAAAAAATATATGAATTCGATTCTAACAAAGTTCATTCTGTTTTAAAAATGAAGATTCTTATTGTATGTTTTAGCACGAACAATGGTTATCTTTTATGCAGAAATAAACAGTCTATTCACGGTACAATTACAAAAGGCCTTCATTTCGAGATATCAGTAGTTTTCAGTGAATCAAAAATAATGATAGAGTAGACGTAGAATTAAAATACAGTGTAACTCTAAAATAACTGCCAATGTAAATGCACTCACAAAACTACAAAAGCGAAATACAATATTGGTACCAGAAGCTGTAGATCTCTCACTTCTGGTGGAAATAAATGGATAAGATTCAAGAGGAACCTTTTCTTCAGACGATGAATCCATAAGCAAAAGGAATTTCTTTCTACTTACCTATTCTCTCATTTTGTCTAAGACGATCTAGACTACGAACTTCTCATAATTATATATACCAGGGTGTCCGGTGAGAAAAGTCAAAGATTTTGGGAATTCATAGGGGAGGTCATTCTAAGCAAAAATTCTTATGTGAACAAAGGGGCTATTCCCTCTCATTTCGGAGATAGGGGGGAGTAACATTTTTGCCTCTCGCACTTGCCTATTTTCGTTTGAAATATTCTAGCACACACTTTAGTTGGATTATGTTACATTTTATACCTCATTTGAAAGCTAATGAAACAGGCTTGCAGGTGGTATACAGATTGTCCCAGTACTACATACAAGAGGGAAATAACGAAGGGAAATTTTTCGAATTTCACCATAAAATTCTCTTTTTAAAACAATTTTCACTGGTCTTGAGTGGAAACACTGTCGCTAGAGAAATAGTATCTAACTAGGCAAAAATGATACTGTATACCGAAGATCCAGGTGGGGTGTCAAGTTGTTACCTTCATTAGAAGTCATACAAAATCATTCTTCCTAACTCCTTACTCTAATAACATACCAATGTTCCAACTTTCCATAGATGACAATAATCAATAATAACAATAAATGAATATTTTTATGTAAAATTGGAAATACTATACTATTCCCTAACATACGAGAGCTCTATATTTCTATGTGGGAACACTAATTACAGTTCTGAACAACAGATGGCAGTAAAACAAAACCAACTTGAATTGAAGTTTTCGTACAACATACTACACGAGAATTTCCATTGCAATAGAGTTGTCGGAGTCATGAATAATTACTTCTAATGGATAAACAATAACTACTTCTAGTGTATACAGATAGAGACATAACTCCAGAAGCATCAACCTTCAACGTAATTATTTTGTACTTGCAGCAAATGTTCAAAGATCCTCCTGAATTCACTTTTTTGCAGTGCTCGTCAGTACATAGAGTGTTGCACGGTTCTCTTTGACCGTGTTGAATGCCTCTATGATGATCTGAATGAACTCTTCTTGTGAGTTGGCCTTTCGTCTGTCTACAATATCCTTCAACCATCCTCAAAGCAAAAGTCCAAAGGTAAGATTCGGGAAGAGGGGCGGCCAATGAATAATCGACATCCGTCCTCCGCGAACCATCCATCGATGTGGAAACTTGTAGTAAAGATATCGACATACAGTTTGTGTTGCATGAGAGATAGCCCTGTCGTGCTAGAAGCAGATGGACGACCGAGTTTGAAGAGTCACATCTTTCAGTAGTATTGATATGGCGCAGGGAATGCAAAGAATATTCACCGGTCAAATGCTGGGGCAGAAAAAAGGGACTAATGATCTGATCATAGATAATCCCCGCCCAAACATTTACAGAAAATCCTTCTTGATATTCTTTTGCTGCGATTACTCTAGAATTTACGTCACTCCAACGGTCCCAGTTGTGGATGTTGTTTATCCCATTCCTGGTGAAAGTGACCTCATCGGTAAACAAGATGAATGGCGAAACATTAGGATGCTCCTGTACCCATTTGGAGAAACCAACGCGTAGTTCACTGTCTCCTGGATGGAGATGTTGCACTCTCTGGGCATGGAGCGAATAAAACCCTTCTCCTCACAGTACATCATGTGCATACGTAGGAAGTTCAAGTTGATTTGAAAGTCTCATAATGTTGGTGGTTAGACTTCGCTGTAGAGTCTGAATAACGTTGTCTTCTTGTTGAGGGGTGTTTTTTCAGGCTCGTTCAGATGTTAGCTTCATACTGGGAAGCGCACTAGTTTCTAGCAGTTTAGTATACACAAGTTTCCCGCTGTTTGTGTGCATTTGAATAATTATTTATGACTCCGACAACTCTATTGCAATGGACATTCTCGTGTAGTGTGTTGTACGAAAACTTCAAGTGGGTTTTATTTTACTGCCATCTGTTGTTCAGAACTGTAATTAGTGTTCCCACATAGAAACGTAGAGCTCTCGTATGTTAGGGAATAGTATAGTATTTCCAATTTTGCATAAATCCTTCATTTATTAATATTCGTGACCATTGTCATCTATGGAATGTTGGAACATTGGTATGTTATTAGAGTAAGGAGTTAGGAAGAATGATTTTGTATGACTTCTAATGAAGGTAACAACTTGACACCCCACCTGGATCTTCGGTATACAGTATCATTTTCGCCTAGTTAGATACTGTTTCTCTAGCGACAGTGTTTCCAGTCAATACCAGTGAAAAATTGTTTTAAAAATGAACATTTTTATATGGAAATTCGAAAAATTTCCTTTCGTTACTTCCCTCTTGTATGTAGTACTGAGACAATCTGTATATCTACTGAGATCTGCAAGCCTGTTTCATTAGCTTTCAAACGAGGTATAATATGTAATATAACCCCAAATACAGGGTGTACTAGAATATTTCAAACGAAAATAGGCAAGTCCAAAAGGCAAAGAAGTTACCCCACCCGTATCTCCGGAACGAAGGGGAATAGACCCTTTGTTCACATAAGTATTTTTGCTTAGAATGACCTCTCCTATGACCTCCTAAAATCTTTGACTTTCCCCTTACCGGACACCCTATATATATATATATATATATATATATATATATATATATATATATATATATATATATATATATATATATATATATATATATATATATATCGCAATGATTTTATAGGTAGAGGCTAAATAACGGCCCGTGCGAGTCTTTCCCCTTCATCAATTTTATTACAAAAATTCTAATTACAAAATGTCTTTGATTTGCAAAAGAATAAGTAGTGTCTTTTCCTAATGACCAGGTGAAGGGATATCGTTGTTTTGCCGGGTGCTCCTTCCGCTCATGGCAACATCCAGAACATTAGCAAGGTTTATAGGTTAGATTTGTGGATAACCCCTTCAACTCACGGCAACCTCGCGAGGTTTCAGTTGTTGTTGGGATCCTTAGTCCTGTGTGACGTAGGGTTTAGGAAAGGTGTACTTTTAGTCCAATGCGACATCAGAGCAGGTGATGGTTAGTTGATCAGTTGGTCGACTGATACCAGGTCCTTCTGTGGTCCCTCTTTTATTTGTCCTCTCCGAGTCCTTTCGTGAGCTCCGTCGACTTTCGGCTGCCCTCAGTGTCTCCTGTCTTGACTGCTCGTCTGCTTCATTGTTTGTAATCAAGAACACGTGTTGTATTAACATGTGTTTTTGTGGTGGTGTGAGGATCCTTAATATATCTATACAGTGTGTTTGAAAAAGAATTCCCTAGTTTTAAAGTGTCCTAGGATCTGTAAAAGTGACATACACTTTTCTAGTTTGTGGTGTTTGATTCTTTATCAACTCTCCAAGTTTGGCTCCCTGCAGTTGGCAAGTCTGCTTAACCTTGAGACGGCACCAGTGCTGTTTATTCCCTCTGTTTCCTCAGTTCAGTCCAGGCAGGGCAACTCAGCAACAATGTGTACTCCGCAATAGAAAACGCAATGTGTTATTTGGCTTGTGAAAACTGAGTCAGTTATAACAGTGCAACGTAATTTTAGACGTCAGTATGATGGTGAACCACCTACAACAAAAACTATCCGTCAATGGCTAAAGTCTTTCAAGAAAACCGGTAGTGTTTCAAAAGCAAAATCGCCAGTTGGGCCGAGAACTTCTGAAGATGTTGTTGAACAGATCCGTGTTTCTTGTGTTCGGAGCCCGAAGAAGTCATTGGTCAGATGTAGTTTACAAGTACTGTTTATTATGTGTGCACTCAGGTTGATAATGCCGGTTGGGACAGTTACACCTGAAATGTTGGTGAATAGGTGGCGAGAAGTGGAATATCGTCACGACGTGTGCACGGCAATAAATGGATCCCACGTTGGAGTCTACCAACGTTAAACAAAACTTGAAGGAATTCTCTTTCATGATATGTACTCATTGTTGTAAGTTTTCATTCATTTTCCAATTGAATTTATACTTAAAACTAAGGAGTTCTCTTTCAAATACCCTGTATATATATAACCTATCCAGCAGTAAGCACACCACGAAAGTTAGAAAACTAACTTATTTCTTACTAGTAAACATGAAGCTTTATTTAATCACAAGGTGACTTTTCACGTTCCAAACCTCCAGAAATTTATGCTATAAGATATACGTGTGACTTGGTTCGTCACATTGATGTGGAAAGTGTTGCTGATCACTAAAGTATGAGTAGGGCAAAATAATGCAAAGCATCTCTGAACAATACACGCCTCTTCTCTTCAAATATCAGTGCAGAAATCTGTGTAATACGATGCATGGGGACAATCAGCGTTTGAAATGTTGCAATGGCATTTCATGCAACAGTTGTGGATTATCTCATAACATAATTGACAGTTTCGTTTATTGGAATAACCACTGAGATGCAAATGAGCTTTGATGGACGAGATAAAATGTTGAATAAAATCATCGCCTTTGGTGATTAGCGAATTACAGACTGGCTCATTGACTTTATCTTGGTCGGGCAATTTATGCATCACCTGTAGCTTGTAGGGATACAGTTATAAGTCTCCCTTAAGCATTCAACGTGCACTGTACGTGGAATATGCACTTAACGACACAATTTCCGAGTTTTTTTATTATTATTATTATTTGGCCTTTGGTCCATGGCTTGGATAAAGTTTAATGTTTATTGCACTTCATGATGATCAAGGTCTCCCAGGGTACCGTTTCTGTTCGCGTTTGCGGTTAACAAAATTTGTGAACAGCACACAGTATGATTTTTCGGCATGGTGCTACCCATCTCTTAAAATTTTGTTTGAAACTCCTTTATGCTGTGTTGGTGGAGTTTCTACTATTAAAGAACGCCTACACGACGTACGGAATTTCAACGGCTGTCCACGTCACTATGATTCCTTGCAATAACGAAAGAAACACGTATTAGGCACTCCCATCCTTGCACTTCCTGGTAAGTTAGATGAAAAACATGCATGACTATTATTGCTCGCAGTATTCAAAATAAAACATGTCCCATCAATATCGCCCACACTATATTTACCTTAAAAATAATAATTTCTCAGATTATTGCTTGGGACATTGTTCACCCTCCATGTTCCTCACCATTACTGCGTTCCTTGTGGTTCTTGTACAGTCACGAACATTTGTCTCTTCATGTCCTTTGCTAAGATACCACTGTAAATAGTTAGGGGTCACTGGTCGTGATGACTTCCAAGAACCAATAATGTTAATGGTAACGTTAAGCAAGGTAAACGCCTGTTAACAAATGTCAGGAATTTATTAGATTGTTGCTTTTCAACGACTGTCTAGGTTTCAAACCTCATACTAAAGAAGCCCCTGATTTCAGCAGTAGAAATCGTTCGGATTCCAAAGCAGCTTTTACATTCCGTGGAGAAAATTCCTCGAATTTTTCGTTCGGATTTCAAATTCTGTAGAGTTTGCACACCACGGTCAATACTGTATAAAGTTCAACTTCTTGCATAAGTATCACGCATTTTGTTTAGCTCCACTATATAGGATTGGGTCACACATACTAAAAGGGAAAGTACCGTATTTGTATTATCTGACGAGGTAATAATGAAAGTAAAAAGTGGCCCTTTCTGCAGCCGATCGTCTACTCCGTTCCACCCCTACTATCTAGCAAATCTCTGTAGGAAGATAAATTATAATTTTAAGTACAAATTATTAGGGAACAACTTTCAAGAGATAAAGAATTAACGTCATAATTAAAGTTCTCACACAGATACCATTAAAATAATCAGAAAATGTAAGTCCCAATTTTAACAATAAGACTATATACGAAACAGATGTAATAAAATCAGTTATCACTTGTCCTTAAAAGATATTGACATGTGTCTCTGGTAAAAGAGACTACATAGCTCCATGGTGATAGATGGCAAAATGATTTTGACCAATTTTAAAGATCAACAGATTACAAGACTGTGAGTTATGCTATATAACCTAACGTATCTCAGATGCACTCATGTTAGATCATAGATGGTACATTACTAGCAGGACAGATTCTTGTGGTTAAGTCTTGATGACCAATTTGTCTTAACGTTCAGTCGTTACGTTTAGTTACGTTTTTATTTTAGTTTAGCACTTACGCTTTTTTCAATTACGATTTAACCTAAACGTCAAAAAAGTGGTCAGATGTAACAGCTCTTAAAGTTCATACCGGACAGTTAAGCCTATGTATAACTTATACATGTATATTTTACATTTTAGAGTTTCGTTTGGTTTGGAATGGTATATGGATAAAACAGGTATGAATAATGATTGTTTAGTTATTAGTTACTCGTGAAAATGTTAACGGATTAAGACAGTTAACAAACTCGGTCAAAATAATTGCTATAACACTGTCTTCAACATTCGTAAGACCATTCCTTTCTTTTTAGCGATGTTAAAAATATTTATGAAGTTGAAAAGCAATCCTGTGGAGGATCAGGGAAGCAGAGTTGTCTTCAACATTGGGAGGTGGGCAAATTTGAGGCTTATTCATCTTTGTATCAATCGGACACAAGTAATCACATTTCTCCCCCCCAAAAAAATATTTCAAATCGGATTGTTGGGGGGAAGTCCCCCCAATTCCAAGACTGAAGGGGACATGTTCCCCTCAACCGCCCGGGATTTGCGCCAGCGTTTAAGAGTAAAGATGAACGGATGTACTAACATTAAATCTTACAAGTCTTACACTGGTGAAACTAATAAATAATTACTATCTTTCTTTGTTGAATGGAATTTAGCGTTCCTTTGCTGCGTATGAGAGACGTTAACTTAGAGTTTAATGTAGAATCCGAAACAACAAAATGTAAGTAAATTTACACATATTCTATCTTCCATCGGGAATCGATCCTGGGCCCCACACACCAAGGTATCACTGTGGCCACTATACCAGTTTTGAAGGCTACTCTTAAAGTTTCAAAATCTTGTCTCTCATTTTGTTCAACAAAGCACAAAATTCAAAATAAGCTAATATAAAGAATTGCATTTATCCCATTGTTTTCTTTACACTAGTAATATCAATAGTAATTCCAGCTACAGCAAGGATTTCACTAATGATCCAATAACATCCTTAAACCCATTTTTGCCTCTAGCGAAGAAATGACGTAAGCATTTACAGATTGTTTAAATTGTTTTTGCAATAATGGGAAATATGTGTGTTCCTCCTTCAAGCTAAATTCGGGAAAATATATTTCCCCTAGTTGTTCTTACATCAACAAGCTTCTCCCTAAAAATAAGAAAATATTTATATTTTCTGCTGTTATCTTTTTATTTTCGGGGTATTATGTGCAAAAGGCGCGAATCGTAAAACGCAACATTTACTTTCCAATGTAAGACGGCAAGTTGTCGGTTTCCTCTTAAAAAAAAAAAAAAAAAAAAAAAAAAGACAGTCCCTGCCTCCTCCTAAAAGTATACATATACATTCGTATAATGTATACGGTTATGTGAAGGTTTTTCGGTAGTTGAAAGGGATAAAGGAATAGCCTGTTCCAAGTTCGTGGTCACGTTATAAAGCGTGGTGAAGAAAGTTTATGTGATGGAACACTGAAAAAAAAAAGAGAGAACTTTGAGTATCGATAGAAGAAATAATAAAAGAGCGTTTTCCAGTTCTTTGTAAACGCAACGGGTGATGGTTTTCTCTCGGTTGAGTTGTTTATAAAGATTGCTCTTGATACGTTAGGCGTTCAGCCGTGAAATGGAATTTGCACATTTATTTTCGATTTTGTTCCACCTCACTTTTATTGCTGGTAAACCTTATAGGATTTTCTGTTTTAACTCTTTTTCTTTTTTTAATGTCCAACACAACAATCTAGTAAGATTGCAAAGAAGAATGCTTCTCAAATACGCGGTTAATTTCTTCCAAGAAACATTCGCATTTTTAGCAAAAGCATATTGTTCGAGGGCTATCTGTAATGGGTTTAAATTACAGTGGGGTACCCTCACTTATTTTTGACTCACAGGGCCGCCCTCAACTCATTCAACCCCATTTCGGTACGTGAGAGCGAGGGCTAGAGAGTGTAAGTGTGAGGATGTCGATTAAGTGTGTGTGTCAGTAAGGATTAGGGTGTCAATATTATATGAATATGAGAGCGAGTGACTGCGAGTGAGGGTGAGTGCGTCAATACTGTTTGTTAGTGAGGGCTATTCAGCGTGATTGTGAGGGGGACGATTAAGGTCGAGGGTCAGTGAGGATGAGAATGTCAATAATATTTGAGTGTGAGGGCGAGTAAGTTTCAGTGTGAGGGAGGCGATTGAGGGTGAGGATGATTGAAAGTGAGGACGAATGAGGATTAGTAAGAGCGAGGGTATGAATAATATTTCAAGGTGAGGAAGAGTGAGTGCGAGGTAATTGTGATGATTGAGGGTGGGTTATGTGAGGATCATTAAAAAATGGCTATCTCTTGGTTAAATTCAAATTGTTCGTTACAAACAGTTAGGAAAATGTACAAATTTTAAAATGGAAAACTGTATAAACTAAATATTACTCAAAATCCTTTGAAAAGTAGAAGTTTTTTGAAAGAAATAAGCAAAAAATGCAGTACGCTTATTTAATTGCAAATAGAAATTTTAATCTTTCGGTTTTGCTCCTCACGGTTATACAGAGAAAATTCCTTTCTCCGGACAGCGGTATATTGTACAAATATACGGTATCCTCTTGCTCACTATAGAAATCAGTACGGAGCATACGTTATCCGTATGCTACATAGGCACTGCCCTTAGATATTACATCATGCCGTTGCAGGATGTCTGACATCTAACAGTTTTCCGTATATCACATGCATATACTTATGTTACCTTCGTCAGCTATATGTTAGATACGTCCATTTGTATGTGAGATCCTGACCGCCTACAATGTTTCATATGGAAAGTACGTATAGATGGAACACTTATACAGAAAGTATTATAAAACATGCTTTTTCAGTTTTACGCCTGCTGTACGTTAAGTCCAAAAACTACAGGAATTACGCATGTAACCTATCTTTTTAAGTACGCCACCTACAATTTTTTCTCAGTGTACACTTTGTAAGTTAAAGGAGATTATTAAAACTGAATAATTACGAAATGAATTGATTGAAGGTGGACATCGGAGGAAATGCGAAAACCCGGCGAAAATCCACGGAGACGGTCTTGTCCACCATGAACTCACGTAGTCTTGGATCGATGCAGAGACCCCTCACAGCAGAAGTTAACACTGAGCCAACGTTAACTATTCTTAAAATGTAGACAGTGTCGTTATATTACAAGTCAATATTTAACTCGTTTGTAATTCCATACATATATATACATAGAATACGTGCTATTTATTGGTTTTATTTGATTATTAAAAATATTTTAAATGGGAGTAACAATTTGCCAAAATGTGACTTATTCTCCCACAAACACTCTGTATTTGCAATCACACATCATGTTTCTCCACCGTTCTATGTATTTTCCTGATAATACTTGGAACCATTTGTGGGAGACAGGAATTGCTCAATTGCCTAATGACTTAATTATGCATCAATTACGTTGACACTTGAGGTCGCTCTCACAGCTATCACGCTGGTTAGTCCCCAACTGGTTGATTTGCTACTGACAATCTGTATGTACATTGTTGACCCGTTATGATAAATTACTATGTAGGTTAATAGATAAAACACTCAACATCCCTAGCAAAAAGACAGAATCACAGCTATCGAGAGGTCTGATGCTAAGATAACGAAATCATGTCAAATAAATATTGTATTCGTCAGAGCAAGGTTTGCAATGCCAATTGATGTTAATGTGATTTAGAATGTTTTAGTATAGTTAAAAGCAAAGAAAACTAATATATCACATATGTAGACTGTATATAGGCAATATTGTTCAGATTAAAAATCTTTTTTCACGTTATATGTGACTATAAACTATGGTGATTTATTTTCGAAAGAAATATCTAATGCATGCAAATGTTGTATTCTGTCATACATAAGATTTATTCCCTTACATCTTTAATCTGTATTAACAATAGTGACTCAAGAAAGCAATTGGGGGCCGCGGTGGCTCAGTGGTAGAGCGTTCATCTCTGGTGCTAAGGGTCTCGAGTTCGATCCCAGCCCCCGACAAGTGAACTTTGTGGTGGACAAACGCCGTGTGCGTGGGTTTCCTCGGAGTTCTCCCACTTTCTTCATTCCACCATTTCATTCATTACTCATCATCACCGTGTCCTTTAGCCTAACCGGGATAACCGTGGGACGTAAAAACTCAGAGATTTCATTTTCAAGAAAGCAATCGTTGTACAAATTTTTTGGTATTCTTAAAATCGACTCTAAGTGACTTAAAAATTAGTTCTATGACTATTTTTCTATCTGTGCACGCTCGAGGCTAGGCTTGTAGCCTGAACATAAAACGAGGGTATAGGGCGAAATCATTTTTGCGAGACGATTATTTGAGTTCATTTTACGTGCGTATTCCAATATATGTACCGCTTGGATGCAAAATGATGTTAACTCCAAAATTATAAAATTTTCCAAGAAGGAACATTAAACTTCAAGATTTCAAATAAACAGCATCAAAAGAATGTTAACTGTTTGCCTGCCATTGCTCCCAATTGAAAACATGCTTTTAAAAATTCTGTTGAGAGGTTGTAAACTAACGATCCGCGCCATAGTTTAGATTTTTCTGTGTGTTGGGGGGGGGGGGCTAGCATTCATACGCGTATTTGGGCCCCTAGAAAAAGTTTTTCCTAATTCTTGGAGTCCCTCTTTCAATCTTTCTCTTACTCTTTATGGGCCTCCCGAAGCCTGTGGGCCTTTCCTCACGGTAAAATCTGCGGGGCCGTTAGTTACGCCCCTGGGACCGTTTCATATATGACAAATTAATTAAGGGAACAATATTGACAAATCCCAAAGCCATACGAATAAATATTATTTCTAGGGCCTCTAATATATATCGAAGTGGGCCCACGAATCATTTTTGTTTTATTTACCTTTTATGGGCTGTTTTGTTTATGTAATGTAGTGAACCTATTTGCTGCTTCATTTATGATTTTACGTTCGTATCGTATATGGAATAAGAAAATTTTGTCCTAAAATGTCCCCCCCCCCCCTCGAATGACGGGAAGCTTCTCTGGGGGAGTAGTTGTCCCTCTGCCCCCCATAAACTACGGCCCTGTTAACGATATGGACGAGAGTTGGCCTTTTATGACGCGTGATGGAGGAAGGTTGAATCATTTATTTTAGCTGAAATATTTTGTTGTTGAAACATTTTTAAGACTATTTAAAAAAATCCTTTATAGAAAATAAACTTCATGATTATCTTTTTGGTTGCAAACATAAATGAAATATTATTTTTCTTTTTCATGAGATAACGAACTTGAAAGTTCTCTCCCCCCAAAAAAAAAGTAAATTTTTGAAATGACGGCACTTGGCAACCAACCGATCTATATACCAACAAGCAATTCAAGTAAGTAATATTTTCCGGTATTAGATTCTAACTATATTTATTTCTTCTTCTTATCTTCGCGACCCCTATGAAACCCTCTCGCGACCCCAAGGTTGAGAAACCCTACTCTAGGCTAAGCATATCTATGAAAGTGCAGTGATGTTAAGTTAAGTTTGAGCCACATAAACTGATGTATATTTTCTTTTACTTTTACACTACCTTAACAAGCACACACTATCTAATAACTCGATGTATTTTCTTTACACAATTACTGTTGCTTACCTTTCTTTGCTAATCACTCAAGACTGAAATCAATATTCTTTAAATTAAGCATAATATCTTGTTTTTAGACATAATGAGCTTTAGGCAGAGTCATTCTGACACGTGATTAGTGCTTATACTAAAGAGTTCGACTAACATATGTTTCCTGCAGTAGTCAGACCTTTATTATGATGCAAATCATACGTCAAAACGACTCTGCATGAGGCCCTTAGAAACTGAGTTTAAATATGTTTAGAAAGGAAACGAAAACTTGTTATGCCATTCAAATAAACAAAACGAATTCACTGTCATTAAATTTTAGCCCATATGTTAACATTGGACGTTTTCTTCCTCTATGGAACCCTCTTGCGAAACTTAATTCAATCCATAATCCACTTATATACCCAAAATCGTGTAAATTGGCCCAGCGACCTTAGGAAGAGTTCACCGCCAAACATCGTAACAATTATTTTTACTTACAAGGTGGTCCGTAATTATATACATGATGTTTCAAACACTGCAGTGAAGAAAGTAGCAACATAACTTGAACATAACATTGAACATAAACACATTATTTTCATACTTTTCCTTACAAGAATTATAATTTCTGTTCTCCATGGGAAGGTGCACCAACGTACCATCCAAATCAATACATGCCTGGAGACCAAGAGAAACATTGTCACAAGCAGCTTGACAGACCCGTACTGGTATCCTGTGGAACTCTTCTGTGATAGCATCCTGTCACAAGCAGCTTGACAGACCTGTACTGGTATCCTGTGGATCTTTTGTGTGATAGCTTCCTGTCACAAGCAGCTTGACAGACCTGTACTGGTATCCTGTGGATCTTTTGTGTGATAGCTTCCTGTCACAAGCAGCTTGACAGACCTGTACTGGTATCCTGTGGATCTTTTGTGTGATAGCTTCCTGTCACAAGCAGCTTGGCAGACCTGTACTGGTATCCTGTGGAACTCTCCTGTGATAGCTTCCCGTAGTTCAGCCAAATTGCATATGTGATACTGATACATTTTGTACTCTAAAACACCCAATAAAAGAGCCCGTTGGTGTCAAATCGTGCGATCGAACATACCTGTAATTGTTTGTTGCAGAATACAAACGCACACCCTGTCCAAAGACAAGCGTTCCGCCATCCTATCTGGCATACACTAACGATTCTAAGTCAAGTGACTGTTATCCCCACTCTCAGATTATACAGTGTTGTCATATAATGCTTTTGTCGAGAATTACAAATACTACACCCTGCCAAACATATAAATAATTATGGACCACCCTGTATATAGATAAATTTACAGCATATTGCCATGTCTTTCTTTGTGTTCTCTCTATAGTTATTAAAGTTCAATATGGAAATGTCAGATTTTATCCTTTCAGTTGGATTAGAGGAATAAGCGAAGATATGGAACTCATTCTTGGAATAATGAATGCGTATCAGAAAACTGATTCTCGATCCACATCAACTAATAGATCTATGAACAGATTTCCCGTACTTATTCATGGTATAGTTTGAAAGTCTAGAAAAAAATGAAATGGTTTTAAAATTACGTGTCTTCCTTATGACTAGATTTTCCTTCCAGGTTTTATGTTTACTGAATATAAATTCCGTAAATAAGATACACACAGTGAACGACCGAGTGATGATCAATCAACTGTAGAGATGCTTGCTTCAGGGACAACACCAGTAGCAAACAAAAAAAAAGCCGTAACAAAAGTGCGTCACATGAAAAGCCTTTTCCCCTGGAGAGGCGTTCTCACTTAAGAACCGTCTATTGTCTCATAAAGTGGGCTCTCTTCATCTTGTAGAAGAGAAAATCTCTCACCCATTCCACTACTCACATGCATTTAAGTCATCCCTCTTCTTCTACAGCCTCTTATTATTCTTCCGTTGCATCCTCCAGCTACCAAGAGAGTGATGGAGATAAAGGTCAGACCAATCCCGTCAAACATTAGAAGTTATCTGACAGTTTCCTCCCAATTTTCCTTTTATTCTCGTTCCTCGTTTAACTCTCCTCCTCTTCCTAATCCTATAGTTTGTACCATGCTTCCTTCCGGGACTCTTCAATAATTCAGATCATGATCCGATTTCAAGTAGAACTGCTGATGGGAAGGCAGATTTTTAGATGAATATATATACTTGCGTACGTACTATACGTATCTAAAAATCTAAAGAGTTTTATCTTCGCACTCAGACATTTTTGACTAGAAGTTATGACATAGATAACATTTCAAAAGGTACGGTACAATGTGTTTTATATGCATTGTGGTCTGTACGGTCGATACTTCAAACATAATTTATATATTGGAGGAGGTAACTTCTTTGATACAGGAGCTTTCTGTAAACAACATTACTTGGTGAATAGAGTCGCGCATGAGACGAGACGAGACACAAAAAAGTACACACACATATATAGTTCTCGAGATAGGTGCGCACGCAGAAACTTTTGTTAGGAGGGGTCCAAGCAGTGATTCTTTCAGAAAAAAATGTTCCGGGGGCACATGCTACTTTCACACGGTACTATTCTATTTATAATTATATTATAGACGTATTATTTTGGTTTCCTCCGGGGGGGATAGTGTCCCCCACTGGTAAAAACACTGGGTTCAAGCTTTGGGGGAAAATCCAATACTAGAAACCACTACGTCTATGTAGCATTGAACAGGTATTATTCTGCACCCGAAAGTAATTGTAAAATACTTTAACTTATATTTTTCAGGAAAACAACGATAGAACCCGATAGTTTTTATAAAAGAAAGAGTATAGATGAAGTGTAAGATTAAATATTTATCCAACATCAATCATTTCCCTGTTAAATAAATATAGTTTTATTGAGAAAGTGTACAAATGTAAGTTGACTTAGGAATTTTTCGGGGAGGATGGGTGTCCGAACCCTGTGGACCCCCTTGTGGGAACATCTCTGCCTCGAGACAAGAATCACTTTCATGATATCTTCTTCAGAGCAGATAGGGATCAACTCTTGTCTCGAATACGACCTTTTACAGGTGAGGTAAAACTTATCAATATACATGTTAAAGTATATGAAATTTATTGCTAAATGATATTAAGCTCCTCTGAGATTACTAATACCATTCTAAACCGAACACAATTACCAGAACATAAATTAAATCATCGTGTTTCAACAGCTAGCGGGTGATAAAGAAGCTTATACTAAAAATTTATAATATTACTTGCGTTTAACAGAAAAAATGTAGTCCAGAGATGAAACATAAAGTTAGACAGAATTTTCGAGCTTCACAGTGTGATACGGATGAGCGGAAATCTTCGTGGGTAGATTTTGAGAAAATGGAGCAAAACTAATTGTGCATAAACCTAAAAGTTGACATCGTACCATCTATTAAGATAAAGGCATTTATTGCAAAGTTGACATCTGCCTGGTAGGCATTTATTGCAACGTTGACATCTGCTTATTTTTTAATTTTTTTTAAAAAAAAATTAATAACAGCTACCAAACTTTAAAAATTATCAATTTTAGAATCGTTTCAAAGCGGTATAATCAGTGTGACCAGAACTAGTACTTTCGTACTAGATCTAGTACCTTTCATAATATTTTAGTATTCTAGTACGTTCACCAACAAATCAGGGGCGGATTCCCCAGAAGGGGAAACTTTCTTATTTTATATATAAATAAAACCCATTCCAGAGTATGGACGTCTTAAAAGTACCTCTAAATAGCAGCATTACAACCCACCGTCCCCCCCCCCACAGAAGTCCGTCCTGGATCCGCCCCTGCAACAAATCTAGTACTTCTCTCCTCCACTTCTTTTCTCATAAATACATTTGGGAGAGAAAAAGGAACCCCATGAAAATTTGGCAATGTAAGAAAATTTCACTGTTCATGGTAACTTTTTTCTGCCTTTTATCAACAGTGGTATTCACAAGAGCGGAATGAAAATTGATTTTCTCAATAAGCCCATCTTATAATGATATTTCTTGTTTGGCCCCGACTTCCCCTATATTTGTCATACTTGTGTTACTTTAGTGCTTTTACAGTGACTTCTAATACGACAATTAAGCATGGATTCCGCCAGGATTTTTAGTTTGATTGCGTAAAGTCAAAACTGGGAGGGTATAAGTGGTTTACACGTTTGTGTCGAATCTTGACTGTTAAAGTTTAAACTTGGGGTTCTTTCAAGAACGTGGGGTCACTTCCCTCCCACAGGGGAGGGGGACCTGCGGAATCCTTCTAATAAGATATTAATATCGTAAAATGTCACAAACAAGATGAAACATGAGCAGATAAAATTTTAATACATTTTCCCCTAGATCTAGCACTTTTGTCTGCATAAGTTAGTACGAAATATTTTTGTTGGGTGATCACACTGGGTATAATGGAGTAGGGTAAAGTAGGAAACAGTAGGGTGGGGTAGGGTTAGCTTAAGATTTAGGAAATCGACACCCATTTTGTTAAAATTAATAGAGTGTAATTTCTCGTCTTTGCGTAAAGATACCAATTGAAGCGTCTCTGTCAGTGTTGCCACAGTCCTAGCTCTGAAGTGGGCTGAAAAATAGTACCAATTTGAAACAAATAGGGCTGAATTCATTATTATTTTATACCAGTGTAATACATGGCTCTATAACACGAAACTAAAATAGGTAATGTTCTAGAATCCCCCCCCTCTTCCAAGAGTCCAAATCAAGAAAGTGCCCTTTTCAAAAATTAATCTTTAGAAACATCCAAATAGGAAGAACCCGAAAAACCGTCGTGTAGACTCTTTGCAACGACACATAAATTACAGACTTACTTGAACACGCACTGGTCTTCAGAACATTCAACATTTGATTCAATGTGTGTGTGTGTGTGTGTGTGTGTGTGTGTGTGTTTCAAACTAAAATTTCCACCACACTGCTTCTTTCTCGTCTCCATGTGCGGCGCGGATGAGCCCATCTAGCGTCATTTGTTTCCCAGTATAGTTTGAATTACGAATATTCCAGAAAAAAATTCGTAGCGTTATGCGGTGCAACGTCACAGAACGAATATTCAACAGCATATTTTAAGAGTCCAACACGCAGTATGGATAACGTGACATGTAGGAAAAGTCTTACTGACACTTTTCAAATGTAACAAGTATTTGTTAAATGGTACTGAATTGGGTAGAATTGTACCAACTTTTTCACAAAAGGGGCTGAAAATGCCAGCGTGGAACCAAATGGCCGATGAATGACAAAAGGGCTGAATTTGGTACAATTGTACCAAGTGTGGCAACACTGGTCTCTGTACACGTTCGTTATTTTCCCGCAATCCGCTCATGCGGTAACCTTGCGCGAAGTAGTTCCCTCCGCTTGCCAAATAGTGCCATGTTTATAAACTCTTATACAGAAAAATAAATACAACTTCTGCTTTCCTTGCGTATTATCAAGTGCACACACGAACAAATTTTCCATTTCTTCCTCGTAAATTTTTCAAAATTTAACTAGAAACGGATGACCAACTTATTAACTTAACCCAAGATGAAACTGCCCTTTATACTTTGTATATTCTGATTGAGCTTCATGATGCTCACAAGATAGCACTACATGATGTTATACCTGGAAATTTTGTGGACGTTTTAAACTTTAACGTTAGTTTAATCCTCAGAAGAACTTTCATTCTTAAATTCTAATTTCAACTATGAGAACCTAGCAAATGTAAATTCCTAGCCTAAATTTGTCTTTACAAATTGGCGTGTGGAAGAATCTCGTGAAAAACATAGTATGCAAGTAGTAATATTATAAAGTGATAAATAAGTCGTGCATGACCTAGCCAAATCATTGCAAGCCCTGCACTTAATTTAGTGATATTATAGAGTGAGAAATAAGGTCTGTTTGGCACTGCTATATTATAATAAAAAGTGTAATGTTACATTTGGTACAGTTTGCAGTACACAGAGCGATATCGTAGTTATCAGGAAGAAAATAACATTACACTGTATTTTATGTATGCATATTTATAAATACAAGTCCGGCATAAAACCAGTGTAACCTCTTAGAAAACCTTATTGTTCATTACATTTGCAGTAAATTTCCTTGGTTTGTCATTCCCTTCAGTGTGGACATTTATATTAGACCGTTTCGTGTTTAATGTGCTGGCCTTAGACTCCTTTGTGTAAATTTCTAGTTCGTATTTTTTTCAAATTTACTCTTATAAACTTCTTCAAATTAGTTGTTGACTCTCGTTTGAGGACCAATGGATATTAACTAATTAACTCTATGGCCTATGGAACCGAAGGTTCATTGCCGCGTTCACAATAGCTCTCCACTGACCTTAGCCAACTGGATCCAGTTTCCACTTTGTATTCCTATTTGTGCGAGATCCATCTTAATAACAATGGACATACCATTTCATATGATACACCCTTCTTAAAACCCTTTGTCGTTACTGGATTTTACATTACACTATCCATTGTGATGCAATAAAACAACAAAACTTATCATAGCAATATATCTAAAGACTACTTGCACAGAGTTTGATGTTCAGCTTGCTTGATACTTCCAGGACTATTTTCGTGCTGACTGAACTATCAAATTTATGGCAATTCAGTTTCATTATAGTACAGGACCACTTCAGGTCTTTTTAAGAAATGATTTTCATTAACTTTAGCAACCTAAAAAAAGTCAATATTTAGTATTTATCTACTGTTTTGTACTCCTTAAGCACTGTGATTTCAGCTTATGTACCTCATAAAAGTCGAATACAACGCGGTTTCCTCTAAAATATCTGAGGTAACATAAAATCGAGGCAGGCCAAAATGAATCTGTAAAGGCTAGTATACCTGGCTCGCAAGATATTCGTACAACGTTTTGCGATTTTCGGTTCATAATCACTGTCCGAGTTCGTAATATCTTCTGCAGCGGCAGAATTTATGAAATCATTACTGGCATTTTTTAAAAATATATGGCACACATGAGGTAGAAGAATCACTATTACAAAAACTGATGGGTAATATATGTAGTTCTATCCATTTGATAAACTATAAATGGTATTCATTCATATAGGTGATATGCTGTCATATACAGACACCAATTTTAAAACATAATTTGATTTAAAATTGTAAAAATTCACATAAAGCATTAAGATGAATAAGCATTCACTTTAAATTCAAATAATTGGCTATATTTTTACAGCAAGTCGGAAATTTATTAAACGCTTACTTAAACATGATGCCTAAAGGTGTAATGCAAAATGTAGTAAGTTCTTGAAAATACTAAAAATATATTTAACATCCCAAGAAAAAGAAACATTACATAAGGAGCTTTTCAGACCAAAGTCATACGCAGGGGATTATATCTGTAGATACGAAAGTCCTGATTTTCCAATTTTTCTGTAAATTTAGTCTAATTTTGGGGGATAATTTTACGACTTTTAAGGTAACTTATCCCCATATTCAGATTGGACTCACTGGAAAGGTTTGGAACTCTCCTAAAATTAATTCTTGCCTCTATCAGGCCCTTATTGTTCGTTTGAAGCTTAACTATAAAATTGTTCAACAAGAATGGGAGACTTGATAGTAAATTCTTGTGTGTATATTTCCGGAGTCTGAAGGGAAACGAATTTTCGCTTCTAATAGTGGTTTACATCCACCCGGAATAGATAGTTGACTTCTGAGCGTTAGTACCGTATCGCCGAACCATTCAAAAAATCGAAAAAAAGGTTCAAATATGTACTAAATTATGAAATAAATATACTAAATTAGGCGCGAAATGTACTAAATTAGGTCAGACTTTCAAAACAGAGGAGTGCAAACTTCTCCAGGAAATAAAAAAGGATATTATTCAGTTTCTTCCCCAAACCTCTTGGTAGTGATTCTAGCTCACGAACCGGCTCCAGAGCCTTCGACGATGATGTAGACTTGCATTCCTCTGTGCTGATTCACTTGAGAAGTACTTCAGTGTACCCACGCGATAAGAACTATTGCGCAAAGGATACTAACTAACTTCCGAGTTAGGGGAAGAGCACAGCAGGGGGGTGAGCTGTGCTCCTCCCCTAACGGACAAGTAAGTTAGTGTCCCCTTCGGACATATTTCATATCAGAGTCAAATGTTGGTGATTTCTGTGTTGATTTAAGGCGCAAATATGCTATTTTTCGAATAGACGTAGCTAATAATTACTTATATTACCACACTTCGGTGATGTAAGATAGTAGGTCTTGGATTCAAGAAAATATCAAATAAAGAAATAAGTTTCATGCACTTTCTGATTTTGAGAATAACATAAAAGGCTTTTGAGAGTGTCAAGAACAATGCTCGTTTCGCGAATATATGGTCATTTGGGGCAGTACCAACACCATAAGGACAGAAGCATTATTACAAGATTGGAATGAATTATTAAAGAAACAAATTACAGCCCATGGTTCAGTATGCTATTTCAACTATTTGACAGATACAATACATGTTACACAAAAGCAATGCGTGGATGTGGAGGCACAATAGAAATGAACGATGAAGAAGTGTCGGTCTTCCCCAACTCTATGGGGAAGACCGACAGGTTGTTGGGGTAATACGGACATCCACATTAAAACTTTACGTATTACGATGGTGTCACTAATAATTCTACAACACACATTAATTTTCGTAAAGTAGTTCATGTGCTTTAAAGAAACAGAGGAATCTATAAGTTTAGAAATGTATAATATATTTACAGCTATAGAAAGTATTTAAAAAATGAGACTGAATTACAAACGAGGGAAAGAATAATCACAAAATGTGTTGTTACAAGAAATACATGAAACAAGAATTTCTTTTAAAAATAATATGCTAAATGTGAGCTAGAGCAAAGAGCACAAAAATTCTGTACTTCATGATGTTAATCGTATGTTATCAAAAGTATGGTTATAGATTAAAATATTAGTGTTAGTTTCATACACAGGAAAGAACAAATATTATACTCATATTTTTCAGAGATTTCACACTGTTGACACACAAAGAAGGTATCGTCTGGGTGAAGAAAACAGTCCTCGTTAAACCGCTGAAAATATTTTGTACATTGAACCCAATCAGCGGAATTGTTTTTGCCGTAAAACCAACCTCGGCAGATAGCACAATAATTATCTTTCTGTATTTACTCATTTCTGTTACTGTGTTTTGCAACATTTCTATGTATCTGTACTTTCTTTTACGGGTCATGCCTTTCGATGTTTTCTATTTTACTATTTTTCTGTGCAGATGTTAAAAGTTTGGCACTTTTGTCCTTCGCTTTACAATACCACATCTGATTTTCTTCGGTGAACCCATCCGCTTCTAATATAATTAACTTTTCTTCAAGTGCATCTTCGTCTTCAGTAAATATTGTATGTTCACCAAAATGCAGTTTGCAGTTAACTTTGAATAACTTGTCACATAACGTATTCGACGGACTTCAAAAACTCTTGAAGCAGTAGCAAGTAGCATTGAATTCTTTACTGCCTCTGTGGCTACTGACATTTTGTTCAAATTCCAGGAGCATCTCATGCAATGGAAAAAGGATACAGACATTTTATTATCTATATGTTAATACAAATGTAGTATTTTTGATATGTAGTTATTAAAAATCACAACGAAAGGGGGAAAAAGCATCTGTCGAACGTGCTCCAAATGTGAGTGTCGTTAGTACCCAGAATGCATATGTTGCACTTAACTATATTTTATGCAAATTAGAAACACTGCACACTGATGAACCAACTACCTGTGACTGTACAACTTTCAGCTGTATGTTGTCCACCATGAGTGCTGAACAATACAACTTTTACTTCCAAACAAGAGCTTAACAAAACATACTCACATTTAACAATGATCTTTGGCTTCTCACATACAGTATCTCTCACACCTTACCTCATAAATTTAGACCTATCTCGTCAAATTATTGTACTTATTTTTAAACTTTTACAGATATACATTTCATACACTCCACCGTTTCACTTAGTACTGATTACGCCAATATCTTCATTTCCAGGTAGAATTGACATTGTTATAAGTTTAGATGTGTCGGTATTCTCCAACTGTCGGTCATCCCCTGAACGACTATAAAAGTAGTGTGCACGTCACTCTTAGACACTGTTGCGACACTGTTCACTGACAAATAGCAATAGATACAATCTGCTTGTGATAACATATTTTTTACATATACATAAATAAATAAATCATTTGTCCCAGAGCAGAATAAATAATATCATTTACAATTCGTAACAAACAAATTTTAGCACCACAAAAACCGGCTGTTCTATATTTTCTTTTTTAAGAAACTAACCACGCGGATTACTCTCAAGCATGTAACTTAGCTTGGCCTGTTGATGTCTATCGATTAAAATATACGAAACATCTTACATGTTTTCAATATTATATTTAAATGTTCACGAAGAAATGTCGACTGAAAGCAGGAATTTCGTGTTATTATTCAGTTCAAAATATTTTCGAATTATGTCGAGGCATTTAAAGCTTAAAATATATAAAATACATAAACCGTACTCGTTTTCCTGTACAGTTAATGAATTTTAGAAAAGGACGCAAATTGAGAATATTTAAGAATCAAATCATGAAACGAGTATTCGGCCCCAAGAGGAACGGGAATTGGTAATGTCGGAAACTCCATAACAAGAAACTGCATAATATATACGGTTTACAAACATTGTTAGGGGCATCAAGTCTAGGAGGCTCAGATAGGCAGGTCATGTAGGCAGAAAGGAAGAAAGTAGGAACACTTTCAAAGTTTTAACTGGAAATCCAATCCGAAAACGACTATTGGGAAGACCTAGGCGCAGATTGGAGGACAATATTAAGTTTGATCTCGCAAAAGTAGGAATACGAAGTACACTGGATCCAGTTAGCTAAGGACAGAAGTAAAGAGAGAGTAAGGAGAGCTTTTGTGAACGCGGCATTGAACTTCCGGGTTTCATAGGTCTTTGGGTTCCTTATTAATTTAAACTAATTAAAGTTTGACAGTTCACGTTACTTTTGGGTTACATCATCTAATTAACTATACTGTGCAGTGCCGTGTTGCTGGTTTCATAACAGACACCTTAATGATGGTATACTGAAATATAAGCTTTACCTTAATAGTCGGCAAGCTTATCGCCTTTTGGGTTTATAAAAAACTACGCATTATAATTTACAAACACATACATACATACATACTGCATATATATATATATATATATATATATATATATATATATATATATATATAGGGTGGGCCATTTTAATTAATCCACGGAAATATCTGAAAAATGATAAAACATAGAAGAAATGTTTGAAGTACACGTTATATATTGCTAAGGGGGAAAACCAATTCCGCCAAATGTACCCCTCCCCATTCCCCGTAAATGGCGGTAACGGGGGATAACTTTGAAATGTCAAATGGGAATATGGGTCGAGTAATACCTCATTTGATAGGTCTTGGAAAACTAAGTAAAGCTGTACCAAAAGATGTTTCATATGGAGCACCAGTTTCAAAGTGGCCGCCATGATATGGTTCAGAAACTCCAGTACCCGTAGTATTAAAACCATGGAAGGTAAATAATGGAACAAAATTGAAATACGTAAATATCATAGGGCATATCGAATGATGTGATCCCTGTGATCCCAGTGGCTCCCTGAAGGGGTCTTGTTGGCTAACTTCAAAATTTCAAAATAGTAACATGAGTCGAGTGGTACCTCGTTCGACAAATCTTGCAAAATCAAACATCTAGCAGGAGAAAACGATTGAGTTGAAATGGCAGTGTTCTCAAAAGGCCACCGAAACATAGTATCCGTGTCAGAGAGAAGGTTTAGTACCCGTAGTATGAAAGCGATTGGAGATAAATCAACAGAAGAAAAACTGGAGTAGGTAACTGACGTAAGGTACATCGAGAGGTGTTGTCGGAGTGACTCCACTGAAAGATATCCGGGGCCAACTTGAAAATTTCAAATAGCAACTTGAAGCGAGTAACATCACGTTACATAGGCAAATGAATATCAAATAGCTTCTGTAAGAATATTTTCGACATGAGACACATTTTTCAAAATGATCGCCAAGCCATGGTGAATGTGTATAAGAAAACGTCTAGTGCCCATAGTATGAATACGGTTAGAGATAAATGAAAATAACGAAAATTAAATAGGAAAACCACGGAGACGATACAACAGAGATAAAAATGTTAGAGTAATACTGCCATAATGTATAAAGTGAAATCCAAGTCCTGCAAAATAATCTTTTCCTGTGCTCTGTATGTGAGTGGGGTGGAAAGTAACTGTGGAAGTTCAAGTGAGAACTCTACTTTAATTCGCAAATTTAGGCTACGCTACAAATAGGTATGGTGTGGTTGAAACATTTGTTTGTAAGGATGACGCTGTAGTGACTAAAAAAAGGTGAAATTTTATTTGAATGGTAACACATATCTGTATGGCTGAGTATGATTTGATGCGAAAACAGAAGAAACGTTATACGAAAGAAGTTGTCGAATAATGCAGTTGCTGGAACTTACAACCGTGTGAATTTGCTAATCTCCGTCGCCACAGAAACTTTTATGCAATGTGTGCTGGTTATTCGGAAAGCATTTTGGATATATAAGTACGCACCGTTTCATCCCTGAAGCTCACAATATGACATAAGTGCTAATAGTTAATCAAAATGTAACTGTGGACATCCGCATTAACTCAGTGCACCAATTCTCTATCCCTGAAGTCTGCTTTCCAAACAGCATTGGATAGGTCAAGCGTACGCCCGAACCGTTGTTCGGTCGGACATTGAAATTTTGAAGTTAACCCACAAGACCCCTTCAGGGAAGCCGCTAGGATCACAGGGATAACATCATTCGATATGCCCTATGATATTTAAGTATTTCAATTTTGTTCCATTCATTTACCTTCCATGGTTTTCATACTACGGGTACTGGAGTTTCCGAACCATATCATGGCGGCCATTTTGAAACTGGTGCTCCATATGAAACATCTATTGGTACAGCGCTACTTAGTTTTCCAAGACCTTTCGAACAAGGTATTACTCGACCCATATTCCCATTTGACATTTCAAAGTTACCTCCCGTTACCCCCATTTACGGGGGGTGGGGAAGGGGTACTTTTGGCGGAATTGGTTTTCCCCCTTAGCAATATATAACGTGTACTTCAAACATTTCTTCTATGTTTTATCATTTTTCAGATATTTAAGTGGATTTATTAAAATGGCCCACCCTGTATGTATATATATAATGTGTGTGTGTGTGTTCGATATCCATATATCCAAGTTTCTGAATCCTGCAGTACTTGCGCAACTACTTCTATAGAGGTAGTTTGAGAGTAGCCAAACTCCCTCTATAAAAATTGCTTTGTGAGTAATTTAGGATTCTGAAACTGAAGTATTTAAATAGGGCACATATTAGTTCCTAAGTTAAGTCTTGGCCCTCCTACAATAGGTCCAATAGTTTTGGTGAAATGGACCTTCAAAATTATTTTTTTTTTTTCGTGTTTTCGACAGCCTATAACTCTCAAAGGAAGCATTTAGCATTTGTGTATCCAGGATGGTCTATACTTTTTGTCTTATCCTGATGTCAGGAATCACCTCCGAAACGTTGTCGGTGTTTTTTTGAAACACCCCATATATATATTGATAGATCTAGCGACTGAGGAATTTGCTTTATAGGGACCCTAAAGTTTGAGAAATTCTTGTCTATAAGATATAAAATAGGAAATACACAACGTTTTCATTTGTTGCTATGAGTTGTGGAAAGCAAACACATACTAAAAGGTTAATGTTCCAAGTTTAGTGTACAAATAAAGTGAGCTATACGGACTTTGGAGTACGCCACATTCATAAATATCATCAAGTATTGATCTACTTAAGCTCATCTTGTTATTATATATAAAGGAATGTCGTAATTAAAACCATTTTTTTAAACATTAGCAGCAGCGTATGACTGACGGATAAAGCAGAATCTAATTTAGTCAAAGGCAGTAACCATGGCCACATTAACCCAGCTCGTCAATATAGAAGTTGCATCATCACGGATGCTCAGAATCTAAAGTAATTCCGTGTTAAAGGGCTGCTCAGATGTAAATACAGCACTAAAGGTTTAGCTCAGAATGAAGCTCTCGTTTGACTGGGTTTTCATGCCCTTAATGACCGTCTTCAGGAAGAGAGCGTCTGAGAGAAACAGAGGGATGGAGCAGGAAGGTTTTCCTAATGAAGAACACATCTCTCATAGAAAGCAGCGTCTTTGGTCTTAATAAAGGCAACTACGATTTTCGCCGAGTCCATTACGAGGAATCACATAAGGGATGTCTTGGTTGTATTAAGTGAAAACGCAGAAATTCATCTTGCGTGCAAGCCTCTAATTATCCTGTATCAAGAAGCTTTATGAGAAGTTCGTGCGGTTTCCATTACACTGATTATAAGCTTAAGGAGTTTTCTTAGCTACTAGGATGAAACAATACATATTTTCTCTTTCTTTGTTTCAATCACGAAAATGAAATGAAATCAAATCTTTTAGTTTTACATCCTATGCCTATACTTGCTAGGCTAAAGTAGAGGGTGATGATGAGAAATGAATGAAATGGTGGAATGAATAAAGTGGGAGGAAACAGGAAAACCCCGAGAGAATCCATGCACACGGTGTTTGTCCACTACAAAGTCCACTTGGCGCAAGTTGGGATCGAACTAGGGACCCCACGCAATAGGAATGAACGCTCTACCACCGAACCTCCGAGGCCCTTTGTTTCAATCATGAATCAGTATCATTATTGTATTTATTAAACTCTTGGGAACCATAGTTGAAGAAATACCACAATAGTTGTTTTAATTTCCAGTGTTTATAATTTTTTTCCGTTGCTCATAAATATATATTGTAATACGGTATTCCTACTACTCCGTTTGATAAGTCAAACTATCCACGAAAAGAATAACAAAAAGTATAAGTACACATATCAACCACCTTGAGAAACTAAACTTTGAAGGTCTATAGCGGAGAAACTAGTAATGATAGGAAAGGAGAGTTTGAAGTTTACTCATGATGCTGAACCCGTAGTTTTCACAAATACTTCTTTTATTATTTTGGGGTGATTGCGCATGGGATTCCACAAAGAAATTAAGGGATTCCTGGAAATTCTGTGGAGGAAAGGTAGATCCAAATGAGCATGTATGACAAAATTGACTACCAAGTAAATGTTTCGTGTAAGGCATGTCGGTATTTCGCAACAAACAGAAAAGAAGGAAGGGATTACTTTATACACTATGCAACGATATCTACTTCATCCAAGTGAGCAGCGCCGCAAATCGGTCTTCAATATTGGGGGGACGGGTAAGACCGTTCCCATTTTTTAAATTTATTTATTTATTTTTTGCGATGTTCAAAATATTTATGAATTTGAAAAACAATACTGTGGAGGATCAGGAGAGCACAATTGTCTTCAACATTGAAAGGCGGGTAGATTTGAGGCTTATTCTGGGGAAGATCAATTTCATCTCACTTTTCTTTGTATCGACTGGACACAAATCATCATATCTCTCCCCAGAACACATTTCAAATCGTATTATTGGGGGGGACATGGATTGGAGGGGACATGTCGCCCTCATCCCCCGTTAGTTTTCGCCAGTGCAAACGAGGGAGTTATAAAATTCTCCTTCATGGTCTCTACTTGTTTAGGATTAACTCATAGGTTAGTTAAATAATGGTTACTCCTACAATTACAATAGAAGTATCCGTTAATGTGTAAACTTGCAATATTGATGTAGCCACATGTGGCCAAAGTTATTAAAACCCCTTCAAGTCTGATTATCGAACCTAAATGTTTTTAACTATAAAGGAAGTTTTCTACATACTACCCTCCAAATTGGTAAATGTTGTGAAATGAAAAGAAACTAAACTAATGGTGTAACGTAGAAAATTGCGTTCCTCATTATAAAATGTTTGTTGCTCACCTGGCTGTCTATTCATATCACGTAATGACCACATGTTTTACTTCTGTATATTTCTTAAACTTGTTATTTATCCTGGCAATCGACTCTTTGAACTGTTAAATTTATTGTGTATAGTAATACTAAACAGAGCCTGAGGTATTTGTACAGTCTACAGGGAAAATGTTACAAGCCTTACAAGTGTCATGATCTTTTTTCTTTTATTTGATCCTCAATTGGTCAGCTTATTTTTTTAAAAAAATGATGTAATTATGGTTTCTACAAACAGCAGTATTAGTGGAGGTGTGAGCCAATCAGACCACAAGTTCATGAAATGACGCGTAGATTGCTCGTATATCTATATATATTTAAATGAAGTGTTTAAAATCCCTGTTTCGATCATGGATCGTGCTACATGCATTGTGACCAGCACTGCATTTGTGAGTTTACTTTGTTTTCCTGACTTCCCTTCCTCCGCATTTAATTCATTATTTTTCTATCATTTTTATTCAACATGTCTTCTTTTGGGGCCGCGGTGGCTCAGTGATAAAGCGTTCATCCCTGGTCCTTGACTCGATCCCAGCTCGCGCAAAGTGAGCTTTGTGTTGGACAGACACCGTGCGCGTGGGTTTTCTCGAGGTTCTCCCGTTTCCTTACACTTTCTTCATTCCACCATTTCATTCATTTCTCATCGTCACCATCTTCTTTAGCCTAGCTGGCATATCTGTGGGCCGTAAAACTTTAAGATTTCATTTCATTTCGTTTTATGTCTCCTTTTAAATAATTTGAAATAGAGAGCAAGACAGGAGACATTTAAACCATTAGTTTTCATTTTATAAATTAATTGGTTTGTTAGACTACAGTTTAGCATTCCTCTTAATCACTGAGGCTGTATAAGATGTAATTTCAGAGTTTAAGGTAGAACGCTCTCTAGCCAGGAATCGAATCCGTGACCCTAGGGCCGTCATGTAGGCGGGGCGACCGGGGCGATTGCCCCGTGCAGTGCGACCGGGGTGAGCGCCGGGACGACAAATCAACAAAATTCAATGAATTCAGTTGATGTTGGTAAATAAATTATTTTTTTAAAAATAATGTTAATTCAGATATTTTAATAATCATCAGGCAATGGTTAAATAAAATGTACTTAATTCATAAGGACAACACAAGAGGCTTAATGCCCAGTTATAGTATCGTGTGCATAATTATTAGGGTGGAGTGAAAAGAGGCCAAATTTTTTTTTTTTCGAAATTCGATTTTGGATAGGGGGCAAAAGTTGCATCATATCGTAGTACTTTACCATGCAAAATTTCAATTCTCTAAAATAATTTTTAGCCGGGGCGCAATGGGCCTTAAGTTTGATAGAGTTTATAAATGAGTGAAAAGAGCCCAAATTTTATTTTTTTTTAAAATTCGAATTCGGATATAGGGCAAAAGTTGCACCATATTGTAGCACTTTACCACCGGAAATTTCAATTCTCTAAAATAGTCTTTAGCAGGAGTGCAATGGGCCTTAAGTTTGATAGGTTTTGTAAATAAATACACGTTTATTGTTCATTTGTATAATTATTAGGCAGCTCTTCGCTTGAAGGAGACTAATTTGAAGGTATTATGATTTGTTGTGTCCAGGTAGATTTCTAAAGCTATCGAAGTTCATATTCTATGTTACAGGCTACATCAACCCAGAACTCACCACATGGAGGTGCCTACCGTCGAGTTCCATCCCACTTACCCACCAGTATTAGATTGAATGTTTCATAAATTTCATTCACGTCTTCAAGCAAAATACTGCGACTTTATCTGAAAAGTAGTCATGTATTTTCTTGTCAAATTTGGAACGAATAAAGAAATCTCTCCTGGCTCACATACTGACGAAGAACCTTCAGTAAGTATTTTCACTAATCTTTCCACTGCTTGCGTATAACATGGAAACTCAGGGATATAATATTTGTACTTTCTCAAGAACAAATTTTCGCAATTTGTCATCTGTGATATGAGTCAGTATTGGCGGTTCTGTTGTTACACCCATTTTAGTTTATCATTTCTGTGTAATTACTAGCCTCGAAGTTTAACACTGGCACTTGGAAGGAACGAGCTTCACGTTTACATTGTTTTCTGGATTGGAGGATTTTATCGGTAACAAGGATTCGCGTAGCTGATCTGAGACTAGTCACCAATCATGGCAATAAGAATATTTTCAGAATTCGCATAGAATGCATTTCTGGAAATTACTTTATTGATAAAAGTCTTGTATGGTTCCATCAAACATCTCGAAAGTCTTATGGTCAGGAACAAATGTTTAGATCCGTATTTGGCAAGAGGTTTCAGTTTTATGCTGAACCACACTGGTACATATACTTTTACTACGAATTTAACGAGAGTTTAGAGCTTCTCTGAAGAATTTGGCATTGATATATATAGACGCGAAAGTCTACAAGCCATTATTAACCAGCGAGTATGCGCAAGTTTCCTAGGTTTCTTATCTGCTAGATCTCTTACGACAGATTGACATATTTCATACAAATATCTTTGATAATAACTGAGATGACGCACGTTTAGGTATATAGGGAATTCTGAAGAAATCTTTCCGACGCTGCACACTGGATTCGTCTCTCAATTCACCAATGATCTACCAATAGGACCATACAAAGTACCAGTAGTCACATCATCGATTTCTTTCAGTAAATGATGAAGTAGTAGTTCAATGATGTGCAATAAACGTATGCATTACTGCAAGGGTCTCTCTAAATGGTTTTCGAGCACTCTATTCATCATCCTTTTGACCCAGCATTAGTATTAGTACCATCGCAGCCGATAGCTACCATATCTCATAGGTCCACATTATTTTCTTGTAATTCCTGGTAGATGGAACTAGCATTATTCTTTGCTAATGCTGAAACGCTCAAAGAAGCATGGCTGAGAAATTTATTACCCGATTCTTCAAGGACACAATAATGATCTTTCCTCTTCATATCTCTATGACTTCCGGAGCCGGATATTGCGAGTGTTTGGTCTTTCTTCCCATCAAAATAGATGGTACAAGGTTTCTCTTTATTAACAGTCACTTCAGTTCTTACACTTTTACGATTTTTCGCAATCTCTCTTTGTATTTTACTTCTATCAATTATGTTTTGCAGCTGCTCTGGACTTACAATATTAAAATCTTCCAAAACTTCAGTAACAATAGCTGCAATTTTTCTTCCAGTCACGGCGGTTTTCTCCTTTACTTTTGCTAATGTTGGGAGGAATTTTCTCACTTCTATGCATCTAATCTGTGATTGCTTTCTTGTCTTTAAAGGACACTTCCAACTAAAATCAGGATCTCCTTCAGCTTTAGCGTGTTCTTTATTGCCTTTGTTTTTTGTTTCCAAAGATGACGAGGAGTGTAAAGATTCAATAATGTAACTGGTACTGTTTTGGTTCAAAGTTTGACCGCTAGTTGCTTTCTGGCTTTCCTTTCTTCTCTTTTCTTTGTCCAAGTAACATCAATACCACCGATTACCATTTTTCTACTTATCCTTTGGTCTGATAAAACACTCTCTCCGATCCAGGCATTTTGAGTTTCCTGTGCAACGACACATCGTAAAATCTAAACACTTGCAAGCTGCTATATCAAATCGTTTATTGCCCTGCTTCTTCAATTCTTGTAATCTATTTCTTCTTTCATTCTGCCTCTTACTGCCAATTTTAAAAATATTTTCAGTTTCCTGTGGTAACAGTTGATCACTATTGATACACAGCCGAGCGATGAAACACGTTACTAAATGTCTTCCAACTTTTCTGCTACCTTCGTGGAAACCAAATTCTCTGCTGGTTCTTTACTTCCGCCCCCTTCAGCTGCTGACGCGTAAATAAATAACATGCCATAACGTCTTCGTAAGTTGGAAGCGTTCTCCAGTCACGACCTTTGGCACTACGAAACATCTCTTGTGCTCTTGACACATTCTACCTGGTTGATTTTGCCACCTTTCTTCTTTATAGCACTAAACAAAAACACCAGATGTTAGGCTGTAATACAGTGGTAGATAATGAAACCATCAGTAACTACAAAAGCGCAAAACTAATCAAATCACTAACGTAGCAACACGGCCGCTAACCAGACACGTACCCCGAGCACAGGTACAACACACTAATAACAATCGTCAAGCTGCCAAACAGTCGCACAAGACTTTAGCATCTGCACGAGCGCGCGCCCTGATTTCGTTCTGTACCCTCTTATCTCCACCCACCAAACTATTATACTAATGACTTAGTACTGCCAACAAGTTCATTATACCAGAAAAAGACTAAATAGCAAAAAAAAAACTTTTTTTTTTATGGCAAACTAGCAAATTGCTTATAGTTGATCACTTTTCGTCTAATTATTCCCAAATTTCAGGGCCATTGCGCCCCGGCTAAAAATATTTTTAGTGAATTAAAATTTATTGTTGTTATCTACTGATACAGGATGCATATTTTGCACCCTATCTGCAATAAAACTTACAGTCTGCTTCCAGCGAAGATCTACCAAATAGTTACATAGTAAATGGAAATTGATTTACAAAATCGCAAACTTAAGGCCCCTTGCGCCCCGCCTAAAAATTATTTCAGAGAGCTAAAATTTTCTATTGTAAATTATTATGATGTGATGCAACTTTTGCCTCCTATCCATATTCGCATTTCGAAAAAAAAAATTTCGCTTCACCCTAATAATTATGTCACATACACTATTATACTTACACAAATACACGTCGTTCAATTATGCAGAAGTTATTACTTGACAATTGTTTTCAACTTATTTTTGGACATACTAAATACATCTATTACACGAGATCTAATCATTTCGTTATATGAAGCACACATTTTTCAGAGGAGACTTAAGTAATATGTTAGTTCTTGCTTTTCTGCAATAGAATGTCCCAGTATTTTCTTTTGTAGTCTTTCCTATTGGGACACGTAATAATACTTTTGAAAATAATTCTTGACGTCAATTTTATCGATTAATAATTCATCTAAGAACAACAGATCAAGCACCCATCTTCTTTTTCTAATGTTTTAAAACTAAAATTCGTTATAAAGTCTTCATAAGGGGCATACTTTGGGTAGAAACCTGTTTTCTTGTATGCAAGCATTTTTAAAATTTTATACTGTGTATTTTCTATTGCATCAGAGTATTTAGTGACATTTGGTGTCCAAACAGTACAGATATTCCGTATTCTAATTTTGACCTCACATACGAAAAATATAACATTATCAATGTTGATTCTTTGTAGAAATCCTGCCCTATCCTATAAATTAAACTTAGGTTTCTATATGCACTACTTGTTATTGCGTCAACGTGTTCAGCAAAGGTTAATTTGCTATCAAATATACCACTTAGATCTTTGATAGTATTTGGGGTAGACAAGGAAGAGCCACTTACTTTATAGGTAAAGTTAATGGGATTCAAAGATACAGATTTACATTTTGACACATTCAGGACTAACTTATTCTTATCACAAAATATTTGAACTCTTTGTAGATCCTCGTACGTGCCTTTGGCGTGGGAGACACAGGTTCGATTCCCGGCAAGAGCTTATGTGGTTCGGATTCCACGTTAATCAGTCGGTCCACGTCTCATATAGCCTCGCTGCTGAAAGGGACGCTAAACTAAAATCAACTCAACAACTCTTTGTAGATCCTATTGAAGTTTCTCGTAGTTATCAATTAAACTTACTTTGGAGTATAATTTGAGACTGTCGGCAAAAAGAAAAACTTGAGAAGTTATAATACTCAGGGGAATATCATTAATAACAAGAAGAAACAACAAGGAACCTAGATTAGATCCTTGAGAGACTCCCGATAGAGTATTAAACTTGAAAATTACCGGTAGTGTAAAACATTGTCTAGGATTATTAAACTGGAACTCTCCCCAGCCCTCTGTGAGAAAAGTTTTTTTTTTTTTTTTTTAAATCTTGGAATTTAATATTTGTACCGTTATTTGTATATTCTAAACTGAGAAAGAAATTGTATGTGGCGGACGTAAAATCGTATGTTACATCTGTAAATCCTGTAGTTTTTGGACTTAACATACAGCAAACGTATAACTGAAAACGCATGTTTCATAATACTTTCTGCATAAGTGTTCCATCTGTACTTACTTTTAGTATGAAACAATGTAGGCAGTCAGGATTTCACATACAAATGGACATATATAACATATAGCTGACGAAGGTAACATGCATATATGTAAGTAATATAAGGAAGATTGTTAGATGTCAGACATCCTGCAATGGTTTGATGTAGCATCTAAGGGCAGTGCCTATGTAGCATTCAGATAACGTATGCTCCGCACTGATTTCTGTAGTAAGCAAGAAGATTCCGTATATTTTGTACAATATACCGCTGTCTGGAGAACGGATTTTTCTCAGTGTATTCTGTTACTATGTTGATGTGTATCAAGTTCAAAATAAACAAGAATAACAGTCGATTTCAATAATTCAAAAACATGTTTTCATTAAATTTTATGTTTTAAATACAAAAACCATTCACTTTAAACAAAATTGTCATAATGGACTGAACTAGTGTGACGTCACATCCTTCTCGTTACCATGGTAATCGCAGTTTTATTTTCTAAACAATGGCCTAAGAAACGAAGCAAAAACAGTGACGTATTAACTTCTTGATTACAAATATTAGAGTAAAGGAAACACTTGTACATGTAAAAAAGATTTCCAGTGAAAGAAACTTCGAAAAGACAGAAAAAAGCAAGCAATTAGGCAAATAATATGTTAAAATATGGCAAGCGCTGAAAGTGAAATGTTACCCCTGATATCGCAGATTTCGTGTATTTATACATTTGGAGGTTACATTAAGTGCCAAATATACTTAGTTTGTTTATTATCTTATATTAAGTTTAAACAATTCTGATTTTTTTATTTAGTTCTATCAGTATCACACGTTACATTGCAAATGTGTAGGTCTACAAAATTACTGTTTAAAACTTATGCTGAGCTACTCATAATTGACTGTTTTCTTGTTGTTCTGTCAGTGTATATTTTTAAAGTAAACAGAAAATATAAGAAAGATCCGATGCATGTCGATCAATCGAAAATCGGTCCAGATTCAAAATTCTCAGAACGTATAGGGTTACAAGCTTAGTATCCATTTTTCTTTTGATTGTTTGTTTGTTTATTTTATAGCCACTGTAATTATGGACTCATATTTTAAAGAAGGGCATAATAAATCTAAATGAAACCAATATAGTTAACATTATTCTCAAAGTAGACAATGATTTTTCCTTGTAGCTAAATAGCATATTTGTTCTATTTTATTTTGTGCCGACAGCTCGCAATCTCTGCATTAGAGTTTTTACATTATGTATAGTTTCTTTTGTTTTTCATGCATTACGTGGTAATGGAGCCTGCATTACTTATGAAGTTTCTCTCTTATCAGTTTACCAAGAGTACCTTTTCGCCTCAACTTCACTTTGTCTTCAAAATATTCTAAGTTGTCTTATAAACAGCAGACTTCACAGTATTCCTTTTGCTTCGTGGATTTATTTAGCAAAACAAAACATGGCAATCACCATGGTAACGAAGAGGAAATTACATCACTATTTCAGTCTGTGCCAATTTCTTTAACTTTACATTCCATATTTAAATATAGGAGTACAGAATAAACTCTAGTTTTTTCTCATAACACACTGGGGGTTGGGGGCCTGGGAATTCTTGCACCCGGCGCTTACAACCCACGCGTCAAAAGTGCTAAACCAGAGGAAAGAACTCTTTTTATCGATGTTAACTAGTAATAACATATTTCCGCACTTGGGAATAGTCAAAGTAATAACTATTATCTCTTACTTCTACCATGATGCTACGAAGAGGGAGATCAATTGTGTCAACGGTCCGTGTGCAGGGCTAAAATTCTAACTTGCAATTATATAGGCCTATGAAAATTAAAATTCGATACAGAAATTTGTCTAACATAAACAAGAAGGCAATAAATAATAGTAATATTAAATTTCTGCTACGAATTCAAAATATATTTGTAGACGCCAAGTTTATACTAAGTGTATATTTTGGGTTGATGAATGTTTCATTATCCTCATCCAACGTTAGATGGCTAGTAAAATGCAAGATCTTTTCTGTTAAAATACAACAAATTACGCGTCGAGAAGGCCTTTGTTACATTACTTAGGTATAGTCAAACGTAAAAAGACGAATACGGTTACTATTAAATCGAGTGAGTTCCCGGTTTCACGTGGGAGAAAAGGGAGATTATTCCCCACATAATTATGTAGAGAACTGCACTGAAAAAAAATGTAGGTGGCGTACTTAAAAAGATAGGTTACATGCGTAATTCCTGTAGTTTTTGGACATAACGTACAGCAGACGTATAACTAAAAACGCATGTTTTATAATACTTTCTGTATAATGTTCCATCTATACGTACTTTCTGTATGAAACAATGTAGGCGGTCAGGATCTCACATAAATGGACATATAGAACATATAGCTGACGAAGGTAACATAAGTATATGCATGTGATATACGGAAAACTGTTAGATGTCAGACATCCTGCAACGGCATGATGTAACATCTAAGGGCAATGCCTATGTAGCATACGGAATCGTATGCTCCGTACTGATTTCTATAGTAAGCAAGAGGATACCGTATATTTGTATAATATACCGCTGTCTGGAGAACGGATTTTTCTCTGTATGTAGTCCCCCGAATCGAGTTGTATACTAGACAAGCGTAGAGGGTGGCTAGCCTCCAACTATCTTCGTGGAAGCGGTGTCTCGTCTCTAAAAGTATCTGTTAAGATTTTGTCTCATATTTGATCGGTAAAATTCCGTTTGATCTTGTTTCATGGGCAATCGTGCTTCCGATATTCCAAACTTGCTAGGGTAAATCAATATTAAAACCGGAAATGGTAAAGTGCTCAGTTCGGTTTCAGTAGGCTAATAAGTTCGGAAATGTTACAAGTTCTTATGACACAAAATTCAAATTAAAATAAACGCTATGGATTTTTCTTTCTATGGCAGTATTATTGAAATCAGAAGTTCATGTAAATTTCTACTACTTTTAGCTTCAATAGAAAAATATTTGTTTAAATGGAATTTGTTTTTGAGCTTCTGAATTCACATGAAGTAAATATTTATTGCTTTGTCATACTCTTTTGCTCTACGGTAATCAATATTGAAACCGCAAGTAGACTTTTGTCAGTTTCGATTTTATACAGAAAAGAGATAAGAACGGCGACGGTACATGGCCTTACAACAATGAACCGATGCAAAAACAACTGTTTCTCGGTTACTGCTTGCAGGCACGTAGCCAAGGGTGGGTCCGGGGGGTCCGACTCCCCCCCCCCCGTTTCGAGAAAAAAATTAAGGAAGGATGAAACAAAGTGCAATGAGAAAAAGAAGGATCAGCGTTAAAAATAAAAAGCTACAACAAGCTTTTGGTTACTCTTTCTTTTGAGAAGATTTGTATTACTTGCAATACATGGTGGCGAATGAGCTGGAAAATCTCAGGGAATTTGAAATTTTTAATAAAGTTACAGAACTCTCAGAATTTCTGCTACAAATCAGGGAGATTTCAAGCTTCCGAAAGCATAATGTCGTTGAGTAAAAGCGTGGACATTTTTTATCGTAATTTTTCATCATCGGATCCTTGCAGAATCAAACATGTTATTTCAAAAACAATTTTCTACTGCTCCCATAATCTGTCATTTGGAACAGACAGTAGTTGACGGAATAATAAAAACAAAATTTATGTGAAAAAAAGTTGTTAATAGTTGATTGAACAGAGGAAGGAACGCAGATATTGTAAAATATTTTACAAGACATTACTGAGTATGTACTTTGTATAACAGTTGAGGTCATAATGAAGGGAAAATTGTTATATTTGAATAAAGAGAGGAAGGACGTAAATATTGTAAAATCTTTTTCAATACGTTTTTTTATTATTTTACTCGAGATTTCTTCATAGTTTGTTATTAAAATACTTACCAACATATACTCATTTCATTGTCCTAACTAACCAATATTTGTTAATAGTGAAGTAGTTTAGATTGATCGATCTCTTGGGCCTTCAGAATTTCATGTCTAGCCCCCTCCCCCGTTACGAAATCCTGGCTAAACGAACCAATAGACTATATGTTCCAGTAAAATTGTTAGAATGATCTAGCCCCTAGTGTGATGACCACAGTATTTCATGTCACGGACCCTCCCCTTCACGAAATCCTGGCTACGTGCCTGCTGCTTGTAGTGTATGGTACTTAATGTTGAGAGGAGAAATAGTAGAATTTCACCATTTCAGGTTTGAACAAGGGTTAAGGAAGGATATGAAACCTCTTCTTAGGCCTCTGAAAAAATGTTTCTAGCTATCTCTCCAATACCTATCGGAAGATGGACGGAAACAGTCATTCTATATAAGATTTTTAATGCTGATGTATAGCATAGTTTGAAAGTCCAAATGATTGTTGATCTTCAGCACTATGTTTTATTCTTAGGATTGGTGTAACCTGTAAGATTGAAGGCCTACTTAGTACGTCGTTTGCTACTTCAAACAACAATTCTTGAAAGAAAGTGAATTTTTGCATACTCTTTATTTGCTGTAGTCAGCTAAAGCGATATTGTCCAACTCTAAATCCTGTGCGGTTTTAATCTTACACTCTTTGATTTCCCATTAACATTACAAAATGATGTGAAGTATCTTGGCATGATCTTTAACAAACATGCCACACGGAAAATAATCTCTCCAACCTCGAAGCTAAGTCACCGTCGAATCAATTTGTTTCATAGTTTACGAGGCACCAACTGGGGTCTCAATTCAAGACTGATACTTTATGCTTACAAGCTGTAAGTATACGATGGTGTAACTCATGGAAATATCGCCTTGTTGTCAGCTCCATTCAAGTTTTATAAGAAATTATAAGTCGTGGGAAGTAATGCTTTACGCCTTGCATACTCTCTACCACCTAGTATTCAGACACAAGAAATCTATCGGCGTACCGATATATTCACCACCTTATTAGAGACGCTTATCCATTTCTCTTTGAACTTCTCGAGCAGAGCAGACTACAGCCTTACCACATTACGCTTATTCGCCAGTTGACCATCTTCTTGCAATTCATGAACGTGAACAGGGCACAGATTTCCATATCCCTCACATCCCTGCATTTATAGTCGTCACTTATAGCGTATGAAATCATTACTGCATTCCTTCGTTTTCACAAAGAGGGTTCCAGGTGTTTACACCTGCGCTGTGTAGCCCCAGAGCCTATTGTTTAAATTAACGCACCTACTTGTGTTTTGTTCATTGCACTTCACGTCATTATTTACATAATCACTAATCAGACAATAAATAAATAAATCCTGATGCCTATCCCCTAATGAGGTTGCCAATAAATGAATGTTCGTGGCCTCAGAGAAGGCGCGTTACCTACCACGAGCCACCCATCCTCGAATGGGAATGGAATTACATATAGCAAAAAAGTAGAGCGGTTATCTCGGCCAAGTTCGATAAGGGAATGAATCTGTTAATCCCCCCTCTCTCTATCTCTCGATATATATATATATATATATATATATATATATATATATATATATATATATATATATATATATATATATATAGAGAGAGAGAGAGAGAGAGAGAGAGCTTTTTCGAGATAATAGTGACTTAACGCACTCTCTTTTATAAAATCCATAATATTCTCTAGCTTCTATGAAACCTGTACAACAGCAAAGTATTACTGGTTGCCTATAATGAAAGGATATGTAGCTTTTATCATTCTAATGTTTCCCTTTTAAATCTTCATTACCATAATGTTTTAAAATAATTGATATTACTGGATTCCATTCGTGAGACGTCATTAATTTCTAACGTCTTAAGAGTGATTTTCTTTTGTAGTAAATTGCTGTACAAAAAAGAAGAAAATTTCTATTTTTTAGTTATGACCGGCAAACTAAAGGGGACGGATGATTAATGAATGTAAATGAGTAAGTAAGAATTGGTCAAATAAGAAGGAATGGGAGAACTACGAAAAACCCACAGTCATATTATTATTATTATTATTATTATTATTATTATTATTATTATTATTATTATTATTATTATTATTATTATTAGTAGTAGTAGTAGTAGTAGTAGTAGTAGTAGTAGTAGTAGTTGTTGTTGTTGTTGTTGTTGTTGTATGTATGTATGTATGAATGTATTTATAACCATATGTAATTTTATGTTAGCTATATGAATATGCTTCGTCTGGAGTATTGTACTGTATGGATCAGAATCATAGGCTTTCCGCCAAAGTAATACAAAAACGACTGGAAGCTTTCGAAATGTGGGTATGGGGAAGAATGGAGAGAATTAAATGAGTCGAGCAGAAAACGAAGAAGAAAATGTTAGAAAAGAACGATTTTAGATATTATTTAGAAGAGGAAAAGGAACTGGTTGTGGAGTCCTAAAGGATATGGTGGCAGGAAAGAGAGGGAGAGGTGAAGAAGACTGTAATTAATGAACGATATCAAAGCAAAAATCATATGTAAAGACGAAGAGGTTAGCGGCAGACTGTGGAGCATGGAAGCTTCTCAGATGTAGCAAGTTACATGAAAATAAAAATGATGATCATGATATGGATATGAACCTCTATCATACAGAGCGTTCAAAAAGTCTCTATACACCTGAATTGTCACATATTCAAAGCAACGAGAAAATTATTTTACTAAAAATTTATTATATTTTATGGCATAAAAACATATGTACAGGGCGTAGCATACACACACACATTTTAACAAACATTTTCACAGCAAATGTTGGAAATGTCCCCCATGAACCTCCAAACATGCTTGCACACGATTCAGGTGTATAGAGACTTTTTGAACGCTCTGTATTAGGTATTTACCCTCATTCTTACAATATGTAAAAAATCTCCGAATTGGTCAAACATAAACATCAGAAGGTCGATATCTTCCTGAATGATTTATAAAAATTGTTTAGTAACTTTTTTGTATCCATATACATATTAAAAAAACTACCTTCTATTCTTTAAAATAAATCACAGTGCCTGAGATCGAACTACCTATTCCTTACACCCAGAGGTGAGCATTGTACCATTGAACCACGCTGTAGCCGGTGAATTGTAATTTTACAGAACAATATAGCCGTATTCTTGTCACTATATATCTGTTTCTTCTTTAAAATAAAAGAAACGAAACAAGCTTTTAAAAACTTCTAAAGTTCTTGTCTATGTTGTAAAATGTAAAGTGAGAAAAAAACAAACGTAAAAGCACAGCGGCATTAGCACAATAAAGAAAAATCACCCTTTCTGTACGCCAAGAAAACTTAAGCCAACATGTTTCCCTCGTTTCTGAAACATAATTTAGTATTCACACTTTCCGTCCAACACGTGCGGCCAGTTCTACATACCCCCCCCAAAAAAAAGTTTACATCCATTTTCTTTGTGCGTACGTAATGCTTTCCTCATCCTCGTACGTATCTCCCTAGCTCCCAGAGTTTCCTTTGCGGAAATCATCTATGATAGATTATCCCAGTGCACGTACACCACTTGTTTTTTTCTGTGTGTGTGTTCGTTTTTTTCATATATAAATTTATTTTTCTTGTTTTTTATTTCTCTTTTTCGCCTTCCTTCCTGCCTTTTTTTTTTAAATTAACGATCCCAAGAGAAGTAAGGCTTTATAGCATCTATAAAAAATAACGATCTGTCGCGACATTTAGCGTAGCTGGGGTCTCATCGGTCACAAAAATGCCAACAGTAACACCACGTCAGGTGTGTCCTTCCAACGTTTTTAATATTAGTTTGGACAGTTGCAATAAAACAAAACATTACGTTGGATCAGTCTTTTAAATAATTCCCTAGGGACCAAACATCTCATAGCTTTTTTTTTTTTTTTTTTTGAAAATAAAGCACACAAAATGATTTACAATACCTTGTCCGTTATCATTAGCAATATATGCATAGGTGTTTATTTGCAATGATTCCTAAAAAAATACTTTTTGACTTCAAAGTTACATTCAATTAATACGTCATCATCTAAACACATCAAAATTGTTTTATTTTATTGATCCTTGATGAAAAGGGAGTTATCGTGGCCTGTATTTTCCAACTTTTTGGGAGTTTAAAATGGAGATTTCGATCAGCTGTTTCTAATGGTACCACTTTTGATTTCAGTAACCGACTACTTCTAGGTCATATTAGGGGTCCAAAATAAAAAGTGGAACCATTTGGGGAATGCGGATTAGAGACCGACTGGGACAAAAAGGGTGTCATTCCATTTGTATTCACAAGTATATGAATAACTGATATTCCATTTTCCCAAAAATTCTACTTTGACCCGAAAAATTAACGAAAATCTGGAATTTTCGATCCTGGATTTTCGTTAATTTTTGCTGCTGAAAAGGAACTAAATCGAAATTAATACATTAATCTCAATGCAAATGGACTGTTGATTAAAAAGGGGAGGCAAATAAAGTTCCAACAAAAGGACACTTAGTATGTCAATCAAAGGCTATTTACAGGGAGTAAAGTGCAGATCCGAAAAAAAATAACATGGGAAATTTCAAAACATATGCGAGACATCCAGTTATACTGAGGGAAATTTTCCCCTCATCCTTCCTGACAGTTCGCACACTGGGGACAACGTTAAAAAATTCAAAAATTAAAACAACTTTAGAACTTAATACATGTAATTTCTCCAACTATGATCATTCAGTAAATATTGAAATTATGCTTATTTTAGGATTACGTACCCCCAGAAACATCTTCGCGTGCCCCTAGGGGTATGCGTACCCCCGGTTGAATACCACTGGTTTAGATCATTTACAAATGCTGCAACTTGATCTGTATTTATCCAGCCTTCATAATCGTCATTCTCTATACTTGTTCTAAGATAGTCGAAGAGATGTCGCAGTCACGATTTAAAATTGCAGCTTCCTAAGTTTACGATTTCAAATGTATCGGTCACATATTTTATTTAAAGAGAAATTTCCTTCTTATACTTTCAATCGTGGGTTTTGGATGCCAAGTGGTGTAGCTTGCTAATTGATTCTTTTTTCAGGTAAAAATTTTGAAGTTCAGTATCTCATGAGAAATTCATATTTATTTTACGGTTGCAACCAAAACGTAATTATAAAGATTTTTTTCTCCCTAATAATGCTAATGATAGCGGTTTACAAAAGATTTTGAAGTTCTAGTTTCCTCCTGGGAATCTTCAAGTTTGCTGTACATCATTTGGCATTTATGTTGTCCAAGTCCCTTAGTTTCAGTTATTTTAACATTTTCCCCTATTGTGTATTTTTTTCTGTTAATATTTGAAACTGTTTTTACCTCGAGTGATACCCAAACAAGCACGATTACAACTAGAACATTTAGAAATTGTGGAGCGACCTGTTTTCAGAATTAAATGAAAATTGAATGAAATCTTTAAGTCTTACGTCCCACGCTTACGCCTGTTAGGCTAAAGGAGACGGTAATGAAGAGAAATGAGTGAAGTGAAATGGTGGAATGAAGAAAGTGGGAGGAAACGGGAGAGCCCCGAGAAAGCCCACGAACACGGTGTTTGTCCACACGGCGCGAGCTGGAATTGAACCACGAACCCCAAGCACCCGAGGTGAACGCTCCACCACTGAGCCACCGCCCCCCTTGAGAATTAAAATGACAATGAATTTTTAATACGTGTAATGAGGGGAAAATCTAGTAGAATATACGGAAAAGCGAGATTTAACAGGATTGTGTGTCATATATAAGATTTCCTGTACCAAACTACAGATTTGCTATTCAGACAGGATCAATCTGTAGAACCGCAAATAGGCGAATATGTAGAATACAGAAAATAATGGTTACATATTTTGATAAATATTATGTGAGTCCGTGTGAACACTACTCAGCCTCAGTTTTGCGTAAGATCTAGATTTTTACGTCTGGCTAGAAAGAAACATATGGGAAAAAATGAGTACGTAGTTATTTTTAGAAATATATGTACGGAAAATAGGTATGTACAAAGATAAGAGTACGTTATGCACCACCTATGTTGACCTGGCTCTAACGCAGTACAACAAATCGGCACTATAACACAAATTGCAGTTACACTGCCGTACCGTGAACAAACACCATGTGCTTGGGTTTTCTCGAGGTTCTCCCGTTTCCTCCCACTTTCTTCATTCCACCATTCCATTCATTTCTCATGATCACCGTCTCCTTTAGCCTAAGCGGCATAACCGTGGGGGCGTAAAACTCAAAGATTTCGTTTCAGTTTTCTCCTGGCGTGGCAGAATCAACGCTAGGAAAGCCACTCGTAGTCGGAAAGCCACAGAGTTTTTCTAAACGCGCTCGATCTTTTGCTTCGTGTACCTACAACTATTCTCGGTGCCAACGATATTAGAAATTCGACCTAAACTACACTCATAAAAGAAACTGGAAGTTGAACTATACTTCGAAAAACGTATTTGTAACCGTGATTTTTTTTTATCGATTTCATGATGTTTCAAGAGGGCGATATAACGGGTTCCTACCATATTTAATCTTGATTATTTATAGGGTTCATTTTGATCAAAGGTTTTCGAATCACAGTTATTCCTTAAGAGGTGAAGTGAATTTTTTATCCAATGTTCCAAGGTTATGCTCTTTAGATTACAAATGAGACAGATGATTAGTGAAAACGGATATTAAGGAAAGAATTGGTGGAAAGGAATGAAGAAGGAAACGGCAAATCCTGGAGAAACTCACTTCCATGGTCATTACCATTAACTTGCATGGATATATATAGTTTTATAGCCCAACATATACTTTAAATTTATGAAAAACCGAGCGAATACGAGAAAGGGCATTTGTTGCATTCCTGAAAATAATCATCTCTATCAAAATTTCCAATATTACGTCACTGACACTATCATATTTCTAACATTTCTGATTTTTGTATATAGGCATAGATTGAATTAAGGCATACCAGGAGGTTCAGATATTCTATGTACTCACTGTATTTTTTCTGGTATACAAATGGGAGTAATATGAAGAGTTTTGTAATTCTACCATGAACTGGACTACAGCACCCACAGCAAAACACTCTAGTTTCGGGGTGTGGTACCATTGTATATTACACAAATGAATTGTAAATCATTTTAACAATTTCAGCTATACACTATTCAAATTTAACTCTATTTACAACTTAGATATTTTTTGTTTAAATTTTAAGGCCCTCAAATATACAGAGAATTATTATTCTCTTTTCTTTGAAATAAGACAGGAACTTTGAAGGTTTCATTGATTACAGTAAATGCATTTCAAGTTTCTGTTTGAGGAGAAAGGAGAGATACTCAATGATATCAGAGGATTTTCACGTTTGCAATTTGTATATTATTAGAATATAATTTATTAAATGTATATCTACCTTTAAAATTAAATGTCGACTAAAAGCAGGGAATTAGTGTTATTAATCAGTTCAAAATCTCTTGTCGTCGCGAATTCTGTCGAGGATTGAAGCTTAAAATATATAAAATGACAATCATATCTGTTGTTCTGTATGGTTGCGAAGCATGGTCGCTTGCTCTGAGGGAAGAACGTAGACTAAAGGTATTTGAGAACAAAATCCTGAGACGAATATTCGAACTCAAGAGGAAAGGAAATGGGAAATGGCGGAGACTTCATAACGAGGAACTACATAATTTATATCGTTTACCAAACATTGTTTGGGTCATCAAATCTAGAAGACTCAGGTGGACAGGTCATGTAGCTAGAATGGAAGAAAGTGGAACGCTTTCAATGTTAACTGGAAGTCCAATCGGAAAACAATCGATAGAAAGACCTAGGCACAGGTGGTAGGACAATATTAAGATGGATCTCGAAGAAATAGGAATACCAATTAGAAACTGGATCCAGTTGGCTAAGGATAGAAGTCAATGGAGAGCTTTTGTGAACGCTGCATTAAACCACCGGTTCCATAGTCCATAGAGTTACTTCGTTAGTTAGTTTAGTATACCTATGTTAAACTCGGGCGAGGGAGGAAGCAATTTCCTCCCGTCCACCTAAAGGATTAAACGACGTCACTGTTTGATTACACTGATTCCAACTTCAAACCTAGTTAAATATTCCTTTGTGTTTTTTCTCAAAATGTATTTGAGATAAATATAAAATCATTATTATTTTAGTTAATGATTAGATTGGTAATAGAAATTCAATTTCTACCATTAATCAAATCAAAGTGGTGATTACTGACAATGGCGGTTGATTTCCGGATATCACGACATTTCCGAATTCTTACAGTAACATATACAGTGTATTAATTCCTTTTTTCTTTAGTGATATGCAACAGTACACTGCGCCGCAACTTTTTTTGTTGCTATTTCTCATTCGAAGAAAACTAACACATTGAACAATTGAATGGGGTAATTTGTAATAAGTACCTCCAAAAAACATGGTATTTTATTGTAAACAGTTATAACTAAGACATACCTATTATAACGATGCAAAGTATAGCGCATCTGTATCTTTATTTCTCGTATTGTACGTATGCTTTATAGTACTGAATAAAACGTGTTTTTTTTTCAGTGTTTACTAATTATTATACTTCGATCTAATTACAGGTGAGTAAGGCTGATCACTTCTGGTATACTTCTGGAACCGCTGGCAACTCAATTTCGTAAACAGAAAAAACATTAAATCAATTTTGCTTGGGAGTTAAGACTACTACTTTGATATTATTGGTTCCATATACGTAAGTAAAATGTTCTTAAATTTACTGTTCACACTTTATATATAATTCTTATTTCTTAAAAAAATGATTTACACTTTACTAGCAACAATCAATATTAACCATACCTTACAGCAGAAATAGAAACAGAATTCAGTTTCTTTGCATATATATGTCGATATTTTTAAAAGTTTCCGGCTTATTTCAGAAATACAGAATAATATCACTGGTAATAAGAGTCAATAAATCAGCACAGTGATGCTGATTCGAGGAGATCCAAAACGAACTGTAGGCATATTTCTTTTTTCACTCGTTACAATAATCAGCTGTTTTTAAGTTGGTTACAACGAAGCGGACAGGGTTAGATTTACATCAAAATTTGCACCACTCAACTGTGACGTAATGTCACGTGGTATTATCATGGGGGACAGAGGTGGAATAAAACGAGCCCTGCGGGGCTTCTAACTCTCCTCTCTCGCTGACCCTCGCTCAGGTATGTTTCGTAACGTGAGTAAATCCCTTTATTTATCAATAAAGTTGTGTGTGCAAAGTGGACTAAGTACCATGTGACAGTACGTTAGAACAGTATGGTGTCCCTACTACCCCCTACTAACTCTCAATTCTTACTCTTCTGTGTGTTTATAACGTCATTGTTTATAGGGGCTATCAGAAATCTCCAGGTAAATAGTAGAAAGAAAGCATAATTTATGCATTATGTATTACGTACAAGGGCAAATGAACATTATTGTCATCTTATTTTAATGATAACATTATTATGACAATTTTTAAACAATTAAAAAAGTTACTTTCCTTGCGCTGGGTTTGAATCCACGTCAAAAGCGATTTTCATTATTAGCACGTTCACTAGCATGCTCGACTACTAGGACCGAGAGTATCTGGCGTTTCATTCGTACTATATGTATGCTACGTGCGAGGGCGCCGATCCTGGAGTGGGCCGAGGGGGCCTGGGCCCCCTCAAAGCTCATGTGGCCCCCATATTGTAATTAGAAATATACATTATTTAGCATAATTTGAATGCAATGTGTCGTAAAAATCCTCATATATGCCTTCTGCATCTAAATGCCCCCCCCCCCCAATTTACAGACAAATAGGCGCCTTTGGCTACGTGGCGAGAAACTGATAACTCCAAGCAATTACAAACGTGTATTTAGCTCCTATGTCGAGCGTGATTAAAATATAAGCCCATATACGCTATATTAAGTACTGGCGTCTTGGCAACAGCAGCCCTGTGGACTGTGGCATTGACATGAATTATGTGAGCTCGAAGCACAGTGACAGATTAAATGACTGCCTTCAATGAACTGGCAAAATTGGAGATGAAACTGATTCACTATTTCTTCCATAGATAACACTATATTTCATCAATGGCTTATTACCAGGTTCGTGATATTTCAGTACAACAACTTTTGGAAATACCCTTCCACATTGTAACTATTTTAGTGTTTTAGTTGTATGTAACGTTACTAAGTTTGTTGGCGATAAGTGCACAAAGCTAACAATCAAAATTTAAAAGTTCTTCCGATCAATTATTAGTAGCTTAACTCTTATTTTTACTTATTTATTTGCTTAGGTTGGGAAAAAATTGTTCGATTGTTTAGTTAGTTCGTTCTTAACATTGCATAACAGCCTGAGAACCATCTCATATTAATTCACCGAACCTTTTATTATATCACTGGCCATATAGAAGGCATAACCTTCTGCGGCCCGCCCATCTCATGATGGGAATGAAAGACAGGAAAAAAAATAGTTTAGGTTGCGATAGGTGGGTCATTTTACGCTGAAATATGTATTAGCAATAAACATAATAGTATAACACTAAAATATGAACAAATAAACATTAGTAAGGTATTAATAAAAAGTATTCATAGTAATATTTTCAACTTTGAACAATGCTAATGTGAGGTTGCTTCTGGTGGTTAAAATATTGTAACTGCCCAAGACTATTCAATTCGTTAGGAAGCACGCATATGAACAAACTTTCTATCATTATAAATCTCGGTTTGAAACACAGTTTACACAGATTTCGTGTAATTCGAAAGGATGTTCATATATGATGTGTTGAAAGCAGAAAGTGTCTATTTATTTTGTCCTTAACAATTTTTTAAATAAAATACTTCTTTGTGCTACGTGTGCTATACACACGATGCTATATTTTATTTTATCAGAATAGTCTATTTATCGAGAGGTCAGGAAGTCTATCACAAAGAATGTCTAAAAAAGAAGTTGAGAAAAGTGTATAATTTGGAAAGAAACACATTTCGGATCATAGACTAAATTGTCAATATGTGATACATCAAGTATGTAAATAGTTTCATAACTTCTAGTAATATGAAATTCTAGATATTCTTGAATTCGTAGTTACGGAGAATTGAATGATTTATATATCTTTTCTTTCCTTAAATGTGTCTTTATTTAAATGTTAATCCTTCTGGATAGTGGTTACTTGCTGGCATACAATAGAAATATACAAGCAATTTCCAAAGTTATTTGTATGGGCTATTTCGTAGAATTGTATGTTTTCAAATGAAGCTTTCTTAACAGTAAATTATTAATTTTTGTTTGTATTAAAAATATACCTAAAGTTACAACAATATTGAATATTCACGCCATCTATTAATTTAAATGTCTTTGATTTATGGCATAAATTTTATGCCTCGTTTGGTTCGATTCTACAGAGCGATCGAAATTTCCTGAACTCAAACTTCAAAAAAAAAAAAAAAAAAATTCTGTGTAAACTGATTTGCTAGGGTGTTGGCTATATACGACACAAGAGATGGCTCTGGGGAGTGGCGCTAACAGTCGTGGCGAAGAAATGAACTATATAAAGTGTTGTTAGTGCAGAGCCATATGATACGCCCACTTGTGATAACCGCCGAAGTCCTTTCTGTGGTGATTGTTGCAATCGTGCTGCGACGCCTTCCAAAACATTCGTCAAAACTGTAGGGTGCCCACTACGCGGCTTATCATGCGCATTGCCAGTTTCACGAAATCTCGTGACTAATACATGAATAGTTGATTTACTCACAAAACGCCTGAAACGATTCACAAATTTCTCGTTTGAAGCATTGTATGATGCGGATTTGAAATCTCCTCTAACAAAAATACACGCTCCTTCGCCGACAAACCCATCCCTGCAACTGGAGTGATTATTTTGCTAACAGCACCTTATGTAGTGTATTTCGTCGTTACGACTGCTAGCGCCACTCCCCAGCACCATCTCTTGTGTCGTGCATAGCCAAGACCCTAGTAAATCAGTTTGCACAGCAATATGTACCTTCTGGTAATAACTACTGCTAAAAAAAAGTTTTTTTAAAGTTTGGGTTCGAGGACTTCTCGATCGCTCTGTACAACGGTCTCAATTGTGTTTCTTTCTGAACTTAACGTTAATTTCAAATGAACCATAAACCTTTGATTTATATGTTAACCTGTTTTCCACATTTCTTTGACATTTCCAATACATTTCGAAGAAAACAGAAAAAGTAATTCTCCAGCAATGAATAGACAAGAACGGCCCAGGTAATCGACCCGGTTCAACATTAGAATTTGAAGCAATAGATGAATCTGGTGCCGAGATTTTAATAGTTAATCAATGTTAGTAGTTAATCCAAGTCGTATTTTCTTAGATAAACATTTCGTGTATTTTGAGCTATAAAAGATCCACTCCAGTCAACCCCATATAGGGGTACGTGGGGCCAACTTGAAGATTTTAAATGGCAAAGGGGGTCGAGTAATATATCGTTAAAAAGAACTCGACAAGAGAAATATTTTCTCGAAAGTTTCAAGACCCTATGTTGACCCCATCCAAAATGACGGAGGTTCAGATTTCGTGTCCATATAGTCCGTTGCTCCCCATGTATCTTCGAATCGACTGCGAATATGAGAAAAGGCAGAAACACGTCCATCATTATTTTAAGGGGATTGGATTTTGAGTTATGAAAGGTCTACCCCAGACACCCCTTATAGGGATACGTGGGGCCAACTTGAAAATTTTAAATGGCAAGGGGGGCCGAGTAATATATCGTTGGAAAGGACTCAACAAGAGAAATAATTCGCCAAATTTTTCAAGTCTCTATGTTGATCCCATCCAAAATGGCGGGGCTTCACATTTCATGTCCATAGTCCATGCCACCCCGAGTATCTTCAAAACAACTGAGAATATGATAAAATGAAAAATCATGACCCCTCGTACCCCTATCTGGGGTTGTATGTGGTGCCCCTTTTATAACTCAGAATTCAATTCCCTTAAAATAACGATGGATGTCTTTTTGCGTTTTATCATATTCTTAGTTGTTTCGAAGATACACGGGGTGGCAACAAACTTTATGAACACGAAATGTGAACCCCTGCCATTTTGGAGGGGTTCAACATAGGAACTTAAAACTTGCGGCGAAATATTTCTCTTGTCGAGACCTTTTGAACGATATATTACTCGACCCCCTTTGCTATTTAATATTTTCAAGTTGACCCCACGTACCCTTATTTGGGTGTGTCTGGGGTGGACCTTTTATAGCTCAAAATTCAAGCCCCTTAAAATAATGATGGACATGTTTTTGCGTTTTCTCATACTTGAAGTCTTCTCTAAGAAACACGGGGTGGCAACGGACTTTATGGACACAAAATGTGAACCTCCTCCATTTGGGATGAGATCAACATAGGGACTTAAAACTTACGGCAAAATATTTCTCTTGTCGTGTACTTTCCAACGATATATTACTCGACTCTCTTTGCTATTTAAAATTTTAAGTTATCCCCTCTTATTCCTATGAGGGGTGTCTGGGGTGGACCTTTAATAGCTCAAATTTCAAGCCCCTTAAAAGAATGATGAACGTGTTTTCGCGTTTTCTCATATTCTAGTCAATTCGAAGATACACGGGGTGGCAATGGACTTTATGTACACCCTGTATATGAATCATGACACCATGCTCAGTTATACTGTAATTACCTTCTGTTAATGTTATCATAATTCATTCACATTGAAGCAATTAAATTTAATAATGAAGAAATAAATGGAAAATCAACTTATTAAAATCAAACCTGATATGAACCCAACTCAGAAGCTGTCAGGGTGCAAAGCTGTGGAACATAGTCTCCAAGGTCGAGCCAAATCTGTTTGCAGGCGCGCCCGGCACTTAAATATAACGATGTTTATTTTTGAGATGATGGTATATTTACCCACCGAATTTAGTTCAGATCTGGTCAGTAGTTACAAGGGAAAAAGTGCCACAAGCAAGGCGAGACGAGACTATCTGAACCCGTTCATGGCTGAATCCGGTCACCAAATATAGCATTTTTATTCATTTCGCAATGGAGTATTTGCCCACCAACTTTGGTTAAGATCTGCCGTAATTACCGAGAAATAAAAATGCATGCAAGACGAGTCAAGCATATCCGAAGCTGTTGCTGGCTGAACTTAGTCACTAAATATAAATCCTTTTATTTGTTTGCCTGGTTCAGATCTGGACAGTAATTAAGAAGAATACCTCGTATATATATAGCAAACTGGGTCTTTCCCTGGCCTAGCCCGGTCACTAAATATAGGGACATTTATTTCTTTGACAGTGGGATATTTGCTCACCGAATTGCGCTCATACCCGGGTAGTAGTTAAAAAATAATGAATCATTTGCATGACAAATTAAGCCGAGCAGAGCTTAAGGAGCTTGTTCCTAACCGAGGATGGTCACCAAATATAGCATTTTTTATTCACTTAGCCATGATCTGTTTGCGCACTAAATTTGTCTCATAACTGACCAATGGCTACTGAGAAATATAGTACCACATTACAAAGCATGCCGAGCCGAGTAAAGCCTGTATCTTTCCGAACCCGGCCACTAAATATAATGATCTTTACTTCTTAGAGAATTGGCTATTTATCTACTGAATTTTGTTCAGATCCGGCCAATAGTTACCGAGAAATAATGCACCACATACACACACACTCTTGGAATGAAACTAAAGCTCCGGCATGCTAACGCCGGGAATTAAAAATTCACACAAGTAGTGCAGCTGCTGTTGTTTTTGAGTAGTATTATTGGGAGGAAAAATGCGAGTGGTTTTCAGAGCTCTCTTGTGGTTAAGCGTTTAGTGTACGCACTTGATGTGGGAGACCCGGGTTTGATTCCCGGAGGGAGCTCATGCAATTCGAATCCCATTTTAAATTGTAGGTCCACATCTCATGAAGCCTCGCTGCTGAATGTCACGCTAAATTAAAATTAAATCAAATCGAGTGGTTTTTTGCATTACTTTATATTTACAATGTTGCCAGATTATAAGGAATTACAAAGTGTATAGATATTCTATAGTGCACTTTTAGTATTGGTTTGTTACTAAGCACGATTGGCAAAGTGTATGTGATTTGAAGAGGAAAATTAGGCATCAGAACAAAATAATTATGTCAGACAATGGGAAAACTTTGTATAAAGTATTGATGCTATTTAGAGAAGAAAGCTTCTACACTATGCATGTTAGGATATTAATGCATTTCAAGTGTTCTCTGACATTTAAAGATTGCTTTTCGTATAAAGGAGAACTAAACCATCTTGAAGGGTCAGTGTTTAATCTCATGTTGAATGGTTGAAATATTCAACTCAAAATAACTTAAAGTAACATACACGACTGCTATCAAACAAATTTGATTAGATTCAGTTTATCCTCTCAATTTTCTGTGCTCAATCATCCTCTATTTCTTTCGATATAAGTCTTTAGCATACTTTTTATTTCTCCCACAATTTCTAACACTCTTTCTTTGCGAGATGGTTTATTTCAGTAAGTATGATATAAGTCTTGATTTCGTTGTACAGAGTGTCAAAGAACTATGTCATTGTAACATTAATTGTGGTGTTGATAGCATTGCTCTTATATGGTTACAGACAACACTCTATGGTATCTCTGCATTCAAGGTCACGTGGAGTATATGAATAGCGAAGTCATGGTTAACATAAAAAATGGTTGTAGTTACACAGTTTTGTGCATGAATGCATTAATGACGACATACACGGCATTCAATGACATAACTAAAGACTGCGTTTAGAGGTCGCTTTGACAAGAACCCACTTCGTAAAAGAAGATCGACCTAATTGATTGGAAGTAACCTGCGTTTGCTTACAATGTGTCAAAGACCGGTGGTGTGGTGGACGTATGAAGGCGCGAGAAAAAACTTACGCTGTCACCGCTCGGTCAATTGCGATGTCTTAAATTAAATCGCTTCGCAAAAGAGCAGTTAAACTTACTATCCCGCGTTCAAGAATATGTGATGATTATTTAAAGAGATTCGCATATGAATGCATTTAGACTGCTGATTGTGAATAAAGTATCTGATAACGACATGGAACACTGGTGTTACAGTCTGGTGTGCTTTTTTGGCACTATCTCCAAATGATATATCTCGCTCGCCAATGTTATTTTGAGATGGCTGTGTCATAAATTCATGCAGGGAGAATGTTTTTTTGGTCTAAGGAAAATCTTCATTATGTGCCAAAGTGGAAATGGAACCCTTCTTATGTTACAATTGACTGGTAAATCACGATACTCGTTCGGTCAATATTTTAAAAATATAAATATGTAAATGGACATTCTTACCTACACATATTGCAAACATGCAGTACTTAACAGCTAGTGGCGAGTGGAGGGGATCTGTGGGTACAGACCAGAGCTCCAATCTTTTCGCTCTTTACGTGCGTGATTTCCTAAATGTCATTTTTCCATTTAATCGAATTGGGGATGGCTCAACATCTAAATCTTCATTGGAATGACCCCTACGAAACCTGAGTTTTAGATCAGTAGACAGTTCATTCTGTGCAATAATTAAGTCACATAACTTTCATCGTCGGGACAGGATAATTGAAGAATTGTACGAAGTGCGGAGGAAGATTTTCGAACGATCATTTTTCAGATGGTCCGCAACATGTCAAGAAGAATACGGAAACGTACACAGTGCTATGAAACACATAAAAACCCACTAGATATCAGTTTTGTCGACTATAGTCTATAATAAATAAATAAACAAAACATATTTACTCTGTGTGATAGTCAGACATAGGGGTACTGCAACTACCCGGACATCCTATAGTCTCTTTTGATTGTCCTATTCAAAACGGCTTTCAAGTAGACATAGAAAGTTACAGCAACCGAGCTATAAGTTTAATCAATTCATTTATTGGTTATAATTGAAATATATATCTCTAAACAGTAAGGTCAACAAAAACAGAGAATTACTTAGTGGTAACACAATTTGTATAAGAAAATAGTTGAGAGACAAGAATACCAATAAGAAAGCTGTACACAATACATAAGGTCAATTGCAAGTCAGGAAAGATAGATCTTATATATTATTTATGAAGTGCATGAAGAGAAAAGAAAAGAAACTATTTAAAACCCCAAGTATTTTATTTAAAAGTAAAAGAAGATTATTTCTTTAAGATAAAACTTAATTTTTATTTTTAAAAAAAAAAAATTGTAAAAGAGAAAGTTCTAAAGTGGTTTGCGTTTAATGGAAAAGTTTCCGAGAAATTTTAAGCCTTTGAACGGAAGATACTTAACAAACTTTCAATAAAGAATTCCACTTTCATCTTCAGAATATAATAGTCTCATGAAATATTAAGCTACTTGCTTAGATCAAAGAAAAAGAAACATTTTTCACTCGAAATGATATTCAACCTAAATCCCATGAAAGAAATGATTTTTTTAGATTTAGGTACTATGATAATGTCCTTTATTACAAGGAAGAGCTATGATTAATAAAGATGAAGGATAGTGAAAGAATTGTAATGAGTGTAAAAGGAAACGGAAGAACCCCTTGAAACCCCCCCCCCCAAAAAAAAAAACTAACTGGCCCTGAGATCAAACCATATACTCCTATTACCACAGTTCAACGCTGTATCACTGAGTCACCATGCCCTCTAAGCCCATGAAAGCTTGTACTTACTCAGACAGAGAAAGTTATTTGGCACGTCAATGTTTGTACATAAATTTGGAACCATAATTTTATGCTGTGTAGTGTGTGTAACCTAAATGATATTTCATCAGAAGATCTACTTCTAACGTAATTATTTTGAATTTCCTAGAGCGAAGTTATGTGCCTTTTAGTTCAACTAATTATCCGATCTCCTCTTCAAGAAGGAACAACATGGGAAAAGTTTTTTCTCTCTATCGGCAGTCAAACCCAAACGGTAGAGCCAGTCAACTGTTTCGAGTCAACTTAGTTTTAAACGTCTATCCACACTAGGTAATAAGTCGAACGAATTCTGTCTAGCGACAAGGTCGAATGGGGATAAAGATGAAATAGAGTGATTTTTACTTTTTTTATTATTATTAGAAAAGCCACTCAACCTTGGTCTCCTGCCCAGGATGGGAAACTTACTATTTGTTCCGCAACAAGCTTTAGTGTATACATGTTGCTATAGAACGAAGGGCCACTGCCAACAATAGTGAAGCAGCAGTGGTTTCGCTTCCTCCTTTTTAATTATCCCTTTAACTATCTGTGTGAATTCTTCAAAGGTTATTGGGATGAGAAGTGTAGAATTCCTGAATATCATCTATTTAAAGTGTTTCTAAATCGGAAACCAGAAGAAAAAAGTCGCTGCTGCCACTAAGGTTAGCGACTACGCTTATTTCCATTTTAAGCCAGAATAAGTAAGACACAAGGTGCTATTCTGCACGTGGCCAAGTCATTTGTTACGTCTTTCAAGACTAAGCCCTAGTGTGGACGCGCAAATTGACAAAGGAGTTTGTCCCTGGAGTAATCACTTGGATTCTAAAAGCCTATCGATAGGTCGAGATGTAAAAGGTGTAACGTGCCTCGATGGACGCCGTTCTGGGCCGCTGGATATTAGATCCAGGACAACTATATAAAGTATTTGAGGGGTTAGAGTTGTTAGACCTATTTTCTCTCTCATAAGAAATTAACTGGTGTATTATCAAATCTATGGCTAAAGATTATGAATCTGAATAAATTTAACAATAAATTCAAATATATTAATAATTCACTTACGAACTGCACTAGAAATATACCGTTTTAGAGGTAATTCAATATCAGGTTCTTTTAAACGGAAAATCAGTAAATTATCTTTTCTTATTTTATTTAAAAAAAAAACAAAAATGAACTATCAAAAAAAAGTATCGAAAATACAGATTATATATTGAAACAATTGAAGAAAATATTAACAGTTATGAAATATCTATATGTACATTCACCGTTCATACAAGCCAACACGTGTTCAAGTAGGTCAAAAGGATACATTAAGTGACACTACTTGATTAATACTACAATACATTAAATCGTGGATAACTAATGGATTTTGAATTCCTCCTTAAATTCAATAAGAATTTAGAATAATTAAATATATCTCACAATATGATAAATTGAATAAATTACTTGTATTTAAATTGAAAAAGTATAACACTCACCATTTGACAATGACAATTTTATGCCTTGTTAAATACCAGCCAGAAGGAGTATTTCACAATATTGCCTCTGAATTCCATCACATAATCACACAAATCGACACCAATTACAGATTTATATTAATTATAATATTATATAACACTTGATTAACTTCAATAGAACTTTAACACTTTTTGCCAACTCGGATATTAAATCACTTGAACTTTTGAAGAATTACCGTATTCCGATTAAATTTAAATATATGTTATAGAACCAGTATAATTTCGATGTGCCCAGTTCTACATTTCGTTCCGAATGGCCGCTTAGGTAACCCGCAGCTCATTCGAAACTCAGTAGTTCTATAGTTTTCCTCTAGAGGCGCTGCATATGCCGAATGTTCGGATGTTTAACATAACCTCTAGGATAACATGGTTTCTTTCTTTCTTTTTATATAACCAAAATAAAGTGTGATAAAAGTTATCACACGCAACAAAGGGTGATCCATCGGATTACACTTTATTGAATACTCTCAACTTTCCGCAATGTACAGTGTCATGTGATCGCTGTTTCACGCAAAATCTTCGAATACACTATACAGAAATTTATGGAGATTCTGCTACTTCTGCAACTAGTGCAAGAACGGACTCACCACCTGACTTCGTTCAACACAATCGTCTAATCAACAGAATGTACTCCTTTAAGGAGCAGATAAATACTCGACTTATTTATGCCAGGATGACTATTTACCATCCAGGACATCAAAATTACTTTAGATCACCAAAGACAAGTCGGAAGACTCAAGATCTATTTTTTTGAAATTTACAACTCTTCAATATACATCAGTCCATCCAACGCAAACAACCATGTCTAAGATCGGCATAGATTCCACTTACGAAGCTTTCCGTTTTCTGCAAAATCGAAGGTGAAATCCTCACTGCTTCAATGTATTAACTTTTTCCATACAGGACCAAGCTTTTATTAGGTAACTTCTGTCATGGCTAACCTGCAAGAGACTTTATCCTTAGTGCGGAAAGATCATAGAATAACCTGCTTCCTCTATATACACTCTATAGGAAATTCCTTCCCTGCTGATTTCTTGACTAGTGCATGCGTCTGTGGTGTACCGAATTCCTGGGTTTGATTCCAGATGAGAGACACTTGAATTCTGAGCGCATTTACAGTTATTCGGATTTCACCTTACTTGAAGTTCAGTTCTCATATAACGTCAAAGCTAAAAAGGAATGCTAAACTCCAACCAACTATAAAACAAATAAACAGGAATCGAATTCTGGACCAATTGCAACAAATGAAAGCAAGTGGAAGTAAACCTAATATTTATACAAGAAAGAAAGAAACAATAATCAATGTTAGTGTACCGGAAAAATTTATGTAAATTTTGTAAAAATTACTATTCTTTCTCACATATGAACATATTCTGTACTATATTATATACCATATCTTACTTTGTCCTAACATTATGAATTGTTAATAAAAAGTTTTGAACCAAGTAAGTGTTGGACAATTTTAGAATGTTCAAAATTTGTGTCCGCTGTGACTCAGTGACAGAGCGTTCACCTCTGGTGCATGGGATCCTTGGTTCGATTCCAGCTTGCGCTAACTGAGCTTTGTAGTAAACAAACATCATGCGTTTGGGTTTTCTTGTGTTTCTCCCGTTTCCTCCCACTTTCTTCATTCCATCATTTCATTCATTTCTCATCGTCATAGTCTTCTTTAGCCTCACCACCATAACCGTCAGACGCAGAACTTAGAAGATTTTATTTCATTTCACGTTCAAAATTTGTACTAGTGTCTTGTCGCTTAACACGCGTCTCTTTTTTTTAAATAAGTGTAAAGTTAAAATTGTCATTCATTATTTATAACTATAAACGATAAAAATCATATCTGGTTTTAAAACATATTTGATAAACTTCTTTCGTATTCGCGACAGTTCTTTGCGACGGTACTTTATCTAAGAGTTTTATAAGACACACGTATGCTAAAATTCTGGTGTAACTAAAACCTCATACCGTTACATACACGTGTCAACTTCATTAAAACTTTTGTATTGTTTAATGAAAGGTATAGAAGTTCCGTTATTTTTTATTATTATCTTTGCATAGCACTACCACCACCACCACTATTACTACTACCACTACTACTACTACTACTACTACTACTACTACTACTACTACTACTACTAATAATAATAATAATAATAATAATAATAATAATAATAATAATAATAATAATAATAATAGTCAAACGGTAGTATGGTATCAGACTAAAATTCAACAATAAAACAGCCTCAGTTTAAATACATCTAATAAAAAATCTGTGAGATGTAGAAGAGGAGTTTGATGCAATAGGGGCGTAAGTCTGAAACATGCGTTTGGCGAAAAAGGGTGTTGAAAATTTAAGCAGTGCTTTTTTCTTACATAAAACAATGTAATATGCAGCATTTAATTCCGAAGCATGGCAAAGCCCCAAATGCGTTTGATGCAAAAAGTGCGTAAACTCCTTATTACATCAAACTCCTCAATTGCTGGCATCAGATATAATGACTATCGGCCTTCATTATAAATTTTACTCATTTACCAAAACAATGCATGTGCGTTTAAGAGTAGAAATGGTAAGCATGAACTACGAAATAAGAAACAAGCATCTGATTGGTATTGAATGTTTTTAAGATATAGGGCATAACATTAAGTGTTTGTGACTAACGGCATAGTGAATAGACCAGAGTTTACTAGCCTAGAGATGAGTTTAAAATTATAATAGCTTCGTGGAGTCCTGGATACAAGTTAGAATATTATCACTAGCAACTCACTATCTACCATACTCTAATCGTCTCTTCCAACACTCTCTATATTACTAACTAAATCGGAAGAGATTTGGACATTTTATGTGTAGAACAAAGATGGTACTAAAAGATCGAGACGATGAAAGACCTTAGACACTTTCAGAACTCCTGAAAATTTAACAGCCAGAAACTCTCCTAAAATTTGAGATAATTTTAAAATCTGTGAAACCTCTTTATGTTACATCACACGTAGGAAAGAATCCACAGAGTCTTAGTCAGCGCAGGTAAAACCTACAAATATAAACAATTAAAATAATTCTTATAATACCACCTACAAAGTTCGATTATTAATGTAAGCATAAATTATACTATTTTCACTTTCCTAACATAGATTACTATTAAGTAAACCAATGAATTTATAATATTTATTTATTATATAGTTTTAATTAAAATTTAAATAATATTTAAAATACGGAGCATCACCGTAACAGTACAAACGTGTTACCGTAATTAAAATATATAAAATAATAAAGCCGTTTAAAATGATTAAAAATGACAGATATTAGTGTCGAAACTATAGTTTTCTGGGTCAGTGAAATGAACAGTGGCACTTCGGATGCTATTTAAATCTAAATACAGCCGCCGCAGCGGGAGGAGGGAGGGGAAGATATATAAAAAATGATGAAATGATCAATATTAGTTTCGAATTCATAATTTTCTGGGTCGCTAAAATGAACAAGACGTTTCCAATGTCATGCCTCGCAACATGGGGGAGGCGAGGGTGATATATAGGTCTATATATATACAGTGAGGCCAGAAAGTATTCGTACACCACGAAATTTTGTAAATATTGCGCCAGTGCAGCACTAATTCGCATGGAACGCTCCTACTGCAGTATGGCACAGGTCATTTATTCAATACTAAAAATCCACAACAAAAATAAAACTTCTGGTAGAAAAAATAAAAGCAAAAATCAATCAATTTTAAGATCACAAACAAGTATTCATACAGTAATACTAAGTATTCGTATTCGTTCGTCAAGTATTTGTACTTTTCCAGAGATCATCACTATCACAGACCGTTTTCACTATTCTAATATCTGGTGGGGTAACCGTTGGCCTTGATAACTGCTTGCAGCCCCTTGGAAACGTTTTTAACACACTTAGCAGTCACTGAGGAGGGAATTTTATCCCACGCCTCAGCCAAAGCATTTTTCAGGTCAGACGCATTAGAAATCACCCTTTTTCTAATCTGCTTCTCAAGATAACTCCACAAATGTTCAATTGGGCTCATGTTAGGAGATTGGGGGGGGGGTACATGTAGTTGTTTATCGCAATTGTACAGAAGCCACAGCTTAGTAGTTTGAGCTGTGTACTTGGGGCCATTGTCCTTTTGAAATACATAATTTTATTGAATATGGTGTTCATTGGACAACACGCTCTGAACCATAGAGATTCATCTTAGAGCGGAGAACTGTTTTGATAGTCACCTACTTCACAAATTTACCTGCAAAAATACCTGGATCTGTGCTACCAACTGCTGTCAATGCCGAGAAAAGTTACGTGTAATTTGGGCTGCATCTGTTTAGCCGTTCTAACGACTGCAAATTATGTGAACCGCAAGTAATGGAATTAGATCACTTATAGGAAGATACTTTTGTTGGTGGCTGTATAAAATGAAGATCTTCAGGCAGCAATTGATATGAACAACAGTCAGACATATGAGGAATTGGAACTACAATTCAGTGAGAGTGGAGAAACCATTCGGCAGCGCCTCCATACACTAGGGAAGCACTACAAAGCTGGGTCGATGAGTCCTACATTATTTAAGTCCAGGCCAGAAGGCAACGCGAGAAGACACCTATGTTTCTTTGCTGACTCGTCTGAGGAAGGAGCCATTTCTGTACAGGGTGTTGACATATAATGAGAAGTGGGTTCTGTACGAAGATCCACGGCGCCGTTATCATTGGTTAGCATCCCATGAACCGGTTCTAAAATAGCTGAAACAACTGCACCAGAAGAAGGCCCTTCTGTGTGTTTGGTGGACTGCTCGCCGCATCGTGCATCGGGAACTGCTATCAGATGGTCAAAGCATGAATGCAACTCTGTGCTGTCAGCATTTGAGCCAAGTTCAAGAAAAACCCAAAACTCTGGTGCCAGCACTTGTGAATTGCAAAGGGGTTTTCCTGTTACAGGACAGCGCTCAGCGCCAAGTGGCTAGGATGACCGAGGACACCATTCTACGCTTAGGGTGGGCAACACTATTGCATCCGCCATGCTCCCCGGATTTTTAATGGTTAGTCCGAATAACACCTGTTCTATTGCTTGGACAATTACGTTAGAGGACGCCTGTTCATATCCCTATTAGATGTGCAAAACGCACTTGTTACCTTCTTCGCTTCACGGCCCACCAAAATTCTACCGCGATGGAATCCATGGCCTTCCATGACGTTGAAGGAAGGTCGTCTATGGTGCTGGGATTATATTTGATCTTCCAGGTACGTCTTACGAGACGTATCGCTGTTCGAAGGTGGTGGGTGGAAAAGCGATAGAACTTTCTAGGTTACCTTTGTATGTTGTATATATTTAAAATAAACATCTGTATATTTTAAACAGGTATAAGCCATTTCCCATAATCTAATTTCAGTATTATCATAAATCTTTGCCAGTACAAGAGGCTACATTTTATTATTAGTTATACTGTAACTTATTCTCTGACACAGATATACTATATTTAAAAGACTTTCCAGAACATATCTGTGGAGGAACGATGGTTATTAGTTAATCCATTTTTTATTATTTTCACTATTATTTTTGTAAAAAAATACTTTTATGTTGGGATTTGATCTAAAATTTGCAATATTTTTATGTGAATGATATGTGGATGATTTTGTATGTGCTGACATAGAAGTTTTCTGCAACGAATAAAATTTCTTGTATAAGTGTTCGTAGACTTCTCTCTTCATCAACAGATATACAAATTACGTAAAATTGAGGTTACACTGGGGTTACACTGCGGTTGCAACAACCACAGCAATTATTTTTGTTTAAAATTTAAGTTAGTTTCGAAGATGATGTCAAAAAGAAGTCGAGGAACCGTGATTGTCTGTCACGATCGGAACCGTCGGACAAGGTAGTGATTGTTAATCAACAAAACGTAAGAACATGCAGTATTCGTAAGTTGATCTTAAATTTGAAAGGATAGTAGTTTAATCTTCTATCTGGTCTGGCCTCACTATTTGTCTTAATATCGACAACATACCTATTGAGTTGCAGTTAATTCGTTGTAATCACGATCGCTACAGGATTTGAACTGGGGACCACGAGAAGAAGAGCTAGCAGCAGAAGCAGAGCTAAGTAATCTCATTAGTGTGGGCAGTAATCTCACTAGTGTGGGCAGGTCAGTGGCAAATAATGTCCACATACACAAGTCATTCCATAGTATATCATACATTATTTTAATCCTCATTAAACATTCGGAACTTTCTTATGTTTCGTTTCAACGATTACTCCCGATTATAAATTATCAGTGTTTCTTTCAGAAGAAATGTTTCAGGGGGCACACTTAGTAGTACGGGAGGCACTCCTCATACTATTCTATTTATTATTATATTATAGATGCATTATTTTAGTCATCTCCGGGGGGCAATTTCAGAGTTCGGGGAGCAGTGCCCAACAAAAACATTTCTGTATAAAACCCTGTAATTTATCAACATTCAGTTGCGACGCACTTCGTGGTACATCTTCACGCATATTTAAGATTTTACAAACACGAATTCGTACCACAGAGAAGGTTGACATAATGAAAAATCAAACAAGGAAATAAAACAGCAAATATGATTATCATTTATTCTAAGATAGGGAGAGTGTCAAAAATGAATTGAAGTCTTGGTAGATATGTCAGTACTGTTCATTTAAGAAAGACACTTATAGGCAAAATGGATTGAAAGAGAGAGAAAACTTATATTGAAAATAAACTTTTGAATTATTATTGAACTGAAATAAACTAATTTAACTTACCCCTTTTTTACTCATAGATAGGTCTAGTTTGAACTTCGTCAGGACAAATTATATTAACTCAGTGCAAAAATATATTTCCTTTCAGCTTACTTGAAAAGTCAAAATACAACAATGGTGAAATTTAAGGAAACACTATTGAATAGAAATTATTAATGTCATTGCAGTTGCTACGATTTCAAAGGCATTGCTACTCAAATAGCCGTTAATTGCCCTCTTTTGTGAAAAGAAAATTTCTCTCTATTGAAGGATGGTTTTCTTTTTCTTCTTTATAAAAGGCAAATCATATTACATTCTCCTGTTAAGTTCAGTCATTTACAAAAAATGAAGAACAAACTTTTTTATTTCTTCTATTTTTTCCTGTTTAAATCTTGTTTGTTTTGTGTTTGTTGCGTCATTTTATTTATATCGTTCAAGCAATATAAGTAAACTTCCTTTTTTCGTTTTCCTTCATCTTGCGTTTCAACTTAGTCCTTGAGTAGCTTTTGCTTGTTCGATTTTCCTCCTGTTTCTCTTTGTGAAACCTTTCCTTCACATCAAAGAGAAGTTAGGCGTTTCATTCCCTTTATGTGAAGCAACATCTTTATATGAAAGAAGAAGGAGGAAACGTATAGAAAAGTAAATATCTTGTAAGGTCCTTTGAACGTAGATGTAAAACTTTTTTTTTTAATAAATTGTAGAGATAACTTTAGAAATCTGAAGCAAAAGGATATGTGTTAAATGAGAGTCAAAGAAGGTTATGGGCCTGAAAGAAATTTAAGAAGAAGAAAAAGAAAAAGAAAGAAAGAAAGAAAGAAAGAAAGAAAGAAACTAATTTATATAACATTCAATTACATTTATTGCTTTTACAGGAATACCTCAGTGGAGAGAACTTTTAAACCCGTTTATTTTGTTGGTATTTAGCGTCCTTTTCATCATCAAGACGATATGGAGCATGCATCCACTAACGTTCTGCTACCGGGAATCGAACTCGGTATATTGTTCGCTACCGCTAGCTAGACATTTGATACAACACATGGCTTCCAATCTCCCTCAAAATCTTGGACACGAAATAACAACAATAATAATAGAATAATCTAATAAAATGTCAAATTATTGCTGAAATATATAAACATACAGTAAATGTATTCCGGAAGAACACATTTACTGGAGTGCAGTTTCAACGTGTCCCGGACTACTTTAGGGCTTAATCATGTAGCCGAAGCTTCATTTTAAAATATCTACTTATAATTGCCATGTGTTCTGAACTTCCTATTATTCATTTTAAAATGTCCCAATTTCTTGCTCTGCAAATATGGTGGCCTTACTCAGAAAATAACTTAATGGAATACCCTGGCCCGAAGTTTTAGACACCCGTCAACTAGTTGCAACGTGAGTGATGTGGAGAAATGTGTAAAGATCCATTTTAAAATATGTGATATGATATTATGTAAATATTTCGCATATCGATGGTTTATAATCCTAAAGCCGCAACAAACTGTGGTTAACCTTGATATAAAAGTGTATAGAGAATTTGCATTTACTTTAAAGTGCAGTTTCATTCCTATCTGAAGATAGGCGGGCTGTAGCACGTAAGGCCTTCTCTTGGAACATGAGTACTCATTTATTTGTGGTTTCGTTCACAGGGGGGTAATAGGATTTATTTATTTATTGACGTTTTAATCTGGATACTATATAAAATTACAAAATACAAAAATACAGAACAATACAAAATAAAACAAGAAAAATGCATCTTATAACAAGCAATGAAATGCTGAAATGGTGAATAGGTTTCTTGATTTCATTGTGATAGTTCAAAGAAGAAATCCGTGATGATGGTGAATTTGCTGAGCAGTTCTGGGGGCGGCTTTCAACGTTGGCATGTAGGTGCATAACGTGTGTACTATGTTGGTCAGGTTTAAATCCTACAGAAGTTGAAGAAGTTCTTTAATAATTTGGATGATGTCTTCAGAAGATGAATTATCATCAGGGGACGTCTTCTATGTTGAATCTGCGATAGTACGTGATATTGTAGACTTAGATGTTGAAGTGAATGTAACAGTGATGTCTTGAAAGCATGCTGAATGTGAGATTGTGCTTGCAGTGTTGTTTTCCTCTCTGCTTGTAGAATTTGTTGTATTCGCGGGCATCCGGAATAATCAGTAGGATGAACGAATTTACTGTAGCCACATTTCGCTGGTGTGTCTCTGGTCTTTTCGCAATGGTACGTCCAATAAGAGCCGGCTCACTGAACGCGCCGAGGCAGAGTTTGGCAAGTTGCTTACGAATGCCCACATCTTTGGCATTTGAAGCATTGCAAATAATGTTTCTTTTGTAGTGGTTCTATGCGAACTTTCATGTGTAGCAATAACTCTTCTCTGAAGATTCTGGTGGCTCCAGCGTCTTCTTCAATGTAATCAAGAATAGTGGTACGAAGATTTTCCCTTTTCCATAATCAAGATTCTGGGTTTGTGTTTGTGAAAACAGGGGTGCCCACAAGGGGGAGCTATGACGCAAACTGCGTCATTGAAATATTTGGGGGGTTAAAATCTATATAAATATGTTTGAGGGGGTGTAAAAATTAATCGAAAAGATTTTTTTCATGGAAGAACACCTATGGATAGACAATTGGGGGGGTGCGTCATGGACATAAGGGGGGTGGGCACCACTGGTGAAACGGAGAATATTGTGTTATCCTTTTCAATGAGTGTTGTTGTGATGTCTTCAATACTGGTATCAATTGGCAGATGGTGAATAACTGGTTTGATGTTCTCAGTTTTTTTCTTGATTTCGGTTGCATATTGTATTGTCTAAAATATTTGCACGACTTCGTAATCTTCCTGAAGCTTGCACTTAATCTTTGTGTATCATTTCATGAATAGAAAAGTGGCTTCTTTACTGCAATCTTTAGTTATTAATTGCTGTAATTCATAGCCCTGGTTAGAAGGGAGGGTATCCAAGTTTCGGTGACATCTGAGTTAGTCTTCATATCGTCTAATTTCTGATCTTTTCCAAGTTCAGTGTTTGGAGTAGACGCTTTTTCTGTCATCCAACGCTTTGAAAATACCTCATAGATTTTGTATGTTGGTATAGGCGCAGGTGTCTGTGGTGGTCTCAGGTTTTTTCTTGATTTCGGTGGCATATTGTAGTTCAGTGTTGCTACAGTCCTAGCCCTGGAGTGGGCTGAAAAATAGTACCAAATTGAAACAAGACGGGCTGAATTCATTATTTTATACCTATGTAATACATGGCTCTATAATCGAAACTAAAAGAGGTAAAGTTCTTGAACCTATCCCCCCTCTTACAAGAGTCCAAATCAAGCAAGTGCTCATTTTAAAAATTACTTTTTAAAAACATCCAAATAGGAGGACCCCGAATAACGTGGAAGTAGATGAAACTTTTCTCGCACGTAAGAAGTATAACAGAGACTGCAAATTAAAAGGGAAAACAGTTATTATCTTCGGCATGTATTTAAGGAAACCAAACGCGCCTCTATTTCAAAGTGATCAATAAACCAAAATGGTATTATGGTCACATATGAAAAAAATATATAATTAAAACGAGGAACAAATCAATCATCTCTGAGGTCGTGTGTAAATTTACGTTGTAATAAACTATTAAAATATAAATTATTGCACCTTATTCTCGCTTATTTCACGACCGAAGGAGGATAACAGACTGTAAGAAGAATATAAGGCAGGTAAACTGACATTGCAAAGAAAATGTAAAACCGGTCCAGGTAAGTCTTACGGATATTTTTGAAAATGTGATATATATTTGTTAAATAGTGCTGAACTGGGTAGAATTGTACTAACTTTTTCACAAAAGGGGCTGAAAAAACCAGCGTGGTACCAACGGGCCGATGAATGGCAAAAAGGGCTGAATTTGGTACAATTGTACCAAGTGTGACAACATTGTTGTAGTTGGTTGTAAGAACAAATGTTTTGCACGACTTTGTAAGTATTCTTAACGATTCCTTCTTCCTGTCTTGGATAGTACATAAGTAAATTATAAAGGACACGAGTAACATGAGTACGTGAATACATCTTATAACAATTATGATGCATTAGCCCGTTTGAAGAAATATTATATCAATGGAATTTAAAGCTATACTCTCAAGAAGAGACCTTTAGCACAATTTCTCCTCTCTATCCATCAATTTCTAAATACTGAAAACTTTAGTGAGTAGCTTTGATGGAGTAGATTGGCCGAATCTCCGTAAAAGTTGAAGGCAACACACTTTCAAAACGTAATAATAAGCAATGCCATCTATAAATCTCCAGTGTCTTCTTTTATGTTTTTACGATTGTTTCCTGACTTCACGAAATTGTCTTGGATTAAATTCACATTAAATACTCCAGTTAGTGTTTGTACGCATTTAAAAGTAGGTTTCTTTCCTGAACTGTTTCGCGAAATATTTCGTTATTGTATCTTTATATATAAACGCGTGTTCGGACAATTTGTGTAAAGAAAACACCAATCGAAGTGTGTTGCTAAGTAATCGCTTCAAGCTAGTTGCATTTAATCCGAATCAGGACAGAGCGTAACAGGAGCGTCCGCAAGATAGGCCAAGGATGCGTCCCATCGTAAGCAGTTGCAAGTGGGTATGAATCAGTGCCGTATTTAGGGTGTGGCTATCGGAATCAAGCCCCATCGAAAAAAAAATTTGTTATATGCAAAACTTCATTAACATTTGTCGGCACCCAAAACGAAAAATATAAGTGCTTAATCACGTGTTATGCATAGCACCGCCGAAACAAAGTCCTAAATACGCCACTGGTATGAACATTAGGATGATAACTTCTATGCAACCTCATTTTCCAGTATTGTAATTTGATGAGCTTTCATTCAACAATCTAACTTTCAAGACAGTATGATGAAAAATCCTCACGCACAAAATGGTTTTAAAATTGTTATTTATCAGCTTTTTAGCCAATTTTTGGATCACTTTAGACAAATCAAAATTGATCATAATCTTTATAATCACATATACACAATATTATATAGAGCCATCAAACATACAAGGAAGCCAATTATTCACTATAATGTCAGTAGACAGGATGAATCTCAGTGTGAGGTTGCCCGTGTTACGGCAGGAGCTATACAAATCTTACAAAACTTTGATCGCACGCTCACAGCACTGGTTGCTTCGGGTAATGTTAATTGGAGAATAATCTTTCAAGTGGGTTTTCAAGCATTTGAGACATCTTGCGTAGTCACTCAGAGCTGCGGATAGTTCATCAACACCTTCAGCATGGAACAATCGACTGCTGAACCAATGGTTAGTCCGTGAGTAGGAATTGAATGAACTGATTTTACGCAGCCTGTTCTGGGTTTTAGGCATCAGAATAAAGAATGCTCAGTGGTAGGGCGTTCACGTGTGGTGCTTGGGGTCTCGAATTCAAACCCTGCTCCCAGCAAGTGATCTTCGTGGTGGGCAAACACCGTGTGCGTGGGTTTTCTCGGGGCTCTCCTGTTTCCTCCCACTTTCTTCATTCCACCATTTCATTCATCTCTCATCATCATAGTCTCCTTTATCCTAACCGGCATAATCGTGGGACATAAAACTTAGAAATGTCATTTCATTTCAATAAACAGAAGAAGGGCTGGAACAGCACGAGAGTTCCATTGCTATGTTTGGAACCTGTTGAAACTTCACGAAATGAATGTCATCCCTCTGAGTGAAGTGACGGAAGATACGAGTGAGGTAGTAGAAAAACTTTTAATTTCTCCAGTAAGTATCTAAGCAGAATTCCATGATTACTCTGTTTTTGATCTGGCATCAGGAAATACTCGACACTATATGGCAGTGCCGCATTATTCGAGCAGCATTTAGCATAGCATCGAAAACACCTAGTGATCCACCTGTTTACGTCTTGACATTACGTACGACCTCCCTCTAAGACGATATAACTACATTATTTTTTCGAAGAAAAATGACCTAGTAATACTACGGGAAACAAATATCGACTTTAATAAGTATATGAGGGCATCCATATTGTATTATTTTACGGTATTATTTGTTTGACGTCAGGAGATTCATTATTTTGTAAAACCAAACGCCATTCACATCATAAACATGACATTAATTCCATAATCTATTCACTTAAGCGGTACACAATTGCCAACATTGTTTCATCAATATTTCTTATGATCTATCAATTGTTCATAAAAGTTTAATGAATTTACAATTACCATTTTGTGGGTTGGTTCCATTTATGAGCATTCCCTTGTGAACTGTGTGATAACAGAATAATGAATGAACAATTAGATATTTATCAGGATGTAGATATGAAGGTTCAAAGAGGTTATTTTTATGGTTTACTCTCTTTCTCTATCTCTCTAATAGACCTTGCAAATTCCACAACATAATTAATTTCTAGCTTAAAGGGGCAATTCATTTTAAATACACAAAACAATACAACCGGGAGCAACCATTACTCGTTAATCACCGTTTCAAAACAAGATATCAAATCCCCTCTATTTGACAAATGCCAATCATAAATCTGAATCAAGAATGAAACAAAAAAAAAATATTCGCTGCTCGTTAGATGCCACGACATGTAACACAAGTAATGGTTCCTGAACGATGTACCTGAAACTGTTCAGTACAACTGAAAATCATAATTAATCTTCTTCTTTCTCTGTAATTCATTGTGTTTCACTTCAATGCGACGAGTTTAACAAGCTTCCAAAGGCATTTATACAATGCACAAGAAATGAAAACATTTTGTGTTTTAAAAAATAATAATATTTATGGGCATAGGCCTGAGTTATATTTCTATGTGGATAGGTGAGCAGTTTTCAGGGTTGAATAGAAATCTTCTTATAGTTTTCCTACCACATTTATGTCCCTTAGACTAAAAGAGACAAATGAATGATATAAGTGAATGATTACGAAATTATAGGTGAAATGAGAATGTAGGAGGAAACGGGAGAAACTCGAGAAAACCAACGGTCACGATGCTGTCAGACACAAACTCACCCGACCTGGACTCGGACTCGGAACCGTGTAGCAGAAGAGGTGAGCTCTCTGTCATTGAACCACTGTGCACCTTTAGTGTTGACTAGGAGTTCAGGTGTTAAAAGTAAAGGAGAACGCGGCGGGACGCCGTCCCCTCACCTCGAAAAAAATATGTACATCGTCCACCCGGTTCGTAAAAAAAAATCAATGGGAGAAGATAGACAGGGGAACATCGTGACGTCATGCCTCTACCTTCCATCCACCTACCTTTTCAAATCCACTTTTACATTTGAGTAAGGTTAAATATGAACCAAGAGTTGAGGATGTCCTGTCTCGTTTTCTGTCACGAAATTTCTATCTCGTCTCGTATCGTGGGAAACCCCAAGTAAGAGGAGAAGACTGTTATACATCCTAAATAAATAAAATAAATAAATTAAGACGCCTATTAAACCAAATATTTTAACCTAAAATTAAATAAAAAATTTAAAAAAATAAATATTACACGAGTTTTTCTATGTAGTTATTATGCGGAACAAAAATTCGCACGCGACTAATTAAGTAACTAGTTAAGGGTTAATATTTCGTTTCGCATCGTCACATTAACGAGAAGTTCAAAATGGCAGATCACCAACTTCATATTTTATCCAGAAAATCAGAATTCAGAATGGAAAATTATCTTTAATATAAAACACCAGCAACTTATTTTGAAGAACTAGAAACATCAGCTTCTTCTCAAGCTTTGTACTCCTAGAAAATGCAAATATTTTATTTTGTGACCTTCACGACAACAGGAAAGGACAGCAAATTGAAAGTGTGAAGTTTAAACAAACGGTTTTGACGTAAACTATGTTCAATTTTCAGTTAGTTTGCACTGCCACCTGCTGCCGATTTCTTACTTGTTGTAATTGAAATAACTGAAAGAAAAAAAACTGATTTCAACTACAAGGGAGAACCGAAAGAAAAAAAAAATTGGAGTTTCGTTAGACACGAACATTTATTTCCCTTTTCTGATTTCAGTTTAAAATGAAACTTACTATTCCAGGATTTCATTTCCGAAATGCAACAGTTGAAATCACTTTCAAAGAGTTACATCGGAGTAAATGTCAGTAGCGTTATTGCAGGTTTTGCTACGGGCTAGGAGGAAGAAACGATTTTCCACCGACATGGAAGTTCCACGTTTTCATTAGTATATTAGTATACAATTTGTTTTCATTAGTATATTAGTACACAATTTATTAAAAAATATGTTTCCCAAACTCAGGAGGGTGATTTCTTCCTTGTTTACTCCAAATGACACTCTGAATAAACATCACCAATTCTTTCGATTCGGATGATGATCTAGAAACTTTTCCAGCTATTCTCCATTTCCATTCCATTTTAATGAAAAGTTTCATCAAAGTTCCAGTCTTTCTTACCTCCTGCTGGTAGAGCGGAAAAATCGTGAGAAGCACAGTGTTGCAAATGGTTGAAGTTACTGTACCCCTAGATATAAACAACATACTTTAAATAGACAGTTTTGTATTATAAAATATATTAAACTATACTAAGGAAAATCAAAGACACTTCCGGAGTACAATTAGTTTCCTGAAAAATGGAAATATACTTTTTGTTTCAAGTGCTGCACCTTAACAAAATAAACGCCATGTTCTGGTCAGAAAAATGTGTTTTAAAATGCTGCACCTTAACAAAATAAACGCCATGTTCTGGTCAGAAAAATGTGTTTTAAAATGCTGCACCTTAAAATACAATTTAATTATTTGGTGCCATTATTTATTTTTATTCTGACTGTGACTGTTTAGTGCATGGGTGTATGGAACGCATAGCAAATAATCAGAAAGTTTTATTCACTAAAATTGTAATTATCCTTAAATATGCAGGCACTGACAGTGCCAATGGTAATTGGACGTTTTGAATTTTGAATCTCTTGCGAGTTATGAAGTTACAAAATGAAATATTAGCATTTTCTGAAGCTGCAATATTCGGAAAAGACGACGGTGTTGTTAATCCTTCATAATGAGTTGATGAGGTTAGTGTTGTAAATAGAAAAAAACCGTTCGTATTTTTTCAGAAATGTACGTTTTTTTAGAAAAAAAAACATTGGCTCTCGTTTTTTTTCTAAATTTCGTTTTTTTTCAAATAGTCATTTGTAATGCATCTTACGTCTATTTAAGAATGAAATATTTTTATGTAGGTGTAATCACCGTAAAATGCAACATAAATTAAACGCTAGATACTAATACGCTACAAATATTTTACAATTTACATGAATACCATACCTATTAACAATTCGGGTTTCAGCAGTTTTCATCAATATCAACTAAGAAATAAAAGTAGAAATGAAATTTTGTTTTTTCGTGAAAGCAGGCCTTTAATATGTACGAAAATAATGTCACAAACAGTATAAAATTCAAATAACTTGTGTAAAGGTAAAAACTAATACTAATTTGCCTAATAGTATTTTTCTAAATATCATATATAAATAATTTCTCGACTAGATATATATGATATGCAGAGCCGGCTCTACCATACCTGTAACACGTGCATTTGCATGGAGCGGCAAGTTTGTAGGGTCCGGCAAAATCTGTTATAAGTAGAGACCGGATGTTTAGGCATTAAAAACTTGAAAAATAGGCAGGCAAAAAGGCACTTAAAATTTTTAAAAAATAAGCAGTAAAATAGGCACTAAAATGTAACTCAAAATAATGAAGATAAATACTCAATACAATTTAAAAAATAGATTAGTCATAAATAGTGTTCAAAGAATATAACAACATACCTGTTTGTTAATGTCTTCTTTCATTCTATATGTAAAGAACGAAGCTTTATATATATATATATATATATATATATATATATATATATATATATATATATATATATATATATATATATATATATATATATACATATACATATATATATATATATATATATATATATATATATATATATATATATATATAGGGAGAGAGAGATTGTAATGCACCATGTGCTTGTGTTATTTACAGTATATAAATTATATATATATATATTTCCCAATTAAATCTTATTTCAAAGAAAATGCATAGAATACGCAACATTAGGCACTGAAGCAATTATTTAGGCAGTGACGGGCGAAATAGGCAAAATAAAGTTGGCTTAAATCAAAACTATAATCCCCGATATAAACTTTAAAACGTTATTTTTGATCATATCTTTAGCATTAAAGAATAGGCATTTTGCCTAACATCCGGTCTCTAGTTATAAGTATATTATTTAAATTAAACATTTCTTGTTGGAAACAGACTTCATGATGATGGTAGTTATATTTACTAAGCTGACCTATTTGAATACTACATTCATAAATTATGTTTAGGTTGCATTAGTTTAAGGTTACATGGACAATGCTAAAGCAAATGGTCGAATCAATCCGAGCACAAATTGCTTGATTGTTTTCAAATGCAAGAATTCAATTCTCGAATAGTAGCGAATATCTGTTCCATTTAGTAAGTTATCACAGTTTTGATATGACAACTAGTCTTGATATTGTCAGAAACAAGTTCCTTATCATTGAAGATAGAAACAACTTTTTAAAATAATGTTAACAGATGTAGAAGAAAAATCAAGAAATAAAGATTAAAAAAACTAGTTGCATTGGAATTGCAAACCGATACATTGAGATTGAAGCTCGATATTGAATTCTATAAAAAGGATTACCATCTTTCTTCTGCAGGTGTGGTTACTTTATCTTTCACTAACATAATAGATTAATTTTTAAAGAAAAAAGACACAACGGGATTGCATTTTTAGTATTTAAGCCTTTCTGAGTGCGACTACACTTACCCTCCCCTTCGTTGCTCATGCTGGAGTAGCATACTTAAAATCATGAATTTTAAGATTTGTCCTTTCTGGAGAAAGAGGGAGGTGGCAAAGTATGCCATTGCACGGGGCGACAAATTACCTAGGGCCGGCCGTGTGTATGATTATGAAAGTTAGTAGTTGATAATAATGGCACTTCTTGTATATGTATATACAAGACATGAATATAGGATGACTGAATTTGAAGTAATGCAGGGTGTTTCAAAATTAATATTAGGGTTTTGAAACTTTGTAGTATCTATTACAATTAACTTACAATTATAAATATTATATCAAATGGAAGAGCAACTCAAACAGTTTTGTACGCACGCATGTACATCCATTGTTTATTCTGTCTGCCGTTAGAAAGAGCAAGTAGCACAGATGGAGACTAGAGAGCAGAAAGCCTTTTTTGTGTTTTAATAAAGACAATCTATAGTTACAGTGCAACCGTCTGTGTGAAGAATATTAAGTAGACGCTTGCAACTACGTCCTTATCGTTTACAGTTGCTACAGATCTAAAGCCTACAGACTATGGTTTACCTGCCAATTTCGCAAGTGAAATATTGCTGCATAACAATGAAGATTTTCTGGATCGTGTCGTCTCCAGTGATAAATCGACATTTTATCTAAGAGCTAATGTGAACACTCATAATGTTTGCATCTGGCCGTCAGCAAATCCTCAGGAGATGGTACAGTTGAAACAAGATTCCCCTAAATTGAATGTGTTTTGTGCCATATGGCGGAAGGTTTATGGGCCTTTCTTGTCTATCGACTAGATGTGTACCATGTGACGAATGAATCTCACATCGCACACTTGTAGCAAAGACTGTTTGAGGTGCTCTTTTACTTGATGCATTGCTTATAATTGTACGTAAAATGTAATAAGTACAACGAAGACTTAAAACCCCGATATTCATTTTGAAACACCCTGCATTTCTCACCAACAGTGTTGGAACTAGGATGTAAAAAGGAGAAAAAAAATTCCTTATAAAGTTATTGTTTATAACAACGATATTATTATTAGTCGAGACTATAACTACAACAACACGGATTAGTAGTCAAAAAAATGTAATCAAATGTACACTAGGTGGCCAAAGTGGCACACACGGGTGTGTCACTTTTTCAATCCGCTCCTGTGTGGACACTAATTAAAATATCGGGATATTATTCTTGCCAAATATGGTTGGACCATAGTTTATCATATTAATTTCTTTTTCCTTCTGGTGTCGAATTTCCTTCTCAAATTTCACCCGTCAAAAATTCGAGAATTTTCTAATTTCGAATTTCCCTTACCCCTTTTTCCCCCGGTAGCTTCCTTCGTTGTAGAAAGACCTTAGGACTTACCAGATAGATACCTCGGATGGATACCTAACTGTTGACATCTATTGGACGGGCCTGCGCGTAGTGTTGCCAATTAGGGAAATTAAAACTTCCCTAAATTTGGGCAAAAAAAATCGAGATTTTTGTTTATAAATCCGTACCTATACGTCCAAGTGCAAGTCAACTTACGACAATCGAACATTTGTCCTTACTTAACAAACGCAAGTACAGATCGTTACAATGGGGTAATTAGGGGACGCACGAAAAATTCGTATTTAGGTTCTAAACCTTGATTTTTCTAGTTTTTACCTTTTATATTTACCGTAATATATTTTTGGTAATTAGAAGCTTTGTTCTTTAAATATCGCCATAATACTTGTAGGATATATTAGTGGTGTACCAATGTTTAATTTAAGGTAGTTTGTGTCTGTCTGGTAGCAGTGTTGCCAGCTACAGAAAATTTTAATTCCAGATTTTAGGGGGAAATTTTGAGAAAATTATCTGTTTTGTCTCTATTATTTCCCTCTTGTTGGCTACATCGGAACAAACGTACCAGTACCTGGAAGTCTCGTCTTTTCCCTACACAACACACTATAGAAAGTTTTAATAGGATAATTAGGGGAAGTACAGTTGAGGTTTACAGTAGACCTTGTTCTCTAATTGGAAAGACAACTGTGATTTTTTTTAAGGTAGAATGAGATATTTTTATTGACATGCTTACTTTATTAGATATCGTCACAATACTTGTAGGATATATTAGGGGGATACCAAAGCTTATTTTAAGATAGTGTGTGTGTGTTTGATAGCAGTGTTGCAAGCTACAGAAAATTTTAATTCCAGATTTTAGGGGCAAATTTTGGAAAAATTCCCGTTTTTGTTTCTATTATTTCCCTCTTGTTAGCTACACTGGAACAAACATACCAGTGTCTAAAAGCTTCGTCCTTAGCCTACACAGCGCACCGTAAAAAGTTTCACTAAAATAATTAGAAAAAGTACAGTTGAGGTTTATAATAAACCATGTTCTGAAAATGGTAAGAAAATGGTGAATTTCTGAGGTAGAATGAGATATTTTTTCTAAGTTTCGTGCTTAGTTTGTTAGATATCGCCATGATACTTGTAGGATATATTCTTAGAGTACTAAGGTTTATTTTCAGATAATTTTCGTCTGTCTGATGGCAGTGTTTCTAGCCAAAACAATTAATTCCCAATTTTAGGTGAGAAATTCGAAAAATTTCCCTTTCCCCTCTATTATTACCCTCTTGCTGGCTACATTGAAAGAAAGGTACCACTACCTGAAAGTTTCCTCTTTGTCCTACAGAACGCACCATAAAAAGTTGCAATAGGATAATTAGAGAAGCTGTAGCCCTGGTATATTTGTTGATTTTTGCTTCTGAGGCGTAAAAAGTGTCAAAATTTCATGTGTATGATGACAGAGAATTTTTTCTTTCCCTCTTTGAATGGAAGCCAGCGACTTCAGGATTTCACTGTACCTTGCCAACACACCAAAGAATTTGTTTAGGTGACTTGAACTCATATAACATCAGTGGTGCTAGATACAAAGAAAAACTGAAATTCGGTTAGGGATTTTTTTGTAAATTTTAACCCCTACATTTAACTCAATAATTTCCCACTCGTTAAGAACACTGCAATGCAACTTACACCAAAACATAGCCATATCCATTTTCTAAAAAACAAGACCTTAACCATATCAATCGAATGAATGTTTTTGAGCAATAAGTCACTAACTGAAAATGTAGGAAAACGCCAAAAATGACCTGGGTCCGAAATGAATAATCACACAATTTTGCTCGTATAGGTACAAAGAAACAAACGATTTGTAAGTTACGAGGGCTTCGACTCAAGTTCTGCTGATTATTTCAATAATCTGCAACATAAATCAATAAATAATTGTTGCCAGAAAAAAAAACATACATTTGAAAAAAAAACATGAAAAAGAACAATGTTTTTTATTGAAAAAAAAACTTCACAGAAAAAAACCGTTTTTTTACAACACTAGATGAGGTTTAGCGGCGCAAATCTGTCTTCAACATTCGGGGGGGAGGGGTAAGACCATTCCCATAATCCTTTTTCTAAGCGATGTTCAAAATATTTAAGAAGTTTGAAAAACAGTGCTGTGGAGGGTCAGGGGGCAGAGTTGTCTTTAACATTGAGAGGCGGGCAGATTTGAGGCTTATTATAGGGGGACATCTCACTTTCCTTTGTAGCAATCGGAAACAAATCATCACATTTCTCCTCAAAGAATACATTTCAATTCAGATAATTGGGGGTGACAGTCCCCCAGTTCCAAAACTGGCAGTCTGCAAAACAGGCAGAAGAGATTGGCGTTATTAATTCTTCAAAATGATTTAGTTGCATTTCAAGTTAGCAGCAATTTACCAATTTGAATTTTGAATTTCTCATTGAATGTGAATGTACGAAATGAAAAATTTACATTTTATGGGCGTGCAAGCCCTGCTGAAGACGCTGGCGTTGTTTATTTTTCAAAATAAGTTGGTTTCGTTGCACGTTAGAAGTAATTTTCCACTACGTGAAGTAGTAACTAGGGGACTATACTTCCTACTTCACGTATCAATTTATATTATCAACTGTATGTGCTAATTTAATAAGCAAAAGCACTGATAATTTCGTTTAGAGTCACGTAAGTCTTATATTGTCGCGACTGCATTACAAGAAGTAGTGCGTTCGCAATCTTTAGATGTATTTACTAAATGCTTTCGAAGCAACATCAAGGTAGTGGTTGGTTTTCCGCTTTAATTCAACAGAAGTTCAGGTGAGATTTAATTGTCTTAATTCCTTATCATCGCAACACTGGTGTCGTTAGTTTGTTTAAATCTGGGAGGGGTTGGATGAATCAAAATCAAAATCTTCTTTCCGTCAAAAGTTATACATACAAAGTAGTATAGTTTCTTTAAATATATTTGACAAAAATATAACGGGTGCGTCCCTCTGACCCCCCCCCCCGCTAACGATGCTCGGGATCAAAACATGGATCGTTACTTGCACTTTACTTGAACGTTTAGATTCTTGAGGGTATCGACACATACTGTTGGAAGACATCTTGTAGCTCGTTGATGGATTACCGTCAGCCTTTGCACTATAAATCATCATTCATTGGAATGCGATTACTTTTAATAAAATAGAGTATAATAAAAAAAATATCACATTTACGTATGGTAAACTTGTAAAGTTGCCTTGGGAATAAAGTTAATAATTACCAAGGCCCAGATCTTGTTGACAAGTCAACTTCTTTCTGTTACGCATAGGACAAGGCAAGTTCAAATAAAAACGTTATCCATCAACTCTAGGTTCTAAAAATATAGTTTTTTAGGTCAACTTTTGGTCACGTTTCGCCGTTTTGAAATTTCAGGTCATTTTTTAATATTTTAAGGTAACTTTTAGGTCACTTATGGTCTTTTTATTCTTTTTCTTCTACATAAGGAAATCTTTAAATGAACAAGGTTTACGGATGTGGAAAAGATGAATAATCTCTTTTCTTGCTTCCTAACTATTAGGGTGGAAAAACTGTATTCTTAACAAGCTAATGAAAACTAAGCTCGTTGACGAAAGGTGGTTTGTTAAATGGCCAAAGAGATAGATTTGGGTTGTTGACCACAAAGGATGTGTTCACGTGAATAACTAAAAATGGATTAGAAGGCATACAAAGATTTTAAACAGGTTTTTATCTTTTATTTTCATGTAGTCTACACTTGCGAACTTTTATTGTTTAAGAGTGCTTCCTAGTTTCAAATCGGGAGTGAATTGTCGCTTTTATTACATACAATGCCGTACAATGGGCATAAATGATCAATGGAATGCAACTAACTGAAACAAAACTTTTTTTAAAATGTGAGTGAGAAACGCTAACTAAAATCCAATAGATATTTTTAAAAAATATCAACGTTTAACGAAAAAATCGTTTAAGAAAACGCAAGTTTTAAGGTCAAATTTGTGATTTTTAGGATCATTTTATAGGTCACTTTTCAGAAAATTTTAGGTCAACAAGGCCCTGATAATTACTGATTCAAATGGAAATTTGCACAGTTTTCGTATATGTAAGAACTAATGCTAAGTAATTCTCTGTGAGAATTTTGAAATATTATGTGTTCAAATTCAAATAAAGACAAAAAATAATATTATCGACACATCAAGAGGACCAAAAATAATAATTAACCAGCTGAATTTTTAGTTAAATATTTTATATAACTTTTGCAGCTTTCTTCTTCTTAAGTTTGTAAAATTACTATTTCCTGAATTTCGTTTTAACTATAATTTTAAACTTAACAGTTCCAAATAGAAATTGTATCAATTTCTTATGCCAATTTTCCACTCTCTTAGTACATTAAGGTGTAAAATCATTATAATTTAAAGCAAAAACATGCTAGTCACTTACTTGATTAGTTCATAAAAAGTGCGATTGGCATCTTAATTTTAATACCGGTACTCAAGGAATATGATGTCTGTGGCTGGCTCAGACCGTTAAAATTAAGGACCTGGTTTTTCTGAGGAATAACTCGCAGTGTTGGATTGGGGGTAACGGTATGTCTGGTCAAGGTGAATCATTTGCAAAGGTCAAAAATATAAAGATGAAGACTACAACGTCTAGTTAATCAAAATAGTCCACATTGGCAATCATTTTGCTATCGCTTTGCCAAAGATCGGATGCTGTGGAGTTATAAGTCTGAAGTTTACGAGGCTGCGAAGAAGTCCTCAATCACACGTCCATTACGGATGTCTTTCTATTCCAAGAAGTGACCAAGATTCCGCAAGAAATGGCAGTCAGTGGGAGAGATATGAGGGGAATATGGTGTGTGAAGAATGGTTTAAATACCCCAACATTTGAACCTGCACCGTCCTTCGCGAAACATGTGGGTGATAATTGTTCTTCAATATGAGGATATCGTATGTGTTGGCCACTGATAGATACTTGCAGACCATTCCCCAGTCCATTTCAAAGAGTTTAGCACTATATCGATCCGCATTAGTCGTGTCACTTTGCCTGAGAAAGACATGAAAACACTCACACAATAGGCCACCATAACTTCACCTGTGATTGGAGAGGTGAATCCGTCCTGGATATTGAGCATAATCCAATCATTATTCTGGTCATTTATGCTTATCATAACGGATCTATTTTTCGTGCCCAATGTCAGCCTGGTGCAGGAAACTTCCCTGATTACTCCTAAAGATCAGCAAACTGCACACCTCAAAATGTATATTATTGCTGGCTGGTGCACCTCAGCACCATCGCAACCCCCGAATAGCAAAAGTATAGTGCAAAGACACGAATTCATCTACAATATCACGAGCACTCTTCCAAGGATATCTTTTCACAATATTCCTAACGAACTCATTCAAATATGGTGTTGGTTAGTGCCCACAGGGTTTATTTCCAATGCTGCGTCACCGGAAAGAAGTTTGACTAACCAACGGCGAATGGTGGGTTCATTCACCATTCCTAGTCTAAATGCATTGTTACTTTTTTTTAAAGCTTGCTAAACAGAATATCCCGATCTGAATGTATAAAGAACAATCACTTGCAATTTTGTGTTCTTCATGACGCACTTTCAGTCAACTCTTTCAACACACTATCTTCTGACTATCTCTGTAACCCTGCCTTTTTACTGGACTTGTAGAGAGTTTGTGACGTCAAACGCGTAACTTCAGTCGATCCCTATATATTGTTGCTGAAGTCTGTTGCATAAAATCTCTTCCATAGACAATGCTCTACGACTTCAACAAATTCTCAATGACTGGTGTGCGACTTGCAATGGAAAACTGAACTCTCAAAAATGTTTCACTTTAAGTATTTCTTTGAGAAATAATAAAATTTATCACAGGTATCATATTCATAACAGTTTTTATCAAGAGTGTTCCAACACACAAAGACCTCGGAGCATTATTCAATGAGAAGTTTACATCCGCTGATCCCATCACTGTAACTGTAAAGAGTGCTATGACAGTACTGGATATTCTTTACAGATTTGCTGAAATTTGCGATCTGAAGTCACTCGGTATTTTCTTCAAAGCCTTTATATCTCCTAAAACTGAACATTGCTTCGATATGGAATATGGTCTGTGCTTCAAACTTATCTCGTTATGGTTCTGTTCTTAACTTTTTTCTTGCCATTGTCAAATAAAAAGAGTTTCTTCAGTGCTTAGTCATAATAAAGCACAGGCCCTGAAGACACCTAATATTCAGACTCTCCTTGCTCGGCGCACACTTGCTGCGTCTCCATAATGGGAAAATTAATTCCGAATTATTGGTTTCTGTTCTCAATTTTCCTGCACCTTCTCGCCTCACTCGCACTTATACGTTACTAACGTACGTAGCACCTGTAGTATCAATTACACAACCTCCGCTAAATTTCAGACTGGAATCATTGTACAATAGTTTATCGTCAGACGTTAATAGTTTCACTCTGAAAATTATTTAAGAAACAAAGTGAGATTTCTGTAAACGTTGTACATAATTTATATCTATACCTAACTATCTATCCATATATATATTAAATATATATCATATCATTTGTAACATCGGTTCAGTGTAAAATGGACATAGATCCGTGTATAAAACATTTATAAGTAAGTAAATAAATAAATTTTATTACCGTATAATACATGCCAATGCAGAGGTGACTTGTGGTTTTCAAAAAAAGAAACACCAGTGGAATATAAATTGCGCTCTGGTACATTTCAAATTCAAAGCAAAATGCAAAATGAGGAACAACAAAGGTTCTACACAAAACGGGAAAATCAAGGACTTCTAGTATCCTTACCTTCATTACAGTATGTCACATAGAATTTACGTGAACACTAAATCTTGATGACAAAATGTATGTTTTCGCCATCATTTGCAACTGCCTCTTTCAATTAAGAAAAATAGTTATTCCTCAGTTACTTAATGAATCTAGAAAATCGAATTTATTGGTAGTTTACTAATATGATATATTGAAGAAATTGCGACGTTTTTCATATGATTTTTTTTTAAATTGATCTTGTAATTATTATAACGAGAGAAATTCAAGAAGAAAGTGGGAATTACTTCCTCCCGAGTTGGGATTTTATAATGTTTCAGGTTGGCATCACTGCGCTGAAGTAAAAGCATTGGGTTGGAATAAACCGAATACCCTCCATTTCATTCCTCCTAATAATATTGTAGAATACCGTTTGTCATATGTAATTCTAAATCAAATTGAGTGTCCATTCTTTCATCTATTTTTTTTATTTAACCCTCCTATGGCCTTGGGGTCAATATAACCCCAAGGGACACATATTTTTTTTTTAAATAATTTCTTTGTAGTTTGTTTTTGGTTACTGATTCTTTTAGTATTCGTCGGCCTAGTCTGGTTCTTTACATGACCCAAAAATTAAAAGTGAATTATTTTAGATAACGTTGTTAAATTAAAAGGTAACCCATCAGACATTGGGATCTTATTGATCGCAATGTCTAATATTATAATTTCCCTATTATTCAATATTAATATTACTACTACTATTATTGTTGTTATTATTAAGCCACCTCAAGACACTGACATTATTTAGTCTATCTTTCAGGTTTGCATGCCCTTATAAGAAATTAAATAATTGGGGTCAAATAGATCCAAAGAACGGGCGTGAGTGTATGTTCCAGGGGCCATAGAAAAGTTAAAATACGGAATACATCATACGTCTTGACTCATAAGAGTAATTCCTTTAATTCATCTATAAATGTTTCTGCAGCTTTACATCAACAACGTTAAAAGTATGATTAATTAATTTTTTGATTTAGGTCAGGAATTAGACTTCTGGATTTCAGACATCTATGTCCACGTTAGCCGTCACGCATGAAGGATGATATCCCTCGGCGATAAGCACTGCTGGGTATGGAACCCGGGACCACTCGCACTAGTTTTTTACTTCCAAACTGCGTATAAGTTGCATGTTTTGCGATTCTTATAAAACGTCTATAATTATCTGTCCGCCTATTGATAGATACAAGAGCAAAAGCAGTTATGAATTAGTGAAATACAGTTTTCTTATTTGCAGTGGCGTATTTAAGTTGGGATTACGGACGTAAGGCCCCCGAAATTTTATTTATTGTTTTAAAGTAAATGAAATATCTTGCAGAACTTTCACATTTCCAGGAATAAAGTTAGCAACTCCCCCCGAAAGAAAATCGTAAATACGCCACTGCATATATGAATTTAGGATTCCAAGGTTAGACTGTATTTCTCAGCGACGCAATTAGGTTAGTTGCAGGTCCGAAACCAGCCATAGAGGTTTGGGGGGACCATGAATACGTTAGGGGAGCCAAGTCATTAAAAATTCTCTTACAAATATCTAAATTGTGTTTTTTGTATTGAGATCTGAAGGGGCCACGAAAAGTTTAGGAGGGCCAGGCCCCTTCTAGCCTCCCTTTGGGGGGCCTGGTTAGTTGTCAACCGGGGATAGAACTCGCCTTAGCGCCCCCAGTACTCACATTAGGGCCCCCCATCTGACCAACCAAACCTATATGCTCTCCGAACACTTGATATTGACATCACACAATAATTTTCCTATTCTATTTTTTCTTCAAGTTGTAAAGCTTGACTTCAAAATTAAAACTAACTAACTCTATGGCCTATGGAACCCTTACGTTCAATCCGCATTCACCAGAGCTTTCCACCTACTTCTATCCTTAGCGATTTCAAAATTGTTATACATAATTTAATTTTTAGTACAAGGTAAAACAGAATAAATTAGTATTTGATTGCCAAATAATCTGAGAGTAGCATGCTTGCCATATTCTTATATTCTTATCGTAATAACTGCAAATCACAATGTTTTTGAAATTATATCGGGATGTGCATATATGTAGAATGAATCAACAGTCTGTTAGTTTAGAATAGAATATTTAATTATGACAAACAGTCAAGCTGTTGTTTCGAGTATCATATTCGAACATTTTGCAAATCTCTTAAATCGATGTAAGGTAAATGAAAAATACAGAAATCTATGAGCCCTTTTGGTTGCAAATCTTTCTACAATGTCCTAAAAAGATAGCTTTGAAGCTAACTTATAGTCTATGAATATGATCCTAAAGTTGATAAGTCGTTGTTGTCCTGTTAAGTGTCTGAGGTAACTTTTGTAATCTTTAGTATGCTAAAACTCCTTTCCTTGCCTTATAGTAAAAATAAATATTTGCCCAGTTTTACGCCCCCTCAATCCGGCGCCTGGGACACAAATTCTGTTTATCAGCCCTTAGTTACGTCACTGGTATTTCCCCTCTTTATCAGTCTTCTGAAACCGGAAGTAGTTAAATAAACTACAACTTTTAGTTCCATTACGACACCAATAATTTAAAAAATTATATTACCGTAGATAGCGACAAATGGTTCTTTGATATGAATTTAGTCTCCGAAGAATAGATTCAGGCTCGACTTCGTCTTCTCATTTTATCCGGAAATGGGAGAAATTTCATTTCTGGTTTCGTTATTGATCGTCACTGAGTAAATACTACCAGAGCTCTGAAGAAGCATTTATTGTTATGGATTCAACCAATAAGAGAGCTATCTCCGTCCTTAACACTCTACTGAATACGGAAGTAGTAAAAGTTTAGAGCCATCTTCACTTTCAGTATTCATACCCAAAGAACAATATTGGGAACCAGGCCCGTATCCAGGGGGACTAGAGGGGCTGGGATACGCTGGCCCCCCTAAAATTTTCACGGTAGGCTTGCAAATTAACTATAATATGGTTGGATCGGCCCCCCTAACTTCAGCCTGTCCCCCCTACCTTTTTGGGTTGGTTACCGGCGTGTTGGAAACAGCGAAAGAAAAAGTTGTATTTATAGGTGGTACAAGAAAAAGTCCAATCTTAGAACTAATCAGTAAATCTAAATACTACCGCCAGATGTACAACCTAGATGTCATCGGTAATATGTTTAATTGCCATGTTCTAAAATAAAATTAGGCACACAGGATTGGCTTTCGATTTTTGACTTACAAGGATAATTTAAGCATATTTTTGTAGGGGTAATATAAACGTATTTTTAATTTTCTAAATGATAATAATACTCTTATTTCTCGCAACGTATAACAGAACATGAACCTCTTATATACAGATATGGTGATATAGTATGGAAAGCTTAATTTAATAACATTTCTTCTATATGTTTGAATTTCCCACGTTATACTAATTAAAAGTATGCTGTAATATTAAAAAAATAAATTTCTTTCTGTTAGTCACCTTATACATTATCTAAATGAATAAGCCGTAAATTTCGGTCTTCTCTAAAAATCCCCTATATGCTGTTTATTATCCCTTTCCGAGAAAATAAGGTCAAAAACTCCCACGATATGGGATTTTCCCCACGGGTTGGCATCACTGATCCATAGGAATCGCGTGAAGTTGGCTCGTCGAACCCATAAAAGAGTTTTTGTTTCTTAATCCTCAAAATGTTATCAGCTACTTATGCTTTTTAAAATCAATTTATTATTTACGGTTACCTAGACAATTTGCCGTAGTGATGTAAACAATTTGTTCATGAATTGCTTACCAAATACAGTAGGCCTAGTAGGTCCCTGGATCTTTCCGCTTGTGATTTCCTTGAACCATTTCATTTTAATATTATGACAAATGTAATTGGAGTAGCCAACTATTATCTGGCTATAATATCGAAGGTAATTCCATCTTCCATGTTTCCGAATTAAATACGGGGTAACGTTTGTATCTGGTCATACTATCAACAAGGCAAGAATTTTGTACTATTGTCGGTAGCTAAGTCTGTTTTATGGGTCAGAGTAGCTAACAAAGAAGACTGTAGCTTCCTGGAGAGAAGAAATCAATCTTATGTGTTTCATATAAGAGAATACACGTAGGCGTATGGGTTAAGAAAAATTTAAAATAATACATTTACTTTTAATTTCTATTTAATTTCCTATGTACGTTTGTACTTCACTTACGCAATTAAAATCTGAAGCACCATCACATTCTTCAGACATACAAGACAACAGTGCATGATGGTACTTAAAGTTTCATAAGAGAAATGAAAACAAACTCATTACATTATGAACATCATTCCCTTTGCCCTCGCGAAAACAACTGAAATTCAGTTATGTAACTACTTCGCGAAAGAATGTACAGAGGTATACGTGGATAATAATCTGACGTAATGCTATTTAAAATAAATAAGTTTGTATTGGATATCAAAACTGTTAACTAGATGGTAATGCGGAATATGTCAAATAATATCCCTCAGTCGATATTTGCCTGTTACAAAATTTCACCGATTTCTATCAGTTAAGGATCTTATTTTTTCAGTTAGGACCTGTTTACAAATGAAACGAAAGTACGTAAAGGGAGAATTTTAATTTCCTCTGTGCTCATTCACTTATACGAGCAAATTTATTTAGCTCTCACGTACTTCCTTTAGTTGTCTAGACACTTGTCGTAGCAGTAGATAAGCTTTCGAAAAGCCTTAATCAAATATCCACCCACCGAGCGCTCAGTGGTCTGAACTGCAAAGTTGGCCACTAAAATTATGCACAACACAAAACATGAACCTTGTGAAAACATTTCAGCCAGTGTTGATACTATTAAACAGTAGATGGCTCGTATCGTGCTTACATCATGAAACAATGCCTCCTTGATGTTTGAGGGACGTCTTGATCGTTGTTCGCCATGAACATTCGTGCCACTGACCTTGAACAGACGTACCCATTTACATACCTTACGACTACACATTACATTCTCATCATTTATCTTACATAACTGTTGATAATTGTCTGTCACTTTCACATTTTTAGGGGTCAAAAACCCGATTACTCATCGCTTCATACGCGGTGGGGTTTTCAATCACATGCGCCAATTCAATTTTACACCACAACCATTGCCGTGCCGTGGAAAATCAGCGCCAGGAACGAGAGTATACGACGTCACCCCATACATATATTTCATGTAATTTTCTTATCTGTTTTCCTTTTTCCTCTTCCCGAATTTTGCGCCCGGCGCCTTCGCCCCGCTCGCCCTCCCTATGGCACGATACTGACCACAACCACACCAAGCTTTACAGAACATACAAATTATGCCTCTTTACATGCAAGGCATGCCGATAAGCACGACTGTAGCAAACGTTAACGCAAAACGTTTGCTAATTAAAAACTAAATCTCGTAATTTAAAACTTACAAGGTCGCTTCAAGACAAGTGGCTCACTCTGTGCACATATTAGATGCGATGTGATTGGATGTGACATAATTATATGATAGAAAGAGACAAGAAGAGACGAGTTGAACATGAACGATGTTAGTGTACAAGTATTCTCGAACACACAAGGTTTGAAAAACGTCAAGCTATACACATTGCAAGCGAGAACTTAGAGAAGAGAGATTATCTGGCGATTGCTGTGGGAGGGTTAAATCCAAAGTTCTTTCTTTTAAGAAATAGGAAATTCTTTCATCTCTCTCTTCATTACAGTAAAAAAAGTAATGAAGAAACTAAAACGCACAGATATATCAGGGAATTTTAGATCTCTGTTTCCATTTCACAAGAACAGTTTAGAGCAAAGGATACCTATGAATCTTTCAAGTCAAGCTTTATCCGCTTTTCCTTTAAGTTGCAGCGTTCAACTTAGCTTAAACAAACCACGAGAAACAACATAAATCATCACTATGTACTCTAACATTACGCTCACCTAGTTCTGTTTTTCTGTTCGTTCTCTTTTGTTTACTTTTTCAATTGTTATGTTTAGCTCAGCTTGAAACCTTTGTGGCAGGGTTGTAGATCAAAACGGAAACTATATGTCTTCTATGCTACTACTCAGGGGTAAAAGTGAACGGGGTACTCAGAGGTACTACGGGGTACTACTACTCAGGGGAACGGGGACGCATGACGTCACGTCGTTCTCCGTGCCTCTCTTTGCCTATTCTACAGTTTAGAAAGTGGAAGAATGTCATAGATAATTTTTGGAAGTGAGGGAATGATATCCCTGCATTCCACATAATCTTACCACTGTTCCAAGGGCGCCCATGTTGTGGTTTCCAAGGGGGGACAAGTAAAAGCGACCTTTCAAATATGGTTTCAAATTTTGCTGTAACTAATGTAAAATTATATTGAGTTTTAATATTCCTAAATACAATTTCCTCTTAGGGGGTAGCGCCCCACCTGTCCCCACTGATGGGCGCCCTTGCTCTGTTCTACTATAATCCTAGAGAACAGTCATTTTCAACCGTAAAAACAAAGAAATATATTTTTAATAGTAATAATAGATAACACCTCATATCAATCTTATTGCAATCTATTATTAGAATATAAAGTTCAAGATTTAAATATAAGTTCGCATAACCAGAATTGGCAGCACATCAGAAGTAGCAACATATATTCTGTTGTGCGAAATATAATCGTAATGTTAATGTTTCTAAGGCTATGAACTTGACATATCACAAGAGAAGCAAATTTCAAGGGCATATATAAAACAAAATATTAAGCACAAATGAATGAAGTTTCATTATCTGACAATGAAGGTGGCTAACTCCAATCACGAAAAGTATACGACACCTTGACCACTAGTAGCATCACTCGCTATATAGCCCAATTGAAATTCAAACTGTTCCACAAAGCAAGGAAAATGATATCAGCGACCCTGTCGGCTGCTGCCGTAACTAATCGCATCGTCTGCTACTAGCAGTAGCTAATGAATCATTTCCAGTAATTTTTTTTATTGCGCTAAAATACTTCAGAGCTAGCTGATTGCGGAAAACACTTCCTTTCACTCATGGGATGATTCTAATTAGTTGAAATTTGGGATTGAATTCCTGTCTGCTACTCGTACGCTTAAAACAATGACCACCACGTGTGTACGTCAGATACCGGTACAGGGGAAAATGTCTACGTCGCTCAGTAGAGAAACGGCTTGGCGAAAGATACTATGCATGTTTTGCAAATGTATACGACATTGCTATTATGATAACACAAAGGAAAAGAAAAGTGACATAATTTAAGGCTTATTTTAAAAAGTAAACCAATTTTTTGAATAGACTTGAATATCTAAGGACAAAGTTGAAGTGTACTTGTGCATTGACATTGTTTACAGCTTCAGTTAATAAACCAATTATTCTTATGTTCGGGTCACCGACCGACCTTACAAAGTAAACTCTATTCATTCTTAACAAAAACTTAACATTACAAAAGCAGAGTGATTTGATAGGAGACTGCTAATTTCTTCTTATGCATATTATTCGTGGATTCAATAATTATGCGTTCAGAGGGGAGCCCGAGGAAATAAAAAAATGAAAAAAAAATCCCAAGTGAGGATAACCTAAATTCTTTACTCAGTTCAACACAAGCAAATTTAAGATAATAATAATCTCATCATGAGGTTTCTGAGAATTTAACAGTGTTATTATCGAACTATTTTACACACTAGCATTGTTTCGCCATAATATATTCGTGCTTACTGTCGTTTTCTTTAGTCCATGGAACATATTCGTAAATTGTTTATATTGGTGCATGTGAAAATTTACAGATCGATTGAAATGTTTTGATTACATGAGTTCAAAACATTTAAACATTTATTTATGTAAACCAACTAAAATACAGATATGGTAACACAGTTATGATAAAAGAAAAAAAAACTAGTTACAATTGGTTGATTACTGAATAAAATAAAATGAAATTTCTACTTTTATATTCATTTGGGAATAGCACTATTGTAACACGGCTTTTCATATAAAGCTGCTTAGAAGAATGTTGCAAGAGAAAGAAGAATTTTAAATGTTTTAGAATGAAATCATATTATTGACGGTTATGAGGAAGGAGAAATTACAAGCAACTAAAACTTAGCACAATAAACATCTATCTATCTATCTATCTATCTATCTATCTATCTATCTATAGCTTCAACCGGTCGCTTCGTCCCCGAGTAGTAGATAAAAAAGAAATATATTTTCGTCAACTTTTCTCATGTCCTAACTTAACAAATTCTTTTCATTGAAGTCAAAGAAAATGTTTCTGTAACATGTATGGAAAACCGTGAGTTTGTTGGTGAAATGTACCTCAATCTTCCATTGACCTTTTTTCCGCAAAATAGTAATGAATTAGTTAATTAATTTGAATATTTTGTTGCGAAAAGTTCATTTTAGGGTGTTATTATTGTACTAAGAATTATCTACTATAGTATCTATTCACAAATAAAAAAGTTGACTTTTTTTCAGAAGTGAAGTCTATGTTGGTTTGTATACCTTACATGGGCTTCTCGCACTAAGTCAAAAATGGTAAAAATCAACTTTAAAAATTTACTGCGGGCAAACTATTTGTTATTTTTTAACCGGATTTGAAGAATATGCTAGGGTTTGACACAAAGAATCTTAGAAAAAAAATGCGCTCCATTCCGTTAATAATAACGTAAGATAATTTTAAATATATATATACTTTTCAAAAAATCAAGGTCGCTGAGTCCCCTAAAATGAGAAAAAAGCTTATATTTTTAAAACTGTTGTCTTTAGTGCATCTAGGTTGAATATGTTGGCTATCTGAACTTGCTTTTAAGGGGATCTCCTACCATCTCCGCTTAGGTTTCTAACTCTCCATTTGATAACATGTAAAATTTAATATGGTAATTTCTAACAAAGTATTGCAGGTAATAACTTGAAATTTTTAATACAAATACACAAGACCCATATAAATCCAACCACGGTCTCCAATTTACATTACATGCGTTAGATTAATTGCAATATATTCTTCAGTAAGTTTGGCAACAGTGAATAAAAAGTATGCTGCAGAGGGGAGAGGGCTGACCATCTGTTTGCTTGTTAGCTGCTTTTAAAAGGACGCTCTTACCAGAAAAATCACGTTGTGATTCTCACTTCTCAGTGGTTAGAATGGTCTGGACTGGAAGAGCCCAAAACCTCTTCTTTCTTCCTTTCACGGTTTGTTTGTTTCTTCCACCCCCTGCTGTCACAAGAAGACAACTTGTTTCGGAAAGCACTTTGAATTAGTAGCGAAAAGCCAAACTGAATGACACCACGGACGGATTAAAGGGAGGGGCGGTCACTCCCTCCGAGAACATTTGAATACTTTGAATAATCGGAGTAAGAAACTAGAAATTGCGTAATCTAATAAGAAAAGTTTGTTGAAGTATACAAATCAAGACGCATTTTAAGTGTCACAGCATTGTACTCTCATCCCCTCCCCTCCCAATTCCCTTCTGAAGAAGTTCTCTTTTGTTTCTCTGTTCCATATTAGCCTTTACACTTACACTTTCATTATCCAGTATTGATTTTTACCATACCATCTGCACAGAAGGCGAATAAGGTTTACGAGTCCTTCCTGCCCCCTTTTTTAAAAATTGCTAATTATAATAAAATTTATCGAAAACAATTCATCTCAAGGATAAAGACTTATACACATTCATTATTGCAATTTTAAAATAAACTCGCCGCCTGTCGCGTATGCTAGCGATCTAATATATACGAATAGATGAAAAGTTAGTTTGAAGTGTATTGTTTTTCTGTCCGAATTCATATTTGTTTCTATTGTTGCATCGACAAAAGTGAGTGCTAAATCGATTTAGGCTCGTTGGTCTTTGCGAGGTCCCTCAAGATGCAAGGCCGTGGGCAGTCGCCCACCACTTGAAACGCCTCTGCACTAGAGGTCTGCACGTGCTCGGGCCTACAAAGAATGTATCACTTCGGGCCCGGGAGGGGTTCGGGCAGTAGCGTCATTTCAGATTTGGCTTGGGGGGCCAAGACCCCTTGATATATGTAAAATTTCGCGTTTTTCACTGATTTACTACTATGCTATTGATAAAATTATATAAATCTCAAACTCGGAAGGGGGGCAAATGCCTCTCCCTGTCCTCCTAAATGACGCCCCTGGGTTCGGGCTGTGAATTTTTAAATATACAACCATATTTCTCGGACTTTTTCGGGCCTAACTTTGTAAATATAGTGTAAAACGATACAAATTGCACCGTTCTTTCTGGAGGACTTTTAAAACACAACTGAAAAATCAAACCTCGAATTGCTATAAATAAAAATACAATTTTGCATTAATAATTAAGTTTCTGCAATTCGGGCTTATTTCGGGCTCATTTGATTATCACAGAGCTCAGTCCGAGCTAGGGCCTAAATGCTAAGACATATTTTGGACTCGGGTCGGGCCTCACATTGTAAATTCACGGGCCGGGCCCGGGTTGAAAATTCCGGCCCGTGCAGACCTCTGCCCTGCACCCGCACACATTCCTTCCTAGTCCAGAAAATCTCCTCCCCTCCGCATCGTCAATAATGGTAAATTTGTTCCTCGTATATTTGCTTATTATTGTAAGAGAAGTTCAAACCAGAACTCTAAAATTTGTTCGTTCTCTGGGGTAATGTGAGTAATGCAAATTAAGAAAGATATGCGTAATATACAAATGTCAGAAAAACTTGATATCAATTTGAATAACCTTTTACGTAATGTTTATTTTAGAAATAATAAACTTATGCAAGCATATCGAGGCATCTGAAATTTAATGTTAAATAGTGGCGAGTGAGCCAGAAGGGGCGTGCACTATTCAGTTAGTCAAAGAACTCATATATGTAGCTTGAAAACTAATACTATTTAAACCAATATTGAATTAGACAAATTTGATCACTCTGGCCACAGAGAAGGTGTCACCTTCTATGGCCCACCCATCGCATGATGGGAATGAAAGACAGAGGGAAAAAGACAAATTTGTAAAAAGTAGGATAACCATAATTGGAAATAGTGTGTGTATTTTTTAAGGAGGAAACCTAGAAGTACATTCTCGATATAATAATAATAATAATAATAATAATAATAATAATAATAATAATAATAATAATAATAATAATAATAATAATCTTTCTCACTTCAATCATAGGTTGATGCGCAAGAAGGAAATTTTAAAACTTTTCTCTCCCCTGGAAGAGCTGTTTTATAATTTGATAAGGTCTCTTCTTCGTAACTGCATCTATCCCTGGTCGGGCCGCGGTGGGTCAGTAGTAGAGCGTTCACCTCTAATGCATGGCGTCCTTAGTTCGATCTCAGCTCGCACCAAGTGAACTTTGTGGAGGACAAACACCATGTGTGGGGGTTTTCTCGGGGTTCTCCCGTTTCCTTACACTTTCTGCATTCCAGCATTTCCTTCTTTTCTCAACATCACTAGCTCCTTTAACCTACCAGGCATAACTGTGGGACGTAAAACTTATAGATTTTTCTATCCTTGATCTTCCACTTCCTGGTTTTCCTTCTGCCTTTTCCCCTATCAACACGGTGATCCAATCGGAGTGCCGAATAAGATGTCCAAGCATGCTGTTTCTTCTTTTTCCTATTATCTTCATGATCTGTCGTCCTTCATTAGCTTCCTTTAGTACATCTTCATTCCTTTTCCTTATACAGTATTATTATTATTACACAACCGCACAAAATAAATAAAAGTTCTGTGCACTGGACCCCAGGGTATTGATTCGATGTATTTTGGTACCCAGAACCCAAATTTCGAAACTCCAGGACGATTGACCGTGTCAACTTTGTTTTATGGGCGAAGAACGTAAGTGCTGTTTTACGTTTGCTTATGTTTATCGCCATTTAAAAAAATATCACGGTCAATCGTCCTGGGGTTTCGAAATTTGGATTCTGGGTACCAAAATATTTTGAATCCATACCCTGGTGCACAGAACTTTTATTCTTTTTGTGTAGCTGTGTTATTATTATTATTATTATTATTATTATTATTATTATTATTATTATTATTATTATTATTATTATTATTATTAATATTATTATTATTATTATTATTATTATTATTATTATTATTATTATTATTATTATTATTATTATTATTATTATTATTATTATTATTATTATTTTCCATGCGTACATTTTCTCGAAAATATCCTCCCCCTAAGAGATGATCAACAATTCATTCCTGAATAGTACTCAGCTTCTTTTCCTACTAATGACTATTTAGGAGTTTTTCCTTAGCTGAATCTCGTTTTATTGTGTCTCCATTGTACGTAGAATAGGATTCGATTGCCAGTGTAAGCTCACAACTTCCGAAGTTGAGTCAACATCGTGAAAGAAATGGAGAACTATCCGAATAAAGTGGTAGCGATCTCTGGCCAAGAAAGACGAAAGGATTGTTTGATGTCATTGCACTGATCACGATCTTCTAGGTTGTGAATGTTTACCAGCTGGCATGTCCAGGCCCCTATGGGCTGTATTGCTGAGTTTAGATTTTAGACTAATAGACAGATCTGGGTCCAGGCGACTGCACAAGAGGGAGTTGCCCAAACCCAGCCCAAGCTAGGTGAAAATGGAATTTAATTGGTTGTAAGGTAATCCTGAATGGTAAATATTAACTATCCAGTCTCTGAACTCCATACTCTGAGATCGACCACACATATGAATTAGCCGAAGAAAGGAAGGGAAAAAAAATCAAAGTTATCAACTTAATATATTTATGTATTGCATCAATAGGAATTTCAACTTCTCTGACAGAAGACATCGTGTTCAGGCTCATCCTGCTATTTTGCCCTCTCTCCTAGAGCCGATTTAAATCAGTTAGTATCGGTCCTTCATGACCTTGGTTATTAACTCTAACACATATCATAAATCATGACACATATATTATAAATGTTAATACAACTAAACAGTATCACTACTACAACTTAAAAACTAAATTTATCATTCAGACACACATTCATTCACACAGGACAGTGTGTGAGGTTAGCATATATCATTAAAGAAAACCATCTAGCTACGATTTCGCAAACATTTATTACATTTATGGAGAAGAAAGAGTGAAAAAAAAAATTATTGAAAGGACTAGTTCTTAGTCATACTTCAACAGAATACATAGCATTATATCTTCATAAGTCAAAACAATCAAATGTCATTATTTTGAATTTAGCTTCATATATTTAATCACATTGACAAAAGGAAAGAAAAAAAATAATATAATTATGTATATCACGTCTTAGGCATGCTAAATCAAATTTATAATACACAACATAAGCAAAGGAGGCATTCATTTTACATCAAAAGAAAATTGAACGAAGAGGAAAGAAGAAAAAAAAACTTTTGAATATAGTGGAAAATTATGAGTCTCTATCTCGCATCGAGACATTCTAAAAATTCTTATACATCCTGTTGCGTATATCAAAACTGAACGTTCGAAATCATTAGTAATGCACTATTCATAGTGTCCAAACATTTCGCTCCATTCAATTTCGTTTATATTTATACATATATATAGATATATTCATAATAATCATTTATTGAGCACATATGAACTAACAGTTTGTAGATGCACTCGCATGCTGAACAGTTTTTTCCCACCTAGGGACTTCCAAAGACAAAATTTGGTCAGAGGATGTTTTCCCCTTTTGTCAGTCCATTTACGACTTCATTATTTGATCAATTAAAGGTTAGAACCTGTCCATCACTAATTATATCTGCAAAACATGGCGTCACTGACTTACACTTCCTATTTCAGCTTTTCAGTCCGGTTTTTTACTCTGAAATTTAGTAGATTATGGCTCCGTGGCTTCCTGGATGGTATTTATTCAACTATTAAACTAGATTTACCTTATTAATGCAGCTTTTCTAGCTAATTTCTACTTTTTGCTGAGCTTGGAAAATCTGGGTCTGCTGTCTTCGGCTTCTTGGTGTAGTATATCGATGCTCGCGCGTTGATATGTCGCGTCGGTAACTGCACCAATCAAAACAAAGCTTTTTTGGCGGTGGAGCATTTGAAACGAATAAAAAATGGTAAAATCTGGATTAAACTAGATTTTAGACAGACATAGATATCTAAAAGGGGGGTGAAGAGTGGTCCTGACAATTCTGCCAAAATTTTAGATTGTTAATTATTCCAAAATTTCCGTCCAATGGTGGGCCTATATTTCCGAATAGCACTGACACCGTGAGATTTGTAATCATCCATTTAAAATATCCATATACGAGATTTATAATTAATCAATATATGAATAAAGATATTAATCCCCAAAAATATGATTCCTAATGAATTTTTACCATCGTCCATGTTGATTTGGAATAATATAACGAACAAAGACATAAATTATATAAACAGAAAGAATTTTTTTGCTAAGTGGGAAGTACAGTCGGTGCAAAAAATTTCTGGCACCCTCCCATCAAAAAATATCATTACATCAGATTGTAATGGTACATTACAGTCAAACAATATTTATACTCATATTACACATTTATATTAACAACATTATAAAAAGGAATAAAAGATTATATACCTTAAGTTAATTCATCCAAAAAGCAATCATCAGTGAAGTATCTTAATATTGTACACTGATTACATGTACAATACACTTTGTATATTATTAATACACTAACTAATTTCTGAAAATTGAATAAAAATATTGTATGCATGAAATATTAAATTGATCCCACAAAACCAATTTTTGCCTATCTAATACCATCTTTTAAAGATATTACTTTTAGTTTTATTACAGAGTAGAGCATTTATAGTATCTTATATGAGAATAATATAGAACTTGTTATAATAAAGTACATTTAACACAAATACGTTATTAAAATACAACATTTTCGATTGTTCTATAAAGATAACCAAAAAAGTTCTGCCACTTTTTCACCCACTATCTTCGATCATAGGTATGTCACCTAACACGTACCTAGAAGATCAAAAATGTCCCCATCAGCATCGACGACTTTCTGCCAACGTTCTGGAAGGCCATAGATTCCATTGCGGTAGAACTTGGTGGGCCATAAAGCTAAGAAGGTATCAAGTAAATTTTGCACCTCTACTAGGGGTTTGAACTGACGCCCTCTAAGGTGATTGTCCAAGGAATGGAACAGGTGATAATCGGACGGTGCAATGTCCGTGAAGTATGGCGGATGCAATAATGTTTCCCATCCAAGGCGTAGAATGGTGTCCCGGGTCATCCTAACCATGTGAGGCTTAGTGTTGTCGTGTAACAGGAGAACCCCTTTGTGATTCAGAAGTGCTGACTCCAGAGTTTTGAGTTTTTCTTGAACACAGCTCAACTGCTGACAGTACACAGTTGCATTGATGCTCTGACCAGCTGGTAGCAGTTCCCGATGCACGGTGCCTTCAGCAGGCCACCGAACACACAGTAGTACGTTCTTCTGATGCGGTGCTGGTTTCGGCTGTTTTGGAATCGGTTCATGGGATGCTAACCAATGATGACAGCGCCTTGGAGCTTCGTACAGGACCTAGTTCTCATCACATGTCAACACCCTATCCGGAGTCAAATTGTGTGGAACCCATCGACCTAACTTGTAGTACTTCCTAAGTTGATGGAGATGCTGCCGAATGGTTTCTCCATTCACACTGAATTGTAGTCACAGTCTTCACATATCTTTCCACTATTCGCCTCAATTGCTGCCTGAAGATCTTCATTTTGTACATGTGTTGGTCTTCCGGCACGTGGTGCGTCTTCGAGTATTTCGTCACCGTCCTTAAACGTGTGAAACCACCGCTGCACTGTCCGCGTAGTCACGACACCCTCACCAAAGGCCTGGCATATCTTCCGCCCCGCTGTAGCGGCGGTTGACCCCAGTTTGAACTCGTACAGCATACACGCCCTTACGACGCTCTGTGGAGGTCCCATGTTCACTCTGTCCTTACGCAAGTTCACGGTGTAACTGAACTGCCACAAGCAGGAAGTATGTTAGATATACCCACCAACAACTGACCTTCGCCTTATCTTCATTCGCATTCAACTCATGGTGTGAAAGCCAATTGAACACAGAACTCCACTAAAAATGACAGCACTTTCTTGGTTATCTTTATAATTTGTTAACCTAAATTACATTATGCATTATACATTATAAAAGTCGCAGCACCAAACATTATACATTATACAGCGAACACTATACATTATACATTATACAAACTACTGCTGCTGTTGTCTTTTTACACCGACTGTGTTTTCGAGTTTTTTCTTTTTGTTTCTCGATTCTAAGACTTTTTGAGGTTCCCGGAGAGGAAGTGACCGTTCGAACCGAGAATCAACAATTTCAGGAAGTAAACATTCCCAGTAGAACTGTGATAACTTTGGAAGAATCTTTGACATAAAATCTTTGTCTCTCGCAATTGATACAACCTTCATATCCTTCACTATATACACAACAAGATCACATCGTTCTATATTGCAACACTGCAATTGTGTCTGTATCTGATAAAAGTACTCACTGCTTCGTGGTAGAAAATATTCACCATTTTTGTCGATTGCTAATGGGAAACTTTTAACATTTGTGCAGGCTTCTTTTATTGTTTCACAGTAACGGGCATTGAATGGGCATTTAATTTCTATAAGGTATGTTTCTTCATTACTTTCCACTACACCATCAGGGGAGGCGGCAATAAATGGATTCTCAGTGTCTATGTATAAACCGCATTTTCTCACGGTTACACCAGTCTTTTGTTCATATAATTTTCGCGCTGCTTCCTCCTTGGCTCTTCCCCATAGTACTGCATTAGTATTAATATTCGGTGAATATAGGAGATATTTTACAAGTGGGCCAGTCAGAGTTGTTTCCCTTCTGCAGACGATTCTTTTCACATTTGAAGCCGTCACTCTTTTTCTTCTTTCATCTCTCCACTTCCTACAGTTGGCTTGCTCTCTTGTCTCTTTTTCAATTTCGATAGCCCTTTCTTTGTTAACAACAACTCGGTTATTGTAGAATTCTTTGCACAGGACTGATAACTGTTCTGGAGGAATATCTGACGCGCCGTAATCGAGATCTCTCTGCTCTTTTCTATTATGGAGATTTTGAGGAATATCTTCATGAGAATTGAATCTTTGAGATTGTTTGATTGATTCACTAAACAAACTCTTTCTAGATTTGTACTTCTTGTTAATAAGTAATTTCCTATTTCTCTTAAGTATAAGTCTCGCCATCGGTGACAGTGGATTTTTCTTGTATTTCCTTTTGAACAATTTTCCTTGCCACTCATTTCCTGGAGAAGTTTGGGACAAAACAGCTGCAGTAACTCTCCTTCCATAACTCTGACCTCGGGAGTAATCAACCCTCTTTCCTCCAGTGAACTTAGTTATCGTGGACATAAAATTTTCTGCTGCATTGTTCGTCATGTTGTACAGAAGGGAATCGCTGAGAGCAACTAATCGCATGAGAGCATCTTCTATTACGGTAAGCATGCCAACCTTGTCAAGTAAGGGAATGAGATTTTCATTTCGAGATGTTGATGGACAAATATCTTTGCATTTACCATGGTCACCAAAAACGTGGTACGGAAGGCTTTGAAGAGATTCCTTGAGAAATTTTAGCCCTTCTTCTTGAGTTTTTTCCCCTTGTTTTACTACTTCGCTACAGTGTGTTATAAGCTGTCTACAGCGAAGTGTGATTTCTTCAATTTTAGATTTCAATACTTTTCGTGCCAAAAGTCCTTCCTTTCCTGGAAATGATTTTGCATTCTCAGAAGCCGTGTGTAATTTCTTGTTGAAGTTTCTAACCAAGTGGTTAACACATTCGACTTTTTGTATGTTCACTGTTTTAGCATACGGTATACTCTCATAAATTTTTGACATGACAGAAGAATCTCCGTCCCCTATAATTTTATTGCACACAATCCCATGATCTTCGTACAACCATAAGAGCCCTTCCACTATTATATCTGCTTCCATAGATGTGGATGATAGTCTCCAGTTTGCATTGCAGGAGTGTTCCTTTACAGGCTTGTTTTGTCTCTTTGCTGACGTACAAATGACACAGTATTTATTCCGTACATTTGCAAAGAGCACTTTTCGTGTTTTCTCTCCGATAATAACGGCCACTCCACTCTGAGCATCAAAGCTGTGCCCATACGATCGTTTACACCACATACCGTCAACAATAACAGAAATTTGTGGCACTCCGTCATCTGTTATGTTTCCTTCTGCAATTGCTACGTTTTTCTCTTCCAATATGTTACTTGTTATGGTTTCAATTTTTTGTTCCACCATTATTTTACCTAAACGCTCTTCATATTTTTGATAAGTTTTGTTTGACATATAAGGAGATTGCATAACTGCAAAGAATTCTTCGCTTTGCTGATATCCCATACCTACACTCAAACCTCCCCAGACAGCGTCCAAATTCAAGGCGTGTGGTATTGCCGTGAACACATTCATACTGGCAGAACACAATATCTTATTGCAAGCAAATTTTAATTCACTAACCAAACCAAAATTATTTGTACCAATATGTATAAAATAACCACCAAAACCACAGTTTAGACTATGACGCTCCACTGTTCTTATTTGCTCTACAAAAGACGACAGGTCAACCATTCTTCTGCTACAGGATATAGGAACTTCAGTCCTGTTGTTCTCGTGCTCAACAACAAGATCTGGAATATCATCAGGAATATGTTTTTCAACTTGATTTCCCTCGCAGGAATTCTGAGTATCAGTCCATTGTTGTTCCTCTTGGAAAGTTGAATCATTTTCTCTTCTGCAAAAAAAACAAAGAAAGAAAAAGAAACTTCCAATTACTGACTCCTGCGCACTGCATGAACACATTTTTAGTAACATGCAACATAATTAGTGTATGCTTCTTCTAACGGAGTATAAGGAAACAACAATTCAAGAACGAAACTGATAAATACTGTTTTACTATGTCCTATAAAACACACAACTAATGATTGATAATTTAGGGGGCAAATAATATTTAGCTGAAAACTCTAATTGCACTAATTTGCTTCGTTAGTTTTTTTTAAAAGTTCCTGTCAACAAAAATGTTGATCTGTGCATTTAGTATACTGAAGCTTCAAGCAGAATTTATTTGCAGTAGCAATACAGTAAGTTATCGGTACATATTTTGTCTCTGCAACAGTGATGGAATGGGTCATGGGTTACCGGGTCACTTGGGTCACAGTATTTTTCTGGGCCACGATTCACAGACTCGGTGACCCAGACAGAGTGACTCGAAGCATGGTTTGTACGAGTAAATTTTCCTTGATATTGGTTGGATTCCAATGAACTTTTGTCCTCTCCGACTGAAGTGTTAGTTTTACACACAAAATATAGAACGATCAACGAAAACATTGCATACATCGAGCATATACGAATAGAGTCGGGTTGTGTTCTTGTGCTCTCTGTAATACATTATACACTCGCTCACTTACGTTTTGACTTGTAGCTCTCATATTGAAGTAATCTTTTAGGGCAGTGTTAACGCATAGGGCCTACACACGAGTGTAGGTGAACTGCATGCACAAAGTAGAAATACATGCAGATGGAAAGACGTCAAATGTCTGGGCTGCCAGCAGTCAGATGGCGACCGCGCCGCCACGATTTTGGTGATGAAGTGTTAGGGCAATTCCGTACTACGTGAGAAGTAGAACGACAGTGTACAATTAACTCAGGAGACAGTGACTGTGTAAAAGGGGCGAGCTCCCTGACTTCCAAGGAGTTCAAATGGTTGGCGCTTAGGTATGTGGTGCGAGAGTGATAAAAGGTCAAGTGTGTTGGATTGTCGCGGGAGGACAGTGTCTAAGGTTGTAACCAGAGCCGTAGCTAGAGATTTCGGCTCCTGGGGCGAAGTAGAATTCGGCGCCCACTACAATCACATTATAAATGATCCCAATAAATTTCTTTAAATTAGAAGCATTTCATATATCAATGGAATTAAAAAAAAAAAATCACTGGTAGTGGTCAATCTTTGAAAAGGACGAAATTCGTTGGAATAAATTCTAACCCGTTAAGCTCTTATTCTACAACTGTTTCAAGTTCGAAAATCTTAATATTGCCCTTATTTATCTTCATTTTTAATGCCTCCCAATAGCAGCTTGCGTGTCTCTCTTCACTCAACTCATTTTCATACTTTCATTCTCACCGTCGTGATTAATCCGATTCGGCAGAAAAGAGGGATTAACTAACCGAACTGTATGTGCTAAACCGCTCAGGAATATTTAGTTAATTATGTGCAATAAATTTTGAAAATATACGATACAACCAGAAAAATACGAAACAAAAATAAAAATATTTCGCAACAGAAATTTAAATATGTGTAGCAAGCTATTCTTTGAAAGCGTTGCAGTAGACCACCACAGTTTTCTATAAGTTCTTTAATGTAAATTTGTGACGATTATCTCTAAAAAGCATCATATATTGCGAGAAAGATCGTTCCACATCACAAGAAGCAATTTTAGCGTATTTGAAACACGAAATTTCACTGACACTGAATTTAACCACATTTTCCAAAACACGTGCAATTTTACACAATATTTGAAAACCTTGTTTTTTTTTTGTTTTTTTTTTCGACAATGGCTGTAAATATAGACGTTAGCACTTGTTCGTTAGCTCCAGTAAGTTCTTTCAACTCATTTCTACTACATTTCTACTATAAAAATTTAACCCACTGAAGCTGACGATTCAAGCTGAAGAGTATTCGATGACGATTAAAGCTTTTCTACACAACGAAAAAGAAAGGATAGGTTTGTTGAAATTAATGCTAATTTGAGTTTTACGGAGGAATCTTTTAACAGTTTTGCAGAATTTCTATAGAATGCTTTGTCGAGACTATTTACGACAGATACGAATTGTTCAAACTTCTGGGCATAATACTCAACGGCATTCAACCAAGTGCCCAATCGCGTAACTACAGGAGCGGGTGGAAGAGAAATCCCAGAGCACTTTTGATTAAAAATGTCTACTCTTTTAGGTGAGTTGTTAAAACTTTCTTTGAAACTAGTTTATCAGTAAGAACCTAGACTCTGGTAGTAAGATCCTACGAAGCTCACGATAAAACCATATGGACGAACACAGGGCTAGATTAACCCATCTGGAGGCCCGGGGCTAGAAAAATATTTGGCCCCCTGCTGACTGCACCTAGTACATTTCTGTGAAAGTACATTAATGAAGTTAAGGGAATATGTTTAATATTGTCGGTCATATTTCATTTTATGGTGATTGTATCTTCATGATTCTTTTTACATAGCCAATTGAGAGTTTGATCAGAAAATGAAATGAAATGAAATCTTTGAGTTTTACGTCCCACGGGTATGCCGGTTAGGCTAAAGGAGACGGTGAAGATGAGAGATGAGTGAAATGGTGTAATGAAGAAAGTGGTAGGAAACGGGAGTACCCCGAGAAAACCCACGAGCACGGTGTTTGTCCACCACAAAGTTCACTTGGCGGGGGCTGGGATCGAACCCGGGACCCCTAGCACCAGAGGTGAACGCTCTACCACTGAGCCACCGCGCCCCCCCAGAGTTTGATCAGAGTGGAGGCTCCTGTCCACCTGTAGACCCGGGGCTATAGCCTCCCTAAGCCCCTCCCTTAATCATGCCCTGGACGAAGAGACAGTAGTCGGAAGGAAATGCATAAGACCTTTGTACGTATTCGAACTGCATATCAGAATCTCTGAAATTGTACAATTACCGGATCTTTCTGGATCACTGGGTCTGTTCGGGTCACCAGATCTAGCTGGGTCTGTCTGGGTCACCAGGTCTAGTTGGTCATGGGTCAGAAAGTCATGGGTGACTCGTTCCATCATTGCTCTGCAAGAAGGAGTAACAATCCGTGACTTTATATATGTATATGCCAGTAACAAACATACTTTTGTTCAAAGGACAAGTAGTACGTAGAAATTGATAATTCCTTCTCCGAAAAATAATTTACTAAAGGAGAGGAAATTACGGCATTTTGATTGGTACGATAAATCTAATTCATATATTCTAATTCATAATGTATATATGTTTCTGTATTAGTATGTTAGACAAAAGTAATCAATGAAAAAATAACCTCAAATGAATATCTATGGTGCTCAAAGCAACCTTATTCTCAATATATTACATTATACTGTATAGTAGCTACATATATCTCAAAGTTTGGAATGCGCCACTGTAATTTGGAAAAGAGTCGTAATGTGAAATGAAATGAAATCGTTAGTTTTACGTCCCACGGTTATGCCGGTTAGGCTAAAGGAGACGGTGATGATGAAAGATGAGTGAAATGCTGGAATAAAGAAAGTGGGAGGAAACGGGAGAACCCCGAGAAACCCCACGAGCACGGTGTTTGTCCACGACAAAGTCCACACGGCACGAGCTGGGATCGAACCAGGGACCCCAAGCACCGGAGGTGAACGCTCTACCACTGAGCCCAAGATGGCGGTTGGAGTGGGTAACATGTGTCAGAGAAGCAGTACTTGATCCAACTTGTTTTACGTATGCCCACACTCATGTCCAGTTACATCTTAAGAAACGAAAAGGATTTTTTTTTTGGGTCCTAGCGTTATACAGTAGAGTATGATTGAATTCCGGATATATAAAGGTCCATAAATATGCACATTCCCAGTATTGGCCGCTAAAATTAGTACAATACAGATTCAGCCGCGAGGAACTTTGCATTCAGTTTTACACGAATCCTGAGGGAACACTTCGCGAATGTACTTTAGAAGTGATATTTCAAGTCAATATACAAAACTTAAAACTAAATTGAGTTACTTATAGTCATTTACTTAATAGCATAGTGATACTTATTAATAAGAGATAAGGCAAAATATAAACTGTTTTCTACATTCTCGCCACTATATTTTATTTTATTTATTTATTTATTACATGAGATGGAAGAGCATGTTAAAACCAGTGGGGAGCATATGAGAACATAAGATTTTATATTATATATATATATATATATTTCATCATGTTAATTTTGACGGGCGACGGTAATTTTGTCACCGGAAAGTTCGTCACGGTAATTTCGTCACCGGTAATTTTGTCACCAAAATATTACCATATAGGTAATTTCGTCACCAAAAATTTTGTCACGATAATTTCATCACCAGTGTCTTTTAGAACATAATACAAGTACAATGAATGAATCGAAAAAGTTTTTGAAATTGCTTTCTTTAATCTTCAACTGAAGCAAATCGAAATATAATAATAATAATAATAAGTATTATTATTATTATTATTATTAAATAAAGAGTTACATATTTTAGATATCGTATTTGAGATAGATAAAAGTTTCCAGTAATTCTATCACAGAAATATTATCAACTCGTGTACAGCATTGCTTTTTTTCACCTGACTCACTCAACGTGGAGAAAGGTCCAAGAGATTGGATTCACAGAACTGTTGTTGTTGTTGTTGTTGATTTTAGTTTAGCGTCCCGTTCAGCAGCGAGGCTATATGAGACGTGGACCTACTGATTAACGTGGAATCCGAACCACATGAGCTCTCGCCGGGAATCGAACCATGGTCACCCACGCCAAAGGTTCACAGAACTGTACAAGAGCAATGATTTTATTATGCGTCTATTATGGGAGAAAATGAACAGATTAGCATTTTTTCCCGCAACAGATGTGCATCAGGAATACAAGAGGTTTCGGAGAAAGAGCTGGAACTTCTGGACTATTTTGATAGTACGTTGAAGAAACGGTTTCAACTGAGCTACATCAAGATGCTGTGGGTCAACCACCAAAAAAGAAAGCTAAAAGAGTGTTTCAGATTTTGCAGAAACGGCTCCAGTCCTTGTGCATAACGCATAACACTGGAACTAAATGTTTGAAAAAAAAAAAAATTGCTTGTTGTTTCCTATCGTGTTATGAATAGTAGAAAATCAACCTGTAAAACACTTATTGCATTATAACAAGTTATATTTTTTTCTATTTTCTGTTCTGAAATTTTGAAAACTTAATATTTGTAAATAGTGATGATATATAAATCCATTAGCTACCCATTTTGCCTGTGCTTTTAACATTTTATGAAACTGACATTATGTTCTTTTATTATTGTTTGTTCTTGCGTCGTGTATCCGAAACTTCGATTTTCCAGAGTCGAACACCAACTGAATTGTTTTCCAAGTTTGATTAAGATAAGATTAGCTGTTTTGGTCGTTTACTTTGTCTCTACTTAGGTCAACAAAGGTGAAAAAATGACCATGACAAAATTTCCTACATTCTAATATTTTGGTGACAAAATTACAGGTGACGAAATTACTATGTCAAAATTTCCGGTGACGAAATAACCTACATGCTAATATTTTGGTGACGAAAATTTCGGTGGCGAAATTACCTAAGTTCAGTTTTGAACAACTCTCTCAATTTTATTCTACCGGTATACTTCTGGATGTATTTTCTTATTTTTCTATATTCAAGCAGAAAATGGCTTTTACTCATTTAATTTTCTATATTCTTGCTATGTTGAAATTCATTGATTTTCAATGATCAAAGTTACAAGATGAAACGTATTAACGAGGGAAGAGCAGATGTTTATTCCACTAATGCTAAACAAGCAGAATATAATAAAGGTCGTTTTTGTGCAAGATAATTGATTGTTCATCATATATAAACAAATTTTTTAAAATGTATATAGTTAGAGTTGGTCGTTTTCTCCCACTATTTCACAAATATAAATTTACGGTACAATAAACTGATTAAACTTTGGCCCAAAATTTTAGATTTTAAAATTTTCAATTCAATACGTCTTCAGAAAGTTCTTTATCATTTACGACATATTGCACTTACTTAATACTTGGCGAGGAGAGAACTTTGGGATTCTATGCCAGAGACTCATACTCATGGAGGGTTTTAATTATTTTTCCACAGTTCAAACGCGGCACTATTGGATAGAAGCTTATGTCCAGGGGTACCAGAAACGTGCCAATATTCTTCAGTACCCAGTTTTCAAGACTCTCTGTAGAGTCTGGCTTCACGACAGACCCGCAGCAATGGGCGGGGGGGGGGGGGTCAGCCCTCCAAAATTTCCCTTGGCTACCTAAACTATAACGGTTACTATAGAGAAAGATGAGGCTCGGCCCACCTAATTTCTTTAATGTCCCCCTAACTGCTTTACAGCCCCCCACCCAAACTTTGACGGTTGGCTGCCGGTCTGCTGCACGATACTAATGTCGTAACCAATGCTGTAAAAGCTCGCGATTATTATTGCATCCTTGTCGACGATCTCGACATACCTCCTATCTCAGATCTAAAGAAATCGGTTCCAATTCACTACATTTGGAGCTTCGGTCACAATTCATACGACCCCTTTCAGAGGAAAAAGAATATCTATAACAACAATAATCGACTGCAGTATTGCGCTGTATTGCGTAAAATAACAAAAACATTGAATCGAACAAAAAAAAAAAAAACAAAGCGTAAAAATAATTACTCTATTACGTATAAACTACTTACAACTATAATAGACCTCTAAAAAAAGTGAAAATTTACAATAAGGTGAATTTATAGAGTACCGTGTTACGCACATAGTGAAGTAGGGTTATTTAGTAACTTCAATACAAATATATTACAAAATGCATATTATTATAGTTTACATGTAGCTATAATAAAATCTTACTTACCTTTGAGTTTCAGCTTTTCTTCGTTCCTTCCAATATTTCTGAAGCCGGGCAGCTTGGCGAGACTTCTTTTTTGGAAGGAGAGAGTACCAAATTCTTTTCCTCTTTGATTCCTTCATTTTGTCACACTTCTTGCAGCACAGATATTATAGCACAACGACAGTAGAATTACCAGTAAGTGCAATTTGCAGTTCGTTTCAAGACTATTCTAAAACTCAAGGGTCACAAAATCATCCTCCCCTCTTTCCCTTTTCGAAGGGATCTTTCGGGGGGAAAGGTGAAAAATGTGGAAACAATTGGATACAATTACTAAGAACATTTTCCTTCTTCCTTCACAAGTCTCTTGTTTATGGTCATTTCGTCTTGTGTGATAAGGCGGACTTCAAAACACAAAATTGCAACGCTCCAGATTCCCTCCCCAAATTGTCACGCGGTTCTTATGTCAGTCTTAGTGCGTTTGCACACGACAACGATAATATCGGTGGTCCCACCGATAATGTCGGCGGTGAAATCGACTTCAATGTATTCAAATCGTAGCTTGCACACGCCACCGATATTATCGGCCGTTCCTCCGACACGCAGATGCTGTCGGCCAAGCCCCCGATACTGTCGGCGATACCGCCGACACCGATTTTATCGGGGGCAATGTTTTCTTATGATTGGATGCACACGCCACCGATAATGTCGGCCGACCAGCGGGTTAGATGAAGAGAGTGACAAGGCGCTGTGTATTTTTGTTTTTTTCTTTTCTTTGGAATTTTGTTGTTTCCATTTTTTCTATTACAATTGTATAATATTATTATTACCTTGTCCTATAAACAACTTTGGAACAGCTTATTATTTTTTTACAGTCTCTGTTTTGGAGTAGCTAATTCCCTTTATTAAATAAATATAAAATGTGGGAAGTCTGAAGAGTACTGATTTCCCTCTAAATAGTTATCAAATAGAATATAGGAAATTTACATAACCAATTTCCGTTGATTATTTTCTACTCCCTTTTTTTTCTTTCTCTCTCTCTCTCTCTTTGATTGTATCTTTTTAAATCTACTAATGCATTTAAGTTTTATTATATTCTCGAAATTAATTCAAGCGTAATTTTCAATGTTTGATACTCTGTGAACATAAGCATATGGAAAAATGCTGATTATTATTACTTTCTTTTATTTACATCAGAATTGTGTGCACACAATTTTCCCGGTCTCACTCGATAAGCAATGATTGAATAGAATATTTATTGACAAGTAGAATTATTATTATTATTATTTTGAAACGAACCTAGGATAATCAAACGTTCTTTTCAAAGCTCCCGAGGACAAGTGACTCATTTGGCATTCTCTTGATTGTGATCTCAAAAACAGGGATGTGACTCCACGCTTCACTTGTCGCACATCTTTTCTCTAACTTCCAACGCTACCCCCATTTTTTAAAAGAATTTGTGGAATAGCAAATGGAAACAAAGACCAGAGCTATGTATGCAAGTTTTCCCTCTCCCCTTTGTACCGGGATCGACCACCTGAAAGAGTTCTCCAGTTTAGCTATAGTGAGTGGGTGAAAAGGTTGTGTATTCTTGTGTTCTTACCTTTCTAGTTTTGCTTACAATTTTAGAGATGGCAAAAATTTTTCCGTATGATATTTTAACCCTTATGGCCCGATCCAACCATATTATAGTTCATCACCATATTATAGGTCATTTGCAACCCTACCGTGAAAATTTTAGGAGGGGGCAGCAAAAATTATGGGGGCCGCCCCCCTAGACCCCCTTGGATACGGGCGGATGGGCCTGTGCACAACCTATAAAATTTTCCAAATCAGCCTCAACACTTTTATTTTCACTTCAAACATCAGTAAACAAGGTTCTTCCAAGGACACCTTCAAATTATTAACGTGTTCTGGGGGAGCCGGCACCGTTCTGAAGTTAAAATTCTATTCATTGTTGAAGATGATCTCTCGACTGAAGCGGTACCGATTGGAACAAGCACACGTTTTGTTGCCAGAGCTGACAAATTAGGAAATATAATGGATTTATATTCTTCACAGGAAAGTTTCATTAGAAATCCCTTGAAGAAACTTATTCTTTCAATCGTTTGAAAGTTCTATATTCAAATAGGACTTCTTCGCACAAAACATGAAATAATTGTGAAAAATCGCCTATTCAGGCTCGGATCAAGGCAGAAGTTTGGAGGGTGTTACTTGAAGTTTAGGGGTGACACCCCCTATCGGGGGGGTCTGGCGGAATCCCTGACTGGATAAAACGCTTGTTTGTATAATTGTTCGTCAGAGTTAAAGCCCGTCGACGGGAAAAAACGTTCTTTTCCATTGAAAGTGATATTCTAGAAATTATTGCCATAACGTATACCCACTCTTGAATATTTTAAAATCTTTTTAATAATAATAATAATAATAATAATAATAATAATAATAATAATAATAATAATAATAATAATAATAATAATAGACTTACCTTATTGCAACTGCCAACATTTCTATGGGTGGAATACAGGGTCTCATTTCTGTATGCTGGCGCTGAATATGGTTTCCAATTCTTTCTATTACAAAATCAAAAGTTTGTGTGGACATGCGATAGTAATTTAAAAATTTTGCATCGTCTTCGCGTAATTTCTCATATAGTGTATAAAAAGCACCTTCTACATAACGCACAGTCAATAATGGATGAACCCAAAGCTTTCGCGATCTACATTTCCTGTTTCTACGTCGTAAGTACAACAAGGCAAGAAGATATCTCTTGTTGATAGCTGGACTCATCTTCTCTCTTTCACGTCCTGTCCAATACTAGTCTCAGCGCCGACATTATCGGCCACGTGTGCAAACTATCGCCGACACCGATATTGTCGGGGCTTCCACCGATATTGTCGGCGACGTGTGCAAAGTACGCCGACACCGACACCGATATTATCGGGGCTTCCACCGATATTATCGTTGCCGTGTGCAAACGTCCTTAGAGTTTCTTCAAAGAATGTTACATTATCTGCTATGAGATCTGCAAACGATCTCCATTGTATAACTGCTATCTCGATAGAGGCAGTGGACAAAACTGAGGACAAAGCTGCCCAAAACAAGTTTTTGAAAAAAAAAAAAAAAAAAGGAAGAAACAGACAACATTTGTTTTTAGCCAGAAGCGCTCATAAATCACTACCACGTGACGCGAAGACTATTAGGGCTAGAGGTTCAGCAGAGAGCTCTCAATTCCTGGAGAAATTCTATCCTCTACGTTGCCAAGTGTAAACGGAAGTATACATTATAATTAATCTAAATTGATCTGGGGCATTAAATCAAAAACAGAAACCATGAACATATAGGTATTGCTGTTGGAAAATATCATGGAAAATTTTGAGACGGTAAGTGCAATATCTTGTTAAATATTCACATAGAAATATCTACGTGTTATCTTATAGGGATCCTGAAACACTTGCAAGTGGGTAGACATCCCCTTAATATCATTAAAGTTTGTTTTATTATCTACATCGAAAATCAATTAATTAAGAATGATGTTTTCTTATTTTTGAAACCGGTCGCCTCTCGACTTTGAAGTGTTTCCATTTGCTGGATATTACCCCACATGTTTTCAACCAATCAAATAATTCTATTTGGTTGTGCGACGAAAGAGCGTTTAACAACTTATAAATTTCTATATGGCAATTTTGAAATTGTGTTTAAAAATAGTAACTACTCTCAGAGCTACCAACATTTTAAGAATATATTCTTGTAACACTAGCGAATGAAAATCCTTGGCGGGATACTGATTTTGCATGAGGAGAGACGATACAGTTCAAGGTCATAGAAGTAGAGGGCGCAATTGTGCAAATACAATGAAGAAGCAAAGTGGGAATCGAATCTTACGGTAGCTCCATGCAGGGGAGGGGTTGTCTAGCATACATAATGTTCGCGTGCGTGAGAGAGAGAGGGAGTGAGTGAGTGAGTGTGTGTGTGTGAGAGAGAGAGAAAGAGAACCATGTTGTCAGTGAAATGAATCAATTTAACAGTTCGCGCTTCATTGAGTACAAAATAGTTTTCTTTGTAAACACCTTTCTTGGAAGTTGTTTCAATGTGTTGGTTATTTTTCATTAAAAGCGCATTTTTAAAGGATAATACAAGCATTTGTTACTAAAGGTATATTTCTGTTTATCTTCTGCTCTGTAACATAGGCACCAGTATAGCCAGCATGTTTTTTTCCTATGGGAGCAGGACTTCTTTTAGAAGGGGTGAACATTTTACACTAAAAGCAAACCAAGTTTGTTTCATATTTATTATTTATTCTCTACTTTATTAAAATATGGGTCCTGAGACTATGTAAAAAAAATAGACTGTAGATACGCAAGTTTATAAGGAAACAAAAATTGTTCATCGTAGTCCACTTATTTGACTTGCATTAACATAAATACTAAGAACGAGGAAATATTAGAGGAAAATTCAGTAATAAATTCGCTAGTGAGTGCATTCAGTTAGTCAAATAAGAGTAACAAATTGGGAGCAGTAGCGGCTTCTGAGGGAAATCACATCGGTAAAAATTTAAATTTCATTATTACAAGACTTGGAACTAAAACTTTACAAACACATAAAACGCATATTAACTTTAAATCTGTATTTCTTTTCAACAAATGTAAATACCAATGAAATTATAATATCAAAAATTGCACTTTTACCAATTAAAGTATCTACATTAGCACATTTCACTTTTGCTTTACTGAGATATATATTTAATACCAACTATTCAAACCAAATAGTTACTTCTTAAACACTGTTTTGTCTATATATAGACCTATAAAATTGAAAGTGACAATTTTCGTAACTTAATAACTTTTGAACCACCCGACCAACTCAATTAATTTTCATCATAAATAAGGTTGAGCCTGGGATCTTTTCACTTTGAAGGTGCAACTTGGAGCAGGGGATGGGTATATATACAGAGTGAATCAAAAGTCTGGACACGGTGGAATAAATCGAGAACTTAACTTCGGATCGAAAAATCAAAAAACACGTGTTTAGTAATATTAAAAAATCTATCTGACGAAACCAAACTCGACCCTCTAGACCCACCTCCTGGGGGTTGGAGTGGGGTCAATTTTGAAATTTCAAATGGAAACCCCAATTTTTGATTGCAGATTTGGATTCTACGGCCCAAACTATGTAAAGTTTCATCAACACTTTTCCGTCGATGCATAACATGGCGCAGTAATCGGGGAAAATAAATGGCCCCTAAATACTCCCATTTCGTTCATGAGCTTGGTAGTATTTCCGACCTCTGTTCTCGTTCAGTGTCACTGGTTCATTTCTCTGTACCTTCACGTCACTGGATAGAAGCACACTACACACAGACAGAAGACACAGAGAAAGGCACACCTTCTTCATTCGGGCTTCGGGCAGTATCAGTGTTGCAAACCATAAAATTCAAAAGCGGCGAGTAGAGGACAAAAAATAAAACAGTTAAAAGTAAAAGGAAAATTGAAGAAAAGTATAGCTATTGAAGTATCTGCTTATTGCACTATGGTGTTTTTTGACTTCTGTGTCTAAGATGAAAATATATTGATATAACTGTTTTCCAATCGCTAAAATATGACATTCATTAGGGTCGATTGTACCATTCTCTGATAAAGATAAATTATCGGAATGATCCAACCTTGTCGCGCTAGTAGATCTCATCTTACACAAAATAACACATGACCACTGCGACCAGTGTTATCTTATCTGACGATTAAAAGATATCAGGATAGTGTAGAATTGGCCCTATAACGTGCAAATGTTCGAATGATGTGAAATTATCAAAAATAGCCTGTAACTGTCAAGCTAATTTATGTTTGAAATAACGGGTGAACCAAAAGTTTGGCCACGGTAGAGTAACTGGAGAAATACACTTCTGATCATAAAAGCGCAAAAAAAAAAAAAAAGTATTTAATATGTTTCAAGAAGCTATCCGATGATGTCAAACGCAACACTCCGCCCCCACCTTCTGAAAAGGAGTGGGGGGCATTGATTTTTCAAATGGGAACTCCAATGTTTTATTGAAGATTCGGAGACTGCATCCCAAATAATGTAAGGTATAATCAAAACTTTTTCGTCGATGTGTGATATCGTGCTGTAATCGGCGAAATTAGATGCTCCCCTCTTCGTTTATGAGCTTGATATTAGCTCCGACCGTCTGTACAAGGTGCAGTATTTTGAGAAATACGCGTTGGATCAACAAAGTTATTCAATGGTACCAAACACGATACCGCACCCTACCGCTAGTTGGGGTTAGCTGAAAGATTTGAAATGGAAGCTTTTATTTCTAATTGCAGAGTCGGATTCTGCGCACAAACCTGTATAAGATTTAGTCGAAACATCGTTGCCGCTGTGTGACGTGACGCTGTAATGGCGAAATCAGGAGAACTTCCTATATGAACTTTAATTAGCTTCAATGCTGTAGACGTGATGAAAGAAGTATACATGTGATCAAAAAAACAAAAGAAAATGTGTGACTATTGGGTTTGTTAGGGTGTTTATCGTTCCTTTTCCGCAGTGGGACGAGACGAGACCTACAGTTGAAAGTGAGTTCCGAACCTCTATTAGGTTTTGGAACCGAGACGTTCCCCATGAACAATTGCCGACGAAGTTTGTCCGACCGTCGTCGATTATTAGGTGACAGCAGCGAAAAGGGTGTGCTAGTGCTGGTACAAAGGCGGCTGCCTATTTGTCGGCTTGGCAGCGAATACTGTGACGGCCCCGCCGCTGTTCAGGAACGGCAGCTATGAGACAGACGGTTGTCTTGGCCCAGCAGTGGCACGACGTCGTCCCCCGAAGCGACGGCATCATGATTTTCGCCATCATTTCGCCTGATTTGTGCGAATAGTCGGACTGCGACTCACGAGACTGCTCGCAGTCTCGCATAGTTTTAGATGGGTGAAATTATTATTGAATTATTTCTTTACTTCTTCTTCTCCTTATTATTATTATTATTATTATTATTATTATTATTATTATTATTATAGTATATTATATTATTATCTGCTAGTAGTTGTAGTGGTAGTAGCAGTAGTAGTAATAAGAATTGTAGCATTAGTAGTAGTAGTTGTTGTAGTAGTTGTTGTAGTAGTACTAGTGATAGTAGTAGTAGTCTGTAAAGGGTAGTAGTCTGTAGTAGTATGTTTTATTTTTATTTTTAATCCTTTCATCCTTTAATTTTTAAATGTCTATAATGTGCAGTGGTGTATTTAGGGGGGTGGCTTCCGGGCTTAAGCCCCCCCGAAATCTTACTTAGTATAGTAAAGTAAAGTAAATATCTTGCAGAATTTTCACATTTCCAGGCAAAGTCCCCCCGAAAGTTAGCAAAGCCCCTCCCGAAACAAAATCGTAAATACGACATTATTAATGTGTCATCAATAAATTGATCACATTGGACCCTAGATAAGATTAGATTTTGTCGTTCCAATATAATTTCAAAACTAAAGGAGTTACCACTAAAGAGCATTGTGTGAACAGAGTGCACATTTCAATACATATGTACGGTACCACCTTAATTTCGTGGCATGGATGGGGCCACGGTGGCTCAGTGGTAGAGCGTTCACCTCTGGTGCTTGGGGTTCTGGGTTCAAAACCTGCTCCCGCCAAATGAACTTTGTGGTGGACAAACACCGTGTGCGTGGGTTTTCTCGGGGATCTCCCGTTTCCTCCCACTTTCTTAATTCCACCATTTCATTCATCTCTCTCTTAATCACCGTCTCCTTTAGCCTAACCGGCAAAATCGTGGGACCTAAAACTCAAAAATTTCATTTCATTTTCGTGGCATGGAGTCCTCTTAAGTACGTTGATCGAACTTTAGTTCGGGATAGACATGACGAAGGTTATAGGCGTAACCTGTAATTTGGGCATTATAGTGGAGCATTTGTACAAGAAGTGATACCTGTGTGTGAGTGTGTGTGTGTGTGTTATTCGTTTCATTACTGTTTTCTCTTCTCACATGCAACGTATGGATGTGTGAATTATAACATGTTTAGTGGCACGTGACATGGGATTGCAACATTGGGATGGCATTGCTCGTTCGTTCATTCACATGTTAAAGCGACGTTCACCTGAGCGATTCGTTTATAAGTGGCAGGTCGTTAACGGTGACGGATCTGTTAGTAACGATTCTCGGTCTAACAGCAAAATGTCTTTCTTTTTCACCCCAAACAGTTAATTTACTTTCGCCGATTATGGCGCCATACAATGCATCGACGGAAAAGTGTTGATGAAACCTTACATAGTTCGGGCCGTAGAATCCAAATCTGCAATCAAAATTTGGGGTTTCCATTTGAAATTTCAAAGTTGACCCCACCCCAGCCCCCAGGGGGTGGGTCTAGAGGGTCGAGTTTGGTTTCATCAGATAGTTTTTTTAATATTACTAAACACGTGTTTTTTGGTTTTTCGATTCGAAGTTAAGTTCTCGATTTATTCCACCGTGTCCAGACTTTTGATTCACTCTGTATATATATATATATATATATATATATATATATATAAATGTAGTGGTGCTATTCTAATTTCTTAACAACCGGTTTTCTCTCTCTCTCTCTCATATATATATATAGTATAAGGATATATATAGCTCTCTTAGGAAACAAACTATACAAGGTAGACAAAACGAAAATATTTATTGGATACCGCAAGTGACATGTACAGACCTACACAGCATCCTAATACAATGTAGTGTGACAAAATTGGGCTAGGTAGCACTGCGAATATCTTGGAGACGGATTAGCCAAGATAGATGGTTCTCAAAAAAATGTTGGGAAGATCTTAATGGAGCAATGGACCAACTATTTATTATTGATAATGATACGCATGCGTTTCATATATAAATTACCCTCACCACTACACTCATGTGATCCCAGTTCTCATTCTTGATACCTGAGCTTTTGAGATTAAGAAATAAACGGTTATACCTTGTTTTGAGAGATCATATGTTTAACCCTGTAGATGTAAGAATTCCTAGAAACAAAGATGCTTAAACTAAAATTTTCTGTTCCTGGATATAACTGGGTGAAAATTACTTCATGTTTGGTTCTAACAAACGGTTCTGCGAACTCGAAATATTTTAACAACCTGTTCTGGCGAACTGGCTGAATAGCACCACTATATATATATATATATATATATATATATATATATATATATATATATATATATATATATATATATATATATATATATATATATATATATATGATCGTAAATTACCAACATTAATGTCCAATCCATAGTTTTCGGGGTCACGGAGATGAACAGTGACACTTCCAATGCCATTTAAATCCAAAAGCATCCCCCATTAGTACTCCTAAGGGGAGACGGTAACATGTAAAAATAATTTAAATTGACAGATATTAGTGTCGAATTCCTAGCTTTTGGGATCCCTAAGTTGATTGGTGACAGTTTTATTGCCCTTTATATTCGAATTGAAACGTTGAGTTGATTTTGAGTTTTACGGCCCGTTCAGCAGCGAGGCTATATGAGACGTGGACCTACTGATTGACGTGGAATCCGAACCTCATGAGCTCCCACCGGGAATCGAAACCGGGTCTCCCACGCCAAGGGCGCATCCGAAGGAGATCCGAATTGAAACGCATTCTCCCTATGCGAAGAACGGGAATTCTGCTAGTCATAACCGAAAAAAAGAAGAAAAAGATTTGTGAAACTAAATTTTATACAGATTAGCAACTACCCTTTTGGAAAACAACATAAAATAATCAACCTTTTTTTTACCTTTCTGCCTTCTTTTGTTCGATAATTTCCACCTTCAACAATAAGCTAAGAGAAGAAAACTTTGTTCGGCTTCAAACATGGAAAGTAGCAACATTACCTTTATTTAAAAGAAGAAAAAAAAGTCAGGGCTACCATTTAGAAGAAGCTCAACAGACTTATCTAATCGTAAGTGCAACACTGCCCGTATGCTCTATATAAGGCAAGCCGCGGTGGCTCAGCTGCAAAGCGCTCACTTCTGGTGCGAAGGGTCTATGGTTCGACCTAAGTTCTACCAAATAGAATTTGTGGTGGATAAAGCTTTGTGCGTGGGTTTTCCCGTTTTCTTCTACGTTCTTCATTCCACTTCGTTCATTATCATTGTCACCGCCGTCATAGCCTTGAAGCAAATCATGAAACTCGAAAGTATAGAAGAGGAAAAAAAATTGCTATTGGGCTGCCTGTGATCTCAGCTGGTTGTGAAAGGAGCTTTTCTGTTATGACACTCACAGAACATGAATAAGAACTATGTTAAATGGTACATTTTCGAAATTGATTCTGCTTAACACTTAGTCACATTGTTAAGCACAATTGAGATCCCAATGGGTATTTGCAGAAAGGGGAGGGGCTAGTGGAAACGTCGCCTCGGGCGCTGATTGCAAGAGGCGTCTAACGAGCAAGAAGGAAAAAGTGTTGGAAATGAGTAAACATTCCCAAAACAGTATTAGCGGTCTGTTAAAGCCATACTGTTGTCAGTTTGCAAAGAAATAGATTTGTTAAAAGTTTTCTTCTAAGCTCCGCTCGCAATCCAAACTTCTTAATAGGAGTCAGAACAGGTTTTCACTTATTATTTGTCAGTAATAGTTAAGAAAGTCATTATATACCTAAGAAGGCCGTACCGTAGGGGAAGCGAGCGGGGCGACGGCCCCGGGCGCCGAAGTAAGGGGGGCGAAAAATTCGGGAGAAAAAAGGAAGAAAAGATACGAAAAATTGTTTGGAATATATGTATGGGAGCGACGTCGTATACTCTCGCCCTGGGCGCTGATTTTCCGCGGCACGGCCCTGTACCTAAGTATGATTCCTTAATGATTATGTGATATAAAAGCTGCCGAGTAATGATTTATGCAGGAGCGTTTTCAAAATTGGAAACGGTAAAAGTCTCAAATACGTGTTAGGCGTTTTAATCATGATGAGTTTGGTTTGTTAATCACACTTTTCTACCCCATCGGATTAATCACGGCAGTCAGAATGAAAGTATGAAAAATAAGGCGGGTGAAGAAACACACACAACCTGCTATTTACGAGGGAATGTTAAAAGTGAAGGTAAAGAAGGGAAATAATAACATTTTTTAACCTGAAGCAGTTGTAGAATAGGGGCTTAAGGGATCAGAACTTAACCCAACGAATTTCGTCTTTTTCAAAGACTGATCACTACCAGTATTTGCTTTTGGTCCATTAACATATGAAATGCTTCCAATTTGAAGGACTTTATTGTAGAGACCTGCACGGGCCGGGCTTGGGCGGGCCGACTCTGCTATTTCTTTGGGCCGGGCCGGGCTTGGGCGGGCCGACACTGTCATTTCTTTGGGCCGGGCCGGGTTTGGGCTGGCCGACACTGATTTCTCTTCAGGTCGGGCCGGGCTGGGGCCGATCAATTGCAATTCTTTAATAATTATTGACTTTCGTTAAACGATAATTGGAATAAAGCCAAACGTTGAAGAAGTGTGTCCGTGAAAAATGTTACAAAGGATGCAATAGCTATTTACAGTTTGTGTTGCTTAGCGGCTGCACTTTCACTATAGAGGATTGCAGGCATTATGCGGTAAATTGAGCTCTGACATTGACCTTCACTGAACTCAAAATATAACAAGAAGGGGTGGGAATGTTTTGCCTGTCGCTAAACAATATTGCCATCTTCACTTTATGCTAAAAATCAATTAAGTTAGATTTTTGTTACAGGGAATGGAGTTTTTGTTCTCTTGATAACAGGCAAAGTTCTGGGAGGCAATGGTACCATTCGGGAGGCAAGCGTCAGGTTGTGAACCAGAGTTTAGAAAATGTTTCTGAGGGTTAGGCCAAATTTAGTACTAAATTTTGAGAAAGTTTGGGGCTCGAGCTAATTTTTTTAAAAAAATTATCGGGCCTGGGTCGGGCCAAAAACTTTTAAAATTTATCGGGCCCGGGCCGGGCTCGGGCCGAAATTCTCCAAAACTTTTAGGGCCCGGGCTGGGCCGGGCCTAGGTACGTTCGGGCCGGATTGGGCTCGGGCCGAAAAATTCGGCCCGTGCAGGTCTCTACTTTATTGGGATCATTTTTCCATCAAACAGGACACGTAAGTTTGGCCCTCCACTGTATATATATATATATATATATATATATATATATATATATATATATCGAAAATATCATCATACTCTCTTGTTGAGGTAACTAAACCCGTGAATCTAAGTTAAAAAGAAAAAGTTATTGGAGGAAACTGAAGAGCATAAACACGAAACACAGTGAGGTTTTGTAAGAGTAAGAACATAGCATACGACTAGAATAAAAGAAAGTAATATTTGTAATAACTAATATTTCCAAACCGATTTTAGCAATGGCATATATCATTTTAAACAAATCTGTGATAGGATCGATTTTGATTGATCATTTACACGAGAGTATAGAGTTCAAAACTATAGAAACTGTTTGCTCATAGTTGCTCATTTTTAAAAATGGGTCCGGTCAGTAGTTTGGTAAAATATCTTGGGCCTTATGCAGAGTCGTTGTGACGCGTGATTAGTGCCATACTAAGGAGTTCGACTAATATGTTTCCTGCAGTACTCAGGCCTTTAGTATGACGCTAATCATACGTCATAACGACTCTTCATAGTGCCCCTTATGTTCATACCATACGCGAGTGTTGTCAAACTACAGTATATGTGAAAGGAGGAAAAGTGCCACCACACAGAAAGGCACGTGAAGCATTAATTGATACGGTAATGACTTTTTTTTTTTTTTTTTTTACATTTGGAAACAAATGAACATGAAATAAGGAATATAGAGCTACTATGAGCAGACAAAGATCTTGATTAACGCTTGAACATCTGAACTGAGTCCCAATTCATCCTTTTCCTGCATGGTACAACTCTAACATTGTAGTGGTATCTTAAAAATATTTGAAATAGCTTACTTATTTATTATTATTACCACTTCGGATTTTTGAGCCAAATGTCATAGTCCAGTTTTAACAGGATTTCTGTTTATATATATAAATATAACTTCTTGTAAGGGGCCCAAGCAAAGAGCAGGAAATTTTGTTTGGTAGCACTAGATTCTTTTTGCATGCTTTAAAATGTAATTTTATATTATATTGTAGTGAAATGGTGGTTAAATGTCAGAGGGGGGAGGGGGGAGACGCGTGGCCATCAGGAAAGTGTTCGACCACTCTGACGTCGTGACTGTGATGGGTATAGGCGGAAGAAATCGACTTTTTGCAATAATTAAAATGAAATTTGGAAATTCACAACGATAAAAAAAGAAAAGTTGTTACGCGTGATTTTTAGTTTGGTTTAGAAAATTTTCTTCAGGATACACTGGTTAAACACAAAGCTATGGATAAGGTATAAGGCTCAATCTTGTGCATTTATTTTGTGTGGTACGTACGGATTTAAAGATCAATTAAATTTCAGCCGAAGTCAGCAGATTGGATGCATGATGGGAATCGTCCTCCCAAAATCTTCTGGAAGCAACATTATACACTGACTTTGATAGGCCTATTGTTTTTTTTTTTGTGCTACTACTATTTTTCCTAGATTCCAGTACGTAATACGAGTATAGTTGTTAGTCAGTATGTCTGAGTTATCTATCTGAAGCAGGGTCATCGTTTGAGGAAAACAGGAGAGCAATTGTTCCTCTGAGTTTGAGAAATACATATTAATCAATTGTATAATAATATACTAATAACAAAAAGAAAATTTTATGTGAGTGAATAATCTTGCCCCCATTTAGCAAAATTTGCTGGTGTCGAAGGCAGAGTTTAGGCCACTTATTATTCTAAACTAGTTAGGTAGTAGTAGGTGGTCAATTTCATTCCCCTGTGGTTCCAAATGGGAAATCACAAACTGGCATTTATATGCTGGAGTAGAGAAACTGGTTGAGAAATAGGATTAAAATTGAATTGGATTCTTAGTTTAGCGCCCCTTTCAGCAGCGAGGCTATATGAAACGTGGTTCTACAACTTAATGTGGAATCCGAACCACATGAGTTCCCGCCGGCAGTCAAAGTCGTGTCTTCCACGCCACAGGCGTCCGGTGACAGTCCTAATGGCACTCAAATCCAAGTTTAGGCAAGAACGAACATGGCAGCTGGTCGGCGTTGCTCTTCGGCATTTCTATATTGCACTTATATTATGCTTATATGTTGCTTTATATATTTATTTCATTGATTTCTTTACCTTTAAATATGGTATATTGTATAAATCGTATCTTCTCCATGCAAAGAACGGGTATTTCAGTTAGTATAAAATAATTCATGAAGTAGATACCTTGCTTCTGGAAATTGTACTGAAATTGAACTAGGTATTCTTAAGTTTAAAAAGGAAAAATGTGGTACGTGAAAGTATTTTTTTCCTGGTAAAGTTGACTTTCATATATTCTCATTCCGTCCCTCTGAGGAAGTTTGAAGGCCTGGAGTAGTGTATTTTTGTCTATTTTCCGCCGGAGGCTACGTGATTCATTTCTAACCATGGCCACACTCACCAAAAAACAATATTATTATTATTGTACGAATTTATAACGTCTTAATTACTATGTAACTCATATATGATGTATAATTCAGAACAGTAGGGGAATTGTTCTATTTATTGAATTGTAACTAGCTTCCTGTATATTTGATTTATTACAGGCCTACAGGCGTTTCTGGTATTTTGTTTAAACAAATGCATTGACTGTGTTCTATGTGCATAAAGGATTTAAGTAAGCCTAAACTTAGGAATTTCTACCTAACAGAGGAATAAAATTTAAAATTAATTTATTTAAATAAAAACTGAATTTGTCGTAGAAGATTGTTCAGAAGATTATTGTAGTCAATAGTTACGGGTTACCATCGAGGCCGAAATTTAAAATCCAGTCACAATAGCTATCGCCTATATTGACGGCATGATACTTTGTCTTACTTCTGAAAATATAATTCAAATTTTCTAGTGATAACACACCAAATGTTCATTATCCCAGTGAATAATGAAATACAAATGTTCTCCACACTATACGTGATAGATTTTATACTAAAGCAAATTAAAATACAATGATTTTCCATATCCTGCGTTTTTCCATTTTGTCATTTTCATTTAATAATTGACACTTCCCCTTTGAAAAAAAAATATACTAGTTTCTTTTCCATTCTTTTCAGGAAGTGCATGATGTAAACAGACCCTTAAACACACCTTTTAATACACTGAAACATCAGAAGAGTTGATAATTCAGAATGTTAATTTATGAGAACCACGTTTTCCTTAGTGACCCCTTTCAGAGACCTCATCCGATTAGTTATAAGTGTAAATAAAAAATTCTTTTTTCTGCTCCATGGTTTCCAAGCTACTTCAACTAAACAAACTGAAAATTAATGACAGAACATCCATACGTATGAATTATTTGTCAATTTACCTGTTTTGAAAAAAAAAAAAAAAAAAACTTTGGTTACATCTAGCGACACTGCGTGGTTCCTAGTGTACTTCAATCGTTGCTTCCTAGTTTAAGAATATATGCATGAACAAGGCTTCTTTATGGTATAACCATTATTTGTGTATCGCTTCAGATTCAAAAGTTCTACTATCCCAAACTCCAGGTTGCATTGTATATTGGACACCCTCTATTTATATTATGCGAGTAAGGTAGAGCTACGAAAAAATGCAAAGCTGAGTTGATCAGTTAGAGTTTTTTTTTCCTCTTAAATCTTAAGCTTACGCAACACGAAAGCCACATTTAACATATGATGCGAACAAATATATACGTTCCAATTCAAAATGGGGTAAAGGAAAAAAAAACTTTTGTTTTCTTTCTAGTTTAACGACCCACGATTATGCATCGAGGCTATGGGAGACGGTGATGATAAGACGAACGGGTCTAGGAAAATTCGGTGTAAGAAAACTCGGTGTACAGAAAATTCGATGTGGGTTAATTTAGGTGTAAAGTAGATTCGGTGTAAAACATATTAAATATTACCACTTACGATAACTTACGACACTTCATATTGTGAAAACGAAAACCATAAAATTTAACGAATAAAATGTTACCTATTTCAAGAAAAGCAAATTTATTTATTTATTTACTTTTTTTTTTTTTTTTTTTGCCTTGAGCTCAATACCTCTTGCATGCCTTTTGCGGGGTGTTACTATAAATTACTTTTCATCACACAATAAAGCTGGCACTTTTTGTCACAATTAAAACAATTACAGCTATAAGTTCAGAGAATAGTTATAGAAACAACTAAAGACAGCTTTCATATAGTACATCATAGACCATATACGGGATGACTTTTTTTTTAAACTCACGAATTTCATTTGGGTCTAGAATTTCTAACTGAAGTCCGATTTTCATGCGGTTTTTGGCAAATGATCAAGGAAGGATGGGAGATTTATGGAATTGTGTTTACTGGTTTAAATTAATTTGGGGTAATATCGGCCACGCCTCTAGAAAAACAGCAAATATTCGCCAGTGTACCTTATAATTGGAATTAGGTGAGATGCAGTGTGGAGATTTGAGTTTCTTCGTTAGATGGCAACCTAGCCAAGGTCAATAAGAAACAGGAAACTGGCCGTTGTATTGAGAATTATGCTGTGCTACTGTATCAATGTGATCAAGACACAGTTACAATAATGTACTCTTTGGAGCAACGTGATTTTGTCGTTAAAAAGTTTTTGGAGAACGGAATCTGTTGTTGCTACGCAAAGGGCATTTACAAGCACTTTTGCCTCACGTTCTGCCCCAGAAGGAACATAATATGGTCGTTAGTGAATAAATTGCAAGAAACAGGACCGCTTCTGAGTGAGATAGGGAAGCATCGGATCCCCCTGGTGGGTGTTGTGGAAGATGTCAGTTACCGACTCTTTAAGTCGGTCAAGAAATCTCTCTGTCGTTTGTAGTGAGAAACCGGCTATAGCTATTCAACATGTGATTTATGTGTATTACCACTAACACTTAATTTGTATTCTAGCACTTAATTTGTATTCTAACACTTAATTTGTATTCTTCAATTTCGCTTCAAATATTCAATATCTCATTCGAACTATAAGGTACACTGGCGAATATTTGCTGTTTTTCTTGCGTGCTGCTCGATATTACCCCGGATGAATTTAAACCAGTATACATAGTCCCATAAATCTCCCATCCTTCCTTGATCATTTGTACCAAACCGAATGAAAATCGGACTTCAGTTAGAAATTCTAGAGCCAAATGAAATCCGCGAGTATTAAAAGAATCACTCTGTATATACCGCACATATGTAAGATGCAAAAATATATTGATAAAAAAAAAGTCTTAAAATGAAATGAAATCTGTAAGTTTTACGTCCCACGGTTATGCCGGTTAGGCTAAAGGAGACGGTGATTATGAGAGATGAGTGAAATGGTGGAATGAAGAAAGTGGGAGGAAACGGGAGAACCCAGAGAAAACCCACGAGCACGGTGTTTGTCCACCACAAAGTTCACTTGGCGGGGGCTGGGATCGAACCCGGGACCCCAAGCACCAGAGGTGAACGCTCTACCACTGAGCCACCGCGCCCCCCCCCAAAAAAGTCTTAGTGGAACGGGAAATATAAAGCAGGATGGATTTATCAGATAATAGTTGTACAAATAGTTGACTTCTCCTCCAATCAGACACTTCAGTTTGTTTGCCTTAACTTAAGGCAAACAAGTACTGCAACCCTATTGACTCCTTATTGACTTCTTCTCCAATCAGTCGTAGATACTTTAGTTGAGTCATTTATTTTTACACATTTCAGTAACACAAATAAACTATGTCGTTTTTGAAGACTTTAGATTTAAATATTTATTTATAAAATAGACATAAAATCATTAGAACATTTTTGGGAAAACTCGTCGAAATGTAGAATTCAAATTATTTCAGGAACACAATTTTTTAAATTTCTTATAGTAGACAGTAAAAGTATGTTCTACACACAGTTTGAATTTAAAACTAATACGTTCCTTTATCTTCAAACTTAAGTTTCTAATGGATTCTACGGTCTATTACAACAAATCTTTCTTTCCACCTAACATTCCCCAAACCGAATTTTCCGTACACCAAATTTTCCGTGCACCGAATTTTCTTACACCAAGTTTTCCTACACCGAATTTTGCTACACCGAGATTTCCTACACCGAATTTTCCTGCTCCCAAGACGAACGATATTGGTGCTGTCTTGAAAGTAGAAGGAAACGGGAGAAGAAGATCCACGCAGACGGTATTTATCCACCACAAAACCCACTTGGTGGGAACTCTAATGGAAAGCGAGATTTCACTGTTCAGAGGCGAGCGATCTACCACTGAGCTACCGTGGCCCCGAATGCCATTTCTATTGAGATTCTCCTGAACATAAGCAGAACCATAGTCTGTCATATTCTCATATATGAGCTCCCTCATGGCTGTATGGTTAACATACGCGTCTTTGGCACGGGATAACCGGGTTCGATTAATGGTAGGATTTCGTCTTGTTCGGATGCATGTTAATCTGTAGACCCACGTCTCATATAACCTTGCTGCTGAACACAACGCTAAATCCCAATTCAACTCAACTAATATTCTCATTTATAAATGTGAGACTCGTAGTTATTTACTTTTTTAAAAAAAAGTACACTATATTATCTAAGAAGAAATGACACATAAGATAAAAAAAAACAATTAAATAATATGTACTAAGTGTGATGTTATTGTGGTTAACTGATAAAAATTTTGGTCTGTTGTGAGATCTCACAAAATTTAGATTTCATCTCAATATGTAGAATTATGTATCATATGGTTTCCTATTAGTTTTAGGCTAGACGCTGACATCCAACTATCTATTGCGCAAAAGTTTATAGTATCATGGGTACCACTACTTTATATTATATTGCAATAATGTGTAAATACTGTATTAATTTGATTAAATTTGAGAGTCGCGATTTTAAACAAATTGAAAATTCCGCAACTGTGGGCAAATGGTTTGTTTAGTTTCTTTGCTAAATTTAAACTTTCTTTCTTAGGTTTATTATTTGTATATGCAACAGTCTTGCAAGTGTGTGCAGCTCCCAAGTTTATGTGGTGTTCGCCTCTGTTAAGGAAGCATAATACGATAGAGTCGTTCTTCAAAATTCTACAATATTGTTAGTTTTCAATGAGTAAAAAAGCTTCTCCAACGATGAGATACCAAATGATAAATCTAAATGAGATGGACAAAATTGTATGCTGGAGTGTAAAAGCTCACATATAATTTTAGAGAAAATAAAGGAAAGAAATTAAGAATTAGTTCATATAACAATCATGCTACTTATTGAGATGAAAGTAATACTGAAATATGTCCTCTTCATTATGACACAAGCAAGATTACAGTACGTACTATGGTACAGAGATAGTGTGGATCAATGAAAACTTGACCCACGGCCCACTGACTCACCACCCATCGTGATCCATGAACCACTGACCCACCGTGACCCACTCTGAACCACTACCCACCATGACTACTCTGGGCCACCACCCACCATGAACCTCTGGAACTCACTCCGACCCACCAAAACCCATCATCATCTACTCTGCCCAATGATTCACGCCTTCTTCTCTACTGACTAAAGAGTTTACACTTGTAATAAAACAAGGTTGTGAAATTATCAGTAATCGACGTTTGAACTTCTGCGGTGAATCGCGCAAGTACCGCTCTGTTACAAAAACGGTGGATCTGACCTTTACGATATAAAATGGTAAAGTGTTTGTCATGGGCCAAATTACGATAAACTTCAATTTAATCATCATATATAGAAGTATTTTCTTGTTGAATTACAGATACTTTTCAGTGGAAAATTGAATGAAATTTGAGTTTCCAATCAAGGTGTAGTAGACCAACGTAAAGGAGTAAAAATAATGTAGTTTTCCATATAATTAAGCATACCGTACAAACTTCAATTTCCATTAACTAAGCTTACAATATAAACTTTGTCTATTTTTTTTTCTCACAATTTTATGGCTTAATTGCCTTGTGCTCTGAACGCTCCATATAATAAACATACGATTCAGCAATTATTATAGTAGAAAGCAGTGGATATATAATACGAAGCACTGTATTTCTTGTTTCTCAATTAAAAATTATTTCTCAATTTATTTTTCAACTAATATAAATCATTTTCGCTTACTTTTAAAATCAACCCACTACCAGTTTCCCATATATAGAAAGATATTTTAAAAAAACGTTACAACACGTTCTGTTTATTTTTAATAAAAAGTTAATATCCTGAATTTCAGCTCCGTCAGTTGAACAACTTGTGAGATACACAATTGTTTGCAAAAATTCGGACCCCCACTTCCTCCTTTGTATATGTATTATAATGAAATTGATATAACATTTCAGTTGAGACTGGGGCCTAACTATATTCATTTCATTTGGTTTTGCCATTTGGTCGTGATCATCACGTGCAGTAGTTACAGTCATTTTTATGTAATAATTCATATAGTACAGCTGATTCAAAAATATATTTTTCCAGTAGTTAGCACCTCTAAAAACTCACAGCCTGTATCTGGAAAGCCAGGTTGTAAGTCCTGTTACTATTATTACAATTATTACCTGTACCTGAAGTTTTTTTTTTCACTTAAAAATATACATGTATACACTCCTCTTAGATAATTAAACAGAAACAAATGGAAAAGGAAGGAAAATGGAGGCCTTGAAAGTAAAACATACGTAGAAATTCACCAGTGTTCACTGCTGTCTATAGGGATGCGCACGAATCGAGACAAGTCTCGAGTCTCGACTCGAATTCGAGTCGAGATTCGAGTTGAGACACACTCTGTAAAATTCGAGACGAGTCGAGACAGACGTATTTCTCGACTCGAATTTTCGAGTCGAGACTGTTCGTAAAAATCTCGACTCGACTCGAATGTCTCGAAAATCTTTCTATAATTTTTAATATTATCTTGAAGAAAGTACTTACTCAGAAACAGTCTTGAAACTAATTCAAGTGAGCACCCATGCATAGACGTAACTTAGGGGGGCAAGGGGCAACTGCCCCCGCATTTCTGAAGTTTAATAGGATAGTCATCCAGTGTTATCTATGAACTGAGCTGAAGCGAATACAACACCATTTTGCTTAATTTTATGTTGTTGTTTCACAGTATTAAGGTCTTCAGGCGACTAACCAGGCCAAGAGAACGGAGGGGCAAGGAAGTGAAAAGATAGCCACTCTGGCCTGACAAAAGGTACCAGGTAGAACTTCAGTCACTCAGTCAGGATGACCGGTCGGAACAGAGTTCGTGGCAATGCTCCACCTTTAAAATGCTGCTCGTTAGGCATACACACTGCCCAGGGCTTAAAGTGGTTTCAGTGAATAGCCACCTCACCAGAATGCTTATCCACAGTTATTTGCGAGAACGCAGTCAACAATGAAAGTAAATAATCCATGATCCATGTTCCAGATCTGGTTTGATAGATCATATTACTAGTCGTTTCATAGACGGAACCAAAATATTAGTTAAAAATTAATGCAGTTTATACAGTGACTGTTGTTGCACACGAACTAAATTCTGACAACAGGCAGATTTGCCAGAACTTTGTGCCGAGCGTTCCGGCTCACTTTAAGCCTTGACACTGCCTCTCTACTACTAGCTTGGTAATTGTCACTCACTTTCGATGCATGTGTTCTGAATTGATTCACACCTCACTTTATTGCTTTTTTCGTTTTTAGACATTACATGTTCCTTTACGACGGTAATAATAATTTATAAACTGTATTGTCATGATTTTTTTATTTTTCTGTTATATCATAAATGCTTGTAATTTGAATAAATATAGGACTTATTCGGAACATTTTTTTTGGGGGGGGGGAGGATCACAGAGGCAGTGTAAAATTGTGATTGAATATATATTTTAAAGAAATTTCTCATGTTCAAAGATGTTCATATACCTTCTCTCTTACTGATTCTGGCTGTTTCCTAGGCAATGGACAGTTATTAAAAATTTTGTCTTACGGTATCTATGCTGATATTATTATAAAATGTTCGACTGTAAACTGTCTTTAAGTCTGAAAAATGTTCTAGAATAACAACGGGAATGAAACTCTGATTTTAATCATATCTGGTAATGTCTTGCAATAAATGTTTTGCCACATTCATCTTAATAAAGGTTAGTGAACTTTGAGCGTGCTGGAGAAAGGGAATGCGGTGTACGTTGATGGTCAAAGGAAGAACAGGTCGGTCTGTTGTCTGGGATACAGGGTGAGTTTTATAAGGATAAGCAGAGACATCAGAACTCGGCTCTTTGTCGGAAATCTTGTGGTCCTAAATGCAAAAGATATTTTAATCCTTTCCCTGTGTCACAAAAATAGCAACATCTATTGTTGTAAAGTGGCAAGGGAGAATTGTAAGGTTAAACAACGAGTTATTTTTACTAATAGCCACCCTGCCACCCAAACCAAAAATAATACACTTGAATTATTCTGAAGTTTGTGTTTGCAGTGAGCAAGAGCCCCCCAAAGCTCATATGGGCCCCCATGTATTTTTTTTGAATATGTATATTTATATGCATTTTGTATTGTTATATGCATTTTTTATGAATATACAAACCCACGTCTGAATGCCCCCCCAGTACAGAGAAATCGACGCCCTTGGCAGTGAGCAGATCGTTTGAAGTTTTTTTTTCTGTATATATAGCCTTTACGTGTATCGGTGTATTGTGGTTTCATTTTTTATATTTTATCTAGGGTATTTGAAGATTTCTCAAGAGTTTCACAGGAAGTTGTGACTAATATGCAGTGCTCAAAAAAAAAAAAAAAAAAAAAGACTTTGTTGGAATATTTTAGTAAGAAGCCGTAACTTAGCAATATTGACAGTCAGCGGAGATAATGAAATAGTGACTAAACAATCTACTTCTTGCGTTTCAGAAGATAAGAATTCAAGTGCTAGTGTGAAAACAGTGTCAGAAGGTGAAGTCTCAGAAGATAAGAATTCAAATGCCGGTATTACTGTAGAAACAGTGTCACAAGATGAAATTTCAAAAGATCGTCATCCAGTCAAAGGTTGTGAAAAAGCAAAGACATTTCTGGCAGTAGGTCTAGGTCCCTTCCAACCGCAATTGAAAACGAACCCCAATAAAAATGGCCGCCAGTTCCGATCTGAGTGGTATAGGCCAGTGTTCGAAGTGAAAAAAAACAGAGGCGGTATGTTTTATTATGATTTTGACTCAACATACCGGCTATTTAAATATTGTCTTGATCACTGAAAAACCATAGATGGTATGTCCTCATTACTGAAAAACCAAAGGCAGTATGGCATACCACCGCATACCGTCTCATTTCGACCACCGGTATAAACAATTTAGTTGGTTAGAATATAACATTTCTCAATATAGTGTTTTTTGCTTTTATAGTCGCGCATTCTCCGAAAATATTCCGAAATCTGAAGACAGTTTTACTAAAGAGGGTTTCCGTAACTGGAAGAAGGTCGTAGATAAATTCGGTACTCTTGAGGCAAGTAACGCTCATAAGACTTGTATTTCTAAGACTGCGGAATTCCGAAACGCACTATTGCACGGACCAGTTGCGCGTAAATTAGATTTGCAGACGAACCAAATAGTTAATGGCAATAGAATATATTTGGAAGCACTTCTAAATAGTATTTTGTATTGTGCTCGCCAATGTGTTTGGAAGCACTTCTAAATAGTATTTTGTATTGTGCTCGCCAATGTGTTCCTCTTAGAGACCATAAGGAAAATAACGAAAGTGAAAATAAAGGTAATTTACTAGAACTCTTATCGCTAAGATCCAAAGACAATGACGTGATTTTTCGGTATTATGTTAACAAAGAGAAAACATTTAGATATGTTAGTGCCCAAATACCAAAATCGATTTCAAGATTTAATGTGCGAGTATGTGCTGAGAAAAATAATCGATCGTGTGAAGACTGCAGGTATATATGGTGTCATCATGGATGAAACTCAAGGTTTGAAGCGACATGAACAAGTATCAGTTGTTTTGCGATACTGTGATGAAACATTAAACGTTCACGAAAGTTTTATCGGGTTTTACAATACAGAAAAATCACGGCGAAAGTTTGTCCAAACTGTTAACAAATGTGTTAATATCACTGGGTCTGAATGTAGATAACATCCGAGAACAATGTTACGATGGTGCGGCCGCTATGCGTGGTCAGTACTCTGGCGTTGCAAAGAGGATCAGGAACGTGAACTATTTAGCCATTTATATTCATTGTTACGCTCACATTTTGAACTTATGCATTGTTGATGTGTGCGGGAAACTGTCTACGATTCGAAACATGTTTGGTGTTCTAAGCAGTTGCATTCCTTCATAGAAGAGCCCTCAAAAAAGCACGCTATTTTTTAAAATATTCAACGCCAAGGGAATAAAACATTTGGTAACATTACAATCTTTGAGCGACACTAGATGGAACTGTAAATCGGAAGCTATTCGTGCAGTTTTAGAAAATTTTGGACCTGTAGTTGAAACTTTAGACGAAATAGTACTATCAAATTTACGGTCCAGATGCGCATTCCCTGTTAAGAAATGATCATGATTTTTTTTATTTTTGTTTCGACTTAAACTGATGAGACGTGTTCTTGAATACACGAATCAACTGTCCATGCACTTACAAAATACATGTACCAATTTTTCTACTGTGAAAAATTTGTCGCAAGCCAATATCTGCAGCCTTCAGTCCTTACGGAATGAGAAAATTTTCAAAACGCTGTGGGCAGGAACAGAAGTAATTGCAGAAACCATAGGATGCAGTGCACCGAACGTTCCGCGAAGACAAATCCCACGAAGATTGGATGGTGGTGATACTTCTTCAAGTGTGAGACAGCAGCTGAATATTACAGACGCGAAGTGTATTATTCCGTTATTGATATCCTTGTGGCAGATATTAGCAATAAAAGTCCAAAGAAAATGATATACAGGTTCTTCATTCCCTCCACAACGTGTTGAATCAACACAAGCCATCAGCAGTAAGTATCACAATTGTCAGTAACACCTACAAAATCCCCAAAGTTGAGCTGACATTAGAGTTAACAGTTTTCTCCAACTTGTGTGCAAAGAGATAGATTGAAAATGATTTTCATCGCTTCTAAATTTGTTTTAAAAATTGAACCTTTACGAATGCTTCCCAAACTTGAACCAAGTTTATAAGACTTTTCTAACCGTGCATATCAGTTCCGCAACCAGTGAACGCTTCTTTTCGTGTCTGAGACGGCTGAAAACATACGTTCGTAGCACTATTGTTCAAGAAAAATTTCGTAGTTTAGCTGTGTTGTGCATAGAAAGGTCTTACGACATTAGCGTTTCTCAGATTATCGACAAATTTGGTTCAGAAGCAACATTTCGAGGAAGGCGGCTGCAGATCCATTCACAGTTCAAGTCCAATTTCCATATCATTACATTTAGTGGTAAGTGAAATATTAACTTTTTAAATCAAAATTATAAATGTGATATTTTCTGGCTAATATTTGGATTTCCTAATATTGTGATTTCCTTGTATTATTGATCAGCAGTATTTCTTTCAGAGGGCGAGTCGGGGCTTCTCCCTTTATACACACACAGTCAAGTGCAAAATACTCTTCAGGCAAATTTTCAGAGAAAATCAGGATATCAAGAAACATGTTTAACTATAATTCGCCTCTTTACTTTTAAGATACCCTCTTTGGATATTTTTTTCTGAAAGAAACACTATTAATGAGCTGCGGCAGGCCTAAATGAATATGTGGATGTTTTGCTGATAGGTTGTTTCAGGTAATTCCTTAAGAACATTTAAGGCTCAGATCAATATGAGGGATTGGGCAAAGATCAGGGAAAGATTGGCTAAACGGGGCTTAAAATGGGCCAGAACGCACCATTCCTGCGCTCCAGTAAGTCAGTGTGGTGTCCGAATTCAGTTCCTGTGCTGTACTTGTCTCGCTCCAAATTTGTATCTTTTCAGTTTATTATTGTCATATTTTAAGCAGATTAATACCCTATTAAAGCACGATAAAGAACTAATGTAGAACTTTTTATTCTGCGTCATTGTGTTCCACGAAATTATTCTAGGGAAAAGCGTTCCGGCTATTGACTAAAAAAAAAAAAAAAAAAAATTGAGCACAGAGGCAAAGGCTTAATTTTAGGTCTCATCCTCAAAAACTGACGTAAAGTTAGGCTGGATATCTGCCTGAGTAGTGTTTATATTATTCACACACTCGAACTACACAATGGTGATCCAAAATCAGGAGGGTTTTTCGAAACTACGGTACTAAATATTTGGTTAAAACATTAGAAGCAAATGTATGGTTGGTTTCAAAAAGTGACAATTTAAGGTCGAAGACTACCTGCCCAAGAAAAATTTCTGAATATATTTTTGTCGAAACAAAGAAAAGTTTAACATGCACAAGTGAGTAATGTATATTATATACGTTTAATTACAGCTTGTGAATCTTAAAGTCAATAAATAAAACTCTCTTAATAATGAAAGAAAAGAAGAGTCGCAGTCCACACTCATGCCATGTAGCTGCCACCGCAAATTCCAACTTTATAATTGTTTTTTATACCAAAGGCAATAATTTGAAATATGTTGCTGCTTCCAATCTAAAGTAGGAATTAAAATCTACGCTTGGTTGAATTCACAACTTTCTGTGATCAGTTGTTAATGTATAATGCTCTTTCTTAAACTTCCAAAGGGAGAGAGCATATACAACAAAAGAAGCACGGATAGATGTATGCTTGGAATAACTCGGAGAGATAGAAAAAGAAATACATGGATAAGGAAAATGACAGGAGTGACCGATATCATCGTGAAAATAAAAGGACTGAAGTGTCAGTGAGCTGGTCATATTGCAAGAAGAGCTGACGATAGGTGGATAAAAGCAATTCTTGAGGGATCCTAAGGGAACGAAAACGATCCAGAAAACGTTGTAATACAATGTGGTGTGGCGAAATTAGGAAACAGTGTGGAGTAACGTGGAAACGAACTGCCGAAAATAGATACGTGTGAAAAAGTATTGGAGGAACCTTCATCGAGAAGTGGGGTCGGCAAAGGTTGAGAATTATATATATATATATATATATATATATATATGTGTGTGTGTGTGTGTGTGTGTGTGTTTGTGCTTCCCCCCCCGAACCATATGGGTCAAGGTTATGCTTATGTATCCATGTGTCTAGTGGAGCTCGATTAAAGCACCATGACGGCCGAGGCGTATCGCACACTGCCTGCAGACTACGTACATGCCTTCATGACGACCATGTTTCTCAACGGTAGTGGCATTTTTCGACAAGATAATGCAACATGCCACAAGGCCAGGAGTGTGATAGAGTGGTTCGAGGAACATAGGGGCGAGTTCCCAGTGATGTGTTGGCCCCCAACTCGCCGGATCTGAACCCAATCGAACACATCTGAGATGTGATTGAACGTGACGTCAGATCGCATCGTCCCCCTCCCCGGAATTTATGGGGATTAGGTGACCTGTGTGTGCACATGTGGTGCCAACTCTCTCCAGCGACCTACAAAGGATCATTACGTCCATGTCAAGAGCATTCGCCGTTGTTATCAGTGCCAAAGGTAGACATACTGACAATTAGGTAGGTAGTCATAATGTTCTGGCTGATGTGTACGTATATTTTAATTCGTATATTTTGTCTCGACTTGAATTCCGAGACGTCTCGACTCGAATTCGAGTCGAGTCGAGACAGAAATTGTCGAGTCGAGACACGAGTCGAGACAGAAACATATTTTCGAGTCGAGACAACATTTTCTCGAGTCGAGTCGAGACAGGCTTAAATCTCGACTCGACTCGACTCGTGCGCATCCCTAGCTGTCTACAATGTACTGAGCAGAATGGTCCTATAAACTAGCATTCGTTGCCAATAATAATAACTGCCATTCTTAATTTTACTGAAATTAGTTGTTTTTTAATTTAAAAATGTATGTGTAGTAAAATGCACTGTTAACTAGCAGACTGTAGTCCCATTTGTTGTTTGTCTTTTTGGATGGTGACACTCCCTCTTACGCACATATTACGCACTCCCTCTAAGCCGACCATACAATTCAACTATGTCATATGCTTTTATTTTATATTATAATTGCTTATTCTTTTGTTCCAATTCTAGAAAGAATATTCACTTCTCAGTTTCTAATGTTCTTCCTCATTTGTTGATTTAAGTTAATCTGAATCAATTTTACCCATTTTTTTAGATTCAAGACAAGGTCAAAGAATTGTCTCCCAATCACAAGAAATAACTGAATAGCATCCTTAATCAATCAATAGGCACGGGAGACCCAAGTTTGATACCCGATGGCGCTCATGCGGTTCGGATTCCACGTTAAGCTGTAGATTCACGTTTCACATAGCCTTACAGCTGAAAGGGATACTTAAATAAAATCAAAAATTTATACGATAATTTAAATAAAGTAAGCATACTCGACATTTATTTAAAGTTTTACTACTCAATAGCCTAAAATATTATTTATAGTCATTTATTTGGAATGTATGAAGTTATGATATTCAAGTATGCACTGTAAGTTTTGTAACCTTACAGGTTATTACAAACCAGGGTGGAAAAAAATCATGATTTTAAAAAAAAAAAAATCATTTTTGTTGATTTTTTTGATTTAAATCGATTTTTTTTTTTGATTTAAATCAAATCTTTCTCCTCGTATAATACAAGTCGCGAACTGAAGAAAAAGCATTAGGAATTAGTATTAAATGCTAATTATGCCATTTAAGTGAAAGTATTGGGGTTGCATTTTGAATTATCCCCAATCGTTAACCTATATCAATCCAAAACAATGTTTCTTAACAATTTTAAATTATGGCTCTTTTTAAAGGTAAATTATAGACTTTCAGTCAAACAGCTACAGCACCATCCCTATTTATCCTAGGATCATGGTACATACATCACTCTCTTTAGAATAGAACAGCTTTTGAAACGGTAACATTCGCATTTCCTTATGTCCCTGAAGCGGGAAATTTTGAGAGTAATCGGCATATTTTTTAAACTTTTTTTTTTAAAATTTTGATCCCCTCGGGATACCCCTGTGTTATCGCACAGATCTCAAAATTAACTGGGAAATAGTAAGGGGTGTACTAAATTTCAAGCTTCTATCTTCAGTAGTAAGGGTGAGGAAACTATTTAACAATGAGCTACGAGCATTCCCACAATGCCCCAGATGACCCGGATGTAATATAAAAATTTCCTCAGACATCCCTATTTATCCTAGGATCATGATTTGTACATTATTCTCTTCAGAATAAAACAAATTTTCAAACGGTAGCCTTCAATTGCCTCCATCATGTATCTAGGGCGGGTAAATCACGAAAAAAAAAGGAATTTTCTGTTAAAAATATTTTTTAAAACTTTTTTACCTCTGTGGACCCCTCCCCGTGTTTTAAAGCAGAGATCTGAAACAAATCTGAAAAATACTGAGGGATTCACTGAGTAAATGTGCGAAATTTCAATCTTGTCGGTGCAAAAGTAAGCCCACGAAAAATTATATTCTCCAAATACCCCAGATTCCCGGATAAAACAGAATCTCAGGTAACAGTTTTCTGAGACATCCCTATTTATCCTAGGAGCATAGTACGTACATCATTTTCTTGAGAATAGAACAGCCTTTCAAATGGTACCATTCATACTACTCCATCTGAGACGGGAAAATCACGAAAAAAGCTATTTTTTGTTTAAAATATCATTTTCTTTAAAACATTTTTGCCCCTCTGGACCCCGCTGTTTCCACGAAGAGATCTAACAACATCTGAAAATTATTAAGGGGTGCACTGAACGAGTGTGCAAAATTTCAGTCTTCTGAATGCAAAATGTAACCCGCCAAAAAGTAATAATACGCATACCAAAAAATATATTTTTAAATTTATGACGTCATCACACACTATGCCTCAACGCAGAAAGCATATGTAACGTGTTCTAAAATGCCTGCAGTCTTGAAAAAACCAAGTAAAGAGCCTTATTGGTACTTTTTTAATCGAATAATGAAGATTCTACCCTATCACCTAAAAACAGGTTATATAATTTAAAAGGTTAAGCATTACGGAAAAAGTACAGCAACATTTATCAAAATGATACTTTTTATCACGAAAGTTACTGATATTTGGCAGGGGCCTATTTTTAAAAACTCAGAACTACCTTGCGACATGAAATACATAAATTTCGCCTAAAATTATAAAATGAACAAAGAAAAGTGGAGAGGGAATAGGACCCTTCTAAATACGCCCTATTATCTGGCAACAAACAAACAGACACGCACAAAAAAGAATTTTCGTCTTAAATGTCGATGGTGATTTCCCCGTTGGAATAGTTAACGATTTTAAAACCCAAACCCAATGTTACGAAAAGAAGAAAGCAGAACTACTCAGTTACCTGTTCAAAACGGGATTTTCCCTAATCATCCTCTGCATGACACTTGTTTTCATGCTATACTGTACATTTGAGTCTCATTGTATTATGATTATTAACTTCCATAATCGAAATAACAGAACAGAAACGGGATTTTACTTATTTTCACTTTAAATTAATTTATTTCGGAATTCGATTTAAATCAACGATTTTTATTTAAAAAATGAAGTGATTTAAATCTTGATTTAAATCGTGATTTAAATCAGACTGATTTAAATCAATCCACCCTGTTACAAACTATGTTTTTTTAAATGGTTGTATTAGAGCATTTGGCAACTATAAGTAAGTTTACTACGAAGAAAATGTCGGCATTTAGTTGAACATGAGAATGCGTAACCAGTTTACGCCGAATCATAGACATGTTGCGCGTAGGATACAGGATAATACTTAACGGGTGTTAAGGGTCTTCACTACAGCGAAATTAAACTACCTATAGTTTTAAAGTTTTTCCGTAATATCTAAAAAAAAAAAAAAAAAGAAAAGAAAAGAAAAGAAATTAGGAACGTAGTGAACTAGACAATATGATTTTGCATGTGATACCTTTACCACAATTCACGTATCTGCTTTTAGTATGCCGCTATTTGCAGAACCCGCAAAAAATGCTAAATCTATCTACAGTTGCAAATCGAAGGCAGATAGATGAGTTGTGATAACGGTATCACATGCAAAATCGTATTGTCTAGTTCACTACGTTTCTGCTTTTCGAATATTTTTATTTGGTTTGAAGATATTACAGAAAAACTCTAAAATTAGCGGTGCAGCGATTAGCTGTCAATGACAGACGAAATGAGAAAGTACGAGATAATACTGAATCATTTCCATCACACTACACTTAATATTTATTGCCCTCCCCGCTGGTTTAGTAATCGCGGCTAGTAATCGCACCTTTGGAGTACGTGGTCGCGGGTTCCATTCTTTGTTGGAGAGCATTAAATGCATTACGATGGTTTGGATTCCACATTTAAAACTGTAGGTCAACGTCTCATATAGACTCAGTTTTGAAAATGACGCTAAATTTTACAAGCAAATAAGTTAATATTTCCATTTCCGATGATACTATAATAATTAAACAGAATAGTTAGGGGTTAGCTTACGCAGTTTCTTCGTACGATAGTCTTGTTCGATTCTCATTGGAAGCTCATTTCGTTCGAGTCCCAAGTTAAAATGAAAGTGCATCTCCCATATAGTCTCGGTGCTGAAAAGAGACGACATAATTTAAACTAAACGATCAAGCAAAGTGATTATTCTTCAGCGACCAGTCGAAACCACTCAGAACCTTGAAGTTTAGACAATACAGCTGCTGCTTTTATTTGATATTTTATTAACAAACATTTTGTTTCTTATTGGCATTATCTAAAAAGTTTTCTTGTCCGCTAGAAATCTTTTCAGACGAATGGCCACTCAGTTTGGCACGGATTATTCACAAGTGAAATTTTCCCACGGGGCCACCCTGATAAATATGTCATAGTTCACATCAGAGTATTCCCCGAGGCGGTAAGTTTCGCTTCATGAGGATACCTTATTACAACTACAATGTTGAAAATTGACTAAATATTTATTTGAATATTTCACTTAAATTTTGACATTTTCAATAATAATAATAATAATAATAATAATAATAATAATAATAATAATAATAATAATAATAATAATAATAATAATAATAATAATAATAATAATATGGTATTTTGATCTAAAAGGTGCAAAGTGTTGCAACTTTATAGTGTCCATATAGAAATGCGTGTAACTCTGAAAAGGTTAATTGAAATGTGTTTAAAATTTAAAAGGTAATCATAATTTTAGGACATTTAGGTTGTTATATCTTATTAAGGATAGGGTGGACTGTCCTCATGCTAGTGTAGTAATGAAAGGCTGAATAGTGTATATTTTGGAAAAAGTTTCATTTTAATTATTTACCCTGTTAATGTTATGTACGAATGACATGTTTGTACCATAAAAAAATTAGTTTTATCGATTTTTATCGCATGAGGATCGCTTATAAGTATTAAGATTCGCATTCATTCAGCTCAATGACACCTATTGATTGATGAATGTCTATTTTGGACGTTTCTCCATGGAGCGGCAATTGTTAACTAATAGAAATTAGCGTTGATCACGAAGTATTGCTATTATAATATGATTTTATTGTTGAATCCAAAGAGGCTATATAGACTATCAATAGTAGGAGGTTTTTTATACGTATATTGATAAGATATTGATAAGAACATTTTTTTTTCAGTTTAAGGTAGAACTACATCATTATCCTAAAGTATTGCTGAAAATGTCCCTTAGTAAGATCCTTCTACGTTTTCTCGTGTCACTTCCACCCTCTAACCTCTATATATCTCTAAATCTCTAAAAAATGAAAGCTAGCTCATGGAACTAAATACTACAATGCCTTCCACGCTAATTAGTACCTACAGCGAGCACCTGCGATTCAGAAATTTAAATGGACTACAGTGATTCGGGTTCCACTCTAAACTCCCATCAAATCAATCAACCAACTAATGACGTACACAAAATTTCATGAGGGAATAAGTTCAATCACCCAAAATCTCATTGTTTCAAACACATTTTTGAACACATGTCTTAATATAGTAATTGTTTATTTTTTCATAGTATCTTGTTAAATGGGGAGTTAAAACCAGGACATCCCGCCTTTCTGTACTCCACTGCAACCAATTTACATATTACGAGTAAATGTGTAAATTACGAGTATTAATAGTAAATTTCTCCCTACCAAAACGCATTGTTGTACACTTTTTATTTTGTGAAACATTAAGTATTTTGACGAGATTTTCCAATTTCTTCAAAAGGTAGCTACTTTCTAATGATTGAAAAGAATGTTTGCTATTTTACCTTTATGCTGCGCGGGGGACATTCGAAATCCTTCCTAAAGAGATTTTATTAAAACAGGTTTCCAGAATTTTGTCTTGATACATTGGACAGTGTGACTTCTAGGTCTGTAAAGGGGAGGACAGACATACCGAATCAGAAAGCCAGTTTTAAGTCATGTATACGACATGAAACGCGTAAATCCGACGAAACTTTTGTTTTGAATTATAACCACAAGACTCTTTACAAGTACTATTGTTCCAAAGTCGTAAGCACATCCTACCTGTAAACTATCTCTTCATATACATCGTGAGGTGATCTCTTCAGGCTTTCCTAAGAAAAAAGGTATTCTATTTTCTATATTGTAGGGTTATATAGGAGAACCCCCGAGGAAACACACGCACACGATTTTTGTCTGCCACAAAGTCCAGTTAGCGCGGGCTGGGATCGAGGCAGGAACTCTACGCACCAATGGTAGGACGCTCCTCTGGTGTATGAGGTCACCGGATCGATCTCATTCGTGGCAAGTGGACTTTGTGGCGATCAAAGACTGCGTGGGTAGTCTCATGGTTCTTCCGTTTCCTCCCATTTTCTTTATTCCACGATTATCATTCACCTCATCATCACTATTTTCACATCATTACCGTTAACTTTGGATTCATATCCATGGAACGCTAAACTAAACTGAGTTATCTTACAAAATGTGGAAAATTATTGCTTGAGCCGTTTTTGAGAAAATTATCCGAACAAACTTACTTCAAGAGAAACTCAGTAAATCGACAGGGATTTCCCCAGAGAAACAATACATGAAGTTGTTGATGAAATACTTGTTTATGACACAATCATAATTGATAGAGTCATTTTCGAAGAAACAGCGATTTCAAGTTTTAAGCTATAAGAAAATTACTTTTATACGGGAGTAAGGATTGAATTCGATGCCCCTTACTCTAGAGAAACTTATACACAACCTTATGATTAAACTTTGGTCCGATACGTTGACCGTATAGTCTCTAAGTGTGCACACATACATCGTGACGAACTGACATGAAAAACATGAACTGACATAGCCTTTTCAACATATAAGAGCCCTAAAATATGTAAATCTGTTCAGTGGCGTATTTAGGGGGAGGTGCACCCGGCTCGAGCTCCCTCATTGAGTGCAAAGTTTTTTTAATGTACTTGCAACGATAAGAGAAAAACTCACGAAATTGTCACCTAACGTCTCTTGTCGCAATGAAGAACAAAAGGCAGCATATCTGCAACAGAATGACCCATCCCTCTTCACTTCCATCTCCAAACACACACACCAACGAACACTTTTAACAAGCGAAAATATATATACAGGGGCGGATCCAGGATATGATCAATGGAGAGGCTAAACCATATTTTGCCGTTTTATCCAGTGTATATCTGAGCGTCAAGGGGGGCTATAGCGACCGACATTTGACACACAACTCCAAATGGAGAGTGAGTTGTTCTAACCACTTGTTTGTGTTATATTTTAACACAATCGTGTTAACACATACGCATGTTGTTGAAATAACACGATTTTTTACAGTGTAACAGTGAAAGTAGTAACACTTTCTGAAAACTTCTGCTGTCATGTTTCCATTTGGGTTTAGAAAAAAGTGAAGTTTTGCAAAAATCAGTAGTTTAAGTCAATTTTTTGAAGGTTGAATGAAAAGGATTCACCGAGAGCAGACACTTAGCACTTCCAGGGCAATTCTTAATTCACAACCACAGGTGCCTAAAGACATTTTAAAAAATCAAATTTAATTCAAATGTACCGGTAGTTATTAATGCACCTCCATCAGAAAATCCTGGATCCGGCCCTGCTTGGAATTGGAATGTGCACAAAATTTTACAAATATACTTAGGAATTATTTATGTTGAATATAATTTGTCAGTAGACCCTATGTAAAATAAATAAATAAATAAATAAATAAATAAATAAATAAATAAATAAAATAAAGAAGTTCAATATGTTGTGACACGTAGTTGATACACAAAAGCTTTTACTTCATTACTATTAAAGATGAACGGGGACGTAATATGGAAGTTAACCCCTGTAAAGGTCAAAGATAACCACAACTTTATTTTCAAGGACTATCCGAACCTTTGAAAGTAACGTTTTTTTCTACTGCCTTAATTTAGAACAAGAGGGATTTTGTAGAGTCATTAAATGGGTATAGTAAACGAAATTTCTTTCATTTCGAAATTCTTTCTTCGAAATTTCTTTCGAAATTTTTTTCTTCTGCTCTGCATGGTAACATTAATTTTATTATTCCCTATAGACATTATTTCATGTTACAGTGTTTTCTTTTAATAGTTTATTATATTTTCATACTTTCGTGTTAAAGCTCTCTAATGAAATTTCATATCGACGTGTCGTTACAGCCTACAAAAATATTATTATTTATTTCATCCAAATCCATATTGTTTGTCGAGAGACAAATCGAAATTGTTCATCTAGCGAACTCGCAGCAGATGTGCAAGGAGGATGGGAAGGTATGATCTTTTTTAATTGCAAGGCATTCGAATATATATATATATATATATATATATATATATATATATATATATATATATATATATATATATATATATATATATATATATATATATATTTCTTTTTGTATACATATATCAAGGAAATCACGGGTTACCCGGTGCAGCAGCCTTTTACAAGAATATATGATATCTTCTCTCCTTCGAAATGAGAGTAAAATTGCATTTCTTACATTCTCATCGGTATCTTCGTGCTCTACCTAATGACTCTCCAGCACTTTGTGGCACATTTTGTATCTTATTTTATCTTTAACCAGAACAGAACTCCTGTTCTGCCTAACCTTCATAAAATGTATATTTTGACTCCGGAAAAATGTAATAGTAATTATTTTCTCTACAATTGCAGTTGCTTCCAGGGCCTCTTAATTTTGATCTACTATTTCAGCATCCCTGAAATTAAATTAACTATCGTAGATCGCCATTAGTTCACTTCGAGTATATCTATGTCGTGAATACTGACCAACTACAACTTCACCGATGTTTCTTCGCTATATAAAGGGATTCAGAGGTTGTGCATAATGGTAGTTTCCTGTATTAAAAAAAAAAAAATGGAAAGAAGTTACAAATATAACTAAAGTGTTGTATATGAAAAAAGTGAGTTAGATATAACAATGCAGTTTTATTTTTTTAACTTTAAAGCATTTCGTACTACCTATAATATTCCCTCTTGAAATATTTTTATCTGTCAACAGAATGATTTAAATTTACTTCTAGTATCAGTTTAGAAATGTTGGACCGTAAATGCTACATCACTTAAGCACATACACATTTAAGAAAATGCTAATAGTTAATGGGGGGGGGGGGGTTTGTAGTAAGGTACCAGTAACTAAAACAGTGCAAATATAGGATATCCGGTCATTTCTCTTCACACAAGATAATATACTATGAATACCTATGTTTTCATTAGTTTTCTCCTGTCAACCCCCCAGGACCCCCCAGGACTATTTTTTTTTTTAGATTTCCAAACTGTGCTGTCCATAAGTGTGGAAAAGTGTGAACGTTCGTGTCCGTCCGTCTGTCAACATATACCAGAGCGAAAACTTTAAGATACACAAGCGATTATTTTTCAGTCAATTTAGCGTCGCAAGAATGGATTCTATCTCCTCTGTTAACTCTCTATTCACAACGGAAGCTTCTCAGATAAACCATTTCCAGTTTCAACATTAGTACCATGTGTACACAAACAACAAACACGTTTCTGAAATCGATTCAATGTCTCAAGAGAATACATCATCACTACCTGCTACAGTCTACTAATACCAGAAATGGTTGAAATTTACTAGTGTTTCAGGTTTCAGTATTGATTTTCATAACACAAAAATGATGACTCAAGATTTTTTTTTTCGGTCTACTCATTGTTCGACGAAAAGACTCCATTTCTTTCTTTAACCCTCTATTCAAATCGGAAGGGTAGAAGTCAACCATTTCCGCCATAGAAAGCTACGTTCATAGCCATAGAACAAAAATGGAAATAGATAGCGACAAGTGGTTTCTGTCAATCGATTCAGCGTCCCAATAGAATATACCATCACCATACTCAGCAATTTTACCAAAACCGTAAGTGGTTGAAATTTACTAGTACTTCTGGATTCAAAACTTGGTTTCGTTGATTAAAAATGGTGTTTTATTTCGACTTTCATCTACTTGTTCAACCTAGAAATGGTAAAAATCTACGATTTTTTGGATACAACACTGATCACATAATTGATAAAATGGAAATAGATAACGATAACCTTTTTTTTTTTTTTATGGGATACAATCCTGAACAATATGTTTCACCTCTGATTTTATTCCTCTTTTTCAGAACTGATATCAATTAGCAATTACAGTTTCAATATTAATCTTCGTAAAACAAAAACAATGAGAAATATCGAGTAATGACTCTTTGTAATTTATTCCGTGTCCGAGGAACAGAATCAATCTTTGATCTTATTCCTCTGTTGCAACCAGTGGATAGAGATGCATACTTCAAGGTTGAGTACTGAATTCGCAGTTTGGAAGTCTATCCTAGTGTTTCACACTGAAACAAAACTCACTTATTATTATTATTATTATTATTATTATTATTATTATTATTATTATTATTATTATTATTATTATTATTATTATTATTATTATTATTATTATTATTATTATTATTAAATGTTATACGTTGGAACTGGAACTATCTCCTTGTGTGTCGGGAAAGATTAATTTATACTTACATCACATCACCTCAAAATGGACTAGAACGGCATTTCCCAAACATTTTTAAAATCAGGACTATTTTCACTATTTAGAATGTTTTGTGGACCACAATACTCTTTACACTTTGAAAAACTAATTTATCATCAACATTTGACCATGTCTGCATACATTAATAACAATATACAGTACGTTCATTTTTACAATAATAATAATAATAATAATAATAATAATAATAATAATAATAATAATAATAATAATAATAATAATAATAATAATAATAATACTTTTCGAATATCAATTAAGGTTCTTTTATTTTGTTTTTGTATAAATAAATACATATTCCTTTCATTTAATAATTCAACCGTGTGCATAGGTTTTCTCGGGGTTCTCCCCTTTCCTACCACATTATTTATGCCACCATTTCATTTATTTCTCATCATAAGAATTTCCTTTAGTCTAGCCGGCATAATCGTGGGACGTAAAAATTAAATATTTCATTTCATCTATATATTAATAGCGGTGTCTGTGAACAAAAAACTTTAGTTCCAAATTGAAAGTGGCTATGATTGTGACTCTTAATTTCTTAAACCACCCGAATGATCTCGATCAGCTTTTGACGTAGATGCAGTTCTGGCTTAGGAGTGTTTTTAACTATTCACTTTGACGTTAGAGCTTAGGCGAGGGGGAGGAGGAGGAATTATACAAAAATAAATAAAACTTAATAATACTTGAATCGAACGACCAATCTCGATCAAATTTTCAACATAGATGACGTTCGTGCCTGGGATGGATTTTACCATTTCACTTTGATGGAACAAAGTTGCCAATGGGGAGGGGGGGGGGAAATATACAAAAATCAATAAACATTAAAAAAAGTGCTCAGGTTTGTGAGTTAATAACTCTTGGACCACCCGATCGATCTCAATCAAATTTTCAGTATGGATGAAGTTCGAACCTGGGACGTTTTATTATTATTTCATTTTGATGGTAGAACTTAGAGGAGGGGAGGGGAGGGGGGCAAATATATGAAAATGAATTAAACTTAATAACTCTTGAATCACCCGGCCGATCTCGATCAAACTTTTAACATAGATAAGGTCCGTACCTGGAATGTTTTCATCATTTTACTTTGACGACACAATGTAGAGGAGGTTAAGGGAGACATATACAGGGTTTGTATGATAAGTAATGAGACCAGGTCTGGAAACATTGTTTTATTGATCTGATCTGTACAGGGACTTAAAAGCTTTCGAAGTACTCTCCTCTTGCGTCGATGCACTTCTGCAATCGATGTTTCCACGCTGCAAACGCCCCCTGGAAGTCAGCAGCCGGCATGTCCTTTAGAAATGTGGTCACGGCTGCTTGGATGGCTGTGACGTCTGCAAAACGGGTTCCTTTCAAGCGTGGCTTCAGCTTCGGGAAGAGGAAGAAGTCGGCCGGGCTCACATCTGGGCTGTAGGGTGGTTGTGGAAGGACTTCCACCCCAATCCGGGTCAAAAAGGAGGTCACTAAGAAGGCGGTGTGGGCAGGGGCATTGTCGTGATGCAATTTCCACCGGCTAGCGATCGCCGGTCTTTTCCGCTTGACGCTCCTGTGCAGTCTCTCAAGGACTTGTTTGTAGAAGGCGGCGTTGACGGCTTGTCCTTGGGGTACAAACTCCTTGTGGACCACCCCCACATTGTCAAAAAAAACAATCAACATTGTTTTCACCTTTGACTTCGACATTCTGGCCTTCTTGGGGCGCGGGGACGCAGGAGTGTGCCACTCCGCGCTTTGACGTTTCGTTTCAGGGTCGTACTGGAACACCCACGACTCGTCACCTGTTATGACGTCATCTTCAAAGTTAGGGTCACTGTTCATGAGGTTCAACAGTTCCTGACAACAATCAACACGTCGTTGCTTTTGTTCGTCAGTCAACACTCGCGGCACCAGTTTCGCACAGATTTTTCTCATTCCCAATTGTTCCGTCACAATCTTGTGCACTGTTGTGTGGTTCATATCGAGTTTATCAGCAATCAATCTCAACGATAATCGACGGTCTGAGTTCAGGAGATCCCTCACTTTTGCCACAGTTTCGTCCGTAGTCACTGTTGTCGGGCGTCCAGCCCTCTCCAGATCCTCAACGCTTTCCCGGCCGTTCCGGAACGCACTGTGCCAACGAAACACCTGGGCTTTGGATAGGGCTTCCTCTTTGTAGGCCTCCGTGATGAGAGAAAGCGTCTGAGTAGCCGTTTTCCCCAGGCGAACGCAAAATTTGATCGCATAACGCTGTTCGATGGAACCCTCCATGTTTGTTGATTTTCCGCCGTGACAAGAATGTTCACAAGGGCTTTGTCCAAGGCTTGTCCGCGCTCCACTAAGGCTCGGAGCCAACTGACGCGCGGTGCGTTGCTTTGCTCGGACCCCCCCCTACATCCTCCATCACCGACAAACCCGCTCCAGCGACACGCGCGCCGCGGCGCGGCGAGTCTCATTACTTATCATACAGACCTTGTACGTAAGAAAAAATAAAATAGAATAGAAGAAATATAAAGTAAGTGTTTTTGTGACTTCATCACGCTTAAACCACCGAACCGATCTTAATCAAATTATCAACATAGATGAGGTTCGGACCTGAGGTGGTTTTCATCATATCCCTTTTACGATAGAACTTAGGGTGGGAGAAGAGGAAGGGAGAGATATAGAAAAATAAATAAGACTTAGTAACTCTTGAACCGACCACCCGACCGATCTCGGTCAAATTTTCAACATGCATGACATTCGGGACTGGGATAATTTTTATCATGCCATTCCCCCCAAAATGGGAAGGGGAGAGGGTTATATAAAAATAACCGAAAATGACCAATATCAAAGAACTCTTTATTAATAGTAAAAATGGAACATAATACTATTTTCTTAATTTAACCCAGCGAAATTGGGGTGCGTCTTGGATTGGAGGACGTCTTAAATTCGAGTAATTATCAAGAAATGCTTAATTAAAGATGTTATTAACCTGTTATTAAAGCTACTTTGCTAGCCATAAATATTTTAAATTTTCTATTATATTCAATCATTCAGACAACAATGGTGTCCTGTGTGCGGGTTTGTCACTTTTGTAATTGAAAACGAAGAAGAATATCTTATACACTAGAGTCACAAAGTTTATTAAATGTCAGTCCTGAAGGAGAAAGTAAATTATGGTTGCGTATGCAATTTTCAAGTTATGTTTGAGATTCTTAGCTGTAGTGTCTGATTTTCATATCTGATTTGTTTCAATTTTATCTTCTCTCTCTTTTTTGGACCAATGTTATTTCTAAGAGCACCAGAAGGGTAGATCTCGAATATCACTTTTGATTCGCGGACTACAGTTTGCAACACACTGGGCTTGAGTATATGCTTATTTATGGAAGGCAAGGGGACTAAAAGATTTGGTACTTAATATTGAAGATAGTCGTATGTCCTTTGTATGTCGTATGTCGTTTCCATGTTCAGCTTGAAAAAATATATAAATGATTCTTGATGCACTGCACTATAAGTGATTTACATATTCGGAAGACACGGGTGAGATCTTGGATTTAATACATACATTTCGCGGATTGCCCAGAGGGAGGTTCTTTTGTCTCAAACTCCTTTGAAGACCTGTTTAGTGTGTGTGTGGTGGCGGGGAAAATATTTTGAGATGACTTTATTTTGAGTTTAACGTCCCGTTCAGCAGCGAGGCTAGATGAGACGTGAATCTACTGATTAATGTGGAATCCGAAACACATGAGCTCCCGTCGGGAATCGAACCCGGGCCTCTCACGCCAAACGCCGCTTAGCCACGGAGGAGCTCAGGAAGATATTTTATTGTTGTTACACAAAGAATATAAACTAGAATAGAATGATAGGAATTCGGAATACCATGATATTGTACTTGGAGTCTAAACATGAATGAGGAGAGGGATAATGTGTCAAAAAGAATCTAATATCTTATAAAATAGATTATTAGTGTTATTAGATTTATGGCATATCCCTCATATAATATTTCCGACTACACCAGAGGTAGTGGTATTAGAACTCCTACGTATAGTCGAATTTTATATTTCAACGATATGTACGTAAACATTTTTGTTACCATGTCAGTCACTCAATTACTTGTGTTACTAGCATATTATTGAAAACCATTAGAGTATTGTTCATGTAATACTCGTGCAACGAAAATTTTAAAGAAAGGGGGACGGTGTCTCAGTATTAAGGTGCTTACCTCTGAAGCATCTAGTCCCTGACTCGATCCCCGGCCACGTAAGTTTGTGGTGGACATTATTTTCATGGATTTTCTCGGGGTACTCTCGTTTCATCTAACATTCTCATTCAATTAATTCCTCCATTATCATTAACTTGTCTAAATCATCCACTGCCTTATTCTACGATCATAAACGTGGGACGTTAAACTGAAAGATTTTATTTTTTAAATTTTTACTTTAAAGATAGAATTAGTTTAAATAACTGCCTTAATAGTGCGAGATCATTGCACATGTTTCAAATTTGAAATATTAACAGTTGAAATGAATATTCTCATATATTTTCTTTTCTCTTTCTCCTTTCTTTGTTATTGATATACCCAAAATAAAATCCTGATCTCGAAAATAGGATATAATTTGAAAATATTAATCAATATGTTATTGCTGATGTGTAGAACAGTATATACATCTATAAAGTATTGAACAGTGATTTCTGTGGTTAAAAATCTTAAGTCAACAATTTCCATACAAAAGTTAGTTGGTAAGCCTGATTGGGATGAAGAGACCTCGAAGCTTCAAAACGACCTGTTTGGATATTCATTTGGGGAGGAAGAGACCTTTTTTTGGGGACAAAGAGACCTTACGGGGACAAAGTGACCGCTTGTGCTTTCTGGAGAAAATTGCAAGAGGTCGATACGTCCCAAAATGGGGACCAAGAAACCTGTTCAAGATATCTATCTATCTATCTATCTATCTATCTATCTATCTATCTATCTATCTATCTATATTAACGGCAAGGACTAACAAATAATTGTCATTCCTTTAGTCGATCTTAAAAACACAGAAAAAATTACATTTGCAGTCACGGTAAAAGTGTACAAGGTGCTAAAGCCAAGGGACAGATTTTTCTGTTCTACTGAACAGATTTGAGAGGTAAAGAGAGAAATAAGAAAAGGCAACAAGTAGAAAAGATAATAAAGGTGAATAGAGAGTTGCCAATAGTATTGACTATCAGAACTTTCTCTGAACGATTGCTTGGGGTCTCAGGTTCGATCCCAGCCCCGCCAAGTGAACTTTGTGGTAGAAAACACCGTGTGCGTGGGTTTTCTCAGGGTTCTCCCGTTTCCCCGCACTTTCTTCATTCCACCATTTCATTCATTACTCATCATCATCATCTCCTTTAACCTAACCGGTTTAAGCGTGAGACGTAAAACTCAAAGATTTCATTTCATTTTTTCTCTGAACGAGATATGTGAAGATAAAGGAAATGCAGTTGTTGAACTATAGTTAAAAATCTCGAAACTATTGGTCAAACATATAAAGCGCCAGGAAAGAAACAAGAGAATGATAACGTTTGGAAGAAATTAGTTTCTTTGAGGCGTTTTTGGAATGAAATAAAATGCAGTCTCTTTAAGTTTCACGTAGTATGATTAAACCTTATAGGGTAAGGAATACGAACAATTAATGCAGATGAATAGTATGAGAACGTGGGATAAAACGGTAGAATTCGTCGAATATCATGTTGTCCACCACTAACTAGCATGACCTAGACTTGAATCACTCAGTAGAAGCAAACACTCTACCACCGAGCCTCCACGACCAATAAAGAGTTTCGAGTAATTTAGAGCTGATACTAAAAGTCGGTGGATTTGTCTGCAAATTTCACGAAGAAAAAATCAGATTCATGTTGTAAACCCACAGTAAACCCACAGTAAGCTACTGAATTGAACCAAAAAGACAGACAACTTCTTGCTTTGTCTTTCGGTTTATGCTCTATATCAAATACGATAATATTAATACCAGAGGTAGTAGTGATATTTTTCGGCTTTCAGTTTCAGAACAAAGATAGAAATAAAACAAAATGGCACATTTTCTTCATGCTGAATCGGTTCCAGAAAACCCTTTAAAGTTATGTTTTGTTCTATCCACTCAATCGGTGATACCGAAAATGTTTACGTATTTTCTGCATCTCTGTTTTACACAGAGAATTGACGGAGAAAGACATGTATTCGACACTGAATCAATTTCAAAATGTCGCTTGCCTCTAACTGCTACCGTTGTATTGTATGGTTATCAACGTTAAAATCGGAAATAGTTAAGTTATACAATTTCCTGTTTGAACAGAATGTTAACGGAAAGAAGGAATCTATTGATGGGTCTCTGAATCGATTCGATAAACTCCGTCTCGATACACCGTACTGTTTTTGCTTTATAGTGATCAATATTGAAACTAAAGGTATTTGGTGAATTTCTACTAGTTTCGGTTTTAGAAGAGTGCAATGTGTGAAGATAGAATCTTTTCTCCAGACACTGAATTCATTCTATGAATCCGCTTTTAACTTTCAGGTATCGTTCTTGTACTATCGAAATCAACGTTGGTATTGGAAATGGTTAATTTATACAACTTTTCCGTACTGAGGTGCTCAAGATACATACAGAAATAACAAATATTGTGAATGTTGTAACCAAAAAGTGTTAAATTAAATGGTATACAAACACAACATTTTTACGAGCTTCGAAAGATGTAACATTTACCAATCAAGTGGAGATTCAACTACTACTCGGCAAAGAAACTAGGTCCATCTATTTAGAAAACAAATGTTGAAATTCGTTTTGGTGTTGGCGGGGAAAATCTTTCTTTGGCGTCACCCAGTAGTAGCTTCCGTTCTTCCAATCTTGAAGCGTGTAATTCTGCTTTGCTTTTACTTAAACAAAGATCCCGAACCAAATCATTTAAATCCTCCTGTGTTATAAAATGAGGTTCATGTATAGCATCATCTTCCGCAAAATTTCAACCATTCTCTAATTCATCCTGAACATCAGGAAATTATTCAGTCGTTGTTATGTCATCTGGTGGAGTTGGTGAATTGCTGAATTTAAGCCTGGATATTTAACAATGTACCTGAACTTGGAATTTATTCTAGGTATATTTAGTGAGCAGAAGTAGCAGTCTGTCAAATGATACTTAGGTTCACGAGATATCATAGGTACTGCAAAAGGCATACGACGGGATCCTTTCGACCAGCCAGTTAATAGTGTTACACATTCTGCACAACAGATTTCCGGAGCCTATGTCTTGTTCTGGTCTATTTTGTTGTTAAAATAACAGTCATGAACTCTTTTTATTAGAAGAAAGTCAACTCACCACACACGTAACAGAAGCTTTTTCTATCATTAACACACTTTCGAGACATGTTTGTTATACACCATATTCTTTTCAAACACTCATTATAATAAATTACTACGGACGGTGTTACACATTTCTACCAAAATTCAATTGACAAAGGAAGAGAGCACAGAATAAGCGATGAAAACCTGAAACAATATGAAATCCCATGTCGAGAGGCAAAAAATCCCATTTTATGTGTGAATGTCCCACGTTATATTAATTAAAAGTATGCTATAATATTAGAAATTAAATTTCTCTGTGTTAGTCACTTTTTACAATATCTAAATGAATAAGCCGTAAATTTCGATCTTCTCGAAAAATCCCATATATGCTGCTTATTATCCCTTTCCGAGAAAATAAGGTTAAAAACTCCCACAATATGGGATTTTTCCGAGACGTTGGCATCACTGCACAGAATTAGCTTCTTTCTTTTGAGAAAGCTACTATTCATCTGCCAGTGATGCCAACCTGAGACCTTAGAAAATCTCATCTTGAGAGGCAGAAATTGCCATCTTGCACTTCAATTTCCCACGCTTTACTAAAAATATCTTATAATGTTAAGAAAACATGAACAATAAAATATATGTATGTCATTTTCTTCAATATATGAGTGAATTATTCAACACTTCCGATTGTCAACGTTAATCAAACATTTTATTAAGAAGTATTTTCCTTAACAGAAAGAGGAAATTGAAAATGTCGATACAAATAAGTCATTTCATTGTGAGGTTAGTATTTCCATAACGCTCTTATGCCATATCTTCTAGTGAACGTAAGAAAACTGGATAAGCTTCATTCTTCAGTCATTTTGTGTTGAACGATTTGGAAGCTGGGAGTTTCTCGTTTTATTTTTCCGTTCTTTCCTTTTTTTAATGCCAGAGTACAATTAACGTTCCTTGACATTTTTTTTTTTTAGATTCACAAGTCACTGCATAAATCATTTTCACACTAACATGGCTTTTAGAGTAACAAAATTTTACAGTTAGCAGTTCATTGAAGGCGCATTTATGTACTCCTTGCTCATAGACAAATTTGTTAGCGTTAATGGAATAGATATATGAAAAATCCCGTAAATCTTGCCAAATTTTACAAAAAATTCCTTTATCTGATTTCGAGAAATCATTGTTTCAAAAAATCCCACAATATGGAATTTTTCCCACGGGTTGGCATCACTGCTGCGAACTTTACCTTACAATCACAGTTTTGTAGGGGAATGCCATTGTTGTAAGTTGTGAATTCAAGACAGGACTCATCAAACATTATAAGTCAATGCTTGACACAATGAAGTGAAATGTAAATGTAACAAACTCCTAATGAACATGTTATATACTACAAATGCTAATAAACAAGGAAAATTTATGTTCAAAATTGAAAGAAAAGTGGTGGGTATTGGAAAATTCGTGCCTTTAGTTTTGAAACCACCAGATCAAAATACGTAAAAAAAAACATCCAAAATCGTTTATGTAACATAAACATCGATCTTACTTATCATTCAAACAAGCACACATTCAGAATTTACAATTTAAAACGCATATTGCATTCAGCAATGTAGAACTAACTTCTGTTGTTGTTTTAATCTATGTCAAAATTGATGGAACTTTCCTACATATAACTAATTTCTTTGGAACGTAAAATAAGTTTATACAGAAGATTATTACCATTATTATTTGGATTTTGTAATCTTTCCAAAAACGTGAATAAATGAAAGACTAAATATGGGTGCCATCTGAGCTGCTACTAAAACATGAATATTATAATATTATGTATAAGAATTCAGCAATATGTGTACGTATTTATGATCCTTGAAAGAAGGCTTGCGTTCACTCGAGCAGATGGTTCTACCAAATAGAAAATTTATAAGTAAAAAAACAATGTTAACATATTTAGTGAAAGAATGAGAGTATGAAAACAAGCAATTGGATCTACTATCAGTGCACAGCATATTGAAATGAATTGTGACTGATAGAGAAGGTATTGTATAAATGCTCTTACACTATCCTCGTTTATGCACATACCCCCGTCGCTGGCGCGTCTGTTACGGACGCACCTCTTCGCAGACGCTCGGATCACCTTGCTGCGAATCCTGCTCTGACTCGGTTAGATAGTATTCGTGCTTTTAGTGGCCACCTAGCACAATTTGGTTCGTGTTTTACGCAGTGTAGTTTTTATACTGTACCATACTTCCAGATCGTATTTATGCTGAGCCCTCCTGAAGTCATAGTCACCGTCCTTAAATAGTGTGCTATAAAGTTTACAGATATTAAAAAGCACTAGTCTTGATTTTATTTTATGAGTGATGAAGAAATATAACATATATACGGACAAAACCACTTTAGTTCTTTCATAACGCCCTATGGTCTTGCCTTGTTTTAAATATAAAATAATCTTCGGTTCCCTGAAATAATATACAGTTATTTTTTATTTCTCTCCTATAGCTTTTAAACTTCCAAATTATGGCTTAAGTTTAGAGTTGCCCCTCCAGTCTTAAGGTTCCCTTGGACTTCGCAACATAAAAAAACGCTGCTTAAAGTATGAAAAATTGTTACATTTCACTTGACTTCAGCACTCCGTTTGCTTCACAAAAATTTAAATGGTTTTCTTCATTATTTTTGCACATCCGTTACACCCGTTCATTACCATATTCGTCATATTTTACAACTATCATGCTGCTTAACCCTTCCGCAATGCTTCCGCATCCGGCAATTCTCCTGCCGAACTTACATTCCTAAAAATCAAATAAACACTTCAAATTATCATTTCTTACCTCATTTTTCCTCTAAATTTTCGTGATTTATATAAAAAGCGGAGGGGTAACTCTAAACTTAACTCCAAATTATGCTTTACAGCTACTCTATGCCTCTTCGTCAACAGGTGTCGGAGCGAAAATCTTAACAGGTAGCAGAATAAGTTCAGTTACCACCAGTATTTAGCCCTCCAATATTATATTATTGAAGTGTTAATCTTCGAGTTTCCGTATTGGATGGCAATGTTTTATAATTGTAACTTAGCTTCCAGATGTAAAAGGATACTCACTTGATGTTAGTGAAAAATACAAATGTGTGACTAGACCGGTAGATTTCTGATTATGAATATGATTATCATTATGAATAAAAGTTAAAGAAGTGTTCGTAGTTTGAGGGAAATTTCGAGGGTAAATTTAGGAAAAAGGTGTTTTTTTTTTATATAAAACGTGAAAACTCCAAGGAAATAGACTGAAATAGTGATGTCGTCATTTCTTCTCCGTTACCATGGTGATCGTCATGTTTTTTTTTTATACAAACGCGTGAAGCGAATGGTCTAGTACAAACAAGGACAGTGGATGTAAATTTATTTACAATTATAAAATATTTTAACAACTAATAAAGTTGATGAGAAAGGGTACAGATTTAGAATATGGAAATGCGTTTAGGAAACTTCGAATAAAATCAAGATAATTTATAAAGAAAGACTAATATCTAAGGAACTTAGTTCTAAAAGCGCCAAATCTCTACGTGATAAGGTAGAAATCAAATAATTAATCTAAAAATCGTTATCATGTAATTCACCTTTAGAAGCAATTATGCAGAATATAAAATGCCTAAAGTGCAGATTGACAAACTGTCAGCAGAAGGAAAAGTAAAAATATACGATGTTTTAAAAGAAAAAATATCTTTTAGAACAATGTTAATTCTATTGGGACATTTACTTTTCTTAAGTCCGCTGTTCATAATGGAAGTGCACAATATTAATGCCTACAGTATTTAAAAAAGTATTTGGAAATATTCAATCCGGACCATCAGTGGATATAGGACAGATCTTTTCTTATATTCCGCATCAATGTTTTTTTTAAAAAAAATAGAAACAGTATAATAAGTAAACATCCAATTGTGGATGGTTCAGCATATATTCAAAACTACTGTTAAACTTTAATCCTGTACACGTATGCGATGTTATGAAACTTACATTAATGAATCAAAAATTTTCCAGAATTATTTAACGTTAATACCTGATTATGAACAAGATGAATACATTTGTTTTCTCTTTCTTTTTATATATCTCTGTTTTTTAGTTTCATTGATTGGAAATATTTCAAAAAGAAACAAATATTTTATTCAGTCTAATGTTCGCAATTCAGAAATATTTCATCACTATTTTCATTTTGCATTTAGATCCTTTAGGTATTAAAGCTACTTGTTGTTTAGAAAATAAAAGGACGATCACCATGACAACGAAAAGGATGTGACGTCACAGTATTTCAGTCTATTCTCGTGCTGACTGATTGACCAATCTAAATGCTTAATTTTTTCTTTGTTCTTCAGAAACAAACAAATAGTATCTGTATGTGTATGTGTGTTTTGAAGTTTAACAAAACATTCTCTTTAACTTCTATGAAGCACACCTGTTTGGTATCTATTTAAACAACGGTAATGCTCTAGGCTATAAATATCTTCTGTATTCCAAATATATGAGGTTAATACTCTTTTATCGATACAGTGGTTATACAGCACATATAGTAATTACAATACCATACGAAAGACGTCTTACATTTAATATTACTGAAGAAATTGCTCGTACACTAAATTACACTGTTCTTGTAACTCACACTTAAAACTTAACTTGTATAGGGCTAAGGGAAAATAAAAATAAAAATATGTATGACAAACAATTGCAGATAATAAGATTTTGAGAAAACACGGACTTCACACAACCCTATTGTTTCTTTATCGCTAGCGCTAAGACAAAATGTAAAAAGCATCTAGGGACCGCGTTCGGATTTTTGACGTTTGGATTATCGACGTCCTACTGTAAATTTAAATAGCTGCAATAAAGTGTAGATGAGGAACGATTGTTTTGCCGCATTGTTCCATTTGAATCTGAATCAGTTTATTTCAAAGGAGCAAAAGCAATCAAAAATATGTATTGGTCAGTGCTTACTTTTCGGCAAATATTTGTGTGTACGCGCAGTGGCCCGCACTCCCGTCCAAGTGTGGGAGATTGTGATATATTGTCCATGGACTTATTGAGAACGTCTTGAACACTGACACTAGCTGATACATCAGTTACTAAGATAGGATCAGGCAAAAGATATTTCTCGTCGTTTTTTATTCCTGCATAATAGGAAAACAGTCCTCGTTCACTGCGTTTACGACAGTTAGGAGTATATTGTATTTAGCTTCTGATAGGTCAAGGTCATGGTACAACGCTAGCACCTTAGTCGGTGACAAGTATTTTTGCTACTGTGATGAATTCGATGTTGACATCTTCGCCTCTGCTTCCGCTACAGCAAAACGAAGTTCTTCGAGAAGTTTAGTTGCGATCAGTTCTTCCACGCGCCTTTTCTTCGTTTTTACCGAACACTGGTCGAGTGGCTTTTGCGGCCTTCCACGAACACTATTAGCATTACCTATTGTCGTCGGAGGCGGGTGGAATTAATTAAATTACTTACATAGTCCGGCAACGAGCACAGCGAATTAAGCCACTTTTCATATTTCTTCTGATCTCGAGTATACGTTCTGTTGCATCTTAGCCAATTTTTATTTATGTCCACGCATAATAGCCGACTATATTTGTTTAGTGCACGATCAACGTCTTCTGTGTAATTGTTTAACCCAAACAACGATCGTAGTAACGAATATACTTCCACAGATCGATTTCGTGCGTCACTTGAAGTCCATCTTTCAAATACTGTTCTTTTTGTTAGTGACATGCTCCGGCTAAAATATGACATAGTGATCAAACCGGCAGGTTGGGTACGAAATACTAATGGGTTATTGTGGAAACTGGTACAACGAACTATTTATTCCCTCCACAGATCCCATTACATGTTTTACCTTTTTCGAGAAATGTTTACTTCAAAACACACACACACGAATATAGTGTTAGCGTTATACTGGGGTATACAACACTCACAAAATCCAGAGTCTGAAATGGAAATAAAATACTTGCAGCACTTACACATGCACTACATGCCTTCAGGAACCCAGTGTCGTGCAAATATTGAACAGTTTGAATCTGGAGCTGCACAAACCACATCTAGTTGAGAGCACCACTCACGATATGCAACCATCTCTCTCACAAGCCTTGGTCTTACCGTCACTATCAACACCCCGCACCACGCTACTAAGAGGCATTTCTGTAGATGGTCACCAAGTTCTGTAATGATGTTTAAATTCAATCTCTGTTTCAAATAGTAAGACGAAGTTTCTGTTAACCGCAATATCGGACCCTTGGTGTTAAAATGATACGCCAAAGTAGTAGTTACGCTGGGACCGGTGACCTGTGTTAATCTCAATATTGGACCTTTGGTACTAAAATAGCACACGAAAATGATAGTCGCGTTGGAATCACTGGTCTGTGTTAATCTCAATACCGGACTTTTGTTATTGAAATAATACGCCCTAGTAGTAGTTACGCTGGGACTACTGGCGTGTGTTAACTTCAATATCGGACTTTTGGTATTGAAATAATACGCCAAAGTATTATTAGTTACTGGCGTGTGTTAACCTCAATATCGGACGTTTGGTATTGAAATAACACACTAAAACGGTAGTCACGTTGGGATCACTAGCCTGTGTTAACCTCAATATCGTATCTTTGGTATTGAAATAACACACTAAAGTGGTAGTTACACTGGGCAAATTGCCATGTGTTAACCTCAATTACGGACATTTGGTATTGAAATGATACACCAAAATAGTAGTCACACTGGCATCACTGGCATGTGTTCACCTCAATATCGGATTGCTGGTATTGAAATAACACACTAAAGTGGTAATCACACTGGGATCACTGATCTGTGTTAACCTCAATATCGGACATTTGGTATTGAAATAACACACTAAAGTGGCAGCTACGCTGGGTTCACTGATCTGTGTTAACCTCAACATCGGACATTTGGTATTGAAATAACACACTAAAGTGGTAGTCACACTGGGATCACTGATCTGTGTTAACCTCAATATCAGACATTTGGTATTGAAATAACACACTAAAGTGGTAGTCACACTGGGATCACTGATCTGTGTTAACCTCAACATCGGACATTTGGTATTGAAATAACACACTAAAGTGGTAATCACACTGGGATCACTGATCTGTGTTAACCTCAATATCGGACATTTGGTATTGAAATAACACACTAAAGTGGCAGCTACGCTGGGTTCACTGATCTGTGTTAACCTCAACATCGGACATTTGGCATTGAAATAACACACTAAAGTGGTAGTCACACTGGGATCACTGATCTGTGTTAACCTCAATATCAGACATTTGGTATTGAAATTACACACTAAAGTGGTACTCACGCTGGGATCACTGGCATGTGTTAACCTCGATATCTGACCCTTCGCGTTGAAATAACACGCAAAGATAGTAGTTACGCTCTGACCAGTTGCCTGTGGGAAAATTGTATTGAATTGACACACCATTTTCACTGTATTGAAATGTGGAGCTTTCACCACTGATCTAGTGACAAAGGCGGGCGCCTTGCTGCACACAAAATTAAAATTCACTCAACATTCTACCTTAAACCGTAAGACCATGCCTCACATAATTTCTGTGCTGAAACAGAGTCGCGTTGATTTTGAGTTTAACAACCTTTTCAGCTGCGAGGCTATATGTGACGGGAGCTATTGATTAACTTGAAATCCGAAGTACATGAGCTTCCGCCGGGAATCGATCCCGGGGCTCTGACGCCAAAGGCGCGTATGCTAACCGCTTAGCCACAAAGGAGCTCTCTGTGCTGAAAAGAGACATCAAACTTCAACAAAGAAACGAACAAAGAAACGAAAGAAAAACGTTTTTGTGATTGGTAAATTGTGTTATACACTACTCTGTAAGTAAATTGTATACTATTCCGATTCTTAACATTTCCAGATGGCCATGATCGTTTAAGGAATTAGAGGTGAGTAGTGTAGTCACCATTAAACGTTCCACTGTTTTTTTTATTAGTAAGACCAAAAAGCAGGCCAATATTGAGGATAAGGAAGAGTATCACAATAAACAATCGAATAACACACTAATTAGGATTGGATTTCTTGAATGGTATTGTGGTAGGAATATTTTCATCTAGCCTACAGTACATGTTTAACTGAGCCACACTTAGAGAAGATAATCCAACACTGAAATCAACCTATTTGTTGGTTTTCGTTTCTCAGTGTTCTACAGTTTGGAAAATTCCATGCCTCCTTTCCGTTCTTTTCATTGAAATGCTGGATATAATTACATAGTACAGTACTAAGTCGTTTCGTGGTGTCTCAAGTGTTGCAGAAGAATCAACAGTTTGGCAGACAAAGGGTCTTTACTCTCAGCGGAGTTCTCTGATAGATGAGTGTTTTCACAATTGACCGTTTAGAAAGCGTCCAGTCTTTCATTTAAATGACTTCTCTTGTGAATTAAAGACTTCTATAAGTGGAACAAAAAGAAGAATTTTACATAAAGGCAAACGAGTAGTCGTGAATCTGTCAGACTGAGTTTATCGTTCTCATTTATAATTTGAACGTTAAATGCAGCTGAACGTGACAAGAAAAATTACAAGGAGTAACCAATAACTTCCTAAAACCCTTTTCTTTTACTTATTTTCCCTTACTAAGTTTGTTTTCTTTTCCTTAATTTTGCCGAGCGGTATCAAAGCACTTTTAAATTATCTCTTGAAGTTATTTCCTTGTAATCTTATTGAACCTGGTTCATTGAGAATTTGTAATTTACCAAGTACATATAAACATCCTTCTTTACATGGGAATTTAGTACTATATATTATTATTTGATAATTCAATAATTTATATTTACAATATTAATAACACTGTTCAACAACGAAAATGTAAATTGAACAAAACCAGCTAATTCTTATTGATTTCGTGGTGCTGATCACGAATTTGAAAGTTATTTTCGAATATTAGCTCTACTTTTCGTTTAACAGGCATGTATAATAATAACGCTTTAAAAATAAATATATTCGCTTCGTTTGGGGTAAAATGTTACACTGATTCGGCAACACTGGAGAAACTATATGAACGCTTGGTTTCATTGTGTTCCTTATCTCAGTAGTGTTCTGCTATTGTTAGAAAAGACAGGTTTAGTGCAGTTATCAGCGTTTTAGGTGTGACGTTTGTGTAGTGCAGGACATAAAAATACAACTACAAGTAGGCAAAAATACTGGTATTTCGAATGTATATTTTTAAATAGTTGTCGGAACTATTTCAAGTGACATTTTGAGAATTTCAATAAACAAAAATGCCGCGAAATTGTGTAAACAGTGCGGATAGCTTCTGCTACGTATGTGGGGAAGTGATATTTTCCTCACAAAAGCAGACTATAACACCACTAATAAGAAAATCCTATCAATATTACTTTGGTTATAAAATCGAGACCAAGATAAATCTTGGGCACCCCACATTGTGTGTAACACTTGTGCCAGCAAGCTAAGAAATTGGATTAATGGGAAGGGGCGCTCAATACCTTTTGCAGTGCCCATGATTTGGAGGGAGCCAAGCGACCACATCAGAGACTGTTATTTTTGTTTGGTTCCTTCCGTCAAGAAGGGAATTTCCACGAAGAAGAAATGGGCCTTGATCTATCCTAACATTCCTTCTGCAATGCGCCCTGTTCCACATGGAGAAGGACTACCTGTTCCTGACCCACCTAAAGAATACGATCTTTTTTCTGATGATGATCAAGTAGTTGAAGCTCCTGAATCAAGTACTTCGAAGGACCCTACGTTTGTTGTAGAAGAACCTCCATGTGAACCACATAGACTTACTCAAGAGGAACTAAGTGGTCTAATCAGAGATTTGGACCTCTCGAAAAGCAAAGCCGAAATTTTAGCGTCACGCTTAAAGCAATGGAATTTATTGCAGGAAAAAGTAAATATTTCAGTGTATCGGAATAGGGAGAAGATGCTCACTTCATTTTTTACTACGGAAGACACACTTGTGGCATGTACAGATGTAAATGGTTTCATGAGGGCACTTAAAATTAATTACGAACCTACGGAGTGGAAGCTCTTTATAGATTCGTCCAAGGTGAGTTTAAAAGCAGTGCTTTTACATATTGGAAATGAACTTCCTTCAATTCCTGTAGGTTACACAGTTCATATGAAGGAAACTTATGAAAACTTGAAACGTTTACTTCAAGCCATTAAATATTACGATTTTCAGTGGCTCATTTGTGGTGACCTTAAAATAATAGCACTGTTGCTAGGTATGCAGTTAGGGTATACAAAGTATTGTTGCTTTATATGTGAATGAGACAGTAGAGATCGTGGATCTCATTACCGCAAAAGTGATTGGAGTACCAGAGAAACTCTTCAGCCGGGAGTGAAAAATGTGCAGCATGAACCACTGGTAGATTGTAACCGAATTTTGCTTCTCCCTCTACATATTAAATTAGGTCTTATGAAAAATTTTGTTAAGAGCATGAACCAAGAGGATGAGGCCTATAAGTACCTAAGAGGACAATTCCCTCGATAAAGTGATGCCAAAGTTAAGGAGGTTTTCATAGGGCCACAGATTAGGCAACTATTCAAAGATCACAAGTTCGAGGAAATTCTCCAAGGTGAGGAGAAAGCTGCGTGGGAAAGCTTGAAGAGTGTTTGTTCACAGTTCTTGGGAAGACACCGAGCAACAAATTACAAACAACTGGTAGCAAAGTTGTTATTGTGCTACGAAAATCTTGGTTGCAATATGTCTCTGAAACTCCACTTTCTTCATTCACATCTAGACTTCTTTCCCGAAGATTGTGGAGCAGTAAGTGACGAACATGGTGAGCGTTTCCATCAAGATATTCCATCAGCCATGGAGAAGAGATATGAGGGAAAGTGGAGTTCTAACATATTGGCCGACTACTGTTGGACTATTGCAAGGAATGCTCCAGATGTAACCTACAAAAGGCAAGCCAAGCGAAGACGCTCAAAATAAAATAAACATAATCCTGTACAAGGGATCACTTGAAACTTTTGTCTACATTGCAGTGTAGTTCTTGCACAAAAAGGTATTTATACATATTTTTCATGTTTTGATGTTAATAATGATTTTTTATTAGGGAATTGTTAATGTTTAACTTGACCACTGTTACTTTATTTTGTGTATCGCTATGAAACTGGTATTTGCGCAATTTTGAAAAAGTAAGTACAAGGGTATAGAAAGCTATAGGTTAGGGTACTTCTTAACTCCCCAGCTTATCACATCACAGTGCAATAGATAAAAAAAAGTGAAATGTAGGTTTTTACAAGGATTTTGCTTAAATGTTCTATAAATATTAATACATTTGTATATATACAGCTATTGTTGTACAAGGGCGTTTTTTCACAACCTGAGCTAAGAAAATTCTTCTATTATCATTTCCTTTGATATTATGCTTAAATGAATGTAAAAATCGCAATTTCAAAGAATTTACATACTTTCGATCAACATTTGTTGAACAGTGTGATTAGACAAGTGTAGTGTATCTCAACCTGTTTTTGACTGACGACATACCTTATTAAAACCTAAAACTCGTGCTACACTTATTTCCTTTATTATAATAATAATAATAAAAATTATAACATAGTAAACCTATACGTTCCTACAAAGTAGTATCTATTTAACACTGAGCACTGTTTTTGCTGCAGCGAACACTGACTGGTACAAACTGTTTCAAAATTGATTTTAACTTATTAATGTTTCATGATTTATATATTCTAAGATTTCGCGACACAGCTTATGGAACTGCGTGACACACTACTCACCGGTTGAGAACCACTGGACTAGTGCAACCAATTTGTATGAAGGGAGATAAAGCTATTCGCAAACGTATTTTCTAATTATGAATTACTAGTTGAAGCAAAGATGAAAACAGTAAAACAGAAGTTATATGTTCAGAAACTTTTAGTAGTGAGAAGGAATGGTGAATTAAAAGTTACAAGTATAAAAATAAACAAGAATTTTAGGATTATCTTTAAATATGTACTAAATGTTTGCGCTCTCGCCCAACAATTTTGGGACTGATGAAAAAAAATATATCAAAACATTGCAATATTAGCGAATAATTAGTTTCTGGATCAGAGACCACAAAATTTTTGAACGACACCTAAATCGAGTTTTTGTACTTTCTACGGAATAAGCACATCATACTGAGTTAAATGGTAGTTTTGGTTTAGCTACACTATATATATAGTTATTCAGATATATGTAAGGACTACAAGAAAGTTTTTGTTGAAAAATATTTTGGGTCTTTTGGATCAGGGGCCACAAAATTTATGAACGGACCCTAAATCGAGTTCTTGTACTTAATACGGAATAAGCACATCATACTGAGTTAAATGGTAGTTTTGGTTTAGCTACACTATATATATAGTTATTCAGATATATGTAAGGACTGCTAGAAAGTTTTTGTTGAAAAATATTTTGGGTCTTTTGGATCAGGGGCCACAAAATTTATGAACGGACCCTAAATCGAGTTTTTGTACTTTCTACGGAATAAGCACATCATACTGAGTTAAAGGGTAGTTTTGGTTTAGCTACACTATATATATAGTTATTCAGATATATGTAAGGACTATAAGAAAGTTTTTGTTGCAAAATATTTGGGTCTTTTGGATCAGGGGCCACAAAATTTATGAACGGACCCTAAATCGAGTTTTTGTACTTGGTACGGAATAAGCACATCATACTGAGTTAATTGTTAGTATGAGTTTGGCCATACTATATTTAGTTCTCCAGATATAAGGCGTAAAAGAATATTTTTGATGAAAATATATTGCATATTTTTTGGATCAGGGCCCACGAAATTTTTGAACGGCACCTAAATCGAGTTTCGTGTCTTTTTTTAACGGGATAAGCACATCATATTGAGTTAAGTGGTAGTTTTCGTTTAGCTACACTATATGTAGTTCTCCAGATATAAGGCCTACAAGAAATATTTTTCCTGAAATATATGGACCTATTGATCCAAATCTGCATGATTTTAAACTTTGCACTAAAGTTCTTTTTTTTCTTCTAAATCTATTATTGCATATTTTCAAATTTGAGTATAACGTTTGGGGAAAAATAAGAATATATAAAACAGATATATGTCAAAAATTTAAAGAAATAAACTGAGGTTAACAATAAAAAGGATCAGCAAATTGAAATTTCAATTTCGTCTGGTAGATGTCAACTACTGAAGGATGTTTGCTGCCATCTAACAGCGATATTCGTTACTGATTTTGTTTCTATAGTAAAAAATGAGATATGGATAAATACCGTTTAAGTCACCATTACCCCTTGAAGGAGTTAACTTGTTGACTACATTAACAAACTTGGCCGAGATAATATTACTCTAAATAATTATTCCAAAAAATTAAAGATTCACTGTTTTTCAGGAATTTTCGTGTTATGTAACGTACAGACGAAAGTCTCACGTTCCCCGGCCACGTAAATTAGTGGTTGACAATATAGTGTCCATGGGATTTCTTGGAATACTCCCATTTTGTCCCACATTCTTATACCAATTCCACCATCATCATTCACTTGCCTTAAACATCCCAAAAATTGTTCTTCAAACAATCCAATTTGTTTAGCTCGATTTGATATATCGAATGATATCTATCTATCTCAATATTTAACCAATAGTCAGTTCAATAATGATTATAGTTAATGGCCCTCATATCCACAAAACCACACTATAATTACCTCCCTATTATATTATAATAGATGAAATAATTCTCCATGACGTCATTTTTATGTGTGAAATATTATAACTTTCAACAAAGTTTATTTAAACCATCAAAACCATACCATAAGTTTTCCAATCCTAATTCTTCCTGTTATCTTGCTTCCCGATATAACGGGCGGTAACCTTTTGACGGATGCTGGTCGTGGTGGACTAGAAAAAAAGGTATACCACTATAGTATCTTCCTGTCATCTTTCCAAGTAATATTGTAAAATGCTGTTGGTCATGTATATAACTGGAAATCAAATGCAGTATGGGCTCTTCGATTTGTTTAATTGATCTACTATACCGAGTAGGCCATACGTCTGGAGCTACAAGGTGTAGTTGATGTTCTTCGCATTTCTCTATAAATATTCCTGCAGCTTTACACTTCCAACATTAAAGTATGATTAATCCGATTTTTTTTTAGTTAGCATAGGAATTAGAATTCTGGACTTAAGGTATCTATGGTTATGTTAGTCCGTCATTTATGACGGATGACGTAACTCATAAGTACCCAATAGGCAGTATTCACGGAATTGGCGAGCAATGAAAGGAAGCAGCCTAGGACCATTGTATTAAGTACTATACCGGAATTTGCCTGATAGAAAACATAGGAAAACCTCAGTCCGTATGGCTGGTATCAAAGAACTTTTACACTAAGAAAAAAATCGCATGTGGCGTGCGAAAAATTGTATGTTACATTTGTAAATCCTATAGTTTTTGGACTTAACGTACAGCAAACATATAACTGAAAACGCATGTTTTATAATACTTCCTGTATAAGTGTTCCATCTATACGTACTTTCCATATGAAACATCTAAGGGCAGTGCCTATGTAGCATACGGATAACGTATGCTTCGTATTGATTTCTGTAATAAGCAAGAAGATTCCGTATATTTGTGCAATATACCGCTGTCCGGAAAAGGCATTTTTCTCAGTGTGCACTACAAGACCGAGTGTCCCCAACGGGTAATCGAACCCGGGACCACTCATAAAACTTTTTGACTTTCAAACTATGCTATGTATGTGTCGTGCTGATCCTTTCACAATGGCTATGTCCGTCCCTGTTGATAGATACAAGAGCGAAAACAGTAACAAGTTAGCGATGTAGGTTTTCTCTGACGTAGATTTAGAATTTCAACATTATACTGTTTTTGCGCCCTAATCACTCGTTGAAATCAGCTACAATTTTCTCCGAAAAATAGATTCAGTCTCGACTTCATCTCTTCATTTTGTCCGGAAGTGGGAGGAATTTTATTTCCGGTTTTCAATATTGATCGTTACTCAGTATGAAGGTCAGAAGAAGCTTTTTACTCTTATGCATTCAACCAAGCACAAATGCTATTTATGCCAATAATCTTCTACTGAAATCGGAAGTAATAGAAATTTGGAACAATTTTCATTTTCCATATTGATACCGAATTTCCTCCTATTACTATTACTACTATTACTACTACTAATCTGCACAAAAGTAAGTAAATTGCTTTTTTGAGTATTATTGTCATCTTATTTTAATGAAAAAGTGTTATAAAAATTTAAAAACTTTACTCGAGCTGGATTTGAACCCATGATTCAAAAACGATTTTCATTAATAACCCGTTGCGCTAGCACGCTCAGCCACGAGGACTAACAGCTGCAAGTATTTGATTTCTGCTATATGTACGCTACGTGGCAAGAAACAGATAACGCCAACCAATCAGAACCATGTATTTTGCTCCTACTTCCGGGAGCATTACTTCCCTGAAGGAATCTATACTTAGACTATTTGCCATAGCGACGTGAAAAAAAGAAAGTAGTTCACAAGTAATTTACAAAATAGAGTACTGGGTTTAAGGATCAGGATGTCTTCGATTGTATATGTTTAGAAGAGTATAGATGCTCAAATGATCTTTAATAATAAAAACCAGAGTGTCTTCGATAACCAATTGTCTGAGGGCACTGCTACTTTAATGATCCTTGACAAAGGAAATCAGCGCATCTTTGATTGCCGAAGGGTACAGATGCTCTAAAGACCAAAAGCAATGGAAATCAGGGTGTCTTCGGTGACCAATATTTAGAAAGGCATATATACTGTAAGGATTCTTGACAATGCCAATGACAATGACAATTGACGTCTTCGATTGCCGATGTTTAGGAGGGCACATATGTTATAAAAACATTGATAATGGAATAACATGGTCTTCGATGACCGATGATTAAAAGAGCCGATGCTCTAACAATTGTAAGAATCCTTGACAATGGGAATCAAGATGTCTTAAATGACCGATGTTTAGAAGGGCACAAATTCTCGAACGATCCTTGAAAATAAGAACTATAGTGTCTACGATGACTGATATTTAGAAGGGCACAGATACTTTATTTACAAAATGTTCTGGTAAAAGAATAATGTTTATGGCATTAACTTCTGATAATGAACAATTTTGCTATCGGTAATAGTTACAGCGTACCTGCATCTATCCTGGAATATTGCTACTAAACTCTGAAGTACAATAATTACTGAGATGTCCTAGTTTTAAAATCGAGAATTCTAATTTACAAATTCCCCTAAATCGGAAAACGAAACATTTTGAATACCATGTTTCAGGTACATTTTCTCTTGTTTTCCTGTGTCCTGGATTACTTGTGTAGTTCTGACCATATTCCTGAAAGAGATAGTTAGTTTTGGACCAGACAAATGAGGATTAACTACGCAACAAAATTAGGTTATTACACTGGAAGCCTCATGGGTCATTTATGTTATATCGGAGAGCTAACTATAATGTCTATTCTAAACGAGCACTAAAAACATTAACGTACCATTAAAATTAAAAATGGTGTTTAAACAAAAGCTGATAACAGGAGATAAAACAGTATTTTCTCTCTGAATTTGTTTTAAAAAAATAATGAATAGCGTAGAATGTTAGTAACCACGGGCTGTTAGGTTCCATTATCACGTATACCGTATGTGGCTTAACAAGTGGTACATATTTCGCTTAACATTTATTACAAGATAACTGTGGCAATGGATCTGCATTTGCTTTTAACGCACGTAATGTTAACTATCAAATATATATAGGATAATGGCTTGTTTTTCATAACAGGCTTCCAGAAAGAGGGACAGAGAAAAAAAAGATAGTCGTAAAGTACGAACCTATATAAACAGATATGACTATACAAGACACACAAGTTTGAAACTAAACTATTCTTTGTTTCTTTCAGTAACAAAAATCGACATGTCTTCTCTGGCAAAATTCTATTATATTAGGATTGTTGTTCCCGTACCTATTTGATTTCTATATCACGCGATAAAATAATAGTTTTAACGTAAATCCATGAAAAGTACTTCCAATATAGGAAATCTCATTATGTGACGAGACAAGGAGTAGTAACTATTCATGTTGAATGAAGAGAGTTTTACAAGGAATGCTTTCAAACTGAGAAAAATTGTATCATAAATATGAAAACTGGGTTTAGTAGCATGTTCGACGTTGTGATATTTTGTGCAGTTCTGCTTGTTAATAACTAGGAATAACAATGTTATAACGCAACAATATTTTTCGGGCCGTAACTGTATTTCTTTCCTTTAAGAAGCAATAAAGTATATTTATAAGTCAATTTGAAAACAAGTAAGGATGCATTGAATTGGTTATTCGTAAGCATGATCAGTATCACCCAGTGTTGCCACAGTCCTAGCTCTGGAGTAGGCTGAAAAATAGTAGCAAATTGAAACAAAAAGGGCTGAATTCATTATTTTATACCAGTGTAAAACATGACTCTATAATACGAAACTAAAAGAGATAAAATTCTAGAACACTCCCCCTCCCCTCTTCCAAGAGTTCAAATCCAGAAAGTGCACTTTTTAAAAGTTAGTTTTTAAAAACATCTAAATAAGAGGACCCTGAACCAGTATTTCGTTCAGAAATAATATTCCGGGGGCACACATATTCCGGGGGGCACTGCTGATATTATTCTATTTTTTATTATATTATAAACATATTATTTTGGTCTGCTCCGGAGGACACTCTCAGAGCTCCGGGAGTTCTGGTAGTTCTCCCCCCCCCCACAAAAAAAACAGGTCTGGAAAAAACACTGCCTGAACAACCGTGGAAGTAGGAGAAACTTTTCTCGCAAGTAGGAAGTAAAACAGAGGCCACAAATTAAAAGGGAAAACAGTTATCATCTTCGGTATGTATTATAAGGAAACCAAACGCGTCTCTATTTCAAAGTGAACAACAAACCAAAACGGTATTATGGGCATATATAAGAAATATATATAAACCGAGGAACAAATCGATCACATCCGAGTTCATGTGTAAACAGTACGTTATAATGACATATTAAAATATAAATTATTGCACCTTATTCTCGCTTATTTCACGACTGAAGGAGGATAATAGACTATAAGAAGAATATAAGGTAAGTAAACTGACATTTATAAAAGAAAAAATGTAAAACTGGTCCGGGGTCCTAGAACCTTCCCTGAAAGACATTACAACACATTATTAAAAATTTTAAGTCACAATGGTATTACGTGTATTATTTCTAACTAGTGCAGTACAAATATACATAATACACACACAGAAACAGAAAACATAATACTCACATACACGTAATACACATAATATCTCATGTCATGTGCAGTAAGAGAGTACATATGCAAGCCCCAGAATCTCATGGGTAGTGCTCTCAAACGGATCGGGTCGGGTCAGATCGGGTCGGGTTGTCGGATAGGGTCAATCGGGTCAGCTCGGGTCGGGTTATCGGGTCGGGTCAGTCGGGTCAGTTCACTTTGGTCAACTGAGTTTAGGTTGAGTTTAAACTCGGCTGGAGTCGAAAGCTGCTGTTTTTCACTAGCTGAATAATTAAAAATAGCAATTTTCAATTGATTTTATAGAAATCATAAATCTATTTTGAACACTTGCAGCTAGTGTTTTTATGGTAAATGCTTTTTTTTGTACTTGTGTATAGTTTAATTTTTAAGTGTGGAAGATTGATTTTACCAATCGACTGTAATATTAATATCTACGCCAATATGAAGTCTGGATTTAGAACAAAAATAGAAGTTGTTTAAGCAAGGCCAAAAGAAAGAATGGATATGGACGACCAAGCCCAAGCAGGGCTGCGGTGGCTCAGTGGTAGAGAATTCATCTCTGGTGCGTGGCGTCCATGGTTCGATCCCAGATTGTGCTAAGTGGGCTTTGTGGTGGAGAAACGCCGTGTAGTGTGTTTTCTCGGATTTCTCCTGTTTCCTCCCACTTTCTTCATTCCACCATTTCATTCATTTCTCATGGTCACCATATCCCTTAGCCTCGGTGCAGAATCGAAGAACCTTAAACTGAATATTTCATTTTATTTCACCAAGCCCAAGGACATCGATACAAGAACAAGATAAAGATTGGATATGCAAGACGAATTTCGTAGTAATCTTACTCTTGGCCTTGTTTTGGTGATCACCAAGTAGCGATGAACGTATTTTCTTGCTTCCCGTATAATATGAAAGACCATAATCAAAATCACACTTGGTCTTCATTTGTACCGATGAGGCAAGCATTCTTGGCTCTTGTATAGCATGAAAGACCACCAATACTACGAAATACAGGACCAAGACTTGACTGCATGGGATGAAAGTGATGAAATAAAATTAGTACTATATAATTAAATATCATACTGTATTTTTAAATTTTAAATTACAAAATTCATATTATGTATCTTCTTACGTGCAACTATATATACTGTAAAATACGTTTTAATTACCGAGAAAGAAAAATTAAAGTGGCACGGGTCCCGGAATCATAAGAACCTATTTTGGAATTAAAGTTGAAGGGTTGGAAAAAAATCACAGGCGTTCTCCCGTTTCCTCAACCCTTATCATTGTAGTTAAACGATTTCCTTTCGTCTCCGCCAAGAGACTCTTGCTACTGCCTTCCGAGAAGACCTCCTGTAGTCCAAGCAGGTGAGAACACTGACCTTGAAGAAAAATTTCGTCACATAGAACTAAAGCAAGAAAAAAAAATAAATTTCTCCCAAGTCGGACATTGGTATCAGTTATAAAAAGAAATAACCAAACCTCAAAAGTGCCAAATATTCATTAAGGTGCAATATACAAATCCCCCGCTTGATCTAGCTAGTGGTTAACGTGTAAGACTTCGGTACACGTGGTCCGGGCTTAATTCCCAATGGGAGTGCATTTTGGCGTTCATCCAGTGTCGTGACCATAGTGCTCTCAAACGGATCGGGTTGACCCCACCCGACCCGACTCGGATCGGGTCAACTCGGGTGGGGTTGTCGGGTCGGGTCCCCCGGGTCGGTCTTCAACCCGACCCGACCCGACCCGTTGGGAGCACTACTCATGGGAAGGTACTTCTGCAAAGACTTGAAAATGTGGCAAGTATTTGTTAACTGGTGCTGAATTGGATAGAATTGTACCAACTTTCTCACAAAAGGGGTTGAAAATGCCAGCGTGGTACCAAGAGGCCGATAAATGACAAAAAGGGATGAATTTGGTATAATTGTACCAGGTGTTACAACACTCGTATCACTATTTAGTTAGGTAATGAAATGTTGGAGACGTATCTTCTTCTTAACTATTCAAAACAAAACTATTATTGTAAAATCACATACAACATTATACCCGTGAGTACTTTCACAAAATACATTTTATTTAGAATTGTGCAGCCATTCTACCTAGATAAATTATAAATAATTTTACGTTATGTAATTTAACAAATTTCTACAAAGTTATATTAATTTATTTTGGGGTCATCTAAATATAAAAATGTAACAAAATTGGTACGACGTACCATCTATTTTTACTAATGAAAATAAAATACACGGGATTTTAAAAACAACACCGACAACATTTAGGTGATTCCTGACACCAAAATAAAACAAAAATTATAGACCATCCTGGGTGCACAAATACCTCCTTTCGGAGTTATAGGCTGTCGAAAACATGATAAAAGTGAACTTTAGGGGTCCATTGCTCCAAAACTGAGACCTACCGTAGTCGGGTCAAGACCTCACTTAGGGACTAAAATGTGCGCTATCCAAACATACATGTGTCAGAATCCTAAGGTACTCACGAAATAATTTTTATAGAGGGAGTTTGGCTACAGGCATATAATTTGCAGTTCATCGACTGCCCCTATAAAAATTGTTCGCAGGTTTCTGAAAGTTGGATATTTAGATAGGGCACATACTAGTTCCTGAGTGAAGTCTTGACCCGACTACGGTAGGTCACATAGTATTGAAACTATGGATCTTTAAAGTTCATATTTTCAAGTTTTCGTCATCCTATAACTACGAAAGGAAGCATTTGTGCACCCAGGTTGGTCTATGCTTTTTGTCTTACTTTGGGGCCAGGAATCATCTCCAAACGTTGTCAGTGTTATTTTGAAGCACCTTGTATCAAGGGCGCCCATGTTGTGGTTTCAAGGGGGGGGGGGACAAGTATAAGCGACGTTTCAAAAATAGTTTCAAATTTTGCTGTAACTAATGTAAAAGTTCTATTAGATTTTCGATATTCTGAAGTAAAATTTCCTCTAAGGGAGGGGAGAGCGCCCCACCTTGCCCCCCTGACGGGCGCCCTTGCCTTGTATATTTGTCTTTACTGTTAGGTATGGCTGCTCTCTCGGATTATGGTAGAACTACGAATACACGTTCTCACTGTTATGATCTACAAACCACCCACAAAGATTTCTGGCTTAGCTAAACACAACAACTGGAAAAACAAAGAAAAATGAAGGAAAGAAAACGAACAAAAAACTGAAGTAAATAAGCGTAATGTTAGAATTCATAGCGATCATTTAAGTTGTTGTTTCTGGTGGTTTGTTTTATCTCCCATGTCACGTAGACTATGTTGAATGTTGTAACTTAAAGAAAGAAAAAAAAAAGCGGAAATAAAGCTTGAGTTGAAAGATGCATAGTTATCTTTTGCTCTAAGCTGTTCTTGTGAAATGAAATGGAAACAGAGATCCGAAATCCCCTGATATATCTGTGCGCTTTAGCTTTATTCCTCCTTTCTTTCCTGTGACGAAGAGAGTGATGAAAGAATTTCCTATTTCTTAAAAGAAAGAACTTTGGATTACCCACTCTCAAAGCAATCCCCAGATAATCTCTCTTCTCTAAGGTCTTGCATACAATATGTATATCATCTTCAAGGATTGTGTGTTTGGGAATACTTGTATTACCCAGAGTACAAAAACAAAAATATCGTTCAAATATGTTGAACTCTCTCCCTCTCTCTTTTTTGTGCTTATCTATAATATATACCACATCCAATCACATCGCATCTTATATAAGCTATTTCAGTCCAAATGACCTTGTAAGTTTTAAATTACGAGGTTTAATTTTGAATTTGGAGACGTTTTGCGCTCACGTTAGTAACACTCGTCGATAACAATTCTGTTCTTGCGCGTTAGGTTCCAGTATGCCTTGCAAGTAAATAGACATCATTTGCACTTGTAAAATGCTTTATGTTATTGAGGTGAAAATGGAATTGGTGCAGATGAATGAAAATCCCGCCGAGTATGAAATGTGATGAGGATTTCCGCGTTTTTGACCGCAACAAATGTGAAAGCAACAGACATTTATTGTCAGTTATATGAGGCGTCGTGGGAACGCAAGGTGTAAGTCAGAATGTTTGTTCAAGGGCAGTGGCGCGATTGTTCATGACGAACAACGATCAGAACACGCGTCTCATTCATCAAAAGGAGACATTGTTGCATGATATTGTGAGCACGATTCGAGCCAAATGCCTTTTGATTGTATCAACGATGTCCGATTTGTTTCCACAAGCTTTCTATTCTGTACACGAGTTTAACGAAATAAATAAAACTACAATAAAACTAACTGTATGTAGCAGTGTTACAACTCTATTTTAATATTTTGCATAGACATATCGGTAGGGTGAGGGGAGGTGCACTTAGTATTTGCGAAAGTTTCAGATTATTGGATGAATCCTTCACCGCCCCCTCCAGTGGATCCGTCCATGACCTATATTAACCTTGTAATTGGTTGTTTCTTCCTTAAAAAATCAAACGAAAGATGATAAATACATGTTAAGTTATTAAGAATATAAAGTATACACAGAAGAGAGGATGACGTAAAAATATATTTATATGAACGAATCGTGCTGGTAAATAAAGGGATCAATATCATATTGTAAATACGCTCTCATACCCAAAGTATGTGATAGGTTTACCTAACTTTTTTTAAAATATAACCAAAAGAATCTAGTATTTGAAGTTTAACTGATACAAACTAATATGTTAGGCTTTGTACTATATAATCTCACACCTCCAGTCACATTTTAGCGTGTGACCTTTGAATCTGACGATTATATGTTGAACTCTATGCCAGAAAAATACGTTAATAACTAAATAGCGCATATGTTTGGTATCTGTTTAAATAATAGCAGTGCTCTAGCTTTATATTCCATCTCAATCCTAAGTATGTGAGCTTTTCACCTTACAAATATTTTCCAAGGTTTAACCAAAACATGTGGTAACCTTAAAGATAATTTATCTATTAACCTCAACATACAAACGAAAAAATCAAACTTAAAGACATGTTTCCGTATAAATAGCTACCGTTCCAATTAGTGTTACTATGAATATATTAACGAATTGCTTTTTTCTATCAAACTCAGACGAGATAATAGCTCTAGTTATATATTACAAGATAAAAAATAAATAAAATAAAAATATGCTTTAATTCGAGTTACCGTTTACAGTAATAAACGTGCCAAGAATCCAATCTTATAAAGCCAAGTAATACAGTCCTTTCATAAAAACGTTAATGAAAGTACTAATTATGAGGTAGTCAGTAAAGGTAACACTGAAACCAACATGTGCTGAAGGCGCAAATCAACAGTTAGCGCCATCTGATTCTCTTTCCTGAGATAAAGCGTACTTTGATTCACAGAAAATGCCTTATTTCCCTACTTCACATATTTTCAATTAAGGTGAAATCACACGTAATGAACTCTCTGATAATCTTAAAGTGCATTATGAGTATACTGAATGTATCAAATGTTCAGGGTCATAGCCCATTTCCATCATGAGTAAAGATGTTAGAAGTATGTGAAAATGGGGGAAAATTGGTACAAGGGGCAATATGATATTTTCTCTCTGGTGGTTATATCTGTAAGCAGTAAGCAATCATAGAAGTTGAGGGAGAAGAAGATATCAAGATGGAGGTACTACATGAATACCGGCGAAATTGCTGTAAAAATAGGTGGTTTAATTAATATAAAAGAAAAATAGTACTGTGACTGTAAATTCCAGTTGATGAGTACTAAAGTATTTCATAAATACAGTGTGGGTTTGTGAAAATTTTAAGCATTACGACGAGAACTGGCGAGTGTTGTGAACAAAGACATATAGGCCTCATGGTGCCATAGCTGCAAGCAGGGTTGAAAAATAACGAGAAATACTTGCGAGTGTACTTCGGGGCAAGTTAATACAGAAAGGCGTGGGGTAAAACGGTACATGTATCATCTTGCCCCATTATTATTTGTATCAAGGGTATAGGGAAGAAATATGTTAACTCACACTTTGTAAATTATTCAGGATAGCCTATCTAAAGTTCGGAAACATATGCTTTTCTCCTTCATGGCATGTCACTCTGTAAGCGATTAATTTAATAGCTAGTAAAAGTGATAAAGAAAGAACTTAAGTCAAAAGATAAGAATAAGTATCAACAAGTCATCGGCACCCAAACGTGAATATTACTGCCCAATATGTTCAGAAAAATATGTCGATCCGTCGTCCACTGATTGGAATGAGTGTTGTGACTGCAAACAGTGATTTCATGAGAACTGTACAAATTATAAAGGTGTTAGTCCTTTTATCTGTAGTGATGAGTGATATCTGTAAGTGGTGAATGATTAGTGATAGAAATTCAGCACACCTCAAGTTTCACCTCCCATTTATTTTTGTTTTTTTGTTTCATTCTTATCATTTATATTCTATATTACTTCAGAATTAGTTAATTCCCATTTCATTAAAATTATTATTAGCGAACGAAGAATGTGTAATAACATTTTTATTTTAAAGTTATAAAATTTGAAGAATAATCTGAATATATGCTATTATAGGCTATTAGTAGACTAATCTTTTCTTAGGTTTTTATTTTCAAATTACAAACGCAGTATCAACCTAGTTTTTTTTATCTGCATCGTTGAGATCTCTCAGTGTAACATTTCCAGGGGCGGATCCAGGACGGACTTCTGGGGGAGGCGGTAGGTTGTAATACTGCTACTTAGAGCTACTTTTAAGATCTCTAAACTCTGGGATGGGTTTTATTTGTATATAAAATAATAAAGTTTTCTATTCTAGGGGGGGGGGATGGCCCCGATCGCCTCCCTGGATCCGACCCTATGTTTAACACTAATATAGATATAAAATGTTCGATATAGGTTTATTTGTACTTTTAGATTACACTATTATATATTATTTATACGTAAGAAAAACATTAATATTGTATCAACTTGCCCCAGTATTATCTTGCCCCGGTATGTGGGGGTAAGATAATGATTTTAACCTACTCATTAAAAAGAAATATTAATCGGAAACCATTGAGGGAACATCAGTATCATTTTTTCCTTTTTTACCAATCTTTCTGCCGGTATATAAAGCTGCGACTTGCGATGAATAGTACTTTCACCTCGTGATAAAAAAAGCAACAAATGTATTATCTTGCCCCATCTTCCCCTACGTGATTTTTTTTTATTAAAATAGTGTTTCTCTTTTCAATCGCGCTGGCCACTTGGGTTCTCCACTGTTCTCCATAATAAATGGAAAAGCAACGTCGCCAGTTCAGAAGGCTACTGTCTTGGTCCTCACGAAACCAACACTACAGCATTGATGACAAACGAATCGAGGATTTGTAGGTTACCTCTCGCAACAATGTGTAGTTCTTCATGTCATTTTTGCGTGCCACTGTGTTCCGTTCGATCAGTTCGTTAAACTAAAAACGATGCTTCTTGATTTAGCATCTGATGCCTTAGTAGTGTAGAGTTAAATCATTTGTGTGGTTGGAAAAATTCCAGCATTTTAGATTGAGAATCACCTGTGTCTAATATTTTTTCATTCTTTCCGTTTTACGTATTTTTATTCCTAATGGAGTTGGCCTATGGCACTGAATTTTTTATACACTCAATACTGTACGAAAATACAATGTAACAGCCACGAACGGAAGGTAGCATTTCCCAAGCTGCCACTCTTGGCTGTGATGAACATTTACAGCAAACAATGTATATTTTGAATGAAATATTTACAGAGTGATATGTAGCGGCGTGACTTGACAAGTTGATTAATATTTTCATTCTACCATTGGAAAGATAACAAAAAAGTAATTGACAGTAGCTGACAGAAATAATTACCTTTTTTATTTCTGGATTTGACATCCAATTAATGTTTCGCAACAGATAATATAACTAAATGCAAAGCGACCTCAAAATTTGGTTTCTATTGAATTTGATTTTTAAATTTAAAAAAAATATGGAAGGATATGTTTTTTCATTCTTAATGTGCATTACTAACTGTCATGTGGAGATACCACTTTGAAATTGATGATAATCAAATTTCATTTGTGAAAGCTGTAATCCCAATGGAAAGAGAAGCGACAAATTACATTTGGAATTATTTGATTATGTGGATTATTGTACAGATTCATTGTGTTAATGTCTAAATATAGACTCAATATCACTCAAAGACTTGTTTCTAAAATGAAATCTTTGAGTTTTACGTCCCACAGTTATGCCGGTTAGGCTAAAGGAGACGGTGATTATGAGTAATGAAAAGAAATGGTGGAATGAAGAAAGTGGGAGGAAACGGGAGAATCCCGAGGAAACCCACACACAGTGTTTGTCCACCAGAAAGTTCACTTGGCGGGGGGGGGGGGGCTGGGATAGAAGCCGGGACTCCAAGCACCAGAGGGGAACGCTCTACCACTGAGTGATAGCAGTCCTACTTGTTTCTAAAATTAAGTGATTTGACCTAAAGGTATATTAAACTATCTACTTCTGATAACTCCATATATAAATCACTTTTAGCTGATCTCCATTCTATTAAGAACTTTCATTCCTACATCCTAATTTTCAGTTTAGAGAACTCACAGACCTCCTAATCAGTTTTGTATTTTAAACGTTATTAAAGGTCAAATTATGAATATAATTACTTCTATATACTGATGATATTATAACTAATATATAGAACATATTCTGTATCAGCGACATACCAGAGGAGGTAACCATGTTTTAATACATTTCTTCTATACGATAATATAGAGACATTGACAAAATAATATATTAATATAAAAATCGTACTTGTTCTGGCTGAGAAGTTTTTGTGCTCAAACCTCTATGAGGTAACAATATATTGCTATTATTAATAATAAAGTTATTCTTGTTCATTAAATAAAATCCATGATGAAATTCTATTTACGCCACCACTGATTATATACGTATATATAAAAGTGACCCTTAGTCAGTTACATTTTACTATTAAACCTACTAAAGCGCTTTCTGATATCGATCACTTTCGATGATTTTCTTATTTCCCTCCCCTTTTTCTCCTCCATGTTACGTGGCTGAATTTAGATTTAAATGGCATCGGAAGTGTCATTTTTCATCTCATCGACCCCGGAAACTATCAATTCAGCACTAATATCGGTCATTTTAGATGATTATATATAGGAATCCCTCACTCTTCCACATCTTGCAAGGCACGGCGTCGGAAGTGTCACTCTTCATCTCAGTGATCCCGAAAACCGTGGATTCAACAGTGATAATGGTATTTTCGATCATTTTTTTTATATATCCTTCCACCCCTTCCCCAAGTTGCGGTGCTTAATTTGGATTTAAGTGGGATCGGAAGTGTCACTGTTCATTTTAGTGACCCCGAAAACTATGGATTCGACACTGATATCGGTCATTTTAGATCACTTTTAAATGTCTCTCCCCCTTCCCCTCCCCTAAGCTGCATAGTCAAAGTAAAATTATGAAAATCGACCCAAGCCCGAACCTCATTTATGTTGAAAATTGATCGATATCGGTCGGTTGATTGAATAGTTGTAAAGTTTTATGTTTTATATATCACTCGGCCTCCTCCTCCAACCCGTCAATATGATACGACAAAAAAAAAAAAAAAAAAAAAAAACTCCTGACCCGAACGTCATCTATGTTGAAAATTTGATCGAGATCGGTTGGGTGATTCAAGTGTTATTAAATCGCAAACCACCTAGTGACTTAAATTTTTATTAAAGTTGAATTTTGTATATCTCCCACTCCTCCTATCTCGCGTACGGTGTTCCGTGAAAGTGAAATGATAAATATCACCCAGGATTGGACCTCATCTATGTTTGAAGTTTGTACGAGATTGGTCGTTTGGTTCAAGAGTTATTAAGTTTTCCCCCTCCGTTAAGTTTTGAAATTATTCGTTTTGAACTTATGGTGGAGCTGAGTTTTTCTTATTTATTATCGATTTAAACGTGTATCAGGAAAGAAATGGACTTCGGATAAAGCTTTCATATAATTTCCATAAATTTGTTCTTCTTATACGTTGAACGAGTATTTCAGCCTGTGATCCTTATATAGGATATACGAACAAGTCATCCAGAAATCAAACTCCATGATGTGGTATTCTTTTTCGCTTTTAACTTATAATTGAGAAGTTTCATTAATGCTGGAAGACTTTTAAAAAAAAGTCAGAATTAGTTTGTAAATTAAGTCATGTAGGGTGTCTAAAATCATTAAATTGTATTTTGTAACTTGTGTACTAACTTTACTTATATAAATTTCATGATATTGATTTCTGAAAGTTAACCCAACTTTATATAAAGTTGAAAAATATTGAAGAAAAAGCATGTTGAAGGAGGTAATGAGCTTATATACCTGTATCTCGCCATAGTTTCTAGAAGTTTCTCTCCTTCCAGTTTGCAGTTATTGCACAACATCTCCCAAGGCAATTAACTACCAAACACTTCCAGCGCTATTATCTACTCAGTCAGCCGCAAGTTGTACCTACAACAACAATAACAACACCGCTGGGAATCTTCACTTGAAATTGCATTGGTTTTCTAGTCGGTGGTATGGTTTGATAACATTAGCGTAAATACGTATATATAGGAGTTTATCTATTCATTGTTATTGTATACTATATACGTATATCCACGATTATTGTTTTATCTGTTGTCACTAAATATATAACTATAGTAGTAGAATTTTCATTCTTCGCACGGGATGGATAATAGATGTTGGAGACAAAATGGCGTCAGAATTTAAAGCACTGTCTCGAACTCCCGTTTAATACAAGTGTTGTTTTTTATTTATTATATTTTGGTTTCAATCTTTATAGTGTGTGAACATCCCTGGCGTCACTAATTTCATTTCATTATTTACAATGGATTTACTATAATAACATAATTATTTAGTACAAGCGAATTCGGGTTTATGCCCGCTCCACATTGGTTACGACTAATATCGTGACTATGTTATCTACAGGACTAGCTCAGGAGAGTAATGCTCCCGGAAGTAGGAACGGAAAACACAGTTCTGATTGGTTGGCGTTATCTATGTCTTGCCACGTTGCATTCAAATAGCAGAATTCAGACGATTGTTGTCGTCGGTCCTCGTGGCCGAGTGGGCTAGCGGTATATGCTAATAACGAAAATCTCTTTTGGCGTGAGTTGAAACCCGGCCCGAGGAAAGTTTTTTTTAACTTTTTTTAACATTTTTATAACACTTTATAATTAAAATAATACGAAAATAATACTCAAAATGTGATTTACTTACTTTTGTGCAGATAAGTAGTAGTAGTAGTAGGAACGGGTTAGAAGCCCCGCAGGGCTCGTTTTGTTGCCCTTGTACTCCATGATATAAGGCTCTTTTGTTCCCCTGTACTAAATTATATAGATTTTGTGACCAACTTAAAACAACTGACTAGGATAGCGCGTAAAATAGCTGGCTATAGTAGCGCGCGAAAAAACGTACTTCTGGGAGTATTACTCTCCCGAGCGGGTCGTTTATCTACAACAAACAATTCAATTACTTTCTACAATTATTTTACCGCATCTAACAACGATTTACAGTCCAATAGTCAACTAGGCTAGGCTGCAACTTTTCTATCATATATCTATCTAATATATAGATAGATTATTATACCTACGTTTTCAAAATTGTGTAATTATTTTATCATGAACACGAAAACAAGTTTGTCATATTATATAAAGAATTAGGCCTAATTTTACTCTAATATTTTGATTATTTTAAGATTGTGCATATTCAGTGTTTATCATTTTATCATCCCTACAATTAACTTAGACGTTATAAAAATTTATCTAAAATATGTACAATGTTGTTTATTCTTAGATGTCCCTTTCTGTAACAAACTATTAAAATGTACAGTACAACTCATAACAAACATTTATAAAATACTTACCTATACTAAGAGATTAATATAAATAATTAAGAGTAGGTTTTAGTACAGAAAGAAAGTTTTTAATTATGTGAGTGGGAAAAGAAGTGAATAATTATAGAACTCCGGGGTATTCGACTTTTTTTTTATTCAGTCTCACTTTGCGCATCACATTAGCCCGAATAATTCGGTCTGATGTAGGAGTTATTTTTCTGCTTTCAAAACACGAATACTTGTTGATACGAGTACAAATTTAATGTTCGTTGGAGTTGTGAAAACGCTCACCTATGCTTTCTCCTTGAGGGTCACATTTTGTCAAGCTCCATTTTACTGTCACATTAGGATACAACTAAGATATTCACCCTAATTTCCAAGACTGTACGTCAAATAGTTTCAGATACCTGATGACGAGTGAAACAGTGAGTGCACGGATTAACTCCGATTTTCTCGTTCTACGAGCTCGTACCTTTCATTTCCCCACATATTTCTAATCTTAACTTATTTCGAAAGAGGCCCTCTTATTATGAAATTTCAATCCCCACCTCTATTCTTCCTCTCTAAAGGATGAAACACATAGATATTTAATTATTTTAAGTTAAATGCCTAAATGCCTATTTTCATACTTGTATCCTTAATAGATTTCAAGGTATGGCCATCTTATTGAAATGAAATGAAATGAAATCTTTGTTTTACGTCCCACGGTATGCCGGTTAGGCTCAAGGAGACAGTGATGATGAGTAATGAATGAAATGGTGGAATGAAGAAAGTGGGAGGAAACAGAAGAACCCCGACAAAACCCACGCACATGGTGTCTGTCCACCACAAAGTTCACTTGGCGGGGGCTGGGATCGAACCCAAGAGCCCAAGCACCAGAGGTGAACGCTCTACCACTGAGCCACCGCGGCCTCGGCCATCTTATTTTAATAACCCTACTCCTTTTGCTAGTCACTTTATCATCTCTTGTAGCGGAAATATAAAAAAAATATACTCTTTAATTATTTTAAACGGGAAGTTCAAATTCCGACTTTCGCGTGTCGAACCTAAAGAGATTTTGAGTAATGAACACCTTATAACGATAATTGTAATTTCCGTCAATTTTTCCTTCTTACACCTATTCGTTTTTGGTCATTTTGGAATCTATAAGGAAACGGCCTAAAACGTGTCTAATTATTTTAAATTAGAAGTCCATAAACCAAATGTTATGTCTGTGACCTTTAGAAATTCCCAGATATGGACACTTTACGATAATAATTGCCACCCTACTCTACTCCTTCTCCGTCGAATTTCCAAATTTCCTTCCTTAATGGGAAGTTACGTCACAAATCCTATAGCCGGTCCTAATTTCAAGTGTCTAGGTTAAGTAGTTTGGCCTAAGCGTTGATCAATTTGTCGGTCAACAAGGCCGTTTTTTAATATAGAGAAATAATGAATGAGTTTATATAACATGACCGGCTTCTGAGACTTATTTTTAGCATAAATTTTTAACCTCTTTCATCCGTTTGAATACAACTTTTATCATAGTGGCATGAGAAAAAACTCAGTTTCATTGGGAACGGTTGTTTTTCCATTGTCATGAATGAGGTAATGTCGATTTATAAGTGGAGAGAAAAATATAGAAGTTATCCTCGAAAACGCTGGGCCACATGTCACGACCCGCTCGAGAGAGTAATACTCCCGGAAGTACCTTTTTCCACGCGCTAGCCTTTTCAGCTCTTTTACGCGCTATCCTAACTTGCTGTTGGTCACAAAATTTATATCATGGGAGTGAAAGTGGAACAACATGAGCCCTTCGGAGCTCTTAACACGTTCCTACTCCCATTCCTCTTCCTCCTCCTCCTCCTTCTAGTATTCCTACTCCTACTACTACTACTTCTATTACTACTACTACTTATCTGCACAAAATAAGTAAATCACTTTTTTGACTATTATTTTCATCTTATTTTAATCAAAAGAGTGTTATGAAAATTAAAAAAAAATAAAAAAAACTTTCCTTGGGCCGGGTTTAAACCCACGCCAAAAGCAATTTCCGATACTTGCTCGTAGCGCTAGCACGCTCGATTACGAGATCCGACAGCAGCAAGCGTTTGATGTCTGATATAAGTATGCTACGTGGCAAAAAATGGGCAACGCCAACCAATCAGAACCGTGGACTTACTTCCTATTTAAAGGAGTATTACTCTCTCGAGCTAGTCCTCACATGTTCGCTTATTTTTAAATAGAATTCTTATAAACATAAAATTTAAACTCCCTTACTCAAGGGGCTCATTAGATAGTCTATTTTTAGCATGACATTTAAACTCCCTTAAGATAAGCATTTCCTTTAAAGTTTCATGTTAAAGTCCCAGTTGAGTCAATTGGTATGTTTAATATGTTTTTTTTAACAGTTAAGAATTTTGTTTCCTTGATGGCGTAACATATAATACTGCTTTTCATTTTTTTTATTTATTACAGATAATGAAACAGGCTCGTATCCAGGGGTCTAGGGACGCTACCCCTAATTTTTGCTGGTCCCCCTAAAATTTTCAAAGCAGGCTTGGAAATGAACTATAATATGGTGATGAACTATAACATGGTTGGATCGTCCCCCCTAAATTCAGCCGCCCCCTACATTTTTGGGTTGACTATGGGCCTATAATGAAACTACTTCATTTTTAATATTTGATTTTCTTTTCTTGGGGGGAAAAGAAGGAAAAAAACACTAAGTCAGCAGCGCCTATTTTCGATAATTACACGATACGAAAGAGAAATATTGCTGTACTTTTAATCAAGTATATTTCTTAATCTGACACTAAAATACATGCACACTGTATATATAAACGTTGTTATTTAATATTATATTTCTACTTTAAAATTAAGATTTTTAATCTGAAGAGACCATGGGTACTCGAAGAAAATTTTCTCGGAGGAATCATCTCTCTGGTTGCTATATTTCGTTTGGTATTTATTATTTCTATTAAGAAAATTTTCAGAAATTTAATATATTTTCGTTAGCCACGGGGACCCAGGCACCACTATGCACTCCCCTTCGGGCGACCATGGAAGAAACTGGTCCGGAATTAGTCCATTGCTTCATACATCATATAAATAAACATACGTAAACCCGAAAATGAGTGAGCTGAAAATTATGATCTCAAACCAGTGAATCGAAACTTCGTCGCTAGATGTTGGCCATATATATTTCATCTAGATTATGCCTCACTGACGTACTCTGAATTTAAATTAGGGATAAGGATTTCACTTCCATTTTTAAATTATACGGATAATTCCATAGTGTTTTATATTTTAAAAATGGTTACTTCTCCAAGATATTAATTTCGCTTATATTCGCACATCTCATCTCCTATTGGAAATATATAGCATATTTTTAGAAGCAAGCAACCACATTTGTATAGATATACACACATTTCACATTAGTTCTTGTGCGTAGTAACACTGTTTGGCATAGTTCATGCACAATGGGAGAGATACCTGACTGGATTCGTTATCGTGGGTACATGGTTAATTACTTTATGTGTATCTAAGATGACTAGTGTATTAGGGTTGTGTGGCTGATAAGGGAAATTGAGATGAAGAAGGTTGACAAGTTGTATTGACTGTGTGTTATTCAGTCAAAAACAACACTGCCGTAAAGTGGAAGCACCATAACAATACGTGTCGAAAAGATGAATATCGTATTTGAATCAAATTGAAGTGACACGTGCGTGCTCTTAAGCAATAAACATTCAGATTGGTCCTTGGTCATAATTCCTAAAGATCACTTTATCTTACGCCAAACCAGGTCCGTATCCAGGGGGGTTTGCCCCTCCTAAAATTTTTACGGTAGGCTTGCAAATGAACTATAATAATGTTGGATCGGCCCCCTTACTTCAGCCCCC